>NC_087351.1:108054570-110454570 GCF_030014295.1 Loxodonta africana
CTGGTGGTTGAAGAATGGCCCCCAAAGATATCTGATCCTAATCCCCGGTACAGAAACCCTGGTGGCATAGTGGTTAAGTGCTACAGCTGCTAACTAAGAGGTTAGCAGTTCGAATCCGCCAGGCGCTCCTTGGAGACTCTATCGGGCAGTTCTACTCTGTCCTAAAAGGTCGCTATGAATCAGAATCGACTCAACGGTAGTGGGTTTGGAGTGCTTTTAATCCCTGGTACCCGTGAATGTCACCTTATATGTCAAAATATACTTTGCAAATGTAATTAGGTTTAGGATCTTGAGGTGGGGAGTTTACCCTAGATTATCTGGATGGATCCTAAATGTAATTACTAGTGAGCTTGTAAGAGGAAGGCGGGGAGGCATTTGACCACAGAAGAGAAGGCAGCTGATGACAGAAGCAGAGACTGGAGGAAGAGGCCCCAAACCAAGGAATGTAGGTGGTGGCTAGAAGCTGGAAAAAAGCAAGGAAATGGATTCTCCTCTCAGAGTCTGCAGAAGGAACTAGCCCTGCTGACACAGTGACATTCGCCCAGGGAAATTGATTCTGGAATTCTGGCCTCCAGATCCATAAGGGAATCAGTGTGTGTTGTTTTAGGCCTCTGGGTTTGTGGTGACATGTCACAGCAGCCACAGGACACTAACGCAGGGCCTGCCAGCCCATGGTCATGCCACCACTCTAAGGAAGATGGAAGAAGAACTGATACCTTTGAATTGTGGTGTTGGTGAAGAACATTGAATAAACCACGACAGCCAGAAGAACGAATAAACCTGTCTTGGAGGAAGTACAGCCAGAATGCTCCTTATGAGCAAGGATAGGGAGACTTCGTCTCATGTACTTTGGACATGTTATCAGGAGGGACCTGTACCTGGAGAAGGACATCATGCTTGGTAAGCAGAGGGTCAGCAAGAAAGAGAAAGACCCTCAATGAGGTGCATTGACACAGTGGCTGCAACAATGGGCTCAAGCATAACAAGGATTGTGAGGATGGCACAGGACCGGGCAGTGTTTCATTCTGTTGTACATGAGATAGCTATGAGTCAGAACCGACGCGACAGCACCTAACAACAACAATAACAAAAGCCACTCAGTTTGTGGTATTTTGTTACACCAGCACTAGGAAACTAATCCAGTTTTGAAAACAGCTCTGACCTAGCAGGTTCCGGACAGGATTTCGGTGGTGCCCCAGGGCCTGTGGACCCACACTTTGAGCATCTCTGTCTAATTCAATAGCTGTTATGATTCTTATGTTTGACTTAGATGGGCATCCATGTCCTCCCCTGCCCAGAATGGTCCCTCCGCTCCCATACACCACCACTACCTCACCTGCTTCCTCCTGGTCTGGACTTCCTGCTGCACCTTTAGTGACCCCACCTCCTTTGGATTCCCCATCTGGCAAGGCTCCAGATTCTGCGTCCTCCCCGTCAGAGCTTGCCTGTCCCTTGTCTCAGTCCCTCTGAATTGCTGAGCTTCAGTTCCTAGAGTTGGTGGGTTCAGGTTTCAGCTGCTCCACAGTAAGACGCCTTGTTGTTGTTGTTGTTAGTTGCCATTAAGCCAGTTCCAATTCATGGCAATGCCATGTGTGCAGGGTAGAACTGCTCCATAGGGTTTTCAAGGTCCTGACTTTCTGGTAGCAGATCACCAAGTCTATCTTCCAAGGCAACTCTAGGCAGGTTTGAACTGCCAATTTTTGGCTAGTAGGGACTCCTAAAAAAAAAAAAAAAAAAGGTGGGGCAAATTGAAAATCCTATTGAGTGCAGTTCTACTCTGACATACATGGGGTCACCATGAATCAGAGTCAACTCAACAGCAGCTGGTTTTTTAAGTGGTCTTGGGTGACATGTATTAACCCCTGTGAGCCTCAGTTTCCCCAGCTGTAATATCAGGATGAAAGAGGAAACTCCCCTCTAGAGTCCGTGTAAGAAATGAAATAACCCATGTGTTTTAGTCCTCTAGTGCTGCTATAACAGAAATACCACAAGCGGATAGTTTCAACAAAGAGAAATTTATTTCTTCACAGTAAAGTAGGCTAAAAGTCCAAATTCAGGATGTCAGCTCCAGGGGAAAGGCTTTATCTCTCTGTCAGCCTTCTCATCAGTCTTCCCCCAGACTAGAAGTTTCTCCTTGCAGGGACCCCGGGTCCAAAGGACGTGCTCTGCTCCCAGCACTGCTTTCTTGGTGGTATGAGGTTCCCTACTCTCTGCTTGCTTTTCTTTCTTTTTTAGAGATAAAAGGTGGTGCAGGCCACACCCCAGGGAAACTCCCTTTATATTGGATCAGGGATGTGACCTGGTAAGGGTGTTACAATCCCACCCTAATCCTCTTAACATAAAATTACAATCACAAAATGGAGGACGACCACAGAATTCTGGGAATCATGGCCCAGCCAAATTGATACACACATTTTTGGAGGGACATAATTCAATCTATGAGACCACGTAAAGCACATAGGCAGTGTTTGGCACATGAGATGGGCACCTTAAAGTTTCTCTGTCATCTTTGTTATCATTCTCAGGGTCTTGCTGGGGTAAAATGAGTGAGCTGCAACTTAGCACACTGACCTTCCTCATTTCTCCTGATCCTCCTGAGCACCTAAATGCAGGGCTAGCTAGCTTTCCAGGTGCCTCTGAGTCCTGGGGGTTTATGAGGCACGGGAGTGAGGTGCAGTGAATTACTTAATATGGCCTTTTTAGCCATGCATGGTCTTTTAACTCCCACACAGTGATTGGGCGGGGCTATACAAATAGGGTGTTTGTGGCTCACCAAGAGGATAGAACAGCCTGAAAGAACGCAAATAAGGTGCATGGAACCCCTGTGAGGGTAAAAAAAAAAAAAATCCCACTGCTGTCGAGTCGATTCCGACTCATAGCGACCCTATAGGACAGAGTAGAACTGCCCCATAGAGTTTCCAAGGAGGACCTTGGAAATAATGAGGGTAGGACCATGCAAATAATGTGTATGGAACCCTAATGAGGGGATTGGTCAGTTTTGCCATCCCACTAGTTTTAAAAAGAAAGCCAATTCCAGAACAGAGAGGGCCCTCACTACCAACAAGAAGAAAGAAGAGCCAGGAGCAGAATGCATCCTTTGGACCCAGGGTCCCTTTGCTGAGAACCTCCTAGACCCAGGAGACAGAAAAACTTGTAATACCAGAGATGGTGCAAGACGGCAAGAAATGGCAGCAAGCACAGCAGAAAAATGGCAGCAGAAGAACCAGGAGACCAGGGCGAGATGGCATGGTGGTCTCCCTGGCCCCCAGAGCAAGGAATCCACAGTGGGTGTGCCCAACCTACAGAGCGAGAGAGCTGAGCGCCTTTGAGCAGGAGGCTTACTGGCAGAGTGGGATGCCTCTGGCAGTTGGCGGCAGAGTTAGGCTTGCTGACACATGGAGCAAGAGGGCTGAATGCCTTCAAGCCGAGGCTTACTGGAGGAGTGGGGTGCAGAGCTAAAGAGCTTTGTAACACTTGCCAGAGCAGGGTTGAGGCCATGCCAAGGGGCTAAGAGGCTGAGAGGCCAAGTGGCCAAGGGACAGAGAGAGGCCTGCCTGCAGGCACAGCTGAGGAGAGGGTATCCCGAGCAAAGAACTGCATCCTCAGTGTTCCTGAGCCTGAACTGTAACCTGTTACTTCCCTAATAAACCCCATAATCGTGAGTACTGTCTGTGAGTTCTGTGCAGCCACTGCGACAAATTATGGAATATAGCAGAGGAGGAGAGAGTGCACGCAGCACCAATAAATCCATGAAAGAGAGTCCAGAGCATCAGCGGCAGCTGTGCAGGGAGTCGGCCATTTTTACACAGCATCTCTATACAGCCGGGCCTGCGTCTCCTCTGCTCACACTTCCTGGTGTGGCCAAAGCAGCGGTGTGATGGCCATGCCCACGAGGTTGTCCTATAAACATCAGCTTGTTGCTGCCCCTACACTGACGGAGGCCTGGGTGTGGGTGACATATCACTCCCCCAACCTTCACCCTGGCTCTGAGACACTTCACTTTGTGTCACGTCATTAATTCCTAACAAAAACAACCTCTCTTTTTTAAAAAAGGGCACGCTCCCAGCTTCCCTCAGAGCCCATCAGTCAGGAGAAATCAGAGAGAGGCTGCCTGGCTTAGCCAAGAGGCCGGGCCAAGAAGGCGGTTAGCTCATGCAAACATGACCTCTAGGCTGCCGCTGGCCCTGGTCCCTGCCTGGAGGGCTGGGACCTGCGTGTGTGCATGTGTGTGTTGGGGGGGGGGGGGTGCGGTGATGACATTTCCAATTCACTGCTCATTGCCAGGCTGCGGGGGAGAGTTTGAGCAGCATAAGTGAAGGAGGCAGGGGAGGCTGTGCAAGAAGGTCCCAGAGAGCTCATACCAGTGTTTGCCAAAAGCAAACAGGATTTACAATCAGAGGACTCATTACAGCAAACCTTAATGGAGCTCTCAGAATGCTTGGCTCTCTGCTAAGCCCTTGTCTAAGGGGCTTATCTCGCTTTGCTTTAACAGCAGCCCCATGAGTAGGGTGCAATAATGTCGTCCCCTTTGCAGGTGCCTTCTCCCACTGCCGCCACCCGTCTGTCAGTTTGTCGTACTGGGGTGGCTTGCGTGTTGCTATGATGCTTGAAGTTATGCCACCAGTATTTCAGATACCAGCAGGGTCATTCATGGCAGGTAGGTTTCAGTGGAACTTCCAGACTGAGACAGACTAGGAAGAAAGGTCTGGCGATCTGCTTCTGAAAATTAGTGCATGAAAACCCTCTGATCACAACAGAAGATTGTCCAACACAGTCCTGGAAGATGAGCTCCTTAGGTTGGAACCCACTGCCATCAAGTCAACACACAGTGGCGCGTACCAGTGATCACAAAGATGGCACAGGGCCCTGCGGTGTTTTGTTGCGTTGTACAGGAGGTTGCCATGCATTGGAGCCAACTCCACCGCAACTAAAAACAACAACTTCAAACTGTTTCTTTCCTAGGAACAGTCCCCGCCCTGGGCACCTGCACGTCTCTGGCACCTGGCTCAGGCTTGGCACAGCGGAGGCTCGGCTCTGTTTCTGTGAAGTGGAATAGATGGGGTCTGAGCTATCTGGCCTTTCCTTCTGACAGAGTAGCCTGGGAATGGACTGGGGAATGGGCTCTTAAGATTTCAGGGTCTTTTTGTATTCAGAAAGGAGGTGGAGTGGAGGAGGGGGGAACAAACATTTGGGGAGCAGCTGCTAAGAGCTAAAGGAGCCATGGTGGCACAACGCTTAAGCACTCAGCTGCTAACAGAAAGGTCAGCGGTTCAACCCACCAGCTCTGTGGGAGAAAGATGTGGCGGTCTGCTTCCGTAAAGATTTACAGCCTTGGAGACCCTACAGGACAGTTCTATTCTGCCCTATAGGGTCACTATGAGTCAGAATCGACTAGATGGCAATGTGTTTGGTTTTTTCTTTTTTGTTTTTGGTGCTATGAGCTACAATGTCTGGCCAAGGGCTGTTATCTTTAAGCATTTAAACATTTACATTGAATCATCACAACAACCATTCAAGGGAATTTTTATCATCTCCATGAGGAAGCTGAGGCTGTGGGAGATCCAGTGACGTGACCAAAGTCACTCTGGGAGTAAGTAGCAGATCCAGGAGCTGAGCCCAGCTTGGTGACCCAGGGACGGAACCATGTCCTTGGCCTCGGGCCACTCCATCACTCAGCCTGCCTTGGTGCATCTCCATTGACAAGGCCTCGTCGCAGACCTGGACTTCCAAAAGGCAAGGCCAACACCTTCTGCACCCGGACATCCCCAGGGCTCATTTCAGCTTAACACATGGATCAAGTGGCTGAATTAAGGACAAGGCAAAGAGGAAAGCTGCCAGCTTAGACTTAAAATTGTGGAAGGACATGAATTGCATGTCACTATGAGAAAGGTCCACCACTTGTCTGTCATTTTGGCCTACTGTGGTGACTTGCATGTTGCTGTAATGCTGGAAGCTATGCCACTGGTATTTCAAATACCAGCAGGGTTCGCAATAGTTAACAGGTTTCAGCAGAGCTTCCAGACTAAGACAGACTAGGAAGAAGGACCTGGCGATCTACTTCTGAAAAAATTGGCCAGTGAAAACTTTATGGATAGCTGCAGAACATTGTCTGATGAAGTGCTGGAAAATGAGCCCCTCAGGTTGGAAGGCACTCAAAATACAACTTGAGAAGAGCTGCCTCCTCAAAGCAGAGTCGACCTTAACGGCGTAGATGGAGTTAGGCTTTCGGGACCTTCATTTGCTGATGTGGCACAACTCAAAAAGAGAAGAAACAGCTGCAAACGTCCATTAATAATTGAGACATGGAAGGTAGGAAGTATGAATCAAGGAAAATTGGAGTGGCAGAATGGATTAAAAAACACAATCCGTCTATATGCCACCTACAAGAGACACACCTTAAACTCAGAGACACAAACAAACTAAAATTCAAGGATGGAAAAAAATATATCAAGCAAATAACAATCAAAAAAGAGCAGGAGTACCAAGATCAATTTCTGACAAAATAGACTTTAAAGTTAAGTCCATCATAAAAGATAAGGAAGGGCACTATAATGATTAAAGGGACAACATACCAAGAAGATATAACCATATTAAATATGTATGCACCCAATGACAGGGCCGCAAGATACATAAGACAAACTCTATCAGCACTGAAAAGTGAGATAGACAGCTCCACAATAATAGTAGGAGACTTCAACACACCACTTTCGGTGAAGGACAGGATATCCAGAAAGAACCTCAATAAAGACACAGAAGATCTAAATGCCACAATCAACCAACTTGACCTCACAGACATATACAGAACACTCCACCCAACAGCAGCCAAGTATACTTTCTTTTCTAGTGCACATGGAACATCCTCTAGAATCAACCACATATTAGGTCATAAAGCAAGCCTTAGCAGAATCCAAAACATCGAAATATTACAAAACATCTTCTCTGACCATAAGGCCATAAAAGTGGAAATCAATAACGGGAAAAGAAATCAAATACTTGGAACTGAACAATACCCTGCTCAAAAAAGACTGGATTGTAGAAGACATTAAGGATGGAATGAAGAAATTCATAGAATCCAATGAGAATGAAAACACTTCCTATCAGAACCTTTGGGACACAGTGAAAGAAGCACTCAGAGGTCGAGTCATATCAATAAACGCACACATACAAAAAGAAGAAATGGCCAAAATCAAAGAATTATCCCTACAACTTGAACAAATAGAAAGAGAGCAACAAAAGAAACTCTCAGGCACCAGAAGAAAACAAATAATAAAAATTAGAATAAAACTAAATGAAATAGAACACAGAAAAACAATTGAAAGAATTAACAAGACCAAAAGCTTGTTCTTTGAAGAAATCAACAAAATTGATAAACCATTGGCCAAATTCACAAAATGAATCAAGGAAAATTGGAAGTCGTCAAAAATGAAATGGAACTCTTGAAGATCAATATCTTAGGCATTAGTAAGCTGAAGTAGACTGGTAGAGTAGACCACATATTAGGTCATAAAGCATGTCAAATGTCAAAGAGAACATTTCAGGATCTATCCTGAAATACAACACTGTCAGTGATAGAATAATATCCATACACCTACAAGGAAGACCAGTTAATAGTTCAAGCTGCATTCAAATTTAAGCACAATTATTCAAATTTGAGCACAAACCACTAATGCCAAAGATGAAGAAATTGAAGAGTTTTACCAACATCTGCAGCCTGAAATTGATCAAATATGCAATCAAGATGCATTGATAATTACTAGTAATTGGAATGTGAAAGTTGGAAACAAAGAAGGATTGGTAGTTGGAAAATATGGCCTTAGTGATAAAAAGGACATAGGAGATCTCATGACAGAATTTTGCAAGACCAAGGACTTATTCATTGGAAATATCTTTTTTTCAATAGCATAAATGGAATTGACAGACTACCTATTGAAAGTTTTCAACACATGGATGCAACACTGGAAATGCTCACTTGTCTATGCCGAGAAATTTGGAAGACAGCTACCTGGCCAACCAACTGGAAGAGATCCATATATATGTCTATTCCAAAGAAAGGTGATCCAACTGGATGCGGAAGTTATCAAGCAACGGCATTAATATTACACGCAAGTAAAATTTTGCTGAAGATAATTCAAAAACAGTTACAACTGGGAACTGCCAGAAATTTAAGCCAGATTCAGAAGAGGATGTGGAATGAGGGATATCATTGCTGATATCAGATGAATCTTGGCTGAAAGCAGAGACTACCAGAAAGATGTTTACTTGCGTTTTATTGACTATGCAAAGGCATTTGACTGTGTGGATCATAACAAATAATGGACAACATTGCAAAGAATGGGAATTCCAGAACACTTAATTGTGCTCATGCAGAACCTATACATAGATCAAGAGGCAGTTGTTTGAACAGACCAAGGGGACACCCGTGGTTTAAAATTAGGAAAGGTGTGTGTCAGAGTTGTGTCCTTTCACCATGCTTATTCAGTGCATATGTTGAGGTAATCATTGAAGAATCTGGCTTATACGAAAAAGAATGGGGCATCAGGATTGGAGGAAGACTCATTAACAACCTGGTTATGCAGATGACACAACCTTGCTTACTAAAAGAGGACTTGAAGCACTTACTGATGAAGATCAAAGACCACAGCCTTCAGTATGGATTACACCTCAACATAAAGAAAACAAAAATCCTCACAACTGGACCGATAAATAACATCATGATAAATGGAGAGAATATTGAAGTTGTCAGGGATTTCGTCTTACTTGGATCCACAATCAATGCCTGTGGAAGCAGCAGTCATGAAATCAAATGATGTGTTGCATTGGGCAAATCTGCTGCAGAAGACCTCTTTGAAGTGTTAAAAAGCAAAGATGTCACCTTGAAGACTCAGGTGCGCCTGACCCAAGCCGTGGAATTTCCAATTGCTTCATATGCATGTAAAAGCTGGACAATGAATAAGGAAGAGTGAAGAACTGATGAATTTGAGTTACCGTATTGACAAAGAGTACCGAATATACCCTCAACTGCCAAAAGAATGAACAAATCCGTCTTGGAAGACTTACAGCCAGAATGTTCCTTAGAAGCAAGGATGGCGAGACTTCATCGCGTGTACTTTGGACACGTCATCAGAAGTGACCAGTCCTTGGAGAAGGCCATCATGTTTGGTAAAGTAGAGGATTAGCAAAAAAGAGGAAGACCCTCAACGAGATGAACGGACACAGTGGCTGCAACAATGGGCTTTAACAGCAGCAATTGTGCGGATGGTGCAGAACTGGGCAGTGTTTTGTTCTGTTGTACATAGGGTCGTTGTGAGTCGGGACCAACTCAACAGCACCTAACAACAAGAACAAAACGAGAAGGGCAAGAAGCCCAGGTGTAGCCATGGTTAA
Source organism: Loxodonta africana (assembly GCF_030014295.1). Classification (NCBI taxonomy): domain Eukaryota; kingdom Metazoa; phylum Chordata; class Mammalia; order Proboscidea; family Elephantidae; genus Loxodonta; species Loxodonta africana. The sequence continues at coordinate 108,063,955 of NC_087351.1, forward strand.
GCTCTTGGCTGCTAACCAAATGTGGGCAGTTCAAACCCACCCTGTGGCTCTGAGAGAGAAAGACCTGGTGATCTGCTCCCTTAAAGATAACAGCCTAGAAAACCTTATGGGGCAGTTCTACTCTGTCACATGGGGTTACCATGAGTCAGAATCAACTCGATGACGACTAACAACAACAACAGCGTAAGAATGGCTGCTTCTGTTCTCTTCACTGGAATCCTAATCCACACAAGGAGCGGAGTCACCCACCAAGTTCTTGGAAGAGTTCGAAGGTGTCTGTGAGCGTACCCACATTGCGCGCAACGCTGTTGATTGCACCCATAAAGGGGCTTGGGAGACTGGGGAGCAACTGTGTGTGTATTTGGGTTCACTCTACGGCCAGAGACTGAAAATGAAAATTGGGGAAAGAGCTACTTCCACATTGGCAGGAGGCTGAAATATAAGCCTCGATATTTAAAAAGCTTTTTCTTATTACTGATCCAAGCAACACATTTTCAGCGGAGCCTGGGAATTCTTAGCACATGGGGCTCTGCTTCTCATTTTCACTCTGATTTGCAGTGGGGAGTTGGAGGCAGTTAAATATCCAGGTAGGGTGGAGCAAGTGACATGCTTGCAAAATTCAGACATTTTTCTTCTTTTTTTAGCATCTCCAGTCTTTCTCCACTTTTTGAAACCTGAAACTCATAGGACTTACTTTTTTAGCTAAAGGAATCTGAAGAGACTACCCAGTTTAATGTCTTCATTTCACAGCTGAGAAAATGGAAGAACAGAGAGGGGAAGGGATTGGCCCAAAATCACACAGCAATTTAGGGGTGAGCAGCGTTCAAAACTTTGATGCCCAGCCCCCAGCCAGGGCTCTGTCCTCTAAAAAAAAACAGAGTCTAATTACATGCTCTTTCCTAGTGCTTTTTCTCGGGTTACTCTCTGTGTGGTATCAGTCATAGCTGAAGTCATGGCCTGAGATAAAATAGCAGTTTGGGTTTCCCAGCTATTGTTCTTGGGGGACTCATCTCTCCCTCATTATGCGATAATCAGCGTGGTTCTAGTGGGGCAGGCCCAGGGGAGCACATGTAACTAATTACAGTGGTCCACTGCAAAGGGCTCAGGGCTGGGCCAATCAACATCTTCCCCGGGACTTTGGCGGAACTTCAAGTCAAGGCTCTATCATTTTCTCTAGCCCTAGCTATCAGGATAATACAGCCCCGGAGCTGCCATGGGGTATCTTTCTGCCACATGGTGAGAGAATGAAGACAAACCAATTTGGGGAGGGGAAGAAGAAGGTCCCCCCCGACATTGCTTGTAACTCCAGGCCCATCCAGGTCAGAAGAGACCGCCTCTTGGATTGCCCAGGAACACAGCTAACAAATTTCCTTTTGTGAGTTAAGCCAGGGTTTTGATCATTTATAAATGAAAGAGTCCCAACTCGTACAGAGTGCTTACATAAAACCTCTTCCAAAGCCTGATCCCTAGAAAGAACAATTTTGGGTCCTGTGAAATTCAAGTAGGAGTAGTAGCTGCAGAATTTGTCTTACTGATTCCCACGAGGTGAAGGACAGACATACCTCCAGTCTTTTTTTTTTTTTTTTAAACCAATTCTGACACTAGCTGTCCCTCCCATAGCACTCTCTACTTCTCTTCTGGGCTCAGTAATCTGTTGCAATGGCCACACAGAACTCACAGACCCTAATTCCAGTTAAGTAGTTTATTAAAGAACAGGGTACAACTTGGCATCAGGATCAGCAGGCTACAACCCCAGACCAGGATCAGGAAGCATGTAGGCAAAGTCTCGCCTTCTTCAGTGCAGGACAGCTCTCTCAACTCCTCAGGCCTTCTCTTGGCCCCCTGAAGACAGGCTCCTCTTGGTCCTCCTGTCTGTCACCACAGCTCTGCCACTGGGCCTCTTTAGGCCTGTTGCTATCTTTAATGTTACAACTCTTGACTCTTCATAGCTCTTTTAAGAGGTTCCTTGCCTCTTCTCTCTCCACTTCTTTCCATTTTCAGCTTCTTTCTGCTTCTTTTTATCTGACAAACCTCTGTGAGGCTGCTTGCTTACATGCACAACTTTTTGTGATTTCAAGGCATGGCCCTCCCACCAGGGCCATGAAGCGACCAATCCCCTCTTGGTAGGCCACAGTCCCTTCATTTGAATATTAGGCCACAGATACTTCATTTGCATAGTCTGTAGACCAATCCCTGCAAGGTGCATACAATCACAGGGCAGGCTGCTGCCCAGAACCAGAGAAAAAGTATCAAATCAAGTTTTTTACATCTTACCCAGGAAATGTCAATCAACTTGGACAAAAGCCACAAACCCTGTGCAGTAGAAAACTAAGGCAAAGGTAACTCCTCAGGGCTTAGGGGAAAAATCTCCCAAGTTGTTTTTCCAAAGAAGGCAAAAGGTCACATAGAGGATCTCATTGCACCACAGGTCCCTGTGGGTGGACATCAGGGGCCTCTGCTAGTGGCCTCCTCCCTACCACCTCGCTTCCAGAGAGTGTGTGAAAGTGAAAGCAAGTTTGGGTCCAATTTCAGCCACATGTGTAAATATTTATTAGCAAGCCTTCTGTTTCTTTTAGGGGTTTCTGCAGCAGCCTGCCTAGAAGGCTCATTTGAGACAGACATGCCCATCTTCCAGTTGCAGGATCCAGCAAAGCTTCTCGACAGAGCCAGGTCACCTAGTCTCTAATATGCACTCAAACAGAGGGCTGATTTGCAACCCGAAATCTAGGACAGCATCACAAAGGGTGAAGGGCACTGGGCCCTAGATTCTTAGAGATTATGCATTGGCAGAAGGGCCTGTACCGTATCACCACACAAGCCTAACCTGTGAACACCACGTATTTCACCCGTGGAAAATCACGCTAATTACCAAAGTCTCTGGTTTCCGTTGGCGCCAAAGATAGCTGAATGCGGGCAGTGGTGGTTCCCTGGTGGAACTCTCCCCTTCCATGTGGGGGACCCAGGTTCTCTTTTCAACCAGTACAGCTCAGGCACAGCTACCACCTGTCCATCAACGGAGACTCACCTGTTGCTACGATGCTGAACAGGTTTCAGCGGAGCTGCCAGACCAAGACGGACTGGGAAGAAAGGACCCGGCAGCATTTTGTCCTGTTGCTCATAGCGGGCCATGAATCAGGGGGCTGACTCCCCTCAGAGCAGCTAACGACAACGAAAATAGCCGAAGCGCTTCTAGCATCTTCTGGAGTAGGTGGAAATTTCATAAATAAGTATTTTATTTTGAAATAATTCTAGATTTATAGAAAAGTTGCAAAGATTGGACAGAGAGTTCCCATATACACCTCACTCAGCTTCCCCTGATGACCTGACATCGCCACGATAAATGAGCCTAAACTGAGAAACAACCTTGGCACATTGCTGTTTACTAAACGCCAGACTTATTCAAGCTGCACTAGTCTTTCCACTAACGTCCCTCTTCTCTTGCAGAATCCCATCCAGGAAACCACACTGCATTTAGTCCTCGTGTCTCCTTAAGCCCCCCAGGCCTGTGACAGTTTCTCAGTCTTTCCTTGTTTTTCACGATCCTGGCAGTTTTGAGGAGTCCCGGTCAGGTGTTTTGAAGAATGCCCGTCATTTTGGGTTTGTCTGGTATTCCTCTCAGGGTTCACCGGAGTGATGGGTTCTGGGGAGGATGACTCAGAGGTGAAGTGCCTGTCTCATCACGTCATGCCAATGGTACATGCTATTCATATGATCTGTCACGGATGACATTAACCTTGATCGCTTTTCTTCCCCCTTTTCATTTCTCCACTTTGAAAGCAAGGCAATAAGTCCAGCCCACACTCAAGGAAGTGGGGATTGAGTTCTGTCTCCAGGAGGGGGGAGCTTAATCCCCTCTCCCCTGAGTGTGGACTGACCTTGCTGCTTTCTTATCACTGAATTCCTCTGTGAAGAAGATTGATCTCTTCGCTCCCATTCATTTATTTATTCAGTCATTTATTTAAACCAGTATGGACTCGTGGATATTTATTTTATACTTTGGGCTATAATCTAATTTTAAAAAACCTAATCCCATTGCTGTCAAGTCGATTCTGACCTATAGCGACCCTATAGGACAGAGTAGAAGTGCCTCCATAGGATTTGCAAGGCTCTAGTCTTTTTTTTTTTTTTAGTCTTTATGGTTGGTTTTTGGGTAGTCTTTATGGGAGCAGACTGCCACATCTTTCCCCCGCGGAGCAGCTGGTGGCTTTGAACCACTGACCTTTCAGTTAGTAGCCGAGCTCTTAACCACTGTGCCACCAGGGCTCTTTAGAATCTAATATAGCACATTTTGAATTTTGTTGCTCAAAAAGTTCTGGCTTTGGCCATTGGGAGTCTTTTCAAGTTGGTTCCAGGAAGAGCAATTTTGGAGAGTTGCTTCAAATGCTAACTAACCACCCTGGAGTGGGTTATTCCTGAGGAAGGTATATTTCTGACATTAACAAGCAGCCTCTAGAGTGCAGATTAAGACTAATTAAACTAACAAAATGGCAATCAAACTGTATCTATTTCCTACGTCTTTTTTATTCCAATATGTTCCAGTTACATAATGTTCCACTGGGTGGACAGACCATAGTTTACATAACTCTTGTATTTTGCTACTATACATCACACTGAAATTAACATTTTTGTACATTTTAAAGTTTATATTTATTTCCTCATGGAAATGGTTAAAGCCCAATACACACGGCCAAAACATTTTCTGAAAGGGTTTTGTACACTCACCAGCAGCACACGAGTTACTAAAACTACTGTCATAAAACACGTGAAACAAAATTTAAACCTAAGACACTAGGCAAAGTACACACACACCATTTAACCAACCCACACATCGATATCGAGCTGGCTATGTTGAAGCTTTTAAAAAACAAGTTCTGTACAATGTAAGACGGAGGTTGACCAGATGATCTTTTAGATTTCTAGGTTGCTCCTAGTTCTGATCTGGGATGATCAGAGAAATTGCACAGAAAGAACAGAAGTTCCCACATATCCCCTTCTCCCCCTGCAAACTGTTTGTTCCCTCACTAACATCTTGCAACATCTTGCATTAGTGTGGTACAATCGTTACACTTGAGGAACTGGTATTGATACATTGTTACTAACTGAAGTACATAGTTCACACCAGGGCGAGCTCTGTGTGCTGTGCAGTCCTGTGGGCTCTGACAAATGCATGGCATCATGTGTCCACTGTTATATCATGCGCAATAGTTTCAAGACCCTAAAAATATCCTGTGTTCCAACTATTCACCCCTACCCCACCCCTGTGGCTCCCTGGAAAATCACCCATCTTTTTTGCTGTCTCTAGAGTTTTGTCAGAGCCCTGGTGATGCAGTGGTTAAAAGCTGCAGCTGCTAACCAAAAGGTCAGCAGTTCGAATCCACCAGTCGCTCCTTGGAAACCCTGTGGGGCAGTTCTACTGTCTTATAAGGTCGCTGTGAGTTGGAATCAGCTCAAAGGCAACAGGTTAACAGGTATAGTTTTGTCTTTTCCAGAAATAGTAACATTTAATATATAAACATTTTTCTGCTTCTTAGGGGGAAAAGCCACCTTTTCTCTGAGAAAGGTAACTTGATCATCACATGGCCACCACGTAGTGCACGATCCCCCCATGCCAGCATGGCCTCAGTGATTTGCCCGCCTGCACCCGTTAATGCTGCCCATCACTGGGACGTCAGTCCTGCTTGGTCCTCATTTTATAGGGGGTAAGTGAGTCTTTTGTCCCAGTTATACTTCTACTATACTCGCCAAGGCAGCCGTGTGTACAGAGACTGATTTGTCCGTCTTCCTCATTTCTGTGAACTTCTTGGGAGTGGGGTCTGTGTCTTCCTGTCTTTTCCCCTCCAATGCCCAGTACAGGCTCCTGCACATAGTAGGTGCTCAACCCGTACCAAATAATTGAGGCAATAAAAGAGAAAGCAGAGATCTGGATATAAGCACTCAAAAAATTATTAACTAAAAATCCAAAGTTGAAACCTATACAAAGAACGCAGTAGACAGACAGGGAGGCAGATGTAGTGCAGAAAGAAAAGTTCTGCCCTTTGGGGTCAGGATCCTGGTTCATGGCCCGACTCAGGCAGAGGTGAGCTGGGTGACCTCTCTGAACCTGCGTTTCTCCATCTATAAAATTACTGCAAAGTCTCCTGCCTTAGAAGAGAGTGAGACTTAGAGAGAATGGGCGGGAAGTGCCTGGTTCCATGCCCAGCACATTGTCGTTGTTAGCTGCCATCGAGTCAAATTCAACTCACGGCGACCTCATGTATATCAGGATGACACGTTGCCTGGTCCTGCGTCATCTTCATGATCATTGGTACGTTTGAGCCCATTGTTGTGCCGGTTGTGTCAATCCAGCTCATTGAGGGTTTCCCTCATTTTCACTGAGCCTCTGCTTTACCATCCATGATGTCCTGCTCTGGTGACCTGTCTTTCCTGACGATGTGCCCAAAGTAAGTGAACCGAAGTCTTAACATCACAAAGTAGATGCCCAATAAATCATGGCCATAATGTCACTTATTGGCTCAGTGGCCCAGGGCAATCCTCTTTGCTTCTCTGGATTTCTCTAAAATGGGGATGCTAAACTATCCTCAGAGGGTTATCATGAGGAAACAGGGATGGGTCCCTCAGTACGGCTCTGAGCCCTGGCAAGGGCTCCATAAATGTTTGTGGAATTAACCCAAAAAGATACATAACGTACTGTGACTTAATCTCTTCATTAAAAGGAAAACCTCACAAGATATGCCAAAAATACCAACAAGAAGGCAAGTCAAATGGCCTTTGGTGTGAAAAACAATAGCTGAAAATTTCAATTCCGCAGCATGCAGTCAGACTTTGGTGGGAGTGGACACGCTGCCTACACTCAACTGTGGTAGGGACAGAGGACCAGTGCCTTGGATTGGACTGGGGCCTCTGCTCCTGAGTCTCTGGGCACCACTGCCAATCCCCCCACTTCAAACCTCTGCTTCCCTAAACTGCTTTCCTCCTGTGCCTGGGGCAAGCTGGAACCCCTCACTAGAGACAAGATGGAGCCCTCTCTAGAGACAATCTGGAACCCTCTCTAGAGACAAGCTGGAGCCCTCTATAAAGATAAGCTAAAGACCCTCTCTAAAGGCAAGCTGGAGCCTCTCTCTAGGGACAATCTGGAACCGTCTCTAAAGACAAGCTACAGCTCCTCTCTAGAGGCAAGCTGGAGCCCTCTCTCAAGACAAGCTGGAGACCCTCTCTAAAGGCAGGCTGGAGCCTCTCTGTAGAGACAAGCTGGAGACAAGCTGGAGTCCTCTCTAGAGACAAACTGAAACCCTTTCTAAAGAAAAGATGGAGTCCTTTCCTCTCTAGGGACAAGCTGGAGCCCCTCTCTAGGGACAAGCTGGAGCCCTCTCTGGAGACAACCTGGAGTCCCTCCCAAGCATGTGTGGGCAGCACTGAGAACACAGCCATGGGGCATGCAGTCAGGCCAGGGTGTTAGTCCAGGATCTGACTCACTATAGGTGTAGCCTTGGGCAAGTTATTTAACCTCTCCATGCCTCAATTTCCTCATCTGTAACATGAGAAAAATGCTCCCTACCCAAGGCTTGTTGTGAGGGTTCAGTGAGCGAATGTGTAGAAAGCCTTTGCCTGGCACAGACGACACAGTCAGTGCCAGGAGCTGTTGGTACTACTGCCAGGAGGCTTCTTGACAAAAGGGCTGGTGATATGCAATGCCTTGCCATTGTAGGTGCTCACTAAATGCCTGTTGAGTGAACAAATGCGTGTGTTTATGAATAAATGCGTGTGTAAACAAATTAATCATGCTATAGGGTCACTATGAGTTGGAATCGACTCAACAGCAGTAGGTTTGGTTTTTAGTTGTTGGTAAGGTCCTTGGCACTCACAGCCTGTTTCCCCCTTAAGGCCTCCCGCCCTCACCCTGCTCTCTGTCCTTCTATCCTCAGAAGGCTGCCTCCTTTCCCTCTCCCCTGCCTGCCCCACAGCAGGGCCTCTGTCTTAGTTTTCTAGTGCTGGGTAGCTTTAAAGAAGATAAATTTATTTTCTCACAGTTCAGGAGGTTAGAAGCCTGAATTCAGGGCACTAGCTCTAGGGGAAGGCCTTCTCTCTGTGGGTTCTGGGGAAAGATCGCTGTCTCCCGGTGTTCCTCGGTTCCTTGGCAATCTTCACATGGCATCTCTGTTCCCTTGTTTATGTTTTCTTCTGTGTCTAACTTGCGCTTTTTATAACTCAAAGGCGATTAGGTTTAGGACCCACCCTGCACTGATATGGCCTTATTAATATAACAAAGAACCCTATTCCCAAACAGGATCACATCAACAGGTACAGGGGTTAGAATCACAACACAGATCCGGGGGGACACAATTCAATCCATGACAGCCTCCTGGCTGAAGGACCAGCCTTGCTTGGAGAACTGGCTGACCACCACCCTCCTCCCTGTACCCCCTCCTCTTGGCTCCCCATCAGCTGTGGTGTCATTGAGGTGGTTCTTTATTGCCTAGCACTACAGGTTGTTCCCCAGACTGGAAACCAAGCAATGAGTTGTTCTTCCTTGGTCACCCCAAAACAAATAGGGTGTACACTCCAAGTGCTGCATCAGGGTTCCTACCCCCATCTGCGTGCCCCTGATCCTGGTGCAGATTTCAGAGTTGAAAGGCCAGAGGCAGCTTTGTGAGGACCCGATAACCCAGGAGTAACTGCGCAGCATTATAAACAGGGTCCCGTCAGCTGGAGATTTAGCAGCGATCCCGACTGAAGCGCGAGGAAATGGGGCTGTGACAGGGAGTGGCTTCCTCCCTGACGAATGTCCAAAGGTGTCTGCAGAAGGCAGTGCTGACAGGCAGAGGCCAAGCCGGGGTAGGAAGTGAGGCTTATGCACTGCAGGTTTCTTGAAGTGCGGATGAGGGCGAGCCTGCTGGGAGGGGTGAGGGGGGCTGAGATGACTGTGTCCTCTTTACGTCGTGGCCAGCACAGGTTGGGGCCAAGAGTTACCTCCCGGCCAAGGCTGAGCCAGGATGTCCTCTGGGAGCACCCAGGGAAGGCAGACCACCACACCCTCCCAGGAGAGACTCCTGCCAGGTTTAAATACCACCAAGGCTGGAAAACATGCCTCCCCCCACCCCCCACATCAGAAAGAAAAAAGAGAACAATTGCCCTTGTCACCGACCTTGGCCCATGGTGACTCCATGTGTGTCAGAGTAGAACTGTGCTCCTCCGTAGGGTTTTCAATGGCTGCTTTTTCAGAAATAGATTGCCAGGCCTTTCTTTTGAGGCAGCTCCGGGTGGACCAGCACTGCCAACCTTTCAGTTACCAGCCGTGCACGTTAACTGTTTGCACCTTGCTGGGAAACCTCCCTTATCAGAGCTGGAAACTGAGCTCTGGTGACTTCTGACACCTTCGGGTAGGACTCCATGACATGTATTTGAGCCGTTCTGGGAACATTTAGCTCACAACAATGGTTCTCAGATGAGTGAGAATCACTTCCCTAGGGAGATGCATCTAGCAATACCCCCCTTTTTCCCATGGAAAAGAATGTACCCAAAAGTCTTCTCCAGCCAATATTACAGTGTCGTGGATTGAATTGTGTCCCCCTAAACTCTGCATTAGTCCTGATGATGCGGTGGTTAAGCATTCAGCTGCTAACCAAAAGGTTGGCAGTTCAAATCCACCAGCCGCTGCTTGGAAACCCCATGGGGGCAGTTCTGCTCTGTACTACAGGGTCGTTATGAGTCAGAATCGACTGGACAGCAACAGGTTTGGTTTGGTTTGAAACTATACATTAAGTCCTGGACCCTGTACCAGGCGGCATGATCCTACCTGGAAATAAAGGTTTTCTTTTGTTTGTTAATGAGGGCATCTCAGTTCCTCTCTAACCTTGCTGTGTGAACTCAGGCAGGTTACTTACCTCCATTGAGCCAGTTTCTTCAACTGGAAAATTAGGATATTTATACCTATTTCTGGGTTGTCACGAGGAAGGAAAAAGATTCATTCATTCATTCATTCATCTGCACATCCGCTCCTAATTCATACCCCGCACTGCTCTGGGGGCTGGGAATACAAAAGACGCAAGCCCTTGTCTGGAAGGGCTCATGGCCGGCCCATCCCCCTGCACCTAACTCCACCCGAGACCAGTGCTGGGAGGCCTCCAGGGGCATTTCCAGCTTGGTTTGCAGCACCAGAAGGGACCTAGAGCCAGACCACACAGGTTCGTGGGAGACGGCTTTCCTTCTCCGGCTCCCAGGGAGGCGCAGCTGGGACTATTCCGTTCTCTTCACAGAGCCGGTGTGTCTCCTGAGCTTACGTACAACTTCTGGTGTTTGAGGTCCAAACAAGAGGGGGCCAGAGAGATGTACTTTCCCCCTCTGGGTTTGGGCAGAACCCATAAGACCCACTGTCCAGGGAGCCACCCCTCCACCTTGGAGCCACCGGCTGCTCCTGGAGAGGTTAGCATGCACGTTTCTGTTTCATCGGCATCTAATCCATCAAATCTTTCATGGAAGCAGTTGGGGCCTGGACAGCTTCTGGAGGCCGTTCATACCCTTCCCTGCCCTTCCCTGCTCCCCAGGGAAGTGGTGTTGCTCCCAGGCCCCCAGGCGCTGGCATTTCAGCCAACACTTTCTAACCCCAAAGCTACATTGCTCCCCGAGGCCAAGCCTGGCAGCTCATTTCCTCCCATGGACCCTGAGCAGATGCACCCACTGATCTGATCAAGGAGTGTGCCCACAACGTCCTGGGTTTTCGTAGACTCTGCTCTGCTTAGCTCCAAGCCCCACCCCTCCCGCACCTCCCTGCAGTCTGCAAGGGGTTCTCACACCCTCTCAGGGACATACTCTCTATCGTGCACTCCAGCGTCCCTGTGGAAGCCAGCTGCCCCTGACCTATCAGAAGATCACTGCTTCTGGTGCCAATACAAGACCTGCTCTGTCAGCCATCGCTGTCTGATGCTGGTGCCCGTCCTAAGACCCACCCCGCCTGCATGAGATCTGCCCCACCTGCATGAGACCCACCCCATCTGGCAGAGCCGTCTGCAGCCGGTGCCCACTGTGAGACCCGCCCCACCTGAATGAGACCTGCCACACCTGGCAGAGCCATCTGCAGCCAGTGCCTGCCATGACCATGAGACCCATTTTCCCTGCATAGCAGTCCGCTGCTGGTGTACACCCTAAGCTGTCAGAGAGAGTCCCAGAGGCTCTCTAGTGCTCATGGCAGAGCACTTGAGACTGCTCCTCTCCCCTACTCAGTGCTGCGGTCTGTCACCCGGCCCCATGGAGTACTGCTAGTGCCTGCTGTCCCACAGTCTCTCTGAACATGGTTCCTGCATCTTCCGGCTCTAACTCCTCTCACCACGTGGCTCGAGAAGAGTGCTGGTGACAAGGAAGAGGAGATCCTCGCCCTGCTCCTCACCGGGACCATGAGTCTACACACTCACACACACATACACTCACACACGCACACTCACACACGCACACATACATACTCACATTCACTCACAGACTCACACAACTCACTCACACACTTACATGCTAACACACACATCACACACGTGCTCACACGCTCAAACACACTCACACATATACACACACACGCACTCACCTATGCACGCAGACCTGCAGGTGTAGGTGATTGTCTCTTTCTTCCCAGTAGGATGCCGCTCCATGAAGGCAGGCGTTTCTGTCCACTTGTTCACTGTGGGATCCCCAATGCCTGCAACAGAGTCAGGCACACAGCAGGTGCTTAATAAACAATGTCGCATGAACAAATGACGCAACCTGACAGCAAAGGAGGCCAGGAAATAGTGTCTCCCTGTGCTCAGAGAAAATCAGTGTAGCACGGGTGCCCATCTCTACACACCTGCTTCTCCCCAGGCCTTAGAGCCCCCGCTCAGCTGACCTTGCTCAGCCCCAGAGCCCCAGGGAAAAGCCAAGCCCCAGAAACCTGGGCATATACACAGGTTCTCTCCCCCAACCCCCAAAAGCAGAGGCCAGGGACTCCACTGGGCCCCAGGCAATAATCCCCAAAGCTGAGTGCACACAGCCCAGGGTCTCTCAGGGGCTTCCTCCCAGCCTAGGGGAGCTGCAGGAGGCCTCTCTCCCATGCTGACCTCAGCCACAGCCCATTCCGGCCTCTGCTGACGCCATGGCTCCAGCCAGGGACCCATCACGCCTCCCAGAATTCCCAGGTCACTTGTCCACGCCTGGTCCCCTGGCTCAGCTCAGGGTACCTCCTCGAGGCCCCTGCAAGCCAGCACAATCTCTGTATGACTCCAGGAGTGGGATTCCAAACCCACCTGGCAGAGACAGGGTTCCTTCTATTATTTACCATGAGTCTGGGTCCCCTCCTCAGAGCCAGGATGGCTGGAAAAGGCTTCAGATGGGATCCTGAGGCCAGGGCTCCTCGGGGCAATCCACCCAGAGAAGAGGTGTGAAGGCTGGACCTCCCTTGGGCAGATGCAGCCTGAGGGCCCTGGAGCCCAGAGCAGTCCCAGGAGACCGTGACTGTCCATGGACCACCAAGGAGGGGAGGGCCCTGAAAGTCCCCTGACTTATCCCCACCAATCATCCCAGGAAGCTGGGATGTGGAGCTGTGGCCACACCTTGGAGAGATTCCGGGCCAGTGTGTGACTGCCCTGTGACCAGTCCAAGGAGAGCGTCTTCCCTGAGGGAGGGCAGCCCTGTCCCTGCAAGTGGCACCTCAAAACGCAGGGGTATCCTTGATTGTGGATCTCAGCAACTCTCAGGGGATCTCCCCTCACTATGCCCACTGCTAAGCTTTGCCCTGGTCCAGAGTGCAGGAAGATGGACCTGGTAGCATTTCCCAAAGTGGGTTCCTCACAACACTGGTGCCTTGAGATGCTCTGTCATAAGGCAGTTCCACACTCAAGTAAGTTTGGGAACTGTGGGCCACCATAGGCAGCCACCCCCCACCCCCAGCCCACCTCGGAGCATCACAGAGCACCTTAGCCTATACAGCTTCTGAGAAGTCTTGCAACTCAAAGCCTGTTTTGCTTTATTTAGCTTGGCACCTCCCACACTTTGGCCACAGAAGCCTTATTACACGCGTTACCTGCTAACAGCTATGGAAAACACCTGTGGAAATCTGTCATGGACAATCCTAGGCCCACTTCAGAGAGAAGCGACACCTGGCCCCTGTCCTCGGTGCTCCCCTCTGGGGGATGGGGGGAGGCAGGTGAAGAAGCAAATACAAGCAGCGTGATCAGAACTTACTCAAGCGACGCCATTCAACAAACAAGGATCCCCAACTGCTTGATTTTAACTGTAGCATGTATCTTACCTTACCTTACATGTCACATACGAATTTGCTGGCATATCACCCTCTGGCCCCCTCTCCTCTCAGTGGATGAAGCCTCCGTTGGAAAAAATATTTTCTCTGTTTTGCTACAGCTTTATCTCCACATCTTCTCCTGTGTCTAGGATAGTGTTTTGAGTATTAAAAAGCTTACCATTGAGTCAATTCCAACACATGGAGACCCTATGTGTGCAGAGTAGAAGAATAGAAGTGTGCTCTGTAGGGTTTCCAAGGTTGTGATCTCTCAGGGGCAGATTGCCAGACCTTTCTTCTGAGGTGCCTCTGGATAGGTTCAAACTGCCAACCTTTCTGTTAGCAGCTACGTGCTTAATGATTTGTTCCGCCCAGGGACTGCTGGTTTTATATATGCTGGATACTTAATAAGGAGCCCTGGTAGCACAGTGGTTAAGTGCTCAGCTGCTAACTAAAAGGTTGGTGGTTCGAACCCACCAGCTGCTCCGTGGGAGAAAAACATGGCAGTCTGCTTCCGTAAAGATTACAGCCTTAGAAACCCTATGGGGCAGTTCTACTCTGTCCTATAGGGCCACTGAGTCAGAATCAATGGCAATGAGTTTGTCTGATGCTTAATAATTTTTGGTGGAATGGCTTCATTAATCTCAAAAATGGGCAAATAAAGCACAAATAAAATATAAAGAGAGTATATGATCATCTCAGTGTCATGTGGCTGGAACGTGGGGGAATCAAGGTTCAGAGGCAAACAGTCTGACTTCAGAGCCCACTCACTAACCACTGTACTTTCCTGCCTGTCTCTACCACCAAGCTACACTGAGCAAGTGAATGAAATGACCAAAGCCATCAGTGTTTGTAAAGGCAGGAACTCGAGTCCAGCACCTCCAGCCTGCCCTAATTTGGTTTCCATTTAACCTCTACATCCAGTCTGTCTCTCATACCTGCCTCAGACTCCACCCCACCTAGGCCAGGGCGTGGCAGGTGATCAGGCCCCCTAAGACTTGTCCAGGGATGCTGTTGAGGCCACAACAATTGAACCACAGGGTGACCCTGAGGGTAGTCAATGCTGTCTTCTCCATGAGGAAAAAAATTCTACCAAGAGGCCAAGAAACTCAATTAACAGCTTCCTAATTTCTCCTCTCCTAAATCTGATGCCAAATGAAATTGCCAGATAGAAGGACTTCCAGTTGGCAATGCCCCTCTTCCCTCCTGTCTAATAAACTGAGAGGCTGGAGTAGAAAAGAGCGAAGCTCAGAGCCGGAGGCACTGACTCTGTCAACTCCTGTATGACCTTGACCTGCTACCCTCTCTGAGTCTTGGCTTCCTCATGCAGAGAACAGAGGGGGCAGGGCTCACTCTGCTGGCCTCACGATGTTGACAAGAAGAAAAGGGATTGCAAGGCTTGAAAGTTCAGAGGAACAGCTGTTAGTAGGACAGTGTGAGTGTTGCTAGTACAGCATTAAGGGAAGGTGCTGGGAGCTCAGAGCCAGGGCTCCCCTGCCCAGGAGGGTCACAGGCTTATCCTCAAGAAACCTCACGATCCAAAAAGGTTGTTGGAGCACCACCCTTCATGTATACTCTCCTGGCACCGGAGAAAGGAATTGGGGGAGGGGAAGCAAAAGGGACACATCTCCAGCTGAGCTAGCTCCTTTTAAAGAGCCTTCCCAGAAGTCCCGCATAAAACTCTCCCTTACATCTTATTGACCAGAACTTGGTCCAGTGGCTACCCTAAACTGCAAAAAAAAAAAAGGGGGGGGGGGAATATAGTCTTTGGCGTAAGTGGTAATTTGCCCTGCTACATATCAGAGTTTCATTACTAAAGAAGAAAGTGGGAATGGGTATCAGGTAGGCATCTGGCAGTCAAGGAACAGAACACCTGGTTAAAGTACTGACCAGATTTTAATACTTCTTTGACAAGAAGACTAGAGGGACATGGTCCCAGGGTTGGGTCTGTGCCTCAACAATGGCATCAAGATGCAGGTTTTTTTCTATCCTTTCTCTTGCCACTTTCAGGGTACGGGATATCAATTAAATGAATTGTTGTTAAATTAGGTAATATTTGTAAAGCACTTGTGCTGTATTAAAATATATGTTAGCATTATCACCTCACAATTACAAGATGGCTGCCATGCTCCAGACATCACACACTCCCCCTATGTCCTATTAGGTAAGAGAAGAGAGAAAAGGGCAGTAGTGCTTTCTCCTTGTGCCATTGTAGGCTATTGTCAGGAAACAAAATCTATCTCAGAAGCACTCCCCCTCACCCCATCTTATGTCTCATTATATAGGATTAAGCCAAAACCCAAAAACCCTTTGCCGTCGAGTGGATTTTGACTCATAGGATTAAGCCACATGCCTACATCGAGACCAATCACTGACACACGGGAGTCAGATCACCACGATCGGCTCAGATCAACTATGATTCATCCGCCGAGCCCGGGAGCAGGGCCACTCAGCAAAACCAGGTTCAAAGAGCAAGGCAGAAGGGACAGAGCTTGTCAGTGGGCAGAGACTATGGAGGAGGCAGCTGAGACTGAGCCAGGGCAAGGTGCCGAGGGATGGGGAGCCAGCCACCCGCAGTGAACCAAAGAGCAGCCTCAGGGTGCGAACCCGGGCCCTGCAACTCTCCGCCAACGGCTCCTCTTCAACAAAATGGCCGCCCTCCCCGGGCCCGGCCCCGCTGGCTGTGAGGCTGCGGAATCGGCCTCAGGCAGCGGGCAGCCCCGGCCCTGACTGGGAATCTCATCAAATGTTCTCCTTTCCTGCCTTCAAGCATGCATTTATGATATTTTCACCGTCCCCTGAGGACACGGCGGCTCCAAGGAGAGGGTGTCGGGAATTCTGCCTTTTCACCTTGGCCTGAGAGTCCCTTTTTTTCTTGCCGTTTCATTAAGCCCCGCACCACACACCACAGACATACTTCTAACCTAACGGCCTAGTGCAGGGGACCCAGGACTCTGCAGATACAGAACGTTCTTTGCCTGGTTTTCTTTCTTAAAATCAAATCAGCCTACTCACTGCCTCCTCCCCGTGCCTTGCACGGTTGGCTTGGATTAATAACATCTGAGATTCCGCCTATTAGGTATCCAAAGCAGCCAGCAAGGGCCTTCTAGCCAATTCCAATTCCAGATACTGCGCCATGGAAACTATTTCTCCCAGACCCTGTTGCCAGCAGCAGGCGTTTCTCTAACGGCTTAATTAAGATTCAAGATTGGGTCCAGGAGCCCAGAGCCTGGACGGAGCCCAGCCGGTGTGTTTACAGACTGTGTACAGTTCATTTCTGGTTTTGTATTTTGCAAGAAGAGGGGAAAGGAAATGGCTGTGTGAGAGAGCAGGGGGTTTCTAAAATCAGAAGGAAGGCCCAAATATGGTGGAAATTGAGGTAAGTGGGTGGCCAGATGGAAGGTCGCGGGGGGAGGGGGGGGGCAAGAAGCACTGAGAGCCCGTACTGAGATCCAGAAGAGTCAGACCTGCCGCAGAGATCAGAGTAAGGGATGGACTTCCTCTCCACTGCAGGCTCCATGGGCGATAAAGAGGCCTGTCCGTGTCTCCTGCTGGGGCCCAAGGTGGAGAGGAAGCAGTAGATCTCAGATTAAATTCTCTCTCCATTCTTCCCGGGTGTGTGGCTTTGGGCTAGACACTTCACCTCTCTGAACGTCATCTTCCTCATCTGGGGAATAATAATACTGTTTCATGGAGTGGTTTGTTGTAAGGGTTATAAAATATATATGAGGAAAGCATTCTTTCACATGAGGCCCCTTGGTAAGTATGAGTAATCACCTGAATCCAATGTACCAGCTTCAGAGATGGGCAGTGGACATGGCCTCTAAGGAGTTGGGGGTATGGTTTATACTGTGTTGACCTCAGTTTCCTCATTTATAAAATGGGTTAACAATGGTGTGGTTTGAACTGCTTCTGTAAAATTACAGCTAAGAAAACCCTATGGAGCACAGGTCTACTCTATAATGCTTGGGGTTGCCATGAGTCAGAATTGACTCAATGGCAGTGGGTTTTTTGCTTGGTTAACAGGCATAATGCAAGACAAGCTCTTAGCTCAGTGCCTGGCACAGGGTAGGTGCTCAAACATGGTGGAGGGCAGAAGGTCGTCTGGTCAAAACCCATCATTCTGCTGATCTGAGGCCCAGGTGGGAGATGACACCCTCTGATACACACGGAGTTAATGGAAGACCTGGGTTAGGGCTCAGGTGGTATTTCACCACTGGCCAGTAGCTATCAGTCTCCATTTAAGGTGCATCTAGTGGGATCAATGGAAGCCATAAATAGCATGAAGACCTGACAACACGCTGTTGAGGACAACTTTGGGAGTTCAAAATCAACAGCTTCAGCATGAAAGGAGCCCAGGGCAGAAGAGAAATTCTCCTGGGAATCTCAATTCATATCAGCTTCTTTAATTCCATCAAACTTGGAATTATCAATTAGCTCATTTTCCTGATTGCTCTCAGAAAATGCCCTTGGCCTTTGACCTCGTGTACATCCATGTCTAGTGATCCAGAATTGCAGACACTTGCACGTGAGGAAGTCTAACCAAATTCATAATAGCGACGTTGGAAGCATCCTGTATGTTGGAAGGCTAGTTAAAGTTGTTCATCCAAAGGGTAGAACATTAGGGAGCTGTTAAAATGGACATTTCTGAAGCATTTTCAGTTGCACCAGAGATACACTTGTGATTGAACGTGAAGAAGAAGATACAAAGGGACACAAAGCTGTGCAGCCCTGATGATCTCAACTGTGTAAAGGAAGTGTGTGTGTGTGTGTGTGTGTGTGTGCATGCACACGCCTAGAAAAAAGACTGGAAGGAAAATATATCCAGCTGGTAACACTACTTCTATCAGGATGGTAGAATTAGAGGTGATCTGTGCGTATCTTTCTGTTTACTTGTTTATACTTTCTTACATTTTACAGATGTTCTATGATAAGGGAGTATATTACTTCTATACCCAGAAAATGATATTTAAATAACATATAAACAGCCAATCTAGCGTGAACGCCCCGCCTAGCCCTTTACCAGTAATAATAGACTAATAGAGCGAACAGCAACTAACATTATTTTCATTACACACCTGAGTTAACATCCACATTCCACCACTACCATGTGACGGAGCTTACTGGTTTGTCCTTTAAAGACAATTTTATTTATTTATTTTTTATTGTGGTAGATAGGTAAAGGAGCCCTGGCAGTACAAAGGTTAAGTGTTTGGCTGCTAACTAAAAGGTCAGAGGTTCAAATCCATGCAGTGGCTCCATGAAAGAAAGACCTAGCAATGTGCTTCTGTAAAGATGACAGCCTAGAAAACCCTATGGGGCAGTTCTGCTCTGTTATATAGGATCACTATGAGTTGTAATAGACCCAAGGGCACCTAACAACAACAACACCAGAGACTAATAGACAAATAGAAGCTCCAAGAGACAGAGAAGTCCAAAAGGACCATCCCTGGATGGGGAGGTGGGAGAATGGAGAAAAGAGAGACATAGCAGCAGAAATAAATCCTTCCTGGGCCACCATCAGAGTAAAAACCCAGCACCATGTCTTCTCAGTCATCGTCTCCATCCGAGGACTGTGTCCTCATTTGCCATGGCTGACTAGGCCCAGATTGTCTGTTGCAGTATTATTCAGGAAAGTGAAAAATAAAAAAAACAACATAAGCAACCACCAATAGGAATGGCCAAAATAGCTGAGATAAACCAGTACAGCTGACTGTTGTTGTTAGGTGCCATTGAGTTGGTTCCAACTCATGGTGACCTCGTGTACAACAGAATGAAACATTGCCCAGTCCTGTGCCATCACCACAATCCTTGCTATGTTTGAGCCCATTACTGCGGCCAGTGTGTCAACCCGTTTCATTGAGGGTCTTCCTCATTTTCGCTGACCCTCTAGTTTACCATGATGTCTTTCTCCAGGGACTGATCCCTTGTGGTAACATGTCCAAAGCATGTGAGAGGAAGTCTTACCATCCTCCCTTCTAAGGAGCATTCTGGCTATACTTCCTCCAAGACAGATTTGTTCGTTCTTCCAGCAATCCATGGTATATTCAATATTCTTTGCCAACACCATAATTCAAATGCATCAATTCTTCTTCGGTCTTCCTTATTCATTGTCCAGCTTTAATAATATAAACTATTAAGAATAAATAGAATATCACAAATTAAAATAATGACATGGGAAGATTTCCAAGACGCATTACTGAGTGAAAAGCTAAGTGCAGAATGGTAAAAACAAACAAAGCAAACACTGTAGAAGCACACACGCATAAAAGATGACATTGTACAGTGCCCACATGGTTGATAAATGTGGACACAAAACAAGCTGATCATGGTTTTATCTCGGAAGGAGAGCAGGGTCTTGGAATGGATTGGGGGTAGTCAAAATGGACTGTAAACTTGTCTGTAATGTATTCTTGTTCATAGGTGTATCTTGTAGTATATATTAATGTATTATTTGTATAATTAATGACATTAAAAATAACCTCCATCAACATAAATGGGGACTCATAGCAATTCATTTAGAGATCACTGACCTTACCATCCTTTATTTAGTGTTGAGGAAACCAAGGCTCAGAGAAGGGAAACGACTGGTCCAAGTCCACACAAAATCAAAAATACCGTTGCCATTGAGTCAGTCTCTACTTCCGGTGCTTCATGTGTGTCAGAGGAGAACTGTGCTCCATGGGGTTTTCGATGGCTGATGTTTTAAAAGTAGATCACCAGGCCATTCTTCCAAGTCATCTCTGGTTGTACTCTAACAGTCAACCTTTCAGTTAGCAGTGAGTGTGTTAACCATTTATTTACACCATCTAGGGACAGGGTGGAGCCCTGGTGACACAGAGGTTAAGAGCTAGGCTGCTAACCAAAAGGTCAGCAGTTTGAATCCACCAGTCACTCCTTGGAAACCCTGTGGGGCAGTTCTCTGTCCTATAGGGTCACTGTGAGTCGGATTCAATGGGAACAGGTCTGGTTTTTTTGGTTTAGGGGCAGGGTAGGGCATTTGTATTAAAGTCAGCCGAGCTCCAGCTCAGAGTCTGTCTTCCCTGTCATACTGCCTCCCTCAAGCCGAAGCCACCAGATCACCTCAGTATCAGAAAACCCACCCAGAGCTAAGAGCCTCTGGGGTCCCTATTCCATCTCTGCTCGTGACCGACCTGTCTGGCCAGCCCGAGGACTGAAGGAGTAGGGCGCTGGGTCAGGAGTTAGAACTTGGTTAGGCTTGGGACCTGGCCTAACCTCCGTGGCCGCTGGCTTGGGGCTCTCCCTGCTTCCTTCAAATTCTCAGGTGCTGCCCTCCTCGAACTTTATCTGTGGCCAAGTCCACACGCAGCGTACCCTCTGCGTGACCCCAGATCTTTTCCTCCTGTCCATAATTAAGAAACCACCAAAGGAGCATGTACGTAAATATAGGCGGCAACGGAGACTTTTTCTTTATGTGAACTATTTTGGCCTAATCCCCCTTTTTTTTTTCAAGAAGAATGGCTAATATTTCACGGGGAGGGATAAGATCTTGCTTTAATACAGTTAGCTTCAATTGACCTTGAACTGAATCTACAAATTTCCTAGGGATGACCTCTTCATCGACGCCTGATACACATTCACAAATAAATGAACTGAGAAGATACCTGTTTAGATAACTCGTCCAATAGAGGATCCAAAATAAAGGCAGGTGTCCAGCACTCCCGAGGAGCATCTCGGAATCCTGGAATCTTAGAATACCAGAGCTTTAGAGGGACGGAATTATAGAGCCTTAGAACTGCGGAATCCAGAGCTGGAAGGGACCCCTCATGTGAAAAAAAGTGAAAGCACTAAACTGTGAACTCTTCAGGGAAGGGGCTGTGTACTGGCCATCTGTAGCGCCATGCCAGGCACATAGTAGGAACATCCCAAATCATTTATAATAAGTGAGGAGTCCTTGGATGGTACAAACAGTTAAGCTGAAAGGTTAGCGGTTCAAACCCACCCAGAGGCATCTGGGAAGACAGGCCTGACATAGTATTGTTACTAGGGTTGGTGTCACCCAGTGCGATAATTCATGGTGCCACCCCCCCCACCCCCCACCCCCCCGCATGGACCACTCCGTACCAGACCATACAGAATCCTTAGTAATGTTTTTTGTACTGATGTTACTTGTCATTCTTAATTTCGGTGTATCGGTCCTTCTTTTCCTTTAATTACTACTTCATTCTCAAAAAAGCTATTCATATAGGTTCACAAATACTAATTGCCACGATATTGTAGCTAAAACACCGGAAAATTTGACAAAATCATCGACTATAAAAACATGACAGGAATGAAAACAACAGTGTGTGCCTATAATACGTGCAGAAGAAATCAGGTGATTCAAAGCGTCCCTGTAATTGGGTAATAATGACAGCTCTGACCGGAGCGCGTTAGAAAGTTAAAAACGTGAATTAACATAGAGTTTTAGCCTTGTAGGTACACTGACATGTGTAAGCTGGAAGGGGATTGATGCCCTTGAATTATGGTGTTGGTGAAAAATGTTGAATGTACACACCATGGACTGCCAGAGGAATGAACGCATCTGTCTTGGAAGAAATACAGCCAGAATGTTCCTTAGAAGTGAGGATGATGAGATTTCATCTCATGTACTTTGGACATGTCATCGGGAGGGATCAGTCCCTAGAGAAGGACATCATATTTGGTCAAGTAGAGAGTCCTCAAAAAAGAGGAAGACCCTCAATGACATGGCTGGACACAGTGGCAGCAACAATGAGCTCAAACAGCAAGGATTGGAAAAAACAACATAGCAAGGATTGTGAGGATGGCAAAGGACTGGGCAGTGTTTCATTCTGTTGTACAGAGAGTAGCTATGAATCAGAACCGACTTGATGGCACCTAACAACAACAAGCCGGGCTTAGAAAAAATGTTTTTGTTGTTATACCTAACTACAGGGATTTTTTAATAAAAAATAATAAATTTCTGCTGAAACACTGCACAAAAATTTTGTAGACAGTCATTTTGATGTCACCCCCTCTGACTGTCACCTGGTGCAGTCCACGTCCTCCGGCACCTCCTAATGACACCATCGGCCTAACAATCTGCTTCCGAAATGTCATGGCCTTGAAAACCCTGTGGAGCAGTTCTACACTGCACATGAGGTCGCCATGAGTTGGAATGGACTTGACAACAAAAGACAACATTCAAAAGGAGCTTCAATGAGCTACTTTAACAAATTACACCATAAAATATTTATTCAAATAGCTTATAAGAAGTAAATGAGTGAAAAGTTAAGTGTTCAAGGAGTAATAAAGCAAAAGAAAACCAGAGGGGAATCCACCCACCCACCCATCCCTCCCTCCCTCCCTCCCTCCCTCTGCTGTGTACCTACTGTGTGTCAGGCTCTGAGTAACATATGGGGCATGGGGATGAATAAACACAGATCCTGCCCCTGAGAAGATGTCAATCTAGTGACACTGTGGGCTAGGGAAGATTCTAGAAGGATTTCCCAGAATCCATTTCCTTTTTCCTACCAAGATGCTCCTGCAGGGGGACCCCATCATCTCCTGGGCCCTGGACCTGGATTGCAGAAAACTGCCACCAGGAAGTCATACAACTTTCCTTGTCACTGAGAAGGACAACTGGTTAGTGCTTTACCAGGCAACAAGGACGGAGAGAAAGAAAAATTTAAAAAGGCAATGTAGCCCAAAATTCAATTATTTATGTTTTCTTTCCATATACAGTTATTTAAAAAAAAAAAAAAAACAGTTGTCATTGAGTCAACTCTGACTCATGGTGGCTTCATATGTGTCAGAGTAGAACTGGGCTCCAAAGGGTTTTCAATGGCTTTTTTTTTTTAATAGATTTCCAGGCCTTTCCTCCAAGGCACCTATGGGTAGATTTGAACATCCAACCTTTCAGTTAGCAACTGAGCCTGTTAACCATTTGCGCCACCAGGGACTTGGTCAAAAAACAAAAAAAAACCATTGCTGTTGAGTCCGTTCAACAGAGAACCTATTGCAACCCTATCGGACAGAGTAGAACTGTCCTATAGAGTTTCCAAGGAACGCCTAATGGATTTGAACTGCCAACCTTTTGGTTAGCCGCCGTAGCGCTTAACCACTAAGCCACCGGGGTTTCCAGGGACTCTGTATACAGTTTAAAATCTCAATCCAAATAAGCATAAATATTTACCAATCAGTATTTACCAGGTTTTTGGGTGGCAATTCTAGCATAGGTCAAAATTTAAAGGAATACAAATATATGGGTTGAAACAGTCATCCCCCACTAAACCGCAACTGTTAACTATGCTACGGCTCTTAACTCTGGGTTCCCCCATAAGTAAGCCAGCAGGCACTGAAGAACAGTGTTTCTAGGGAGTTTAGTAAGTGTTCTATGGACAGAAGACTGTGCTGCCAAATAGCTTTGGAAAATATTAGTTCAAACAAGAGCTCAACACATTCCTTTCCTACGGGACTTCTCAGTGCATTTATAATGCTAGAGGGCATAGTGAATCTCCAGGGTTGGAGATTTACTATAGGATGCAGTTTGTCTCAAAGCAGTTTGCCCCCAGAACCCTTTTGGAGAAAACCTTGAACTGGAGTTGTAAAGCCAACACACTCACAACGTTATGCAGTAGATTCCAGGGAAGTTGCTGTACCTGGTGACCTTTTTAACCTTTGCCTCCCCTTAATTACCACCTGGGCTTTTTTTGTGCACTCCTTCCTGTACTTCCCTTCCCCTCCCTGTGGGGGCAGGGTGTTTGGTGGGCTCATTCGGGTCCCCAAGATGAGCCACAGTGGATATGGGGATAGAACAGCATATCTTTGGGGACAGACTTCACATGGATCAGCATGGTGGTGTTGTTAGGTGCTGTCGAGTCAATTCTGACTCATAGTGACCTTGTGTAAAATAGAATGAAACGTTGCCCAGTCCTGCACCATCCTCACAATTATTGCTATGTTTGAGCCCCTTGTTGCAGCCACTGTGTCAGTCCATCTCATTGAGGGTCTTTGTCTTTTTCCCTGACCCTGTACTTTACCAAGCATTATGCCCTTCTCCAGTGACTGGTCCCTCCTGATAACATGGATAAAGTATGTGAGACATAGCCCTGCCATCCTTGTTTCTAAGGAGCATTCTGGGTATACTTCTTCCAAGACAGATTTGTTTGTTCTTCTGAGCCAGCGTGGCTGGTGCTTAGTCCAGGCCTGAGAATTACGTGGAAATAAGGGTGGAAATGTAGACAAGGAGCGGATTAAGACACGGAGCACCTCACTAAGGAGTGCAGGCTTTATGTGAATAGCAAAGGCGCCATTGCTATCTCAGGTCAATTCGCGGAGTCCCATGGCTCACTCTGTCCCTTTGTGGGAGTCTCTGCTCCAATGACTCCTTCTCAGCCTGACCTCCCTGACTGAAAACCCATCCCACTGACCTCCCTGACTGAAAACCCATCCCTCCTGACCTCCCTGACTGAAAACCCACCCCTCCTGACCTCCCTGACTGAAAACCCACCCCTCCTGACCTCCCTGACTGAAAACCCACCCCACTGACCTCCCTGACTGAAAACCCACCCCACATGACCTCCCTGACTGAAAACCCACCCCACTGACCTCCCTGACTGAAAACCCCCCCCGACCTCCCTGACTGAAAACCCACCCCACTGACCTCCCTGACTGAAAACCCACCCCTCCTGACCTCCCTGACTGAAAACCCATCCCACTGACCTCCTGGACTGAAAACCCACCCCTCCTGACCTCCCAGACTGAAAACCCACCCCACTGACCTCCTGGTCTGAAAACTCACCCCACATGACCTCCGTGACTGAAAACCCACTCCACGATCTCTGTTCTTTCCCCCAGCTTTGTTTTTCTTCAGAGCACTCATCACTACCTGATATTATATATCAGGCTCGTTTTTATTTGTCTCTTATCTCATCTGCTAGCAAGCAGGTTCAGGAGTCCAGGCACTTTGGTTTGGTCACTGCTGTATCCCCAGCACCCAGCATGCACACAGTAGGCACTCAGTAAACACTGTGGGATGGATAAAGGGATTTGGCAGAGGGGTGGCATAGCCAGAGATTTCTTAGGGTGCCATCTCTAGAAGCTATTCCCCATAGCGCTCTTCAAAAGGTAGATGCTTTTATTTAAAGGGAATATATCATTCACAAAGAGCATGATTCCATGTAAATACTGGCATCTCCAGCATTTAATAAAAAAACTAAAAATCAAAATATATAAAGGACATTTAGTTCAACCATCTCAAACAAGAAGCCTAAAAGCTATCTCCACCTACAAATGTGTTTTGTCCAGCTTGTCCAGGTTTTGTGTGTATTGTTAAAGCCTTTAGGCCACTGTGCCACAGTCTTCCACCCTCCCTTTTGCTTCACACTTGGTCCACTTTACCCATTTGCATTACCAGACTCAGGCCATGTATGTAACTTGACCAAACCTTTCATTTCACATTTGAGAAAACAAACTCAGAGAGAGGATGGACTTGTCCAAGGTCTTACAGCTTAACAGGAGCCAAAGTCTGGACTAGAACCTGAGCCCCCAGATGTCGCACTGTCCCACCCATTACAGATACAGTCACTATGAGTTAGAATCGACTCGACGGCAACGGGTTTAGTTTTTTTAACAGGACTTCCTCTTCGCTAGACAGAATCTGGGCTTGTCTTCTCTCTCACTGGGGCTGGATTTCTCTTCCTTCAATAGACCACAACTGGGAAAAGAGCCAGGAAAAGCAAAGACACCAACCGAAGGGAGCAGAGTAGGGAGAGAGGCAGCAGAGCCGGGAGGAGGCCTGCAGCTAAATATTTTACTGAAGTCACCCTTTAAATGCCCTTGAGTGGACTTATAACTCCTCCCTAAGGAACAGGCACCCTGCCCCTGTTCCAAAATATCTTGTGGACCACTTTGTGATGACACCCTGTCCTCACATATGTTCATTCTCCCAGCAAACATTTCCTGAGAAAACTCATAGCGTCCCATCGTGGGAAAAGCATGGGCTTTGGATGCAAAGATACCTAGGAGGGAACCTCTACTCTGCTTATTTCTGACTGGACAAACCCTATAACTACTCTGAGTCTTGGTTTCTTCGTCTGAATAGATGAAGCTAGTAATGGCCTCCATAACCATATTTTAAAAAGAGAAAGTGAAGTAATGTCTTTCAGGTGCCTGGCACAGTTTCTGGCACATGGTAAGAGCATTAAAATGATAGCTACTTGTCTTAGCTGGGGTTCCCACAGAAGCAGATCCTGAGATAAGGATTCAAGTGCAAATTGTTTATTCAGGAAGTGATTCTAGGAAATGCCAGTAGGGAATGGGGAAGTGAGACAGTGAAGGAAAGGGATCTAGAAGAAGTGGATTATCAAATATTTATCATTGAGAAACCAGAGCTCAGTTCCTCTGGGGAGCTCTGGAAAGCAGTGCAGAGTATATGTCTGAGTTATCCTACCTAAGGGGTGAGGGAGATGGGATATTTATCGACCAACTTCCATTTGTCAATGGCTGAACAATGTTTCCAAGAGGCATTGACTCCTCAGAACTTCCAGCCCGTCTCACTTGCCTGCAGATCTGGTTCTATTCCAGCACAAAAAAGCCCTTGGGCAAAGAGATGTGTGTGCTGACAGTTGGGAGTTGGGCAGGTGGGTACTAAAATGGTAAGGGACTGGGGATAAGGGCTGGGCAGTGATGGCATCTGCTACATTTCTGTTATTACCCTCATCAATAATAGCTAATATTGATGGATTCTATGGGCAAAAAAATGGAATGATTTCAGGAAGCATCGAAAGAAGATGGAAGGAATATACAGAGTCACTGTACCAAAAAGAATTAGTTGATATTCAGTCATTTCAGGAGGTAGCATATGATCAAGAACCGATGGTACTGAAGGAAGAAGTCCAAGCAGCACTAAAGTTTTTTGGTGAAAAGCAAAGCTTCAGGAATTGACGAAATAACAATTGAAATCTTTCAACCAATGGATGCAGCACTGGGGGTGCTCATTCGTCTATGCCAAGAAATTTGGAAGACAGCCACCTGGCCAACTGACTGGAAGAGATCCATATTTGTGCCCACTCCAAAGAAACATGATCCAACAGAATGTGAAAGTTATTGAACAATATCATTAATATCACACACAAGTAAAATTTTGCTGAAGACCGTTTAAAAGTGGTTGCAGCTATACATCAACAGGGAGCTGCCAGAAATTCAAGCTGGATTCGGAAGAGGATGTGGAACAAGGGATATCATAGCTGATGTCAGATGGATCCTGGCTGAAAACACAGAATACCAGAAAGATGTTGATATGTGGTTTATTGGCTATGCAAAGGCTTTCGACTATGTGGATCATAACAAATTATGGGTAACATCGTGAAGAGTGGGAATTCCAGAACACTTAAATTGTGCTCTTGAGGAACCTCTACATATATCAAGAGGCAGTAGCTCGAATAGAACAAGGGGATACTGCGTGGCTTAAAATCAGGAAAGGTGTGCATCAGGGTTGTATCCGTTCACCATACTTAATCTGTATACTGAGCAAATAGTTTGAGAACGTGGATTATATGAAGAAGAACTCTGCATCAGGATTGGAGGAAGACTTATTAGCAACCTGCATTATGCAGATGACACATCTTGCTTGCTGAAAGAGGACTTGAAGCAGTTACTGATGAAGATCAAAGACCTATAGCCTTCAGTATGGATTGCACCCCAACATAAAGAAAACAAAATCCTCACAGCTGGACCAGTAAGCAACATCATGATAAATGGAGAAAAGATTGAAGTTGTCAAGGATTTCGTTTTACTTAGATCTACAATCAATGTCCATGGAAGCAACAGTCAAGAAATCAGATGACGTATTGCATTGGGCAAATCTGCAAAAGACCTCTTTAAACCTTTGAAAAGTAAGGGTGTCTCATCTATAAAATAGAAAACATAAATTTATCTTAAAGTATCTCTTAGTTATCAAGTGACAAGATATATATAAGTATTATCATTTCCATAAAGATAAGGAATTGGAAAATGAGAAAAATTATAAAGTATTTTATGAGAGTTGGGAAGGATCTTAGTTCTGAACGTTACCCCTTTCTATTTGTCTTCTATCCAAGGTAGCCTCATTCATTCCCATATATTTCAGATACTGTATTTTTCAGGGATTTGTTTCGTTTCTGTTGCTCTGCTGCTATTTCTTATCTTTTCATTCATTACAAGCATATTTTCCTTTACATCATTGCATAGTTATGATGTTGTTGTTGTTAGGTGCTGTCAAGTAGATTTTTGACTTATAGTGACTCCATGTGACAGAGTAGAACTGCCTCATAGTTTTTTAGGCATAATCTTTATGGGAGCAGATAGCCACCTGCTTTAAAATTCTTGTCTGCTAATTCCAACTTCTGCCATGTTGGGGTCAGTTTGTATTAATTGTCTTTTAAGAATGAGTCAAATTTTCTATTTTTTTTGTGTGCATGTCAAGTAATTTTGGAATGTATCCTACACGTTATGCCTGTTGTCTTGTGAGACTCTGAATTGTGTTATATTCCTTCAAAGAGCATCGATTTTCTGTTTTTCTTAGGAAGCAATTTTAACATAGTTGTATTCAAAACTGAAGACTCTGTCCCTTGGACAGCAGCTCAAATATCAATTCAGTTATTTCATCTGTAGTTGTACTACTTGCAGTCTGTCCTGCACATGCGTGTTTCAGTGGTCCATCAGAGTTGAGAGTTTATACACAGATTTGTGCCTGCCTCCCCAGCTCTTCATTCCAAAATTTCTCTCCTCACTTTCCGGTGATTGTGGTTGCCTCAAACTCCTGTACGCTTGTCTTCAGGCCAGAAAAACTACAAGTATCTACTGGAGTTTTAACTTCATATCGTGTCAACTATGGTTTGTTTTTAGGCTAAAAGCCATTACAGCCAGGAAATTCACCCCATGCTACTCTTTTCTTCCAAGTGTCAGCCCTACAGAATTTGTTTGCTTCTATTCACTCCCCAGTTCCTGCCTTTACATGTTTATTATAGTTTGTTCATTTTTACCAAAATGTGCCTCTTCCCATAATTTACAATGCAAGGAACTAAAGCCTCTTTTTCTATATTAAAGTCATGAATAGAGATGTTTCTAGGCTCACTCAGCCTTCAGATATCAAATAACCCACTCAAAAAAAAAATTTTATTCCAGCCAAATCAGAGGCTTCCCACATTCATTCTCTGATTTGTCTGTTTAAATTCATCCTATGATAACAAATCAGAAATGTGGTTTGCTGCTTCAGTTCTTGCATCACCCAGAAGAGGTCAGAAGGATGAGTTTGAAACTGAGATACGGTAACTTAACACAGCGTAACCTGCGAGACCGAGAACTCTACAGGACTGCCTTGTTTTTCCAGGTCTCACAAGTTTTCTGCCTTCGACAGGGTGCAGTTTTACCACTTTTCTATTGCTCATTTTAGTGGAAAGTATTTGAGTTATCCTTCTCTGATAGGTTTCTGCCTTACACAGGTTCCAGCATTCACAGGGTTTACTGTAACTGGCACTGTCACCTTGGATAAATTGTTTCTCCTCTTTGAGTCTCAGTTTTCTCTTCTAAAAAGAGTTGGATGTTCAATTCAGCATTATATACAATAGCAATAAAAAAATAAATGAAAACAAGTTTAAAAATTCCATCAACTGGCCAAAGAAATTATAGTAAAACTATAAAATATAACATGGTATATTTGTTAAGAATTATTTTCTTCAAGTTAGTGACATGGAAAATGTTACTGTAATAAAATTTTAATCATAAAACAAGCTTAAAAACAGTTAAATATAATAATAAGACCCTAATTTTGTTTCAAAATATGTATAATAATCTCTTGAAAAAGATTGGAAAGATATAACAAACTGTTAACAACTTATGTTTTAAATGTAGTATTACAGGTGATTTCTTGTTTCTTCTGTATGTTTCAAGTTTTCTAAAATGAGTATGTCTTGTTTGTTTCCGGGGGGTGGGGGGAGGACTTCAAAGCTTTACAAAAAGTTTTCAGTCAAAAAGATAGGCTTGCTTCTCACCAAAGTTCCTTCTACCTAGAACATCCTGTGGTTCATTGATTTATTCAGCACATACTTATTGAGCACCTACTGAATACCAGCCACCCTGCCAGGCACTGGGAAGAAGTTAAAAGTGATTAAGATACTGTACCTTAAGCTTACAATCTAGAAGGGAACCAGATACATCTTACTTATTTCTAAAACCCTGATGCTCAGCTTGGTGCCCTGAATATAGTAGGTGCCCATTCAATGCCTGATGGACAAAAAGTTGATTGTAATCACCCAGCTCCAAAACAAAGCAGAACAGGATCCCTGAGACAAGGAGTATGTACGGGGAGGCAGAGGATGGGTCCAGAAGGGAATAAGGGCTGCAGAGAGGAAGGACATGTAGGCTAGGATGTGACAAGTCAGATTTGGTAGGTGGGGCAGTAGGCAGAAGGTTCCCTGTACCCGGTTCTGTGTGTTGGGCTTAGACAGGATGGCAGAGACCCACTGGTTTTCTCCAGCTCAATAAGGATGCCCTTCCCATGACTCCCAAGAGGACCCCAGGTAATCAGAGGCACCTGGGGAGTTCCCAGAGGGGGTCAAGAAATATAGCCTCTCCGTCTGTGGGTAATCCCACCATCAGCGCCCCTCACTTTGGAGAAGGAAATTAGTGTCTCCTCAACTTCATTTCCATCTCAGCGGGAGGTTACTGGAGAAACACAGACTGGCCACTGTGCGGGGGACTCCCCATGCAAGCCCGGGACCCTCCTTCCCTGGCTTGCTGTGCAGGGCCTAGTGAGGCCGCCATGGCTGCCTCTGGAGAGAGGGGAAGACGCATGCCCCTTAATTAACAACCTGAGACAAATTGGAAACAGCTGGGAATAATTAGACAATTTAAGTGCTGTGAAGGAGGAATAATTTCTGTAGCCTTCGCAATAAATCTTATGCTGTCTGGGTCCCTACGCCGGACTTGAACTTTTTTCTTTTTTTCCCTAGGGGTGGGTTAGCGCATTACTCATAAAGGAAACAGTATCCCTTTTGTTTTGGCGGGGTCTGCTTAATAACAAAAGAGCCTATCGCAATGACGGCACGGCACGGTGACAAAGCGAATGGCCCCCGTTTGGCTGCCTTTGCAAAGGCCGTGGTGAGACAGGCAGCAGTCCCGTGGCTCGGCTGTCCTGTCCAGCGTGCCTTGTTCCCACTCTAAATGGTCTTCGTCTTCAATCTGCTTCAGATTTTGGACACTGTGGTAGAGCGCCCAAATATTTTCACGTCAAACAAGAAGGACCTCGAGTTCACACAGGGTTGAGCTTCTGCAGAGTTCCAGAAGTTTGTCTGTTTGATCCCATTTATTTCTGAGGGGGTGGGAGACTCTTAGAATTAAAGGGCAGAAAGAGTATAGAGGCAACCCCCTAAGTCAACCTTGACATCTTAGAGAGGAGAATCGAGGCCCACCGAGGGGATCCGTGGCCGAAGCTACCATGAAATTTAGAGCAGCATCAGATCCAGAGTGTAGTAAGGCAGCTTTCAGTTGTTTAAATAAACAAAACCCCTTAGAGTGCCTTTAAAAGATATGTGCGACAGCAGTACGGGCCTGGCATAGCGATAAGACTATCAGCTTTGGAGCCAGACCTGGGTTCTAATCCTGGCTCTCTCCCTTCCTAAATTTGATCCTGGCTAAGTCATTTTGTCTCCCTAGGTCTCAGCTTACTCATCTGTGAAATGGGTATGATATAGCCTCTGAGGTCTGTGATGAGGATTAATGAGATAATGCATATTAAAATCTCATTAAATATACCTCTCTGCTCCACGTTGACATCCATGCAGTTGAACATGGCTGGGGAAAGGCACACGGCCACACAGACTGGGCTGTTCTCGAATTCATGACCTCACTCCACAGGTGGGTTCTTGGTGCCGCCAGCAATCTTTATTTCCCTACTCACTCCTATCCTAGAAAACCATTCTATACCTCCCCTTCCTCAAGCCATCAACACCTCTCCTCCCTACCCACCCTCAGGTGATGTCCTTGCATTTATTTTATTTCACCCTAGTCAGTTTGAAGCAATCGGAGAGAACTTCCCAACGGCCTTCTGTGAAATTGACCTGTCTCTGTACTCCTTTTCCCCCTGTTGAGACGGATGAATGCCTTGCTCTCAGCTAAGCCGTTTCCTGCCCTTGTGCCGGATCAAGGTCCAGAGATGCTAAGTAACTTGTCCAAGGTTAACTAACAGCAAGTCAGGTGTAGAGGTAAAATGTTCATCTGCTCCTGTTAGAAGGTAAGCTCTAGGAGACCTTCCCTCAGTACCCAGCAGACAGCCTGGCATACACAAGGTGTTTCTTAAATGTTGGTGATGAATAAATGAATGAATGACCAATCTAAGGATCTCAGTGGGCTTTCCATGACACCAGTGACTTACCAGCTGTGGTTCCCCATCTTTCCCTCCTTGTCCCAAGAGCAGGGGCCTCAGGCCTGTGTAAGGAAGTACTAGAATGGGAGCCCTTACCTAAAGCCACCTCCTACCAGCAGAAAAATGCCAAGGGAGCTTCCAATCTACTTAAGGTCCTAGGTAGGGAGAGAAAAAAAAAAGGCAATAAAGCCACTTCCAGAAATTCATAAACCAAGCCTGAAATTACTTCTTTATACGGCATTTGAACCCTGTTGTTAGGTATAGCTGAGGCAATTGCAACTCATAGCGACCCCATGTGACAGAATAGAACTGCCCCATAGGGTTTTCTTGGCTGTAATCTTTACAGAAGCAGATCATCAGTTCTTTCTCCCACAGAGCCACTGGGTGGATTCAAACTGTCAACCTTTCGGTTAGCAGCTGAGCCCTTAACCATTGTGCCCCCAGAGCTCCTCCTTTGAACCCTAAACTAAGACATCAACTAAAAACTAGTCCAGGACAAGTGAAACTCACAAAGGCCGTGCTGTAGAGCCATTTTTATAAGCTAAGACGCATAGGATTCTCACAGGAAACAATTCCCATGAGAGACGAGATCGCAGTAAAAAATTACAAACCACATGAAGAAATGAATCACCGCAAGGCCAAATGAGAGTTAGGACCTCCAGAACCAAAGATGCTAGAATAATATGAAAGAGACAATTTAAAAAGAGTGCACTATCGTAGTATTGGAAATGCTTCAATGTGAGTTTATTTTTCTAAATGAGACACCAGTAGGATTAGAAGCCCAATCAACCTATAGAGATAGATCATGGCTAGAAAAAAACACTTAAACGCTGTCTATCCAGCTTCAGTCATTCGCCTACCACCTTTACAATTTTTTCCACATCCAAAAAGAACTTACATTGTTTACTTATTATTTTTCTTTAAGTTGCCTCTCTTTAAAATCTTTTGTTAATTCAATTTAAAAGGAAATCATAATTATGCAATAATACCCATAAAACCTTGGGTTTGATGTGCTAGGTATGGTCTTCTATTAAACTTTAAAATAAATACCTAATTATTATAATTTAAAAAGTGTCCATGCAACATCCAAAAAACCTCGTGCATCACCAGTGAATAATTCCAAATTTTAGAAAATGCTGCTCCTAGAGCAACCCCCTAATTTCAAAGACGGGAAAGTAAAACTGCCAGAGGTCGTAGAGCTAGTTCTGGGCAAAGCCAAGACTGAAACCCAGACAGACACCTCCCTCTTAACTGGGGGACTGAATCCCGTGTTCTGCATTGTCACCATCGTTCACATTCTTTCTTACATAACTTTTTAAATCTGTTTGCAAAAGTCAATAATTGCTTATGTAGTTTTCAAAATGAATATATTAATTACATTAAAAGGGAAAAAAAATTTTTTTTTTGAAGGAGGGGGTTATTTCTGCCTGACGTGTGTTATATCTCTCTAAATTAAACCCATATGCATGTATGCTAATGAGATAAGAAGTGTGCAAAGATCCTTCCCCTAGTGAATGGAGAGGCACAACTGAAGTATTAATACTGAAAGTATTGAAGTAATAAAACTGCTAAAGTCACAGTTAATTGAGGAACTCATAGGGCTTTATGAAGATGAAGTCATTCGCAGCACTTTGAAAATCATAGTAGAAACTAAAGGGAGAGAGATTTCCTTTACCACTAAAATATTTCTAATCTATGAGTGCCTGCTTTGAACAACTTCATAGCAAAAGGGATGTTGAAAACAAGTTTTATTAAGTTATGATACAATCAACTTTCAGTTACCTCTGGGAGAAAAATGTCTACCCCCACCCACATACTTCAACTCCATCTCTCCACTGCCCTCGCGCTTGCTCTATGAACATCTCACGGGAAGCATTCAAACACCGTAGTATGGCATTTGCGGTTCCTCTCAATTAGATCACGCCTCCGTTCTGGGCATGTCTTCCTACCATTCCCCTGCCCTCCACTGCTCTTACACTCATGCTTGTACACGTTACAGAGGTAACAAACCCCAAAAGTTCAATGGCACAGCACCAAACAATTTTTCTTCTCACTTCAACCACATCCAGGGTGGGCATTTGCCTCAGGTGTGAACAGTTTTCCTCCATGACATGGTCTAGGAATCCAGGTTCTTTCCATATTGTGGTTCTGCCGTAAGAATCTTCTTTAAACCTTTAACCAAAAATATCCCCTGAAGTCTTCTTAAAACCAAACAAGAGTTTAGCTTAACTTTTTTAGTAAAGAATGTCTGCCTTGAGCACTGTGCTCTTTTATGATCTATCTCTATGGGATCCAACTGACAACAGCAACTCGAAAGATTAGATGGGAACCTTAGGGGGCAGTGAGTTTGTGTTAATGAGGGAGAAAAAACTGCGAGAAGAAGGATGAGAATGGTTGCACAACTCGAAGAATGCAATCAATGTCACTGAATTGTGCATGTAGAAACCGCTGAATTGGTGTATGTTTTTGTTGTGCACAACCTCGACAACAACAAAAATAAAATAAATTATTTAAAGAAAAAATGAATCCTCTCCATCCAGCCTGCAGCCAGGGGAAGAGTTCGAGGAGAGGATATACCCTTTCTTAGTCACATTAGCCTAAAGACGGGAAACATTACATTTGCTCACATTCCACTGGCAAAAACAGTCATCCGGCTCCTTCCAGATGCAGCAAAGCAAACAAGTGCAGTCTTTAGGGGACGCTCCTCCTCGCCTTTACTCCTACTGTACTTTCTCCACCTCTTGAACTCCTATTCATCCTTCAAGGCCCTGTTCAAATAACACCTCTTCTGCAAAGCCATCACTGATGCCCCAGGCAGAGTTAACCAAACTCTCTTTCACGTTTCCATAGTATTCTGGACTGATTTCTGTTAGAACACACACTGTAGCTGTTTTGAGTGGCCGTGAAGTCAGCTCTGACCCCCGGCGACCGTGTGTGTACCAGAACGAAAAGTCGCCCAGTCCTGTGCCGCCTTCATAACCACTGATAGGTTTGAGTCCATTGTTGCTGTTGTGTCGATCCGTCTCACTGAGGGTTCCCCTCACTTTTTGCTGACCTTCTGCCGAACACGATGTCGTTTTCTAACAATTGGGCTTTCTTGATGACATGTCCAAAATAAGCAAGACTAAGTCTGAAAATCCTCCCTTCTAAGGGGCATTCTGGTTGTATTTCTTCTAAGACACACATTAGGAATTCAGATATCCACCTCTTCTGACACCTGATCCCCCAGAGCTAGGTCTTTGTCTTATTTAGCTTTGTATCACCTATAGCATCTATTCATATGGTGTCTCTGAGTCAGAATCGACTTGATGGCAACAGGTTTGGTTTGGTATAGCACCTAGCACACGGTTCTTAGCATCAGACTGTGGGCCTTCAGTATATATTTATTGAATTAAACTAACATATGCTCATAAAATTCACTAATAAGTGTTACAGATTGAATTGTGTCCCCCCAAAATTCGTGTTATAAATCCTAACCATTATACCTATGGCTGGAAACACTGGTAGCATAGTGGTTAAGAGCTACAGCTGCTAACCAAAAGGTCAGCAGTGTGATTCCATTAGGCACTCCTTGGAAACCATGTGGGGCATTTCTACTCTGTCCTATAGGGTCACTATGAGTTAGAATCAACTTGACAGCAATGGGTTTGGTTTTTTTGGTATGGCTATAATCACATTTGGGAATGAGTTTTCTTTATTATGTTAATGATACACTATTAGTGTAGGATGTGTTTTAAGTCAATCTATTTTGAGATATAAAAGAGATTAAACAAGCAAGCCAGAGAGGCAGAGATGGGGGAAGAGAGATGTCAAGGTACATGAAGATCGTTCAGGAGCAGAAGCTCAGAAGAGACAAGTGTCTTCCTCCAGAGCCAATAGAGGGAGAAAGCCTTCCGCCAGAGCCGGCATCCTGAATTAGGACTTCTAACCTCATATACGTGCAAAAGCTGGACAATGAATAAGGAAGGCCAAAGAAGAATTGACGCCTTTGAATTGTGGTGTTGGCGAAGAATACAGACTGTACTGTGTACTGCCAGAAGAATGAACAAATCTGTCTTGGAAGAAGTAGAGCCAGAATGATCCTTAGTAGCGAGGATGGCAAGACTTCATCTTAAGTACTTTGGACATGTTATTTGGAGGGACTAGTCCCTGGAGAAGGACCTTCATGGGTTTGGGTTTTTTTTTAAAGTAGAGGGTCAGCAAAAAAGAAGACCCTCAACAAGATGAATTGACACCGTAGCTGCAACAATTGGCTCAAACATAGCAACAATTTTGAGAATGGTGCAGGACTGGGTGGTATTTCATTCTGTTGTACATGGGGTCGCTCTGGGTTGGAACCAACTCAGTGACACCTAACAACAACAACAACCTCCTAAACTGTGAGAAAATAAGTTTCTGTTTGTTAAATCCACCCACATGTGGTAATTCTGTTATGGCAGCATTAGATAACAAAGACAGTAAGCATTTAGTGAGTTATTACTATGCTCCCAGAACTGCATAAAGAGTAAATGAGTTTCCAAATAAATATAAAAGCCATCTTTACTTCTAAAGTTAAAATTATAGACAAAATACATAGTTAACATGTACAAAATTTAATAAAATGTTGGAACACTTAAAATTCCTTTCAAAGGTAAATAGAAACAAATAGAAAACTATCCACACACATATACTTCACATCACTGTTCTCTTCATTAACAAAGATGATTAAGATTTGCTTAGAGACAATTCAGAATAGCATGTAGTATGGAGCCAGACAAGAGGTAAGGAGAAAGAAGAGAGTTGACAAGAAGGAAAATTGCATTGAATTCAGGTATGACAACATTTTTTTTTTTTTACTTTTTATTTTAAACAATTTTAGACTTAGAGAAAATGTGCCCAAGTAGTACAGAATGGCTATATACCCCTTGTCTTAGTTATTTAGTGCTGTTGTAACAGAAATACTCTAAGTGGATGGCTTTAACAAGCAGAAGTGTATTCTCTCACTGTCTAGGAGGCTGGAAGTCTGAATTCAGGATGCCGGCTCCACAGGGGGAGACTTTCTCTGTCTGCTCTGGGGGAAGGTCTTTATCGTCAGCCTTCCCCTGGTCTAGGAGATTCTCAGTGCAGGGATCCAAAGGACGTGCTCTGCTCCTGGCTCTTCTTGCTTGGTGGTAATGAGGTTCCTATCCTCTCTGCTCTGTTTTCTCTTTTATATCTCTAAAGAAATTGACTCAAGATTCAACCTAATCTTGTAGATTGAGCCCTCCCTCATTAACATAACTACCTTCATCTTGCCTCATTAACATTGTAGCGGTAGGATTTACAACAAATAGGAAAATCACGTCAGATCACAAAATGGAGAACAGCCACACAATACTGGGAATCATGGCCTAGCCAAGTTTGCACACATTTTGGGGGGGACATAATTCAATCCATAACACCTCTCATCCAGTTTTCTCTAAAATTAACACCATATAGAACCATAGTACAGTTATCAAAACCAAGGATAAAATATTGGTACAATCCTATGAGCTAAACTAAAGACCTTCTTTGAATTTCACTAGATTCTCCACTATGTCCTCTTTCTGTTCCAAGATCCTATCCAGCATCTCATTGCACATAATTGTTGTGTTGGCTGAGTCTTCTAAAGTCTCTAGTACTTCCTCAGTCTTTCTTTGTCTTTTATGACCTTGACACTTTTGAAAAGTATTGATCTGTTATTTTGTCCAAGAATTCTGGCAGAATTCTTGTTTGGGTTTGTACTCTAGAAGGATAAGAAACTGAATCCGTGGGGCAAAATATACTGCTGCATAAAAGGACACGGCTTTGCCTCCAAGTTTCATGTCTCAGAAGCAGGCATCTCCATGTAGGTCTCTTGGCTCTAACTGCCAAGTTCGAAGCCTCGCTTGACTTGTCTCTGATCCCCTTGTGGACAAAGCCAGTTAGGTGGGGGAGTTCCATGAACACATTCTCCAAAAGTGGTACCTTCTTAACAATTCGTAAGAGAATATGTTGAGATGATGACTGTTAAGTCATAAAAAGATAGCATAGGAGGTAACATGAACATAGGACCATGAGACACATACTTAAGGTGATCACTGGCTCCCTCTTTTGATGGGCTGTTTCCATAGCAACCAGGGTGGACCTCAGTCCCCTTGTGTTGCCCCAGGACCCCCCCGCCATGTGCTCTCTCCTTAATTAGAACCTGCTTTGCCTCTGGCTGCAGATGCCAGGTTTTCCCTTTTCCTCCCACCTCCATGCACACATTCCAGAGGATCAAGGGATTGGGAACTGCCCCCCCCCCCCTTGCCCCTGATGACCAGGGGTCAGCTTTGCTGGGTCTTTGCTAGGCAGCAAAGTCTAGTGGTCCAGTGTGTGGGATCTAGAGCCAGCCTGGCCTCGGATTTAATCCTGTCTGCCTTACAGGAGTTGCCTAACCACGGGGATCCACAGTGTCCTCATCTGTAAAATGGGATAATAGCAGTACCTCCTCCTCTATGTAGGTAAAGCATTTGGCCCATGCCTGTTGCACAGTAAGAGCCTGACATACCTGAGGCAGGGTTATACAGAGAAGAACTAACCCAGGTGTCCCCTCTGTGTGCGTCTCCTTCCCCATCTTCTCTCTCACTTATATCCAAGGACAAGTGTGCTGTCAGCCACGCAAAGATTCAGAGACCTCGGGCCAGCTGCCAGCTGAAGATTCTCCTAAGGACAGTCATGGGGGGCGGACTTGCCCCTCTCCGAGACTAGAAGTGACGGGGCCCTGGAACAGGAGTGAGGAGGGAGAGAGGGCAGCTTCTGGTGCAGAGGGCAGGACGCAGAGGGGAGGAGGCTCAGAGGTTACCCCTCTTCCCCATGCCCAAGGGACAGCCACCCCTGGCCAAGGCGGACTTAAGGACTGTGTGGAGTGTCCCTCTGAGTTGGGCGGTGATGGGAGCCCATGTCGGTGATTCTTGTTGTTGTCATCACCCACTGCCTATTGTGCCCTGTGGAACCCATGTAAGAATATGAAGACATTGAAAAGTCCAAAATCATTTGGGGAGAAGCAGAAGAGCAGCTATGCAGGGTCCCTGGAGCAGAGGGAGGGCTGGTTAACATTCACATTCCTGGTATTCACCTCCTTGATTTTTGACCCAGTAGGTCTGGGTGGAGCAGTGGGAGAATTCTCACCTTCCACACTGGAGACCCAGGTTCCAAGCACCTCATGCTTAGCCACCTGTCAGTGGCAGCTTGCGTGTTGCTATGATGCTGAACAGGTTTCAGCAGAGCCTCCAGACTAAAACAGCCCAGGAAGAAAGACCTGGTGATCTACTGAAAATCAACCAACGAAAACCCTATGGAGCACCGTGGGCAGATCTGCAACTGATCATGGGTATGGCAGTCTTCTGTTCTGTTGGCACCATGAGTTGGGGGCTGACAACAACAACACAGATGTGGATGGCCCTTAGAATTTGCACTTCTAGCAAGCTCCAGGTGATGCTGACGCTGCTGACCCAGGGATCCTGCTCTCAGATCTAGTGTCCCGGAAAGATTCCTTTGTATCTCTTGCCAGCTCATTAAAATTGACCGGGGCAGGTTGAGGAGGGGGTGGCCTCTAATTGTTAAAAATACTCATGGCTGGCTCCCAGCCCCAAAGATACTGATTTTAAAAATCAGCGTGTAAAAAAATTTCCCAGGTGATTTCCCTGTGCCTCTATGGGTTGAGCTTTACAGAAAACCCACAAATGTCTCCTGGGTTTCTTTGCCCAAAGACATTCACTCCCAAAACGTTTCTCTTCCTCAGATTCTGCAAGTGATTCTACTCTCCGGCTTTTGTGGATTGGTGGTAGGTTATTTTTTTATTTTTTTTTCCATGGTCTCTTGAACCTAAGGAAGTATTGATTTCATTGGAATTCTACCAATGTTTCCTGGTAATTCTTTGATGATAGGTTTGCCCACGCTAACAGCGGGAGTTACTCTGTGGTGGGCAAGGGGAGAGAACAGCAGGTCCCATAGCTGTCCAGTCCACTGGAGCCCGGGGAGTTTGCTGGGCTGTGCTGGGGGGCCATCACACCAGCTGCCATGGGAAGGGGGGAGGGGCCAAGCCCACCTGCTTTCAGTGAGACAGGTAAATTCCAGAAATGACATTTTTGACGTCCGGCAGCATATTTGGAGGCAGCGAATGCAGGACTCACCCCCTGGGCCTCTCTACTGGTATCCTGGGCTGCCGTAAGAAATGACCACAAACAACAGAAATTTATAGTCTCACAGTTTGGAGGTCAGAAGTCCAAAATCAAGGTGTCTGCAGGGCTGTGCGCTCCTGGAAGCCTCAAGGAGGAGACCCTTCCTTGTCCCTGCCAGCTTCTGGTGGCTCCTGGCGTTCCTTGGCTTGTGGCAGGCTGTCTTCACCTCTGCCTCTGTTTTCTCCTTCTTCCCCTCTGTGTCTATGTCTCCTCTTCTGTGTCTTATAAAGACACTTGTCATTGTATTTAGGGCCCACCTGGGTAATCCAGGGGAATCTCACCTCGAGATCCTTTACTTAATTGCACCTTCAAGGATACTTATTCCAAATAAGGGAGTATTCACAGACTCGGGGGGTTAGGACGTGGACACCTATTCTGAAAGCCATCATTCCGCTTATCTCAGTCCCCACCTCCTCATGGCCTGCCCACAGCAAGGATCCAGTCTATACTCCTTGCATCCTTTCTCACTCACTGCCAGATACAGAAGAGGACTTTTATGTTCCAGATTTCAGAGACAGTAAAAACAAAATGAAACAAAACAAAAAATTTGTCAAGTCAGTTTCACCTCATGGCGTCCCCACAGGTGTCAGAGTTGAACCGTGCTCCATAGGGTTTTCAATGGCTGATTTTTTGGAAGTAGATTGCCAAGCCTTTCTTCCAAAGGATCTCTGGGCGGACTCAAACCTCGACCATTTCAGTTAGCAGCCGACCGTGTTAACCGTTTATACCACCCCGGGACTTGGAATAAAAAGGCGGGAAAAGCAAAAGCTGGGGGTGGGGGGCAGGTAAGGATAAAGAAGGAGGGATAGACAAGAAAGAACATGGGGTCTACCCCAGAACTGAATCTGAGAGAGCCCTGAGTAACCAACTAACCTGTTGGAGACCATCTTCCCACAAATTTAGGGCCATGTCACCTTTGGCTTTGACCTTGCTGCCTCCTCTGCCTGGCTGGCCCAATGCATCTGTCTAAATCAGGGTTATCTAGAGAAATGGAACCAGTAAGATATGTATATATAGAAAGGAAGATTTATTTTGAGGAACTGGCTCGCCCAGTTATGGGGGCTGGCAAGTCTGAAGTCCATAGTTGAGGAGATGGATGGAAATTCCTGCAGTCCTGTGTCCCAAGTCCACAGGTCAGAGTGCCCACGTAGCCTGGAGGCAGAATCCTCCCTCGGGAAACTTCTGATTTTGCTCTTAAGAACTTCAACTGATTGGATAAGGCCCACCCATATTATGAAGGATGGTCTGCTTTACTTAAGGCCAATTGATTTAACACTAAAAACCCCTTGCTGTCAAGTCAGTTCCGACTCATAGCAACCGTATCGGATAGAGTTGAACTGCCCCACAGAGTTTCCAAGGCTGTATTCTTTACAGAGGAGCCCTGGTGGTGGTTAAGCGCTTTGCTGCTAAGCAAAAGGTTAGAGGTTTGAACTTACCAGCTGCTCTGCAGGAGAAAGACGTGGCAGTCTGCTTCCGTGAAGATTGCAGCCTTGGAAGCCCTATGAGGCAGTTCTACCCTGTCCTAGAAGGTTGCTGTGAGTTGGAATCAACCCCACCACAACAGGTAATATTTATGGAAGCAGACTGCCACAGAACCGCCACCCTTTTAGTTAGCAGCCTAGCGCTTAACCACTTCACCATCAGGGCTCCTTCATTAAAACACTAATCACACATAAATACACCACAGCAATATCTAGACTATTGTTTGACCAAATAACTGGGCTCCAGAGCCTGGCCAAGTTGAGACATTAAACCATCCCACCATCCTTCAGGCCTGAGTTTCACCACCCCCTCCTCCAGGAAGCCCTCTGCTCTTCATCCCCTCCCCTCGCTAAGCTGAGTTGGTCGTAATCTCCCCTGTGTCCCCAGAGTTTGATATTGGGGGTGGGGAGTCGGGGGTAGGGGCTGCAGGAAAGCAGAGGGTCAGGAAATCGGACACTGCTGAATGGCGGGGTGTAACCTTGCTAAGATGTTCTGTAGAAAGGCTTCATGAGATTTGTTTTTGTTGGCTGTCATTGAGTCAATTTTCCACTCATAGCGACCCCATGGCAGAGTAGAAGTGCCCCATAGGGTTTTCTAGGCTGTAATCTTTATGGAGTAGGGACCAATCCTTGGAGAAGGACATCATGCTTGGTAAGGGAGCGGGTCAGCGAAAAAGAGGAAGATTCTCAATGAGATGGATTGACACAGGGGCTACAACAATGGGCTCAAACATAGCAACGATTGCGAGGATGGTGTACGACTGGAAAGTGTTTTATTCTGTTGTACACAGGGGTTGCTATGAGTTGGAATCAACTAGGCAGCACCTAACAACTACAACAATCTTCACGAGAACAGATCGCCAGGTCTTTTCTCCCGTGGAGCCTGTCATGGATTGAATTATTTCCCCCCCAAAATGTGTGTATTAACTTTGTTAGGCCATGATTCCCAGTATTCTGTGGTTGTCCTTCCATTTTGTGATTGTAATTTTATGCCAAAGAGGATTAGGGTGGGATTGTAACACCCTTACCAGGTCACATCTAATGTAAAGGGAGTTTTCCTGGGGTGTGGCCTGCACCACCTTTTATGTCTCAAGAGATAAAAGGAAAGGGAAGTAAGCAGAGAGTTGGGGACCTCACATCACCAGGAGAGCAGTGTCAGGGGCAGAGCACGTCCATTGGACCTGAGATTCCCGCACTGAGATGCTCCCAGACCAAGGGAAGACCGATGATGAAGACCTTCCCCCAGAGCCAACAGACAGAGAAGGCCTTCCCCTGGAGCCAGTGCCCTGAATTCAGCCTTCTAGCTGCCGGACTGTGAGCGAAGGAACATCTCTTTGTTAAAGCCATCCGCTTGTGGTATTTCTGTTATAGCAGCACTAGATGACTAAGACAGAGCCTTTCGGTAGGGCCAAACCACCAACCTTTCAGTTAGCAGCTGAGTGCTTAACTGTTGTGCCACCTTAGTGAGATCACATAAGATTATTGAAGCAGAAAGAGAGAGGGCGTTCTTCCCTGCTTCCTTCCAGTAACATTCACCTGATCTCACTGGCTTGTGCTGCAAAAGAAGCTATGGGAAATTCTTGTCGCACCCCGCTGGGTTATTTTCCTCTTGAAATAAGTATAATGATGCCCCACAAAATCTAGCATGTGGCCTTGTAAATTAGTGAGGATTTAGAGGCATAATAGTGCCATTTCTATAAATGCTTAAACCGCAGGCTCCAACAATGGGGCCTGCTGGGCCGTGCTTGGCTCCGGGCGGGAGCTGCCTGGGCTGACTCTGTCTTCAGCTAACGTGCTGCCACGGACTGAAAGGCACCGCAGCTGGGGCTTG
The DNA here is from genome assembly GCF_030014295.1 of Loxodonta africana. Lineage (NCBI taxonomy): Eukaryota > Metazoa > Chordata > Mammalia > Proboscidea > Elephantidae > Loxodonta > Loxodonta africana. Next base: position 108,108,089 of record NC_087351.1, read on the forward strand.
TCTGTGCCCTGCCCTCCTCACAGCTGTGCTCAGATGAAGGGACACCTGAGCAGATACCTCCAGGGCCGCCACCCTCATCTGTAAGCAGCAGCTTGGAGAGCGAGATTTCACCAGCAAGACCAGGGCAGGCAGAAAGGAGTGTGAGTCTGAGATCTCGATGTGTAAATGCACTCAGCTGCGGTGAACCCAGGATGCTCGGAAATCCAATGAGAGGTGGAGTCCTTCCCCAGGTAGGGCAGGAGAGGCAGAGGGCGGGAGGCCCTAGGCCTTGCGTCCACACCAAGATATTTGGATTTTATGCTGAGGACAGTGAAGGGTCACTCAGGGTTCTGAGCGGGGCAGTGAGTAGTCAGATGAGTGATGTAGATTTTATGACGTGTGATCTAGAAGCCATTAAAAGCTGATAAATTTGATCATGTTAAAAGAAAATGCGTGTAAAAACAAAATTTTCTACCTGAAGAAAAACACAAGACAAACAACCAGGTGGGAAAAAATATTTGTAACTCATGTCACCTAGAAAGAGTTGAGTTCCTTAATTTATCCTGGGTGGTGTAAATGGTTAACACACTTGGCCACTAACAGAAAGGTTGAAGGTTTGAGTCTACCCAGAGGTGCCTCAGAAGAAAAGCCTGGTGATCTCCTTCCAAAAATCATCCATTGAAAACTCTACAGAGTCCGGTTCTACTGTGACCCACGTGGTGGCGCCGTGAGTCGGAGTCGGCTTGATGGCAGCTGCACCTGGAATGTTCCAGGTTTGTCTGTGAGATTGGTCTTTTCACTCTGTCTCATGAGCACGGTTCACTCGTGTTCTAGCAAGAAAACTGAGTTCAGGCAGAACTGGATTTGTATCCAGCCCACCACCTCCCAGCTGTGTGAGCTTGGACAAGTCGCTCAGCCTCTCTGAACTTCATTGGTAAATGAGATCACAGATGCCGTGTTTAGCCTACAGGAGGTGCGTGGTCTCAATTCCAATAATAACTTTTGCCATAGATAGACATATCGGTTCCTCTTCTCTCAGAATTCCACATGGATATGTCAGCAGTCTTATTTTTAGATCTACTTTGGTTACAGTGAAAACAAAAGTTGGCTTCTGCTCCTGTAGAAGGAATTCTTTGGATTCCAAATAAAGAGACTCTGGAATTCGGGGGTTTGTTTAAAATTGGCAGATCCCAGGAGTCTGAGCCTACTCCTAACATCACCAGGCAGGAAGTAGCACCAGGAATGAGATGCCAGGCAGGCGGGTAGGCATCGTTCATCCTTGGACGGAAATCGCTGGGAGCTCACCCAGCAGATAGCGAGAATAGTAACAACACTGCTACCACTTTCTGAGTTCTGGCCACACACACAGTGAGTAGAGCCTGTGCTGAAGAGCAGTACTGCTGTCTTCACCTTGAGTTCTTACAGCAAGCACCATGGCAGGTTCTTAAAGTTCCCAATTCACAGATGCGAACACCGAGGCTCAGAGAAGGTAATTTTTTTGTCTGAAGCCACACGGCTATACCAAAGGACAGAGACCAGGACTCAAACTCAGTTCTGCCCTGGGTGGGTGGGAGTGGACCACCGTTCAGAGGTCGGGGTCAAGTTCCTGAGCCCCGTTATAATATCATGGGCAGTGGGGAGGGGCGGAAAAGGGTCTGGGGACAGCCAGAAAAAGATCTGGGATGAGAAAAGGGGTGAAGAGAAATGAGATGTGTCCTTCCAAACTTTTCCCTCCTGGCAGGGGGATACCCTCTATGGGCTACAGGAGAAGTAGGGGATGACTGCTCCACCCCCATACTGGTTGTTGGGGTTTGAACTGTGTCCCCCAAAAAGACATGTTGACATCCTAGCCCCTGTACCTATCAATGAGACCTTGTTTGGAGAAATGGGTCTTTCTTCGAAGGTATTACCACACAGGAGTAGGGTGTCGTGTAAGAGGACAGACAGAGACAAGGGCCCGCGCAGGCGAAGGCACCGTGTCAAGATGAATCTACAAGCAGCAAAGGAACGCCAGGGATCACCAGCAGCCACCAAAAGCTATGGGAGGAACAGGAACGGAACAGCTCCTGTTTCAGAACCCGTAGAAGGAATTCATACAGCCAGTGAAGGCCCTGGTCTCCAGAACAATAAATTTCTGCTCTTTAAAGCTCTTCACTTTGTGGTATCTTGTTATGGCAGCCTGGAAAACTGAGACACTGAGCAAGTCCTTCTTCACCTGAAGATTATATATGTATACTTTCCTCTAGCACCCAGGTTTAAATTTCATTTGGCTTTTACATTCAACATTCACACATCCGGAATTTATTTGTCTGTATAAAACCAAAAAAGCCAAACCCACTGCCGTCAAGTCGTCAAGTCGATTCCATCTCACAGCGACCCCACAGGGGTTCCAAGGCAGAAGCAGACAGCCACATCCTTCCCCTGAGGAGCCATTCGTGGTTTTGAACTGCTGACCTTTAGGGCGTATGTACATATGTGTGTATGGTGTGAGGTAATGATCTTTCTTTTCTCTTCCAGTTATCAGAGTACCTTTCCTTCTTCCCACTAATTCTAATTACCATTCATCCTAAAATTTGTATGAGCCCTTGAGTCTGTTTCTCAGCCTTTGGTCGTGTTTTGTTTGCTCTTCCGTCAATTACCACACTGTTTCTGTTACCGTGGCTTTCTGGTGCATTTGATTTCCCTTCGTATTTTTCTTTTCAGTATTATTGATTATTTTTGCAGACCTTAGGACTTTTTTTTAGGACAGCTTTGGGGTCTGACACCATGACCACCAGAAAATAAAAATGCCTTTTTTTTTTTTTTTGTCTTTAATGAGCATTTTGTAAATTTATACATTAATTGAGAAAAAATTGGTATTCTTATGTTATTCAATTTTCTCATCCATGAACATAAGATGGCTTTCTGTCCCTTCAGACCATCTTTCATGGGTCTTTGAAAACTTACACAATTCTTTTTCCGTGTCAGTCAGTGTGGCACCCTTCTTCTAAACTTTTTCCTAGGTATTGTAAATATTTAGTTATCTTTGTGAAACTGATTGTTCCATTATATTGTCAACTGGTTATTGTTAATATATTTTTAAAAAGTTATTGGTTTTGTATGTGTAATCATCAGCCAAATTATTGAAAACTTACTAATTCTAAAAGATTTTTAGATTATTAGTGAATATCAAGGCATTTGATTATGTGGATCATAACAAATTATGGATAACATTGTGAACAATGGGCATTCCAAAACACTTAATTGTGCTCATGTGGAACATGTACATGGATCAAGAAACAGCCATTTGAACAGAGTAAGGAAGTACTCTGTGGTTTCAAATTAGAAAACTTCAAGCAGAGTGATATAATTTTATCATACTGTTTCAATCTGAACGCTGAGCAAATAATCCAAGAAACTGGACTGTGTGAAGAAGAATGCAGCATCAGGATTGGGGGAAGACTCATTAACAACCTGCGATATGCAGATGACACAGTCTTGCTTGCTAAAAGTAAAGAGGACTTGAAGTACTTGCTGATGAAGATCAAAGACTACAGCCTTCAGTATGGACGACACTTGAACATAAACAAAAATCCTGACAACTGAGCCAATAAACATCATGATAAATGGCAAAAAAAATTGAAGTAGTCAAGGATGATTTCATTTTATTTGGATCAACAATCAACGCCCATGGGAGCAGCAGTCAAGAAATCAAACTACATATTGCGTTGGGCAAATCTGCTACAAAAGACCTCTTCAAAGTGTTAAAAAGCAAAGATGTCACTTTAAGGACTAAGGTGCACCTGACTCAAGCCATGGCATTTTCAGTCACCTCATATGCAAGCGAAAGCTGGACAATGAAAAAAGGAAGACTGAAAAAGAATTGTCACATTTGAATTCAGTCTTGGCAAAGAATATTGAATATACCGTGGACTGCCAGAAGAATAACAAATCTGTCTTGAAAGAAGTACAGCAAGAACGCTCCTTAAAAGAGAAGATGGCGAGACCTCATTTCACTTAAACTTTGGACATGTTATCAGGAGGTACCAGTCTCTGGAGAAGGACATCAAGCTTGGTAAAAGGGGTCAGCAAAAAAGAGGGAGACCCTCAATGAGATGGATTAATACGGTGGCTGCAACAGTGGGCTCTAACATAGCAAGGATTGTGAGAATGGCACAGGACCGGGCAGTGTTTTGTTCTATTGTGATAGGGTCACTATGAGTCAGAACTGACTCGACAGCACCTGATAACAGCAAAGCGTGTTCTTTCTAAATTGATAATTATATCGCCACTCATAATAATAATTTTGTTTCCTCCATTCCATTATTTATCTCTTTTCCTGGCCTATGCACATTGGCTAGAACTTCCAGAACAAAGCTAAGTGATAAAGGTGCTCATCAGCAGGTAATCCCATTCCTAAATTTAATGGCTCTTATGTAGGATGTGGACTCTTGATTTGAGATTATATTCCTGATCTCTTAAAGAAATCTTCTTTCTATTCCAAGTGTTATGGATGGAATTGTGTCCTCCAAAACTATGTGTCAACTTGGTTAGGCCATGATTCCCAGTATTGTGTGGTTGTCCTCCATTTTGTGATTGATGTAATTTTCCTATGTATTGTAAACCCTAATCTCCCCCTGTGGTTAATGAGCCAAAATTGGATTATGTTAAAGAGGATTAGGGTGGATGTAACACCCTTGCTCAGGTCACAACCCTGATCCAATGTAAAGAGAATTTTCCTGGGGTATGGCCGGCATCACCTTTTATTTTACAAGAGATAAAGACAGAAGCCTGCAGAGAGACAGGGGGACATGATACCACCAAGAAGGCAGCACCGGGAGCAGAGTGCCCCCTTTGGACCTGGGGTTACTGCACAGAGAAGCTCCTCCACCAGAGCTGACATCCTCCAGAGCTGACAGAGAGAGAAAGCCTCCGCCTGGAGCCGGCGCCCTGAATTTGGACTTGTAGCCTATTGGACTGTGAGAGAATAAACTTCTCTTTGTTAAAGCCATCCCCTTGTGGTATTTCTGCTATAGCAGCACTAGATGACCAAGACACCAAGTCTAATAAGTATTTTATATCGAGATGGTTTTAATTTTACCAAATGTCTTTTCGTCTGTCATTTAGTTGACAAACTCTCATGTGTCAGGCACATTCTAGTTGCTGGGAAAATGTCGATGAACAAAGAAGACAGAATTGCTGTCCTCACAGAGCTTATGGTCTAACGGTTGTTGTTGCTGTTAGATGCCATCAAGTCGGTCAAACTCATAGGAACCCTACGTACAACTGAACAAAACACTGCCCGGTCCTGCGCCATCCTCACAATCGTTGTTATGCTTGAGCCCATTGTTGCAGATACTGTGTCAGTCCATCTCGTTGACGGTCTTCCTCTTTTCTGCTGACCCTCTGCTTTACACCAAGCATGATGTACTTCTCCGGGAGCTGATCCCTCCTGGTAGCTAGCCATCTCACTCCTAAGGAGCATTCTGGCTATACTTCTTCCTACTGGAGAAAACTATAAATATGCAATTCAGATTTCAGTCTTCTGGCTTCCAGAACTGTGAGAGAATAAATTTCTCTTTTAAGCCACCAAGTTTTTGGTCGTTTGTTACAGCAGGCAGAGGAAACCAATACAGCATATAGCACAGACTTGGATATGTTGCATAGGTTTCTGTGTCTTGGGTGGCCATTGTCAATATTTTCTAAGTAGTTTTCAATTGCAGATATTAGTTACTCTTTGATTTAAGAGTTTCTTTAGAAGAAAATTCTACTGTATTTTTTAAAGTAGGTTTTGTTACTTGCTGCTGCTGCCCATATTTAGGTTGCTATTGGGCACTCTGAATTTGGATTGTGCGTTTTTGGAATTTATCAATATTCTTATTGTGCTGTAATTTATTACCAAATCTTTTTAATGTGTTCCATGGGATTGAAAAAGTTGTAAAGCAGTTTATAAGAGCAAATAAATAATTCATGTTACACATGGTCCTATTTTTGCCTACTCGATTTTAAATGACTGAGAGCCCTGGTGGCGTGGTGGTTAAGAGCTCAGCTGCTAACCTGAAGGTCGGCAGTTGGAATCCACGAGCCACTCCTTGAAAACCCTATGGAGCAGTTCTACTCTGTCCTATGGGGTCTCTATGAGTCAGAATTGACTAGACAGCAACGGGTCTGTTTGTTTTGAAGAGACACATAGTCTCCTACTCTTACTGTGTTTGTAATAATTTCTCTTTGTATTGTTGGCAGTTTTTGCTTTCTAAATTTTAATGCTTTGCAATTCATCCCATAAAACTTTGTAATTGTTTTGTTTTGTTTGTAGACTGAAACTTTCCTATATCAACCAAAATTTATCCTGTTGTTTTACGTTGTCATTTTTACCTTAAAACAATTGCTTGAAAAGGAAAACAATTTTCCTTCAAAGTGTTTGAACCACTTTGTTTTAAATGTGTCGTATGTAGACAGTACATGGTTGCATTTTATGGGCTTTTTGTTTTGAATCCCATGTGGGAGTTAATATGGAATTTAGCATTTATTGTCATAACTGATATTTCTGTTCTTGTTTCTATCACCTTGTTTTATAAGATTCCTTTTTATTCTTGATGATTTGTTCTTCTCTCTCTTGCCCATCTCTGAAGCCTAGGGCCTAGCACCATTCTGTCTCTGTCTGCCCAGATGGTCTGGTAGGGAGAGCGAGACCCTAAGCCAGCAATTCCATCAATAATTACATTAAGTACAGTCATGATAGCCACACGGCTCCACTCAGATTCTACCCATGAACTGTGATTGAGAGAAAATATAACTTGACTTTCTTTCAAATGCATCCCTGTGTCTCCATGGGTTCCAGATTTCAGCTTCCTACTTCTTAGAAGAGCTGCTACTTTCTGGGAAGGCGAGCTACATGTGGACCCTCAGAATCATGTTAGAATCTGTCTCTATCTGCTGGAATCTCCTTGCAATTTTTGACACATGCATAGCACACTCCCATAGCCACCAGCTGGTGCAGGGTCTTTCCTGTTTGTACATCTCATGTCCATTTCAATCAGGACTGGGAGGAAACAATCATATCCTATGCTCTTTACTGGGAGGGCCAAAAGTTTTTGCTTCTGCGTATCTCCAGAAACCAGCACAGCCACAAACTACTGAAATAATGAATTAACCAGGATCCTTTGCTCTAGGCTGCCTCAACCTTTTGGGTAGAAGAGGGAACAGAAGCAATAAATACATTGTTAATAGTCGTGACTCAGGGCTTAACTAACTGTGCAACCTTGGGTGGGTCCCCTCACCCATCTAAGAAATCCGGCTTTAGATTTCTTGCCCAATCCTGACGTGGCATGACAGCTGTGGGGTCCGTGAGTCAATCATGGAAGTCTGTGGGCCTCAGATTTTGTCCCAGGTGTGGGGGCAGCAGGAGATGAAGCTGTGGGGCAGGAAGAAAGGTTCACTGGAGAAAACACCGAAGGACGTTGGAGGAGAAATTCAGAAATTTCACTTCCAGAAATAGAATCTAGAACCAGAGTCATTTGCCAGGCCTCAAACAAGACAAGTGGTTGGGAGACGAAAACTGAACCTGGAATCAGAGAGGGCAAGCCAGTCTCGTAGGCACAAACAGGCCCTGTGGGCCTCTGGCTCCCTCTCCTGTAACATGAGGGTGAGGCGGTCTCTGGGGCCGGGCCCAGCTCCGATGGTGTGGTTCTCCAACCCTGATTCATCCAAGTGTTCTGGGAAAGCAGCTTCAGGACAGCCCAACATGGTTTCCTGTTCAGCTTTCCACTGTGATCAATCATTGCAACGAAACCATTTCAATTACACTCCCCTTCTAATGCCAAATTACAGTTTTCCAAGAGGCTTGCCCACAAGGGAGAGCTTATGGATGTTGGGATCAAATTAAAGCTACAGGGTCAGCCACTGCGTGGCTGGCTACCCGCAGAAATAGCAGAACCTGAGTGTAGGAGGAGTTCAAGTAAACAGGGTGGGCAGCAAAGAGGGGCTCTCACAGCTCACCCCAACTGAAACGGCTCAGCCCATGCTCCGGTCACTCAGCTGTGGGGTTCCCAGTCCCATCTGACAGGCTTTTGTTGTTGTTTGTTGCTGTCAGGTTCGCTCCAACCCATGGTGACCTTATGTACATCAGAGCATAACATTGCCTGGTCCCGTATCCATCTTCACGATCGCTGGTACGCTCCAGTCCACTGTTGCAGCCATTGTGCATTTTGGGTGCCTTCCAACCTCATCTTCCAGCACTATATCAGGCAGTGTTCTGTTGTGATCCATAGGGTTTTCGCTGGCTAATTTTTGGAAGTGAATCGCCAGGCCTGTCTTCCGAGTCTGACTAGTCTTAGTCTGCAAGCTCTGCTGAAACCTGTCCACCATGGTTGACCCTGCTGATGTTTGAAATATCAGTGGCATAGCTTCTAGAGTCACAGCAACATGCAGGCCACCACAGGTATGACACACTGACAGATGGGTGGTAGATCCCACAGGCTAACAAGGGCTTAAGGAGAACATGTGTGCAAACCCAGTCATTCCTCTGTCCTATCTCGGTCAGCATTTCTTCTGTTGCCGAGCAAGGTGGCTCACCGTCCAGCCCTTCTTGCAGACAAGTAATATTAACAGAACTTCAGCTTCGAGGTGGGAATGAAGAGGCAGGAAAGTAAGAAATACCGACACGTTCTTCAGCTTTGCCTTCCCCAAAGCTTATTGCCTACCCAGAGGCAGCATTTTTAAATAGAGTTAACTGCCAGCTAAGATTTCTCTTTTCTTATTTTCCCTTTGACTATTTTTTTTTTAAATCTGGTGTTTATAATTCCAATTGGTGTAAAATTTCCTGATGGTTAACACATCCCATTACCGACACTTTTGAATGAATGACTCATTCCTGAATAATTGACTAGCTTTGTAATTTGGGAGGTAAAATCACATTTACGAGTCCCCCGAGTGGAGGGGCTATATTGTTGTGCATAAAAAGTAGATAAATCATAAAAGCAAAACCTGCAAACATTCCCATTAGCCTTTGTCCTTGCATTAAGGTGGCGCCTCTAACAGCGCACAGCTGCCTAGCGTCACCAGAGTGCTTTAAAACCAGGGACCTGTTTCATCTTGATGGTAAAATTACACGTTGGTCACCATAATCCTGTCTGTGTCCAATGGCTCGGCCAGGCTCCCTGTCCCCCTTTTCCAGCCCAGCTTCTCCTCATTGCAGTTTAAACGTCCAGGCCACACTGACTTCGGGTACTTTGTGGGCGAATGTGGAAACCCCTCCAGAAGAAACCCTCCCCAATTAAGACAGATTTGATTACAGGCAGCATCCCTAAATAATAAATGGGTGCATTGCTGATTTAGGGTTCAACAAACCCACAGCATGATCCTAATAGGACCTGACAAGGGTTTTTTTTTTTTTTTTAGTAGTTGGAAGGCAACTATTATTATTTTGCTTTAAATATACACATGCCTACATTTTTAAGCATACCTATTTTTAAGGGCAAAAATTACACATGCAACTGGAAGGCCGAGTCAAGCCTGTGCTCTTTTGTGCCAAACTCTGATTGCATTTTTATGTGCTGCGGATTTGAAATCTAGAAGTCCTGGGGTTTTAAGCCTCAGGTCCTTTTCCCACTTTTCCAGAGTCCTGTAAATTAGTTTAGTATGCTTGAAAGAACCCCTAATTGTAACTGCTCTTGTTGACATATCAGTTTGATGCCACACAGAGCTGGCTTTGGGACCGCTGCCCTTGGTTTTGTAGTTACAGTGCATTTCAAGGGCCTGACAGGTCCGGTGCTAAGATGTTCTGAATTAGATTTGAATTACAACCGCTAAACGCCCTTGTCAAAAATCGTTAGTCCTGACACTAGCCATATACCTTGAGCTGACTGTTCCGATGCGAGGCCCACGGCTTAAACAAAGACATGCCCCCGAGTTCCATTCCGAATTGTCAGAACGTAATTGAGTTAAAAAGAGCAACTACAGCATAAGAATTGCAATCTTTGCTGCTGCTTTTTGCTTTGAAATGAATCCAGGGGACAATTTAGTGGCATCGGAGGCGCAAAATGAGAAGCGCATTTTCCACCAAGATGCTGTCTTCTTAACAAACAAAAATCCAGACCCGTCTCGGGATTTCAGGATTAGAATAGTCAAAAGCCTTTTCAGATGCCTTTCGGCCTGGGACTTAGTGCTTCTCAAGGGAAAAAAAGTAAAAAGAGCCGGCTAAACAGTTGTCCAGCTCCTCGCCAGGCACATGGGTGTCATTCAAGGAATGTTGGTCAAGGAAATCAATGAATGAATTTTAATAAAGACAGGCAGATAATGGATGGGAAATGGGCTTTGGAGTCAGACAGCCTTGGGATGAGTCCCCCTCCTGCTGCCAGATGTGAAATCTGATCAATGCCTTGTCTCTCCTGAACCTCTATGCCCCTATCTGTGAACACACTTCCCAGAGTAGTCATTGAGATGCTGCTGTTGGGTGCCATCTAGTTGATTCCAGCTCACGGCGACCGCATGTGACGGAGTGGAACTGCCCCATAGGGTTTCCTGGTTTGTAATCTTCATGGGAGCAGATCTCCAGGCCCTTCTCCTGAGGAGCTACGGGGTGGGTTCGAGCCACCAACCTTTCGGTTAGTACCCGAGTCCTTAACTGTTGCTCCACCAGGGCTCCTTATTAATTGAGATCATGGATACTAGAGCAGTGCTGGCACGTTACAGTCAGCTGATAAACGTGCTTTCCTTTCTTCAGGAGCTGATCCACAACGGGGCTTAAGGAAGTTGCCATGGGAATTCCCAAGCGGAATCCCATAAGGAAGCAAGGACCGGAAAGGCTGGCTCGGGATCCCCAGCTAAGATGCCATGGAGAGCAGGCAGCCGCGTGCATGCAGGAAGCTGCCCGTGGCAAAGGAGGAGCAGTGGGGATTGTGGCTGCACAGTGACTGCTCCACTTAAAAATATCCAAATTTACATTTCAAACACGTCAGCCAAAAACAAACCTAAGTGCCGGTAGATTCAGCCAGGGACCAACAGTTTGCAACTTGAGGATTTACACTTTGATATATTTGAGGGAAGGCATCCGGTAACCAGAAATCAAGTTGCCTTTTAAAATACAGGACACTCGGATAAATTTGAATGTCAGATAAACAACAAATAATTATGTGTGTGTGTGTGTGTGTTCCAAATGGGAGCCCCTGGGTGGTGCAGATGGTTAACATACTCAGCTGCAAACAGAAAGATTGGAAGCTCGAGTTCATCCACAGGTGTCGCGAAAGAAAGGCCTAGCGATCTAAAAAAGTAAAAAATCCTTCCAAAAAATTAGCCACCGAAAACCCCATGAGCACAGTTCTAATCTGACACATACGGGGTCACCATGAGTCAGAATCGACTGGTCGGCAACTGGCTGAACTGGTTGATGTCCCAAATATTGCATCGAGCTTACCTGAAATTTAAATTTACCTGGGTGTCCTCCCACCCCCATCCCGGCTAAATCTGGCAATCTTTGTTCGAAAGAGCATAGAACTGGGAATCAGAAAGACATGAGGTGGAGTCTAGCTCTACCCAGTAATGCATTTAGCCTCCCCAAGCCTCAGATTCCTCTGCAGGAAAAGGGTAAAAAAAAAAAAAAATCTATTGCTGTCGAGTTGATTCTGACTCACAGCGACTCTATAGGACAGAGTAGAACTGCCCCATAGTGTTTCCAAGGCCATAAATCTTTGGGGAAGCAGATCGCCACATCTTTCTCCTGCCGCCCAACTGGTAGGTTTCAACCACCGACCTTTTGGTTAGCAGCTAAGTGCTTAACCACTGTGCCCCCAGGGCTCTTTAAAATGATAATATGGGCCCTGATGCACAAGGAAGAAAGGAGATAGTGATTCGTGGCAGTCCTTTGGATGCTGTGGGACACTCCGCTAACGCCCGCTACCATGAGTATTGTCATAACTGGAAAATGAATGCCATCAATACCCAAGTGGAAGAGGCTGGCTCATGACCGGAGAGAAAAATCCCTCCTCCCTTGTGGAGAAAAGTATGTACCTTCTCTACTTCGCGTGCATTTCTTAGCAGGGATGGAAATAGCAAGTTCTCAAATTGCACAGTTTGGACTTGGAACAATGAGCATAAATCTGGGCAGATTAACATGAAGAAAAAAAAAATACCCCAGAGAAGACATTCCGGTGGCTTGTTTGGGGGATCCCTCGTCCAGGGACAGGGGGCTGGGATGAAAGATGAGGCTCTGGGTCTCCATCTGCGAAGACCATTCTGTGCTTCATTCTGGAGAAGTGAGGCGCCTGGGGAATGTTCCTCTCTGGTGAACGCCAAGGAGCAGAGAGAGGCAGCAGGCAGCAGGCAGCAGGGAGGGAGAATTTGCTAAAACCAGGGGTTTTCACTCTGCCTTAAACTTTGACCTGGACAATGGGAGTGGCTCCCCTTCTCTCTTCCAAACCAAAAACCAAACCCATCGCTGTCGATTCCGACTCATGGCAACCCCATGTGTTGCAGAGTAGAACTGCTCCATAGGGTTTTCTTGGCTATAATCTTTATGGTAGCAGATCACCAGGCCTTTCTTCCACGGTGCTGCCGGGCGAGTTCGAACTGCTAACCTTTGGGTTAGTAGTGGAGCACAAACCGCTCACACCACCCAGGGACATTTCCTCTTCTAGGCTGCATAAAAATCTCTTCTTTGCTCTAAAATAAATAAAGAGGGGGAAAAAATTTGCGTCATGCATAAATTCAAAAGCAAAATGTCCTCCTCTTAAAAAAAAAAAAAGCTTAAATGATGAAGTCTGTGTCTGAAATTGCCTACTGGTGCAGCCCTAAGGATAAACAGACTTTTATGAAAGCAAATGATTTCTGGGTTGAGAGATGACTCAAGGCTGAGAAAGGAGAAGGAGACACTTGTCCCCAGGCCCGCCAGCTCCAGCATTTGTGCCTGAGGCTAGGGAGAATTAGCTCACTGAGACACCCCCTTCGTGCCACTAATTTCCGATTCCATTAAGAAGCCAGGATCTGGGCTGATGGAGGAGCCCCCTCCAGCCCCCTCCTCCCCTTCCCCAGGCCGATTGGGATGCAAATCAGAGCCCTGAGGTTAGAGCTGCTGCCGCGTAAGGAGCCCTATTTTGACACAGTAATTACAGGGCTAGAGCGATGCTTTACATTAGAGTATAAAACACTCATTAAATTAAAATTCTTCCATGAAATCATGAAAATAAACAGTCTGTCCAAACTGGCATCAACAAATTCGCAGGGCGCCTCTGCTTTTTCTCAGTGCCTGGCCAGCCGCAGCCTGGCTTAACCATGAAGTGTGAACGGTCGCATTCCTTTGAAGGCCGCATTCTGCTTCGTTTTAAGATTATTGCTTTAATTGTTTTTACAACTTGTAAGATTTTAAAGCTATTAAGCTTCAAAGTTGGGGGGTGGGAGAACCTGAAATGAGGACCCCTGTAACCCACCTAGGTTTTGGGGGGAGGGGGTTGAGTTACCATGCACCGCCCTCCTGTCCCATCCCTGCCCCCCAGACTCTTCTGGGACAATTAAAATGCAAGGGCCTCTCATGGGACAAGAGGGGACCAGGCAATTTCTCCCTGACCCCTTGAGGGACAGAAAATAAACCTCACTTTTCAAAGGTTTTTTGGTGTTTTTTCTAAATGTTTCAGATGGGGTGGTGGAAGGGAGCAAAAACGTGGGGGCAGCAGTGTCTTCGAAAGAGTGGGGGCTTAGAGCCAGCTGAACTGGACATGAACTTGGCCAGGGACTCCTCTAAGCTCACTTAGGTAGAAAATGAGAAGAAGTAAACACTTTACAGGCATGAAAAGGGGGTGTTCTTTAAAACAAAACACAACTGACTAGCCACTTCGGCTTCCAAGGAAGAGTGGGGTTGACAGACGCCAATCACAGTTCATTCCAGGGAAGAATAAACTCCCATATTGCTCCCTGCTACCCACCGAGAGGAAACCCTCGTGGCGTAGTGGTTAAGTGCTACGGCTGCTAACCAAGAGGTCGGCAGTTCAAATCCGCCAGGCGCTCCTTGGAAACTGTATCGGGCAGTTCTACTCTGTCCTATAGGGTCACTATGAGTCGGAATCCACTCGACAGCAGTGGATTTTGTTTGGTTTGACCTACCGAGACAACCCTGGGTGGTGCAGATGGCTAACACGCTTGGCTGCTAACCACCCAGAGGCACCTCAGAAGAAAGGCCTGGAGATCTACTTCCAAAAAATAAGCCATTGAAAACCCTGTGGAGCCCAGTTCTACTCTGACACACATGGACTCGGACAGCAACTGGCAGTGGTATCTACAGAGATAGGAGGGAGAAATGGAATTTTATGAAGTCAAAGGAAAGACGAATTTTAAGACTCAGGGTAGCTAGCATTTTAACATGTTCATCATTAATTTTGATAATGAATTTGAATGGAATTTTTGAAGATGTTGATGGGCCAAAGGCTTTGTCCAAAAGGTGGGGGAGAAGATAGAATGAAATCGAAGCCCAGATAATTTGAGATTTCTGAGCAGCAAGGGAGGTGGAGGGAGAGCTACGGGGAGGAACAGGAGGGAAGAGAGCTGCAGCGATGGGTAGCCAAGGGGCAAGTCCTGTGGCCCAGGTTCTTTTTACCCCTCGACAGTCCGATATTCCATTTTAAGCTGTGAGCATCACTGTGGGGCCCGAGCTGTGAGCCCCCACACCTTCATGAACCCCCACATCCACATGAACCCCCACACCTGCATGAATCCCCACACCTGTGTGAACCCCCACACCTGCCTTTCTTGGGGTGTATATTAGTATCCTGGGCTGCCGTAACAAGCTACCACAAACTAGGTGACTTAAGCATCTCCTCTCACAGTTCTGGAGACTAGAAATCTGAAATCAGGTGTTGGCAGAGCCACGGTCCCTGCGAAGGCCCTAGGGAGGATCCTTCCTTGCCTCTTATAGGGTCTGGTGGTTGCCAGCAGTCCTTGGCTTGTGGCAGCACCACTGCTATCTCGGCCTCCGCCTTCACATGGCGTTCTCCCTGTGTATGTGTTTGTGTCCAAAATTCCTTCTTCTTATAAGGACGCCAGTCATTGGATTAGGGCCCCCCTAATCCAGGACGATTTTTTCTTTTTTTTAATCCAGGACGACCTCATTTTAAGCTGATGACGTCTACTAAGACCCATTCCCAGTAAGGTCACGTTCACAAGTTCTGGGTGGATGTGAATTTGGGAGAAGGTGTCGTTCAACCCAGCCCAGGTGTTTGGGAGAAAATCCAAGTCACGGGAAGGACCATGGAGAGAAGGCCAGGTGAGATGCAGGAAGGGGGAGAATTCAGTGGAAGGAAGAGCTTAGAGTTCCCAGAGATGAGAAGAAATGAACACCCTCCACCAAGATTCTCCAGAGACAGTGGGTGGAGGGTAAAGATGAAGGTCCCAGCAAACGTGGGGCAGGTGCTTGAGCCATTCTCGGGGACTCAAGCCTGCACGAGCTTTTCACCACCTCAGACTGGAAGTGATGCATGTCAGTTTCGCTCACAGTTCATTGGCCAGAATGGGTCACATGGCCAAGGGGCCTGGAAGTGTGGTCTCCACATACCCATGAGAGAACAAAGGACTGGATATTGGTAAGCACTGTTCATCCAATCCCTAGGATAGTAGAAAAACCTTGGGATTTGGAGCCAGGAGACCTGAGTTTGAGTCCTTGTCCCACCTATTAAGACGGTGTTACCTCAGGCAAGTGAGTAGAACAGCCTGAGCCTGATTTTCTTTCTCAGGTGGGTGTGATAGTAATACCTACCTTCTCTCAGGAGTACTTTGAGGCTCAAAGGAGTGGAGGGGTATAAAGGTGATTTGAAAATTATAATGAAGTCTACAAATATTATTTATTTTAGTTGTTACCCACAGGTCAGGCACTTGTCAGAGCTGAGTAGAGGATCCTTAAGCACAATTGAACCACATAATTAACTCTCAAGCAAGTTCCCTCTTGACAGAAAAGCACCAGGGAAGAGTTCTGTGAATTCCATTCCTATGAATGGCTGAGAAAGATCTAGAACTATAGACTGTCAGACAGAAAGGAATGGCAAAGACTCTCTCCCTCCTGCTTCTCATTGTGTACAGGAAGAGACTGAGGCCATTGTTACCAACCTATCACTAAAAATATAAATACCATCATGTAGTTCTTGTTGCTAGCTGCCATCGAGTTGGCCCCGACCATTGCAATCTCACGCACGATGAGATTGGACAGTTATGCTCCACAGGGTTTTCAGTGGTTGATTTTTGGAAGTAGATCACCAGGTCTTCCTTTCTAGTCCATCTTAGTCTGGAAGCTCTGGGGAAACCTGTTCAGCATCACAGCAACATGCAAGTCTCTGCTGACAGACGAGTGGTGGCCGCGTATGAGGTGCATTGGTCAGAAATCGAACCCAGTCTCCCACCTGGAAGGTGAGAATTCTACCACTGAAGCTACACTGCCCCTTATCCTGTGCTTAGGAGAGTTTAATTAATCTCAGTTTTAAAATATTTTGAGCTTTTCCAGTCTTGTTCATCCCGGAGCTCCTTGTAATGCTTAGCAATCAGCAAAATACAACCATGATGAGAAAATTACTAGTGGTACTCAGACAGACGTGCTCATACCCTATTCGCCTGAGTATGAATCAGAACAATATTTCTGGACAGTTTTAGCAATATCAATATATCCAAAAACTTTGACCCAGTAATCCCATATTGGGAACGTATTTAAAATATGTACCAAGAGTTATGCACCAAGATGTACAAAAAGTTAACCATAACATTTTATAAAATAGTGAAAACTTGAAAACTCTTTAAATACATAGGCAACAATAGGGGACTGGTAAAGAGGAAGTGATGGAGAGCTATGCAGCCATTAAAAATAATAGCAATAAAGAGTTTTTAATGAAAATGAGAACATGTTTCTGATGAAATGTGATGGACCAGCATCCAATTCCTTTTGTTAATTTTAATGGGAAGCTGCTGTATGTCAGACTGTGGTGGCTTGCATGTCCCTGTGATGCTGGAAGCTGTGCCACCAGTATTTCAAATACCAGCAGGGTCACCCATGGTGGTCAGATTTCAGTGGAGCTTCTAGACTAAGACAGGTTAGGAAGAAGGACCAGGCAGTCTACTTCTGAAAAAATTGGCCAGTGAAAATCTTATGAATAGCAGCAAAACATTGTCTGAGATAGTGCCAGGAGATGAGCCCCTCCAGTTGGAAGCAAAGAGGTCTTGAAGCACTTACTGATGAATATCAAAGACTACAGCATCCAGTATGGATTGCACCTCAACATAAAGAAAACAAAAATCCTCACAACTGGGCTGATAAGCAACATCATGATAAACAGAGAAAAGATCGAATTGTCAAGAATTTCGTTTTACTTGGATCCACAATCAACACCCATGGAAGCAGCAATCAAGAAATCAAACCACGTATTGCATTGGGCAAGCCTGCTGCAAAAGACCTCTTTGAAGTGTTAAAAAAAAAAAAGCAAAGATGTCACTTTGAGGATTAAGGTGCACCTGACCCAAGCCATGGTGTTTTCAATCACCTCATACACATATGAAAGCTGGACAATGAATAAGGAAGACCAAAGAAGAGTTGATACCTTTGAATTATGGTGTTGGGGAAGAATATTGAATATACCGTGGACTGCGAGCAGAACAAACAAGTCTGTCTTGGAAGAAGTATAGCCACAGTGCTCCTTGGAAGCGAGGATGATGAGACTTCGTCTCATGTACTTGACATGTTATCAGGAAGGACCAGTCCCTGGAGAATGACATCATACTTGGTAACGTTGAGGGTCAGTGAAAAAGAGGAGGACCTTTGACAAGATGTACTGACACAGTGGCTGCAAGAAGGGCTCAAAGATGGCAATGATTGTGAGGATGGCATAAGATCGTTCAATGCTTTGTTCTGTTGTGCATAGGGTGGCTGTGAGTGGGAACCAACACAACGGCACCTAACAATAGTAACAGCTATGTGTCAGGCTAGGAGCTGAGATAGAAATGTATTCATTCATTTCCTTATGCATTCATCCAACGAAGATTTATTAGGGCTTGGTGTGTGTCAGGCCCTCTGCTAAGATTTGGGATACAAATCATGCATTCACGTAACCATTTGTTGAATACGTGTTCATTGATGGTGCTGGGATAGGCGTTAGGAGCAAAACTGTCTATATGTATGAAAGTAATACCAGCACAGAAAAAAAAAAAAAAGACTAGAAGGAAATACTCTAAAATATTCACAGTGATAAACTCTGGGTATGGGATTCTGGATGATGTTGATTTTTTTCCTTTTATTGTTCAAATTTTCTGCAATGGACACTTACTGTTCTTGAAATGAGAAAAAGTTGAACGAGGAGAAAGCGTTAAGCCAGAAGTAGGGCAGCGTCGTGAATGAGTTTAAAGAGAACTGATTGTAGGGTACGGTGAGGTCAGCTGCGAGATTACCCTGTGGCTCCCAGACAAATTCCTGCTCATCTCTGCTTTCATCTTCCGGCCCCATGGCATTTCTTTTCTGAAAGAAGGGGCCTCACCTTTCTCTGCCAGCTGCAGCCAGGTTTCTCTCCGGAACAGAAAGACCACGGGCCTCTAGTTAAGCACATCTGATTCTGAATCCCGGCTCTGCCACTTCGTGGTCACGAGGCCCAGAAAAATGGTTTAACCGCTCTGGGTCCCTACTTCCAAAAAACCCCGTTGCCGTCAAGTCAATTCAGACTCCTAGCTAACCTGTAAGAAGAGGAGAACTGCCCGCACCGGGTTTCCAAAGCTGCAGTCTTTATGGAAGCAGACTGCCAATCTTCCTCCCGTGGAGCTGCTGGTGGGTTCAAACCACCGACATTTAGGTTAGGAGCTGAGTGCTTAACCACTGCACCACCAGGGCCCCTTGGGTCCCTACTTACTGATTTTTTAAATGGGGATAAAAATGCCTATGCCGTTAGATGCTTGTGACGCATTAGGGTTATACTGTACGCGTAACATCCAGTATGTAGCTACAAGATGTTTGTTTTCAGCAATTGTCATTTCCGTCCCCGAAACCTCCCCCATTCTCCTGCCTCCCTGGGAAATACAAGAGATTCTGATACAGTATCCTAAAACACCTTTATGAATGATTAACTAGTTAGAAATATTCAAGGAGTCCGGACTAGGGCTGAGGGCTGGGGCAAGCACAGTGTCATTTTCTTTGGGCTCCTTCTCTCTTTCTGCCCCGCCGGCATGGGGGTGCTTTCCACCCTTCCTGGCTCCTTTTTAAACCAGGAAGCAAGTTTTCGCAGTAGCCTGAAGCGGTACTGCCATTTGCTTCTCAGTTGAGTCAAGTGGCAGCGCCAACTGCAAGTGAATTTAGGGAAATAATTTTAAATTCGGAGCCCTGGTGGCGCAGTGGTTAAAGCACTTGGCTGCTAACCGAAAGGGCAGCAGTTTGAACCCACCAGCCGCTCCACGAGAGAAAGGCGTGGCAGTCTGCTTCTGTAAGGATTACAACCTTGGAAACCCTATGGGGCAGTCCTACTCTGTCCTATAGGGTCGCTATGAGTTGGGCTCGACTTGACAGTACACAACTTTAAATTGGGGACATTGCTGCCCTGACCAAAATCTGAAGTTCTGTTGATAAGCAAGAAGAGAAGGGTATTGAGTTGGTAACTGTGTCTGTCTGCTGGGGGTTGATACCCTTTACCAGGAATCCAGCTTCCAGGACTCTCTTATAAGGAAATTATCTCTGTTCAGCACGATTAATGTAACTGGTATCACTGAACTGTGCATCTTAAAAATGTTGAATTGGCAGATGTTGTTATATATATACTTTTTTACAGTAATTTTTTTTAAATGTAAAGAAAATCTAAAAGCATTGTATGTATAAAAAGGTTTATTGCTCAATTACTTGTAACAGTAAAAAGTTGAAAAAAATTTAAATATCCAACAAGAAGAGATTGGTTAATTAAGTTATAGGTACACCCACTTAATGAAATATGCAGCCATTATAATTATTCTTAAGAAGACCAGGAAGCAAGATGGAAAAATGCTTACGCTATTACGTTACGTGAAAAAGCAGAAAATAAACTCACCTCTGCTCCTGACTAAAGCTATGTAAACTGTGTCTGCATATGGAAAGTACTGAAATGGGCCACAAAAAAAGTGATCATAACTCTGATGGGGTGGTGGTATGGTTTGTGAGCAATTTCTTTTCTTTTCAAATTTTTCTGCAATGCTGTTAGATAATTTTTCCAATAAAAGAAGATATACGTAAAAAATTATTCAGAGAAAGCCTACAAGAAAATAGAATCAAGTATTTGTCAGATTCTGCAGGCGTGGTTACTTTCTAAGCCTTGAAGCCAAAGAGAAAATCTCAGTGGAAAAGGCTTACATGTCTGACGAAACGAAACGGAAACTGCCGCCAAGCGCCCTCCTTGACCGATAGGCGTTAGTTTAACAGCAGACAAACTGCTGGCGAAACTGTTGGCACTGACGGGTTATAACCCAGGGCTGCTTGGCTGTGAGACTTGACATGGTCTTTCTGGAAGGCAATTTGGCGACATATCTCAAGAGCTGAGAAAATAACCCCAGGCTTGGCCTGGTAGTCCACCCCCGCTTCCTAGGACAGTATTCTGAAAGATGTAATTCAATAAAAGATAAAGCTCTGTGCATATAGATGTCCCTTGCAGTGTTAACTATAAAGGCGACGCTTGAGAAGCTCCTCATGACTTGCCCGTGGCTCGGACAGCCTTCGCTGTTCTCCCCGGAACACGTCATCCAGTCCGTGGGTAGTAGGATCATTACGAAGACAAAGCTGCAAACTGGAAATGCATTTTGATAAAATAATGAATTCTTAAAAAGTAGAATCAACAGGGTTGCATAGCCCATTTATTCATTCAACAAATAACTATTAAGCACCTACTGTGTACTAGGTGCTGGGGATACAATAATATTGAAGAAAAATACAGGGAGCTGGGAGGGTAAGGGTAAAACCCATTGCTATCGAGTTCGATTCCAACTTAACAGCGACACTATAGGACAGAGTAGAACCGCTCCTTAGGGTTTCAAAGGCTGTAATTTTTATTTAGATATTTTTAGTGCCTCTCAGTACATTTTATCATTTCCTACTTAGTCTTGAACAATTTTGTTTGATCTGTTCCAAGGTACCTTCATTATTTTTCTGCTGCAAACGTATCTTTTTATTGCCTTTTCTAACTGTTCATTGCTGATGTGTGGAAATGCAATCGACCTATGCAGCCTTATGTGGAGCTGCTGGTGGGTTCAAACCGCCCACCTTTCAGTTGGCAGCCAGGCATTTAACCACTGCACCACCAGGGCTCCTTGTGATGGGGGTGAGGGTGCTGAATCTGACCCGGTCTGCTTTGCAACAATGTGACTGTATGTGTGTATGCACAGTATATGTGAGTGTGGTGCAAGTGTGTGTGTGTGTGTGTGTGTGAATGTATGTCTGAGTGTGGCGTGTGTGTGTGTCTGAGGGTGTGGTGTGTGTGAGTGTAGTATTTGGTGTGTGTGTGGTACGTGTGTGTGTGCTTGACAGTGTGATGTGTGAATATGGTATGTGTATATGTGAGTGCATGCATGTGAGTGTGTGTGGTGTGTGAGTGTAATATGTGGTTGTGTGTCTCAGAGTGTGGCATGTGTGAGTGTGCTGTGTGTGTCTAAGAGTGTGGCATATTAGTGTGGTGTGTGTGTGCATGAGTGCATGTGTGTGACTGCATGTGTGTGAGTGTGTACAAGTCTGGTGTGTGAGGTGTGAAGAGTGTGTACAAGAGCTACATGGAAACATCAAAGGTGATTTTTTTGCACGTTCGAAGTTTTCTTAAGGTTGTTATATTGCTTTAAAAATAAAAAAATTTAAACTTCCAGAGTAAAATAATTCTGTTCTTGTTCTCTAAGTACAGGAAATTGAGAGAGGGTTATGTGTCTGAATTATTTTTAAAAATTTCATCTTCGTTCCAGAGGTCGGCTGGTTAGACAATTGAGAACAAAGGCTCAGCCACCACCATGTGGAAAATGTGACGAGAGCCACCAAGGAACTGGATTTCAGTTCTATTTAATTTTACTGGTAAGTAAACTTGAAAACTGACAGAGCATAAAATATATTTCCATTTAACATTTCTCTTGTGTAATAGATTTTAAAATTAATTGATATTAAAATTTATTTCAACTGCTTTTTCCTTTTTTATTGTTTTTTTTTACTAGAAAACACAAAACTACACATGTATTGCATTATATTTCTATTGCACAGCGCTATTGCAGACAGTAATCTTTTGTCAATTACGTTTTGCAAAAGTCTTCTGTAGTTTGAAGCTGTCTTTTCACTTTTCATGGAACTCTTGATAATCAAAACTTCTTTATCTTTATGACCTTTGGTTAGAGACAGAGTTCTTAAAGGGGACCCCCAAATCATAGTGTTGATTTCATCGAAATTTTATCTTAAATTTTATTCAAAAGCTTAAATTTTTGTCTTTCACACTGAAGTCCTTTATCCATCTGGAATTACTTTTTTATGGTGTGAGATAGGGACCCATTCTTTTTTCTTCTGATATAAATTACAAGTTGTTCCCACTTCATTTACTGGCCTATCCAACCTTTCTCCTCGGTATCTCCACCAACTTGTCACGTCCAGGTCTGTGCAATGTCTTAGTCTGCTTCTGGTTCTCTCTTCTGTCCCTTTGGTCTGTTTGTCTATCCTGGTACATATACCTCCTTGCCTTAATTACAGTCACTTTGCATTGTCTTGATACCTGGTAGGACATGTGCCCCTGCCTGCTAGTTCTTCTTTGCGAGGGTCTTTGCTGTCCTTGACCATGAGATCTTTTGTATAAATTTTTAAATCAGCCGTCAATTGTCATCAAAAAAGAAAGAAAAGGGCAATACAGAAATAAAAGACAGCCTCTGGGAGTTTGATAGGAATGGTATTTGATCAATAAATCAATTAGGAAGGAACTGATATCTGTCACATATTAAGCCTTCCTGTCTATGTGTATGGAGCCCTGGTGGTGAAGTGCTTAAGAGCTTGGCTGCTAACCAAAAGATTGCCAGTTCAAATCCACCAACCACTCCTTAGAAACCCTATGGGGCAGTTCTAGTCTGTCCTATAGGGTTACTATGAGTCAGAATTGACTTTAGGGCAATGGTTTTTGGTATATATTTGCATTAGGCAAATCCCCTGCAAAAGACCTCTTTAGAGTGTTAAAAAGCAAAGATGTCACTTGGAGAACTAAGGTGTGCCTGAACCAAGCCATGGTCTTTTCAATTTCCTCAAGTGTATGTGAAAACTAGACAAAAAGTAAGGAAGACCCAAGAAAAATTGATGCGTTTGAATTATGGTGTTGGCGAAGAACATTGAACACACCATGGACTGCCAGAAGAACGAACCAATCTGTCTTGGAAGAAGTACAGCCAGAGTGCTCCTTGGAAGTGAGGACAGTGAGACTTCTTCTCACGTACTTTGGACATGTTATGAGGAGGGACCAGCCCCTGGAGAAGAACATCAAGCTTAGTAAAGTAGAGGGTGAGCTAAAAAGAGGAAAACCTTCAATGAGATAGATTGACACCGTGGCTGCAACAATGGGCTCAAACTTAGTAACGATTGTTAGAATGGCTTAGAATGGCGCAGGACCAGGCAGCATTCCATTCTGTTTACATTGAGTAGCTATGATTCAGAATTAACGTGACCACACCTAACAACAACAATAACAATAACCATGTGCATAAGGAGCCCTGGTGGTGTTGTGGTTAAAGGCTAACCCAAAGGTTGGTGGTTCAAACCCCCAAGATATTCTGTGGGAAAAGATGTGTCTTCTATTAAGATTGCAGCCTCGGCAACCCTGTGGGGCAGGTTTGGATTTTTTATATCCATGTGGATGTTATGTCCTTCCATTTATTTAGATATTTTTAATGCCTTTCAGTACATTTTTACAGTTTCCTACTTAGTCTTCAACAATTTTGTTTGATCTATCCCAGGATACCTCCATCTTTGTTGCTGCTGTGTGTGAATCTTTTTATTGCATTTTCTAACTTCATTGCTGATATGTGGAAATGCAATTGACTTACGTGTATTGCTTTTATACCTAGCAAACTTGCTGAACTCCCTTATTAGTTCTGATAAACTTGACCATAGGCTCTTCTAGGTTTTCCGTATGGACAGGAATATGACATGTGAATGAAGACACTCTTGCGTTTACACCCTTTATTTATTTTGCTTACTTCCGGCAGTGAATAACACCTCCAGTAAAATGTTAAATAGAGCCAATGGCAGCAGAAATTTTTGCCTGATTCTTGATTTTAAAGGGAAAGATTTTAACATTTCATCACTAAATAGAATATTTGGTACAGTTTTTTGGCAGATACTCATTATCATCTTAAGGAAATTCCCTTCATAAGTGCTGAGTATTTCTACTGTAAGTCAAATTTACTCAAATGCCTTTTCTGCAAATATTAAGATGATCATATGGTTTGTTTCCTTAAAGCTGTTAAAATGGAGAATTTTCCTAATATATTCTCCAGTGTTGATTCAGCCTTGCGTCTCTGGAATAAAACTAATTTAGCCCTGATTTGTTTATTTTTGTGTACATTGCTGGATTCAGTTCACTAGTATCTTATTTAGGATTTTTGCACTTGGATGTGAAAGATAAGCCCCAGGTAGGGTCCGAAAAGAAAAATGGAATGGAATGACTCTGCATAAAGAAATATACTGGGGAGTTTGCCTCCGGGAAAAAGAGGGCAGAGAGAGGAGGGCCTTTATAAATAAGAATGGCTGATATTTAATTGTGTTGTTTTTCTGTTGTTAGGTGACATCCAGTTGGATCTGACTCACAATGACCCTGCGTACAACAGAACGAAACACTGCCCGGTCCTGCACCTTTCTCTTGAGCCCATTGTTGCGCTCACTGTGTCAGTCCATTCTGTTGAGAGTCTTCCTCGTTTTTGCTGACCCCCTACTTTACCAAGCATGATGTCCTTCTCCAGGGACTGAGCCCTCCTGATGATGTGTCCAAAGTCTGTGAGACATAGTCTTGCCATCCTTGCTCCTAAGGAGCATTCTGGCTGTACCTCTTCCAAGACAATATTGACTTACAAGTTCTTCAATATGTAAGCAAATGGGAATCAATAAAATCTGACACACACTCAAAAGTCTCAGGACTGTGTGTGTGTGTGTGTGTGTGTGTGTATGAGAGTGTGACTGTGGGAGAGGATGTGCAGGTGTGTGTATGTGTGCTTATGGATGTGTACAGTGCATGCGTGTGTGAATGTGTGTGAGCATGTGACTATGTAACTGTGTGTGTGAGTGTATGTGAATGTGTGTGTGAGCATGTGAGTGTATGTGAATGTGTGTGAGCATGTGTGAGTGTGAATGTGTGTGTGAGCATGAGTGTATGTGTAATGTGTGTGAGCATATGTGACTGAATGTGTGCGTGAGCATATGTGACTGTGAGCATGTGTGACTGTATGTGAATGTGTGTGAGCATGTGTGTGTGTGAGCATGTGAGTGTATGTGAATGTGAGCATATGTGACTGAATGTGTGAGCATATGTGACTGTGTGTGAGCATGTGTGACTGTGAATGTGTGTGAGCATGTGTGTGTGAGCATGTGTGAGTGTATGTGTGTGTGAGCATGTGTATGTGAATATGTGAGCATGTGTGACTGTGAATGTGTGTGTGAGCATGTGAATATATGTGAATGTGTATGTGAGCATGTGACTGAATGTGTGTGTGAGCATATGTGACTGAATGTGTGAGCATGTGTGACTATGTGAATGTGAGTGTATGTGTGCGTGTGAGCATGTGTGACTGTGTGTGAGCATGTGTGACTATGTGAATGTGTGTGTGGTGTATGTGTAAGAACATGTGTGAGCATGTGTGACTGTGAATGTGTGTGTGAGCATGTATGACTATGTGAATGTGTGGAGTGTGTACATGTAAGAACATGTGTGTATGGTGTGAGAACATTATGAGCGTGTGTGAGTGTGCATGTGTATAAACCAAGGAAAGGGCTGTGGTCGGCCAGGCAGCTGAGGTGCTTGTGCAGAACCGAGACAACCCCAGAACTGAGTCCAGTCAGTGGAAGCAGAAGCTCTGAGCCTGAGGGCAGCATGGGAACTAGCCCCCTGGGATCCCTGGAAACCTTGAAGGGGGCACTGGACTTCCACAGAACGTGGAGGGACAGCTTGGGCCAGTCTCTATGGCTCTTCAGGGGCATGGAGTCCCCACCAACATGGTGGTTCTATGGACATCACACAAGCTCCTGTGCTTGAAGAAGGTGGGCTCCTGATGGCTCTTGCAGCTTATTCCTTATTCAACCTTTCTGAGGTAAGGAAGGGAAAACCTGTCTCCCATGTGTCTTAAGAAGTCCTCTCCTCTCTGAGAAGGAGGAGTCAGGGCCATAAAAGTGCTGGGAAGGAGCCACAGGGCCAGGGGCCAGAGGCCTCTGAGTTGACAGGGAAACTGAGCTCCTCACGGCTCCACAGCCTGCTTCTGCACCTCCACTCCTCAATCTCTGAGCTGTCCTGGGACCCCACCTCTGATTTCTCTGGACCAAAGAAGACTTAGGGGCAGCCATCAAGAGGGCAGGCAGAGACCCCAAGGTAGGGACCACAGGCAGAGCTCTGAAAATCCCAGCCTGCTGCCCACAGGGCTTCTACTCCCGAGGAGAAGCAGCCGCACTGTGGCGGGAAGCCTCCGCTGGGCTCCCCGAGGGAGGGCTGATGCAATCATGGTGGTCGGGAACATTCTTGGAACATCTCTGCTCCATTGGAATCCACAATTATGGTTGCTGGGGCTTCGTGTGAAGCCGTTCCAGTAGATGGCCGGCCTCGGTAATTGCCCCGTTTTATCTCAAGATGAAGATCTGGGGGATGATCTCCCAGCCTTATGAAGTTACAACCAACATGATACTTTTTCCCTTTGCACAAAACAAATCTGAAATATATACGTATGTATATTTTGCCTTGAACTCGTGAACACATATAAACCCTGGCAACCACAAGAGGACTTTTCGAAACTTCTGACCATTTTATTAACCCAGGTTCTTCATTTCAGATAACCCAGGGCTGAGGGGAAGCCATTTCCGTATACTTGTAGCTCAATGAGACCGTTTTTGAAGTATCATGGGGGGAGAGCTCACACTGCAGCCACATGTGTCTACTGATGTTGGGGACCATGGGGAGACAAACACTTCTCCCAAACCAGGCCACAATTACTCCCCCATGGGCCCCTGAGCTGACTCGTCATACCACAGTGTCCTCCTCCAGCCCAGAGCCTTATTATTTTTTCTTTTCTGTCCCACACCCTTGAAAGATCCACACAAACATGAATCTCCGAGGCCTGGGAGAGGCACCATGCAGCCCAGCACTTCCCAATCCTATTCCAAAGATCAGAGTTCAAAAAAAACAGCACAAACATTGGTGGGTGTTATGGATTGAATTGTGTGCCCCCTCCCACCTCACAAATATGTGTTGAAGTCTTAACTCCCTGGTATCTGGGAATGTGAGCTTGTTTGGAAATAGGGTCTTTGAAGATGTAATTAGTTAACATGAGATCATACATTACGGTGGACCCTAATCCAATATGACTGGTGTCCCTATAAAAGAGGAGCAGAGACACAGAGGGAGACAGCCATGTGAAGACAGAGGCAGAGAGCAGCTTGAAGTACGTACAAGCCAAGGAACGCCAAGGTTTGCAAGGAGCCACCGCAAGCTAGGAAGAGGTAAGGGAAGGTCTTCCCCTAGAGCCATCAGAGGGAACATGGCCCTCTGACACCTTGATTTCAGGCTTCTAGCCTACAAAACTGCGAGGCAGTAAGTTTCTGTTGCTTTAAACTACCCGGTTTGTGGTACTTTGTTACGGCAGGCCTAGGAAACTAATACAGTGGGCTTCAAAACAAGACAAAATGGAAGTACTTCCTACAAGCTGGGTTAAATAAAAAACATTTTTTAAAGCTGTTAATCTTTTCTGCAGAACTTTTTCAGAGCCTTCAACATGCCAAGGTGCCTGTGGATTTCAAAGGGGAGACCCATGCAGCATTTTCCAAACTAATTGGACCACAAAGCCATTTTGTGAAGAGTGCGATGGACAACCGTTGTTGTTGGCCCAGCCTCCCTTCCACCTGCGTCTAGTAATGGATTCTTCTTCCCAGTGCGGTTTGGAAGGGGCTGTCCCTCTCCCATCCCCCTCATTACAGAGGTGAACAGGTGGTTCAAGCTTGGCCCAAAAGGGTCCTCAAAATCCTCTGCTAGTGTTATGTGTGAGGAAGTCCGATTGCCGCCAGGGTCACTGAGCTGACAGAACGTGGGCCTTCAGGGAGAGAGGCAAGTCCTGGCAGCACGGCCGGAGTCTCTGGGTCCCACCACACCTGCAGCCATCGCTCCCCCCAAACATGGGACTGTTTTGTCTCTAGGAATAGATCCCTGGATATTTCAGAGAATATACCATGGGACAATATTCCATGGAACCCAGCTTAGGAAATGCTTGTGGTGGCCAGGATGATTTCAGCTGCAAGGAACAGACACCCCCATTGAAAATGGCTTTAACAATAAGGAACATGTATCTTCTCACCCACGTAGAAGTCTCTGTCAGGAGGCCCCCGGGTTAGTTAACTCAATGACACATCTAGAAACTTGCTTCTCCACGTTGTCCATCCAGGCTGGGTCCCCTGGGCTGTCACAGTTTCAGGTACCACATGAGGATGTAACAAGAGCAGAGGAAGAAGACTGTCCTTTTCTCTTGTCTCATTTATTCAAAAGAAGGGCCCTTTCTCATATGCTGTCCTCACCCCCAAGACTTCCTCTCAGTGTTCACTGGGAGAATTGGGTCACATGCCCACTCCTAAACCAATGGCGGACAAGAGAAATCAGCTTACCATAACTCGATTAGACCAATCAGGTCCCAGGATAGTTGCCTGGCACATAAGAGGTACTCAGTAAACCTCGGTTGAATGAATGAATGGAGAAAATGGGCAACAGTAAATGCCACTGCACATGAGAGAAATTGTTCAGTTGCTATATTTCCTTTAGGACCCTCTTTGCCCAAGGACTTGGATGTGGCCATTCCTACCCTATTTCTGAGAGCTGAATATGTTTGTTGTAGATTGCTGTTCTGCGCTGTCAAGTCAATTCTGACTCATAGCAACCCTACAGGACGGAGTAGAACTGCGCCGTAAGGTTTCCTAGGCTCTCATTTTTAGGACCAGATCGCCAGGTCTTTTCTCCCACAGAGCTGGTTGGTTTGAATCACTGACCTTTCAGTTAGCAACTGAGAGCTTAATCATTACACCAGGCTGCCTGTTTGTTGTACAGGAACTGGAAATCAAAGCCTGGCAGGCCCCTTGACGGCTGTACTGTGTCCCACACAACACAAGCTTTAGAAGAGTAATCAGACCACAATCACTCCTAGGGTAACTGATGTCCTCTTTGGCAACAGGGCATCCACAGATTTGTCCAGACTCTTTAATTTACTGTTCTAATCATCACCAGCAGTTTTCAACCACAGGCCACTGGAAAAGCCATTGGGAGTGTGGCAAAGATGGGAGATGCTATAGAGCTTACAAAGGTCACTGATTTTCGAGACCTTTGCCCATTGCACAGATGAGAAAACTGAGGTTTAGGAAGGTAATTGTTAAGGACCTCCAGCTACGGCAAGAAGTGTCTACACTGGATTTCCCACTCCTTTTCTTACCACCTAGGGGTCCCTTTAAGAAGCTTCCCTTACACCAGTCAGTCCCTTAACCTTTCTAAGCCTCAGTTTTCTTATTTATAGAATGGAAGTAAGACCATCAGCATGTGTTCCTCCCAGGCTTGTGGTAAGGGTGTAACAAGGTTATGAGGATGAGAGCACTTTATAAAAAAAAAAAATGTGCCTGTGTGCTATTACTGGGGTTTCACTAAGGGGTCTCCCAAGCTGCTCAAACAAGTCCAAACACAACTCCTGGTTTTCCCCCTCAGAACTGATTCTACCCCATCTTCTCTCATACCAAAAACTGAACCCAAACCTGTTGCGTCTCAGGGCACCATACTTACCAGATAAACGGCACCAATTTATTAGACCAAAATCTAGGAATCACCCGTGATCCTTACCCCCTCTCCCTCACCACTGTGATCTAACCATCAGCAAAACACTGGAAGTATCTCTCCAGTCTGTCCACTTCCACCATCACTGTAGTCTAGACCACCATCATCTCTCCCCCAGGCTTTTTTTTTTTAATGGTTTTATCGAGATATAATTCACATACCTACCGTACAATCCACCCACTTGAAGTATACAATTCAATGGTTTTTCGTATACTCACGTCGCGCAACCATTACCACAATATAGATTTAGAACATTTTCATCACTCCAGAAAGAAACCTCCTACCCATTAGCAGTCACTTCCCATCCCGCCCCCTGCTCCTAGCCCTAGGCAACCACTAATCTACTTTCTGTCTTTATAGATTTGCCTTTTCTGGACATAGCATATAAATAGAATTATACAATATGTGGTTTTTTGTAGCTGGCTTCTTTCATGTGGCATAATGACTTCAAGATTTTTCCAGGTCTGAGTATGTATCAGTACTTGATTCCTTTTTATTGCCAATTAAAATTCCATTGGATGGATTTACCACATTTTATTTATCCACTCATCACTTGATGGGCATTCAGGTTACTATGAATAATGCCACTGTGAACATTTGTGGGTAAGCTTTTTATGTGGATGTTTTCAATTCTCGCAGGTATATACCCACCAGTGGAATTTCTGGGTCATATGGTAACCTGTGCTTAACCTTCGGAGGAACTGTGAGACTATTTTCCACAACGGCTGCACCAGCAGTCGTACCAACAGTGTATGAAGGTTTCAATTTCACTACAACCTTGCCAACACTTGCTATTAGCAGTCTTTTGATAATAGCCAATAGTGATTGTGAATAAATACCTCATTGTGGTCTTGATTTACATTTCCCTAGTAACTAATGCTGTTTATCATCTTTTCATGAACTTACTGGCCATCTGTGTATCTTCTTTAGAGAAATGTCTATTCAGAAGGTCCTTTGGCCATTTTTTAATTGTCCCATTTATCTTTGTATTGCTGAGCTATAAGATTCTTCATACTATCAAAGAAGAACCCTTACAACTCAGCCATTATATATATATATGTGTATATATATGTGTGTGTGTGTATATATATATATATAATATATATATATATATATATATATATATATATATATATATATATATACACATACCATGGACTGCCAGAAGGATGAACAAATCTGTCTTAGAAAAAGTACTTCCAGAATGCTCCTTAAAAGTGAGGATGGTGAGACTTCATCTTTCCTTCTTTGGACATGTTATCAGGAGGGACCAGTATCTGGAGAAGGACATCATACTTGGTAGAGGGACAGTGAAAAAGAAGACCCTCAAAGAGATAGGCTGACACAGTGGCTGCAACAAGGGGCTCAAGCATAACAATTGCAAAGATGGCTCAGGACTAGGTAGTGTTTTGTTCTGTTGTACGTAGAGTCCCTGTGAGTCAAAACCGAGTGGGTGGCACCCTGTAGCAAGAACAATGGCTCTTTATACATCCTAGATTCTAGATCCTTATCAGACATATGATTTGCAATTTTTTTTCCCATTTTGTGGGTTGTCTTTCACTTTCTTGATGATATCCTTTGAAGCACAAAAGTTTTAATTCTGATGAAGTCCAATTTATCTACTTTGTTGTTGTTCCTGTTTATGGTTTTGGCATTATATCTAAAAAGGCTTTGTCTAGTCCAATGTCACAAAGATTTACTCCTATATTTTCCTCTAAGAATTTTATTATCTCTTGCATTTAGGTCTATGATCCATTTTGAACTGATTTTTGTATATTGTGTGAGGAAGGTGTCCAATTTTATTATTTCACATCTGAATATCTAATTTTCCCAGCACCATTTGTTGAAAAGGTTATTCTTTTCTCACTGAATTCTCTAGTACTCATCAAAACTCAATTTTGACAATTGTAAATGTGTTAGAGTTTATTTCTGAACTCTCGATTCTATTCATTGATCTCTATGTGTATCTTTATGCCAGTACCAGACAGTCTTATTACTCTAGCTTTGTAGTAAGTTTTGAAATTGGAAATTGTGAGCCTCCCAACTTTGTTCTTAGTTTTCAAGATTATTTTGGCTATTCTGGGTCCTTGAATTTCCATATGAATTTTAGGGTCAGATATTTTTGTCCATTTCTACAAAAGTGTGCCTACTTGGAATGCGTAGATCAATTTGGGGAGTATTATCATCTTGAAAATAGGAAGTCTTCCAAACAATGTCCATAAGATATATTTTCATTTATTTAGGTATTCTTTAATTTCTTTCAATAATATCTTGTAGTTTTCAGAGCATAAGTTCCATACTTTTCTGTGAAACTTTTTCCTAAATATTTGATTCTTTTTCATATTATAAATTGAATTTTCTTAATTTCATTTTCAGATTGTTCATTGTAAGTGTACAGAAACACACTTGATTTTTGTCTATTGATCTTGTACCTTGCACCTGGGCTGAACCTGTTAGTTTACTGGATTTCTTAAAATATCTGTATTCAGTATCATGTCATCTGAAAATAAAGATAATTTTACTTCTTCCCTTCCAAACTGAATACATTTTATTTAATTTTCTTGCCTAACTTCCCTGGCTAGAACCTCCTATACAATATCGAATAGAAGTGATGAAAACAGACATCCTTGTCTTGTTCCTGATCTTGGGGAAGGAATTCAGCCTTTCACCATTAAGTACGATATTAGGTGTGTATTTTCATAGGTGCCCTTATCAGATTGAGAAAATTATATTCCTAGTTTATTGAATGCTTTTATCATGAAGGGGTGTTCGATTTTGTCAAATACTTCTTCTGCTTAATGATGTCCCCCCATTTCTGTGAGGTCCTGTTCATTTTTCCTTATTCTTTTTTCTCTCTGTTCTTCAGATTGCATAATACCCTCTAACATTCTAAGTTCGAGTTTGATGATTCTTTCCTCTGCCAGCTTAGACCTACTGTTGTACCCCCTGGTGAAATTTTCATTTCAGTTGTTTCACTGTTCAACACCAGAATTTCCATTTGGTTCTCTTTTTATAATGTCTGTTCCTTTATTCATATTCTCTATTTGATGAGGCATTGTAAACACGCCTTCCTTCTTTAAGCACAGGTTCCTTTAGTTCTTTAAAGATATTTATAATTAGCTGCTTTTGAAGTCTTTGTCTGTTAAATCTAATATCTGGGCCCTCTCAAAGGCAGTTTACGTTGCTGCTCTTTTCCTGTGTACAGGTCAGACTTTTGTTTCTTTGTATGGCTCCTTTTTTTGTTGAAAACTGGACATTTTAGATAATACATTGTAGCAACTTTGAATACTGATTCCTCCATCCTCAAGGATGTGATGCTACTGTTTGCTTATTTGCTTGTTTAGTGATGTAACTGAATATTTTAGTGAAGCCTATTTTCCCCATAGGGCACAACCTCTGATGTCACCTCTCAGAGGGTGCATCCTTGGGCATACACACCTGAGCCACCCTGGGGTGACAGTGGTTTTACCAGGTCTTTCTATATCTCTCCTTGATATCTCTGTTGTCTGTCTCTGTTGATATCACCCCGCTGTTACCCTCCAGAAATTGTCAGCTTATTGCTCTATTGTTTTCAATAATGCCCTGAGGCATAAATTGCTCCACAGTCTGATCCAATTAAATTTGGGTCCTTTGCAAGGATAATTTTGAGGCCAGTATTTCAGATTTATTCCAATCTCAGAAAGACTTCTCTCCAATAAACTTCTATCTGGTTTATGCTTTAGCTTTTTGTTCTCATAGAGCTACCAGCCTCCTCTTAATTGCTTACCACCACAATCTCCATTATTTTCAAGATGTTTTTAGCCTTGACCTTCCCCCATACTCTCTCCAATAAAGCTGGTTTATTTGTGGAGAGTTTCAGAGCTCTATATTCTTACAGCCTGCTTATTCTCCTAGGCAAAACCTCTGTACCACTGCTCTGGAGGAGGAGAACTGTGTCCCGCTGTCTTTACTAGCAGGGCACTGGGCTGGGACAACAGGCTCTGGTCTTCTTGGCTTGCTTCTTTCGGTATGGAATTTCTGCCCTATGAGCAAGCTGGGGCAAGGCAATCAGTGCCCCAGTATACCTGGCCTGCTGTGCTGGGATAGAGCTTTTACCTTATGAATAAGGATGCATAGAAGAGCCCCAGTCCTCTCAGCCACTCTCGCCTGGAGTAGAGCCTTTCCAACACAGAGCTTAGAGGGATGAGAAATGCTGGCAGCCCGCTCCTCCTGGCAAGATTATAGCTTTGACTAGGAACTGGTTAGGAAGTAGAGGGAGAAGGATCCCTGTGTTCCTGGCTGCACCCACCCAAAGCGGAGATTCTGTCACACTGAACTGGGGAAAGAGGAGGGAACACATTGTGGCTCAAATGCCACAGGCTTTCAGTTCTTATCAAGATTTAGTCGATTTTCTTGAGTGAACGTTACTTCATTTGCTCTGTGGCCTTTGGACAATTTTCAAAGACTTTACATGGTTGGGGGGGTTGTGTGTGTGTGTGGTTTTTTTTTTTTTTAATAATTTGGCCAGTTATGGTTATTTTGCTTGAGAGAGAGGCCATGGAGCTCCTCATGATGCCAACCCGGAAGTTGTCTTTGCTCCCTTTGATTTTTGCAATGGCCTCCTAACCTTTGCATCTTTACTTCCTTTTACCCATTCTCCACCCAGCAGCCAGAGAGAGCCTTGAAAAAAACATAAAGGAGATCTTGTTACTCCCTTGCTTATAACTTTCCAAAGGCCTCCCATATCCTTTAGAGGAAATATGAAC
The DNA here is from genome assembly GCF_030014295.1 of Loxodonta africana. NCBI lineage: Eukaryota > Metazoa > Chordata > Mammalia > Proboscidea > Elephantidae > Loxodonta > Loxodonta africana. The sequence continues at coordinate 108,142,806 of NC_087351.1, forward strand.
AGTCTACTGATTCCAGAACGTACTGGTCGCTACCTACTCCTCTAACCTCATGACACATTTCTTCTCCTCCTTGTTCCAACTATATGTTGTTGTTAGGTGCCATAGAGTCAGTTCCAATTCACAGCAACCCTCTGTACAAAAGAATGAAACACTGCCCAGTCCTGTGCCATCCTCAAAATCACTGTTATGCTTGAGCCCATTGTAGCAGCCACTGTGTCAATCCATCTTGTCGAGGGTCTTCCGCTTTTTTACTACCCTCTACTTTACCAAGCACAATGTCCTTCTCCAGGGACTGGACCCTCCTGATAACATGTCCAAAGCATGTGAGACAAAGTCTTATGGTCCTTGCTTCTAAGGAACAATCTGGCGGTACTTCTTCCAAGACAGATTTGTTCATTCTTCTGGCAATCCATGGATTAGTCAATGTTCTTCACCAACACTATAATTCAAAAGAATCAATTCTACTTCAGTCTTCCTTATTCATTGTCCAGCTTTCACACACATATGAGGTGACTGATAACACCATGGCTTGGGTCAGGCACACCTTAATCCTTAGAGTGACATCTTTGCTTTTTAACACTCTAAGGAGGTCTTTTGCAGATTTACCCAATGCAATACGTCGTTCGATTTCTTGACTGCTGCTTCCACAGATGTTGATTGTGGATCCAAGTAAAATGAAGTCCTTGACAACTTCAATCTTTTCTATCATGTTGTTATCATGTTGTTTATTGGTCCAGCTGTGAGGATTTTTATGTTGAGGAGTAATCCATACCGAAGGCTATAGTCTTAGATCTTCATCAGTAAATTCTTCAAGTCCTTGTCACTTTCAGCAAGCAAGGCTGTGTCATATGTATATCACAGGTTGTTATTCAGTCTTCCTCTAATCCTGATCCCACATTTTTCTTCATATAGTCCAGCTTCTTGGATTATTTGCTCAGCATACAGATTGAATAACTATGGTGAAAGGATACAACACTGACACACAACTTTGACTTTAAATCATGCAGTATCTTTTTGTCGAAGACCTATACGCAACTACATAGGTCTTCCTTCAGTTCTTAAAACATGCCAGACTGTTTCCTACCTCAAAGCTTCACCCTTTTCATCCCTCTGCCAGGAACACCCTTCTCTCTGATTGTCATAGTGCTGGCTCTTTATTGTTGTTGCTCAGATCTCAGCTTAGATGTTACCTACTCAAATAGGACCTCCGTATTCACTCTACCAAAGTTTCCTCCATGGCTCCTCTCATCCGAAGTGTACCTTCTTCATGTATCTGTTCACTTGCTTGTTATCAGGCTCTCACCAGTACAGGGTCAGAAGCCTCCTTGTCCTATTTCTGCTTCATTCCCCAATGCCTAGAACAACGGTGGGCACATTGGAGGAGCCTGACCACTAAGTACATTCAACACTGAATATTATTCTCCTTTATGGTTATTAATAAGGGTCAGTCTTATTTTAAGAGAGACTGAGGTTCTTAGAGGGCAAGAACCATACATATTGTTCTATCCATTTCTGTGTGCCTTCCCTGGCATCTGGAGTGAAGGTGGGCATACAAGACGTCTTCCAAGAGGCCTTGATGACCTAATAAATCAACAAATATCTCTGGGTCTCATTGTGTTTAGACCCTTCACAGCTGCGTAAGAAAGTGAAAAAGAAAACCTATCTGTGCCCCAGGTTTCCTTTAAATCTGTTTCCTTTAAAACCAATGAAGTTTATATTATATGGGAGTCTCTTAAAGAGAGCAGGCTTTACTCCATTGAAATTGAGTCTGTAAATGCAAAACCTTAGGAAAAAAAAAGTAACGAATTGGTATTTGATATTCCTATATTTCAATATTCCTTTGATATTCCAATATGAAACTTAAACTGCTGGGGTTTTATGCATTCTTCGTCTTTCCTTTGATTTGGCTCAACTCGTTGCTTTGAGTATGTTTGCTTTAATCACTGGACCATGGAGCAGCTGGGATGTGCATCTTGTTTGGGTGGGGGCTGGGGGGCTCTGCCATCTGGGCCCAGAAAATGACTGCCTTCTGCAAATCACTGGATCTTCTTGCTGGAAGCCGGCTGGAGGGGGATGCCAGGCACACAGCGAGGGGTGGACTCCCCTGGCCTTGCTCCAAGTGGGGACACTTGAGCCTCTACCTTGCACTTCAAAGGCAGAAAAGCACAAAGAGCAGCTGCAGCAGGGCCCTGGCAGGTGCCAGGACCAAGGACAAGATCCTGGGACATCTGAATGGCAGCTGAGCTGGGACTCAAGTGCACTAAGCGCCTGCTGCCAGCTCTGTGCTGGAGGGGGGTGGAGGGAGGGAGGAGAATTGGGTGAAATCTATCCTCATTAAGTTAGGCAGCCCTGGTCCTGAAGAGAAGACATGACGCTGATTATCATGGTGATGGTGACCATGATGATGTAACAAGGGTACTGATGACAGTTACAATGGTCCCCACTTATGTGGCACTGACTATATGCCAGGCATGGTGCTAAGCTCTTTAGACAGACTGTCTCATTATACCCTCAAAACACTTGTGTCCACTGGATACCCAAAAGCAGACCTTGAGGTCAGGCCTTGAGTGCAGTCGTTGATTTGGCGGTTCTCCCAGGAAGAACAAGTGAGGGATGGGGAGGGGAGGTGGGGAAGGAGAAAAGACAATAAAGGATGTGCACCGAGGGGATCCCCTCTGTGGATAATTGGGGCTCCATCCTGCTGGGGACCTTCTGGGAAACTGGGGGACGCATCTCAGAATGGTCCCATTGAACAACACGGAGGCTGGCCCATTTATCCACTGACCCATGCCCCCATTAGCTGAGGGTTTCCCCTAGGAGTGAGAACTCCCCTACAACTCTGAGTTGCACCTGCCTGAAAGAGTCAAACCTCTGTGGTGTCCTGGAGCCACAGAAAGTCCCCAGGCAGAGCAGCAGACCCTTGAGATGGAAACTGTGGCTGGCTGGAAATGGTCCCCAGGAGCTGCAGGTGAACTGAGAGATGGGACAAGGAGATAAACGTCAGGGCATCAATAGCACTCGTTATGTATTTTCTATAAACCCTATTTACCATAAATGAAACAGAGGCTTACGGAAGCATCCAGATTTTGTCCATGTTTGTCCAGCTAGAAAGTATACAAAAACCTCAGCAATACCATCTATTACATGTCTGACATTGTGATGAATGCCAAGGATACAGACATGAGAAGGACATAGTCCCTGTCCCCAAGGTTGTCACCAAGGATGCTGTGCAGGCCATAAGCAGCAAACCCCTGGGCTTGAGTGATAAATGCCACCTATAAATAAGTACAGAAATGACACGTGGGGGAAGGCAGTTAACTCAGCCTGGGAGAGCAGGAAATGCTCCTGGCAAGAGGGGGCATCTGGTTTGGGGGTGGGTTTTGCTGTACACAATTTTCTTCATATTTAAAGTAGTCCTGTTTGCTACAGAAAAATTACAAAATATCTAAGCCCAACGAAGCTCATCTCATGTCAGGCATGCCCTGGCCTGTCCACGACCCTGCTGAGGTTCTCCGCACCCCCTGCCCTGGACCACGGTCAACCTAGCGCCCATCTGACCACGATTACGAGCCCGCGGTCAGCATCGAGGAGCACCAAGGCCCTTCTATAACCTGAGAGTTGGGCTTCCATATTTCTAAGGAACACCAAGCAGTGTGCCCGGTTGTCATTAAAGAGAGGTGGCCCCAGACGACTCCTTGAGGGAAGAGGCTCTGCCACGGGGCAGGGAAGGGAAAGGGGAGCTGGGCTGCCAGTCTCACTGGGCGAAGGGGGCAGTGCAAGGCTTTCCCTACAAGCCTCCACGGCTGTGAAGAGGCCTCTCTTCAGAGCCTGCAATCAAAGAAAGAGTAAGGGCTTGGAGGGTAGGGCCCTGGTTTGGAATCCTGGATCGAACACCAAGCAGCCATACGGTGGAACTTTCAAGCTTAAGTGCCCTACCAGCTTCCGCCGGAAGTGCTTCTTTACTGCCCACTGGATTGCTCGAGATGCCCTTGGCTGCAAGGGACAGAAACGCAACCCAAACAAATCTGGGCAAAGGGAGGGCGGGTGGATTCCTGTAGCTGAGTCCAAGGGTAGCTCTGGCTCCAGGCACAGGCTGATGCCCGAGCCCCAGGTGTCAGGAGGACCGTGTCCCTCCAACTGGACTCAGCTTCTCCCCCCAGGCCGTACTCCCAGAAGCAGGTCTGCACTCACATCCACGGCGTGACCGAGCCCTCCTCCTTCCCGAGAGCACCAGCCAGCACAGCAGGGCTCCCATTGGCCAAGCTCGGTCCACGTGCCCAGCTCTAAGCCAATCACTGTGGGCAGGAGGACGCTGGCCTCTGATTGGCTGGGCCTAGTCACGTCCGCTCCCGGATAGAGTCTGCTTCAGCTGAGCGTTGTGGACGGAGAAGGGCAGGGGGGACGGGACCCAAAAGGAACTCAGGCTGCTGCTACCAGGAGGAAGGGGAGTTAGAAACTATCCCGAGGGGACGCCCACTCTCACTCTTTCCTGAGGGGGGAAAGTGAGTGCGAGGTCAGGTGTGTGCTTGTGCAGTGTGCATGCGCATTGGCAGCATGCCCTTGGGTGTGAGCTGGTGTTCCTGGGAGCGTGGGGCAGAGGTTGAACGTTGCATGTGAGGTTAGTGTGGTGAGTGAGCATCTGGGAGCGAGGGACTGGGGAGGGGGCCACAGGAGGGGGCCGAGTGTGAGTGTGCGAGTGCACACAGCGTGAGACTGGCCACACTGGAGGGGCACACAAGCAACGACCTACCGCCGTCCCCACCTGGAGGCTTCCAGAAGACCCAGGAAGGGGAGAAGTGGAGCCCCATGTCGGGGAGCCCCATGTGGAGCCAACGGGCTGCCCAAGTGTCCCCTTCATTAGACAGGCAAGAAGGGCTGCCCTGCCCAGGCTGCGTCCAGGAAAGAGGAGCCAGGTCCACGGGGCGTTGTGATGCAGAGGATGGCGTCCTGGCCCTGCCCCGCCCCTGTGGGTGTCAGAGAAGGGCCTGCCTGCACATGCCCGGTGCCCTTTGTCCGCCTCTCCCGGGTCAGTGCCCCTGGGAGGGGAAATGAGGCTCACACATCCCAGAAGAGGGATTCCGTGTGCCTGAGTTGTCTCTTGCTCTCAAGTGAGCCCGGAGCCCCTCATCCATTACCGCAGCCACGTACCTAAGCGCAACCCCCCAGCTTTCTACACCGAAGATTTCAGCTTCCACCGGGGGACCAGCTCCAGCCTGAATGCTTCTGAGCTGGAGACTCATCCCTGCTTCCGTATACACAATGCCTGCCATGTCCCCAGGCTCCTTGAGTGTTTACTGGGCAGAAGAAACTCAAACAAACATTGTAGGAAAGGAATTTGGCCAGGCTGGAGACGGGGTCCAGGAGCCTTTGGCCTCCCAGGTAGTTTAGGAACAAGGAACATGAGTGGAAGGGGAGAGAGCTTGAGCTTGCGTGCAGGGACCGTGTGAGGTGTGCTTGTGTATTGGGCTTGTGGGAGTGGGGGGAGAGGGTGGGGAGGGGCAGATCATCCAATAGGCAAGGTAAGCACTGTTCATACTTTGCTTACCAGACAATCGGTAGTGAACAATTTCACGTTTTTTCACCACATCAAAGATTCTGCTTCTGGGTATCGCTGGCATCTGTCTCTCTCCTAACCCCATATCACCTTCCTACAGAATCAAAGCCTCTTTTGAATTTACAATCCCTGACAGGAGTGGATTACCCAATAACAAGGTAAGCACAGGCTTACTTGTGCTTATTTACTAATCTGAAGTGCCCAATTTCACATGGGTTTCACCCTGGGTAGTGGGGTGCTGGTGAGGTCATCTAGACCATCCCCCACCCTATGCCCACCTTAACCTGCTTCTCATAGCCACAGACCCACACCCTCAATATGAGTGTGATGCCAAGGGGGTGGAGCCAAACATCGTGTTTGTGATCCTGCCTGTTTCAATAAAGAACAAAAAGGGTTGGGGACGGAATGAAAAGGTAATACGAATATGTGATGAAACCAGCCAAAGGGAAATAAGTGTAGGAGGAATAAGATGAAGCCCAGAGTCAGGTCAGAGAATCATAAAGTCAGACACCACGGCCGTGGTGGACCCCTGGCCCAGCTCAGACATTCCAAGTAGCCAGGCTTTTTCCAAAGTTGGCTCACAAAGAGTTGTGATGTGTAGACAGGTGGAAATGGGGCTGCTGTGGCCAGGGCAGGGGCAGCCCGAGCTCTGTCCCCTCAGTCCTGCCCCAGCCACCGCAACAGCCTGAGGGGCCCTCTCAGAGCCCCAGGGCTCAGACTCCACCGTCTGCAAACCTCTGAGCTCCACAGATCAGCATCTCCTGTCAGCTGACTGCAAGCCTGTGGGTATGTGAGGAGAGCCCAAGCGCTGCCTGGAACTGAGGCAAGGGAGAGAAAATTTCCACCTTGGGGTCTCACAGGACACACTGCAATGTGTCAAAACTGTCGTTGTAACATCCTGACAAGGAGTTTCCTAAGGTCACTCCCTCTCTGGTGAGGCCCCCACGTGCCGGCCACTGGCACATGGCCTCATTTCATCTGCCCATCCTATGAGGTGCCCTGTTGGCATCCACAGTCACAGAGGAGGACACTGGAGAGTGCTAGCTCCTGTTCAGACCCGTGCCTGCACCTTCGACGTGTCACACTGTCTCAACTCCCTGAAGGGCTGTCCCTGGGAAAAAAGGGGGCCAGTCCACTGTGCCCCCGGAACCAAGATCAGGAGGGCTATCTGTACACCTAGAGAAGGCAGACAGCCGTGTCCACAAGCCAGAGCTACCCACTGAGAAGGCTTCCTTGTTGGATGGTGAGTCCCTGTCCCTGGAGGGTGTGACACCACTGGCCTGGAATAGCTTAGCGGAGGGGAAGCCATAGGGTCCGGAGCCTGCAGCCCGCTCTGTGCCTCCAGAGTCCCAGGACTTCTCTGTCAGCATCCTTCCTCTTCTCCTTCCACACCACATAGCTCAACACACACGAGCTATCTTGTTGAATTAAGTGTGGAGTCATGGTTTATTGGCTGCTAGCCTATAAACGAAGGAGCCTGGGTGGCACAAGTGGCTTGCAGTCAGCTGGTAACCAAAAGGTTGGCAGTTTGGACCCACCCAGCAGCTCTGCGGAAGAAAGGCCTGGCTCTCTGCTTCTGCAAAGATTACAGCCAACAAGACCATGTGGAGCTGTTCTATTCTGTGATACATGGGGTTGCCATGAGTCGGGCTGACTCAATGGCAGCGATCAACAGAACAACAGCCCATAAACAAATCAGTCTTAGAAGAAATACAGCCGGAACGCTCCTTAGAAGCAAAAATGATGAGACTTTGGCTCGCTTGCTTTGGACATGTCAACAGGAAAGACCAACCACTAGAAAAGGACACCAGGGTTGGTAAAGTAGAGGGTCAGGGAGAATAAGGTCACCCCTCATTGAGATGGATTGACACAATAGCCTCAACAATGAGCTCAAACATATCAAAGATCATGAAGATGGCACGAGACTGAGCAGCGTTTCATTCTATTGTGCATTTAAGGTCACAATGAGTCAGAGCTGACTCGACAGCAGCTCACAAGCCTGTCTCTGACAACACCTAGAACCAGCACTGCTAATCAAAACCCAGAATGGCTGTTCATTGCGAGGGGAAAGGGCGGAAGGGAATTGCTTTCCTTTAAATACTCACCTTAAACTGGACATCTTGCTTGTTACATCCTGTCTGCAGTGTGCGAGTTATGGACATGGATTCTCAGTAGGGGTTTGCTTTGTCAGAGGGTAAAGTCTGCTGCTCAGCGGATGCCTCTATGTTCCCCAGTAATAACTCCCACGAGATCACGCTGAGGAAGTTATATGCTACCAAATAATAAAATATCTCCATCTCCTTTCAGAAGCTTTGGACTGCGAAGAGAGGCTGCCAGGGGACTCCGAAAACCTTCAGACAGAATCTGTCAGACTTGTCCAACCTGCTTCCCAGTGACTTAAGACATCACAGGGAAGGGCTTGGCGGGGTCGGGAAACCAAGTGCAGCTAGATTTCCTTGATATAAAATACCATCAATTGAAAGATTTAACAACAGCTTTGGGGAGGAACAAAAAAAACCCACTATGCTAAATATACACACAGATGTAAAATGTATCCTGACTTCAAAAACGTTAAAATGCAGGAAGGGAAAAAAAATCTATTTCCGAATGAAGAAATATGGTAGGTGCCTCACCCTTGAGGCCTGCAAAGACGTTGTTTCCAACTCCTTTCTCTGGGACCATGCTTTTTAAAGCTCCAATAGCCGAAGTATGGAATGAATCATGCACTCTAAAAATGAAAGACAGGACGGTCGAGGGCCAGCCCATCCAGAGCCTCCAGCGGCTTTCTCTGCAGGTGCTACACACAGTCCACCATCTGTCGCCTTGGCCCTGCACTGCTACCCCATGCCCTTACAAGGTATCCCCGCAGCCACTAAGCACTATCCACATGTCCTTAAACAAGAAGACTGTCAAGGAAATTGAAGGGAAGGGAAGCCCTGATGGTATAAGTGGTTAAAAGCTCTGCTGCTAACAGAGAGGTCGGGGGTTTGAACCCGCCGACTGCTCTGTGGGGGGGCGGGCGGGGGGGAGGGATGTGACAATCTGCTTCTGGAAGGATTGTTGTTGTTAGGTGCCATTGAGTTAGTTCCTATTCATAGTGACCCTGTATACAACAGAGCAAAACACTGCCCAGTCCTGTGCCATCTTCACACTTGTTGCTATGTTTGAGCCCATTGTTGCAACCACTGTGTCAGTCCATCTCCTTGAGGGTGTTCCTTTTTGCTGACCCTCTACTTTACCAAGCATGATGTCCTTCTCTAGGGAACGGTCCCTCCTGATAACATGTCCAAAGTATGTGAGACAGAGTCTTGCCATCCTTGCTTCTAAGGAGCATTCTGGCTATATTTCTTCCAAGACAGATTACAGCACTGGAAACTCTATGGGGCAGTTCTACTCTGCCCTGTAGGGTCGTTAGGAATCAGAATCGTCTCGACAGCAGTGGTTTTATGGAGCACCTGCCTTGGGTCAAGCATGTTTTTAGGTGCTGGTGTGGCAGGCCTCACCAAGACCCAATTTCTCCCTCAAGGAGAGGGGAGAGCCACTGTGCTGAGCACTTCTGCCTTCTGTCCATTCTTCCTTGGTGTGTGATCTTTCCAGCCTCAGAGTCCTTGCCCATGTTGTTGCCAGTGCCTGGAACACCATTCTGCTCCTCTCCATTTGGCTCATTTCCTCAGAGAAGACCACCACAACCCTGCTCTCCCCTCCTCCCAAGTTACATTTTCTCCCAGGCCCCTGCTCTTCCCCTCAAAACTCTTATCACAAGTTTGGTCATTGTTAGGTGCCATCAAGTCCATTCTGACCCATACCAACCCTATGTACAACAGAATGAAACACTGCCCGGTCCTGCACCAGCCTCACAGCCATGGCTAGGTTTGAGCCCACTGTCGCAGCCACTGTGCCAGTCCATCTCATTGAGGCTCTTCCTCTTTTTTCATTGAATATCTTCTCCACTAAACCATAAGCTCACTGACATCAGGAATTGAGTCTGTTTTGTTCACCACCATTTGCTCATGCCACACAAAGTCAACGGCCAGTAAATGTGTTACTGTGTGAGATAATGAGAAGGAGAGGCACTGCTGATCACCGTGGCGTTTTCCTTTGCTAACTAGGATGAGGCTGAGAGCCATTCCTTATCACAGTGTTTCGGGCAGTCACTACCAACTAATCAGAGTTGACATTTATGGTGAAATTCAGGTTAGACAACCATGGTGTATTTATACCGTGAGCTACTACTCAGTAATAGAAAGGAGCAAACTGCCGATGCACACAACTTGGATGGGTCTTGAGGGTATTATGTTGAATGGAAAAAGCCAGTCTCAAAAGATTGCCTACTGTACGGTTCCAAGTCTGTAACATTCTTGAAATGACCAAATTATGTTGTTAGTTGCCATCCAGTCAGCTCCCGCTCATGGCAAACTCGTATACCACAGAACAAAACATTGTACAGTTCTACACCATCTTCACAGTCATCGGTACGCTCAAGTCTATTGTTGAGGCCGCTGTGTATTTTAAATGCCTTCCAACCTTGGAGGCTCATCCTATAGCACTGTACCGGACAATATTCTATTATGATCCATGGGGTGTTTCAGTGGTTGATTTTTGGAAGTAGATCACCAGGCCTTTTCTCCTAGTCTATCTTAGTTTGGAAGCTCCACGAAATCTGTCCACCATGAGTGACACTGCAGGTATTTGAAATACCAGTGGCATAGCTTCCAGCATCACAGCAACACGCAAGCCACCACAATACGACAAATTGACAGACAGGTGGAAGACCAAATTACAGAGAGAGAAAAAAATAAATAAGTGGTCTCCAGGGGCTTGGAACAGGAAGAGAAGGTGTAACGGCAACGGGTGGTACAAGGGAGTTCTGAGGAGATGGAACAGCACTGTATCTTGACTGTGGTGGTGGATATACTGACCTCTACCTGGGAAAAGATGCCTAGAACCACATACAAAGATGTACAAAAAACAAACAAAACCGCTAATGCATGTAAAAATCCTGCGAAACCCAAGTGAACCCTGAGTCTAGTTAATTGTGTTGTGTGATCAGTGTCCTGGTTTTGGTAACCCACAGTGGCTATGTACGTTGTCGCCACTGGTAACCCACAGTGGTTATGTACATTGTCACCATTGGTAACCCACAGTGGTTATGTACGTTGTCGCCATAGGTAAGCACTGTGGCTATGTATGTTTTCGCCATCGGGGGATGCTGGATTATGGGTACACAGAACTTCTGTGGTAGCTTTGCAACTTCTTTGAGTATGAAATTATTTCAAAACAAAAAGTAAAAAATAAGAAAGACGGAATTCATGCACCACACCAGGCTCACACTCTGTACCCTGCTTTGGACATCAGGTGATTTCTGCTCCGCCCTCTGCAGTGTCCTCGTCTGCACCCTGCTCCAGGTGCTGCTTCTCAGCTGGGGAACCTGCGGACACCCAGAGTCTGGGCCAGCCATGAGTGCTTCCGGAAAGCAGGAGGACCTGGTACCCACAGCTCCACCCCTCGGGTGCAGTTGAGTACCACACATACATGAGTCAGGGACCCTCTCCCAGCATCTCATTTAGTACCAGATTCTGTGGGAGTGTCTCGTACGATTCCGATGGCACCTCAGGTGTTGTAGGACCAGTTATTACTTACACCCAAGGCCTGGTGTCCTGCCTCTGAGTCTCAAAAGGGGCACTCAGGGAGATGGCAGGATGGCCAGCACATCTCCGAAACGTTCCTGTGGGCTCATCTCCAGCAATGTAGGGTCAAGGGCTCTTTAATTGAACTGCTTTGTCCCGACATCCGACCTTTCGTGCATAACTGTAGCCCTAGGCCACGGGCAGCAAAGATGATGGTTTGGGAGAATGGCAGAAACTCTGCCGGTGATCCCTGTATTAGAACCTGAAGTTGATGCCTCGGGAACCCTGCTGCGGCTGTGGCTCAGGGATGAGCTAGCAAGTCTGGTTTGAATTCAGTCCAGGTTCTAGTGGCGAATGCGAAAAAAAGAAAATGTGTTCCTGGTTTGTGGCCACACAGCAAGCCGGGACTGTGTCTACACTAAAACAAACCATTGTCAACAGAACGTCACTCTAACCCTGGGTTAGACTCCGAGCATAAACTGTCTACACAGGCGAGGGGCTGGCAGAGACCAGAATCTCCACCGAGGTGAAAGGGTCGCTGAAATGGCCTAGGGTAGACAAGGAGCCCTGGACGAGGACATGGCGATGCACACGTGTTAAATGGATGGGTAACACCAAGGAGTCTCGACTGGGGGAGTGGTCGGATGGAAGACAGAAAAGTTAGAATGAAGACCCAGTGAGCTGATGTGGGGAGCCTGGGCACAAGAGGCATTCAGAATGTTGGTGCTGGGGGGCTGGAAGCCCACCAGTGGGGGAAGAAATTAATGAATGCCAGAGTAGACAGGGAGCTTAGAGGTGGTAATCCATATACTTATGAACGAGCATGGTAATACGAATTAATGTATAACAATACGTAAGTACGGATCTCAAAACATATGTAATTAATTCTAAAATATATGTGTGTGTATCTCTATATCCAGGAACCATGGTGGTGTAGTGGTTAAGAGCTACAGCTGCTAATCAAAAGGTCAGCAGTTCGAATCCAGCAGGCGCTCCTTGAAAACCCTGTGGGGCAGTTCTACTCCGTCCAATAGGGTTGCTATGAGTTGGAATCGACTCAACAGCAGTGGGTATGGGTTTTTTTGGTTATATTGTTGTAGTTGTTGTTAGGTGCCATCGAGTCAGTTCTGACTCATAGCGACCTCTGTGTGCAACAGAATGAAACACTGCCTGGTCCTGTGCCACCTTCACAATTGTTAACATGTTTGAGCCCATCATTTCAGCCATTATGTCAGTCCATTTTGTTGAGGGTCTTCCCCTTTTTTGCAGACCCTCTGCTTTACCAAGCATAACGTCTTTCTCCAGGGACTGGGTCCCTCCTGACAACATGTCCAAAGTATGTAAGAGGAGGTCTCACCATCCTTCCTTCTAAGGAGCATTCTGGCTGTACTTGTTCCAAGACAGATTTGTTCAATCTTCTGGCAGTCCGTGGTATATTCAGTATTCTTAGCCAACACCGTAATTCATCAATTCTTCTTCAGTCTTCCTCTGTCTTTCTCACTACACAACTCAATATATACAATTAATGTCTCCTGGGAGAGAGAAAGAGAGAAATATACATATTTTAAAAACAGATGTACATACAAACCAGGTGACATTAATTGGGGTGGAAATTGCTTAATCAACCATTCTAACAATTGTCCAGTGGATGGGTGATTTTTAGCAATTGTTGGGTGACTTTTTGGCATGGCTGCTACTAACTAATGTCTGACTGGCGGTTTGACATGGGGATCCCCCAAACTCTTGCAGGTTGATAGTCACCAGGACCCCAGTGATTCTTGTGCTTCCGGCAGTGTGTGGATGGCTGCGTGGTTAGTGTCACCCTGACCAGCTGCATACCTGTGTTTGCAAGGTGTCCCCCTGGAAAGCCTACACCTCAGCCTTACCTGCAAGTCCACCATCAGGGCTGCTCCAGCACCAACTCTGCACAGTCCCAAGCAGAGCCCTCCAGAGCAGCGGGCTGTGGGTATCCACGCTGGCTTTGCTCACAGGCCCCGTAGCCACCACACAGCACCACAGGGTTTTGTCACTGAGATTTGTAGTGTCCATGGGTAGGGGATTTCTCTTTACCATATAGGCTGGCCGTCTCAGAGACTCCAGGGTGACATCAGCCACGTCCTTACTTATTTTTCCCCTTTGGACACTGATGCCCCAAGAAGCTCAGGAAAGAATGCCTAAGTGACCAGAATGCTAACGGGGCCTGGCACCCCCTCTTCCCTGCCTGTATGAGGTCTCTCGGGCCTTCATGGGCTCCTAGCCTTTGCTACCAATGCAGTTCCTGACCCTGAACTCCAGACCTGCAGAATTGAGTTTTGGGAAGCCCCCCATCTCCACGTGGCCATCTGGCCAGCATCTCTAACTGAGCCTGCTACCCTCATGCCCCCTCCACGATGGCAACCCACCCTTCAATTGCTGAGGCCCCAGCCTTGGGGGTCTCCACTGACTCCTCTCTGTCTCTTACACCACATCCAATCAGAGGGCAAATCCTACCGGCAAGAGCAGAGCCAAGCATGTAACTCTTGAAAAGGATAAAATTGAAGGGCCAACTTTAAGAAAGGAATCCTGGTGGCACAGTGGTTAAGAGCTTGGCTGTTAACCAAGAGGTCAGCAGTTCGAATCCACCGCTCCTTGGAAACCCTATGGGGCAGTTCTACTCTGTTCTATAGGGTCGCCATGAATTGGAATTGACTCAATGATAAGGGTTTGTTTTTGTTTTGTTTTTTTTACATTAAGAAAGGGGGAGAGTTTGGCTCAGTGGTACAATTCTTGCTCTCCGTGAAGGAGACCCAGGTTCCATTCCCAGCCAGTGCACCTCACACACAACCACCACCCATCTGTCGGCAGAGACTTTCGTGTTTCTAAGACGCTGAACAGGTTTCAGCGGAGCTTCCAGATAAGATGAACTAGGAACAAAGGCCTGGTGACCTACTTCTGAAGCTCAGCCAGTGAAAACCTGTGGATCGCAACAGTCCGATCCACAACAGATCATGAGGACAGCGCAGGGCCAGGCAGTGTTTGGTCCACTACGCATGGGGTCGCCATGAGTTGGGGGCCAATTCGATGGCAGCTGATAACAACCACTTTAAGAAAAAGAGCACAAAGTGATAACTCCGGTGTTAGATGAGGGGCCTTCGGAGGGGCCTGCATTCCTTCACATAAACCCACCTGTGACCCTCGGCTCCACCCTCCTCACATGTCCTGGACCCTACGCCTTCTCACCAGCCCCACTATCGCCACCTTCATCTCCTGCCTGATGACAACAAAGCCCTCCTGTCCTCTCCCTCCACCCTGCCCCTCTGGGGCAGCAAGGATGATCGCATTAAAACACAAAGCAGAACATGGCCGCTCGATCAACATCCTCCGGAGGCTTCTGCTCGCACAGAGCAAGAGACAACATCCTCCCAGGGCCTGGAGGACAATGCCGGCTCCCCTGTCATGTCTCCCACCTGCCCCATCACTGTCCCTGCTCTCCCCCTACCCACGCCTGCCTCTGAGCCTTTGCCTGTGCTGTTCCCCCCGGCTGCAGCCTCTTTCCCCAAACCTTCCATGGGTGCTTCCCCAGCTATTTCAGATTTTTACTCAGATGTTAACTTCTCCTTGAAGCCTGCCTTGGCCACCCTTTCTAAAACTTTAACACCCCCTCCTGATCTGATCGCCTTCCTCCGCCTTTGTTTTCTCCTTAGCACTTACCCCAGCTAGCATTTCATGCGTTGGGGATTACTAACAGATGAATGGAAGTAGCAAATGAAGGGGACGTGAAGATCTTAAAGGAACCCCATAGAGTGGCAGAGGGGGTCAGCTGCCATGAGGAGACCCCTTACTGAGAACTATGAGGTCCACCTTAAGGAAAACATAATGCATGTCAGCCTGGAACTCCCTCCATAGGGTTTTCAATGGCTGCCTTTTTTTTTTTTTTTGAAAGTAGATCACCAGGCTTTCTTCTGAGATGCCGCCAGGTAGACTCAAACCTCCAGCCTTTTGATTAGTAGCTGAGTGTGTTAACCCTTTGCACCACCCAGGGACTCCTTCAAAAGGAAAGGGGAGGGAGGAAGGAGAGGAACTTTCTCTAGTGCCCTACCCCGCTATCTGTTGTCTCAGTCAATCTCACAAGAATCTATGAGATAGGTGTTTTCACTCCTGCTTCACAGAGGTGAAACCAGGCTCTGAGGGGGTGAGCTCACGGTCACAGAACCCGGAGGTGGCAGAGCCAGGACCCAACCGCAGGTGGGCCTAGCTCTGAGGCGCACGCCCTCCCTCTGGCACAACCTCCAGGTCTGTTGTGGTTGTTAGCCAGCCCCCAACTCATGGTGATCCCATGTGCAATGGAACAGAGCGCTGCCTAGTCGTTCACCACCCTCATGATTTGCTGTAGATCAGACCACTATGATCCACAGGGCTTTCGCTGGCTGATTTTCGGAAGTACAGCTCCAGGCCTTTCTTCCTTGTCCATCTTAGTCTGGAAGCTTTGCTGAAACCTGTTCAAAGCACCTCCCTGTCTAGAAAGCAACAAAAACACTCACAAGATCACAAGACAGAAAATCAAACCGTTCCCTCACTGAGTCTCTTTTTCATTCATGAAACACTGTGTCGACGGGGGATCCCACAGGTCCCCCTGGATCTGGTTCTCTGCACGTTTGGAGGGGCTGGCTCCAGGACTGGATGCTTGGGGGCTGTGGGTTTGCATCCTCCCCGCCAAAAGGAGTCACAGGCCTGGCCCTGGCCCTGTGTCCCTGCCCATCAGAACTGTCCACTCGCATCAGGACAGGGCCTCTGACGTACAAAACCCAGGCCCAGGCTCAGCTGGTTTCAGGTTTCTACAACACAGTAAATCGGCGTGTTTTTATTTCTCCATCTGTAAACATCTCTCCATCTAATACGGTAACTGCTGTTTATACAGAGCTATAAAAACAGAGGTCAGAGCACAATAAGATTACGGTCTTACTTCAATACATCCCATCCATAATAAAATACAACCTTACAAATGATCCCGAGGACCCGTTGAGGGGCTCCTTAAGAACTAATGTCTGTCATATGTAAGGATTCTATTTGGGCATAATATTTTCCACAGCTGTCAGGGTCTATTTAAAAGGCAATATCCTTTCGCTGGCATTTGATTTGGCCTCTGTTTATGCCGTGTGTAGGGTTGTTAATTCTGCAATGTCTGCCTCAGGGGTGTTTGATTACACACAGGCCATAGCCAATGGGCCAAGCAGACGATGTGGTACGAGGGCAGCTGAGGCGTGGGGCTGCGGCCCTGCCGCCTCCATCCAGGCCTGTGTGGCTGATGAGGTGTGTCTGCGGGGAGGGGACCCAGCTGGGGGAATGAGACGTGCAGGCAGCCTGGGCTGGTGGCAAGAAGAGCTGTGGCGTGAGGCGGGTAGGACGTGGCTCAGCCACGTTCCGGAGGACAGGCCGTGGGCAAGTCCGTTCGCCTCACAGACTTGTTTCCCCGTCTGTAAGTGGGCAACAAGCCCGTGCCTCACAAGGGCTTCGTGAGGCTTCACGGCAAGTGGAAGCTGCTCGGCACGGGGCTGGACGCGTGGCGGGCACTCGGGGAGCAGTGATGGTCTTTCTAGAGATTATGCTTTTGTCATTAGAATAAATAATCTGTAGGGATAGGTTAAACCAGCAGCTGTGGAGTTGGTTCTGATTCATGGCAACCGTGGTGGTTTGTGGGAGAATTTCTTCCTCCCATGCAGGAGACCCAGGTTCAATTCCCAGGCAAGGTACCTCATGCGTAGCTACCACCCGGCTGTCAGCAGAGGCTTGCGTGTTGCTATGAGGATGAGCAGGTTGCAGTGACGCTTCCAGACTAAGACAGACTAGGAGGAAAGGCCTGGCAATCTAATCCCGAAAATCAACCAGTGAAAACCCTACGGATCACAATGGTCCAGCCTGCGACTGATCGTGGGAACGGCACAGACCTGGGCAGTGTTTCGTTCCATTGTACCTGGGGTCGCTGTTATGGATTGAATTGTGTCCCAAAAAAATGTCTGTCAACTTGGCTAGGACGTGATTCCCAGTATTGTGATTGTCCACCATTTTGTCATCTGATGTGATTTTCCCTTGTGCTGTAAATCCTACCTCTGTGATGTTAATGAAGCTGGATTAGAGGCAGTTATGTTAAAGAGGCAGGACTCAATTTACAAGGTTAGGTTGTGTCTTAAGCCAATCTCTTTTGAGATATAAAAGAGAAGCAAGCAGAGAAACGGGGGACCTTGTACCACCAAGAAAGCAGCGCATATCCTTTGGACCCAGGGTCCCTGTGCTGAGAAACTCCTAGACCAGGGGAAGATTGATAAAGACCTCCCTCCAAAGTCGACAGAGAGAGAAAACCTTCCCTTAGAGCTGGCACCCTGAAGTTGGACTTCTAGCCTCCTAGACTGTGAGAGAATAAACTTCTCTTTGTTAAAGTTACCCACTTGTGGTATTTCTGTTATAGCAGCACTAGATAACTAAGGCAGTCATTATGAGTCAGGGGCCAACTAGAGGACAGCTAACAACAACAGCAACAGGAAAAGGTGACTTTTCTACTTGGACTATACACTAGTTTCCTAGGGCTTCCATAACAAAGTAACACAAATTGGGTGGCTTATAAGATTAGAAATTTGTATCTCACAGTTCTGGAAGTTGGAAGCCTGAAGTCAAGGTGTTGGCCATGTTGATTCCTTCTGAGAGCTCTGAGGGAGAATCCATTCCATGCCCCTCTCCCAGCTTCTGGTGATGGCTGGCACTCCTTGGCTTGTAGCTGTATCACTCCAATCTCCACCTCCTTCTTCACGTGGCCTTCTTCTTTCTGGGTGTCTCTAGGCTGCCTCTTCTCTTTTTATAAGGACAACACTTGTATTGGTTAGGACCCACCCTGCTCCAGTAGGTCCTCATGTTAACCTAACTGAGAGCATCCTCAAAGACCCTATTTCCAAACAGTGTCACATTCACAGATACTGAGAGTTAGGGAGGGACACAATTCAACCCGTGACTGTGATGATGGCCTTGACCCTTCTCTATCTCCCTCACTCCTGTGGGGAGCTCATCCAGCATCACGTCTGCAGGTGGTCCCAAATGTTTTACTCCAGACAGACCTCTCCCCTGAATTTCAGAGCAAACATTCAACCTCCTGGTCTACTTCCCTTCGTGCACATCTACAAGGCCCCTCCAAAACCCAATGCCTGGGCTCCCTCCCGAACCCTACAAACCTGCTTCCTTGGTATCTGCACCATCTCGGAAAGGGCAATATTCGGGAGCTCAGGCCAAAACCTTGGAGTCCTCCTGGAATGCTCTCTTTCTGCCATGCTCACACCCAGTTCATCATTAACTCCCCTCCATAAAACCACTGGAAACCGTAAAAACCAAACTTGTTGCTGTCTAGTCGATTCTGACTTATAGCAATGCTATAGGACAGAGCAGAGCTGCCCCACAGGGTTTCCAAGGCTGTAGTCTTTAGAGAAGCAGACTGCCACATCTTTCTCCTGTGGAGCAGCTGATGGTTTCGAATCACCGACCTTTCGATTAGCAGCCAGCACTTAACCACTGCACCACCAGGGCTTCTTTAGCAATACAAAAAGGTTGATGGGAGAACCAGGAGCTTTTCCCAGACTTGAGTTAGGGCCTTGGAGGTACATCAGGGTGGGTAAGTCAAACAGAACTGCTTCCAAGCCTGGCTCTGCTCCTTGCAGGCTGTGTGACCTGGGGGAAGTCACTTAGCCTCTCTGGGACTCATTTCCCTCATCTATAAAACACTAGGAATAACTATCACAGTGACCCCACAAGGAAGGGTGTGGAAGAAAGAAGGCACAAGTAAAGAACACGAGGGCGTACTGCCTGGTACACAGTAAGTGCTCAGTGTGCACTGTTATTAGAAGACGATTATTGAAGCGTGTTCCCAGACAACAGGAATGGCACTAGTCCTGGGGTGTACACACGCAGGCCCCGTCCCCACAGGGCTGAGCAGCACACAGCAGCATTTTGCCTGTGAAAACATTTTGGTGCAATTTTCTGACCCACAAAAATATTTTTATAGTCAAAACGCACGTCTGGCTTGTAGCTTCTCAAACTCACTGGCTTGTTTAGCTTCTCAGGAAAATAAACAGAAGAAAATTTGCGGACACCAGGACTCAAATCAAGCAAATGTGGCACTCGCCAGCCCCCAGCAGCACCCCGCCCCCCAGGGCAGTTGGACCTGCCCACTGTCTGCTCAGACCAGGTCACATGGTGCAGCAGACCAAATAACCTCTTGCGACTGAGAGGCCACTCAGCACAGAGCCTCGAAACCTAGAGAGCGGCTGGGGCCCCACGGATGGACTCCTACCTAGTGGACCAGGTGACCCAGCCTGGAGCGGTCAGGGGACCTGCTGAGACTGGGCAAGGCGTGCTTTGCTGGCTTTTTAGTTTGCTTATTTAACATTGTTTGTTGACTGCATCCTCATTCTGTAAGAAAGCCATTCCATTGCTGTTTTACCGAGGTGGAAAAAGCTGTTTGGAAGGGTGAGTGATGCTCAAGTCATCGTGGGTTGGGGCTGGAACCTGCAGTGTCCTTCCTTCCCTCCAATCTTGGGAAATCCTCTGGCCTGTCCTGGATAATCCTTTCCCAATGAACTCACTTTGTCCAGAAAGGGGTGGAAGTTAAGGAAGCAGCCCAGGACTTGGTGGAAGTCTGGGCTCCCAGTATTGCCCTATATTAAATGTGTAACCATGGAGGTCTTAGTTGTTCATGCTACTATCACAGCACTTCAGGAGGCCGAAAGCCGACGTTCCGGGCATGGCTGCAGGGGGAAGCTCTGTCTTTGTCTGTTTCAGCTTCTCATAGCCGGCAACCCTTGGCGTTCCCAGGTTTGTAGATTGATCTGCCTCTGTGGTCATCAGATCACATCTGTCTTTCCCTCATGGCATGTATGTGTGTCTTTGTGTCTGTGCTGCCTTTTATATAACTCAGAAGCGATTAGGTTTAGGACCCACCCTACACTGGTATGATCTCACCTGATTTATTACTTTACATATGGAAAGTGATTACATCATATTAGATTACCTCCATGATATAGAGGTTAGGACTCTAACACATGTTTTTGGGGGACACAATTCATTCCATAATGATGTACATGGCATTTGACTTCCCCACCTTCCATAATCATCCTCTGTATAATGTCAGTGACAGTAAACAAAAGGTGACATGTTTGTGCAGGGGAATACTATGCAGCAATCAAAAGGAATGAACTGCTGATAAACGCAATGCTATGGTGACTCTCACAGACATCGCATGGAGAGAAAGGTGTCAGACAGAGGAGGCTTCTCCGGATGAGTGCATTTCCGTAAGCTCAAGAACAAACCTCTGGGGTAATAGAGGCCAGAACAGTGGTTATCGCTGGGGTGGAGTAGGAGCTGGGAGGGGCACAAAGGAGCCTATGGGAAGCTAGAAAGGTCCCACATCTTGGCCTGGGGGCTGACTGCCCAGGTGTCTAAAAAATTCGGTTCTCCTCGAGTCAATTCTGACTCATGGCCACACCATGTGGGTCAGAGTAGAGCTGTGCTCCATAGGGTTTTTAATGGCTGATTTCTCAAAGTAGATCGTCAGGCCTTTCTTCCAAGGCACCTCTGGGTAGACTCGCACTTCCAACCTAAATGTTGAGCCTGAACAGAAACAAGTTATAAGCACAGGCCTACTCTACCACCTAGCGTAGGTCTACTCTGAGTCAACGGTTCAAGTCTTAAAGCATGTACTCCAGGGAAAGGAATGCACGTGGGTCAGAGTAGAACTGCGCTCCACAGGGTTTTCAAGGGGTGACATTTTAAAGTAGATCACCAGGTCCTTCTTCTGAGGCACCTACGGGTGAACTGGAATCTCTAACCTTTTGGTTAGCAGCTGAGGGCTTAACCATTTGCACCATCCAGGGACTTCCCTGGGTGTCACATACCTAAAAATTCATCAAGCTGCACCCTGAAGATTCATGCCCTCTAGTATATGCACGTCAGGCCTCAGTATATATAATTAAAATAAAATAAAATGATCACGGTGTGAAAAGTCCTGTTTCACAGAGGTGCGTTGTGTTGTTGACACTTCGTGGGTGACAGGACAAGTGCGACACTTCGTTCTTATCGTCCCGATAAGCGTTTTGAAATCACAGGTTTGTTCCTTTCCTCCTAGACTGACTGAATGATGGCTGGATGCATTTGTAACTCAATCATTCGTTCATTCGTCAACACACGTTGGGCTCCGTGGATTTCCATTTAGGCACTGACACGATCAAGGTGGCATCGTGCAATCATTCTGGCCCCGGTATGGAGGAATGAGCTGAAGGGGACAGGAGGCAGGAGGCAAGAGAGCCAGGTCTTGGGGCCTTTTGGCCAATTCTAAGCAAGTCTCTCGAGTTAACAATCAGGTAACTCAGTCAATGAATGCTGGGTGAGTTTGCAGCTCACTCTATTGGCTTCCTGCGGCAGCCATAACAAAGTACCACAAACGGGGTGGCTTAAAACAACAGAAATTTATTTGCTCTTAGTTCTGGAGGCCAGAAGGAAATCAAGGAGTCAGCGGGGTCAGTTTCTTCCAGAGGCCCTGAGGCAGAATCTGGCCCTGGCCCCTCCCGGTTCCTGATGGCGCCAGCAATCCTTGGCATTCCTCAGCTTGTAGATGCGTCACTCCAATCTAGGCTTCTGTCTTCATGTGGCTGCTGTGGGGACAGTGGCCTGGAGAGGGCAGGACTGGAGCCAGGGGACCCTATGGGCCTCTAAGGGTTGTGCAGCCAAGTCGGGGGCGGGGGGTACTGACCACAGGGATGGAGAAGAAGGAAGGACCTGTGGCACTTGAAGACAGTACGATCCCCAGAGCTCGGTGACCAGACAGGCAAGGCAGAGGGTTGGAGAGGGCAACGGTCAGGATAGACGGGTTTCAACCTGGAGCCCCTGGTGGATGACGGTGGAAGGAGTAAGAAGTTTGAG
This sequence comes from Loxodonta africana, assembly GCF_030014295.1. Lineage (NCBI taxonomy): Eukaryota > Metazoa > Chordata > Mammalia > Proboscidea > Elephantidae > Loxodonta > Loxodonta africana. The sequence continues at coordinate 108,164,919 of NC_087351.1, forward strand.
GGATCCCCAAAGCTCCGAATGCCTTCTCTAACAGCATAGGTCACCAGCATTTGCCAGCCCCTGTGTAAAGGCCAGTTGAGCCCAGAGATGTCAGAGGTGCTTGCCCAGCCACCTGCTCCCCTCCCTGGTGCCAGCCCAGCGCATCTCCAAGGGAGACGAGCATTCAGATTGCCTGGGAGTCTTGTTGTAAGGCAAGTCTGATGAGGGAGGGTTGGGGTGGGCCTGAGAATCTGCATTCCCGACAGCCCTGGCTGTCCTCCTCATGATGATGACACTTTAAGTAGCAAGAAGTTATACAAACTCTTCCCTGAGATCAAGTGAGACCTCCAGGAAGTTAGACTGAACAGGCCCTGCCTCTAGCCTGGGCTAAACCAGGACCACAATTGCCACCATGAAACAAAGACTGGAGCGTCTGCTTCTCTTTCTCCAAAATTCCACCTGTCTTAGTTCCCTAGTGCTGCCCTAACAGAGATACAAGTGAGTGGTGTTGAAGAGCAGAAGTTTGTTTTCTCATCATTCAGGAGGCCTGAATTCAGGGAGCAGCTTTCTGGGAGGCCCTTCTTTGTCTACTTCAGCTTCTAACCAAAATCAAACCCATTGCCACTGAGTCGATTCCGACTCATAACGACCCTATAGGACGGAGTAGAACTGACCCATAGGGTTTCCAGGGCTGTAAATCTTTATGGCCTAATCTGGACAATATGAAGAAGAATGCGGCATCAGGATTGGAAGAGACTTATTAACAACCTGGGATATGCAGATGACACACAACCTTGTTCAATGAAAGTGAAGAGTCTTGAAGCACTTACTGATGAAGATCTAAGACTACAGGCTTCAGTATGGATTATTCCTTAACATAAGGAAACAAAAACTCTCTCAATTGGACCAATAAACAGCATCACGATAAATGGAGAAAAGATGGAAGTCGTTGAAGATTTCGTATTACTTGGATCCACAATCAATGTCCATGGAAGCAGCAATCAAGAATTCAAACAACACATTGCATTGGGCAAATCTGCTACAAAAGACCCTTTAAAGTGTTAAAAAGCAAAGATGTCGCTTTGAGGTCTAAGGTGCCCTTGACCCAGGCCATGGTATTTTCAATCGCTTCGTATGCATGCAAAAGCTGGACAGGGAATAAGGAAGACCAAAGAAGAACCGATGCCTCTGAATTATGGCGTTGGCGAAGAATATTGAATATACCATGGACTGCCAGAAGGATGGGCAGATCTCTCTTGGAAGAAGTACAACCAGAATGTTCCTTAGAAGGGAGAATGGTGAGGCTTTGTCTTCTGTACTTTGGACATGTGATCAGGAGCGACCAGTCCCGGGAGAAGGACATCATGCTTGGTAAAGCAGGGGGCCATCGAAAAGGATGAAGAGCCTCAACAAAACGGACTGACACAGTGGCTGCAACAAGTCTCAGACATAGCAACGATTGCGAGGATGGCGCAGGGTCGGTAGTATTTCGTTCTGTTGTACGCAGGGTCGCTATGAGTTGGAAGCGACTCAACGGCACTAACAACAGCAACAACCGTTTTCGGTGATGCAGACTGCCACACCTTTCTCCTGTGGAGCCGCTGGTGCATTCGAACCGCTGACCTTTCAGTTAGCAGCGAAGCGCCTGCAAGTCCTTGGTGTTCCTGGTCCTGCAGATGCAACGGCCTCCATTGTCCTCAGACAGGGTTGCTCTTCCCCCGTGTGTGGCTGCTTCTGCATCTATTCTGCTCGTTTTATAACTCAGGAATGAGTAGGTTTAGGACCCACCCTACACTGGTATGGCCTCATTAACACAACAAAGAAAACCTTATTCCCAGATGGGATCACATCCACAGGCATAGCGGTTAGGATTCCAACACATATTTTAGGGAGACACAAATTCAACCCATAACACCATCCACCAGTATTTCCGGGAATCCTGATAGTTGTTGTTTACATGCTCGTGGAGGAGTTCTGGTGGTGAAACCATTAAGCCCTCAGCTGCTAACTGAAAGGTTGGCCATTCAAACCCACCCAGTGGCTCTGCAGGAGAAGAACCTGGCTGTCTGCACCCGTAAAGATTATAGCCTAGGAAACCACATGGGGCAGTTCTACTCCGCCACATGGGGTCGCTAGGAGTCAGAATCTACTCGATGGCACCCAACAACAACATGCTCATGACCAAGTCCTCTGGGCTACCAGTAGTGTCCGCCATTTTCCTCCTCACCGCCCCTGGCTTTGGGATGCAAAGGCCGGCCTCTGAGGTCTGCAGGGCCCTCACAAAGGCAATCCCAGGCCCTGCCTCAGGAGAGCTGACTTGGAGGCATCTGAGCAGTGTCCAGGTGAGTGTATGTGGCTTTGGAGCCAGGAGAGCCTGGCAGGGAGGGGGGTGCTCAGCCAGTGGGTCGCCGTGGAGGCCCTGGGGGTGGTGGTGGAGCCCAGGGCAGTGTGTGAAGCCAGGAGGGAGCCGAGAGCCTCCACCACTGCCCACACTGGCAAGCACATCACACACGAGCCCTCAGCACTGAAAGACAAGCTAGATGTCTGGCCTCTCTGTCCCCTCGCCCGGCCATCCACAATGAATTCCGGGCTTGTAAACGATGGTTCGTTGGCTGTAAACTGTTTGTAAGGTTTTAAATAAACACTCACAGCCCTCTGAAGTCTGATGACTCACCACCCAGCCGAAGCTTTGGCAGTTGTCAGCAAACTGCACAGCCCCAGACCCTGAAAACAAACCCCGTGGGCAGAGCCACCCACAGAGGCCAGCGGGAGGTTCCCAAGGCGGCATCCCAAGCCCAGGCGCCTCCTATGGCCTGGCAGGACCAAACCTGCGGTGGGACAGAGCCCCAAACCCACAGTGGGATGGAGCCAAGAAGGTGGGAGAGCATGCCTCTGTTTTGGGGCAAACACTACGCAAAAAACCAAAAACCAAACCCGTTGCTGTCGAGTCGATTCTGACTCAAAGTGACCCTACAGGACAGAGTAGATCTGCCCCATACGGTGTCCAAGGAGCAGCTGGTGGATTCGAACTGCCAGCCTTTTGGTTAGCGACCAAGCTCTTAACCACTGGGCCACTAAGGCTCCCTCTAAACACTGCCTGGAGGACAGAACTCAGGCACCACCCTTTTCCTTGCCAGCCTCAGTTTCCCATGTTGTACAGGAAGGTCTCATTTAGCCCAATAGGGGATAAAAAACCAGTTGCCGTGTAGTTGGCTTGATTCCAATTCATGGCGACCCCATGTATGTCAGAGTACAACTGTGCTCTGTAGGGTTTCCAATGGCTGATTTTTTGGAAGTAGTTAGCCAGGCCTTTCTTCTGAAGTTCCTCTGGGTGGACTCAAACCTCCAACTTGACAGTTAGCAGCCCAACGCATTAACCATTTTGCGCTACCCAGGGACTCCTGATATGGGATAGTTTGATGAAAAGACTTAATTCCTTCAGATGGGCTGGCCCAAGAGCTGGTCCCTCCTTTTGGCATAACGACGTCCACGGCTGTCAGGCTGGAAGTCAAGGGGCTTCAGTTTCCTCCTGGAGAGGCCAGACAGCAGACTTATACCTTATAGCTCCGGCTGATAGCACTTTACAGCAGCCTCACGGGCAAACTTTAGCCCCTAGACAGGGCTAGTTTGGCTGCCAAAAGGGAGATTTTAAATGTTTGTAAAAAGTGGCCAATATTTAAAAACTGAGAAATTCCGTATAAAAATCTGAATTTCCAGCTTTCTTTGGAAAATTCTATCTGGCAGCCTGGAGCCAGGGTAGCCTTCTGGAAGGCCTCAGACAGCCAAGCTGGTTATAGGCACCTCCTTTTCCATGAGGCCAGGGGGCCTGGGCCAGTTCCACCTCCCTCGCTGCCCTCAGGCCCCGAGGCTGAAGGCCAGAGGCTGGTTATCTCCACTGTCTTCCTTTCTTGGTGCTGCTAGAACAGAAATAGCACAAATAAGTGGCTTTAAGGAACAAAAATTTATTTCCTCACAGTTTAGGGGGCTGGAAGTTTGAATTCGGAGTACAGCTCCAGGGGAAGGCTCTCTCTGCCCACTCTTGGGGAAAATCCTTGTCGTAGCTTCTCTAGCATTCTTCTTGACGTTCCTTGGAATCTCCATGTGGCGTCTATATTCCCCATTCCTGCTTGCTTCTCTGTGTCTAATCTGCTTTTTATATCCCCAAATGAGTCCGTTTAAGACACACCCTACACTGATATGACCTTATTAATATAACAAGGAAAACTCTGTTCCCAAACGAGATCACATCCACAGGTATGCCACTATTGTTAGGTCCCGTCAGGTTGGTTCCTACCCATAGGGACCCTGTGTACAGGGTGCCAGAAATCGACGGGACTGCCTTGTTTTCGTGGGTCTCGCAGTTTTTCTACCTTTAACAGGGTGCAGTCATCACTTTTCTATCTCTTTTAGTGGAAAATATTTGCATTTTCCTCCTCTGACAGGTTTCTGCCTTACGCGGGCTCTGGCTTTCGCAGGTTTTGCTATACAACAGAGTGAAACACTGCCCGGTCCTGCGCCATCCTCGCAATCACTGCTGTGTTTGCGCCCACGGTTGCAGCCGCTGTGTCCATCCATCTCCTTGAGGGTCTTCCTCTTTTTCACTGACCCTCTACCTTACCAAGCATGATGTCCTTCTCCAGGGACTAGTCCCTGTAGGGGTTAGGATTCCAACACCTATCTTGGGAGGACAGAATTCAGCCCATAACATCTGCTCCTCTGTCGCCTTTTCCTTCTCATGGAGTTGAGAAGAGACTGAAGTGTCTCTTGTGCCTGTATCTTTATCAGGTAGGAAAATGGATGATCAATTAAAAAGGTAGAATATTTCAAAGAGGGTGGTGAGATGTGAGAAAAGGTCTTAGATATTTCCTGGGCAGCTACAACTCGTTTTCCACCTCCGCTCCCCCTCCCAGCATGAACGATGAGACCTGGGTTTGCCACAGCCTCACTCCCCAGACCATTTCACCAAAGGGTGGTGAATTTAACCAAGAGGGTCAAGTGTGGGCTCCTACGGCTGGAGCTGGAATCCCATCTCTGCCACTCACGAGCCATGAGGCCTCAGGCAAATTGTTTAACCTCCAAGCCTCACCTTCTTCATCTGTAAATACAGTGAAGCCTGTGAGAGCCGGAGGGGACTGCCTTGTTTTTCTGGGTCTTGCAAGTTTTCCTCCTTTGACAGGTTAGAGTCAACACTTCTTTATCGCTCCCTACTTCGTGGAAAATATTTGACTTTTCCTTCTCTGACAGGGTTCTGCCTTACACAGTTCTGGCTTTTACAGAGGGTGTGGGGATTAAGTGAAGACAATGCACGAAGAACGATTAACATGCTCATTGGCAGCTATTTGTATTGCCGTTAGGGTTCTTCTTCTTGTCGTTGCTGTTGACAGATGGCTTATGTCTTAGTTTTGTTCTTCCAGAAGCTGGCCTTGAGACCAAGGTTCAATGCAGAGGTTTATCTGGGGAGGAGGAAGGAATCCCAGAACTTCCAGGAGAGTGGGGGAGGGAGACAGGAAAGGGAAAGCAGCCCATAAAGCCACCACCGCTGCGGACAAGTGGAGCTCAGTCCTGTGGAGGCACAATGGTGACAGCATAGCACACACACCTCAGAGCTACCCCAGCCCATGAGCAAGAGAGCTGGGGTGTTGATACAGCAATTCCCACCACTCATCGGTTGAGGGCTGCTGCCCGAGACCACGACTCTGCTGGCTTTTCCAGCCGGCATGGGGGTGGACAAAGGCAAGCCCTCAGGCAGAGAAATGCTGGTGCTGGCCCAGGGGAGGTGCGCAATGAGCAATGACATGATCAGGGCCAGGGGATACAGGCAGAGCACCAACGGCTTCTTCTAGAGCTCATGTTTGTCTTTTATGTTGATGTAAAAATTGCAACTGACTCCCTAATATGTCCATATTTGTTTTAATATAGAAATATGTTGCCCCCTCCCCAAGAATTGAGTAAAGCTGATATAAGAAAGTGTCTCATCTTTACCCCAGGACCCAGAGAAATCCATGCCCCAATTTGTGAAAATGGGACACACTTTATCTCATTTAGTCCCTCACACCAGTCTTGTGCACTGAGCATTTATTATAATCCCCATCCCCCAGATGAGGAAACTGAAGCTCAGGGTATTAAGTGTCTTGCTTAACGCTAGGCTGGTAAGTGGGCTAAAACCATTGGAAGGTGGCCCTGCAGCAGTAAAGCCCACATGGAGCATGGACTACAGAGGGGATGCCTTATTCAGGGAAATATCCCATTAAGACCAGGAGCCTCCTGGGAGAAAGGGGTGTTGGAATCAGGAGTACATTTTAGAAAGATCACTATGGTGGCTGTTCAGGGAAGGGCTCAGGGAAGAGTGAACTGGGGAATAGAGAGAGCAGTGGGGAGACCGCACCGCAGTCCAGGGGAGAGAGGAGGACATCGAGACCTGTGCTATGACAAGAATGAGGAAGGAGGGTTGGTAGGACTAAGGCTTTGCATGGCAGGTGGGGAGAAGGGATGAGGAAAGTGACAAGAATGAGTCCCAGGTTTCCAATTTCAGCAGTTCAATGGGTCACGGTGCCCTTTACTAAGACTGGAAGCATAAGAGGAGGAATGGCTTTGGTGGGGCTGGCAAGATGACCAGTTCTTAATAAGTCAGCGTTGAGGGCCATCCAATGTAAGATGTCCAGAAGGTGGACAGGTAGGTGGATCTGGAAGTAAGAAAGAGTGGTCTGGATGGGGACATAACCCTGCAGAGCCAACATCACTGTGAGTAATTAAGATCATGGGAGTAGAAGATATCACCCAGAGAAAATAAGCAGAGTGAGAAGAGGAGAGGAGAGGGGAGGGAGGTGAGAAGAGAGAAGAGAGGAGAAGAGCAGAGGCCAGGACAGAGCCCAAGGGTCCACCAGAGACTGAGGAGTCAGTGCACATGACTAAGCTGTGGTCCTGCAGGCAAAGAAAGACAGCTGGGAGGATATGGTAGACGAGGGGAGAGTGTTAGACTCCTCAGAGCCTCCTTGAGGCTGCACACAGTAGGGGCTCAACATTTTCTTTCTTTTTCATAATTTGTTTTATTTTTGTTGTTGTTGAAAACATACACAGCAGAACACACACCAATGCGACAATTTCTACATGTACAATCCATTGACATTGATTGTATTCTTCAAGTTGTACAACCATCCTCACCCTCCTTTTCCGAATTGTTCTTCCCTGACAAGAACTCACTGCCCCCTAAGCAAACTTTCAAGTTGCTGTTGTCAATTTGATCCCTCAAAATTTTCTTGATTGAAGGGGTACATGGATGAATTCCTTGCATTTTCTAGAGCTTCACAGCTTGCAAATTTCTATGGGCATGTTGGGCTCTTATAAGAGGTAGGCAAGGTTGACCTTGTGCTAAAACCCTGAAGCTTCCAACACTTGAGATTGGGTGGAGAACTGAATTCGTAGGGGGTTTCACAGGGTAATTTCTCTTCCCTTAATCCTGATCAGCTCCCCATGTTCTGTCTGGTGGGGGTGGGGTGTGGGGAGGGGGCAAACAGGGCAGCCAGTGGTGCCCTAGGGTTAAGTGCTTTCCCAGAGTCCCCCACGCTCCCCCACCCCACTGCATCTAAACGCCGCCAGGCTTATTGCTTGGACCCAGCAGGGATATTTGGAGTGTGAGAGGTGATTGGTTTTGGGCCAATCCAGTTAGGCCTCTTTTTAGCACCTACTCATCCCCCAGGGGCTGGAAACCTGATATTTTAATGATTTGTTTCAGACCCTTTGGGGTGGGGGCAGTGATTTCGTGAAGCTGAATTCTCAGTGGAGACTGGCCTGGGCGATGTAATTAGCAGGTGAGGATCAGCTGGGCTGGAAATCAGGTGCTGTCAACGCGCAGCCCAGCACTGTGCTGTTAACCCACTTCCCTTCCTGCAGGCTTCGCTCTCCCAGCACCAGCACCGAACTGCTGGATGTGGAGGGATGGGCTTCCCCGTCCAGGGAGGAGAGAGATTTTCAGGAAACATCACTCTTTTGTCTTGTGACTAGACAAATGTTTTCCCTTCTCCTTCTGTTTGGCTCATTCCAACTTGCCTGTCCTCCCCCAGCCCTTTATCTTTCTTTCCTTTCTTTATCATCATGTGATAAGAGATTTTCCTACATCCTTCTGATCCTTTCACAGAATCACAGACTCGCAGAGAGGGAAGGAGACTAAAGTTCCACCTCTTCATTTTAAAAGTGGAGCCCAATGAAGATAAAGAACTTACCCAAGGTCATTTAGTGAGTTAGAACCACCATCGTTATCACTATCATCATCACCATCAACACCCTCGTTATCATCATTCTCACCATTCCATTAACACCATCATCATCAACATCATTGTCATCACTACCACCACCATCATCACCATCACCATCATCACCATCAACATAATCACCAACATCATTGCCACATCATCATCATCACCATCATTATCATCATCACCATCATCATCATCATCACCATCATAACCATCATCACTATCACCATCATCATCACCACCATCATCACCACCATCATCACCACCATCATCACCACCACCATCACCACCACCACCATCATCACCACCATCATCACCACCATCATCACCACCACCATCGTCACCACCATCGTCACCACCATCGTCACCACCATCACCACCATCATCACCACCATCATCACCACCATCATCACCACCACCATCACCATCACCACCATCATCACCACCACCATCATCACCACCACCACCATCGTCACCACCATCGTCACCACCATCGTCACCACCATCGTCACCACCATCACCACCACCACCATCATCACCACCATCATCACCACCACCATCGTCACCACCATCGTCACCACCATCGTCACCACCATCACCACCATCATCACCACCATCATCACCACCATCATCACCACCACCATCACCATCACCACCATCATCACCACCACCATCATCACCACCACCACCATCGTCACCACCACCGTCACCACCATCGTCACCACCATCGTCACCACCATCATCATCACCACCATCATCATCACCACCATCATCACCACCATCATCACCACCATCATCACCACCATCATCATCACCACCATCATCATCACCACCATCACCACCATCACCATCATCACCACCACCACCATCATCACCACCATCGTCACCACCATCGTCACCACCATCATCACCACCACCACCATCGTCACCACCATCATCACCATCGTCACCACCATCATCACCACCATCATCACCACCACCACCATCGTCACCACCATCGTCACCATCATCATCACCACCATCATCACCACCATCATCACCACCATCATCATCACCACCATCATCACCACCACCATCATCACCACCATCATCATCACCACCATCACCACCATCACCATCATCACCACCACCACCATCATCACCACCATCGTCACCACCATCGTCACCACCATCACCACCATCATCACCACCATCATCATCACCACCATCATCACCACCACCACCATCGTCACCACCATCGTCACCACCATCGTCACCACCATCGTCACCACCATCGTCATCACCACCATCACCACCATCATCATCACCATCATCATCATCACCACCATCACCACCACCACCATCGTCACCACCATCGTCACCACCATCGTCACCACCATCATCATCACCACCATCATCATCACCACCATCATCATCACCACCATCATCACCACCACCATCATCACCACCACCATCATCACCACCATCACCATCATCACCACCATCATCACCACCATCATCACCACCACCATCACCACCACCATCACCACCTCCATCACCACCACCGTCACCACCACCGTCACCACCATCACCACCATCATCACCACCATCATCATCACCACCATCATCACCACCATCACCATCATCACCACCATCATCACCACCATCATCACCACCACCATCACCACCACCATCACCACCACCATCATCACCACCATCATCACCACCACCATCACCACCACCATCACCACCACCATCATCACCACCATCATCACCACCACCATCATCACCACCATCATCATCACCACCATCATCATCACCACCATTACCACCATCATCACCACCATCATCACCACCATCACCACCATCACCACCATCACCACCATCACCACCATCACCATCATCACCATCATCACCACCATCATCATCACCACCATCATCATCACCACCATCATCATCACCACCATCACCACCACCATCACCACCATCACCACCATCATCACCACCACCATCACCACCATCATCATCACCACCATCATCATCACCACCATTACCACCATCATCACCACCATCATCACCACCATCATCACCACCATCATCACCACCATCATCACCACCATCACCACCATCACCATCATCACCATCATCACTATCACCATCATCATCACCATCATCATCACTATCATCAACAACATCGTTTGTTTGTTTTTGCCCCACATTATTCCATAAGGGATTTAGGGCACCATCACCGGATCTTGGACTCCAGACTCCTTCCTTAGGGGTCCTCTTCCCCCTGCCCTTCCTCCTTTCTTTCTGCAGGCCCTCTCACACCTCATCTTCCTCCTCACCCCCTCCCCATATCAGGAGATGGCTTCTGTCATCTCAGGGCTTCCCTCCAACTCTTCCCATTTATTTGTCATGTGTACATACTCCTTTTTAAAACCCTTGCTCTAATTCTTCGTTTTGCTTAAAGGGTGACTGAAACAGAAGGATCCAGGAAAAGAGAAGTATAATACATACAAAACACAGAGGATGAAGGGGGAAAAGAGGACATGAAGAAGTAGTGTATGGATAAAGCGTCCCAGGCCAGCTTCGGCTTCAGCTCAAGGTGGGTCACAGTGGGAGTCCTTCCTCTCTCCGAGCCTCAGTCTCTTCGTATAGAAAATGGGTTAGGGAAGGGAAGGAAAGTTTCTGCTGAAAGGTGCAGAAGTCCAACCAGCTCTCACATCCCAAAGTCTAAGAGCATGAGAAGGAAGAGGAAGGAGAGCAGAGGAAACACATCGCAGTCTCAGCCCCTAAAATCTGCTCTGTCCAGAGTCTGGGCCTCATCCCTGCCCTCGGCTGGCAGATTAGGGCTTCGGCCATCTGCTCTCCTGACAGCGCATTCCTTTTCCTGGATAGGCAGGCTGGCTCACATGTGGAGGTGCCAACTGTCCTGATGTCTCCAAGGACAGCCACACCTCCAGTGCCACCCTCAGGGCGTGTCCTCTCCTGGGTGAGCTCCTGAGCCCATAAATCCCAAGAGCCTCCCCTTCCTGCCTAACACCTTGGCAGTGTTCTCCTCCCAGGCTGCTCTTTTGCAGCCTGACAGGTGAAATGCAGGGTCTAGCCACAGCTGTCTTTGGCCAGCACATACCCAGCACATAGCCGTCCATCAGGGCTCCATCCTTGGGAGGAGCAGGAGCTTTCGCACAGAGAGGTAGGTCGGCTCCACCCCCGTCCCCAGGGCAACAAGCAAAGGGACCTTGCTGACTGCCAGGCTCCCCAGGACCCCTGGAATCCAGGGTTGTGCATGGCAGGGCAATTTTGACAGCCCAGCCAGCCCACCTTCCTCAAGCTAGCTAATGAGGCCCCTCCCAGGTGCAGCTGCAAGGCGAACAGGGCCAGCAGTCACGACATCCAGGGGCCGCTCAGCCATGGGATCACTGAGCTAACCACGCTCACTCAGCCAAGCCATCATTCCCCAGCCTGGCCTGGCCATTCTGCATGGCTCTGGGGTAAAAGGCACCCTCGGCTGGCCCTGTGGGAAAAATGAATCCAAGATGGCTCCAAAATAAATGGGGGACATCAGACCCGGGTTTAAAATCAGGGCTGGAGATCCAATTTAGGATCCACTCCTCATGTTCATCATTCATTCATTCATTGCACAAATATGTTGTGGAAGTTGCCTGTGTCTCAGGCTCTGGACTAGACTCTGAGAAAGACCAAGATAGCCCTCTAGTTGTCTTTGCAGTATAGGCATTCAGAGTGCCCCCTCTGACTTCAAGGAAGATGGCCCAGAGAGCCTTCCCTTTCCCCTTCCCCTAGACATGAGTTCGAACCCATCTACGAACACTGTTCCTTCAAATCCTGGAGCTGCCTGCTTAAGTTCTTTGAACATTAGCCCCAAAAGCCCTTCTGCTTTAATCAAACCCCAAGAAAGCCCTTTACGGACGTCATGGGCGGCTGGTTTCTCCTTGCCCACCACAAAGGAATCACCTCCTCGGCAGAGCAGGAGCCACCAACTCTCACCCAGAGCTCACAGTACACAGCAGGTGGTCAAAACATCGACCAAAGATAGATAACTTCCTGCTGGTCAACTAGTGTGCTGAGTTATCCACAGTCAATAAAGGGTCCCAAGTTTTAATTCTTTTATAAAAGGCAACAAAATCCAACTTGCCAAATTTGTGGATGGAGATAGTTTGTAGAGATGGGCCCATTCCTTTTGCATTCTCAGTCATTCAACAGCAGACCTGTGCCAGGAAGAGGGAGGAGAATGGGGAGCAGCCAGGGAGCCAGCCAGGGGAGGAATAAGCACGAGAGCATGTGCTGCTAGGTGTGTGGTGGGCACGCAGAGGAAAAGGTCAGCTCTCCCAGGACCAGAGAGGTCCCTGAGTGGTGCAAATGCTTAATGCCCTTAGCCGTTAACTGAAAGGTTGGACGAACCTCGGAAGAAAGGCCTGGTGATCTACTTCCGAAAGATAAGAAAATATGTTGCTGTCAAGCCGAGTTGATTGGAATTGATAGCAAGTAGGACAGAGTGGAATTGCCCCGTAGGGTTTCCAAGGAGTAGCTGGTGGATTAGAACTGCCGACCTTTTTGGTTAGCAGCTGAGCTTTTAACCACTGCGCCACCAGGGCTCCTCCCACTGAAAACCCTATGGAGCACAGTTCTGCTCTGAGAGCCACCCATGGGATCACCATGAGTTGGAGGATATGGCAGCAGCTAGTACTGGTACCAGGATGAGGATTCCAGGAAGGCTTCCCAGAGGAGGGGCTGCTGTGAGAGCTGGAAGGGCTGGCAGGTGGAGGGAGAAGGCTTTTGTGCCGAGCAGAGGCAGAGCCACAGGCAGGGGATAGTGGGAGTGTGTGGTGAGGCTGGGGCATATGGATTTGCTCGTCTGGGGGTTTGGAATGTCTGCCAGCCTGTTCCTAACTATGGAGCAAGGTAGGCTATTGGAGCAATTAGACCCTGGGGTCTATCATTGGCATCATCATCCCGAATCAGGAGTCTTTGGCAACATTCCCGGACCTTAAACCCATCTGGCACCCAACCAATTTCCCAAGTCTTCCCTCTTCTGGCCCCCACTACTACCCACAGAGTCCTGCCCAGCCTAAAGGGATCACCTCCCTTCCAAGATGCCCCCTAATTCTGCCTCTTGCTCCCCTCATTCAGAATCCATTATTCCTACCTCTCTAGCTTTGGGACGCCTTTGGTGCCTTCTTTGGGGTACCATCTGTGTTCGGGGTTGTCAGTTCGGATGTTAAAGTGCCCCCTACACCTTCATGGAAGGCAGTATAGCTTAGTGGAGGGGAATGTAGGCTCCAGTGTCAGAATGCCTTGGGAGAAGTAGCGCGGAGAGCTGGAAGGCTTCCTGAAGAAGGTGACCAAAGTGTCCTGAAGGGTGAATAGGAGTTTGCAAGGTGCAGAAGGAGGGAGGAGAGAGAGCATAGCTCAGGCAGAGAAAGGTTGGAGGCACGAATATACAAGGAATATTTCAATAATGGTAAGAAGCTGGGTGAAGTGGAAGTGTGGGGTGATTGGCTGGGTGAGGTGACAGATGGTTGAAGAAGCGGAGTTCTCAAGACTACATCAGGACAAACTGCGGTACTCCAAATCTCACTGCAGCACTTTTCACAATAGCCATAAGGTGGAAACAACCTTTATGGCCATCAAGAGACGAATGGATAAACAAAATGTGGTCCTTCCATATGTTATGGATTGAACTGTGTCCCACCAAAATATGTGTTGTAAATCCTAACCTCTATGTCTGTGGTTATAATCCCATTTGGGAAAGGGCTGTCTTTGTTCTGTTAATGAGATAGGATTAGTGTAGGGTGTATCTTGAGTCATATCTCTTTTGAGATATAAAAGATTAAACAAGCAAGTGAGTAAGTAGAGACAAGGAAGAGACAAGAGAAGCCACGTGAAGATTGCCCAGGAGCAGAGGCTCAGAGAGACAAGGACTTTCCCCAGAGCTGACAGACAAAGTCTGCCCCTAGAGCTGGCACCCTGAATTCAGACTTCCAGCCTCCCACACTACGAGAAAATAAATTTCTGTTTGTTAAAGCCACCCACTTGTGGTATTTCTGTTATAGCAGCACTAGGGAGCTAAGACAGCACACAATGGAATATTACTTAGTCCTGGTGGTACAGTCGTTAAGAGCTCAGGGCTAACCAAAAGGTCGGCAGTTCAAATCCACCATCCACTCTTTGGAAACCCTATGCAGCAGTTCTGCTCTGTCCTATAGGTTCGCTGTCATAGATTGAATTGTGTTCCCCCCAAATATGTGTCAGCTTGGTTAGGGCATGATTCCCAGTATTACATGATTGTCCATCATTTTGTCATCTGATGTGATTTTCCTGTGTTGTAAATTCTATCACTATGATGCTAAGGAGATGGATTAGTGGCAGTGATGTTGACGAGATTACAAAGTCAGATTGTGTCTTCAGCCAATTTCTTTTGTGATAGAAAAGAGAGAAGCAAGCAGAGAGACATGGGGACCAAGAAAGCAGCGCTGGTAGCAGAGTGTGTCCTTTGGACCTGGGGTCCCTGTGCCGAGAAGCTCCTAAACCAGGGGACAATTGATGACAAGGACCTTCCTCCAGAGCTGACAGAGAAAAACCCTCCCCTGGAGCAGACACCCTGAATTTGGACCTCTAGCCTACTAGACTGTGAGAGGACAAAATTCTGTTCATTGAAGCCATCCACTTGTGGTATTTCTGTTACAGCAGCACTAGGTGACTAAGACAGTCGCTATGAGTCAGAATTGACTCGACGGCAACAGGTTTCTTTGTTTGTTTTTTGGTCTATGAAGAGAAATGAAGCCCTGATACATAGTATCACATGAGTGAACCTTGAAAACATTATGCTGAGTGAAATAAATCAGTCACAAAAGGACAAATATTGTACGATCCCACTTACATGAAATAAGCGAAGGCATCGAGACCAAAGCTTATTACTGGTTACCAGAGGTGGTGGGGAGGTGGGGGGAGTCGTTGCTTAGGAGCCACCCAGTTCTGTTAACGGTGGTGGAATAAATCGGAAAAGGACAGTGGTGATGTTTGCAAAACATGGTGGACGTGGCCAATGTCACTGAATCGCACAGGCAAAAATTGTTGACTTGGCAAATGCTTACATATTTTTACCACAAAACTAAATAAAAAAAAAAAAAACATGGACTGTGCATGTCATGTCCACAAAGGTCAATATCGGCCCGCTCCCCAGCCCCTTAGAGCAGAGGCACCCCAAGCCCCCCAAAACCTCATGAATGACACTTTACCTTTGCTGGGCCGGCCCTCGGGGAAACCATGGGGCTCGTGAAGAGCTTTGTAACTGGCTCTAACGGCAAGGAGTTTCTCTGTTCAGGCCTCCATCGTCCTCCTTCCCTGGGCTCCAGGTCTGGGATCCTCTCAGCACCGTCGTTTTTTTCCTTCACTGATCGTTACCCTCCTGGCTCCTGACACTTCAGACAGGCCGTCCATTTAACTCTGTAAAACTAACCAGCATGCCTAATTCTTTCAGGACAGCGTTCTGAGTCTGATATGTGCTGGGGAATGTTTTTCTGAGCGGTGAAAAATTTAATTTTTTCCCCCAGCATCGGGATGTGTCAAACATAATTTATGCCTGGACATAATTCATTCCTGAAGATAAATATTGAATCCCAAGAGAGGCGAGGCTGCTGCGGAGTTTCCCGGGGCAGGGGGGTAGGAGACGGGGTCTCCCTTCCTGATCCCACCACTGAAGGGGTGAAAAAAGTGTAAATGCAACCCAAGGCAAGTAGTTAACTCCCAGTCTGGTCCTGGTCTCCTTCTAGAACTGCCACAAACTTCTTTTTTTCTTTTTTTACAGGCCTCTTTTGTGTCTGTTGAACTGTTGCTGTCTTGCATAAAATCTCTTGCAATCGAAGTCCTCAATTAAAGCCACCTGCTGGTCTTTGTCAGCTGAGCTTGACGTTGTCAAATCCCGAAGAGCTCCTTAAGCCAATACAAGTCATTAAGGAGAAGGTGAATTCGAGATCCGACATGGCGTACGGGAGCCATCCATAATCAATTGATATCTTCCTCTGTGGGTGCGGGGTCTTGGGGAGCCCCCCGCCCTGCTGACCTCATCCGCCGGGGCCTCCACCCCTGGATCTAATTAGGCCGAGGCCCAGCAGGTCCAAGGCTCTACTGAAAGGCCGTCAGTAGGCGAGCCCATTAATAACTTGCCGGTGCCCTGCGTATTGTAATTGTCAGGCTGCAATTTACAGTAATCCTCCGACGCAAAAGCCTAAATCGCTGCAGCTGATTGGAAATTCATACACCCATTTGAAGGAGAAAAACCCAAGATGCGCGGGTTAAAAGGCCACAGCCTGCAAGTGTGTGTGTTGAGTGACAGACATTTTAGTGCTAACCTGGGACCATATTTTAAAAGGTCACTGAAAACCCTTGGCTTGGGCCCTCTGACAAACAATGAACGTTCCATATATTTATTTGCCATCTCTTTGTTTTTACAGCAAGCAGAATAAATGAGTCAAATGACGTTGTGGGGGCCTGTGGATTGTCAGCACAGGTTATAAGTCATTATTAAACTCCATCAAATCAAACCAACCCCGGTCGAAGCAATGAGACTAAAAGTTATTTGCATTCCTTCTGTCATAAAAAAATCATATCCCCTTACTCAAGACTTTCGTTTCTTTATTAAATGCAGTCACAAGAGTATTTCAGGTCTGGCAATATAAGCCCAGGAAAACCTTCCCGGTCTAACTCAGTGTAACAGCTTAGACCCGATTGCACTAAAAAGTCCCAGTTGAGCGTATCTGGGCACTCAATCAAGACATACATATTACTTTTAAATAAGATTAGCCTTTATATTTCGCTGCTTAAGTTAAAACTTTTCATGTCATTCTCTACTTTTATGTAAACTCCAACATAATTCTGTTTTAGCAAAATACTTCAAACAAATTAAAAACCTCAAGGCGAACGTGTCCTTAACAAAAAACTTTCTTCGTGGCATCGAGATGTGTTTGCTGACACTAAAACACTTTTAAATAAGATGGATTTTCCCTCCGTTTCCCTGAGTTTGTAATTACGGCGGCGCCGCGCACGCCTTCACTTACGATGGCCAAAGCAGTGGTCTGTGCTCCAGGTATTATTACACCGATAACTTACGAGCAACCGTCAGCATCTGTTTAAAAAATTGTCTCTCCCCCCTGTGTCTTCAGTTGGGTTCTGCATTCACTGTGAATGGGAAGCGATCGTGGGGAATACTTGGGGGAGAGGGGTGCTGGGGAGTACCTAGGGCAGGTGGCAAGGAGGGGGAAACGAGTTCCCCCGGAATGGCACCGATAGGGTAAACCAGGGATTTCTCTTTCCCATCCTGAAGAACAGTCGAGAAGAGAGAGTCAAAGTAAAATATTAGACTGTGTGCCCATTCCTAATCCAAGAAAGATGTCAGTGGACATTATTAAGACCCGAGGGATTGGAAAGGCAACAGTTTTGAAAAGCAAACTACAGGGAAACCTGGGAGAGCCGGAACTTGATGGGACTACCTGTTTGTCCAGGTCTTGTTTTCCGCCTTTGACAGAGTGCAGTCTTATCACTTTTCTATCGCTCTCTATTAGTGGGAAATGCTTGTGTTTTCCTTCTCTGATAGGTTCCCGCCTTATACAGTTTGCAGCTTTCACAGATATTGCTGTTGAAACAATTTCAGTGCCACTCAGCTCTCTGATCAAATGAGACTTCAGTCTTCATCCTTGGCTTCTCCAATTTTACAGGCAGTTGCTTGCTCCATCCTGGTGTCTTCAGCCCAAAGTAGAGCTGCAGGCTGAGTAGCAATTGGTGTGTCTCATTCTTCCAGGCACGCGTTCTCTGCTTGCCCAGGACCCATAGCACACCGCACCTGGGGCTGCCCGGTTACACCCGGATCTCCCACGCAGCATCTCATCCACGCAGACAACATCCCTCCAGACAAGTAGGAATGATCGCCCCCACAGTTCGGCTGTGAAAAGGAAACTCAAAGCGTGTAAGAGACTTGTCCGGAGTCACATATGTGGTGTGGTAGCCAAATGCTAAGACGACCCCCAGGTTCCACCCTCTGGAGTGTATACCAAACCCATAACAAACCCATTGCCATCAAGGTGATTCCAACTCATGGCGACCCTATAGGACAGAGTAGAACTGCCTCATAGGGTTTCCAAGGCTGTAAATCTTTATGGAAGCAGATAGCCACATTTTTTCCTGTGGAGTGGCTGGTAGGTTTGAACCACCAACCTTTTGGTAAGAAGCTGAGTGCTTACCGACTGAGCGCTTAGCCACGGGGCTCCTTGGTGTGAGTCCACACCCTGTGTAATCCTCTTCCCTGGAGTGTGGGTGGGACCTGTGAATAGGATGGTGTTTTACCTGTCGCAGTGGATAAGTGCTCAGCTGCTAACTTAAAGGTCAGGAGTTCGAACCCACCAGCCGTTCTGTGGGAGAAAGATATGGCAGCCTGCTTCCGTAAAGATTTAACAGCCTTGGAAACCCTATCAGGACAGTTCTACTCTGTCCTATGAGTTTAGTATGAATTGGTTTCAACTCAACAGCAGTGGGTTTGGCTTGCGTTTGGGTTCACTCCACTGATTAACTGACAAAAGTGAAGGGAGTCGGAAAGTGAAGGGATTTCAGAGATGGAATTAAGGCCCCTCATCAGTTGGCTTTCAGTTAATCAAAAGGGAGGTTATCTTGGGTGGCTCTGACCTTGTCAGGTGAGCCCTTTAGAAGAAGGTTCACAAACCAATTGCAGTCCGGTCAATTGTGACTCATAGCAACCCTATAGGACAGAGTCGAACTGCCCCATAGGGTTTCCAAGGTTGTTTTATTGACTACGAAAAAGCATTTGACCCTGTGGATCACAAACAAATTATGGATGACATTGCAAAGAATGGGAATTCTAGAACACTTAATTGTGCTCATGAGGAACCTGTACATAAACTAAGAGGCAGTTGTTTGAACAGAACAAGGAGATGCTACCTGGTTTAAAATCAGGAAGGGTGTGCATCAGGGTTGTACCCTTTCACCATACTTATTCAATCTGTATGCTGAGCAAATAATCTGAGAAGCTGGACTCTGTGAAGAAGAACGGGGCATCAACAAGATTAGAGGAAGACTAATTAACAGCCTGTGTTATGCAGATGACACAACCTTGCTTGCTGAAAGTGAAGAGGCCTTGAAGTATTTACTGATGAAGATCAGAGACCACAGCCTTCCGTATGGATTGTACTTCAAAGTGAAGAAAACAAAGATCCTCACAACCGGACCAAAAAGCAACATCGTGATAAATGGAGAAAAGAATGAAGTTCTCAAGGATTTCATTTTACTTGGATCCACAATCAACGCCCATGGGAGCAGCAGTCGAGAAATCAGATGACATATTGCATTGGGCAAATCTGCTATAAAAGACCTATTGAAAGTGTTAAAAAGCAGAAAGCTCGCTTTTCGGACTAAGGTGTGCCTGACCCAGGCCATGATATTTTCAATTGCCTCATATGCATCAGAAAGCTGGACAATGAATAAGGAAGACAGAAGAATTGATGCCTTTGAATTTTGGTGTTGGCGAAGAATATTGAACACACCATAGACTGCCAGAAGAATGAACAAAGCTGTCTTGGAAGAAATACAGCCAGAATGCTCTTTAGAAGCAAGGATGTCAAGACTCTGTCTCACATACTTTGGACATTTTATCAGGAGGGAACAGTCCCTGGAGAAGGACATCATGCTTGGTAAAGGGGCAGCAAAAAAGGGGAAAACCCTCAATGAGATGGACTGACACAGTGGCTGCAACAATGGGCTCAAGCATAACAACGATTGTGAGAATGGCACAAGACTGGGCAGTGTTTTCCATTGTGCAGAGGGTCACTGAGTCGGAACTGACTCAATGGCACCTAACAACAACAACAACAATCTTTATGGAAGCAGACTGCCACATCTTTCTCCTGCAGAGCAGCTGGTGGGTTCAAACCGCGCGGACCTTTCAGTTAGCACTCAAGTGCTTAATCACTGCACCACCAGGATGCCTAGAGGGTTCATACCTTGCTTGAAAGAAGAGATTCTAAGTGGGAGAGAGGCTCTCTTGCTGATCTTGAAGAAGCTGGCCACCATGAGTTCTATAGTGGCAAGGAAATGAATTCTGCCAACAACCACGAGAGCTTGGAAGAGGACCCCGAGCTCAGACGAGGCTTTAGCCTACACCAACACCATGATGGCAGCCTTATGAACCCTGAGCAGAAGACTCAGCTAAGCTGCGCCAGACTCCTGACCCGTGGGAAATGTGATGGGATAAATGCATATTCTTCTAAGCTGTCAAATTTATTGTGATCTGTTACACAGGAATAGTAAACAAACATATGCAGCTAGTAATGAACTTCAGGGCAGTGGTGGATCAGTGGTAGAATTCTCACCTCCTGTGCCAGGAGATTCGGCCATTGCATCTCGTGTGCAGCCATCATGTGTCTGTCAGCAAGTGATTGTGTGTTGTGATGATGCTGAACAAGTTTCAGCAGAGCTTCCAGGCTAAGATGGGCTAGGAAGAAAGGCTTGGCGATCTACTTCCAAAAATCAGCCAATGAGAACCCCATGGAGCACAACAACCCAGTTGTGGGAATGGTGCAGGGCCAGTCAGCGTTTCCTTCTGATGTGCATGGGGACACCATGAGTCAGGGCCAACTCAATGGCAGCTAACAACAACAACAATAACAAACTTGGGACTCCTGGCCACCAGTCCAGAAAACTGGCCCCAGCGTCCACGCTGTGGCCGTATTTCAATCCTGTGTGTGTGACTGTGTGTGTGAGTGTGTGCGTCGCAGGTGTGCAAGCACACTCCTTCCTAATACTGACAATCTAAACATCAAATCTAAGCTCATTTTAACTCACTTTTGAATTACTTTTATTCCACCATTTTCTTATCCTAAAATAAACTCCTATATATTGAAATCTACTTCTAATTTGGCTATTAATATGACTATTAGCTGTTTAAAATAATTTTTATTGTGCTTTAAGTGAAAGTTTACAAATCAAGTCAGTCTCTCACATAAAAACTTATATACACCTTGCTACATACTCCCAATTACTCTCCCCAAAATGAGACAGCCCGCTCTCTTCCTCCACTCTCTTTTTGTGTCCGTTTCGCCAGCTTCTAACCCCCTCTACCTTCTCATCTCCCCTCCATCCAGGAGATAACAACATAGTCTCAAGTGTCCACCTGATCCAAGAAGCTCACTCCTCACCAGCATCCCTCTCCAACCCATTGTCCAGTCCAATCCGTGTCTGAAGAGTTGGCTTCAGGAATGGTTCCTGTCCTGGGCCAACAGAAGGTCTGGGGGCCATGACCACCGGGGTCCTTCTAGTCTCAGTCTGAGCATTTTTTTGAGAATTTGGGGGCTGCATCCCACTGCTGTCCTGCTCCCTCAGGGGTTCTCTGTTGTGTTCCCTGTCAGGGCAGTCATCGGTTATAGCCGGGCACCATCTAATTCTTCTGGTCTCAGGATGATGTAGTCTCTGGTTCACGTGGTCCTTTCTGTCTCTTGGGCTCATAATTACCTTGTGTCCTTGGTGTTCTTCACTCTCCTTTGATCCAAGTGGGTTGAGACTCATTGATGCATCTTAGATGGCCGCTTGCTAGCGTTCAAGACCCCAGACGCCAGTCTCCAAAGTGGGATGCAGAATGTTTTCTTAGTAGATTTTATTATGCCCATTGACTTAGATGCCCCCCGAAACCATGGTCCCCAGCCCCCTGCCGCTGCTGCGCTGGCCTTCGAAGCACTCAGTTTACTCAGGAAACTGCTTGCTTTTGGTGTAGTCCAGTTGTGGAGTATTAGGTTTTTTATTATACAAAAAAGAGACTACAATAATTTTTCTTTTTTCATTTCAAAGGTCCTCAAACAGCAGCCTACTTGACACCAATATGAAATTTGCTTCTTAAGCCCATAAAAATTAGTACCTTATGAGAAAAGCTGTACCTTTAAAAACACCTGACTAAATACTTCATAACTGCAGCACGCAGCAAATTCCTACAGTAGATTCACTGGGTTTACAACCATCAAACTATATTAAATTTACAATATGGAGATTTATCACCTATTAAATTGAGTCTCGTTTTAGTAATATCTCGCATTTGATCCCAAAGGGTCTCAAATACCTTTGACCCTTCACCAGCATGCTGTACCATAATTCATAACGAGGTAATCAAAGACCTCATTGTAGCGCTGCCACTGCCACATTGGGGGATTAACTCACCTATCAAGGAAAGGTAGCCTGGTCTGAGACCGAAGGCAGTGGCCGCTTTACAGAAAGCAGAAATGGTACAAAGATCCAGACCAGGGGGAAAAGCTTTACAGAGAACCAGACGAAGAGTCTGAGGGTCCTAATAGACTTCTGCTTCTGCGGTTTTCAAACGTTACTTTTTGGCAGCAGAGCCCGTTCTTCCAACACAGTATTATAAGAAATCTCAATAAATAGAACTGATAAAATTGCAACCACAAGGGCTGAAGAAGGAAGAAGAGAGGTCCTGGCTCCCCTGAGGGGTTTCTATGCTGCCTTCGAGGTTCCACAGCCCACGCTGGAAACCACGTTTCTAGTCCAGTGATTTGCCACCTTGGCTACACATTCGAATCATCTGGGGAACTTTTAAAAATGCAGATGCCTGGCCCTCACCCCAGAAATTCTGATTTCACTGTGATACTAAATTGAATTCACTGGTCTAGTCCAACCCCATCTTATGATGGAGGAACCCGAGACTCCGAGAGGGGAAGAGATTTGCTTGAGGAAATACAGATTTAAAATTACAATCCAGAAAAATACAGCCTGTTGTCAGAACGTTTGCAGGGATGTCATTATCCACGATGAAAAATGGTAAATCTGGGTCACAATATGCAAGTTTGTTTTGAAGATTCAGAGTGATCATCTAGCTTAAATAATTCTTCAAAAACATGCAGGGTTTTATGATTTGGGCATGTAGCATGACCAACATCTCAGGAGTCTCCCTGAATCCATCACTCAAAGGATAAAGCATTTGATTGAAGAGACCTCAAGTGTCCAAACCACCATGACTCGACAAGTACTCCTGGAGGGGGTCTACAATGGTGAGACAGTCTGCTGTCAGGAGAACTCCTACTTATGCCTCAAAACCCCGCTCAAGTATCACCCCTCTGTGAGCCTTCCCTTCATCCTCCAGCCTTCTGCTGTGCCCTGCATTCAGACCTTTAGTGGAGGGCTATGACACTGGATTGAAATTATTTGGTTATAAAAATTAACTGTCCCCAACAGATTTGAGCCTTGAATGTTGGGTCCCTGGCTTATTCATCTTTATAAGGTCTTTCAGCATCCCTGACACATTTTTACTCATCTGTAAAATGGGAATGTCAGCGGTACCTACTCTTATATGAAATCCACGGACACTGCGTAGAACGGTAAACACTCGCTAAATGTTATTTATCAATATTTAAGCTTGGCCACAGCACTCCACCTGTCAATTCACTCCATCACCCTGGGTTAATTGTCTTCCTAGCGAGTATTCTCCAGAACTATGGTGTCACCTTGTTTAAGACCTAGCTCCTATCCCACTCCTACTGGCTGGAAAGTAAGCTTCCACGAAAGTAACAAACTTGTCTGTGAATTCTACTGACTCCACAGTGCCCAGAAGGGAGCCAGTCCACGATGGATGCTGCATCGGTATTTGGGGATGGATGAATAAATGATGCAAAGAGCAAGAACATGACCCAGAATTCTTGGAAGTTATGGCCTTAACCAGCCATGATTTGAATCTGTTACTGCTGTAATCACAAACTACATTTTGTGGCTCTGAGTATTATCAACTGTTAGTAGGTCCTGTAGGCCAGTTCCTTCATTTTATAAATGAGGAGAGCGGGACCAAGGGAGTGGCAGACCCAGGGCCACCCTACAGTGGTGGCTCCCAGGCACTACGCCAGGCACCATGTTGACGTGATCCTTTCAGGATCCTGGGAATAGGAGGGTTAATGTTGGATTGTCCTGGGACCGTGGCCGGGATTCAGATGCCTAGAAGTGCTCATACCGCCAGTTGACAGTGCCTCTGCTTTGTCAACAAAACTGGTTTTAGTGAGTTTTAGTTCTGGAAAGCCTCAATTTTCTATTTATAAACACAACCTCAAGTTGAAATTATGGCTAGCTAGGAGGACTGATTCAGCCCTTTATTCCAAAATAGGTAAAAAAAAAAAAAAAAAATTAAAAAAAACTAACCACCAAACAAAACCCAAAGTGGGCCTAGGGCTCTCAGAAGAACATAAAGCTCAAACACACTTTCCCATAAAGTAATTTCTGTGCCACCATCCGCCCACACCGAGCCTTGGCTCTCAGCTTGAGAAAACGAAGAATGCAATGCCCCGTCGTGTGGACAGCCCCAGTAGGCTGTTACCCAGCTTGTCCTCCTAGAACCGAACCTGTCTACTGTGGCTGTACCCATTTAACACACTGGAAATACGGATCCATTGGGAACTAGCAGCAAAAGCCAGCACAGAGCCCAAAGCTGTGACTGTGGAGCGCTGCAGGCCTCAGCAAGCACCTCTTGACTCATAGAGGTCAGCTTCACACCAAATACTTGGTAGTTGCTTCACTTCTCCCTGCCTCACTTTGCTCATATGTGAAATGGGGGTTGTAGTACCAGTTAACATTGTTAGGCACTGTGCCCGTATTTCACCTGAACTCTCACTTAACCCAGCTGCTTCTCTGACCTCATTGTAAGGGCCAGGAAACGAGGCTCGGAGAGGTTAGAGGGCTTGCCCAAAGTCACTTCCTGCTGGAAACCAGCCCTCAGATTGAATCTCTGCCTTCTGCTTCCCCCCAAAAGTAATCGCTCTCCTAACTGTCCTGAGGAGTAAATGGCATCAGCGAGTGGAAGACTCAACACAGGCCTGGCGCCCATTACTTGTTCAATAAACCTTAGTTAGCTATTAGAGCTCCACACACCCTTACCTGAAATCCTGCAGGCCAATGTGATTTGCAATCCAGCATTTTTCAAATTTTAGAACGGTAATTCCGTGCATATACCATGTATTACACAGCACCCCAGCGGGGCTCTGGCAGCACTGGTAATGAGACATTAATAGTTTTGTTGGGAAACCTATAAATAGTCACATCGAGTAAGATAAAAACTGTAAGTAGCCTCAAGTTTTTGAGGTCAGGTTTTGCTGCCAAAAAAGTTCCAGAAAAGTTGATTTTGGAGCTTTTTCGGACTTCAGACTTATGAACCTATGTTAGTGCCTACAGGAGCCCTGGTGGCACAACAGTTAAGTGCTCGGCTGCTAATAGGTTGGCGGTTCAAACCTACTCAGTGGCTCTGCCAGAGAAAGACCTGGCCATCTGCTTCCTTAAAGATCACAGCCAAGAAAACCCCATAGGGCAGTTCTACTCTGTCCGGTGGGGTCGCTATGAGTCAGAATTGACTTGAAGGCACCAACAATAAATAACATTATTGCCGAAGTTACCTCGTGCCCTTCCATTTGCACAAAGAAGTATGCATGAGGATATTAACACTTCCGTTTCTAACAGCAAAAAGATTGGAAACAGCTACCCGACAGGAAGCTAACTGAATGAGGGGACCCCCATGTAATCGAGTAATATGCGAGTGTTACTATATACATTCACATTTATACTTATTCAAAATTCACTGGGCTATATTCTCAAAATTAGTGTTTTACATGTTACCGTGTGCTTTGCCTCAATTATAAAGAAAAAACAGGCAGATCTGACATAAAACGTTTTAAAATATGTTAGCTAAAAAAGTATTGTGTAGAAGTGGGTCTGAGTAAGCTGCCATTTAAAGCAGAAAGGATACAGACATTCCTTGTTTGGGTAACATCTCTCTGAAAAACATACTCAAACCAGTTCACCGTGGTTATCTTCGGGGAAACGTACTATAAGGAGATACAGTACTTTTTGCTGCAGACGTTTTTGTACTGTTTTGAGGTTGGTCTTAACCATGTGATTTGTGCTTTTTTAAAAATGCTACCGTCTGTGCTGTTGAGATGGAGTTACTTGACTCTCCAGGTCCTTGCTCCCTCATCAGGGAAGGGCAAGAAGACTGAGTTCTATGGAATCAGAGCAGTGATTAAGTGAAAACTGAAGTTTTAGCAGAGCTCAGGTTCAAATGTCTGCAGGAGCCAGTGTGAGTGCAGCTCCAAAGAGCTGGGAAGTCAGGTTTTCAATAAGTGTAAAGGGTATGTGCGTGTGTGATGTTTCAAACCCCCTGTACCCACAAAGGTAAATGCTAACTACTGCAAAAGGTTGGCCTGAGGGTCAGAGGCAAAAATAAAAAATCATTTTTGGCCCCGTGAAAGGAGATCTAATGCTCTGTAATTCGAGGTTTAATTTAGCCACAATGGGTCAGACCACTGAACGTACACACACTTATTCAACATTTGAGCTAGGCACTGGATCTCCGGAGGTAGCAAGACAAGGCCCACTCTCACGGAGCTTACTTTCTCCTTAGACAGCGAAGTAAAGGTGGTGACAAGTACCACGACAAAAATGTGACAGTGGTGGGGGCATCTTATGTTAAACACCAAGAGACCTCCCTTCAGTTACACTTGGCCCTGACCCAGGAGCCAGCCATGCAAAGATGGGGGCGGGGGACAGTCCTGCAAGGTAAAGACCCTAAGACATTTATCGAGTTATTACATGTCAAGCCCACACAGAATGTCAGTGACAGAGCAGGCTTGCAATCTGGGGAGTCAGCCCCCTGAGCCTACACTCAGCTCCCCACCATCATGACATGGGGCACAGGGGACCAGGGAGGGGGCCTGGGAGGACAGCTGTTCACACTGGGCTCTGTACACCAAGGAAGGGGTTAGTCGTGTTATCATCTCTATTTTAAATAAATTGCTCTAGATAGAGTGAAAATGGGTCAGAGTAGGCCAAGAGCAGAAGCAGGAAGACCAGTGAAAAGGCATGACCTAGTCCAGGTGAAGGCTAGGGGGTTTCTACCATGGCGTTGGCAGTGGAAATGGGATCAGGTTGATTAGGAGGCCGAATCCACAGGACTTGTGGCTGCACTGATAGGATACATGGTATAAGGGTAGGAACCAAGGATGCCCCTTGGCAAGTCTTTAGCCTAGGCGGCTCTTGGGCAGGGGGCGTCCCAGAGCACGGCTTTGACAGTGGTGCACCACAACAGCTCCGGGGCGTTTGCAGATGGCCTCGCAGAGAAGTGAAAAGCCTTCCTCTGGCCTGCACATCTACCCTGAGCTCAGCCCCAGCTCCCCATATCTCTGGAAGGTCTCAGGGCACACAGCAGCACTCCATCTGAACACACACTGTGCTGAGGGGTCTGCAAGAGGTCAACTCCAGTGCCACCTGGATTTCTTCCTCGAGCATCACCACGCGCATGACGGGACCCTCGGCACGGCTGTGTTCCTCACTAGCAGCCATGGGAGCCACAGCAGTGAGAGCAGCTAGTCCGGGCAGGGCAGGGCCAACACTGGCCGGAAGGGATTGTGGCTGTAAGGCTCGGACTCAACCAGCCAGTGAATTCGTGGGCAGTCGTGCACACACTTCTTAACCAACAATATTGGAGCGTGTCCTAAAAATCTGGAAGCTGGGCATTCTGCCCACTTGATTTGGGAATAATCAAGCTCACATAAGGGGTGTATCACATGTACCACGAATGGTCTAGAACTGGACCATATCTATCAGTGCGGGAGGAATTCAGGAAAACACAGGGGCATTATTTAAATTTTAAAAGAAAAAAAAAAAAGCAAACCACTTGTTACTATGTAATTCTACAGGTAGACCTGGAGGAAAACTTGGTAAGCAACATTTTATCATATTAAACTATGCATTTTCACCACTGTATTTCACCTTATTTAAATATTTAAAGATTGCCTCCGCTATCACTATTTAAACGCTGTCACCCACTTGCGCGGAATTAAAATGGGAGAGGAAAACGACAAAAGGACAAAAAGTGAACAAACCATAACTTTATTGAAGATTTACTTGCTACAATTATTACAAAAAAAAAAAAACCGAAAACAACTGAAGGTAATTGTGACCCATAAGGTGCGGTCTGCAAGTCTCACAGCAGGGTCACGGGATGCATGAATTACATCACGTCTTTAACAAACAGCTGCAGCATGTGATGGTAAATGGTTTATCGTCGACCAAATTATATTTGTTAATTTTACTTGATTTCAGTCATTTTCCTTCCACTCTATTTACAGTAGAAAAGCCGGAAATCTTACTTCCTGTCCATTTTTGCATTTCTGCTACAGCACCTGCTGTTGCCAGGAATTCTGAGTGCATCTATGAAATTTTAAATCGCCTGTGATTGGTGTCCAAATAAAAATGGACTAGGAAAAAAGAAAAAAGGATTAAAATCTATTTACAGGTTAGTTTTGAAAGATCA
Source organism: Loxodonta africana (assembly GCF_030014295.1). NCBI lineage: Eukaryota > Metazoa > Chordata > Mammalia > Proboscidea > Elephantidae > Loxodonta > Loxodonta africana. The sequence continues at coordinate 108,193,500 of NC_087351.1, forward strand.
CTTTGCTGCTAGGGGAAAACACAAGAGCCTCAACGCCAAGGCCCTAGAGACTGCTACTGGCATCTTCAACAACATTCGTAATCATTTCAATAGTCTTGGTCTTAAACATCTTAAAAACTTTTCACATACAATATAAAATAAAGAAATTTATTTGGAAATAATTAAATTCCTGAAATGTAATCAGTGGTTGAAAAAAATATACCTATTTGAATGTAATGAAAATAACTATAATAGTATTAAAGACGACACTGAATTTCTCTTCTGCTGATGATGCAAACTGGTTAAGGGCGGGCTTTAATATAATCTCAGATGCAGTTTTAAATAAAGACATCAAGGTCTCAGTTTGGTAGCCTAGGTTCTGTATAAAAAGATTAGATACCCTAACAGAGCAAGATGTAAAGTTTTAAACTGACGGGGCCTTAAGACTGAATGGTGGAGGCCTGGGTTTCGATTCTGCTCTGGCCTCTGGCAGTCCCAGCCGAGTTTCAGGTAACGACCGAGAGCCAACTGCTGGGGACGAGCTGCATTTACGGACTGAACCAACAGAATCAAAGCAGCCTCGAGCCTCTTGTGATTCAGGCGAGGTATTTGAGTCTTTCTGAGAAGCTTTAATTAAGAAATTAAAAAACATTTAGTATGTTAAAAGATAATTACAGGAGTGTTAGAGGTCATTCTAGATTTAATCACTTCACATAACGGAAAAGAAAAGAAAATGTAACAAACATTTTAGGAACATAATTAAGAGTTCAGTTAGCAAATCTTTGTCATACTTTCACAAACAGTAAAAACGTCACAGACAGAAATGACCTATTTAAGTTGTGCAAGTATATGACACAAGGCAGGTATTATAATTCTCTGTTTTTCAAATTCGGTAAATCAGAACAGCAGCGAGGCCAAACCACGTTTTTCCTCAGTGAAGCCTATTTTCCTTGAGATGAGGTAAAAGCACGTACCAAGTGCAACGCTTATCTGTGCTACACGAAGAGAAGAGGGGAAGTCATCACAAAACGCAGCATAGTTAGGACTGCTCCAAGGGCAGCATCAAGGAATCGAAACATTTACCAGGAAGGCTCATGCTGACTAAGCTCCCCACAACCACTGGAAGGAATTTCTGAGCTGCTTTTTCAAGATCCGCTTCACCAGTCCTTTACACGCGTGCTTTCAGCACAGTTACACCTCCCACGAGCACGTTTTCTGTCTTACATTCGGTCTCACATGGCAATCACGGGAACAAAAGGATGACACACACCAAAGGATGACATGGTCGTGAAGTGGGGTAGCACAGGGTGATTTCTTCTTAAGTGACAAACGCAAAACATTTCAACGAGCTAAACTGGGAAGAAACTTCCCAGCACTAAAATCAGCAGCCCAGGGGCATTCCAAACCATTTCATACGTCTACTCAGAACTTCTGATTTCTTTTTTAACTTAGCAACCAGGGGGTCATAGAATGCTTCAAAATGGAAGTCACAAAGTCAGCTATTTCTCTCCAACAACAACAACAAAAAGAAATAGCTGAAGTTTGCTGTTGATAAAATATTTTGAATGGTAGCAGGAAATTTGAACCCCTGAGAATGTCTGACCTAATCACATCCAAGCCTGAACTTTCTCGTATTAACCAAAAATACTCTTCTTAAAGGTTACAAAATATATTGAGGCATTTATCTCCCAATGGGAACCCTAACTGTGAACCAATCGGAGTTTGGTGCCGGGAAGCGAGCGAGTCCCTTACCGTGGTATTAGTGCTGCAGAACTCTCCCTTCCTGGCATCAGGTAGTTTATAAGTCACCCAGAGACTTGTGGTATAACTCTATCTCAAATCACCCTCACAAATAAAATTCATATACAGCCCTACTTGCTAAGTGCACACATTTACAGTTATAGAATTCAAGAATTTCTTGGTCTTTAACTCGTCATATCTTACATGTTGAGATTTTTTAAACAATCAAATAGAAATCTGAGATTCCAAATTAGAATATCATAAAAATGAGTCCACCTAAATTAATTTACTCAAAAAATTCATTTAACAAGAGATCACAATTCCAATTTAAGATTGGAGACAATAAATGATGTTGGAGAAGCTCAATCCACCTTTCACCGGGTTTCCCTGGAGAGCTGGAGCGGACCGTTTTCTGGTTACACGTGCAGAGGTGCTTCTCTGGGGCCGGGTGGAGAAAGCGGGAAGTACAGCACTTGGTCGTCATTTAGGACACAAATGCCGCATCACACGAAGCATCGAGTTCAGAAAGATGTGCTGGGAAATATTAAGACACCTCTGCTCAGCCTTCTTCAACTTCAAGCATAATTAATGGGGCAAACTGCAGCAAACTTCTACTGGTATACATATCGGTGGGAGTGCAGGGCTGACCCACAGCTTTTAAAAAGGTAAATTAAGAGGTATCATAGTTACAGTGCAAAAAAAAAAAAAAAAAAAATTTCAAGCATAATACATAAACATAGCACCAAACAGGGGAAAACGCATGCAAAAGAAAAGAAGAACTGAGGTATTTACGTGAAGAGTGCCCATAAGTCTAATTAAAGAAATTTAGGCAAATGCCTAAAAATGTCTTTGTTTTTCTTTTCCAAAGATGGAAACAATGAGCTAGTTTATCTAAATTAATGACCTAGATCATAGATGTATCAAAACGACGGCAGTTGATGAAAACGGTAACCTTCCCCGGCACTGACAGACGGCACAGCTTTGGCAGGTGAGACACGCATGCAACACTGTGAAGGACAGTAAGGGGTTCAGCTGAGAAGACTCAGGTAAAGGTGCTCTGTTTTGCTTCTTTCATTAAGTAACCAACCCTAAAATCTGCAGCATATTTTAACTGTGATATGTCTAAGGTTTATTTTACTATAGCAACAGCCGTAAACGTTGCCTTGAGTGGAACTACCTAGCTGGAGGTTTTCTGTAAAACTGGGTGTTTGACAAAAGATCACTTTTATTACGGGGTAAGAAAAACAATCCACAGACTACATAGCCCGGCTCTCCAAGTATCTTCAGTACACACACGACAGGGACTCTAACACAATCCTGTAGTAAATTTGGTTACAACTATACTAGTGAGTTGTAAATATCACACTGTCTCAACATCTAATGCATAAATAAAATGAAGGGAATGTAAAAGAGTTTGTTCCAAAAAAGATCAGAAATTAAAGAATATCCATGAGGGTTTTACTTTTAAGGCAAGAACCTTTTTTATGCAAGACTACGTGGCATCAGAAAATTAAAACTTGATTCACCAACACGCCAGCCAATGTTAAATGAAAACATCTGTCCCTTACTGTCAACAGTACCTGCAGACAGCATCTCCCACTGGAACGTGGAAGGAAAGAGACCACGCTGGCACTCTCCTCCTTTTGCAAACCACTTCATTCAATCCGGCTTACCAGCCATTGTGGGGCTGGCACTACTGCGCTAACTGAGGGCTGTTAGGAAGAGTCTACAGAAACCTAGGGACTGTTTCAGGTTTAAGCTCCCTGGCCTTCTAACACTAAGCAATGCAGACCAAAATTAAACTAAAAATAAAAATAATGAAAACACACAATAACAAATAAAAACCTGTCCATAATTATTTTAACACTTGCTAATGTCACCATTAAAGCACTCTTGTGATTTAAAGAAAGCAGAGGTGAGGAAAGAACACAAGATTGTGTCTGCGCAAAAAACTAAAACTACAATTAGTTCCCAGAATTTTATACATACGGTAAATGTTTTATTCAGTTAGCTATCTTGTTATCAAACAAATTTTAGATTCTGTCTTCAATTCATTCTGCTCAATGTTGACTGTAAAAATCACCCTTTGCCACTGAAATATTTTCCCCTTAATTCTGTTGTGTTTTTCCTTTTGAAAAGGGGCTTCAGCTGTTGGGGACCTGAGGTTGATTAGCTTTGAGGCTTCGTAGGGCTCTTCTGGCTGCAGCAGACTTGGCGATCCTGTAACTTCGGCCAACGCCTTTAAACTTGCCCTTTCCTACGACTTCCACCGTGACTCTGACCTTCCCGTCGTACGTTCTCTCAGCTGGGCTGTAAAACACCCACACAGCTTGAATTAGGAGTCAGAAGTATTTATTATGATTGTCAATCAGCAGTTAGTAGGCACTCTCAGCCGAGAGGCCCACGTACAACTGACAACACACGAAGGAAATGTGCCTGATGACTTAGCGCTCGCCACCAACAGACGGGGCTGCTGTTTCTTCTGCAATTCAGCCTTACTTTATCAAAACAGAAAGGAAAATGAAAAATGCATCAGCCGACAAATGGAAATCTGTATGAGGGCATACGGCAGTGTAAATATTTTTCAGAATCCTTTGTCTATGGAATCTTGGAGAACTTCTCCCCGCCTTGTTCTAATGTAAGTTCATTTTTTTCCCATGCACCTTTGGCCTTACCTAAACTTGGCCGTTTCTGGTTCCATTTCTAGCAATTCTCGCACAGGGGAACGGGGCACATTTGCAGAGAATTTTTCTGTAATCAAAATGAAAGAACAGTGTGAATAACAGCCTTGAAGCAGACTGTAATCGAGGTTTTCATTTCTTTGGAAGGGGAGCCCACAATACCTATCAGTGGCCGCATCATAGGATAGTACACCTGCCAAACCAGCTCCAGTGACATCCCGCTATCCATATAAATGGCACCAGCAAGCGACTCAAAAATATCCCCCATGGCCTTCGGAACTTCAATGTCCTCTTCCTTCTCTTCATCCTCCTCAGATCTCCTAAGCTATTACAGAGAGAAAAGTTACTCCGAAGCAAAAAGGCCATTTTAAAGGCAGTTCTCCGAGGGGTGTTTCTTTTCTTGGACACGGCTTTTGTTATTATCTCCTTTTTTTTCCACAAAGGAATCAACACCAACCACTTAGGGCCGGCCTGCTATACCCCAAGCACTGTAACAGATTCTTCACAAACATTAGTTTAGTTTTAAATCAAGTTTTTTTTCCAAACTTCTCAAGGCAAAGACAAAAATCCCTCTCCATTTAGTATTCTACACCCAGCAACAGAAAAAAAGGTTACTTCTAAATAAAAACAAAAACCAACTTTAACACAGAATTGGAAATAGTCAATAAGTGTATTAAAAAAAAAAAAAAAAAAACACCTAGTAACTCACTAGTAGTCAAAGAAGTGCATAATGAAACAGGTGCCCCCGACCCAGCAGGCTGGCAGGGTGAACAGAAGGCTCGTCAGTACAGTCTGGCAGAAGAAGACCACATCTCTACTTTTCTGGCAGGGAAGCTCTATCTGGAAGATATTTTCCTATGCACCCCCTTGTCATTAAAACCACTTTACTACAGGTTCACTATAATAGAGTACATGACACATAGGGTTAATAAATTAATAAATCCTGATGTATGTAGCAGAAGCCTTCCCAACGTTTATAATTCTGACGCAGCAATTCTATCTCTAGTTAAGGAGGTAACTGGACATACAGGCATATTGATCACGTTCATATTTATTAAAAGCCTAATTAGCTAAAAACAACAGAAACATCCAGCCACAAAGGGCTCTTTACACAACTTACAGTACAGGCACACACTGCCTAGCATGGGGCTGTTAGAAATCACGGTGCCAATCAACAACATGTGGAAAGTCAGCCGCAATATACGAACCGAAAACAACAGGTTCCAGTCCCCCACGCATGATATAATTCCACTTTATATTTTATATGTCTATATACATTAGCAAGAGATACATCCCAAATGGTGATGTCAGTTATTTCTGGGGTAGAATATTTGGCTAACTTTTCTTTTTGCTTATTTGTATTTTCCATTTTTTTCTAAAATAAACCTGAATTACTACGTAACAGAAATACAGGGAAAGGGGAAAAAAGTAATTTCTAAATAGACTGTTTAGCCACTCAAAACTCTATATATTTATAATGCTGACTACTAGAAAAACAGGACATGTATTGTTCATGTAACACGATTTTGAGCTAAAACAGAAGTTTAAAATGTTTCAAGTTTCATTCTTTCCTTTGCACATGAGGAAACTGAGGCCTAGAGAAGTAGACGGGCTTTCTCAACATCAAATAGCTGGTATGTTAGAAAAGCCAGTCCATGACATTCCCCATCAGTTTTTGTAACTTCTACACATGTGTTTATATAAACAAAGGGGAGGAAAATGAACAAAAACTAACACAACCAGTATGCCCTACTGGCCTCAAAAGAGGACTTGGATCTAATTTTAGCTAACTCCTCAAATTCTAAGCTTGCATGTTTCTAGAAAAGAATAAGACTAGAAATAATACTGGAATCCATATGAGATGGCTCTAGGGCCCAGCCTCACTGCTAGCTGTGCTCCAGCTCAAGAGCTCACGTCGTCCATCTTGGAGGAGTCTGCAGAGGGCGGGAACACTGCCTACTGGTCTCCCTTCAGCACATGCTCTGGACGGCTCACAGGGCTGGATACTCTGCCTTCTGGCTACACTTAAGATCACTTCAAAACCTAGACTCTTAATTTTTCTCAGAAAAAGTCAAGGAAATCCTTTACTCTTCCACAATGACTTGGCACAATTAAAAAAGAGAGAAAAGGTACAAATGAAAGAAAAAACAAAGCAGCTAACGGTTATGAATAAATTCCTCGACTCCTTTTAAGAAATCTATAAAAATAAAAAAATGAATTAGGATAAGAAGAATAAGAAATGGGAGTGCTCCCCTGGGGCACACAGGTATGCAGATGAATGTTAGTGAGGGATTAGAGGAGACTGGAAAGATCTAAGCAATAGCCTTTCCTACAAAAAATTCAAAACAGTTCCCAAACACATTAGAATTAGCTCCATCACCAAAGAACCGTTGGCTGAACTTAACAGGAGAAGTCTCCCAAATTCCAATGGTTAAAAATTTCAATGTTTGGTTTTCAAATGAGATCTTCCCATCTCCAGTAGAAGCAGAATGTACACTGTGAATGCTTACCTGAGATAGTAGCAAATTCTGCTGATCCATTAAAAAAGGAAAGAAAAAAAAAGGAAAACACACAGGGGTTTTGTGAAGGATAAAGCTACCCGGGGGGGAGGAGTGGCATTCCTTTGCCATTTTGGAACTGCACAGAGGGAGACCTAATCGGACTGGTAACAGTGGAGTAACTGGAACCCCCAGCTCCTTATCGCCACTTGAATGACCGCGTGTACAATAGTGTGGGTGCTCCATGGTGAAGCAGCCTACCCAGAGGCTGTGGTCCATCCGCAGCCCTCCCCAGAGAGCATCCCACGTGCCAGAGTCCACAGCCCTGGCAGGCCTTCGGCTGTGCCTCTGGAGAGCTCTGCAGTCAGACTCCGCACCTACCGAGAACCCTAGTCGGGTGGCATATTTTAAACACCTAGTCCACCTGACTCGTTAGTGGCACTAACCTCGGAATCCATTCCTTGCATTTCGTTCTTCTCGAGCTGAAACTGCACAAAATCATCGATGACGTGGAACAGCTCGGGAGACACGGCTTTAAAGTACTTGTGGTAGTCATACTTTACAGCCAGCGATGCAAAGATGGTGTTGTTGACCAGAGCAGACCGCAGGTCAGTCAGGACCCCTGGGGAGTGCTGCCGTGGGTCTTCATAAAGGTGCTTGGTTATGAGGTAGTCCAAAATCGCATCTCCCAGGAATTCTAAGCGCTGGTAACAATCTGGGAGAGGGCCCAAAGTGGAGCCATGAGCTTGTACACCATTTATACTGCTTACTTGCACGTGACTGACACGAAGCTCGGAGCCCAAAACCCACCTAAAATGCTGGATCCATGCTCACATGTATTCCTTAAGGACAACATGATTTAACAAATCACACTCTTTGTCATCGTTTTTGACAAAGCCTCTGGAAATTAAATTTTAATGGCAAAGTAAGCATATTTCTTATATATAAATTGGGGTCATAAAATCTTTTAAGTGGCCAAAAGACCGATGCTTGTTAAGAAACACCATTTCCCAGATGATATCATTATCACTGACCCTTGTCCTCTGGCGCTGTGCTGCCCAGGCAGGTGCTCGGGCACTCAGCTAGCGTCGCCACCACACATCATCACTTCAGCCCAGCCAGATCCTGCGCGCACACACCCCCCACACGCCATGCTCCGCTGCCATCATTACACGCTGTCTCACTCACGCTCTGGAATATGATACTGCTCCTCGCCACTTCTGGGTTACATGTCACACAGGATGACAGTCAGGAAAGGAAGACCCTCCCAACTTCAGCTGAAAGGCTGAATTTGACACATAATACCAAGAGACTGCGAAAGAAGAGTTGTGGAAGTGAGCAAAGACCTCAGCAGAAATCACAGCCAAAATGGGAAGGTAACAGTGCTAACCAACCAACACCTCTGTTTTCTCACAGTGATTAACAAGAATCCACTCAGCTGAGGAAACTGAGGCAAGAACAGATGAACACCCAAAGAGGCAGCAGGCAGGGGCTGAGAGAGGCTAGAACCACAGCACAGGTCTCAAAACTTCCAGTACAGTGTATCAGAAAACCACTATCATTTCTTCTCCTTGAAGAAGAACGGTCTTCAGTTGCACCAGTCTTTCTCGTGCAGAGTCAGACAATTTTTTGCTTTTTCATTTTCCTGATCATCTTAACCGGAATCATTCTCATTATACCAACTAGGAAGCACTAAATAAAACTTGCTACTTTGCTTTTGGATTCTGGACTTAGGCACGTACTACTGTGACACAGAAAACAAAAACACCAACTCGAGCTGTGCTTCACACACCAAAGCTGAAGGTGGTTTCCCACGTCTGCTCTCCCTCCTAATCCAGTGGGGTCAGGAGCCTAACAGACCAAGGAGGGAAAAGACACAGCAACAAGTAGACGACAGACAGCCAAGTCAGAGCAAAAGCAACAAGGCCTTCCCACGAAAACTTCTTTTACTCTGTCACCTTTAGATTGAAAAAGACCTGAAGTGAGAGGCCTTTTTGCCCCGGAAGAACCATAAAAGGGTGTGGAAATGCATGCGGAGTACAGGGAGAAATCGAGACCCCCAAAGCAGCACTGAATGGGCACGAGAAAGACATCTGGACGGGAGGATCAAGTGGGAAAGGAAACACGCCACGACCCTAAGGCTCACGTTTAAGTATGAAGGATATAAAATGACGTGTACGCAAGTACAGTGAAACCCGCGAAAGCCAGAACCTGTGTGAGGCGGAAACCTGTCAGAGAAGGAAAACTCAAGTACTGTCCACTAGTAGACAGTGGGAGAAAAGTGGTAAGAGTGCACCTGTCAAAGGAGGAAAACTTGCAAGACCTGGAAAAACAAGGCCGTCCCGCTGAGTTCCATCCAGCTCACAGGTTCCCCTGCATATAAGACAGCTGTACTCCCAACTGCCCAAGTTAAGGAGTCGCTGCTCCCCAAAAGATGAGGAAGCTAAAGGATTCTTTCTTTGTTCTTTTCTCCCCCCGCCCCCTGAAAATTCAGCAGCACGCAGGTGCATGCACAGATCACTTTCCACAAGGCCGGGAGGGCGCGATTAGCACAGGTCTCCTGCTCAGAGAAGTGAGGCTGGTCCTGGGCTCCTTACCAGTAATAGTGTTGTAGTGGTAGGAGGCATGGGTAAATGCCTGCAGAAGGTAAGCCTTATTCTTAAAACTGTAGTTGATTTTCTTTTCAAAATTTTCAAAACCCGATATAAGGTGATTCAGTGTTTTATCTGCATCTGGATGATCGAACATGCACCGCGGCGGGATCTTCAAACAACCATATTCCAGGTCTTTCAATACAGAAGTGCGCGCGCTGGCCCCCGAAGGGACAGCACAGCTCACTGAAAGGTTCTTTTGTTGGCTGTTGGAATTCTCCCTAGCAGAGCGTCCGGCATTTTCCCGATCAGCCCTTTTAATTACCGGGAGCACCTTCAGCCCCAATGAGCAGAGGAAAAGCTGAGCGGCCCTCTCGCCACAGCTGGTTAAATAGCAGCCCAGCAGGGCTTCCACGCAGTCGGCTATGCTTTTGTCTGCAATGCACTGCTCTGTGTGCAGGTCGTAAGAGATGGACTGCTTTCCTGTGTCAACACCACAGTTTTCTTCTGATGGATTCCAGAACCCCACCACAAAGTCATCCTCTTCAACAGCTTTGCTAGGATCCAGGTAGCACATTGCATCCCAAGAGCTATAGTCAAAATCCTCAAAGTCTGATGAAAATGGCATACCACCTAAGGAGGATTTTTTGGGCATTTTCCATTCATACGCAGAGTCAGTGGTTGAAAAAGGAGACAGAGAAATTTTCTTTACGAAAGCTCCTGATCCCATTAACATGTTATCTATAAATCTGATATGCTCCTGATCGTACTCCAGGAAGTCATCTTCGTAATCGGCCTCCTCCTTGGGAGCCCTCCACATCAGGTCCTCTTCCTCCTCCTCCTCTTCCTCCTCCTCATAGTCGTCCTCCAGTTTGCCATTAGCCAACACGCAGTCTTTTGTCTGAAATGAGGGGGAATGGGAAGGAGGGGAGACATAACTGCTGTTTTTAAAAGGGTTTGAAACTCAATAAAAGCAAGGGTTATGGATAATTTCAAATGACAACCACAAATACTAAAAGGCAACTTTAAAATCATGGCCATTTGTTTTCAATTAACATAAATAAGTTATTTAATCATATAAACAAAGTAAAACATGTTCTTTGAATGTTCATTTTCTAAGTTATAAAATGACCTTTATCCACTACAAAGCTTTAACTTAAAAATTTGGTACATGGATATAAAGTTAAAATTAATGCCCACAGTGCAAAACTTGGGCTCAGAATTCCAGCTCTGGCAGGACCGACAATAAAAGTACTCATACTCCGATCACCGAGATCTTCCATTTCACCGACAAAGCTGACAACGTGGTGACCCGATTTTTTAAGATGATTTTCAAATTAATAAAATAGAATTCCAGATATAGGAAAAGCATTCTTTGCAATTAACTAAAATATGAAAACAGGTTAAAATTATTTTAAAACCTAACTTTAAAAAATATACAATAAAGTTTTATAATGAAGTTTTATCCGTATTTCCACTTCAAAGTACATTTGCTACAATGTAAAACTAAATTGCGTTGCTTGAAAAACAAATGTGGTCACTGAGCTAAGGTATGAACCTGAGAAATCATTCTCCTCCCCTCTACCCTGAGCTCAGTAATGGGGCTAACAGATTATGGCCTAACTGACAAAAACAGAAGAAAATTTAGACTAACATGAAACACAACAACCCAATTTCTGTCAGAAGATCTTTGCTAATTCCAATTTCTTTGGCAAAAGCTTATTTGTGAATGACAGCCTTAATAACAGGCTAGGATCCACTAATGCTCCGACTTCTTAGCAATGCTAGAAAGATGGCAAGTTTCTGTTGTGCAAAAAAAAAAAAAAACACTAGGGAGAAACGTAGGGGGTGTGCTTCAATTTTGATTACGATAACCTTCCAGAGTATTCTGACAAAAAGTTTTCAAACTTTCTGTCAAGCATTTTTTAAATATGGCAGATATTCCATTAAACCAGACTCAAAAAAGTTAGTATATTTGTTTGAAAAGAAATAAATAGAAGTGAGCCAACCCACATATCTAGAACTATATACCTTTACATTTTTTTTTTTAATAAAAAAGTTTATAAAACTTTTTCAAGAACAAAGAAGAGCACCAAAAGACAGACCTCCAAGAGGGTTCCAAGAACTAAAAAAACATCTTTGGTATCACTTTGCCCTGTCCCTGCTCTGGAGAATGGCAAATCACCCAACCTAGCAAGACTTACCTCATTCTTTGTAGACAAACAAGCTGGGGTATAAATAAATACAATTTTTAAAAGTAATAATTCCTGAACATAGAACTCCATTAGTAGTCACTGATCAAACAAGGCATTTCCTGCTAAAAAAATCTGTATTTTTCCAAGGTACTATGAGATGTTTTTTTACCACTGTTTGGTCCTTAAGACCAAAAAAAGGACAAATTGCAATTAAAAAAAAAAAAAAAAAGGCTGCATAATTTTTCAAAAAAATTCTTTAAAATCTTTACATATGCCTTTAGTAAATGTAACCATAAGCTAAAACTGGCAGAGTGCAAAAACCAGCAAACAAAAAATAAGGACTGGGTTTTATCACTAATAAGCTGTATGCTCTTGGACGAAAGTCCTTTAACGCCTCCGGTTTCAGTTTCTTCATCTGCAAAATATGGGGTTCCTCTACCTTATTCAACGGCTTCCAAGGGCACTTTAAGCTCTTTAAAAAAAAAAGTTTCACACAAACCCTTTTCTCTGACCTTCAGCTCAGTCCTTTTACCAGAATTATAAGCTTTCACTTACATCTGTCTCCTGAGGGGCAGAAGCAAGGTAGACAGACAGGAATGGAACAAGCCAAAAACACCTGGTATTCTTTCCAATATAATGGAAGGGCCTAATTTCAATATAAGCCTAAATTATTAAATGAAAATCTGAAAAGTATTTTTAATGTATTACAAGAACCAAAGTGCCAAGTCATCAGAAATGTTAAGGAAAATAACCTTGCACTGTATCTTCAAAAAAAGTATCAAAATGACATAGCAATGTCACCTTTAAGCTACAATTAACAATAACAAAAGTGTCAAATGTACTCTGAGAAAATATTTATGAAGCAGGATAGTTGTCACTGGAATTTTTTTTGTAAAAATGCATCATTTTCTCTAAAGCTCTCAAAATCTATACATTTTTCTTTAAGGTTTATCTAAGTGTCCTGCAAGTATAGTGATTTCTGACACAATTTGCAGAAAAGTTCAATTTCTGTAATAAGCCAAATACTCCCTGAGCTAAAAATACACTCAGTAAATAGGTAAAAATCAGAATACAGGCACAGCGTATGCTACCGGAAATATGTAAGGCAGCTATCTCGGCTACAAGTGCTGTAAAACAAGAAGCCATGAAGAGAATGAATGTTTAGAAAATATAACCTAGGAGAGAAATGGTGCTATCATTGTTGGCATCAAGTAACAACGTGCCAGTTTATCACTAACGCAAAATACATCTCCAGGAAATGAAACTGTGACTTTAACGTTAGGTAGAGGCGCTGGAGTTCTTCCCAGGCAACCCCACCGACTGCGCTTACTGCTAGAGGCCCTCCGGGGTGCCCTCTGGTGGCCTTGGAGACAAGACAAAATGAAGCAGCTGGTGCTGGTATCTGGAGTCTTCAGAAGTCACTGGCAAGATTTAAATGATTTCCAGAAAACTATAACCTTTATTTACACGAGAGGAGAAATAGTCCTAACCCAGAAAACCCTGAGCTGCAAGTGCAAGGGTTCACTGAGATGAGTTCTTTCACGCAGACTGGGTCGGGAGTCACTGAAAAGTCATTTCACTGAACAGACTAAGCACCTATGACAAACTAATGACATCACAGCAAAGTGAAATGCTAAGGGGTTTTGCTCTTCTACGTCTGGAAAAGGAAAATAATAGAAATAGAAACCCTCCTCCATCAAAATTCAAACGCTGGCTCTTCAGGCCGTGAGCAGCCAGTCTGCTCACCGGGTTAACGAAGCACATCTAACTCTGCTGTGCACACCCCACGGAAGGGAGACAAGATCCTCCCCTCACCGAAATCATGAACATTTTTAAGGTATTAAGAAAGTCTCCCAGTTACCAAAAACTTACCATTTCATCTTTTTCCCATTTGTCTGTGTTACTTTTGTCTTGATTTACTACGTAACCGGGGGGAAGCCAATTGACAGGGGGATCGAATATGGACACCACCATGCGGCTGGGCAGTCCCTTCTTCTTTCCAAGGCGATACAGGTTACAGTTGCTGACCTTTAGCAGAAAACATTCATAAAACACTTATCCACAGGTGATCACTGTTGGGATTCACACAAGCCGTGTCAGCATAGCCTCAGCTAAGTGTTCCTGTAACTGGCCACCAGTTAGAAGAGTTACACAGTTTTTCTATCCGTTCACATAGAAGAATATCAAATTCCCAAGCATGCTAGACTGTTTACTCTAGTTACATGAAGATTCCTGAATATAAAATGCAGGTCACAGAAAACTGATGTATGTAAATACACAAATTTCTTATCAATAAGCCAGAAGAAACAGCCAATTTCGAACTTTTGAAACACAAGCTGGTGGCATAAAGTACTAATCGGGACTATTAGAAGAAAAAAGACTCCCTTTTTTATAAAAAGTCAGGACATCAGAATACTCCTGGTAAAATAAAGGAAAAAAAACAAAAATGCTATAAAGTGAAAACTTGCACTGATCAGAGCTAAAACAGTTTTAAATTCCTAGAATCCAAGCCACAAATATGATTTCAATTGTAAAGTTCTCTCACATATTTCTTTTGTTTTGGATGGCATTTCAAGATATTTTTGTTCAACCATTTTAAAATGGTTTAAAAGGTAATAAAGAGGAACTTTGTCTTACATCAATAAAACAGCTTCATTTTCTACCCTCTGGTCCGTTTGTTTTTCCTAATGCCTGTCTTCTCTCTAATTTGCTCAAATCACCGCACTTCTGTCTAGTTTTCACTTGGAAGCCAGGGTCTAGAATTGTCAACCTCATATTCATTTCCTAAAAACTGGGTTCCTTAAAGTACTCCGTGAGCCTTTTCCCACATAACTCAGCTACTACTTAACAATCGCCCACCATGTGAATCGTACTCGGTCAGGCACCCCAAGACAATAAAGTCCACAAGACGGAGTCCCAGCCCTGGCGGGCCACACAGCTGGCAGGGAAGAGGCGTCTACATACCATACTCGTTGCGGGCCACAGTGCTTTCCCACGCTGCCTGAAACGCAACAGTTTTCATAAATGCTAGTTTCCTTCTTCGTACTACGTGAACAAAGCATGGCAGATGCCAACGAAAGGAAAAAGCGGAAGTGGAATCAAAAGAGGTCACATTCAAAGTCGACAGAGGGTTGGCAGGACAGGACGGGAAGAAAGACTAAGTAAGGGACTCAGATGAGGCAAGATCTGGGACAGGCAGCATTCAGCAAGTGGCAATGGGAGAACATTCTTCCAGAAGGAACATCAGCGGAACACAGAGGAGGGCGGTGGGCGCTGATGGGCTCGCACCTGGTTGGGACAGAAGAGCCCTGTGGGGTGTGAGTGCGCAAGCTGAAGGGCCACAAATACAGGCTGAGGGAGCTATAATTAGTTCTGCAGGAAATGAACAGTCAAAGGTTTGTCGGCAGAAAAAATGGATGGGTGTTTGTAATATAAAATAATTTCTTCCTTTCCCAATAAAACCAAACCAAACCCAATGCCACAGAGATGATTCTGAATCATAGCAGCCCTGTGAGACAGAGTAGAACTGCCCCATAGGGCTTCCAAGGAGAGGCTGGTGGATTCGAACCGCTGACCTTTTGGTTAGCAGCCAAACTCTTAACCACTGTGCCTCCAAGGCTCCACAGGGTATACTATTTCTTACTTTATACTCATTCTCAGCCTCTAATATTTTCTTCCCACAACCATCCCTTGGAAATCTCATATGCTCTCAGAGCTTCAATTATCGCCTTTAAAGAAGACTACTCCCAAAGTGTATCTGAGTCCTAAATTCTCAATTTCCTGAACACTTCACTGAACATTTCCACTTGACAGTCCACAAGGTCTCAAAACCCTCATCCTGACCTCCTACGTTTCCATCCACCCACCACTACCCCAAAGACCAGTCTCTCTGTCTCAGACCACACTGGCAGGCAGCAGAGGGGAGAAAGACTGTGGGCCTATCTTCAGACACACTCCTGACTCTGCCCAGACCAGCCAGATACCTTACACAAGATGACTAAACTGCCAGCTACAAAATGGGGACACAAAATATCTACCCCTCAGAGGCTCACTGATAAGATGGCTGTTAACATGCTCAGTAGAGGGGTCTGGTATTACCTATATGACAGAGTAGAACTGCCCCATAGGATTTCCAAAGAGCAGCTGGCGGTTCCAAACTGCCAACCTTTTGGTTGGCAGCCTGAGCTCTAAACTGCTGTGCCACCAGGGCCCCCATATGGAAGCAGATCAGTATAATGGTGAGGAGCGAGATCTCTAATGCCAGGTTTTCTGGGTTCAATCCCAGCACTGCCACTTACTTACCAGGTTACCTTGGGCAAGTTAACTTCTCCTGCCTCAGTGTCCTCATCTATAAAATGCAGGTAATAAAGTATACACCTCACAGGACTAGAATGAGAATGAAATTAGGTAATATACGTAACGTGACTGAAATAGTGCCAGGTTAAAGCAAGCACTTTGTTAGTGTTAACTAAAAACGTTATTTCTCCTGGAACACCGCTCACCCGGTCCCTTCCTCGGCACCTGAACACTAGTTGGGTCCTATTTTCTGCATAAGCTTAGGCTTCTTCGAAGGCCAGCTGAGATCTCAGCTTGGTTTGGTTTTGCTTTTCGACCAAGACTGCACTCATTTGAAAAATACCATTTTTATTACTATTAATAGTCCCTTGATCAAAGTTCCTTCAACAGTGCTTACCACACTCTTTAACCTACCACCCCAGCTTGCAATACAGCTTCACCCTCTTGCCATTTCGAGTCTTTCCTCAGGTATTTCCACACTTCTGACTGGGCCCCAGTTTACGCACTGAGTGCCAACATGCTCTGCACACTCGCCTCTTCCATTAGTGCCTTCCCTGATCACACGCGATAGTCCTTTCTTTTGAGTGCTCACGGTGATTAGCAGCTTTGTAGGTGACTCCTCAAATGAGTGCCTGCTGCCTTGTGACACCTCTTTTACTGCCTTTTAAAAACTCTGCCTTCATTGACTTTCTTCTTTAAGTCTTAATTCTACAACTAAGTTGAAGGATCTACCTTCCTTCGGGCTAGCAGGTACTACTCCCTGAGAACCCGAGTGTCATCCCCATTCGGTGAGACCAGCAAGGTGAAGGTCTGTTATTCTTCCCCTCCCGACTCTCCAAAACCCTGAACACAAGCTCTTCAACACAGACCTGTGTCTCAGCCATGTCTGCATGTCAAGACAGTATTCTCCCAAATAAATGCTTCACCCAAGTACAGCAAAAACTCGACCATGTCTCGTATTTCTTTACAACCCCCTCAGCACCTAGTAGGCACACACATACACAAAGTTTTATTTGAACAAGATTTCTATCAGTAAATAAGGCACACATAGATTGGCTAACCCCAAAGCTTGCGCGCTTCATGGCTGAAAAGCAGATTCCTGTCCACTGCTAGGCACTTACGCCTCAGGCTGCGGCCGGCCCTGAGAGAGATGGAACAGCTGTGCTTATCTGGTGTGGCGATCTCTGGGGTAAGACTTTCCCACGCTCTGAGCTTAAAAATCCAACACTTTGAACCACTTCCAGGCACAGTGAATGATGACTTTTAACTGCTCAAAATCAAAGAACGGTTGGTTACTTCTTACCTTTTTGCTTCTCATGTATGAAAGGCGGCCCTCGTGAGCATCAGGATAAGTGCAAAATAGATACGTGGTGATGGCGTGCTTTAAAAAGGAGTCACCAAGCATTTCAAGCCGCTCCAGGTTAAATCCATCACTAGCATTCGAAAGGGTCAAAGCCTGAAGAATAAGTCCAGGATTTGGGCCAAGAGTCCTTGAGGAATACCCAACAGAAGGGCTCTGCTTGGAATCCATCCTGCCCTTGAGTGCTCCAACAGGCATCATGGCCGCCACGGGACTTCCATCTGAGGTAGATTTGTTAGCATTTCCATCAAAGTATTTATTACTCAGTAGAGTACATTCATCGCTGGGCTTGGGCTGGTTCTCATAATTGTATAAATTCTGAATGGGATATGAGGTAGTTGGTTGTACAGGTATTTCCTGCTTGTAGTAATTCAGCTGATTTCCTTGGCAAAAGTCTCTGTTAGCTAAATCGTAACTGCCATTGGCAAGATTTTTATTGTAAGAAAGACCATTAATTGCTGTAAGATCTGTTGAAACTTCAGTTTGGAGCTTTCCAGGTGACTCGCTGAGTGACGCTCTGCAGTTCACAGACATTTGGTCGTGATTCTCTAGAGAGGAGGTTCTGTTAGCACCTTGATGTGCAGCACGTTCAGGGACTACGGTTGTGCTGTGCTTACAGTAATTGTCATTTTCAGCTGAAGAAGAGTTAGAAATTGAGATGAAAGATTTTCCGTCGATAGATTTTTTCCACCCGAAGTCTAAGTTGGGGTATCTGCAAAGACATTTGGATAACTTTTCAGATCCTTCAAAAGGGCTAGGCTCAAAGCAAGGGAAATCTGAACTAAAAAATGAAGCTCTCTATAACTAGACTCCTACTTTAGAAGGGAAACAAGCTTCCAAGCCAGAAATCAACACTGTTTGGAGTTCTGCGCAGTGCAAACCGTGGCGTGGGACCTTATTTACTGCACTGCTCTAATCCCTTGCCCTAAAGCAGACTGCAGTGGTTAAAGATCACGGAGCTTGGAGCCCACCTGCAGGACCTGGAGCCCCAGGCTGCCTGGGCCGGAATCCCAGGTGCTCCAGTTAACTGGCTGGGTAACTTTGGGCAATTTATAGAATTTCTCGGATGCCTCAGCCTCTGCACTCGAAAATAAGGGCAATAACAATTTCTACCTTGTAGAACTGTCCTAAGGATTAAGTGAGTTAACACACACTACAGCATTTAGGAGCCCTGGTAGCTCAGTGGTTAAGAGCTTGGCTGCTAACCGCAAGGTCAGCAGTTCAAATCCATCAGCCCCTCCTTGAAAATCCTATGGGGCAGCTCTATTGTGTCCTATAGGGTCGCTATGAGTTGGAAGCCACTCAAAGGCAATGAATTTTTTTTTTTTTGGTAGGCGATGTAATTGCATTTAAACCAGTGTTTGACAATGTAGTAGCACTCCATAAATACAGTGATCGTTATTATTATTTATATTTCAAAGTTCCTTTAAGCTCTAGGATCGTTTTGGTCTTGCCAACTAGATGACCACAATTAATTTGAGCAGCTACTAAAGCAAGTAATTTCCTTAGAATGCAGCCACTACTAGTGGGAAGAAAACAATGAAGACTAAGACCTAGGTGAGGCCATCACTTCTTAACACACATTCGGTTTTTAAGGACTGTTCTCACTCTCACGCCAACCATCTGCACTGAAGAAGGAATGATTATTTTTGACCTCAGGGACTCATGTCCCTCCGTGACTTGAAAAGAACGCAGAACTTGATGATGAGAACATAGACTTTCACTGAGCGGTCAAACAATGCATTTATTTCATGTACTAGACATCCGTGCTTTCTTTCTCACTTTTTAATAATTATTTTACATAAAATTAAAATTTTAACTTGGTTCTCATGCAAATAGGATTTCATGACACGTGTTCTTTCTGGCTGCCAGCACCAAAACCAAAAATCAAATCCATTGCTATCAAGTTGATTCCGACTCGTAGCATGACCCTGTAGGACTGCCCCATAGGGCTTTGAAGGAGCAGACTCAAACTGCCGACCTTTTGGTTAATAGCCAAACGCTTAACCACTGCACCAGCAGGGCTCCTGGCTGCCAGCAGAGACTCACCTAAAATCTGCAGGAAGCGATCTGACTCCCACGCCGGCATCGCTGGCCGTCTGGGCTCTTAGCTCCTCTGCAGTCAAAAGGCAGTGAAGGCGATAGAGTATGCTGGGGAGACAGACTGCTTTTCTCCACAGTGATGCTGGGATTGGATGGATGGCACAAAGTTCTGGAACCAGTATCTTTGAGTAAGGAAAAAAGCAGATAGGTAAATAAGCACACGCACACGAAAGAGTGAAAAAGAAAATTAAAGACCGATTTTACTTACGGATAAAGAAAAAAATGTTAAATACTAGTGGCATCTAATTGTAAAAAAAAAATTAAAAATAACCTTTACGGCCAAATGAGATTTACCCTACAATTTACAAAAACAATTTAGGGATAGTATAAAAAAACTATCTACCCCCCGGACGTTGACTTCAAATTCACGGAAGATACAGTGAAATCTGAGGCTCGCGTAGGAACTCCCAGTACACAGCACTCAAAAAAAAACACCCTTTGTTTTTAAATTAGAAGATTACCAGGACGCCACGGACTTAGTATAAAAACAAAATGCTCAAGAGTTACCAAAAACACATTCAAATAAAATTCAACACAATGTTGATTAAAAGAAAACAAAACAAAATCTAAGGGCTAGGTAAATTTTCAAAACTTCACACATTGCTCAGTTCACTTGATCATATAAAATTTAAACGTATCTTTAAAAATATTAAGTTTTGCTGGTGACAACTCACTGGTTACCTGTTTATTCTGCAGGCTTTCCCACTTGGCTTTCCTCTTCTCAGCACTGCTTAGAGGAAGGGCTTTCCCCTTCTGATTCAAATGGCGAGGAGTCAAAAGGTTAAGTCTATAAAGATTTCAAAATAATTTTATTTTATCAAACAAAACTAAAAACACACTCCTGCAGCAGTGCTAACCTCAGTGTGCCTACAAATCACCTAAGGGCTCCTTTGAACTGCAGGCCCCCCCAGCCCCACCTCAGGCAATTCTGTGTGCAAACAACCTCCTGGGTTCCAGAGGGTGAGCCTTTTGCCTGTACCTCTGTCCTCCGGAAAGACTGTCTCGGGTGAACCTACATGCCACCTGCAAAGGTCCTTCCTTACCTGGAAGATGTGTGGTCCACATCCAGCAGTGGCTGGTTGAGATTGGTCAGGTCAAGGTTGTACTTTGTTTTATAATATTCTGCAAAAGTTTCATACTCAGGGGAAGGAAATTTGCTGAGTGGGGTAAGATCAGTGTACACATCAGCTACATAAAATCGATGAGGCTGATCAAAATTGCGATATCTGAAAAAAAAAAAAAAGAGTTACTTTTTGGTTTAAATCAACTACTCTCAAAACACAGCTGTTTTTAATATGGAAATGAAAATTATTATTTGAGAGTAAGGGTTTAAAAGGTTAAAAATAAATATAACATGAATGAAAATTTCAATTCCAAAGAAGATATCTCAGGTGGACTGGAGACAGTAAGAACTATATTTTTATCAAGTAAAAACTGACTATTCTCCCCTCCTGTATCACTAGGCTTCTTGTTCTAAGTGTCTGTATTCTGAATACACAGAAGCTAGATGGCACCTTTAAATATTTCTTAATTTCATCAATATAAACAGTATAACAAATTTCCAATCACCAAGTAACTGAGTAAATACCGTGTACCTAATACTAACCGTGAAAGACACCTGTCACGTAAAACGTATTATTGTGCCGTCTACAATAGTGATAGCTCAATAACATTTAAAACAATGACTTCGAGGTGCAAAAATCAAGAAAGACTGAATCCCAGCCACTCTTCTAATTCTTTGAGAAGTGCCTGTGTTTAATTTCATTGCCCAGAAACTCCATTCCCTAAATTTTCACAAGAAAAAAAGCATCCTGGTTTACTGTTTTCATTGAGGGTTAGTAACACTATTCCTCGCAATGGAATTTTAGAAATAAAACAATTATCTATGATCGAATCCTATAAGACAACTTTGGAGATGAAAAGGATGGAGATTTTCAGAAGAAAACATCGATGTAACTTGGATTACCTGACCTTCCCAAAGCAGACTCCCTTCTCCTGCAGTGTTTTAGGTTTTGTTTTTGAAGCAAGTGAACAGGAGAGAAGAGGCCCAAGGTGCAGGGAGACACCTCTATTCTCTCCTAGTAATGTCAACGGCAAAGTCACGGCTTGCCTACATTCCCAGGTGAACAAGTGAATCTTTTCAAACAACGTATCACCACCATTTTCCTTTCCATTCAAACACCCACCTTGGAATGATAACTGCATCCTGGTAATCTTCTAATTTAAAAACAAAGGGTGTTTCTTTTGAGTATTTTGTACTGGGAATGCCTATGCGAGCTTCAGATTTCTCTATATCTTCCATGAATTTAAAGTCAATGTCCAAAGTGCTGGAGTCATTAACTTAGGGAAGAAAATAAACGCTTTAGCTTGTTACAATATAATGATACAGATAAGATTCTTACTTCAGCTGTATGTTCATTTACTTGTCTACTTCAGAGTTACCCTGGACAAAGAGCATCTTGTAGTATATAAAATAAGCTAATGACAAAGCCAAACTTTCATTTTTTAGTGAGGATCAGTGAGCACCGAAGTCTGGGTCCTTCTTACCAACATTAAGAGGTAGAACACAGTATGCTGAATCAGCGTCTGTAGGTTTAAATTCTAGTGCAGGTTTTTCAAGCCGAAGAATATGTGAGAATATATACTGGTGAAGTCTTGTAATCAACTCAAGCATTTGTAGAGACAACGTGAAGCCAGATTTCTTCAGCTCAATAGCTATGGTAACCTCTCCAGAGCGTGTGTACACGGGAAAGTGCGGAATCTTCACAGAAAGAGAAAAAGCGCCCCCCAAGGTTAATGGGTACTTTACTCATTATAAACATAACTTCAGAAGAGAAATAACACTTTCTATCAAGGGGAGAAAGGAGACCTTGATTTTAAAGTATTAAACATAATGAGGTAACAAAAGGCATCTACTCCTAAATGGTTTTCTTTTTCCTTTTTTGAAAGCAAGATACTTTTAACATAAATGGTCTTCATCACTTGCCTACCTGAGGTATGGGTTTGGCTGTCAATATTCCAAAACATCTCGTGGTATCCTCCGGGGGATAGAGCTTCCGCCTTCTAAAGTTGAGTTCATCAGGTAAAGGGGTCGTTAAAACCATGCCTATCACATACAGGTAACAGGGTTGGTCGGGTTTGGGATAACTATCCCTCAAACATTCTGGAATCTGGGAAGAAAAACTAAGGGTCAAGCTCGAATATAACAGCCTCTCTCCAGGCGCTGTCAAGAAAACAAATTTATTCCTGGTTTTCCTAAAAGCTGACATGTTCACTGAAATCACTCATCTCCCCTCCCAGTAGCCCACATCCTAACCCTCGACACACACTAGCGCTTCCACCTCCTGGAGTGCCCCTGACCTTGAGAGGACATCCTTCCACTTGCCTGTTTTGTCATAGGAGTCCTCTTCTGTCTTAGGCCCATTCATAAATAAAGTAAGAATCTTAACACTAAAGTGAATGGAACAAAAAAAGTCTCTCTAAATGAAATAAACTCTGGGTGGGATCAGACGGATGAGTCCCAGAATCTCTGAGGACAACCACAGTAGCACCGAGGTGAGAAAATCAGTACAGCACCAAAGTGAAGGGGCTGTTCTGAGAAGCTGTGAGGGGAAGGAGCTGAGGCCCTGAGAGGGCCAAACTACAAGGGTCTGGGAAGCTGAGCAGAGGGACCTAGACTTGAGGTAGCTGGAAATAAAAAGCCAGAAAAGGCTAGTGTTCCACTCGTCCTAATCAATACTAACTGCTTTTGGGTAGCACTGCCTTCGTTTCGTGGAACCTGGTCTTCCTGGAACGCTGGTTTCTTCTTCGTCATGTAGATCAAGCTCTTCTTCATATTTAACAGTCTCTTTCCCTACTGGCATCAAATGGTCATCCAGTTCACCTAAGAAACACAAATTAACATAAACAATTCAGATTTTCCTTAGTTAGTAAATAATCCAGGAAAGCACCATGTTAAGATCAAAGTGGAAGAGTACAGAAAACTAAAGCACCTTTACTTTTTTTCTGGATTTTAAAGAATAAGGGTAAAAATTTATAGAACATAAAATTTGCCATTTTAATCACTTCTGAAGTATACGGTTCAGTGGTATTAATTACATTCACCATGCTGTGCAACTATCACCATCATCTATTTCCAGAACTTTCGCATCACCCCAAACAGAAACTCTACGCCCCACTCAGCATGGACTCCCTCCCACTGCCCCCACCCAGACCATGGTGCCCACCAATCTACTTCCTGTTCCTACGCATTTGCCTCCCCTAGATATTCCACATACTTGGGAGCGCCTTTGCTTTTAATAATGTGAATGTAATCAGATACAGTACTTCACGCAAAGTCTTTTTTGACATTCAGATACTAAATATGAGCAGGAGTAAAAACTCCTTCTAAGATTAAAAAATAAAAACATCTAAACAGGAAACAGCATATAACAACACCTCTAATTCTAAAGGCAACAGAAAATGAGTCTTTCCATGAGAAAAGTAATAATTTGTAAACTAGTAAAGACTAATGTGAGGGATTGGCACATTCACAGTGACACAAGTGTTCATGAGTCAACAGTTAAGAAAAGACCTTTATGTATTTGGAAGAGGTCGGCCAAGGGAGCAATAACTACCACTGCCTGGAGTTAAGCTGTGGGAAATAATTTGTTTTTATTTGCATATGCTTCTCAAACACCCTCACCTATTTTGTGCAGTTTTTCACAGCAAATAAGAGCTACAACTCTTTCAGCCAGGCGTACGCAGCTCATTGGTGGACCCTGGAAGTACAAGGAAACCTTTGTGTTGTATATGCACATAGTTGTAACTATATAACCAGCACAATATTAAACATCTACCAAATCTCTGCCCCAATATCTTAAAAGTTCAACTAAGCAGAACGAAGTTCTTTATTTTGAAAAATACCAACAAATTTTTAAAAATCCCAATCTCCATATTTGCAACATGCACCTTTAAAAATCCTGCCCAGTAAAAACTAAACGAGTCACAACTAAGATTTTAATTTGTGGATTCAAATTTCAATAAAAATTTGACGTATTTTACTCTCACGAATACAAACAGACTTTAAAAAAAGAACAAAATGAAGATATACTGGGATGTAACTGCAACTTGAGTAGTACTGGACAACTTTTCACACACAATAGAAATGAGTCATCCGGGAGTATCCGGAAACCGGCATGAGGACCAGAGGCAGAGTTCCAGAAAGGCAGAATTCTGACTCGACAACGACAAATCACCTAGAGCAGCTCCACTATGGTCTCTGCCACCGTCAGCGTCTCAGCCACAGCTCAATGACCTGGCAGAAATGTATGCACTGAGAGCTGGAGCGTGCCCCAGAGGTCCTCTAGTCCAGTTCGATAGTCTGTCAGTCCCACAGTCTACTGAAGGTTCAAATGCCTAGTTTACTACAAAAGAAACATAAACCTACTTTCATAAGTAGATTTTAAAACCAACTATAACTTCTCTTAGAGAAGCTGAAACAATCCATCACCGACGTATTTTAAAGGCACAACCACTTCTTTTTTTTTTTAACTTACAACAATGGAGGCTCGAAGAGGTGAGTTAATTGGCAGATAAAGAGTTGAATAAAAGGTACCATCGGGCAACTCTCGGGTTCTACACTTAGGAGCTAGATGAGTGAACGGGTCACTTGGTAATCTAGCACAGTATCTGTGAAGAAAAAGAAATTCTGATGGTGAATCTTCAATGAAGGAAGAGATGCAAAAACTTGTATTGACACTCATCATCTAAAGTTTGTTTGATTTCTCAAGTCTCCCTTTCCTCCTACCGGATCTGTGTTTACACTCAGAGTTTGAACTTGATTGTTTCCAACTTGCAACAAGGTGGACAGTGCTGTCCAGCAGAACCTTCCGTGATGCTGTTCTGTATCTGTGCTGTCCAACAAGACAGCCACTGAGGACACACAGTCACTGAGCACTCAAAGTGCTTGAAGTTTAACTCAGTAACTGAATTTTCATTTTATTTAATTTTATTTAAAGCTAAAACTTAATTTAAATTTAAATAGCCACATGTGTCTAGTGCTCCATACTGGACAGTGCAGAAAGTACTGTTTAGAATCTGTAAAGAGAACATATTGTCAATGTTTGCTCCTTAATCATCTCATCTGCCAGCAACCATCAGGGCCGGCACAGGAAAGGCCTGGGAAGGTGGTGGAAGGGCAGCACAGCACTGACACGAGAAGGCACCAGGGCAGGAAGACCACCGGCAGCAGCACGGGCAGAGCGTCAGGGCACCGCAGGAAGGTAGCCGGGGAGAGCCAGGGTCCAGGTAAGGACCTGGCTGTCGGGCCAGGAACCAGAGCCGCTGGAGAAACAGCCAATTCCAGCGCTAGGCAGGGAAGTCGGAGTTGAGACTAGGGCATCTTACTGGGACATAAAATAAGTAAGTATTCAGAGAATAAACGGGACATGGTAAAAAGACACAGAAGCTAGCATGAAATGGATCCCACTGCCAAATCTAGGACAATTTTAACACCAAAATAATAATAACACAATAGTAACGGATTACAACCTACTGAATAAAACATGAGCCCATAAGCTCACAAGGAAATAAAAAATTAAACAAATAAATACATGGAGCGGAGAGAAAGTTCCTCTTCACAGCAGACTGCCAACTAATAAATGCAGAAAGACTGTTACTAGAAAATCACCATTCAGCAGCCACCACCGTAATAATTAATTCAAGCAGGAAACATCAGCAGAGGCTCAGACCAATGGGTGAGCCTGGGAAGAGGGAGAAACGTTAGTGACGATAAGGGGGGAGGCGGCTTTGTGGGGTAGAGGAAGCAGCGGACTTTCTTCACGTGATCAAAGTGAGCACCACCAGTGAGCAGACAAACGACATCACGGGCCACTCATCGAGGTAGAACGAGAACAGGGCATCACCTCAGTGACGTGCTGGCCAAAAACGCACAGCCTGGGTCTAATCATGAGAAAGTATCAGATAACCCCAAACCGAAGGCCCTGTAATGTTCAAAAGTTTCCAGGTCATTAAAGTCAAGGAAATCAGTTCCAGATAGAAGGCGGCTGCTGCTGCTGTTGGGGCCGCTGAGTCGAATGCAGACTGCTCTGCTGGGTTTTCTACGCTGTGATCTTTCACAGAAGCAGATCGCCAAGTCCTTCTCCCCTGGAGAAGCTGGCTGGGTCCGAGCTGCCAGCCTTACAGTTAGCAGCCAAGCGCTTAACTGTTGAGGAACCAGGGCTCCTTGCAGGAGACTAGGGAGATGTAACAAATTGGTACAACCAGTGACCAGGAATGGATCCTTTTGCTACGAAGGACATTCCTGTGACGTCTGAATGGGTTTCTCTAGGGGAAGGGCATACCCAGTCCCAGTGCCGTCAAGTCGATTCCGACTCATAGTGACCCTACAGGACAGAAGGGTTTATGGGTGGTCTTTATAGTATCCTTGCAACTTTTTAAAGTTTGAAATTGTTTGGAGATAAAACACTGAAGAGAAAATCTTACATTTGCACCTTTATTTTGATCTCCAAATGAAATTTATTCTTATCGAGATATGTGTTTTTCTTAGCTCTTAGAAATATTACCAGCTCAAGATAAATTAGAACACCCCAAAATACAAATTAATTTATTGTAATCTTACGTGAATGCTAACAACAAATTCAACATTAACTGACATTTATGGCACAAAACAACACATTTTAGCATTTAGAAAAAAAATTAGTGACTATTATCAAATTAAATCTAATCAAAATAAACATGCCTTCATTATGTCAGACTTGTTAATGAGTACTAAATATTTATTACTACACAATATAGTTTCTACATTTTGACCAAAAGGGGGGAAAAAAAAGAATTAAAAAAGCAACTTCTTTTTCTTCTCTCATCAAAACATTACATGCCATAAACAAAAAGATTGGTGACTGTAAAATGTAAACAACAACAGGATACTGAGAGGTTTAGATTAAATCCTGCAATACAGGCAGGCTGTCCACGCAAATGATTGATACCACACCTATTGATGTGTCCAATGGCAGTATTGATCGTGACTCTGGGACCACCATCATCGGGCCTCAACACATACGGTGGGAAAACATCGTCGTCATCTACAACAGGTTCAAGGTCAGTCTCACCAGCATCAGCTGACTTGGAACATTTGTTTCTCAAGATCTGAACATTTTAAAAACAGAACTTGTGATGAGAAAAAAATGCCCTCTCTGCTGTAAGTTACTTGTCAGCTTCTGTGCCTGTAGAAACAGTTCTCTTCACCTGAAACATCCGCCTCATTTAAACGCAGTTCAATATCCCAGAATCAGCTGCTGTAGGAAATTTCTCCCAGTGATTCCCTCCCAGCTCCAATCATGTGGAGACACTTACCACACAGGGACGAGGCTTATACTGTATGACCCCCGCTCCGCGCAACACACACACACATAAATGTGTGATTGTCTTTCATGAATAATAGGGTCTATGTCATCAATCCCAGAACACTCCACAACTCAAGAAATCAACAGCCACTTCACTGTCCCCAATAACATAACACTCTGCCAGGCAACCTTCCCTAATAATCCACATGACTATTTCACTACTATTTTATTGTATGCTTTCAAACACCTTGTAAAATATTGCTGGGTCTTCGTCTGGATCACTCCCAACTGCACTTTATAATATACACATTGCGGGCCCCCCATTAAAACTGTTCTCTGTAGACAAACCTGTTTTCATCTACTCCTATGCACACAAAGAATGATAACTTAAAGATGCCGTATTTCCTTTTGGCTCTTACCTTTTCAATAGCTTTGTAGGTTTTAAGGTCTTCTTCAAAACTTTTTATTTTGTCTGTATCTGCTAACATTATATAATTAGAGATCGGGGCTCTTGCTCTTCCCTTAGATTGAACATAGGATCGATATTCAGTGGGCAAATCAAAACGAACTACCAAGTTGCATTTTGGAATATCAACACCTTCTTCTACAATACTTGTCGCAATAAGCAGGTTGGTCTCATGCGCTCGAAATTTCCTAAGTACCTGGGGGAAAAACAAATTAACCAAGAAAAGCAATGCTCAGAAATATATCTAAATTTCTTCACAATCATTAGCATTACAGACTTCACAGTAACACGTCAATTAATTTCCAAAAAAAATAAGAGTAAAAATAAGTGACAACTGTCATTTCTGACACATAATCCAAACATGCTAATTTGTTAAGGCCAGGCTAAAGATGACAATAACACAGAAAAATTCGGGATACATGGACACACGGACCAAGAAAACTTCAACTTAATGACAGTGGTTTTTAACTGAAGGTGGCTTAAAAATCAAAATGCCTTGCTGCAAAGAGGCTAGAGTTGATCCGTGGAGCTGGAGCGAAGACGGGTCAGAGTTACTGCTGAAGGGTTACTGGGTTTCTGCTTGGGGTGACGTAAAACTTTGGGACATAGATAGTTGTGACAGTGGTGCAGCAGGGTGAATGCGATTAATATCACTAAATTGTACACTAAAAAGAGGTTAGGATGGCAAATTTTTTCCTGTATATATTTCACGACAACTTTTTTTTTTTTTTTTTAATCAAATTGCCTTTCTATTCCCCTAAGCACCCATGTACAACCCACACAGCGTCTTTGGGTTACACTTCTTTCACCACCACGAGGGGATCCAGCCAAGTGAGTGACCAAATGAAGTCACGTCTGGAGTCCTGTGGAGATTCTGACCCTCCACGGTGATAGCTGATGTTTGTGATGCTTTGTTAACACCTTTCCAAAGACGGCAAAAATTTTCCACTGAAATTCTTAAACCACTTGGAATTAAAAATTATAAGCAAGGAATTATTTTCTGGCATCCTGGAATTTTTCAATTTAAGGAATTAAAACTATGATTAAAAAATAAAATGAAAACACTTTTCATACTGTATTTAAAATATACATAATTTCCCAACCCAGACAAGTTAAATAATGCAGTAAGCTGGTTTTTAGAATGACAGCTGTACTTCACTCTGGCTATTGGACTCCTCAAACTTGGAATATCATTAAAAAGGTATGATTTGGAAAGTGATTTCAACATGAATTAGTCTGCTAATGTGAAGTTATATAACAAAGTTTAAATAAAAAGTTTGTTGGTGAGAACATTATATTAGGTTTTGGCATCTTTGATATTGTTCCCTATATTAAGACCTTAAATAGCACAAAAAAAAATTAAGCCAAAATCTACAAAATATAGTATTATTTTTAAAATATCAAACCAAGGTAGGTTTTAACACAAAACCCCTTCCTAGGCAAAGACCTCAGTTTGTTGCTTCATAGTCTGAGCAGGCGTGATGGTTACACCTTGGTTTTTCTATGGAAGGTAGCTATGTGCCATCATTCCAATAGAGGAAAACGAAATGGCTGATGACCATTAAGACACAAAATTAATGTACTGGACAGCTATTCTAATTCTGAGCACATGATTCACTGCGCAGCTACCTCAGAGGAGACAGCTGTTTTTATATATGAACAAATTATCTACATTACAAACAAATGCTGGGGAACTATGACGAAAGGAGTTCTGATGGGCGTACAGTTGTCTACACAGTTGGCCTTCCGTATCTGTGGGTTCTGCATTCACAGATTCAATCAACCTCGAATCAAAAATGTGTGTGTGTGTGGGGGGGGAGTTCCAAAAAGCAAAACTTGAATTTGCCGTGCGCTGCACACGTGCTGAACCCTCGCCAACGAAGTGATGTGCAGGCATCCCCTGCTGTAGCCTCCCACCGTCTCACAGATCCTCGGTCTCTCTCCAGCAGTCACGGTTTGAGCACTGTTCACACATACGCGCCATTTTATATAAGGGACTCAGACATCTGCGGATTTTGGTATCCTCGGGGATCCTGGAACCAATCTCCCGCGGGTACCAAGAGACGACAGTCTATGTTCTGAAGATCGTTACTGTATGATTATCTTAAGTTACCTCTTCCTGTTTTCTGAATTCTGCTTCCATCTGTTTGTTACGAGGCTGGTTCTTTCCAATGCCATGTCCAGTTATGAAATTGCTGCTGATATAAGCCAGCTCTGGATCCTGTTTGCCAGCTTCCTTTATCAATCTAAGAACATTACACACATGTGGCAGTTAAACATTGCTGAGGGAAAAAATAATTATAACTTTTGTTTGTAACCTCTCCCTTAAGATGGAAATAAACGTTATCTTTTGCCAACATACTTAACAAAATGGTCTTGGTTTTTTTCAACTAGGTTAAACAGACATCCCTGCTGCTCTTCAGCCCATGGATACGTAGACCAAGTATTTATAATGCCAAATATGAGGCTGATTTATACCGACAGTGACATGGCCACATTACCCCAAACTTTCTGAGCGGCAATACTGACCTATCAGAAATGTGGCCCAGGACGGGCAGAGCTAGGCAGAGAGAAGCACGGCTCCTCATCCTCACCCCCCTTGGCTTCAGGACAGGACTTTACAATGAAGACAGTTACGCATAGCTCAGTGCACTTCTCCAAACAGGTGCACAGCCTGGAGCTGCAGCCCTGGCCTTTTCTCTGCTGGCCATCCTTACGCAGAACAAGTACCAACACTCTGACACCAAAGGGCAAATTTCTACAGCAAAGAAACCTTATTCCCACTCCGTATTTAATCAAAGCATCCCAGCTGTGTGTGAAAAACAAGCACAACTCTGTCTTTTAGTCTTACTCCAACACCCTGTATCACTGGAAGTAGAGCCTTGGGGAAGAAATGCCTGGCTAGATAAGCCTCTCAATTCCCAATACTTTCCCACCTCCAGAATCTACTCCCCAAAGCTGAGCGTAATAAAACACTAGGCTCCAGCCAAGCAATGCACAAAGTTCCCCAGCCCATCCTGTCAGTGGACAAGAAAGACTCCAGCTTTGTCCTCCTTCTGCCTGCTCCTCTTTTGTAGCCAGTGTGCTAGCAACTGAAAGCTGGCCTTGAAGCTAAGAAATGGAAAGGGGCTGCAGGATGGGATCACGTTACACAGGTACAGAGGTTAACAGTTGGTGTTGCCATTACAGCTATTTTGGAAATATCCACATTCAAAAACTCAGCACGGAGGATAAATGGTTCCACACCTGACGTAAGTGATCCCACATGGTTCTTCTGAAGCCATACTACAACACAGCATCAATTCCTAATAGAAAATTGCGTTTTTAAGTCAAACCATTCTTTTCCTAAATACATGAAACAGACTAATATCAAAGAGCTGGAAGAAACCTTGAGTGGCCATCTAGAGTATCTTTCTGACTCCCAATCAGCCAAACATTTGCATGTCCAGGTTAGTCTAAGAGTCTGTCCCACAGTTCGAGAAGGTAAAATGTCCAGAATCAGAAACCACCTTAATATGTTCAAAAGCTTTTTAGTTATTATAATAAACTCATTATGTCAGAGATAGAAAGCAGTCTTACATGCCAACAGATGGCATGACCAAAAGTCTAAAATATCAGGTAGATTATCTTAGAATACATAGATCCAAATGCTAGTATATAGAAGCACCAATTTGAATGTAATAAAGGTAAAAAAAAATGCACTTCAAGTTAGTCCTAATTAGGTGAAGAGTGTGTTTTGCCTTGTCAAAATGATCAAACCGGCAGACTTCAATTAACTGAGAAACGGAGGCACCAGAGTGATCTCCCTGATGAAGCCCCATCAATACAGCAGAGAACAGAAAGGACAATATGCACAATAATAAACAAAATCTCCTGTAAGAAATCATTAAACACCACATGCCTAACCTGATGAAGTTTAGACAGAAAAAATCTATTCCTCTATCACATGAATTTAAGGGGTGCCTCTGTACCCAAGACAAAGCTACGACCGTCAGGGGAAAAAAAGTGTCCACTGTCCTCAGGGGGCGTACAAGTGAGTAACACAAACCGCTTAAGGATTTCACAGCTCCACAGCCCCGCAGGACAGAGTCTTGTCTGGGCCTTTTACACCAAGTTTAAGCAAGCTGCTCCACACGGAAGCTGTTCAATAAGCTACCCTGTTCTCCTGTGTGGAGGCTTCTTAAGCTATCTATAGTGAAGAACCTTTTTTGTTTGTTTGTTTAGAATTCCCAATCCATCAATCTTTTTATAAAATTACCCAGAAATAAGTTACTGTTAAATTACCACCACACTGCAGCTGCAGCAACAGGCTCAAAACAC
The DNA here is from genome assembly GCF_030014295.1 of Loxodonta africana. Classification (NCBI taxonomy): domain Eukaryota; kingdom Metazoa; phylum Chordata; class Mammalia; order Proboscidea; family Elephantidae; genus Loxodonta; species Loxodonta africana. The sequence continues at coordinate 108,226,074 of NC_087351.1, forward strand.
AGCTGACAACTGTGAGGATGGCACCGGACCGGCGGCGTTTCCTTCTGCTGTGCACAGGTCATTATGAGTCAGAACTGACCCGACAGCACCCAACAACCACAACTACTTAAAACAAAATTTTAAAAGCATTAAAACTCAAGTGCCGATTTTCATTATATTCAAGAGACATAAAATTACCGTCAAACTGCTGTGAAAGTTTCTAAATGCTTCCTCTCCATTTCTCAGTCTACCTCACCGTGGAGTTAAGGTAACTGGTGGTGGGCTGGCACCAGTTGGCAGACTACCCTTTGAGAAGCGCTGCTCTGATGTTTGTGTATCTGAGCAAATCACCTCCCCAATTAGACTGGAAATAGCAAGACCAAAAACAGAAGTATCTATGGTAGATACAGAAAAAAATTCAAGGGTACACACACATCAACACATCACTTGAAATCTCTATCAGACACTTTAAGTATATTATCAAGAGTAAGTTTCTCATTCAAAAGTTTTATACACAAATTGTTTTATGATGCTGGTTACAATCCCTGCAATGTGTCAGCACTCTCCCCGTTTCCCTTTCCCCCTGGGTTCCCCGTGTCCAGTCACCCAGTTTTCCTGTCCCTTCCTGCCTTCCTGTCTTTGCTTTCAGGCAGCTGTTGCCCATTTGGTCTCATCTGTGTGTTGTTTTGTCTTATAGGCTTGTCAAATCTTTGGCTGGAAGGTGAACTTCGGGAGTGGCTTCAGTTCTGAGTTAGCAGGGTGTCCGGGGGCCACAGTCTCAGAGGTTCCTCCAGTCTCAATAATGCTTTTAATAGTATCCCTTACTTCTTATATTTTCTTATCAATGTGAAAACATCAAATGTAATTCCTCTTCAATCTTACCAACAACAAAAAAAAAGAACCCTATCACAGTATCAGTATCTCCCAAATGTGTGCAGGAATTAGCACCTACTATGTGCTGGGTGGAGCCTGGTGGCAGAGTGGTTAAGGGCTGGGCTGCTAACCAAAAGGCTGGCAGTTCGAATCGACCAGCCACTCCTTGGAAACCCTATGGGGCAGCTCTACTCTGTTCTATAGGGTCACTATGAGTCAGAATCAACTCAACAGCAGTGGGTTTGGTTTTGGTTTTTGGTATGCCAGGTGATAAAACTGCTAGTTTTACAGTTTTACATACATTGTCATTTGAACTTTAGTAAGAGCCCAGTAAAAGAGAGCGGTATCATTACTAGTTTACGGATGAAAAAACTGAGGCTTAAAAGTTAAATAACTTTCACAAAACATACATCCAAAAAGTGGGTAGAAATAAAAGGAACCAGGGCTCCTCGGAGAATCAGCTGATTCTAGGGTTGGGGCAGGGAAAACACAGGAAGAGCCTGAAAGTAAGGCAGTGCCGGGGTGGATTATCCAATAAACACAATTAAGCCTGTGCTTACCTTGCTCACTAGGTCATCCGCACCTGGCAGGGGCTACAAGTTTAAAAAGGGGTTTTGATTCCATAAGAAGGAGATGTGGGTTTGGGAGAGAGACAGATGCAAACCATACTTAGAAAAACAATCTTTGATGTGGTGAAAAAAACGTGGCTACATTTGATCTGGTAAGCAAGGTAAGCATTGTGCTTACCTTGCTTATTGGATACTCCACCCCTGGAAGATGCCCAAAAGACACAACGATGGGGACAAATCTAAGAGACACAGGAACTAACTTCCAAGGGCTTCCCCAATGGCTAAAATTGGAACGATATGAGCATCAAAACAAAAAACATAGTAGATTATAACCCAAAGTATAAAATAAACAAGAGTCCAGCTGATAAGAATATACGATCCAATAAATACACAGATTAAAAAAACTGGTAAAAGAGACAAGTTTTCCTTACAGAAGAATTCCAAACAACATAAGACAAATACAGCCCTCTTCAGGAGGTAGAGCTTAATCCCTCCCACTCCCCACTTCCCAGGGTGGGTTAGACTTAGTGACTTGCTTCCAAAGAGCAGAGTACAAGAAGGGAAAACTAGTTAACTTTCCAGTGGGCAAGCCCAGCAAACACTACCTTAACCAAGTGATGAAGTTTACCACCACCTGTGGTAAGTCATGTTGATACAATTAACCCATTGCTGTTGAGTCAATTCCAACTCACAGTGACCCTATAGGACAAAGAAGGACAGCCCCATAGGGTTTGCAAGGCTGTAATCTTACAGAGGAGCCCTGGTGGCACAGTGGTTAAGCGCTTGGCTGCTAACCGAAAGGTTGACAGTTCAAATCCACCAGCCACTCATTGGAAACCCTATGGGGCAGTCTGACAGAAGTGAGTTTGGTTTTGGGGTTTTTTAATCTTTATGAAAGCAGGCTGCCACATCTATCTCCCATGGAGCAGCTGGTGGGCTTGAACTGCTGATCTTTCAGCTAGCAGCCAAGTGCTGTACCACTGCACCACCAGCCAGAAGGGTACTTTACCCCTATAATTCAAGTCTAATACTAAGAAAAAAGAAAAACATCAAGACAAACTCAAATTGAGGGGCATTCTACAAAATACCTCACCAGTCTCCCCAAGACTGTCAAGGTCACCGCAAACAAGGAAAGACCGAGAAACCATAACAGACCATAGGGGGCTGAGGAGACACGACAACTCAGTGCAATTCCTTGGACTGGAATGAGGACATTAAAGGGAAAACTGGTGAAATCCAAATAAAGCCTCGAGTTTAGTTAACAGTTATGTACCAATGTCAGTTTCCTAGTTGCGGCAAATATACCACAGTAATGTATGTAATGTATGATGTTAAAAATGGTGGGAGGGGCAGAGCGGGAGGACCCGGGTAAGGGGTATACAGGAACTCTCCGCAACTTTCTCGTAAACGTAAAATTATTCCAAAATACAAATTTATTAGGCACCAAGGAGGGGAAGGGAAAGACAGGATGTGAACCAAGGTTTGTCCACCGTCAACATCACACAACACTAGTAGGTTACACACAGAGCGGAAAGGCCACTGGACTTGGAGACTGGAAACCATTTCCTGTCACTTGTCATCTAGGTGATTCTGGGAGGGTCACAAACTGAGTCTCAGTTTCCTCATCTGTAATATGGTAAGAACACCTACCCCCCTTCCTCACAGAGTGTTGTAAAAATTAAAAGAATATATGTAAAAGTAACTTACAAACCGGAGAGTCCTATACGAGTATGAGCTAAAGGGAAAACTATAAGCATAAGACCATAGCAACACCGACATGCAAAACTAAGTCTGATTTCATTTTTAATCAGGAGAGTAGAAAACTGCACGAGTATTACAATAGTTTACGCTCACACACAACTGTTCACTGAAGAAGGGTTTTTCCTTCCATTAAACTGATGGAAGGAAAGAATCTGGACTTCAGGAAGTTTTTCTAAGCTTATTAAAAAGCTTACTGGAACAAGACCTCTATTGTACATTTAATTAGCTGCCTATAAAGTCAACCAGCAGAGCGCTCTTGAGTCATCATACAACACTAAATTCCAGCCACATTTTATGGAAGCTGATCACAATCTGATCCCCAAAGTAACTGACTGATTATGGATAAACCTTTTCAGGTTAATATTCCTGCAGTGAAAACTAGCATGTCTGTACATAAAAAAGGCATGTAGAGAACCAGAAAGAAAGTAAACCCATTTTTTTCTTCTCTCCAAGCCCCAGAAACTTTATTCAATCCTCCTACCCTCCTGTACAGGGGAAGGTGAGGTTTTTATAACTAGACTGAGAGCTCTGCCATGTTCTGACCCCTGGAGTGCCTCTCCCCCTCCTTCTCAGAGAAGAAACGATCCCTCGACAGTCCTGCCCTCCCAGCCCGTCTCCTGGCAGTCTTCCTGCTACAAAGCACTGGTTTCCACCCTAGGGCATTATGACTGCAGAACGGACTGGAAATAGGGAGTGAGGATATCAGGATTTTAGAACCACCTCTGCCACTAACTAGCAATTTAACTTAGGGAAAATCACTTTTCCTCCTGAGGCCCTTTCTCTTTTTTTGTAAAAACAAGTGGGTTGGATTAGATAGTCAGTGAGGTCCCTTTCCCCAACCTTAAACTTCTGATTTGAATGTAATTCACTACTAAGTTATTTTACTTCACATTCATCAGAAGGATCAGGCCCAACGACTATGAAAATTACCAGACTGAAAACTGCCAGATGACTACCCTAGAGTCCAATTTCTCCTTACTCAAAAAAGTTTTTAAAACCTCTAAACATTCAGCAGCAGTTAAGAAAAAAAAAATTCTAATTACCTCAGGAAACAAAGCTTAATTTTTCCTCAGAGATCACTACTTGCAGAAGGCTCTCAGGGATCAACTCTGGCCAATTACTAGATCTCACATAAAAGTATATTGTCTTAAGTACAAAATAAAGACCATTTTTGGCAAAAAAAAAAAAAAATAGAGCATCTATCCCCAAACCGAAAGAACCACATATTAAGTGACCGTTTGACACAAATTGGAAGTACAGCTCCTTGGCTGGATCTATATCCAGGAAAAATAAATTTTTATTAATGATGTGGGTAGGGGGCTAGAATCCACAACCTAAAATCTGGATTCACCATCACCTTAGCTAATATTCTCAGAACGCTTCCCTAACATTCTTATTCTCTTCTGAGCCAGAAGGTTTTAACATGTAGTCTATGAACCACTATAAACTAAAATATCCAGTTATTCTGAACTTTCTCCACTGGAGACTAGCAAATCTGAATCAACATTCCTTGAAGAAAACGAAGTTAACAGAAATTAGCCACGATGACAGTCAGATAAAATTTATCCTAAGATTATTAACAGGAGAAAGCTTGGTGTGAAACGCTTTAACACATGCCTAGCTCAAAAAGATTAATAAACACCCGACTTGAATTTAACTGAATTGAATTAAAAACAAAGAATGCTTTACTTTAATGTAACTTAATTTTTCTACGAATGCTCTCTATTTTAGATGGATTTGGTGGATTGTTATCTTGTAAGAAAAAAGTCTCAGTCATGGCAAACCTAGCCTTCTGTGACAGCTACTTATATGTAAAGATCTTCTATCAACCCTGGAAACCCTGGTGGTGTAGTGGTTGAGAGCTACGGCTGCTAACCAAAACGTTGGCAGTTCAAATCTACCAGGTGCTCCTTGGAAACCATATGGGGCAGTTCTACTGTCCCACAGGGTCGCTATGAGTCAGTGTCGACTCAACAGCAACCCCAAAAACCAAAACCAGCTGTATCCTCAACTGCAAAAGGTTAAGATTTTTTTTGTTTTTTTTTTCCTAGCAATCCCAGTGTAGCGTTGCGATGGTACCAAGTAAAGGACACTTACATAACCCTTCCGCTAGCTCTTAAAGCTATCACAGCGTTGTCACTTCACCAAACAAAAGGCTTCCTTGTTCTACTCTAGGGGAAAAAAAATGTTAATCTTAAAATTTTACCTGTTTAAGACAACTGCTGTATATCTTCTCTCCACAAAAATAATTCCGCATAAAATATTGGTAAACGGAGAAGGAAAATTTGTCTCTGGTTTCTCTTTTTCTTCAATTTCTTCATCCTCATCATCATCCTCAGAATCACTCCAAGACACGTAATTGTCCTGATTGCGATTATTATACCACTCAACGCTCTCAAACTGCTGCCGCTCGTACGGTTTGTATTTGCGTAAGATCTCGAGCAGCTTTATGACTTTCGGAGTGACAAATTTCAGGTCAAGTGAGGCAGGTGAGAAGTGCTCTTCACACAGTGCATGGATTTTCCTTAGGAAAGTGTCTGTAAACAATAGAAATTTCCTGTGCAGCTCCTCTTGTTCATGCTTGATGTATTTCTGCAGTTCTCTTACCATCATCCCAGCTACTTTATCTGCACACCAGGGCCCCAGAACTACCAATACCGCACGACAGTCTGACAGTATCTACAGAAAAAATTTAAAAAGTCAAATGCTAAGCAATATTCATGTGGCATTTTCATATGGGGCTTTAACTTGAATTTAAGTTGTCCTCAAACTGCCCCTTCAAGATAAATTTACCCCATTAATGTAAACGCTGAGGTTAATTTCCTAAGGTTGGAGGGAGGGATCAGAGGCCCTTTCAAGCTGTGCTTTCCTATATACATAGAGCGAGAGAGAGAGAGAGAGAAAGGGACCCTGGTTGCCAGTGATTTAACTGCTGGGCTGCTAATCAAAATGTTGGCAGTTCAAGCCCACCAGCCACTCTGTGACAGAAAGCTGTGAGAGTCTGCTTGCATAAAGATTTACAGCCTTGGAAACCCGATGGGGCACTACTATGTCCTCTAAGATCACTATGAGTCGGAATCGACTCGATGGCAATGGGTTTTTTTTGGGTTTGTATATAGAGAGAGGCAGAGAGAGATAGACAGCAGACAGATTAACCCTGCGTGGCACAAACAGCTAACACACTCAGCTTCTAACCAAAATGTTGGAGGTTTAAGTCTACACAGAGGCACCTTGGAAAAAAGGCCTGGCAATTTACTTCCAAAAAATCAGTCACTGAAAACCCTATGGAGCACAGTTCTACTCTGACACAAATGGGATGGCAGGAGTCAGAACTGGCTCGATGGCAACTGGTTTATTGGAGATATACAGACACACACATATATCCAGGACGCTTTTTTTTTTTTTAGGTGAAAATAATTAAATAGAAATTAAAAGATGGAATCATACAAGGTTAAAAAAACTTAATTTGGACCTGTGACTAGTTAGAACTACAACCAAGTCATTTACTTCCTGGCAAAATAAGCAAGGCATTATACATGTTATCAAGAAAGAACAAAACAGTTTTCCTTGAGCTTTATCTACAGACAACATCCTGATTTTTTAAGGCCAGAACTATGGATGATTTTTGGCCAGTCTAAGCCAGCACTTCCGTCTGCAATGGCGAGGTTGTTCTGAAACCGCTGTACAGTGTGTCCTCTGTGAACATTTCGATGAAAACAACTGCACCAGGTCAGGTCAGCTAATGCCAGATGCTGATATCGGAGCCTGCTTAGTGCGCCGCCTCCTACAATCCCGGCTCAGGGCAGAGTGTAAGCCGTAACCTGGCAGTAACTGAGGGGTCACCAGGTCTGCAGGCAAGCAGGAGACATACTGGGCTGAGAAACATTTGAGCACTGCTGCTCTGGGAAAAGCCAGCAAGAGAGAAACGAAGGCTGAGAGTCAGTATAACACAGTATTAACACAGTATTCGCAAATGTCCGCAAAGCCCTAGGCCTGCTTTAACGTATCAGGGTCACCTGGAGGACTCCACCCCGAGCGAGCAGATCCACCAGGTTTGGAGTGGGCCCGTCACTGGCATTTCTAACAAGTTCCCAGGAGATGCTGATGCTGACAGCCCAGGGGCACACAGTGAGAACCCTACTCTCAAAGCTGCAGCACAGGGGCGACAGGCTCTTACCAATTACCCACACTAGGAAACATAAAGACTCATTCAGCCTGAGGGTGGAGCTCATTCACCTGACCAAAGAGGAAAAAAACCTGACCCCCTCTCCATACTGAAATATCCACGACCCCAAATCAGGGAGATCTCTACTTAATAACGTAATTGTTATGTTACGCTTCTACCAGAGGGGTAGGAAGATAAGGCCTTAAACTAAATACCTAGAAAACAGCCTCATTAGAAGCATATTTTTACGTCAGTATTAAAAACAAATAGAAGCTTTTTATTATACTTTTACAACATTTACTTTGTATATGTTTTACCTGTTTAGAAATTAAAGTAGAATCTCTCTCTTTTGAATGTACGGATATGTTACAGTCGTTGATAAAATTAAGTGCTTCTTCTAATTCCATCAGCAGTCTTTCATAAAGCCCACTCCTGTCAGTAAAAGGTCCGCAATCCACCACAATTTCACATGGCTGAGAAGTGTATCTTTAGGGTCAGAAACAAAAGCTGTCAGTACCTAGCAACAGTGAAAATACAACTGCTTCAGTTAAAAAAAAAAAAAAAATTTTTTTTTTTTTTTCATAAAACAAGAAAAAAAAAAGAATACATACTAATAGGCTAAAATGTTAGCAATGGGCTGGGGTTTTAGGTGATTCTTTTAATTATTACCTTTCCATATTACTGAATTTCTCCACAGTAAACACATAACTTTTTTTTTTTTTGTAAACCAATAGGTATCCTTCAAAACGAAGGAGAAGAAAGGAAGAAGAGAGGACTAAAAATTGAGCACCGGCCACATTACACAGGGGCTTTAGATTCTCCTTTATCAAGGCTTGAACTGGGTCCTTCAGGTTGGAACCCCTGCTGAGAATTTGCATTTCTAACAAGTTCCCAGGTCATGCTAACGCTGCTGGTTAGGGACCAATTCTGGGGACCACTAGTAGAGCTGCGGTTCTCAAAGTGTGTTACACACAAGAATCACTTGGGGATCTTGTTAAAATGCAGCTTCTGATTTAGTGTATCTCTGGGTTGAAATGCACATTCTCAGCAGGGGTTTGAACTGGAACAAACCGATTCGAGGCCCTGTATTTAATCCTCACTCAGGGAGGATTACGAAGGCTCAAGACAGTAAGTTATCTTGTCCAAGCCAAAACTCAGGACTGCCTTCCTTGAAGGTTCTTGCAGCTAAACCACACTGCCTCCTCCATTTAAATCTCCATGCCAAAGAAGAAACTTCATATTTTCAGTCTGCATGCCTCCTAGGGACAACAGGCAGGCTTACAAGATGCCTTCCTAAGGTGGTACTGACTTTTACCTGTACTACGCTTGCCTGTGACAGGTCTCCAGGACTGACTGCCTAAGGCTGATAGGTCCAAGAATCTGGGGAACAGATTTCATTATCACCCCAGGTGTTCTGTTTTAAGGTTTGGTCTTCCGTCTCTTGCTCCCAGGGGCATCAGCCAGAAGCAAGAACAGTGACATTCAAAATAGTCTTGAAACTCAATCACGATCACTTCCCAGAAGACGACACAGGGATGGGAGGTGGACAACAGAGGAAAGCTTTATCACTAATTGTATCCTTTTCCATACTATTTGAACTTTATAGCATTCCAAATGTTAATTTCATTTTAAATGAGCCCTGAAAGGAAAGCTCTCCCATCTTTCAATCATGTCTGATATCATTCCTTGATCTTGCCTTACTTCCATGACATATGACAATCAGAATGACACATAATAGTCTAGAAGCACATATGACTCTAAGAAAAAGAAATATAGTGATGACATATTTAAATACTGTAGTTTTCCTTTCTCTTAACCCAAATCAGAATTTATGCTTAACCAGCCCCGTGTCTCTAACACATACTGTGACATCATGTTTCTGTAGGTTGTTGAATTAATGATGTAAAGAATTCAAAAAAACTCATAAAGCTAAAGTCAGAGTCCAGAAGAATACTCTTGAGAAACAAAGAAACAACTCCTAACTCAATCTAAAGCAAACGTACTGGCATTTAAAGTAACTATAACAAAGGTGAAATCCTCAATAAATCATGAATTTGTACAAACTAAAAACAAAAATACTGAAGCCCTATGCAAAAACCGAGCACAAGACATGAATGGATATTTTACATAAATATTCTAAACTGTTTATTCTAACTAGTAATATAAGAAATGGATAGTTGATACAGTTCCCACCAAATTAGAAAAGCTCTGTAAACTAATAATCCTAGTACACATTTTCCGGAAATAAATTTGGCAATACCCAGAAAGAGCCTGGGTATCTGGGTTTTGTGGAACAGATGCTAATCAAGCAAAGAATATTCAAAAGGAGCAATTCAGCACCAAGAATCACAAGTGGAGAACTAGGTAAATATCAAATCCAGTAAAGGACGTACTTACCCGTTGTAATTAAACGTCCTGATACCTCTACTTCTCCTGAAGATTTCAAGTTGTACAGGCCTAGCAATCTATGTCTGGCCAGATATAAGCAAAAGTACAGCCTGGGACTTCTACATGAGGCTCAGAGAAGTCAGAAAAAGGATGTCCTGAAGGTCATAAGATCTGTATTCGTATTCCATATGGCACTGAGATATGTAAGTTTGATTAATCTAAAATGTTACTTTTCTGTTCATCTACAAAGAGAACTTTGACCAAATTCCTATTAAATACCAGGCACATCACAAGCTGCCCATGGAATCGTTCATCAAGGAATCACAGCAAACCACTATGGGTGCCATTTTACAGGTTTAGGGACAGTGACTCACCTGTAGCCACGCAGTTTACAACTGGCAGAGCCAGTATTCAAACCCATGTCTGATTCAACTCTATCCCCGAGAAATTAAAAAAAAAAAAACACAACCTTGCTGCTGTTGAGTCTATTCCGACTTAATAAGACTCTATAGGACAGAGCAGAACTGCTCCACAGGGTTTCCAAGGAGCGGCTGGTGAATTCCAATTGCTGATCTTTTGGTTAGCAGCTGAGCTCTTTAACCACTATGCCAGCAGGGCTTCACCTGAGAAATCAGTCCTCTCTATTTATTACAACTGTCCTGTGGATTACCACCTGGTAATCCTTAGATTCAAGACTCTAAGAATGACATAAGGGTATTTTTCTGTGAACTGAATGTGGTTGTTTTTGTTGGGTGTCAACGGGTCGGTTTTGACTCACAGCGACCCTGTATGTACAACACAACATATGTACAACAGGACCACTGCCTGCTCCTGCGCCATCCTCATGATCGTTGTTATGCTTGAATCCACTGTTGCAGCCACTGTGTCAATCCATCTCATTGAAGGTCTTCCTCTTTTAGCTTTTTCAAATGTAGTTACACTCATCTAAAAACCCCTTTCGCTACCAATTTATACAGGCTCCCTTCTACCAACTTAAGCAAATCAATAAGGTTATGTGTGTGTGTATTTTAATGAACCTCAAAACAGCAACTCTCTCAAATGAGACAAACCTAGATATTGTAAATAGCATCAGGAATCCACAACCTATTTTTGAAGCACCAGGGTGTTTCCAATTATTGTAAAGTATATTGTAAAACTCTGGATTCTCTGAATAAATCAATGTTCTTTCAAAGCAGGACGTAGGACATTTAGGTCCGAACAACAATGCAGAGACACTGACAGATAAAAACACAACTCTGCTGTCACAGTCCCCAGTCCTTGCCAGCATCAGCAGAGGAAGGGCTGCCCTTACTCCCCATAATCTCTTGAGGCAGAAGCACCTCCATTTGTTGCCCTCGAAGGAAGGCTAGATTCCTGCATTCGCAGATTAACTATCCCCATAAAGAATTCTTAGTCTTGCTCATTCCTTCCAACAAACGTTTTTGTTCACTCAAACAGGTACTGTGTGCAAGGCACTGTGAAAGATACTGAGGGATGAAAAGTCGTTGCAAACAGCCTCATTAACACCACGTCAATCGGCAGCAAGCAGCAGCACGTACCTGTCTAAGACCACCAGGTCCGTGGCAGTTTCAGCATTACTCTGAAGAATTTTCTCCAGTTTCTGAATCTTTTCTTCCAATTCCTCTGGATCACATTTCCCATTTAAAATGGAAGCAGTTAGTCCCAAAATGCGAGGACATGATGGACAATTTTCACAGAGCTAACATAGTAAGATACTGACAGTAAGGATTCCATTGTAAGGCCATGACAAAATCAGACACTACCACATTAAAACATGTCAAAAGTACTAAACACAGACAAACAACAATTTGTTCAGTGCAAACAGCAATGTACCAAGGACACATTACTTATGAACTTACTGTAGCATGTTTAATGAATCTGTTTATCGAAAAGACGCATTTAAACATGCTATGACAGATTATTATATATAGTCCATTTGTTTATATTACGATGTTGAAAAATTCATTGTACTTTTAAGTAAACATTAATATTCATTCATTCATACACTGGAATCAAGTTCCCAAAATTGATAACTGTTACTGCTTTTTGATACCTAAAATACTGTATATACTCAGTAATTTGACCACGAATCACCAAAACTGATAAAGTCTAAAACTTACCTTCATAATTTCTCGATAGGGGTGGTCTAGGATTGCAAGGTGGCACTCATCAAACACCAAAAGGTTAATATCTGACAGTGATAAGTAACCATTTTTCAACACATTCAAGGCGACATAGCAAGTCATAACCAGAACCTAAAATAAAACCAACATCAGTATACAAACGTGTCACTTACCTGCCTAGACACACATAAATGAAATCGAATCATGGAGCCATTGTTTGGTAGATGAGGGTTAAGAAATTCATTAGTCAGTCAAAATTAAACTAAAAATTCTAAGTATATAGAAGTTCATACACTGGAACCAAGAAACAAAATGATGAAAACATGGAATAGACTCTACTGGATAAAATTTTCTACTATGAGGACGAGGTCTTTATGATAAACCCAAAAACCAAACCCACTGCCATCGAGTCGATTTCGACTCACAGCGACCTGATACAGCAGAGCAGAACTGTCCCACAGGGCTTCCAAGGAGCAGCTGGTGGATTCGAACTGCCAACCTTTTGGTTAGCAGCCAAATGCTTGGCCACTGCACCACCAAGGCTCTGTCTTTGTGATAAACCTCCTTTAGGTTTTCAGGTTCCTACAGCCAAATTTTGACTGACAAGTTCTGTCAATTTAATCAAATCATAAAACAATTCACGCTGATCTTTTTCGTCCCACTGAACTGACAAGATTTTCCAGAGGAAAACACAGACTCAATGTTCTTCTTGGAGCTTACCACTCTGGACACTTAGGCGTTTTATTAATAAGGACTTAACCCAATATGTGAGCTATGCTAGTAGACCGTGGACTGCTGAAGGTTAGGAAGCACCTCTCAACCACTCTGTATCCGCCAACACCCACCAGAGTGGCTGACACAGAGAAGGCTCTCAACACATGCTGGCCACGTGGAAACCTAAGTTAGAGGAAATCTCCATCAAAGACTCAAAGACCTCAACCAAGAAAGCGCTCAAGTTTCAAGACATTTAATTCAAGAATAAATTTTCTGAAAGCAGATGATCTGCAAGTTGGAAATAGGGAGCAGAAATTTGTGTTTCTCCAGCAGGTAAATCACACTGCAAAGCTGCTGCTTTTCTACGCAGTAAGAGCAACAATAAATTGTCATCTATTTGGTTTTAGCAGGAGCCTTACAGTGAGAGAGAGAGCATATGGGCTAGTTTCTAGGCCGATAAAGCACAGGAAAGTAGAGCTTTAAAGCTAACTCAGACGACCACGGCAATAGGGCATTTTATAAACCAAGTCAAGGACTTCTAGGGATTTATAAAGTGAAATTTCTCTACAATTCTTACCTGGTGCTTCATAAACTCTTGGTTCCATTTCTCTTTTGTCCAAGATGCATTTACTTCCAGGTTTGAGTACTCCCCAACCTTGAGATCCGAATGAGTTCTGACAGCTGACACTTGTTGTGCAACCTGGTTTGCTGATTACAAATATAACAACTCCATGTAAATATGAGAAATCTTACCTAGTTGGCTCTCTGGGCTGATAATGATTATGACAGTTGAGTAAATCCTTACTATATATTATAGTTTCTTAAATAGCCCATTTAAAATCATAGTTTCAAGGTTATCCTCCAAAATGCACTCACTAGACTCACCACCCTGCCCTTTGGTAATTCACTTCAGAGCAGGGTTTCCAATCACGTGTATACGTAAGAATCACCTGGATACATACGACTCACCTGGGGGTCTCGTTAAACTGTAGATTCTGATTCAGTATGTCTGGGGTAGAAATGCAAATTCTCAGCAGGGGGTTGAACCAGCCCTGTTTCAGAGAACCTTGTATCACTTCCCTTCTTTACAGCCCATTTCTTCCCACCTAAGAATTTAGCTTCCACTACACACCGTGCAGGGTTAAACACAGACCACAGCGTAGAAACAAGAGAAACGTCAGGATATCATTCCTAGGGGTCTTCTCAAATGCCCCCTTTAAGTGTTGTAGCCCTTTCTTGATCTAATAGGATCATTTTAAAAGTCAAGCCTGCTATACTTGAATGGCAATCACTTCAGGACCACCCCTCCTGTTTCTTCAATAAAATCGGATTATTTCACCAAGAGATAAAGCAGTCGCATAGTCATGCTGAGACTATCTCAAAAGAGGAAGGAGGTGACAGTTACATTAGAACCTTATCAGCTGATGTTCACATTTTATACTTTTTGTTTTGATGTATAATCCCAAACACATAAAAATCGGTATTTTAAACTCTTACTACGTCTAACCCTTAAGGAGCATATTTCTTTCTGCAGCTGGTAGAACAAAATTATAAATCAAGAAGTTGCCTAGCTCCTAATCAGGGCACCTTTTGACACACTCTGTGAAGCTAAAACATCAACAACAAAGATAACTTTAACGACTTAGATTAAATTCTAAAAGTATTCCATTCAAAAGAAATGCAGAATCAGAATTAAATGCAATTACATTTAAGAGAAAAATTAAAGTATAAACCTCAGAAATAAAATGGCTAATACTGAAGAGAAATAGCATAAAGTTAATAAGACAAAGTGATAACTTCTATCAGTTTTAACAAGCCCATTATTTGTCCAACTCCCTTTACTTTCAATAACTTAACTGAATACCCAGAGAGAAAATCTGCTTAAACATAAAATCTCATCCAATCTCCACACAATTTGATAAAACAATTTGTTATTACCAGAGTTGACCAAGAACACCGTCCTTTTTCCATTTCTGCTGAATTCTCCCCTGATCTGGTAGGACAGCTCTTTAGTGAGTAGTACTGCGATAAACGTCTTCCCTGAGCCAGTGTTTAAGCAGACTATGGTATTACGGTCCAGAGCTGCTTCAAGCAGTTCGACCTGAAATACAGCAGGCAAGGAGGTTACACACTTCTGACCCAAGTACGAAATTTAGAAAAGTGCTTTTTGTTTCAAACCAGGAAATGTCACTGTTCTCTAAAATCTTCCTTCAATAAATTTACAAAAAAAAAAATACTTTCCACATCTTTTTAGAATCATCATCATCAGAGGGGTGAAAATGCCTGTGCTGTGCAAATTTACGTTGAAATGGCAGTCATCATTTCTGATCTTCACTGAAGGACTCTGTTTCTACAGAGATGGGGCAATTCTCGAGAATAATGTGACTCAACTTACAGTAAGCAGGGTTCTACCCACTTGGCTGGGTATTTTCAAACCAGTCTATTCTTACCCAGCTCAACAGAACAGATACACCCAAAAGGATATTAAGGAACAGTGAGGTTTTCACAGAGGGGAAAAAATTCGGAACTCCACAAATAAAACTATCAAATAAATTATCCAGCAGATGTTAGAAAAGAAAAGGACTATTAAGAACAAAGGTGTTTTGTATGAGAAAATTAATCAGAAGAGGGAGGCTTGAAACGGTAAATGAGTTTTACAGAAGATGTGTCAACTATATGCTAATTTACTCCTTTTTAGTAAAAAAAAAAAAAAAAAAAGCTCCAGTATTAGTGTCATCATTAGTACCTGATATTTTCTTGGCGTGTAAATGTTATCATGGATTGCTTCTTGTTGCCATGGCAGTCCAAAGAAAGGACCCATTGGTGAGGAAGCAGGGGTCATGAGCTGCAGGCCTGCCATGCTGAGGGGTTGCAAAGCAGGGCTTTTCATTCATCCAGTGTTTCTTTCATTGCATTTTTGTTCTAGCACAGCTTACTACAAAAGGGAAAAAGAATACCATTACACACCGTGCAGGGTTAAAAACAGAAGAAAGCACAGAAACAAGAGACACGTCAGCATATCATTCCTAGGGGTCTTTTCAAATGCCCCCTTTAACTGTTACAGCCTTTTCTCGATCTAATAGGATCACTTTAAAAGTCGAGCCTTCCCTACCCTTCAGGCCAACAATTCTGTACCTAGAAACACGTTTAAAAAGAATCAGGCAACTGCCCGGAGATAGGAGATCATGAATACCTACTGCTGCATTATTATTCAGAAAGAGGAAATAACTTTAAAATCGACCCATGAAGAACGAGCTACATAAAATATGACAGTTATATAACAGGATCCTTTTAATCCATTAAAATTACAATTCGTATCTGTATTTACTGATAGAGAACAGTAACCGTAACAAACCTTTAAAATCACTATAGTCTTTTTAAATACGTACATGTATATAACTATATAAAACATGCAATTGTGTGTGTGCGTTTCCAATGTTCTTTGTAAATTTGATGATGTCATCACTGACAAACTAGCTAATGCACAGAGGGCACCAAGCACCGTGCCTGCCCCTCGGGAAAGACTCCAATGCCTGCCGTTATCACGTCATTACAGCAAAGGGCCATCAGCACAGGAGGTCTCTTTCCCAACTGACAACCTATCACAACCGTGTGGCTGACCAACTACTCAAGTCTGCATCTTCGACAGCACACACATCCCTGAGAAATTAAAGCACACCCTCCTGTGAAATGAAATGTTCTCGTATCTAGGCACTCCTCTTATTTCATATATTCTTTTCCAAAGGTAAATCTGATTATGCAAAACAACAAAATAAAACTTGAGTCTTCTTCAAAGTTCTAACCTGCAAATAGGGGCCAGAGTTCCAAACCTCTGTACCGAAGCCCGTCACCAGCTGGTGACTGTCAGCAGAACCTATCTGCCTGCAGAAAGGCGTTTCATCCCTGTGCCACTTTGGAGCCTTCATTGTTATACTCTTTGAAACCGGTAAGAGAGACCCCAGGTCTTTGTTCCTTGCCAATCAGAACTTTTTAATCTCCTGACACGTCAAACTTGCAACCACGGTACAACACAGCGGCTTAGGTTGCTGCATCAAATCCAACAAGAAGTGTCCAGCGCAGAGTCCCTGTCATCAGCAGACGTAGCGTCAAACTCTGATTCCAGAGATGAAACAGCTGACAAGGGTTCAGCGTCCAGCTCCTACAAAGTGCTCTCCCCAGTAAGTGGCACAAGGGCTGAGGACTTCAGCAAGATACATATGTCTGTGGACCAGAGGGCACAGTCGCTCTAATTATCTGACTGAGAGAGGTGGGAAGTGAAGGGCTGGAGTACACTCTGAAAAACCACTGAGTCATTCTTTTCCCTGGAGGAAATGAACCACCATCTCATGAGAAACGATCTGCCCGTTTTCTACTGAGCCAAAGCCCCAACAGCCATTCCTTTCACCCCACACCTGGCGCTCCCTTTTCTAAACTCCTCAGGCCCTCCGGGAGCAAGCCTTCAAGGTCATCACTCAGGGCTTTTTCTCAATGCAACTGACAAGAACCGTGTGTGGAAGTCCATTTTATCTAATTTCCTGAGACCCAACAAGCCAGTCTGAAGGCCCAAGTCTAAGGTTTTCAGGCACTTTCACTGGTCTTCACACCTGGCGACCACCCTTGGGGACAACTCCAGACTTCTCCTTCATGACTGTGGGCTGCTTACTCCCTGCCATTACTTACCCTTATCTGATCCCTCACTGTTCACCCAACCCAAACGCTAACCCAAGGCCTACCACAGACACAGCAGAAGGTATCAGGAATCAGACCACGTAGGGGGAAGGCGGGGAAGGGGATGGCAAATGGAGAAAAAAGGAGAGCAGTGTAAGTCCACCCACATCTTCCCTACCTCCAGAAACCACAGACAGCCAGAAACTCTCCTTCTGGCCACCACTGCCACCCATTCTTCCATATAGGTAATATTAATAATAAGGCCAGAGAAATCATCTAAGAAATAAATGAGAGGATTATTCTATTTTTTAAAAGAGGGGAACTGTATTCTTCAAAAACACTTCATTCTTTTATGTGCTCAAAGGCACAATTACTTTCAACTCTGTGGTGGTGGTCTCTGCAACGGCCCCTCGTACTTCTCCCACTGGGCAGCAGTTGTGCCATTTGACCTCCCTAACTCCAGCAGCGGCTCTGCTTGTCTCAGCCACACGGCCCCTTACTGAAGTCACCAGGGATCCAGCTTCTTATTTTCTATCTCCGCCAGCCACCCAGATCTAAGCCAATCGCTGCACAACTCTCCCTTGCCACAGGATTTGGCTCGTACCCGTCCAATAGCACCAAGGCTGGGGCTTTTATTTGGTGGTTGAGAAAGGGAATTCTCTTTCCCTCTGAACATGGTTCAGGAAACCATCAATCCCATTTGCTGCTGAAATTACCCAAAACTCATGAAAAGACCCAGCCTCAGGATGAAACTAGCACTAGAGATGGCAAAAATAAAGAATCTGGGCCCCTGAAGACATCAGTGAGCTGCTGGATCAACCAACCTCGAAGCCCAGTCTAAGGATGGACGCTCCAGTTACCTGAGTCAACCAATTCCCTTACTACCTGAACTGTCTAAGCTAGCTGCCACTGAGTTTTCTGTGACTCACAAACAAAAGCAAACCAAATGATGCCCTTCATCACTGTTATCGCTTCCCTTCCCTGGGGAAGTGCAAATGCAGAGGGGAGGGAGGGGAGGGGAGGGAAAAACTGTTCGTAGGAGAAAGTCTAGCACCAGGTACACTCCAAGAAACCAGGGACGAGTCCTATCTAGAAGCTTCTGAGACTTAGAAATTCTCTCCTTCTTTGTCCTTATGAGTATTTTTTTCCCTTTCACTGCTAGTATATCCTTCTTAGAACTGCAAAGGTTAAAATGCTTGTTTCAGAGACACCTGAATTGGAAAAAACCTGGACAATACTCCCTGTGCCATTAATCAAGGAAGGAAAGAGATCTTGTGTGCAATCAAGGCAGAAAGAACACAAATGAAAATAGGCAAGCCAGTCCCTGGGAACAAATGGGAAGCTGGCCCATGACACACAAAGCAGACCCAAGCTCCACGGCTCCCCATGCCCAGCTGCACCTCAAGGAGACACCCATTTCACCCAAGTCTGACAGTCCTATTCCTTCTAACCAGCAGGTACAGAACCCGGGAAGGAGGAGTTCTAGGTTCACTGTCCTGGCTGTGTTCCTGGCATCTCAAAACATGGAAAGCAAGGCATTTCTCATTACTTCTCTCCTCCCCACCCCAAACTGCCTGGAGGTGGGGGAAAAGGACAGGTGGTTAGTCTCTAAGAATCAATTTAAGAATAAAAAGTGATGAAAATATCAAGAAAAAACGAGATGAAATGTGTGCATTCATCAGCATTTAAGTTCTAACTAAAGAGAAAATACTGCCAAAAAAAGTGGCTAACAGTAAGTTGATATAAACGTAATGCATGGCTGTCAAAAAAATAAGGATGATGCTGCTTTTCACAAGAGACAACACATAAGGAAACACACTTTTGGAAGGGAATTTGTAGAAAAGACATCTAACATGAACATAAGAATTCAATCCAATCCCATCCCTCTGTACCATCTGACCCCAGTGACACTGGGAACCTTATGTCCATTATAGGCTCGTTACTGCCTGACCTCAGCCACCTCCCTTCTTCTGCTCAGGTTACTCACCCAGCTTAGAATGCTCCTACCCCCACCTTGCCATCACTCACCAGCAGCCCCCCAAACCAAGGGTCATCTCTGTCTGCCCATGACTGAGCCTAGTATCCACACCGCCTCAGTGACCACTTAAAACTCATCAATCCCGCACTCTAACCCTATGTTAAAATGCACAGGGAATTTTGCACTGACTGACTTTTATTATGAGTTGCATTATGTAGGTTTTGGGGATGCTGTCCAACATCCACACAATAAAATGTATCTCTGTAACTTAAAAATAATTCTTAAATAATTTCTTTTTAATCTCTAAGCCAGTTGCTGCCAGGTCCATCCTGACTCGGGGACCTCACGTGTGTGGAATAGAGACGCTCCATCGGGTTTTCAGTGGCTGATTGTTCAGAATGAGATCACCAGGCCTTTCTTCTGCGGCATCTCTGAGTAGACCTGAACCTCCAACTTTTGGTTAGCAGCTGAGCACATTAACTGTTTGTACCAGCTAGCAACTCTTTTTACTCTCCAGTCTCACAAAATAGGACCAATTAAACTAGGAGTTCCTTGAGTACGGAGGCGGTACGTCTTACATACACTGGTATCTTCCCCTGTGCCAGACCGCACCTGAGACGTGGTAACCAATCAGTGCAGGTTTGCAGAGCAAAAACGATGTCCAACTGAGTGAAACAGAAACCTTGCCGTTCGTAATTTATATCATATTACATATACTCACAAAGACACACATACATACATACCTTACTCTTTGACTGGAACATACCCTCCATAAGTGCAAGATACATGTCTCATTCTTTGCATCAATTAAATTTCCTGGTACAATGTAATGTACCAGATATACATTTAAATAAACATGTGATGAACCAAATCAGAGATTCATGGCTGTCCACACAATAACACACAGAACACAACAGATGGTTCAAAAGATATTCCTATTTGGCTTAGAAAATGTACACCCATCTGACTCCTACCCACACAGGCCCCCATGGCCTTTTACTGAGGGGGGGGTGCAGGTACGAGGGTCTGCACGGAAAGGGAAGACAGCAACTTAACCCTTCCCAACCGTGTTTCACATAAGCTCATAATATTTAAATTCATTTTCATTCCTTTCATATACAGTGGCTGGCCACAGAAACACATTTTCTATTTAGGGAAAGCAAATCCAAGATTTAAAAAACTCAACAGGTCACCCTATAATGTGAACACAGCGAAACCTGTAGTTTCGCCAATTCTGACTTTCTTCGGCACGTTTGTGCAGACTTCTTTACCTGGCCTTAACGAGGAGACGCGAGGCCCCGCTGGCAAGCACAAGCTCTGGGGTTCCAGAGGTGAGCTGACCGCTGTTTCCTGCTTTAGCAGGGCCAACAGTTACTCCACGGGACTTTTTCAAGCACAGACAATAAATTTCTGGTCAAACGATTTACACTCATGAAACTGGGGAGGCTGTTCCATAGTCTCCATATTGTATTCACTTAGAAACAATAATAAAGCAGACAAACTCTCTTCCTCTTTCTACACATTATAAATGATAGATTTACCGTTTTAATGTTTGAGATCTCTGCGTTGCTGTTGTCTGAACTGCATTTTGACATTGTGATGGCAGTTTATTGGAAAATCACAGCATACCCAAGCTTCTGCTCTAAAAATAAATGTAGAAACAGCCAGGTTTAAGATTCCTGTCCTTAGACTGAATATAAACGCATCTACAAGAGAGCCCTACTGATAGGAAGGACTGAAAGAAAGGCCACTATTTTGCATTCAATGTTAAACACAGTTGTCCAGGTTATTTTAGGATCCCGTGTCCTATCCTAAAGCAGAGAACGAGAGAAGGAGCTGCATCAATAGCTAGCCCGCTTCCCAGAGATCTGAGGAAAAGAAAAAGCTAGAGAAAAATTCAAGGAAAGGTTTCAAAAAGAATACAAGGAAATCGAACAGTCAACAAATTCTAAAGGTAGTGCTTTACAGATTACCAAAAAATGAAAAAATAAGAAAATAATTATGTGTTATTTCCTAAATTCACATATACAGAAGAAATGAAAGACGGTGACCAGAAGAGCTGCTTCGGCTGAGAAATCCAAATCACCTAGTAATAAGGAACTCCCGTACGAAAACTATCAGCAATTGCAATTTCCCAAAGTGAAATTAAAAGCACAAACTCCAAGAACAGTTGAATCCACACTACGAACTTTTTTATAGAGTTTATTTAGTTTACGAATAGAAGCACTCAGGAGCACAGCTCAACACGGTTAATGCTGTGGGAGAGATTTCAATTTAGGGGTAGCTCTCACTTTTTTTTTTTTTTTTTCTCATTATAGATCACGAACTAAGGAAGCTTAAGGCCTTGAGATGAAAAGCTTAATTTCACAAACACTGGTTTTTTTAAGATTGGACACCAGATTGAATTTATGCTCATTAACTTACTGGAAAGCCTCTACTTCACATTGTTACCTGAGCTCCGAAAGAAAAATCGGCAATAGTGTGTATCTCACTTATCTACTTCCAGTTGTTTAAAAAAATTCACGTGGAGATTATGCTTTCAAATTTCATACACAAATTTGTTTTACTAAAAAACTAGCAAAGCAGAATGGGGTCACTTTAATATGACTTTAGTTTATACGTATTTACCTCAAAATGCTGATTCTAAGCTCTTTCAGCGTTTCCAAGTCTGTATTATTTCATACCCTAGGTAACCTAAAAGCAATCGGAGAGAACATATTTTAGAACAGACAACTCATTTTCTAAAATGAACTTTAAAAAATCTCCAACTTGACAAAGTTTCATATTTAACTTATCAGAATAAGATCTTTCATAAAACGACTGATCTTTTGGGAACCAAACAGTACATATCTGAAAGAGCTGCCCTTTAAAATTATTATGGTCTAATAATCAACATCGAACATTGATTATGCTCTAACACAATTGGTCGAAAAAACAAGTTGTTAGTTTAATCCAATTAGATGTAAGGGAGAACTCCTGGCACAAAATTACATGTTTTCCCCAGTAAAATTTGGCTTTAAAAACACTTAACACACACTATGGTAACCAATATCACGCTTCACGTAAGCATATCCTACCTACCGGTGTATCAGAGGGTTGGCGTTTTCTGAAACTACCTCATATTTCATTTGACTTTTAATTCCATTCCTATAGAGTCACCAAAAAAACCAAAACCAAACCCGTTGCCATCGAGTCAACCTAGTAAGATACAAAGAAACACACCCACACTGTCTGACATATCACACTCCAGGCCTTTTCTGACTCATACTCGCCTCTTTTCTAGAAAGACCATAACCAAAATAAGAGCAAGCTGACACTGCTTTAAAATTCACTTCCACTCAACTATTACATAATATTGCTCAGTTACCAAAATTACTTCCCTAGACAATTCTCTATAGACACACGTTAGGAAGGTAACGTGCCTAGTACAATGACAACTTACTTTATGTCACCAACACAAAGTTGATGGGTCAAGGTTTCTAATTTTAATTGGTGACCATGACTTAAACTACAAACCTAAAAATTCTTGTTTGATAATCTGAAATAGATATGCCACATATCAGCCAGTCAGGCTTCTGTACAAGCGTAAGCCACGTCAGTGTCTAAGTGGAGTAGCATGGCTGTCCCTTTTCAGACAAACGCTTATAAGGACAATCAGCTAACTTCTTCTGTCTGAAGGCTAAAGGCATCTTGTTTCCTGGGTGTGAATTTTCAAAACTGGTGACGGAAACAAACTTCAACTCATTCATTTTATTACAATGTGCCACAAAGTCTGATGCCATTAACTTTACAAATACTACTGTCCAGATTTCACGTCTACTCTCCTGGTTCTCAAAATGCACAACTCCCATGAAATCCCATGGTGAACAAAAGGAAAACAACGTGATATGAACACTGTGACATTAAAACACTGTCAAAAGTACTTCCGTAAGCTAACAGGTAAGACTAAAAATTCTCTTAAGAGCTTTAAGTGCCTCATAACAAAAGTGCTATGGAGAGCCAAGGCATTATTTTAGTGTGTAACCTGTCTACATTATTAAGGGGATTCATGGCCAGGGATGCAAAGTAACAGGTTATACGGCTGTTTTTTTGTTTTAACCATAATCCAATTCTTAAATAGTATTCATGCCAAGTAACAAAATTCCATTTCTTGGAACTTAAATACTGGAGAAATCCTAAAATGGGCTGCCCAATTATACTGGAGGGAAACCAAAACCCATTGCCATCGAGTTGATTTCAACTCATAGCAACTCTATGGGGGGCAAAGGAGAACTGCCCCACAGGGTGTCCAAGGAGCGGCTGGTGCATTTGAACTGCTGACTTTTGGTTAGCAGCAGAGCTCTTAACCACTGTGCCACCAGGGCTCCATATTGGAGGGAGGGAACTTAAAAAATGAAGACGGAGCTAAGCGGGCACATGCTTAGCTATATTAAAAATCAACACACACATAAAAACAGATCCAAGTCGTTTAAAAACACAACTCCCTTCCATTTTCTTCAATTACAATGAGAAGAGAAAGCCCTCAGCTGTTTTAAGAGAGCTTCATCCAAAATCCACCGATGTGCTCACACCTCACACTTTCTAACAGAAAGTCACCCCTCCTCACAGGGCTCTCCTACATGCAAGAGACACCACTAGGCCCACTGCGGCATAGGAAGCAGTCGTTATTTATTTATTTTTTTAAGTATCTCTCATTTAAAAATCATCTAAAGGCCAGCTATGAGTCCAGAGCCGGAAAGACCAGGAATTACACCCAGCCTCCACTCTCTCTCTCTGAGCTTGTTTTCTTGCCTGTAACACAGGACACCTGACTACCATGAGGATCAAATGAGATCACATATGGCAAAGTTGGTAGGGAGAAAATAAAGTGCTTGGAAGACAGAAAATGCTCAATAAATAGCAGTTTAAAAAAAAAAAAAAACCACTACCATCTCTATCCAGAGCCATTGTTTTCAAACAATTCTGAAACCTTTCAAAATTGAAGGAACCCCTTAAAGGAAACCTAAAATATTTTATTAATACCAAGATTCAACATAGAAAATGTATTGTCATATAAATTTAAAGAATACAAGTATTTTTAACCTGAAAAAGCACATTATGAATTTATGGTAAGAGGAAACTCAAACAAATTAAATCACAAAATATGGTATACAATGTGAAATAAAATTAAACAGCTTTGTGTCCACTAGTTCTCTTTAAAGGCAAAAAAATAAAAAATACTCTGTTACTTCTGTTTGCTCCAGACAATACTGAAGACATTGTTTCAATTAACTGTTACTTAGGCAATGAAACAGTATATAGATGGGCAAGAAACAACAATGATAATGATCAAATTGACAAGGTTTGAAAATATAAAATATAACAAAAGAGAAAACGGAACTACCACACCCTCCACCAGACTGAGTCCAGCACAACTAGATGGTGCCCAGCTCCTACCACCAACTGCTCTGACAGGGATCACAGAAGAGGGTCCTGGACAGAGCTGGAAAAAAATGTAGAACAAAATTCTAACTCACAAAAAAAAGACCAGGCTTACTGGTCTGATGGAGACTGGAGAAACCCTGAGAGTATGGCTTCCGACACCCTTTTAGCTCAGTACTGAAGTCACTCCTGAGGTTCACCCTTCAGCCAAAGATGAGACAGGCCCGTAAAACAAAAAGAAACTAAATGGGCACACCAACCCAGGGGCAAGGACAAGAAGGCAGGAGAGGACACGAAAGCTGGTCGAATGGAAATGGGGAACCCAAGGTCAAGAAAGGGCAAGTGCTGATAATCGCGAGGTTAGCAACCAATGTCACAAAACAATATGTGCATTAGTTGTTTAATGAAAAACTAATTTGCTCTGCAAGCCTTCACCCAAAGTACAATAAAGAGAGAGAGAGAGGGAAAAAAATTTCAAAAAGGTGGGGATTTTCCAAAATATTCATAGTACATAAAATAAATATTTCAAGGATTTACCTGCTATTATTTGGTGAATACAGATTATAAAAAAAATTAAGGTCAAATGGAAGAATGATAAACAGGAGAGAAAAGAAGAGATGATAATTTGTGGGATTTAAACACTGACATCTTCAGATGATTAAACACTCAGCGAAAAAGAAATATTTTCATTTTCACTTTTGTCGTATCTGTCATTAACTAAAAATCTTTGCATATTAATGTAGCCTACAGCATTAACACACACACACAAACTTCATATAGAAACACTTCCTTCAGCATTACCGTTTACAGCAGCAAAGATGGCAAAAAACAAAAACAAAACCCGAATGTCTAAGAATGAATGAGGGAATGGTTTTATAAATCATGGTTTCTTTTACATGATGCAATACAATTCAGCCATTAAAAATGACGACAGAGTTTAAAATGAACACAAATGCTTTTAAAAGTTTGGCATTAAATGAAAAAAGTAGAGAACAGTTTTTATTTGAAATAAGATCATAATTGTCTCTTAAAATGAAAAACTAAAGAGAGAGGAAGAGAGGGAGGGGATGACGGGACTAATACTATAATTTTTTTCTTCTTAAAACTTTTCTACATTTTAAAATTCTCTACAGTGAACACCTATGACTTTAAGAACTGGAAAACAAACTTTCCAACTGAGGATGACTTATGTGAAGAACAACAGTTTAGAGATAATATGAGTCCATGCTAGGTATTTAAAAAAGAAAAAAACCCTTCCCATAAGCACAGATGTGGTAAAATTTACTCCAGTTTCTATAATTTAAACCACAAATTCATTAGCCCTCTTTTCATGCACTGCTCTATGAACCAAACAGATTTCTGGGTTTCTCAAAATCTGTAACATAAGCATATTATGTTTAGATTTTCAAAATAATTGCATCTGAAATTAGATTTGTCCAAAATTGAAGTTGAATACAGGTCAAATACCATCTTAATGAATTCCATCCGTCAAAATCTCCATATAAAAAGTATG
Organism: Loxodonta africana; assembly: GCF_030014295.1. Lineage (NCBI taxonomy): Eukaryota > Metazoa > Chordata > Mammalia > Proboscidea > Elephantidae > Loxodonta > Loxodonta africana. The sequence continues at coordinate 108,252,247 of NC_087351.1, forward strand.
CACCAAGGGCCCACATACTTGGCACGCTTCTCAGAAGCACAACACTCTACCCCTCAGAACAGTGCAACACCCCCTCAAGTCACCTATGATGACACTGACCCTGCAGTTTTGCTTTAAGAGAGATAAAAAGTTAATATACCACTAGCTTTCAAGGTGAGTTTTAGGGCTGGCCTTTAGTTCCAAGCTTCTGTATTTTGCTCATTTAAAAACACTGCAGTGCCCAGCTACTACTGATGACTGTCCTGACACGGAACACAACAGACACTCTCTGATGGAGCACAAGAGTGGGATGCAGACCTCGAATTCTCGTAAAAAGACCAGGCGTTATGGTCTGACTGAGACTAGAGGGACCCTGGAAGTCACAGTCCCCGGACCCTTTGTTAGCCCAAGACTGGAATCATTCCCGAAGCCAACTCTTCAGACAGGGATTGGACTGGACTCTAAGACAGAAAATGACACTGGTGAGGAGTGAGCTTCTTGACTCAAGTAGACACACGAGACTATGTGGGCAGCTCCTGCCTGGAGGCGAGATGGAAGGCAGAGGGGGCCAGGAGCTGGCTGAACGGACACAAGCAGTATGAGGAACACAGCGCAGAGAGGAGGAGTGTGCTGTCGTCTCATCAGGGAGAGAGTAGCTAGGAGTACATAGCAGGGTGGGTACAACTTTCTGAATGAGAGACTGACTTGATTTGTAAACTTTCACTTAAAGCACAATAAATATTGGAAAAAAAAAAAAAAACCCGCAGCAAGTGCTAGAATTTTACACCACTCATGACTACTTTCTATCTTTATTACCAAGTGAGACCACCCAGGAGGGAAAAAAGGCCACAATTTTCTTAATGTCAAGCTGTTTTAAAACAACATAACGTGAACATTTAATCCTGGATGAGCCTGAGGCACCGCTGAGTATGATGAGTGTACAATAAATATTTGTTGAGCCAACAAACACCACAAGTTCCAGGCGCTGGGGAAAGCACCGCTTCCGAGCGTAGCGCGAGGAAGTGTATTATCCGCCTTCCCTCCGCACCGTCCCCTCTGCTCTGACAAAAGCATCCCAACTTTCACGGAAGAGCTTCCGCTTCCTGCTGTGCCCCAACCCCACCCCCCCCAAGCTTTCCTTCACGCCTTATCGTGGCCCCTTCTAGTCAGCACGCGTGGGCTCTCCACAGCCCCAAATCACGGCTTACCACTGACCAACATCAGCTCTTAGTGCGAGGTCTTTCGCCCGAAAGTAAGATCTTTGAAAGGAAAGATCACCTCATACTTTATTTACATAGGGTTTAAAGTAAGCTGGAAACATCCATAAATACACTTTTATTAATTTTAAGCTGAAACTAGGCCTTACTCATCTAATCTCAAACGAACAAGTATTGAGTTAACACAGCTTTTACTAGGTCAAATATAAAACTTAAGATAGTTACTTTGAGCTTTTAAACGACTTTAAACAATCCAAACTATTTTAATAAGCTTAATTCCCAAACAAGTGTTTTTGGTGTGTGTAGAAACTGACAGACTGATTCTAAAAGTTACATGGAAAACCAAAGGACCAAGAACACCAAAGGCAATCCTGAAGAGCAAAGCTGGGGAACTTATGCTACCCGGTATGAAGGCTTAACAGAGAGCTCCAGTAATTAAGACAGTGTGGTACTGGCACAAGAACAGACCAACAGAAACAGACCCACACATACAAGGTCACTTTTAATTAATGACAAAAATAACACTGCCATGAAGTGAGGAAAAGAATGATCTTTCCAAATAGATGGCGCTGGGTAAATGGGTGAAATGTTGACTCTTGTTTCACTCCATACACAAAAATCAATTCCAGTTGGATTGTAGATTTAAATGTACAATGAAAAACAATAAACAGAAATAAAGCAGGGCGGGGGGAAAATATCTTCAGGTCCTTGAAGTGGGCAAAAATTTTCTTAAACAAGATGCAAAAAGCACTAAGCATAAAACAAAAAAGTTGATAAACTGGACTACGTCAAAATAAAGAACTTCTGTTTATTAAATGATCTGAGTGAAAAGGCAAGCCAGAGTAGGACGTAAGGGCAATACTACACACGACAAGGAAACTGTATCTAGAATATATAAACAACTCCCACACATCAGTGAGAAAAAGGCAGACAAGCCAACAGGGAGCAGGAGGAGGATGTGTAAACTAATGCTGGTGGGACTGTAACTTGAAGAATCTACGAAAGCTGAACACAAACACACCCTATGACTCAAGCAATTCCATTCCTAAGTATATACCCCACTGAAACATGTACATATATCCCCCAAAAGACACGCACAAGAATGTTCAGAACTACGTTATTCATGCAAGCCAAAACTGGAAGCAACCCAATGGTTCATTAACAATAGACAAGTAAATACTGGCATAAACTAAATACTGCAACATGAAATGAACCTCACAAACATCATGTTGAGTTAATGAAGCCCAACACAAAAGAATATACACTGTAAGACTTCTATTGGTATAAAGATGAAAATATACAAAACTAATCTAAGGCAGTATGGCGTTTACCCTTTTTGCAGGGGTAGTGCCTGGGAATAGCCACAGCAATGGACTCAAACATGCCAGCAATCATGAAGACGGCCCTGGACGGGGCAACATTTCACTCTGTCACACATGAGGTCACTAGCCCTGGACCGGGCAACATTTCACTCTCACACATGAGGTCACTAAGCATAGCAGCCATCTCAACAGCAATTACAAGTGTCTGGGAAGGCGTGCTGAGAGGGGCTTATAAAACGATGGTCATATGTTTCTTGAGCTGGGTACTGGTTACAGGGAGTGTTAACTTTGTGTATCTTTATGATTTACGCACTTTCCTGTGTATCAATTGAAAGTGATTTCATTTAAACCTTATTTTAAAAAACACGCAAAAACAATTTAATACAATGTATAGAAATTCACCATGTTGAGTGTACCAAAAGCTCCCAGAGTAGGAAGGGAAGGAAGAAAATTTATCTTTACTGCGCACTTAAATTCTGTTACCTGATTTAATCCTCAAAACAACACTAAGACAAGTATCCTCTCCATTTTACAGGAATCTGAAATAACTTATCCAAGGTCATTCAGGAAACTCTGGTGGCCTAGTGGTTAAGTGCTACAGCTGCCAACCAATGGGTCGGCAGTTCGAATCCACCAGGCACTCCTTAGAAACTCTACGGGACAGCTCTACTCTGTCCTACAGGGTTGCTATGAGTCAGAATCGACTCCAGGGCACTGGATGGGGTTAAGGTCATTCCACAGACAAAAGGAAGAGCTGGAATTCTATCTAAAATTGTGTCTGATTCCAACCTTCTATTTCCACTATACACAATACGCTATAGTCTCTAGTAGGCGCCCTTGGGTTGTGCAAACGGTTAGCGCACTCAGCTGCTAAAGAAAAAGGTTGGAAGTTCAAATCCACCCAGAGGTACCTAGGAAGAAAGATTAGGCGACATGCTTCCAAAAAATCGGCCACTGAAAACCCCATTGGGGTTAAAGAATTTACAGTTCTACTCCGACACACCTGGGGTCACCAGGAGTCAGAGCTGACTGGACTGACCAGTGGATTCAGTCTCAAAGGAGAGGCCCATTTACACTGATCTGCCAGTCAAGACAAGCTGCATCTAGATGTTCCTTTTGTTGACCCCAGGGGGTTCCAGGGGGAGCAGACCCAATTTACAATTCACAGACCCAAATGGAGTATTTTAACTGAGTCTGTGTCAACACATACAAATATTCCTTTCATTGTAAAGCCTCGGCAACTGAAACCAACCCCGTCCACTGACGTTTCTCTTGGTCTCTCTTATTCCCGGAACACAGGTGTTCAGCAAATACACAGTGACTGACTCTGTGTCTCACAATTTCTTCTAAGGTCGTCAACTGAGCTGAAGACCAATCCGGATCTACTGCTTTGTTACAAACGCTATATAACGACTTTTTGGCCTCTAGTGAAATGAAAAGTGCTACCTTAAGAGAGAGTATTATCATAACGGAGACTCAGACATAGTGAAATAGATACATTTATAAGAAACTATAACTTACTGTGTAACTTCTTCACTCAGTATAGATAACACAGATGAGCGTTTTTTAGAGCATTTTGCTGCTGAGGCAAGACAAGTTTTTCATGTCACACACACACATCCAACCAAAACACCACACCAGTTGCTGTGGGGTCAGTTCCGACTCACGGAGACCCCATGTGTGTCAGGGTAGAACTGTGCTCCACAGGGCTTGTTTTTTTTCATATTTAATATATAATTTTTTTTATTGTGGTAAAAATATACACAAGACATATGCCAATTCAGCAATTTCTACGTGTATAAGTCAGTGACATTGATCACACTCTTCACGTTGTGCAGTCATTCTTGCCATCCTTCTCCAAAGTATCCCACTACCATTAACACTCAATACCGCCTAAGCAAAAACTCCCTCCCCGCTCCCTCCCACCCCTGGTAACTACTGATTTCTGGCTTCTCCGTATTTGCTTGTCTCCTGTAAGTGAGGTCATACAGTACATGTCCTTTTATGATGCCCTTATTTCACTCAGCATGTTTTATTCCAGGCTGCACATCTTCATCCGTCTTTACGGCTGAGCAACATTCCATCGTATCTCTATGCACGCTTCCTTTACCCATTCATCAGCTGATTTAAGACATTTTGTTGTATACGCCTTCTGGCTATTGTGATTAGCGCTACAATGAACACTGGTGTACGTGTGTCTGTTTGTGTCAATGCTTCCAGCCCTTCTGGGTATATACCCAAGACAGGAATTACTGGGTCATACTGGAGCCCTGGTGGCACAATGGTTAAGAGCTGGGCTGCTATTCAAAAGGTAGGCAGTTAGAATCCACCAGCTGCTCACTGGAAACCCTACAGGGCAGTTCTATTCTGTCCTGCAGGGTCGCAATGAGTTGGAATCAACTAGGCAGCACATAACAACAACACCGCAATTCTATGTTCAAATGTATCAGGAACCACCAAACTATTTCACATAGTGGTAGTACCCTTCTACATTTCTACCAGCAATGGCTGAAGGCTCCTGGTTCCTCCACAACCTCGCCCACAACGGCTGTATTTGATCACTGCCATTCTAATAAAAAAAAATAAAAATAAATTTTTTTTTTTTATTCTAATGGGGGTACAATAGTATCTCATTTTGGTTTTGATTTGCATTTCCCTAACGGCTAATGAGGAGCCCTGGTGGTGCAGTGGTTAAGAGTTCAGGCTGCTAACCAAAAGATTGGCAGTTTGAAACCACCAGCTGCTCCTTGGAAACCCTACGGAGCTGCTCTGCTCTGACCTACAGGGTCGCTGAGCTGGAATCGACTCGATGGCAATGGCTAATGGAGCCCAGGTGATGCAATGGTTAAAGCACTGGGCTGCTAACCAAAGGTCAGCGATTCAAACCCACCAGCTCCTCTGCAAGAGAAAAGACCTGGTGATCTGCTCCTATAAAGATTACGGCCTGGAAAACCCTATGAGACAATTCTACTCTGTCATATAGGGTCTCTACGTGTCAGAATCAACGCAACAGCAATGGGTCTGGTGTTTTTTTTTAATGGCTACTGGCTCTGAGTATCTTTGTGCGTGCCTGTTGGCCATTTGTATGTTTCTTTGGTAAATGTCTGTTCAAGTCCTTTGCATGGTTTTTTACTGGGGTTGTCTTTTTCTTAAGTTATAGGAGTATTTTATATATTTTGGAAATTAGACCCTCATCAGATATCTCGTTCCCCCAAATCTTCTCCCTATCTGTACAGTGCCTCTTCACTTTTTTGATAAAGTCCTTTGATGCACAGAAGTATCTAATTTTATGAAGTTCAGTTTATCTATTTTGTCTTTTGTTGCTCATGCTTCTGTTGTCGGTGGTTAAGAGTCTGGTTGCTAACCAAAACTAGTCGGCAGTTCGAATCCACCGGCTGCTCCCTGGAAACCCTACAGAGCGGTTTACTCTGTCCTATAGGGTCGCTATGAGTCGGAATCGACTCGATGGCAAAAGGTTCGTTTTTGTTTTATTTATTGCTAAAAACTAAGTCCCACCGCTTTGGCCCTACATTTTCTTCCAAAAATTTTATAGTTTTAGTTTTAACAATTAGGTTCTCAATCCATTTTGAATTGTTTTTCTGTATGGTTTCAGTGCTGGATCCTGACTCATTCTTCCGCGAGTGGAAATCCAATTTGCCCAGCACCATTTATTGAGGAGACTCTTCCTTCCTCATTGGATGGACTTACCACCCTTGTTGAAAATCAGTGGACCATGGATGCATGGACTCTCAATTCTATTCTAATTGTCTATATGCCTATTATTATACCAATACCGGGCTGTTTTAATTACTGTGGGTTTACAGTATGTTTTGAAACCAGGAAGTGAGAGTCCTCTTCCTTTTTCTTCTTCAAGATTGATTTAGCTATACGGAGTTCCTTGTGCCCTTCCATATAAATTTGAGGACTGACCTTTCCATTTCTGGAAAGAAAGCTCTTAGAATTTTAATGGGGATTGCATTGAATTTATGGATTGTTTTGAGTAGTATTGACATTTTAACTGTATTAAGCCTTCCAATCCACAAACACATAATGTCCTTCCATTTGTTTAGGTCTTCTCTGATTTCTTTTAGCAATGCTTTATAGTTTTCTGCGTACACGTCATTCGCTTTCCTGGTGAAATTTATTCCTAGGTACTTTATTCTTTTAGGTATTACTGTAAATGTTAATGTTTCCTTCATTTCCTTTTCCTCTTGCTTATTGATGATGTAAAGAAACCTGCCTGATTTTTGTGTTGACCTTGCACCCTACAACTTCACTGAATTCATTAGTTCTAACAGCTTTCTTACGGATCCTTTGGGGTTCTCTATATATAGAATCACGTCATCTGCGAAAAGGGTAGTTTTACTTCCTCCTTGCCAGTATGGGTATCTTTTTTTTTTTTCCCCCTAGTCTAATTGCTCTGGCTACGATTTCCAGAACAGTGTTGACAGTGGGCATCCCTGTCTCATTCCTAATCCAATGGGAAAACTCTCAGTCTCTCTCCATTAGTTTGACGTTACTGTCGGTTTTCATAAATGATCTTTATTCTATTAAGGAATTTCCCTTCTACTCCTATCTTGTTGAGTGTTTTATCATAAAAAGGTATCAGATTTTGTCAAATGCCTCTTCTGCATTGATTTAGATCATCATGTGGTTCTTTTCCATCCATGGGGTTTTCAATGGCTGATTTCTATAAGTTGGAAGCAGGCCTTTCTTCCAAGGTGCCTCTGGATAGACTGGAACAACCAACCTTTCTGTTAGCAGCAGGCACCTTAGCCATTTACACCACCTGGAGACTCCCATATAGACACAAATACACACACACACACATCAATATAAACCTGTTGCCACTGAGTCGATTCCAACTCATAGTGACCCTAAAGGACAGAGTAGAACTGCCCCATAGGGTTTCCAAGGAGTGGCTCATGGACTGGAACTGCTGACCTCTTGGTTAGTAGGCAAGCTCTTTACTGCACCACCATGGCCCCGAACCCACTGCCATTAAGTCGGTTCCGACTTATAGCAATCCCATAGGGTTTCCAAGGCTGAAAATCTCCACGGAAGCAGACTGCCACATCTTTCTCTGGCAGAGTTGCTGGTGGTTTCAAACCACCAACCCTTCAGTTGGCAGACGACTGCTTTAACCACTATGTCACCAAGGCTCCTTACACACACACACACACACACACACACACACACACACACGGAGCCATGCTGACACAGTGGTTAAAGCACTCGGGTGCTAACTGAAAGTTCAGTGGTTTGAAGCTACCAAGTGCTCTGTGCTATGGGAGAAAGATGTGACAGTCTGCTTCCACAAAAATTACAGCCTTGGAAACCCACTGGGCAGTTCTATTCTATCCTATAGGGTCACTATGAGTTGGAATATACGCGACAGCAGGGGGTTTGGCATGTATGTGGGTGGGTATGTGTATATATATATATAAAAACCAAACCTGTTGCCCTCGAGTCAATTCCAACTCATAGCAACCCTACAGGACAGAGTAGAACTGCCCCCCTCCCCCAGCTTCCAAGGACCACCTGGTGGATTCGAACTCCCAACCTTTTGGTTAGCAGCTGTAGCTCTTGACCACTACACCACCAGGGTTTCCATATATATATAAAGTGCTAAAGAGGCTTGGAGAAAATTACCTCCCTACTGAGTATAGACCCTATTCATGTGTAAAAAACTTCCTTGAATTCTCCTAATGTTCGGCCCCAACAAATTTAGAGAGTTATAGGGGCTTAGTGCTAGTTTCTGTACAAACAATATTCTCCTTGAGAATTGTCACACATCAATGAAAACTTCTCTTACAAACATATCCCAAAAGGAAAACACTGTTTGATACCTTATTCCATGTATTTTATTGCAGAATGGTTGGAAATTAAAACCCATATATCACATAAGAAAGAATTACTCCTAAGACATTAGCAGTGTTTAGAAATTGCACCTTGCCTTAACTTCAGTTCAGTGTTGATGATCACTTAAATTCCTAATTCAGGCTTTTCTATTATTTGTTCATGTATTTTTATCAACACAATTCTGCATTTTCCCTAAAACACTCAAAATTACATTTGGCCCAAGATTAATAAATTGCTTGAGTTTATTATATGTAACAAGTATATATTAATATTTAGTAATTGAGATTTTTTTTAATGTTTAACTGTATAATATAGGTGACCCTGAAAATAACTTGTAATCTCAGTACAGTGTTATATACAAAATGTTAATAACCTTTTAAAATTAAAACTCGAGGTAGCTCTAACAGCACCAGCAGCCTCTTTAAGGGTTACTTGCTCTTGACTCCACTGATCAGATTGGAAAGCTCTGAACAGTTTCTGTGGGATTCTCATTCATTAACAGACATTACTAAGCTGTACCAGATGCAGAGACAGAAGGTGAAAGACTCAACTGCCTCTGAAAGACACTGCCATCTATTCCAGGCAAAATCAGACTCTCTCTCATTTCCAAGTCTTATTTCCCACGGTTTTCACCTCACAGTTCCTCCTCAGAACATCTCGCGATTCCATCTTCTCCTTTCCTACTGTCCCATATGCAAGCCTTAATGCTCACCAAATGCAGTCCCCCTCCATCCCTTGTCCCATAGTTAGTCCAGATTCTCGGCTTGAAATGGAGAAGTCCCTGAGCTATATGAGAGGGCTTTGAAGATTACTGGCTATATCTCGGAGACTTAGTAAATGTTCTCATTTTGCCAGTGAGAAACCAAGTCTAGAAAGGTTAGGGCGACTTGTCCTTAATCACACAGCTAATGAATTGGAAGTAAGTCCAAACTAAAACACACGTTTCTTAACCACTCATTATTTTACACTGTTCCTTCCATTCCACCAATCATTCTTCCTCAATTACCCAGAATTTTGGGGGGGGGGAGGGGAGGGTGAGGTGGCTTCCTTTGCTAACCTGTAACTTGTCTTTGTGTGTGTAGATACAGCCTAAATCAAGTGTCTGTGGACGGGGCTGATGCGGTGGGCACCCCCGTGCTTCCTGTAATTTTATGTAAAATCATGAGTATGTACAGGTGCATTTTTCTAGGGACAATATTCATTTCTTTGAACAAATCAGTGGTCTCCAATGAGTACAAAAAGCTTAAGCTGGTTCAAAATACAGATGCAATGACGATTTACTTATTCATGCCCAAGAGGTAATAAGGGCTTATTTAGGGAAAGTTAGCGATATTGAAGGTACTATTACACTTGATATCACTGTTACAGAGACCCAACTAAGATGGCTGCAGTGCGATGGGTCGTTTTTGTGTGGCCTTTCTGGCCATGGCCTTGTAACTCCCACCAGAGTGATCAGGCGGGACTGTGTGACAGGGTAACTGGGGCTCACCAAAGGGGCTGGTCAGTCTTGTCATCCTGCTGGGCTTAAGGTGAGCCATGCCAGAGGCGGAAGAGAGAGGATCCCACCACCACCAGGGAACAACAGCCAGGAGCGCAGAGCGTGTCCTTTGGACCTGGCATCCCTGTGCTGAGAAGCTCCTGGAACCAGGAGAGACAGAGACAGAGAGAAAGAAGCGGCGGCAGAGAAATGAGGGCAGGAGACAATGTGGTAGACTTCCTGGCCCACACAGCAAGAAAGCTGAGTACATGGGGTACCTCTGGGGACTTCCGGCAGGGGCTAAAAGAGCTTTGTAACACTTGCCTGAGCAGGCCAGAGGCCTAGGGTCAGACAGAAGTGTGCCTGCAAGCACAGCTGAAAAGAGGCTGGCCTGATATAAGAACTGTATCAGGAGTGTTCCTGAGCCTGAGTTGTAACCCATTACTTCCCTAATAAACCCCCACAATCCTGAGTATGGTCTATGAGTTCTGTGTGGCCACTGCAATGAATTATCGAACTCAGCAGAGAAGGAGAGAGAGCCGTGGGTGGGAGAGCTGGTGTCAGAACCGGTAAAGACGGCGGAAAGAGGAGACGTGTCTGACCTCCGCCTCACAGGAATCAGCCTTGCCTGTTGATCTGAGTTCTGCTCCTCCTTGTGAACTTAGAGGAAGTCATACAGCACCCCCATGCAGTTCTGACAACAGCTGAACCATGTGTCTGATCCAGTATGGATAACCCTTAATACAGAAAACTTACCTATGAAATATTGCTCTCAGACTGTCTGTTCTTCTTCATCTCCCGTTATAACACTGGACATGCATCTCAATGTTGCATGTTGGGTCACAATATAATTTAAAAGCATTAAGACTATAGTAAAATTTTCTCTAAACCATGCATTTAAAGGGAAAATAATAGCATCAGCTGAATTTTATCGAAGGCTGGTTATGTGCCATAACCAAACTAAAAGCTTAAGGAACTATGGTATTTCCCTCACAACCACAAGAGATAGAGACTATTATGATGGCCAGTTTACAGACGAGGCAGCCGAGACTCAGAGAGGCTGCCATCCACTCAGTGTTCCTCAGCTATGAACTGGAGGAATCAGGATGTGAGGCCCGGACTCTCGGATGCCAAAGACTTGCTCTTAAGCACCCCCTATAATGCTATGATACAATACTAGTATTTAATTTTGCAAAATGTAAAAAAGCACAAAATACCATTACTCCTCAGTGTGCCCCATGAGTGGTGGCCGTGCAGCAGGACGTGTCAGAGGCAGGGAGGCCATTCAGACCTTCAGGCTTGGCACGGTTCTCATGCCCTTCTACTATTTCCCACAACTCAAACCCCAACTCACTGCCATAGAGTCAATTTGACTCATAGCAGCCCTACATGACAGAACAGAACTGCCCCATAGGGTTTCCAAGGCTGTAATCTTTACAGAAGCAGACTGCCACATCTTTCTTCCATCTAGCAACTAGTGGGTTCAAAGCATCAACCTTTTGTCTAGCAGCTGAGCACTTTAACCACTGTGCCACCAGGGAAGACAAATCCTGGGAACTCAAAATATGTCAAAGTATTTTAGTTAAATCTATCACCTTTCTCTTTACTTTTCCCTCTTTAATCAAAGAAACTTTCTACACCATTTCAAAGATCAATTTTTAAATTAAGATTCTTCTCTCATTATCTGAGTTCTTTAAGTACATTATTTTTTAAAATTCTGAACTGGTTAGCTGAGCTTATTTCCTAATACCCAAAAGAATTTCCGAATGGGTTTTAAAAAGCCCTATTTTATCCCACACAACAAGCCATCACCTAAAAAAGCATAACCATGATACCCATCAGGATTAGCCTGCTTCAACAATGAGAAAGTCCACAGTATCAGTCAGGGTTAGCCTGCTTCAACAATGAGAAAGTCCACAATGCCCATCAGGGTTAGCCTGCTTCAACAATGAGAAAGTCCACAGTATCAGTCAGGGTTAGCCTGCTTCAACAATGAGAAAGTCCACAATACCCATCAGGGTTAGCCTGCTTCAGCAATGAGAAAGTCCACAGTATCAGTCAGGGTTAGCCTGCTTCAACAGTGAGAAAGTCCACAATACCCATCAGGGTTAGCCTGCTTCAGCAATGAGAAAGTCCACAGTATCAGTCAGGGTTAGCCTGCTTCAACAGTGAGAAAGTCCACAATACCCATCAGGGTTAGCCTGCTTCAGCAATGAGAAAGTCCACAGTATCAGTCAGGGTTAGCCTGCTTCAACAGTGAGAAAGTCCACAGTACCAGTCAATTTTTACAGCCATCTTTTTTCATGAAATTCTTAACCCAACCCTCGGTCCACAGTGTTTCTCTGCATATAATTACATGCACCTCACAAATGGAGAGGAACCAGACAGGCTGAGTGCTCCAAAATCAGAATTAACAGTAACAAGCTTTGCAAAAGTCTTAATATGCAACCCGAAGACTCTTCTCTACAAAACTGTGTTTCCTTCTAAATGCTTCAAAAAGTATTATAAACTAATTCATTCACTCAACAAACCTGAACACCTCCTATATGCCAGGCCCTGGGTCTGGTGCCGAATGCCCATCAAGTACTTAATCCTTACCTTCTAAAAACGTGAACACAGCCAACAACATCGCATGTCATGATGAGCCTCGAAAATTAATGATCAAAGCACTAGGGCCAAATTTTAAGTCTTCCATGTCTTATTTCAAGAACAGTCTTATTGACATCCTTAGACAAATGTTTTCTTGTGGCATCTTCTTAGTCACTTATTTAAAAAGTACAGTAACTTCACACACTAAAGGAGGCTCAACAATTCAGTGACAATTTTAGATTAAAAAAAAAAAAAACCCAGTTGCCATCAAGTCAATTCCAAGTCACAGCGACCCTATAGGACAGAGTAGAACTGCTCCACAGAGTTTCTAAGGAGTGCCTGGTGGATCTGAACTGCCAACCTTTTGGTTGGCAGACATAGCTCTCAACCACTACTCCGCCAGCGTTAAGCCATTTTGCACTCAGAATTTACTTTAACAATGGCTATCTTAATATGATTGAAAATTGTGATTTCATCAGCTAGACCTCAAAAAAAAAAAAATGTTCTTCTCTCTGTATTCATTCATTCACAAGTGTACGCCACCACACAAGCGGTCCTATTTTTCAGACGAACACACATTCCCAAAGTCTGGCACCAAGCATCACTATCTGGGAAATCCTGACTGTCTGTACTGGCCGGAAGGGAGCTTACTCCTGAACAGATGGCTGTGAAGCATCTGTCAAACGCCTGGATGGGACAATTGATATTTGAGAGACACCGTCTGAAAGACAGACTCTAACGACTCCAACAACCAGAATGACGACACCTGTATTAACAATGCCTTTCTATCTGCCTGAGGTTCTGATCCAGTTCCTTTGTCTAAAATGGCATTGGACAAATGTTTCTGTACCATCTGTGAACTGCAGAGCGTTTTCTCCACATGTTGGTAATGTCATTTTATGTAAGGCTCCCAATGATTAATGATTCTTCACCCTAGAGAAAAGTCTGTTTCTCCCGATTAATTGGAACACTTCCTTTCATTAATCAACACAAGCGATAATTAGTCCTATTTCCTCTTTCGCTTTGGCGAATAAGAAGTACTAACTTCGGTTACATGCACACACAGGCACTGAGCTATCCCCACTCCATCTAAGCTTCTCATCTAATTGTCCCCCTGCAGTTCCCTTCATGCCCCACCCCTGCCCCCACCTTTACCGTTATCTTAGTAGTCCTCTCAAATACCCATCTACTATTCTAAGATCATCTCAAGTCCGTTCTTGAAGTCGGCAGGTTACAAATGAATAAATAAACGGCTGTTCCTGCAGAGCTCCTTTAGACATTAGCAGAAATTAGTAAGAAGTGAAAACCAGGCTTTATCAAGCGAAGGATCTGGTAAACATCAAAGAATCAGAAAGCACAGACTCAAGGGTTCACGCCTCACAGATTAAGAAGGTAGCATGCCAGGGAAACAATGCGGCCTCAGAAAATCTTAATCTACTTTGGCAAATCGTAAGTACATAACAATGGAGAAATTATTTCAAAGAAACTTGCGAGCAAGGGCTAATATAATATATACACACCCATTAGGCTTTTAGAATGAGCTAAACTCTTGAATGTCCCAAAAATCAGAGCATGAGATAAACAAGATAAAACACTTGGCTGCACCTTACTATTTACCCAAGTTAAACACAGATGTTTACCAGTACTCTAGCATCCCACAGAGCACGACAGAGCTCCATGTTTGATCAACAGAATGAACTCAGTTGTCTGAATGCCTACTTGCCAGGCACTATGATAGGAATTGTGGGGAAAAAAACGAATGAACCCTAGGCTTCAAGGAGATCACAGCTTTTTATTGACACAGAGACACTGTTCATAAGAAATAACTGGAAGACCTCTGAGAAAGCTCATACTGCAATAAATTGCGAGTCTAGGTTTTGATGATCAAGAAACCATCCGAAGTATTCAAACACCCCGAGGTCACCTGAACATTTAAGGTTAGCTCTAACTTCATTCATTAGACTAGTACTGAGGACTTACTAGACATTATGAAGGCTTTTCCCCTAAAATCTACTTGGAATAGCAATGGAATGGAACGGAATGAAAACAGCACCCATACAAGGGCTCCGGAATCAAACCATGATTCAATCTGGGGTCTACCACTTCTACTAGATTCACGGCGTGGGGCAATAATCTGAGTCTTACTTTCCTTGCCTATAAAATATGGACAACGTTGAGCTTCTCAGGGTTCCCCCAAGGCGAAGATTAAAAGAGACTGTATGTAAAAGGACCTGGAACATGGTGGGAATAACGAGGCACTCAATAAAAGGGTCCCTTCCCTTCTTTGCCACAAGTAAGCTGAAACATGACTGTGGGATGTGAAGGTCTCAAGCAAGAGAATATCTATGAAATATCCACTGTCTCAAGGCAGTAGCAGGGAATAAAAAGCTCAGCGCCATAAAAGTCACCCTTCCTAGAAGGTAGCACAACAGTCCAAGGACCATCAGCTACACACCACCACAAAATCACTCCCAGCTGAGAATCACGAGCCACATCGAAATAAAACGTCTTCCAAAACCAAGACCCTAAAGCTCAGCGACAGCAAAACGACCCAGCTATACAACTTGTACAAGGCCACATGGATAATACAGCATCAGAACTGAACCTTTCAAGGTAACATAAAAAGACAAAGTGAACTCTCACCAAGAGACAACTGTAGGAAAAGAAGGTCTCTTCTTCCCAAATTAAAGCTAATTCATCTTTTCTTAAAATAGCATTTTGATGCCATGAGAAAATCCATAAACTCGTGCTACCATTACCAATCTACCAGGCGCTCCCTGGCAACTCTATGGGGCAGTTCTACTCTGTCCTATAGGGTCGCTATGAGTCGAAACCGACTCGACGGCACTAGGTTTTTGGGTTACCATTACCAATGTTTATAACGATCATATTTAAAGCAATCTTTATAGTGCTTTTAATCTATAAACAGACGAAATTTATAAAAATACGGCCTGAAAATGAAATTTTGAAATAATTTTATATGTGTACATATAAATACAAGGAGTCATGGTGGCATGGTGGGTAAGTGCTTATACTAACCCAAAGGTTGACGGTTCAAACCCACCAGTCGCTTCGTGGAAGATGTGGCAGTCAGCTTCCGTAATAACTACAGCCTTGGAAACCCTGTGGGGCAGCTCTGCTGTCTTATCGCATTACTATATATAGACACGACATTTACTCATCTACCAACTGCCACGGAGTTGATTTTGACTCATAGCGTTATGACTCACTGTACATATACATACACAGCATTCACCCACTGCCATTGACTCGATTCTGACTCACAGCCAACCACCAACCTTTCAGTTAGAATCCCAATGCTTAAACACTGTGCCACCAGGGCTCCTGTACACGGCATGCGTTACAGGTAATACACACGTACCGCAGCGTATTAAACCAAGCCAGACTCATTGCCCTGAGTCTGTTCCAACTCATGGTGACCCCATGTGTTACAGAGAACTCCTCCATAGGATCTTCTTGGCTGTAATCTTTACAGAAACAGATTGCCAGGCTTTTCTTCCGAGGTGCCACTGGGTGGGTTCCAACTGCCAATATTCACGTTAGTAACCCCGTGCTGTCAAGTTGATTCCAACTCATAGTGACCCTGTAGGTCAGTAGTCAACTGCAAAACCATTTTCGCCACGCAGGGACCTTACCACAGGTAGGCAGCTACTTTAAAAAAGATGCCTTCCAAAATAAACTGGTTATTCCAGAACTTAGCTCCCAAAGATATTAATATTAGTAAAACCACTATAGACTTGCAAGCTCGTTCAGGATCTTGTACCATCATCCATTTTTTAATAGAGCAAATTATTTGAGATCTTGGATAAGACAGTTTTTATTCAGAAATCAAATTAAGAGTTTAATGTTTGTACCAATATAACTTTCACTGTTTCAATTCAGCTTTTTTTAAAGCATATTAAAAGAAAAAAAAAAACATTTTCGAAGTTACTTAACTCCTGACTTGTGCCCTTTTCCATTCGCTGAGCGTGCTGCACGCGAAAAACAAGCCACAAGAAGACAACTGCAAGATTGTAAAGCTTCGGAAGATTCAAAGACAAAAGAACCTGGATAAGCACAGACTTCAGAGGCACGTTTTTAAAATCTGGTAGTCATAAGAATATTTAGACTTAGGTAACGTGTCCTCTGCAGCATGACTTTCTTCACGAAAGCACCGACTGTGATCCTTGGAGCAAGAACTCTGCACGCATCTCCACGTGTTTACAAATATTCAGAACACTAAAGATACAGAAAGTGGCTTGTTAGCTCAGTACTTGTTAGCAGGCAAAGCCATCACAGAAGCTCAGCTTCTCTAAAAAGTCCACATAAATCAGTACTGCTAACTTGATTTCCCAAAGTTACAAACCCTTAGGAAAGTGTCCATCTGCAGGGGCCAGGCATCCTGGCAGAAGTCATGCACAAAAACATGGGAGGGGAGGGGCAAAAAGATGGCCTAGGCCACTGGCCCCTGGGGACCCAGATCTGCTCGCCTGCCAGTAAACACAGACAACCCTTCCCGGGAGGGGCCCGAGGCTCCCGCTCTCCTGCCAGCACCGGGAGCCTCCTGGAGGGCCCCTGTCTACTCCGTGCTGGCCCTTTGGAAGGTGCCAGCGGAGGCCCAGCGCAGCGACCCCGAGCACAGCAGGTCCCCAGGATGCATTCGCGTCCCACCGCTGCTAATTCCTCCCCACCCTCATTTCTGTAACTGGACCTGTCAAGACCCCGGCCCTCCACCGGGCTGGGGGTCAGCGGTGAGCGCGGGGCCGCATCCCCGCTCCATGCCAGAGCGGCCCCGGGGAGTCGCTCCCAAGCACCGCCTCGGGCGGAGGCGCGGGCGCTGGGCCTGTGCCAGTCCGGGGCCGAGCTGGACAGCGGGCGGCCGGGCCGGGCCCTGCAGGCCGCGCCATCTGCCAGCGGCGCCGGGGCAGCGAGCAGGCCCGAAGGCCGCGCTCGGGCCCGGGCAGGGCGCCCACGAGGCCTCGGCGCGCAGGCGGGAGCGGACCGGGCGGAGCGACTCCGCGCCCGGACACAAAGCGGCTCCGCGGGAGCCCGCCTCACCTGCAGCATGGGGCGCCGCGGGCCTTCGAGAACCATCGGACCCCGCTCCGGCGCGCGCGTCACAGCCCAGGCCGCCTGGGGCCGCCCGGCGCCGCCGCCGCCGCCGCCATTTCCTCCCGCTCGCCGTCGCCTCGTCCCCGCTGTCAGGTTACTCCATTCACCTGGGCCTGGAGCCGCCTGCGCCGCGCCGCGCCTCCGCCTCAGCCCCTCCCGCCGGCGCCTGCGGAGACTGCGCAGCGCCCGGCTCGCCCGCAGCCCGCGCTCGGCCCGCGGCAACGGCGCACGGCCGCTTGGAGAATCCCACTGGCACCCGCGCCGCCGCCGCCCCCTCCGCGCGCCCCACGTTCCGCGCGCCCCGCGGCGGCATGAGAGCCAGCCTGTGATTGGACGCAGCGCGGCGGTGAAAGGTTAATCCCGGCCCCCCAGCCATTCAGGAGCAGGGAGACAGCCGGCCGGGGCTGCGTTTGCGGCCCAGCGCCGGACGGGAGCCGGACGGGACCCGGGCGTTCCCCGCCTGCGGCCGGGCGGCGCGTTGGCTGCCTCCCCGGCCCCGCGCGCGGAGGTTGGAGCTGCTGGCCCGACTGGCCCTCGGGAGGGTCTCCTGCCCCTCGGGACTCCGCTGCCTCCGTTGTCGCCCCCTCTGGCGCCCACGCCGGCTGGAGTTCTGCAGAGCTCCGCTCTCCTTCGCCACCTTCCTTCCATTGTAAAGCACCTTCCCACTCGCCTGCTTCCTCCCTGCGTTCGGCCGCGGGGGCCTCTGCTGCCCTGTTTGCTTCCCGGCGTCTTACTGCAGCGTTCGCGGTGCAGGCACCCCGCAGTTTGGAGAGAACAGACCCCCCACTGCACCCCCAGCCCTCTGGGAAGTGGGATAACCTGATGCTGAAATGGAGCAGCGGCCGCATGGGTGTCATTGGTTCCTTTGACTAGATCTGAACAAATCTACCGTACCCTGTAGCTGTGACTTGAAGTATGGATGGAGATGAAGTTAGGGGCTGCCTTACAGAAAATCCTCATTTGTCCACAAATGGAGACATCTCTAGGAGCCCTGGTGGTGCAGTGGTTAACGCTTGGCTGCTAACCCAAAGGCCAGTGGTTTGAACCCACCAGCGGCTCTGCGGGACAAAGAAGTGACAGACTGCTTCCATAAAGATTACAGCCTTGGAAACCCTATGGGGCGGTTCTCTATCCTATAGAATCGCTATGAGTCGGAATGGACTACACAGCAACGGATTTGGTTTTTGGTTTTGTAGGCATCTCTTGAAAAGAATTCACCTGAAAGACTGGTTTACTCCCGGTGAGGTATAGTAGCAGCAACCATGCTTAGTAGCGGTTTTGTGATCTGTGGCTAACGTAAAGCCGACAATTGGAACCCACACGGCGGCACTGCGGAAGAAAGGCCTGGCCAACTGCTTTCATTACAGCCAAGAGAACCCGAGGCAGCAGTTCTACTCTGTAACATATGGGTGGGGCATGCATGGGGAGCCAACTGGAGACAACTCACAAAAGCAACAACAGCACCTACTATGTGTTAGACACTGTCTGAGGCTGTTCAGTGCATCAGCCATTAGCCCCATGTGGCTATTTGAGCATTTAAATTATCTCGGTCATTTATCACATTGATTACATGTTGAAGTGATACTATTTTTTGTATACTGTGCTAGTATTAATTTCATTTGTTTCTTTTTATTTCTTTAATGTGGATACTAGAGAATTTTAAATTTCATCTGTGGCTTGTGTGATATTGCTTTTGGACAGCGCTGGTCTGGGGCTTACATGACTTTCATCCTCATGTGGACCCCGTGAAGTGGGTGCTGTCATGACACACCCCCCCACCCCCCCCACCCACACACCATTTTAACTGATGACGAAACCAAATAATCTCCAGCAAGTAACAACTAATAAGTGAACAACTGAGATTTGAACCCAGGTGGTCTGGCTTCCTGGCTAGTTTGCTTAATCACTCCTGTGCTCAAGTTGTGATGATATATTTGCTGTAAATTGGCTTGAAGCTTCACCTAAACATAGACTCTTCATGAGCGTAATTAGGAAGTAGGCTGAACAGTGTGGGCACACCTCCACATCCAAAAATAACGAGTCTCCTGTGTCTAACGCTGTGGGAATAGACCTGCCCAGTAACATACGTAAAAGCTTTTGGGTATGTTTGTTCATGAGAAGGGTGGCATCTGAGAGTAAGGACAAGCACCCTGGTACAATGGCTACAGAAACTGGGAGCCCGCCCTCCCCTCCCCGTAGTCCTCTCACAGTCTCTCAAGACTAGTTGGGCTTCATCACCGGGTTGCTTTCATTTTTCAAGTTTTTATTTTTTAAATAAATCATTTTATTTTTAAAAGAAGTCATACATACATCTCTCTCTTAGAAGTACAGCCAGAATACTCCTTAGAAGCAAGGATGGCGAGACTACATCTCACATACTGTGGATATGTCATCAGGAAGGATTAGTCCCTGGAGAGGGACATCATGTTTGGAAAACTAGAGGGTCAGCGAAAAAGGGGAAGACCCTCAATGAGGTGAACTGACACAGTGGCTGTGACAGTGGGCTCAAGGATAGCAACAATTGTGAGGATGGCGCAGGACCAGGCAGTGTTTTGTTCTGTTGTGCAGAGGGTCGCTATGAGTCGGAACTGACTTGACAGCACCTAACAACAACATACATACATGCATATGGTTCACTCATCATCAGCATTAAAAAATACACTGAAAAAAATCACTCCCCTCCACCTGTCTCCATACCACAGACAGGTAACCACTCTTTCTTGCTCATTCATTCTTCTGGAGAACTTTTATGCAGATATATATTCTGTTCCTTGTTTTGAAAAAAAAAAATGGTAGCATACCATACACATTTACTACACTTTTTTTTTTTTTTTAATATATCTGGGAACCCTGGTGGCACACTGGTTAAGAGCTTGGCTACTAAGCAAAAAGTCAGCAATTCAAATCCACCAGCTGCTGCTTGGAAACCCTATGAGGCACTTCTACTGTGTCCTGTAGGGTTGCTATGAGTTGGAATTGACTTGACGGCAATAAGTTTTTTATGGGTAGAAGATAAGTCCATAGCAATATATACAATGTGCCTCACTATTTCTTCAACCCTCATAACATTTCATTGTAGAGATTAATTTATTTAACCAATTATCTATCGATGGACATTTAGACTTCTAGTCTTCTGGAATTAAATGTTGATCCATTTGGGATTTATTCCATCTATGGGGTGAGGTCTGGATTGAAATCAATTATTTTTTCCAGATGGCTACACAGTTGGCCATTTATTGACCATTCGTTGAGTAAGTGCACTTCAGAATTCAGTGTTCTGTTCCAATAGTCCATCTATTCATGCTCCAGTTGCTGGTTTATTTTAAATCTGGAAACATAAAATCTTATAAGGGGTAGTGTTTCACACTTTGTTTGGATCACTAGAAATCCTAGAGTTAATATTCAGCCCGTGCAAGGCAATGGTACAGTACCATGTGGTATGCATTTTCTGTGGGCTAATTTTTATTTTCCCTTTGCCCTGATTATTTCCATAATTTATTTATTTATTTATTTTGTAGAACAAGCCAGGATATAAATACACCTTTGTTTAAGACTCAGTTTGCAAGTAACAGAAACCAACCTGAACTAGCTTACCCAAAAGGGGGAAATTTATCATAAAGATGTAGGAGCTTCTCACAAAAGCCAGGAGCTGGCATACAGCCATGTCTTTGCAAAGGACTAGAACCAGGTATTGGACAGCTTCCAGGAACACAAAAATTACTCTTTGTGTCCCTCTTCTGTGATTTTTGTCTGTATCTGCTGACTTATTCCCTCTGCCTCCATCTACGTAGAAGAATATAACCACCCCTGTATTCAGCTAAGAGGCAACCCAATGGGGCATCAGAGCCCAAGCTGGCAAGGTGGCCGAGGGGGGTGCAGCCCTGTAAGGTCAGGTGATTGATTATAGACAGGGAGGCTGCACACAGGAAAAATATGTTGAGGATGATGGAGAAGGGAGTTCCAAGTATGAAAAGGGAAAAAGCAAGAAAGACACTTGTGTGATTGGGTTGGAGCTGGAGGTATGGATGTGAATTCCTGATTTTCAGTATATATAAGCATGTCGTTGTTGTTAGTCACCATCAGGCTGATTCCAACTCACGATGACCCCGTGTGTGCAGAGTAGAACTGCTCCATAGGGTTTTTAAGGCTGTGACCGTTCGGAAGCAAATAGCCAGGCTTGTCCTCTGAGGGACCTGTGGGTGGGTTTGAACCACCAGTCTTTTGGTTGGTAGTCAAGTGCTTAAACATTTGTGCCACCCAGGGACTCCATACATCAACATATGTATTAAATATAAATTAAAAGTGTATATATATGTATCTACATCTGTCTGTATACTGTGGAGTTCATCTGTGCCTTCACCTTGCTTCTCTCCTCATCGGGGTCTGAGAATGAAAGTTTCCATCTTCCAACCTCCCAAACAACCTATTGCTCTTTTGCTATAACAACAGGTACCCCCAGAAACAGGGCTCTGTGTACACACACACATACACACACACACACACACACACACACACGTATGTATGTTGAAGACAGGGTAATCAGTGACAGCTCCTATTTTCTGAAAGTCAGCTGATTAACAAGTCTCATACATATATTTCCTAGCTCTGTCTGCTGAGAGGGCCTTGGAGCAGCAACACCCCAATAGCCACGAGCAAACCTAATGGCCAGATCTTGGTTTTTAAACACAATTCTCCACTAAAAGGAACCAGGACTCCTTGCAGAAATGGCTGCGTTCAGGGTTGGGACAGAGAAAGTAGAAGATGAGCCTGGAGCAACTTATTGTGCCAGAACCTATGGAAATATGCTCAAAGAATGATGGGAACATTTCAGAAAGGCACAGCAATCAGCTTTAAGGGGCTCCCACTGGCCAAATATGGGACAATGTGAACATGTTTGTCTAACACCATATTGACTCCAACACGGAATCTAGCCTTCTCTCTGTTTCCCCAAAAAGCTCATTTATTCTCAGTAATCTTAAAATCTTGCTAAAAATACAAGAAGAAAGGAGGGAAGAGAGGTGGGAGGCAAGCTGGGGTGAAAAAAGAGCATTTGCTTCACATCAGAACAGACAACTTCAGTTGAACAGAAGGCATTGTTCTCAAAATGTCTTCTGGACACCCCATCACTGTGGAGTTCCTCTGTGCGTTCACCTTGCTTCTTTCCTCATCGCGGTCTGAGAATAAAAGTTTCTACCCTCCCAAACAACTGGTTGCTTTTTAGCTGTAACAATTTTTTTTTAACAGGTACCCCTAGAACTAGTCGAAATCTAGCACATGTCTGAAAACGGGCCAACCAGTGACAGCCCCCACTCTCTGAAAGTTGGCCAATTAACAAGTCTCAGTCCAGTTATCATGCTTCCACGGGTAATGATCAATCGACCCCGAAACACCGTGCTTCTGAAAGCCCACCAGTCCCTGAACTCCATGCTTCTCAGTGCCTGCTCAAGAACTGCAGGCTGCTTTGCTCACAAAGACTGGGCCTTGCAGGTACAGCACAGCTCTCCTTTTCTTAAACAAACAATAAATTCTCCTTTTTAATTCAGATATTGAGTGGCAGCCTCTTACTCAGACAGGTCTTAGAGCTCCACACCTCGAAGGCTCCCCGACCCAGATCAACTGTAGCTCCTTTCCTGAGAGGAATTTTGAAGCATCCACTGTTCAAAGCTTTTCTCTCTTCATCATAAAAACGCTCGTTTGTTCAGTAAACATTGACCACCTTCTCTGTATGAAATGCTATATTAGGCGCGAGAACTGTGTCGTTATTGTTGTCTACTGCCATTGAGTCAGCCCCTAACTCATGGCGACCCCGTGCATTACAGAGCAGAACTGCTCCGTGGAGTTTCCTTGGCTGTAATTTTTACAGAAGCAGGTCACCAGGACTTTTTCCCAAGGAGACACGAGGTGGGTTTGAACCACCAACCTTTAGGTTAGCAGCTGATCAGAGTTGAACACAATAGATGTGATCCCTAAGGAATTTACAATCCAGCAGGAGAGACTGGCAGATAATATCAATAAAGAACGATGATTGCTACGATGGTGGATGCATGGGGGGAGATGGGGTCACACAGTAAGGAGAGCTTAATTTAGTCCATAGAGTCAAGGAAAGTGGCCCTAAGTAAGGCACCCGTAAGCAGAGACCTGAAGTACTAGTAGCCCAGCACAGGGCAGGGAGAGAAAGCATTCCAGATAGAAGGAACAGGATGCCCTAAGCCCAGAGGCAAGGAGGTGTGGCTCATTCAAAGAAGTGAAAGAATTCAGTATTGACCCAAGAGGTGGTGACAGACAGGAAGATGGCAGCCAGAACAGGAAGGAACCTGTGTATCACGTTAAGGATTTACTGCTTCATCCAAAAGACAGCAAGAGAAGCCACTGAAAGGTTTTTACGCAAAAGGTGATGTGATGAGATTTACAATTCTAAAAGATAACTCCAGCCAGGATAAAAAATGTGGAAGAACAAAATTAAAGTGCTCATTTGCAATACCATAAAAGATGTGGTGGCTTTGACAAGGATAGTCTTCATGGAAGAGAGATAGAGCTGAATTAGAGACATTTGGGAGATAAAAGTGTGAACATTCTACTCTGCTCCTAAAAAAAAAAACCATTGCTGTCGAGTAGCAACCCCATAGGACAGAGTGGAACTGCCCAACAGGGCTCCTTTAGAAGGTAAAGGTGCAAATAGGATAGAACATTGCAAGGCATTAGAGCTTGACAATCCTACCAAAAACCAAACCCACTGCCGTTGAGTCTCATACAGACCCTATAGTGACCCTACAGGACAGAGTAGAACTGCCCCATAGGGTTTCCAAGGAGCAGCTGGTGGATTCCAACTGCCCACTTCTTGGTTAGTAGCCAAGCTTTTAACCACTGCACCATCAGGGACCTGATATTACCAAAACCCAAAACCATACCCACTGCTGTTAAGTCGATTCCAACTCATAGTGACCCTATGGGACAGAGTAGAACAGCCCCAGAGAGTTTCCAAGGAGCACTCGGTGGATCCAAACTGCCAGCTTCTTAGTTAGCAGCCATAGTATTTGACCCTTATGCCATCAGGGTTTTTAGATCCTACCAAAGGACTTTCTTAGCTATGCTGTCGATAAATCCTGCCCATAACAGCCATGGTGAAGCTTCTCTTGTTGTAGTTATTTTGTTTTGTTCCTAACATAATAATCAAAGCAGCTCAACAGAAAGCTTAAATCTATTTAGATAGCTTTTTCAGCTGGAATAAAATGTAGGAAAAAAAAAAAAAAACAGCAGTCAGGAACATTTCAACACCCTTTTTACTGTCCCAGACCACAATTCTGTCCGCTCTCATTCTCAGACTCGAGTAAAATTAGCATTTCTTGGCATCTCCTTTTTCAGGGCGACTCAGACTTCTGCTTCAGTCCTGTCCTGGGCACTCACCTCAGTTCCAAATCCCTGAGGCTTGTTTCTTATAGCACTAAAGAACCCTGCCCCACAGACTATGCAATATTTTACCTGCGAACGTTATCTAAAACTACTTTCTGCTTTTTCCAGTATGCTGAATAGCCCTCCTATAGAGTTTCAGTATCTTTTCACCCCCACAGGGGAAAATAAAACAACAGAAAGATTCTGGCCATGTGGTAATCCTATCAGTGTTACACTATTTGAATGTCTCCCCCCTACCCTCCCCCCTCATTTTCCCAAATCTTAGTATCAGCTCTTTCTCATTTGGGAAAATAAAAACAATTTAATTTACATTGAATTGTTACTGAGAAAACAACATTCACCCAGCCTTTCTACTTCTGATAAACTAGTTTTAAAGGAAGTTGGAATTACAAAATCAAATTTGCCAAGTTTTTTTTTTTTTTTTTTTTAATGCATTTAAACAGGGCTGGAGGTTTTCACCCTGACTTTAAGGAGCCTTATCACTCACCCCTTCACTCTTCACTCCCATTCATCAATCCTGCTTTTACTAGAACATGGAATGTATGGTTTCTTTCCGTTAGTTCTCCCACTCGCCACTGGCATCTCCCCCAGGTGGTGTGAACCAAGCCAACCAATCAGGAGAAGACAACTGCCAGCTAGCTGCCTACGTACAGCCAGGATCTGGGAGCTCATGGGATCCTCTGCAATTCTTCTGCCATCACTGGGGTCCAGGACACACAAAATTGACCCCTGAATGCTCCCCCAAACGGAACACTGGCAGAAGCCATAGCTAGACATGGCAGGTGTGATGGTTAATTTTGTGTGTCAACTTGGCCAGGCTATGGCTCCCAGTGGTTTTGCCAAACATTAGACTAGTTGCTGTTCCATAATGTAATCTAATGCAATGTGATGTAATCAACCTTCCACACCATAATCAATCAATGAGTTGAAAGAGGAGTTCCTTAGGACGTGGTAGGCCTGGAGACTTTAAATAGATATTTTGGCAGAACTTGTTCTCTCTGTCTCTACTCTGCACTCTTCCCCTTGTCTGCTCTACAGATCTTGGGGGGCAGCCTGCAGCCTAACCCACAGACTTTGGACTTGCCAGCCTCCACAATCACGTGAGCCAATCCCTTGAAGTAAATCTCTGCAGTTCGATTATTTTTGTGTGTGGCCTTTCTAGCCAAGGTCTAGTAACTCCCACCCAGGTGATTGTGTGATAGGGTAATTGTGGCCTAACAAAGGGATTGGTCAGTTTTGCCTTAAAAGAGAGCCAATCCCAGAAAGCCCACCACCACCAAGGAAGGCGAGACCAGCAGGAGAGACCAAGCAGCAAGAGACAGCTCGGCAGGCTTCCCAGCCCACAGAGAAAAAAACCGAGTGCCTTTGGGGAAAGGCCTAGGGCCAGGGAGAGGCGTGTCTGTGAGCATGGTTGGGAAGAGGCTGTCCTGATGAAAGAACTGTAATGTGGGTGTTCTTGCACCTGAATTGTAGCTGTTATTTCCCTTATATTAAACCCCATAATCATGACTATAGTCTTTGAGTTCTGTGTGGCCATCGCAATGAATTATCAAACCTAGCAGAGAAGTACGGAGTGCTATGGGAGGGACGGCTGGTGTCAGAGTTGGTAAAAATGGCAGAGAGAGAAGGCATGGCTGACCTCTGCCTCATAACAATCAGCCTTGGGCTGTTGATCTTGGTTCCCCTTCCCCCTTGTGGGTTTGGAGGAGATCAGACACTGCCTCCACTCCGTTTTTACACACTCTCTCTCATAGTGTTGCCAGAATCAAGTGAGGTTCTTGCCTCTCACTGGTCAAGAATGAGCAGGTAAGGCACGCAGAGTTTTCCACATGAGCAAAGCTTTATTGAAGAGGCTTGCAAGTGGAGAAGAGGAGAGCCTAAGCTATGAGAAGGGCCTAAGCAACGCATACTCCCATCTCACAGAACAAAAGACTCGCCTGGGTTTTTAAAAGTTCTTGGGCAGGAAAAGATTCATGTCGTAGGGTAATGCTATTCAGCTATGTGCATCCCCTCCTAATGGAATCAGCTTTGCTCTTCCCCGAAGCATGCTGGGGAGGAATTCAGGAGGGACTTGGGCTAAGGTACAAGGCTGGGAATGGCATGGCTGGGCCAGCAGCCAAGGCCGAAGAATGCCTTAGCAACAAGAAGGAAAACATCTGGGCCTGGACGTGAAGTCCCTGGGAACATTGACTGCCCAAGGACATGGAAGAAAACAATGAGCCTTGGTCTCAGCTGGAATGGCATATAAGCTTGGGTCCCTTGCTAGGTGGTTGTGGAAAATACTCCAGCCGGCCGCCACAGGAGAGCAGCTGCTTGCCTGTGTCAGTAAGTTTCCCTGAATAAACTCATGAATCTGGAAAGGGCTACGTGTCAGTTCTTCGGATTATCTGCCAGGATGCACAGCGAGGGTCTTTCCTTGCTGGGGCTGTTCCCCGACACATGTTTATTCATAGGCATAGGCGGGGATATGATAGCTACGGTGCACACGCAGCAGCTTTCTAACATGGCTCCTGTCCCAGAGGCCTCTGGAATTCGTAGCAGGACTTATTATGGGGTGTTGCGCCTGCACCGTCTCTCTCTCCCTGAGTACGATTCCCTGGCTGCAGCCCCTCACTGCCCCTGGTGGAAGGTCACACAGCGGTCACAGGTGGATGTTCTGTCCCTGGGGCTGGTTTTATCTAGCTGCTTCTGAGTATAGCTTCTGAGAGATAACTTTAAAGAAGTTTGCTGGCTATTTTCTGATACTGTACCCCATTGTTCTGGGGAATGGCTTTGTTTCTGCACCCTGGCCCATTTCCTGTTACTTTGTTTGCAGATTTGGGGGCCCCTCTGTTCCCTGTCGTAATAAAAAAAAAAAAAAAAAGCAACTCTATAGGACTGAGAATTGCCCAATAGGGTTTCCAAGGAGCAGCTGATGGATTTGAAATACCAACCTTTTGGTTTGCAGCTGAACACTTAACCACTGCACCAGCTCCACATATGTATACACGCATATGTATACATACATACATATACACACATGTATACACACGTATACACTCACATGTATACACGCATATGTATACATGCATAGGAAACCCTGGTGGCATAGTGGTTAAGAGCTACGGCTGCTAACTCCTGTCTGGAGGTGAGATGAGAAGGAAGAGGGGGACGGGAGCTGGTTGAATGGACACAGAGAATAGAGGGCAGACAGGAGGAGTGTGCTGTCTCCTTAGGGGGAGGGCAGCTAGGAGTACATAGCAAGGTGTATATAACTTTTTGTATGAGAGACTGACCTGATTTTTAATTAATTTATTTATTGTGCTTTCATTTAAAGCACAATAAACATATAAATAAAAAGAAGTCCCCATGAGATCAGACTATTATTCTGACATAACATTACAGCTAAATGAAAAACTATGGCTAAAACCCACTTAACTGTATTGAATATTGTACTAACTACATTATCTGAGCATATAAATGATCTACATTCACCAAAAAAAAAAAAGAGCTACAGCTGCTAACCAGAAAGGTCAGCAGTTTGAATCCACCAGCTGCTCCTTGGAAACCTGAAAAGGCAGTTCTACTCTGTTCTACACAACCAGAATGCTCCTTAGAAGCAAGGATGGCGAGACTGTGTCTTACATACTTTGGACATGTTGTCAGGAGGGGTCAGTCCCTGGAGAAAGACATCATACTTGGCAGAGTACAGGGTCAGCGGAAGAGAGGAAGACCCTCAACAAGGTGGATTGACACAGTGGCTGCAACAATGAGCTCAAACATAACAATGATTGTAAAGATGGCTCAGGGCTGGGCAGTGTTTCGTTCTGTTGTGCATAGAGTCGCTATGAGTCGGAACCGACTCGACAGCACCTAACAACTCTGTTCTATAGGGTTGCTATGAGTTGGAATCAACTCGATGGCAATGGGTTTGGTTTTGGTTTATACACACATGTATACACACATATGTATATATACATACACACACATATATGAATCCTTGGATGACACAAATGGTAAAGTGCTTTACTACTAGCCAAAAGATTGGTGGTTTGAAGCCACTGAGAGGTGCGTCAGAGACAGACCTGGTGATCTGCTTCGGAAAGGTCACAGCCTTGAAAACCCCACCGAGCAGTTTCGCCCTGCCTACACGGGGTGGCCATGAGTTGGAATGGAATCAATGGCAACTAACAATAACAATGTACATATATAAATATGCATATCTCTGATTCTGCTTCTCTAGAGAATCCTGACTAAGACAGCAAGATGGCAGGCAAGTCCACTGAAACACCAGTGGGGAGGCCAAGAGACTTCCACCCACGGCACCTTCTGCCCACGGCATCTTCCGCCCATGGCACCTTCTGCCCAGGGTACTTTCCACCCACAGCACTTTTGTTTAGCAGTCCTTCTATGACCCCTACCCACGTCTCTTGTCATTCACTGTCCAGTCATGACCTTCTCTCTGACCTAATAACTCACAGGAAAAAGAGAGGCCATTGGAGGTAAATTCCCTCCAATCCCTTGGACCTGAAGATTCACCTCCTTCCATATCTAGGATCACCTCTTTCCATTTCCTGTGCCATAGTGCTTCGAGACCCGTTTCTTAGACGCACAAATCTGATCGAATGAGTCCACTACCCAAAACCTTTAATTGTTCCCCAACCAAATGTTTCGTGTGACTTTCCTGGTCCTCCGCAGCCCAGTTCTAGCCAGGTCGCCAGCCTCACATCCTGTCTCTGCACCCGCCCTCCTCTCTGTTCTGGCAACACCGACCTCCTCACGCTGCTGTGAAAACACTCCAGAGACAGGATGTTTTGTCCCTGTGTTTTGACTTGGGTTGTTAAGGTAGTTATTCTACTGGTATGTGCTGGAACGCCTTCTCCCCTTTCTCTGCTTGCAGAGCTGCTTGTCCTTCAAAAATCCACTCAAATGCCACCTCATCACGTCTGTTCCCTGGCTCCTTGCCTCCAAAAACAGCTAACTCTCCCTCTTTGGTCTTCTCACCACAACTTCCCCACCCCCACCCCGACTGGAGCACTGATCGCATTGTGCTTATTCTCCCTGACTCTCCAATATGGCGGCTAGAGCAAGTGGCCCAGTTTGGCCTTAGCCAAAGTTCCCGACCCTTGTGTTCAGAGAGTTACTTGGGGGTTGAGAAAAAAATCACATAAGGAAGAACTTGTAAACACAACAGTAACTTCCCAATGGTTATGGGAGAGGGACCCTGTTCCAGCTAGAAATCCTGGCAATAGGCTGAGCGTGCATCAAGGACAATAGTCTTAGTGACACCTGCGTAGGAGCCCTGCTATGGCAAGGGGTGGGAGATAAGAAGGATGTTAACTGACACTGATCGGCAATAACATCGACCATGTTCTGAGATTCTCCGAGATATTGAGGGCACAACGATGAATATGTCCGAGTGCCTGACATTGGGAAGCTCATAGTCGGGTGTGAGAACAGGAGACAGGTAAGCTAGGTGTAGTAATATCCTAATGCTGTACAGCTGCTTCTTGAGGCAACAACGAAGAGACATAATTACAAAGGATCTAAGGGTTAACGACCTTAAATGCAATAAGCCAGTTTTTCTAGTGATCTCTGATATTTTGCTTAATCTGAAGAAATTTTAATTATATAACTTTTCTAAAGGTTATCTATTAAGATGAGTTCCTGAAAAAAAATCAGGAAAGGTGACTTAGTTTTTGAAATAAATAATAATAGTAATAATAATAGTTAAAGGATCCCTAGGTGGCACAATGGCTAAGCACTAGGCTGCTAACTGAATAGTCAGTAGCTCCTTAGGAGAAAGACCTGGCAATCTGCTCCCATAAAGATTACAGCCTAGAAAACCCTAGGGGCAGTTCTGCTCAGTCCTATAGGGTGGTTATAGCACTTGACTCAACAGCAGTGGGCTTGGTGTTTTTGGTTACGCAGTTGTTCAAAGGAACCCTGGTGGTGCAATGGTTAAGCACTCAGCTGCTAACGTAAAGGTCAGTGACAGAGGGCCAGCAAAAGTGAGGAAGACTTTCAACAAGATGGACTGACACAGTGGTTGCAATGACCAGCTCCCACATACAAATGATTGCGAGGATGGTGCAGGACCAGGCAGTGTTTTGTTCCATTGTACATAGGGCTGCTATGAGTGGGAACCCACTTGACGGCACCTAACAACTAACAATGCAATTGTTTAAAGGAGCCCTGGTGGTGTAATGGTTAAGCACTTGGCTGCTAACCTAAAGGTCCACCAGCTGCTCTATGGGAGAAAGATGTGGCTGTCTGCTTCCATAAAGGTTATAGCCAAGGAAACCCTATGGGGCAATTCTAGTCTGTCATATAGGGTCACTATGAGTCAGAATCGACTCCACGGCAATGGTGTATGCAGTTGTTCATCCCCTTCCTCTTGCCCCAAATGCTTTTCCTGTCTGTCTCAGTCAGCTAGTGCTGCTTTAACGGAAATACCACGAGTGGGTGGCTTTAACAAAGAGAAGTTTAGTCTCTCACAGTCTAGGGGGCTAGAAGTCCGAATTCAGTGCACCAGCTCCAGGGGAAGCCTTCTCACTCTGATGGCTCTGCGAGAAGGTCCTTGTCATCAATCTTCCCATGGTCTAGGAGCTTCTCACCCCTGGGATCCCAGGTTCAAAGGACATGCTCTGCTCCCAGCACTTTTTCTTGGTGGCATGAGGTCCTTCTCCTCTCTGCTCAATTCTCTCTTTTATATCTCAAAAGAGATTAACTCAAAATACAACCTAATCCTGTAGATTGAGTCCTGCCTCATTAATAAAACTGCCTCTAATCCTGCCTCTTTAACATCATAGAGGTTAGGATTTACAACATACAGGATAATCACATCAGATCACAAAATGGTGGACAACTACACAATACTGGGAATCGTGACCTCGTCAAGTTGACACACATTTTGGGGGGACACAATTCAATTCATAACACTATCTTTTTGTACCCATAGACACCCTACCCATTCTTCAGGTTTGCCTCATCTGTCTCCTCCTTTGGGTGATCACCCGTTCTGTACCCTGATGCCCCACTGCTCCAGCTCCTACCCACTGCGGGAGGATGAAGTCCTTCCTTGACTCTCCTTCCAAGGCAGACTGCATAAACTTTTATTCCAGCACATATCCAGGGCATTGTTTTTATTTAGACAATAGTTCCTTGAGTATTCTCCCCATTCAGAACATGATATCTGTAAATGGATGTCCTGGTCCATCACGGACTGTCCCTCTGACTACACCCTTTCATTGCCTTGAAATGCTGGTCAGCCCAGGATAGATGGGGACCCCATTGGCCTCTCTTTACTCTTTCCCTCATACTTCCATCTCCCTGTCCACCTCTCAAAACTTCCCAAAGTTCTTTCCCTGTTTATCACTTCATTTCATCCCAGTCCAATGATTGTGGCTTTAGGTGGAGCAGAGCACTTCCTTTTATACCCCAAGCCCTCTGAGGCAGCAAGAGGTCAGCAGGTCATCAGATGTCAAGCTGGACTGGGGGCTGCCTCGTCAATGTTCAACAAATTGCTCCTTGAGGGCAGGATCTCTCCTAAATTATATTTATGTCCCTCAGTGTTTAGCAAGATGCTGTGAGCATGACATATCTTATAAACCCCCCCAAATTCATTAATTTAATTAATTCTTAGTAAAAAACTAAGATCCATGAAGTACAAAACCTAGAGATATCCAATTCAAAGTATTTACAGTAGATGGAGCTATGTATTTTACTGTGATCTACTCCGTATTTCATGTATCATGTAGGATTATCAATATGTACGTTGTTATTAATCAGCTCATACTTCTTGCTTAGCCATATTCAAAGCCATGGGACTTGCTTGTGCTGTTTATCCTTGTTTGCTATAAATTGCCAGAAAATGCTATTATGAGTTTCCCTAGAAATTGTGCTGTCATTTAAAGGAAGTGATAAAAGTAATAGAAGACATTATTATTTTTTTTTTTTTATTAACTTTTATTTAGCTTCAAGTGAACGTTTACAAATCAGGTCAGACTGACACATATAAGTTTATATACGCCTTACTCCGTACTCCCACTTGCTCTCCCCCTAATGAGTCAGCCCTTCCAGTCTCTCCTTTCGTGACAATTTTGCCAGCTTCCAACTCTCTCTATCCTCCCATCCCCCCTCCAGACAGGAGATGCCAACACAGTCTCAAGTGTCCACCTGATATCATTAGCTCACTGTTCATCAGCATCTCTCTCCTACCCACTGCCCAGTCCCTTCCATGTCTGATGAGTTGTCTTCGGGAATGCTTCCTGTCCTGGGCCAACAGAAGGTTTGGGGACCGTGACCGCCGGGATTCCTCTAGTCTCAGTCAGACCATTAAGTATAGTCTTTTTATGAGAATTTAGGGTCTGCATCCCACTGATCTCCTGCCCCTTCAGGGGTTCTCTGTTGTGCTCCCTGCCAGGGCAGTCATCGGTTGTAGCCGGGCACCATCTAGTTCTTCTGGTCTCAGGGTGATGTAGGTCTCTGGTTCATGTGGCCCTTTCTGTCTCTTGGGCTCTTAGTTATCGTGTGACCTTGGTGTTCTTCATTCTCCTTTGCTCCAGGTGGGTTGAGACCAATTGATGCATCTTAGATGGCCGCTTGTTAGCATTTGAGACCCCAGACGCCACATTTCAAAGTGGGATGCAGAATGTTTTCATAATAGAATTATTTTTCCAGTTGAATAGAAGACATTATTAAAAGCCAAAGATATAATGAAGTCTTCAAGACCCCAACAGATGAAACTGACATTTCGTATCAGGGCAGTTAACTGGCAAATCAGCCCCGCTTGTCATCTTAAAAAAGCAAATCAAAGCAATAATGAAGTATTCTTTTATATATCTATTTCTAAAATAAATACTTTAAATAAATCAAAAAGTTAAGTGATATTGCCCAAATCCACAGCAATTCTGTTCAAACTGTTACATTTATACATTCCTAGCAGTGATGAACATTGGTTTAACTCCCTTGGATATTGACTTGGCAGGAAACATAAAAATAATCACTGTTTTGAATTAGTGATTGTATTTCTGGGAAATTTCAATAATAAACAATTCAAAAGGAAAAACTTAAATTCAAGAAGTTGTTCATTACAGCATTTTTTTCGCAGTAAAACATTCAAAACACCATAATACATAAATGTGAAGTGAACAATTAAGTGAAGTGTAATATTAGAACAATGCAATATTTTACAGCCATCGAAGTATTTCTGTAGCCTATTTGAAAAACAGAAAGTTAATCCCAGCTCACAGCAACCCTACAGGACAGAGCAGAACTGCCCCATAGGGTTTCCGAGGAGTGGCTGCTGGATTTGAACACAGCCTATTCAGAGATACAGAAAAAAAGTGTGGGCAGGGATGAACTGAACACTTCACAATATGAACTTATGTGTATGTTTAGTTAAGCACTTAGCTGCTAACCGAAAGGTTTGCTGTTCAAACCCACCCAATGGCTCTGTGGGAGAAAGACCTGGCCTTCTGGTTCTATAAAAGATTACAGCCAAGGAAACCCTAAGGAGCAGTTCTACTATGTCACATGGGTCACCCAACAACAGCAACATACCTGGCTTAGACATTGTAGAATTTGTACATACGTATAAGCAAGAACTGAAATAAATGGAAAATTGAAATAGTGTATGTCTTAAGTGATTGTTAGTGGAACTTTCTCCTTTAAAATATTTTTGTTGCTGATATTACCTTTTTGCAGTCAAAGAATACAAATAATTACTCCATCCTTTTACTGTTAAGCCAAAGCAAGCAGAAACTTGTTGAAATTCAGTATTTTACATTTAACCAGAAAGTAATAACTTGTACTTGGTTCAAGTCCATCCAGAGATGCATTGAAAGAAAGGCCTGGCAATCTAGTTCTGAAAAACCTGCCATTGAAAACCCTTGGGAGCACAGTTCTACCCTGACACATGGAGGTCACCATGAATCAAGGTTGACTGGAGAGCAACTGGTGGTCTATAAATAGATCAGTTATCTATCTATCTATCTATCTACCCATCTACTTGTCCAACTATCCTTCCATCTGTCCGTCCATCCATCCACCCATCTATCCATCTAGCTAGTTAACTAGCTGTGTATTTATTAAATTGATTCCTGTGATTGTGGAGGCTGGCAAGTTCAAAATCCGTAGGTGGGGGGACAGGCTAGAAATTTCAGCAAATGTGTCCCAAAATGGGTAGGTCAGGTGGTGGAGGATAAAGAAGAAATCTGGCAGGATATCTTTTACAGTCTGGAGGTAGAATCCTCCCTTGCGAAACCCCCAATTTTGCTCTTAAGATTTTCCACTGATTGGATGAGGCCCACCCACATTGTGGAGTGTAATCTGCTTTACTTAAGGCCAGCTGATTTAAATGCTGAACACACGTCGATACTTCCCAACAGCATCGAGAGTAGTGTTTGACCAAACAAATGGGCGCCATAACGTAGTCAAGTTGATTCATAAAATTAAGCATCACAATGTAGTCTTAGAAATCAGTCCTAAAACAGGATCAGAGAGATGACGTATCTTTCAGTCTACTTTTTATGTAGAGAAAGACAAACCTCTGAGATTAGAGGGCAGCAGAGGAGCCAGAATTCCCTGGAGGCTTTCCCAGTGTTTCTGATACCAGCAAGATAGAAATGGGAAACGGCACATTTGTTGTCTTTGGTCCACCCTAGTTCCAACACCTGCGGTGCCCCACCTGCTACCATCAGCTCCCACTTTGGCTGGGGCAATAGAGAAGGTGAAGAAGCTCTCCCATCTCTTTCTTCCTAATCATTGGTCCCTAGTCCCACCCCCGTCATTAGCTAATCTCCTTCCATTTTCAACCAGACTTTAAACTAAAGGCTATAATTGGGTATCTTCTCAATAGGAAAATATTCATTTGGGGGAAAATATTTTTTAGAAGAAAAACTACTCCCACAGTCCACCTTTACTATTGCAATAATTATTGCTATTTTCTCATTACTTTTTAGTCCTCATTTACATGAATGCAGATTTCTTTTCTATATTATAACCAGAATACATACTACTTTGTATTCTTCTTTTTGTATTTGGTTCATAGGATTTTTCCTTATTGCTACTCAAATGTCATCCATTATTTGAAACAACAATATCACATTTCACTAGAGTGGAGACATGATGTCGTAAACCCCTCTTGTACCTAAAAGAGCAAAATATGCTCTCAGCCAGAAAATGGGTAACTTAGAGTACAGGAAAAGCTGTTATAACTACAAACCCCCCAAATTCCATGAGTACACAAGCTATATATTTCTTTCTTTCTTCTGGAAGAGCCTAGAAGCTATCAGGCAGGCAGCCCTAGGCTGGCAACCTCAACATGTGGCTTTAACTTGCAGTCTGTGCCATTTCCCATCTCTCATCCTGAGAGAGCGCTCATGAGGAACCTTTACACAGATCAAGAGGCAGTTGTTCAGACAGAACAAGGGGATAGTGGTTGGTTTAAAGTCAGGAAAGGTGTGCGTCAGGGTTGTATTCTTTCACCATACCTATTTAATCTGTATGCTGAACAAATAATCTGAGAAGCTGGACTATATGAAGAATGGGGCATCAGGATTGGAGGAAGACTCATTAACAACCTGCGTTATGCAGATGACACAACCTTGCTTGTTGAAAGTGAAGAGGACTTGAAGCACTTACTAATGAAGATCAAAGACCACAGCCTTCAGGATGGATTACACCTCAACGTAAAGAAAACAAAAATCCTCACAACTGGACCAGTGACCAACAGCATGATAAACGGAGAAAAGATTGATGTTGTCAAGGATTTCATTTTACTTGGATCCACAATCAACAGCCATGGAAGCAGCAGTCAAGAAGTCAAAAGACGCATTGCATTGGGCAAATCTGCTGCAAAGGACCTCTTCAAAGTGTTGAAGAGCAAAGATGTCACCCTGAAGACTAAGGTGTGCCTGACCCAAGCCATGGTATTTTCAATCACATCATATGAGTGTGAAAACTGGACAATGAATAAGGAAGACCGAAGAAGAGTTGATGCCTTTGAATTGTGGTGTTGGCGAAGAATATTGAACACGCTGTGGACTGCCAAAAGAATGAACAAATCTGTCTTGGAAGAAGTGCGGCCAGAATGCTCCTTAGGGGCAAGGATGGCGAGACTGCGTCTTACATACTTTGGACGTGTTGTCACGAGGGATCAGTCCCTGGAGAAGGACATCATGCCTGGCAGAGTACAGGGTCAGCGGAAAAGAGGAAGACCCTCAACAAGGTGGATTGACACAGTGGCTGCAACAATGAGCTCAAGCATAGCGACGATTGTAAGGATGGCTCAGGACCGGGCAGTGTTTTGTTCTGTTGTGCATAGGGTCACTATGAGTCAGAACCAACTCAACGGCACCTAACAACAACAACAACATCCTGAGAGAAGCAGGCAAAGACCAGGAAAACACTTGTCCAGTTATTTTAAGGGCCAGACCCATGAGTAAAAAGATCCACGACGAGTAGCACACATCAATTTCACTTACATCCTATTGGTCAGAATTTAGTCACATGGCAATACCTCAGCTGGAAGGAAGGCTGGGAAATTATGTGCCCAGCTAAACATATAGGAGAACAGATAATAAGGTACAATTAACTAGCAGTCTGCCATAATAAGATATTTTAAAACTTTTCATCATGGAAAACTTCAAAGATATAAAAAAGTATAATGACCTTCAATGTACCCATCACAAATCTTCAACAACCCTGTTTCATCTCTTCCCCACCCTCACCGTCCCACATTTTTTTTTTCTGGGTTATTTTTAACATGCCATTTTACCCCTAAAAACATCAAAGTACATTTCTGATAATGACATTTTTTACATAATCATCCTGCCATTTTCACACATAACAAAATTAAAAATAATTCCTTAATACCATCTAATTTCCAGTCTGTATTACAATTTCCTCAGCTGTCTAAGTCTTTTAGAGTTAGTTGTTCAAATCAGGATCAGAAGTCCACACATTGCATTTCGCTGTGGTGTCTTGTAAACTCTCTTTTGTCCTTACCACACCCAACCTTACTTTTTAAAATGTCAAACCAGGATATTTTCTTGTACAATATTCCACAATAGGTTTTTTACTTCTGTTGAATGGGGCCCTCAGGAACCATCCTTTAGAATAAACTTCTAGGATTATACAGCCACAGGGTGTGAACATCTCTGTGGCTCTTGCTGATGGCACATTCCAAGGTGTGTAGAACACCGGGTGGCATTTTTAAATTGTGTGCTAATTTAGCATGTGGCAAACATCAGCTCCATTGACATTTGTTAATTTGAAATGTGTAAAGTAGTACTTCCACTGTATTTCTTTAGTTGCCTTTTCTGCTCTCAATTTATTTATGATTCATGGTTTCTTTTGTGTGACTTGGCTGTTCACAGCCTCCCACTAGGCAAATGGTTTACCTCTCAGGCCTCCCTAGATAAGTCTGCAGTAATTTCTTGTTATAATCTTGGCTGCCTCTCATCTTTTTCATCTTGATTCAAGTTTTTAATTTCAGATAACTGTAGATTCACATGTACTTGTAAGACATAATACAGAGAGATCCCGTGTGCCCTTTTTAAAACTGACGTGGTATCAAATGTCACCTAAATTCAAAGGGGGAGAAGCACCGAGATTAGCCTCAACACAAAGCTAATTCCTGTGAAGCGGAGGTCAGACATACCTCCGCTGTCCAACCTTTTTACCAATTCTGACACCAGCCGTCCCTCCCACGGCACTCTCTGCTTCTCTGTTGCATTTGATAATTTGTTGCAATGGCTACAGAGAACTCATAGATCCTACTCACGATTCTGGGCTTTATTAGAGAAGTAACAGTTTACAATTCAGGATCAGGCTCAACTTGGAAGTAACAGAAGTAATTCAGGATGCAGTTCTTCGATCAGGACAGCTTCTTCTCAGCCATGCCCGCAGGCAGCGCTCGGCCCTCAGCCCTTGCTCTTGGTCTCACCTCTGCCCTACCTGGGCAATTGTTACAAAGCTCTTTAGCTCCCCATTCCACCAGGACACCTGCTGCCTGAAGGCGCTCAGCTCTCTTGCTCTGTGGGTGGACGAGCGTAGCCTGCCAGGACCATGCTGCTGCTGTCTAATGCTGTCCTCAGTGTTACAGCCTTCTCTGTCTCCTGGGTCTAAAAGCAACTCAGCACAGGGGCCCTGGCTCTAAACTACGGGCTAGACTCCCAGCTATTCTTCTGGGATTGACTCTTTTTAAGTCTAGGAGAATGGCAAAACTGACCAATCCCCTTCAAGGATTCCTGTACCTTATTTGCATGACCTACCCCGCCCCAAAAGGGTTCCATGTACCTTATTTGCATTAGCAAGACTGTCCAATCCCCTTGGTGAGCCAAAAGCATGTCATTTGCATAGTTCCACCAAATCATTTTGTGGGAGTTACAAGGCTGTGGCAGAAGGGCCATATTAAAGCAGTTCACTGCACCACAATCCTTTACTCGCTTGCCCCAATGGTGACATCTTGCAGAACTATTGTACAATATCACAACCAGGATATTGACACTGCCACAGTCAAGATGCAGAATAGTTCCATCACCATAAGGATCCCTTGTGTTGCCTGTCCTTCATCTTTGGATAGACTCTCTATCCTTTGAGAATTCCTGTACTATGGAGCCCTGCCTCCCGATATAAGACTCAGGGCTCAAACTGAAGCCAGGGTACAGGCCTTGGCACACCATGTCAGACTGACTTGGAAGTGGGCAAAGAGAGAAAATAGGCTCTCATGGCCCTTGCATTTTTGCTGGCACAGGTAGTGTTGGGGCATCTGGCTTTGGTGGTAGCATCTCCAGAAGGTTGCCAGGTTGAGTTTCTGGCATTGAATGGGCATCAGAGGGGTACCTGGTGGCGTTCTCTAGGGTCTGATGGGGCAGGACAGCTGCAGAGATATTCTCATCAGATTTAGGTAATATTCTCAAAGCTGGCTCTCCAGCTCTCCCAACAATTCTATGAGTGACCCCATCCTGGATCCTTTCATTTACACCATTTCTGCTTAATCATCCAGTCAACTCCTCTTGCTTGGAACTAAGAATCTTGATTGATCAGTTTCCTTAAGATTCAGGCTCCACTGGACCCCAAGAAATAGAGAATAGCGAGCTTTCCAGCACTTGTGTTTACAGAAGTTTTGCTACGGAAAATGTTTGGAGAACCCAAAATAAACCAGATGGCAATATGAGACTGGATACCAGATTGTTTGTATCAACACATTAAGCCATGAGACAAAACAGCCGAGAGGAACATGACAAGGCTACAAAAAATGCTGGATTTGGAAGAATAATCTTCAATATGAAAATCTGTTTGTACCAGCCCACCTCTGAGGCAATGATCGAGATGTATACTGGATTATTGTGGAAAGTTAGATTTTAAGGAGAGTGGAGGCTGGGTAAAATTCAGACCTTGTCACTTATCGCCTCTGTGAAACCTTGGACAAGACAATGATATTTCCCAACACCCATTTCTTTATAAAGCAGGGATGGTAGAGCTCTATCTTCAGGGTTGTCGTGAGGATTGAAGGAGAAAATGGACATCAAGGGTCTGACAAACTTTCTGGCTTATATATATATAAAAAAAAAAAATTGCCATTCAGTCGATTCCAACTCACAGCGATCCTATAGGACAGAGCAGAACTGCCCCATGGGGTTTTCAAGGCTGTAATTTTTACAGAGGCAGACTTGCCACATCCTTCTCCTGGGTTCAAACTGTTGACCTTTCATTTAGCACCTGAGTGCTTAACCATTGCACCACCAGGGTGTATTCTTCTGGCTTATAATGTTGCCATTGTTAGGTGCTGTGGAGTCGGTTCTGACTCATAGTGACCCTATAGGACAGAGTAGAACTGCCCCGTAGGGTTTCCAAGGAGCGGCTAGTGGATTTGAATTGCCAACCTTTTGGTTAGCAACCGAGCTGTTAACCACTCCACCACCAGGGCTCTGCTGGCTTATAGTAGGTACTTAATACGTGCTCAGGGCATTTGCAGCTTGGTGGTAGGATGCTTGCCTCCCACGTAGGAGACCGACGTTCAATTCGTGGCCAGTGTACCTCATGCCCAGCCACCACCTGTCAGTGGAGGCTTGTGTGT
The DNA here is from genome assembly GCF_030014295.1 of Loxodonta africana. Classification (NCBI taxonomy): domain Eukaryota; kingdom Metazoa; phylum Chordata; class Mammalia; order Proboscidea; family Elephantidae; genus Loxodonta; species Loxodonta africana. The sequence continues at coordinate 108,293,281 of NC_087351.1, forward strand.
TGCTACGATGCTGAACAGGTTTCAGTGGAGCTTCCAGACTAAGATGGACTAGGAAGAAAGGCCTGGCAATGAGTTTCCAAAAATCAGCCATGAAAACCCTATGGACCACAACTACCTGATCCACAACTGATCATGGGGATGGTGCAGGACTCAGCAGTGTTTCGTTCTGTTGTGCATGGGGTCACCATGAATCAGGGGCCGATTGGATGGCAATTAACAACAACAACAACAACAACAAATAAGTGGTCACAATTATTAGGTATTCTATGGGGAAAATAATGAGGTAACCCTATTGTTCCAAGATGAACAAGACACCAATAGATGTCTCCCCGATATCAACTCTCCCTTCTTTACTAACAGAATAATACTCACTTTTCTTACAGGAAAGCATTGTTTCTACCTATAAAACTACATTTCTCAGCCTCCCTTGCAGCCTGGGGTGGCTATGTTCCATAGTGTTGGCCAACGGGACATATACGACGTCTACCGGGGCTTTGTTTTTATTTCCTCCTTGTAGCTTCCTTCTTCTTTCCTGGCACAAAGATGTGAGGCTGGGGCTATAAAGGCCATCTTGTGAGACCACAGCAGATCACGAGGGTGAGAGCCACATGCTAGGAATGGTAGTGGAGTCCCTGGGTGGTGAAAATGGTTAACCCACTTGGCTGCTAGTCGAAAGGTCGGAGGTTCTAGTCCACCCAGAGACACCTTGGAAGGAAGGCCTGGTGATCTACTTCCAAAAATTGGCCACTGAAAACGCTGTGGAGCACAGCACTACTCTGACGCATGTGGAGTCGCCATGAGTCAGAGCTGACTCGATGGCCACTGGTGTTTTTTTTAAAGAATGGTAGAACTGAAAGAGAGAAGAAACCTGAGACATGGCTGACATCATGGAGCCACTGCAACCACCTGTGTGAGAAAATTAATGCCCCATGTAGTCAGGCCAAGGAGCTCTGGTGGTGCAGTGGTTAAAGTGCTTGGCTGCCAACCGACAGGTCCGTGGTTCGAACCCACCAGTCACTCCTTGGGAGAAAGATATAACAGTCTGGTTCCATAAAGATTTACGGCCTTAGAAACCCTATGGAGCAGTTCTACTCTGTCCTATAGAGTTGCTATGTGTTGGAATCAACTGAAAGGCAGTGGGTTTGGTTTTGGGTGGTTGGGTCTCTGTAACACACAGCTGAATGTAATCCCTAATTGATGCAAAGACCACATGTGCCAGGCCCGCAGATCCAGGAGTGGACTGGCCTTTAACAGTGCCTTTAAAATACAGGTGGTAGAATGTGCTATATGCTGGTTGCAGGGTGGGGGGTGGGAGGGTGGGAGAGGAGCTGGGGGGTGGGGGATAGATTTTTATCCCACTCATCACACAGACAATAAAAATTAAAGCTACTATTTTGTGATTTAGAGGTTAAATCTTCCCCATACAATCTATGTAATGGGTATCCATCTCTAGTTTGGGGTGCAAAGCACCTGTCCCACTGGTCCCTGGGGTGCAACGCGGCTCCCATTCCACGTGCTGTGCATAGGAGCAACCCCTTCCCTAACTTGTGTCCTGGGCTTTTAGAGTGGTTTAAGGGAGGTAGAAGCCTGATTCAGTTCAGACCTGTCTGATGCCTTGACCATTCCAGAGGCTCACCTGTGCCAAGGTGAGAGTCCTGCAAGCTCTCCTGTACCCCTAGCAGCCATGGTGCTAGGCAGTGCCCTGCCCCAGCGGGAGCAATTCTTCCAGTGGTGGCACCTCGCGGCCAAACTGGTCATGGCCATTTGGGAGAAATCTGTGATTCATCCATCCCTCCCCGGGGCACTTGGGCAAGCCCAGAGTGGTGGGGATGGGGTCTCTTCTGGCATCAGTCACCGCAAGTGTGAGCTATAGGGGACAGCCCCTTCTCTTCCTTTTTTTTTTTTTATTAACTTTTATTGAGCTTCAAGTGAACGTTTACAAATCAAATCAGACTGTCACATATAAGTTTATATACACCTTACTCCGTTCTCCCACTTGCTTTCCCCCTAATGAGTCAGCCCTTCCAGTCTCTCCTTTCGTGACAATTTTGCCAGCTTCCAACTCTCTCTATCCTCCCATCCCCCCTCCAGACAGGAGATGCCAACACAGTCTCAAGTGTCCACCTGATATCATTAGCTCACTCTTCATCAGCATCTCTCTCCTACCCACTGTCCAGTCCCTTTCATGTCTGCTGAGTTGTCTTCGGGAATGCTTCCTGTCCTGGGCCAACAGAAGGTTTGGGGACCATGACCGCCGGGATTCCTCTAGTCTCAGTCAGACCATTAAGTATGGTCTTTTTGTGAGAATTTGGGGTCTGCATTTTTTTTTTTTAATAACTTTTATTAAGCTTCAAGTGAATGTTTACAAATCCAATCAGTCTGTCACATATAAGTTTACATACATATTACTCCCTACTCCCACTTGCTCTCCCCCTCGAGTCAGACCTTTCAGTCTCTCCTTTCTTGACAATTTTGCCGGCTTCCCTCTCTCTCTATCCTCCCATCCCCCCTCCAGACAAGAGTCGCCAACACAATCTCAAGTGTCCACCCGATATAATTAGCTCACTCTTCATCAGCGTCTCTCTCCCACCCGCTGACCAGTCCCTTTCATTTCTGATGAGTTGTCTTCGGGGGTGGTTCCTGTCCTGTGTCAACTGAAGGTCTGGGGAGCATGGCCGCTGGGATTCCTCCCGTCTCAGTCAGACCATCAAGTTTGGTCTCTCCATGAGAATTTGCGGTCTGCATCCCACTGATCTCCCGCTCCCTCAGGGGTCCTCTGCTGTGCTCCCTGTCAGGGCAGTCATCGGTTGTGGCCGGGCACCAACTGGTTCTTCTGGTCTCAGGATGATGCAGGTCTCTGGTTCATGTGGCCCCTTCTGTCTCTTGGGCTCTTAGTTGTCGTGTGGCCTTGGTGTTCTTCCTTTTCCCTTGCTCCAGGTGGGTTGAGACCAATTGCTGCATCTTAGATGGCCGCTTGTCAGCATTTAAGACCCCGGACGCCACACTTCAAAGTGGGATGCAGAATGATTTCATAATAGAATTATTTTGCCAATTGACTTAGAAGTTCCCGCAAACCATGTTCCCCAGACCCCCGCACTTGCTCCGCTGACCTTTGAAGCATTCGTTTTATCCCGGAAACTTCTTTGCTTTTGGTCCAGTCCAATTGAGCTGACCTTCCATGTATTGGGTGTTGTCTTTCCCTTCACCTAAAGCAGTTCTTATCTACTGATTAATCAATAAAAAACCCTCTCCCTCCCTCCCTCCCCCCCCCCCCGCCTGGTAACCACAAAAGTATGTGTTCTTCTCAGGTTTACTATTTCTCAAGATCTTACAATAGTGGTCTTATACAATATTTGTCTTTTTGCCTCTGACTAATTTCGCTCAGCATAATGCCTTCCAGGTTCCTCCATGTTATGAAATGTTTCAGAGATTCGTCACTGTTCTTTATCGATGCGTAGTATTCCATTGTGTGAATATACCACAATTTATTTACCCATTCATCCGTTGATGGACACCTTGGTTGCTTCCAACTTTTTGCTATTGTAAACAGAGCTGCAATAAACATGGGTGTGCATATATCTGTTTGTGTGAAGGCTCTTGTATCTGTAGGGTATATTCCTAGGAGTGGGATTTCTGGGTTGTATGGTAGTTCTATTTCTAACTGTTTAAGATAAGGCCAGATAGATTTCCAAAGTGGTTGTAACATTTGACATTCCCACCAGCAGTGTATGAGAGTTCCAATCTCTCCGCAGCCTCTCCAACATTTATTATTTTGTGTTTTTTGGATTAATGCCAGCCTTGCTGGTGTGAGATGGAATCTCATCGTAGTTTTAATTTGCATTTCTCTAATGGCTAATGATCGAGAGCATTTTCTCATGTATCTGTTGGCTGCCTTTATATCTTCTTTAGTGAAATGTGTGTTCATATCCTTTGCCCACTTCTTGATTGGGTTGTTTGTCTTTTTGTGGTTGAGTTTTGACAGAATCATGTAGATTTTAGAGATCAGGCGCTGGTCAGAGATGTCATAGCTGAAAATTCTTTCCCAGTCTGTAGGTGGTCTTTTTACTCTTTTGGAGAAGTCTTTAGATGAGCATAGGTGTTTGATTTTTAGGAGCTCCCAGTTATCGGGTTTCTCTTCATCATTTTTGGTAATGTTTTGTATTCTGTTTATACCTTGTATTAGGGCTCCTAGGTTGTCCCAATTTTTTCTTCCATGATCTTTATTGTTTTAGTCTTTATGTTTAGGTCTTTGATCCACTTGGAGTTAGTTTTTGTGCACGGTGTGAGGTATGGGTCCTGTTTCATTCTTTTGCAAATGGATATCCAGTTATGCCAGCACCATTTGTTAAAAAGGCTATCTTTTCTCCAGTTAATTGACACTGGTCCTTTGTCAAATATCAGCTGCTCATACGTGGATGGATCTATGTCTGGGTTCTCAATTCTGTTCCATTGGTCTATGTGTCTGTTGTTGTACCAATACCAGGCTGTTTTGACTACTGTGGCTGTATAATAGGTTCTGAAGTCAGGTAAGGTGAGGCCTCCCACTTTCTTCTTCTTTTTCAGTAGTGCTTTGCTTATCCGGGGCTTCTTTCCGTTCCATATGAAATTGGTGATTTGTTTCTCTATCCCCTTAAAATATGACATTGGAATTTGGATCGGAAGTGCGTTAAATGTATAGATGGCTTTTGGTAGAATAGACATTTTTACTATGTTAAGTCTTCCTATCCATGAGCAGGGTATGTTTTTCCACTTAAGTATGTCCTTTTGAATTTCTTGTAGTAGAGCTTTGTAGTTTTCTTTGTATAGGTCTTTTACATCCTTGGTAAGATTTATTCCTAAGTATTTTATCTTCTTGGGGGCTACTGTGAATGGTATTGATTTGGTTATTTCCTCTTCGGTGTTCTTTTTGTTGATGTAGAGGAATCCAAGTGATTTTTGTATGTTTATTTTATAACCTGAGACTCTGCCAAACTCTTCTATTAGTTTCAGTAGTTTTCTGCAGGATTCCTTGGGGTTTTCTGTGTATATAATCATGTCATCTGCAAATAGTGATAACTTTACTTCTTCCTTGCCAATCCGGATACCTTTTATTTGTCTAGCCTGATTGCCCTGGCTAAGACTTCCAACACGGTATTGAATAAGAGCGGTGATAAAGGGCGTCCTTGTCTGGTTCCCGTTCTCAAGGGAAATGCTTTCAGGTTCTCTCCATTTAGAGTGATATTGGCTGTTGGCTTTGCATAGGTGCCCTTTATTATGTTGAGGAATTTTCCTTCAATTCCTATTTTGGTAAGAGTTTTTATCATAAATGGGTGTTGGACTTTGTCAAATGCCTTTTCTGCATCAATTGATAAGATCATGTGGTTTTTGTCTTTTGTTTTATTTATGTGATGGATTACATTAATGGTTTTTCTGATATTAAACCAGCCTTGCATACCTGGTATAAATCCCACTTGATCAGGGTGAATTATTTTTTTGATGTGTTGTTGGATTCTATTGGCTAGAATTTTGTTGAGGATTTTTGCATCAATGTTCATGAGGGATATAGGTCTATAATTTTCTTTTTTTGTAATGTCTTTACCTGGTTTTGGTATCAGGGAGATGGTGGCTTCATAGAATGAGTTGGGTAGTATTCCGTCATTTTCTATGCTTTGGAATACCTTTAGTAGTAGTGGTGTTAACTCTTCTCTGAAAGTTTGGTAGAACTCTGCAGTGAAGCCGTCCGGGCCAGGGCTTTTTTTTGTTGGGAGTTTTTTGATTACCGTTTCAATCTCTTTTTTTGTTATGGGTCTATTTAGTTGTTCTACTTCTGAATGTGTTAGTTTAGGTAGGTAGTGTTTTTCCAGGAATTCATCCATTTCTTCTAGGTTTTCAAATTTGTTAGAGTACAATTTTTCATAATAATCTGAAATGATTCTTTTAATTTCATTTGGTTCTGTTGTGATGTGGTCCTTCTCGTTTCTTATTCGGGTTATTTGTTTCCTTTCCTGTATTTCTTTAGTCAGTCTAGCCAATGGTTTATCAATTTTGTTAATTTTTTCAAAGAACCAGCTTTTGGCTTTGTTAATTCTTTCAATTGTTTTTCTGTTCTCTAATTCATTTAGTTCAGCTCCAGTTTTTATTATTTGTTTTCTTCTGGTGCCTGATGGATTCTTTTGTTGCTCAGTTTCTATTTGTTCAAGTTGTAGGGACAGTTCTCTGATTTTGGCTCTTTCTTCCTTTTGTATGTGTGCATTTATTGATATAAATTGGCCTCTGAGCACTGCTTTTGCTGTGTCCCAGAGGTTTTGACAGGAAGTATTTTCATTCTCGTTGCTTTCTATGAATTTCCTTATTCCCTCCTTGATGTCTTCTATAACCCAGACTTTTTTCAGGAGGGTATTGTTCATTTTCCAAGTATTTGATTTCTTTTCCCTAGTTTTTCTGTTATTGATCTCTAGTTTTATTGCCTTGTGGTCTGAGAAGATGCTTTGTAATATTTCGATGTTTTGGATTCTGCAAAGGTTTGTTTTATGACCTAATATGTGGTCTATTCTAGAGAATGTTCCATGTGCGCTGGAAAAAAAAGTATATTTTGCAGCAGTTGGGTGGAGAGTTCTGTATAAGTCAATGAGGTCAAGTTGGTTGATTGTTGTAATTAGATCTTCCGTGTCTCTGTTGAGCTTCTTACTGGATGTCCTGTCCTTCTCCGAAAGTGGTGTGTTGAAGTCTCCTACTATAATTGTGGAGGTATCTATCTCGCTTTTCAATTCTGTTAAAATTTGATTTATGTATCTTGCAGCCCTGTCATTGGGTGCATAAATATTTAATATGGTTATGTCTTCCTGATCAATTGTCCCTTTTATCATTATATAGTGTCCTTCTTTATCCTTTGTGGTGGATTTAAGTCTAAAGTCTATTTTGTCAGAAATTAATATTGCTACTCCTCTTCTTTTTTGCTTATTGTTTGCTTGATATACTTTTTTCCATCCTTTGAGTTTTAGTTTGTTTGTGTCTCTAAGTCTAAGGTGTGTCTCTTGTAGGCAGCATATAGATGGATCGTGTTTCTTTATCCAGTCTGTGACTCTCTGTCTCTTTATTGGTGCATTTAGTCCATTTACATTCAGGGTAATTATAGATAAATAAGTTTTTAGTGCTGTCATTTTGATGCCTTTTTATGTGTGTTGTTGACAATTTCATTTTTCCACATACTTTTTTGTGCTGAGGAGTTTTTCTTAGTAAATTGTGAGATCCTCATTTTCATAGTGCTTGACTTTATGTTAGTTGAGTCGTTATGTTTTTCTTGGTTTTTGTCTTGAGTTATAGAGTTGTTATACCTTTTTGTGGTTACCTTATTATTTACCCCTATTTTTCTAAGTAAAAACCTAACTTGTATTGTTCTATATCGCCTTGTATCCCTCTCCATATGGCAGTTCTATGCCACCTGTAGTTAGTCCCTCTTTTTGATTATTGTGATCTTTTACCTATTGACTTCCATGATTCCTTGTTATGTGTATTTTTTTTTAATTAATCTTAATTTGTTTGTTTTTGTGATTTCCCTATTTGAGTTGATATCAGGACGTTCTGTTTTGTGACCTTGTGTTGTGCTGATATCTGATATTATTGGTTCTCTGACCAAACAATATCCTTTAGTATTTCTTGTAGCTTTGGTTTGGTTTTCGCAAATTCTCTAAACTTGTGTTTGTCTGTAAATATCTTAATTTCGCCTTCATATTTCAGAGAGAGTTTTGCTGGATATATGATCCTTGGCTGGCAGTTTTTCTCCTTCAGTGTTCTGTACATGTCGTCCCATTCCCTTCTTGCCTGCATGGTTTCTGCTGAGTAGTCAGAACATATTCTTATTGATTGTCCCTTGAAGGAAACCTTTCTTTTCTCCCTGGCTGCTTTTAAAATTTTCTGTTTATCTTTGGTTTTGGTGAGTTTGATGATAATATGTCTTGGTGTTTTTCTTTTTGTATCAATCTTAAATGGGGTTCGATGAGCATCTTGGATAGATATCCTTTCGTCTTTCATGATGTCAGGGAAGTTTTCTGTCAGGAGTTCTTCAACTATTTTCTCTGTGTTTTCTGTCCCCCCTCCCTGTTCTGGGACTCCAATCATCCGCAGGTTATCCTTCTTGATAGAGTCCCACATAATTCTTAGGGTTTCTTCATTTTTTTTAATTCTTTTATCTGATTTTTTTTCAGCTATGTTTCTGTTGATTCCCTGGTCCTCCAGATGTCCCAGTCTGCATTCTAATTGCTCGAGTCTGCTCCTCTGACTTCCTAGTGTGTTGTCTAATTCTGTTATTTTATTGTTAATCTTTTGGATTTCTACATGTTGTCTCTCTATGGATTCTTGCAACTTATTAGTTTTTCCAGTATGTTCTTGAATAATCTTTTTGAGTTCTTCAACAGTTTTATCAGTGTGTTCCTTGGCTTTTTCTGCAGTTATCCTAATTTCATTTGTGATATCATTAAGCATTCTGTAAATTAGTTTTTTATATTCTGTATCTGATAATTCCAAGATTGTATCTTCATTTGGGAAAGATTTTGATTCTTTTGTTTAGGGGGTTGGAGAAGCTCTCATGGTCTGCTTCTTTAAGTGGTTTGATATGGATTGTTGTCTCCGAGCCATCACTGGGAAACTAGTTTTTCCAGAAAATCCGCTAAAAAAAAAATGCAGTCAGATCCCTATCAGAGTTCTCCCTCTGGCTCAGGCTATTCAGATGTTAATGAAGCCGCCTGGGGAGGGTGGGGGAGGGAACAGAGAGATAGGAGAGTAGCACCTCAGAATATAGCCAGAGTTGCTTGTCTTGCTTGGAATGGCTATTATATCTGAGATTCCCGCGGGGCGTCGCCTATGTGTGCTGTCTGTGTGGAGATTGCCCCCGGGGGGTCTGGCCCGCTGGAGTCACGGTCAGATCCTCCGCTTCCAGCCGCACACCCAGCGTCAAGGCTCCCCTACTGGGACGGTGCACTCTCGACTCCAAAATCAGTCGCTGCCTCCCGGGGACTTCTCGTCCCTCCAGCCACGTGGCCGTGCCGCCCCCGAGAACCAGTTGGGCCTCCTCCCGGGGTTAGTTCAGATGGGTAGAGCAGCTCCCCGTGCTTGTGCCGTGACCGAGTGTCCCGGCTGGGACGCTGTTCTCCCCGCTCCAATACCAGTCGCTGCCTCCCGGGGACTTCTCCTACTGGCTGCGTCCCACGCCGCCCGCGCGACCCGGCTGGTCCCCTTCCCGGGGTTAGTTCAGGGGGGTGGAGCAACTCTCCGTGTTTATGCCGTACCTGCGTCCAGTCCAAATCCTTGCGGGACGGTTCCCCAGCTCGGACGCTGCTCTTTCTGCTCCAAGACCAGTCACTCTCTCCCGGGGACTTCTCCTACCGGCTGCGTCCCACGCCGCCAGTGGAACCGGCTGGTCCCCCTCCCGGGGTTAGTTCAGGGGGGTGGAGCAGCTCTCTGTGCTTGTACCGTACCTGACTGGTACGCTGGCTCCACGCTCTGGAAACAATCGCTGCTTCCCCGTATTAGTTCGTTCTCCGTCTCTAAATCTGTGTTTGTTGTTCAGGGATCGTAGATTGTTATGTTTGTGATCGATTCACTTGTTTTTCCGTGTCTTTGTTGTAAGAGGGATCCGAGGTAGCGTCTGCCTAGTCCGCCATCTTGGCTCCGCCTCCTGCATTTTTTTTTTTTTTTTATCCCACTGATCTCCTGCTCCCTCAGGGGTTCTCTGTTGTGCTCCCTGTCAGGGCAGTCATCGGTTGTAGCCGGGCACCATTTAGTTCTTCTGGTCTCAGGATGATATAAGTCTCTAGTTCATGTGGCCCTTTCTGTCTCCTGGGCTCTTAGTTATCGTGTGACCTTGGTGTTCTTCATTCTCCTTTGATCCAGGTGGGTTGAGACCAATTGATGCATCTTAGATGGACGCTTGTTAGCATTTAAGACCCCAGACGCCACATTTCAAAGTGGGATGCAGAATGTTTTCATAATAGAATTATTTTGCCAATTGACTTAGAAGTCCCCTTAAGCCATAGTCCCCAAACCCCCGCCCTTGCTCCACTGACCTTTGAAGTATTCAGTTTATCCCGGAAACTTCTTTGCTTTTGGTCCAGTCCAGCCCAGTTGAGCTGACCTTCCATGTGTTGAGTATTGTCCTTCCCTTCACCTAAAGCAGTTCTTATCTACTAATTAACCAGCAAAAAACCCTCTCCCTCCCCCCCTCGTAACCACAAAAGTATGTGTTCTTCTCAGTTTATACTATTTCTCAAGATTTTATAATAGTGGTCTTATACAATATTTGTCCTTTTGCCTCTGACTAATTTCTCTCAGCATAATGTCTTCCAGGTTCCTCCATGTCTCCTCCTTCTCTTAACAATCAACATCAATGGACCCGTTGCCTTCAAGTTGATTTGGACTCATAGCAATGCTATAGGACAAAGTAGAACTGCCCCATAGGGTTTCCAAAGAGCAGCTGATGGATTTGAACTGCCATTCTTCTGGTTAGTAGCTGGTCTCTTAACCACTGTGCCACCAGGCCTCCAGCAAATGACCCGTCTTGGTCCAGTTACACCATCAGTAACATAAGAGCCACCATGTGCCTCTACAAACTTAGAGGGTTAGCTGGCTGTGGAGTCAATCCTGAGTCATGGCAACCCCATGTGACAGAGTAGAACTGCCCCTTAGGATTTTCTAAGCTGTAATCTTTATGGGATCAGATCGCCACATCTTTTCTCCCAGAGAGTGGCTGGGTGGGTTTGAAATGCCAACTTTTCGGTTAGCAGCTGAGTACTTAACCATTGTGTCACCAGGGGTCCTTAAACTGGTTGCCATCGAGGTGGCTCCAATTCACGGCTACCTCAGGTGTGTCAGGTAGACTGTGCTCCACAGGGTTTTCAAAGGCTGACTTTTTGGAAGCAGATCATCAGGGCTTTCTTCCGAGGTGCCTCTGGGTGGATTCGAAACACCAACCTTTCAGTTAGTGGCTGAGTACTTAACCGTTTGCACCACCCAGGGTCTCCAGACTGGCCTAGGATCCCTAAAAGAACTGAGCATAGCACAGGGTGACAAGGGAGGTTCTCTATCTTTTGTTTTTCCCAAGTTTTCTTCCAGGTGGCCGGATGTCAGCATCAGACCCTGGCAGCTGCCCTCTCTCTGGGTTTCTGGGAGCCCTGAGAGCAGTCACAGACCCCACATTCACATTCTTGTGGGGGCCACCGCTGGGGCACGGAAGGCAGGCTGACGTGCCAGAAAAAGTCCTGTGGCCCCAGGTCCTACTCCTATGCTGCCATGTACCCTCTTCATTCACTTCTTCCAGCCTCAGCCTTCTCGTGGGCAGGACAGGGTCGCCCATGTCATGGGGTGATGTGAGGGTTTTAGGACCATGCAGTAAGCCCCTAGCCTGGCATCTGGGAGAGTGCTTAAGACATGATAAAACCAGCTGCCATCGAGGAAACGCTGACTCACGGCAACGCCATGTGTGTCAGAGTGGAACTGTGCCCCATCGGATTTTCAATGCCTGATTTTCTGGAAGCAGACTGCCAGGTCTTTCTTCCAAGGTGCCTCTGGGTGGACTTGAACCTCCAACCTTCTGGTTGGCAGCCGAGCACATTAACCATTTGCACACCCAAGGACTCTGATATCTAGTTGGTGCACAATAAATACTTGTTACACCACCTTGCGTTTGCTTTCCCTCCTCCCTGCCTCACTCTCGTTGCCTGGAATTGCACCTACCCTGCAATGATGCATTCGTGCATAAGCTTTGACTGGGCTGTTTTCTAGGTCATACGCTACCTGGTTAGAGGCAGATCCAGGATCCAACCCCAGGTTGTCTAACTCCAGAGCCCTGCTAGTTGCTATTATTATCATTAGTATTTCTTCTTGGAGCTTCATGTCCAAAAAGGCTCAAGGCAAGTTAATATAGTTAGAAAGGACACATTCCCTACAACCTCTAGAATCTCTAAAGCTCGTTGGCTTCACCTTGACCCTGGCAAAAGTACAATTTGTTAGGGCAAAGGAAAACCCGTTGCCATCGAGTCGATTCCAACACATAACAACTCTATAGGACAGAGTAGAACTGCCCCATAGGGTTTCCAAGGAGCGCCTGGTGGATTTGAACTGCCGACCTTTTGGTTAACAGTCATAGCTCTTAAGCACCATGCCACCAGGGTTTCTAGGCAAAGGAAGGCGAGTGTAATTTCTGGTTTGTGAAGGCCACGAACCCATGTGGAAGTAAGTGTTACCAGTGAGATGGTCAGTTCATAAAATTTATATTCAAAAAGTTTCTTAACAATACATGTAATTTTACATGATCATTCATCATAGCACCAAGCCTGATGTCCCTTAATAGAAAACAGTCCAATAATGAATATTCCAGTGAATTCCCCACAAGTATAAATTATGCAAATAGTCATTTATATCTTCATTTACAATCATCAATAAATAAGAGTGCACAGTCATACAATATTTTTTTTTTACAAAGATCCCTTTTTACAAAGCTCCAGGTATGTATATACTAAATAGACAAAATAATGCCTGCGCTACAAAATCGCGTTTCCGTTTCTCTTCTCCCCCTCAATAGCTCTTTCAGTGCTTTCAGTACAAAATCGCAGACATAGTCAATTACGCCCTGCCATTTATTATTATTATTTATTATTCCTACAGTAAAGAAACTGTAGCATGAACCCTGTTAAACGTATTACAGACTCGGAAAAAATAAACACCTCTCACCATTCCATATAAGATGCTCTGAACAAGCTCCTATTTTCAGGATGAGTAACTTGTCCCAACTCTGTAGGGTGGGACACAGGCATTTTTCTATTTTTACCATTTCTTTGGCTAAGATTACCAAACTGGTGCGTGGATGTGGGCAGCTGTCTTGGGTTGCTATTTTAAAGGCAAAGGGCAGGTCTCTTAACTGCTCCCTCCCCAGGTACCATTCCCAACCCAAAGACATTCTACACCAACATGCCAGCCTTTGGCTTGAGAGAGCAAATATCAGACTGCAAACAGCCCGAGTCTGAGTGGAATTTCTGAGTCCCTGGTAAAGGGAAGGGGAAAAACATGGGAGGGGCAGGAAAGCCTGGCTGTTCACAGCTATTTATTCCTGCAGCTGAACTTTTGAGCTTGAAAGAAATTCCCCTGGGAACGGCCTCAGGTGCTGACTTAATTTAAGGAGACCGATTTAGTTCTGCAAGTCCTAGGAAGCAGATATTTCAGGTTCTACTCCAACCGTTCAACCCCAAACCTTAAGCAGTTAGATGGTCACCTTTCCCAAAGGCACCCTTCTCAGATGCTAAAACCAGGAAACAATGTTTTAAGCTTTGGAATTCACTTATACCTAGTGCACTTATTTTAAGCAAATAGACCACTTGTTGAGATTAAAAAATATATATACCTTACTTGCTAATCTTTGGAATTTTTAAACCCAGAAAGGACCTTATTTAAAGAGGTCTCCCAACTTCCAAAGAGAAGTAAAAGGATTATTCAAAGAGGTCACAGCAGGTAAGCCAGGGCTGGGATGCGGGTTCTTGATGCCCAGGTCAGTGCTGTCCTTCTTTGGAGCAATGTCAACATTCTAGATTTTGAGAATTTCCACCCACAATTTGGCAAATTGGCCAAGGTCACCCAGAATCATTTTCTAGGCAGTGAGGTCTAAAAAACAGCTTTTAAAAACAAGAGTCCTATGTTCCTGGTTCTACCACTTACTAGCTCTAAGATCTTGTTAGTTTTCCTTTCTGTGCTTTCGTTTCCTCCTCTGAAATAACCACCTCCCATGGCATAGTAAACTTTGCTGACGACCAAAAGGTCAGCAGTTCGAATCCACCAGGCTCTTCTTGGAAGCCCTATGGGGCAGTTCTACTCTGTCTTATAGGGTTGCTATGAGTCAGAATTGACTTGATGGCAATGGGTTTTATTTTTGTTTTTTTTGGTTTATGACAGTTGTAAGGACTGCATAGATATCCAATGGCCTTAATTTCCTCTTGAAAAAGCCTGAGTTAGTTTTCAGATAGGGCAGCTGGCAAAAGGAAGGTGGTTTGGAGAAAGGATGGAAGAAGCTATAGAGAAATGCTTGTTAGGAAAGGAAATACTAAGCTTGGAAAGGAAAGCAAGGGGCCACCAGGCATTTTGCAACTTCCTAACAACCTTGCAAGGAAGGTATCGTTCATTCAACAAACACACATTGAGCATCTACTCTACACAGAACCTCAGAGAGGTTAACTTGCCCAACATCACCCAGCTCTCTGGTGACAGGGCTGGGACTTGAACCCACAACTGGCTGACTCCCAAACCCACCCTCTTTCTCTATCCCACTAGGGTGTGATTAAAAAAAAAAGAGCTCAGCTAATTAGATGCCTGCCAGAGGAAAGCTAGACTTGACATTTGATTGTCAGGGACTTCTAAACAATTAGCAGTGACATCAGGGTCATAGACTGTTGGATCATGTGTGTATTTAAAAACAATTCAGTCAAACACAGCACAAAGTACTGGTTATCTTTTCCCCATAAGCTAGAATATTTGCTCACAAGTCTGATATGACAGACCGGGCTGAGGCATTTTCAATGTTCTCAGAACAAGTTATAAACACAGATAAATCAGCCTTCCCGGCACTGGGCAGGCTGGCGATTCCACAACAGCCGGAGCAGCTCAGGAACTCTGGTGGCTTCTGCCGACTCTGGAGAACCAGAAGCCCGGGTCTCCAGGCCTTTGCTCAATATTCTGGCCAAGCTCACCCCACATCCGCTCCCTGTACAATGGTAGGGAAGAGACAAAGCCTGAGGGTCAATATGGGCTTTCAAACCAGATGGAGACGGACCAAATGCTCAGAGGGGCCTGAAGACACAGCGCCTGGACACTATGGAAATGGAATATTCGGCACACAAGTCAGGCAGCATCCATGCTTGTCCAGCATCAGCTCCTTCTGTCAGCTGCTGACTGATCTTCAAGGAAATGCCTGGTCAGAGGCAGAGTCAAAAGAGCCCATGGAACTCAACGTCCTGCAAAGCAGCCTCCAAGTCTCGTTTCTGGCTCGTTCACACTGGCTAACCACGAAGGGGGAACCTCCCCAGCAATCTTCAGTAAACATGCATGCATCACCCATGCTGGCTCCCAGCCTTCCAGCACAAAGTCCAGGTCCTGGGCCTTGTACTTGAAGAGCCACGCAGCAGCTGGAGGGCCGAGGAATCGCCCACAACTCAGCAGGGGCTCTGCAAAAGGCAGCTGCAAGCCAGACATTAAATCTTCCCAAAGCACGGTGTCAGCGGAGGTTACGCAATGTTGGAGAAAGAGCGAGAACACATTTGGGCCTTGAGGAGCTGGATGTGCTCTTGTTTCCTGGCAAGAGCATCTCCGGAAGGTTCTGGGAAGCCATGCTGATTTGAAGCGCCGGCACGGCCCACTTCAGGGACCTTGGGACGCAAAGTTCTGTTGGGTTCAGAAGGGGTCACTAGCTGAGATCCTGGAAGAAGGGGCCTCCAGGCAGAAAGGAGAGACAGGCTGCATCTCCAAACTCCAGCCGCCCTTCTGGAGCCTTCGGAGATTTAAGAAAAATGGAGCACGTGGGAAAGAGATGGTGTTGCTCAACTCTGCCCCAATGACATAACCACAGAGAGAGAACAGCTCCCAAAGCAGCCATCTCTAACTCCGACTCTCAGTGAGAGGCATGCCCCTCTCCTCGACACTGACTTTTGCTTGCAAGATTAGCGCCATAATGTTCAGAGTCCTTGGCTGAAGAGGGGGTGGTTGGAGGCTACGGTTGAGCAGAAAAGTTAACCAGGAATCAAGATGTCCACCCAGAGGCCACTCACCAGCAGCGTGACTAGGCGTTTCCCTTTCTCTTGTCGTCAGTTCTCTCATCTCTCCAACAAGTGTGTTGGGCCCTAGATGATCCCCTATGAATTGTGTCCCCCCCCCAAAAGATACGTCGAAGTTCTAACCCCCACGGGTCTTTGGAGGTGTTATCAGTTAACGTGAGGTCGCACAGAAGGAGGTGGGCCCTAATCCCATCCAGGTGGCATCCTTGTAAAAGAGGAGACACAGAGAGACTGAAAAAACGATACATCTACAAGTCAAGGAACACCGGGGGCTCCCAGAAGCTGAAGAGACAAGGAAGGATGGTCCCCTAGAGTGGACAGAGAGAGCACAGCCCTGCTGACACCCTGAAGTCAGACTCCTAGCCTCCAGGACTGACAGATGAGAGACTTTCCTATAAGCCGCCTGGTTTGTGGTATCTTATTACAGCAGCCCCAGGAAACAAATGCAATCCGTAAGGTTTTCAAACAGTCCAGGACGTATGAGGCCGCCCTCAAACGCTTCTGCCTTCTACATTTCCTACCCTTACAAAGCACAGGCAAGCACTGCATTGGGGAGAGGTTTGGGGAATAGCTGAACCCCCAAAAAGGAGAAGCATGTGTCCTGGCTGGCAGTCCATTGAGCAGTGAGGGTGAGGTCCACTCCCTGGTTCCAAGTCCTGGCTGGGGGCTGGGGGGTCCACCTCCTCACAGAAGTCGGGTTTGACAAGGCAGCTCCCAGTGACCCTGTAATAGCCCTGTAGCCAACTATGGCATGGCTCAAGGTTCTGTGAGAAAATGTTCCCCAAGCTCCAAAGTGCCGACTCACAAAGGACCCAACCTGCTTGCTCATGAGCAAACACCAGCGTGGACCACTATTTTCCTAAAGGAAGTGAGGGTGAGAAAGAAAACCTAGGAAGCCCATGACTACACACTCTGGAGCTTATGGGGAGGCAAGAGATCTCAGGTAGTTTAGTGGGGGTAGGGGAGGGGAAACTGGGGGGAAGGCAGGAAGTGGCATTCAAGCAAGCTCACACATGCTATCTAACTAGCCCTCTCCTGCACTTGGCACAGCATGAGACACAGACACAGTCATGGACTGAATTGTCCCCCCAAAATAGTTGTCACCTTGGCTAGGTCATGATTCCCAGTACTGTATGATTGTCCACCATTTTGTCATCTGATGTGATTTCCCTATGTGTTATAAATCCTATCACTACGATGTTAATGAGATGGATTGGTGGCAGTTATATTGATGAGGTCTACAATATTAGGTAGTGTCGTAAGCCAATCTCTTTTGAGATACAAAAAAGACAAGGGAGCAGAGAGACAAAAGGACCTCATACCGCCAAGAAAGCAGTGTTGGGAGTGTGTGTCCTTTGGGCCTGAGGTTCCTGAGCAGAGAAGCTCCTAGTCCAGGAGAAGATTGAAGACAAGGACCTTTCTCAAGAGCAGGCAGAGAGAGAAAGCCTTCCCCTGGAGCTGACACCCTGAATTTGGGCTTATAAGCCTACTAGACTGTAAGAAAATAAATTCCACTTTTGATATTTGTTACAGCAGCACTAGATGACCAAGACAGACACTCAGCAATCCATGGCTCAACAGGAGGGATGTCGATAAGGCCCCAGCGGGACTCAGAGTAGGTTCACAAACACGTCAACAGAGCAGGGAGGCACCTGACAAACTGGTGAGAACACTCAAATGGGATCTGTGGTTCAGGATGGTATGTTGGACATATGCTCACTTCTTCCCTCAAAAAACCCCAAAAAACTAAGCAAAGGAAGGCAAGCTATACAATCAAAAAGACAAAGGGATGGAAGAGGAGACAGCAGCAGGTAAGAGAGGCCAATGCATTGAAGGCAGGGGAATAGCTGCTGGAGAAAAGGCGCAGGGCAGAGGAGTCCTAATACCACTCTCCTGCAGCAGGGATGCCCCTGAGGAATCAGCAGAGACATGCTGGGGTCTCCAGGAAAGACTTCGGAATTGGGATAGGAAAAGGGGGGATAAGATGTGGGGCTGAAGACAGGGGCTTTGGTTGACTCTCAGCCCCCCCGCCCCCTGCAGCCAGATGATCATCCTGCTCCGTGGAGAAATTAGAGAGGCTTCAACCAGGGACACCAGGCATAGCAGAGGTGCAAGCAATTTAATGGGAATCTACACACTGACTGGTGATGAGACTGCCCGCTCGGTGGTTAGATCCTGGGCACTCAGAGGTACATTTAGGTCTCTGGGTACGGCCCTTACTCTGCTCCGTAAACCTTGCCCTAGAGTGCAGGTTTCCATCTCCTGGAAGATGGAGCAAAAAGTGCCATCTGCCAGTCAAACTAAGTGTCCACAGGTGGCTTCTGCCTAGAAGCGATACCTTTTTCTGAATTGCACAAAGACACTGACTAGGCTAATAGTAGCCTTGTTCATATCCCTTTTTCCCAGGCAGAAGATCAGTGGAAGTTATCTCTAAAGAAGCTGAATAAGCTCCAAAGAAAAGATCTGCAAATATTGACAGCTGGGGCCCCCAGTGAAGAGTTCGGGTGCTGGCCTGATGACCCTCCAGAAAAGCCCACCCACTGACACACAGTTTCCAAGCAGCCTTTTGAGGCGTCATTCTTAAACATTAACTAATCCTCCAAAGATGGCTAGATACATGAGGAGAGCTTTGAACATAAAAGACAGAGACTGAGGCTAAACAAGAGAAAGGCAACTTAGAGGACACAAAGGCAATACAATTGGGTGCAGAGAAAACTTCAAAACACTCAACACTATCGTTAATAACAGCAGAGAGAGAAGATCTTCATCCATGAAACAAGAACAGGATGCTATGAGACAGAAAAGATGATAACACAAAAAGTTTTGGAAATTAATAATTCAATGAGACATTCATCAGGTATATTGGGAAGATGATGCTGAAAAATTCTCCAGGAAAGCAGATCAAAAAGCAAAGAGGTGAGAAATAAAAAAGACAAAAAATATTACAGGATCAGCTTGGGAGGTCCAACACTAGAATGAGGAAGTCCACAAAGGAAGAACTTGAAAACTTCAAGAAATTCCCATGAGTGCCCAACATGAGGTACAAAAACAAGGACACAACACCATTGTAACAGTTCAGAACACTACGGATAAAGACTAAAGAGCTTTCAACTGGCTGCCATTGAGTTGATGCCAACTCTTGGCGACCCCATGTGTGCAGAGTAGAACTGTGCTCCGTAGGGTTTCCAATGGCTGGCTTTTTGAATGTAGACTGGCAGGTCTTTCTTCCACAGTACAGCTGGGTGAATTCAAACTGCCAAGCTTTTGGTTAGTAGCCCAGCACAAACTAGACCACCCAGGGAGGGGAGAAACAAAACAAACTAAAACTCCCAAGTCACATAGAAAGGCTTGGGAATCAGAATAGCATCAGAAATCTGTACAACCACATTGGAAGTGAGAAGCCAGGGGCCATGAATTATTTTCCACCTGCAATTCTATACCTAATCACACCTGGGTAAGGACAAAGACAATTTAAGTTATGCAAAATCTCAAAACATTTATCATATTTACTTCTCATGTCCCCTTTCTTAGGAAGTTACTAAAGAATATGCCACACCAAAACAAACCAAAAACAAAATCTTAAACCGAATGAAAAAAAAAAGAATTGGGCAAGAAAGAATCTGTAACTATAATACACTACTTGGCTCAGGGATCAACAGGCCTTAATGTGGCTGTTGTGATGTCAACATTCAGTAGGAACTTTCCAAATAATGTGATCTCACCACGCTGGAAAATCACACGGGGTTATGGGTCAGAGCAAAATCTTCCTCAGCCGTAACAGCAGTCACATGTCATGTATTGCTGATTCCGACTGACAGCGACCCTCTAGAACAAAGCAGAACTGCTCTATAGGGTTTTCTAGGCTGTAAATCTTTACAGGAGTAGATCGCTAGGTCTTTTCTCCTGAGGATCCACTGGGTGGGTTTGAACCACTGATCTTTCGGTTAGCAGCCTAGCACTTAACCACTGCTCCACCAGGGCTCCTGGCAAGTCACTAGATGTTTCTAATTTTAAAAATTAGAAGTATAAGGGTGTTGTGTAGAAATATGAAGGCAAATAGAAGCAGCAGCCAACAGAGTGGAAAGTGGTTGCTTTTAGAGAGCAAGGCTCAGTTAGGGGATAGCTAGCTTTCATTAAAAGCCTTAGAGGATTTTTAAAAAATAACTATGACCATGTATTACTTGAAAAAGAAGAAGTTGCAGGGAACTGGGTTGTTTGTCCTGCGGGCTTTATATTCACCAGTCCAGCCTCTTCCACATAGGCCTGTATTCAAGACAATGAGGTTTTTTTTCACCCCTTTCCTTAAAAAAAAAAAAAAATCAGTCTACTGCCATCCTGAGCCAAAGGACTTTTAGGCATCTTGCTAGTTAAAAAAAAAAAAAAAAAAAGCTTGCCAGTAGGTAGTTTTAAAGAATATTACAAATCCTAATGGGTGAAAGCAGCAGCCTGTGGAGAAGTCTGAACAAGGCCTAGGTCCGTAAAACGAAATGATTAACGCTGGGGTCAGCTCTTCCCTGGGTCTTGAAGCATTTAATTTAGGCGAGGACTGTATGGTGTCACGGTATTCAGGGTTATAAAACATCACACACATAATCTTTATTATCTCTGCCTTTGAGCATTGGAGGATGCCAAGTAGCTCATTAATCAGCTCATTTTCCATGGAGCTCTCATTCAGATGGAACCACTCCAAGCTCCCAACAGCTCTCGGCTTGGAAGGTTTAGACTCATTTGGGGTGGGGAGGCGGGCTATTATCGGGAAGGGTTAGAGGCCAGATTCTGGCTGTCATCGACTCAGATGTGCAACGTAAATTCTTTTGGCCACGCTGGGATTCTATAAACTTGAAATCAACTGCTTGAAATAAGCTGTTCCTGGAGCACTAAGAAGACATGGCGGTATGTCACCTGACAAGCTGTCAAGGCCATCCCAGAAGTAAGATGGGACAATCTCATGGGGGAATATGGCTTCCTCCTGGGAAAAACACGAGAAAAAGGGCATTTGGCTTTGTTTTAAAAAAGAAAGACTTATTTATCTAATCGTTTTATCTTTTTTTCAGGACAGTCACGGGTCTGATGGAGGTATCCTGAAGAGCTGGCCACTCTGGGTGGGGCATCAGGTGTCCAGATGTGGCCTTGCCTCTCAGCTTCACTAGACAAGAGGCTCTCTCACCTAAGGCCTTCTTGCTTTAAGAGTCTGTGGTTGTGTGAGGCTTGCTAAGACGTGCTTGTTGAGGGGGAGAGCTGGGGAAGGAGGAAGCAAGAAGTCGCCACTGACCTGTATCTTGGCAGGAAAAAACGAAGGGTGGGCGAAATGCCTTTCCCTCCTCTCACAGACTGCCTGAGCCGGGACACTCCAGGGTGTCTTACAGAAAGCCTTTTTAAGAAACCCATTATGACTGACCACAAAGCCTGTCTATGCCGCTGGAGGCAGGTGTGGCCAATGGCTTCTGGGGGTGGGGGGGAGCGGGGGACTGGCCAGGTCCCTCCCAGCTCTGACGTCAGCTTATAGTTAGCCCAACCCTTCTCAACTCCTCAGTGGGGCTTCTGACATTGCCCGGTGGCACCTTGCGGACAGATGGATGCAGATGTTCCAGCAGCTGACTCTGGAAGCCCAAGGGCAGCTGAGGCAAAGTGGGAGGGGGTCTGTTATGGGTTGAATTGTGTCCTCCCACGGTATATGTTGGAATCCTAACCCCAATACCTGTGGATGTCATCCCATTTGGGAATAGGGTTTTCTTTGCTATGTGAATGAGGTCACATCAGTGTAGACAAATTAAACTCTCTGCCATCAAGTTGATTCTGACTCATAGCGACCCTACAGGACAGAGTAGATCTGCCCCATAGGTTTTCCAAGGAGTGGCTGGTGGATTTGAACTGCCAACATTTTGGTTAGCAGCCAAAGGTGGGTTCTAAATCTGATCACTTATGAGCTATACCAAGATCCAGTTAGAAAAGCAAGGAAGCACAAAGCGGAGAAGAGAGATACTATGTGAAAACTGTCAAGGGGCTGAGCAACACCAAGGCTAAAGAAGCTGAAGGAGATAAGGACCTTCCCCCAGAGCCCACAGAGAAAGAGAGCCTGCCCCTAGAGCCAGTGCTCTGAATTCTAACTCCCAGCCTCCTGAACTGTGAGAAAATAACCTTCTGTTCTTCAAAGCCCCCACGTGTGGTGTCTCTGTTATAGCAATGCAACGACACTAAGACAGGGTCCCAGAGCCCCCCTTTTTTGGGTATCCTCTTCTCTGGCCTGACTAAGATTTTATTTGCAAGGAGTGCTCGTTGGTGGGAAAGGCTTGAACAATAGAGCTTGACCTCAATTCCTATCAACGCAAAAGTGAGTTCAAAAGGTCCTTCCTCTTTTCCTCAAAAACAACAACTAAGAGGGAAAAAGAATGCACTCTGGCTCCCAGCAAAGCTTCATGGTCCTCCTTGGACTCTGCCACGCCTCCCCCACCCTCCACCAGCAGCTCCATGCTGCTCAAATTTCCCTGGCGAACACAACCAATACCCAGACCACAACTGTCCACCTGGTACACCTCTCTTGGAGGAAAATGGGGCTGTTCTCTTCCCAGAGGGGCTTAGGCTGGGGCTTCTCTTTCATTTTTCAGCAGGGGGACCCTCACCTGTGAGGTCAGTGACTTAAGTCCATCTAGGACCTGAGAACTCGCATCTGGGATGGGCTAAGATCCAGGTTCTGACTAAACTCAGCAACGATGCTCAATATCTTACAAAGCAAGGCACACAAGACAAACCCTCACCTAGAGCGCCAGCCACACATCCGAGTTCTGAGTACCCAGCCAAAGAGAAAAGCATGCTCAGGGCTCACAGGAAAGAAAAAAAAAAAAGGAAACACCAGAAAGGGGAGGGTGGCTACATTTCCTCAGACGTCCTCAAGTGTCTGCAGCAATGCCCTAGCCAAACCCCAAAAGCAAATGAAGTACGAAGCCCCGCCCTGGTCAGGGTCCTGTCGTCTTTATTATCCAGACACACATGTCAGAGCCTGTTGACGTCCAGCTGGGGAAAGAGCAGCAGGCAGTAGACCAGGAGCCAGAGGAAGAGAATAAAATACATCATGTCTGGCTGATGGACAAGCTGGGTCAGCGAGTCGCTCAGCGGGCTGTGGCTGCCCGGCAACACGGCCTCACCCGAGTTGTTGGCCTTCCTGGAGAAGGGAAGACAGAGGTAAGCAGTTACAAGCGGGTCCTCAGCGCAGTGGACTCCACACAGCCCCCGGTACTCCCACCTCACTGCCCCAGGCCCAAGGAGACCCTAGCACTGTGAGGGCAGACCCCAGGCAGAGGGCTTTGAATGTTCACAAATACTCTTAGCTCATTTCCACAACTAAGAGGGAGGCGCTGTCAGCTCCATTCCTCAGATGGGCATGTTGAGACTCATGGGGGCGGAGTGAATTGCCGAGGTCACACCATTTACTCTGTGACACAGCTGCGACCCGAGCCAGGTCTAGCTTTCAGACCAGGACACCTTCCACCACGTCACGATGCTCTGGGAGTGTTCACCACCATGGGGAATTAGATCCTGTCAGCTCTCCGCCACTCATTAGTAATGGAGGGAGCTTCGCATGTCATCTAAGCGTTTCCAGATCACAGAACCTTCTCAAACGGCTATCAAAAACCATTAGAAAAACATATTCTACCCTCAAAGTTTTGTTTTTGGCTTTGGGATAGAACCTTTACCAAAAAAATTACTTGATTTGTTTTTTGGTCAGATTTATCTTTCTTTTATTTTACACAAGGCAGTGTTAGAATGTCATTTTATTTTTGCCTGGCAGATAATAAGGAAACCCAGAAGGGTACCGTGTGGTAGGGACCAACTACAGCCTCAAAATTTCCACAAAGGCAAGGGTTAGGGACCATAATCTGACCGGAAGCGGGGCTAGGAGCCCTGGCGTGAAGCTGCATTTATAGAAGCTTAGAGCGTAAGCTTCTCTGGGGTTTTTCCCGGGAGTGTGATGGAGATTATGGAAGCCTAAAGCCATCCCATCCCTGAACCGCTTCCTAATACGGTGAGGGGTGGAGCCCAGGTGGGATTAAACATTTGCCATCGTTTACATAATTCCCATGCAGATGGTGAACAACTGGCTGCACTCCTTTCTCTTCCTTAAAACTGTTTTTAGAACAAAATTTAAACTGTATTTTTTTATCGCTGTTGCTGTTAGTCGCTGTTGAGTCGCATCCCCACGTGTGCAAAGTAGGACTGTGCCCCACGGGGTTTTCAAGGCTGCGACCTTTCGGACACGGATCCCCTGGCCTTCCTTCTGAGGCACCTCTGGTTGTGTTCGAACTGCCAACCTTTTGGCCAGTGGTGGAGCGCTGAAGTAGACAGCACTGGCCTTCTCAGCCCTGCAGGCTCTGTGTTCAAAGTTCTTATCTCTTAAAAAAGGTGTTATTTTCCTAGGGATACGCCAGGGCTAGATGGAAACTTGAACTGACATTTCCATTTCCTGGTAAAAGGGAAGCTTGTCTTGCCTCAAATAAGAATCGGGGGGCTGGTGATCTACGGCCCACACTCCTGGGTGCGGGGCAAGCTTCCAACAGAGCCTTCTGATGCCAATCGTTTAAGGCTTTCCAAGCCAATTCAACTCCACGGCAAAGATTAACAAATGGAATAAAATGAAGGGACTCAGCCACTGTAAGAGGACTAGGGACATCACAGAATCGGGGAGGTCAGATTTGGGGAGGTTTTTCTGGTTTCGCATATTCTAAGCGGGCAGTTCTACAGCAATTCAGCTACATTCGAGTAAGCCATCTAGTTCTTCCGCAGTAAGGAATACTTTCATAGACTTCCTGGCATGCTTGCACTCCCTCTTCATGTCTGCTCTGATGCCATAAAACTGTAAAATCAGCTCAGTGAGCTTCTGAGTATTGTACCTGCAGTGGCGACACAGAATGGAGACAGCAGTCAGGTGCTACGGCATTGCAGAACGCGCAGCTCCACACGATCACTACGGCTGCCTGGGCCTGGCTCTACCTCTGATACCTGCCTCGGGCCACCGCCTTGTTTAAACGCAGGTGCGGGCTCATAACCCAGACCCGTCATTAAACCTGTCATTTCCTGACCCGTGCCTGCACGGCAGCATTGCTTAATATCTACTTTGCCCTCCCACGACTATGGAATTGCCATTCATTCTCTGGAACAGGTATAGTCTTGCATTACCCCCAAACCCTTAATAGTATGATCAACAAAGCATCGTTTGAGAACACTCTCCCCCAACAGGTAGGCTGCATGAATATTAAAAACAAACAAACATAAACCCCACAAAACTTAAAAGAGAGCAAAGCCACCAACCTTGTTAACATTCGGTTTCTCCTGTCATCCACATCAGCGGCATTCCTCAATTGAACATAGCTAAAATGATCCTACAGTGAAATTTATAAACAAAACCCCCGCAACCCAATTAGTAAAGACGAAATCTCTGAAACAGAAAATAAAATGATTTTAAACATACAAAGCTGAGCACGTCACGGTTTTCTCAAAATTCCAAACTGCTAAACAATATCCGTTACTCTAACGCCTTCCCCGACTGCCCCACTGGTGAACTGAAGGCCCCACCACCTGGGACCTAAATGAGGGCGTCACGTGGACAAGGGCCGAGCTGGGTCCCGACATATCTGAGCTAAACACCTGTAAGTGTAAAACGGACCTCTGCCTTTGAATATGACTTTTTTGGGTGTAGGGAGTCTTGGATGCATTTTTATAACAAAGAGGCCTTCTGGCTTTGAAATCATCACTTTATTTATATCCCTAATCGTCCAAACTGGGTGTCCGACTGGACCGTGCTTAACGAGGTTTCAGTGTGCTTGTCTTCTATCCACAAGTATAGTTGTTGCCCGTCAGTGAATTCAAAGCTCTGGGCTGGGAGGAGGAAGGACGGCAACGAAATGTCTAGCAGGGGCTGTGAGGAAGAACAAATTCACATACTAACCGATTCCAAAGACCTATTGGTATGTCGTCGGATGTAAATGCTGGAGTCGCTATGACTAGTCCTGAAAAACAAACACAGGTTTTGAATTGGTGCCACCAAGGCTCTCCATTTTACAGGTGGTACAGTTTTATGGCCCCCTCCCACCCTGAGTCCTCTACTCGGTTATTTAGGCAGTTACGATTTCAGACCCACGGGCAGAAATGAGAATGTTTATCCCATGTGTCCACTTTAGATGGAAGGTGCTTACAAATAGTAGAATGGATATTAGAGAGACACACTGGGCCCTAGACTACTAGGAAAAACAAACAAACAAAACACAGGAATTAAGTCAGAATTTGGAATAGAAAGCAGAACAAGTATTCTTAAAAATCATAGGATTTTAGGCAGGAAGTGGCCTCTTTTTCCAAGCACCCTGAGGTCTTGGCACTCACAGGAAGTCCTGTGCAAGCTAAGTCAGCCCTAGTCCTAGACCTGGTAGCTGGACTCCCTTTCCAGGGCTCACGCCCATGTCCAGGGCTGCTTTCCACTTGCCCACCCCTGGGCGCACAGCCCCTCTTCCTCTCAAACATGAGAAGGCTAATGCTCTGACCACACCTGAGGCTGATGTGGAATGTGCCTCTGTTCTTCTAACAGGGGGCTTGCCCCATTGCTGAGGGGAAGGACACCCAGAGGCCTGAGCTGCTGTCCTGGCACCTCCGCTGACCAGCTGACCATGTGAGCCAAGTACTTACATCTCTGATCAGTTTCTCCATCTGTCAAAAGGACTATCATCCCTAACCTGCCTAGTGCACGGAGGTGGTGGTGACCGTGGGGCTAACTGTATACTGTCGGGTAAAGTCTTTGGTGCTAATTGGCGCTCACAGGAGAACTAGGTCCTGCATGTTGACGTGTCCTAGTACAGGAAGAGTCACCTCCTCAAGGCAGGCCTGCTAAGAGTCATCCTGGTATCTTGGGAAAAGTTCATTCCCAGGGAATTCATCATTGGCACTCCTATCCACTGCTGTTCTGTAAGCTTCACCAAGCTCTTCCCTTGCACTGGGTACATTTCCACTCAGTCACTGAGCACCTACTATGTGCCAGGCACTGTGCTAGGCCTAGGGAAATGTCAGCCCTTGTCCTCAATCCAGAACCAAGGCTCATTCTTCCTGGCTGGATTCACAGGGCAGGAATGAACAAAACACTCCTATGAAGTTCCTGGAACCCAGTGGTGTCCCCTAGAGAGCTGACCCTACACACTGGCACCAGGAGATTCCAGGGCAGTTTTTCCTATGTGGATTTCATTCATTCATTCACTTTGGTGGAAACATACCCAACAAAACACACACTACTTCAACGATTTCTACACGTACAAGTCAGTGACACGGGTTACATTCTTCAAGCGGTGCTACCTTTCAAGTTGCTGCTATCATTTTGATCACACATACATAGATAATTCTTTAAAAGAGCACCATGCTTCATGTAGACATTCTTTTCTAGTGACGCTAATTTCTCTGGGGGAATGAGTCCATGAATGAAGGTGCTCCCTCAGGCTGCTGCCAGCTCTATGGGGGCAGGGGTCAGGTCCTCAGCACCCACCCACTGCCCGGTCTCTCATCTGTTCACACTGCTGAGCACACCCCCCGTTCTCTGCTGGCATTCACTGTGGGACTTTCACCTTAATAAGTACGGCTTTGCCACAGCGTGCCTGAGCTGAGTTGGAAAGATGGAGCTGGAAAGGCAACTTCTGTCCAGTCCATGCTAAAAACTCAGAGTAAGGCAGGCCTTTGCATTGGAAAGCCAACTTGGCCTCACGCCTCCATACAACGAAATAGCGGTTTACTTTTCGGTACGATCCTCCTTTTGTCTCACCTTCATTGGGATGGCTTTTCTTTTGCTTCTTGATCAGCACGTATCCATATCCAGGGTGCTCACTCTCTCCCAGGGTACCTCTCGTTCCTACCTCCACTTCTTCCATTCTATAGGTATTTACTGAGGGGCTGCTAAGGGTCCGCCATTTGCTCACACTGTTTCTTTCACCTGGAATGCCTTCCTTCCCACTCCCAAATCCAAATCCCATTTAACCCTCAACACTCAGCTTCAAGAAATCTCAGGCCCAGGTCTCCCTGAGGTCCAAGACGTGACACCTCCCTTTTCTTCACAACACGCTCTGTGTCCCTCCCTGTCCTGGTAGACCAGATTGTCCCTCTAGTCTGGGAGCTCCTGGGGGACAGAGCTCCTGGGCCCCACGCCTGACCTCTTTCTCCCTCCCTGAAATCCCCAGCCTAGCCAACTCTATCACACAGCAGCTGCTCAAAGAATATATGAGAAGCGACCTGACTGGGGAGAAAAGCTGAGTGGCCTGGCAAATGACTGGTGGCCCTTCCCTGAGCTGTGGTGCCGGAGTTAGTGGCATGGCTCATTGGCCCACAGGTGTCCACCTGCGTTTACAGCAGGGTGGGGCAGCACATTTAAAGCACAGATGTCTGCTGAGCTGCCAGATCCCCAGGGCAGGAGGAGGGGCTGTGAGAGTCCTGAGCCTAGTTGGCAGCCGTTTCTGTGGTATCTCTCTGTCACCTACCCCTCTCTGCCCCCACCTCCTCTGTCTTTGTTTCTCCACAGCCCAGGCGTGGAAGCCAAGCAGAGGGGAGGTAGAAAGCTGGGTGTCCCGCCAGCTCCTTCTCTGGCTCTCTGTATGGGCTGCTTCTGCCCACCCCCCAAAAGTACATCTCAATCATTTTCCTTTGCAGTCAGCATTGCTCACACCACTGCAGGCAATGAGGGATCACAGAAAGAATATGGACCCTGGGGTGAGGCTGATCTGACCCCAAGACCCCAACTCTTGGGGAAGTTCTATGCCCCCCGAGCTTCCTTGTCTGCAATAATGAGGCACGATCCCACCTACCTGCCTAGGGGGCTGACCACAGAATTGAGGAGGACATGGCTGTGACGTGCCTCAACCCAGGGAGGGCTTGGTAAACTGGGTGACTATCAACGACGATGAGGGTGACGGAGAGGCCAGGGCCTTTTGACATTCAGACTTAAATATTTAACCTGGGACAAACCCAACTCATCCGGTAGCCTTGGAGTGACAGAGCAAAGGCATATGACAAGCTTCCCATAGTTCAGTTAAAGCTCATTAGCCTCCCCGCTCCCCTCCTCCCATGATTAAATCAACCATTGCCACTTCCTTGGAACCAAGCTGGTGAGAGAAGCCATATGGATGTCCATATAGCAGGGATAAAAGACCACCTCAATACGTATGTTTCAGTAAGCATGATGCTATGAATGGCCAGGTTTGGCCCCTACTTAGCTCACCCCATAGTGATCAGGGGTCAGGGGCCAACCGGTGGAGTCACCACACCCATTACTTTTCCCACCCCACATCTTTGCTGTTGACTGCTAGCTCCCACCCCAAGGTACACAGAGTGAGGAGAGAAGGCAAGCTTCACGTCCTTCCACCTTTTCTCCTTACGAGCAGGCCTGCTAATTGTTGAGGTCACTGCATGAATACAGACTGTCTTGGTCCAATTCCACCCCTGGGCCCCTCACTGAGTCAGTCAATGCAAATGGGATGAGTTCAGAGAGCAAACCTCTAGCTCGATGTCTAGGGTGGAAAGATACCAGTCAAATACCTGGAGAGGATTTTGTGATCAGGAGCGTCTTCTTCTAGGTCATCTGAGGATCGAACGGTTCCAGGTGCTATAAATATTGAACTTTCTACGTGATCCACATGTTTCCTTTTCTCCTTTTTTTTACTGCTGACTGGTTCTTCCGTTACCTTTTCTTGTACAGGGTTGGCTGAGTCTTCCGAGTTCGGGGATTTCTGGGACTGAAAAAACAACCGAACACAAACCAGCATGTCATGCTGAGATAAGCAAGTGATACCACCGGCTGCACTCCACCTCGACCCTAAGGCCCAGCCAGGGCGTCCCTCCCATCTTGCCTCTCCTGTAAGTTCCTTCCTCACAGCTGCCATGCGCCAGAGGCCTGTCCCAACTCTTGTTCCCTGAGCAGAATTCCAATGCTTGAAGTAGAAGTGAAGGCAGCATGATTTTAGAGTCAATAAGATCTGGTTTCAAATCCTGGCTGAGCCAGCTGTATGACCTTGAGCAACTGACTTCACCTCTCTGAGCCTCGACTTTCCTTGTCTGTCAAATGGGCATGCTGTCACTGGTAGTTACCATCGAGTCAATTCCAACTCATGGCAACCCCATGCGTTACGGAGTAGAACTGTACTCCACAGGGTTCTCAAGGCTGTGGCCTTGCAGAAGCAGATCACCAGGACCTTGTTTTCGAGGCACCTGTGGGTGGGTTAGAACCACCAACCTTTCAGTTAGTTGTCCAGTGCTTTACCATTTGTGCCATCCAGGGACTCCATCAAAGGGGCAGAGTAAGTATCAACCTCTTCCCACTGGACTTTGGCGTTTCCTAAAAAGGACATCTCTTACAGTGGGCAACAGTTGGATCCTTCATGCCACCATCGTCCCCTTCAACAAAGGAATGAGTCCTGGAAGCCAGGCAGACTGAGGGGTGCAAAGGTGGCCCCTGAGCTTGGAGAGGTACACACAGAGGCAAAGGTGTAACGTGTGCCCTGGCTGAAGGGGCACCTCTAACATGTATTTCGTAAGGAAGGTCTTCTGACCACTACATCCACACCAGACACCCTGAAACCCAGCAACGATGCTCCGGAGAGAATTCCGGAAGGGTGGGAATTGTTGGAACCACTGCTCCAGAACTCCTTCAGGGGCTGGGAGAACCTGCTCAACAGGTGTGGGAGTAAGAGGATTGGTGTGGCCAGGCCAGATGACCCCAGGAGAGCAAAGCCCGGTGCTGAATTCACCAAAGCTCTCAGGAATGTGAAATGACAGCCATCCTCCATCAGCGTGGGCAAAAGAAACCCTTTCTGAAAGGGGAAATGAGGAGAGGACTTTTTTTTAAAGGCTGGAAGAAGGAAAATGTTGCTATTTTTGAGTTCCCTTTGGCTGGTAAAAGGTTTTTTTTTGCTTTTTACTTAAAAGAAGGAGCCTTGGTGGTACAGCGGTTAAGCGCTTGGCTACTAAAAAAAGGTCAGTGGGTTCAAACTCACCAGTCGCTCCACAGAAGAAAGATGTGGCAGTCTGCTTCTTAAAGGTTTACAGCCTGGGAAACCCTATGGGGCAGCTCTACTCTATCCTATGAGTCGGAATCGACTGGATGGCAATGGGTGAGGTTTTCAATCAACAAATATCTCTTAAGTGCCTCCTGAAATAACAGCCAATGTGGTGCAGTGGTTAAGAGCTCAGCTGCTAACCAAAAGGTTGACAGTTCGAATCTACCAGCTGCTCCTTGGAAACCCTGTGGGGCAGTTCTACTCTGTCCTATAGGGTCACTATGAGTTAGAATCCACCTGACGGCAATGGGTTTTTTTTTGGTAACGTTCCCTGAAGAAGCGTGGATGGCACAAGAGTTGTATGATTGGAGCCCTGGTGGCGGTGTTTAAGAACTACGGCTGCTATAACCAAAAGGTCAGCAGTTTAAATCCACCAGCTGCTCCTTGGAAACCCTATGAGGCAATTTTACTCTGTCCTATAGGGTTGCTGGGAGTTGGAATTGACTTGATGGCAACAAGTGTGTGTGCTCACTGAAAGGTCAGCAGTTTGAACCCACCAGCTGCTCTGCGGGAGAAGATGCGGCACTCTGCGTCCATAAAGATTACAGCCTTGGAAACCCTATGGGGCAGTTCCACTCTGTCCTATAGGGTTGCTATGAGTTGGGATCGACTCGACGGCAGTGGGTTTGGGTTACTTAAAAGAGAGCCAGGTGCCAGAGGCATGTTCCCCATCTTGTCTTCTGGTGTCTCAGGACAAGACTCACAGGCCACACTTGTCCTGCAGAGCTGCACCCTCCCTTCACTCAATAGCAGGGATTCAGGCAAGGGCTCAACTCAGGTGGGCTGGGACCAGTGGGCAGAGGTTGGCTGGACAGGTGACAGCCTGGGGAAGCAGGTCAGGGCCAAGCGGGCAAATAGAGTCAGCATTGCTTCCACTGGGAACATGAGGAGCTCAAGGCTCAGACCTGAGCGGTGAGTGACTGGGGGTCTCATCACTAGCTCCATGCAGGAATGGGTTCATATCTAGATGTCCCAATTCAGGCTCTTTCCCCCACAACCCCAGTCATGTGTCTACAGTGCTCAGATGGGGGACAGTGGGGGTTCAGTGGTAGAATTCTCACCTTCTATGCCCAGAACGCCCTCCCCAGCTCCAGGGCCACCCACCCATGCGGCCTCTCTGGGACTGGGTCAGTCTCCCTTCATTGAACCCCTGAGTCCCTTTGCTGGGCCCTGTTCCTCATGTCTGATGCCGGGTCTCTGCTGGTACAGCTACTGGGAGCTCCTTCTCTCTGGCATCAAACACTGAAGACGGGGGCTATCCTTTCTACTGTGCTTGCCCTGGCAGTGCCTGGCGCCCTGCTGTCCACGTGGTAGATGGGAGTGGGTGGGTGAGCCGGCCTGGGGGCCCAACCCAGGCCTCTCTATCCTGGCTTTCTCACCTGGTACCCTGCCTGGACTGTATCTGCGGAGGAACAGGCAGCATGGTTCTGGCCCCATCTCCGGGATTCCCGGGTTGGGGGTGGGATCTTATTAACGAGGTGCCTACAGAGGGACCCCCTTCCCCCGACCTCATTCACTCACTCACTCTGGCAGCCCCTCTTGAGCTGCTGGGGGCTCAGCTGAAGTGGGAAGGTGAGTGGGAGCTACGTCTGTACCAGCGGCTCAGAGTATGTGTCTGGCCCTTACCTTATTGACACAACTCATTTCAAATGAGGGGACCAGATACTAGTGCCTGAGGTGGAGGCAAAGGTGAGGGCTCACTTACTCTGTGTTTCCAAAGTCATTTGCTGAAGGAGAATGGGGGCTACCATTCACCAAGTGCCCGCTAAATGTTAGCCACGATTGCTGTTTTAAAAATGATCCCCGCTACCCTGCGCTGTACCCTCCAGCGTGGTCTCATGGAACCCTCATCGTCAAGAGCAGGGCTGGGGCTAGGGTGAGGCCAGCAGGTACCCAGGGCTCAAAATTTAAGGAGGTATGCAATCTCAAGGGCCAACCTGTACCTACAGGAGCCTGAGAATAAGTCCCTCCTTAAATTTTGCACCCTAATATGCCTGGGAGGGAGGTATCCATATTTATCCCTCTTTTCTGCAGGAAACACTAAAGAAGCACAGAATTGCCCAGGCACATGGCTGGAGAGTAGGAGCCAGGCCTCCAAATCCCTCCTGCAACCAAGTACCTGATTGCTCTCTGCGGGGTCATTCTTCTTGGCCTCGCCTTGCTGGCGGTCCTCATGATGGGCTGGGGACATGGGGTCTGGGGCTGGTTGGGTGCCCACAGGCCCCCTGGTGAGAGATGGCAACTGGTCACTGGCCCCGGGAAGGTCCTCGCCTGTCACCAAAAAGCTGCAGCCACTCTGAGAGTCATCAGCCTCCTCCTCCCTTGAGTCCAGGTCCTGCAAATAATCATCGGGGTCTTCGAGATCCGCGTCTTCATTTCTCAAGTCCTCCGCGCCTTCGGTGTAAGCTTCCAGAACTGCCGCCAGGGGCACCTCGTAGTGCGGGTAGTAGAAGAGTTTGTGGGGGATGACGGAGACCTTTGAGACGGGCGGGGAGGGCTTGAAGTCCAGGCCTTCCTCGCTGTGACTCCTGAGGGTCTCCAGGCTGACACTGCTGCTTGGAGGGTTGGAAGGCAGCTCTCCCTCATCCTCCAGGAACCGTTCTTCTTCCCCCTCTTCCTCGCCACCACGGCGCGTGGACTTGCGCTTCGCCTTTTCATGCACCTCCGGTTTCCTATCCACGGGCGCCTCTTCTGGGGCCAGAGAAGAGCCTGGCACGTCTTGCCCGGGGTCCTTGTGAGGTTCATGTTCGTCAGATGGCAGCTGGGGTGTGAACGGCTCTTTGTTTTTATGAGCAGATTTAGCTCTCCTTTTGCCCAGTTTTTCAACGTGGTCCTCTGAGGCGTCACTCTCGGTGGCCTCGTTTTCAGGAAGTGAAGGAGTCTCATCGAAAGCATAGCTGGTAGAGGCGAAATCGACTAGGTCTCTACTAAATTTAGAGGCTTTTAATGGTATGCTTTCAAAAGAGTCTTCCTTCTCCACAGCTTCTACACTCAGCAGCTGAACCTTGATCTCCAAGGAATCAGCCACAATGGTGCTTTCTCCAGCAGATGCAACAGAATGGCTTTCTCCCATGTGGTCAGCTGTATTGTCCGGTGCCCCGTTCCAGGCAGGAGTGCCCTGGGAAGACTGAGAGCCACTGAGCTCGCCCTCCGCCAGAGACACATCATCTGGGGCCTTGTTGGAGGCTGCTTCCAGGGTCTTTAGGGCGTCCTGTTTTGGTTTCTTTCCCTCATCAGCCTCGTTGGCCATGGTGTGTCCATCCTGCTTCAAAGAGTCCTTTGCCCCTCTTAGGCTCTCTTCAAAGCCCACACCTTGACTGTAGAAAGGGTCTCTACTACACGAAGCGTCCTTGTAAATGTCTGCCTTGAAGTGGACGGTCTTCTTGGTTGGCAAGGAGCTGGCCCTGCGACTGTCCTTTCTGGATGATAAAATGGAAGTCTCCGGTGATGGCTCACTGACATCACTGGCTTTGTAGGGAACACCCTGCTCAGTGGACCAGTGCATCAGGTTGCAGGGGCTGTCTGGCAGTGCACCACTGGAAGCACCACCCAGGCAGGGCTGCAGCTGGAGCCCCTTCACACTCTCAGGCTTGTCACACACAAAGACTTTGGCGGGTGGGGGGTGGCTGGTTTCATGGTTGACGGTATAGGCACGCTCCCCATTTTCAGTCAGAAGGAAGACTTTGCTCTCCTGTTCAGGAGGGGTTTCTTTGATGCGGACAAACGTTGATTCGATAGGGAATTCTTTATCCGAATCCACAAAATCTTCCTGCAAAGAAACATGGGACGACATGAAATATGAGTGTTTAAGCCTGGCCAGTGTACCTCTTCCACAAACACACAAAAAGCCACCTCAAGATGAATGCAAAGTGTTCCAATTATGATATACCAAACCCAAACCCACTGCTGTTGAGTCAATTCCAACTCATAGCAACCCTACAGGTGAAGAACTGCCCCACAGGGTTCCAAGGAGCAGCCGATGGATTCGAACTGCTGACTTTTGGTTAGCAGCCGAGCTCTTAGCCACCGTGCAAAAGATTATTCCTGATGAAATATGAGAACACCAGATTAAAAAAAAACAAAACAATTTTTTGAAGCAATGAACCAAACTCCAGTGAAGGACGATCCCTTTCTAGACGAGCAGAGACTGGCAGCTGTGCATTCCTGTGGACCGTTGCCTAGTCTGGGAAAGGACTAGAAGAGCTAACCCAGAAGGGATGAGGAGTAAGAAACGGCAAGTGGAGGAAATCATGCTGGTTCTTCGAACACAGGTGTCTCACTGCAGAACAATCTCTTTACATCCCCAAGGGAACAAAAAAAAACCAAAACCAAACCTGTTGCTGTCGAGTCGACTGTGACTCATAGTGAACTTATAGGTCAGAGTAGAACTGCCCCATAGAGTTTCCAAGGAGCACCTGGTGGATTTGAACTGCCAACCTTTTGGTTAGCAGCCATAGCATGTAACCACTATGCCACCAGGGTTTCCCCCCAAGGGAATACACACCAGAAATCCCAGCTTATCCAGACATCCAATGAGTTTAGCTCATTGCAACAAATATTTCTGAACCCTGGCCAGGACACTGGGCTAGGTATTTTGAAGCTCTTCTTCCTCCCAGTATAGACTTCCCAGGACTTGAAAATTTTAGAAGGGATCTAAAAGGCTTTAATATCACTAATAATAATGGCTTTAATAGAAGTGTTAAGCGTTTCGACAGTGTATGAAAAAAAGAAAATTACCCTCTCTCTCTCAACCATCACCTCCCCTTCCAAATCAACATTTGTTGACATCCAAGGCTAAACTTTTAGGTTTGGGTAAGGATCGTTCACATGTCCGTCAGTTTGTTATACTGCGGGGGCTTGTGTGTTGCTGGAAGCTATGCCAAACCAAAAACCAAACCCACTGCCATCGAGTCGATTCCGACTCATAATGACTGTATGCTACAGAGTAGACCTGCCCCAAAGAGTTTCTAAGGAGCACCTGGTGGATTCAAACTGCCGACCTCTTGGTTAGCAGCCGTAGGTAGCACTTAACCACTACACCACCAGGGTTTCCGGAAGCTATGCCACTGGTATTCAAATACCAGCAGGGTCACCCATGGCAGACAGGCTTCAGCTGAGCTTCCAGACTAAGACTAGGAAGAAGGACCCAGCCGTCTACTTCTGAAAAGCATTAGCCAGTGAAAACCTAATGAATAGCCACGTAATATTGTTTGATATAGTCCCAAAAGATGAGCCCCTCAGGTTGGAAGGCACTCGAAAGATGACTGGGGAAGAGCTGCCTCCTCAAAGGAGAGTCGACCTTAATGACGTGGCTGGAGTCAAGCTTTCTGGACCTTCATTTGCTAATGTGGCACGACTCAAAATAAGAAGAAATGGCTGCAAATATCCATTAATAATCAGAACGTGGAAAGTACAAAGTATGAATCTAGGAAAACTGGAAGTCATCAAAAACGGAATGGAATGCATAAATGTTGATATCCTAGGCATTAGTGAGCTGAAATGGACTGGCAGTGGCCATTTTGAATCAGAGAATCATATGGTCTACTCTGCCGGGAACAACAACTTGAAGAGGAATGGTGTTACATTCATTGTCAAAAAGAACATTTCAAGATCTATCCTGAAGTACAACGCTGTCAATGATAGGATAATACCCATATGCCTACGAGGAAGACCAGATAATACGACTATTAATCAAATTTACAAACCAACCACTAAGGCCAAAGATGAAGAAATTGAAGATTTTTACCAACTTCTGCAGTTTGAAATTGATCGAACATGCAGTCAACACACATTGATAATTACTGGAAGTTGGAATGTTGGTGAAAAAAGGTATTTGCAATGACGAAGTCGTTGGTCTTGCAAAATTCTATCATGCTATCTCCAGCATCCTTTCTATCACCAAGGCCATGTTTTCCAACTAGCAATCCTTCTCTGTCACCGACATAAATGGTGACTATACACATGGACCTCACCCGGTGGAATACACATGAGTCAAATCGACTACATCTGTAGGAAGAGATGATGGAAAAACTCAATATCATCAGTCAGAACAAGGGCAGGGGCTGTCCACAGAACAGATGATCAACTGCTCATATGCAAGTTCAAATTGAAACAGAACAAAATTAGAACAAGTAAACGAGCGCAAAGGTACCACCTTGAGAATATCCCACCTGAATTTAGAGACCATCTCTAGAATAGATTTGACACGTCGAACACTAATGACTGAAGACCAGACGAGTTGTGGAATGTATCAAGGACATCATACGTGAAGAAAACAAGAGGTCATTAAAAAGAGAGGAAAGAAAGAAATGGCCAAAATGGATGTCAGAAGAGACTCTGAAACTTGCTCTTGAAGGTCAAGTAGCTAAAGCGAAAGGAAGAAATGACGAAGTAAAAGAGCTGAACAGAAGATTTTAAAGGGCTGCTCAAAATGACAAAGTGCTATGATGACATGTGCAAGAGATGGAAAACCAGAAGGGAAGAACACACTCTGCATTTCTCAAGCTGAAAGAACTGAAGAAAAAATTCAAGCCTTGAGTTGCAGTACTGAAGGATTCTATGAAGAAAATATTAAATGACTCAAAGAAGATGGAAGGGATATACAGGGTCATTATACCAAAAAGAGTTAGTTGTCGTTCAACTATTTCAGGAGGTACCATATGAGTGGGAACCAATGGTACTAAAGGAAGAAGTTCAAGCTGCACTGAAGAAGGCATTGGCGAGAAACAAGGCTCCAGGTATTGATGGAATACCAGTTGAGATGTTTCAACAAATGGATGCAGTGCTGGAAGTGCTCATTTGTCTATGCCAAGAAATTTGGAAGACAGCTACCTGGCCAACCGACTGGAAGATATCTCTATTTACGCCTTTTCCCAAGAAAGGTGATCCCACAGAATGCAGCAACTATTGAACAATATCATTACTATCTCACGCGAGTAAAATTTTGCTGAAGATCATTCAAAAGCGGCTGCAGCAGTATACTGACAGGGCGCTACCAGACATTCAAGCTGGATCCAGAAGAGGGATATCATCGCTGATGTCAGTTGGATCCTGTGTTTTATTGACTATTCAAAGGCATTCGACTATGTAGATCATAACAGATTATGGATAACATTGCAAAGAATGGGAATTCCAGAACACTTAATCGTTCTCATGAGGAACCTGTACATAGGTCAAGAGGCAGTCATTTGAACAGAACAAGGGGATACTGTGTGGTATAAAGTCAGGAAAGGTGTGCATCGGGGTTGTATCCTTTCACCATACCTATTCAGTCTGTATGCTGAGCAGATAATCCCAGAAGCTGGACTATACGAAAAAGAACAGGGCATCAGGATTGGAGGAAGATTCATTAACAACCTGATGAAGATCAAAGACCATGGCTTTCAGTATGGACTATACCTCAAAATAAAGAAAACAAAAACCCCCACAACTGGACCAATAAGTAACATCACAATAAACGGGGAAAATATTGAAGTTGGCAAGGATTTCATTTTACTTGGATCCATAATCAACACCCATGAAAGCAGCAGTCAAGAAATCAAAAGACGGATTCATCGCACTGGGCAAATCTGCTGCAAAAGACCTCTTTAAAGTGTTGAAAAGCAAAGATGTCACCTTAAGACTAAGCTGGGCCTGACCTGAGCAGTGATGTTTTCAATCGTCTCCTACACATGTGACAGCTGGACAATGAATAAGGAAGACCAAAGAAGAATTTACACCTTTGAATTGTGATGCTGGAGAAGAATATTGAATATACCGTGGACCGCCAAAAGAACAAATGAGGCTGTCTTGGAAAAAGTACAACCAGAATGCTCCTTAGAAACAAGAATGGCAAGACTACATCTCACATACTTCGGACATGTTATCAGTAGGGATCAGTCCCTGGAGAAGGGCATCATGCTTGGTAGAAGATCATCGAAAAATAGGAAGACCCTCAATGAGATGGACTGACACAGTGGCTGCAACAATGGACTTAGGCATAACAACTGTTGTGAGGATGGTGCCAGGCTGCGTAGTGTTTAGCTCTGTTGTACATTGGGCTGAGTCAGAACTGACTAGATGGCACCTAAGAGCAACAACAAAAAGGATCATTCAATGATATCTGAACCTCACAAAGCGAATTTCTTTTATATTCTACGGATTTTTTTTCCCTTTGGAATTTATTGAGCCTAGCTTTATGGTTTATTTTGGTAAATGCACCAATGATCATGAAGATAAAACAGGATCCAGCAATATCTTGTTATGTTATACACAAGGTCACCATGAGGTAGAGTCCCCTTGGCTGCAACTACCACCACCACCACCACCGACATGCAGCTGAAAAGAATGTGCCTTTTGCAGCCATGGAGATTCATGTTCTTTAAATGTCAATGAACCTGAATTAGTTAATATGCTGTCCTAATAGTCTCAGATCCAGTCATGAGCTGGAAGTGATCTAAGCCACTGAACTTGGGAGCCACAGAGACCTGAGGATACAGGCTGCCCCTGTGCTTGGTAGCTGTGTGACCCTGGAGAAGTCATTTAGCCTCTCTGAGTGTCTACAGTGGCATGTACGTATAAAATGCTACTGTGCCACAAAGAACTGCAGGAATGGCAGCCAGCCCGGAGCCACACAGGTCACAGTACCTGCCATCCCTGGGCGCTCTTTAATCCTTCATGCTTATTTTTTACTGTCTAGGACTTACAACAACCTGAAATTATAATGTGTCGACTCACTGTATTCTGTATGAGCAAGGGCGGAGACCTCATTCGCCTCTTTATCACTGAGTCCTCTCAGCCAGCAGTAGGTGCTCAGTAAATTGCCAATGAATTCAGTTAAAGGCTGTTGTTACTGTTGCTGTCATTGTCATCTCAGGGCTGTACGTGGGTTGGGTGGCAATGAAGCCACGACAACTTCTAAAAGGAGTCTGTTCCCCACAAAATCTGTCACCAACTATTATCTGGGCTTCTGAAAATAAGAAGGTCTGCTTTTGAATGGTCAACGTCTTTTACAATTTTTAACGCTCTGATAAAATCTGGCAGACTGCTAAAAAGTTCCGCCTGACACCTGAAAATCAGCTAGCCAGTCCACGTTACAAGTGAGCATCTGTGAAAATCTTTGTGAAGTTTGGAATAGGAAAAGGTTTGCGAGAGGTGTAACCATCTAACTTCCTGTTCTGCTTTTACACTTAATGTCAGGCATAATTCTGGAAGAGCAACTACGACGTGGCAAGGCAATTCTCGAGGGACCTGGGATCGACTTCCAACGATCGTCACTGGTCACACAGAACAACACAGTGCACCTTCCAGCTTCATCCAAGGGCTGGGTAACAGAAACGTATGGTTTCTGAATGAGAGGCAAGGAAAACAAACGTACGGCTTCCAACTCCGGAAAATGTTCTAGGAACTGCGCCACGTAGGTCACGATGGACTGCTCGTCGGGCATGTCAACCATGATGTCTGTTAAGAGACACGGGAGTTAGCAGGTCACACAGTTTGTAAATAGGATCACAGGACCCTTGATGGTAAAGAGCCCTGCAGGTCACTGAGGGCTTGTTTTTTTTTTTAATTTACACCTGAGGACAGGTAGGCCCAGAGAGGGTCAATCACTTGCCTGAAGTCTCACAGCTGGCTGATGAGGAGGGAAGTTGAGATGTAGAATCCAACCCACAAAGCAAGCCCACTGCCAGTGAGTCAATACTGACTCATGGCGACCCCACGAGTTACAGAGTAGAATTGACTCCATAGGGTTTTCTTGGCTGTAATCTTTATGTAAGCAGATCGCCAGGCCTTTCTTCCACAGTGCCTCTGGGTGAGTTCGAACCACCAACCTCTCGGTTAGTAGTTGAAAGCAAGCTGTTGGTGCCACCCAGGGAACATGCAGAATCCAGGGTCCTTATTCCCAAGACTCTCCGTTATTCCTTGCTGCAAGAAGCCAGCCCACTGCCACCTCCATCAGTGAGTATGGTGTGCTGGGCACTCCTTAACACGCTGACAGCAGGAGTGCTAAATTAACCTAACTTACATAATAGAAAGCAATATGACAGAGATAGCCAAACACCATAAGAAGGTATACAGTCTCTGACTCCGATACTTTGCTGATGGGAGCTGGTCCTTAAGGAAACAACCTGAGAGGGGCACTGAGCTTTACTTAGTAAGATGTTCACTGCAGTGTTATTTATAAAGCGAATATTTCTGAAATAACCTCAACGTCCACCAGTAGTGGATGAGCTAAGTAAGTTAGGGTATGCCCACTAAATGGACTATTACACAGCCAATAAAAATATATAATGAAGACATTACAGCAACATAAAAAATACTTAGGTTTAAAAAAAAATTATAACAGTTAAGGAAAAAAAGTAAGATATAAAACTATACGCACATTGAATGGTCCCAATTATTTAAAACTATTGTAATTAGATGCATAGGAAAACACTGGAATATAGGAGATTTAAATATTTCTCTATTAGATTTCTCCAAATTTTCCAAATGTCTACATAGGCATGTGTTCTATTTGTAACGAAAACAATTAAAAAGAGAGAGCGAGAACCACTGCTACCTTCTGGCTCTAGGAGTCTGGGGATGTGAAGGGCATCGTGTGCGATGCTAAAAGCCTTCTCGAGATTTTCTCGTGTGGAATCTTCTAGAGCCTGCTTCATGTCGACCAGGCTGGGGTCAATGGCCTTTATCACAGCCAGGAAAGCCAGCCCACTTCTCCAGCTGCCTGCAAAGTCCTGAACCGCCACACCGTACCTAAATAAAAACAGCAGAGACAGCAACAAAAGAGGTTAGTAGAGAAACCTGGTGGCGCAACAGTTAAGCTCTTGGCTGCTAACTGAAAGGTTGGCAGTTCGAACTTACCCAGCGGCTCTGTGGGAGAAAGACCTGGTTATTTTCTCCTGTAAAGATTACAGACTAGAAAACCCTATGGGGTAGTTGTAGTCTGTCACATGGGGTTGCTATGAGTCAAAAATCGACTCAATGGCACACAACAACAACAGCAAACAAACTCAAAGATATAGAGGTCAGCACATAGCCACCTTGCTGGTCTCTGAGCAGGGCTAGGAGCTGTTGACCTTTAAGGCCAATACACCCTGGCCCTTGAGCACCAGGTGAGCTGCGCAGACCCATTCACATTTCCATTTCTGGAGAAACAGAATAGGGAGGTAAATATCACACAAAGAGGCAAAATGGGGCCTCGTGTTTCCAAATCCCCAAACATATAAATGCAGCAATTTTATAAACTGTTCATTTTATCAGTGATATTCAAAAATTCTCCAAGGAGGGTGAGTTGAGCCATAAAAATGGAGGCAGAAAGACCTGAGTTCATATCCCAGGTACCCCTCCATGCTTCCAGCACTGTGGGCTTGGGCAAGTCACACTCTCTCTGAGTCTCAGCGTCCTTCGCTGGAAAGGGGGGATCATCGCACTGAAGCCTCCCTGGGGCTGCTGTGGGGTGTACGGGGTTGGGGGGGGGATCCCACAACATTAGCAATGTCATCATATGCTTTGTCATGCATATTTTCACCACACACACACACAAAGATCACCAATGTCCTTTGGGAACCCAGTGTGCAATGCAGTGGGCAGTGAGGGTTCAGGGAAGCCACTCACCAAATGGCAGGTAATATCATTATGAATAACAATAAGATTGTAATTTTAAGCGTGAGGAACAAAGATAGGCAATGCTGCCAGGCACTAATCTCCCTTTACAGTCCACCCCTGGAAGCCCCACCAATCTCTCAACTGGGGTCTCTGAACACTTTTTAAAAAAGGCCTTTTTATTTCAAAATCATTTAAGATTCACGAGAAGTTGCAGCTATAGCCCCGAGAATCCCTGTGTACCCTTTGCCCAGCTTCCCCCAAGGCTAGCATATTATATAACCAGAGTGCAACACCAAAAGCAGGAAACAGACATCCGGGCAGGACTACTAGCCAAACTACAGGCCTTTCACAGGCACTCCTTTTCACGCGGGTTGGTGTGTGATGCTGAAATTTTATTACAAGTGTAGATTCAGGCAACTACCCCTGCAACCCAGACACTAAAGGGTTCCATCACCCCAAAGAGCAGGACTTCCTCCCCTTTATCATCACACCCTCCCCCCAACCCTAAGCCCTGGCAATGAGTTCTCTTTTGGCTGATTGATTGATTTGCTTTTTCTCACTGTGGTAAAAAGTAACACAATCGTTAAGTGTATAATTCCGTGACATTGATCACATTTGGCTGATTTGTTTCTAAACAACAATTAATGGCTGTTCATATTAATCAGCTCTAGTCTAGCGTGCTTGCCCATTTCCCCGACTGGGGAGAGGGGAACTGATGTGTGTTAATGCTTGTTATGTGTTAGGGCTGCAGCAGGGGGCTTTCGCAGACACATTTAATCCTGACCACCCACTTTTTTTTTTTTTTTTTTACCCACTAGGGCAGTGAAGAAGCACTCAGCCATTTTGCAGGTAGGGCTTGGAGAGCAAAGTTACTCACCGAGATCTTACGGAATCTGTGTGTGGCCGAGCGGGTTGGACCCGAGCGGGCTGGACCCGAGCAATATGGCTTCCACCACACCTGGCCTGGCTTTCCACTCAGCCCCGCCCAGCCCAGGGGCATCAGCTGGCTACTAGTGAAACCAACACCAGGTGCTGTCCAGTTGATTCCAACTCATGGTGGCCCCGTGAGTCCAACTAGAACTGCGCTCCTTAGGGTTTTCAATGGCTGATACTTTGGAAGTAGACTGCCAGGCCTTTCCTCTGAGGTGCCTCTGGGTGGACTGGAACCTCCAACCTTTCTGGTTAGCAGCTGAGTGCATGAACTGTTTGTACCACCCAGGGACTCCCTGCTAGAGAACCAAAACCCAAAACCAAACCCACTGCCATCGAGAGGGTTCTGACTCATAGCGACCCTACATGACACAGTATAACTGTCCCACAGGGTTTCTAAGGAGCGGCTGGTGGGTTTGAACTGCCAACCTTTTGGGTAGCAGCCATAGCTCTTAACCACCACACCACGCTTAACCCTGCTGAAATCTCTGGGCCGGGCATAAACAGTGG
This sequence comes from Loxodonta africana, assembly GCF_030014295.1. Taxonomy (NCBI): domain Eukaryota; kingdom Metazoa; phylum Chordata; class Mammalia; order Proboscidea; family Elephantidae; genus Loxodonta; species Loxodonta africana. The sequence continues at coordinate 108,337,157 of NC_087351.1, forward strand.
CCAGGAGTTTGCTCCAGTCCACCTGTCTTGGCTTCGGGAAGGCCAGGCCTGACTCTGAGTATGCTACGGCCTCCGTGATTATTGTTTGCTGTTGGTAAAGACTCTGAAAGACACCCTGAAGCTTCATAATAAAGAGTCCAGGAGACAACCCCATTTTGGAACCTGACTGATGAACATCCCTTTGATTTGTATTCAAATTCTCTTTCTCATTAGCTGTCTCCAAACCATTCTTCAGAACACAGGTTTCTGGGTTTGTTTTTTGCACAAACAGAAAAATGCAGTGTTCCCTCTTTTGATAGCCCGTACGATGCTGTTATTGTGTGTCGCCGGGTCAATTCCAACTCAGTAGCCTTCCTATAAGACACAGCATAACTGCTCCGTAGGGTTTTCTAGACTGTAATCTTTACGGAAGCAGATCACCAAGTCCTTCCCCCTCAGAGCCACTGGGTGCGTCCAAACTGCCAAACTTTTGGTTAGCAGCCAAGTGCTTAACCGCTGCGTCACCAGGGCTCCAGATGCATAATTGGCACCTCAAAACCAAAAGCCCTATTGCTGTAAAGTTGATTCCGACTCATAGTGACCCTATAGCACAAAGTAGAACTGTCCCATAGGGTTTCCAAGGAGCAGCTGGTGGATTTGAACTGCTGATCTTAACCATTGCACCACCAGGGCTCCCCTTTCCTATGTCCACCCCCGGGAAGGGTGTTCCTCCCTCTGCCTGAACCCAGCACATTAACTGGCACGGTAGAGAGGGGACCACAGGCTTACTTCCTGGTTTTCCTCTGCACCCACGCCAACAGGGTCTTGATGGCCTTCCTCTGGTCTTTGAGGGACAGCGCCGCGCTCCTCTCTGCAGTGGGCGTGGGTGGGAAGGAGGAGTCCGAATCTGTGCCCCCTGAGCTGGGTGACAGGCTTGAAGATGGAGAGTTTCTGCTGAGGTTTCCCGTGAGCTCCTTAATCTGCAAGGAAGATGGCATTTCAGATCCCGGGGCAGACGGACCCTCCCAGAGAGCGCCTCATTTGACCACGGCCACGTGGGCCCTGGCCAGAGAAACGGCTCACAGAGAACTGGCTCTCCAGAGATGGAGAGACCCCTCCCCAGATGGCCAAGTGTCGGAGGGGGAGGCAGGCACAGGGGCAGCGATGGCCGGGCTGTCCCATGCAGCTTTTCGTCTGTGTGGCACTTCCCGAGTCCGTCCAGCACCGGCCGGGCTCTGCACGTGAGGATTTCCTGCCCTGGCTCTGCCCACCCGCCCCCCCCCCCCCATTGCCTATCACTCCCTAATGTGTCACGCTGCCTCAAGTCCCGCTGCCTTTGCTCACACTAGTCCTGCTGCCTGGATGTCCCTTTCCTTGTTCCTCAAAATGTGGCTCCCATCACAGGGGTGCTTGTGAAAAATGCAGAACCCCAGGCCCTGCCCCAGGCCTATGCAATCAGAATCTGCCTTTCACCACTACCCCCAGGTGATTCGGATGCACAGTACAGTTTAGGGAGCACTGGCATAGTCCTATTTGTCCTTCAAAACCCAGCCTCGGTGTCACTCCTACCCCATCTGAAGTGGTTGCCCTTCCTTGGCGCTTACGACACCTGCCCATGTCTTGCTTATGGCCTGCACCACAGTGTTCTATAACATGGGACTGGCTTGTCTGTGATCCCATAGGATCACAAGGGCTGGACTTAGGATGTCCAGGACCTTGCACTTAGGAGACACTGAATAAACATTTACTAAAAAAATGAATGAAGCTCTAGGGTGGATTTGAGGTCCTGACTTTTAATACGTTTTCAGGATGTTTCCAGCATCTATTTTTATTAGGAAGTTTAGTAAGTAAACGTCAACAACTACAGCCTCCTTCAGCACAAAGGGCTTTCAGACATGGCTTCTCTTAGCACTCACCTGAAACCTGCGAGATACATAGTACACTCACTGCTCCCATTTCACAGAGGTGGAAGCTGAGGCTCAGAGGTAGCCTTTTTTTTTTCAGTCCCCAGTTCACACAGAACTGAATCTAATTGTCTCCAAACCTTGTTGATGCGCGCTTCTCTCTGAAACCCAAGTATTGAGCCAAAGCCCTGGCTAATCACCCCAAAGGAGACCATTTTTACTCTTGAAGAGGGTAATTAAATGACGAACCACAATTTTCTGTTTCAAAGGCGAGTGGGATTTAGATGAAGAGATGTCAGCTCACCGCTCCTACTCAGGGAAACGAACTTGAGCGCAATTTAAAATGCCACCGGACCACCCTGCAGCTGGGATCCCATCCTTCCTGTGTAAAATCTGTATTTCCAAATTGAGGCTGAAGTTACGCTGGGTGGGAAACAAGGGCTCACCTATCACACCTTCCTCTTCCCAGAGCTGGCGTGAGCACACATTCTTTAATTGTCTCTGCTGAACACTTGAATAATTTTAGGGAAGAAACTGCCAAGTTCAATGTTTGGTCAGAAGTACTCCCCGGCTCTCTCTACGGCTTCCAGTACTTTAGAACAAACTTATTTTTGGAGGCAGATATTTAATTTAACTCTTCAAGTCCCAAGAGATACACTATTCTGAAAACACAGCTCACACCACTTTTAAAACTGCTGGGACTCCAATTTTTCAGCAAACAGATTCCCCTGGATCATTTTTCAGTAACCAGAAGAGTCAAAACAGGCCAGAAAAGAAATTTCACTTTCTGCCTGAATCTGGCTCCACCGTGTCTGCTGTTGGCGCGAAGCAGACGCAGGAAGAGCGTTACCGTGCGTGTTACAGGGAGGAAACCGTCTTTACCTGAAAGAAGAGGATTATGTTCCACACCAGCCCAAGAACCAAAGAAGGGTTGCCATCCGCTATTTCTGCTGCGTCGATGCTAACCAGTTTTACCTGGAGAGAAGCAGGCAGTCAGCTTAGAGGCGGTGCCCAGGGAGGTTGGACCCTGTTGCTCTGATGCCCTCAAGAGCCTCTTTCTCTTGCTGATCCTGAGCCATTCCCATTTGGTGGTGCCCAAGGCCACCTCTCACCAATGTCACCCCGCATGCTAAAATGCATTTAATAAACACGTTCATAGTACTTACCATGTGGAGACACTGTTCCAAGTGCCTTACAAACATTAACTCAGTTCATCTTCACAAAAACCCTACCACACAGGGGCTGCTGTTATCACGGGATTTCAGCAAGGGAAGCCCAGAGAGGTTAAATATAATGTGCCCAGGGTCACATGGCTAGTAAGGTTTCAGCCATTCTTTTCCAAAAAGAGACAGTGACTACTCAATAGGCCCGTCTGCAGGTTACACTTGGTACTGGTGTCGTTAGGCTGACTCTGACTCATGGTAACTTTGTGTACAGGAGGACAAAACATCGCCTGGTCCTGTGCCGTCTTCGTGATCTTTGCTACGGTTGAGTCCATTGTTGTGGCGACTGTGTCAATCCATCTCGTTGCAGATTGCCCTCATTTTCACTGACCCTCTACCAAACATGATGTCATTCTCTAGGGATTGTTCTTTCCTGATGACAGGTCTATGGTAAGCAAGACAAACTTTCTTTACCCTCACTCTCAAGGAGCATTCCAGTTTTATCTCTTTACTTTCTTTTTTATTATTTTTATTGTGCTTTAAGTGAAAGTTTACAAATCAAGTCAGTCTCTCACATAAAAACTTATAAGCTCACTCCTCACCAGCATCCCTCTCCAACCCATTGTCCAGTCCAATCCATATCTGAAGAGTTGGTTTTGGGAAGGGTTCCTGTCCTGGGCCAACAGAAGGTCTGGCGGCCATGACCACCAGGGTCCTTCCAGTTTCAGTCAGACCATTAAGTCTGGTCTTTTTATGACAATTGGGGGTCTGCATCCCAGTGCTCTTCTGCTCCCTCAGGTGTTCTCTGTTGTGTTCCCTGTCAGGGCAGTCATCGGTTGTTGCCAAGCACCATCTGGTTCTTCTGGTCTCAGGACGATGTAGTGTCTGGTTCATGTGGCCCTTTCTGTCTCTTGGGCTCGTAATTACCTAGTGTCCTTGGTGTTCTTCATTTTCCTTTGATCCAGGTGGGTTGAGACAAATCGATGCATCTTAGATGGCTGCTTGCTAGCGTTTAAGACCCCAGACGCCACTCTTCAAAGTGGGATGCAGAAAGTTTTCTTAATAGGTTTTATTATGCCAATTGACTTAGATGTCCCCTGAAATCATGGTCCCCAAACCCCTGCCCCTGCTACACTGGCCTTCGAAGCATTCAGTTTACTCAGGAAACTTCTTTGCCTTTGGTTTAGTCCAGTTGTGCTGACCTCCCCTGTATTCTGTTGTCTTTCCCTTCACCTAACATAGTTCTTATCTACTAACTAATTAGTGAATACCCCTCTCGCACCCTCCCACCCTCCCCGCTCTCGTAACCACAAAAGAATGTTTTCTTCTCAGTTTAAACTATTTCTCAAGTTCCTAGTTTTATTTCTTCTAAGACTGCTTTGTTCATTCTTCAGGAAGTTCACCGTGCGTTAAATATTCTTCATCAACACCGCAGCTCAAGCGCGTCAATTCTTCTCCAGTTTTCCTTTTTCATTATCCAGCTTTCACACGCATAGGAGGTGGCTGAAAAGACCGTGGCTTGGGTCAGGCACACCTCGGTCATCAAAGTGACAACTCTGCTTTTTAGAAGAGGTCCACACTACATGACAAGAATTGACGCCTTTGAATTTTGGTGTTGGCGAAGGATATCGAATATACCGTGGACTGGCAGAAGACTGAACAAATCTGTCTTGGAAGAAGTACAGCCAGAATGCTCCTTAGAAGCAAGGATGGTGAGCCTCTGTCTCATATACTTCAGACATGTTATCAGGCATGACCAGTCCCTGGAGAAGGACATCATGCTTGGTAAAGTAGAGGGTCAGTGAAAAAAGAGGAAGACCCTCAAAGAGATGGATTGGCATAGTGGCTGAAGCAATTGGTTCAAACACAGTAATGACTGTGAGCAGGGGGCAGGATGGGGCAGTGGTTTATTCTGTTGTACGTAGGGTGGCTATAAGTCAGAGCCTAACAACAACAACACTACACTAAAATCCTCAAGCCCCCAGTTCTAACACACCCTTGGGACAAACACAGAGTGTCAACACCAGCAATCATGGACCACAGAAAATAGCCAATTCATTGCTAATTAGAAATGCTGTGTTGGAATAGGGCTTAAACCCAGAGATTCTGCATCATTACAAAATGTCCCACTGAGTGGTTAAAAGGCGGTTCCTGTAGAAATCCCTAGAGAGTTATCTATTTACTTAATTATGTTCTGGCCACAGAATGATGTCTTGGTACGCTTCGAAGGCTGTGGTTCACAAAGTGTGGTCTCTGGGCCAGCAGCGTCAGCATCACCTGGGAACTTGTTAGAAATGTAAGGTCTGGTGTCTCCACCGCAGAGCTACTGAATCAGCAGCTCTGGGGTGTACCAGCAATCTGTGGTCTAACAAGGACTCCAGGTGATTCTGATGCACGCGAAAGTGTGAGGACCACTGCCCCAACTCATCAGATTATTCTGAAGACACAATCTAAGGACGCAGAGTGTTGTTAGTTACCATCAAGTCGATTCTGACTGAGGGCAAACCCATGTGTGCAGAGCAGGCCTGTGCTCCGTAAGTTTTTCAAGGGTGTGACCTTTCAGAAGCAGATCACCAGGCCTGTCTTCCATGGCACCTCTGGGTGGGTTCAAACCACTAACCATTAATCATTTGTGTCACCCAAGGACTCCTAAGTACATAAAGGAGAGGTCTGCAAAGTTCCTCTGTCAAGGGCCAGAGAGTAAACATTTTAGGCTTTGCAGGCCACATTTGGTCTCTGTTACATTTTCTTCCTCTTCTTTTTTAATAACCCTTTACAAACGTAAAAAAACCATCCTTCAGGAGTGACCCCATTGCCTTTGAGTCAATTCTGACTCATAGCAACCCTATAAGAGTAGAGCTATCCCGTAGGGTTTCCAAGGAGTGGCTGGTGGATTCAAACTGTTGACCTTTTGGTTAGCAGCCTGAGAGGGAATAAAGTCAGTCAAAGTAGACTTTCAAATCCACCCTGCAAAATTCTGCCTGGAAGACTCAGAAAGGAAAAGATGGAGAGAGTTTTGCACACAACTACGTCTCTTTGTCCTCCATACCTTTCCTCTCTCCCTCATGGCTTTTTAAAGCTTTTGACACTGTTTTCTGACTGCATCAGTGTGTTCAGGGTTTCCGATAACACTATCCGTCAGGTCTGGGCTTACCCGACAGAGGGAGAGGCTTTCGAATTCCCGGGCTGAGGTCTGCTTTGCTTGCTGATGCCAAGAATGTAATTCAGACGACACAGACTCATCATGGGCAGGTTGGAGGCCAGGAAGGAAGCTGTCAATATTGGGAACCACACATCCGATCACATTCGAGTCCAATATTCTGTCCACATTCGTCACCAACACACGTCCTACAGGATGAATCACTTGCCATACTTGGCCTCCTCAGCTCCTAAGCCTCAGCCTCTGACAGCCCCCTGTTTTTGTGGCTTACTGAACACGTTTCAGCCCAGGGGGATCAAAGCAGTCCATCAACTTTATCATCCCAGCCTCCACTCCTACCTGGAGGAAACCCAAATGGCCACTGACAGCTGGGGGGCCTGAGCTGAAGTCAGCGGAGAACGTTCCAAAGTGAAGTGACAGAGCTGCCTGGTTGGGCTGCGATGAATCCAATTGCCAGAAGGTGGCTAGTCTTTGGAATTCAAGAGCTCGTGCCAGGTGAAGGGGCCTGCTCAGGTGTGCCTGATGGAGGGTCATTTGGAGAATAAAGTGCTCTCCTTGCCATGAGGTACAGAGAACCTGGACCAGGGAAGGTGGCCACGGCCCCAAAGAGCAGATATTCCCGAAGGCCTTGCCTTGGGCACCCAGCCGGGGTTTATTTTTTCAGTGGTGAACAGACAATTTCACAGTCAGACTTCAGTCAAGAGTTTCAGGGCCAATGTTCTCCTCCTTCTCTTCCTAACTCAACTGGCTTTGCCATACTGAAAAACAAGTGGACCAACTGGCTTACGAGAATAATCCTTCACCTCCTCTGTGCTGATGCCTCTAGCACAGGCGGTAACGCAGAGGCTGAGATAGCCATGGTGGTCGCTGTGGTTTTCTCAGATGTGTTCATTCAGTGCTCAAAGAAACCCGTGAGAGAGGCCAGTTACGCCCATTTCATAGATAAGGAGGGTGAGACTCTGAGAGGGCCCAGGGCTGGGTCCATGGGGCAGGTGGCCTCTGGCCTGGAGTCAGCACCATGCTCTGTGTGATACGGTTGGGGTGGGCGGAGGGACACGGGGCAGCCCCACAGCAGCCTGACACACCTGAATCTTGGAGCTGGCCACCGCCCCTCCCACCATCCGCTCGGGCCCAGGCACCGGATCTTGGGCACAGCTGTGGCTCAGTAAAGCCATCATGGCCCATCTTTCCTCCAGCTGGGATGGAACTACCAGAAAGGGCCAGAAGGGCCTGATAAGCATTCTGTGGATTTGAGGAATGGACCAGAGTCTGCATCTGAAATGTCTCTCTCCATCTGTCTTGCTCACCTGTGCTCACCGTCACACTGGGCCATTCACCTGTCCCACCTGCCTGCTAAATGGGGCCAAGTGGGGCACAAAGTGGACAGACCACACCCATGTTTGGAATCTTGCCAAATTTTTTTATAAAGGAGCGAGGACTGTGCTGCAGTATAGTCAGGCAGGCCCTACAGACACTTCCAGAACCACTGGCAGAGGATCTGCCAAATGCCAAGCCCGGGGCTGGGCTCCGATGCCAGCATGTCCAGGCCAGACCTTCCATGTCACCATGCTGTGCCAGTCCCTACCTGAGTGCCCCTCCAACCCTTGCTTCCCAGGCTCAGCTGTTGGTTTTCACCTCTGCAGGATCCTGGCTCCTCTTGATGCCCCAAATGTGAGAGTCGATTCTGACTCATGGCAACCCTACAGGACCGAGAACTGCCCCACAGGGTTTCCAAGGAGCAGCTGGTGGATTTGAACTGCCAACGTTTTGTTTAGCAGTCGAATGTTTAACCACTGTGCCACCAGGGCTCTAGGACCATGGAAGGCACCAGTAAATGTGCCCTGAATGACTGCTGAAAGCGTACTATTGATGGACCTGGGTGATTCTGACAAATGCAGGTGGGGCTTCTTTCCACATCACAGCAGACCCCTCTCAGTGGACCAGGAGGCAGAGCAGAGGCACTCTCAGAGGCTGATAAGACGGGAGGAAGGACAACAAGCGCCCTGGGCCAGTGTTTGCAGGCACCACAGTGAAACGAAGACAGAGCCTCTTGGAATTCAGGAAGGATGCTGCTCAAAGAGCCACAGTGAACACTCACCCCGGGAGGAGGCGGGAGTCAGATGCAATGACAGTCCGTGAATGGGGAATGCGGGAAGGGCAGAAGCTCGAGGAGCCCTTGCCCTGTGCCAGCACGTGGCCAAACTCTCTACCTGGACGGGCACATTCCATCCTCAACAGCTCTCTGGAGCAGTTTTATTCTTACCAGTACGAGCTGCCATTGACTTGACGCCGGCTCATGGCAACCCCACATGTGCCAGAGTAGAACTGTGCTCCATAGGGCTTTCAGGCTGGTTTTTCGGAAGCTGATCGCCAGGCCTTTCTTCCCAGATGCCTCTGGGTAGACTCGAACCTCCAGCCTTTCGGTGAGCAGCCGAGTGAGTGTGTGAACTGTTGGCAATATACAGGAACTTCCTTTTATCATTATCGCCTCCATTTTACAGACATGCCAGCTGAGGCACCCAGAGGCCATGTCATTTTCCCACAGTTCACTGAAGTGGGTGGGGAAGCCATGGATGGAATGGGAAGTGGCAGCACTCCAGGCCCCGAGCTCCAAACTGCCACGTTAGAGTGAAGGTTGGGGTGTAACTGGCTCTACAGAAAGGGGAGCCGTGGTAGTGGATGTGTGATGCATTTTTTGACCACCGCCATCTGAACCACCTCCCTATGCTTGGGGACCTCCCAACGTAAGGCTGGTGTGAGGCAGAGCCACCTCCCTCTTAAGAAGCCAAAAGGCCATAGCCGTGCTCTCCCGGCCCCCTTGGCGGCTGGGACGTGGGCTGGGAGCCAGGCACTCCCGCCAGGTCACTGAATCCGGAGTAAGCCTGACAGGATGCAGTGTGGAGAGGTCACTCCAGCAGAACGGTGGCAGCGGCGATGGCCACCTCCCAGGGTGGTGTGGCAAGCAGTGGCAGCTGCGTCCACAGTCCCCTGTGGAGAGGCTCTGAGGTGGTCCTGGCACTGGCTGTCTCCAGGTCCCCTGGTTCTCCAGTCTTTCCAGCAGCCATCCTGTGAGGCTCAGCATACTTTCAACAAGTTTCTTTTCTGTGTCATCTGCCAGGCTCAGTTTCTGCTGCTCATCCCTGAGAGCCCCAGTGAATCCTGCTTTAGGATGAAGCTGTCCTATCAATTGGGCAAGTGACGGTGGTGGGGGGCGCGGGGGAACGGGGGTCCAGACGAACTGCTGCAATCTAATGAACGAGGAGCTTTGCAAGTTTCCACCCCATAGGCCGCCCCGTCCCTTTCTGAAGGACACAGAGCAGAGTTCAAAACAGAAGAATCGAACCCAAGTCTAGAAAGTTACAGAAGGGAAATTTTCCTTTTTTTTTTTCCCTCCTGGCTCATTCAGCTTTTTTCCTCCTTTGCCTCTCACATTTTGAGTTCCAGGAGAAAGGGTGACATGCTGACATGCCCGAAGAACGCTTAGTTAAACGTGTGAAAAAGAAAAAGGACAATGTTGACCAAATTCTAAAAAAATATTAGAAACCGACCGCCCCGTCTGTGCTGAACCACTGGAGTTTTGATCCTGAAGGATGACCTGGGGGGGTGGGTGGGAGTCAGAGACGCCCCCCGCCACGGACCACCTGAGTGACTTGTTAAATTTAAACCAAGTTTAATTTGACCATTTGAGCACAGTCCCCTTTCCACGCGTCTCTTGTGATCAGCACTAAACTCCAAACCACATCCTTTTCATAAAACAAAAACAAACCTTGTGTTAACGAGCCATGTTTCCAGTACTTACATTGCTATCTTCCAAAAACTTAAGCGCTTTCGCTATGTTGTTCAACCGAAAAATACGATGGGATGAGGATTTGTATTCGTGCAGCTATAAAATGAAACAAAACAAACAAATGAGACCAACATGTTGCTGTTATTAACTGCTGCTGCCATCGAATCAGCCCTGACTCATGGCAGCCCCACGCACAACAGAACGAAACACTGCCTGGTCGTGCACCGTCCCTGTGATCAGCTGCAGATCTGGTGTGATCCATTGGGTTTCTACTGGCTGTTTTTTGGACGTAAATCGCCAGGCCTTTCTTCCTAGTCTATCTTTGTCTGGAAGCGTCACTGAAACCTGTTCAGCATCACAGCAACACACAAGCCTCCACGGACAGACAGGTGGTGGGCGGCTGCACACGAGGTGCGCTGGCCAGAGTGGAACCCGGCCTCTAAAACACCACCGGCTGTGCCTTTTTCTTTACATTTTTTTTTTTTTTTTGCATTAATTTCGAGACAGGGGCTCACAGCTAAAACCCACCTGGATTGCATCCAAACTCACGCAGGAGTCCCAGGATATACAATGTAACATCACAGGCCCCCCGAGGGGAGCCCTTATTTATGATAGCAGGGACTTGGCTCACTTGAGCTGGTGAATGGGGAGAACCAAAGTGGGTTAAACTAGGGACAAATTTGTCAAATTTTCCTCTCTGACCTAGCTCGTGGCTTTTGATACTCCTCCCTCTGCCAGGGGCTTTCAGTAACGACTCTCTCGCCACACGGATGCTGTGTCCAGTGGGAGCTTCAGCTACAAGGATCCCTGCACAGCTGCTAAATCACGCGGCCAAGACCCTCCCTGACGGCCACAGATGTTTCTGTTTTCCAGCCAAGAGCTTTGTGGACAGTTATCCCAGGTCAAAAAAAATAGAGAGAGAGAAAGAGCAGCTCACAGGAGCTAACAGTCTGAATGCGTTTGTTCTGTATCTTGGGAGCACGCTCAGCCTGAGAACCCAAAACCAAACCCCCTTGCCGTGGAGTCAATTCCGACTCATGCTGACCCCGTAAATTAAGAGTAGAACTGCTCCTTAGGGTTTTCTAGGCTGTAATCTTTACGGACCCAGATCGCCAGGCCTTTCTTCCATAGCACTACTGGGTGGGTTTGAACTGCCAACCTTTAGGTTAGTAGTTGAGCAAAAACCCTTTGAGTCACCCAGGGACCTAACATCTTCAACTGAAGCTCATCATTGCTTCTCAAGGTGGTCGTTCACATTACAAGGCAAACCAGCAGGTGCCTGCTCCAGTAGGTGTGGACTGCCAGGCTAATGTGTAAACCGAGGCCTGTTCTTGGCTGGCAGGGTGGACTCACCACCCCGGCCCACTGAATTACATTACCTGGGGAGTCAAAGACTCCCACTGAGGCCCACCAAGGACTTGGTGCTGCAGACCAGTGCCCTGGCAGCGTGGGAACTCAGAACAAGGGCCTGTAAGATGTTTTTCCCAGAAGCCTTCTGGGACCATACTGATGGCTCATTGGGAGACCTGCTATGAAACCAAATACTAGCTTTACTGCAACGAGTCTGCCCTTCATTAGAATCCATTACGCAGCTTTGTACATCATTTCAGCTCATCGATGCAGCACTGGGCATCTCTCATTTTGCTACCGGGAAAACAAAGGCAGGAGGGGTGAAGGGCTCTGGTAACATTCCAGCGACGTTAGATCTGGGAGCAGAAGTAGGGGCTCTTGACTTTAAACCTGCAGTTCACGACAGATCCCAGGAGGCTCCCAGTGGCTGGGAAACGGTTTGACAGAGTTGCCCAGAATGTTCCTAGATCAGTGACCCCATCACTGTGCCTCTGTACTAGCCTCCAGGGATTACTTGGGTCAAATCAAACCCCAGGCTCTAGAGCAGCGTTTCTCAGCCTCAACACTACCGGCAGCTTGGGCTAGATCATTTTGTCCCCAGAAACATTCGGCAATGTCTGGAGACATTTTTGGTTGTCATACTGGGGATCTGGGATGTTCTAGTGTTCAGCCAGTGTGGTCTGATGTGGGAAACAGGTATTTACTAAAGAGCTGATCTGACCAGCTACTGGGCACATCAGCCAGCCTTCTGGAGCCTCAGTTTCCCCAGATGTGAGGTAAAGGACTTGCACTCTTTAATTTCATGTGAGTGGCAGACAAATGGGGAGCTGGAATGTGGGAACTCAGGGCAAGGGCCTAGAATATACTTTTCCAAGAAGCCTTTTGGGGACCATGCTGATGGCTCATTGGGAGACCTGAAATGAAATCAAATATCCCTGGGAGGTGTGCTACTGGCATCTAGTGGGTACTAGTGGGTAGAGGCCAGGGATGCTGCTAAATGCCCTGCAATTTACAGGACAGCCCCCTGCAACAAAGAGTGTTGACCCTAATGTCGACAAGGTCAAGAAACCCTGCTGTATTTGAAGGCGAGGAGGGCCAATCTGCACACAGGGGACGTATCCAACCTAGAGAGGTTTGGCTAAAGTCCTAAGTGGGGTGAATGTCAAGATCAGCTAGTTGGCTCAGCTTCAGTCATGCTTAGATTATCAGGGTAAGAATGTTCTAGAAGGCAGCCATTCTACTTTTAGGTCTTTCTCCTCAATCGCCCTGATTCTTACCTATCATTCTAGTTAATGTAAGGCCACCTAGCTAAACTTCAGGGAGCCCTGCAGTGCAATGGTTAAGTGCTAGCCTTTTAACTGAAAGGTTGGCGGTTCGAACGCACCCAGCAGCTCTGCGGGAGAAGGACTTGGCGGTCTGCTTCTATAAAGATTACAGCCAAGAAACCCCTATGGGGCAGTTCTAGTCTGTCACATGGGGTTGTGGTGAGTTGAAATCAACTTGATGACATCCAACAACAGCAGCTAAACTTTATCTAGTTTCAATCTTCATATTTAACAGATTCACAGAAAATACTGAGCATTTATTTACTTTACTAAAATATATTTGCTTTAAAAAAAAAAAAGATAATGCTTAGCTACACAGAATTATACCACTCTTAGTCACCGATAAAGGAGCGTCACCCTTGTTTCCGCACATCTGTATGTCCGAGCACGCACATGTACACAGAAACCTGTGTTGACAAAGACCTCCCATATTGATCGTCTCTGCCTTGTATTTCCTTCCTGATCCTTCCATGACATACGTACCAGATTTTGCCCAGAGAGAACTTCTAACAAAGCCATCAGGATTCTGCCATCTTGTATATCTATGAATAAATCTTTAACTTCTAGCGGAGGATTGCACTATGGAAGAAGAAGAAGGAAAACAGCCAATTAGTGCCCTGTGTAAGCCATAACACCATTTCACAGACGCAGCTTTCAACTCAAAAAAAACCTACAAACATTCAGCTCTGTCTACGGGTAGGAAGTCCTGTCCAAGGAGGTAGCAAGCCAGTCCTATGGGCACAATGGCCATGCTGGGGTGCATGGCCACTGGGCAAGAGAGCTGTAGAGGACATTTGGCATCAGACAGCCTGTTGAACAAGTGGTCTTCGGAGATCCTTCCAGCCTGAGATCTCAGACCCCCAAGATTAGACTAGCTCCACATTTCTTTTCCTTTTTTTTTTTTTTATCATACTTTAGACGAACGTTTATGGGACACACTAGCTTCTCATTAAACAGTACACATATCATTTTACAACATTGGTTAACCACCCCAAGACCTATCAACACTCTCCCCTTCTTGACCTTGGGTTCCCCATTATCAGCTTTCCTGTCCCCTCCTGCCTTCTAGTCCTTGCCTCTGGGCTGGTGTGTCCCTTTAGTCTTGTTTTGTTTTATGGGCCTGTTTAATCTTCGGCTGAAGGGTGAACCTCAGGAGTGACTTCATTACTGAGCTAAAAGGGTGTCTGGGATTTCTCTCTGGGTTTCTCCAGTCCCCCTCTGGCTAGTAAGTCTGGTCTTTTTTCTTGAGTCAGAATTTTGTTCTACATTTTTCTCCAGCTCTGTCCGGGACCCTCTAATGTGATCCCTGTCAGAAGAGGCAGTGGTGGGAGCCGGGCACCATCTAGTTGTGTTGGACTCAGTAGACCAGCTCTGCATTTCTGTCCAAGAGTAGAGACAAGTGGCATGTCTTGATGGTAGCCTTCTGTATGATAAAAACATTCTTTCAGGGCGCTTTACTTCACATCTGGGGAGACCGAGGCTCCAGGAGGCGGGGTGATGTGCCCGGCCTCTGGTCAGATCAGCTGTTTGGTAAAGACCTGTTTTCCGTATCAGACCACAGTGGCTGAATACCAGCACATCCCAGGTCCCCACTGTGATGACACGATTGTGGGTCGGTCACTCTCTGGATCTCAGTCTGCATGACAGCCAGGCCCCTCCCATCTCCAACACTGCTCTGGTCCTCAGAGGGCCACCCTTTGAGGTTCCTGTCATCATTTCTTCAACATTTTAGTCTGAGCCTGGAGGTGGTGGGACCCTTGACTGAGACAGTAGTGGGGCAGGTGGTGTGGGAGGGCAGAGGGGGGATGGACAGATGGCTGGTTGGATAAGTCGTGGATGTCGGGTGAAGGGGAGGGAATCCTTTCCTCCATCCCAAGTCTGTAGGTCTGTTAGGAACTCAAAAGGTCGAAAGGTTTATTTACACGCACGCTTGATTATTTAGCTACAAATATTAATACATGCAAATTATAACAAATCAAACTAATTAAAATTATATTAAAAAAGTCAATCTGCTGAAGGCCATGCCCCCCACTCCTCCGCAGAATCCTGACTTCCTGAGGTAAACCCACGTTATCTCCACCTGCGCCCTTTATCCACCCTTCATCCAGGTCACTGAGAAGCAAAGGAATTAGACACGGCCAAGTTCAAGTTCATATCCCGGCTCAGCCCTCACCAGGAGGTTGGCCTTGGGCGTGTGGCTGAAGGTCTCCCAGGCCGAGGTCCCTGTCCGGAAGGCCAGGTTAGGAATCTGACCCCTTTCAAGGACCAGGGCTACAACAGGATGTGACAATGCAGTTAAAGAGCCTGCGGTGGCCCCTGCCTTCCTGGGGTTTCTGTGAACGCCGTCAGTACAACCAGCCTACTAGTGGCTTCCTGCCTGCGGAGTTGGGGACTATCAGCATTTGTAAGGCATTTTGTCCAGGAGGCTGTAGGGCAGAAGAGGGGAGATGCTCTCATCAGCTGCCCCCACAGAGTGAGCCCCCACGGAGCCATCATCTTCCTCTACCCTTGCTCTTCTTCCTGGGCTCCCTGAATCAGCAATGGTGGCCCCAGCCACAGGGGAGAAGGCAACTCCCCCAGCAGGATCTGGACTGTGCAGGGGCCTGGGTGGGAACGAGCCAGGAGCCCACCTTGGCATCTTCTCTGGGCCTGGGCTTGGAGAGGTCAGCTGTCTAGGTGCGTGCTCCTGTGTGGTTAAACACAGGGTCCACCCTTGGTTGGACGCGGCCTGGATCCACAGGACCAGCTGAAGCTGGTGAGGCAGTTGCTCCGGTGCACTGATTTGCTAACTGTGTTCTGGGGAACCCTAGGCTTCAGCAGAGCTGCTTCAGGGTGCCCTATAGTGGCAGAGTGGGGCTAAAGAGGCACCAGCACCCCTTTCAACCACAGAGGCTCAGCTCTTACTGGCCTTTATTTAGGGTTCCTGATAACACTTTGCTTGAAGAATGGTTTCCTGTTCACTAACCAGTAACCTGCATGTGAAAGCTGGACAATGAATAAGGGAGACCGAAGAAGAATTCACCCCTTTGAATTGTGGTGTTGGCGAAGAATATTGAATATACCATGGACTACCAAAAGAACAAACAAATCTGTCTTGGAAGAAGTGTGGCCAGAATGCTTCCTAGAGGCAAGGATGGCGAGACTGCATCTTACATACTTTGGACATGTTGTCAGGTGGGATCAGTCCCTGGAGAAGGATATCATGCTTGGCAGAGTACAGGGTCAGCGGGAAAGAGGAAGACCCTCAACGAGGCGGATGGACACAGTGGCTGCAACAATGAGCTCAAGCATAACGACTGTAAGGATGGCGCAGGACCAGGCAGTGTTTCGTTCTGTTGTGCATAGGGTCGCAGTGAGTCGAAACCCACTTGATGGCACCTAACAACAACAACAACCAGTAACCATTTGCTGTTGAGTTGATTCTGACTCATGGTGACCCCACGTGTGTCAGAGCAGACCACACTCCATAGGGTTTTCAGTGGCTGAGTTTTTGGATGTAGATTGTCAGGCCTTGACTCTGAGGCACCTCTGAGTGGACTGGAACCTTCAACTTTTCAGTTAGCAGTGTTAACTGTTTGCACCGCCCAGGGACTCCTTCTGTTTACTAAGTGAGCTTGTAAATTACTCCGCTAAAGCAGCATGTTCAGAGCTTCTGCAACAGGATCAGGGAGCAGGGCCTAGGAACCTGCATTTTTAATAAGCCCCTGTCCCCCCCAGACATGAATTAGCTGTTTACCTTTTGGTTTGGGGGCCATGGCAAAGTTAGAACAGTTAGGCTGGGTGCTATCTCTACTCCTGGCTACAATAGAAGGCCAGCGTTCACAGATGAGACAGGATTAACTGGGGGGAGGCGGGTGTTGGTGGGGTGGGGGAGGAAGGGGCAGTGCCCCTGTGGCCAGCAAGAGACCCAAACCGGTTGCCATCAAATGGACTCCAGCTCATGGTGACCCCACATGTGCAGAGAACAGAGCTCCATAGGGTTTTCAAGGCTATGACATTTTGGAAGTAGGCTGCCAGCCCTTTCTTCCAAGGCACCTCTGGGTGGGTTTGAACCAATAACCTCTTAGTTAATAGTCCAGCGCTTAACCGTTTGTGCCATCCAGGGCCTGCCAGAGACCCTGAGTAAGGGCAATCTGGGAAGTGCAGTGGGACTGTAACCCAGCCGCCCTTTTCCTTTGGGAGGGTCTCCTTCCCATCACAGTCTAGGAGCGTCTGTGTTTTGTTTTTTTATTAAGGAAGGTGGCATTTCCTTGCCCTTACACACGCCCCCTTCCCCCCATTTAGTCAAAATACTGGGCTATTCCGCCCACAGGTGCATAGAAAAGACCTTGGCTCCAAGGACAACAGAGACTTTGAACTCAAAGGCACGTATTTTCTTTGCAAACCTCCCCCAGTTCTTGGGTCCATGCCACACCGAGCATGGCGGCGTCAGGTTACCGAGGTGCTGAAGGAAATGTTATTTCTGCTAATGCGAGGCAGAAAACGAGAGACCTGAGCAGAATACCCCCTAATAAACGGATTCACAGACTTTCCAGTTACCAGGCCTGGCCATGGCCAAGCCTTATTCTTGAGTTAAGCCTGACGAGTAATTCCCATTGACAGTTTCTGTAAGGGTCTCAGCGGGGGCGGCAGCAAACATGGCTTTGGCCGGTGTCCATCCAGCCAGAGGGCAGGAGGAAGAGCTGAGATCGTTCCAGTGCAAACATGCCTCGGGCCCAGAACGTTCCATGGGCTTCATGAGATCAGTATGACCGAATAAACAGCACCCCCAAGGCTGTCTTCATGAGCTAACTCCTTCAGTAAATTAAGGAATTTTTTCAGAAGCCAGGGGCTCAGTAAATATTTCTGACAGCCTTCAAATTGCAGTTAAGCCCAATCCACCAAGGGGTTCCCAGGTTTCCTTTACATGAAAGGTTGTTCTTGAAAGTCTCAAGGTTGGAAACGTGGCTGTTAATTTTGCCCTTTTTATTAGGCATCGGTTTCAGGTGATATCTGATTTATCTTCACAGCAGCTGCCCCCCAAAAGGGGGTGGGGAGGTGAGAGCCTGGCCAGCGGGAAAATCCCTGATATGATAATAAATGCTAACAGTGGTTCATTTTGGGGGGTGACCAGGTGCATGGGTGTTTGCAATATTATCCTCCGTACTTTTCTGTATTTATTTTGTAATTATAAAAGAAAGAAAGGCTTGGTGGCTGCGCCAGCTGGACGTCCCAGCAATTCTGACATACAGCAAGCGTTAATTTAGGTGCTCAGCGAATGCAGGTTTAGGGTGCGGTTTCTCTTCTGTCCAAAAATAACACTTCACTTTATGAGCACTGCCGAAAACGCTCTGAGAGTCAAAACAACTGGCAAATGATTTGTAATGCTTCCTACGTGATCTACAGTCCCTTCACCCAAAGAGTTCAGGATCCTCCTGGGTTAACTGGCTGATTGTGTAACCCTGTTAAAGGCAGGGAACACAGGTGTGGGGGATCCCGTGCTTGCCTGGGATTCTGACTACAGGCCCAGAGGTCAAACGTGTGAATTAGAATTTCAGTCAAGTGCTCCACTCTCTAAAAGCCATACTAGTTTCTCTGTTTTCAAATCATTCCAATTATTTCCTCTAAAAATCTTTCTTTCAGTTACCTACAGGGCAGTCAGGGATCTTTTGTTTTTTGGTTACCTTTTTTACAAGCTGTAGGGAAACCCTGCTGGTGTAGCGGTTAAGTGCTACAGCTGCTAACCAAGAGGCCAGCAGTTCAAATCCACCAGGTGCTCCTTGGAAACTCTATGGGGCAGTTCTACTCTGTCCTATAGGGTCGCTGTAAGTCAGAATTGACTCAATGGCAACGGGTATAAGGTGGTCAGGGGAGCCCTGGTGGTGCAGCTGTTAACCAAAAGATTGGTGGTTCAAACCTACCAGTCCCTCCATGGGAGAAAGATGTGGCAGTCTGCTTCTGTAAAGATTACAGCCTAGGAAACGCTAGTGGGCAGTTGTACTCTATCCTCTAGGATCGCTATGAGTCGTAATCGACTGGATGGTAATGGGTAAAGTGGGTGGTCACTGTCCCTCTGTGGTGCAAATGGTTAAGCATTCGACCACTAAAAGGTTGGCAGTTCAAACCCACCTAGATGTGCCTCGGAAGAAAGGTCTGGCAATCTGCTTCCAAAAGGTCAGAGCCTTGAAAACCCTACAGAGCGGTTCTACAGACATGCAGGGTCGCCATGAGCCGGAGTCGACTCGATGGCAACTGTTGTAGTGTGAGGACAGTCAACAGTCACTCCTGCGCCTCTTAAAGGAGAGGAGAGAAGAAAACACACATGCCTAAACCCTCTAAAGTGGGGTGCTCGAATACTGCCAGCTTCAAAGAGAAATGAGGCTATTACCTGAGCTCGGTAAACTTGTAGAACTGGATAGTGGGTAGTGGTAGATAAGAAGAAAGAAGTGAAGTGAGGAAAAAGAATCCCAATAAATCGGCTGTCCTAAAGAGAAAAATAATCTCTCCTCCCCCAGAACCCAAAATCAAGCCAGTGCTTTCAAGTTGATTCCAACTTATGGTGACCCCATGTATATCAGAGTAGAACTGTGTTCCACAGGATTTTCAGGGGCTGATTTTTGGGAAGCAGATCACCAGGCCTTCCTCCTGAGGTACCCTGGGTAGACTCGAACCTCCAACCTATCGGCTAGCAGCTGAGCATGTTAACCGTTTCCACCACCCAGGGTCTCCTCTCCTTCCCCAGCCCTGAACAACTGAGAATGGTGACTGTCTTGGGGTTTTAGCTAGTAAGTCAGGAGGGTTCAGATTTCTGCGGCTTCATATCACTCCTGTCACTCAGTCGATTATCCACTTCCCACCATGGGTCTCTTCTGGCGCCCACCATTCTCTCTCTTTTCATGGGAGGAGTTAACTCTGCTGCTTTTGTTTTATGGTGTGGGCACAAGAAGCTTGCAGACCAAATGCAATCTTAAACAGCCTGGCCACAGAATGTGAAGGAAAAAAAAAAAAAAGCCGGAGGGAGAAAAGGGTCTCTAAGTTCACTACACAGGAGGTGCCACAGAAAGCCTCCTTCTTGGCTGTGGGATCTCAGGAAAGTCACTTAACTTCTCTATGCCTCAGTGTCCTCTGTGCAGGAGGAGGGAGGTAACGAGGAGACAGCCATGCGTGATGCACTAAGCCAGGTGCCTGATGCAGAGTGAAAACCCTCTGCTGTCCAGTTGATTCTGACTTATAGTGACCCTATAGGACAGCGTAGGACTCCCCCACAGCATTTCCAAGGCTGTGCAGGGTTGCTATGAGTCAGAATCAATTCAATGGCAACGGGTTTGGTTTTTCAGTCTTTACAGAAGCAGGCTGCCACATCTTTCTTCCACGGAGCGACTTATGGGTTTGAACTGGTGACCTTTTGCTTAGCAGCTGAATGCTTTAACCACTGTGCCACCAGGGCTCCTTAATGCAAAGTGAAGTGCCCCCAAATTATTACTGTTGATTGTTAATCAACAATAACGTTACGTGATTAACAAGGGAACCCGGCTTGGTTAAAAGTCTTCGAGAGTTCTTGTATAAATCAAACGTTCAGATGGCTCTTAACTGAGAGCCCCAGTTAGAAGTCAAGACGCTCACCTGGGCTTGAGCACAAGGGCCACCCTCTCTTGTCTACGGAACTGTTTGGGTTGCTCAACCATCAATGGCTGCCAACACTGGTTCATGGCTTCCTGTTTAAAGACAGACCCTCTCCTTCCCCACCTAGACTGATAACCCAGGAGGACAGAGCCATGTCCCACTCACCTCCATGCTCCCAATATGAGCTGGCTACCTGGAAGTGAGAGGCGCTCAACAATGAGTAAGGGAATGAATGAAAAACAAGAACGCAGAGCCGCCATGCCCCCGACTGCTCCACTAAACAGTGACTCAGCTGTGGGTGAATCTATCACCTCCCACGGGCCCAGGTGCCTGGCTCACCTTTTCTAGGTGTAGATTTATCCAGCGGGTAAAGGTCCTCTTCTGCACATTTTCCCTCTCAACTGAAAACAAAGACACGCGTTAGCCAGGTGAAAAGAAGCAAGTGCAAAACCCTGCCTCGCTCTCAGGGGGAGATTTTAGGGACAGTAGGTCCCAAGAAGGAACAGATTCCTTCCCAGAAGGGGGCTGCAGGGGCTTGTTTGACACTCAGAATCCATTTTCCTCAGCCCAACTCCTGGGAGTGTATTTAACCCACGAGTTCAGGCACATGGAACAAAACGTTCTACTGAACCTCACGCGAGCATTTGGGTATTCGACTCTCGACATTAAAAAGCACCTGTGGGAAAATAAAAATTAAAGCCACGAGGTGGGGAGAAATTGGAACCCTCGTGCATTGCTGGTGGGAATGTAAAAAGGTGCAGTTATTAAAACATTTGGATGGTTCCTCAAAAAAAAAAAGAAGAAACACAAAATTAGCATATGAATCAGCAATTCCACTCCTAGGTATATACCCCAAAGACCTGAACGCATGGCCTCAGATGCCTGTACACCAATCCAATGTTCCTAACAGCACTATTCACAACAGCCAAAAGGTAGAAACAATCCAAGTGTCTGCCAACAGATCAATGGATAAACAAAATGTGGTATACATACAATGGAATATTAGCTATACAGAGAAATGAAGTACTGATTCATGCTATAACATGGATGAACCTTGAAAACATAAGCCAGACATAAAAGAGTAAATGTTGTATGATTCCACTTATAGGAAATATCTAAAGTAGACAAATTCATAGAGACAGAAAGCAGATTAGAGGTTCCCGGGAGATGGGGGTTGGGAGGGGGGAGGGGAGAGTTATTGCTTAATGGGCATTGTTGTTGTTTTTGGGTGCCATAAAGTCGATTTCAATTCATCATGACCCATGTGACGGAGTACAACTGCCCCATAGGGTTTCCTAGGCTATAATCTTTACTGAAGCAGGTGGCCGAGTCTTTTTCCCGAACAGCCCTGGGTGAGTTTGAATCACCAATCTTTTGGTTGGTAGCCAAGCACTTCACTGTTGCACCACCAAAACCCAAAAAAACCAAACCCATTGTTGTCAAGTCGATTCTGACTCATGCTGACCCTATAGGACAGAGCAGAACTGCCCCAGACGGTTTCCGAGGAGTACCTGGTGGATCCAAACTGCTGACCTTTTGGTTAGCAGCCATAGCTCTTAACCTCTATGCCACCAGCATTTCCACTGCACCACCAGGGCTCCTTTAATGGGTGCTTAAAAAAAAAAAAACAAACCTAAACCAGCTGCCATCAAGTCAATTCCAACTCATAGCGACCCTACAGGACAGAGCAGACTGCCCCACAGGGTGTCCAAGGAGCAGCTGGTAGGTTTGAACTGCCAACCTTTTGGTTAGCAGCCAAACTCTTAACCACTGCACTACCAGGGCTCCTTAATGGGTGCTAAAAAATGCATAATTCTATTTGGGGTGAGGGAAACTTTTGAAAGTAGGTAGTGGTAAGGGTTGCATAGCCTTGTTAAAGTAACTAATGCCACTGAATCACACGCTTAAAAATGGTTAAAATTGCAAATTTTGCTCTCTATGTTTACTACAATAACATCTGAAAGCCACAAGGCAATAAACAACACTGCATACCTGCCGAATGGCAGCGATGGTCTATGGTGCTGGATCGAGGTGCCAGGAGAGGTGGGGGACAGTGACTGGAGATTGGATGGAGACTCTGGAATGTGCTGGGTTGGGCACTCAGCCTGTCATCTCCGGACATGTGGGCCAGCCACCCACCCCGCCTCTGATCTGTGCAGTGAGGATGAGGAGGAAGCTTGATCGGCAGGCTGCAGAAGGACACCTGCCATATTGCATATCGAGTTCAACAGTCCCTGGCACGGTAGCCTCTTTTTTTTGTAACTATCAGCAGGGAAGACTCTGCACCCTCCAGGAAGGGCGAGTTCTGGAGGTATCTGCTGTGGACCCAGGGTGCACTGGGGGGACCTAAACCCAAAAGTGACACTCCCCCCTAGGGGAGAGGATTCCCCACGCAGGTTCCTAGAAAAGATCTTCCATTGCCAAGGCCACTGCTGTCTACCAAGGGCCACTGAGGTTTACCAAGGGCCACTGTGGTCTACCAAGGGCCACTTCGGTCTACCAAGGGCAACAGCTGTCTATCAAGGGCCATCGCCATCTACTAAGGGCTACCACTGTCTACAAAGGGCCACTGCCATCTACCAAGCACTATTCTGTGCCAGACACTTTGCTTCCATTAATCTTTAAACCTTACAACACTCTTGGCATCTGCGGTCTTAAAAGCTAGCAAGCAGTCATCTGAGGTGCATCAATTGGTCTCTAGCCACCTGGAGCAAAGGAGAATGAAGAACACCAAAGACACAAGGTAATAATGAGCCCAAGAGACAGAAGGGGCCATATAAACCAGAGACTCCATCAGTCTGAGACGAGAAGAGCTAGATGGTGCCCAGCTACCACCAACGACTGCCCTGACGGAACACAACAGAGAATCCCGGATGGAGCAGGAGAACAGTGGGACACAGAACTCAAATTCTCGTAAAAAGACCAGACTTAATGGTCTCACTGAGACTGAAGGACATGGCCCCCAGACTCTCTGTTAGCCCAAAACTAAAACCATTCCTGAAGCCAACTCTTCAGACAAAGATTAGACTGGACCATAAGACATAAAATGATACTGGTGAGGCGTGTGCTTCTTAGTTCAAGCAGACACATGAGACTGTGTGGGCAGCTCCTACCCGGAGGTGAGATGAGAAGGCAGAGGGGGACAGGAGCTGGTTGAATGGACACGGGAAATACAGGGTGGAGAGAAGGAGTATGCTGTCATATTAGAGGTAGAGTGACTAGGGTCACACAACAATGTGTGTATAAGTTTTTGTGTGAGAAACTGACTTGAATTGTAAACTTTCACTTAAAGCACAATAAAAAAAGAGAGGAGAAAAAAACCCCTAAAACAGTCTTGCAGAATAGCAGCTATTATTTTATAAATGAACAAAACGGGGCTCTGAGAGGTTCTGAGACCTGCTCAGGGCATCATCTGCAGAGATAGGAGCAGGAAGTCACTCCCAGGTCTGTGTCTACCCTACGAGACCAGAAAAAAAAAAGAAAAAAGCAACCCAAAACCAAACCAGTTGCCCTCCTGTGGATTCGGACTCCTGGAGACCTCATGTGTGTCAGAGCACAGCTCCTATGCTGATCTTTCAATGGCTGTGATCTTTTGGAAGAAAGCCAGACCTTTCTTCCAAGGTGCCTGTGGGTAGATTCGAACCCCCAAACTTTTGGGAAGTAGCTGAGTGCTTAACCATTTACACCACCCAGGGACTCCCCTCAACAGCCAGCACCCTGAAAACGGAAGCAGGGGGTCCGGGTTTGAATGCCAGCTCTTCCAGTTACGGCTAAGGAGTTTGCAATGATAATAACAATGATTAAAAAACATTTACCAAGCACTTGCTATATGGCATTCACCAATCTAAGCACTTCACACACACCAGTAACCAGCGGCTGTGGAGTCAATGCCAATTCATGGTGACCCCATACGTGTCAAAATAGAACTGTGCTCCATTGGGTTCTCAATGGCTGATTTTTTTTTTTTTTAGGTCACCAGGCCTTTCTTCCAAGGTGCCTCTGGGTAGATTTGAACCCCCAACCTTTGGGTTAGCAGCCGAGCGTGTTGACCGTTTGCACCATCCAGGGATGCCACTTTACATGTATTAACTAATTTAATCCTACCTCAACCCTTTGAGGTAGGCACTCTTATAACCTTCAGATGGGAAAACCGAGGCACAGAGAGAGGTGGTGGCTTCCCCAAGGTCACACGATTAGTAAGGTCATTATTCCCATTTTACAGATGAAGAAACTGAGGGTCAAATAGTTAATAAGCAGCAAAGTTGGGGCTTGGAACCTGCCCTTGTCATTCTGGATTCTGGGCTTTTTCTGTCCCTCCTGAGCTCTGTGGCATTAGCTGTCCTGGTGTCCGAGAGGACCTGGAGGGTGTTTCTGCGATGGGTCACACTGAGTGCGTGGTGGCCTTTGGTAGCAGGTTCCTCAGCTTCAGCTGCTACACGTCTCATGAAGCTTCCTTGAAATGTCTAAACCAGGCGACCATTAAATAAATGACTAATGGGGCGGAGCCAAGATGGCGGACTAGGCAGACGTTACCTCGGATCCCTCTTACAACAAAGACACGGAAAAACAAGTGAATCGATCACATACATAACAATCTACGAACCCTGAACAACAAACACAGATTTAGAGACGGAGAACGAACTAATACGGGGAAGCAGCGATAGTTTCCAGAGCCTGGAGCCAGCGTACCAGTCAGGTACGGCACAAGCACAGAGACCTGCTCCACCCCCCTGAACTAACCCCGGGAGGGGGACCAGCCGGTTCCACGGGCGGTGTGGGACGCAGCCGGTAGGAGAAGTCCCCGGGAGGCAGTGACTGATCTTGGAGCAGAAAGAGCAGCATCCGAGCCGGGGAACCGTCCCGCAGGGATTTGGACTGCACGCAGGTACGCCATAAACACGGAAAGTTGCTCCACCCCCTGAACTAACCCCGGGAAGGGGACCAGCCGGGTCGCGCGGGCGGCGTGGGACGCAGCCGGTAGGAGAAGTCCCCGGGAGGCAGCGACTGGTATTGGAGTGAAAGAACAGCGTTCCAGCCGGGACACTCGGTCGCGGCACAAGCACGGGGAGCTACTCCACCCATCTGAACTAACCCCGGGAGGGGGCCCACCTGGTTCACGGGGGCGGCACGGCCACGCGGCTGGAGGGACGAGAAGTCCCCGGGAGGCAGCAACTGATTTTGAAGTTGAGAGTGCACCGTCCCAGTAGGGGAGCCTTGACGCTGGGCGTGGGGCTGGAAGCGGAGGATCTGACCGTGACTCCAGCGGGCCAGACCCCCTGGGGGCAATCTCCACACAGCCAGCACACATAGGCGACGCGCCCGCGGGAATCTCAGATATAACAGTCATTCCAAGCAAGACAAGCAACTCTGGCTATATTCTGAGGTGCTACTCTCCTATCTCTCTGTTCCCTCCCCCACCCTCCCCAGGCGGCTTCATTAACATCTGAATAGCCTGAGCCAGAGGGAGAACTCTGATAGGGATCTGACTGCAGTTTTTTTTTAGCGGATTTTCTGGAAAAACTAGTTTCCCAGTGATGGCTCGGAGACAACAATCCATATCAAACCACTTAAAGAAGCAGACCGTGACAGCTTCTCCAACCCCCCAAACAAAAGAATCAAAATCTTTCCCAAATGAAGATACAATTTTGGAATTATCAGATACAGAATACAAAAAACTAATTTACAGAATGCTTAATGATATCACAAATGAAATTAGGATATCTGCAGAAAAAGCCAAGGAACACACTGATAAAACTGTTGAAGAACTCAAAAAGATTATTCAAGAACATACTGGAAAAATTAATAAGTTGCAAGAATCCATAGAGAGACAACATGTAGAAATCCAAAAGATTAACAATAAAATAACAGAATTAGACAACACACTAGGAAGTCAGAGGAGCAGACTCGAACAATTAGAATGCAGACTGGGACATCTGGAGGACCAGGGAATCAACACCAACATAGCTGAAAAAAAATCAGATAAAAGAATTAAAAAAAATGAAGAAACCCTAAGAATTATGTGGGACTCTATCAAGAAGGATAACCTGCGGGTGATTGGAGTCCCAGAACAGGGAGGGGGGACAGAAAACACAGAGAAAATAGTTGAAGAACTTCTGACAGAAAACTTCCCTGACATCATGAAAGACGAAAGGATATCTATCCAAGATGCTCATCGAACCCCATTTAAGATTGATCCAAAAAGAAAAACACCAAGACATATTATCATCAAACTCACCAAAACCAAAGATAAACAGAAAATTTTAAAAGCAGCCAGGGAGAAAAGAAAGGTTTCCTTCAAGGGAGAATCAATAAGAATATGTTCTGACTACTCAGCAGAAACCATGCAGGCAAGAAGGGAATGGGACGACATATACAGAACACCGAAGGAGAAAAACTGCCAACCAAGGATCATATATCCAGCAAAACTCTCTCTGAAATATGAAGGCGAAATTAAGATATTTACAGACAAACACAAGTTTAGAGAATTTGCAAAAACCAAACCAAAGCTACAAGAAATACTAAAGGATATTGTTTGGTCAGAGAACCAATAATATCAGATATCAGCACAACACAAGGTCACAAAACAGAACGTCCTGATATCAACTCAAATAGGGAAATCACAAAAACAAACAAATTAAGATTAATTAAAAAAAAAAAAATACACGTAACAGGGAATCATGGAAGTCAATAGGTAAAAGATCACAATAATCAAAAAGAGGGACTAAATACAGGAGGCATTGAACTGCCATATGGAGAGTGATACAAGGCGATATAGAACAATACAAGTTAGGTTTTTACTTAGAAAAATAGGGGTATATAATGAGGTAACCACAAAAAGGTATAACAACTCTATAACTCAAGACAAAAACCAAGAAAAACGTAACGACTCAACTAACATAAAGTCAAACACTATGAAAATGAGGATCTCACAATTTACTAAGAAAAACTCCTCAGCACAAAAAAGTATGTGGAAAAATGAAATTGTCAACAACACACATAAAAAGGCATCAAAATGACAGCACTAAAAACTTATTTATCTATAATTACCCTGAATGTAAATGGACTAAATGCACCAATAAAGAGACAGAGAGTCACAGACTGGATAAAGAAACACGATCCATCTATATGCTGCCTACAAGAGACACACCTTAGACTTAGAGACACAAACAAACTAAAACTCAAAGGATGGAAAAAAGTATATCAAGCAAACAATAAGCAAAAAAGAAGAGGAGTAGCAATATTAATTTCTGACAAAATAGACTTTAGACTTAAATCCACCACAAAGGATAAAGAAGGACACTATATAATGATAAAAGGGACAATTGATCAGGAAGACATAACCATATTAAATATTTACGCACCCAATGACAGGGCTGCAAGATACATAAATCAAATTTTAACAGAACTGAAAAGCGAGATAGATACCTCCACAATTATAGTAGGAGACTTCAACACACCACTTTCGGAGAAGGACAGGACATCCAGTAAGAAGCTCAACAGAGACACGGAAGATCTAATTACAACAATCAACCAACTTGACCTCATTGACTTATACAGAACTCTCCACCCAACTGCTGCAAAATATACTTTTTTTTCCAGCGCACATGGAACATTCTCTAGAATTGACCACATATTAGGTCATAAAACAAACCTTTGCAGAGTCCAAAACATGGAAATATTACAAAGCATCTTCTCAGACCACAAGGCAATAAAACTAGAGATCAATAACAGAAAAACGAGGGAAAAGAAATCAAATACTTGGAAAATGAACAATACCCTCCTGAAAAAAGACTGGGTTATAGAAGACATCAAGGAGGGAATAAGGAAATTCATAGAAAGCAACGAGAATGAAAATACTTCCTATCAAAACCTCTGGGACACAGCAAAAGCAGTGCTCAGAGGCCAATTTATATCAATAAATGCACACATACAAAAAGAAGAAAGAGCCAAAATCAGAGAACTGTCCCTACAACTTGAACAAACAGAAAGTGAGCAACAAAAGAATCCATCAGGCACCAGAAGAAAACAAATAATAAAAACTGGAGCTGAACTAAATGAATTAGAGAACAGAAAAACAATCGAAAGAATTAACAAAGCCAAAAGCTGGTTCTTTGAAAAAATTAACAAAATTGATAAACCATTGGCTAGACTGACTAAAGAAATACAGGAAAGGAAACAAATAACCCGAATAAGAAATGAGAAGGACCACATCACAACAGAACCAAATGAAATTAAAAGAATCATTTCAGATTATTATGAAAAATTGTACTCTAACAAATTTGAAAACCTAGAAGAAATGGATGAATTCCTGGAAAAACACTACCTACCTAAACTAACACATTCAGAAGTAGAACAACTAAATAGACCCATAACAAAAAAAGAGATTGAAACGGTAATCAAAAAACTCCCAACAAAAAAAAGTCCTGGCCCGGACGGCTTCACTGCAGAGTTCTACCAAATTTTCAGAGAAGAGTTAACACCACTACTACTAAAGGTATTCCAAAGCATAGAAAATGACGGAATACTACCCAACTCATTCTATGAAGCCACCATCTCCCTGATACCAAAACCAGGTAAAGACATTACAAAAAAAGAAAATTATAGACCTATATCCCTCATGAACATTGATGCAAAAATCCTCAACAAAATTCTAGCCAATAGAATCCAACGACACATCAAAAAAATAATTCACCCTGATCAAGTGGGATTTATACCAGGTATGCAAGGCTGGTTTAATATCAGAAAAACCATTAATGTAATCCATCACATAAATAAAACAAAAGACAAAAACCACATGATCTTATCAATTGATGCAGAAAAGGCATTTGACAAAGTCCAACACCCATTCATGATAAAAACTCTTACCAAAATACGAATTGAAGGAAAATTCCTCAACATAATAAAGGGCATCTATGCAAAGCCAACAGCCAATATCACTCTAAATGGAGAGAACCTGAAAGCATTTCCCTTGAGAACGGGAACCAGACAAGGACGCCCTTTATCACCGCTCTTATTCAACATCGTGTTGGAAGTCTTAGCCAGGGCAATCAGGCTAGACAAAGAAATAAAAGGTATCCGGATTGGCAAGGAAGAAGTAAAGTTATCACTATTTGCAGATGACATGATTATATACACAGAAAACCCTAAGGAATCCTGCAGAAAACTACTGAAACTAATAGAAGAGTTTGGCAGAGTCTCAGGTTATAAAATAAACATACAAAAATCACTTGGATTCCTCTACATCAACAAAAAGAACACCGAAGAGGAAATAACCAAATCAATACCATTCACAGTAGCCCCCAAGAAAATAAGATACTTAGGAATAAATCTTACCAAGGATGTAAAAGACCTATACAAAGAAAACTACAAAGCTCTACTACAAGAAATTCAAAAGGACATACTTAAGTGGAAAAACATACCTTGCTCATGGATAGGAAGACTTAACATAGTAAAAATGTCTATTCTACCAAAAGCCATCTATACATTTAACGCACTTCCGATCCAAATTCCAATGTCATATTTTAAGGGGCTAGAGAAACAAATCACCAATTTCATATGGAACGGAAAGAAGCCCCGGATAAGCAAAGCACTACTGAAAAAGAAGAAGAAAGTGGGAGGCCTCACCTTACCTGACTTCAGAACCTATTATACAGCCACAGTAGTCAAAACAGCCTGGTATTGGTACAACAACAGACACATAGACCAATGGAACAGAATTGAGAACCCAGACATAGATCCATCCACGTATGAGCAGCTGATATTTGACAAAGGACCAGTGTCAATTAACTGGGGAAAAGATAGCCTTTTTAACAAATGGTGCTGGCATAACTGGATATCCATTTGCAAAAAAATGAAACAGGACCCATACCTCACACCATGCACAAAAACTAACTCCAAGTGGATCAAAGACCTAAACATAAAGACTAAAACGATAAAGATCATGGAAGAAAAAATTGGGACAACCCTCGGAGCCCTAATACAAGGTATAAACAGAATACAAAACATTACCAAAAATGATGAAGAGAAACCCGATAACTGGGAGCTCCTAAAAATCAAACACCTATGCTCATCTAAAGACTTCTCCAAAAGAGTAAAAAGACCACCTACAGATTGGGAAAGAATTTTCAGCTATGACATCTCCGACCAGCGCCTGATCTCTAAAATCTACATGATTCTGTCAAAACTCAACCACAAAAAGACAAACAACCCAATCAAGAAGTGGGCAAAGGATATGAACACACATTTCTCTAAAGAAGATATTCAGGCAGCCAACAGATACATGAGAAAATGCTCTCGATCATTAGCCATTAGAGAAATGCAAATTAAAACTACGATGAGATTCCATCTCACACCAGCAAGGCTGGCATTAATCCAAAAAACACAAAATAATAAATGTTGGAGAGGCTGCGGAGAGATTGGAACTCTCATACACTGCTGGTGGGAATGTAAAATGGTACAACCACTTTGGAAATCTATCTGGCGTTATCTTAAACAGTTAGAAATAGAACTACCATACAACCCAGAAATCCCACTCCTAGGAATATACCCTACAGATACAAGAGCCTTCATACAAACAGATATATGCACACCCATGTTTATTGCAGCTCTGTTTACAATAGCAAAAAGTTGGAAGCAACCAAGGTGTCCATCAACGGATGAATGGGTAAATAAATTGTGGTATATTCACACAATGGAATACTACGCATCGATAAAGAACAGTGACGAATCTCTGAAACATTTCAGAACATGGAGGAACCTGGAAGGCATTATGCTGAGCGAAATTAGTCAGAGGCAAAATGACAAATATTGTATAAGACCACTATTATAAGATCTTGAGAAATAGTAAACCTGAGAAGAACACAAAAAAAAAAAAAAATAAATAAATGACTAAGGTCTACATTTCCATGTATTGGAAGAGCACACCACATGCATTCAAAACCAACTCACATTTCTTTTGCAATAAGTAAATGAGAGCCAATTTATCTCCTGGAGGAGAAAAAAGGCTATGGTTTTCAGTAACGGCTCTGCTACTTCTTTCCTCTCCATTTCATTACTAGGGAGAGAGCGGTGCTCGTAAATCAAGTTTTAATATTGCACGTTTCAACCTTTTTAATTGAAGAGTCAGCAGACAGTAATTCCACACATAACTATTTTTCTCTTGTTTCCCCCTTTTCTGTGAAGGAAGGTCATTGTCAGGTAGGCATAGGAATTAAAGATATAACTCCTGTAGGGAGAGGAGAAAAAGGGAAAAGTGGCTAGAAATGAGATAGGGAGAGGGTCCGGGAGGCAGCTCGGAGAAGGGAGTCGTTGAAGTCTAGGAGTCAGGGAGTCTAACAGTTGGAAGACTGAGAGCACCCTGCCCCAACCCCCATTACGACCTTGTGGCGTCTGCACCTACACGACTGCCTCACTCTATTTAATGGCTGTGTGTTTCCACAGTGAGGGTGCTCCACGGTTCAGTCACCGTCTGCCTGTTGATGGATACTTAGGCTATTTCCAAATTTTCTCTGTTGTGAGCAATGTGGCAATAAGCACCCTTGTACACACATCATGGTACCTGGTTCTTTGTGCACAAGTATCATCTGAATACATCTCTTATACTTAACAATTAAAAGTGCAACTGCTGGGTCTTTGTGGTAGGCACACTGGATATTTTAATAGCTACTTCCAAATTGCCCTCCCAAAAGGCTGCCCCGGTTTATACTTTCACCCCCACCTGTCTTTAAACAAGTTTATGGGGACTGTAAAGTATTTACACGCACACATTCAAACACTCAGGCTGGTTTCTCCATATGGTTTCAGGGAGGGCCAAGTATGTCCCTTGAAACAGAAGTGTATTGAGTGAAATCCTGAGAGGACCTGGGTTGGGTTGTTGGTTTAACTGCCCTGGAAGGTACAAATGAGGACATGGGTGTCTGTTAGTCTATTCATCACCCGTCCATCCGTCTGTCCATCCATTTGTCCACCTATCCATCTTCCCATTCACCCACCCATCCCCCCACCCACCCACACACCCATCCATCCATCCACCCTGCCCCACCTCTCCCCACCCATCCACCATCCATCTTTCCAGCTGATGTTTACTCAGTGATTAACGCATGCCGGGAACTATGCCAGGCCCTGTGAGCAAAATCAGAAATAAAGAATTAAGCATCGTGGAATCTACATTCAAAGAATTCACAGCCAGTGAGGAGAGAGAAATATGGACACCACAAGTCGCATATGCAGAAGAAATGAATTTGAAATTTCCAGGGCAGACGGGGGTGGGAGGATGTCACTTTGGATCCCATGGAATACCACAGGGTAGAAGTGGAACCCAGAGGGGCTCCTGAAGACAGACAAAGACTCTGTGTTCTGCTCCTGCCCTGATCCCAGCGCTAACCTGTGGGTGGCTTCACTTCCATTCTGGCTGAGGACAGTGGGCGGACCTGAGCACAAATGTGCATCTCCTTCAAAGCTGATCCATGACGGGGGACAAGGCAAGAAGGATATACATCAGAGGATAGTGAGATAACCCACAAATGAATAACAGGTGTGTCCCAAACTGAAACAGGGTGTGGAGACCATAATTTCTGGACCTAAAACTGGGCACGCCGTTCAATACCCAGGAGAGGAGGCTGTGAGGACCTGAGCCTTCCCAGAACAGCCAGTGCAGTGCTGGCCTCACAACACTATCTGTGCCACCTTGGACAGGTTTGTAACTTTCAGAACACCTTTGCTGAGTCTCCTCTCTGCAGAATGAGGGTCCCCATCCTCCCTGAAATGAGATCACCCCAGAAAGCATCCCCAGGGGCTACTCCACAGTGGTGACTTCCCTGGTCCCCACAGTCAAAGAGCGGGCCCTGGACACGGGCTGTGTCGTCTGGTATCTGAAACTCCTTTGTGACCTCCAACTCAAAACCCCCACCTCCTACCTGCAAGCCCTTTCTACTTCTGGCCTGCCAAGACTCCATAAACTTTATATAGTTTCCATAAATCCAACGGTCCCTTTTTTCCACCACACCTATCACGTTGTAAAGGTGTAGGGGACCATTTCTCTGGAAGGGTCTGGCCCTCTCTCGGAGGGTTAGTGGGGGCTGGTGTGGGTTTACTGGGCAACAGTAGAGTAATAACCGTGCTATAAAATCACCATTCCTGACTTGCCAAGGCAGGGAGAAAGAGGAGGGGTTCTCAGGCCCAGCACAGAGAGGAGGGGAGGGCTAGCTTTCTGACTCAGCTCAACAATCCCAAATTCCTAGGCTCTGGCTTTGCCAGAACAGACAATTTGAAAATGGGAGGTGTGACACTGCTCTCTCCCCCAGGTGTCCAGGAGTCAGGAGCCCACTGTTCTGTGAACCACTCTACCCCCATTCCAGCAGAGAACAGCGCTGGCTCCAGGAGTCAAAATATACCCGTATACACTTGTTCCATCCCCGCCTCTGATGGCTTTATCTGCTTGTAAAAAATTGTATGCTCATGATAAATAATCAAGAACAACTAAACTTAAAAAATTAAAACAATGCAGTCAAGTATACCAAAAGCCAAAGTCGCTTCCAACTCCTAGCTGTCAAGTCGATTCCAACTCATAGCGATGAGCCTACGGGACAGAGTAGAACTGTCCACAGGGTTCCCAAGGAGTGGCCGGTGGTTTTAAACTGCCAGCCTTGTGGTTAGCAGCCAAGCTCTTGACCACTGTGCCACCAGGGCTCCATAGCACGGACAGAAATATCTAAATTTCATGAAATCCCATTATACCCAGAGATCACCACTATTGACATTTTATGACCATCCTTCCAGAACTACACATGCACACACACAGCTAACACATGGAACAGACTCACATTTACGGTTTCAATGCGAGTAAATACTCCATGTTCCTCAATCCTTGGCCCAACGATCACTTATGTCAAAAAACTCCCTGGCTGGCGATCTGTTTCCCAAAGGTCACAGCCTTGAAAACCCTATGGAGCAGTTCTACTCTGCACACACGGGGTCACTTGGAGTCGGAATGGACTCAACAGCAATTAACAACAACAACCAATGATCACTAAATTCAAAATCCTCTGGGATGGCAGTTAAAATGTCAATTCCTGGGCCCCACCCCAGACTTACTGATTCACACTTTCTGGGACTGGGCCTGGAAATCTGAAGAGTTGAGAAACCGGGTCTTCGTGGGAAGAG
This sequence comes from Loxodonta africana, assembly GCF_030014295.1. Taxonomy (NCBI): domain Eukaryota; kingdom Metazoa; phylum Chordata; class Mammalia; order Proboscidea; family Elephantidae; genus Loxodonta; species Loxodonta africana. The sequence continues at coordinate 108,371,587 of NC_087351.1, forward strand.
ACCATTAGCACACTTCCTTGGGCGTCTCGGGGCAGAGCAGAGGAAGGCGATGGGCACATCAGCCTGGCGCGGGAGGAACAGGTGTGGTTTGGAGCCAGGCACGCCGGGCACGGGGGCTGTGAGGTAGAGATACTGATCCGGCTCCCTGGCCAGCTACACCGACATTGCCTGGGGAATGGCGTGCCAGCACTGGGCAAGGAAACAATCATTTCGTCTCCTTCCTTTCCAAAGGGCTCTTGCTGATAATGGTACCTTCGAATGGCTTTGGTTGCTGAGTTCCATCAGCGGCAAGGACTCTGGTGCTCCTGAGAGGACTCCAGCCTGGGAGGAAGACAGACTGACTCTTGGACACGCCTCCAGACAGGTCAGCTGGGAGACCCTTGCTCAGCTTCAGAGAAGGCTGGACAGGAGGAGGGCAGGAAATGGGAAGAGCTGCGGCCTCGTCTCTGAGCTGCTGGCCCAGGCGCAGAGGGTGCAAGGGGCCGAGTGCACCAGGCTGGGCTGGTCGGACCCCAGGCAGCTCTTCCCGCACTTGCCATCAGGACAAAGGTTCCTGAGCAAGCTGTAGTGCCACTCGGGGGACATGAAGTTCATACTTCCTCAGCCACCAGAGCCGGTTTAGAAAAGTTGTCACTCGGTGCCGTCAAGTCAGCTCCAACTCATACCGACTCTACGTATAACAGACGGAAACACTGCCCGGTCCTGCACCATCCTCACGATCGGTGGTATGTTTGAGCCCATTGTTGCAGCCACTGTGTCAGTCCATCCCCTTGAGGGTCTTCCTCTTTTGTTCTGACCCTCTACTTTACCCAGCATGATGTCCTCCAGGGATTAGTCCCTCCAGGTAACATGTCCAAGGTAAGCAAGACAAAGTCTCACCACCCCTGGTTCTAAGGAGCACTCTGGCTGTACTTCCTCCAAGACAGATTTGTTCGTTTAGAGAAGGTGGGGTGGGAACTGGGAAGCCTGCTCATCAGCAGCCTGGGGAGCTCTGAGAGACATAGCTGGGCGCCTAATAGCATCTCAATCGCTTCCTAAGCACCAAGCAGCAGCGGGGTGACACACAGGAATTCTTATATTTCTGTAAAGTGGGTCTACTAGTGGCCCCATTTCACAGATGAAGGCCTACGCTGCCATCCCGTGGGCCTCCGGTAGACACCCTGAGTTTTATTTAGCCTGTCCTCCTGGTATGCTCTCTGCCTGCCTCTCCCTTGAATTCCCTGGAGGGAGGCGCTGCTTCTCAGACTGATGGTCTCAGCACCCCCAAACTCTCCTCTAGGAAGTCCTCAGCTTACCATCTCGCCTCACTCCATGCCCCATGCTGGGAACACCCCACACAGGTCAGAATCACCCATCCTTCAACGCCCCGCACTTGGCCAGTGGGGCTCAACCAGGGGTGATTTTGTCCCCAGGGGACATGTGGCAATATCTGAAGACATTTTCAGCTGTCACAACCGGAGGAGATGTGTTACTGGCATCTAATAGGTAGAGGCTGGGGATGCTGCTAAACATTCTACAGCAAACAGGACAGCCCTCCATGACAAAGAAATATCAGGCCTAAAAGTCCAGAAGCTGAGGGTGGGAAACCCCATCCTAGTCCCCCCTCCTTGAGGGGACTCTGTGGCCACCCCTAGGTACTCCTGCCTCAGATGTCCTCTCCTGGAATATAGAGGACAGCATCTGCCAACAGTCTCCTCTAAGTGACCTTGAGCAGACCAGTTCCCCTCTAGGGCCTCAGTTTCCCCATCTGTATAACGGGAATCACTGTAGCCACTTCATGGAGTTGTGAGGACGAAAGGCGTTAAAGCATTGAGTGTAGTTGTCCTTATTACACCATGACAATGCACTGTGGCTACTCTTCAAGGTTACTGAGCAGCTGGGGAGAGTCCATAGGTAGGTCAGAAAGAGAGAGAGGGAGGGACAGCTATGATGAGGTTGCCATGACATAAAGCATTCTAAGACCTCAGCACAGGGCTAGGCACGACATAGGTGCTCAATAATCACAGCTGCTATTATTATTGCAAACCTTGGGCAAGTTCTTTAATTTATCGGAGGTTTAGTTCTTTTCTCACGGCCATGCGTGACTCATGACCCCACGCACAATGGAATGAAACCCAGGGCAGGGAAGGGTGGCACCAGGGCCGGGACAGCAAGCCCCTCTGGGAGAGGTGGAGGGGTACCCTGGCCATGGCTGCCGGAGTCTCCCTGTCACCAGCGGGGTGGTCATCCAAGGGCAAAGGCCCCCATTCCTCACTGTCCAGGAGGGTGGGGAGGCCTGCACTTTGCACCAAGGTCCTGTTTTGTGCAGAAGGAGGACCCTAGTGCACTTCCTTTCCTGGGCCCCAGATGTTTTCTCCGAAGCAGAGCTCATAGGTGAATGACAGCCACAGCCTCCACCGGTGACAGTCTCTAGGGGTACCTCTGGTACCTCCCTGGTCCAGAAATCCCCTACGCATTTAGGTCTAAGCAGATTTCTTCCCCTATTTGGGAAAACCCCTTCCTCTTCGTCTCACTTCAGCCACGGACACCTCACTCCATCAGCTTGGGATAGAGCGAAATCGCCCTCTCTGGGGGCTCAGAGCAGAGGCCCCATCAGCTGGACCAGACAACGGCACCTATGCCCACAGGCGGGGCTCAGAGGCACATTGCGCCTGGCCTCTCGGACCATGACACCTCTGGGCAAGGCCGCCTTGGCCCGGCCGGCAGGGCCCCCACTCGGCGGTTTCATCCCCCACCCCTCCCATCTCGTCTTTCAACACCTCCCCAAAACACAGCCTCATTACATGGCCCCACGCTGGTTCACTTGAGAAATAAAACTCAGAAACAAATTAAATGGCAATTTCTTTTTAAACAGGAGAGGGGCCAGGCTTGGGGAACACCAGGCCAGCGTCCTTTAGTTCCGACTCCTGGGGGCCGCTTCCCCCTTCAGCTCTGGCAGTCTGAAAGTCAAGGCCTCCATGTGGTTTTCGCCCGCAGTGATCGCGCGTTTAATTTCCTTTGTTTTTCCTCCCTCAGTGCTCACTCTGACCCAAGTCACTTTTATCGAGACTTTTGGTAATAAAATGCAAAACCCTCGCTGGGACCACAGGCGCGAGGGGCCTGCAACTAGTACAATTCAGTGTGCAGGGAAGCGGCAGGCCACACGCGGGGATGGTCCCCATCCTCTCCCTGTCCCTCCGTCACTTTGTCCCTCCTTTCCCTCTACAGGCTGGGGGATTCGCCCCTGGGCGTCAGGACAGAGAGGAATGCATGGGGCTGGCGCAAACTGGTGGGCCCCCCAATACGCACCCACAGAGACGCAAATAAAACTGCCAACCTCCTTCTAACTGGGGACTTAAATCCAATTCTCTCACAGGTCCCAGAGGCCACCAATTAACATACCACGTCCTGCCCCAGGGTGCCCCTGCTTCTCCGCTGCTCCAAAACACATAACTCAGGGCTCCAAAGAGCTAGTCCCAATTACACACCAAATTAAGTTTTAAGCTATATATATATAGGGCTGGGGCCTGTAACGAAAATAAAAAATAACCCCGCTCTAGTTTTTTTTGTGCCAGCGATTCTGTCTAACCGCAGTGCTAAACCTCAACCCACCTTGATTTATGACAGATGACGCCAGCCAGCCATAAAAACCCAGGCTTAGGAAAGGGGGCTTTCACGTCTGCCCAGATGGGCAGGCAGGGTGACAGGAGCCGTCCAGGCAGACTGCCCAGAACTGCCCAGCCGAAATTGAGGCAGGAATTTAAAGACTTTTATGGACCACAGGAGCCTTGATGGCACAGTGGTTAAAGTGCTCGGCTGCTAACCAAAAGGTTGGCAGTTTGAACCTAACCAGTCACTCCCTGGGAGAAAGATGTGGCAGCCTGATTCTGTAAAGATTTACAGCCCTGGAAACCCTATGGGGGGGTTCTACTCTGTCCTATAGGGTCACTATGAGTCGGAATCAACTCGACGGCAGTGTGTTTTTATTTTTCTTTGTAGACCGTTCAGTCCCTAGGTGGCGCAAATGGTTAAGAACTCAACTACTAGCTGAAAGGTGGGCGGTTTGAACACACCCAGAGGCACCTCAGAAAAAAGGCCTGGTGCTCTGCTTCCAAAAGGTCACAGCCTTAAAAACCCTGTGGAGCAGCTCTACTCTCACACACAGGGTCGCCACGGGTCAGGATCGGCTCGGTGGGAGCTAACAGCAACAGGCCATTCAGGCGCCCATCCAGTTAGCCGACGCTGTCCTCGTGGCCTTCCTTAGAACCTCTGCCAGGTCTGAGAGGGAGGGAGGGTGGGATGGGAGGAGGGGAAGGAAGGAGGAAAAGGAAGGAAGGAAAGGAAGAAAGACAAAACTTTTCCTTTTCTCTCCTTGAGGATTCACCTCATGGGTCCCTGACGCCCTGACCCTGAGGGACTAAACGCTCTGTTGTGGACGATACATTTTGGTGATTGTTTTAAATACCAAAGCTTTTGTGAAAGTATGTTACCTTCTGAATACTAACTTGAGTAACTTCTAAAGCAGTTTTCTTCCAAACTACATTCTGCAGAACACTAGTTCTAAAATGACTCTCGAAAGAGGAATACAATATATTTGAGAAATATTGCATACCTTATCCCCTCTCATGGATATTTATAATCAGAACACTAAAGGCTCTGATAAGTCCTGTAATAAATTGGTTTAACTTGATTTAAACTAAGCTTATTTGAAACCAGACCCTCTTTTCTGTGTAAAATTAACTACAATCCCCTTGTAGAATCCTGTTTTGGGAATGCAGAGAGAGATTCTTCAACGTGGAGTAATGTCTCCACAGGGTCTTCACAGCCTAGGCAACCAACACTCCCTGTGATGGAAACTACCATGTGTTTGGCAAACTCCGTTTGCATATCCCCTTGGGCATATAGCCATACTACATTTCCCAGCCTCCCTTGAAAGTGTGCGAGCCACATGACTGAGTTTGGCCAATAGGATGTGGGTGAGAGTGAGTATTCCACTTTTATAGCCCACACAGACCTTCCACACAGTCCTCCAAGTACTCTCTCTTTCCCCTTCTGACCACAGGGACAGGACTCCAAGGACCTAGGGAGGGCAGAGCCACAAGAGAGAAGAAGTCTGAACTTTCTGAGTCTTCTCTTGGACAAGGATCACCCAGTAGAGCCACCCAATGAGGGAACCATTGTTGGGCCACTGAGGGAGTGAAAAATACATCTGCAGTGCATTAAGCCATCACCATTTTGGGGTTGTAGTTACGACAGCTGCCCACCCTGACTAGTACAGGATCTGAGTGAGGATTCAGCCCCAGTGTGAAGGAGGAAGAGAGAGAGGGAGAAAGGGGAGAGCTCAACAGTTAGGAGGCCTCTTCATTTGCCACGCACCGTGAGAAGCACTTGGTACCATTACTTCATTTAATCCTCACAACAACCTTGATAGGGGAGGGACAGTGCTTCCTCCATGTGGATGGGGAAACTGAGTCTCAGAGAAGGGCAGTGACTTGTTCCAGCACAGCTGAGAGAAGATGCTAGCCTTGTCACTATGAGCCAAGACTCGTTTCACGGCACTGTGCTGGGCTGGTCGGAGCCCTTCCAAGCAAACGTCTTATTGAAGGCCCTTCATGAGGAATCTGTTTCATGCCCAGGTGAGCTCACCTGCAAATATGCGTGGACCTGGTGTTTGCCCCTTATGAACAGAGCTTAACAGGCCTGACCGGAAGAATGAGTTGCTCTCTTGGGTTCAGCTCTTTTAGAAAGTGAAGATTAAAAACACACAACCTCATACAAACGACCTTGACTTGAATTTTTAGGCACACCTGTCTTTAATAACCCTGCACAGTCACCCTTCAAACTCCAGTGTTTCTACATACATGCAAAAGCCAAGCAGGTGTGAGACTGTCTAGGGTTGGAGTGACCAGCTGTCCCGGTTTGCCCAGGGATTGAGAGGGTTCTCTGGATGTGGGACATTTGGTGCTAAAACTGGGAAAGTCCCAGGCAGATGGGGACAAGTTGGTCACCTTAGCTAGTGGACATAGTCCTGTGTCCCCATAGAGCAGGCCTCGAAGGGACAGTAGGGCCTTGAGCAGCCAGGAGGGGCCGAAGGCAGTCAGATCTACATGGCTCATGAAGGCAGTGAAAGAGAAGGTGGTTGACTTTTTTTTTTTTTTTTGCTATAAATGCAAGGGGCAAAATAAGCCCCGAAATTCCCATTTACAACTTCAGGCTGCCAACAAAAAGTGACACGGGCGTGAATTTAAATCCCTGCCCTGAACAGAGAGCGAGGTGGGAAAAGTAACCACGGGCAACTGGGATGGAGAAAGGCAAGAGGTGTGAATTCTCCTGGAGCTGGAACTGTCACCAGCATTTCGTGTTAATTAGCACAAGCGAGGGACACGAGAGTGGCTGCCCGCGCTGGAGCCCACCCCGGGGGAATGAGCTCTGCCAGCGTGACAAATACAACCCTTCACACGCTGAAGTTTCCTTTTCGAGATGCACTTGTCTGAAAACAAACAAAAACTACATACATAAACATGCAAATGTACACAAGTGTGTATCCGTGTGGGCGCACGCGCGCGCGTGCGCACGCACGCACGCACGCACACACACACACACACCCCTCTCCGTAATGTGGTTCACCTTCATCTCTCTTTGAGGAAACTCAGTCACTAGGGTATTGGCGCCCTGGTGGTGTAGCAGTTAAGAGCTCGGCTGCTAACCGAAAGGTCAGCAGTTCCACTCCACCAACTGCTCCTTGGACACCCTGTGGGGCAGTTCTGTCCTCTCCTGTAGGGCTGGAATCAACCTGACGGCAGGGTACCGGAGAAATTTTGTCCTTGTACCAGTTCCAGTCCAGCTTATGGTGACTCCACATGTGCTCCACAGGATTTTCAATGTCTGCCTTTTTGGAAGTAGATCACCAGGCCTTTCTTCCAAGATGCCTCTGGGTGGACATGAACTTCCAACGTTTTGGCTAGTGTGTTAACCATTTGCACTGCCCAGGGACTCAATCATTACAAGGTTTCCCTAATGCCATAGCACCAATGGTTCACACCTCAAAGACTCCGCTTAGGTCAAGGTTGTCACTATAGAAACCCTGCTTGTTGTTGTTGCTAGGTGCCGTCGAGTCGGTTCTGACTCATAGTGACCCTATGCACAACAGAACAAGACACTGCCCGGTCCTGTGCCACCCTTACAGCCTTTGTTACGCTTGAGCTCATTCTTGCAGCCACTGTGCCAGGCCACCTTGTTGAGGGTCTTCCTCTTTTCCACTGACCCGGTACTCTGCCAAACATGATGTCCTTCTCCAGGGACTGATCCCTCCTGACAACATGTCCAAAGTACGTAAGATGCAGTCTCGCCATCCTCGCTTCTAAGGAGCATTCTGGTTGTACTTCTTCTGAGACAGATTTGTTAGTTCTTTTGGCAGTCCATGGTATATTCATTATTCTTCGCCAACACCACAATTCAAAGGCATCGACTCTTCTTCGGTCTTCCTTATTCATTGTCCAGCTTTCACATGCATATGATGCGACTGAAAATACCATGCTTGGGTCAGGCACACCTTAGTCTTCAAGGTGACATCTTTGCTCTTCAACACTTTAAAGAGGTCCTTTGCAGCAGATTTGCCCAATGCAATGCGTCTCTTGATTTCCTGACTGCTACTTCCATGGGTATTGATTGTGGATCCAAGTAAAATGAAATCCTTGACAACTTCAATCTTCTCTCTGTTTATCATGATATTGCTCATTGGTTCTGTTGTGAGGATTTTCGTTTTCTTTATGTTGAGGTGTAATCCATACTGAAGGCTGTGGTCTTTGATCTTCATCAGTGTTTCAAGTCCTCTTCACTTTCAGCAAGCCAGGTTGTGTCATCTGCATAACGCAGGTTGCTAATGAGTCTTCCTCCAATCCTGATGTCCCGTTCTTCTTCATATAGTCCAGCTTCTCAGATTATTTGCTCAGCATACAGGTTGAATAGGTATGGTGAAAGGGTACAACCCTGACATACACCTTTCCTGACTTTAAACCAATCAGTATCCCCTTGTTCTGTCTGAACAACTGCCTCTTGATCTATGTCAAGGTTCCTCAGGAGCACAATTAAGTGTTCTGGAATTTTCATTCTTGACAAGGTTGTCCATAATTTGTTATGATCCACACAGTCGAATGCCAATAGTCAATAAAACACAGCTAAACATCCTTCTGGTATTCTCTGCTTTCAGCCAGTATCTATCTGACATCAGCAATGATATCCCTGGTTCCACGTCTTCTTCTGAAACCGGCCTGAATTTCTGGCAGTTCCCTGTCGATATACTGCTGCAGCCGTTTTTGAATGATCTTCAGCAAAATTTTGCTTGCATGTGATATTAATGATATTGTTCTATAATTTCCACACTTGGCTGGATCACCTTGCAGCATTGCAAAACCCACTTCTGTAATCTTAACAAACTCACTTAGGCTCAACCAGTGATTCTCAAGCCTGGCTGCATGTGACAGTCACCTGGGGAAATTAAAAAACAGATACCTGCACTCCACTCCGGCCTAACTGGATCGGAATGTTGGGGGGTAGGGGGCCTGGACATCTGTGTTTTTAAAGCTCCATGGAGATTTGGATACTGAGTGAGGGCTGAGAATTGCTGCTCTAGACCAAAGTTTTTCTGCCCAGGGTCAGAGTAAATGTTCTAGGCTTTTCAGGCCATATGGTCTCTGTTGCAACTACTGGTTATTGGGGATAGCTCCCCATTCAAAACTGCCATCAGGTACCACCCAGAGTCTACTTAAATGCCTCCTAGGACCCAAACCATGGTGTTTTCAATTGTCTCATATGCATGTGAAAGCTGGACAACAAATAAGGAAGACCAAGAACTGATGACTTTGAATTGTGGCGTTGGTGAAGAATACTGAATATACCGTGGACTGCCAGAAAAACGAACAAATCTGTCTTGGAAGAAGTACAGCCAGAATGCTTCTTAGACACAAGGATAGCAAGACTTCGTCTCACATACTTTGGACGTGTTATCAGGAGGGACCAGTCCCTGGAGAAGGACATCATATTTGGTAAAGTGGAGGGTCTGCAAAAAAGAGGAATCCCCTCAACGAGATGAATTGACACTGTGGCTACAACAACGGGCTCAAGCATAGCAACGATTGTGAGGATGGAACAGGATGGGGCAGTGTTTTGTTCTGTTGTACACAGGACCGCTGTTAAGTCGGAACCAACCTGACAGGGCCTAACAACAATAGGAGGAGGTGCTCAGTACCTCTGGTGCGATTAATTACTTTTGTGTGTGGCCTTTCTAGCCATGGTCTTGTTAACTCCCACCCAGGTGATTGTGTGATAGGATAATTGTGGCCTACCAAAGGAATTGGTCAGTTTTGCCTTAAAAGAGAGCCAATTCCAGAGAAGAGAGGAGAAGCCTACCACCACCACCACCAAGGAAGGAGAGACTAGCAGGAGAGACCTGGCAGCAGGAGATGGTGCAGTGGGCTTCTCGACCCACAAGAAAAGAGAAAGCTGAGTGCCTTTTGTCAGAGACTGAGGGCCAGGGAGAGGCATGCATGCGAGCTCAGCTGGGGAGAGGCTATCCTGGTGGAAGAACTGTGTCCTGAGTGCTCTTGAGCCTGTACTGTAACTGTTAACTTCCCTAATAAACCCCATAATTGTGAGTATGGTCTGTGAGTTCTGTGTGGCCACTGCAATGAATTATTAAACCCAGCAGAGTGCTGTGGGCTAGTGTCAGAGTTGGTAAAGATGGCGGAGAGAAGAGGCGTGTCTGACCTCTGCCTCGTAGGAATCAGCCTTGGGGTGTTGATCTTGGTTCTCCTTCCCCCTTGTGAACTTAGAGGAGGTCAGACACTTCTCCAAGCCGTTTTTACAGTACATCTCTATGTGGCCCTTTCTACGGTTGGGCAGCTCTGAGGGCTAGCTTCCTGACACCACACCGGAGCCTGTCATCCTGCAGTTGGTCCCCGTTTTACCCACTAAGTTCTCTCTTCCACAAGACAGGCTTTCAGACAGTGGGGGGCTGATTTTGGGTGCGCTAAGAGACTCCCCTAGCCAAACATGTCCCCCCCCGCAAAAAAAAAAAAAAAAAAAAAAATCTGTTGCCATTGAGTCGATTCCCTTCCAGACTAAGAGAGACTAGGAAGAAGGACCCAGCAGTTAACTTCTGAAAAGAATTAGCCAGTGAAAATCTTAAAAATGTTCAGTTCCTTCAGATTTTAACATGATAGAGAAAAACTAACACACAGAGATATTCCGTGTCAGGTGACTCTGACCGGGAAGCCTCCGTAAGCGTTTTTCAGGCTGCTGAGCCCTCTGGTGAGCTGGAAGAAGGTTCTGGTACTTCTCTTGACAGACGCCCTATAATTCCTCCCTCCAGATATGCTACACCAATTATTCCTTGTCACAGGCTTCTCAGGGGTGAATTTCTTACTTGAGAATGAATCGGAGCACTCATGTAGGTGATAAAAGCACACTGGTACTCAAACAAGAGAAATATGTCATATCTTTATCAGACTCCTGGCCAAGTTCTTCAACAAAGGGGCAGGGGATGAGAACACCCCGTTCTCCCCTTCAAGGCAGCAGGAAGCTCAGCACCAGCTGTACTTCCTCTATTGTGTTGCTGTCAGGAAACTCACAAACACGCTCGAGGTCCAACTTTCACAAATGCGTGGGGCTGTGGCCCACAGGGAGCCCTGGTGGTACAGTGGTTAAGCGTTCAGCTGCTAACCAAAAGGTCAGTAGTTCAAATCCACCAGCTGCTCCTCGGAAACCCCATGGAGCAGTTCGACTCTGTCGTACAGGGCCGCTATGAGTCAGAATCAACTCGACAGCAACAGGCTTTTTTTTTTTTTGGTAGCCCATAGAGCTCAGTATTAATTTCCCATGGACTGCAGTTTTTGTGAAAATATTCCTTCATATAGATGATTATACACTTTTTATTTTATGAACCAGGTAAGCCACCTCAAATGTTTTTATCTACGATGGCAGAGTATAATCAATGAACTAACACATGAATGACACCCTAAGTAAATACAGTGTCTTGTATACCTTTGTACCCCCACGGGGGTGCATAAGTACAGATGTTTGTTGGATGGATGGAGGGATGGAGGGAGGGATGCATGGATGGATGCGTGGATGGATGGGTAGATGGATGGGAAACCCAACCATCAGTCTACTCTTTGCATCTGGCCTCCCTTGTCCATGCCCATGATGGTGCTCCCTTTCCTCAAGGTTCTGACAGAGCCTGAATTGCTTCCTTTCCAGCTGTGGTCTTGACTATTGATCTGTAAATCTAACCCCACCAACATGGCTCTAGGCACAAAAACTAGGTCTTCTCACTCTTCATCTGGCACCTGCTCACAGGACTGCTCAGCTGTAATGTGAATCACAACCCCGGGCAGGACCTAGGAGATGGAACCTAGAAAGCCCAGATGAAGATGCTCCGAATCAGCACGAGGCATGGGGTGTGCTGCCCAAAGGGCTTGTGAACCTCCCTCCGTGCTGGGATGTATCACTCTGGCTCTAAACACATCAGGAGGAATCCATCTGGAATCAAAGTCCCTGCGTGGGACTGTTCAGGGCACTGAGTCACTGGGAAAGGATTTCTCCCAAGCCAGCATTTTCCAGGCCTAGGTGCGGTACCGTTGATTCTGACTCATAGCAACCCTAGGGGACGGAGTAGAACTGCCCCATAGGGTTTCCAAGGCTATAAATCTTTACAGAAGCAGACTGCCACATCTTTCTCCTGTAGAGTGGCTGGTGGGTTCCAACAGCCAACCTTTTGGTGGAGTGCCTGTCGCCAAGAGCCATAACCACTGCACCACCAGAGCTCCGCAGGTGCAGTACAAAGAGAACAAATCAGAAGATCAACCAACACTACCTGCACAAAGTGCCCCATCCCCTGCCCGACCTCTGCTCAGACGCCAAGGCACTTGGCTGAAATGAATGGCCAATTAATGACTGTGTCTGACTGCCTCTCTGGAAGAAAAGAGGCCCTGTGCCACAGGCCACTGTTGTGTGTGAGGTAATCACCCTGATTCCAAAGAGGTGCTGGCTGGCTGGCTGGTGCTGGTGCTAAAGCTTCCAGGGTTTCAGGCTCACTACGTGCCCTGCACTGCACGGACATCACTCCTTTCTCCCACCCCGCAACCCTAGGAGACGAGACAGGTGCTATTGTTGTGGTGAGCATCCCAGTGGCCTGCACAGCACCCCTGAGTGGCCCCCTTTTATGGGGATGCCCTCCCTTGAGGCTGATCCACCTGATAAGGTCAGCGGGGCTCCTGGCAGCCACAACACAGCCGCTGGGTCAGGGCTGGGTTTGGATCCCTTCCTTGGGACTTCAAGGAGCCCTGGTGGTACACGGGTTAAGTGCTCAGCTGCTAACTGAAAGGTCAGCAGGTTGAACCCACCAGTGGCTCCGCGAGGGAAAACATCTGGAGATCGGCTTCCAAAAAGATTTCAGCCTGGGAAACCCTATGGGGCAGTTCTACTCTGTCCCATGTGGTCGCCGTGAGTCAGAATCAACTCGACGGCATACAACAACCTGGGACTTTAGAAGGTGACTCTGGTTCCTATTCACCTGGCTGGGCTCCTGAATGGAGGAAGTAGTGGGGAGGCCGTTTGCTGCCACGCTGACTGAGAGCAAAGAGATCAATCCAGAAGAAAGAGAGAGGCACAGAGATGAGAGACAGGAAGAGAAGGGGAGAAAGGGAGCGGGAGAAAGCCTACTGAGGAGAGACCTGCTCAGGACCACTCCCAGGCCTGCTGCAGCCCTGCTCTTGGGTTCAGTGGGTTCCCCATACCCTGAAAGTAAACCCGGCTTTTTAGCTTAAGTGTGATCTTGTGGGTTTCTGCTGGTTACTATTATAAGCATCTTAACTAATTTTTTCAACAAGTAAACTGCAAGTGAAAAAAGAGAAGGAGGGATCTCTTGAGAGAGATTTCAGACTGAGAGGTGTGAGAGGCACGCCAGCCGATCAGAACGTATGGCTGTTATTTAGATTCTGACTCAAACCAACTATTTAAAAAAATTAAAGAAGTGTGTTCTAAAAAATCGAAGATGTAGCTAAAATAACATCCTAAACAATATAAAATGCCAAATTTGTGCAAGAAGAAACAGAAATCTAAATAAACCAGTAAACATTAGAAACGACAACCAACCTAAAAATAGCCAGTGGCCATCGAGTCAATTCCAAATCATGGTAACCCTGGGTGGTGCAAACAGTTAACAAGCTTGGCTGCTGCTAACTGAAAGGTTGGAGGTTCGTGTCCACCCACAGATGCCTCATAAGAAAGGCCTGGCAATCTACTTACAAAAAAATCAGCCATTGAAAACCCTATGGAGTACCGTTCTACTCTGCTACACATGGGGTCGCCAAAAACAACAACAAAGAGCTCTTAATTTGAGCATTTCTGATCCTCACATTACAGGTGAGCTTAACCAAGGCAAGGAGAACCGAACTCTTCCACCTCCTAAGTGAAAGAAGCAGGTTTCAAAGGCCTGGCCCCGAAGCCCGTGTCCTTACCAACACTGCCTCCCACCTAGATCTTGCCTGGGATGGCAGACATCGCCCACTGCTCCGCTCCCAGACTTCCCAGCAAACCAGGACGGAAGTCATTAGCAGAACTATTCTAAGTCCTTCCAATCTGGGTCACCAGCCCCTGCAAGGCTGCCTGCCCCTTGGCAGGTCCCTCCACAGGGCTGCAGACGGCTGTACCACTTCAAATACGTTCAGTCACTTCTCTGGACTGCAGCTCCGGCAAGGGAAGAGCCCTATCTTCAAAGTCCCGAAGGTATAGAGGGCTTCCCCTGGGGAGCAGACCTGCAGGCGAGGAAAGCGGGGCAAAGGGAGACTGCTTCTTATGCTAAGCACACCTATATATTTTATTTTTTAACTGTGTGTATCTGATAGAAATTTAAGTTTTATTAAAAAAAAAATTACAACATACTCAACCCCATGCAAGATGCAATATTTATGAGCTTTTGTCCTCAATAATCAGGGGAAATATCTCACAAAGCAGTTCTCTGTTCAAAAATTAATAAACTCTCCTCCCCCAAACAAAAAGACAAACTGTTGTCGTCAAGTCGATTCCAACTCATAGTGACCCTACAGGACGGAGTAGAACTGCCCCATAGGGTTTCCGAGGAGTGGCTGGTGGATACGAACCACCGACCTTTTGATTAGCAGGCAAGCTCTTAACCACTGCACCACCAGGGCTCCAGAAAACTGATAGATATCTGTAATATACAGAAAAGGAAAAAGTCACATGGATTAAATTATTCCAAGACAACTACTATTTCCTCTCAATCTTCCTTCTATATGTGTGTGTTTGTGTATACACACATATATATTGCTTCTTTGTTTTAACTTAATTGATTGTATATGCAATTTGGAACTCTGTGCGACGGACGTCGTCTAATATCTTTTCTTACCTTTTTGGAATAGTAGCAGATGATGTTATCACTGTTATCTTGTTTCTTCTCCACCCCTGTATATTGGCCGTATGGGTATATTGTTGGGGGTCTGATAGCTTGTCTCTTAGTTTACAGGGCATCTCCCCCAAATCCATATCCCAATTACAGGCCTTTGCAAGCCTGGACTTTGAGCCTCGGTTGCAATCACAGAATGAAATGCTGTGGCTTTCTCCCTTGAGGAGAGGGTGAACGAGTTGGGTACGGGAAGAAGGGTGTTTTGGATGTTGGGTAGCTAACGGGGTGGACTCTGGCAGACACTTCAGGTTGCCTCTCCAACATCATTTTTCCCTTAATGAACAGAATCCCAATTTTGTGTCAGTGGTCTGCCTAGTTGAAAATGATCGTTTCCCAGCCTGCCACGTGACAAAGCGTGGTTGATGAAGTAGAAGTTGAAGTTAGGAGATGAGGTTACCAAGAATACTCTTAAAAAGGAAGCAGAAAACACTGGTTTTTGCCCCTTTTCCTTTAACCCTCTGCCTTCCTGGGATGGAGCTATGAAACAGAAAACACAAGTCACCGGTCTCCTGATGACCCTGCTGCTCACAGAACTGGCCCCAGGCTGCCTCTCTCCAGGCTTCCCATTGTATGAGACAAACAGATTTTCTTTGATGAAATCACTGTAAGTTGGGTTTGTGTTACTTGCAGCTGAACACAATCCTAACATATCTCTTCTTGTCATTTATGACGGCTGAACAGAATGCTCACCCAGCCACACGTCCTTCTCATTGGATATTCAGGCTAGTTCCCTTTTTTTTTTTTTTCTGCCGTTATAAATACTTCAGTAATAAACATTTTGTGTGTGTGTGTGCATAAACACCTGTGGGCCATTTCAAAGTACTTTACAATCAGCAAAACTCTTTCATCTCCATTATCTCATCAAACAAGCAGAGAATAATTCAAGATAGGATGGCTCAGTGGCCAAACTCTAGGGGCCAGGCTTTCTGTGAGGCCTTCTTCCTTCTCTGTGTTCACCACAACATCTAATTTCTGCTCAAAGAGCCACCCAACCTCAGGAAATACCGGCAGCCGATTACAGTGAGAAATGAAAGACTTACAAACCCTGACGGGCGCTCTGAAGAGCTGGGGGAGCATCGGCCAGCTTCTAGAACCCTGGAGATTAACCATATTGGAGGTCATTCTGTGAAGCCAGGAAGCTCGTCTCTAAGCACAGAGCGCAAAGAATGAATAAATTCAAGAGATTAAGGCCTAAGCAAGGGCCTGTAAATACTGCTTATTGCCTGGGGCCTCTGAACAACATGGGGGATTGGACAAAAGGCTCAGAGATGATGAGCCGTGTGTGTGTGTGTGTGTGTGTGGGTGGGTGGGTGGATGGGTGGATGGGGGTGGAATCGGGAAGGAAAGGTATTAGAAAAAGTGTCAAAGACAGCCAGATCTTGAAAAGGCATTACAAGAAGACTGGTTCTTAATGACAAACACAGGGAATCTGCCCTAGGGACCACCTGGATCCATCAACTCCTCTAAACTCTAGGTTTCCTGAGCACACTTTATTTCCCACGTGGTATATGCATTTGACGTCTGCACGAAATGTCTGTGTGTGCGTGCGTGTTGAAGGGTCAAAGACCATGTCCATCTAGTTAGTGCTTAAATGATGGTGACCAATCACCAACCACCATCCTGCATTCTGAAGAAGCTTTGTGCCTTGCACTCTGTGTTAGTTTTGTGGACAGGATCCAGTCGAGCTCCTGGAAAGTGAATCTCACCTACTAACCCTACAAGGTCAGACAGACAGTATGAAGGGACTAGCCTCCTCCTCAAATAGTCTTCGCTCCCTTGAAAACACATTGGTTCCCAACTTGCTCAGTTCTGAATGTCTTAAACTTGATACACCGAACTCACTGAACAAGGAGTACCCGGTGTCCAAACCACAAAGGTCATTTATTATCCTTGATTGTGGAAACGATGTTTATTCCGCAAGTGTTGTACCCTTGCTGGGCACTTGTGGATATGATTCTTCCCATTTTACAGATGAGGAAACTGAGGTTTAGAGGGGTGAGTAAATTTAGTGCCCAGGATCACACAGGAAATGGGAATTCTAAGTGTTTTGGGCAAATGTGCTCTGATTGTCGAGGTAAGCAGTGTCACAGAGTTGTGGGCCTTTGTTGGGGAACTGCCACTCCTGGAACCTAGCGTTTAATCCCTTTTGCCATAAAAAGCAGCTGCAACTCTTCCGGCCCCTGGTGATTTTCTGAGACACTTTCCTTCACTTTTGCTTATTCTCATAACAGCAGGTCTAGGTTCTAACCTCGGGCCCAAGGACCAGGACCAGAGCCAGGCCTTGATCTCTTCAGGGAGAGAGTGCTTTTTGTCCTTGGGCCCTGCAGAGGAGAAGGCTTAGTGAGGCACAGCCTGACTTGATTGAAAAATAACTTCCCTCCAGGCTGCTTTCTGGCTTGGAGCCTCTTCCTTCCAGCCCTAGCTCTGTCTGGCCCCAACACTAGGGACTCAGGGTGGTCCTTCCTTTTCCTAGGGGCCGGAAATTACCAAAGGCACGCCAGGGGGTATGAGCAGCCATCTGAAGTAGGGAGGCAACTTATTAAATGTTTTTAAAACAGTAAAAACCAAAGCAGCAAACCGCAAGGAGTCAAGAGGAGGCATTCTGAAACCAGGCTGCCTGGGCACCACCACGTACTCGGTCTGTGATGGTGGGCAAGTGGCTTCCCTTCTCTGTGCCACACTGCTCTCACCTGTAAAATGGGCATCATAATAGCCCACAGCATCAGGGGACTGCCATGCAGATGAAACAGAGCTGGTGTTTGTAAAGTAGTTGGAACCTGGAGCACAGCAGCGAGGAGATCTGAGGACTGCAGCCCTGGGTCTGAGTGATGTTTACACTCAACAGACTGGTCGGAACCAGTTCCCACCATCACTTCTTCACGCTTCCCCAGCACAAACTCTCCTGAAGGGCCCACTGGGACCTCCCAACTTCCAAATTGGAAAAGGGCAAGGGGACAGAGGAAAGGAGGCCAGGGATGCACTCCCATGGAGCTTGTGCCTGCACTAAATGGAGCGCTTTCCAAACATGAGCTCATGGATGCCTCGGTTTACACATCTGTCAAATGGGCCCCAAAGCACATCCTTCTCCTGTGATTTCCCTGAAGCCTCACAGCTAGGAAGCAAGAACACAGAATCCAACCCCAGGCCTATCACTTTCCACATAGCCTAGCTCCCTGCAGTGGGCAGAGGTCACCTTGGAAGAAAGCTGCACACAGGTGAACTGAGCCACACAGGAATACACCACACGCACACACACATATACACACACTCACATGTGTGCACACACACACTAAAACATCAAGCAGCTATCCCGGTCCACCAGGTGTGTCAACAGCCACACCTGCCACATCTAGCCTCACAACTTTCCCTCCGACTCTGGATGCCCCTCCTCTACCACTTCACAAAAGCGCACAAGCTACACCCCTCCTGACACTGACATCCACAAGCAAGCTTCAGGCCTTTTTCAGGGTAAAATGCCACATCTATGGTAGTCTTTATGTCTTTATTTTCACTCAACACGTGTGAAGTTGTGCTACCATTTATATCAGGTTCCTATCTTTTCCTTTATGTGTCACTGACCCCATTTTTCCCTCCCTCCCATTTTTCCTTTATTTTGTGAGTTTACAGGCTGCGGTGATTTTTAGGAGCGCGTGTGCTGTGTTATCACAGAATTAAATGTTCTAAACCCCTCATCTATATTGATTCCTTTAATCCTCACATTCATCTCTTTAGCCCTAGGAGGCAGGCACTATTACTATCCCCATTTTACAAATGAGGAAATTGAGGCACAGAGAGGTTAAGTAACTTGTCTACAGTCACACAGCTGGAAGCAGGGAGAACTGTAATTTGAGCCCAGGCGGTCAGGCTCCAGAGTCCAGGTCCGAGCCCTCCCTAAAGGGGACAAAACGCGCCCCCACACTTTCCTCTCCACGGGCACCCTCCACCTGAGTCCCCATGACCCACCCCTCTGCACCCCATGAGGAAGGACTCTGCAGTGCTCCTGGCAGCCTTTTAAACCCAATTCTATTCACAAAAGACCATAATCTGACCGCCTTCGTGAACGTTTAGTGGGAAGGAACGCCACTTGTTTTGTCCACAGCAATGAACTTCAGATTAAGAGTGCAACTCCTACGGGTCTCCTGACGGAACAGGTGACTGCAGGGCTTAACACTCAGGAAGAGTTTTTGCTGCCGACACACGCAGCTCCCTGTGACCAGGCCGGCCTCCTAGAACACACCCACGCCTGCTGTGTCCACGGGAGGGCATCTGCCGTGTGCTTGCTGAGCGTTCATGGAGGCCAAAACATCTCTGCTCACCATCACCTCTTAAATACTCACACAACTACCTGGACAAGACACTCAAATGGCCAGAGAGAAGGCCAGGTGGCTCCTGAGCAGACCAAAAACCAAACCCGCTGGTGTCGAGGACTCACGGAGACACATGTGTGTCAGAGTAGAACTGCACTCTGTAGGGTTTTCTTGGCTGTAATCTTACGGAAGCAGATCGCCAGGCCTTTCTTCCTCAGTGCTGCTGGTAGATTCAAACCACCAACCTTGTGACTAATAGCCAAGTGCATAACCGCTTGTGCCACTCAGGTGCCTGGCTCCTGGGTAGAGGCCCCTTTGTTTATTCATTTTAAAAAGAAACAGAACAACAAGCTGGGCACGTTCTTCTGCCTAACATAGGCCGCACCTTGTGGGAAAACACACAGGAAGAAGTGAGGATGGTGGGGAGGGGCTCCATGGGCCGGACTAGCCGTGAGCCTCAGGAGCTTCCTGGGAGGGGGTGCCCTTGGAGCAGACACCCGTGGGAAGCGGAAGAGAGGGCACGCTAAGCAGTGAGAGCAGCAAGAGCAAAGGCTGGGAGGGTGTCTAATAAAGAATGGAATGTTCTGAGACCTGTAAGCTAAGCTCCTTGCTGTTGGGTGCCATCAAGTCAATTTCAACTCTTAGTGACCCCGTGTGACAGAGTAGAGCTGCCCCCAAAGGATTTTCTAGGCTATAACTTTTATGGGAACAGATTGCCAGGTCTTTCTCCTGCAGAGCCCCTGGGTGGGTTCAAGCCACTAACCTTTCAGTTAGCAGTAGAGCACTTAACCGTTGTGCCACCAGGGCTCCTTGGGAGGGGAAAAACAAACAAACCAGTTGCCCCCGAGTTGATACCAATTCTTGGCGACCCCACGTGTATCAGAGTAGAGCTCTGCTCCATTAGGGTTTTCAATGGCTGGTTTTTTGGAAGCAGGTCACCAAGCCTTTCTTCCAAGGTGCCTCTGGACAGATTCAAACCACCAACTGTTCAGTTAGTAGACGAGTGACTAACCATTTGCGCCATGGAGGGAGAGGGTCTTAAGCAGACATGTAGGGGTACTGTGGTGAGAGGACCCTGGAATGCCACCCAATGGCTTCCTTTGGACCAAATATTCAACAAGGCCATTCTTCCTATGTTTCCACTAAATTACAACGCATGATCTTTCATCCAAGACTGAAGTTTACACTCATAAGCATTCCAGAGGTAAACCAAAGGCAATGGCCAGAGGAAAGCAAATGATTGATACTCCATTCATCCAACTAAACAAGTGCCGAGTACCTGCTAACCGTCAGCTGCGTCTAGACCAGGGACTGCTCGCTACCGCTTTTAATCACTTTCCCTCTTTATTGTCTACAAATAACAGACATTAAGTCGTTCTCTTGGACGTGAAAGATGCCAGCTGTCAGTGAAGGTGTCTATTCACTGACATAGACCCAACAGGAGCCATTTCAAATGTTTTGGTAATAGAATACCTATGCACTTAAAAGTTAAAAAAAAAAAACTACCTGCACCTCATTAATTCAAATTAATCTTCTCTTTCAATTACCCTGAATTACTTAAGGGAGTGGGGGAACAGGAGCTAACATTTCTGGAGCCAGACGGTCGGCCAGAGGCGTTCACGTACACAATCTGGTTTAATTTTAATGATGGTGTGTCTTGGAGAATGGTTCCTTGCTCCAATGTCCCCGCCACGTGGCTACCAGGGGCATTGAACTGCCCCATTCTAGCGTGACTCCACATCCTAGGCCGTGAGCCCACCATGTCCCAGTACCCTGCTCTTCTGTCACCGATCAGCTTGGACACTGGTTAAACACGGGGCCCAAAGCTGGGCCAATGAACTACTTCCCTGCGAGCTCTGGACTCAAGGCTAGGACACTGGGGAGCTAATGGCAGTTGTATTTCCCTTGGCAGAGAAAGTTGGTTTAGAGAGTGAGAGAGAATCAGACAAAATGTGAGAGGAGCAGAGATGACAGGAATGATAAGCTGGGACAGCCGAGTGCCTGGATCCCTCTATTTCTGAAGCTCGGCTACACCCCCGTCCTGTCAGTAGCCTGTTTAGCATCTCTTCTTAAAGTCCATAAGTAGACTGGTTCACCTTTGTGCTCTTAACTAACACAGGCAGTTTACTATCCCCATCTTACCAATCAGTAAAGAAACTGAAGCTTGGAGCACTTGCTCAAGGCCATGCTGCTAGGAAGTTTCGGAACTAGAATCTAACCTAGAATTACTATTTTCAACACCACGCTTTGGGTGTATGCAACAGAGAGAACAGTCTCCCCGATAACATAAGCCCTTCTGAGAGGAAAAAAGGATCTCCCTGGAGTTAAGGATGGAAAGGCATCCACGGTGATGGGAACGTTTAGCTCTACTCCGTCCTTTCCCATCAAGTACCTCTCATCCCCAGCCACCCTCAAAGGAACAAAGAGCCAATGAGACAGCCTTCTCACCGGTGCTGTTGGTTTGTTGCCCTGGCCCTGCAGGGCCTGTGGAGGTGGGCAGAAGTTGGCTCCTCTCCCAGCTCTACCACCCAGCTGTGTGGCCAGGGGCAAACTGCTTAACCTCTCTGAGATCCCCTTGTCTCCCCTGTGGGGTTGCTAAAGCCATACCAGTGGCCAGTGGGGTAGGGGTGGAGGGGGGAGTAAGGACTAGAAGGGAGACATAAAAGGCAACCCCACCACTGGCAGGCCTTCAACAGTAGCTAGTCTTTGTGTTTTCATAATTATGAAGCCCCAAGAACTGCACAAGTTTCTCCGCCTTCTCCTAGTTCTTCCAGGAGGCCCGTTGTTTCCTTGACAACAATGTTCTAAAAAGAGCCGACGCGTGTCCATCTTTCCTTCACAGACTGTTCTAAACCCAGTCAGGTGTCCGCCCTGGTGGAAGGGCTGGTGTGAAGGGCCAGCCGGGTCTCTAGACATGAGAGACCAAGAAGCTTCCCAGGATGGGCTCGCCCCAAGGAAAGAGGGAATGGAAGTGTCATGGTTCACAGGACGCCTCCGAAGAGCCAAGTATGGGGGGAGGGGTGACCCCAGCACAGAGTGGCGCCTGCAGGGCAGACGTGAACAACTGTGGTTGTGTGCGAGGCTACGGTGCACAAGGCCACCTCCGTCCGGGAGGCCTCCCCTGGCCTGGCCCTGAGCCTCAGGCCAGAACCTGTGCAATAAAGAAGGCATGAGTGGAAAGAGAGAGTACAGTGCTGCTAGGGAACATCTCTGAGGAAGCAAGAGACGTGTGGTGGCCAGCGCTGCAGCCCCCAGTGACAGAGGGCACCGTGTGTGTGATGTGTGTGTGTGTGTGTGTGTGAGGTCTTGAGTGACCACAAGACCCAGTTTATCCCCATTGTCCAAATTCAATAATTAATTGCATCCCCTTTTACTCTCAAAAGTTTCAGAGAGAGTGAGGTTTTGGGGAGGGGGGAACCTGTGCCTTTGCCGAGGACCCAGGGGAACACACCATTGCTGTTGGGCAGTGTGGCTCTTCCAACCTGGCTGTCCTGTAGGTGGCTGCTCCCCCCACCCCCACCCCATGAAGTCAGGGTGCCCCAGATGATGTCAGAACCTGCCACAGCCTGCCTCCCGCCTGCAGCGAGAAACTGGAAGTCCTCACCAGCCTCTTACTGCCCGGCCCCCTGTGCACATCCATCAATGTCACTTTGAGACGAAATGAGTCCTGACAACCTGCAGGCAGCTCCCTCTCCCCAGATGCCTTTCCTGGGAATTTCTTCTCCAAATTGCAGCGTGGCTCTGGGCTCAGGAGACGTGGCATCAAAGGCCTGGATGACAGGCGCTGGGGCCAGGCCAGGGTCCGCATCTGCACTCCCAAACATCCCAGGAAAGCAACTGGAGCTTTCCACGTGTCCCCCACATTGGGTGGGGTGCCAGCAACCAAGTGTCATCGACTGTTCAAAAGCATAAAGCCACTCTCCAAGCTGGGCTCTGAGGGCTCTCTTTAAGTTAATATTTACTCAGAGTTCTGGACC
Organism: Loxodonta africana; assembly: GCF_030014295.1. Taxonomy (NCBI): domain Eukaryota; kingdom Metazoa; phylum Chordata; class Mammalia; order Proboscidea; family Elephantidae; genus Loxodonta; species Loxodonta africana. Next base: position 108,394,332 of record NC_087351.1, read on the forward strand.
AGCCAGATGATTAACCCAGTTTGTGACCCAGCTACCAAAATGTACATTTTCCCCAGCTGTTCTGCTCACCACCCCATCTCCCTCCACAAAAAGCACATAAAATAAATTCATCCCAATGATCAGAGGACAGCTCAGCAGGCTAGGACCTGAAGAATCATCTAGAACAAGCAGAATCAGGAAAGAGATAGCCACCTGGCATTTATTAAATATCTAGTAAAAGCAGATTGGACCACTAAACAACATCGTGATGAAAGAAGAAGAAATTGAAGTTGTCAATGATTTTGTTCTACTTGGATCAACAATCAATGTCCATGGAAACAGCAGTCGAGAAATCTAATCATGGATTGCATTGGTCAAATCTGCTATAAAAGACCTCTCTGAAGTTTAAAAAATAAATCAAAGATGTTGCTTTGATGACTAAGGTGTGCCTGACCCAAGCCTTGGTCTTTTCAATCACCTCATATGCATGTAAAAGCTGGACCGTGAAAAAAGAAGACAGAAGAATTGATGCGTTCGAATTGTGGTGTTGGTGAAGGGTACTGAATAGACCATGGGCTTCCAGAAGAATGAACAAATCAGTTTTAGAAGAAATATAACCAGAATGTTCCTTAGAAACAAGAATGGCGGGACATCTTCTTGCTAACTTTGGATACATCATCAGGAAAAACCAATTACTAGCAAAGACATCATGGTTGGGAAAGCAGAACGTCAATGAAAATGAGGGAGACCCTCCATTAGATGGATTGACCCCAACAGCCACAACAATGGACTCAAACATACCAAAGATCGTGAAGATGGCGCAGGACTGAGCAGTGTTTCGTTCTGTTGTGCGTAAGGTTGTCGTGAGTTGGAGCTGACTAAACAACAACAAGACCTGTGGCATGTGTGAGCTCCAGAAAGCGGAGGGGAGAGTACTTACTATCTGTGAATCAGATCTTCTGTCCACAGCAATGCACAAATGTTCCCACCACACCAATGTCTTACTTCTGCTTCCCAGTGAATCACGTTCTGCAGCTGGTGGGCTCAGAAGGCGCGAGGCATTCTTTCTTGCTCAGACACAGCCCTGTTGGACATTCAGCTTTAACTAGCCTGAAGGAGGAAGAAGGAGGAAGGGCCTTCCGGTGATGTTCTCCAGAAGATGCCAATTTACTCAGCTGGAGTTTGAATACAATGAGATTTTCTCTATAGCAACAGCCCCACAACAGAATCCTCTTGGCAGCTACTCGTTGTGAACAGCCATCCCCTGGAGAAACCCAAGGTCTGGCACTGCAGGCCACTGGGGACTATGCCAATCAACGCAGGACTCCAGGCACTTGAAGAGGTCCCACACCTAGTCCGCAGCTTTAGGCCAGAATGAAGAGGGAGAAAACAAGCAGTGCTGTCATCCTTTGATTTGGGAGCTTGCGGTTGTGAACTTAAATATGTGTCCCCTCTGACTGTATCAAACAGAAGCCCAACCTGTTGCCACCGAGTTGATTCTTACTCATGGAAACCCCATGTGTGCAGAGTAGAACTGCTCCACAGGGTTTTCAAGGCTGTGCCTTTTTGGAAGAAGATCACCAGGCCTTTCTTCCGAGGTGCCTCTGGGTGGGTTCAAACCGCCAACCTATTGGTTAGTAGTCGAGAACTTAACCATTTGCATTGCCCAGGGACTTCTCTAATGAAAGGTGGTCAGATGGTCTGACCCAAGTCGGAGCTGAAGTGGCTTTACCCTAACTCGTGATAAATAGCGCTTTGCGTTCATATCTTGCTTTTCAAGTCTTCAAAGGGCTTAGACTTGTGATATCACCCGACAACAATGTGGCCTCTTGACTGGGACCTACGGGCCTGCGAAGCTGGGCTCCTGCCAGGTTCCCCTCCTGGATCACTGCTACAGGTTCAATTGTGTCCCCCCAAATACATGTGGAAGTCCTAACCCTGGTACCTGTGAACATGACCTTGTTTGGAAATAGGATCTTTGAAGGTAGACCCTAATCCAATATGAGTGGTGTCCTTATAAAGAGGAGGAGAGACACGGAGAGACAGACGCGGAGGAAGACGGCCACATGAAGACGGAGGCAGAGATGGGAGCGATGCAGCCACAAGCTAAGAAATGCCAAAAATGCCAGGAACCACCACGGAATACCAGGGACGACAGGCAGCAAGTATTAGAAGCTAGGGAGAGACAAGGAAGAATCTTCTCCTTGAGCCTTCAGAGAGAGCATGGCCCTGCTGACACCTTGATCTTGAACTCCTGGACTCCAGAACTGTCAGAGTACAAACTTCTGTTGTTTTAAGGCCCCCAGTCTGTGGTACTTTGTTACAGCAGCCCTCGGACACTAAGACAATGTCCAAACCTGAGCATCCCCTTGGTGACGGACACGGCTGCCTGCCCCAGGGTCCACACTCCACCAACTGTGCAGAGACTTGCCTGGGAGGTGACTGCATCTCTCAGCCCCCTGGCCTAGATGGTGGCACATGACAAAGTTCGGGCCAACAGAACAGAGTGGAGAGATATGTCACTTGCCAGGCCCCATAGTACACCGTCCCCACGGTCCTCCTCCTCTCTCTTCCGCCACCTACTGGCTGGAGGTCGGTACCTGCCCTTGCAGGTCCCAGTGGACTTTGCATGAGTAAGAAATTAACTTCTACTCTGTTGTTGTTGTTGTTAGGTGCCATCAAGTTGGTTCCCTTAAGCCATTGCAATGTGGACATATATCTGTTACTGCAGCTAGCATCACCTCAACTTGTTTTCATTTTGTGAATAAGAAAACAGAACTCAAGGAGGTAGGATTGCTTGGTCAGGGTCAGACAACCCGAGAGGGGGGAGCCAAGTCCAGGACTCGGGTACTCTGGTTACCATGACCAGGAGAGGCTTTCCAGGAGTAGGTGGCTTTGAGTCAGGTATCCAGTGACCACATGACCCAGTTTACCCCCACTGTCTAAATATCATAATAAACAGCATCCCTTTTCACCCCCAAAAGTCTGAATGTGCCAAACCACAGTGAAGGTAGCGCTGTCTTTGATGACCATCCCCACAGCATCATCAGCCAGTTCAATGCCTTTCACATAATTCAATTAGCGGAAACAATGCTAGCTGCAGGGCCCTGGTGGTGCAGTGGTTAAGAGCTTGGTTGCTAACTAAATGGTAGGCAGTTCAAATCTACCATCCACTTGTTGGAAACCCTATGAGGCAGTTCTCCTCTGTCCTAGATGGTCTCTCTGAGTCAGAATCGACTCGACGGCAGTGGGTTTTTTTTTTTTTTAATGGTAGCTGTTGTAACAGATAAAACCCCAAAACTTTTGTGGGGCCTGGAAACAGAATGGGGTGGAGGGAAAACTCCAGAAGGCCTGGAGATGAATGAAGGCAAAAATTCATGCACACACTCAACAAATCTCTCCTGCGCCGTACTATGTGCAGCCCTGTGCTGGGCGCCAGGAATCACGGGCGTTTTAGTAGAGTTAATTCCTTGGCTACCGTGAGCTCCTTGACACCCAGGGCAACGTTCCAAGTATAGAGCTGGGTGGCTATAGATCCCTGACCAGTTCCACAATGCACCAGCATGTGTCCTGAGTTAGTTCATGCTTTATTAATTCACCGAGAGGTGAGTCAAGCTGTGTACCAAGCCCTGGGCTGGATACTAAAGATTAAGAAGACGTGACCCCTGGCTTCATGGAGTTTATAGTCAAGTGGGAGAGAAGAAAAAAGACGCTCAACCTAATAAATAAAACCATGAACCATTTGTAAAGGCTCCGAAGGGAAAACACTGAAGTTGAAGCATAGAAAATCCTACCTAGTTTATTGATTTTAACGTAACTTTTTAATAGATCCACACTCTCATGGTTCAAAATTCACAAAGTAGAATAAAAAGACTCGACAGCAACTAACAACAACATAATAATAAAAGGATGTGCAGCAAAAAGGATATACGCCCCGGCCCTGTCTCCAGCCACCCAGCTTCCCACCCCCAAAGCAAACAGTGTTATTAGTGGTTTGTGGGATTCCTGCCAAAAATGGTATGGACTTTTACAAACGAACACATGTATACACTTACCCGCTCCCTACACGCACAGTTTAGGGTGAGAGGGAGTCTGCCCTGCAAAGTGGGGGTGGGAAAAGCATCCCAGGAGGCAGAGGGACCAGCAGGTGAAGACCCCCAGATGGTGAAGACACGGAGGAGGTGGGAGGGGCTTGGACTGTCCACCACTGGCACTGTCCTGGGAAGATTCCTACCCCACAGATGTTGGTCCTGGAGGTGGGGCAGTGGGTCTGCCAGCCCCACCCCACCTGGGTGTTCACCCCGGCCCTGGAGGAGTCCCACGTGCTTATCAGGGAGAAGGAGGTGTTCAGGAGAGCAAAGTTCACTGATCACTAGGCCCTGCCCATGACAACGTCTATCCTCTGATAGGGCCCAGCTACCCATGCTGAGGCTGGCTCATCCATGACAGGTAATACCCAGCACAGCCGGGCACGGCCAGAAAAGGCCCCAAAGGTCCCGTGCAGTGTCTGTGCTGGATCTGTGACAATCTCACGCTGCTTCTGCACGCCCTGCAGTCCATGGCTGCGTCCAGGGGCCTTAAAATAAAAAAAAAAAAAACCCAAACCTGCTACTGTCCAGTCGATTCCAACTCACAGAGACCCTACAGGACAGAGTAAAACTGCTCCATAGGGCTTCCAAGGCCGTAATCTTTAAGGGAGCAGACTGCCACGTCTTTCTGCAGCAGAGAAGCTGATGGGTTTGAGGGTTTGAACCACTGACCTATCAGTTAGCAGCCGAGCACCTTAATCACCGCACCACCAGAGCTCCTTTCAGGGACCTTGATGACCTTGAAAATCTCAAGCCTTGACCGGGGGAGGGGGGAAGGGGAGGCGGGTAAGTCTGAGTGTATACCTGAGCCATCGTTCTAGAAACTGCTCCCTGCCCTCTCCTCCCCGTCTCCCCTCTGACTGCACGTCCAAGGTCAACAACAGCTGCTACAATCTACTCACTCTTCACTGTTTGCCAGGCCTAATCCTGCATCATAAAACGACAGCTCGTAATCCTCGCGAGTCACTTTAGTCACCACCAGAAGGCCCATCTTCCCCCTAGACGTGCCTCCACCCAAATCTCCCAAGGCCTCGGTCGTCTGAGCTCAGCTGTGCGACCCTGAACGCCCTTCCCCCTTTGGCTGTTAAACTGAGAAAAGCCAAACCTGTGGCTGTGGAGTCCATTCCGACTCATGGTGACCCCGCGTGCATCAGAGTGGAACTGTGCTCCCCAGGGTTTTCAATGACTGACGTTTCAGAAACTGATCTCCAGGCCTTCTTCTGAGAGACCTGTGAATGGACTTGAACCTCCAACTTCTCCGTTAGCAGCAGAGCACGTTAACCATTTGTACTACCCCAGGGACTTCACCGAACCCCATACTGTACCCCATGGCCACACTGTATAAACTTCCCAGGGCTACATGGCATCTAGTACTGTCAATCCATCGGTGTTTTTATTGCCACCCCTGCCCATGCCCAGCAGTCGCAGGCCTACCACTAGCTGTAGTCATGTAATCATGTGGTCAGCAGCAAACATGACCTTCGGGGAGCTGCTCACCTCTCTGCCAGCGTACCAAGTCTTGTCAGGTTCCTGGGCAACTGGGCACATGTCCCTGAACACTGGTTACAACGGAAGCACCCCCCTGGTCCCAAGAAGCTGGCCAGACCCAGCCCGCTGCCTTGTGGGAATATCCTTAAACCTTGTGTGGCTCCTTCAAGTGGACACCCAGACTGCCTTCTCAATCCTATGAGCATCTTGCAGTATGTTTATAAGATAGTCACTTCTTCATTCAACAAACACTCACTGGGCCCTCCTATGGGCTGGACAGTGGTCTGGGCCCTGAGGACACAGCAGCGACCAAAGTCCCAGCCTCTGGTGCTCCCAGTCTAGCATGCGGAGGCCAACAATCAATTAGATTTGTAAAACCCCTCCTCTTTTACATGGGGGTGAGAGCTGAAGAGAGAACTAAAGCAGGGAAAGGGAATGGAGTGTGTGTGGGGATGGGTGGGAAGCGGTCGTTACAATTTAAACCATGGTTTCCAACCAGGAAGATTTTGCCCCGAGAGCATGTGGGGACATCTGGTGATGCCTGGAGAGTTTTAGCTGTCACAACTGGGGAGGGGGGGCTATTGGCATCTAGTGGGTAAGGGCCAGGGAATCTGCTGAACATCCCACAATGCACAGGACAGGCCCCCACAACAGAGAATCATTTGACTCAGATATCAAGAGTGCCATGATCGAGAAACCCTGATTTAAACAGAACTGCCAGGGAAAGCCTCTCTGAAAAGGTGACCCTTGAGTAAAGACCCAAAGGAAGCAAGGGGTGGCAGGTCTGTATGACTACACACCCACACACACACAGTCACATGCACACAAATGTACACACAGAGACAAATACAGATTTGGCAGTTATTAGGTGGTTCATAAACATCTCATCAGTGAGACTCATTTCTCTATTCCTGCATCTAGCTCAGTCCATAAAACACCTGCAGAACATTTTGGACACAATGGAACAAATGCACGAATGAGAAGGTACTTGTCGTGTGAGGCAGAAGGACAGACAGAAGCAGAGTGAGGCGGTGCCAGCCGGCTTTCAGGAACTTATGCTGTGGCACTGGGGCAGCGGGGTGGGGTGGGGACTTAGTCCTTGTAAAGAGCTGGAGAATATCCAAACCTTCCTTTTAAAGGCCCTCTAATTCAGAGACTGGAGAGACAGACAGACCAACCAAATGCAATGTGCAGCCCTTGTGTGGATCCCAACTTTTACAAACAATTGCACACAGCAAAGCCAAAAGCCATGCACGAGACAACCGGGGAAATCTGAACACTGGTGATATTTGATGAAGGTCCCTGGGTGGCACAAACGGTTTGCTACTAACCTAAAGGTTGGCAGTTTGAACCTACCCAGCAGTACCATGGAAGAAATGCCTGACAACCTGCATCTGTAAAGATTACAGCCAAGAAAATTCAATGGACCACAGCTCTACTCTGTAACACACAGGGGCACCATGAGTTGGACTCGATGGCAACGGGTTTGGTTTTTTGGTTGCTATTTGACATCAGGAACTTTTTGTTCGTTTTTCAGATGCACTAATGTAGTTGGGTTTTTTTTGGTAATGTTAATGTGTTATTGTGTACTGAGTCCTGGTGGTGCAGTGGTTAAGAGCTTGGCCGCTAACCAAAAGGTCAGCAGTTCGAATCTACCAGCCGTTCCTTGGAAACCCTATGGGGCAGTTCTACTCTGTCCTATAGGGTTGCTATGAGTCGGAATCGACTCAACAGCAATAGGTTTAATTATTGTAGCTATGTTTAAGAAGTGTTTATCTTTTAGAGTTCCATCCTAAAATATTTGTGGATAAAATCATAGGATGTCTGGGATTTGCAGGTGGCGGGCAGAGCAGGGGCACTGAGGAATGAGAATGGCTGTGGTCATTACTGTAGCTGGGAGAGGTATGCAGAGGGGGCGTGTCATTGTCCTATTGTCTCTACTTTTGTAAATGTTTAAAATATTCCATAATAAAACATTTATTACAATTATTAGGATTTTTAAAACAAACACAGGAACTCTAACAAAAAGTTTGAGGGGATCGATTTCGTCAACATCTCCTGACGGGGGGAGGGGGGAGTTCTCTTAAGCTTGTACTCTCCGGGGCCATGAACATGGAGACACAAAGGTGGGGAGGGGCTTCTTTCCTTCAGGATGTCCCTGCTGTTGCGATCTTCCTCATCGGCCCCACTAAGCAAGGCCTTGTATCAGAGGCTGGGTTTTGGGGACAAGCCATCTCCAGGTGCTTTTCAGAATAAACTGCAGTTTGTGTATACCCAGAAGCCTTAGCCAGGTTCCCAGAAACTGTCCCCACCTCCCATGCCACCATGGGTATCTTAAAGATGGGCTCGGGGCCAGGTTGAAGAAGGAAAACCAAGCTTAGGCGTCAAATTTCTGATGCACTTACATTCTGGTGATATGAGCACTGTCAGGCACCGAGGACCGAGGTACAGGTTCCTGTCCCACCCCTGACCCTTTGAATCAATCCCAGAACTGCACACCACTTGTGCAGTGTCACCAAGACAGGGCTGGTCCAAGTCACACACGGTCCAGATCAGCTTATCTCTTGACGATCCCAACTCTTTTCCATGGAAGTCTTTATGAACTCAATGGCTTCCCTTCTGAGCTTTCAAATAGACAACTGCACTTCAGTATACCAGTTCAGGGCGTGCCTAAAGGCAGCAGGTTAGTCAAGAGGCAAAGAGGAGCAGGGATGGGAACATGAAATGGGAAGATGAGGCAAAGCACAGAGAGTCGGGCTGCGGGGAGAATTGGGCAGGTCGCCCTCCATCCAGAATTATCAGCGAGTGTGATGTATTCACTTATTCATCAAACTCCTTGCACTAAGTGTACCCAGCACAGCACTAACTGTACCCAGTACAGCACTAACTGTACCCAGCACAGCACTAATGCATAAGAAGATGGAAGTAAACTGTCCTACCCTCCAGGGACTCATGGTCTAGAGGGGAGTGAGCCCCGAGCTACATGGTGGTGCTGATAAGCTCCTAACCCAGTCTTGGAGGAATCAAGGAAAGTTCTGGAAGGAGGTAACGTCTACCTGAGCGGAACTTTAAAGAATGAACAGGTGCTCTTCCAGGTCAGTCAGAAACTGTCAGTGTAAGTAGGAAACCTTCTGGTGTAGGCACCCCTCAGCCTTGCCAAGGTCAAGGGGCTCCCTGATTAGAAATGCTCCATTCAGGGCCCAGGGAGATAAGGGGGGAGGGACTTCCTGCTTACACACACGTGCAACCCACTACAGGCGGAGAGTAAGCTTGGTCACGGTCAGTCATTTTCTTCCAACCATCAGCTGCACAAGGAGGTGAGAACATATGAACTGGGTCCTGAAGGATGAGCAGAAACACGTCTATCACTGGGAAATATCCCGGGGTGTCTCCTAACCCACCATGACACCATTTCCTGGCTTGACATTAAGACTGTCCCATTCAGGTCCATGCTTGGCTGAAATCTTTCTATTCACGTATGGAAATTCCGACTTCCAACCACAGATGACCCTTTGTGACAACACTCTGTTGTCTGGCACTAACATGGGCTGCTCCAATGCTGACAGATGCAGGGAGAGGAGGAAGGGGTGGGGTGGGCTCCAGCATTCCCCAATTCACCAGAGAATAGTCTCATCTTCATCTGCTGTGGGACACACCTACTGGACTTGGCCATGTATCCCTGGGCATGGTCAGGAATTTTCTTTAGAGCATCAGCTGCATAAGAAGGTGAGAATGTCTGAATGGGTTCTGAAGGATGAGTAGGAGTTCTCCAGGTACAGTTGCTGGAGAACAGAATGCCCTGGGAACAGCATGTGCAAAAAGCATTATCAGTTTGACTTCACAGGCACAGAGGATGGGGCAGAAGGCAAACACCAGATCTTGAATATTCCTTTTTTTTTTTTTTAATAAGATTCAGACTTGTAGGGGACCCTGAAATATTTTTGAACTGGGAAGTGGCCAAGTCACATTTATTTTTTAAGAACATCACTGGTAGCACATGAAGAGGGGACATAATTTTCAAGGCACTTCCTGCCTCCCCCCAGAAGCTTTTTTATATTACTTCTGATCAACGGGCAGCTGAACCGTACAGGGGACCAGGATAGGGTCCTGATGGGAAGAACGGTGCTGATTTCTAACAAACTATCTGCTTCCACCTTGCTTAAAGACCTTGCTTCAACAGGACCAGCCCATTCACTGCAGGAGCAAAAGTAGACATGTGTCAAATGCAAGAGCTGGCCGAGGGCTCACAGACCACGGAGCCCATCCCTGACCTGTACAGAGGAAGAAACAGAGGGTAGGGGATGGAGTAGTGGTCACAGAGCAGAGGCAGGGCTGGACCTGGTCTCCGGGCTGTAGCCCGAGTCTTGTTTTCTATTGCACAATGCCGTGGCTTTTGGGGTTTGATTTTGAACAGGAAAAATGAAACCCTAACCCACCCATTCCCAAAGGATATTAGAATCACTCCTTTAAGACATCAAATTCTCAGGAAAAGAGGGCATAAAGTTCAAAGGTGTATGTGTGAGTCTGAGCCCATGTCTGAATGCTGCCAGCTCCTCTAGAGAACCTGCACAGCACTGTCCCTGCTATTGATACACGTGTTCGGGAAACACTGGCTGAGCTGTCCAACGTGTCCTCCTTCTCTGGAGACAATGACAACCTCAACAAGGGTAGTGATAAAAACATCCAAGAAGTATGACAGAAGAGAAAACTAATTATGACTACAGCATCTGAGAACGTCTTTCAGAATAGAAGACACTTGAGCTGGGTATTGAAGAGAGAGATCTGGGATGGGCAGGAGGGTGGAGGTGAAATGTCAGAGAGAGCGAACAGGGGGCTGAATTCTTGGTTATAGAGGCAAAGAGAACTTCTGGGATATGAAGCTGAGGTATAGGCTCTGTGGTGCTGCCATACCCTCCACCTGTGCCCTTGGCAGACATCACCAATCAATCATGGCACGCTTTCCCACTGATCTCAGACTTGGCCTCAAAATCCTTCTGCACTGAGCACTCTAGGCAGCCACTAACAACTGATCCATGTGGAACCACACAATGAAGTCTATACAATATCTCTGATCCGTGGAGGGAAAAGGAAGAGAATGGAGATGAGGCAGGCAAGCTCAGACTTCAAATGCCAGCATGAAAAACTTCTTCCTCTGGCTATTTGATGATATCAAGGAATTATTGTTTATTGTTTTAGGTGTGATCATGGTATTGTGGTCAGACTTTTGAAAGTGTCCCTATCTTCTTAGAGAAACATCCTGAACTATTTATGGATAAAATAGTACCATGTTGGTTTAAGGGGACTTCTAAGTCAATTGGCAAAATAATTCTATTATGAAAACATTCTGCATCCCACTTTGAAATGTGGCGTCTGGGGTCTTAAATGCTAACAAGCTGCCATCTAAGATGCACCAATTGGTCTCAATCCACCTGGAGCAAAGGAAAATGAAGAACACCAAGGTCACACGATAACTAAGAGCCCAAGAGACAGAAAGGGCCACATGAACCAGAGACCTACATCATCCTGAGACCAGAAGAACTAGTTGGTGCCCGGCCACAAGCAATGACTGCCCTGACAGGGAGCACAATAGAGAACCCCTGAGGGAGCAGGAGATCAGTGGGATGCAGACCCCAAATTCTCATAAAAAGACCATACTTAATGGTCTGACTGTGACTAGAGGAATCCCGGCGGTCATGGTCCCCAGACCTTCTGTTGGCACAGGACAGGAACCATCGCCAAAGACAACTCAGCAGACATGAAAGGGACTGGACAGAGGGTAGGAGAGAGATGCTGATGAAAAGTGAGCTAATGATATCAGGTGGACACTTGAGACTGTGTTGGCATCTCCTGTCTGGAGGGGGGATGGGAGGATAGAGAGAGTTGGAAGCTGGCAAAATTGTCACGAAAGGAGAGACTGGAAGGGCTGACTCGTTAGGGGGAAAGCAAGTGGGAGAACGGAGTAAGGTGTATATAAACTTATATGTGACAGACTGACTTGATTTGTAAACGTTCACTTAAAGCTCAATAAAAGTTAATAAAAAAAAAAAAATAGTACCATGTCTCGAATTTATTTCAAAACAGCCCTGGACAGTGAGGTAGGAAAAATGGGTGAAGACCTATCAACGAAGCAAGATTCATGGTGAGCTGAAAATTCTGGAGCTGAGTGATGGGGATGTGGGCGTTCTTTCTGCTGTTCTCTCCACATCTGTATGCTTGATATTGTCCATAATAAGTTAGAAAATAAACCTTCTACCGCCTCCACACCTTTCATAGTATACTGAACTGGCCAGGTACACGTCTCTCCCCTTACTCATCTGTGTCACACACAGTGTGCCCTGGACCACAAGGCTCTTGAAGGCATCACTCCTGATTCTTTAAGTCGGAGGATGCTGGTGTGATTCGCTGAATTGTGCCGAACAGAAGCATACTGTTGAGAACGACTGTCACTTGCCCCAATCACAGAGAGGCGGTGAGTGGTGGGGCCAGGACAGTGCGAGTGGCCCAGAAAAGGCAGCGATATCAATCTCCAGAGTCCCAACTTCCCATTTCAGCATCAGGCTCCATCAGCCTTTAGTGCTCTGACTTGTAAAATAGGCAGATACGCCCAACCACCTCTGGGATCCCTTCCCCACTCCCACAAGCTCTGACTTCCTGCCTCACGATCCCCTGGTCCAAGGTAGGAGATGGACAAGGACACCAGCGGATGCAGCAGAGCTTGCCAAGCTCAGGGACTGAGTGGGTGGGGTGGGGGTGGAGCCGGAGGAGGGCACTAGCCAGTGATGGGGAGGGGTGCAAGGAGGACTTCCCGTAGGAGGTGATGGCTAAGCCTGAGACCTGAGAGACCAGTGGGATTTTATCCACATAGAATTCATGGGGGTTAAATGTGTGAAGAAGGGGAGTCTGGCAAGGGGTCTCCCCTTCCTCCAGGCAGAGGGAACAGCAACCACAAAGGCCCAGAAGAGAGACAGCAGGTGTCACAGCAGATTATTCAGGGGTCATTAGCCTCTCATTCCAGATGCGGTCTAGTTGATTCCAACTCATGGTCCCGGGGTGGCACAAATCATTTGTGGTTGACTACTAGCCAAAAGGTTGGCAATTTGAACCCACCCAGAGGTACCATGGAAGAGAAGGCCTGGTGATCTGCGTCCATTAAGATCACATCCAAGAGGAAGAAGGGAAGTCAGGAATAACAGAAGGGAATGGAATGCATGCCTAGTTGTGCCATGAGACCAGAAGAACTGGGTGGTGCCCAACTATCATTACTGAACATTTTGATCAAAGATTCTATGGAACAATCCTGATCAAACAGGGAGAAGGATGCAAAATGGAATTCCAAATTCTCATGAAATGCAGACTTTCTGGAGCCAAGGAGGCTGGATGAACCCCCCAAACTGTTGCCCTGAGATAATCTTTAAACCAAAAAAATTCCCTGAAGTCTTCTTTAAACCAAACAAAAAGTTCGCTTGTTTAGTAAAGAATGTTTGCCTTGAGCATCGTGCTCTTTTGCAGAACTATCTATGTGGGATAACAAATTAAAAACTGCAACTCGAAAGGTTAGATAGGAAGCTTAGGGGGCTGTGAATTTATGTTAATGGGGGAAGAATAACTCAGAAAAGGAGGGTGAGAATGTTCGTACAAGTTGAAGAATGGAATCAATGTCACTAAACTGCACACGTAGAAACTGTTCATTTGGTATATGCTTTGCTGTGTATACTTTCAACAACTATGAACAAAAAAGATTATAGCCAAGAAAATCCTACGAAACACTACTACTCTAACACGTGGGATAGACTTGACGACAACTGACAACTAACAACTACAGCATCACACTCACCACCCGCCATGGATCAGTACTTGCTTGCCACAGGACCCACAGAAAGCTTGGACACAGCTTTGTAGGCAGACACCCACCCCAGAACAGCATCTGTGATTTGAGAGGGTGAGTGAACAACCAGCAAAAAAAAGGGCCAGTGGCCCTTCCTAAGTCACCCCAAGGGCTGCAGCATTTTGCTCCCTCACCCACCCCAGCGTCCCTGCCCTCCTGAGGGGGCCGCTGTGCCTTGACAGTGGAAACTTCCAGACACATCAGGCCTCTTCTGTGAGTTCTCAGAGGCAGAGGGAGGTGTCTCTGGTAGCTGATGTTACCCCAAACCAGGGAAAGCCTACGGATATGTCCATCTGAACTATATCTGCACAAATAAATAAAAACCTCTCCACCCAGACCAGCCTCTCTGCCCACAACACTCTGTCGACAGAAATGGCTCCAGGTAGCTCCCAGCCCAGTCACCCCAGCCCAGTATCCCCCAGCCCAGCCCTCCCAGCCCTGTCCCTCCCAGCACCCCTCCCCGGCCCTACCTCTCCTGGCCCCATCCCTCCCAGCCCAGCCCTCCCAGCCCAGTCCACAGTCGGCATACAAGCCAGAAAGCCAGGTGTGTCGGGCCTGCCTCGGCCTGCCTGCCTACCTCGTGTGGCTCTGAGGCCCAGCATCTCTGGGGTGCCAGGCACTGGCAACAGGCAGCAGGTGCATCCATAGTTTTCACTTGCTCAGAAAGGGAGAGAGGGCAGTGAGCAAGAGTCATCCTTTCTGTAGTGCCAAACCAAAGCACCTGTGGCTGTCGAGATGACTCAACTCATGACGACCGCCTGTATTACAGAGTAGAACTGTCCCATGGGGTTTTCTTGGCTGTAATCTTTACAGAAGCAGATCACCAGGCCTTCCTCCCACAGAGTTACTAGGTTGGTTCGAATTGTTGACCTTTAGGTTAGCAGCTAATCATTCCTGTAGTGCAAGAGTTTTCAAACTTGAGCACACATCAGAGTTAACACTCAGATTGCAGGGCACCACCTCTGGAGTGTCTGAGGCGGAAGTCTGGGGTGGGATCTCAACTTTGCATTTTTACCAAGTTCCCAGGGGAGGCTGATGCTGCTGACCAGGGACCACACTTTGAGAACCACCTCTTTAGCCTCGTTCAGACCTCCATGCGGCTACAAAGCTGGAAGCCCTGGGGTTCTGCATCTTTCAAGGGATCCTGCAGCTCATGATTCATGTGCAAACACACCTGCCTCTGTCCCCGTGCTCCTGTGTCTCTGGGGAATGGAGAGCTCCTAGCAGCTCTCTGCATTTCCCTCTCCACCCTCCTCAACCAACCCGTAATCAATTACTGAACAGCAAAGTTCTCGGGCACATTCCAACATCACCTTCCAGTCTACAAAGTGTTTCCCATCGTCCATTAGTTACAGGGCCTTTCAATGACTCTGTGACTTTGCTGTTGTTATTAGGTGCCATCAAGTCGGTTCCAACTCATAGCGACCCTACGTACAACAGAACGAAACACTGCCCGGTCCCGCACCATCCTCACAATCAATCGTTGTGATGCTTGAGGCCATTGTTGCAGCCACTGTGTCAGTCTGTCTCGTTGAGGGTCTTCCTCTTTTTCACTGACCCTCTACTTTACCAAGCATGATGTCCTTCTCCAGGGACCGATTGCTCCTGATAACATGTCCAAAGTATGTGAGACAAAGTCTCTCCACCCTCGCTTCTAAGGAGCGTTCTGGCTGTACTTTCCCCAAGGCAGATTAAGGAAGGTCTTATGCCCATTTTGCAGCAGAGAAAAGAGACCCAAAAGGTAGAGTGACTGGTCTAAGCTTTTACAACTACAGAATGGTGGGGCCTGGAAGATGACCTGGGTCTCCGGTCCACTCCGTTAAAACCCGCTGCCATCGAGTCGATTCCAACTTATGATGACCCCATGTGTCCCAGAGTAGAACTGCTCCATAGGGTTTCTTGGCTATAATCTTTTTGAAAGTAGATTGCCAGGCCTTTCTTCCGTGGTGCTGCTGGGTGGGTTCAAATTATCAACATTTAGGTAAGTAGTTGAGCACAAACTGTTTGCACTATTCCATACCACTAAACCCCATACAGCAACCCCGCTGCTACAGCAGCCTCCCCCCACATCAGCCCTGTATTCTGAGCCAGAGAGCTTAGAAGTACTAACACAGGGTTCCTGCTCTCGGAGAGTTAACGTGGGCAACATGGCAACGGCTACCATCTGTCCAGGCAGCTAAGAAGCCCAAGGAGGGCACCTAATGAAGTTGGGGACCAGAGTAGGTTTCTAGAAAGAGGTAAGACTCAGGAAAGCTGAAAAAGAATCCTGAGTGAGAAAGTAGGGCTGGAAAGGGAGCTGTACTCTAGGCAGAGGGAACGGAAGATGCAAAGGCCTAGCTGTTAAGAGAGCAGGCATGTTTGAACAACTGAAACTAGAGCAGCTAGAGCACAGGGCTCTGCTAAGAGAAAAGGATGAGGCTGAAGAGATTGTCAGATCCAAGCTGAAGGGTCTTAGGAGGCACACTGAGAAGTCTGAGCTCATCTTGGGCATTGCCAGACAGAGTGCCAACTGTTAGGCAGCACCTACCACTACCTGTCAGTTTGTCCTACTGTGGCGGCTTGCATGTTGCTGTGATTCTGGAAGTTACGCCAGCAGTATTTAAATGCCAGCAGGGTCACCCATGGTGGAGAGATTTCAGCAGAGCTTCCAGACTAAGACAGACTAGGAAGAAAGGCCTAGAGGTCTACTTCTGAAAAATTAGCCAATGAAATCTTGATGATCCACAACCGATCATGGAGATGGTGCAGGACCGGGCAGCCTTTTGTTCTCCTGTGCCTGGGGGTCACCATGAGTCAGGGCCGACTCGATGGCAGCCAACAACGATGACACCAACAAACCCTGGAATGTGTGACAAAAGGGACTGTGCAAATGTGATCAAGCTAAGGATGTTGAGATGGGAGAAGATCCTCGATTACCTGGGAGGACCCTAAATGTACTCACAAGTGTCCTTAAAAAAATGGAGGCAGAGACAGATTGGACGGAGAAGACAGAAGAGAAGGTGGCCATGTGATGGAAACAGAGGGAAGCAGAGTCTGAGAGAGAAGATGCTACGCCGCTGGCTTTGAAGACGGATGGAGGCACCACAAGCCAAGGGCTGTTAGACGCCTCTAGAGGCTGGAAAGGGCAAGGAAGCGGACTCTCCCCAGAGCTTCCAGAATGAAACAGCCGTACCAACACTTTGATTTTAGCCCTGGAAGACTCACTGCAGACTTCTGACCTTTAGAACTGTAAGAGAATAAATTTGTGTTGTTTTAAGCCACTTGCTGCTGTTGGTTACCCTCAAGTCTCTTCCGAATAGGGTTTTCAAGGCTGTGGTATTTCAGAAGCTGATGGCCAGGCCTGTCTTCCAAGGATGGGTTTGAACTGCCAACCTTCTGGCTAATAGTCAAGCGCTTGACCATTTGCGCCACCCAGGGACTCCAAGAAGTCATCACAAGCCTTAAGCCAGTACATTTGTGGTGATTTGTTACAACAGCCATAGGAAGCCAGTACACCCCTTACGATGCTGTGAGCTGCTGAACGTCAGCCTGGCTGCTCTCTGTATTCTCACCCGACCCTAGCGTTCTGGCACACAGTAGGTGCTCAGCCAATATCAGGCGTATGAAGGGGGTATATGGCAGGTGTTAGAAGTACAGGTCTTAGAGATGGACAAACCTGGGTAAAATTCTGGCTCTGCCACTTCTCAGCTAGGTACCTCGGACAAGTTAAACTCTCTGAGCCTGGTTTCCTCATCTGTAAAACAGGTTGTTGCCTCACAGAGTCCAAGAGCTCATGGAGGTGGGTGTTCAGTGTAAGGCCAGCAAGTTGTAGCAGGGCGAGAATAACAACGCAGAGAAGCTAGGAGCACCAAGGGCGTGTAGCTCGCATGTTTGTGGTAGAGATGCTTGCAAAGAGCCGAGCTCTCTGAAACACTAGCTGTTGATGGTCTCGTTGGCATTAATATTCTGTTCTCCCAGCCACCTGCCAAGGAGCCCTGGTGGCACAGTGGTTAAGCACTTGGCTGCTAACCGAAAGGTCAGCAGTTCGAACCCACCGGTCATTCTGTGAGAGAAAGATGTGGCAGCTGCTTCTATAAAGATTTATAGCCTTGGAAACCCTGTGGGGCAGTTCTACTCTACGGGGTCACTATGAGTTGGAATTAACTCCAAGACAACAAGGGAGCCACCTGCCAGGTGTCTGGGTGGTATAAACAGTTTGTGCTAGACTAACCTAAAGGTTGGTGGTTCAAATCCAGCAGAACCATGACAAAAAGCCTTAGTGATCTGTAAGATTACAGCCATTTAGAACCCTATGGAGCAGCTCTACTCTGAAGCGTGTAGGGTCGCCATGAGTCAGAATCGACTAGATGGCAATGGTTTTTTTTTTTTTTTTTAAATCAAGACCCAACCTAACTAAGCTCTTCTGCCAAATTCTTAACTTCCCCCCTCCTCAAAAGAACAAGAACAATTAAAAAAGAAGCCACCTTGGAAAAGGCTTTAGCCGGTCAGAGCAGGAATGGAGATGCAACAGTCTCCCTGGTTACTGATGACAACATTTACCCCTGAGCTAAGCACAGGTGTGACGCTTCCTGTCTGCTTGGGGCTTGGCTAGCCACCCAGGAAACCACCTGTTGCAGCCTCGTGCTAACTGGGAACCCAGCAGCCTTGAGATGACTCTCTCTGTAAACAGACTATTCCCGCCCCCGCAAATCTGCTTCCCTACAGCGCCTGCCCTTCTCAGGGCGGTCTCATTAGCTGGGTCTGCATGCAGCCTGTCACTAGCCAGAGCCTCGCCTCTCCCAGTTGGGCAGGGCTGAGAATTTTTACTTTCGCAAATAAACGTCAACCCTAGCAGGACACTGGTGCAGGTGGAGTGACACCAGTCCCAGCAAACCCTGCAAAGGGGGGGGGGGACAGGAAATGAACGCAAAGCACATCACCCTTCTGGCCACACATTTCTCAGAAAGAAATGCCCACAGCCTGTGACCCCATATTTCCATTTCTAGGTCTTTGTCCTTATAGACCATCAGAAATGAGGACACAGTTGAAAGTACAAGGAAGGTCAGCACAGCAGGTTGTACTAAAAATGGAAAAACAAAACTGGATTAACCTGGAATGGCCAACAGCACTGAAACCAATCATACCAAGAATTCTCACGCAGCCACCAAAATGATGTTTACCAACGTTTAAGACATGGGGAAATTCTGAGATCCCAACGCAAAATGGGAGCCCTGGTGGCAAAGTGGCTAAGAGCTCGGCTACTAAGCAAAAGGTCGGCAGTTCAAATCCACTAGCTGCTCCTTGGAAACCCTATAGGGCAGTTCTACTCTGTCCTATAGGGCCTCTATGAGTCAGAATTGACCGGACAGCAATGGGTTTGGTTTGGTCTGAATGCAAAGTGAAAACAAGTAGGATGCAAAATTATACATATGACCAACTGAAATAGCTAATGGCAACGGCAAGCATTTATGGAGCGCTTATTGTGTACTTGGCATAAGGCTCAAGGCCTGACACATATTTTATTAAAAAAAGCCCTGCATGGTCTTTGTGTACTGGTCCAGGTTGTTTATTTCTTCATCACAGGCTGGGCCCGTTAGCCCAAAAGCCCACTGGAACCAATTTCGTATCAGTACACATTCAATTGTTTTAAAAATAACCCACTTAAGCAGATTTTTAGTCACTGACAGCCCATCTGCTTTACATAACGGTGAAACTGCACCCAACTGCCCAAGCCAAGACCACTGCCATCAAGTTGATTCCGACTCTTGGCAACCCCTTGTGTTTCAGAGTAAAACTGGGCTCCATAGGGTTTTCGTGACTGTGACCTTACAGAAATAAATCGCCAGGCCTTTCTTCCACAGCACCACTGGGTTGATTTGAACTGTCAACCTCTCAGTTATCAGTCAAGCACAAACCATTTGTACCCCCCGGGGGCCTTTGATATAAGGACCCCAAGCCACTGTTGCCCTTTGGAGCTCTCTGATCCCGAGACTCCCTAACTTGCTGCTAAGGGAGATGGCCTAGACAGGGTAAGCCCCCCCTCTGTCCTGGTGGCTCCCTGCACCCTTTGCCCCTGAAGGGCCTTCTGTGCTTTGGTGCCAATGAATAGCTTGTTGTACAACACTGCTATCTTTTTCCTTGCTCAGCCCAAACTCCTGAGAACTCACTACAGTCTGTACTCACATGGGCTTGTTTAGCCACCACTCTGTGAGGAAGGCCCTATTTTCAGGCCCATTTCACAGATGAGGGAATAGAGGCAGGGAGAAGATAAACGGTCAGCTCAAGATCACTCGGCTGGTGCCACTGGGACAGGTACCCAGAATGCTATGTGACAGCGTGCCCTCACCCTCAGCCGCACCACTGACGCCATGGACGCACTCAGAGGGAGCACGCCTGGGAGGCAAACGCACCAGAACGTGAACGGCGGCCATTTCTGTGGGGTGCCGTGCGGAGTGGTTTTTATTTCCCTCTTTATATTTTTGGTATTTTCCATCTCTCACACAGCGGATGTGCACTACTTTGAAGACCAGGAGCCACGCTATTTTTAAAAGCCTCCAGAGATCCCATAACCTCCCCTGGAATGGTTTCAAATAAAAACAAGAGAAGCAAAGACCAGTGATGAGAAGCAATCCGCCCTCCGGGGACACCCCCTGCATCTCAGGTCACAGGCTCCTTGGCCGTCCGGGTGGTGTAAGTGAAAGCCCTACTGTCTCACATATTGATCTGCCTCCATCCTAGAAGACAATGCCCTTGACTTTGAGTAGCTTCAGGTCAAAACCTGAGAAGAGCTCAGACTTGCACACTCTCAGGGGGCAGGGGGTGCCCCCTAATTGCACCTGCTTTCCAGGCATACACGCTGGTGAGGCAGGGGTGCCCTGTGATCCCACCTGCTTTCCATACTCGCACCCAGATGGTGTGGTGGGGGGGCATCACGGCACCATGCCCCCCACCAAAAACCACCAGCTTTCCCAGGAGCCAGGGTTTGCTGAAAGCTGGAGGCAAACATTCACGGAATAGCAAAAACAAGCATGGGGAGAGCAGGAAGACTTCCAGAAATAAAGGCTTCTAAGCGTACCAACACCCAAAGGGGGCATGGGGAAAGGTTAATTCAATCCCAGCAGGCCCAGCACGGGACAGCCATTGAAAGTGATCATAGGGCCACAGCCAAGCATAAGGAAAAGTAAGTAGGTAAGTTCAGCTGCTAACCTGTAGGTCTGTGCTTTAAGCCCAGCCAGTGGCTCCAGGGGAGAAAAGCCTAGTGATCTGCTCCTGTAAAGGTTACAGCCCAGGAAACCCTGCGGGGCAGTTCTACTCTGTCAAATGGGGTCCCTATGAGTCAGATCTACTCAACAACACCCAACAACAACAAGTGGGTGAATGGCAAAAGCAGAAGGCAATTTTGCACACAGTCTTTCATGCCCACAAGCACAAACAAAAGTATCTGGGAGATCGTTTGAAACAAAAACATAAAAGTGACAATAATTGCGTCAGGATGAATGGGCTGCAAGATAATTTCATTCACTTTTCCTTCCTAGTTTCCAAGCTTTCTCTAATTTGTTTTTAAATCCAATAAACATCCGTGTGTTTGAAGCTCTGCTGGGAAGTCGACCAGGCTCCGGTGGTCACTACTGTCCTCGCTGGACCCACGGCCTGTGGACTGGGATCTGGCTCTGAGTGCCTGACACGCAGTCAGAAGCCCGCTGCGCAAACCCCGGGCTGTTTAGAAGGGTCAAGCAAGCTGAGGTGCTGTCCTCACATGGCCCCCTCTGGCTTGGGATGTGAAAAAATAAATCGATGGCAATGACAAATTCTGGGCTACCGCTGCCCCTGTGAGGCTTAGAATGGGGTCTAGGCCTCCTTCCCTCACCAGGGACTGCAGACTATCAGATGAGCCTGCAGCCCTGGAAAACCAGGCCTGGTATCGTTCTTAGTGGTGAGGAAGGAGGCTGCATAAAGCCTCTCATTTAGCCCTCGGGCTAAGCGTGCTGAATGCTGGCAGAGATGGGGCCCATCTATTGCCTGGCCGGGGGACAAGTGCAGGCTGTAGACTGAGGAAGCGGGGTGCTCTCCACACTCCCACTGAGGACAGGCGGGGAACACTGAGGAGGAGGAGGGCAGGCAAGAAGTCTGGCCCCAAAGGGCAGCCCCACGTCCCCACACAACTGCCTCCCCACACTCCCCCACCCCAAGCAGCCAGGTGAGGGCTGCTGGCCTGGGAAGAATCTAAGATGAGTGGGAGGATCCATCAGTACAATCTATCTGTACCTCAGGCCAGGCACCTGACTAGGCTACAAAGGTGAACGAGACAGATGGTCCCTGCTCCCACCAAGAGAGCATGACTATAGAATTACAGGCTCTGATCCTTGCTATGAAGGAGACGCGAGCCAGGCTCTAGAGTACGATAAAGCCCCAGGGCACCCCTGGAAGGAGAGGGGTTGGGGGAATGGGTGGGGGTGTCTTGCACACAGTCAGTGCCCAGGGACTCACAGTAGGCTGACCCAAGCATGGGGTGGGAAAACCACGTAGGGTGGAAGACAGACCTGGGTCCACATTCCAGCTCCCCTGTCCCTTCCTAGCAGCGTGACCGTGGGCGAGGTACTTCCTGGCCTATAACTTGCAGAAAAGAAGGCTTATTTTAAAGTGAGGAGAAGAGGATTTGGGGGTG
Source organism: Loxodonta africana (assembly GCF_030014295.1). NCBI lineage: Eukaryota > Metazoa > Chordata > Mammalia > Proboscidea > Elephantidae > Loxodonta > Loxodonta africana. The sequence goes on from NC_087351.1 coordinate 108,416,416, forward strand.
AGCCCCTGTGCTGCTTATTTCCCATCTGCACACCCCCCCACCCCAACTTTTTCTTGTACCTGGGAGGCTGACCCCAGTACAGGCCACATCTCCGGGCCCTGGTCCTCCAGCACTTGCTGGGTTCAGCCAATGAGAAGCAGGGGCAGGACGATGGCGGGCAGAGGTGGTCAGATTATCTACCCCCCTACCACCCTCTAGCTGTGGTTTTGGGCAGGGCTGCCTAGGTCTACAGCCCCGGCCCTGCTGAGCCCCTCACTCAAGCTCCAGGCTCCTTGCCTCCCAGGCCTGGAGGTGGCAGAGGCTCTATTACTGCTAGTCCGGGGGTACATCACTGCCCCATGTCAGTGCCCAGCTCCTGCCCTCACCTCAAGCCCTCCCCATTCACCCCTCTGAGTTTCCAGTAGGGATCCTGAAGGATTCAGGACCTACAATAAGCTCCATACATCTTGAGTCATGATTACAAGGTTGAAAGGCACTGACCCTGGGGAAAATGTGTTCAGGCTGTGGTGCTTACAAGCTAACCAGCTGCTGTTGAGCCAACTTCAACTCACAGCGGCCCTGTGTGTGTCAGAGCAGAACTCCGCTGCATTGGGTTTTCAATGGCTGATTTTCAGAATTGCCAGGCCTTTCTTCCGAGGCACCTCTGGGTAAACTCAAACCTCTAATCTTTCAGTCAGCAGTGGAGAATGTTAACCGTTTGTGCCACCTAGGGACTGCACAAGCTGGTTAGTTAGGAGTTAGTAAAGAGGTTGGTACCTGGAAACGGTAAGCAGGGGGCTTCAGAACAACTCGTTTTGAGGTCAGAGCTGCCATTCACTCAAAGATTTCACTTCCTGCATGCCAGGCATTGTGCCAAGTGCTAAAGATAGAGACGCGGGAAGAGACAATCTTTACTCCTGGGAAGGAGCCCAGCAGAGGCAATAGATACATACACAAGTGACTGTGAGAATAGCAAGGGGGAACATGTTAGTTGGCCAAGGGTAGTGTCAGGAGAGGCCTCCCTGAGAAAGGGACATTGAGCTGGGCCTCTTCGGATGCATAGGAGTTCACTGGGCTCAAAGAGCACTCTGAGCAAAGAGAAAAATATGGACAAACACGAGGAGGTGGGAGAAGCCTGATGGGGAAAAGGACAGTGTTCAGATGTTGACCAAAGGCCCAGATCACTTGGAGTGACAGCTGGCCAGTGACAGAGGAATGACTCACAACCAAGTCAAGCTCAGACCCACCTCAGGACCTTTGCACTTGCTGTCTCCGCTGCCCAAAGTTCTTTTCACTGCTTGCAAGTGTGCTACTTCTCATCATTCGCCTCAGAGAGGCTTCCCCGACCACAAATGGCTTCCTATATTTATTTCCTATTGCTGCTGCTAACAAATTATCACAGATTTGGTGACTTGAAACAACAAACATTGATTATTTTACAGCTCTGGGGGTCTGACGTCTGAAATGGGTCTCACTGGGCTAAAATCAGGGTGCCAGCCAGGCTGTGTTCCTTCTGGAGGCTCCAGGCAAGAATCCATTTCCTTCCCTACCCAGTTTCTCCTGGTCGCCACTCGCATTCCTTGTCTCGTGGCCCCCTTCCTCTATCTTCAAAGCCAGCAATGGCCAGTGGAGTCTTTCTCAAGCTCCACCACTGTGACTTATCTGCTTCCTCCCTCCTTGCTTAGAAGGACGCTGTGATTGCATTGGGCCCACCCAGAGCGGCTAGAATAACCTCCCTATCTCAGGATCCCTAACCGGGTCTTCAAAGTCCCTTTTCCAGGTATGGCAATGTATTCACAGCTTCTGAGGATCAGAACATGGGCATCTTGGGGGCCAGTAATCTGACTCCTACACTGCCCCCCACCTGTCACTCTATATCGCTTCACCTGTCTTCATTTTCTTCCATGCACTTATAATATCCAGACTTCGATTATTTACTCACTACTAATGACACAAGTGCAGAAATTACTTCGAAAATCAACAATTCCAGTGGTAAATGGTGGCGCAGTGGTTAAGGGCTATAGCAAGCTATGGCTGCTAACCAAGAGGTCAGCAGTTCGAATCCACCAGCCACTCTTTGGAAACCCTATGGGGCAGTACTACTCTGGGAGGGGGTCAGCCAAGAGTCACTGCCACAACTCCCAATTCTGCCATGTTTTCGCTGTGGGGCTCTGGACCAGTCTCTATCTTTTTAGGTCTTAGTTTTCCCATCTGTAAAATGGGCACAATAACTCCTTCCTCCCTGCTTGTTATGGAAATAAATGAGATAATGTGTATATAATTCCTGGGGCATTCAATGCACAGGAACCATTTTTATTAGTCCTACCATGTTCTCTGTCAATGGTCTCTGGTTATTAATGTCCCAGCTGAGTGGGCACTTGGGAGAACACCATTAAGAGAGGACAGATTTTGAAGATGCCTCAGAGCCAGTCATCCAACCTGTATTTACTCAGTGGGTGACTGTGTGCTAGGCCCACACCACAGAGCTGCGCTCGACAACCCAGCTCACTCTGCAGAGGCCTTGAGCTAAGTGCCTTTCTTTGCTCTAGAAGGATGCCACTGTTGTCTCCGTCTCATGGGAATCTGACACACTGAGAGGGTAAGGGACTTGTCCACGATCCTATAGCCAGGGATAGGTAGACTGGGAGTGGAGCCTAGGCAGTGTGGGTCAGGGCCTGCCCTCATCACCCCAGTGTGCTGCAGATCCCCGACTTTGTCCAGTGCCAGAGCTGTGTGCCAGTCATGGTGGGCTGGGCAGATATGTTACATGGGGCCACTGATGCCTCCTGAAGGAAAAGTTAGGAGATGGGGAGGCAGGAGCAGGATGTTTCAGGCAGCAAATATACATTCTTTCTTTTCCTTTATAGAAACAGAACCCTTTGTTCTTGGGTGAGTACTACAGACTATTTCCCAGCCTCCCTTGCAGTTAGTGCAACCATGTGACTACGTGGTGGTCAATGAGATGTAAGCAGAAATGCCATGAGGTGCTTTACTGAAATCTCCATTAAAAGAGGGCTAGTATGCACTCTCTGTCCCTTCTTTATTGTCCCTTCTTCCATCCTGCTGCTTGAAATGCTGATGTAATGGCTGGAGCACTAGCAGTTATTTTGGGCCCTGAGGTCAAGAGCTACACCTGAGGGATGGCAATACAATGACCTGGAAGGAGCCTGGGTCCCTGCGAATTGTGCGGCACACAGCTGCCATATCAGCTTTGGGCTACCCGGCTCCAGACTTTGACGTGAGGCAGAAATACATTTCTGTCTACGACAATATTATTTGGGGGTGTTCTGCAACTTGCAGCCAAATTTAATCCAGACTGATCTAGAGTGACCCCAGGACTGTCTGACTCCAGGGCCTGTGCTCTTGAATCTCATCTTCCCATTAGTGGTGGAGAAAGAACACACTCTCTAGGAGGCTGAGAAAGACAAAGAAATCCAGCCAATCTGCTCCCAGAGAGCATTCTGGGCTTGCTGCCTGCTAGGGCCTGGAGACAAGGGATGGCCATCCGACTCCCCCCCTGCAGGTGTCACTTTACTAGGCTCGAAAGAAGTCTGTAAAGGCTCATTTACAAGGTAAATCGACGCTTGCTTGGTGCTCAGTGGGGCTCCTGTGGTTTTTATGAGGAAGGGATTTCAAAGATCGGTTTAGAAAAATGATCACATCATTTGTCGCTAGATCAAAAAAGGCCACTTTTGTGCAGCCCTGTTCACACCAACACAACAGCATCATGAAGAGATGGTGATAAGGAGATTCCCAGCTTGTTAGGAGTCTCTCTCTCTTTTAAAAGTCAGCTTCATCGTAGCATAATTGTACACACAATAAAATTCACCCTTTTCTGTGAACATTTCTGTGAATGTTGACAAACAGTCATGTAACCACTGCCACAATCAAGATCTAGAATATTCCATCACCCTAAAAATTTCCTTTGTGCCCTTTGTAGCCAGCCCCTTCCCTTCTCCAAGCTTCTGCAACCATGGACCCATGTTTTGCTTGATAATCTTGCCTTTTCCTGAATCGCATACAAGTGGAATCGTAGTCTGCGGAGCTGGTAGAATCTGGCTTCCTTCACTCAGCACAGCACGTTAGAGACCCATCTGTTTGCTGCATGTTATTTGTCATTCCTTCCTTCTTCTTGCTGAAAAGGAGCCCACTGTCTGGAGGTTCTACTCTCTGCTCATCCATTCCTAAGGTGAAGGCCACTTGGATTGTTCCCTGTTTTTGGTTCTTGTGAACACAGCTGCTATGTACACTCCCCTATAGGTCTTTGTGTGGACATGTTTCCATTTCTCCTTGTAAATACCCAGGAGGGGAACTGCTGGGTCATATGATTGTGTCCGTTTCATTTTATAAGAAACTGCCAAACTGTATCGAAGTGGCTGTTATATTTGGCATTTCCGCCAGCTGTGTATGAGCGCTCCAGTTGCTCCATGGCCTCACCAACACTTGTTGAGGACTATGGTAAAGCCACAGAATCCCAGACTCTCGGAGCTCTCATGATGTCAATGATTGCTCCCCCCGCTGCCCCATCAAGCCCAGTGCACAACTGGCTCCTGCTTGCAGTTCTCCCTCTTCTTCCTCAGCTCCCCCACAACAGGCTTTCCACCCCCAGTTAAGCACAAACACAAAGAAGGGCTCCTTTTCTCTCTGAGCATTGTTTAGATAGAAAGAGCTCCCTGAGCACGAGCTGATGGTTTCTGCTCAGCTTTTCCCAGGATAACCCACCCCTGCATCACAGGGGTCTCCTCTGAGCCACAACAAGCCTCTCTCCTGTCTCACCTGCCACCCCTGAAGACCTAACCAGTTCAGGAAGACAAGGGGACTGTTCAAGGGACCACAGAGCCACCTAGGGACCCCAAAGACAAGGGGTAAGGCAGGCAAAGGGGTGGTAACCCCACTAACAGTGACCCTTCCACTTGCCAACTCCATCTCCCCCAAAACAAACGATCTTTATAATGAAGAAAGAAACTTTCCACCCAGGTTAAATAAACCTTATTTGTAAATATATAAATATATTTATATTTTTATAAATTAATAAATATATTTATATTTAATTATAAATACATAAATAGGGTCTTTGCAGATGTAATCAAGTTATGATGAGATCATACTAGAGTAGAAAAAACCAGTTGCCGCCAAGTCGACTGTGCTCCATAGGATTTTCAAACTGCTGATCTTTCAGAAGTAGATTTCTAGGCCTTTCTTCCAAGGCACCTGTGGGTAAACTCGAACCTCTAGTCTTTCAGTTCGGTGGCCAAGCTAACCATTTGCACCACCCAAGGACTCCTTATGGGTTCGATCCAAGTTTTCCTGATTCCAAGACACCTCAGAATTGGGATGCGGATTAACTAAAAAGAAGAGAGAAGAACTGATGCATTTGAATTGTGGTGTTGGCAAAGAACACTGAATAAGCCACGGTCTGTCAGAAGAATGAACAAATCAGTCTTAGATGAAATACAGCCAGAATGTTCCTTAGGAGTGAGGATAGTGAGACTTCGTCTGGCTTACTCTGGACACATCATCAGGAATGACCAATTGCTAGAGAGGACATCAGTTTGTAAAGCAGAGGGCCAGCGAAAATGAGGGCAACCCTCAATGAGATGTATTGACACAATAGCCGCGACAAGGGACCCAAATATACCAAAGATCACAGAGATGGTGCAGGACGGGGCAATGTTTCATTCTGCTATATACAAGGCCACCATGAGTCGGAGCTGACTCAATAGCAACTAACAAGAACAAGAAGCCATGTGGACACCCCAAGCCTGACATCTGTCAAGCTCTCCAGAATTTCTCTCTTTTTCTACTGGCAAAGCCTCTCGTGCAAAGTCACAGGACAATCAGAGATTCAAGGCCCAGCTGCAAGAGTGTTACCTGATACCCAATACCCGGCACTTCCACCCCATATATCATGTCTCCTACTGTCCCCGTGGGCCACAGGGGTCTGATGAGCTGGCAGGGAGGGGCACAAAAGTCAATCCTAGGGTGATCCTGGTAGATGCTGAGCCTCTGCCAGCCCTGAGCTTCTGCCCAGCCATTTATGGGAGGGAGACCAGAGGTCCTGAGAACTAGAAGCCCTGGGCAGCTTCCTCCCTTGCCCTCCTGGCCCCTTGCCCATTCTTCTCCATGGACCCCTCCCTTTCTGCCTCCCTGGGATTCTCTTAAGCAGAACTTGGACCAGGAAGAGAGAAGTGGGAGGAGAGCTGGTATCTCATCTCCTGGCAGCAGCTGGTCCAGGAGGCCTGGGGCTGGGCTGAAGGCAGGCCCTTCCAAAGGGAGAGCTCCTTTGCCATCAGTGCTTCCAGATACTTAGTGTAAATCACATTCTCGAGCCTCGGTTTCTTCATCTGGAAAATGGGGGACTTGATAACAACACCTCACTCCCAGGTGGTTGTGAAATGCAGGTACTTCACCTTGCACGCCTAGCACAAGGAGCGGAGGTGTTGACAATGGCACACTTCATTCGTTTATTAATCTCCTGCTGTGTGCTGGCTGCTCTCTGTGGAGTCAACAGTGCTCGGTTCTCCGAGTGAGCTTGGGGACCGGCAGCACCAGCATCACTGGGGAATTTGTTAGACATGCAGATTCTCAGGCCCCATCCCAGACCTGCTGTTGCTGCTGCTAGGTGTGTGGAGCAGATTCCGACTCACAGTGACCCCATGTGATAGAGCAGAACTGCCCCACAGGGTTTCCTAGGCTGTGATCTTCACAGGAGCAGAGCGGCTGGTTAGCTGCCACACCACCACCAGGGGCAGGCCCAGGCATCAGGGGCTAACAGGCCCTTCAGGAGATTCTGACGCACCTGAGTCAGGTTTCTCAGCCTCAGCACTGTGGACATTCTGGGCTGGATAATCCTGTCATGTGGGGGCTGTCCTGTGTGTTGTAGGACACTGAGCGACATCTCTGACCTCCACCCACTAGATGCCAGTAGCACCCCCTCCCCAGCTGTGATGACCAAAAAGATCTACAGACACTGCCAGTTATCCCTGGGGGATAAAATCACCCCCACTTGGTAACCATTGATCGATGTTTGAGAACCACTTCCTCCAAGTAGCTCTGTGAAGACTAAAGCAGAGTCCCTGCCTCCAGAAGCTTCCATGGGAGCTGTTTTCAGTAACAGCAACCTCCCTTGATGGAGTTACCAGCTAGCAGCCAAGCCTTCTATGGAATGGTTATACCATAGGAGTAACTAGGATAGGGCAGGTATTGCACCTGCCCTGGGTGCGTGGCGCCACTGAGCAGTTTCTATTCACTCCGCATGGCAAGTGGCGTATCTACAGAAATAGTGCCTATGGCAAGGATTGAAATTGTGCCCTTGTGCAAACATCTGACGCCCATCTTTTAGATAACTTTACCATAACATCAGCACAAAAATACAAGTCAAGCTCGTTAATCTTTTAATTAACACGTTACTGTGCTTAAGGAAGGACTGCTTAGTGGTGCCACATGCCCAGGGCTGGTGCAATAGCCTAGATACGCCACGGGTGTATACCATCTTTTCCCTAAGTGGTCCAACCTTCTTAACAAGGTAATGGAGGCTTGAAGATGTCCTACTACTACGAGGCAGCACCAGAATTTGAACCCAGCTGTTGGCTCCAAGCTGAGTGATGTTCACCCGGTACCACGCTACCTCCTACTTGGGTTGGTTCCTACGATTAAATCCAGGGCATCTCAGACCTGACATGAGGGTCTCTCTCCTTCCCTCTCCTCACAGTAGCGACATATCGCCCCTCGGTTCCCTTCCTCAGGAAGCCTCACCCACATACATGGTTTCACCCACTCAGGCCACTCTGGGATCCCATTGCATTCATGCCTGCCCTCCCCAGGCAGCCACCGAATCACCTCCCTGTGACTGACATAGGCTGGGGCCAGAGGGGCTGAGGAAGCTCAAGCTCAGGAGAGGCTGCTTTGCTCATTTTGATTGGTGATTTCCGCCCAAGTGATGAAGGTCTGGAGGGTCCAGAAACCCATCCTCAGTAGAAGGGGAATGGCAGTCCCATGCATAACATTCACCACGAATGTTTATCAAGAGCCATAAAATGTCTGACACAGTCGTTCCTTTTCAGAGAATCTATCCTGAGAAATACCACCAGGTATGGATTGAATTGTGTCCCCCCAAAAGATACGGTGAAGTCCTAACCCTGGGTACCTGTGAACGTGACCTTGTTTGGAAGAAGGGTCTTTGAAGATGTTATCAGCTAGGTTAACATGAGGTCATACTTGAGTAGGGGGGCCCTAATCCAACCCAAGTGTGCCCTTACAGAAGAGACACAGAGAGACAGACAAGGAAGATGACCGTGATGATTGAGACAGAGACTGGAGTGATGCATCCACAAGCCAAGGACACCAAGGATCACCAGCTGCCGCCAGACAACAGGAGAGAGGCATGGAACAGATTCTCCATCAGAGCCTCCAGAAGGAACCAACACAGCTGACCCTCTGATCTCGGACTCCCAGACTCCAGGGCCCTGAGGCAATAAACTTCTATTCTCATAAGCCACCCAATTTGTGGTGCTTTGTTACCACAACTATTACATCACCCCAAAGTCGAGATGCCTTTACCAAGCAAGGTGCCCCACAAGGCAGCTCTAGTTGGAAATCAGCCCATCGTCCAGAGGAAGCTGGGTCAGAGCACCCCCACCTGTGTACTCAGAGGGGCCCTCGTCCAGCACGGGGAGCAGAGGGGGCCTGTCCAGCAACACAGAAGGAGCAATAGATAGATTACAAGGAAAAATAAAAAGCAAGACTCGAAGGGATGATGACTATGAGTGTGAAAAACGTGTATCATATGACCGAAGGCCAGAAGGAACAACATGAAGGTCACAGCACCAGTTGGGTTAAGGTGGTGGCCAAAAAATGTGGTTACCCTGCTTTTATAACTACATAAAAACAAACCCATTAATTGCCACAGGTGATTAACGAGGCGGATAATCCCCACAGATGATGTCATCATGGTGAGCCAGCTGCTGTACACACATTATCAATATGGTGGGCACGCTTCCTGCCAATCACAGAGGAGGGAACAGGCGGAGGTTAGGTGACTCGCCCTCAAATCTGGCTCCGTGGTTGGCTTCTCTGTGTGGCTAGTACACGTGACGGCTCTAATTTCAGACAAAACACTCTTTAAGGGCTGTGGTGTGTGTCCCTCCTGCCTCCCTCTCTCTTGCCTTCAGCCTCTGTTCTATCAAACCAAAAAAAAAAAAAAACTGTTGCCATGGAGTTAATTCTGCTCATAATGACCCTATAGGACAGAGCAGAACTGCCCCATAGGGCTTCCAAGGAGCAGCTGGTGGATTCAAACTGCTGACCTTTTGGTTAGCAGCCAAGCTCTTAACCACTGCACCACCAGGGCTCTGTTGAACAACTGCGCCCAAATGGCCACCACTAGCCAACTGTGCTGACCCAGTATCCTAATCACCATCTTAGCTTTAGCTTCAGAATTTCTAGATCTCAACCCACCAGAGGTCCAAACAGATGGGGAGGTAGGGTGCCCTTGGCACCCGAGAGAGAATTCTGGGCGCATGCCTGACCCATCTGTCCAGCGGCCTCTGGTGTCCCTGCACCAGGTGTAAAACATCAGATCCAGGTCCCCAGCCTGCATCCTGCCTCCTAGGGCTCAGGACAGGGCAGCACCAGTGTATCTGACTTGGCTGCAGCTGGGTACACAGGGGCAGCTTGAATGACTCCAGAGCTACCATCACCAACAAACTGTGGTAAAGAAAGAACATCACCAAAGGCAAAGACAATACCAAAAAAAAAAAAAAATGCTACCTGTCACAATGGAGACGTCAGCCATAGATTACTGAAAGGCGGGGAGTGTGACAGGTATAGAACTCCTATAGGTACAGGAGCTTCATGTCCAGCCTTCTATTTAACACCCCATATGGACAGCGATATCCACCGCCATTTTACACATGAGGCATTTGAGACTTGGAAAGGTGAACCAACTTGCCTGGGGTGGCTGGTGATGCTAGAATAGGCGAGTTTCTTTCCTCTGACCAAGTCAGGGGTCAGGCAGAGGTCAAGGGTCAGGAATCCCCTAGAGACTATCAGGGCTAACCATGGGACAAGTAAGGTCCAAGGGTTCGGGGTTCAAAAGCACTGCGCAGTTGAGGAAGAAGGGAAACAACGGCGCACTAATATCTGAGAATTCAAGTACTCAAGGTTCTCGGAAATTACAGCCTAAGCTAGTGCCGCCGAATCGAAAAAAATGCAGGTTATACACTCAGTGTTAAATGTTCCAGTCGTCGGGTTACAAAGAGTAGAAAGAGGTGAAATTCATTTTAATAGTATATTTTATTTAACCCACTATACCCAAAATATTATCGTTTTGACATGTAAGCAAATATTAAATTTTTTTTTTTATTTTGCTTTTTACTGTACTTTAGATGGAGGTTTACTGAGCAAATTCAACATTAAAAAATTATTCACAGAATGTTTCGCCTTCTTTTTTTTCATACTGTCTTTAATTATTGTGCATGTTTTATCCCCCCGGCACATGTCACCATGGGCTAACGTCATGGCAGTACAGGTCTAGCCCCTCAGTCTATACGGATGGGCAAAGAGGAAAGAAATGCCACCAGGGCCACACGGGTGTCAGTCACAGAGCCAAAGTCAACAGCGGTGGGGGAATCATTGTGCCTTAGTGGAAAGAGCAAAGGTTTTGGACTGAGAAAAACTCAAGGCCAAATTCTGACCTTGTCACTGACTAGCTGTGTGACCACGGACCTTTTACTTGACATCTCTGGGCCTCAACTCCCCATCTGAAAAATGGAGATTAATTCCCCTACTCAGATAGTTGTTACGAGAATTAAATACAAAATACCTAGCAGAGTCCGTGGCATATAGTAGGCATCTGATGTATGGTAACATATTGGTGATATTTGTTGTTGTTAGGTGCTGTCAAGTCAGTTCCGACTCATAGCGACCCTATATGTACAACACAACAAAACACTGCCTAATCCTGCGCCGTCCTCACAATCGTCGTTATGCTTCAACCCATTGTCGCAGCCACTGTGTCAATCCATCTATGAAGGGTCTTCCTCTTTTTCGCTGACCCTCTACTCTACCAAGCATGACGCCTTTCTCCAGGGACTGGTCCCTCCTGACTGGTGATATAAGCGGTGAATATATTCCCATCTTCATCTTCGTCATCAGCTTCGTCATCTTTTTCATCATTTTAATCATCTCCAAACCAAAAAATACTTGAAGGGAGTGGTCGTTCCTGTCTTGGGGGCAGAACTGCACTGGAGTGGGACAGGGGCAGGAAAAGGGGATGGAAGAGATGGGTGTGAGGGACAGAGAGGGAGGAGGGGAGACCTCCATGGGGCATGCCCCAAAGCATGTTGTTGTTTTGTGTACCTTGGAGTCGATTTCTACTCAAAGCGACCCAATAGGACAGACCATAGCTGCCCCACAGGGTTTCCTACGCTGTAATCTTTACAGGAACAGATCACCGAGTCTTCTCCCACGGAGTGACTGGTGGGTTTGAACCACTGGCCTTTTGGTTAGCAGCTGAGCACTTAACCACCCTACCACCAGGGCTCCTCCCCTAAAGCACACAGATGAAGAAAGCAAAGGCCACCCCAAATCCGTGGGTCACTATCAGGGCCAGCCCTGCAGTATCAATGCTGGAGAGCCTCTTAAGCACTGAGTTAGTTTAAAGGAAAACAGGCCTTCACGGACCTTCTGATTTCTCTGAAAATGACCCAGGGCCGCAGGCTATTGCTTCCCTGAGTGGAAAAAATCCAGAACCTCTCCCTCCCACCCCAAAGATGACCCATTCTTACCCAGGGCAGGACACGAGGGCTCTGCTCTTGGTGCTCCTAACCTAACACAACTGCTAACACAACCTTTGTTGGCCCAAGTTGATGGGGCTGTGTCCCTGAGCTATGCTCCTGTCCACCTCAGGCTCTGTGCAGGCTGTGCCTCTGCACGGAACATTCCTCCTCTTCCTTCCATCTGGCTAACTCCAACGAGGTCCTCTCATTTCAACTTAAAATGCCACCTTCTCCCAAATGCCTTCCATGGCGCCCCACCCAATCTCTTGTCAAACACTCTCTCAATAGTCCTGTCACAGCTTGTCATCACACCCTGAAGGCACCAAGAGGTGACTGATTCCCTCACCTCCCACACAGCCAAGTCTGGGTCTGTTTTCCTCACTTCTCTAGCCCCGGTGCCTTGGGAGAGTCCCTGGCACCAAACAGGCGCTAAATAAATATTTGTAGGAAGTTGCTGTTGCGTGAAGTTAACTGACGATCCAGAAGGGCTACTGTTAGTTTGACTTGAAGAGAAAACACTGTATTTTGGAAAACAGAAAGAAAAGTTGCACCCATCTGCACCTGATGCATTAAGTAATTTTCCATGGAGTAATCCAGAGAGGTCGCACGTTATTGCGTCACTGAGTTGAACTCTTCCAACAACTGGGGACTACTTGGGCACAATGGACATGATTCATGGAAGAGTGATTACATCACCTATTGATTTTCCAAGAGCATCAACACTGGAGCTTCATGTCAAAGAGTCTTTTGAGCAAGGGGCACATGTAGTAACCACAGCTCTGTTGTCTCCCAGGATGGAAATAGCTCTTTACAGTAGCACAGACTCCCCCTTCATCATACACATCTTACCCTCATTGTTTTCAGTTGGGCGGTTCCACTCCCAGGTAGACATGTGGGGATAGCTTTGATTGTCACATGGCTGGCATTTAGTGGGCTCCATGAGGGATACTAAATCTTCTGCAGTATGTGGGACATCCCACTCAAGGAAGGCCACCCTGGACTGAAGCCAAAATACCCCCCCGCCCCCGCCAACACTCACACGCTGAGAAACACTGGCCCTCAGGTCTCCGGAGTGAAATAACTGCACAAAGAAAATGAGCCAAAAAGAACCCAACCAAAAACCAAACCCATTGCTGTCGAGTCGATTCTGACTCATAGCCACCCTATAGGACAGAAGAGAACTAGCCCATAGGGTTTCCAAGGAGCAGCTGGTGGATTTGAACAGCTGATCTTTCGGTTAACAGCCAAACACTTAACCAACTGTGCCACTAGGGCCCAGAATCAAAAACGACAAGTTGTTATTAATAGGACCCTACCCCCTGTGAGGAGCCCCTAGTGGCACAGTGGTTAAGTGCTCAGCTGCTAACTGAAAGGTCAACCCACCAGCAGCTCCACGGGAGAAAGATGTGGCAGTCTGCTTCTGTAAAGATTACAGCCTTGGAAACCCTATGGGGCAATTCTACTCTGTCCTATAGGGTTTCTATGAGTCGGAATCAACTTGATGGCAAAGAGAACAGGCGTACCCTCTGCAGGGGCCTCTGGCCCCCCCGCCCCAGGCTACACCAGCCACCTTCTTGAACATTCCTGGCATCTTCCTGCCTCTGCACCCTGGCTCACACCAATCTCTCCCCTGGAGGGCCATCTCTGCCAATCTCCACCCACCTGTCCCCACCCAACACAAGCTCCTACTGTATGACACCTTCCTGGACCATTCAACCCCAATAATCTCTCTTACCTCCAAAGAATTCCAGTCTTGATCTAAACAAGTCTCTTAGTACTGCTCAACCACTGCCATGCGATCTCCGCAACATGATCCCGAGTATAGACACCAGGCCCCACGTGTGTTCTGTTCAGCTCAGTACACAGTACAGCCCCCAAATATTGATAGGCTCATTCATTCTTCACCTCATTCATTTAAGCCCCTATCAAAATACCAACCACCATACCAAAAAAATAACTTAAAATCTTCTTGAAATGAAAAGAAGAAAAAGAAAACATTTATTCAAAAGGCCTGTGTTCGTTTCCTGTGGCCCCTGTAACAAACCACCACAAATGGGGCAGCTTAAAACAACAGGAAGGTATTATCCCACAAGCCTGGAGGCTAGAAGTCCAAAATCAAGGTATCAGCAGGGCCATGAGCTCTCTGAAGGGGTTAAAGGAAGAGCCTCCCTTGTCTCTTCCAGCTTATGGTGGCTACCAGCAATCCTTGGAGTTCCTTGGCTTGTAGACACATCCCTCCAATCTCTGCCTGTGAGTCCCATGGCCTAATTCTCTGCCTCTGTGTGTTCTTTCCAGTCTTTTATGAGGACACTCTTATTAGTCTCAGGGCCCACCTCAACCTAGTATGACCTCATATTAATCGTTACCCTAATCACATCTACAAAAACCCTATTGCAAATAAGGTCACATTCTGAGGTCCCAGGTGGACCTGGATTATTGAGGGGACAATAATCTGCCCACTACAAGGCTCTACTTACCACTACCATCTGTAGCTATCAAGCTGATTTCAACTCATGGCGACTCCACGTGTGTCAGAGTAGAACTGTGCTCTAAAGGGCTCTCAATGTCTGATTCTTCAGAAATAGATTGCCAGGCCTCTCTTTTGAGGCACCTCTAGGAGGCCTCTAACCTCCGATCTTTCAGTTAGCGGCCAAGCACTTAACTGTATGCACCACCCAGGGACTCCTATCTACTACTAGGCCTTCTCTTGTTTTAACTAGACGCTCTTAACATCTTAACATGCATGACTTCATTTAATCCCCCAAAAGGCCCCGGAGGGCACTGCTGTTATTAAAGACACGTCACGGACAGAAAAGACCCAAACTCCACAGCTCACATAACTTGCCTAAAGTTCACAGCTACAAAGTGAGGAGCTAAAACTCCAACCCAGGCCTGGCTTCAAACACCTTCTGTTTCTACTGGGGGCCAGCAAGCCTCTCTTTTCTCTGGTTTTATTCTTATTGATCAACTGTGTTTACCCGATAAGAGCTGGAGGGTAACAAGGCACCATTTCAGGGGTCCTGGAAGGTCATGTTGTGTATCGATTCCGTCTTTACCGGAATCTCCAAAGTGCGTTTCACAATGCTTCCTCTCCCAGGTAACCTGACCCATGGAAAAATCTAGAAGATCAAGTAAAGTCAACCTGCCAGTGTCTGATGGAGGCTCCAGCAGGATAATCTTTAATCTTGCCATGAAGAATAGCTTAACTTTAAAAGCTCGGCACCAGCCAGTTCTCCCCAAGGCAGCCTGTGGCTTGGGGCTTGGGAAGGTTTTGTAAAAGCAGGCAGGGCTCCAACCTCCAACAGTGTGGAAATCAAACACTCAGTTCCTGAAGCTTAGTTTTTCTCTCCTGAGGTGCCTTGTGCAGGACAGGCCTCGGCTTTAAAACAACAAAAAAACAACAGCACGTGTATGATGGTTTGCGCCGGGTGTCAGATTAAAATTCCACCAGACAGGCCAAGAGAAGTTTGAACCTGCTGACCAAGGATTTGGGGCCTGGGGTGGGCCCCCATGGGGAGCTTGTTGATGAAACTCCCTCAACCTCTGCAGCTGCCCCCACCCGTACGCCTAGCCCTCAGGCCTTGGGGCCCCCACTGGGAACCCCAGTGTGACCAATACCCCCTTCCCAATTTCCCCGATGTCTCCTGGTAACCAGGATTCAGCAGTAGTACCTAAAAACTGTCAAAATGGAACCAACAGGTATCGTCAGACTAGCCAACAGGTCAGACTCTAAGTCTTCAAGGTGAGAGTGAACACAGAGCACACTCTCCAGCATCCTACCCCAGTGGGAACAGCTGGTCGGTTGTTCAGAATACTCAGAAAGGCAAGGGACTGACTTCCCAGAAGGGAGGGCAGATTCAACCCAAGCTTCTAATTCCAGTATCTTTCAACAAGCCACTAAAAGCTAGAGCAAAGGGACTTAGTGTTTTTGTACGGATGCATGTAGAATATAAACCCTAAAGGATGGGGAGAATGGAAGAAGGGAGAAGAGCAACACACTTCTGGGGGGCGCAGGTCGGGGAGCAGATGGACAAGTAGTAACTGATTCAGCAAACTCAAGCAATCTACAACCTAGGTGGCACCGGGGAAAGACAAGAACCAACCCAATTTACGACCCAGAAGTCCCAAAGGTTCAGAAATTAGTGGTAACAGGTGTCTCGGTAAGTGGGGTTGGGGTGGACAGATGCAGGAAGAGGACTAGATGACAGAAGCAGTTGGAGCCCCTTATCCCTCCCCCGTGGTGGCCGCTGTGTGACTGTCCCTCCCCCAACAGCCAGGAGACTGGGAGTTTATTTTCTAAAAGGGGGTAAAACAGAAGGTCTTAGGGTCAACAGTGAAGGTGGGAATTGTACTGGAAACAGGAGGATTAAGTGATTCTATGCGTGTTGGGTGCAGAGACATCCCCCGTCCAGCCCTCTTTCCCTTCTCAGCTCCCAGATCCCGGCAGCCTGGTGTGATCTTCCAGATAGGAGTCTGCAAGACTCTTCTATGGGCAATCTGGCCATCCCAGGAAGAAAGACCTACAGATACTGATGCAGGGGCTCCTCATGAAACAACCCAGCAGAGCACTCATCAGAGAAGTTTCCAGAAAGCCAAGAAGCTCCCACTTCATGGACTCAGAGCTTCGAGGACATCTTTTAGTCCCCAACCCTTAAATATAATAAGACGACCAAGGATTATCAGACAGGTAAAGAAAGAAGCCTTTAACATGAAAGTTGTAGACCCAAACAGACAGACATAAACGAAGAAGAGACAAAGCCATGCAGAGAGTAAGGAGACGTACACACATACAGTGTGCCCGGCAAGGCTCTAAACCCTTTGCCTCCAGTACCTCATGTGATCATCACAACAACTCTTGAGACAGGCATCAATATGACTATTCCCACTTTACAAATGATGTGCTTGAAGAACAGAGAGGTTAAATAACTTGCCCAGAGTCAAAAAGCAAGTAAGTGGCAAAGCTGGGATTCGAACAAGGTGATCAGTGCATGCTCTCAACCACTGTGTTAACTGCCTTTCAAAGCCCCATCACTGTGCTGCCGCTGCTGCCACTGTCCATCATTAATATCCTCGGTGTGTAAGAGGAGATACCGCAGCCATCAGACAAGAGCTGGCTTGTCTAAAGAATAAGAAAGAGCTCTTGCAAATTAAAAATGTGATAGATTAAAACATAGAATATGAAGCTGATGAAATATCCCAGAAAGTAGAGCAAACAGCAAAACGGATAGAAAATGGAAGAGATAAGAAAACTAGAAGATCAGTCCAGTGGGACCAATATCCAAATGACAGGAGTTCTAGAAGGTTAGAGAAAACTAAGGAGAAGAAATCATAATAGAATAATCCAAAAAAACATCCAGGAACTGAAGGACACACTTTCTGGATATAAAGTTCTCACAAAGTGCTCAGCATAACAGATGAAGAGATCAGTACCAAGGCAGGTCATCTCGAAGTCTCAGACCACTGAAGAGAAAAAGAGGGTCCTATGGGGTTGATAAGTTTCCAGAGAGAGGAAAAAAAAAATAAATAAATACAGGCCACACACAAAGAATCGGGAATGACTTCTGACTTCTCAACGCCAACCACAGAAGCCAGAAGACACAGGAGCAAAGCCTTCAAAACTGAAGGAAAATGATACCTAACCTTGAGTTTGATACCCAGCTAAATTAGCAACCAAAAAATTAGAGAAGAATAGATTCATTTTCCCATGTGCAAATTCTCAGAAGATGTACCACCCAGCACTCTTTCTCAGGAAAGATATGCTCCAGCATACAAGAGATTACCCCGTAAGAGGAAGACAGAAAACACAAAATCCAGGCCAGGAGAGAGGTGAAGGGAACCACAGATGAAGGTACCAAAGATCCCAGGTGACAGCTGGGGCCCAGGTGTGGAGGTGACGAGTCCAGATAGGAGCAGGTCAGTGAACTCAGACCTGCTCAAGAGGAGCAAACCCAGAGCATTTACTGATGCAAGCAAACAACGTGAGGGGATGTCTAGAAGGAGAACAGAGAGTTTGGGGAAGAATTAAGGAGCACATACACCAACAACAAAAGGACAATTTTTAATTCCAAGGAAAACAAAAAGTAGGGCAGGAAAGTAAAAGCGATGGTCATTTACTACATGGCTAAGCTCTGAATAGCAGTGACCTTATCATAACAGAAAAACCCTAATTACTGATCTTAATAAAATCACAATGTAAACGTACTGAGAAGGTGGGGGGATAGGAAAGATTTGGGGTTAAAGAGGCAAAGAGGAGACCTACGTCTTTAACTTCCACAGTAAGAAATCAGAGCCTATAAATAAAAAGCAAGATGAGGCAAAGCACATATGCTGTTTAGAAAAATACCAAAGTCATCAGCTAAACAAGTGTGCGATGATTGCCTCCGGGGGAAGGGGAAATGAGAGAAGATGCTGTTTTTCCTGCAAACCTGAGAGAACTCCAGTCATGAATGACCTGGAAAAAGCAAGGGCAGGCATTGAGGAAGCCCTTTACCCACACGTCCTCAGGGAATGCTCCAATGACCAGCAGAAGTTGGGATTATCCTCCATTTTCACCAAAAAGACATGGCAGGCTCAGAGACACCCACGGTCGATGCTAAAAAGCAGTTCAAATCCACTTCTGCTAGATCCTGGGGTCTATACTTTCCCCCTGATTCTACTTTTTCATGCATTCAACAAATACATATTGAGCACACACGGGGCCCAGAATAGGAGGCTGAAGCCTGAGACACAGCAGTGGACAAGGGCAGGCCCAGTGCCTGGCCCAACAGGGCTTCTGGTCTACCAGGGCAAACCAGCACTAAACAAGCTTTCATGGTCTGAATCTACTCAGGAAACCACTCGTCTGATTCCTGCTCTTCCTTTCCTCACCCCCTCTGCTAGTCTGTCATCCTGGTGTCTTCGCCCCCCACAGGTAAGCCATCATATACCATTTCATGGGACAGCATTCCTGGGAACTCAACGGACACCATCGTCTCGGCCTGCCAACACCCTGCCATCTCCCCCAGTGCCCAAGGCCTTCAGCTTTGATTGGCAAGGTGTCATGTTTTGTCTTGTTTGAGATTATAGTCTCCAAGGGAGAGCTCAACCCAGCCCCTCTGTCCATGAAAGAAGAGTGAGTACCCTGTGCAGATGGGCCCCAGCAAGTGCTGGTGGGTCTGGGAGGGTGGGGTAAGTCTCTGAGAAGACCAGAATGCAGAACAAAGCCTCAGATCTGCTGCTCACTAGCTGTAGGATGGGGTGAGGTTGCTGAACCTCTGTGGGCCTCCGTGTCTGTATCTGTGAAGTGGGCATGTAACAGCAACCTGGGAGAGTTATAGTAGGAAAAAATGGCACATGGAGAGGACGGCTGCCATGAGTTGGAATCGACTCGACAGCAGTGGGTTTGGTTTGGTACTTCACAATCTGCAATCACCAAACTACACGCCAGGATGAGGAGGGTGGCATGGTTTCCTGTGGCTGCCTCTGGTCACTTCAGCCCTAACGCACCCTGTGGGGACTTCATGATTTCAACCACTTCAAATGGGAATCTTGTCCCCACTCTTCTCAGATCTGCCCAGGGAATCACAGGACATCGTGCAGGGACTGAGACAGTGTGAGGAGCTTGGTGTGCAAGGGGCTATAAGTAGGATGAGCTAAGTCACTGAATCCACTCGGTAAGGTTCAATACCCAAGATGGCTGACTTCTGGCCCAACCTCCTTTAGCCTGGGGCCATCTTTCTTTCTGAGTTCCAGGTCAATTGCCCGGAACACAACCAGCTGGGCCTTGATCTAGCACTGGCCAAATCTCTCCTCATTCTTTCCTTCTCCCCCAAATTCAAGTCCTTATCAGCCCTCTTCTTACTGTCTCCCACCCCCAACTAACTTCATCTTCCCAGACTTAGCTCTGATTCCTGCTTCTACTACTTACTAGCTTAGTAGCCTGGCACTTGGGACTTAACGTCACTCAGCCTGTTTTCTGGGGTAGAGACAATGCCCACCACAGGGGTTGTTCTGAGGACTGAATGAGTACTTTGTAAAGGTTTAGCACAGTGGCTGTACAGTGGTCGTCTTCCTACCTCCACCTCTGCACACCCCTAACCGAGACACCAATACCCCATAGCCAATTAAGACGATTCCTGAGTTAATTTTTTTTTTATATTGCATGTTATGCATTTTGCAACAACGACACTCCAAATTATCTTCCGTTAGCCAAACTGGGGCTTCTTCCTGAGCCATCCCGATGAGGAAGGGGTCACACCACAGTGTAAGAGAACTTGTCCAGCCACACTGCCGTCTTTATCATACTGTGCATTTGGCCAATTACTGGAGCATTTTATTGCATTTCACCCCCTTTTTTTTTTTTTATGAAAACGAGTAGAAACAGAAAAAAAATGAAAGTGTCGTTATGGGTGATCGCATTGGCTTCATTAACCTCAATGTCATGGAGACAATGACAGAACCAAAACAGAAGGGTTATGGGGCTGACCAAGCACTCGACTAAGTAAGAAACCCAGTTGTTGTCAAGTCAGCTCTGCCTCATGACGACCCCAGAGTATCAGGGCGGAGCTGGGCTCCACAGGGTCTTCAGTGGCTGCTTTTTTGGAAGTAGATCACCAAGCATTTCTTTTGAGGCACGTGTGAGTGGACTTGAAACTCCAACCTTCCAGTTAGCAGCTAACTCTTGGCACTACCCAGGGTCTCTGCTCAATTAAGACAGAAGGGGAAGTTGCGGAAAATGCACAAAATGCTAGAAGTACAATATGGTATCATTCAAACATGTCTACACAGTGGGGCCTGATGGGGATTTTTCCATTCTCTAGGAGTTGAAGCCCCTTCGTAACCTATAAAGGAGCCCTGGTGGCACAGTGGTTAAGTGCTCGGCTGCTAACCAAAAGGTTAGCAGTTGGAGCCTACCAGCCACTCTGCAGGAGAAAGATGTGGCAGTCGGCTTCTGCAAAGATTGTTGTGTGTCAAGTCAATTCCGAGTCAAATCAATCCTACAGAATGGAGTACAACTGCCCCATAGGGTTTCCTAGGCTGAAATCTTCATACGAACAGATAGCCAGGTCTGTTTTCTCGCAGAGTGGCTGGTGGGTTCCAACTGCTAACCTTTTTGGTTAGCAGCTGAGCACTTAACCATTGCACCACCAGGGCTCCTCCATAAAGATTACAGTCTTGGAAATCTTATGGGGAAGTTCTACAGCATCTTATAGGGTCCCTCTGGGTGGGAATTGGCTCCAGGGGTCCGGGTTTTGGGGTTTTGGCTTCACAACTTCTACGTCCAGCCTTCTACACTTAACATCTGATATGATGCAATCAATGTAGGGAACGGCCTACAAATCAATACTCTAATCTTGTTCTCTTGTTTTCTAAACAGACTTTGTTATTTCACAGAAAGTAAAACACTGTTTACCCAAAATATCCAGGGTATGACTCGCTTGGTTAACAGCCTTTCCAGAGTTCAGATATCTCAGCTCCAAAGGAACACAAAGGTTAGGAAAGAAATGCTATTGCTGCCACCAAAAAAAAAAAAAGCCAAACCCACTCATAAGCTCATTAGGACCCTCCCTGTAGGACAGAGTAGAACTGCCCTGTAGGGTTTCCTAGATTGTAAACTTTACGGAAACAGACAGCCACATCTTTCTCCTGAAGAGGAGCTAGTGGGTTCAAGCCACGAACCTTTCAGTTAGCGGCTGAGCACTTTAACCACTGTGCCACCAGGGCTCCTCCTATTGCTGCCAGAAGATGCTCAATCTAAGAATCCACACAACCGGCATATGTAATAAGGCTGCGTGACGTCACCCTGGTGCTGCGGCCATCCACACCGCCAAGGCCACCGTAACATCGCCCGTGGTTAGTCAGAGCCCATGTGTGTCTCAGGGCCCACACTCCTGGATGGAAGGTCTCTGAGGGCCATGCTGCCCCTCGCCCCTGCCCTCCACTCCTCTCTTCTGCCATTTGTCAGGAGCCAGCTGGCGGCAGCCTGGTGACCAGAGACCAGGCCTCCACACTCTGAGCGCAGGGCTCAATGCTGTCACACTGGGTCACCACCAAGCCCCTATGGGAACCTGAAGAGCAATCCATGTGTGCAAACATCTGCCAGATAACGTCTCTTCCAGGGATAAGGAGCAAGCTCGACAGCCATTTATTATTCTTTGGACACGCAGTTATGAAGACTTGCTGTGTCAGGGACTGTGGGACAGCAGACACATGCACCCCCCTGGGGACCCACGCAGGCATCTGGGAATGGGGGCACGTGCGAAGGCCCAGGAGCGTGGAACTAGCGGAGGCACCGTGAATCCACCAGGCGGGTGCAGACGGGGCTGGCGGGGGGCTACCCTGAGAACTGTAGGAAGGGTGTGGACACAGGTCCGGCCATGGGAAAGTGCGCGTGGCCTTGGGGAGCTGGGGGCAGAGAGACATCCAGTGTGAGTGGGGCCTGAGGGCATTCCAGGAAGGTCAGAGAGGTGAGCAGGGCCAGAAGACACAGGCAGGGTGTAGTGGGTTCAACTGTGTGTCCCCAAAAAGGATCTGTTGAAATCCTACCCCCCGGAACCCCAGAATGTGTCTTTATTTAGAAATAGGGTCTTTGCAGGTGTTATTAGTTAAGTTCAAGGAGCCCTGGTGACACGGTGGTCAAGTGCTCGGCTGCTAACTGAAAGGTTGGCGGTTCAAACCCACCAGCCACTCCATGGGCGAAAGATGTGGCAGTCTGCTTCCATGAGGATTACAGCCTTGGTCACCCTGTGGGGCAGTTCGGCTCCATCCTACAGGGTCACCATGAGTTGGAATTGACTCAATAGCACACAAAAACAACAATGTTAGGTAAGTTCACAGGAGGTCATACTGGAGTAGGGTGGGCCCTCATCTCTTTATGATTGGTGTCCCTGTAAGAAAACAGAGACAGACACACAGACACACAGACACAGAGGAAAGTCAGCCACGTGAAGACGAAGGCGAGATGGGAGTGATGCAGCCACGGCCAGGGAAAACCCGGGCCAGCCACAAGTTGGAAGAGCCAAGAAAGCATAACCCCCTGACTCCTTCAGAGAGAGCACAGCCCGGTGGACACCGGATCCAGGCTTCCAGCTTCCAGATCTGTGAGGGAAGACACTTCCATTGTTTTCAGCTGGCCTAGGCCACTCGCACACAGGGCTTCTTCCTGTGGGCACACGGGAGTCCTGGTGAAGAAGGGCCATGGCAGGAAGGAGATCTCCCAGCCATGGGGCTGAAACGGGGCCAGAGGCAAGAAGGTGCAGATGCCGGGGACACTGGAGGCACAACAACAAACCAAGAGGATGTGTACAAAAGCGGCCAGAATGACAAAAAAGCTGGTGTAGCTGAAGAGACTCTGCAGGGCCTGAGCCCACCAGGTACAGGGGTTTGAGGGAGCGTCTGAGCTATTTCACCACCAAACTGGCAGGTCATCTCCATGCCCCCTTCCCACCCCCCACCTCAGTTTCCTGCTACAAGGGCTCAGAACACTGTTTTTTAAGTATGTCATACCACAGAGGATTAAAAATAGTTGAAAAGAGGAGACGGATATAAATATCGCGAATGTTCCTGGCTGCGTGGAGAGCCCCCCAGGACAGGCAGCAGGAGTGGGGAATGACGTCATCAGAGCCCTGAAGGTCCTTCCGATGAGACCCTGAGGTCTCCAGAACTGAAATGACCTTCCGCAAATTCCCGGAATCCTCCTCGGTGGCTTTGGACTATCCTCTCCTGGAAGCAGCAGCCACAGTGCTCAACCAAACCAAACCCGTTGCCATCAAGTCGATTCCAACACATAGGGCAGAGGAGACCCATCCCACAGGGTTTCCAAGGAGCAGCTGGTGGATTCCAACTGCCGACCTTTTGGTTAGCAACCAAGCTCTTAACCAATGTGCCACCAGGGCTCCACAGTGCTCAAGAAGGGCAAAAATAAAAGGTACGTGTCAACCATACAGGCTCCCTCTGGTACACAGCCCCTCGCACTCCCCTACCCAAGCCTGGCTTCAACCCTATGAAGAACCCGCAGGGTCTCTCCCTGACCCCATACCCACCAATGCTCCCGAAGCACCCACCCAACCAGTACCTTGGCCCTTGGCCCCCACACACTTAGCTCAGCCTTGTGATGTCTGTGTCCTCTCCAGGACCCCTCCATCTTCAGCCCAGCCTCTTGGGAGGCCTCAATAGCTGTTACTGACTGAATGGCTGGGTAAGAGCAGGTATGGAATATACCCCAGGCATATCATCAGTCCTTGGAAATAAGGCTGGGCCATTATATACACAACAAACACTCATTGCTGTTGTCACCACAAGCATCTCCTAATTGTCAGGCCATGTGCCCCAGTCTGGGTTTAGGGAACACAGTCCCTGCCATCCTCCAGGAAGCCCTCCAGACGCCCACATTCTGAACAGAGGGTTTCCAGGACTCACTGTTGCCAAAACCTAAGTGCACTTACTTCCTTCTCCACAGGGAGGCTAGTGGCCTGGCAGTACTGATCCCAGCCTCCCTGGGGCCCCAGGGGCACACCTGCTTATGGGAAGGAAGTTGATTCTGTGTCACACAGGGGGTAGGTCAGATTAGGGCCAACTGAGGCTTCCTTATAGACGAAAGCAGAATTGGACCGTCACTGGAAGAGGGAGCATCAGAGGCACGCAGGCAGCCATGCAAAGCCAACACTTCTGGTTCGAGATCAGTGAACATCTGGGTGCCACTCACCATTCCAAGATGGAGCAACCAACTCAGTCAGAACATTAATGGAATGAATGACTGGACAAGACCGGCACTGACATTTTAAACTCACACACACAAACTTTCTTTTCGTTGAGAGCATTTACTAACATTTTTATCATTTCTTGTTTTTCTGTAAAGGGTTAGACAGCCAATATGTTTACCTTTCCAGGTATGTCTCCATCGCAACTATTCAACTCTGCCATTGTAGCAGGAAAGCAGCCTTAGATGATACGCGTAGGAATGATCATGGCTGTGTTCCAATAAAACTTTATTTACAAAAACAGACAGCAGACTAGATTTGGCATGTGGGCCGTAGTTTGCCAACCCCTGCTCTGAGAGAAAAAAATTAATAAAGAAAGGAGGCTGAACCACTGACAAAGAAAGACTGTCAAAGACTCTTCAAAGCCACGCTTGCGATTTTTGATGTTGCCTCTGATTTCCTCTGTGACTGACACAATCTATCGGTATTTGGAAAAAAAAAAAAAAGAGGCACAGGGGTGGGGATAAAAAAAGATTTCTATGGGAACAATCAGTTCACTTTTAATGGTTCAACCGCTAAAGAGACAATTACTGCATTTTTCTCCCTCCCCTCCGAGGCGGGGCAGGCATGACCTATGGCTTGTC
This sequence comes from Loxodonta africana, assembly GCF_030014295.1. Lineage (NCBI taxonomy): Eukaryota > Metazoa > Chordata > Mammalia > Proboscidea > Elephantidae > Loxodonta > Loxodonta africana. The sequence continues at coordinate 108,441,493 of NC_087351.1, forward strand.
GGGCAGGCTGACTTCGCCCAGTGCCCCAGCTGTTCCAGTCAAAAATTAAATGCCAGAGTGTCCACAGGTCGGGGAGGGCGGTTAATGAAATCAGGGCCTCTCTGGCAAAGGGCAATTCCCCAGACGATCTGCTCGGATATTCCACCTCCCCACAAGATCGCGTGGCCAGCAGGCTGCTCCCTGGGAGTCAAGGCTGACCACGAACGTGGCCACTAACACATGACCAGTGGCGAAACCTCCCCCCAGGGTATATAACCACTGGACAGGGCGCTTGCCTCTCACTTACTGACAAACTGTTTACAGGTACAACTTATAGAAGATAACACAGGAGAAAATCTAGGTAACCTTAGCTTTGACAATGATTTTTTAAATACGACACTAAAAGCATGCTCCATAAAAGAAAAAAAAATCGTTAGGTGGGACTTCGTTAAAATGAAAAACTTCTGCTCTGCAAAGACACTGTGCTGAGGTTGAAAAGACAAGCCACAGACTGGGAGAAAATATTTATAAACACACATCCGATAAAGGATTTGGTTTCAAGACATGCAAACCATTGAGGTGCTGGGGCTTCCATTTTATCTGGTCCCCTGAACACACTTGAGGGGGCAAGTAAAGGTGAAATTGTTCCTTGGTACAAACCAGCACAGGTTGGGTAAGGAGGACCCCCCACCCCTCAGTTGCTGTGTGACCCTGAGCAGGTCACTAAACCTCCCTGTACACCTTGGATTCTAGCACAGCTGGTTCAGAGTAGACCTCCAAGCCCAGCCCCCAGCTTTCACAGAAACCATAAATGACCAGCCAAGAATAAGCAGAGAACGCACATGCATTTCAGACTTGAGCTTTAGTAACAAAGCTTAGGAGCTGCACCCCTTCCTGCACAGGACCCTTGATGTTTGAAATGAGTCTAGAGCACTCAGCGGTGAAAAGAATCCAACAGGGCTTCGAATCGGCTCTTCCCGGTTCAGGTGTGGCCAAGATAGCAACACTGGAACAGACCCAAATTTTTTAAATTTTGGTGAACTGGAAGGATAATCAAAATGGAAAAAATTATGCACTGAAGCCCTGCTAGAAACTTAATCTCCCTCTTAGAAAACAAGGGCAGCGTACACACTGCATAGCAACCAAATCTCTTGCCCTCTGGATTTTGAGCAGATACAGCAGTGCCCTGCTCAAAGATGGTGGCTGACGGTGCTGCTCTGAATGTGGGTCACTTTCCACAATCCTGCAGATAATCCAATCTTCCGCATCAGGCTTCTGAAAGGGCTCACTACGCCTCTTTGTAGTCTCCCATTCGAGGGCTTTGACCCACAATTTTTTCTGCTCCTATTATCGTTCCTGGTGGCATAATGGTTAAGTGCTACGGCTGCTAACCAAAAGGTCGGCAGTTGGAACCCACCATGTGCTCCTTGAAAACTCTGTGGGGCAGTTCTGCTCTGTGCTATAGGATTGTTATGAGTTGGATCGACTTGACAGCAATGGGTTGGGTTGAGTTTGGTTTGGTTTGGTTTGGGGTATTATTGTTCTGGATCGCCCAAACTGTAAAACTTCGAATCTCTTCCGGTTTCTCTTCATTGCCCATAACGGAACCAGTTCGAACCGGTTTGAGCTCTGGAATCCAGGAACACAGCCAACTGGGCTGAGCGGGCCATGCAGCAGTGCCTAGGGCGTCTCACCTGTCGCTGCCTGTACGCACCAGGAGCTGAACTGCGGATGCCTTTAGGTGGGCGCACGTGCCACAGGCCTCCCCACCTCTTCCAGGACCTGCCCAGGGTGCTCACTGGAGCCCCTCAGAGTCCAACAAATGAGGAAACTGAGGCACAGCTAGAGGAAGAGATTTTCCCAGGATCCCACAGCAAATTAGCAACAAAGCCAGGGCCATACCCAGCCCTTTAGCCCCCTGATCCTGGCTGTGACTTCCCCCACTGCACGGTGCTCAGCCTGGAAAAGCCCCTCTAGAAGAAAGCACGCCCCGTGCCAGAGGTGGAGCCGGGACTGGAGCACGGCCTTTTGCCTCAAAGCTTGTGGACCGACTGCAGCCGGCTCCAGCTATGATTCATCCCGCAGAGCCAGGCACACAGCCCCAAGGGCAGTGCCCTAGCAGAAGCCAGTTCCTTGAGGACATGAAAAGCCGTGTTTGATTTCATTCCGGTTTTATATAGAAACCTCTAGCTCCCTTGCTATGCCCTCCAAAGCCGGGGGAGGACAGAGTGGAAACAGTCCTTCCTGGCCCCTTTTCTTCTCCGGCTCCTCAGCAACATCCCCGATTCCACCAGCCGCTGTATGCCTGGATGGTCTAGAGATAAGGAGATAGAGGGCTGGGAGGGAAGGAGTGGGGGATAGTTGTGGGAAAGGAGGCTGGCCTCAGATGCCAGGCTAAGGGGCCTGGACTTTAGCCAGTGCAGCCAACCATGTTCACATTCCAGCGCTTAGGGACAATGATCCTACAAATCCGGGGGGGAGCCAAGGAGCTGCCCTGGCCCCGACTGTGCTGTGCTCAGCCCACAGGTTGGGAGCTCAGCTACAGGCCATGGAGACCCACTAAGGGTTTAGTGGAGACATGTGTTTGGGTGGGGAGTCCCTGGGTGGTACAAACAGTTAACACGCTCGGTAGCTAACCAAAAAGTTGGAGGTTCAAATCCACTGAGAGGTACCTCAGAAGAAAGGCCTGGCAATCTTTTTTGAAAGATCAGCCATTGAAAACCCTACGGAGCACAGTTCTACTCTGATATACATGGGGTTGCCATGAGTTGGAATTAACTCGATGGCAACTGGTTTATTTTTGGTTTGGGTGTTGGGTGGATTCGAGGAGAAGTAAATCCCAGGGCCTGTGAAGAGGTCACTGTGGGGGGTCCAGGCAAATATGATGAGGGTCTGAGCCTGCTCCGGAGTCACTGTGATGGAAAGAGGACATGGACAGCATGGGTGTGGGCTGGTCCTTCTTAAACGCAGGGGCACAACCTGCCTCTGAACCTGCTGTCTGCCATCCCAGCAACTTTCCTCCTTTTCTACCCACACAGCATTGGATTTGCACCACCACGCTTCTGTTCGCCCTTCAAAGCCCAGTTCTAGTGCCCTCTCCTCTGAGAAGCCCTCCTGGGTGCCCTGTCCTGAGGTTAACGGCTACTTCACCTGTGAGCTCACACAGCAAGTACAAAAGACTGCTTGGGGTCAACAGGACTGGGTTCAAATCCCAGCTCCACTTACAAGCCATGTGCCTTTGGGCAAGTCATTTAATGTTTTCACTTCTGAAACAAAACTAAGAGTGCCTATCTTAAAGGTTTGTGGAAAACATGAAAGGAAGCAGTTAGCACAGTCCCTGGCATACAGAACACACTCAGTAAAGTCAACTATCATCAACTCCATTTGGCAGTTAAGTGCAAGTGCAAATGGCTCCAGTTTGCTCCCTCCGGGAAGTGCTGTTTTCTAACAACCTCTGACTGAGGGGGACACTGAGGCCAGGTGGCCATACCACTGAAGGAGCAACAGCCACAGGGTCCCCTGGCTCCCCCAGAACGGCCTCCCCTATCTCCATCTACCACCAACTCCTCAGTCCAGCCCAAGCCAAGCCAGTCCAGAGCATGGGGTCAAGAACACAGTACCAAACCCAAAAAGGGCTGGAACAATACGATACAGCCCCAAACGAACTGCTGTCTCCACCACTAGAATCAGAAAATCTGAGCCCCTGCCAAGTAGCCCACGACAATGTCATGCTCCTTAAAGGCTAGGACTATAACCAGCTTTGCATCCCCAGGGTCTACAAGAAGCCCGTGTTTGCCACACTGAGCAGAAGGGGGCTGTGCGTTCTTTGGGTGGTCAAGGCTTCCTGTATGAACAGGCCGGGCACTTTCTTTGCCCAAGCAGGCAAGTGACCCCCAAACTTGTGGAGCACTCAGCAGAAGCCTGGGGCCAGGTCAAAGGGGGAGGGAGCAGCCAGCACAGCCTTGGCATCGGAAAGGCACTGGAGCCCCCAGCAGCCCCCCAGCAGACAGAAGCCTAAGGCCCAGACCAGTTAGCTGACCACCCCTCATTTCTACCCTATGTGGTTCCGAGGAAGCGGGGGCTACCAGGCAGAGGCTGCTGACATCCCTGCAATGTCATGTCCTCCTTTCTGAAAAGGTCAACAGCTTGGGCCACCCCCGTTTCTTTGCAAGGGGCCCTGTGGGGGTGGCACAGGCAGCCTTGGCCCAGAGGGACGTCCACGTGTCTCAGAGTCTCTTGTTCACAGACATCGCTATGAGCCATCAACATGACCATATCAGTGAGCACCTTCATCTGCCCATGGACAGATACGGGGTGATGAGTGGAAGGTCTCCGGGGAAGGCCATGCTTTCTGCCCAGCTCTCCCTGGTCTCTGAAGACAGGTCAGGAAATCTTCATTCCAGCAAACCTTAGGGGTGATCTGGTGCTATCGCAATCCTATCCGCCTGCATTCCATAATCCCGTAGTTCAGGGCAACAGATAAAGGCCATAGAAGAGCAAGTGAGCAAGGGCCAAGATGCTTCCAACCTAAACACAGAGATATCAGGATACTTCCAACATGGAGATACAGAGAAAGACGTATAAAAAAGAAAAAAAAAAAAAAAACAGTTGCTATTGAGTTAACGTCTACTCACGGAGACCCCATGTGTGTCAGAGTAGAACTGTCCCCCACAGGGCTTTTAATGGCTGTGATTTTTTTCACAAGATCACCAGGCCTTTCTTCTTCTTCTTTTCTACCTACATTTAACAATTGTTAACATGATGATGGCACTAGTTTTTTTTTTTTTTTTAGTCATGTTTGCTTCATCTATTTTTGCTTTCAAGTAAATTACAGACATTTAGCCCCTAAATACTAAAGTATACAAATCCAAACAATGACTTTTTTTTTGGTAAATTTCTTTTTTGTACTCTAGATGAAGGTTTACAGAGCAAATTAGTTTCTCATTAAACAATTAACACACATATTGTTTTGTGACACTGGTTGCCAACCCCACAATGTCAATACTCTCCCCTTCTCGAACTTGGGTTCCCCGTTACCAGCTTTCCTGTCCCCTCCTTGCCCCTGGGCTGGTGTGCCCATTTAGTCTTGTTTTATTTGACGGCCTGTCTAATCTTTGGCTGAAGGGTGACTTCATTACTGAGCTATACAGGTGTCCGGGGGCCATACTCTTGGGGTTTCTTCAGTCTCTGTCAGACCAGTAAACCTGTGTGTGTATGTGCGCGTGTGCGTGTGCGAGTTAGAATTTTGTTCCACATTCTTCTCCAGCTCTGTCCGGGACCCTCCATTGTGATCCCTGTCAGAGCAGTCAGTGGTGGTAGCCGGGCACCATCTAGTTGTGCGGCACTCAGCCTGGTGGAGGCTGTGGTAGTTGTGGTCCATTAGTCCTTTGGACTAATCTTTCCCTTGTGTCTTTGGTTTTCTTCAATCTTCCATGCTCCAGACGGGGTGAGACCAGTGGCCACTCACAGGCTTCTAAGACCCCAGACGCTACTCACCAAAGTAGGATGTAGAACTACGTTATGACCAGGTCTTTCTCCTGAGGTGCCTCTGGGTGGGTCCGAACCACCAACCTTTTGGTCAGTAGTCCAGCGCTATATAGGTACAGCTCTATGACCAAACCTTTCCTCCCTGAAATGCAATGTCTTATGGGAAGCAACCTCTCTTTACTGAGCCCAGAAGCACTCTGCCCCAGGCCTGAGAGAAAAAGCTTTCTGAAAAAAAGTTAGGACCGCCTGGGCTGAGAGCAGCTGCCGCCTGCAGCTGGAGGCTGGGACTCCTTCTCAGTACCTATTATTACAGATTCCTGAGGCCCCCCGTACCCACCTCCCATCACCACGACAGCTGCAGCTACCTGGGTGGCAAGTCAGCACACAGCTTAAAAAGTCATCGTTCTGCCGGCCTCCTCCTGCCTCCCTGACTACCACCCACATCGAGTTAAGATGGACAAGGACCCGCCAATGTCACCATAGCTGATGGTCCAGTCACGTGGCCCAGGCTGATGGCCACCAGCTGGTCTGGGCAGACGCTTTGAGCACGCGTGGGGTGCCTTCAGGATTTGTCCTTTGGTTGGCACTTCCTGGGTACCAGAGAGGCGAGGAGAGAAAATGTCTATCGGGCATCCAGTCAAGAGACGGAGAAACCAAGAAAGAAGACAGATTCCTGCCCCCGACTCCACTCCCAGCCTTCTCTCAGCAACGTCGGGCAGAGCAGCAAAGCCCCAGCCTGCAGTTCCACTCCTGAGGGTTTGCCCAGCAGAACAAGGACTAACGTCCCTCTCCAAAGGCATGCACACCCTCATTCATAACAGCCACAGACTGCAAGCAACCCAAAGGTCCCTTGGCAGATGGACGGATTAACAAATCAGGGTACATCCATACAACAGAACTGTGCTTAGCCATAAAAAGGACTACACTGATACAGGAAGCCATGTGCACGAATCTCACAAACATAATGTTGAGCAAAAATGCCAGATTCAAAGAGGACGTACTCTATGATTCCATTTTTCTATAAAGTTCTAGAGTAATGTGTGATAGAAGCAGAATATCAGTTACTTTGGGCACAGGGGGTTTACTAACTGAGAAGGGAGATCAGAAGGGAGATGAGGGACTGCAGTAGGGTACTTAAAATCATCTCCGTCTTATACCGAGTCATGGTTACATGCTATAGCCAATTCAGGGGTGGGTTAACCAGTAAGCAAAGCATGCACGGGCTTTATTGTGTTTAGGTACTAATCTATAGCGCACAATTCCACAAGGGTTTCACCACGTCTTTGACGTGGTGATAAACAAGTGGAATGGTGCACTACAGATTAGTAAGTCAGCACAAGTCAACTCCTGTGTACCTTGGTCATCAGGTAATGTGTCTCTGGTATCCATACATAAAAATCCATAACACTTAAATTTAAGATTAGTGCACTTCATAGAGGATAATTCACCAGGAGCCAAGGGAGAGGGAGGAGCCCACTCAGTGAACTCCTACTCATCCTTCAGGACCCATCTCAAATTGCCCCTGTTCTTTGAAGGCTTCTCCCACTGTCCTAGGAGTAACCACTGCTCATACTGGAAAGCATCGCTTCACCAAACTCGGTCTCCTCTACCCTAGGATTTGTTCCTGGAGGTTTAGGTGCCAGCTGTAAAGGAGTGTTACAGGAATGCAGGAAACTGTTGCACCAACCATTGGTTAGCAAATGCTTATTAAACACTCACTGGTCACCTAAGACGTGCACACCCTGAGAGCCCACACCAGACACCATCTCAGCAAAAGATACTCGTCTAATGCCCACCAGCTAAAAGGACATCAGTTCTTTTCAGGCAACGGGATTCAGACATTTGCTTGTTTCAGCATTTCCAGCTCGATCTTCCTTTTTTGACACAAATCACAGCCAGAAATCTGGGAGCCTAGAGCAGACTCCATTTCCAGTCTCCTCTGCACCAGGCTCCCCTCCTCAGCTCCAAGTCACCTCTGCCTGCACTGTCCTTGCCGAACCTGGGGGTGGAGCAGGTCCACCTGGGCTCCCAGGAAGCAGTCCCTCAGATGTAGTGTTTAAACTTAACTGCTGGGCCGGCACCTCACCGGCACCCTGCCCCCTGGGGCTCCCTGCCCTCAGGCAGTGATGGCACTGCACCTGCTGGAGGCCGGGGCACCTACAGCCTCATCACCTCTCTGCTCAGGCCTCCCAGCTCCCCCCAGCTCCTCCCAGCGCCACCCCCAACCCTTGAATCTCTAGGAACCCAAGCTTGCCGGTGAAGCGCCTAAGGAAACTTCACCTGCACAGGTGGGTGAAGACAGGCCGGGAACTGAACTCTGTCCAGTTCCGCAGAGCCCACTTATGAAAAAGACAGGCTGGAAATAAACCTTCACCAACTGGAGCTCTCATTGGTTGAATGGGTTGGGGGGAGGGAAGGTGACAGTGGATGATTTTTTACCCCCTTTAAGTACTTTGGCGCTTTCTAAGTTTTCACAATGAACAAACTCTTGAAAGATAAACACACTTCATCTGTGGCACAAGCCAGCCCCAGCCCTCGTCGCGCACACACTTCACCTTGTGTCAGTGCAAGGTAGACGCTACAAGTCTGAGAATCCCGCGCAGGGCAGGACTAGGAGATGGTGGGGGGGGGCGGCTCTCGCCCTCTCCCCAGTTCCAGCCCCAGGCCAGGGAGGGGCAGCACCCTAAGGGAAGTGGACCACCTGGAGTGCGGCCGACCCCGCCGAGCCCGGGACCCCTCCTCCCCTCCCACGCTCCGCCGCGCCGCCCCCTTTCACTCCCCAGAGTCTCCAGTCTCCAAGGTGCTCGGGCAGCGCGCGAACACACATTCGCACACGCAGTCGCACTTTCACTCCGCTCCCTGACCTGGGCCACCGCCCCCAAGAACCCACGCACAGAACTTCTCCGAACTCGCCGCGGTGCCCGGAGGGTGGCCGTTCCGTGGGAGATGTGCCCCGCAGGAAAATGGGGGGCCCTGACACACACACACGTGCCGCCCATCGCCGGGCCACTCTAAAGCCGGCTGGGGGCGGCCAGGACGGGCTCGGGGGCGGCTGTCTCAGCCCCGGTCAAGGGACACGAACGAGGTCAGGCCGGGGGCACGGGGGCGGCGCGGGGCGGAGGTGCCAAGTCTCGGCGCTGTCCCCCGGGCGCGCGCTCGGACTTCTCCGGGGTGCCCTCCCGGTGAGGCCCGGGTGCGTACCTTGAAGGTTCTGGACTCGGATGTCGCTGAGCTGCCCGATGAAGCCCTCGCGTTGGAACCAGTCCCATTCGTGCGCAGCCATGAAGCGGGGGCGCCGGCCGGGCGCGCGGCGGGCCGGGCAGCGGGGAGCGGGCGGCGGCGGGCGGCACCGGGAGGCGCCCGAGCTGGAGGCCGGCGGCGGCGGCGGGCGGGGCGCGGAGGGGCCGCCCCGCCGCGGGCGGGCTGGGCGGCGCGGGGCGGCGGTGCGGGCGCCGGGCTCGCTACTCCCCCATCCGGGGGCGGGGGCCCCGGGGGGCGAGGGGCGGGGCGGCGGGAGGCGGGCTCCGGCGCTTCCTTCTTTTTTTTTTTCCTTGGGGTGTTTGTGGGTTGGATTGTTCGGTTGCAAAAGGGCGGTGACTGAGGCGCGGGGTCCCGGCCCCCAGATTGTGATGTCTCAGAGGACGGTGGGCCGGGTGACGCAACCTGGGGGTCAGCCTGCCGGGCTCAGGACCTGGTCCCCTCCCACTCCTGTCCCCTTGGAGGGGAGGGACCCAAGCCGTGCCCAGTGCGGATTCCCCGGGGGCACCTTGGGAACTGCAAGGACCTGGCTTGGGGGAGAACCAGAGCGGAGAGGGAGTTGGGGGGAGTCTCTCGTTTGCCTCCAAAGTAGGGGGCCATGGATAAAAAAGGCCTTTTTCCCGGTGTCGATGTTGGGAACCTTTCCTGCGGGGATCCCCTTCCAGAAATGTGACCCCAGGTTCTGGGGAGGAGCGGGAAGCAGCCTGACTCGGGAGCTGGGGAACCCCGCTGAGCCCTGGGCCACTGACTCTCCAAGTGACCCTTCCGGAGCCCTCGTTGAGGCTTTCTTGTTTTGAATTCTCTCTTCCCATCGTTTCTTTAAACTCAGGAGTGTTCCTGGATCTTATCTTGTTTGGGGCCCAAGGCTCAGACAGGGCAAATAGTCCTTTATTGGTTTTACACACGGAAAAAGCCAGGCCCTGGAGTGGTGGAATTTGCCCAAGGCGGAGGAATGAGTTTCTCGAGCTAAATCCCAGCCCCCAGCTCAGTGCTCTGTCACTTTCCAAGACTCCTAAAGCCACACAGAAAATGACTTTAAATTTGGAGTATTCCAAGAGAAAAAAATGGGCAGGCTCCCTGAACCTTTAAACAAGTGGGCCTGTGACCAGCGTCATCTGCTCGTGGTGCTGAAATACCAGAAGCTGGGAAGGCCTCATGGTTGTTTATGTGCCACCTGTGTCCTTGAGGTAAGGCCTGTAAGATGGGCGAGTCTACCTACAGGCCACCCAGCTCCTTATGGGGCAGAGGGGTGAATAGCCAATAAACAACAGAACAAGGTAATTACAGATCAAAGCGAGATCCAAACAGGAGAAAATCAATTTGTGGTAACTAGGTGAGTGGGGGGTGCAAACAGTTTGGCTACCAATCAAAAGGTTGGAGGTTCCAATCCACCCAGAGGCACCTTGGAAGAAAGACCTGGTGACCTACTTCTGAAAAATCAGCCATTGAAAACCCTATGGAGCACAGTTCTGCTTTGACACACACCAGGTCTCCAGGAGTTGGGGTCGACTCCATGGCCACTAGTGCTGGGTTGAGGGGTGGGGGCAGTCAGGGAAGGTCCCTGAGGACTGACATTGAAGCTGACCCTTGTCAGGAGCCCAACTGGGGCAGCCAAATGGGCAGGGGATCGGGGGAGACAAGCCCCGGTGGGGTGCCTTCCTGTGCACTGCCCTCTTCTAGGGACATAGCCAGGGACAGGCTGACGGCGTTCCCATGGGAAGGCAGGTCATGAGCAGGAATAGGATGTCTCGGTGTGGAGCTCTAGATGGCTTTTTCTTTCTCGTTTCCATTTCCCTGTTTCCCACTGTGAGTTTTGTAACCAGGCAGAAAACTAGTAAGCAGCCTGCCCCAAGTCCTCTCATCCCCCTCCAGAAACCTGGAGTGAGGACTCATGGTGTCATTAGGCTTCTTGGTGTATGAGCAGATTCCTGGGTGCCTGAGGGGGGTTCTGGGTGCATAAGGAAACTCCTGGGTGCTGAGTGGGCTCCTGGGTACACGATTGATCTGGCTCTAGGATGCACGAGAAGGCTCCTGGGTGCATGAGCGGGCTCCTATATGGGTGAGGGTGCTCCTGGGTGTTTGAGCAGACTTCTGGGTGTGTGAGGGCACTCCTTGGTGCGTGCATGGGCTCCTGGATACGCGAGGGTGCTCCTGGGTGCATGTGCAGGCTCCTGGGAGTGTGAGGGCACTCCTGGGTGTGTCAGCAGGCTCATGGGTGTGTGAAGGCACTCCTGAGTGTGTCAGCAGGCTCCTGGGTGTGTGAGGGCACTCCTGGGTGCGTGCGTGGGCTCCTGGATACGTGAGGGTGCTCCTGGGTGCATGTGCAGGCTCCTGGGAGTGTGAGGGCACTCCTGGGTGTGTCAGCAGGCTCCTGGGAGTGTAAGGGCACTCCTGAGTGTGTCAGCAGGCTCCTGGGTGTGTGAGGGCACTCCTGGGTACATGCGCAGGCTTCTGGGTGAATGAGCACGTGCTCCTGGGTGCATGAGGGCCCTCCTGGGTGTGTGAGCCTGAGTCCCAGGGCTTGAGACCTAGTGCAACGTTATGCCACACTCCAGGGAGCAGGTCTGTCTGCATCTGTGTCCTGCAGAGCCAAGGTTGTCATCAGGTGTCACCTCATTTTGCCCCATATGCTAGTCAACTTATTTTCTGTAATTCTTGTGGGGTGAAGTTGGGCCAAAAATCATTTACTTTCCAGAGCAAAGGACCAAGAGAGTGGGCCTCCTTCCCTGTCATGAGGCAGGAGGCGGGAAACAGCGTATGCTGTTGGCTGTGGGCCTCTGCCATTTTCAAGATCCAAGGATGACTGATCTGTGAAGACTGTCTCCTTTGGGAAGTACTGCACAGGTGTTAACAGGCTCCCTGGCAGAGAGGGGCCGTGACTGAGCACCAACTGTGTACCAGATATCGGACACCCCCAGCCTAAAGAACTTTTCTTTTGCACCAAGGTGGAGAGAATTTTAGGTGGTTTCAACATGGAGGGGCCAGTCCCTGGAGAAAGAAGGACATCTTGCTTGGTAAGGTAGAGGGCCAGCAGAAAAGAGGAAGATCCCTCAAGGAGAGTGACACAGTGGCTGCAACAATGGGCTCAAACAAAGATCGTAAGGATGGCGAGGGACCCGACAGCGTTATGTTCTATATTGTACGTGGGGTGGCTGTGAGTCAGAACCAACTTGATGGCACCTAATAACAACAACAACAACATGGAATAGGAGCCTGCGCCAGTGCTGAGCGTGTGGGTGGCCCCTAATGGGGCTTGAATAGTCATTGAAGTAATGTGTCAGCATTGCTCCTCCCCCCTTCTGTGTCTCTGCTTGGCAAACAAAGTCCTCTGTGACTGGTCTCTGGGCTGCCTCCTTGACCCTTAGCCCTGCTTCAACTTTCTGATTCAGTGCTGCTGAGCTGCAAGTCCACCACTCCATGGTCACCTCAAAGACTTCATTCATTTTGTTCCCTTTGAAACGCAGTCCCCCTCCCCTCTACCTGCACGTCACCTTCCCCTGACTTACTTCTGCTCACTCACGTCCACCCAAGAGACCCTTCTCCGACACCCATAGGCCCGGCTGAGCGCCCATCTTGTACAATGTCCAAAATATTTGGTAAAAAAAAATATATTTGGTACCATCTCATAATATCCCATGAGCCCTGCTATCCTGTTTCCACTTGCATTATAATTATGTTTATGGGGTGGCTTCCCCCAATTAACCATGAGGTACTGTAGAACAAAAGCTGTGTCTCATTCATTCCTCCCTCCAAGCACTTAGCATGGTGCCTGGCACGGAGAGGGGTCTCAGTATTGAATGAATAAATGAATGACTTTTGTTGTAGGCCCACACGCAGGAAAAGGGACCAAACTGACAAACAGTTGACCCCCATGTCCTGGGCCCGAGTAAACTTCCAGGAGAGCAGTCAGAAAGCGTTTCCACATTTGCAAGGGGTGCAGTTGCACACCAGGCAAGGACTAGGATAAAATCGGTCCCTGCCTCGGCTCGTACAGCCCCTGGGGGGGGCTGGAGTTCCGGCGGGGAGAGAGGCGCGTTTGACTTCCAGGGGACATTGGTATTGGTCCTCCTGCATGAGTTAACAGTACTCTTTTTCCTTTCCATTTTTTGGGGGGCGGGGGGAGTACTCTGCCTGAAGGCTCAGCTTCCCAGGAGTTTCCGGAGGCTGATTTTTTAGGCGTTTCCCAACTCTGCTAGAATCCTTGTCATCATTTAAAACTGGCTTCTGTCTTGGAGTCAGAGACTCCCTGGACCAAACCTCAGAAGCTGTTGAATCCGCCATCCCTTCCATGTAAGGACTTGGAGAACTTCAGGCCCAGTGGTCGGGCTGCCCTTTGCTTAGGGAGCTGGTAACTCCGAGCAGGAACCATGGATGGTGGTAGCAAGAGGTTTGCATCTCCACATCCCAAACCCCCTTTGGGAAAGAATAGGGAACACAAAGATAGCTCCAGTGTACCCTCCCAGATACTTCCTGGAGAGGACCATGATGGGGCTTTGGGTGGCTTCCTTGTCTCATGGCTGCTATGACCCCTTGTGCATGCACAGCTCTTAGGGTTTGCAAAGCAGTCCACAGCCATGTTCATCTGGGCTTCAGTGACCTCCTGAGCCAACAAGGCAGGGGTCCTGTTTAGATGGGGCTTAAAGCTGCTAAGTCACTTGCCCGAGGTCACAGATCTATACCAGATAAGACTGGTCAAGGGCCTATGCTATGGGCCAGACAAATGCTCGGCAATTTATTAGTCCTATCTGGAAACCCTGGTGGCATAGTGGTTAAGTGGTACGGCTGCTAACCGAAAGGTCAGCAGTTCGAATCTGCCAGGTGCTCCTTGGAAACTCTATGGGGCGGTTCTACTCTGTCCTGTAGGGTCGCTAAGAGTCGGAATCGACTCGACGGCAATGGGTTTGGTTTTTCATTTACGTACCTATCTATTGTTGTGGCTATATAATGTTAAAAAGCCTTAGCTCTATTAATGTCACAGTGCTCCCAGCATATAAAAACTATTATAAATTTCAAATCAAGTCCAACTAAGGGTCTATGGAGTCCCTGGGTGGTACAGTTATTGCACTCAAATGCTAACTGAAAGGTTGGCAGTTCAAATCCACCCACAGGTGCCTTGGAAGAAAGGCCTGGTGATCTACTTCTGAAAAATCAGCCACTGAAAACCCTGTGGAGCACAGTTCTGCTCTGGCACACGTGGGGTCACCATGAGTTGGAATCAACTCCAAGGCAACTTTTTTTTTTTAAGAGGTTAGAGTGGATCTCAGTTAACTTAACCAATGATTAATAGACCAAGAGCGTTTCCTGGGCAGGGGGTGCATTATGATGTCACAAGGCTACACTGAAACATAAAGACCCCCAGCTTATTTATTCATTCAACAAACGCTGACTGAATGCCACCATGGCCTGGGCCTGCACTACGCACTGGGATCACACAGTGAACAAGGCGAGAACCTGCCTGTGAGCAGGGGCCCAGCTCTCTGTGGTGTGGCCTGACCCAGGAATGTGGACCTTGTCGTAAGGGCAGAGCCTTTGGAAGATTCAAACAGGGGTCAGATGGTCCCTGTGGTTGTGGTGTGCAGGAGGGATCCGAGGCGGGAGGTGGGAGGCCCTACTGGATTCATCAGTGGAGGTGAGATGGGAGGAGAGGAGAGCCCGGCGGTGCAGACAGGCTCTCCAGCTGTTTGGGCAGTGGGACCCCAGCACCTGGTGGTGGGCCGAGGAAGCTGTGCAGCAGTCTGTCCATATGCTTCTGCCTCCAATGCTGTCGCTCATCTATCACACCCGTTTTACTGCAAACTCTTCGAGAGCGCCTTGAAAGCATGGCTGTCTTTGTGTCACCAGAGCCCAATACCATGTTCATTACATAGTAAGTGCTCAATAAACGTTTGCTGCATGCATGAATTGTTGTTGGTGTTAGCTGTCGTTGAGTTGACCTCTGACTCATGGCAACCCCATGCACAACAGAACAAAACACTGCCCAGTCCTGCACCATCCCCATGATTGGTTGTGGATCATACTATGGGGAGCCATAGGGTTTTCACTGACTGGCTTTCAGAAGTAGATTGCCAGGGCTTTCTTTCTTAGTCTGGAACTTCCCTGAAACCTGTTCAGCATCTTAGCAAGATGCTGAAGCCTCCACTGACAGATGGGTGGTGGCTATACGTGAAGTGCGTTGGCCAGGAATCAAACCTGAGTCTCTCGCATGGAAGCCAAGAATTCTACCACTGAATCACCAATGCTCTGAGGCATGAATAGACAAACGAGATTTAAATCTTACCAAGAAGTAACTCTTAATACTCGTTGGGCCACAAGCTCCTCAAGAGGGTCAGGGCCTCGTTTGTGCCTTAGGAACACCAGGTGTCCTGTGTCTTGGCCTATGTGTCCATTTTTTTCCTGCTAACCTTTCCCTATCAGTTGCCATCTGCCTCCGGGAATCCTGTGGGACGTAATGAGAATCCCAGTGGCAGAGAGAGGTGCTGAGACACAGAAGGAACCCAGGCTCAAGCAGAAGGATGGAGGGTGTACAGTACATGGACAGAGAGTTCAAGGGTCCAAGCCGTATGACCTTAGGCAAGTTCTCAACCTGTCTGGGCCTCTGTGATCTCGTCAGTAAAATGGGGCTGAGAATCCCTACGAGGCAGGCTCGCTTTAAGAGATACACATACAGAGAAGAGATGCTTTTCTTCAGTTGGACTCAGAGCATTTCTATGGGACAAAGTCAAGTGTGTTCTGAGGAAAAACTTCACTTGAACTTGGGAGATTACCTATAATGTAAAATATTTATGTATTCTCTGGACTTTTATTACATTTTTTGGTCTATGGAGGTGTTGGTGTGCGGTTAGGAATTAAAAAACAAAAAACCTGCTTCTCTAAGTAGACAGCACTGGATGCCCCAATTTCCACAAATAAAACCCTTCATTTTTTCCAGGTTTGAATAGTCAAAGGCTGCTTCCCTGGAGACAGCTCTGCTAATTTTTTTTGCCGACATTAGAACACTATTTAAGGAGTGTACATTTTCCAGTAAAGCAAATGATAAAAGCTTCTTCTTCACCCCTGAATGTGAGATGTTGGCAATCTGAGGATGTGGAAGGAGAAAGGATGCCGTTGAGGGAAGAAAAAACACCCTCGATGAGGTGTTTGCAACAACATGGCAGAAAAAAGATTTTTAACATTAAGATATCTTAACATTTCAGAATCAAGAGCAAACTCGGTCGGTCATCCTCCTGAGACGGAATGGTTTAAAAGCGAAAGCTTGGTGTAAATAAAATCACTGGGCCAGACTATGGGGTCCTGTGCACATAGTAGGTGCTCAGTTTTAACAAATACACTGTGCACCTATTGTCTGCTGTAAAGGAGCCCTGGTAGCACAACAATTAAGTGCTCCCCTGCTAACTGAAAGATCGGAGGTTCGAACCCACCCAGCAGCTCCACGGGAGAAAGGCCTGGTGATCTGCTCCAGTAAAGATTCTAAAAACCAAAAAACGAAACCCGAGTAGAACAGCCCCACAGGGTTTCTAAGGAGCGGCTGGTGGATTCAAATTGTGCATTTTTTGGTTAGCGGTCGAACGCTTAACCACTGGGCCACGAGAGCTCCCAGGAAAGATTACAGCCTTGGAAACCGTATGGGGCAATTCTACTCTGGCCCCGAGTCTGAATCACCTTGGTGGCACCTAACAACAGTGTCATCTGCTGTGCGACTACACTTGCTGTGCACTCTGTCTGCTAGGTGTTGTGTCAAGTGTTTTACATTTATTATCTCGTGAATTCTCCCAGAAGAGACCAAGGGAGGTTCTATTATCATCCTGATTTGACTGATGAGGAAGCTAAGGCACAAAGAGGTTCTGGAATGTACCCAAGGTGACCCGGGCCATAGGTTAGCAGAGACAGGCCTTGACCCCAGGTATTGTGCAGAAATTAAGTCCGTTCTTGCTGCTCCAGGTCAGCAGCCTTTGACCTCTTTGAACTGGTCCGGGTGACTCAGTGAAACAGTTACTGATTCACTGAAAAATCTTTCAACCCATAGTTGGCCTTGTGTAAACTAGACCACTGAGGGAAAGTTCTCTGGGCTAGGTCAGAAATAAAAATACTCTCTCCATTGCCCTCTGCAAGGAGATTTCTTACGTTTGCGTGAAATCCTGAGAGGCATTTCCACTCCGGAGTGTTGATGTCCGACTGCTGAGCATTCCAGATAGCGGGATATCCTCGTGAGGAAACCACAGCGTGACTCTTCTGGGAAAATCTGTTTGCTTTGTGCAAGTCAAATGGATTTTAGCCTGTAGATTCCCGAGGGAAAAGGCCCAAAGCCTTCATCCAAGCCTTTTAGAGGGGTAGTCATAAATCCTGCTGTTTTATCCCATAAAGCCTCCCTCAATCCCAAGATGGCTGCCACCAATCCTTTCCTCCCAGTGCGCACACTCAGCTCTTTGTGTGAAGAGATGGAGTCTAATTTCCCATCGCATGAACCTGGGCTGGCCTTAATGACTTGCCTGGCCAAGAGAATAATGTGGTAGAATCGATGTCCTGGAACACATGAGACTGGGTCATAAGAACTCTTGAAGCTTCTGCCCAGGCCTCTTAGAACATTTGCTCTGGGGAAAGTCAGCTGCCACTGAGTCAGGAACGGCCATACTGTAAGGAAGCTAAGCTAGCCACATGTGAAGAGAGAAGAGTTCCCCCATCAGCCTCAGCTGCTCCAGCCATCCCAGCCCAGGTGCCAGGCTATCTTGGACAAAAGCTCATCTTCAGCCCAGTTGGGCCTTCAGATGGCCCCAGCTCCAGCTGCCATCTGGCTGAGAGATCCCGATGAGACCCTCCCAGCTGAGCCCAGCCAATGCCCAAAATCATGAGCGATAGTTCCTTGCTCTTTTAAGCCACTCAGTTTTGTTTTGCAGCAATAGCTAACCAGAACGCCATCCCTTCTTTCCATCTCCATTGGCATCCTGGTCTAGGCCACCACCTTCTCTCCCTCAGAGTCCCTCCGCCATCTCCTACCTATTTCCTTGCTTCCACTGATGGCCCCCAACCACACGCTCAAACCCTAAAATGTCTTCGGATCTTGGCACTCTCTGGCTTCCCGTTACACCTCTCAGCCTTCAACCCCTGTCTCTCTTTCTAGTTGCCTGTTCCTTGAAAGAGGTGCTTTATATACAAACCCTGTTGTTGTACTATGCCATGGACATGCTACACAGGGTTTCCTAGGCTATAATCTTTACGGGGAACCCTAGCGGCGCAGTGGTTATAAGTGCTTGGCTGCTAACCTAAAAGTCAGTGGTTCAAACCCACCAGTGGCTCCACAGGAGAAAAATGTGGCCGTCAGCTTCTGTAAAGATTTACAGCCTTGGAAACCCTGTGCATAGTTCTACTTTTGCCTGTAGGGTCACTAGACAGCAGTGGGTTTGGTTTTGGTGGGATCTTTACGGAGGCAGATCACCAAGTCTTTTCTCCCGTGGAGCCACTGGTGGATTCAAATCGCCAGCCTTTCTGTTAGAAGCTGAGCACTTAATCATTGCACTACCAGGGCTTCTTATGCAAACCTCATGATCCACCAATTTCACTGAACAGAAATACATACATGTAGCCCCAAACTGGAAACAGCTTAAACGTCCATCAAGAGGAAAATGGATAAATTACAGAGTACTGTTCATCAGCAAGAGTGAAAGAATGACATAGATGAGTCTCACAACAATTATGTGGAGTGAAATGAGCAAGACCTGTAGGCCTCCACTGAGAAAAAGTTACAAAAGAGACTGGTCTCAAACCAATCCATGATGATAGAAGTCAGGATGCTGGCTACCCTTAAAAAGAGGTGATGACTGGGAGAAGGCATAAGGGAGTCCTCTGGGGTGTCGTTCCTGTGTTATTTCTTACATGGATCTGGTTCCACAAGCGTGTAGAGTCCCTGGGTAAGACTACTAACTGAATGGTTAGAGGTTCGAGTCCACCAAGAGGCACCTTGGAAGAAAGGCCTTGTGATCTACTTCCAAAAAATCAGCCATTGAAAACTATGGAGCACAGTTCTACTACGACACACGTGGAGTCGCCATGTGTCAGAACTGACTCCATGGGAACTGGTTACTCACTATATAATAGTTTGCTGATTTGTGCATTTTTCTGAATGTATGTTGAAGAAAAAGTTAAAAAATTAAAGTGTTGAAGAAAAAGTTAAAAAATTAAAGTGTTACTGTCTCTCCTGCCAAATATCTTTTACACACACTCTCTCCTCTCTCTGTAATTCTCCATCCTAGTCTTTCCCTGGTTAGCTCCTCCTGGTTGTTCAGATTTAGCTTAGACATCCCTTCAACTCATACACCATGAGGTGTACCCATCGTATCAGTTAGCTTTGGCTGTGTAACAAACCGTTCCAAAAATGTAGTGCCGTATGACAACAACCATTAATTAGCTCATGATTCCATGGGTTGGCAATCTGGGCTGCTCTTCTGTTGTCTGTCCTGGGCTCCTTCTTGTACCTGCAGAGCACTGACATCTCAGCTGGCATGGATGCTCTCGGAGTGTCTCACGTGTGCGATGGGGGTGGGGAGTGGGGCACACTGTTGGTAAGGGCACTCTATGTCTGCTAGTGCTTTCAGCAGGCTAGGTCGGTGTGATCGTTAGGGTTGTGTGTCAGCTTGGCTGGGCCTTTGATCTCAGTGGTTTGGCAGTTATGACATAGTTTGGCAGTTGCATGATGATGTAATCACTTTCATGATGAAGATTTGATTTAATATGATCACCTCCATGATGAGATCTGCTTTGAGTAGCCAATCAGTTGAAAGGGAGTTTCCCTGGGGATGTGCCCTGCATCCAATATAAGCGGGCCCTCTGACAAGGCCTGTGAGCTTTCGCTCGCTCTTGTCCTGCAGCTGATCTCTGATTCTTGGGACTTGAGCTAGCAGCTTACCTGTGGTCTTGCCTGCCCATCTTCGGATTCATGGGTCTTCACAGCGTGTGAATAAGAGTCCTGCTTGTCTGACCTGCTGCTCTTGGGTTTCCCAGCCCCTGCAGCTACGTAAATCAGGAGAAGACTCCAGCCTGACCTACGAATTTGGGACATTCCAGCCTCTACAACTGTGTGAGCCATTTCCTTGATGTAAATCTCTTTATATAGATATTTATACACTTTACTGGTTTTACTTCTCTAGAGAACCCAGCCTAAGACACTCAAGCTCTACACATCACGGTCTCGGAATTCCAGAGGTCACACGTCTGCTTATGTCACATTTGCTTACATCCCCCATTGGCCAAAGCAAGTCATGTGGCCAAGCTCAGACTCAAGAGGTGATGAAATGAATTTCACATCTTGATGGGAGGAATTGTTGTGGACAAACCTTTGTAAACAATCCAAGGCTTCTGTCCTGTCCCCACCACATACAGAGACCAGATTCCCCTATAAATTCTCTCACCTCTCCCTGAACTCTCCCTCTAGGCCCTTCCGCCCCTTGGAATGGACTATTTGTAGAATGAATTGTTTCCTGTCTTTCTCTTCCACTTGTCTGTAACTCTGCGGGGGCAAGGACGTTCAGCAGTGCCCAGCATGGCAACTGGCATGTTAAAAAACAAAAGCAAACAAAACGTTACCATTGAGTCAAGTCTGACTCATAACTGGCATAGTGTTGTTGTTGTTGCTGTCGTTATTATTGTTAGGTGCCATCGACAACTCATAGCAACCCCATATACAACAGAATGAAACCCTGCTCCGTCCTGCACCATCCTCACAATCGTTGCTATGTTTGAGCCCAATGTTGCAGCCACTGTGTCAATTCGTCTTGCTGAGGTGTCTTCTCCTTTTTCATTGACCCTGTACTTTAGCAAGCATGATGTCCTTCTCCAGGGACTGGTCCCTTCTGATAACATGTCCAAAGGACATCAGACAAGTCTTGCCATCCTCACTTCTAAAGAGAATTCTGACTGTACTTCTTCCAAGATAGATATGTTCATTCTTCCTGGCAGTCCATGTTATATTCAATATTCTTTGCCAACAACATAATTCAAATGCATCAATTTTAATTTGGTCTTCTCTTTTGTTTTTAATTTTTATTGTGCTTTAAGTGAAAGTTTACAAATCAAGTCAGTCTCTCACACAAAAATTTATAAACACCTTGCTATATACTCTTAATTGCTCTCCTTCTAATGAGACAGCACACTCCTGCCCTCCACTCTCTATTTTTGTGCCCACTCGGCCAGCTTCTGACCTCCCCCCCCACCCCCGCCCTCTCATCTCCCCTCCAGCCAGGAGCTGCCCACATAGTCTCATGTGTCTGCTTGATCCAAGAAGCTCAGTCCTCACCAGTATCATTTTCTATCCCACAGTCCAGTCCAATCCCTGTCTGAAGAGTTGGCTTTGGGAATGGTTCGTGTCCTGGGCCAACAGAATGTCTGGGGACTATGACCTCCGGGGTCCTTCTAGTCTCAGTCAGACCATTAAGTCTGGTCTTTTTACGGAATTTGAGGTCTGCATCCCACTGCTCTCCTGCTCCCTTAGGGGTTTTCTGTTGTGTTCCCTGTCAGGGCAGTCATCAGTTATAGCTGGGACCATCTAGTTCTTCTGGTCTCAGGCTGATGTAGTCTCTGGTTTATGTGGCCCTTTCTGTCTCTTGAGCTCATAATTATCTTTGTGTCCTTGGTGTTCTTCATTTTCCTTTGATCCAGGTGGGTTGACACCAATTGATGCATCTTAGATGGCCGCTTGCTAGTGTCTAAGACCCCAGACGCCACTCTCTAAGGGGGGGTGCGGAATGTTTTCTTCATAGATTTTATTATACCAATTGACTTAGATGTCCCCTGAAACCACGGTCCCCAATTCTTTGGTCTTCTTCATTGTCCATCTTTCACATGCGTATGAGACAATTGAAAACTCCATGGCTTGGGTCAGATACATCTTAGTCCTCAAAGTGACATCTTTGCTTTTCAACACTTTCAAGAGGTCTTTTGCAGCAGATTTCCCAATGCATAGGTCATTTGGTTTCTTTTGTTGTTGTTTTTGCAATTTAAAACTTTTTTTTTTTAGTTGAACTTTAGATGAAGGTTTACAGAACAAACTAGTTTCTCCTCAAACAATACACACACTGTTGTATGACATTGGTTAACAAGCCCACGACTTGTCAACACACTCCCTTCTCAACCCTATCATCAGCTGTCCTGTTCCCTCCTACTTTCCAGTCCCTGCCCCAGGGCTGGTGCACCCCCTTAGTCCTGTTTTGTTCCGTGGGACAGTTCAATCCTTGGCTGCAGGGTGAAGCTCAAGAGCGGCCTCATTACTGAGCTGAAAGGGTGTCCGGGGGCCATACGCTCCGGGTTTCTCCAGTCTTTGTCAGGCCAGCAAGTCTGGTCTTTCTTTTTGAGTTGGAATCTTGTTCTACATTTTTCTACAGCTCTGTCTGGGACCCTCTATTGTGATCCCTGTCAGAGCAATCAGCGGTAGTAGCTGAGCACCGTCTAGTTTTACTGGACTCAGTCTGGTGGAGGCCATGGTAGATGTGGTCCGTTAGTCCTTTGGACTAATCTTTCCCTTATGTCTTTAGTTTTTTTCATTCTTCCTTGCTCCCAAAGGGGTGAGACTAGTGGAGTGTTCTAGATGGCCAGTCACAGGTTTCTAAGAACCCAGACACTACTCGCCAAAGTAGATTGTAGAACACATTCTTTATAAATTCTGTATGCCAATTGAGCTAGAGGTTCCCTGAGACCATGGTCCCCACAGCCCTCAGCCCAGCAATTCAGTCCCTCAGGTCCACGTGTCTATGGAGCTACCGTGGACTTGCCTTGTACGGGTTGTGCTGGCTTCCCCAGTATTGTGTACTGTCTTACCCTTCACCAAAGTTACCACTTATCTATTGTCTACTAAGTGTTTTTCCATCCCCATCCCTCCCCTCCCTCGTTAGCACCAAATATTGTTTCTTTTTGTATGTAAACCTTTTCATGAGTTTTTATAGTCGAGGTCTCATACAATATTTGTCCTTTTGTGACCGATTTACTTCACTCAGCATAATGTCCTCCAGACGCATCCACGTTGTGAGATGCTTCACAGATTCATTGTTGTCCTTTTGCGTTGTGTAACATTCGGTTGTGTGTATGTACCACAGTTTGTTTATCCATTCATCCACTGATAGGCGTCTAGGTTGTTTCCATCTTTTTTGCTATTGTGAACAGTGCTGCAATGAACATGGGTGTACATATATCCATTCATGTGACAACACTTATTTCTCTAGGATATATTCCTAGAAGTGGGATTGCTGGATCATATGGTATTTCTATTTCTAGCTTTCTAAGGAAGCGCCATATCATTTTCCAAAAAGGTTTCATCATTTTGCATTCCCGCCAGCAGTGCGTAAGAGTTCCGATCTCCCCACATTCTCTCCAACATTTGTTCTTTTCTGTTTTATTGATTCATGCCAGTAATGCCAGTGTGAGATGGTATCTCATTATGGTTTTGATTTGCATTTCTCTGATGGCTAGAGGTAATGAGCATTTCTTCACGTGTCTGTTGGCCACTTGAATGTCGTCTTTGGTGAAGTGTCTGTTCATTTCCTTTGCCCATTGTTTAATTGGATTATTTGTCTTTTTGTTGTAGAGGTGTTGGATTTTCTTGTAGATTTTAGAGATTAGACCTCTGTCTGATATGTAATAGCCAAATTTTTTTTCCCAGTCTGTAGGTTCTTTTTTTACTCTTTTGGTGAAGTCTTTAAATAAGCGTTTAAGTGTTTCATTTTTAGAAGATCCCAGTTATCTAGCTTATCCTCTGGAGCTTGTGTGTTGTTCGTTGTGATTTGTATTGTGTTAATGCTGTGTATTAGGGATTCTAGTGTCGATCCTATTTTTTCTTCTATGATCTTCACGGTTTTGGCTTTATATTTAGTCAGTTTTTGTATATGGTGTAAGGCATGGCTCCTGTTTCATTTTTTTGCAGATGGACATCCAGTTTTGCCAGCACCATTTGTTAAAAAGACTGTCTTTTCCCATTTGGTGGACTTTGGGCTCTTGTCAAGGATCAGGTGACCATAGGTGGGTGGATTTACATCTAGGTTCTCAATTCTGTTCCGTTGGTCAGTGTATCTGTCATTGTACCAGTACCAGGCTGTTTTGACTACCACAGCTGTATAGTAGGTTCTGAGGTCAGAGAGTGGGAGTCTTTCTACTTTATCCTTCTTCTTCAATAGAGCTTTACTTATCCAGGGCTTCTTTCCATATAAAGTTAATGATAAGTTTTTCCATCTCTTTAAAGAATGCTCTTGGCATTTGGACTGGTATTGCATTGTATTTGTAAATCACTTTGGGTAGGATTGTCATTTTCACAATGTTGAGCCTACCTATCCAGGAACATGGTATGTTTTTCCATTTATGTAGATCTCTTTTGGTTTCTTACAGTAGTATTTTGTAGCTTTCTTTGTATAGGTCTTTTACATCCCTGGTTAGATTTATTCCCAAGTGTTTTATTTTTTTACAGGCTATCATAAATGGTATCATTTCCCCAATTTCCTTTTCACCATTCTCTTTATTGGCGTATAGGAATCCAACCAATTTTTGTATGTTTATCTTGTACCCTTCAGCTCTGCTAAATCTTTCTATCAGTTCCAGTAGTTTTCTTGTGGAATCTTTTGGATTTTCTAAGTATAGTATCATATGATCTGCAAATAGGGACAGTTTAACTTCTTCATTACCATTTTGGATGCCCTTTATTTCTGTTTCTTGCCTTATTGCTCTAGCTAAGACTTCAACAAGTGTTAAATAGGAGTGGTGATAAAGGCCATCCTTACCTTGTTCCTGCTCTCAAGGGGAATGTTTTCAGCCTCTCTCCATTGAGAATGATGTTGGCTGTTGGTTTTGCATAGATGCCCTTTTTTATGTTGAGAAATTTCCCTTCTATACCTATTTTATTGAGAATTTTTATCAGGAATGGGTGTTGGACTTTGTCAAATGCCTTTCCTGCATTGATTGAGATGACCATGTGATTCTTTTCTTTCCTTTTCTTTATGTGGTGGATTATGTTGATTGATTTTCTAATGTTGAACCATCCTTGCATACCTCATATGAATCCTACTTGGTCATGGTGTATTGTTTTTTGATATGATGCTGAATTCTATTGGCTAGAATTTTGTTGAGAATTTTTGCATCTATATCCATGAGAGATATTGGTCTGTAATTTTCTTTTTTTGTGGTGTCTTTGCCTGGTTTTGGTATCAGGGTTATGCTGGCTTCATAGAATGAGTTCAGAAGTATTGCTTCCTTTTCTATATTCTGAAATATTTTGAGTGGTACTGGTGTAAGCTCTTCTCTGAATGTTTGGTGGAATTCTCCAGTAAAGCCGTCTGGGCCAGGGTTTTTTGTTGGGAGTTTTTTTTTTTTTTCATTATCTTGTCAATCTCTTCTCTTGTTATTTATCTGTTCAGATTTTCAACATCATTTTCAGTTAGTTTGGGTAGGTCATGTGTCTCTAGAAATTTGTCCATTTCCTCTAGGTTTTCAAATTTGTTGGAGTGCAGTTTTTCATAATACTCTGCTATGATCTTTTTTATTTCAGTTGGGTCTGTTTTAATGTCCCCCATTTCATTCCTTATTTGGGTTATTTGTGTTCTCTCCTGTTTTTCTTTTGTCAGTTTGGCCAGTGGTTTGTTGATCCTTTCAAAGAACCAACTTTTGGTTTTGTTGATTCTATTGTTTTTCTATTCTCTATTTCATTTATTTCTGCTCTGATCTTTATTATTTCCTTTCTTCTAGTGGCTGTGGGCTTCTTTTGCTGTTCTCTTTGTATTTGTTCAAGTTGTGTAACTAATGTTTTGATTTTGTCCCTTACTTCTTTTTTTATTGTGTGCATCTAGTGCTATAATTTGACCTCTGAGGACTGCCTTTGCTGTGTCCCAAAGGTTTTGGTATGATGTGTTTTCATTCTCGTTTGATTCTAGGAACTTTCTGATTCTATCTTTGATTGATTCTATTACCCAATGGTTTTTAAGCAGAGTGTTATTCAGTTTCCATGTAATCGATTTTTTTTTCTTACTCTTCCTATTGTTAATTCCTACTTTGATGGCATTGTGGTCAGAGAAGATACTTTGTATCATCTCAGTGTTTTGGATTTAGCTGAGGATTGCTCTGTGGCCTAAGATGTGGTCTATTCTAGAGAGCGTTCCATGTGTGTTGGAAAAGAATGTGTACTTTGCAGCTTTTGGGTGGAGTGTTCTATATACGTCTATGAGATCAAGCTGGGTGATAGTGTGCTTTAGCTCTTCTGTATCTTTTTTGAGTTTCTTTCTAGATGTTCTGTCCTTTACTGAGAGTGGTGTGTTGAAGTCTCCTACTATTATTGTGAAACTGTCAATTTCTGTTTTCAGTGCTGTTAGAGTTTGTTTTATGTATTTTGGAGCCCTGTCATTGGGCGCATAGATGTACCTTATGGTTAAGTCCTCATGATGGATCATCCCTTTAATCATTATATAGTGACTTTCTTTGTCTTTTATGGTGGATTTTGTTTTAAAGTCTATCTTACCTGAGATTAGTATTTCTACTCCTGCTCTTTTTTGGTAGTTATTTGCTTGATATATATTTTTTCCTCCTTTGATTTTTAATAAATTTTCATCTTTGCTTCTAAGGTGTGTATCTTGTAGACAGCATATTGATAGATTCTGTTTTTTTTTTTTTTTTTTAATCCTTTCTGTCACTCTGTTTCTCTTTATGGGTGCATCTAGGCCATTTACATTCAGTGTAATTATTGATAGGTGTGAGTTTATTGCTGTCATTTTGTAGTGCTTTTTTTGTGGTGCTAACGTTTTCTTTGTTCTTCTTACTTTCCTGTGTTGGGTTCCTTTTGTTCGTGGATTTCTTTTTCATTTCTTTTGTTTTCGTAGATTTTGTTTTTATTGAGACTGTTTTTCTTCTTTATTTTGATGAGTAGGCTTGTTAACTTTCTTTGTGGTTATCTTGAAATTTACCCTTATCTTGTCATTTACAGATTAACTTTTCAGGTTCCCTGTTGCAATTGTTTTGGTTTTGGATAGTCCTTCAGAGTTCATTTCCTAGGTTGGTATCTGGCTGGTACAATCTTGCATCCTAGATTCAGGCTGTGGTCTGATGTTGTTTGTTCTCAGACTGAAGGACTCCTTTTAATAATTCTTGTAAGTTTGGTTTGGTTTTTACATATTCCCTTAATTTCTGTTTATCCAGAAACGTTCTACTTTCCCCATCATATTTGAACAAAAGTTTTGCAGGATATATGACTCTTGGTTAGCAGTTTTTTTCTTTCAAGGTTTTATATATATCATCCCATTGCCTTCTTTGCCTGCATGGTTTCTGCCAAATAATCAGTGCTTAGTCTTATTATTTCTCTTCTGTATGTGACTTTTTTTCTTGAGCTGCTCGCAGGATTTTTTCTTTATCTTTGGTTTTAGCGAGTGTGATTGTGACATGCTTTGGTGTTTTCTTTTGGGGGCTATCCTATATGGAGTTCACGGAGCTCCTTGGAGCTTCAGCTTTTCATCATTCATGATATCAGGGAAGTTTTCTGTCAGCAATTCTTCAATGATCCTCTCTGTGTTTTCCGTTTTCTCTCCCTGTTCTGGAACTCTCATCACTCGCAATTTTTGCTTTTGATTTTATCCCACATAATTCTCAGGGTTTCTTCATTTTTCTTCGTTCTTTTTTCTGATTTTTCCTCAAACAGAGGTGTATTCAAGTGTCTTCAATTTCACTGATTCTGTATCCCATCGTTTCAAACCTACTCCTCAGCCCTTCTATGACACTGTCCATTTCTGAAATCTTGTTTATCTTTTGGATTTCTCTATATTTTTTAAATCATTTCTAATTGGGAATTTATTTTGACATTTTGTTCCTGTATTATTTTCCTGAATTGTTCCATTTTTTTCCCTGTATTTTCCATGAATTCGTCTGCCTTTCCCATAAATTTCTCTATTTTTTCCTCATTTTTGTCTGCTTTTTGCTCCAACACTTGCATGGCTCTGAATAGTAGAGATTTCAATTCCCTATCAGGTAGTTCTAGTGCCTTTTCTTCTACTGGAAAGTCATCTGGTGTTTTATTTTGAATGCCTACTGGAACCATCCTGTCCTATTTTTTTCATATGTTTTGATATTGTCCACTCTCTTCCGGAGGTTCAGTTGTTATTTTCTTCGTTCCTTGATGGTACATTTGTTTGTTTGGTCCTGCTGTTTTGTTTTATTTGATTATGCCTGAGCAGGCAGGCTGTGCATTCTTTGTTGTTTGCTCATCTGTAGTCATGGTACATTTCACCTCCTTGTCCAATGGGCAGGGTCAGTCATCCAGCTCTGGTGCAGCAGGGCAGATCCAGCTGAAAGGTAGGGGCTGGGATGGGTTTTTTGTGGCTTGTACTAGGGCCGACAGGGCAGGCCAGGAATCAGTGCTGGGCAGGTTCCAGCAGGCCGTGCCTTTGCTGCTTGGGGATATGCTGCTCAGTACACAGTGCAGACAGGCAAGAAAGAGAGGCGAGGTTGTGATGTGTGGAGTGGATTCCCTGTCTCCTGCTGGGAACTTTGTGAAGCTGCGTTCTCATACTCCCTGCTCGCCCATCTCCGATGTGGGTGGGGTGAATCCAAGCAGCACAGATGCTGTACTTTCCGACCGGCCGAGCCACCCCAGTCAGCCAGGAAGCTCAGAGGTAGAGCAACAGAGAGAGACTAGGGGATGGGAAAGCGTGTATCACTGGTTACTGGGTGCTCTGTCTCCTGCTGGGAGTTCTGCAAAGCTGCCTTCCTGTGCTCCCTGTCTGCCAATCCCCAACAGGAGTCCAAGATGGCGGATTTGTGCTGCGTTAGCTGATGGAGCCTTCAGCACATATCTCTCCTTGCTTTCTGTCCTCTGTCAGTTTGTTATTCCATTCGGTGCTTATCTGAGTTCTTTATCTCTTCATTTGACACTTCAGGTTCCAGGAATGACGTTTGTCTCTGTTTTGCTTAGTTTTTTTGGTTTTTGCTGTGGAGGGATGGTGTGGTGCTTTTGTCTCTGGCGCCATGTTGGCCAGAAGTCCATCATTTGATTTCTTGACAGCCATTTCCATGGGTGTTGATTGTGGGTCCAAGCAAAATGAAATCCTTGACAATTTCAATCTTTTCTCTGTATGTCATAATGTTGCATATTGATGCAGCTGTGAAGATTTTGTTTTCTTTATGTTGAGGTGTAATCCATACTGCAGGCTGTGCTCTTTGATCCTCATCAGTAAGTGCTTCAAGTCCTCTTCACTTTCAGCAGGCAAGGTTGTGTCATCTGCATAATACAGATTGTTAATGAGTCTTCCTCCAATCCTATGCTGCATTCTTCTTCATATAGTCCAGCTTCTTGGATTATTTGCTCAGCATACAGAATGAATAAGTAGGATGAAAGAATACAACCCTGATGCACACCTTTCCTGATTTTAAACCACACAGTAGCCCGTTGTTCTGTTCAAATGACTACCTCTTGGTTTAAGTGCAGGTTCTGCATAAGCACATTAAGTGTTCTGGAATTTCCATTCTTTCCAATGTTATCCATAATTTTTTATGATATTTAGGGGATATTTAAGAAATATTTAGAGGTTGTTGGTGGTTCCATGGTAGAATTCTTACCTGTCATTCGCAAGACTCAAGTTCCATTCCCAGCCAATGTGCCTCATGTACAGCCACTTCCCTTCAGTCAGTGGGGGCTTGCATGTTGCTATAATGCTGGACAGGTTTCAGCCGAGCTTCCAGACTAAGATGGGCTAGGAAGAAATGCCTGGCAATCTGCTTCTGAAGATCGGCTTATGAAACCCTATGGATGACAACAATTCAATCCTCATCCAATTATGGGGATGGCACAGGACCTGGTAGCATTTCCTTCTGTTGGGCATGGCAGTGCCATGAGTCAGGGCTGACTCCATGACAGCTAACAACAAAAATATTTGGTGAAGGAAGTGGGAGAGAGGGATGTAAGGAGGAGGGTTTCAGGGAGGGAAGCAGGGAGGGAGGGAAGGATAACGGGATGAGGGTAGCCCTAGAAAAATGAAGAAATTTGTTTGGCAGAGGACGGATTATGTCTGGGAAGCTGGGCACTCTACATATCTCCCCAAACCACTTGTCTTGGTTATCTAGTGCTGCTATAACAGAAATACCACAAGCGGATGGCTTTAACAAAGAAAAGTTTATTCTCTCACAATCCAGTAGGCTAGAAGTCCGAACTCAGGGCACTGGCTCCAGGGGAAGGCTTTCTCTCTCTGTCAGGCCTGGAGGAAGGTCTTTGTTGTCAGTCTTCCCCTGGACTAAGAGCTTCTCCAAACAGGAACCCTGGGTCCAAAGAACACGCTCAGGTCCCGGCTCTGCTTTCCTGGTGGTATGAAGTCCCCATGCCTCTCTGCTTGCTTCTCTCTTTTATGTCGCAAAAGAAATTGGCTTAAGACACTATCTAATCTTGTAGATCTCATCAATATAACTGCCACTAATCCATCTCATTACATCATAGTGATAGGATTTACAACACATGGGGAAATCATGTCAGATGACAAAATGGTACACAATAATACAATACTGGAAATCATGACCTAGGCAAGTTGACAGATATCCTGGGGGGACACAATTCAATCCATGACACCACTCTTCTCATTTTAGCCTCTGCATCTTGGTTTACCTGCTCCCCTGATCTGGCTAATCTCCCACCTTCTTTCTTCTGCTCTCACAGCCCGTGGTTCCTTCAAAGTGCAGCTCAAGATTCCCTCCCTCTTCAGACAACCCCCTCATCATGTCCGCCTTAGTTTCTGAGTGGCTCAATTACCGTTCCCAGCATAAGTGCCCGTATCCTGAACATGCATCCTCTCAATCTCAGTGGAGCACCCCAACAGCCCCATGAGAAATGAGGTATATGTGCCCCATGGGGATACATCTATCAATATTTCCATTACATAGATGAGACAACGGGCCATTGAGAGGCTCGATGTCCATGGTCATCCACCAAGAAGAGGTGGAGCTAAGTCTCGAGTGTAGGTCAGTCTGGTTCAAGACACCCACTGTCCCCCAAAACTATTGCCCTGAGGAAATCTTTAAACCTTAAACCAAAAAATGTCCCTGGAAGTTTTCTTTACTTAAACCAAACAACGGTTTAGCTTAACTAGTACAGAATGTCTGCCTTGAGCATTGTGCTCTTTTAAGAACTATCTTTATGGGATCAAGGAGCCCTGGTTGTGCTTGGCTACTAACCAAAAAATCGGCAGTTCGAATCCACCAGCAGCTCCTTGAAAACCCTATGGGGCAGTTCTACTCTGTGCTATAGTGTCGCTATAGGGTCATTATGAGTTGGAATCGACTCCACGGCAGCTGGAAAGGTTAGATAGGAAGCTTAGGGGACAGTGAGTTCATGTTAATGGGTGAGGAAATTCAAAAAAGGAGGGTAAGAATGGCTGCACAGCTTGAAGAATGTAATCAATGTCACTGAATTGTACCTGTTGAAATTGTTGAATTGACGAATGTACTGTTGTGTATATTCTCAACAACAACAACAATGAAATAATAACGAAAAAAAAGACACCCCATCTAAGATGCATCAATTGGTCCCAACGCACCTGGAGCAAAGGAGAGTGAAGAACACCAAAGACACAAGAAAAATATTAGCCCAACAGACAAAAGGTCCACATAAACCAGAGACTCCATCAGCCTAAGACCAGAAAAGCTAGATGGTGCCCAGCTACCACCAATGATCGCCCTGACAGAGAACTCAACAGAGTGTCACTGACGGAACAGGAGAAAGTGTGGTGCAGAACTCAAATTCATGTTAAAAAACAAAAAAGAAAACCAGACTTAACGGTCTGACTGAAACTAGAGGAACCCCAGAAGACCTGGCCCCGGACTCTCTGTTAATCCAGAACTAAAACCATTTCCGAAGCCAACTCTTCAGACAAAGATTAGACTGGACTATAAGACATAAAATAATACCCGTGAAGAGCATACTTCTTAGTTCAAGTAAATACATGAAACAAAATGGGCAGCTCCTGTCTGGAGGCAGGATGAGAAGGCAGAAAGGGACAAGAGCTGGTTGGGTGGACACAGGAAATCCAGCGTGGAAAGGGGGAGTGTGCTGTCACATTATACGGATTGCAACTATGGTCACATAACAATATGTGTATAAATTTGTGTATGAGAAATTAGCTTGAGGTGTAAACTTTCACCTAAAGCACAATAAAAGAAAAAAAAAAAGGTACCCACCTTGAGACCATGCGTTCCTGAGGGCAGGGACGCCATCATCTCTGTCTTGGTGGGGTCAAATTCTTGGGGTGTGGGAGCTGGAAGAGGCCTGGAGCTGGGGGGTGGGCCACTAGCCGTCCACCCACAGGGGTGCAGGAGCTGGGACGCAGGGCTCTGACCTCATGACTGTGGGCAGTGAAGGAAGCCCACAGGAGGGGAGGAACCTGTCTTCTCCTGGCTAGCAGGCGACTGTCCTCGAGGGGCCAGGGCCCAGAGGCAGGCCTGCAGCTTTCTGCCTGATGCTCTTGTGGGCAGTGGGTGACCACATCTCCCGTGGAATGTCAGAGCTAGCCGGCCCACTTCTTTAGAGAGGGGAAGGGACTCCCAAGGTCACCAGCAAATTTGGGCAGGCCGGGAACCCTGGTTGCGATCAATGTCCTTGCTGACGCGCCCTCCCTTTCCTTATTGCTTTTCTGGCCTTGCCCGCTTCCCACTTCCAAGCTCAATTTCTGCAGAAGACTAGTTGGTGAGCAGGCCAGTTGCAGGATTCAGAACCCAGGGGGTGAGGTCTGGGAGGAAGGGAAGAGGTGGAGGGGCAGGCGTGCCCAGCACGTCATCACCCACAATAAGCCTTTGTCGCGTGCTGCAGCTGTCTTTAGAACTGTGGTTCAGTGCACACTGGTGGATTTGTTTGGTGTGTTGGTTAACTTTAACCTATATACAAGGGGTGGGTATTGGAAGCAACATAATCAGGAATCCAGCAAGCCTCAACTACAGCTATGCTAAATTGGCACCAGGGTTGGTCAGTTAGCAAGACAGAAGTTGGGAACACATTTTCATTGGTAAAATGAGCAGTGTGCAAGAAATGTAGCTGGCTACCAAGACCACGGAGGTCCTTCTTGTCCTACATGAACCAAGTTCAAGAATCCTGCGAGCCTAGCAGCCTCACACCTTCCCAGGAATGCCTTGTCCTCTGCTCCACCTGGACCAGCAAGCATCCACCCATGGCATCAAGGACTCTGCAGCCTGAGCTCATGGAATCTTCCAGACCCTGTCCTCAGAAGAGGGGTGCACTTGCCTTGGGGTAAAATCTGCCTGCAGGTGCTTGTCAGATGCCCCAGGACATGCATGTCTGTGACCAGCTAAAATCAGAGGGAAATGACCAACAATGGCAGATGTCACAAAAGGCAATGAGGCAAGAGGCTTCTTCTAGAAAAGCAGGTGGTTGTGGGGGTCAAGGTGGGGCTGGGAGGTGCTCACCCTGGTGCACTTTAGGACTTGGAAGAGAGGCCCCTTAGAAGTGGGGAAGGTGGTTTGATCTTAATAAAAATAGCCCCCTACTGTAGACCAGGTACTTGCCATGGGTCAGGTACTAACTATGGACCAACCACTTACCATGGGCCGAGTACTTACCGTGTCCCAGGAACTTTCCTTGGGCCAGGAACTTACTGTGGGCCAGGTACTCATTGTGGACTAGGTACTTAACTGTGAACCAGGCACTTACTCGGACCAGGCACTTACTGTGGGCCAGCTACTTATTGTGAGTCAGGTAATTACCTTGGGCCAGAAACGTCACAAATATTATCTTATGGAATCTGCACCTCACCCTTGGGAATAGGAGTCTTTCTGCCCATTTCACAAATGAGGAACTGCTCCAAGAATTCCTGACCCCCGCATGCTCATCCCTGGCTGCTTTCCTCCTAGCTTTTTAGGGATCAGTGAAAAGAGAAACGAAACCCTCAGAAAACAGCTTGCTTAATGCTCTCCTGGCCCCTTGAGAAACTCTGGGGAAGTGACCTTTGGGGAGAAAGAGCAGGAAAGGAAAGTAGGCAGGCAGCAGGAGCCAGTGACAATGCCATGCAAGGCGTGTCATGGAGCCCCTTACAGGCATTTGCTCTTTTATTCCCTAAATCCGCCACAGCTATTCTTATTGCTACCCCACTCCCAGTGTGGAAGCTGAGCCTGTGGGAGCATGCAGCTCTCAGGGAGAAAGCAAATCAGAGCGAGTCCCTCTCCAGCCTCCTTGGTTCCTCCTAGGTGGTGGCAGATGTGGTCAGCTCGTGGCTAGAGCCTCAGTTAAGACATCAGATGCCTACAGACCAAATATATGTGTGCCAGTGGGTTTTCTTGTATTTACACTGAATGTGGGGTGCCTAAGCCAGCAAAGTGGAAAATGAGAGCTGGTCCCTGCCGCGTGCCTGCTGTGTGCCAGGATGCGTTCTAAATGATTTGTAGGTAAGACTTCATTTAAAAATCCCGGCGACCCTATGCCCCCATTTTACAATGGAAGCAGACAAGGTGCAGAGTGGGAAAGTCCCTTCCTCAGGGCCTCACAGAGAAGTGGTGGAGCTGGGGTTTGAACCCAGGGTGTGCTATCTGCGGCAAAGCCTGTGCACCAAACCAAGACCGTGTGCTCAGCACCGCCAGCTCCTGCAGCCAGAGTGGAAGGCCTGCGGGGAAAACCTGCCAAGGGCAACTGAGGGGGGAAGGGAGCCCCAAATGGCCCTTCCCTGCTTCGCACCCTCCGCGGCTCCATCACCGAGCCTTAAGTCCTTACTGTGGACCAGGAACCTACCTTGGGCAGGGGCAGGTGCTCCCTGGAGGGTCTGGACAGTCTTACTTCCTGGCTCACAGCCCGTGCCTGCCCCACTGAACTCCCACTGCACACCAGGCAGTTTCTCCCAGCAGCTTTGCTCAGCTGGCTTGCCCTTCCCGGCTCTTCCCTCCTCCTTGACCACTGCTCATTTTTCAGCACTCCATCCGGGCCTCGCCACCTCTACAAACAGCAAGACCAGACAGCCTATGTCCATCTCAACAGAGTGGCCTGGAGTCCCCTCACTCTGCCTCTCACTGGCTGTGTGACCTTGGAGTAGGCACTCGACTTCCCTGAGCCTCCGTTTTCTTCATCTGCAAAGCAGGGACAATGATGCTGACCTCACAGTTTGGTGTATGTGTTAGGAAAAAGCACCTGGCCAACACCTGGCAAGGCTTCTGCCACATGTAGGTGCTTGAAGAATGGACTTGCAGCAATGGGTTCCCCCGGTTTTCCTGTCCCCCACCCCCAGTAGAATGGGGCTCCATACGCATGTGCCCTGTGCTGGGACATCTGTGTGTACTGACCTGTAGAAAGAAACCCCAGTTACCATCTCACCACCCTCACTCTTTCTCTTGTAGCACGTCCACAAGCTGGCATTACCTTATTTGTTCCTGTTTGTTTTCTTGCCCTCCCTCCCCCAAGTGCTGCCTATCCCTCCTCCCCCAACCAGTGCAGTCCCTTGCGGGCAGGGACCTTGTCTGTCTTGCTCCTCGCTGGGTTCCAGGGCTTACCCTGGCACTGAGTAGGCCCTCAGTCAGCTAGTGGGTGTCTTAGTGTCCTAGAGCTGCTGTCACAGAAATACCACAAGTAGATGATTTCAAAGAACAGAAATTTATTTCCTCACGGTTCAGGAGGTTGGGAATCCGAATTCAGGGCACTGGCTCTAGGAGAAGGCTCTCTCCCTCTGTCGGCTCTCTCTCGGGAAGATCCCTCTCAGTTTCTGCAGACCCCACATTCTTTGATCCCTAGGCAATCTCTGTGTGGCATGTATCTTCCCCTCCATCCGTGCTTGCTTTCTTCTTGGTCTCTACTGCTCTTTTGAGCACTCAGAAGGGACTGGATTTAGGGCACACCCTACACTGCTATGGTGTCATTAACATAACAAAGAAAAGCCTACTCCCAATTGGGATTACATCCACAGCTATGTTTTTGTTAGGTGCTTTCAAGTTGAATCTGACTCATGGTGACCCTATGTACAACCACCGAAGGAAACACTGCCCTGTCCTCTGCCAACCTCACAATCATTATGCTTGAGCCCATTATTGCAGCCACTGTGTCAACCCATCTTGTTGAGGGGCTTCCTCTTTTTCGCTGACCGTCTACTTTACCAAGCATGATGTCCTTCTCCAGGGACTGATGGGGTTAGGATTCCAACGTGTTCTTTTGCGGGGAAGCAATTCAATCCATAACCATGGGGGGAAAGAATGAACGTACGAGTACAAGAATGAGTAGATGAATTCATACCCACATCCTGGATTTAATCTTATTCCTCAGTTTAACCCCAACTCCTGGCATGGTGACCGACGTGGGTGTTCAGCTGTGGTTGTAGAATACATCTTCTTACCAATTCGACAGTGTTTTTTTTTTTTTTTTTCATTTATAAAATGAGACAAGGTAATCAGTGCACTAAATCAGATCAATTTCAATGGTGCTTCCATGGAACTGAAGTAGAATGGTGGGCCCTGCACCATGACTCCGTTTTCCATTCTTCGCTTGCTCACAACCAGCCCATGTCCTTCTCACCTGCAGCCTCAGAGAGTCCTTGTAAGAGACTTGGAGAGACATTGCCATCAGAGACTGTGAGCCCCCCTGAACCTGGGCCACCATTCAAATGTCCCTTTCTCTTTGTGTTTACAACTCGCATTTGCATGTACCCAAATTTGCTCAGGCACGGAAAATGCACGCAGCTGTGAAAGAGCAAGCGAGAGAACATCACACGAGGGCAATTTGCAGTTGGAGGAGGGATTTCTGCATTCCCTGGGGCTTCTAGGTGGGCCTGGGTGCCAGAGAAATCTGTAACCCCATTCCTGATCCACAGCCCCATACAAATGAATGGCCTCTTTTTATGGAATATCTTTGCCGGGAGGATTCCAGGTGATGGGGACTGACGGGGGGGTCAGCCGCTCAGCCAATAGAAAAGGTGGGCTGTCCCCCACCCCACCCCACCCCCTGCACCGGAGCCTAAATTGGGGGAGAAGGGAATGCAGCAGCCTGAGAAAGGGTGGCCTCTTCCAGCAAGGGCATGTGGGCAAACTAGGGCAACACCTCACATTAGAATTGATGTTGCTCCTAACAGGGAGTGATGGGGCAATTGCTCCTTAAATGTTGCTGAGTAGAGTGAGAGGTCCCAGGGAGAGGGAGGCCTTTTGGTAATTCTCGGCCACGATGTTGGCCAGCTGAGAAGGGTTTCTGGCTGCCCCTACCTGCAAGGAGAGCTTGTTTCCTGAGCATGGTTGACAAGCATCCGGAAAACGAGAATTGCCTGAGCCTGCCTGTAATTTCCCTTTGATTTCATGAGTCCCCTTGCCCCCACAATGATTCCTTTTTAAGAAAAACAAAAATTAAATCTTCAGACACCTCTAGAAAGGGGGAGGGCATCCAGCATCTGGCACCTTGTTCACCCCCAAAGTGACTTCTAGTGAGTCACAGAATGCCCTTTCTGAGGGGAAGCCGAGCGACCTGGGGCCCTGGAGCCTAAAGCACATGGAGAGACTCCAAAGGAGACCCACGGGGAGGGGGCCAGCGGGCCGACGCCCACGTGGATGCCACATGAGTCAGGCCACTTGCTTTGGCTCCAAACACAAACCCGTTGCCACTGAGTTGATTCTGATTCAGAGTGACCCTATAGAACAGAGTAGAACTGCCCCATGGAGTTTCCAAGGCTGTACATCTTTATGAAGCAGACTTTCATATCTTTCTCCCTTGACTTTGGCTCTAGGGTCCCCAAAATGTGACTGCCACTGTGACTTCAGAGCCATCTAGACCTGAATTGAATCCTGCTGTGCCCAGGACTACCGAGCTACTTAGTTTCTCAGAGGCTTGGTGCTCATCCAGAAAGTGGGCTCGCTGTGAGGATTAAATGAGAATACATGTCTGTACACCCCACCCCTTTCACCATGGAAGGAATTACCTCTGAACTGGGACCAGCAGCCACGGACGTCCAGTCTTCATCCAGTCCAACAACATGAACGTCCAGCTAGCGTGCCCGCCATCGACATGTCCACACCACTTTCCGGTTAGATGGGTATCACGGTCTCCATTTCACAGATGAGGAAACTGAGGCTCCAAAAGGGGAAGTGGGCCAGGCAGGTGCTGAGTTTCCCTGCCCAACATCAATTCCCCCTCCTTCAGATTGTAGCATGCTGACTTATTTTGGGCGGGTTGCCTGTTCCTCATGGTGGGCTGGCTGGTGGGATTATCAGTCAGAGTGCCCACCTCTGCTGGCCAAGAGGTGAGCTCAGCTTACCAGAGGCTCTCTCTGTCCCCCTGGAGTTTCTATCTGGAGCACAGGAGCAAGAGCACTGAAAATTCTTGAAGCTGATCTACCTGGGGAAGAGGGCAGGGAGTGTATGGAGGGGACCATCTGGTGGGTTCCTGCTGCCTGGACGCTGCCCCCTCCTCTACACTTATCTCCCCCCTGCCGCCCACAACCTTATCCTGCCTTTCCTGTCTGTCAGTAAATGATTTCACTCTTCAAGTCATCTGTTCACCACACATTTTTAAATGCAAATTTCTAAGTGGAATTCTTCCTGAAGTATGTTCCCCATCTGACTTCCTAATGGTGAAACGTCGACTAAGCGGTAATAGTCTGTGTGGGGAAGACCCCTCACACCCTTCCTGGAAGTGACTGAGGAGTTTTAGAGTAAAAAGAACACCAGCCTGGTTGGTAGTCCTGCCTCTGCCCCTAACCAGCTGAGTGACCTTGGGCCAGTCACCCAAATGTCCTCATCCTCAGGGGGTATGGAGCTGTGGGAAAAGAGGGGTTTTCAGAGTTAGATAAATTCAGGTCCATGTTCTCACCCTTTTATTTAATTCACTTGCCGTGTGAGTAGGGACACTCCATTTAAACTGTGAGTCTCATGTTCCTAACCTGCAGAGAGTGGAATTAACACCACTGTCCCATAGATCAGGGTGAGAATGAAATGAACCAGGTCTAGAACTGGGCACATAGTGTTTGCTTGGCAATGACTGAATTTTCCACTTCTGTCCGTTTTAGTTCAATGGATCGAAATTCTTACAGCTGTTGAACCACCTGACCAAGGCAGGTCTAGGTTGTGTGAGCCAAAGTTAAGGAACACCTATATTAGCCTGTGGGAGATGTTGTTGGTTGTCTACACAACAACTCTTCCTAGCTCTTTTCTTTCTTGTCCACTTGCTCCCGTAGGAGATTGAAATGCTATATACTCACCTTCCCAGACTCCTTTGTGGTTGTCAATGCCACATGACCCAGTCTGACCAATGAGATGAAAGGGGTGTCACTTTCATCTCACTGGCCCCTGGGGAGCTCCTGGGAGAGAGGCTCCTGTCCTCAAGGATCTCAGACCCTGCTGGGAAGGTGGAGCTTACATCTTGCCCACAGCTCCAGGGAGTTGTGCAGGGCAGAAAGAACTTTGAACTTGAGCCTAGCACACCTGGGCTGAACCTTTCCCCCTCAGCACACACACGCTCCCACCACCACCCACCTGCTATATGACTATCTCTGAGTCTCACTTTCCTCCTCTGTAAAATGGGGATAATAACATGCCCTTGCAGAAGGGCTGCTGAGAGGATTAGAGAAAAGTCTTGCGCTGGGCACAAAAGAGGCCCCCCACAACCAATAGTGTTTATGATATGCTAACATGTCCCTCAGCCCTCACCTCTGGAGTCCCAAATTTTGACCGTAATACTAGTTGGGTTCCCAGAAGCCCCAGCCCCCAGGAATGGGCCTGGGGACTTCCCTTGCCTGTCACCTGGCCTTCCTCTGTGGCTGCTGCTGCTACCTCTTGTGGGCTGGGGAAGTCTGGTGGGAAGGTCAAGGCCACTCTGCTCCTTGGAGTAATTCAAGGTGACAACAGTGTTTTGTGTCTCATGGAACCTGGGGGAGATCAAAGCACAGGGAAGCTGCTGCGACAGGCAAAAATTCCCTGGCAAAGGCCACCAATTATGGAAAATTGGCCGTAGTTATGGCTATTACCATCAATGGCTGCCTGGCTTCCCCGAGCGGCCTGAGAGCCGCATTTCCGACGAAGGGTGTGAAAGCGGCCCACGCAGGGGTGGCCAAGGGGTTCTGCCTGCCTCGGCTCAGGCTTCAGTACAGATTACTGGCCCAGAGATGAGCAAAGGGCCTGGAAGTGTCCTCTGGGCAAGTGGCAAGTGGGGGTCCTGGAAAAATATGGGGGAAAAAGTGAGCTGAAGAGGTCTGCAGGGAACATGACGGTGGGCTTGGCAGCCCCTCACTCGGCTGCAGCCGGGCCTTGGCAGAGAGGCGGGCATGAGCCCCTGCCCTCCGCATCCTGACCAGGAGGGGCACAAGCTGTACCTCATGTGTCCAGGGTCCATGGAAGCACAAGTCATCTGATGGGTTATGGGGAAGACTTCCTGGAAGAGGCGTCAGTGGTGCTTACCTTACAAGCCCCAGTCTTTCTAGTATGCTGGTCAGGCTCTCGATACATGCAGATAGTATTGCCTGCACCACAGTAAGTGGGCAGCTGTGTCCTCTGGGGGCTCATCCCCCCCAAGGGTCTGACTCAGCTCAGGCATGCACACGTTCACGTCACCAAACTTTTACTGAGCGCCCCTGTATGCCGGCACTGGGACTCACTGTTCTTATTTCCAGCCTCTCTGAAGCACATATTCCAGTGGGGCAGACAGACAGTTAGGAGGCAGTGCTGGCTCAGTGGCAGAATTCTCGCCCTCCATGCGGGAGACCTGGGTTGGATTCGCAGCCAATGCACCTGGTGTGTAGTCACCACCCGTCTGTCAGTAGAAGCTTGCTTGTTCCTATGATGCTGAACAGGTTTCAGCAGAGCTCCTAGACTAACACTAGGAAGAAAGGCCTGGCGAACTACTTCTGAAAATCAGCCCATGAAAGCCATATGGAACACAACAGTCCGATCCACAATCCATCACGGGGATGGTGCAGGACTGGGCAGTATTTCATTCTGCTGTGCATGGGGTCGCCATGAGTAGGGGTCAGGCGCCGCCTTGATGACAGCTAACAGCAACGTACAGTTAACAAATATGCAAGTGAGAGGTCTCTTTGAAGCAGCCCGTGAACCACCCAGTGCCGTCGAGTCGATTCCGACTCATAGCGACCCTACAGGACAAAGTAGAACTGCCCCATAGAGTTTCCAAGGAGCGCCTGGTGGATTCGAACTGTCGACCCTTCGATTCACTGTGTAATAGTAAATACCCACCTGATTCGTCCTCATCCATTGGCGCAAGCTCAAAAGATGGAAATCATTTTCAATACTAACCTGAACTAAGGAAAATCCATGTCCGGTGGCGATGAAGTCTGAACCAGCAGCAGTTCAGCCCCATCCCTGCCCCACTTTCTGGGCACCAGAGGTGACCTAAGGGCATCACACGGATTGCCTCATTTCTTCATCACATGTTTCTGCAGACTACATGCTATTATCCCACTTCTCAGGCCCAGGCAGGTAAAGCCATGTGCTTGGAGTGTCACTGCCAGTTAGAGGCAGAGCCAAGATTCGAACCAGGTCTGTCTGTCACCAAAGCACCTGCTCAGAGCCACCATACTGGACCAGCATCCTGGAGGCCTGCAGAAATACTAAGAAATCACAAGCTGATTTCCTGCTTTCCGGACCCACCTCTCAGCTTTTAGGCCAAGCAACTAGCGCTGACTGAACTGCTTCCAGCCTCCGGCTTTG
The DNA here is from genome assembly GCF_030014295.1 of Loxodonta africana. Classification (NCBI taxonomy): domain Eukaryota; kingdom Metazoa; phylum Chordata; class Mammalia; order Proboscidea; family Elephantidae; genus Loxodonta; species Loxodonta africana. Next base: position 108,482,821 of record NC_087351.1, read on the forward strand.
TCCTTTCCCTTCCACCACCCCCGACACTGCCCACTGCTGCCCAGTGGGCTGAACTGCACTGGGCACGCACCCAGGGACCTTTGCACAGAGGTTTGCAAAGTTATTTGGAGAGAAACTTTCTGCATCTTCCTTGTAAACTTGCCAGAGGCTTCTGTGTGCACAGCCCTGCAGTTGCTCAGCTGTTTCCCTGTAGGAGCCAAGGTGACTTTTATTCTCCCTCATTCTACGTCAGTTCCCTCTAAATATTTCTGTGGCCATTTCCTCCTCCCTAGTTTATAGTTATAGTTACATATCTTTATAGCTATGTCTACACCTATGTTCATAGGGACATATAGGTGCTATTAGGTTCCTGGGTGCAAATGGTTTGCTCTCCACTCCTAACCTAAAGGTTGGCAGTTCGAACCTACGCAGCAGTGATGTGCAAGAAATGACTGGCGACCTGATCCTTAAAGATTACAGCCAAGAAAACCCTATGGAGCAGTTCTACTCTGTAACACATGGGGTCGCCATGAGTCAGAATTGGCTCGATGGCAATGGGTTGGTTGGTTTATTTTGTAGGTGCTCTTTCCTCTTCCTTATTTAAGCATTTTAAGAGGAGGCTTGGATTTGAAGCCACAAGCAAGAATTGTCTGTTTATCCGTCTAAGCCCTCAAAAATAATTCCCAGTGAGCAGGTCAGGTTCAACGTGAAACTTCCAAATATCAAACTCCAGACCCTGAAACATGTGGTAAAATGTGGTAAGCCCCAGCTCTGAGGCGTGGGGCTCCGATCCTGGCCCAGGTTCAGCTGCTCTGTGTGTGACCTTGGGCATGTGAACTTCCCCTCTCTCGCCCTCTGTGAAGGGAGCCTGCAGAATATAGTGGAAACCACACGGGCTCTGGCCTCAGAAGGACTCTGCCTCTTCCCTTGGGCCAGCTCCCATAACTGCCCCGGCTGCAGTCTCCCCCGTCAATGATAATAATGATGATGAGTACTGGCCAGGTTCTTGGGAGGGTCGATGTCACCAAGTCCACAAAGGGCCTAGCACAGATCTAAGCACATAGTTGACACTCAGCCCCCAGTGCGGACTGTGGCCAGACTCTGGTGAGCTTGGGAACGTGGGTGATGTTGGGTAAGTACGCAGTGCCACACTGATCTGGGTCACTGAGTTTCCAGCCCGGGGCATGTTCCCTCGCAGAGATCCCCCAGAGAGGCTCCGGAAGGGACACACTGAGAAAGTGCGCTGTTACAGGCCCACACTGGCTCACACTCCATCATCGTCAGGAAGGAAGAGCTTCCCTGGGGCTGGTGTGACAGCTTCTGGATTTCACAGATTCCTCACTGCTGTATTTTTCCTTCCGCCAACCTAGTGGCTGGGCCAACCCCAACGTGTGAGGGAGGGGAAGGCTATGACGTGTGACTCAGTTTCTCCATATGCTGGAAGCGCCGTGGATGGGGACGAGGGAGAAGGTGCAGATTCACTTGTTTAACCAGCAAGTATTTACTGAACTCCTATAATGTGCCCGGGTCCCTGGGTGCTGGAAACGGTTAACATGCTCAGCCGCCGACCGAAACATTGGAGGTTCACGTCTACCCAGAGGCACCTGGCAATCTACTTCCGAAAACATCAGCCATTGAAAACCCTATGGCTTCTCAACAAGAACAACAAAAAGAAGTTATATATTTAAAAGGAAAAAAAAGAAAATTCTATGGAACACAGCTCTGCTTAGGTACACACAGGTGGCCATGAGTCAGAGTCAACGTGAGAGGAATTGGTATTACCATGAGCCAGATGCTGTACTAGGCACTGGGGGTAATGACAGGATGAAGTCCTGCCCTCATGGAGCTTACATTCTCTTATGGGAGGCTGGATAAATAAACCAACAAAGAGTTAATAAATATTTTAGCAGTAAGTGCTGGGAAGAAATATTCAGCATGACAAGGGTAGGAAGAGGAAAGAGGGAATTGGGGGTGGTTCAGAGAGCGTGGGAGTGCAAGCAAGTTTGCTTCCGAGTACTAATGGAAAGGTTGGGGGTTCAAACCCACCCAGCGGCACTGCAGAAGAAAGGCCTGGGGATCTGCTTTTGTAAAGATTATGGCCAAGAAAATCCTATGGAACAGCTCTACTTTGTAACACATGGGGTGGCCATGAGTCAGAATTGCCTTGACGGCAATGGGTTTTGTTTTGTTGGTTAAGGAAAGCCTCTCTGGAGAAGTGATGTTTGAACAAAGACTTGAATGAGGACATGAACCATGTGACTATTTGGGGGACAAGCTTTCCTGGCAGAAGGAACAGCAAATGTAAAGACCCCGAAGTGGTGTATTAGTCAGCTATTGCCGTAATAATGCTGAAAAACAAACATCCCCAAACTCAAGGGCTTAAACCAACAGTGATTTTATTCTGGGTGATGCTTCGGCGGGTCAGCTGATGGCAGGCATCCAGCTGCATACGTATGTCTGTCATCCTCCCTGACCTGAGGGCATGTCCTCATGGGACAAGCAGAGGCAGGTGAGACCTCTGAAGATACAGCTTGGAACTGGCACACTGTGACACCTACCCATATCACATGGTGTTATGGATTAAACTAGGTTCCCCGCAAATGTGTGTTGTCATTTCTAATCCACATACATACCTGTGGATGTAATCCCGTCTGGGAATGAGGTTTTCTTTGTTACATTAAAGAGGCTGTATCAGTGTAGGGTGTACGTTAAACCTATCACTTCTGAGATATAAAAGGAGCAGATTAGGTGCAGAAGGAAGCAGAGATGGGGAAGATAGATGCCAGGCCACAAGAAGGAATTGAGAAACAGAAGCTAAGAAGAGACAAGGACCTTTCCCCAGAGCTGATGGAGAGAGAAAGTCTTCCCCATAGAATGGATGCCCTGAATTCAGACTTCTAGCCTCGAACAACGTCATTAATATCACAGGAAAGTAAAATTATGATGAAGATAACTCAAAAATGGTTGCAGCAGTACATCAACTGGAACTGCCAGAAATTCAAGCCAGATTAAAAAGAAGACATGGTACAAGGGAAATCATTGCTGATGTCAGATGGATCCTGGCTGAAAGCAGAGAATACCAGAGAGATGTTTACCTGTGTCCTATTGACTATGCAAAGATACTCAACTGTGTGCATCATAAAGAATTATGGATAACATTGCAAAGAATGGGAATTCTGGAACACTTAATTGTGCCCACGCAGACCCTGTATATAGGCCAAGAGGCAGTCACTCAAACAGAATAAGAGGATAATGCGTGATTTAAAATCAGGAAAGGTGTGCGTCAGGGTTGTATCCTTTCACCACGCTTAATCTGTATGCTGAGCAAATAATCCAAGAAGCTGGACTATATGAAGAAGAATGCAGCATCAGGATTGGAGGAAGACTCATTAACAACCTGTATTATGTACATGACACAACTTTGCTTGCTGAAAGTGAAGAGGACTTGAAGCACTTACTGATGAAGATCAAAGGCCATAGCCTTCAGTATGGATCGCACCTCAACATAAAGAAAACAAAAATCCTCACAACTGGACCAACAAGCAGTACCATGATAAATGAGAAAATGTTGACATTGTCAAGGGTTTCATTTTACTTGTAAAAACAATCAATGCCCATGGAAGCAGCAGTCAAGAAATCAAATGACATATTGCATCGGGCAAATCTGCTGCAAAAGACCTCTTTAAAAGTGTTAAAAATTAAAGATGTCACCTTGAGTACTAAGGTGTGCTTGACCCAAGCCATGGTGTTCTCAATTGCCTTATAAGCATGTGAAAGGTGAACAATGAATATGGAAGACAGAAGAAGAATTGACACATTTGAATTGTGGTGTCGGCGAAAATATTGAATATACCATGGACTGCCAGAAGAACGAGCAAATCTGCCTTGGAAGAAATGAAGCTGGACTGTTCCTTAGGAGTGAGGATGGCGAAACTTTGTCTCATGTATTATGGACATGTTATTAGGAGGGACCAATCCCTGGAGAAGGACTTCATGCTTGGAAAAGCAGAGGATCAGCGAAAAAGAGGAAGACCCTCAACAAGATGAATTGACACAGTGGCTGCTAGATTGGGCTCAAGCATAATAACGATTGTGAGGGTGGTGCAGGACCGGGCAGTGTTTATTCTGTTTCATAGGGTCCCTATGAGGCGGAACCAACTCCACAGCACATAACAACGACAATATGCCTCCTAAACTACGACAAAATAAATTTCTGTTTGTGAAAGCCACCCACTTGTGGTCCTTCTGCTGTGGTAGCACTAGCTAACTAAGACACACGGCCAAGCTTAACATCAACAGGGCAGAGAAGTAGACCAAACCTCCTGAGGGAGGAGCTGCAAAGTCACACGGTACAGGGCGTGATGGAGGGCGGGGGAAGAACTGGGAGCAGTCACGCTCTCCACCACTAGCGAGAACTAGCTTTGTGGGCTTCCAGCACCAGCAGCAGGGCCAGTGTGGCGAGAGTGGGTGAATGAGGCAGAGTCCAGGAGCTGGGCAGTCCTGTCACACATGCCCTCCGTAAGAAATTTGGACTTCATTCTCAGTGTGATGGGAAGCCACTGGTGGGCTGTTTTTCTTTCTTTTAATTTTAATTGAAGCATGTTATACTGTGAAGTACATGAATGTGAAGTATACAACTCAATGATAAGTTTTTGCAAAGTGAAAAGCTAGTTTTGCCTATTTTTTAACTATATGTAAATGAAATTACCCAGTACTCGTTTCTTTGTGTCTGGCTTCTTTTGTTCATCCTTATGGCTGTGGGATTTATTGTGTCCTAGACGTGGCAGTTAATTTTGTTGCTTTTTTTCCCCCGCCATTACTGCAATATTCCATTATATGAGCATACGTCAATTTATTTATCCATTCTATTGCTGGTGGATATTTGGGTAGTTTCTAATTTGAGGCAATTAAAAACAATCCTGCTAAGAACACTCTCGTTCATGGTTTTTGATGCACATATGTGAGCTTTAGGTGTATGCCTGGGGGTTGTGTATGGTCAGACTCAGTGTTGTTGTTCATGGCCGTCAAGTCTCCCCCAACTCATGGTGACCTTATGTATGACAGAACAAAATGTTGCCTGGTCCTGAGCCATCTTCATGATTGAGTAGGTATTCTTTCAGCCACTGTTTCAGTTCATTTCACCAAGGGTCTCCCTTTCCCTCACCAACTCCCCACTTTACCTACCACCTATGATGTCTTTTTCTAGCGATTGGACTCTCCTTATGATGTGTCCAAAGTAGGTGAATCAAAATCTCACCATCCTTGCACTTTGATTGACTAATATTTTGATTAATTGATGAATCCATTCACTCATTCATTCAATGACCCTTGTTGAGTACAGGCCGTAGGACTATGTGAATATGTAAATGGAGAAGCCATGGTTCAAAGTCAGGGGTGTGTGTGTGTGTCTGTGTGTGTGTGTGTGCACGCACGTGTAGGGAGCAGGCAGACAAGACAGCATTTGAAGGCCACACCAAACCAACCAAAACCAAACCCAGTGCCGGCAAGTCAATTCTGACTCATAGTGACCCTACAGGAGAGAGTAAAACTGCCCCATAGATTTTCCAAGGAGTGCCTGGCAGATTCGAACTGCCGGCCCTTTGGTTAGCGGCCATAGCACTTAACCACTATGCCACCAGAGTTTCCGAAGGCCACACAGTGAGTGGCATTAGGGCCAGGATTTAGGCACAGCATCTGCTACAGGGAGCCCTAGAATAAGACAGGAGTCAGCTTCCTCTTGGGAGGTCAGAATCGCCCGCCAGTGTGCCCATGGGCTGACTGGGGCTTGGAGGAAGAGGGGAAGTCCTCCAGGCTGGGGGCAAGATGGGAAGGTGGCCAGTGCAGATGAAACAGCATGGGCAAAAAGGCAGGAAAGCACAAGGCACTCAGAGAGAAGTTTTTTAAGAGCAGAGCCTAGACAGGTGATCGTCGTTAGTAGCGATAACAGTGCTAGCTAACATTAACTTACTTAGTTGAATAATAATATTCATTGAGTGGTTGCTGTGTGCTAGGCCCTTTAAACGGAGAGAAGGTTATGTCCTGTAGTGTTTAGATGGAAATGTTTTATTCACTATTTTCATTGAGGTCCTGAGATGATGGCTCAAATGGGTGGGTGTTAACGACTCCCACATTCTGGAGTGGATACCAGACCGCTGGGGAGGATCTTTCAAAGGAGGTAGATAAAAACTGTTGTTAGGAGCTTAGTCTTCCTGTCCACCCCAGAATGCAAAGGTGAGGCCAGGAGATGGGATGTGTCCTTCAGTGTGTGGTGAGCCCCTACTCCACCTCACCAGGACTCACCCCACCTCCAGTCAGGGAGCTGTGAGTGGTGCCCTTCTCTCCTCCAAGGCTAACCAGACGGGCTTAGAGGAGGCCTCAGTGAACATGGTCCGTGTCTCCTGGAGCTTCAGAGTCACAGCGGGCTGGTGTTCGACTCACCTTCAAGAAATCTACAAGTGACTGCTAGAAGTGAAGTGGCCTTGGTGGCTGAGGTGGAGTGACAGGACTGTACTCCCATCAACAGTGGGGCAAAGGATGAGTTTCCCGGGGACCTAAATACTGCCTGGCTCCTTGATAGGGCCTAGTCAAGCAAGAGGAGCCCTGGTGGTGCAGTGGTTAAGTGCTCAGATGCTAACCAAAAGGTCACCAGTTCCAAGCCACCAGCAGCTCCGAGAGAGAAAGACATGGCAGTCTTCCGTAAAGACTACAGCCTTGGAAATGCTATGAGGCAGTTCTACTCTGCCTTATAGGATCGCTATGAGTCGGAGACAACTCGACAGCAACAGGTTTTAACAGGTTAGTCAAGGGAGAAAATAAACTGTAACTTTGATTGAAGTAGGAATTTTGATTATTACATCAAAATGAATATTTACTAAAATATTTCCAGGGGAACACTGTAAACATAGGATTATTATGTTATAATATGGATTGAATCTTGTTACCTCAAAATATGTGTTGAAATCCTAACCCCTATATCTGTATGTGGAGCTCTGGTGGCACAGCGGCTAAGAGTTCAGCTGCTAACCAACAGGTCAGCAGTTCAAATCCACCAGTGGCTCCTTGGAAACCCTATGGGGCAGTTCTACTCTGTCCTATAGGGTTGCTATGACTCAGAATGGACTCAGTGGCAACGGGTTTGGTTCTGCTTTTGGTGGTTGCATACGTGACCTTGTTTAGAAGTCAGGGTTTTCTTTCATTATGCTAATGAGGCCATACCAGAGTAGGGTGGGCTCTAAACCTAATCACTTCTGATTTATAAAAAGAGCAGAAAAGACACAGAGATACAGGGAGACGGATGACATCTGAGGACCTGTGTACACAGGAACGCCAAAGATCACCAGCAGACACCAGAAACTAGGAGAGAGGCCCACGGAATGAATCGACATGGCCGAGTCCCTGCTTTGGACTTTTAGCTCCCAGAGCTGCTCTTTAAAGCCACCCTACTCTGGTATGGTGCACAAATACTTGTGGTATTTCTGTTACTGTAGCTGTAGATAGCGAAGACACTACAGGATGGTTATTAGTAATGGTACTATTTATAGGAGCCCTGGTGGTACAGTGGTTAAGCACTCAGCTACTAACTGAAAGGTTTGAACCCACCAGTCTCTCCGAGGAAGAAAGATGTGGCAGTTGGCTTTCGTAAAGATTACAACATTGGAAGCTCTCTGGAGAAGTCCTACTCTGTCCTAGAGGGTCACTATGAGTCGCTATGAGTCAGAATCAACTGGAAGGTTTGGTTTTGGTTTATAAGGTCGCTATGAATAGGAATCGACTTGAAGGCAACGGGTTTTGGTTTTATTTATGAGTGAGCAGATAAGCCAGGGGGTCTTCATCAAGGGCAAGGACTAGCCACTGAGAGCAGATTTAAATGAGCAAAAGGTGGGGGGTGAGGTGGGGGTGTATAGTGATTGCACCTTACAAGTTCTGCTCATTTGATGCAATACAGACCTTCCAGCAATCCTCTGAGGTTGATCCTACTATTATTCCTATTTCACAGGTGTTGGCAAAGAGTATTAAATATACCATGCACTGCCAGACAGAAAGAATGAACACATCTGTTTTGGAAGAAGTATAGCTAGCATGCTCCTTGGAAGTGAGGATGGCGAGACTTTGTCTCATGTACTTTGGACACATCATCAGGAGGGACCAGTCTGTGGAGAAGGACATCACGCTTGGTAAAGTAGAGGGTCAGTGAAAAGGAGGAAGACCCTCAACGAGATGGACTGACACAGTGGCTGCAAGAATGGGCTCAAACATAGCAATGATTGTGAGGATGGTTCAGGACCGGGTAGTGTTTCATCCTGTTGTACACAGGGTCACCATGAGTCGAAACTGACTCGTTGGCACGTAACAACATTTTACAGATGAGGAAACAGAGCCACAAGGGTGTTGAGGGCGTAGACTGGAGGAGGGAAGCCTCATGGCAGCTTCAGAAGTCCGGTGTAGGACAGGTTGACGGGTCTCTCTGTGGGTGGAAGAGGAGATAAGAAGCTTCTGTCAGATCTGCTCCCAGAGCAAGCAGACTGTTTTCCACCTGGAGTGATGACTATTTCTAGTGGCTTGGGAGGGAGGAGGCTATTGGAGATTGGAGGTGGGGATGGCTAAGGGCCCCTAAGCTGGCTTTGAGACTCCACTTGGTAAAACCCAAAACCTCTAAGGGGCAACCACAACTGTACCTGTACAGATCTGCTCTTGGATGGAGGTGTGGGGGGAGCTACCAAACTCATTGCCATGGAGTCCCTTTGACTGATCCCACTTCTGGCACAGTTCATAGAACTAAGGAGATGCAAAATGTCAGAAATTTTCCCTGGGGTGGGGCTGTGGAAGACAGATACCAGGAAGACCAGATTTCTGATTCAGAAAAGAGGCAAGTTCATTTGAAAAAGGAGGGTGAGAATGGTTGCAGACTTGAAGAATGTAATCAATGTCACTGAATTGCACATGTAGAAATTGTTGAATTAGTTTATGTTTTACTATGTATATTTTCTTTCTTTTTATTGTGCTTTTTTTTTTTTTTAGGTGCAATTTTACAGCTCTAGTTACTTTCTCATATAAAAAATTTTACACCTATTTTTATGTGACATTAGTTGCAATCCCTACAATGTGACAGCATACTTCGCCTTTCCACTCCAGGTCTCTTGTGTCCATTCAATCAGTTCCTGTCCCTTCCTGCCTTCTTATCCTGCCTCTGGACAGGAGCCACCCGTTTGGTCTCGTGTATCTGATTGAACTAAGAAGCACATGCTTCTCGAGTATTATTTTTTGTTTTGTAGTCTGAAGAGTGGGCTTCAGGAATGGTTTTAGTTTTGGGTTAACAGTGCTTCCGGGAGCCAGAGTTTCAGAGGTTCCTCCAGTCTCTGTGAGATAATTAAGTCTCATCTTTTTACATGAAGTTGAGTTCTGCTCTGTGCTTTTCTCTCACTCCATCCAGAACTCTCTGTTAGGTTCCCTGTCAGGGTGGTCATTGGTGGTAGCGGGGCACCATCTAGTTCTTCTGGTCTCAGGCTGATGGAGTCTCTGGGTTTTGTGGACCTTTTGTCTCTTGGGCTAATATTTTCCTCATGTCTTTGGTGTTCTTCATTCTCTTTGCTCCAAGTGGGTTGGCACCAACTGATGGATCTTAGATGGCTGCTTGCAATTTGCTGTCTACATTTTCAACAGCAACAACAAAACTAAAAAAAAAAATTTTATTGTACTTTAAGTGAAAGTTTACAAATCCAGTCTCTCATACAAAAATTTATGTACACCTTGCTATGTACTCCTAGCTGTTCTCCCCCTAATGAGGCAGCGCATTCGTCCTCTCCACCCTGTATTCCCCATGTCTATTCAGCCAGCTCCTGCCCCCCCGCCCCACCTTCTCATCTCACCTCCAGACAGGAGCTGCCCACATAGTGTCATGTGTCTATTTGAGCCAAAAAGCTCACTCCTCACCAATATCGTTTTCTTATAGTCCAGTCCAGTCCCTGTCTGAAGAGCTGGTTTTGGGAATGGTTCCAGTCTTGGGCTAACAGAAAGTCTGGGGACCATGACCTCCAGGGTCCCTCTAGTCTCAGAACATGAAGTCTGGTCTAACAAAATAAACATTTTAAAATAATTTAAAGAAAAAAAAGAAGAAGAAGAAGAAGAAGACGACTTAAGTTTCATGCAGGTGGAGAGAAAAAGCCCAACAATCCCGTGGCAGGCAGCCTGGGAGAAATAGGGGAGTGAAGCATCCAGAAGGGTGAGCTCCGGGACAATGGAGACAACCGGTGCCTTTCTCAGTTGCAAGGCCCAGAAAAGCAGCCCACAGGAGGGCTCAGGCAGGGGCTGGGGGAGGTGGCTGAACAGCAGGAAACCTGGGTCACGCACAGCTCCTCGCACTCCCTTCTTAGCAGGACCATCGGGGGGAGGGGTTCACCATCCTGGCACAAAGTGCCTTCCAGTTCCTTCTTTGTCTAGCTGTGTCAATCTGGCAGCAGCAGCGTTCCCACACACAGCAAGGGGCACCGCCTCCCCACCACCCCCACCTTCCCTCCAGCATGCCTGCCTGTCCCAGCCCTCCAGGAGATGGCCTCCTGATTCCAAGAGATAGCCCTTATTTACTTAAATTTTACTGGGCTCACCTGGCCCCAGGGATACTTAAAAGAGTCAGTAAGGGGGCGGGGGGGGGGGCGGATTCCCAGCTCGCCTCCAGTGTCTACAACAAATTCCAACCTCATCCTCCCCACTAGGGGGGAACACTGAGTCCCATGCCACCCAATGGTGTCGAGGACAAAGATTTGACAGGATTTGAGTCCTGGCTGTGCCACCTACCATGGGCTCTCGGGCAAGTCACTGATTACCTCTACCACAGGGTTCGCCCATCTGTAAAATGGACATGTGGCTTTCCCTGCGTCTCAGATGGTAGCTGTGAAGATCGAAGGAAATCAAGGATAGAACTTCTGAAGTTGTCGAGCGCATGCAGAAGTCAAGAAGTAGATATAATTCTAGAACACCCAATAGTTCGTGTCCCTCTCTTAATATTTTGCAGTGCTTCTTGGGTTGTGTAGACAGACTCTGCACTGTGCGTAAGTATGGGCACAGAGCCTAGGTAGGAGGTGTTCTTAGGACCCTCCAGGCTGGCTAGCTATCCTGCCATTGCAGCTCTTTGGTCCCTAGGTGGCCTGGTGTGATCGTTAAGGTTGTGTGTCAGCTTGGCTGAGTCATGATTCTCAGTGGCTTGGCAGTTATGATGTAGTTATGATGTGGCAGTTGTATGATGATGTGATCACCTCCGTGATGAGAGTTGATATAATGTGATCACCTCCATGATGGAACCTGCTGTCAGTCAGTTGAAAGGGAGTTTCCTTGGGGATGTGGCCTGCATCCAACATAGGTGGACTTTCTGGCAAGGCTCCTGGATTTTTGCTCACTCTGGATCCTGCAGCTGGCTTCTGTTCGTCTGATCTCCAGTTCTTGGGACTTGAGCTAGCAGCATAGCTGCCGTCTTGCCTGCCGATCTTGGGATATGTCAGACTTTGCAGCTGTGAGCCAGAGCCCTGCTGTCTGGCTTGCCGATCTTGGGTTCGCCAGCCCCTGCGGCTACGTGAATCCGGCAAAGCCTCCTGCCTGATCTACGTTCCAGCCTCTACAACAGGCGTGAGCCATTTCCTTAATATAAGTCTCTCTCTATATATATTTATGTGCCTTACTGGTTTTCCTTCTCCAGACGACCCAGCCTAAGACACTGATCAGTGCCGGAAGTGCAATGTACCATCTTCATTTTTGGTATTGGTAAATCGTGGTTTCTATCTCTCTCTTCTTTATCAGTCCTGCTAGGGATTGATACATTATATTCATCCTTTCAAAGAAATCACTTTGACCTTGCTGATTTTTCCTATTGTTTGTATGCTTTCTATTTCATTGGTTTCTACTCTCAACTTTAACTTTCTTCTACTTGGAAGCCCTGGAGGTGCAGTGGTTAAGCGCTCAGCTGCTAACTGAAAAGTTGGTGGTTGAAATCTACCAGCTGCTCCCTGGGAGAAAGATGTAGCAGTCTGCTTCTGTAAAAATTAAACCTCCCATTGCTGTCGAGTCGATTCCAACTCATAGCAACCCTACAGGACAGAGTAGAACTGCACCATAGGGTTTCCAAGGTTGCTTTCCTCATTACCATTTTTTTCCTTCTTCTTTGTTATGGATTGAGTTGTGCCCCCCCCCAAATATGTGTTGCAAATTCTCACTCCAGTACCTTGGAAAAGAGTCCTGGTGGCGCAGTGGTTAAGCACTCTGCTGCTAACTGAAAGGTCAGCATTTCAAACCCACCATCTTTGCGGGAGAAAGATGTGGCAGCCTTGGAAGCCCTCTGGGGCAGTTCTCCTCTGTCCTACAGGCTCACTAGGAGTCAGAATTGAGTCGACAGCAATGGAGTTTCTTCTACTTACCCAAAGTTTCATTAGCTCTTTCCCCTCTAGCTTTTTTTTTTTTTTATTAACTTTTATTAAGCTTCAAGTGAACATTTACAAATCCAATCAGTCTGTCACATATAAGTTTACATACATCTTACTCCGTACTCCCACTTGCTCTCCCCCTATTGAGTCAGCCCTTTCAGTCTCTCCTTTCGTGACACTTTTGCCAGCTTCCCTCTCTCTCTATCCTCCCATCCCCCCTCTAGACAAGAGTTGCCAACACACTCTCCAGTGTCCACCTGATATAATTAGCTCACTCTTCATCAGCGTCTCTCTCCCACCCGCTGACCAGTCCCTTTCATGTCTGATGAGTTGTCTTCGGGGATGGTTCCCGTCCTGTGCCAACAGAAGGTCTGGGGAGCATGGCTGCCGGGATTCCTCTAGTCTCAGTCAGACCATTAAGTTTGGTCTTTTTATGAGAATTTGGGGTCTGCATCCCACTGATCCCCTGTTCCCTCAGGGGTTCTCTGTTGTGCTCCCTGTCAGGGCAGTCATCGATTGTGGCCGGGCACCAACTAGTTCTTCTGGTCTCAGGATGATGTAGGTCTCTGGTTCATGTGGCCCTTTCTGTCTCTTGAGCTCTTAGTTGTCGTGTGGCCTTGGTGTTCTTCATTTTGCTTTGCTCCAGGTGGGTTGAGACCCATTGATGCATCTTAGATGGCCACTTGTTAGCATTTAAGACCCCAGATGCCACATTTCAAAGTGGGATGCAGAATGTTTTCATACTAGAATTATTTTGCCAATTGACTTAGAAGTCCCCTCGAACCATGTTCCCCAGATCTCCGCCCCTGCTCCGCTGACCTTTGAAGCATTTGTTTTATCCCGGAAACTTCTTTGCTTTTGGTCCAGTCCAATTGAGCTGACCTTCCATGTATTGAGTGTTGTCTTTCCCTTCACCCAAAGCAGTTCTTATCTACTGATTAATCAATAAAAAACCCTCTCCCTCCCTTCCTCCCTCCCTCCTTCGTAACCACAAAAGTATGTGTTCTCAGTTTTTACTATTTCTCAAGATCTTATAATAGTGGTCTTATACAATATTTGTCCTTTTGCCTCTGACTAATTTCGCTCAGCATAATGCCTTCCAGGTTCCTCCATGTTATGAAATGTTTCACAGATTCGTCACTGTTCTTTATCGATGCGTAGTATTCCATTGTGTGAATATACCACAATTTATTTACCCATTCATCCGTTGATGGACACCTTGGTTGCTTCCAGCTTTTTGCTATTGTAAACAGAGCTGCAATAAACATGGGTGTGCATATATCTGTTTGTGTGAAGGCTCTTGTGTCTCTAGGGTATATTCTAGGGATTTCTGGGTTGTATGGTAGTTCTATTTCTAACTGTTTAAGATAAGGCCAGATAGATTTCCAAAGTGGTTGTAACATTTGACATTCCCACCAGCAGTGTATAAGAGTTCCAATCTCTCCGCAGCCTCTCCAACATTTATTATTTTGTGTTTTTTGGATTAATGCCAGCCTTGTTGGTGTGAGATGGAATCTCATCGTAGTTTTAATTTGCATTTCTCTAATGGCTAATGATCAAGAGCATTTTCTCATGTATCTGTTGGCTGCCTGAATATCTTCTTTAGTGAAATGTGTGTTCATATCCTTTGCCCACTTCTTGATTGGGTTGTTTGTCTTTTTGTGGTTGAGTTTTGACAGAATCATGTAGATTTTAGAGATCAGGCGCTGGTCTGAGATGTCATAGCTGAAAATTCTTTCCCAGTCTGTAGGTGGTCTTTTTACTCTTTTGGTAAAGTGTTTAGATGAGCATAGGTGTTTGATTTTTAGGAGCTCCCAGTTATCGGGTTTCTCTTCATCATTTTTGGTAATGTTTTGTATTCTGTTTATGCCTTGTATTAGGGCTCCTAGGGTTGTCCCTATTTTTTCTTCGATGATCTTTATCATTTTAGTCTTTATGTTTAGGTCTTTGATCCACTTGGAGTTAGTTTTTGTGCATGGTGTGAGGTATGGGTCCTGTTTCATTCTTTTGCAAATGGATATCCAGTTATGCCAGCACCATTTGTTAAAAAGACTATCTTTTCCCCAATTTACTGACACTGGTCCTTTGTCAAATATCAGCTGCTCATACATGGATGGATTTATATCTGGGTTCTCAATTCTGTTCCATTGGTCTATGTGCCTGTTGTTGTACCAGTACCAGGCTGTTTTGACTACTGTGGCTGTATAATAGGTTCTGAAATCAGGTAGAGTGAGGCCTCCCACTTTCTTCTTCTTTTTCAGTAATGCTTTGCTTATCCGGGGCTTCTTTCCCTTCCATATGAAACTGGTGATTTGTTTCTCTATCCCCTTAAAATATGACATTGGAATTTGGATCGGAAGTGCGTTATATGTATAGATGGCTTTTGGTAGAATTGACATTTTTACTATGTTAAGTCTTCCTATCCATGAGCAAGGTATGTTTTTCCACTTAAGTATGTCCTTTTGAATTTCTTGTAGTAGAGCTTTGTAGTTTTCTTTGTATAGGTCTTTTACATCTTTGGTAAGATTTATTCCTAAGTATTTTATCTTCTTGGGGGCTACTGTGAATGGTATTGATTTGGTTATTTCCTCTTCGGTGTTCTTTTTGTTGATGTAGAGAAATCCAAGTGATTTTTGTATGTTTATTTTATAACCTGAGACTCTGCCAAACTCTTCTATTAGTTTCAGTAGTTTTCTGGAGGATTCCTTAGGGTTTTCTGTGTATAAGATCATGTCATCTGCAAATAGTGATAACTTTACTTCCTCCTTGCCAGTCCGGATACCCTTTCTTTCTTTGTCTAGCCTAATTGCCCTGGCTAGGACTTCAAGTACGATGTTGAATAAGAGCGGTGATAAAGGGCATCCTTGTCTGGTTCCCGTTCTCAAGGGAAATGCTTTCAGGTTCTCTCCATTTAGAGTGATATTGGCTGTTGGCTTTGCATAGATGCCCTTTATTATGTTGAGGAATTTTCCTTCAGTTCCTATTTTGGTAAGAGTTTTTATCATAAATGGTTGTTGGATAGCTGAAAAAAAATCAGATAAAAGAATTAAAAAAAATGAAGAAACCCTAAGAATTATGTGGGACTCTATCAAGAAGGATAACCTGCGGGTGATTGGAGTCCCAGAACAGGGAGGGGGGACAGAAAACACAGAGAAAATAGTTGAAGAACTTCTGACAGAAAACTTCCCTGACATCATGAAAGACGAAAGGATATCTATCCAAGATGCTCATCGAACCCCATTTAAGATTGATCCAAAAAGAAAAACACCAAGACATATTATCATCAAACTCACCAAAACCAAAGATAAACAGAAAATTTTAAAAGCAGCCAGGGAGAAAAGAAAGGTTTCCTTCAAGGGAGAATCAGTAAGAATATGTTCTGACTACTCAGCAGAAACCATGCAGGCAAGAAGGGAATGGGACGACATATACAGAACACTGAAGGAGAAAAACTGCCAACCAAGGATCATATATCCAGCAAAACTCTCTCTGAAATATGAAGGCGAAATTAAGATATTTACAGACAAACACAAGTTTAGAGAATTTGCAAAAACCAAACCAAAGCTACAAGAAATACTAAAGGATATTGTTTGGTCACAGAACCAATAATATCAGATATCAGCACAACACAAGGTCACAAAACAGAACGTCCTGATATCAACTCAAATAGGGAAATCACAAAAACAAACAAATTAAGATTAATTAAAAAAAAAAATACACATAACAGGGAATTATGGAAGTCAATAGGTAAAAGATCACAATAATCAAAAAGAGGGACTAAATACAGGAGGCATTGAACTGCCATATGGAGAGTGATACAAGGCGATATAGAACAATACAAGTTAGGTTTTTACTTAGAAAAATAGGGGTATATAATGAGGTAACCACAAAAAGGCATAACAACTCTATAACTCAAGACAAAAACCAAGAAAAACGTAACGACTCAACTAACATAAAGTCAAACACTATGAAAATGAGGATCTCACAATTTACTAAGAAAAACGCCTCAGCACAAAAAAGTGTGTGGAAAAATGAAATTGTCAACAACACACATAAAAAGGCATCAAAATGACAGCACTAAAAACTTATTTATCTATAATTACCCTGAATGTAAATGGACTAAATGCACCAATAAAGAGACAGAGAGTCACAGACTGGATAAAGAAACACGATCCATCTATATGCTGCCTACAAGAGACACACCTTAGACTTAGAGACACAAACAAACTAAAACTCAAAGGATGGAAAAAAGTATATCAAGCAAACAATAAGCAAAAAAGAAGAGGAGTAGCAATATTAATTTCTGACAAAATAGACTTTAGACTTAAATCCACCACAAAGGATAAAGAAGGACACTATATAATGATAAAAGGGACAATTGATCAGGAAGACATAACCATATTAAATATTTACGCACCCAATGACAGGGCTGCAAGATACATAAATCAAATTTTAACAGAACTGAAAAGCGAGATAGATACCTCCACAATTATAGTAGGAGACTTCAACACACCACTTTCGGAGAAGGACAGGACATCCAGTAAGAAGCTAAACAGAGACACGGAAGATCTAATTACAACAATCAACCAACTTGACCTCATTGACTTATACAGAACTCTCCACCCAACTGCTGCAAAATATACTTTTTTTTCCAGCGCACATGGAACATTCTCTAGAATAGACCACATATTAGGTCATAAAACAAACCTTTGCAGAGTCCAAAACATCGAAATATTACAAAGCATCTTCTCAGACCACAAGGCATAAATGGTTGTTGGACTTTGTCAAATGCCTTTTCTGCATCAATTGATAAGATCATGTGGTTTTTATCTTTTGTTTTATTTATGTGATGGATTACATTAATGGTTCTTCTGATATTAAACCAGCCTTGCATACCTGGTATAAATCCCACTTGATCATGGTGAATTATTTTTTTGGTGTGTTGTTGGATTCTATTGGCTAGAATTTTGTTGAGGATTTTTGCATCTATGTTCATGAGGGATATAGGTCTATGATTTTCTTTTTTTGTAATGTCTTTACTTGGTTTTGGTATCAGGGAGATGGTGGCTTCATAGAATGAGCTGGGTAGTATTCCGTCATTTTCTATGCTTTGAAATACCTTCAGTAGTAGTGGTGTTAACTCTTCTCTGAAAGTTTGGTAGAACTCTGCAGTGAAGCCGTCCGGGCCAGGGCTTTTTTTTGTTGGGAGTTTTTTGATTACCGTTTCAATCTCTTTCTTTGTTATGGGTCTATTTAGTTGTTCTACTTCTGAATGTGTTAGTTTAGGTAGGTAGTGTTTTTCCAGGAATTCATCCATTTCTTCTAGGTTTTCAAATTTGTTAGAGTACAATTTTTCATAATAATCTGAAATGATTCTTTTAATTTCATTTGGTTCTGTTGTGATGTGGTCCTTCTCGTTTCTTATTCGGGTTATTTGTTTCCTTTCCTGTATTTCTTTAGTCAGTCTAGCCAATGGTTTATCAATTTTGTTAATTTTTTCAAAGAACCAGCTTTTGGCTTTGTTAATTCTTTCAATTGTTTTTCTGTTCTCTAATTCATTTAGTTCAGCTCTAATTTTTATTATTCGTTTTCTTCTGGTGCCTGATGGGTTCTTTTGTTGCTCACTTTCTATTGTTCAAGTTGTAGGGACAGTTCTCTGATTTTGGCTCTTTCTTCTTTTTGTATGTGTGCATTTATCGATATAAATTGGCCTCTGAGCACTGCTTTTGCTGTGTCCCAGAGGTTTTGATAGGAAGTATTTTCATTCTCGTTGCTTTCTATGAATTTCCTTATTCCCTCCTTGATGTCTTCTATAACCCAGTCTTTTTTCAGGAGGGTATTGTTCATTTTCCAAGTTTTTGATTTCTTTTCCCTAGTTTTTCTGTTATTGATTTCTAGTTTTATTGCCTTGTGGTCTGAGAAGATGCTTTGTAATATTTCGATGTTTTGGACTCTGCAAAGATTTGTTTTATGACCTAATATGTGGTCTATTCTAGAGAATGTTCCATGTGTGCTAGAAAAAAAAGTATACTTTGCAGCAGTTGGGTGGAGAATTCTGTATAAGTCAATGAGGTCAAGTTGGTTGATTGTTGTCAGTAGGTCTTCCGTGTCTCTATTGAGCTTCTTACTGGATGTCCTGTCCTTCTCCGAAAGTGGTGTGTTGAAGTCTCCTACTATAATTGTGGAGGTGTCTATCTCACTTTTCAATTCTGTTAAAATTTGATTTATGTATCTTGCAGCCCTGTCATTGGGTGCATAAATATTTAATATGGTTATATCTTCCTGATCAATTGTCCCTTTTATCATTATATAGTGTCCTTCTTTATCCTTTGTGGTGGATTTAAGTCTAAAGTCTATTTTGTCAGAAATTAATATTGCTACTCCTCTTCTTTTTTGCTTATTGTTTGCTTGATATATTTTTTTCCATCCTTTGAGTTTTAGTTTGTTTGTGTCTCTAAGTCTAAGGTGTGTCTCTTGTTGGCAGCGTATAGATGGATCGTGTTTCTTTATCCAGTCCGTGACTCTGTCTCTTTATTGGTGCATTTAGTCCATTTACATTCAGCGTAATTATAGATAAATAAGTTTTTAGTGCTGTCATTTTGATGCCTTTTCATGTGTGTTGTTGGCAATTTCATTTTTCCACATACTTTTTTGTGCTGAGACGTTTTTCTTAGTAAATTGTGAGATCCTCGTTTTCATAGTGTTTGACTTTATGTTAGTTGAGTTGTTAAACGTTTTTCTTGGCTTTTATCTTGAGTTATGGAGTTGTTATACCTTTTTGTGGTTACCTTATGATTTACCCCTATTTTTCTAAGTAAAAACCTAAGTTGTATCGTTCTATATCGCCTTGTATCACTCTCCATCTGGCAGTTCAATGCCTCCTGTATTTAGTCCCTCTTTTTGATTATTGTGATCTTTTACCTATTGACTTCCATGATTCCTTGTTATGTGTATTATTATTTTTATTATTATTATTTTTTTAATTAATCTTAATTTGTTTGTTTTTGTGATTTCCCTATTTGAGTTGATATCAGGACGTTCTGTTTTGTGACCTTGTATTGTGCTGGTATCTGATATTATTGGTTTTCTGACCAAACAATATCCTTTAGTATTTCTTGTAGCTTTGGTTTGGTTTTTGCAAATTCTCTAAACTTGTGTCCCTCTGTAAATATCTTAATTTCGCCTTCATATTTCAGAGAGAGTTTTGCTGGATATATGATCCTTGTTTGGCAGTTTTTCTCCTTCAGTGTTCTGTATATGTCGTCCCATTCCCTTCTTGCCTGCATGGTTTCTGCTGAGTAGTCTGAACTTATTCTTATTGATTCTCCCTTGAAGGAAACCTTTCTTTTCTCCCTGGCTGCTTTTAAAATTTTCACTTTATCTTTGGTTTTGGCAAGTTTGATGATAATATGTCTTGGTGTTTTTCTTTTTGGATCAATCTTAAATGGGGTTCGATGAGCATCTTGGATAGATATCCTTTCGTCTTTCATGGTGTCAGGGAAGTTTTGTGTCAGGAGTTCTTCAACTATTTTCTCTGTGTTTTCTGTCCCCCCTCCCTGTTCTGGGACTCCAATCACCCGCAAGTTATCCTTCTTGATAGAGTCCCACATGATTCTTAGGGTTTCTTCATTTTTTTTAATTCTTTTATCTGATTTTTTTTCAGCTATGTTGGTGTTGATTCCCTGGTCCTCCAGATGTCCCAGTCTGCATTCTAATTGCTCGAGTCTGCTCCTCTGACTTCCTATTGCGTTGTCTAATTCTGTAATTTTATTGTTAATCTTTTGGATTTCTACATGCTGTCTCTCTATGGATTCTTGCAACTTATTAATTTTTCCACTATGTTCTTGAATAATCTTTTTGAGTTCTTCAACAGTTTTATCGGTGTGTTCCTTGGCTTTTTCTGCAGTTTGCCTTATTTCGTTTGTGATGTCTTGAAGCATTCTGTAAATTAGTTTTTTATATTCTGTATCTGATAATTCCAGGATTGTATCTTCATTTGGGAAAGATTTTGATTCTTTTGTTTGGGGGGTTGGAGAAGCTGTCATGGTCTGCTTCTTTATGTGGTTTGATATGGACTGCTGTCTCCGAGCCATCACTGGGAAACTAGTTTTTCCAGAAAATCCGCTGACTGGTACGCTGGCTCCAGGTTCTGAAAACAATCGCTGCCTCCCCGTATTTGTTCGTTCTCCATCTCTAAATCTGTGTTTGTTGTTCAGGGTTCGTAGATTGTTATGTATGTGATGGATTCACTTGTTTTTCCGAGTCTTTGTTGCAAGAGGGATCCGTGGTAGCGTCCACCTAGTCCGCCATCTTGGCCCCGCCTCCCCCCCAGCTTTTTAAGGTGAATGCTGACATCATTGACTTTAAAACTTTATTCTTTCCATAATATAAACGTTCAAAGGTATATATTTCCCCGTAAGAAGTGTTTTAGCTGCATCCCATAAATTTAAATATTTTATGTTTTTAGTATCATTAAGATTAAAGTATTTTCTAATTCCCTTATGGTTTTTCCTTTGACTCATGGATTACTTAGACGTGCTGAAGAAAATCTCCACATTTTAAATAAAAAGGATCAGTGATGGTGCTGTGCCAATCCACATGGGAGCCTGAGGCAAGAGGAAAAATCAGGAATACCGATCTTCTTTTTAAATTTTTCCATCATGGATTTTTTGCTTTAATTTTGACTTTTACGAGTATTGCATTAAATCGACGATTGGTGTGTGCATGGTATACGTATTTTTTCTGTCTTTACGTTCAGATCTGTTTACCCCCCTACATTTAAAGTTTCTTTCTTGTTAACAGCATAGAGATGGGTATTATTTTATTATTGTTTTTTAGTCCAGTCTTACAACCGCTATTTTTTAACGGGAGTGTTTATTTTATGTTCAAGGTAACTATTGACATGGTTGGAAACCCTGGTGGCATAGTGGCTAAGAGCTCAACTGCTAACCAAAAGGTTGGCTGTTTGAACCAATCAGGCGCTCCTTGGAAACAATGGGGCAGTTCTACTCTGTCCTACAGGGTCACTATGAGTAGGCGTCAGCTCCACGGCAATGGATTTGGTTTTGGGTTTTGTTATTGACTTGGTTGGATTTAAGCCTCCATTTTCTATTTGTTTTTCTCTTTTCTTCTTTATTCCTCCATTTGGGGGGAGCTGGAATTGTCTTGATAGCAACAGGTTCTGGGGATAATTGAGTATTTTTTGGTGTTCCATTTCTTTCCTCTCTTGGCATTTTAGCTGTACCCTTTTGTATTATGTTTTAGTGGTTACTTCAGAGATTACAATATGTTCCTTTAACTTAGCACAGCTTCCCTTGAATTAGCATTGTGCCGCTTCGTGTAAAATGTAAGAGCTACAATGGCATGAATCCATTTATGCTTCTCCTGTCCTTTGCATATTTCTTCTCACATATTCTACTTCTACATAAGTTATGGAGCCCTGGTGGTACAGTAGGTAAGAGCTTGGCTGCTGACCAAAAGGTCAGCAGTTCGAATCCACAAGCCTCCTCTTGGAAACCAGATAGAGCAGTTCTACTGTGTCCTACAGGGTCGCTATGAGTTGAAGTCAACTCGATGGCAAAGAGTTTTTTTGTTCTTTTATGTAAGTCCTACACTATATTAAAAAAAAAAAGTTTTTGCTTTAAATGCTCGTCTTTTAAGGAAATGAAGGAAAAAATGTCATTTATATTTGCTTGCATGTTTAACATTCCCAATACTCTACTCATTTAGGTTTGTATTTCCATCTTGTATCATTTCTCTTTAGCCTGGATTTTTTTTTTTTTAAGTAAAATGCACGTAACGTAAAGTTAACCTGTGACCATTTTAACGGCATTTACTACATTAGTGTATTCCCAGTGTTGTGTGACCGTCACCTCTATCTAGTTCCCTGACATTTTCATCCAACCTCAAAGAAGGCCCCACACCCATTACACAGCCACTCCCCCACTTTCCCTCCTCCAGCCCCTGGCAACCACTTGCCTGCTTTCAGTCTCTATGGATTTGCTTATTCCGGATATTTCACATAAATGGAACCATACAGTATGTGGCCTGTCATTTCCGGCTCCTTCCACTTAGAATAATAGTTTCAAGTTTCATACACAAAATAGCATGTATCAGTACTTCATTCCTTTCGATGGCTGAATAATATTTCCTTGTATGAATAGCCCTGATTTTGTTTATCCACGCATCCATAGGTTGAAGAATTTCTTTCAACATTTCTCATAGTGTGGATCTCTTGGCAATGAATTCACGGCATTTATTTATCTGAAAGTGTCTTTATTTCCCTGGATTTTTGAAGCAAATTTTGACTGCATATAGAATTCTAGGTTGCTAGTTACTTGCTTTCAGCCCTTTTAAAGATGTCGTTCTGCCCTAAAGACATTGCCACGAGAAAACAGCTGTCATCCTTTTTATTGTTTCCCTGTATTTAGTGTTATATTTTTTATTCGGGATGCTCCTAAGATTTTCTCTTTATCTTTGGTCTTCAGACATTTGATTATGAATGGATCTCTTCCTATTTTTCCTGCTTGGAGTTTCTTGAGCTTTTTGGACCTGTAGTTGGTGAAAAATTTGAATAATCTTTTATCATTATTTCTTTATATACCTTTTTCTGTTCCCTTAACTCCCTCCTCTTCATATGGAGCCCTGGTGGCACAGTGGTTAAGAGCTATGGCTGCTAACCAAAAGGTCAGCAGTTCAAATCCGCCAGCCTCTCCTTGGAAACCCTATGGAGCAGTTCTACTCTGTCCTATACGGTCGTTATGAGTCAGAATTGACTTAACGGCAGTGGGCTTGTTTTGTTTTTTTTTTTTTATCTTCCTCTTTTTTGTATAAAGCTCTGGTTTCACATATGTTAACCTGCCTGATATTATCCCACTAATCACTGAGTCTCCATTGTTTGTTTTACTATTACTTTTCTCAGTTCAGATAGTATCTATTGCGCTCTCTTCAAGTTCACTGATCATGTCTTCTGCTATGTCCAATCTACTTTAAGCCCATCTGATTAATTTTTACAGCTTTATTGATATGCAATTTACACGCATCCTACTTAAAGTGGAAACTCGTAAGAGTTTTGACATGTACACACCCATAAGAACATCATCACAATCAAGATAATGGCTATACAGAGAGGAAGAACACTAATTCCTGAGGAGATGGTCTCGTTTGGGTTTTGGCCGGCCTGAGGCTGAGCTGTCAGGACCTGGCTTATCAGAGAGTCCTTGGACAAGAGAGAAGGGCACACCCAGAATATGCTGGAACAAAAGCTGGAATCAAGTCTGGGTTTGCTTTCATACATTCTGTTGCTATCGTTAGTTGATGTTGAGTTGGCTCCGATTCATGGTGACCCCATGTGTGCAGAGTAGAACCGCTCTATATGGTTTTCAAGGCTGACCTTTTAGAAACAGATCACCAGTCCTTTCTTTCAAGGTGCATCTGGATGGATTTGAACCGCCAACCTATCGGCTAGTAGTCCAGTGCTTAACTATTTTGCCACCCTAAGACTTCTTTGTATATTCTAAAATATGTCAATTCATGTTTGCCTTTTCTAGAGAAACTGGTCAAGTTTTTTTTGTTGTTGTAGCTGTTTAATGAATAAAGTTTGTATAAATTTAGCAAAAAAAGAAAAAAACATAGATATAGCCATCACCCCCCAAAATTTCCCTGTATGAATTTGTAAGCCATCCTCTCTCCCATCCTATATCCCCCAGGAATCCACTGAGCTGCTTTCTGTACTATGCCAAACCCACTGACATCAAGTCGATTCCGACTCATAGTGACCCTATAGGACAGAGTAGAACTACCCCATAGGCTTTCTAAGGCTGCAAATCTTTGTGGAAGTAGACTGCCACATCTTTCTCCTGCGGAGTGGCTGGTGAGTTCGAACCACCGACCTTTTGGTTAGTAGCTGGGTATTTTCACCATTTCACCACCAGGGCCCTTTTCTGTACTATACAGTAATTAAAATTTTCTAGAATTTTATATATTTGGAAGCATATAGTATGTACACTTAAAAAAAAATCTGGCATATTTTTTAAATTAATTTTTATTGTGCTTAAAGTGAGAGTTTACAAATCAAGTCAGTCTCTCATACAAAGATTTATACATACCTTGCTATACAATCCGAATTGCTCTCCCCCGAGACAGCATACTCCTTCCTTCCACTCTCTCTCCTCATGTCCATTCGGGCAGCTTCTGGCATCCACTTCCCTCTCATCTCCCCTCCAGACAGGAGATGCCAACACAGTTTCATGTGTCTACTTGGTCCAAGAAGCCCACTCTTCACCAGTATAATTTTCCATCCCATATTTCAGTCCAGTCCCTGTCTGAAGAGTTGGCCCCGAGAATGGTTCCTGTCTTGGGCTAACATAGGTCTGGGGACCATGACCTCTGGGGCCCTTCTAGTCCCGGTCTGACCATTAAGTCTGATCTTTTTTACAACAATTTGGGGTCTGCATCCCACTGTTCTCCTGCTTCCTCAGGGGTTCTCTGTTGTCTTCCCTGTCAGGGCAGTCATTGGTTGTGGCCAGGCGCCATCTAGTTCTTCTGGTCTCAGGCTGATGTAGTCTCTGGTTTATGTGGTCCTTTCTGTCTCTTAGGCTCATAACTACCTTGTGTCTTTGTTGTTCTTCATTCTTCCCTGTCCAGGTGGGTTGAGACCAATTGATGGATCTTAGGTGGCCACTTGCTAGCATTTAAGACTCCAGATGCCACTCTCCAAAGTGGGATGCAGAATGTTTTCTT
Source organism: Loxodonta africana (assembly GCF_030014295.1). Classification (NCBI taxonomy): domain Eukaryota; kingdom Metazoa; phylum Chordata; class Mammalia; order Proboscidea; family Elephantidae; genus Loxodonta; species Loxodonta africana. Next base: position 108,507,948 of record NC_087351.1, read on the forward strand.
AATAGATTTTATTATGCCAATTGACTTAGATGTCCCCTGAAGCCATAGTCCCCAAACCCCTGACCCTGCTTGGCTGGCCTTCGAAGCATTCAGTTTATTCAGGAAATTTCTTTGGCGTATTTCTTACAGCATGATTATTTTGTACTCCATCTGTGTTACTGTGGGGCTGTCACAGATTGAATTGCGTCCCCCCAAAATATCTGTCAACTTGGCTGAGTCGTGATTCCCAGTGTTGTATACTGTCTACCATTTTGTCATCTGCTGTGATTTCCCTGTGGGTTGTAAATCCCATCACTATGATGTAATAAGATGGATTAGCAGCAGTTATATTGATGAGGTCTACAGGATTAGACAATGTCTTAAGCCAATCTCTTTTGAAATATAAAAGAGAATTGAGCAGAGAGTTGGGGGCACCTCATACCACCCAAGGTTCCTGCGTTGGACCCAATGTTCCTGCGTTGAGAACTCCTAGTCCAGGGGGAGATTGATGACAAAGACCTTCCTCCAGAGCCGACAGACAGAGAAAGACTTTCCCTGGAGCTGATGCCCTGAATTTGGACTTCTAGCCTACTGGACTGTGAGAGAATAAACTTCCACCTTTTTTTTTTTTTTTTAAATCATATTTCTGTTATAGCAGCACTAGATAGCTAAGACAGGTGTCAATAGTGGGTTCCTTCGCATTACTGATAATATTCCCTTATATGTATGTACCACAGTTTGTCTATACATTCACCTGTTAATGGACACTTTTTATTTTTTTTATCGGTTTGTGGTGATTACAAATAAAATTTCTCTAGACCTTCACATAGGTCTTACTGTGGATATATGCTTTATTTTCTTTTGCATAAATTCCTAGGAGTGCAATGGCTGGATCACATGTGGGTTGTGTTTAGCTTTTTAAGAAACTGGCAAACTATTTTCCAAAATGGTTGTACCACTTGACATTCCTACCAGCAGTGTATGAGAGTGCCAGTCACATCCTTGGCACTACTTGGTATGGTCAATCTTTTTAAAGGAATAAAGAGTAGTGAAGTAGTGAAAATAACAAATATGTAGGTAAATACAAAATGCATTTTTTTTGTTTAAGATCCATTTAAAAGATAACTATTTAAAGTAAAATATTAACAATATATTTAGGGTTTATGCTATATACAGGGGTCCTGGTGCCACAATGGTTAAATACTCAGCTGCTAACCGGAAGGTTGGCAGTTCGAACCTACCCAGCAGTAACATGGAACAAAAGGCCTGGCTATTTGCTTCTGTTAATTACAGCCAAGAAAACCCTATGGAGCAGTTCTACTCTGTAACACATGCGGTCACCATGAGTTGGAATCGACCTGACAACAACAAACAACATAACACGTATAGAAGTCTAACGTATAACAAATTAACACAAAGGCCAGGGGAGGGGAAATGGAAGTGTACTGTTGTAAGGTCCATATACAGTATACGAAGTGATATAATATCATTTGAAGGTAGATGGTTATAAGTTAAAAGTAAATCCTAAAACAAACACAAGAAGAACAAAACGAGGAGGTAGAGGTGATAAACCAACAAAGCAGATAAAAATAGATTCATAAACTACCGAATCCAAAAAAGAGGAAAAGAGGAATCAAGAACAGATGAAACACTATCAAGCAACAAGGTTTATTTGACATATATGGAACAATTCACCCAATGATAGCAGAATACACTCTGTTCAAACACACACAGAACATATACCAAGATAAACCATATTCTGGATCATAGAACAATGGTTAACAAATATAAAGGATGCCACTTATACAAAGTATGCTCTGTGCTCACGATGGAATTAAATTAGGAATCAATATCTGAGAGATATTCGGGAAATTTCCAAATATTAGAAATTAAATAACAAAATTTTTTTAAAACAATTAATACACATATTTTTTTGTGACATTGGTTGCCAGTTCCATGACATGTCAACACTCCCCTTCTTCACTCTTAGGTTCCCCATTACCAGCTTTCCTGTCTCCTTCTACCTTCTTGTCTTTGCCCCTGGGCTGCTGTGCCCATTTAGTCTCATTTCGTTTTATAGTCCTGTCTAATCTTTGGCTAAAGGGTGAACCTCAGGAGTGACTTCAGTACTGAGAGAAAAGGTTGTCTAAGGGCCATACTCTCAGGGTTTTTCCTATATCTGTCAGACCAGTAAGTCGAGTCTTTTTTTTTTTTTTTTTTGAGTTAGAATTTTGTTCTACATTTTTCTCCGGCTGTCTGTGGGACCCTCTATTGTGACCCCTGTCAGAGCAGTTGGTGGTGGTAGCCGGACACCATCTAGTTGTTCTGGACTCAGTCTGGTGGAGGCTGTGGTAGTTGTGGTCCATTAGTCCTTTGGACTAATCTTTCCCCTGTGTCTTTGGTTTTATTCTTTCTCCCTTGCTCCAGACAGGGTGACACCGGTAGAGTATCTTAGATGGTCACTCACAAGCTTTTAAGATCCCAGACATTACTCACCAAAGTAGAATGTAGAACATTTTCTTTATAAACTATGTTACATAATGAATTTCTAAGTGAGTTATGGGCCAAAAAAATCAAAAGGGAAGTTATAAAGCAATTTGAACTGAATTAAAATTAAGACGCTACATAGAAAAATTTGTAAGATGCAGCTAAAGTAGTGCTTAGAGGAAAATTAATAGCACTAGTTGCCTACTAAAGGGCCTCCGTGATGCAGTGGTTAAGTGCTCAGCTGCTAATCAAAAGGTTGCAGTTTGAACCCGCTAGCTGCTCCAGGAGAGAAAGACATGGCAGTCTGCTTCCATAAAGATTTCAGCCTTGGAAAACCTATAGAGCAGTTGTACTCTGTCCTATGGGGTTCCTATGAGTTGGAATGGACTTGACGGTAGTCAGTTGTCTTTTCTAATAGGCAACCCCAAACCAACTCATTGCCATGGAGTCAATTCTGACTCACAGTGACCCTATAGCACAGAGTAGAACTGCCCTATAGGGTGTCCAAGGCTGTCATCTTTATTAAAGCAGACTGCCACATCTTTCTCCCATGAAGCAGCTCGTGGGTTTGAACCCCTGACCCTTTGGTTAGCAGACTAGTGCTTTAACAGCTGAGCCACCAAGTCTCCTGGTTTAGAAAAGAGAAGAGGTCTAAAATTAATGATCTAAGCTTTCACTTTAAGAAATAAGAAAGGAAAGAGAAAATTAAACCCAAAATGAGAGAAGAAAAATACTAAAAAATAAACTTAGAAATCAATGAAATTGAAAGTGAAAAAAGGGAAAAGTCAATGAAAGCAAACGTCTTTTGTCGAGATCAATAAAATCATGTTTCCTTTCTTTCAAGAGTCCTTTCCTTCAGTCTTTGGTTGCTTTCCAGTTTTTTTTTTTAAACATATGTTATCCAGAGTTTTTCATTGTTTTCATCAGGAGGGTTAGCAGTGTGATTGAAGCTACTCCACCATTTACTGTAACTGAACCCTGTCTTCCATTCCTATCAGTTCACCTCCTCTGCAGCCTTTTCTGCTATCTCTTATTTGCTGTTTCTAGTCATTTGTCAACCAGGAGGTGAGATGATCACACCTGTGAGAACTATGTAAAGCTAAGAGTAAAGGGCTCTGGCAGGCTCACTCTTGAATCAGGTCCATGATTTTCATTTCAAAAACCTCTTTTGTTTAATCCCTGGGAGGCAGCGTGACAGAATGGCATGGAGATGGGTCACAGAGTCTGATCTCACTTAGGTTCAAGTCCCAGCTCTGCTGCTTAGGAGTTTCTTGATCTTGGGCAAGGTACTTCACCTCTCTGGGCTCAGTTTCCTCACCTGTAAAATGGAGTCGATATGCATCTTCAGGTTGCTGTAGGGATTGAATGACATAGTAAAAGTGCCTAGCACAGCCCCTGGCACATAACCTTCTCTCCTGTTCTGGATAACAGCTGCCAACTGATAAGGTACCTCTAGATAATTAAGATGTTTGTAGGTACTAAGGAAGCCCTGATGGCACACTGGTTAAGAGCTTGGCTGCCAACTAAAAGGTCAGCAGTTTGAATATACAAACTGCTTCTTGGAAATCCTGTAGGACAGTCTACTCTACCCTGTAGAATCACTGTGACTTGGAACTGACTCGAAGGCAAGGGCTTTGGTTTGGTCAGGTAGGTACTAATAAGGAGCCCTGATGGCGCAGTGGTTAAACACTCAGCTGCTAACTGAAAGGATGGCAGTGAATCCACCAGCCACTCTACAGGGGAAAGATGTGGCGGTCTGCTTGCATAAAGATTTCATTGTTGGAAATCCTATATGGCAGTTCTACTCTGTCCTATAGGGTTGCTATGAGTCAGAATCAACTTGATGCCAAAGGGTTTGGTTTTTTATTGATACCTACTTGAGTCACCTTGCCTTTTAATTTGTTAAATTGTGCATGCTCTAACAAGATTGTAAAGGCTTCAAAGGTTCTATTCAATATTGCAAACACTTATCAAGTACTTTGTATTATACACCCAGGGTGAGGGTCTGAGAGCACGTGGGAAATTAGAAGTAGTGGGGTTCTTGTTTGGGGGTTGGTGAAGTGCAGCCATTTCCTCTCAGCCAGACAGCGTACAGGGTAGGGTGAGATAATCCGACACCTGAAATATGTGGTTTGGGGCAGATGTGTGGATGACTCACCTGCCTGGTAGGAAGTGTAACCTCCAGCAGGCCGAGCATCATCCAGCTGCCTTCTGCTCCACAGCTGGCCGACTCAGCCGAGGAGACACCAGGCCGCCCAGCTGTGGCCTCGGAGTTGACTCTGCTGTACATCTGTCTCCCCTGCCCCCCCCAGAAAACTTACCAGAAAATCAATCAGGGCTAGGGAGTCGCTGCGCCTGGGTGTTTTCAGGAATTATCCCAGACCCTGTTCAAAGCGTGTAATGTTCTTAAACTGACAGGATTAGGGGATTAAAATTCTGCACATTCTAGAATCCAGGTCTGGAAAGCTATCTTGAGGAGAGAACGGCCTGGCTGGGTGGAGGAAGTTCAGATGCTGTGAGACTTGGCAGGTGTTTTCAAAGACAGGCACGCTGCTCTTTCATTGTGTAGTCATTCACTCATTTCTTTGTTCATTCATTCATTCATGCACGTTTACCCATTCAATTGTTTGTTTGCTCACTCCTTAAACAAACATTTCCCGAGGACCTGTGATATGTGCTGAACACCAAGCCAGACACTGGGGTTGCTAAGGTGAATGTGTGGCCAGCCTCACCCGCTCAGGACCTACCCTCCGCTCTTCTGGCCTCAGTACCCCAATTTGGTTTAGGGGACACCCTTACCCCAATGGGTACAGTCTTGGTGGGACTGCCAGCAAAGTGGGTCAATTAGGAATGTTTCCCTGGAATTTGAACATTGAGCACCGAAACGTGGCCTCTCCATGTAGGGATTTCTTACAGCATGGTGGCTGGGTTCTTAGAGAGCGTTCCAAGATCCATCCAAGAGACCTCAGTGGAAGTCATGAGCCTTCTTGTGACCTAGTCCTACAAGTCCCAGAATACCACTAACGCCACAGACTATTGATTAAGCAAGTCATTAAAGCCATTAAGTCCAGCTCAGACTCAAGGGGAGGGAGACGAGAGTGGAAAAGTCACAGCGCAAATCAGAACTCAGGACAGGAGACACTGTTGTGACCACCTTTGGGAAATATGATCTGCCTCACGAGGCATGCCTCTTAGGACATTCCCTGGGCCACCAACATGCCCAAAGAGGCAGGCCAATCCCCAGTCTCTCCCAAATCTCAGAAATGACTACCATATTTTTACCCAAATAACACATGCCTTCTAGGTTTTTTTTTTTTTTTTTTTTTTGGCCAACTCTGCCCCCGCCAAGGCATTTTTGTAAGTGTGCCATGCTAATTTTTCTACAGCAAAAAATTAGCATTGTGAGCTTATAAAAATACCTGGAAGGTGGGGTGAGTGGCAAGAAAAGGTAGAATGTGGGCACTATCTGCATAAAAACACAGTTCTTGTTGTTGTTAGGTGCTACTGAGTCTTTTCCGACTCATAGTGACCTTAGGTACAACAGAATGAAACACTGCCCGGTCCTCCACCATCCTCAAAAACGTTGTTATGTTTGAGCCCGTTGTTGCAGCCACTGTGCCAATTCGTCTCGTTGAGGATCTTCCTCTTTTTCGATGACCCTCTACTTTGTCAAGCATGATGTCCTTCTCCAGGGACTGAGCCCCTCTGACAACATGTCCGAAGTATGTGAGATGTAGTCTTGCATCCTTGCTTCTAAGGTGCATTCTGGCTGTACTTCTTCCGGGACAGATTTGTTCATTCTTCTGGCGGTCCATGGTATAGTCAATATGCTTTGCTAACACCATAGTTCAAAGGTGTCAATTCTCCTGCTGTCTTCCTTACTCACTGTCCAGCTTTCACATGCATATAAGGTGACTGAACACACCATGGCTTGGGTCAGGCACGCCTTAGTCTTCAAGGTGACTTTGCTTTTCAACACTTTATAGAGGTCCTTTGCAGCAGATTTACCCAATGCAATGCGTCTTTTGATTTCTTGACTGCTGCTGTTGATTGTGGGTCCAAGTAAAATGAAACCCTTGATGACTTCAATCTTTTCTCCGTTTATCATGATGTTGTTTATTGGTCCAGTTGTGAGGATTTTTGTTTTCTTTATATTCAGGTGTAATCCATACTGAAGGCTGTGGCCTTTGATCTTCATCAGTAAGTGCTTCAAGTCCTCTTCACTTTCAGCAAGCAAGGTTGTGTGATCTGCATGACGCAGGTTGTTGATGAGTCTTCCTCCGATCCTGATGCCCTGTTCTTCTTCATACAGTCCAGCTTCTCGGATTATCTGCTCAGCATACAGACTGAATAGGTATGGTGAAAGAATACAACGCCGATGCACACCCTTCCTGACTTTAAACCACGAAGTATCTCCTTGTTCTGTTAGAACCCCTGCCTCTTGATCTATGCATAGGTTATTATGCTAATCTACATACAGCATAATTAAGTGTTCTGGAATTCCCATTCTTCGCAATGTTATCCATAATTTGTTATGATCCACACAGTCGAATGCCTTGGCATAGTCAATAAAACACAGGTAAACATCCTTCTGGTATTCTCTGCTTTCAGCCAGGATCCATCTGGCATCAGCAATGCTATCCCTGCTTCCACGTCCCCTTCTGAATCCGGCCTGAATTTCTGGCAGTTCCTTGTTGATATCCTGCTGCAGCTGCTTTTGAATGATCTTCAGCAAAATTTTACTTGTGTGTGATAGTAATGATATTGTTCGATAATTTCCGCTTTTGGTTGGATCACCTTTCTTGGTGTCTTAGTTATCTAGTGCTGCTACGACAGAAATACCACAAGTGAACGACTTTAACAAAGAAAGATTTATTTCCTCACAGTAAAAACGTAGGCTAAAAGCCCAAAGTCAGGGTGTCAGGTCCAGGGGAAGGCTTCCACTCTCAGCCGGCCTCCTCATCAATCTTCCCCCAGACTAGAAACTTTTCCACTCAGAGACCCCGGGTCCAAAGGACACCTTCTGCTCCTAGAACTGTTTCCTTGGTGGTATGAGGTTCGCCTCTGTGCTCACTTCCCTTTCCTTTTTATCTCTTGAGAGATAAAAGGTGGTGCAGGCCATAAAAACCAAAAAAACCAAACCCAGTGCCATCAAGTTGATTCCGACTCGTAGCAACTGACAGGACAGAGTAGAACTGCCCCATAGAGTTTCCAAGGAGGACCTGGCAGATTCAAACTGCTGACCTTTTGGTTCACAGCCGTAGCACTTAACCACTACACCACCAGGGTTTCCGGTGCAGGTCATACCCCAGGGAAACTCCCTTTATATTGGATTGAGGATGTGACCTGGGTAAGGGTGGTGTTACAATCCCACCCTAATCTTCTTTAACATAAAATTACAATCACAAAATAGAAGACAACCACACAATACTGGGAACTCATGGGAATACTCACATTTTGGGGGACATAATTCAGTCCATGACACTTGGGAATAGGCATTAAATATGGATCGATTCCAGTCGGTTGACCAGGTAGCTGTCTTCCAGATTTCTCGGCGTGGACAAGAACTTTGAAAACACTAGTCCTCAGAGTCTCCTGGCACCATCGTGAAGTCTTGTCAACTGCATTAGGCCAATCCCCAGACGTGTGGGGTTTTCAACTCTGACCCTGAGTTGCTGTGTGACCTTGACAAGTTGTTTCACCTCTCTGAGCCTCAATTTCCTCCTCTATATTAAAAAGAAAAAAAAATTTTTTTTTTTTTCCTCTATAAAAAGGGACTACTAAATGCACCTGCCCTGCTGAACGCCCAGGGTTACTGTGAACATCAAATGAAACACTGCAAGCGGAAGTATTTTGTAAACTGTGAAGGCCAGGACACAAACAGGATTCCAATCCTGGCGGGCTCATTTACAAAGCCCCAATCTGTGCCAGGCATTTCCTAACCATTACACTCCCAACAGCCCTGTAAGACATCTATCGTTACTAGTGAGGAAACAAACTCAACAAAATTAATTTTCTCCTTCAAGTCACTTGTTACTAAGTGGGAAACAGATTTGAACCCAAATCTTCAGCCATCTGAGCTGTCTTTCCTTGCCCCTCTGGGAGGATTTGAACCACCAACTTTTTGGCTAGTAGTCCAATGCTTAACCAATTGTGCCACACTCTGCTCTAAGGTCGTGGGAATGGCTCCCGTTCCCAGAATATGCCCTGGTATTTGTTTGCATGTCGGTGACTCCTTGCCACCAGAAGGCACTCCTACTCCCCCCAAGCCCCAGGGACAGTGCCAGTAAGTGTTTATTAGATGAATAAACAATGTACAGATGTTCCAAATGAATGATTTTGGAAAACACGCGGCGTTGTTACAGTTCAGTGAGAAGCCAACATTCGGCTTCAGCCGGAGGTTCACTGCACCGTGGTTCCCGGGTCACTTCGGTCCAGGGCTCTGTTGAGGAACAGCGGCTGAGCGCGCCTGGGCTGCCCGGTGAGGTAGGAGAGCAGTGGCCCAGCGTGGATGCCTTCAGCAGGGACCGGGGGGCCCCGGGAAGGCTTTCTCTCTAAGTCCCCAGGGCCCTGGGGCTCTGAGGGGTCCATGGCGCGGCTGAGGCTGCGGCCCCCTAGGCATGACCTTGATCGTGCCCTGGCCTGCGCGGACCCTCTGACCAGCGCTGAGCTCTGGCCTCAGACAGCGAATGCACAATGCGCCCAGCTTCATGGCACCAACCCTCGGCTGAGCCAGGCGGCGGGCGCTGGAGGCGGGTCCCGGGGAAGCACTATGGGGACGCTTTGTTCAGGGGCTCGCGTGGGGGCGGTTGCTTAGCCACCCACACAAATACCCAGCCTGCCGAACCCCGGCAGTGGAAAAAACCCGCCCAGCAGCCCGGAACCGGAACCAGATCCACCGTTGCAAAGACAAAGAGGGGCAGGGCGAGGGGCAGACCCGGCTAGTCCTCTGCTGGGGAGGAGGGACCACGCACAAGTGAGGGGGTCAGGCAGTGACCCAGGATCCCGTTCCATAGTCCCAGAGCCCCTGGTGTAGGCCTTGAAACCCATCACTCAACTGGGGAAATCGAGGCTCAGAGAGGCCAGAGATCTTGGCCAAAGCCACACGGCGGTGGTGATTCTGAGGACAAAAAGAACCCGCAGCAGTCCAGTCAATCCAACTCATGGCGCCCCCATATGGTACAGAGTGGAACTGCTCCATGGGCTTTTCTCGGCAGTGATCTTTATGAAAGCGGATCGCCAGGCCTTTTTTCCTTGGGGTTGCTGGCTGGGTTTGAACTGCCAACCTCTAGGTTAGTACAGCCGTTGCTGTGGCGGCCACTCTGACTCATTGAGACCCTCCCTATAGGACAGAGTAGAACTGCCCTATGAGGTTTCCCAGGCTGTAACCTTTACGGAAGCAGACTGCTACATCTTGCTCCCAAGCAATGGCTGGTGGGCTCAAACCGCTGACCTTTTGGGTAGCAGCCACTTAACCGCTGTGCCCCAGGGTTCCTTGATAGTTTAGTTAGCAGTAGAACACTCTTTAGAAGTGAGGATGGTGAGACTTCATCTCTCCTACTTTGGACATGCTATCAAGAGGGACAGTCCCTGGAGAAGGATGTCATATTGGGTAAAGTAGAGGATCAGTGAAAAAGAGGAAGACCCTCTATGACATGGATTGACACATTGGCAACAACAGTGGGCTCAAGCATAGCAATGATTGTGAGGATGGCAGTGTTTTGTTTTGTTGTGCACAGGGTCGCCATGAGTCAGAAATGACTTGAGGCACGTAACAGCAACAATGGTTGAGCCCAAAATCAACAGGAGCACAAGGCCTATGACCTTGAGAGGTGGTGTTAGAGATCAGGAAGGATAATTCTGTTTGTTATGGGTGTTTTTGTTGGGAACTCTGCGGGGGGTGGGGCTGTGGAATGGAAAGAATGTGGGCATTAGATTCCTTCTGATAGTCCCCAGCTCAAAGCCTGACCCTGTTGCCTAGAGCTGTGTGACCTTGGGCAGGCCAGCTGACCTCTCCGTGCTTCGGTTTATAACAGGTTTATAACAGTACCGACCTCACAAGCTTGTTGCGAGGATTAAATGAGATGATACTCACTCAGCGGGGACACAGAGCTAGGCCCTCGGGCATGACTCAGCCAATAGTAGTTTGTGTTGTTGCCCAGGCCACCCAGGGTCCCATTCAGAGACTCTCAGGACCGTGCCACCTTGGGCCTCAATGGCACCCCGGAGTCTCCGCCTCTGGGCTTTAGTTTCCCATCTGTAAAGTGGGAGGAGGCAGAGGGTTTAGACTAGAGCAGGGGCGGAATAATTCTGTGCTGGGGGATGGGGGAGGGGGTGTCCAGCACTGCAGGGTGTTAAATAGCACCCCTGTCCTCTCCACTAGATTCCGTAGCACCACCTCCTCCTCCAGTTGTGACAACTGAGTATGCCTGCTGACATTGCTAGGTGTCCCTGGAGGACTAAAAAATTCAAAAATACCAGTTGCCATCGAGTTGATTCTGACTCATGATGACCCCATGTGTGTCCGAAATGTGCTCCATCTTGTTTTCCTTTTTAAAATTTTTATTTTGCTTTAAGTGAAAGATTACAAATCAAGTCAGTCTCTCATACACAAATTTATATACACCATGCTGTATACTCCTAGTTGCTCTCCCCCTAATGAGACAGCACACTCCTTCTCTCCACTCTGTATTCCCGTGTCCATTCAGCCAGCTCCTGTCCCCCTCTGCCTTCTCATCTCCCCTCCAGACAGGAGCTGCCCACACAGTCTCATGTGTCTGCTTGAGCTAAGAAGCTTACTCCTCACTCGTATCATTTTCTATCTTATAAAAACCCATTGCTGTCAAGTCAATTCTGACTCATGGTGACCCTATAGGACAGAGTAGAACTGCCCCACAGAGTTTCCAAGGAGTGCCTGGTAGATTCGAACTGCTGACCTTTTGGTTAGCAGGCATAGCACTTAACCACTATGCCACCAGGGGCACTAGATGGTACTATATTCTTTGCCTGTCAGAGCAGGGAAGGATAAAGGAGCACCTACTGTGTGAAAGAATAAGGAAGACTGAAGAGCTGATGCCTTTGCGTTATGGTGTTAGCCGAGGATATGGAACATACCATGGACTGCCAGAAGAACGAACAAACCTGTGTTGGAAGAAGTAGAGCCAAAACGTTCCTTAGAAGCAAGGATGGCAAGACTTCATCTAAGGTACTTGGACATGTTATCAGGAGGGACCAGTCCCTGGAGAAGGACATCATGCTTGGTAAAGTAGAACCAAAAACCAAACCCGTTGCCGTCAAGTTGCTTCCGACTCATAGCGACCCTAAAGGACAGAGTAGAACTGCCCATAGAGTGTCCAAGGAGCGCCTGGTGGATTTGAACTGCCGACCTTTGGGTTAGCAGCTGTAGCACTTAACCGCTATTCCATTGTGTGTATGTACTGCATTGTGTTTGTCCATTCATCCGCTGAGGGACATTTTGGTTGTTCCCACAGTTTGGCTGTTGTGAAAAGTGCTGCAATAAACATTATGCTTCCCTCTTTTCTTGATGACAGGCCGGCTTCAGACACCAGGTGCTTACTGCCTTGAAGAAGTCAGGTCATCGCTGTGATCTTGGGGAGACTGGACTAGATAAGCTCCGAAGCCCTCCAGGTCCCAGGCCCCAGACACTTTCCTCCTCCCTCCTCCCACAGAAAAGGGAGCGTGGGCTTCCCAGCAAGAGAGAGGACCCCAGCTCTGCCACTCACCTGCCCCACGACTTGCCTGGTCTTTCTTCCCCATCCACCCTATGTAATTCTCAGAGGAGTAAGTGAAACGATGATGTCGAGACCCCGGCTGTTCCTGCCCTCCTCCTTCCCTCCCCCTGCCCTCCTCCTTCCCTCCCCCTGCCTTCCTCCTTCCCTCCTCCTTCTCTCCTGCCCTCCTCCTTCTCTCCTGCCCTCCTCCTTCCCTCCCCTGCCCGCCTCCTTCCCTCCTCCTGCCCTCCTTCTTCCCTCCTCCTTCCCTTCCCCTGCCCTCCTCCTGCCCTCTTTCTTCCCTCCTCCTTCCCTCCCCCTGCCTTCCTCCTTCCCTCCTCCTGCCCTCTCCCACCCTCCTGCTGCCTTCCTCCTCTGTCTTCCATTCCCTCATGTTTGCCTCCAGTGACATCGATAATAAATAACTTTTTTTTCAGTGCTGATGGGTCTTTAGGCAGATTATTTTCAGGAGATAAGAATGATAAATATCACTTGCGAATTTCTCATCCTTTCTCTAGAAAGACAAAAGAACAACCACAAAAAAAAGCAGCACTCGCTAATGTTAGCGTCTCCCCCAGGGACTGAGAGCCACATTAGCTCAATGGAAAGCATGGCTCTGGAGGAGCTGGACCCAGGCCCCACAGGGTCTGACCCGGAGAAGGTGCCCCATGGGTGCTTGCAGAGCTTTAGCATTCCTCGTGTGAAAGCCCCCAATCCAAAGACAAGACCCATGTGAGCAGGGGCCCTGCCACCCCTAGTACATGGCAGGGTGCCGGGCACACAGTAGGTGCTGCTTTCTCCTCCCCTGCTCTCACAGGCAAATAATGTAGGACCATCTAGTCTTATATCTGATGGAGCCCTAGTGGTGCTGTGGTTAAAGCGCTTGGCTGCTAACCAAAAGTTTAGTGGTTGAACTCACCAGCCGCTCCGAGGGAGAAAGATGTGGCAGTCTGCTTTCATAAAGATCCCCGCCTTGGAAACCGTGTGGGGAAGTTCTACTCTGTCCTATAGGATCTTCTATCTGGCAATGTTGAGAGACATTTTTGGTGGTCACAACTGGGGGTACTACTGGGATCTGGTGGGTGGAGGCCAGGGATACTGCTCAACATCCCACAATGCACAGGACAGACCCTACAACAAAGAATTATTCTGCTCCAAATGTCACAGTGCCGAGGGTGAGAACTCTGCTCTAAAACAATAGACCTGGGAGATGGAAGGCGGCCCCATTCTGGAACCTGAGTCACGCTAAATCTGGAGCACTCTAGACTGCCTCGCTGCAGGACAGTTTGTGGAGAGAAGTTTATGTCTGCTGAGCCCAGGAAACCAGTTCTGAACAAGTGCAGCCCTCATCCCCCATTTGCCTTTGTGGGCACTGTGCCAGCTGATAAGCCAAAGGTTGGAGGTTCAAGACCACCTCGAGGTACCCTGGAAGAAAAGCCTGGAGATCTACTTCTGAAAAAGTAGCCACTGAAAACCCTATGGAGCACAGTACTACGCTGACACACATGGGGTCTCCAGGAGTTGGAATGGACTCCACGGCAACTGGCACCCACGGAGGCAGGCGGCCCTCGACCCTGACCACCTGTCAATAGGTTGGGCACCATGAGCAGTGGGTCAAGGCCAGGAGTCACCAGCCAGGGGCCACAGGTTGTGTGTACTCCTCAGAGCGCCACCAAGAGGTCACTCTGAACCTGTTCCCCCTACCCCACCCCCCCACACGCCACACACACACACACACACACTACACACACACACACACATACACGCACCGGGTAGAGCAAACATATTGCAGGCCCTTTCCTACAAACCCTGTGATAGTTCCTGGTAAATTCAGCACACGTGTTGCTCCAGGCGCTCAGGTGTTGTGGAAGGAACAATGGCTTTGGAGCTCTGGGTTCAAATCCCAGCTCAGCCACTCACTGGCCGAAGGGCCTCTTTGAATCCTCATCTGTGAAATGCAGATCGTAAGTAACTACCTTGTAGGGTTATTATGGGATTTACAGAAGAGCATACAGACAGAACCTGGCCCTCGATAAAAAACAAAAACAAAAACTGGTGTCAAGTTAATTCCGACTCATGGTGACCCCACGTGTCACAGAGTAGAACTGCTCCATGGGGTTTTCCTGGGTGTAGTCTTTAGGGGAGCAGATCACCAGGCCTTTCTTTCCACAGCACTGACGAGTGAGTTCACACTGCCAACCTACAGGTTGGTAGTTGAGCACAAACCTTTTGCACCACCCAGTGACCTCAAAAAATAATAAGATTTTATTATTAATAAAATATGGATGACCATATCGAACACAGTCGACACCAAAACCAGAGCTGAATCAGCTTATTTAATCCACAGTGTGGAGAGTTGCCAGCTGGAAGTTTTCTTCAGAGTAATTCAAAGCTGAAGTAAAAGATATGATATGAGTTAGTATCTGTTTTGATTGGGACTGTTGCCTAAGAAACTAAGTGTGTGTATGTGTCTTTGGTTTTTTACCCTATGAGTTTCTAGAATTCCATTACCGGTGATGCGTTCTGTTTTCCAGCAGCTACAGATCACCACTCAACTTAGCTTCCTGTTCCAGCTGGTGGGGAATATCTGCTGGTTTCTGCTGTGTAATAATGATCAACCAGTAAAAGCCAGGTGCCATAGAGCTGACCCCAACTCACGGCAACCCCGTGTGTGTCAGGGTAGAACTGTGCTCCACAGGCTTTTCAGTGGTTGGGGGGGGGGCAGGGAGTAGATGGCCAGGCCTTTCTTCCCAGGTGCCTGTGGGTGGACTAGAACTTCCAACCTTTCAGTTATCAGCTGACTACGTTAACCATTTGTGCCACACAGGGACCCCTGTGATAATCATAATGGCTATTTTTCCCTTCCTCTTCCTGTGAGAATTGCCAACGAATGAGGCTGCCTGTTCTTTTCCCTGAAGTCGCCAGTGAGACCTGGGGGATCTTCATCAGTGATGTGCTAGTAAATTTTAATGACCGGCTCTCCAGGGAAAAAAATGGATGCATACCTCCAGGTACATACGTTTATTATAAATGCTGCTGGCGTAAGAGATGTGCGGTACACAATTTACAAACAATAAAATATATACTACTCTTTATTATAAATTCTGTACAGCTATTTTTTTTATATATAGCTAATTAGGAGCCCTGGTGGCACAGTGTTAACTCTTCGTTTACCTCTTGGCTACTAGCTGAAAGGTCAGAGGTTCGAACCCATCAGCCACTTCACAGGAGAAAGATGTGGCAGTCTGCTTCTGTAAAGAGTAACCAAAAAAAACCAAACCCAGTGTCGTTGAGTCGATTCCGACTCATAGTGACCCTATAAGACAGAGTAGAACTGCCCCACAGAGTTTCCAAGGAGCGCCTGGCGGATTCAAACTGCCGACCCTTTGGTTAGCAGCCATAGCACTTAACCACTGCACCACCAGGGTTTCCTCTGTAAAGAGTACAGCCTTGGAAGCTCTATGGGGCAGTTCTATTCTGTCCTACAGCGTCATTGGAATGGGCCCAATGGCTGTGGGTTTTGTTTGGTTTTATACAGCTAATTGATTCTCATAGAATGCTTTCATTGATTTTTTTGCTGAACTCTTGAGTGTATAACTAACCTATGGTTACCATTCGGCCATGATTTGACAGACTCGGACTACTAATAAATACTTGATTACTGTCCAATTCAGCAAAGAAGTTGCTCACATTAAACATTAGGGATGAACAAATATACTTCTGACATGGACGTTGGTTGGGATTTTCATTTACTTTAACAAGTAAGACAAAAATGAAACAACAAAGACGTGTTAGAACGTTACTCATGCATCACTGATGTGAGAAACTTCTTTGCTGATTAGATAATAGTTTTCAAATCCTGGAAAAATATTTTCTCAGTTTTGGTGTTATTCAAACTGTAATGGCTATGTATGCGAGACGATTTTAAATTTAATTTTGTTGAGAAAAGTTGTGGAAGATTTTGAAATGGGAAAAAGAGATGACTAGATATTCTTTTAATGGAATTCAAGCCATGGTGTTTTCAATCACCTCATATGTGTGTGAAAGCTGGACGATGAATAAGGAAGACTGAAGAAGAATTGATGCCTTTGAATTATGGTGTTGGCGAAGAATATTGAATATACTATGAACTGCCAGAAGAACTGAACACATCTGTCTTGGAAGAAGCACAGCCAGAATGCTCCTTAGAAGCGAGGATGGCAAAACTTCGTTTCACATACTTTGGACATTTATCAGGAGGGACCAGTCCCCGGAGAAGGACATCATGCGTGGTAGAGGGTCACTGAAAAAGAGGAAGACCCTCAACGAGATGGATTGACATAGTAGCTGCAACAATGGGCTTAGGGATAACAGCTTTTATAAGGCTGGTAAAGACTGGGCAGTGTTTCTTTCTGTCGCACGTGGGGTCGCTATGAATTGGAACCAATCTGACGGCACCATGAGGGTATGTGCCTTCATTTGTCTTTGACTGGGCTATTTTAGAAATCTGCAGAGATAGAAGTTAAACATGTAGAAAACGGCCAGCATGCAAATGTTTTATGTGCCTAACTATGCAAACAACTTTTGTTCAGGGCTTTGCAAATGAATTTTGGCAGGTAGGATATATAAATCTCTGTAAGGCAAATCCTCCTTTCGTTGCTGTGATGCTGGAAGCTATGCCACTGGTATTTCGAATACCCATGGTGGACAGGTTTCAGCAGAACTTCCCAACTAAGACAGACTAGGAATAAAGGCCTGGCCTCTACTTGCAAAAATTAGCCAATGAACACCCTATGCACCACAACAGCATGTTGTCCCATATAATTCTGGAAGGCACTCAAAATACACAGGGGCTGCAACAATGGACTGGCGCGTGCCAACGGTTGTGAAAATGGTGCCAAAACAGGCAATGCTGTCTTTTGTCATATGTGGGGTCACCATGAATCAGAGCCACCTCCACCACAACTAATAAAAACGACAATATCTTCCTGGTCCCCATTTATTAATGAGTTAAATAAAGTCTTTGACTTACATTAATTTTATATTTGTATGAGAGTCATGATTTTATTTTTTAAAAATGACACTTAAACAATTTTCATTATTAACATTTTTTTCACCACTTCCCTAAACTTAAACAATCAACAAAACAATAAATCAAGCCCTCATTTGTAGCGCTTGCCAATTTCCATGGTGTAAATACTCCCACAATGAGCAATGTCAAGCTACTAACATGAAGGACATGACTGAACATGGAGCTGGGAAGAGATGCTCAATAACACACGATTATATAATATTATCGCCACATGTACAATAAACATAAATAAATATCCTTAAGAGCATTGGTAATGATCAAACGCAGTGAAATAATTAGGAATCGATGACTTTTGAGTATTTATTACCTATGTTTTTGATATAATTTATTTAATTTAAGCTCATTTAGTTAAATTTTTTTGTGTTTAACAATCACGAGCTTCCTGAAAATTTAACAATAGGCTCTGACAAGATCCTTTCATACCAAAAAAAAAATCCTCAGAGAAACAAAGGAGTTCTTGTTATTTTGCAGATGTCTGGCGTTCCAAGTGGTGACTTTAACTAAAGGAAATTGGCTATTATTCTTATTGTGTGCCGTCAAGTTGATTCCCACTCATGGAGACCCTATAAGATGAAGTAGAACTGGCCCATGGGGTTTCTTAGGCTGAAATCTTTACAGGAGTAGGTCGTCAGGTCTTTTCTCTCACAGATCTGCTGGTGGGTTAAAACCATGGACCTTTGGTTAGCAACTGAGTGCTTTAACCACTGGGCAACCAGGATCAGTGTAACCCATTGGTTCCCACCTTATCAAATCCCAAGGTAGTGTCGTCCCAGGTCTTCACCTGCTGGG
Organism: Loxodonta africana; assembly: GCF_030014295.1. Taxonomy (NCBI): domain Eukaryota; kingdom Metazoa; phylum Chordata; class Mammalia; order Proboscidea; family Elephantidae; genus Loxodonta; species Loxodonta africana. The sequence goes on from NC_087351.1 coordinate 108,526,005, forward strand.
AAGGTTTCCCAAGGCGACGTGGCTAGGTGGACCATGTCTCACCTCTGTACCCTTGAGCGTGTGGGATTTACTCCCCCATAGCCTGGGGGCTGTGGAGTGGAAGTCCCCTCCCAACTTGCAAGTTGGAAGACCTGGGTTCCAGCCCCAACCTTGCAGTGGACCCTCTCCTCTCGGAGACTCAGTGCCCTCACTGAGGAGTCTGCCCTGAGCAGAAGCAAGCAGCTAGCATCCGTACGTTAAACTGCCAATCCAAAGATCATAGTGGGTAGTGGACACTGGACAAAACTGGAGGGTGCATGCCCTACTTACAAGCATTCAAATTCAAACATTTAAAAAAATGCCATGTTACAAAAGAGAGACTGGAAGGAGGAAGCGGGCTGTCTCACTGGGGGAAGAGTAATTGGGAGTATGTGGTAAGGTGTATGTAAGTGTTTATGTGAGATGCTGACTTGATTTGTAAACTTTCACTTAAAGCACAATAAAAATTATTTAAAAAAAAAAAAATGCCATGAGCTACTGGCCAGCCAGACTCGTCCAGCAGCTGCCAGTCTGAGATCCTCAACTAGAACATTTCCAGGGGTCAGTCTGGTGGACTCGTCCACCACCAGCGACCTCCCTGTCCCTCATATCCATGCCCAGCAGCAGGCCAGGGAAGAGCTCGGGAAATGTTTGCCACATGGAGTGGGGATACAGAGATGCAACCAAACACATCATCCTTGGGCTACTCTTAGACTTTGGGAGTTTGGGAGCTCAGACCATTTCCAAAGGGACAAGGAGTCTTAGTGTTAGATGATCAGTTCCTCTGGAGTCCAGAAGAAGGTGAGTGGCAGCTCTTTCTATTCAATGCATTTGTGGTGAGCCACAAATAAAGAAGCTGGCCTATAATTCACGGTCATGGGGTAGAGAAAGCATATGTCTTTAAGCCCTAGAGGACCCTAGGGTGGCCAGTGCTCCCCTGGGAGAGGTGTCTGAGGCTGAGGCGGTGGGAGCAGCTTCAAGTCTCCCAACCGAAACACACTCAGGTGCCTCTGTTCATAGGCGTGAAAACAGGAAATAGCACCCCGCCATTTACAGTGGTTACTTCTCTGTCTGCAAGCCCGGTAGGTGAATTTGCAAGTTAAATGCATTTGGTCACAACTGCACTGTGCAAGGCAAACGACCTTCCTTTTACTAAGGCTGGCCAACCACCTGTTAGAACTTTTGAGGACTATCATACTAACATTTTATATATATATATACGGAAACTCTGGTGGTGTAGTGGTTAAGTTCTACGGCTGCCAACCAAAAGGTCGGTAGTTCAAATCCACCAGCTGCTCCTTGGAAACTCTGTGGGGCAGTTCTACTCTCCTATAGGGTCGCTATGAGTCGGAATCGACTCGACGGCAATGGGTTTGGTTGACATATATATACACCGTCTAGTCGGTCTCCAAATCACAGTGGCCTTGTGCACTACGGAACGAGACACCGCCCTGTCCTGAACCATCCCACAATCAGTTGGGAATCAGACCAGCTGATCATAGTTGTGATCCAGAGGGTTTTCACTGGCTGATTTTTGGAAGTAGATTGCCACCCCTTTTACATATATATATTCCCTGGGTGCTACAAATAGTTAATGTGTTCGGCTGTCCTATGGAGCACAGATCTACCCTGATGCACACAGGGTCCCCATGAGTCGGAGTAGACTTGATGGCAAGTAGATGTCTTACCAAAGACCCTCTCCTGTGATCTCAAATGTCAGGTGCCATTCTGAATTTCAGCACTAATGCAGAACACCCAGTTACATTTGAATTTCAGACAAACAATGAATAATGTTTAGTATAAGTATGTCCCATGCAATATTTGGGACAAACTTACACTAAGAAATGATTCATTTTTGGTCTCAGATCCTGTATTGCCATTCGCTAAACCTGGCAACACCTGTGTGCCTATGTACGCCTCCAAGCACAAAAGGAGGCAGACACACGTATACAACCATGTCCATGTGTACACACGTGACGGGTATGGCCAGTGAACATGGGCCCAGTGCATGCATCCCCGTCCACACAGACGTTTCACCCTTTTCCGTTGCTGAGCACAGTTTGTCCCCAAGGTGCCCTTGGGATTGAGTTTACAACCACAGGGCCTGCGGTTCCTTCCTAGGCTGGCTCCTTCCTCTTGCTTAAGAACCTGCAGTTGCTGGGCGGTCTTCACTCCTTCCTGGAGTTCCCCTGGATTTTACAACTCTGGGCCTGGCTTTGGAGCAGAAGCCTAGCCGGGTACGCAGGCTTTTCTCCCCATCAGCCAGGCCCTGCCTCCCACCCTCCCTTTCCCTAATGGCGTCTCTTTTACTTTCTAGCTGTGGGCTGGTGGCTGGTGGGCTTTCTCAAGAGCAGGCCTCTTCCCTCCGGCTGGCTCCCCGGCCACTCATATCCTGGTTTACAGCCCGGGGTAGTGCCTACGGGGCCTGCAGGCTGGATGTTCTGAGATTTTTATTGGCATCTCCATAAAGACGAGGGCCATGGGGGTCCTTGAGGCCTTCCGGAGGTGGTTTATTGGAGTCGGCCTTCCAGACGTGGCAGGGAGCAGCGCTTTCAGGGAATCTGGTTTCTCTGCTGGCTCGCACCCCGTTTCCTGCGCGTTTGGCTTGGCAGCACCTCGTCCAGGCCTGTTTTGATCTTCACCTTGTGTTGGGGCTGTATTGGCCTGTTGGTGGATGAGGTGGCACGGGGTAGCCATTTCCTGCGGCCGCAGGGACACAAACAGAGCTTTGTGTCAGGCGGGCGGCAGGTGGAGTGGAAAGAGTTCAGGCCCTTCTGGTGCTCAGGGGAAACACTCTGGAGTTTGAAGACGTTAAAACACAAATAAAAACCGCTGCAAGTCGGCTACGCCTTGGGAACCCAGCCTTCCTCATGAGAAGATGGAATGGCTGGGTCTCAATTATGGCCAACCCCTCTGGGGTCCCAGGTAGGAAAGAGGCTGGCGGGATTAATATTCTGCAAAGGGGTTTAAATTTTAAAATCCCACTGGGGGCTAAATTCCCACTCTGCTTGGGGCAACAGATGCCAAGAGTGTCCTTGGCATCTGAGGCGGCAAAGATAGCTGCTTGGGGAGCCACTGCAAGGTCTGGAGGGTCCCCTCCTGTCCAGAGTATGGTCCTTCCCCCAAACTAAGTAACTCATGGTGACCCCATGTGTGCCGAGAAGAACTGCTCCATAGCGTTTTCAGAGCTGAACTTTTGGAAGCAGATAACCAGGGCTTTCTTCCGAGGTCCCTCTCGGTGGACTTAAACCTCCAACCTTGCCAGTTAGTAGTCAAGTGCTTAACCCTTTGTGCCACCCAGGGACTCCAAACCAGCCCAGTTTCAGTAACAGATCCAAGAAGGAAGTTATGAGGGAAAACTTTACTTGTATTTTTGTACTCGACATATTTGGGGGGGTGGCCTGGGAACAGAGCATGATAGTGGGGCACTGGTCCATCTAGGGCTTGGGGTTGTTGATTTTACCTCCATAAACAGTCCAGAACAGTTTTGCAGTTCATCCTAGCTATCCTTTGCTTTTGTGCTCATTGTCTTGGTTTAGGTTTGCCTGAGAATCGAACCCCGAGACTTGGTGTAAGTAGCTTATTTGGGGATGGCTCCCGGAAGCACGCGAGGGCGTGCGATGTAAGATGAGAAGGGAGAAAAGCCAAAAAAGAGAGAGTGAATGAGCGGGTCATTGTGGGAAGCTGGGCTCAATCCCACTGCAGACTCTCTGAGAGAGGGTCGGGGCCCCTTCAGAAATGCCCCACCAAGGGATAGGAAGCTAAAGTGTTTTTCTTTGCCTATTTTCAATGTTTGTTACTTCCTTTCAAATCTTTTCTATTTCTTTATTTTTTGTGTTTAAAATCTACCTGCTTTTCATCTTCTATTTCTCTTAACCCTTTTATGGATGAATTATTATTATTTTTATCATTTTTGGTGATGTCATTTTTTTCACTAATGGAATGAATGCTACATCATTGTTTATTGGTAGTTGTTTATTATTTGAAAAAATGGGGTGCCAATTGCAAGCAGGACGTATCAGTCCCGTTTCATGAAACATATCACACACGTGGGACATATCAGTCTCGTGGTGCCTCACACTTACTGGTTATACTCAAGCCATCAAGTATCTTAGCTTTCCAAAAATACACACAAAATACTAAATAAGCTTTGCATTCGCTGCACATGATTGTTACCAGTTTGATCTAGGGTGGGCTGTATGGGTACCACGTTCCAGGAAAGAAGCACGGGACATATCAGCCCCATGGCCCAGGAAGTGCATCCCAAATTGTTTTCACCCAAAAAATAACTCACTTACTTGAATATTTCCGAATGCTGACAGCCATACATTCTCAATGACCCAACGGAAATAGGAAACATACTTGCAAGCCTTATCTCGCTGTACAGAAGCCAAAAGACACAGAAGTTTCACACAATCATTCCTTCGGGAAGCATCCCTCATACACATGGCCCTCGACACTCAAATGGGGTGCAAACCAACCTCCTTGTCTTTTAGGCAGTTGTACCAGTACCCACCACAACACCAGAACATACTAAAATGGCTCAAATGCCTGCCAATAAACCTTCCAGGCGGAAAAGGTAACACAGGCGTGGTCCGTGAAAAGCTAAAGGCACTTTATGTTGTGTTATTTGCTATTGTTTCTTCCCGTTTTTTTTTTTTTTGGTCTTCATCTTTATTTATTTTTTTATTGTGCTTTAGGTGAAACTTTACAGAGCAAATTAGTTTTATGTTCAACACTTTAGACACAAATTGTTTCGTGACATAGGTTGCAGTTCTCTGGACGTGTCAACACTCTCCCCTCCCACACCCCAATTCCCGGTTTCCATTGTACGTCATTTCTGTCCCTTTCTGCCTTCTCGTCATTGCTTTTGGGCAGGGGCTGCTCTTTTGGTCTCGTATACATGGCTGAATTAAGAAGCAGGCTCCTCACGTGGGTTATTGTTTCTTTTATAGAGCTGTCTAATCTTTGGCTGAAAGGTGCCCCTTGGTAGTAGTTTCAGTTCTGAGTTAAAAGAGTGTCCAGGGGCCATAGTCGTGGGGGTTCTTCCAGTCTCTGTCTGACCAATAAGTCTGGTCTTTTTTGTGTGTGAGAATTTGAATTTTCTTTTACGTTTTTCTCGCGCTTTGTCTGGGACCCTCTACTGTGATCCCTGCCAGAGTGGTTTTTGATGGTAGCTGGGTACCATCTAGTTCTTCTAGGATCAGACCGGTGGAGGCTGCGGTACTTGTGGTCCATTTGTCCTTTGGACTAATATTTCCCTTGTGTCTTTGGTTTTCCTCATCCTCCTTTGCTCCGGAGGGGATGGAAGCAGTAGCTGTGTCTTAGATGGCTGCTTGCAAGCTTTCAAGACCCCACTTTGTTTTCATTTTTAAAATGAATTTTTTCCCTATTTCTAATTCTTGAGTTCTGTTACCTCATTTTTTCTTTTCATTTTCAAATTCTAATTTATGTTTTTTCTTTTGTGTCTTGTATTACTTTCCTAATGACTTTTGTTGTTGTTGTTAGGTGCCATCGAGTTGGCTCTAATTCACAGCAACCCTGTGTACAACAGAGCAAAACACTGCCCAGTCCTGTGTCATCCTCACAATTGTTATGTTTGAGCCCATTGTTGCAACCACCGTGTTGATCCATCTCGTTGAGGGTCTTCCTCTTTTTTGCTGACTCTCCACTTTACCAAGCATGACGTCCTTCTCCAGGGACTGATCCCTCCTGATTATTAAGGTCGACGCAGCTCTTCTCCCGTCGTCTTTTGAGTGCCTCCCAACCTGAGGGGCTCATTTTCTGGCATAGCTTCTGGCATCACAGCAACACGCAAGCCTCCATGGTACGACAAACTGACAGATGTGTGGGGGAATGACTTTTAGCATGTTTTTTTCAACAGTAGTTTTTGGTTTTGGTCTATTTTGTGAGCATGTATTTCTGGTACGCTTTCATTGTCTATAGGAATATTATTATGCTCCTCATCCTCTTTTTTCTTACAATAATTTGGCATAGGATTTTTCCCTGATAATTTTCCATTGCTCATTTTTATATGAATTTAGTTTTCCTGAACTTATACAAGAAGGCTTGGTTCAGACAATTTATCTCACTTCACAGAGCAACTTCTTCTGCTCTTTCCAGGCAGTATTAAAAAATACAGTGCCTGTCTGAGCTTTCCGACTCTGTTCCCCCACTTTTTTCTGGCTTTTCTCTCTTTACCACCTCAATTATTCTAATATTCCACAGCTTTGATTCTGCTTCTAGTAGTTTCTTTCTAGTATACAAACCTGGACCACTGGAGTTGTGTAGGCTGCTAAGTTTGAAATCTTTCTAGGCATTTTTTAGAGTCATTTCTGCAGGCAAGATGCCTCCACCTGACTGACAAAGAATAAAGGGTGACAATTGCTTCATTGTGTGTGTGACATTTCTCAAGTGAGAAATGAGGAGAAGACAGCTAACCCATAGCAGGGAGACAAGTTCAGCCAAGACATGAGGCTGGCTAATGTTTGACTTGACCCTTTACAGGAAATCAGGTGTCTCCAGGCTTTCTTTTGTGTGAATGCCTATTCTGAAGCCTGGACACACTGAACTTAAACTATTTAGGATTTTTCACTGGCATGGGGTGAAAGTGCGTTCTGACTGATAGTGGTGGTTATTAACTATGTTTGAGATCGTAGCTTAATTTGTTTATGAGGCAAATATTCGGTGAGTACCTGCTACGACCCAGGCCTTTTACAAAGGGCTGGGGATATGCCAGTGAACAAGACAGATAGTGTCTGCTCAGGGAAATTCCAGTCCTCTTCTTCTGTCCCTAAAGTTGAAGCTTTATGCACCTCAATCCAATATTGCCAAGCTTTTTTTTTTTTTTTTTTTTTTTTGTAAAGTCACAATATTTGCTGTTGAGATCAATGACTTATTGACAGTAGAATGTGTTCCTCACACATACAATAAAAAAGAACAAAACAAAACATGGTACCTGTGTCTCCAGTTTCTGGGCTTATTTTTCTCCTTGGGGCCCAAACCAGATCTGGGTTTCTGAAGTTTATCAGTGAGTGGAGTCAGGATTTTATATTGCCGGGAACTCTCCCATTTGAAGCTCTTATCCTGAATTAGTATTATCTTCTGCTCTCAAGCAAATGTCTCTATGATCTCCAGTCCTGACTTTATCATGAAATGTGATAAGTGAGGCCAAAGGGTCACCTTTATTGTTCAAGAGAATTTTAAAACTTCACAGGAAAAACGTGTCATTATCTGATAACTCGTTGGGAGGAATTTACAGCTGCTGGGGAAGATCAGAGGGTCATCAAAGTTCAGCATCTTGGTTTCCCAACAATTAGGGAAGCAGAAGGCTCCAGAATCCGATTAGTTTATCAATTTGTGTTCTCTGGGTGGTTTGCATCCCCTGAGTCAATTTGATTCATCAAACATTTGTTCAGCTCCATCTCTGTGCCAGGCACCAACCTGCATTCTACTCAGCCGAGGCCTGCCCAGGTTTTAAAAGCAGGCAGGAGAAAGAGGGGCTTTATTTATTGGTCACTGTCTTAGTCACTGGGTTTAATTTTCTTTCTTTTTTGGTCTTAATTACCTAGAGCTGCCATAATAAATATACCACAAGTGGGTGGTTTTAAGAAACAGACATTTGTTTTCTCATAGTTCTGGAGGCTACAAATTGGAACCAAGGTCCCGGCCTTGTCAATTCCTTCTGTGGGTCTTGCTCCTGGTTTCTGGCAATCCTTGGTGTTTCTTTGCTTGTAGATGATCTGCACATGGCATCTGTCTTCTCCCAGCATGCATGTGTGTGTCTATTCTGCTCTTTTTGTAAGACATCTCTCAGAAGTGATTAGGTTTAGGACCTAATCTACTCTGGTATGACCTCATTAACATAACCCAAGAAAACCCTATTCCCAAACAAGGTCGTGTTTACAGGTGTAGTGGTCAGGACACATCCTCTTTGAGGGCACAGTTCAGTCTATGGACCTGGAATAGGCTAGACACTGTCACACACAGAGCTTCATTCAGCCCTCACAGCAACCCCAGGGAGGACCACAGATGAGGGAAGGAGGTTCAGGGGAGTTGTCCAAGGTCATCTGTGAAGACAGGACTCAGAACCAGGCGTGTCGGAGTCCACAGTCTCTACCTAGAAGAAACGTGGGCAGGGGGAGCAGAAGTCTCGCCAGAAATGAAAATCTCATAGCCGATAATCTGTCTCTGGCTTTGAGGCATCTGGGCAATATTTTTCAAATAATTTTTCTTTGTTGTGGTGAAAATATACACACCAAAACATTTGCCAATACAACAAAGCCCCCATTTACAATTCAGTGACATTATTACATTTTTATATTGTGCCGCTATTATCGCTACCCTTTTCAAAATATTCCACCACCATTAATATAAATTCAGTGTCATAGTTTTATATATATTTATGTATATATTTTTGATACTGGTACGTACCAGTACATATTGGTACATATATATACTGATGGAGACCCCGGGTGGTGCCAATGGTTAATATGCTTTGCTGCTAACTGAAGGACTGGAGGTTCGAGTCCCCTAGAAGCACCTTAAAAGAAAGGCCTAGTGAGCTACTTGTAAAAAGTCAGCCATTGAGAGCCCTATGGAGAAGAGTTTTACTCTAACACATACGGGGTTGCCATGAGTCAAGTCAACTTGACAGCAACTGTTAAAAATAATACAAACACGCATCACTTAACGTTCTGTGAAAAAGGATCTTATATGATTTGGACTTTGTGTGAACACCGTCTTATATATTGTAGAAGGGATACTATAGTGTACCTGTGCTGATTAAATAGCAAGACACTGTACACATACCAAAAAACCAAAACCAAACCTGTTGCCATAAGGTTGACCTCTACTCATAGTAACCCTACAGGACACAGTAGAACTGTCCGTAGAGCTTCCAAGGAGCACCTGGTGGATTTGAACCCCTGAGCATTTGGTTAGCAGCCGTAGCTCTTAGCCACTATGCCACCAGTGTTTCCTATACACGTACAGTACTGTATTTCACCTAATATATCTGGCAAGGTAATATAGGTAATATATATACTGTACCATTATACTCCTGGCAGCGCCAGACACCTCCTCCTGCTCGGATGCCTGAGTCCCTGCCTCAGGTGCCTCCTGCTGGCCCAACCTCAGATGACCATCTGTCCTTCTCAGGCCTTCGGTCCCTGCAGGAGTTCTCACCTCGCACTGGGTTACCCAACTGACAGCTCTTAGCATCTGGGCATTTGGACCCACCTGCTCACCCAGAACCTGGGTTCCAGCTGTGACCTCTGACCCTGGCTTGGCACTGGGAGCTTCCTTCCACCCAGTATCCTGTGTGCCCTCGCAGAAGCCTGCTGCCCATGGCCAGGCCTGCTACTCACCACTAGGGACTGCTGAGATGCTCCACTTGGGTGCGGGTGTTGGGAGGTATGCCGGACCCTGAGGAGCCCCCATGGCTACTCAAGAAGTGGTGTGAGTCACCCTTCCTGGCACCCCTGGCACAGGCTCAGCCAAGAGACAGGAGATACATGTGTTGCATGCAGGAAGCTGTCGCATTCGCTACTTCTGGTTACATTCACTTTGTCACTCAGTTATATAGGTAGAAACTGTTGTATTGGTGTATGTTTTGCTGTGTCTATTCTCAACAGCAACAAAAATAAATAAATTATTTTAAAAGAAAAAAGAATGGCCACCCTGCAGCAGAAGCTTCTGAAAGGTCCTGGGTAGGTGCAGGTGGAGCTGGGTGGAGCCGGCGGAGTGACAAGTTCTTTTCTATCTTATTGTTTGGTGAATTTCTTGTACATTGTCTGCCTTCATGGGAGGTGCCGGAGTATAAATATTTACAGAAACATAAAATCAGACATCGCCAACTGGATCATCTCTTGGGGCCCACGCTGCCTCCCTCTAGGCTGGGCCAGGAACATGTGTTTCTCTCCCTCATTTTTCCAGACCCCGTTTTCATTTTTCTGAAGGTGGCTGCATTTCAGATTCCACTAATATTACCTCAGCAGCCAGTAGGTGCCCAGAGTTTGCCTCTATTATCTCCCCAAATCCATACAGCAACCCTTCAGTGTTGTTGTTGTTAGGTGCCATTGAGTCGGTTCTGACTCCTAGCCACCCTATGAACAACAGAACGAAACACTGCCTGGTTCTGTGCCATCCTCACAATTATTGCTGTGCTCGAGCCCATTGTTGCAGCCACTGTGTCAATCCATCTCATGGAGGGTCTTCATCTTTTTCGCCGACCCTCTACTTTACCAAGCATGACGTCCTTCTCCAAGGACTGATCCCTCCTGATAACATGTCCAAAGTATGTGACATGTAGTCTTGCCATCCTTGCTTCTAAGGAGCATTCTGGCTGTACTTCTTCCAAGACAGATTTGTTCATTCTTTACCTTCAGTGTAGGTATTATCTATCCTGGATTACAGCTGAGGAACTGGAGATGGAGAGAGATGAATACCCATTGTATTCATTTCCTAGGGCTGCAAACAAAGGCCAGCAAACTAGGTGGCTTGAAACAGAAGTTCATTTGCTCATAGTTCTGGAGGCTACAAGCCCATAATTAAGGTGTGGGCAAGGCTGGCTCCTTCTGGATGCTCCGAGGGAGAATCTGTTCCTTGCCTCTCTTCCAGCTTCTGGTGGGTTCCCACAATCCTTGGCTTGTAGATGCATCATGCCAGTGTCTGCCTCCATCATTACATGGCTGTCTTCCCTCTGTGTCTGTCTGTGGCTCTGCTCCTCTTTTATAAGGACATCAGTTATATTGGATTAGGCCCCACACTACTCAAGTACGACCTCATGTGAACTTAACTAAGTACCTCTGCAAAGATGCAATTTCCAAATAAAGTCACATTCACAGGTATTGGGAATAAGAACTTCAATCTATCTTTTTAGAAGACGTGGTTCAATTCACAACACCTGTTAAGCAGGGAAGCCCAAATAGACAGGACCAGCCTAGAAGGCCCATGGCCTCTCCTCCCACATTGTTGTTAGGGGCTATCAAGTCCATTTCAACTTACAGTGAGTCCATGTGACAGAGTGGGACTGCCCTCTAGGGTTTTCTAGGCTATAATCTTTATGTGCGAAGATCGCCAGGTCTGGGTGGGTTTGAACCACCAACCTTTGGATTAACAGCTAAGAGCTTAAACTTTGTGCCACTGGGGATCTTGCCCCATATTCTTAGCCAAACCCCACCCAAGTCCATAAACCAGGGAGCTGAGCTTCTCAGGCCCAGGAGAAGCCTGTTCATTCTCAGTTTCCAGAAGGCTGAGTGAGATCCATTCTAATCCACCCAAGGGAAAGGTTTCCAATGTGTTTATCCAGTTGCCATGGGTCTGCTTCCTGCATCAGCAGCTCACTCTGTCAGACATGACAATTGAATAATATTCTTTATTTTTAGACCTGGGTCATGGAGTCTTTTCGTTCTGCTGCCAGATTCACCCCCGCACTGGAACTCCAGGGAATTGGGCCTCCGAACTGCCTGGGAAATGAATGGCTTCAGCAGGAAGCAGGTTGGATGGTTTTCTGTCTGTGCTGAACTCTGAGTCCTGGGGGGAGAAGACCCCTTCCCAGAAGGGGGTTATATTTGCTTTGTGGCAAAACACAGGGACTGCACTGGTCTTGGCCAAGACCTGGGTGCATTCGTGCCAATGTGGCAAGGCTGGCACTGCGGGAGGGCAGGTGGGTGGGGTGGACTCACTGTAGGTGGTGAGCAGGTGTCCAGATGGTCAGAGAGTACATGACAAAGATGACAGGGAGCAGGGTGCCATCCAAGCAGGGAGTGAGGATTTCAACAGAGAGTGATAGGGCCCCCCAAGATTGGGTTGCAGATAGTAAGTGGCAGGAGGAATGAATTCTCAGGGGTCTAGTGGAAGCAGGACTTAGAAGTGGAACCTTTGTGTTAGGAGACAGACACAAGTCGGCCAAGAACAAAGCCAGGCCCTAGGCTTACAGCAGCGTTTCTCAATCTCAACACCACCGACATTTACTGCTAGGTAGTTCTTTGCTGTGGGGGCTGTCCCATGCATTGTAGGATGGTTAGCAGCATCCCTGGCCTCCATCCACTAGATGCCAGTAGCGCTCCCTCCCCAAGTTGGAATGACATTTGTCCCGGGGTCTGGATGAGGGTTGTCTCCCATTGAGAATAACTGGCTTTGAAGGGTCTGGAGACTGAGCACATTTTAGGCTTGGGAGGCAGACTCAGGTGCTGGAGAATAAAACAGGGATCTAATTATTGGAAAAAATGAAGACTCTTCGGCTTGCCCCATACTGGTTAGGGCCTTTGGTGGCAAGCAACAGAAGTCAATTCTGGCTGACATTACCGAAAGGAAATGTATTGGGAGCATATAGTAGAGAGAAGGAAAAACGCATAAAAAAAAAAAAAAAAAAAAACAGGAGGTTGAAGGATCTGGCTTAGAAATGGGCAGGAACCAAGGCAGCCTCAGTTTCCCCTTCTGTATAATGGGAACAATAGCAGTGCCTGCCTCACAGAGTTATTGTGAATATTGTTGTTAGGTGTTATCGAGTCAGTTCTGACTCATAATGACCTCATGCACAACAGAACGATACGGTGCCCGGTCCTGCGCCATTTTCACAGTCATTGCTATGTTTGAACCCATTGTTGCAGCCACTGTGTCACTCTATCTCACGTTGAGAGCCCTCTTCTTTTGTGCTGACCCTCTACTTTACCAAGCCTGATGCCCTTCTCCAGGAATCGGTCCCTTCTGATAACATGTCCAAAGCATGTGAGACAAAGTCTCACCATCCTCTCTTCTAAGGAGAACTGAGGCTGTACGCCTTCCAAGACAGATTTATTCCTTGTTCTTGCCGTCTGTGGTATATTCAATATTCTTTGCCAATACCACAATTCGAATGCAATTGTAAGTATTTAATGACTTAATATAGGTATTGGCATATGGTAAGCGGACTATAAAATCAGCCGTTATTACTATTGTTGTTGTTGTTTTATTTTTGTGACTTCCCTCTTCACATTCTGGCTGTTGCCTCTCTTTCTGCCTTCATGTCTTGTCTGCTCTCCCTACCCCATACTGCAGCCGTCTCAGGAGACCCAGCTAAAGACAATCCCATGGAATTCGTTTCATGGTTCTGTTGGTATTGTCTTTGAAGTATTTCGATGGAGAATGGGCTTGGCACTTTGAAGGTCAAAACCCCAGCCAAACTCTTTGCCGTGGAGTCAATTCCGACATGTAGAGACCTTATAGGACAGGGTAGAACCACCCCCGAGGGTTTCCGAGGAGAGGCTGGTGGATCCAGGCAAGCTCTTAACCACTGAGCCACCAGGGCTCCAGAAGAAGAAAAAAATCTAGGCAAAAGAATGCAGGTAATGGAGAGAACAGTTCAAAGTATTTCCTGCAAAACTGGCTGTTTGGGGAGCCACAAGGAGCAGTCAGCGGCATGGAGAAACCTTACATCCTCACCCCTCACCTCAGACAGTGGGGGCCCATGCACTCCAAGGTCTTTTGAAGGCAAAGAGGTGAGATTTTTAACGTCAAAGCCATCAGAAGTGGCAGAAGACTGTGGACGGGTCCCTGGCACTTTTCATCTCCTTGGAAGTTCTGTGAGTGAGGGCAAAATGAAAGGCTTCTTTTTAGGGCAGGAACGTGGGAAGCCAGGCTTGGAATGAGGGAGCAATCTCAGCCGGCTTTGCTCAGGAAAGTATGGGACTTATAGCCAGGTGTGGTGTTTACTTTAAGCTAGCTTCATATTGAATCTGGACTTGAAATCGTTATGCAAAGAGCAGTCACTGTAGGTGATTAAATATTTATGCTCTTCTTTAACAACAATTTCCATTTTAGCAGACTTCATCCATCCCCTGACACATCTCACCTCTGCCTGCAGCAGGACCAGCCTCAGGTAAGCCCAGAACAACTTATCACTGGTCACCAGGGGAAGCTTCTAGAATGTCAGGCCAAGGGCAGAGCTGTGTGCAGCCAAGCCTTCCCACGGTGGCAGCGTTGGTGACTGGTTGAGAGCTTGGTATTTGACTATATCACAACACTTGGGTTCAGGTTCTGGCTCCACCTCAAACCAACAAACTTAATTTCTCTGAGCCTCATTTCCTCATCTGTAAAGTGGGCGTGAGACTCTCTACCCTGTGGGGTTGCTGTGAAGCGGAAATGAAATAATAATAGTTCATGGTTCCCAAATGTTATCATGAACAGGAATCAAGGGAGAGATGGTTAAAATGCAGGTTCCCAGACTCCTCTTCAGATTTTTTCTGATTATGCGAAGCTAAATTGGGGCTCTGGGACATTCCTACAAGCTTCTCGGTGATTCTTGTCCAGGTGTGTCAGTAAGAAACACCGATGTCTGTAAAGCATTAGTTCTGATCCTGGCACATAGTACGTCCCCAGGACATGTCAGTGGTAGTTGTTGTAGTTGTTATTTCTGTCTCAGTTGTCCGTTACAACAATGATGGTGTGTGGCCAACTATCCCGAAATCTAGTGCCTGAACAAGTCTCTTCACCTCTCAGAGCCCTGGGTTCCTTGCCATTAACAATAGTTACAATAACTCCCATCTTACTAAGGCTGTTGTACCGGGAGAGAAGGAATCAAGAGAACCTCTGCACGGCTTGGCATGTACTAGGTGTTCAAAGGCATGTGTTTCTCTGCTTCTCGCTTCCCTTCCTAGAAAGTAGAGCTTATGTCTTTGTACCTCTTGAGCCTGGCACCCAGAAAAATGCTTCGCATGAAGGGAAACTCAGTAAACTGTCACTGAATGATTGGGAGGGAGGAGGCTATTTTCTAAAACTGAACATAATTTTCAGAGCCTATGACACTCTCCTCTGGCGAACTGTGAGGAATTATGTCTCATACCTCCTTATATAGCCCTGGGCCTGTTGCAGGGACTGAGCCATGGAAATGCCTTACTAAATGTTAATTGGATAAATGGAAGGCTGAATGGGTGGGTGGATGGATGGGAGGAAGGAAGGGAGGGAGGGAGGGAGGGAGGGAGGGAGGGAGGGAGGGAGGGAGGGAGGAAGGAAGGAAGGAAGGAAGGAAGGAAGGAAGGAAGGAAGGAAGGAAGGAAGGAAGGAAGGAAGGAAGGAAGGAAGGAAGGAAGGAAGGAAGGAAGGAAGGATGGATGCATGGATGCATGGATGGGTGAATGGATGGGTGAATGGATGGGTGAATGGATGGGTGGATGCACCCAGAAAATCTTCTGTCCCCTCTAGATTCTTGTCTTCATGGCCAAGACAATAAAAAAACTCTTTCCCAACCCCATCCATCCCTAGAGCTGCCATTTTTTCCCTCCTCAATCAGCATGATGATGCTTCCCACCCAGCTTGGTGGGTGAGAGCTTATTCTCTTTCTGACTCTCCCTTGGAACCAGTTATGAGGAAATAAGTATGCCACTTAATCCCCAGCGATGTCAATCAAGGAACATTAAACAAAGAGATTAGTGCTGCTTTTATTTGTTGGTACGTGGAAAGTATGAAATCTTTAACGCACGGTAATGCACAACAGATGGGAAAGATACTGCCTTTCAGAGCCTCTCCATGTCTCCCACCTTCCACTGACAGCCGAAACCAGGCAGCCCTTTAGGACAATTTATGGGTTGGATGGCCACTATGGGACTGCTGACACAGAGGCCACAGGTACCTGGCCCAGTCCTAATAACGCCTGCAGGATTATTCACTGAAGAGGATCATGTTTCAATCCTTAGGAACTCTGGAAATGCCATAGTGGAGCTAAATGCAACTTTGGGATCAAGTCTTCCCTGGCTTTATGCGTTTGTCATTATTGCGCAGTTGTCGTTGAGTTGACCCTGACTCATGGCGATCACGTGTGTGTCAGAGTAGGACTGTGTTCCATAGGGTTTCCAGTGGCTGATTTGGGGCACATAGATTGCCAGGCCTTTCTTTTGAGGCACCCCTGAGTGGACTTGGACCTCCAGCCTTTCACTTAGCAGCCAGACACGTAAACTGTTTGCGTCACCCAGGGACTCCAGCAGCCAGCAATTGTTGGAGCTCCTGGGCTTGTATATTCATCTGGCTCAGGGGTTGTCCTCAGATGGTGTCTGTATTCCCCCTGTGTCTATGTATGAGTCTCAGTGTCTACACACTGCTCTTTATACAACACAGAAGTGATTAAGTTTAGGATCCATTCTAGCTGGTATGACCTCAACTGACTGATGAGTTACAGTGCATTAGATCGCCTTATGAAAGGTGATTACATTGCATTAGATTAGATTATGTCTACCGGTAGCTCTCGACCACTTCTCCACCAGGGCTCCCCGCAAAGAGTACAGCCTTGGAAACACACTGGGGCAGTTCTACTCTGTCTCGTAGGGTCACTATGAGTTGGAATCGACTCGATGGCAATGGGTTCGGTTTGTTGTTTGGTTTACTGGTATAGGGGTTAGGATCCAAACGCATATTTTGGGGGGGCACAATTTAATCCATAATACTGAGTAACCCAAAGTATACATCCCCAATGGCAACAATTGGATGGTGCCCTCAACTTTCCTTCACAATATTTTTGTACTTGGTTTGCTCTATTTATTTGTATTTTTTGTCTGGGTTCTGTAGGCATGTGAGTTCAGGGGCCCAGATTGAGAGCGAGCTCCTCACTTTTATAGATAAAGAAACTGAAGCTAAAGGAAAGTTGGCAAATATGCCCCTCCCCACTGCCACCATGGTAGACATCACCAAGATGTTGTGGAGCTCTTTCCTTGATCACAACCTCAGAGTCCTTCTTAACACCATGCTCTCAGCAGCCATTCAGGTCACCTATTAGGTACTTCTGGGCTAAGCAATTTAAAATTGCCCATATCTTCTTGCCTAAAGTCAGGAAAGGCATACATCAGGGTTGTATCTTTTTATCACACCCATTCAATCTGTATGCTGAGCAAATAATCCCAGAAGCTGTACTGTATGAAGAATGGGGCATCAGGATTGAAGGAAGACTCATTAACAACCTGTGTTATACAGATGACACAACCTTGCTAACTGAAAGTGAAGAGAACGTGAAGCACTTACTGCTGAAGATCAAAGACCACAGCCTTCAGGGTGGATTATACCTCAACATAAAGAAAACAAAAATCCTCACAAGTGGACCAATAAGCAACATCTTGATAAATGGAGAAAAGATTAAAGTTGTCAAGGATTTCACTTTACTTGGATCCACAACAAACACCCGTGGAAGCAGCAGTCAAGAAATCAAAGACACATTGCACTGGGAAAATCTGCTGCAAAAGACCTCTTTAAAGATTGAAAAGCAAAGCTGTCACCTTGAAGACTAAGGTACACCTGACCCAAGCCACGGTGTTTTCAATTGCCTCATATGCATGCGAAAGCTGGACAATGAATAAGGAAGATCGAAGAAGAATTGATGCCTTTGAATTGTGGTGTTGGCGAAGAAAATTGAATATACCACGGACTGCCAAAAGAACAAATAAATCGTCTTGAGAGAAGTACAGCCAGGATGCTCCTTAGAAGCAAGGATGGAGAGACTACATCTCATATGTTTTGGACATGCTCTCAGGAGGGACCAGTCCCTGGAAAAAGATATCATGCTTGATAAAGCAGAGGGTCAGTGAAAAAGAGGAAGACCCTCAACAAGATGGACTGACACAGTGGCTGCAACAATGGGCTCAAGCATAACAACGATTGTGAGGAGGGGGCAGGACCGGGCAGTGTTCTGTTGTACATAGAGTCACTGTGAGTTGGAACAACTCGATGGCACCTAACAACAACAACAACCCTGCTCTGTTAATCTAAAGGCCTTGCTCTGTTTTCTGTGTCGTAGTCTTCGGATTGCAGGTTAAGGAGATACCAACAGGCTACTTGCTATGTTGTGCTCTTGCACGTTCTTGATCTCGCAGGAGGCAGTGTGGCAAAGGGGTAAGGCTGGAGGACTACTGGGCCGGCTGTGGCCTTGAGGATGTCTTTCTGCTGCTCTCAGCCTTGTTTTCCTCTTCAGTAGAATACCCCGTTGCCATCTAGTCGGTTCTAACTTATAGCGACCTTGTAGGACAGAGTAGAAGTGCCCTATGGTGTTTCCAAGGAATGCCCAGTGGACCTGAACTGCTGACCTCTTGGTTAGTAGCTGTAGCTCTTAACCACCTCACCACCAGGGTTTCCTTCAGTAGAATAGACACAATAATACCTTTAATGTCTATTATAAGAATCGAATGAAATAATGTGGGAGGAATTACCTAGCAAGCTGTGAGTGTTGTGTTGTCATTTTATTAAGCCTGGTGTGAACTACCCGTTAAGCAAAGGGCTCACTCTCTGGCGTCCCCGACATAAATTAGGGTTTTGATACCCGTTAACCCATAGTTTGTGGGAGGTGCCTCAGCACCACAGACTATACATTTTTGTTTGGCTTTCCAGGCCTTTGGTGGGGGTCGAACATGTCTTTCAGCAAAAGCATGACTGTAAGAAGAGATTTCTTCAATGAAGTGCAATCTCTCTCTTTTTAGCCCCTTCCCCGGCCCCAAAAGGCTTGCTTCACCTTGGTTGTCCTAGCCCCCACCTTCTCCTCACTGCCCACAAAAACACCCAATAGCCCACACAACAATGCTTTTCTCTCTAAGCTCAGTAACCAAAGGAAGCTGAAAATGACACCTCCCTGTCGCCCTTGCTGTCAGGCTCTAGACGTGACCCAGGTTTTGCCCACCCAGACTGTCCTGGATCCTCGGCATGGAGGCGAAGGACGTGAGGAGACAGCCTGACTGGGGCATCTGTTTTGTCGCTGTGGGTGGCAGTGGAAGGGGCGTTATTATTCAGGAAGAGTGAGAAACTTGCCCCAGGTCAAATTCCCTATAGATGGGGCTATTGTCGTGTGCTGTCCTGTTGATTCCAACTCATAGTGACCCTACACGACAGAGTAGACCTGCCCCATAGGACTCTCAAGTCAGCAGCCAAAGGTAGACTATGGTTTCATGGGGATGTTTCAAAGCAGATGTCACCTTGGTGTAACATTTGCAAAACGCAGGGTGATTAGTATCATTTTGCCTATAGGACCATTTTCCGCATTCTCTGCCCATACCTTCAAAAGTTCAGGGGACCCAAAATTTCCTGCCCTCTCGTGAGACATTGGCAGAGGCCACAGTGAAGACCAAGTTGGATCTGGGAGCCGGGACCAGGCTGCATGCCAGAATGCAATTGGAACGTCCCACCAGCAGGGGGTTCCTGGGTTGGCAGCTCCTCTGTGTGGCGGCAGCAGCTTCCTCCATCAAGGCTGGGAGCTGTCCATGGAGTCTCAGAGTAGAGTCTACTCCTTCCAGCTCTCCCAACTATTACGTCAGAATAAATCCCTCTCACCATAAAGCAGCTGGAGTCCATAATTGAGCCCTGACCAGTTCTGGAATCTGCCCTCAACAAGTATCTGCAGGACATTGCAAGCCGTAGGGGACACCCCAGATCCCTAACAGTAGTTACAGAGCAGGGAGCAGCCAGTACTTTGGGATCACACTAAGCATCCTAGAGAACGCCAAGCTCTGATGGCTAAAGGGAGACGTTTCTTCAGAGTCTGATGTGTGCGAGGCAGCTGGGATGGGGACTGAATACCCGGTTCCCAGTCATTGAGTGTTTACTACATGCCAAGCACTGTGCAAGCCCTCTACATGTATTAACTCATCTGGTTTTCAAAACCATGGTCCTTTGCTAAAGGCGTTATTACCCAGGAAGAGTGAGGAACTTGCCCAAGGTCAAATGCCTTATAGACGGGGTGGTTGTCAAGTTAATTCAAACTTATAGTGTTTTTTATATGACAGAGCGGAATGCCCCATAGGGTTTCCTAGGCTGTAGTATTTGTGGGAGCAGATCGCCAGGATGAGTTTAAACCACCAACTTTCCGGTTGGCAGCCAAGGGCTTAACCACTGTGCCACCAGGGCTCCTTATAGACGGGGTTGCTGGGAGCTAGATGCCAATCAGACTGACTCCGAGTCTGTCCGATTCATTCCCATTTTTAAGGAAGCAAGTCAAGGGCAAAAGACAACTCTTACGTTTTTCCAAGACCATAAAAAAAACAACATATTTTTTAAAAATAAAATTTTCATTAGAAATAATTTCAGAAAAGTTACAAAAATAGCACAGATTTCCCATATACCTTCGCGCAGTCTCCTCAAATGCTAATATCTTGCATAACCATGAGACATTCGTCAAAGCCAAGAACTGCACCCCGGGACAATAGCACTAACCCCACTACAGACTTTTTTCACCGGGTTTTCCACCCTTGTCCTTTCACCATTTCAGGATGCAATCCAAGACACCATGTTACATTTAGTACATGTATACATACATAATTTTTTTTTGTATCTTACTTTCTCTTTTTGACATCCCATCACCTCATTCCAAAGCAAAAGGGCTTCAATTATTTGCACATGGCTAAAGGACGGGAAACACATTTGCAACACGAGACAGGCTGTGTCATGGGACAATTTGGAACAATTTCCCTTGATGTCCATTGGTGGAGGAGTCTCCCATGATATGTTGGCAGAAGGCCACGGTGAAGACCAGGTTTCATCTGGGAGCAGGCACCAGGATGCATGCCAGAGCGCAATTGCAAGGTGGCACCCCAGCAATGGAAACCCCCCAGCCTGGCGGGGTCACTCCCCTTGAACATAATCAAGGGAAGCAGGGTGGAGAAAGGGCATGGCGGGAGCCAGGGAAGCCAGCACAGGCGAGGCGGTGTCAGAGAAGGCCGACAAGGCCACGCAGCTGAATAACAAGCTCGCCCAGGGGTTTTCAGAAGATGATGAATCTCTCCAATTAAAAGTGTCACTGTTGGGTTTGGAAGCCAAGGATGAAAACAGAGCTATGATAATTACTTCCATAGGATTCCTGCTTGTGAAAAACTACACGGTCATAAAAGGGGATTAATCGCCCAGCCAAGGAAGAAGAGCGAGAGGGAGCTACGTAAAGGCCTAGAAACCAGTGTCTGCTTAATTTCACTTTCACAGTAAGCTGGTTCCCCAAAAGGTGCTAAATTAAAATGAGGGCGGCTGAGTCTGACTTTCCCACAGAAACAGCGTCTTAACACTGAGGTTCCTGACCCAGAGTTTGATGCCTCTTTTGTAGAAATAAACATGCACACCATGTTTAGTTAATATAAATGAGACATGACAGACCTTTACATTACAGGGAATTAAGGCCTTTTAGAATCGGTTAAACCGGGAAACACCATAACCAATTCTGTGCACGCCCAAATGGTAGAACATCCCAGTGGGCAAAGCTCTGTCTTTCTTTACAGGATTTGCTCTATTTGAGGGGGGACAACTAATGCAAAGGCGAGGGGACCCCTTATCCAGGGCCCAGAATTTGCAAGGGTTTTTTTTTTTTTTAGGACATTTAACACTACTCTAAGACTTCAACCAGAGTCCCTGGCTGGTGCAAACGGTTACTGCACTAGGCTGCTAACCTAAGGTTGGAGGTTCGAGTCCACCCAGAGGTGCCTCAGAAGAAAGGGTTGGCGATCTACTTCTGAAAGCAGCCACTGAAAACCCTATGGAGCACGGTTCTCCTCGGACACACGAGGCGTCGCCACGAGTCAGAGTCAACTTGACACCAACTGCTCTTAACACTTTAACCAGTGGATCCTATTCGGGGGTGTTCGTATTGTCCTGAGCTCAGCTCCGTGTAAATGGGACACTAATTCTGCCTGGAAGCCATATTTTAAAACAAGGCAGCCTGACCACACGTCATCTTTCTTCTCGCACCTCTTCAGACAAGCCCTGGATTGTGAGGATGGTGCAGGACCAGGCAGTGTTTCCTTCTGTCGTACATAGGGTCGCTACGAGTCGGAACCGACTCAAGGGCACCTAACAACCTAACAACAACAACATCCAGAAATGCCTGGTGCACTCACTCTCTTCCTTTGTGAATTCCTTGTAGCCGATGTAGGACTTGCCGCAGGCTGACAGCGCAAAGTCACTCTGCCATCCGAGGCCGGCAGCTGTACGAGCTGGAGCGCCAGCGGCTCCACCTTTCCGCCTGCGGTTAAACATGGAGAGCACGGGCCACTCCTGTTAGAACAGGCTCCTTGTCCTTCGCTATTCCTCTGCAATGCTGCTGCACCAAATCGGAAACCTGGAGACCGATTTGAACCTTGTTCAACTCCAGGGCTTGCGCTGCTGAACTGGTTTCCAGAATCTAGAAGGTTCTAAGTCATTTCTTGTTATTCACAGTTCTGGACACCGCTCGGTTTGTTTAACACAGCAACTAAAGCTTTTTCTTTTCCTTAAACCCGCCACTGAGGAGCGAGGCCTGGTAACTGCATTGCTTCTCCCCCGAGGGGCCCTTCTCTCTCGTCCCAGAAGGTGAGAAAGGCTTCTTCAAGCAACAGATAATGCGGAAAAAGCCTTGGGAAAGCATCACAGGCCTGATTAAGATAACGGCAGATTTAAAACAACTCTTATTTGGGGGAATAAATTATGTAAGAGGCAAAGCCTTTGCGTTTTGAATCTTTGTAATGGAAGTGCTCTAAACTGAAGCCTGTGCCCCCTACTTTCTTAAGCAGAAGATCATGGATGTAAACTACTCTTTTCTTGGCAAGCCAGGGCCCTCGGGAGGAAAATTCCTACAAGTGTGCTGAGTCCTGGGTTCTCTTCGTGGTTTCCTGGACCTCCGCACACACAGGAAAATAATAGCTTCCACTTCTCCTGCATCTAAGAACGGCCTCCCCTGATCGTTTGCAGCTTCCAGTCCACTGTGGGCTGGAAAACCAGATCCCCAAACCTAAGAACTGTTTGTTAAACAAACTGTCACTGTAGGGCTTGGATGGAGGAGCTGAGAGTTAAGCGGTTGGAAAGGTCTAGTTTTACTTCCTTGGTGCCTCTGAGGATCCCATCCCTGGGTGATACAAATGGTTCAGGAGCTTAGCTGCGGATGGAAAGGTTGGAGGTTCGAGTCTACCCACAGGTGCTTCAGAAGAATGGTCTGGAGATCCAGTTTGGAAAAAGCAGCCATTGAAAACCCTATGGAGCACGGTGCAATTCCGACACACATGGGGTTGTGTGAGTGGGAATGGACATCACGGCAGCTCATCGCTTAGAGTGTGTTTCCAAATCCACCCTGCCTGCCCCACCCCTGAGAGTGTGGCTGGTGAGGTCAGGGAGACGCTGGGGGTGGTGACGAAGATGCTTCCCAGGGGATGCTGAAGTTCACCATGGACTGAGAAACCCTACTCAAGGGGGTGACTCTCACCCTGAGTTCAGCTCTGCATAAATGGGGCACTAATTCTGCCTGGAAGTCATATTTTAAAACAAGACAGCCTGGCCACATGTCATCTTTCTCCTCTGACTTCTTCAGACAAGCCTTTTACTTCATAAGAATGAATTTTCAGAACACACCATGCTTCATAGACTAAAACATACATATTTTATTTCCAAACATAAAGGAAATAAGTTAAAAAAAAAAAAACAACAACAAAAACATCACACACCATCGTTTAGAACACTGCTCCTTCTAACGTGGACAGCAGGAAGAAGACGAAAACATCTGTGTAACTTTAAAATACAGCACTGAGAGGAAAGCGGAGGCACCCTGGGTCCCCAGCGACAGAGCAAGGGGGCAGCCAAGTCCCCCAGCCGGCTTTGGACTTGATATGAACCGAGATAACACTCAGAGAGTTGTCTGGCTCCCATACTGCTTTGCCTTCCCAGAAAGCTTAATTTATTGCAAATGCATGTTTTACCATCACAAACAATGCGACCAGAGTGGATATGGTCCCCTGTGCACACTGTTTACATAATAGAAGGTTTTCAACGATGAAGCTGATTTGCTTTCGATGCAAAAAACCACTGAAGCAGCATCTACACATGCGTGCGCGTGCACATGTGTGCGTGCACACACACGATACCACAACCTGGTCACAGTGGTGAACCAGACCACTCCACCCAGGTAAGCAGCTGGCAGTACAGGTTAGCAGTCTGCGGGTAACCAGGCAAGCTTGCTCAGGTGAGCCTGGCCGTAGGGTGGCGCGTGTGCAGGAATGCGGCTGAGCCTCCAGGTGGACTCTGAGGAGGCTGGTCCTACAGCTGAAGGGTGATGAGGGGGGAAGGGAATCAAGAGCCCCACTCTTGGGGAAACACCAACAGTTTTCAACAAGCCGAGCAGTGCCATTCAGAAGCCGCTGCATTCACGGGTAACAGTCCACTTCCACGCTCTTCCAAGTGAGCAGAACTAACAGAGCCATCAGGATGGGTGCTTTGCAATGAGAAGGTTGGGCTTTGGGACTTGAAATTCGGGAAAAGTACTTACTCCTCCCAACTTGCCATTTTTCCCACTTCTAACACACAGACACCCACACAGACACACCTACACACTACACACATACACATACCACACCACACAGACACCCACACAGATACATCCACACACCACAGCCACCCATACCATACGACACACCACACACCACACAGACACACCTACACACTACACATATACACATACCACACCACACAGACACCCACACAGACACACCCACACGCTACACACATACACATACCACACCACAGATACCCACACAGACACACAGACACACTACACATACACATGCCACACACCGCAGACACCCATACAGACACACCCACACACTACACACATACCACACCCACACATACCACAAACACCCACACACTACACACACACACCCCCTCCCCCCACACACAGAGAAACACACAAAGGCACACACACAGATACACATACTGCACACTCAGAGGGACACACACCGGCAACCCCCCCCCCACACCCACACAGTGAGAGAGAAACAAGCAAACTTAGGATGCAAAGAACTAAGTCCTCCTTCACAAGCAGGAATTAGCTGCCTCTGCTTGCTACCCTGAGAAAAAGAGAGGCACCATTTCTATTCCAGTCACAGAAATTTCCAGAAACTGGAGTCTAAGGGTTCAGTTGGCGAAGCTTCCTTCCTGGGTGGAGAACGGCAGAGGGTTCCCATAAGAGGCTACCTGCTGGGCCCCAGGGAAACACTCCTGGCTCCAGTGTGGTCTTCCCCAGGTCCACAGAGCCGGGGCCCCGTGTTGCTCTGAAGCCCAGGCTGGACATGAAGTCACCCGGCTGTGCTTCAGGATGGAGATGTTGGTGTAGGACGCACACACACACACACACACACACAGCATTCGCACGCACATACAACCTCCACTGTCCGCTTCCTCCTCCTCAATAAAACTTCGAGAACAAGCACAGCCGGGGCCTCTACAGAGAAAATACTTCTTTCTTCTTGAGTAGGAGAACTGGACCTGCTTTACAGGCAGCAACCTCACAAAGCCAGACTCTGTCGTCTGTTTTTCCGGGGGAAAGTGGACAGACGGCCAGCGACTGCCTGTACCCCTGACACTTCGTTCTTTGCTCTTGCCAGCTCCTGATGGTGGTGGGAGTTGAAGAAGCCCCCAGCAGGAGTAGACATGGGAAGAAAACCCTGCTGTCCCTGCCCTGGAAGGCCAACCCCTCTAACTAGCTAACCAGCTGCAAAGTAGCAGCAGCCCGGCCCCCAAAGGACAGAAAAGCAACTGAGGCTGGAGGACAGCTCCACGGAGCAGCAGGGAGGACACGGGCTGGAGCCAATCATGCCTGGATTCAGGTCTGAAAGGACCGCTCTCCGCCTGCTGGTTGCCTTCAGTCAAACTGCTAAGCTTCTCTGTGTACCAGCTTCTGGTTCTATAGCCCAGGCTTTTGGAAGGAGCGAGGGCTGTATTGCAGACCCCCATTTCTCATCCCACTTGAGGGCTGCAGGCCTGTGTCCCCTCACCCCCACAGAGCAGCCGGGAGCGGGCTGGCCTGGTGTCCCTGTGAGCTGAGCACAGAAGTCAGCACTCCAGAGCGGAAGCCCGGGATCCTTTAGGGAGCTGATCCCACCCGTCGTAAGTGCTGTCCCATCTGACACGGTGCTTAGGTACCAACCTGTGAGCAGCTATGATATTACCATGACAACCGAAAGGCAGGCACTGGGGACGCAGAATCTGCTGGCTGTTCCTCAAAGCGCCGGGTGCCCCGCTGTAAGCTTTCTTTCAGACCATGACTTTTTGGGGTTTTGTTTGTTTCTTTCTTTCTTTTTAAAAATGAATTTCCCCTTCTCCGTCCCTTGGCAGACAGGAGTTTCTCCTGTATGTTGAAACCGAAGGAGAAAGGACGGCTGGTTTGCAGTCCTCTGATTGTGGCCCTGTGCTGAGGAGCCCGTTGGTGTCACAGCCCAAGCAGCTCCTTTTGGGGCAGAGGTGGAACAAGCCCCTCCCAGATGCTCCCCGAGCTGCCCGTGCTCACAGGGGTGAAGTGGGGCGCAAGGGGCCATGTCAGGGCAGCAGGACGGCATGTCTGAGGACCAAGGGACACAGACCCCAGGGCTAAGTGATGTGCCCTCAGGACCTAGGCCTTCAGGGTGAGGCTGTCACCTGGATGTGGGCAAAGGACAGGCAAGCACCTTCTTCCACTTGGAGCGAGGCCTCTGCAGGGCAGAGAAGTGCTGTTTGTCACATGCCCCTGAGGGCCAGGCCCTGCGCTGGGGAGAGCCGCCATTTTGTCCTATCATCAAGCCCAGGCAGCAGGTGGGAACGCTGTGCCCAGCGTGATAGGACCTGGACTCAGATCCAGTGGGCTGGACTGGGCAAAGCCTGGGCTACTTCAGAGACCTGTGAAAGGTCCATTTGCCTGACAACCAACGTCCGAGTCGGAATGACCTTGCATTATGCTGGCACATCAGCAAGATTCTAACCTGTGACCAGTCTCATCCCCCAGCTGACAGGTGGGCAGAATTACAGGCCTGCCATGTCCTTGTTCCCAGGCTGCAAGGAGTCCCCAGCCTCCTTCCCCAGAGCTGCCCAGGGACAAGCACCCTCAGATACCCTGGTCCCTGCTAGGACCTCTGCCCACCGCTCAGAGAAAACACATTCTCCAGGACCCACTCCCTCTGCATCCAGGAGGGGTGGTGGGTGTCGGGAAACACTCCCCTCTGGTTTTTTAATGCAACTCAAGAAAGCACAGCTGAAGCCCCCACCTTGTACTGGGTGCTGGGGACAGTGACAGCACTCAGGCCCCTCACAGTAGGGTGGAGTGGAGTTCCCCTCCCAGGTGGCAGGAAGTCTCACTTCCCTGAGTGGTGTGAAAATGACCATAGACAACGCTTGTGACTAGGCTACTGGCGGTGGCTCCTCTCAGAGCAGAGGCCTAGCTCCGTAGGGGGACTGACAGGGATGGTGCAGGCTTGGGCTCCATCCCAGCCAAGCACTGGCAGAGAGCTTCTTGCTCGTGGAAGCCTGTCCCCAGAGGCGACAGGCACTCAATCCTAAACAAGGGCTTTACCCATTGCCGGCGAGTTGATTCCAACTCATAGTGACCCTACAGGAGAGAGTAAAACTGCCCCATAAGGTTTCCAAGAAGCAGCTGGTAGATTCGAACTGCCGACCTACGGTTAGCAGCCGAGCTCTTAACCACTGCATCACCAGGACTTTGGGGGTCAGACAAGCCTGATTCAAATCCCACTTCTGCCATAGGCCAGTTTCTTACGATCTTTAAGCCTCGGTTTTCTCATCTCAAAAATGGGGGTAAAGTAATATCAAACTCTGAGGGTTGTAAGAATTAAATGAAATATGGCTTGTAAAGTGCTTGCCAAGGGGCCTGGCACTTGCAAACACCAAGTGAAAGGTGTTCTTTGCTCCTGCTCCCATGGTTCCCTCCTCCCCTCCTACCAGACACCTCTGGGTGTCTCCTGGCCTCCACCTACCTGTCCGTGCCACAGCCACTTTTCTTCAGATAAAGGGGTGACCTGTGGGATTGCTGTGTCTTTGTCTCTCTCTCCCTCCTCACTGCCCTGTCTTCCCCTGTCTGTCTGTATCTTTCTCTCTGCCCATCTCTCTCACACTGGTGTGCACACATGCACACACGCACGCGCACACACACACGCATGCACATGGACAGCTGGGCAGTGATGGCCACATTTCCTACCTCCAGCTATAAGACCCCTGTCCCTCTGGGACAGAGGAAAAATACATCTACACAGATTCCCCTCAATGCCTTCTTCAAACAGCACTTTAAAGCTTTTCGTGGTGGTTGTTAAAGAGGCTAGAAAATAAAGTCTAAGAATAATAGCTGTCTGCACCCACTTTAAGCAAAAGAAAAGATTACGTTTGAAAAGCACCAGTGAACAGACTGTTCTATCATATCACAACTGTATTTATATAAAAGTAATGAAAATATCAATTCTCTTTTATAAAAAAAAACAGCTACACAAACAAGCAGAATTTAGGGCATTGTTATCAAAGTTTAAAAAAATAGAGACGCTCCCTCCCCACCCCACATAGCTCAGTCCCTCCTCCCCAACACGAAGCACAGATGACAGGGCAGTGATGCTGGGCTGCTTTCTCTTTTGAAGTTACTGTTATGGGGTGGGTGGTGCTACCAGAGGCAGGGCACCCACGAGGTCAGGTGATCCAATTTCAGCTCTGGCCTTGCCAGTTCTCACCACATGGCCATGAGGAAGTTATGTCCCCACTCTGGGCCTTCTGGGCCTCAGCTCTCCCATCTGTGAAATGTGAGGGTGGGAACGGGAACGGCCAAAGGTCCCTTCCATAGCTCAGACCTTCCAGGGAGGGACAAATCAGCCCGGCACACACCTGGCTTGGTGGCCTGGGCCTGCAGGGTTGGCTCCCTCCGCCCCTGGTTTCCAGTAATGCCAGCAGAGAGGGGCCTGGTGGCTTGGTTGCCAAATAGCTGGAGACAAGTATGTTTTCTGAGTCAGTGCCAAGTGCTCCCCTGCCCAGCTGACACCCAGATTCTGGGGGACAGAGTGTGCAAGACAGCAGTGGGGAGAGCGCATGGCCCTGAGACTCTCTTGGGTCCTCAGTTTCCCCTCTCTTTAAAGGACCCTCTGGGTTTATAACACTTTATGATTTCAAAGTCCAGTATAGTATAAGGACTGAGGAATTCCTTCTTGGTCTCCTATTTGTAGCTTAACAGAGAAAACCCATTCGTAAAAAGAGGCATTAAGGATTTTTTAAAAAGGGAAAACTTAGTGTTGGTTTACAGAAAGTGTGATCCAGTTTTAAAGTTTTCTGGAACCATCCCGGAATTCCCTGGGAGAAGAAAGAGACCTGTTTCTGCCCTCAGGCCCAGAGGGTGTCAGCCTGGCCCTTTCCCAGGTGGTACGCCGAGGACAACTTATATGGGTGGCCAGATGGAAAACCTAGTTTGGGGGTATGTGGGGGGCATTCTTGGCCCAGCGGACCCACCTCTCTGCAAAGCCCCTTCTGGGAGGGGAAGGGAGAGCCAAGCTCAATCTGCCTTGGTCCCTCGGTCCCCAGCTCCTGTGTGGCAGGTGCTTCCTTCCCTCTGTCCTTCAGCTAGACCACTCAGCCCAAGAGGGACAGCAGAGACCGTCCCTCCCTGGCACTGGCACATGGTATGCTGCACCAATTTGTTTCTCCATTCTGCAAGGGCATCTCACAGTGAGGCCGCTCTCCTTCCCTTCTCCCTAACAGAGCACGTGAGCAGAGCTCAGCCTTTCCCGAAGCCTGGGAGCCTGACCAAGGGCATTCATCAGTGGTCTGTGCCTGCACGCTGCCGGGCAGAGGGCTGGGGCTTGGGCACTTAAGCCTCAACTGTGCCTGGCAGTTCTTGGTCTGCTCTGTGCAGCTCCTCCTTTCCTCCCCTGATACCAACCATCCTCCTACTTGTCACCTGTCACTGCTGCCACCATGCCTGCTCTGGTCACCCCCACATCTACTTCGTATCCACAGCCTCGAATCCACTGCTATCTTAAAACCTAGACAAGTGTGTTTGTTCTGATGGTGCCTGAACTATGAGTCGCTGGGCTCTGAGTGAGGGCCGGTGGCACAATTCTTTCTGTGCTGACGGCTCAGGGGCCTTGTCGCCAACACTTGGGTTTGGGGGTTGGGTTCCAGATAAGAGGTTGCCATATAAGTGTCATGTTATTTTCCCTGATTTCTGGGGTGGGCTGAAGACCAAGGCAAAAATGCTGCAAAATCCCATCGGAGGAGCAAACTGCTAGGAATTTTCCCGACTACAAATAGACGGATTATACACGAAATTATACAGACTGAGCGTTTACATATACAGCATATAAAAAGTCTATACATTAGTCCCTAGCCGCACATACATAGACATTTAGTATAAATAGACCAAGACAATACTGTATAAAAAGTGATTTTGTCCTCGGAGCAGGGACACAGTGCTCATACGGATGCGTCTCTGTGCTCTCTGGTCTGCCCTGTTTCCAGTTTCCCAGGCATCCTCCAGAGGGGCCGTGGGGCTGACGGGAGGCTGGAGAAGAAAGTCACCCGTGTGGCCCAGGGGCTAGGTGGGTGGGGGGCCGTCGTAGCGGAGCATGAACTTGAAGGAGCGGGCGAAGTTGTTGGCCAGCGTGCAGCTGCGGCCCTGGTCCCCGACAGGAAGCAGGAACAGAAGGAGCAGGAAGAGCAGCAGCAACAGCTGCACCGGGAGCGCCATGCAGCACACCTTCCGGAAGAGGGAGCCGAGTCCTGGCCACTGCCGCGCCTGCAAACCAAACGGGCTGTGTGAGTCGGCTCAGGGCCTCTGAGGGGGTGGGGAGGCCCAGGGGGGTGCCAGAAGCAGCAGGGGCTCTGGGCTGACTCTTCGACCCCACCACCTCAGTGTTCTCATCTGTGAAATGGGGCTAATGTAAGTCTTGCCAGCCTCAAGGTTTCAAACCATCCAAGGAGTGAAAAGAAGAAAAAGTAAGTAAAGTGACAGGTTCTGCCAGTTCTTGTGTCAATCTCTGTCTGGTGTATAAGAGTGCTGGGGTGTGAATCTTGAGAAGGTCACTCAATGTCTCTAATCTTCAGTGTCCTTGTCTATAAGTGAGGTAATCGTGGTAGCTACCCATCTTAGTCATCTAGTGCTCCTGTAACAGAAATACCACAAGTGGATGGCTTTAACAAAGAGAAATTTTTTCTCTCACAGGTTAGGAGGCTAGAAGTCCAAAGTCAGGGTGCTAGCTCTAGGGCAAGGCTTCCTCTCTCTGTTGGTTCTGGGGAAAGGTCCTTGTCATCAGTCTTCCCCTGATCGAAGACCTTTTCGGTGCAGGAATCCCGGGTCCAAGGATGAGCACACTCCTGGTTCTTTTTACTTGGTGGTATTTTTTTTTTTTGAATGAGGTCCCCCGCCTCTCTGCTCACTTTTCTCTTTTATATCTCAAAAGAGATTGACTCAAGATACCTAATCTTGTAGATTGAATCCTGCCTCATTAACATAACTGCCTCTAATCCTGCCTCATTAACATCATACAAAAAAAAAAAAACCCAAACCCACCGCCATTGAGTCGATTCCAACTCATAGCGACCCTATAGGACAGAGTAGAACTGCCCCATAGAGTTTCCAAGGAGTGCCTGGTGGATTTGATCTGCCGACCTTTTGGTTAGCAGCCGTAGCACTTAACCACTACACCACCAGGGTTTCCATCAGAGGTAAGATTTACAACACATAGGAAAATCACATCAGATGACAAAATGGTGGACAATCACACAGTACTGGGAATCACGGACCAGCCAAATTGACTCGCATTTTTGGGGGATGCAATTCAATCCATAACCCTACCTCATTGGGTTGTTGTGAGGATTAAAGGACACAGAGCCTAGCACACAGTAGGTGCTCAGGAGCTGCTGCTGCTATTATTGAACATCGTTAACACCACCACTCCATCATCATCATCATCATGACTTTCTTCTCCTTCCTCTCCTTCTCCTTTTTCTGCACCATCTTCATCATCATCACCAGCACCATATTCATCTTTAGCATTTTCATCATTATCAACATCAGTGTCCCCTGAAGATCAGTCTCACAAGCCCAAATGTCTGGTGGACATACCTGCCGCAATGTCCACGGAAATGGTCAAAGGACCGTTTCCTAAATTCAAGACAGACTGGTTGGATCGTGGCTGTGTGGGATGTATGCGACTGCCAAGGAATGTGGGGTCAAGAGCTGGCCACTCACTCAAGAAAGCAGAGGCCCTCACAGCTAAGACGTAGCATGGTGAAGGGCAGGTGCCCAGCTTTAGAAACCTGACAGACTGTGTTCCGATCCAGCCTCTGTCACATAGTATCTACACGACCCTGGGCAAGTCAAAAGTATCTTTGAGCCTCTTTTTCCTTCTCTGTCAAAAGGCATACTCCCATATGACAGATTGTGGCAAATACTCAAAGCAAAGTATGTTTATACCTCAATATAAAGTCTTTAAGCTCTTATTCCATTGCCATCAAGTCGATTCTGACTCATAGCAACCCTCTAGGACACAGCAGAACTACCCCATAGGGTTTCCAAGGAGTAGCTGGTGGTTTGAAACTGCTGACCTTTTGGTTAGTTGTAGCATTTAACCACTGCACCACCAGGGCTCCAGCTCTTATTAGTGGTACTATTATTGTAGGACCCATCTATCTGTTGGCTTTTTGAAGAACCAAAGATTCACCCTCCAGGGCACCAAAAGCCACAGTCCAGTGATGATGATGACAGTAATGATGATGATGGGGATGATAATGGTGATGATGGTGATGATGATGGTGATGATGATGATGGTGATGGGTGATGATGATGATGGGGATGATGATGGTGATGATGGGTGATGATGATGATGGATGATGATGGTGATGGATGATGGTGATGATGGGTGATAATGATGGTGATGATGGGTGATGACGGTGATGGTGGGTGATGATGATGGTGATGATGGGTGATGATGATGGTGATGATGGGTGATGATGATGGTGATGGTGGGTGATGATGATGAGGATGATGGGTGATGATGATGGTGATGATGGGTGATGATGATGGTGATGATGGGTGATGATGATGGTGATGATGGGTGATGATGCTGATGATGATGGTGATGATGGGTGATGATGGATGATGACAGGTGATGATGGTGATGATGATGGGTGATAATGATGGTGATGATGGGTGATGATGGAGACAATGGTAGAGATGATGGTGATGATGATGATGGTGATGAAGAAGCATTGCTAACTGCAAATGTTCCTGGGAGGTCCTGACCTAGCACTTCTCTCAACACCTTATGTCTGAGCCATCTCATCCACTCTCCTGCCTCAACTATCTGCTCCAGATCAACACTCTACACTGTGCCTCCAGCCTCAAACTTTCTCACTCACCAAAGTCTTAGACACTGATCGTGTAAAAGCAGGCTTCCTATAGCCCACACGATGGATAAGCACTGCTGGCTGCAGATGTCACCAGTGACTTCAGGAGGGTGATCATTGTTCTAGCAGCCAAGTGAGCCCGAGTTCCCTGGGGGTGGGCTGTCTCATCCGACCACTGCTTGGGCTCAGTCAGATCCAGCTGCTGTGAGCCTCCTGCCTGCCCACTCTGCTCGACTCAAGTCTGTGGGGCCTCTAACTTGACTCCTGACATTTATTGTTGACTTTGCTGATTCCAAATCTCTGACCCAACCTGGGAGAGACAGGGAGAGACAACATGCCTACCCCCAGCCTGGGGTTTATACCACAACTAAAAACCTGTTATTAATGGTCTCCCAAGTCAGAGGTTTGTTTACGAGTATCCTATTTCTGTTTGCTCCTCCATTCCCAAAGCCAACACTTTGCTTATTTAAGTGAGGGGTTATGCCTTGGCCATGATCCTTTGGGAAGAACATCTCCGAAGGTTCAAAATGTGTTTCCGCTTACAAATCTTACAAGGGATGGTCTTCTTTAAAGGACTCCTGCTGCCTGTCTAGTGACTGTTCGGTCAGAGCTTACTTCTTCTCGTCACTCTGAGGGACCCGAATTCTAAAACACTCTTTAAAATAAGACACATTTTAATATGACTCTCAAGTGCTTAAAACACACACACACAGCTACACACAAGAAGGGGCATGAGCTACCTTCTAAGAACCCCACAAGGAAGTTGACAATCTCAGCTCTTCCCAGATCCAGGAGCCTCTCTGTGCCTCAGTTTCCCCACCAAGTTAGAATATCCAAAGAGGCTCCCTCAGGAGGTGAGAAGCTCCCCATCCTTTGGGGTACGGAAGCTGAGGGTCGATGAGTATAGGAGACGGTGGGGAGGAAGCAGGAGACATTGAGTAGGGGAAGTAAATGCTTGATAGAGGCTTAGACCAAGAGTCCTTCTAGGTCAAGCATGAATCTGAGACTCCAGGCTTCCGTGGAGTTCAGATGAGATGAGTATATCAAGACAGTACATGAGACCTAATCTGCCATTGATGAAATGGGATGTGGTTTAAAAAAAAAAAAAAAAGGTTTGGAGCCCTGGGTTCTAATCCTGGCTCAACCACCCCCTAGCTGTGTGACCTAAGACAAGAGTGACTTAGCCTCTGTAAGCCTCAGTTCCTTCACCTGTTGAAAAAAAGAGGAAAATTACATCTGCCTACCAAGGTCATAAGAATAAGTGAGGTAGTACATGTTGTTTAACGTGCATAGTAGGTGCTCAATAAACGTCCATTTCCTTCCTCTTCTGCCTGATGGAAGCTGGGACACAGGCAGCTCCTACAAGCCCCACAGAGCTCCCTCCCCCCAACACCCAGAGAAAGGACGTCAGAGATCAGGCACCATACACCTTGCAGCCCCATTGGAGAGGAAAGCATGCCCTCCTCAAATGCTATGTCTGAGCTCCTTGAGGGACCTCACTTCCTCCTACCACAGGGCCTTTGCACAGGCTGTCCCTCTGCCCAGAATACTCATTTTCTCCTTTCCCTAATCTACCTGGTTGGCTCTTCCTGATCCTTCTAATCTCAACTCATGAGTTGATTCCTCAGGGAGAGCTTCCCTGGGCTTGAAACCCAAAAAAGTCCCAATTACACATTCTCATAGCAACTGATATCTTTCCTTCGGATGACTGGTTAGGGTATGTGTTCCCCTTGACTCCTGCGGCAGGGAGCATGTTGGTTTTGTTCATAGCTGTGTCCCCAGCAGCATTCGATAACTATTTGGCAAGTGAATAAAATAATGAATAAAAGGGACCAGGGCTCCTTCCTTTCCTGTGCACTTGGCCATCTGCTCCTCCCTTGGTCCCTATGAGGTGACCATGGAGACACTTGCTGACTGATGTCTGTGAACTGTTCTCACGGGTCCTGATGGTTCACCCATGACATCTGAGCTATACTCATCATGGACACACCACATATGGCCACCAAGGCCCCGAGCTTGGCTCTCCACTCATGGGCTTCTGGAACCCCTTCAAGAGCTCGGTGAGGTAGGGTTCCTTATGCCCATTTGTTGTTTTGTTGTTGTGTGCTGTCAGGTTGATTTAGACTCATAGCGACCCCGTAGGACAGAGTAGAACTGCCCCATAGGGTTTCCAGGGCATCTTTATGGAAGCAGACTGCCACATCTTTCTCCCACAGAGCTGCTGGTGGGTTTGAACCGCCAATCTTTCAGTTAGCAGCTGAGTGCTTAAACACTGTGCCACCAGGGCTCCTGTAAGTAGACAAGCAGGATTCAAACCCCCATCATCGCTCCAAAGCCCAGGCTCTTCCCCACACAGCATTTCTCACAGGAAACGGCAACCAGAACAGCCCCAGAGACACCCTGGGCTCTGTTGTATGCCTGGGTCTGCCGTGGCCGGTCCCACTGTGGAAAACAGACCCCATTACCACTCATGGGTCCCTCCTGGGAGCTGGCCAGCTTGGACCTCATTCTTCTACCACAAAGATGCGTTCGGCGGCACCCAGAGCTCACGGGGGCGCTGTACAGCCTGGCAGGATGGGGTTTTGCTGGCAGTAATGATGGGCAGTCCTAATGTGCCTCAGGAAACTCCAACTCAGCCATTTGTTTGGTCCTCTGGAGGCACTTTGATTACCTGTGCTAAGCCACATGCCAGCTGGCTTCCTCCATGTTTCTTCGAGTCCCCAGAAGGGTGTGGATCTGGGGCCACCACATTTCTGAGACAGCTTCAACAAGTCCTCGGGGTGACTGCGGTCCCCAGGCTGGGTCCTGCCCACTAAGACCGGGCTTGCTTGTTCTCTGAGTTCTGGTGCCAGGAGCCCTGAGTTCCAGCCCAGGGCTCATCTCCCGCGAGGGCTGAGAGGTTCTGCATGGTTCCCAACCAGGGACAGGATGGCTGTGGCTGGGTGGGGCTGAGTCCATTTTGTCTCTTCCCTGGGACAGCTGTGCATGGGATGGTCCCACTACAGAGCTGTATTTTTCCAGAAGCCTGGGTGGGTTTGGAAGAGGGAGGCGAGACCCTCGGAGCTGGCCTTTGGAAGTAGTTTAGGTAGCTGGTGGGCTGTTCCTCTGGATGTAATGCTCGGAGTGAGGGAGATTGTGTCATGATTCAAGCAAAGATGGAGGCTCCTTCAGGAGCAGATATGTAGGCATAAGGCTCCCCTCCTCCTTCCCCCTCCGCTCTCCTCCACTCCTCTCCTCTCCCCTGCCCCTTGCCTTTCCCTGCCTTCCTCATCCTTCCTCATCTGAGATCTCACCACGGCCAGCCTCTGAGCCCAGGGCTGGGACCAAAGTCAGCGAGCGTCTAGGATGACCCAGAGGCATCCAGACTGGGAAACCTGGTGGTCAGTGACATCTTCTGAGATGGGGACCCGGATTCGATTGGGAGTGGGGGATATGATGAGGTCAGCGGGCCGTCTACATGTACACACTAACGTGGGCTGTGAAGGAAAACAAAACAGGAAACCCTCAAGCAGAGACTTGCCTTTAAAGAGGGGTCAGGTTGGTTGTGACCTGGCTGATGAAGAGAAGCCTCCCAAATTCTCTGAAATAACTAGGCTTAAGTGCTTGGCTGCTCACCAAAAGGTTAGAGGTTCAAGTCCACCCAGAGGCACCTTGGAAGAAAGCCCTGATAATCTGCTTCCGAAAGGTCAAAGGCATGAAAACCCTATGGGGCCGTTCCCTTCTGACACGTGGGGGTCTCCGTGGGTCAGAACTAACTCGACAACCACTGGTTTTAATAAGACGCCCCAATCCCACAGATGTGAAATTGTGAAAAAACAAGGGTCTTAAAGTCTATGAAATCTGGTCAATTAAATAAAATGCCACCCTTAGGTCACCCCACATCTGGATCTGCCCCCAACCACCCCGGCAGGGCACGAGAGGTGTGTGTTCTCTGCTCCTGCAAACCAGCAGCTGGCCCTGCCGCCAGTCACCTAGACAAACAGAAGGATTTGCAAACCTCTTCTGAAATTAAAAGTTTGTCTCGGAGAACCACACCACCTCGAGGGGCCAGTGCAGGAATCGGGTCTACTCCCAGCTCAACTGCAACATTTCCCGTGTCTGTGCCTCGGGAAATCACATGGAGTGTCACCAAGCTGGCAAGTGCGTAGGCAGCTGCAAGTTTAATAAATCTTAATTAT
This sequence comes from Loxodonta africana, assembly GCF_030014295.1. Lineage (NCBI taxonomy): Eukaryota > Metazoa > Chordata > Mammalia > Proboscidea > Elephantidae > Loxodonta > Loxodonta africana. The sequence goes on from NC_087351.1 coordinate 108,563,294, forward strand.
TCTGTTTGTATAAACAAGCTGGCTGAAGCCGTTGACGTAGCTGGAGCTTTCAATGACTTGGTGCACAAAGAGAGAGGGAAAAACCTGGGTAGAACCCACTGCTCATAAATAATTAGCTCTGGGGCAGAATTTTTTCTTCCCTTTGGACTAAAAATAACATATGGGAGGGTTTGAAGTTGGCAGGGCTACAGCCTTTAAAGACAGCACCTATTTTCTACCTGTCAGTCCTGTGGGTGTGTGTATATACGTGTACATGTGCGCACACCCACACACGCGCATGTGCACACCCAACCAGCAGAAACAACAGGAGACTCAGACCAAGGGGAGGACTTCCTTTGCTCTCAGACAGTGGAGCTGGGATAGTGTCTGCAGAACTCTACTGGGTCCTCACTGACATGGCAACTGAGCCCTACTGTGTGCCCATCAGTACAGCAGGAACTTTGCCTGCCACCAGCTGACCCCCATGTTATTCCTTGGGAAACTGAGGTTAAGTGACTTGCCAAAAGGCACGCACACTAGTGATAGAGGCTGAATTCGAACCGACAGGCTGAAGCAGCGATTCTCAAAGTGTGGTCCCCGGACCAGCGGCATCAGCAGCACCTGGGCACTTACCAGAACTGCAAACCCTTGAGCCCCACCGAGACCTACTAGACCAGAAGCTCTGCAGACAAGGACAATCAATCTGCTTTAACAAGCCTTCCAGGTGATTCTGAGGCACACCCAAGTTGGAGACGCTCTGGCTTACAGCACAGCCTCCCAACTAGTAGAGGTTAGGGGTGTGCCGCTATTGGTGCCATCAGGCTGCAGGACAGCCACGGGGCTGGGACAGCCAGGACAGGGACCGTGAGCAGTTTAAACCTTCTCCCCCACGGCACTTGTGGAATGATCGTTTTCTACATGCGCCATGACGTGAAAAGGATGGAAAGCACTAAGTCCAAACTTCATGGCTTGGGTCCTCTGGTAGCCACATCTCGCGCTCTGTGTCTCACCCACGCTGTAATCTTTCAACGTCTTCAGTGGACCCCATGATGTTGCCCTGCCATGCCTTTGCACAAGCTTGTCCTCCTGCTCGGGAGGCCCTCTCCTCACTCCCACCCCAACTATTTACACCTGAAGCTCAGGAATCTTCTGGGAAGTCTTCCCTCAGTGTCCATCAAGGTGAGCTGAGCGCCGCTCCCACTCCTGCTGAGTCCTGCCTCACTTACCAGCTGCCAGTGCACTGTCTTCTTTCTGTGCCCTGCTCCATCTGCCAGACTGTGAGGTCCCCAAGAGCCCAGCAGGTATATTGTTTACCTCTTCTATCTGCAACCCGTTATCAGAAGGGATCAGTCCCTGGAGAAGGACATCATGCCTCGTAAAGTAGAGAGGGTCAGTGAGAAAGAGGAAGACCCTCAATGAGATGGATTGACAGAGTGGGTGCAACAATGGGGTCAAGCATAAAAACGATATGAGCATGGTGCAGGACCGGGCAGTGTTTTGTTCTGTAGTACACAGGGTCGCTATGAGTCGGAACTGACTCAACGGCACCTAACATCTATAACCCACCCCTTCAAGCCCCCAAAGCCATTCCAGACTTGGCAAGGACTCAGTCAATGTCAGTGGGGCAAGTGCCCAGCTCTGAGGGTGTGAGTGCTGCTTGAGGGCTCAGCAGCTCCAAGGGGTGTGTCTACCACAGGCCAGAATGCACACCCGAGCTGGGTGCCTTCATCGAGCAAGTCAGTTCGCACTTTCCTGTTCCTGGTGTTCTCACAGAGATAATAATGCCTTCAGCGTGTTCACGGGAGGGTTAAACAACCTGCAGTCACCCCAATTTAGCATAGTTGCTGGCACGCAGTGGACGGTCAATAAGTAGCATTCATCTACCCCTTCCTCTTTTGTCCCCTATGGAGCCCTGCATGTCCCTCTGTCACTAGGGTGGCCACACGGTCCAGTTCTCCTGGGACAAATCTGGTTTATACCTGTTCTCATGCTGTAATTATTAATAGATCCTCGTTCTGTCCCCAAAGTGTCCTGGTTTTGGGTGATAAATACCAGGTTTCCCCCTCTACCACCGAGCATCCATCCGTGAGTTTGTTGTACTGTGGTGGCTTGTATGTTGTCATGATGCTGGAAGCTCTGTTGATGGTATTTCAAATATCAGTAGGGTCACCTATGATGGACAAGTTTCAGTGGCGCTTCCAGAAAAAGGAAGACTAGGAAGAAAGGCCTGGCAATCTACTTAGCCAATGAAAACCTTATGGCTCATTACAGAACACTGTTCTACTTGCTTGCTTTGGACACAACATCGGGAAAGATCAATTGCCTGAGGCGGACATCATGTTTGGTGAAGCAGAGGGTCAATAAGGGCAAGGGAGACCCTCAGAGAGATGGACTGGCACAATAGTGACAACAGTGGACTTGAGCATGCTGGTGATTGTGAGGATGACACTGGACCAGGCAACATTTTGTTCTGTTGTATATAAGGTTGCCATGATCCGGCGTTGACCATAAATACTCCTCAGACTTGATGGAACCTTCCAGAAAGCCCCCGAGGCCTGCAGCCTCACAGGCCCACCACCTCTCCAGGCACCCTGCCCTCTAGCTGTGTGGAGCAGATGGCAGACAGCGTACCTTTCGGAATCCAGTCAGCTCCCCAGGAGAACTCTGTGTCTGTTATTTTAGGGAAGGAGAGGAAAAGGAAAAAAAAAAAAAAATTAAGTGAGTGAAACTTAAATCCCAACGGAGGCTGTAATGGAATATTCATTTTGTCAGGGGAGTGTTTCTCTAAAACTTCTGGTCATCTGGACAGGCTGAGCCAGCAGGTGATTCGATTTAATGAGCTTTGTAACACACTTTGGGCCCAAGGGGGATTCTGTCTGGGAAGGCCTCAGCCCCGGCGGCTGGGGGCCCCGCGGGCCTGGCTGGGTCTGCGCTGACATCTAGTGGCCAGCTCAGCTGTTATGGGGCCAGGAGAGCCTGGGCACAGAAGCTGGGCATCTGGGGCCTGAGGAGCTGACAGTGCCCTGGGAGGCCACCTCACTTACCCCTTCCTTGGACTTACAAAACATAGTCCCTGTGCCTCAATTTCCTCATCTGTTAACAGGGAACGATAGTAGTGTCTCCTTTAAAGAGGGCTTTTATGAAGACTTAGAGCCCTGGTGGCGCAGTGGTTAAGACCTTGGCTGCTAGCCAGAAGATCAGTGGTTCAAATCTACCAGCCGCTCCTTGGAAACCCTATGGGGCAGTTCTACTCTGTCCTATAGGGTCGCTATGAGTCAGAATCAGCTCGACGGCCCTGGGTTTGGTTTTTTTTAATGAAGACTTGGTACCTAATAAAAGGTCAATAAAATTTGTCTATTATTATTATTTTAGCTATTTTTATTTAGTGTGAGGAGACACTGAGGCCCAGAAGGAGAAGGGCTTGCTCAAACTCACAAAGCAAATTCATGGCAGAGTGCAGCTAGCCCAGTTCTCCTGATCCCCAGGCCAGTACACTCCTCCATCGTGCCTAGGACACAAGGGAGGTGTTTTAACGCCAGCTCTGCCACATACTAACTGTGTGACCGGGGTGAGTTACTTAACAGCTGGAAGTCTCACTTCCCCCTCTGGGGACTGGAAATACTCTGGCAGAGGGTGCTGTAAGGACTGAGCTAGAATAATGCACACCAAGCTCTCAGCCTAGTAGGCACTAAGCCCCTGAAACCTCCGTTTTGATGATTATGGTGGTCATTACTGGGGTTCCAATCTCATGGGGTGTCTAAAACCAAACCAAACCTGCTGCTGTCGAGTCAATTCTGACTCATGGGGACTCCACGTGTTACCGAGTAGAACTGCCCCATAGGGTTTTCTTGGCTGTAATCTTTATGGAAGCAGGTCGCCAAGCTTTTCTTTTGCAGTGCCACTGGGTGGGTTCGAACCGCCAGCGTTTAGGTTTCTGGTCGAATACAAACTGTTTGCATCACCTGGGGCCCTTAGGCTAAGATGGCTAAATGATATTGTACAAGCCAGGGGCCTCAGGCCATAAAGGGTCACCTCAGCAGGAATAGGGAGAGTGGAGTGTTGGCAAACCCTGTCTCCCCAGGTGAGCTTGGATCCAGACATGGTACCTTCCCCAGGGAGCTGGGATGTGGCCATCATTAGCACCTACCAGCAGCTGGCTGGAGTCCTTGAGCTTGGACTTGTACAGCATCCACTGGTAGCGCAGGTCCTCCAGCTCATCTGAGGTCCCCCTTGCCGGCCCGAGATGAAGGAGGTTCTCAAAGAGATGCTGTCCTTCTGGTACCCGAGCCTCCAGCTCCTGGGGAAAAGGCAGCACCATGGTACACCTTCCAAATGGCCCTGATGGTCCCTCCTGGCTGATAAGAAGCGACCAATCAAACTTCACCAGAGATAAAGGCACACTGGAAGGGTCAGGCAGAGCCTCACAGTGACAATCCCATCCATGCCAATGCAAGCCAAGGCTGGGCACCTCCTCTCCAGAATGTTCCAGGATGGACTCCTGCAAGAAGGGGGCACCCGGACTGCTGACTTCCATGGTCACTTCCGACTCTGACTTCCTAGGACCAAGTGTTCCAGGAGCTAACACAGAAGTTCTTTGCTTTCTTAGACCCTGCCTGTGCTGAGAGAACAAGCCTGGCTGTCCTGCTGGAGGACAGATCCGTGGGGCCCAGTCATTCTCATCACCGACAGCCAGCCAATCTCCAGAAACAGAGCCACCAGCTGACTGACAACTGACAGCGGACATGCAAGGGAGCCAAGAAGTCCCGCCCGGCTGAGTTCAACCTAGATGGCCAGCCTTCAGAATCACAACTTCAGTTAACAGTTGTTTTAAGCCACAAAGTGTTGGGGTGGTTTGTTACCCAGCAACAGCTAACTGACACAGGAGCCAAGTGATTAGAGGTGATATTTTCCAACCTGGGGGATACAGAAGTGGGTTGAATGAATGAATGAGTGCCAGGAAAAGTTCTCTTAAAATATTTGAACCCCAAAAGCTGAAAACCATGATTTACATACATGTGAGAATAGCTCACAAGCTATGAGTGCGGTCTTGTTTTGAAGATGTCCCTGGTGGCAAACACATTTAGAGTGCAAAGCCCATGGCCAAGGGGCCCTTCTTTGGGAACACACCTGCAGCTTCATGGCCCTGGCCCTCACGTCCTTGGCTGTGGCAATTCTCATGGCGATGATTCTAACCAACTTGGAATTTTCGACCTGCAGCCACTGCTCAAAGTCCTTCAGGAGCTGAGAGAAATCTTTGTGGCCGTCTTCTTCCCGGAGCTGGTTTCCCTGCAGGAATGATGGAAGTCCTGATGGAAGCAGCCTACTGGCCACGTGTGCTGGGGGGTGCACTGAGGCCGAGGAGCCGGGATAAGGATAGGATGGCCAAAAGGTAGTGGGAGAGGCCTGGTAGGGTGGGGAACGCAGCTCTATAGCACAAGCCCACTCAGAGCCAGGGCGTTCCTGAGCTCACCTCCCTGGTCCTCTGGGGGAATCCACCATCGTCCCTCACCAGGACGGCTACACCAGTGGCCACCCTTCTGCCACTCTTGTCCCCCTCCAGGCTTCTGTGGCCAGAATGAGCTGTCTAAAACGCAAGTCCAGTCAGCTAAGCCCTCCCTTTGACTTGGTGGCTTCTTACACCTCCCCAACGGGGCCCGAGAGCCTTAGGTGCCATTTCTGCCGGCCTCAGCAGCTGAGCTGGTGGCCCCATTCCCTAAGCTCCAGCCCGACAGATGCCTCTGGGCTCCTCGCACTGGCACCTTCTCTGCCCCAGGGCCTTTGCACGCACTGTCTCCTCTGTACAGAAAACTCCTCCCTCTGCTTCTTTGGCTCACTCTTTTAGCCTGGAGATTTGGCTGAGTGTCCTTTCTCTTGGTAGGGTTTCTCTGCCCTCTAACTGGGTCCCAGCCACCCTGCCGCAGACTCCCACAGCATCGGGCCTTTCTGCCGACACTCACACACGTTTGCAAACCTCTGTTCAATTGCCCGTGCTTCCCACTTCCCAGCTCTTCAAAGTGATTTAAGGCCCAGCAACACGAGTATCACCTGGAGCTGGGCAGGAATGCAGATTCTCAGGCCCTGTCCGGAACCACTGAGTCAGAATCTGCATGTTAACAAGACCCTGGCGTACAATGAAGTCTGAAAAGCTCAGTGCTGGGTCCTAAGTGCTAGCAGGGTCAGAAGTGTCTCTGTCTTATTCACAGCTGTGCCATAGCTCCAAGCCCAGTCCTCAAAATACAGTCCCAAAGCCAGTTACCGAGTCAACTCTGACTCTTGTTGACCCCACGTGTGTCAGAATAGAGCTGTGCTCCATAGGGTTTTCAATGGCTGATTTTTTTGGAAGTAGATTGCCAGGCCTTTCTTCTAAGGCACCTCTGGGTGGACTCAAACCTCCAAGCATGCAGCTGAGTGTGTTAACCTTCTGTACCACCCAGGGACTCTGGAACATGATAACACTCAATGAAAGTTTTTGGATGTGTGAATGGAAGAACGAATGTGAGAGTTAAGTATTGTGTGATGTTTGGGGAACAAGGAATGATTTTATTTTCGACAGGCCTCGTGACTGTAAAGGCAGTCGGCGTGGGATGGTGACGGAGGATGCACTATATTCAGGTTATTTCTTTTTACAAAACACAACTTATGGTACACATACACACATGTGCACACAGACAGACAGACAGACAGACAGACAGACAGACAGACAGACAGACAGACACACACACCATCTTGTGTGGTTTTGGTTTCTAACTTGGTGCCAGAGGAAGCTTTCAACCCTGGCAGGGGCGTCTCCAGTGCTCACTAAAGGCTGCCCAGGACCCTCCCAGCTGGGCCGGCTCTGCAGCACCTGGGACCCTCTGTGAGTGCCCCTCGGCCACAGCAGGGGCAGGCTCACCCGACATGGGGCCTGGGCCACATCCTGCGAGCTAAGCACATGGCCCTGGGCAGGAAGGGGGCTTGGCTGGAGACTCTTGTGTCACTGGATGTAGCACTGTCCTCCCCCTGAAGCCCCACTGGGTGGACTCACCTGGAGCCGACGCCTAGGAATGGGGTGCAGAGGGTTGATGAGAAACCCTGACTTTGGGATGTTGTTGGTAAACACCACTTTCTTGCCTGAGTCCACTTCTGTCCTCTGCAGCTTCCAGTTTCTGATGAGGCTGAGGAGGCAAACTCAACCCAGTCAACATGGTGACACGCTGAGGTTCGCCAGTCCCAGAAGTACAGAACGGGTGAATCACGGGGTGCCTAGCCTTCGGGAATTTCAGACTTTGTTCCCAGGGCAGGTTCTTGTCCAATGTCTGACTTAGGACCCATGTTACCCTGCCATGAAGGTGCATGTATCCAGTGATGGAGGTGGGGAAACTGAGGCTCAAGCCAGAATGGGCGAGGGGTTAACCCTCAAACCACGGATGTATCCCAGCTCCTATTGTTCCTGCTAGGATGGCTGACCAGGAGAAGGTGGAGATGTCCAGGGGCCTGGCACCGTGCCTGGCCCTCAGCAAAACCCAGCCCTTTGCTCTCTGAACCCCGACTCAGCTCTCCCCCTTAGAAAGGGGCATTGTTCAGACAAGACCTGGGAGCACAAGGCTGCTCACCTCAGCAGACGTTCCTCCAGCAGCTTCAGGGCCCGCCACGACTCGGCCAGCTCCCCCAGCTGCTCCTGGACCACAGCAGCCCCCTCGGGAGAAGACTTCTCCATCACCAGGCAGCCGTGGGCTTCTACCAGGGGCAGCTGGACCTCCTTCTCAGGGAGTTCTGCCACCAACCTCTGAAGGAGACACATGTACACACACACGTGCACACACGCACACACACACACACACAGAGTGAGGCTCCCAAGAGCCAGGGTTTTGGCCTCTCAAGACTGCTTTTTGGGGTGTGGGAGACAGAATTGGCATCTCTGTGGTGAAAGCCAGCTTACCTCAACCTCTGCCTCTCGGGCCTCAGCCTCCCACGGGCCTGTGTCGCCCAGGTGGGCCTCCAGCTTCTGGGTGAGCACGGAGACCCACTGCCGCAGCTCCAGTAGCTCATGGCTGAAGGCACAGTGCTCTTGCACGCTCCGCCGGCTCTGCTCCACGAGGTCCTGAAGCACAGGGAGGGCGGAAGCTGGCTGAAGCAGACCTTGGACACCACCCCAGACCCACTGGGGCCCCAGGATGAGGCAGCCCCCAGGGCTCCCCGCCCGACGGGAACACAGGCTGGTTCTCCCTTCTGCACCCACATAAGGCATTCACCCTAGAAAGATCAACCACGGTTTCCAATGCCTCGAAACTTGTCCCTAAGGAGCCCTGGTGGCTCAATGGTTAAGTGCTTGGCTATTAACTGAAAAGTTGACAGTTCGAACCTACCAGTGGCTTTGGGGGAGAAAGACCTGGTGATCTGCTTTCTGAAACATTACAGCCTAGGAAACCCTAAGGAGTAAGTAGTCCAGCTCTGTCACCTGGTGTCGCTATGAGTTGGCACTGACTCACACAACAAAAAGAAACCTGTCCCTGGGTGCTGTAAATGGTCATTGCACCTGACTGCTAACCCAGAGGTCTGGTAAGGGTTAAATGCATGCAAAGTGCCGGGCACATAGTAGGTGCTGATCATTTGGATGAGGGCATTAAAGCTGACTTATGCTGCTTCTGTGGGCTTCTGTCAGCCCCGAAGGGCAGACGCCATGTTTCCAATTTCTCTACTCCCCAAGGCTCAACCTAGTCACTATCAGTGGCTACTTTATTAAAAGGAACTGTGTGAATTCACCCAGACCATACGCGTCACTTAGACCAATGGGCAGCTGCAGGTGGTGCCGCATTTTCTGGAAGCTCACAGAGGTGTTTTTGGTTGTCCTGATAACGACAGGGTGGGGTGAGTCCAGCAGATACAGAGAGAGTGTACGGTGTTTCCATCTTGCTGAACAGGGCCGTCTCACAGTGCAGAGCTACCCCACGCTCCACGAGACTCTCCTGTCCTATTGAATATTCCACAAAGGCGAAAACCTGCCTGTCATGACCCGAGCCTAGAACCTCGCTCCAGTTATCACGCCCTCACTGAGGTTTAATAAACACGCTGCCTTCTCCAGGAACACATCTACCGTGTAAACCAAAGGGAGACTGTTATGGTCCGATTGGAACTTCCCATGGGTTGTCCACATTTCGGAAAATTGCATCACTAGACACGATGCCAGCTGTGTCACTTGATTCGGCATTTATGGCTGTCACGTAAAGGGACGTTCCGACCGCCTCATTATGTTCCGTAATGGGAGCACCTTCCAGCACTCACATATTGAAGGACATTGTCTTAGAAGACATTATTTTTTTTTTACTTCCCCTTTCTATTACAGAAAGGGCATTCTATTAATTTTTAAATCAATTGGGTGGGTAATATATTACCTATGAATTTCAGGATTGTAAGGGGGGCGTGTTAGAAATATCTGTCATTAAAATAGGGCCCTGCAGGTCTGCTCAGGTGGGATCACTGCCTTAGGCTAAGAGTTCTCTCTCGCAGCGCATTTGTCCGGGAACCGGCTCTGAACTCCTCTGCAGCTCTTGCTACAAATGCAGACCAAGAACTCCATCTGAGTTAGTGTCTGGGGTGGGGCTGGAGTCTGCATTTCAATGTGTCCTCGGGCCAGTTAGGAAGCTAACTCAAGAGCCAGTTCCCACTCTCAAAGGGACGTCTATCCTGTGTGGAAACGAGAAAGACGCAGGGTTGCCACTAGAGGGCGCTGCAGGAGAGGCTCTGTGACTGGGGGCGCCTCCAGGACACCAGGCTCACTCCCAGGAAGGACCTTCAAGCTGGCATTAATACTGCACACATGAACAGGGCCTACTGCGTGCTGGGTCATTGCTAGGACCAGCGCAACCTGTTCTTTTGCCTCTTGGTGCTTGTTAAAATATGGGATTGCATACTTATATATTTGTTTCATACTTCATTGTTTATTGCACTGACTAGAGCAGGGGCCTTGGAGGTGCTGCCTCCATTCTAGACCTAGAACATTGCCTGGCATACAGGAGGTGCTCAATAACTGTATGATGAATGACTAAGGACGGGACAGAAGGAAGGCAGAAAGAACAAAGGAATGGAAAGAATGAAGGAATGGGGGGCAGACCCCAGGAGTGTGAGACCCAGGAGTCTGGTGCCCCACAGCCAGTGCTGGCCCTTCAGTTGGGCAGCTTACCTCCAGGGACCTCTGCAGAGCCTGGAAGTCAGAGGAGAGCTGGTCCATTTTGTGCTGGTGGTTGGGGCTCCCCTGGGTGAGAGGCCTTGCTGCCTCCATCTGCACCCCCAGGTCCAGCACCTCTTCCTGCAGCCCCTGTAGGAGGAGAGGACTGAGTGGGGGTGTCCTTATGTCTCTCCATCATGGGGGATGGCCCGGCGGGGGCATGGAGAGGGGAGGTTAGGGGGCTCCAGGAAGGTGGGGCTCCCCCGTCCTGCTGATGCACCATTATGGGCGGTCTGAGGGTCTGCTCTCAGGGCAGGTGTAGATTTTAACACTCAAAAGAAAATATTCTGGGACCTCATGGAAATGGGCTCTACTAAGGGCCAGGTGGCAGCTCAGGGGACAGAGTCACATCTGGACCCTTGATGACCACTTCTTGTTCTCAAGAATCCCGCCCCAATTTTCATCTTAAAGCCAAAACTGCAGCGTTTTTAGTGTCTTCCAGGGACCATCATCTTAATTTCTCTATGAGCCGCGCTTGGTCTTAAAAACAGCTGCATCTTAAAGCCAGCACTCTTTATCTAGCAATTAAGCATCAACTATCAGTCAATTTATTGTCCGCCTGCGTTTTTAAACATTTATTCTTAATCCCGAAATTGGTTTATTTTAACTGAGAGCCTCTGGACTCATTAGAAACACTTAGCAAAAATCAAACCCAGTGCCGTCAAGTCGACCCCGACTCCTAGCGACCCTAAAGGACAGAGTAGAACTGCCCCATAGAGTTTTCAAGGAGCGCCTGGTGGATTTGAACTGCCAACCCTTTGGTTAGCAGCCGTAGCACTTAACCATTACGCCACCAGGGTTTCCCACTTAGCAAAGCAACTTTAAAAATAAGTACAAATGTTGGACTTTGGAAGGGTGTAAACAAAAGGGTAACTTACCATTTTATTAAGCTGAAGAGTCAGCAGTTTTATGCTTAGTGGGGGAGGCATTTTTACCCTGGAATGATGGAAATGCTCTGGGACTAGAGAGAGGCATTGGGCGTCCACCACCGTGCACGCACTAAACGCTGCCACTGAATTGCACGATTTGACACAATTAATTGTTAAGTAAATTTTCTCTGATAAATAGAATCAGCAGTTTTAAGGTGCTAAAGCCCTTGCTGAGGCCAGGACTCATCAGGTAAATAAGAAGTCTGTCAGGGATAAAGCTCAGATCTCAAGTAAGGATCTGCACCTTGGCTTTGAGCCAGCTGCCGCTTTGCTGGTGACTGGTTACTAGAAACGGAGGCGCGCTGGTGGTGCAGTGATTAAGCGCTTGGATGCTGGTTGCTAACCAAAAGGTCCGAGGTTTGAACCCACCAGCCGCTCTGCACGAAAAGGATGTGGCAGTCTGCTTCCATGAAGATTTACAGCCTTGGAAACCCTATGGGGCAGTTCTACTCTGTCCTACTATGAGTTAAAATTGACTCGATGGCAACGGGTTTGCGTTTTTATTTATTTACTAGAAGAGGGGGACAGCTGGGCACCTGAGTAGGGGTGACCCGAACCCTGCAGAGCCCTTACCTGCAACCTTGAGAGCTGGGCCTGTTTTCCAGGAAGATCCCGCTGAAGCCCACGCTCGGCTTGCACCCTGACTTGGAGGGCCAGGAGCTTCTTCTGCAGGGGCTCGAAAGCAGCCCCGAAGTCTTTGTGCTGAGACAGCAGGCTCTGCAGACACAGGACAGGCAGCACAGATATCGAGAGCGTTCCTCAAAGGCCCCCTATTGTAAGACCTCACACTCGCAACGGGTGTTCTTTCCCAGCCCCCTCCTGCCAGCTGCGACTCACCCTTCAAGGCTCCACTCCAGGGCCCCCACTCCAGGAAGCCATCACTGCTCCCTGATGGGGCTGGGTGCCCCTCCTTAGAGCCTCCATGGTGTTCTCAAATAACACTCTGGCCACACCCTTCTAGGACAGGGGCTGGCAAACTACATCTGCCTACCCACTCACCAAATCTGGAGATGGAAGCGTTTTTGTCAATAAAGTTTTATTGGAACACAGCCACGCCCATTCATTTACAGCTGCTTTCACGCTACAATGGCAGAGTTGAGTGGTTGTAACAGAGACTCTCTGGCCCACAAACCGTAAAATATTTGCTATCTGCCCTTTCCAGAAAAAGTTTGTCAACCCTTGCTCTAGAATAACACTTTGGAGGTTGCCTGGTAATTGTTTATTCATCTCTACCACTGAACTACCAGTTCTCCGAGGGCAAAGACTTGGCACTGCTGTGGAGGGCCCTGGAGTCAGACAGCTGTGGGCTGAGTCCTGGCTCTCCTACCTCTTAGCTGGGTATTATAGGGTCGCTATGAGTTGGAACTGACTTGTCAGCAGTGGGTTTGGTTGATTAAAGATATGTTGAAGCCCCAACCCCTTGGACCTGTGAATGTGAGCTTATTTGGAAATAAGGTCTTTGGAGATATTATCAGTTAACACGAGGTCATAATCCTATATGACTGGTGTCCTATAAAAATAAGGAAGAGAGACACAGAGGGAAGACGGCCATGTGCCAATGGAGGCAGAGACTGGAGAAATTTCCATAAACCAAGGAACATCAAGGATCACCAGCTGTCACCAGAAGCTAGGAGAATGGGACAGACAGGAATGGGACAGACTCTCCCTCAGAACCCTCAGAAGGAACCAACATGGCCAACACCTTGATTTGGACTTGTAGGCTCCAGAACTGTGAGACAACACATTTCTGATGTTTTAAGTCAAGAAGCTAATATACTGTGTGACCTCAGGCCACTTACTTGGCAATTCCTGCCTCAGTTTCCTCATCTGTAAAATGGGGGAAATAATAGTACTCCCTCCCAGGGCTGTTACTCAGATCAGATGAGCTCATGGATGGGAAGCTTAGCCCATAGTCAGTGCTCCATACACTGTAGCTACCACCATCGTCATTAATAGGAAGAATTTATTACATTAAAGAATAAACTTCCCAAGTTACCCTTCTGATACAGTGTAATCACCCAGAACTGTGTCACTAACGTGGTGACTTAAAACTTACAAAGTGTTTTCACCTGCATTTTTTATTAATCCTCACCCTGGCTCTATACAGACAGTAGGTCAGTTTGACTGTAGTGTAGATAGGGGATTTGGGGCAGGTGGACAGAGGACCAGCTGGAGAAGGCTGGCAGAATGATCCTGCCGCACTGACAGATGAGGAGACCGAGGTTGTGGGGAACCACAGGGCCCAGGCCACACAAGAGTGAGCAGAGGAGCTGAGATTTAAACACAAGGCCATCTGCCTGCCCGGGAGTGTGGCCTGGTCCTCTGGCTCAGTGCCAGGCAGATGGGAGGTGATGCTCACCTGAAGCTTACTTTTTCTCTGCAGCAGGCTGGTATGTAACAGGTCACGGTCCCTCATGGAGCTCGCCACCTGCTCCAGAAGGGCTGTGGCTCGCTCCTGGCCCAAGATGCTGCTCAGCAGGTCTGTTTTCAGTTGTAGCATTGTCAGCTGCTCCTTCAGGCGGGAGCTTTCTGCCAGGGCAGCCTGTGGGAGACACCACTTCCGTCAGCCCCGTGGCCGGCGGGGCAGGACAGCTCAGGGATGGGCCAGGAGCACACCTGTTCAGGCAGCAGCTGCTGAGAGGGCTGTACCCTTGAGCTGGTTTCTGAGGACATGGCAGACACACAGCACTTCTGGTGTCTCCCAGTGAGGTCCCAGGATGCTGGAGGCCAGGGTCTTCTCTTCACTGGCCACAGTCCTTCCAGACCAAACCCCTGGCTGGCAGGGACGTTTTGGGGAGGGCTGAATTTCAGGGTTAACTCTGAGTTCTCTCACGCCCACAATCCACGTCCCTCTTATTACCAAACCCTGAGATTCCTACCTCCTAAATGTCTCAGAAGGAGCCCTGGTGGCGCAGCGGTTAAGCGTTTGGCTGCTAACTAAAAGGTCAGTAGTTCGAACCCACCAGCCACTCAGTGGGAGAAAAGATGGTGCAGTCTGCTTCCGTAAAGATTTATAGCCTTGGAAACCTATGGAGCAGCTCTACTCTGTCCTATAGGGACACTACAAGTCAGAATCAACTAGACAGCAGTGGGTTTGGGTTAAGGGCATCAGAAGGAGCCCTGGTGCTACAAATGGTTAAGTGCCCAACTGCTAACTGGAAGGTCGGTGGTTCGAACCCACCCAGCAGCTCCACAGGAGAAAAGACCTGGCGATCTGCTCCCGAAAAAATCACAGCCTAGAAAGCCCTAGGGGGCAGTTCTACTCTGTCACAGGGGGCTGCTACGAGCCAGCATCAACTGGACAGCACACAACAATGACAAATGTCTCAAGAACTGTCTCCTTTCCACCCCACTGCCCCTGACTTCGGCACACACCCTGTCTTACTTACATGGACTCCGCAGCTCCTCATTGTCTGAGGGCACCCAGCTACCCTCCCCAGAGCCACTCTCACCCTGAAGTCAGACCCAATCCTGACCATGATGATCCCCCATCACTAATGACCCCCCAGCACTGGAGCCACCCCCCAGGCAGTGTTTTTGGAATTTTGAGGAAAGCACAATCAGATGCACTGAGCCTTGTTCAGGGAGGGGTAATTCAGGAGGGATTTCCAGAGGAGGTAACACCTGAGTGAAGTTCGGATGTGTAGGAGGTCCTCAGATGAAAAGGAGGAGTAAAGGGGATTCAAAAGCCTCAGGCAATGGGCAGCTGGCTCCACCCACAGCCTGCACTCTGTACAGGCCTAGCACTCCTCCTCCAGGAAGCTTGCCCTGACCACATGCCCATCCTGTACTCAGCTCTTTCGGCCCCCAACCCCTGTGCCAAGCCTCAGGTATCTGCCGACCCTCCAGCTGTCTGGTGTAGGCATCTCTTATCTAATTGAGGTCCAGGGTCCTAGAAGCCAGGGGTTTTGTCTTAACTGGCCACAGTGCTTCCTTTTTTAACTGATAATGTCACTGAGAACTCACTTGCGGAGTTAAGATGCTGAGCTAGGCATGGGGCTGGCAGGGGAAGAACAAAGACCCCAACCCAGAGAGGTAGCTGTGATCATTTTCCTAAGTGAAGTCTGAACTACATGCTGTGGGTTCCACGCAGGGTGGACACCCCTAGCTGGGTGAAATCAGAGAAGGCTCCTTGGAGGAGGCAGCATGGATGGCTGCTCTTGAGGGGTAGAGGGCGTTCCTGCGAGAAGGGCAGCATAAACTCAGGAGGACACAGCTGTACCGGCATCACCTGAGGATGAGGGCATTTGATTTTCAACCAGCCACACAGAAGTCAAGCCTCTCACCGGGGCAGGAGTGCAGGCGGGGGCCCCACCTTCACTCCCGTTTTACCAAACCCAGACATAGTACATTGGGGTGAAGGATTTAGGCTGGGGAGTTGCAGTCATGAATTTGGATTATGTACTAGCCGGGAGGCCTTGAAGGAGCCCTGGTGGTGCAGTGGTTAAAGCGCTCCCCTGCTAACCGAAAGGTTGGCAATTTGAACCCACCAGCCGCTCCTCGGGGGAAAGACGTGACTGTCTGCTTCGGTAAAGATTACGGCTTTAGAAACCCTACGGGGCAGTTCTACCCTGTCCTATGGGGTCGCTATGAATCAGAATCAACTTGACAGCACACCGTAACAGAAGACTTTGAGCAGTTCACTAGCCCTTCTGAGCCTTGGTTTCCTCATTTGTAAAATAGCACTAGTCATAGCCCAGCTCATGAGGTTTCAGCAAGAGACTGCCTGGAGAGCATTTAGCACAGAGTATGGCCCACGGTAAGCACACAGTAAAAGGCAGCTCTTCTCAGCTTTAGTACTTAACCAGCCCACGCACAACTCTGGGGGCTCATCTAAGTCCTAGGGAAACCGGACAGACCCACCAGCCTCTCTGAGGCTAATGCAGGCGCTGTGTCAAGAAAAGCCCAGGTGTGCAGCTGACGCCCTGGTCCGTGGAATCCATCCCACCTGGGGCAGGCCAGTGACACCGATGCAAGACACACTCCCCACTCGCAAGCGGTGTTCATAGAAAGTCTAACCCGTCACTCAGTGAAATTCCTGCTCTGAGGGTCCTGGATCACACTCCAGAAAGAGTATTGCTTCCTCCTGCCTTGCAGAGGTCCAGGTTTGCTTCCTAGCGCAGTGGGAGAGACAGGTGGAAACGGCCATCATGACACAGTGAGGAAGCCGTCATGGCGTCAGACAGGCCATCATGACACAGTAAGGAAGCCGTCATGGCGTCAGACAGGCCATCATGACGCAGTGAGGAAGCCGTCATGGCGTCAGACAGGCCATCATGACGCAGTGAGGGAGCCGTCATGGCGTCAGACAGGCCATCATGACACAGTAAGGAAGCCGTCATGGCGTCGGACAGGCTGTGGTGAAGGCCAGGCCCTGTCTCTGAATGCCTCTGTGACCTTGGGCAAGGGGTTCCTTTCTCTGGGGCTTGGTTTAAACAACAGCCAAGTGAGAACAGTGGAAATCACTTCTGCCTGTAACCTTGAACAAGCACCCTCACTATTCCCTGACTCTGACCCCTTGTCAGGTCTGTGGGTGGCACAATGGTTTACGCTAAACTGCTAACCTGTAGGTTGGTGGTTTGAACCCACCCAGTGGCACCATGGAAAAAAGGCCTGGTGATTGGCTTCTGTAAAAATTATCCTATAGCCAAGAAAACTCTATGGAGCAGCTCTACTCTGCAACACATAGGGTCGCCATAAATTGGAATCAATTCCATAGCAACGGGTTTGGCTTTTTGTTTTGGGTCCCTCGTCTGCAAAATGGGGGGAGTGGAGGGGAGGTGAGGCTAAATGGTAGAAATGGAGAAAATAATTAACTTTTATTAATTAAGATAAAAAAATTGGAATCAACCTAAATGTCTAATAGTGGACACATTAAATAAATTATGGAATATCCAAAGAATTGAATATTATGCAGCCATTAAATAGGAGGACTGGTTTTGAACACTGTTAAATGATGCTGAGGAAAACTTCACGTGTGTAGAGTGAGGATATTAGAATATACAACTAAATAATGGGATCCCAAATATACAAAACCCGTGGTTAATTAATCTGTCGGTTACCCCATCTCACGAAAACAACTGGACGGATTTTCATTACACATGAAGGGTAGATTTGGGATTGTCTGACCTAAAATTAAGATTTGTAGAACACGTGAAATTCACTTTGGGGAGTTCAGGGGAGTACCCCCCAAAAAATGAACCACTAATCTTTCCGCTGAAGCTGAGCACCAGAGGCCCACATGAAAAGGTTGCGCAGAGCAGATAAAGGCCCATGGAGGGAAACAAACTCCAGTTCCAGCGTGAGCCCAGCTGCAAATTCCCAAGGGTAGACACTGTGGAATGCAGGGACTGAGGAGGGTGATCGGGTGAGCACGGCTGACCCTGGCTGATGATTCTCCCAGTAATACTGAGTGGGACAGAAAACTTGAGGGAGAACGTGAACGGAAACGTTAATAGTGGCCCTATGGGTTGTGGAATTGTGGGTAGTTTTTTATTTTCTCTTCACAAATATTTACATTCTCCAAATAGCTATGACTTTTAATCAGAATGAAAATTAATACATAAAATGAGGAAGGGAGGGGTGGATTAACCAGTAAGCAAGGTACACAGGGGTTTACTTGTGTTTACTTGCTAATCTGTATGGCACAATTCACGTTGATGTGGTGAAAAACTGGAAATTGTGCCCTACAGTAAGTAAACTGGTGTGTACCTTGCTTATTGGGTCATCCGTTCCTGGTTAGGGTTACACCTCATATGCTCTTTGTGTTTCTTCCAACTCTACGACAGGTCGCAGAACCTCACATGTGAAAGTACTTCATGACCTTTAGAGCTCAATGATGCCTTAAGACAATGTTTACAGACAAATCAGAGCAACTGTGTTGAGGGGCATTTGTGGTAGACACTTGGGTGTTTGCCCAACAACCGTTTGTCTTTCTTCCTCACCAAAGAACCCAGATTTTGTTTTGGTGACAAAGTATCCAGCCCCAGATTTATGAATACAAGAGAGACAAGCCAGTCATGGCAACCTATCATCCTCACCCGGTGATTGGTCCAGGGATGGTTACAGGACTTGGTCTGGCCAATGGAATGTAAGAGGAAGTAGTCTGCTGGGGGCTTCTGGGAAGGATTTGTCTCCTGTTGAAAGGCAGGGGTGGTGCTGGAGAGAGCCCTCTTGGCCAGCACCCCCTCCCTCTCAACTTCCCTGCATAGTATGTTCTTCAGGCAAGGATGTAGGCTTGGAGGGGTGGCACCATCTTGGGGCCTTGAAGGGAGACATGGTTTACACACCCAGGATGGTGTGTAAGAGCAAGGAGCCTGAACAGCCTGGGTCTTGGATGACACTGTTGAGCTGTCATACTGGCCCTGGACTGCCTGAGAGTCTGTGTTCAAGCCTCTATTGGTCAGGTTTTCTGTTACGTGCAGCCACCAAACCAAAACAACCAAATCACATTGATTCTGCCTCATGGTGACTCCACGTGTGTCGGAGTAGGACTGAGCCCCAGAGGGTCTTCAATGACTGATTTTTCAGAAGTAGATTGCCAGGCCTTTCTTTTGAGGTGCCTCTGGGTGGGTTCAAACCATCAACCTTTGGGTTAGTAGCCAAGCTCAATAACCATTTGCATCACCCAGGGAGTCCTAATAAAGTGTTAGGAACTGAGAAAATGCCATTATAAGACAATTGTGCAGCCACGGGCATCCTAATTGGTGCAGAACAAAGGTAATGGCCTGAGGGGCTGCTCTCTCACGGAAATATTAATGCTTCTAGCCAGAGGACTGCCTGATGCCTGAGGTGGGGCCCTGAAGGGAAGGGGAGATAGTTCAGGGTGGGTGAGGGGCAGTGCGGAGTGCTCGGCCCACTGCAGCTCATAGGCAATTCCTTCTACCCAAGAACTGAGTGGTCTTTGTTGCTGATAACTATAGGTGTTGACATTTACTGTGAGTTCAGGACTCACCAGGCTTGGTGCACCAAGCTTTACCAGACACCTGCAGGGCAGAGGACATGCTTTCCCTGTGAGAGTGGTGGAAACGCCCCAGCTGCCCCGGCCAGCCCTGCTGGCAGTTCGGTTACCTCGATCTGGGGCAGGAAGGTGTGGATGGAGGGCAGGTCCGGCAGGCTGGCAGTGACATCCAGCAGCCTCTGAGCCAGGGCCCTCCACAGTTGCAGGTCCTGCAGGGGCCGCTGGAAACGCTGCCACAGCTCCACGCCTGCAGCGTTGCGCAGCCTGGTGCTCTTTCCCTTCATGCTGCAGGGGAGGGTTGTGAGGGGCGAGGGGGTGAGAGAGTAGAGACAGCGGGGTCAGTCCAGGAGTGAGCTCTGTCCAGAATCCCAGGGAACCCAGCTTGTGCTGCTCCCAGGGGGAGCTCTCCCTACCTCACAGGCTGTGGGGACAGTCTACAGCAATCAACACAAGATGTACAGGGAAGGTGCTATGTATGGTTAATAGTAATTTGGAAACGCGTTGGCCGCCAGCCTCAGGCCTTGCCAAGTACAAATACTGGGGCTCCCAAGGACTCATATATAAATTGGACATATGAGTGTCTTGGGATTCTGGAATAGCTGAAAAGAGCTGGGAATGTGAAGTCAGACAGACCAGCTGTGTGACCTTAAGCTTTAAGTGGCTTAACACCTTCGAGCCTCAGTTTCCTCACCAGTAACATAGGGAACACGATGCCCATTCCATAGGGCCACCATAAATATCACATGAGATAATACATGGAGTTGCCTTCTTCTGGTAATGGAAGACTAGTTAATCAGAGGGAAACTAAAAAAATAAAAAAAACCTTTTAATTAAAGAGATAAACTAAAAACCAGAAACCTGACTGTAATGCCCAAAGCTACTTTTTCCTTGAGGACATTTGCCAACCTAGAGAAACAGCTGCAAGATTGAGCTATGATTCTGACAGCCTGTCAGAGTAAGGGGGCAAAAGGCAAAGTCCAGGGTCCATCGGAGATTCTGACTCTGATAACCACACCTCACTTTAAGCTGGACTCTCAGAGGTCTACGCTCTCAGGTTGGAAGTAAGCCAATCTTAAGACAGGCTTACAGCCCAGCTTCATGACCAGGGAACCTCAAGCCTCGAAGATGGGTTAAGGTAGCCCTGAACTGGGACTGCCCCCAGGCACCTAGCAGAAGCAAATGAAATCTTTCCTTGAGTAAAATAACACAATCCTAAAAAACCAAACCCGTTGCCATCGAGTCGATTCCGACTCATAGCAACCCTATACGACAGAGTAGAACTGCGCCATGGGGTTTCTGAGGAGTGCCTCGTGGATTCCAACTGCTGACCTTTTCGTTAGCAGCTGAATTCTTAACCACTACACCATCAGGGTTTCGGCAAATAGTCTTTCAAACACAATGTCCAGCACACAGTCATGGATAACCAGGCACACAGGCAAACCAGGACCAGAAACAAACAATAAAAACAGGCTCACAAAGACTTGAGATATTAGAATGATTAGAAGCAGACTAGAAATAGCTATGTTCAAAGACAAAATTCAGACTTGAAAATTTCTGCAGAAAGCTGGAAACCACAAAAGCCAGCAAAGTTTAGGTTTTTAAAAAATGACCACACAGAAAATTGGGAACTGACGGTACATGCAAAGTATTGAATGTTGGGAACCCTCCCATGCCTTTGCTGAGGGCTGCTGTTTGAACTTGTGAATCACATATCCCTGAATGCCTACAGGAAGCTCTGCAGGAAATCTGACTGAATCCAACATTTACCGGAAACTTCCACGGTGCCAGGCACTGAGAGTACAGAGATGAATAAGAAACAACACTTGTCCTCAGGACACTCTCAGGCCATTGAGGAAACTGAAGCCATAACCCACAATTACAATACAATTTGGTATAAGTGTTCAAATGGGCACATAAAGGTATTACAGGTTGCTGAGAAGGCAGTGAGGGGCAGGTGCAGGGAAGGCTTCTAGTAAGAGGAGATCTCGGCCAAGAGTTAATAAGGAAAGAGGTTTTGAGGGCTGGGGACATGGCTTGATCCAAAACACAGGTGTATAAGCAAACGGACCACCATGTGTCTGATGACACAACCTTGCTTGCTGAAGGTGAAGAGGACTTGAAGCAATTACTGATAAAGATCGAAGACCACAGCCTTCAGTATGGATTACGTCTCAACATAAAGAAAACAAAAATCCTCACAACTGGACCCATAAACAACATCTTGATAAATGCAGAAAAGATAGAAGTTGTCAAAGATTTCATTTTATTTGGATCCACAATCAACAGACACGGAAGCAGAAGTCAAGAAATCAAAAAACGCATTGCATGGGGCAAAACTGCTGCAAAGGACCTCTTCAAAGTGTTAAAAAGCAAAGATGTCACTTTAAGGACTAAGGTGCACCTGACCCAACCCAGGGTGCTTTTAATCACCTTATATGCACATGAAAGCTGGACAATGCGTGAGGAAGACCAAAGAAGAACTAATGCCTTTGAATTGTGGTGTTGGTAAAGGATATTGAATATACCATGGACTGCCAGAAGAACGAACAAATCTGTCTTGGAAGAAGTACAACCAAAATGCTCCTTAGACGGGAGGATGGCAAGACTTCGTCTCACGTACTTTGGACGTGTAGTCAGGAAGGACTAGTTCCTGGAGAAGGACATCAGCCTTGGTAAAATAGAGGGTCAGTGAAAGAGAAGAAAACCCTTAAAGAGATGGATTGACACAGTGGCTGCAACAATGGGTTCAAGTATAACAATGATTGTGAGGATGACACAGGACTGGGCAGTGTTTTGTTCTGTTGTACATAGGGTCACTATGAGTGGAAAGTGACTCGAGGGCAACTAACAACAACTTAAAAACAACATAAGCAAATGGTGTGCCCCAGATCTTCCAGCAGTGTGGCTGGGCTTTGTGGAGAGGGGGACGGAAAGGGTAGTTCGGGGGCAGATGGCGAGTGCTGAGCTAAGCAGGTCAGACTTCATTCTATAAGAAGAGGTCCCTGAGGGTCTCTAGTCAGAGGATGACATCATCAACTCCTGGGTCAGAGAGAAGGTTCTAGCAGCAGTGTGAGGGGTGACGAACAGCAGGCAGGCCAGTTAGGAGGGGACCTGAGGAGGACCCTACCTCTGAGTAAGGGTGGAGGAGAAGCCCAGTGGAAGTGACTGGCAGAAGGCCTGCTCAGAGCCCTCTGTGGGTGGACCCCAGCAGATCAAGGGCATGGAACAAGCAGCAGCCTCCTGGGAGAATAGCGGGACAAGCCCAGACATGTAGGAATCCTGTTAACCAGCAGCCCGCTTGGCTACTACTAAACAACGTCAGGGACCTGCACTTTGCTGACTCTGGACAAAAAGAGCAGAACTAAGAGCTCGCTGGCCTCAGCGGTCTTAGCAGCTCTGCCCCAGCCATGAAGGACTCCCCCCACCTCACACCCAAGGGGGCCAGCACCCGACACCACAGCACGAGAAGCCTATTTGTGCACAGAAAACTAACCCCCTACCCCGACCACGGAGATCCAGGCTACTGCATGATTTCACAGATGGGGGGCCTGAGCACACCTGGGATGAGAGCCACACAGGGGGGAGGCACTCAGTCCCTGGGGTTGGATCCCCTGGGGCAGTGGAGGAGCAGGATGCATTCCGGCCACGGGGACAGTTGTGCTCCATCCAGGGCACCTCTGAGACTCAACACCTAAGGTCAGGGCAGATCCCAAATCTGCATTTCGCTCAGTTCACATGGGGGGGATCCGTGATCGGCTGGTGCTGACTGAGCTAGGAAAGCAGAGGTTTAGCTGGGCCCCTGCAGGTGGGCTGCAGAGGGAGGTGGGCTCTGATGCTTGAGCCTCAGTGCCTTCAGAAGGCAGAGAATGCTTCTGGCATGGCGACTGGCAAAACACCCTCCCTTTAGATGTTGCGTCCCTGGGTGGTGCAAACAGTTAACACGCTCAGCTACTAACCAAAAGGTTGGAGGTTTGAGTCTACCTAGAGGTGCCGCAGAAAAAAGGCCTGGTGATCTGAAAAATCAGCCATTGAAAACCCCGGGGAGCACAGTTCTACTCTGACACACATGGAGTCGCCATGAGTCAGAGTTGACTTGGGGGGCTGCTATGTGGGGAGCCCCCCACATGCTAAGCTGCAAAGGCGGCTTGATGGAAACAGATGAAGGAGCCATTCGGCTGGGCACAAGCAAAGTTCAGGCTCTTCCTGGGAGCAAAACGCAAAACAATCAAAAGAGGTCCAAGAATGATTGACGGGTTACCGGGCTGGAGGAGCAAGCAAGGCCACAATAGATGGGGTGCGGCCGGAAGCCCCTCGGCCACGCCCGCCACCCCCCAGGTACCTCTGGTACTCCTGCAGGGCGGCGACCACACTGTCGGAGAGAGGCTGCGTGTCCTGGGAGAAGACCAGGAGCTCCTTCAGCTGGGCCTGCAGCCGGTGCACGCGGGGCTCCTCCGCAGCCAGCACCTCCCGCGCCGCCTGCGAGAACACGGTGCATCGGGGGTGAGGGCCCCCACTGGTAGGGGAGCACGGATGAGGGGCAGCGCAGCCTGGGAGAAAGCTGTGACCCCGAGGCCAGGAACTGGGAGCCAGCCGAGGGCTCGGCCCCTGCTCCCCGTGCCTCATGCTAGGTGACCTGGAAAAGGTATCTACTCTGTCTTTTTTCTTTTTTCTAAAATTGTGGTAAGTACACATACGTACATATGTATATACTGAGATAAACATTTGACTAACTGACCTTAGATACAACCCATACCTGACTGTTCCAGTTTATGTACAAATTTGATTTAAAGGCAGACTTAGGAAGGGAACTCACTTGTAATCTGGGGACCGCCTCTGTAACCCAATGGGATCACGGGCGTATGTTCGGCCAGACGTTGCCCGAATGGACATTATGTGGTGCGTGACTGTATATATATATATATATAGGAGTCTCTGTGTGGTGCAGTTAACACACACAGCTGCTAACCAAAAAGTTGGAGGTTCGACTCCACCCAGAGATGCCTTGAAAGAAAAGACCTGGTGAACTACTTATGCAAAATCAGCCATTGAAAACCCAGTGGAACACAGTTCTGCTCTGACACACATGGGGTCGTCATGAGTTGGAATTGACTCCGTGGCAACTGGTTTCTGAAAAACGTTCTACTCGGCAGCATTAATTACATTCATCACGTTCTGCGACCATCACCACCGTCCTTTTCCAAATTTTTCCATCACCCGTTAACAGAGGCTCAATGCCCCCCAAGCAATGACGCCCCCGGCCCCCTCCCCCTGCCCGTGGTAACCTCTAATCTACTTTGGTCTCTATGCATTAGCCTATTCTAGATATTTCATTTAAGTGGGATCACACAGCATTTGTCCTTTTGTGACTGACTTATTTCACTCGGCAGAATGTTTTCAAGGTTTATCCACGTCGTGGCCCATGTCAGGACTTCAGTGGCATCTACTCTTGCCCAGCTACAGGTTTTCTCTTTACTCACAGCATTGTGGCAAATCACTAGCACAGAGGAATGAAAATAACTGGTATTTGGGGACATTGATGCCATACTGAGTCTTCCGGGCGGCCCATCTCATTTACACTTCACAAGGAGCCGGAAGGTAAGGATCCGCGTCCCCGTTTTATACATCAGCAAACTTGGGCCTAAGAGTTTTGCACACCAAAGGCTGCAGAGCTCTTAAACACAAACCTGACTTTGGAACCCAGGTGGTCTGACCCTAAACCTGTCTCTTAAGCAGCAAAGGAAATGATGCGCTGAGGGGGTGCTTTTTTGAAGTTATTATTGTCGGCAGACCTAGAATATATTTCCACTACAGTTGTCATCGGGTTGGTTCTGACCGTTGGGGACCCCATGTGCTCCACAGGGTTTTCAGTGGCTGATTTTTTGGAAGCAAATCACCAGGACTTTCTTCCGGGGCACCTCTGGGTTGTACCATCAACTTTATGGCAGCAGCTGAGTGCATTAACCATTCGCACCACCCAGAGACCCCGTATTCCGGCTGATTACCCCCAGTTGCTCCTCTCCCCTTCCCAGCCCCCGGGGACTGTCCGAGGCGTGAACTTATATTCAGACATGGCCTTTCCCTGCTGTCCTGGGAAGTGCAGAGTTTGACCTTGACCTGCAGGCCCCCAGCCCCTGACTCAGCTCACACCCAGGAGGAGGCAGGGTGGGGTAGTGGAAAGTGCTCAAGCTTTGGCATGAAACAGCCCTGGCTTGGAGACCCGCCTAGCTGTGCAAGCTTTAGCTGTTCCCTCATTGGTAAAATGGGCTATTTCTAGCGGCCTCATGGGGTGGGTGGTATGGGTGATGACATGTGTGGTATGACAAGGCACTTGGAACAGAGCAGAACCCAGCCGGTGTCTGTCCCCTCCCTGCACACTCAAGGGGTAGCCTGTGCTTTCACTCTCCTTGGCAATCCCACCCTTTGCTCAGAGCCTTCTTTCACCACAAGCCAGAGGCCAGGGCAGCTCAAGCAGGCTCGGTCTAGGTGGACCACGTGTGAAAAGAAATTGAAGATTTAAGCTCCAGGGAGAAAGTTTGAGTATTGGGATTTAGGCAGCAGCTTGGGGCAGTGAGGGCCACTGAGTGGTCAGGAGGCCAGGGAAGCTGCCCAGCCAGCCCTGTCCGTGCTCAAAGATGCTCCTGTCAGTCCTGCTAAGTGCAATGCAATGATACTATAAACGTTTTCCTAGGAGACTCAGACAAAACCAGTCTGTGCGAACTGGCAACTTCCAATCCACATGTGGGAAGCCCGCATACTGGTGCCCAGGAAAGCCGGTCAGTCTGCAGGGCAAGCCGGGGACTCAGCCCAGGCTGAGGGGGAGCAGGGTCATGGACTGCCTCGGGAGGGAGGCCTGTCCAGACCCCAGCAAGGCCAAGAGTTAGCCCAAAACTGTGCCAAGGGCCTGAGGAGCAGCGGGTGGCCAGGAGCTACAGCGAGGACTCAGTCCCACAGCTGGGTGGCCTGGCTAAGCACTGCCCCTCTCTAGCCTCAGTTTCCCCACTTGTGCGGGCCCTTCCAGCTCTGACACACCAGATTTGTCCCAACCACTTCTTAGTTTGCCGATGGACTGGGATGCCCAGGCCCTGAGGGGTGGCTTTGTTTGTGGACCAACTCTGGTTTAGCCAGAAAAACCACTCTGATTTCAGCCTGAGGTGCTGGGAGCTCCTGAAGTGGGCGAATGGCCCAGGCTTGTCAGCAGGGTGTCGAAGATCATTCCCGGCCCCTGGGAGGGGGGGCCTCGGGACCACCGGGAGGGTGAGACCAGCCTGAGGTCACCGCCTGGGCGAGAGCCTGATGTCCCAGTTGCTATTCCTACCAAAACCGGGAGCCTGAGAGGGCACAGTGGTTGGAAGCGTGTAACCTTGGGTCAGACTGCCTGGGTTCAGGTTCACACCCTTGCCTCCACCCATGCTGTGTATAACCGCGGGAAGGTCATTTAACCTCAGAGCACCTCAGTTTCCTCATCCAAAAAATGGGGATGATGACAGTACCCAGCGCATAGAGTTGTACAGCACTCAGAGCAGCACGTGTGGGTGAGAACCCCCACCATGTGGATTTTGAAGCTGACCTTGTCCTGAAGCAGAGTCTCCCTTTTAAATCTTTTAACCGAGGCCCTGACACAATTGTGCTTCCTGGCAATTTGCCTGTTTCCCAAAAAGCGGAAAACAGTCCAGATTTCTTTGCCTCAGGGACCTTGGAAAAGATCACCCAAGACAAGGGAGGGAAACAACAGTGAGCGTGTGTGAGGCTTAGCATGTCCCCTATCACACAGAGGGGCGCCACCTGTAAGGCCCCAAGACACAGGCAGCACCTGGACTGCTGTGGCCATGGTTTGGCCAAAGGCAGCTTACCGAGTAGAGTCTCCAGCGGGCCACCAGCTCGTCCTCAGTCCCCGCCTTCACCTCAGGCTGAAAGCCCTCCTCGGCCAGCCTCTGGAGGCTCTTCTGGAACTCTCCGAGCTCTGCCTCCAGCTGCCTGATCTGCCGTTCGCAGGCGCCCTTGGACTTGAGCACATTCTGCAGTTTCTCCTCTTCCTCCTCACAGAGGACTTGCAGCTTCTCCAGAACTTTCCGCAGCTCCTCCAGCTCTTTGGTGATCTTCTCGGCACCCAAAGGAGAGGTGTTCTGGATGACGCCCACGGACTGCTCCTCCAGCCTCTTCAAGGACCCCTCGCCCCTGGGAAACTCTTTGGCGATGTCCTGAAGGAGGCGGAGGATCAGTCGGAGAAGACACGGGGGAAATATAAAACGTTTGCTCTATTTTCCAAAACCCCCCGGGAATGTCATGCTGAACACTAATTCCTAGATTCCTGGGTTACAGCATGGGGGACCTTTCTGAGGGGTGGACGTCTGTATTAAATAGCGCTGCCTCAGGACATAAGAACACCATTCCCTCCTTGAGTCTTTTCCAAGTCACTTGATTAAGGCAAGGAGAAAGTCTCTGCTGGGTGCTTGCCTGTCTTTAACACCTCTAGGACATGCATTCCTCTTTCTTTCTAACAAAGACAAAGGCACCCTCAGGCTCAGACCCTCAGCTGGCGACAGTATGGAGCTAAACAGAACCGAGTGTCCAGATTTGGTTTCATTGTATTGATTTGTATGGTTCTGGCGCAGTGGTTAAGATCTCAGCTGCTAGTGAAAGGTCGGCAGTTCGAATCCATCAGCCGCTCCTTGGAAACCCTGTGGGGCACTTTTATTCTGTCCTATAGGGTCGCTATGAGTCAGAATCGACTTGACGGGAATGGGCTTGGCGAGCTACTGACTATGACCATGGATACTCGTGTTTCATTTATGCCAGTGATGTAAATTTTCTTTCTAAATAAGTGTTCATCCATTTTTTAAAAAGTGAGTTAATTTAAACATAACTCTTGACTCAATAGTCCAGGTGCTCTGCACCTACGGCAAGCATTATAAAGTGGTTCTTGAGTTATTGGAGGTAATCCACCCGCTCACCTTACAGAGGGAGTCAGGCCACACAGCAAGTCAGAGGCTGGAGTGACTCCAGCTTCTCCCGACTGAGGACTGAAGCCCCTTTGTCTACAGCCGGGTTCCCCAGCTTTGGGGCTACTGACATTGGGGCTGGATCATTCTCCGCTGGGGGCGGACATCCTGGGCACTGTAGGATGTTGAGCACCATCCCTGGCCTCCACCCACCGGTTGCCAATTGCACTCCTACCCCAGTTGTAACTACCAAAAACACCTCCAGACATTGTCCCCTGGGGGCAAAATCGCCCGGTGTGAGACCCCCTGGTCTCGACAGTGGTGCTATGGCCTTGAGTTTCCAAATGCCTTGCTGGGGTAGAGATTTCCATAAAGCAGCTGTGGCCGGAAGGGTTTTCAGGAGATTCCATGCTTTTCCTGTGTTGAGGATGTTTGTGTCCCCCCTGGCATCCAGCACTGTCCTATTAAATAGACTATAAAGTAGAACCTGCCACCCGTGATGCCCCCTGGAGCAGACCCTGGGACCCCGTGGTGGAGACCCAGCCTGGGGTTACCTGCAAGGTGGACAGACGGTGCTGGGTGGTCAGCTTGCAGGCCCGCCCCAAGCAGCTGTTCACCTTCTCTACCACTGCCTGCAGCCATAGCTGGAACTCGTCCATGTCCGCCTGGTACTGCGCGTGTTCCCGGGTCACCTCCTGCAGCAGGTCCACTCGGTCCTGTGCGAGGGGGAGAAGTCCACCAGCCATGAGGGTCCCCAGCCAGGGCTGGTCCTGGCCTTCCAGGCTAGGAAATCTGCAGCCTGCCTGTGCGTGTGTGGGTGTATGTGAGTGTATCTGTGTGTGCATATATCTGTGTGTCTGCATGTGTATCTGTGTGTATCTATGTGTGTACGGGTGTATCTCTGTGTGTATCACTGGGTGTGTATGTATCTATGTGTGTGTGTCTGGGTGTGTAAGTACCTGTGTGTGTGTATCTGGGTGTATGTCTGTGTGTGTGTACCTATGTGTTTGAGTATATCTGTGTGTGACTGTGTACTTGTGTGTGTGTGTGTGTACACATGTGTAACCAACTCTCAGCCCTTTTTCTGGAGACAAAAAGACCCCAGATTCTGCTCCCCTTACTAGCAATAGGGAGAGAGGCTCTTGGGTTTGAAGCCCAAAGCACGCCAAGGCTGGGCCCTGGCCTCAGGCTTTCCCTTCGGCCATATCCAAGGCCAGGCGTATGAATGAGAAAGACATAACACAGTCATGTGGCACAGTCCCAGGGTGCCTGCCACCGTGCTACGAGCTCCGTACAGAGGTTCTCACTGGACCCTCCTGACAGCCCAGGAGGTGGGTGCCACCGTTGTTCCAGTTGACAGATAAGGAAATCAAGACAGAGAAGTGAGGTTACTTGCCCACGGTCACCCAGCCACGGAAGGGCCAAGATTCAAGCCCAGGGAGCAAGCCAGGGCCAAGTGGACATCTCCTGCCCCATTACACGCCGTCTTCAAGGTGTGGAAATAAAAAACATCTCCCCCCTTCCTTATGAATGCAGGGGTGGAGTCATCTCTCCTTCCAGCCAATCCTACCTGGGTTCTAACCACACAAAGGACAAGGCTGTGTCCTGGGTGGCTGACATTTGGGGAAATGACAGTATTCCTGCTGTCACCCACTGTGCACCTAGAGACTCCGGTTTTCAAAACACAGGCCGTCACAGTACCCCCTCCTCAAACCCTCCATGGCTCCCTACTGCCCCCAGTTTGGGTCCAAGCCCCGTAGCCAGGCCCCTGCTGTGGCTTGTGGTGCAGTAGTCAAGATTCTAGGCCCAGATGCCCTGCTGCTTGTGGCTCATACTTAACCTCCTTGTGCCTCAGTTTCCTCACCAGCCACATTGGGGTGCAGAAATCTCGTTGCCATAGAGTTGATCCTGACTCATAGTGATCCCACAGGACAGAGCAGAACTGCTCCATAGGGTTTCCAAGGCTGTAATCAAAGGTCAGAGAAGCAGACTGCCACATCTTTCTCCTTCGGAGCAGCTGGAGGGTTTGAACCGCCGACCTTTTGGTTAGCAGCTGTACTGCCAGGACTTCTTGCATTGGGGTGCAGCGCGGATTAAATAAGTCAGTGCTTACAAACCCCTAGAACAGCACCTGGCAGAGAGTAAGAGCTTAATAGCTGTGTGACCAGTTACCAGTTGCTGTCAACCCCAGCTCACGGAGACCCCAAGTTTGTCAGAGTAGAACTGTGCCCCAAAGGGTTTTCAATGGCTCATTTTGCAGAAGCAGACCACCAGGCCTTTGCCAAGGTAGAGGTGCCTTTGGGCGGACTCAAACTTCCAACCTTTGGGCTAGCAGCTGAGCACATTAACGGTTTGCACCACCTGTGGACTCCGTCATAACTGTGAGTCACTATTTGTTGTCTCCCCCCCGCCCCACACCCTGTGTTCTTGTCACAGTCAGTGAGGCACGGCCCAGTCACGTCTCTCGCCTCTGCAGCTGCCAGTCACACGGATGGGATGTCTTGCTACCGCTCCTCAACCCTTTCTCCCATGTGCAGGTACCCCCCAGGGAATGTTAACCACCAGGCACCCCCTTCTCTGAAGCTCTGCCCTGAGTCCCGGGCTGAATTAACGGCCTTCCCTGTGTGTTCTCCAAACACCGGGACCAGCCCATCACAGCGCTTGTCCACTGCATCATGCCAAGTTCCTCATCAACCAGGAAGCAGGAGCTCCCTACAGACCAGGCTGCCCTTGATGATCGTGTCCCCTCCCACGTGCTCTCTGAACGCTCCTTGAATTGTAGGAAGACTAAGCACTGAGTGCCAGGCCCTGCCTGCATCTGGAGGGGCATTCTCAAGAAGTGAGTCAAGGACTCAAGAAGAGTCAAAAAACTTCCCTGACTATTTATTTTTTATATGCCTTTCCCTCCCTTTGAGAAGCTCCTCACCAAATCTAGAAATACTAAACTAATTCATTTCAGCCTTTGTAACCACCATCCCAAGTGGGAAAAAAACACTCCCATTTTATGGACGGGAAAACCAGGGCTCAGACCCAAGTCTCTCAGTGAAGAGATAAGAGGCTCTCTTTCCTCCACCCTCACGGCAGTGAGGCTCGGCACGTCAACAGCTGGGAACGGCAGGAAAAACACCAGAGCTGCCAGGTGACACAGTGGCTAAGTGCTCGGCTGCTAACCGGGAGAAAGATGTGGCAGTCTGTTTCCATGAAGATTGCAGCTTTGGAAACCCAAGGGGTAGTTCTGCTGTGTCCTATAGGGTTTCTATGAATTGGATTTGACTGGACGTCAATGAGGCCTTTATTCCAGACTGGACTCTGAGACAGTGACCGTCTTCTTTTTTGTCTCTGTCCAACTACTCTGAGGACGACGCTGGACTGACAGCAGGTTTCCCTGATGGCTCCCCGTTCCTGAGGGATTACTTGCATCCGTTAAAACCCTCCCAGGTTCATCACATGCCATCATGCACAGCATGTGTCGGGACTTAATTTCTCTTTCTGACTGAGAACATAAAAAAAAAAAAAAAATTCATAGCACACTTCATTTATCCACTCATCTCTCGATGGACATTTGGGCTGTTTGCACCTCTGGTATTGTGAATAGTACATGTGTTTGTGTCATTGCTTTCAAGTCTCGTGGGTATATCTCTAGGAGTGGAGTTGCTGGGTCATATGGTGGAAGTGTGGGCTGGCAGCTCCACGTGTAAACGATGAGGTGCTGGCACTGGGCAAGGCCAAGAGTAAATAAAAGTCTTGGTGACGGGGAGCAGGCGCGAGGACGAGAGCATGCCGGGCAGGCAGGGATCCAGAGGAGAGCCGGGCCAGGCATAACAACCACAGAGCCCAATCGGCCGGGCCAGCTAGCGGCATCAGAGGGTGACAGGGTGACAGATGGGAGGGGCTCAGCTCCTCGTTAGACCAAACAATGAAAGCACCTGAGGCCAGCGGAGCTCTCAAGGCTGCCAACACCTGGCCGATGAGCAGAGGCCGCAGGATTTATGTCTCTGCACAGGGCTGCACGGTGACGCCTCTGAATCAGAGCCAAGACCCAGACAAGAGAGCTCTCTGAAAGCTTCGTGCGAAGCAGGGCCGGAGGATGCTGAGATTCACCTTGCGCATCAAAAAACTGATTCAGTGGGTTCAAAACACACAAACACAACAAAACCCCCTAGCAAGTGGCCTGCTACATTCAGGAGTGTGTTGCTGATCTTGGTGGCTAGGGGCTTTAACGCCAGGCTGGGAGAGCAAGGACTCTGGGCCCCACAGGGGATGGAGACCACACAGACAGGAAGGACCCCCAAATGGCTGCCCCCTCAGTCCAAGGGTGAACTAGAAAAACAATCCGCCCACCAACACAATCCAAGAAGAAACCTTGTGTCTTTCAGCCTGGGCTCTGGGCAAAAAAAAGAAAAACCAGAGTTTGGAACCAAAGTTCTGTTCTATAATTTTTGCTTCAGGTTCACATTTAGAACACCTGCTTGATTCAGGAACCCCCCAAGTCAGTACACTGATGTGAAAATAGAAATCAGGAAGGTGAACTCCTGGGGATCCTGGCAGAAGCAAACACCAGACCAGCCCTTCTGAGGACACGCCCCAGCCCCCCCAGCCACACAGGGCTCTGCAGAAAAAGCCTGCTTAGGGTGAGTTCACAGCTCCAAATCACAAGGCCCCCAAGGGAACAACTCACCATGTCAGGAGACACAAACACAGCTACTTGAACAATCTGATGGAGATTGTGAGATAGCTATGCTTTGAATGATTACAGATATAATAGTACAGAAGGGATGCACAATTTAAGCAAAAAAAAAAAATTTCATATATATGGAAGGAAGAAAGGGAGGGAGGGAGGGAAGGAGGGAGAGAGAGAAAGAAAGAGTGTGCTCCCCGTTACCTCCACCTGGTCCTGTGGGGGGTCGGGGGCGGAATTTATCAGACATGAGAGAGAGAGGAAAGGAGGACGGAAGGGAGGGAGGGAGGGAGGGAGGGAGGAGGGAGGAGAGAAGAAAGGAATCAACATAATAAAGAATTAAATGGAATTTCTAAAAATAAAAAAATAATACTGGAATTTAATAACTAAACAGACCGGTTAAAAATCAAGGCAAGAATGAGGTGAGGGAATGGGGGCCCTGGGTGGGCAGAGGGATTGAGAGAAAGGGCAGGAGGGAGCGGAGGAGGAGAGGCTAGAAGACCAGAGGGTAGTAGGGCAGAGAGAGAGAGGGAGGGAGGGAGGGAGGAAGAGGGTCTGCCTGAGGTGAGGCAATGGCCTGCCTCTTCCTGAATGCACCTCCCCAGACAAGCCAACTCCAGCTCCACCTCTAATCCCCAAATCAAAAGGCACCAATGATGTGAGGTGGCCTTGACCAAGGGGAGATTTAGCCCCATCTCCTGAGGTGCCCCCCTTGTGTTTTCATACCTCTTCTGGCATCCATCCACCATTCCATCTCTGAGTCCCACCCTCGACTGACCAGGCTGAGGGAGGTGCCCACCCCTAAAGCAGGGCCACAGGGCAGCAGATGCAGGGTGTGTTAGCTGAGAGAATGGGGGGGTCTCTTGAGCAGTGCCTCAGACGGAACGGCGCCCACTGCCCCTCTGTGTTCCAGGCCCTCCTTCTCCCTGCCTTAGCCACTAACTCCAACCTCAGCTTCCAGCCTGACACCACCCGTCCAGGAAGCAGCTCCCCATGGGGGTGACTGGCACCGGGGCCAGGAGCCTGCTTGAAGCCAGGCAGGCCTGAGCTGAGTCCTGGCTGGTACTTGGACAAGTCACCCACCTCCTGGGCTGCTTCTTCCTCCTGTGTTAAATGAGCATAACAATAGCACTCCTCTGAGGAGGCTGTGAGGGTAAAGGGAAGCATGGATGCAGAAGGCGCCACACAAAGCCTGCTATTCCTTTGTACTTGATAAACACTGGCTGCTGTTTCTGCCTCCACCCCCGCTGCAATGATCATTCAAAAAAATTAGCACCCAACAAATATAAAATATATATTATGTGCCTCTATGTGCCATACACTATGCTGGGAATTTAATGGTGTGCAAAACAGCCCCTGTGAAGCTTGCTGATTAATAGGGGAGAAAGATGATAAACAAGGAAATGCAAAAATACATAATGTAATTACAATTTTTGGTAAGGGCTATTATGGAGGGAACCCTGGTGGCGTAGTGGTTAGCTGTTATGGAAAGAACAGGCCTCTGTGGCAGAGAACAAACGGGGTTCTTCCCTTAGGCTGAGGGGGGTCAGCAAAGGTTTTTCCAAGGTGGTGACACTATTAATATTATTCTAAACATAACCATCATTTGAGAAGCGTTCCCTAACAGGGCAGAGAGTGAGTCTTATTAATTCCTGTATCCTCAGTACCTAGACAAGGACGGGGACCAGCGCCTGACCCAGAGATGGTCCCCGTGAATGTTTGTGAAGAGAACAAGCAGAGGGAGGGGTTGGGTGGTTAGGTGGATGCTGGCTGGTTTTATAGATGGATGGGCAGGAGGCTGAGGAAAGGATGGACTGATGGCTGAGTGGCTGAGTAAACGAGTAGTAGATGGATGAATGGGGAGAGATAGTGAGTAGGTGGGGAGAGGGCTGGTGGATGGGGAGATGGAAAATGGGTGGGTGGGTAGTTGGGTGGTAGGTGGGTAAAGAGTGGGAGGGCATATGCATGGTAGATAATGGGTGGATGGGTGGGCAGATGGTGGAGGGGTGGGTAGATGGTGGAGGGTAGATGGAAAACTAGTACGTTGGTAGTTACATGGTGGGTGGGTGGCTGGGTAGATGGCTAACAGGTAGATACCAAGTGAGGTAGGTGGGTGGAGGAGCAGGTAGTGGGTGGGCAGTAAATAGGGAAGAGATGGACCAGTGAATGGGTGGGTGAAGAGGAGGATGGGTTGGTGGGCAGGTGAGTAAGTAGATACATGAACAGGTGGGTGTCTATTTGAATAAACAAATAGGGGACTGGTTAAGTGGGTATGGAGGTAGATGTGTGTGTGGGTAGACAGATGGACAGGAGGGTGGCTAGATGGATGGATGTTGAGTAGGTAAATGGATGAGTGGTGGTGGGCAGGTAGGTGAGTGGATTGTGGATTGGGGGGTTGGGTAGGTTAGTGGGGTGTGGAAATAGATGGGTGAGTGGGTAGATACATGGATAGGAGATGGGTAGATGGTTGGGTGGCGGATGAGCAGATAGATGAATGGTGGGTGAGTCGATGATGGCAAAGTTAGGTAGATGGAAGGGTGGTGGATGGGCAGATGGATGGATTACGAGTGAATTGGTGATGGGTAAGTTGGTGGATGGGTAGATGGATAGGTGGCCAGATAGATAGATGACCAGTAGGTATGTAGCGAGTGGTGGGTGAGTAGACAGCTGAATGGACAGTTAGTGAGTAAATGGGTGGCTGGATGGGTAGATAGTGGGTAGACAGATAGATAGGTGAGTGAAGATACAGCCAGCCAAGCCTCACCTGGGCTTTAACCTTCACGGCATCATACTCGGCCTTCATCCTCTTCTGGGCATCTTCGTCCACGCTGGGGTCCCCGATCCTGTTGAATAGGGCAGCTGCCTCCTCCAGCAGTCGGTCCAGGAGCACAGCCTGGTTGTCCACGTTGTGTAGCAGCACCTGGGCGTGGCTCAGCTGCCACTGCTTCTCCTTCAGGCCCAGCTGCAGCTCCACTTGGGGCTCCAGGGTCACCATCATCTTCTGGAACCAGCGGTAGAACTCATCTTGGGCCAACAGGTATTCGCTCCAGTGCAGCCACACCCACTCGATGCGGCTGTGAACACGGTGGGGGGGCGGGGGCTGTGAACCCAACTCACTTGGCTCCAGGTAGGGGACCAGGCCACTGCCTCCCTCCCAACACTAGAGGGTGGGTTGATGGGGCAGTGACACCCTCTCTGGGCCTCAGAGCCCCCGGGCAGTCTGTTAACACTCTAGACTGGGCCCTACCTCCGTCATACTGGATAAGACCCTACTGTCCTGTAAATGCAAACCCTGGTGGTGTAGTGGTTAAGAGCTATGGTTGCCAATCAAAAGGCTGGCAGTTAGAATCCACCAGATGCTCCTTGGAAACCATATAGGGGTAGTTCTACTCTGTCCTATAGGGTCACTATGAGTCAGGATCAACTCGATGGCAATGGGTTTGTTTTGTTTTGTTTTTTGTCCTGTAAATAAGTTCCATGGGTGGGGCAAGGAGCAGGCAAAAAAAAAAAAAAAAAACCAAACCAGTTGTTGTCCAGCTCATGGCAACCCCATGTTACGGAATAGAACTGCACTGCATAGGGTTTTCAAGGCTATGGCCTTTTGGAAGCAGATTGCCAGGTCTTTCTTCCAAGGCACCTCTGTCTGTATTCGGACCACCAACCTTCTGGTTAGTAGTCGAGCACTTAACTGTTTGTACCACTGAGGGACTAAAAAGCAGGCAGGGGGCCCAGATTCCAGACCCATTCTGGGAAGCACCAGCCTTGGTGATGCAGCTTGGCGAGTCCTTAGCCACCTACACCCCAAATTCTAGCCCTGAACTCCCATTATCCATGCACAGTCACTCCTGGCCATTTCTCTCTGGCATTGGGACTCGGAGCTCAGTCACACCAGGCTCTTAACACACGTGTGTGCACTAACAGTCCCAGAAGACTGCACTGGGGAGTCGTCAGTTAATTCATGGAGGACAATTGGATCTGTGGGCTTCTTAGGGCTCGGGGGATGGGAGGGGGCTAGGTCTGCATGGGGGTCCCAGCAATGCCATGAACTCACTGCATAACCCTGCCTCGTCATTGGCCTCAGTTTCCTCATCCGTAATAGGGAGATGGCCCTCTCTCTCTCCAGCCAGCATCACCCCACTTTGTTTGGAATTTCCAGAGAAAAGTTTTGGAAAGCAGAAAGCACTGTGCAGAGTACGCCTCAGGCGCCATTCACGTTCTCATTTTATAAAGACGGAGAGGATGCTGGCAGCAGCTCTTTCCTGAGGGCCTACTGTGTGCCAAACATGGGGGCTTGCTCTTGACACATTTGTTATCTCCTTCCAGCCTCCTAACGGCCATCGAGGGACACTTAATATCCTCCTTGCCCAGATGAGGAGACTGAGGGTCAGAGAGGCCTGAGTAACTTTCCCAAGGCCCTTCAGGAAATAACCAGCAGAACAGGGGTCAATCCCAGGTCGGCCTGACTCTTCCTTCCCTACTGAGCGCTGGCTCCTCCAATGACCTGGCTCCCAGATGCAGGCAGAGAATCGGGGCTAACGTGCTAGCAAAGCACCAAACATTCTTACTCCAGAGGCCTTGCTCCTCGGCTGGAAGGTGCACACATGGCAAGTCCACTAAGAATTGTTGGCAAACCATGCAGGTCCCCAGCGACCACTCTCACTATTAAGCTTGATTGTAATTAGAAGGAGGCAGGCAGGGCTGGCCCCAATCCCAGGAGAACATCCTGTACCCAGCCTTCCCAGGCCTGGAAAACGGCCCTTAAGCGGAGGCCTGGGGCCAGTGTGGTGGTAGGCAAGCAGGGTCAGTGTCCTTCCTACCTGTGACAGTGAGTCATGTAGGTAACCGTCTCCTCCCACTGGGCTTTGATGTTCTTCAGCCGGACCAGGATCTCGGGCTTCTGGTCCTCGAGGCAGCATGCCAGGAGGGCTTCGGCCGAGCATAGCACCAGCTCCACCTTCACGCGGCCTTCGGGCTCCAGTTGGCATATTTTCTGTGGGGACACAAAAGCCAGTTTCCTGGGTGTAGGCAAGGTGTAAACAGGCACAGGCATAGGAAGGCAATGCCATGGTGGAGAGCCAGGACTCTGAGGCCAGAGCAGCTGGGGTTCAAATCGTGGCCCCTGCACCCCTCTTCTGTGGTCTTGGCTGGCCTGCCTAGAGGTTCCAAGGTGGAAGGAAGGAGCAATGATGCAGAGGAGCACAGAAGCACCCCTGGGTGTCTGGGGAGTGTCAGCGCCCACCCTCCTTCCCTCCTTGGCCCATTTCTACTCCGTGAGCTAAGGTAAGCTTCATGGTCCTGCTTACTTATCCGTAATATGAAGGTATGAGTAGTATCCACCTTCCAGTTTGGAGGGCTTATTTGGGGGTTAAATGGGAACATGCACGCAAAGTGCTTGTCACAGTGTGTGGCTGCCGCGAGAATCTGCCCCTCAGATCCACTGCAGGACGAGGACCTGGGGCCTCACCTCTGTGTCTGCACTGAGCCCCCATCCCAGCAGCCCAAAGCTGCACCCAGCCAGTGCCCACGGTCGCAGGAACACAAAGGCAAGTCTGCTCCTGGGAGGCGTCAGGCTCCTCTGATGGGTGACTTTGGCTCAAGGGCTCCCCCACGGCCTTGCCAAGCTCTCCTTAGAACCACTGCCCTGCAGCCTGAGCCGCTCCCCCGCCCTCCTTCCCCTCCCCTCTGCTGGAATGGATCCAACAGGCCTGGGCCAGGTTTTCTCCCAGCCTTTCCAGGCCCCCCATGTTCCCTCTGCAGCTTTTCCCTCAACACGTCATGCGTTTAATTGCATCTAGGTGCCAGCTTCTTGGAGGACCAAGACTAACACACACTGTCCACAAATTGTTGGTCTTCAATCAACACTAGCTAATGTCGTTATGGAGCCCTGGTTGCCCAGTGGTTAAGAGCTATGGCGAGCTATGGCAAGCTAGGGCCGCTGACCAAAAGTCCACAGTTCAAATTCACCAGCTCCTTCTTGGAAACGGACGGCGTTGCTATGAGTCTGAATTGACTCGATGACAATGAGTTTGGTTTCGGTTTTATTGTCATTATAGGCACAGGACCGGGGATCGTTTTGTTCTGTTATACATAAGGTCGCCGCGAGTCAGAGCTGACTGAGTGGCAACTAACAACAACACCATTGTTACTACTACCCTTCGTTTCATCAGTACAGGGCAGCTACAGCTTGGTCTCTGTAGTCACATATGACTGTATTCCAACTCCAGTTCCTCTCCCTACTCCATGTGACCTTCGTCAAGGTACTTAAATTCTCTAGGCCGATGGAATGGGGGACGATAATGGTTATACCACCCAAGTGTTAGCAAGCATTAGGTAATACTTCAGGAGCCCCAGTGGTCCAACGGTTAAGCACTCGGCTGCTAAGAGAAAGACTGGTAGTTCAAACACACCAGCAGCTCCACGGGGGAAAAGACCCGGCAATCTGCTCTCGTAAAATTACAGCCGAGAAAACCCTACGGGGCAGTTCTACTCTGTCACTTGGGGTTGCTATGAATCGGAATCGACTGGAAGGCTCCCAACAGCAACAGCAGGTAACACTTAGGTAACAGGAGAGCCGTTAGCACAGTGCCCAGCACATCCTATGTTCTCAATCACTAACGCTCAGTACTGGTATTATCTTTTACCGACCCTTCTGGTCTGTATTTATGGACGGCACAATATGCTCTAAAGCCCAGTGCCTGCTCCGCAGCCTGTCTCCCGGGGGCCGGTCTCAGATGGATGCCTCAGTGGCCTGGCTGCCTCTGACTCTTCTCTGGGGGAGGGGCTCTTTCTTATTAAAGCCACGCCACTGACAGCTGGGACCTTGGGCAGGGTCCCAGACACTCTGGGCCTCCCCTTCCTGTCCGGAGACAGTGATAAAAATCCCTGCTTGTCTACCTCACAGGGCTATTATGATAGTAATTTCTAAATCCTATTAATTAATACCTAGTTTTTTTAATATTAACTAAAAGGAGCCCTGGTGGCATAGTGAAGTGCTTGGCTGCTAACCAAAAGGTCACATTGGTTCAAACCCACCAGCTGCTCCACCGGAGAAAGACGTAGCAGTCTGCTCCTGTGACGATTACAGCCTTGGAAATCCTATCAGGCAGTTCTACTCTGTCACGTGGGCTCGCTAGGAATCAGAATCGACTCAACGGTAATGACTTAATATTATTTATTCCAAAATTTAATAGTATTTTAATGTTTGTTTAAATATTTTTCAATTAGCCTTAATAATAAACCCATGGCTGTTGAGTTGATTCCGACTTATTGCGACCCTAAAGGACAGAGTAGAACTGCCCCATAGGGTTTCCAAGGAGCGCCTGGTGGATTCAAACTGCTGACTTTTGGTTAGCAGCCATAACTCTTAACCACTATGCCACCAGGGTTTCCATCCTTAATAATACTTGTTGTTAATTAAAATAATATTAAGTAATTTTAAAATTAATATAAAGTGATATACTTTGTAGAGGGCAGCGGTGATGCAGTGGTAGAACCTTTGTCTTCCACACGGGAGACCCAGGTTTGATTCCTGGCCCATGTACCTCACGTGCGGCCACCCCCCATCTGTCAGTGGGGACTTGCATGTTGCTATCATGCTGAATGGATTTTAGAGAGAAAGAGAACCCTATGTAACACAACGGTCCAATCCACAACCAGTCACGGGGGTGGCGCAGAACTGGGCAACGTTTCGTTCCACTGTGCATGGGGTCACCATGAGTCGAAGGCCAACTTGATCGCAGCCAACAACAAAATATATTTTGTAAACTGTAGAGCAATTACGTAGGCTCTCCTGATGGTGATGATAGGATAGAGGGACTTCTCATCCTATACTTATCAAAAAATGAAATTAGACAGGTCCATTCCACACGTCTGAAAGGCAGATAAGTGGGGTACAGGAGCAGGTAGAATGAAGGGCACCGAGATACCCCAAGACAGAGAAGGATGTTGCTTGGTTTGGTTTGGTGGGGAGGGGGTGGTGAGTGGCAGATGCGGCGGGGCCTCAGAGGGTAATGACTACTGCAAGCACCCAGACAGGGACCCCCAGGTCCTGCTATGACCAAGCAGCAGTGTGGACAATGGAAGTATGCAGGGTGACTAGTGTGGACTGAAGATTTGGGAGCCAACCCTGAACGTTCTAGACTGAGTAAGGTTACCCATCTCCCACCGCCTGGCATATTTCATACCACTCAGGAGTGGGGGTCCCACGAGGGATGAGGATGAATATCTTGCCACTCGAAGAGAGATTTAATTTGATTAATAATAATAATAAACCAGTTGCCACCAATTGAGCCGACTCATAGCGACCTCACGTGTGTCAGAGGGGAACTGTGCTCCATAGGGTTTTCAGTGGCTGTCTTTTCTGAAGTGGGTCATCAGGTCTTTCTTCTGAGGCACGTCTCAGTGGACATGAACCTCTAACCTTTCAGTTAGCAGCCAAGCGAGTTAACCATTTGCACCACCCAGGGGCTCCAAAAATAATAGTAAAAGACATGATGGTACAGACACCCAGAGTTGTAGAGGAGACCTCATACCCACACTCCAAGTTAACACGATGGTTCTTGTTAGTTGCCGTTGAGTTGATTCTGACTCATGGCGACCCCACGTGTGCAGAGCAGAACTGTGTTCCATAGGGTTTCCAGGGCTGTGACCTTTCGGAAGCAGATTGCCAGGCCTTACTTCCAAGGCACCTCTGGGTAGGTTTGAACAGCCAGCCTTTGGGTTAGTAGCCCAGTGTTTCTGTTTGCGCCACCCAGGGACTCTAACAAGATGGAGACCTTGGTAATTCCCATTTTACCGATGAGGGCGCTGGGAACGCACAGGAGCCTTGAGCTTTGCGGAAGGAGTTGTTACAGCAGCCAAAGAGCTACCCAATCTAAGCTTGGGCCAAATGTGGTGCTGGAAATCGAGGGAGCCAGCAGTTTTGGGGAAGAAGCAAAATTCAGTCTCACTTGGCCACACCCAGAGGGAGGCAGCCAGGCCAGGAAAGTCCCAGTGAGGACACCCTGCCCCTTCCCTGATCTCTCCGCACCGCTACATCTCTGCTCTCCCGGATCCCCGTGAGGAAGGCACAGGCTGGACTCCGTGGCACAGTGCTCTTTGCTGGGTAGCGAGTTTGACGCTTCCTTGCCAAAGGGAGAAGAACT
Organism: Loxodonta africana; assembly: GCF_030014295.1. Classification (NCBI taxonomy): domain Eukaryota; kingdom Metazoa; phylum Chordata; class Mammalia; order Proboscidea; family Elephantidae; genus Loxodonta; species Loxodonta africana. The sequence continues at coordinate 108,605,126 of NC_087351.1, forward strand.
GGCTGGCCAGTCCCAAAGGTGGGCAGAACACCAGCCCTGACCTGGTCTGAGGCAGAAATACTTGCCCCGAAATATCAACAGGTAGGAGGTTTACTGTGTGCCTGGGCCAGGGGAGGCCAGAGTCTGTAACTTAACTGCAAGCCAAATTTCAGAAGTAGATTCTATCCTCCTTCGCTCTTTAGCTGGTGCAAGGTTCATGTACAGCCATCACCAGCAAGGATGCGGGCCAGGAGCACTTGGCAAGCGACACTTGGCCAGCTGGGAAGGCGCTCTGGGAACCCCCTCATAAAGTTGTTCCGATTTGAAGCAGCCAACAAGGGCAACAGTCAGGTGGGGGTTGGGTGGAGGGAAGGTCTCAGGGGCTGGGGAGAACCAGGAGACCTGGAATGGGGTTAATGGGGGCTCTCCTTGAACCCAGCCAAGACCTGCTGAGCACCTATTGTGTACCAGCACCATGCTGGGCACTGAGGGCCAGAATGGAGACATGGCCCAGAGGTCACAGGCTGGGGGCCTGGGCTGCAGACAGAGCACAGATGACAATGAAAAGAGCTGTGAGAGACTGCAAAGCATTACGGTCACTCCAGGGAGGAGTCTGGGGAAATCCAAGAAGGCTTCATGGAGGAGGTGGTGTTGGCACCAAACTTCGAGAGATGGTGCAGGCATTTGGAGATGGGGAGTTGAGCAAAGGTAGAAAAACAAGAAGTGTTTAGGGATGGATGCATTTGGCTTTTGGAAGTCAAGCTCCGGGAAATGCTAGGATGCTCCTGATGGTGAAGAGGGCCTAGAATCGGGTGAGGAAGTGGCCTGGTGGAGACAAGCTCCTAGGGAAGGAGGTGTCGGCAGGGACCGCTGGCATGGGACGTATCTCAGTACCTGAAACCAAAAGAAACAATCGCCTCCACTTGCCCAGCCGTGCCGGCATGCCCTGCGCTGTGCCAAGTACGCCGACAGTTACTTGGTTCATTTCCTGTGCACACCCAGGCCCGGGCAGAAGGGCATTACCTGCAGAGGCAGCAGCAGGGCAAAGGCTGGGTGGTAGGAAACCCAGGAGGTTTCTGCCCTGTCAGTCACTTTAGCTTCACAGGCACTGAGCGCCTGCCTGGAGCCAGGTCAGGGGTAAAGCCGGACCCCAGCCTGGGCGGGGGTGGGGGGACTCGCAGGGCCACTCCTCACTGCGCAGAGCCCCCTCCTACCTGCTGAAGACAGACCTGGCCCACCCTACTCCTGCCAGGGACCTCAGCCGCAGGAAGCAGGGAAGGGGATGGGAAGCCAGCTCTGGGAAGCCAAGACTGGGCCACTGGAGCTGGGGTCCCACCTGCCTGCACAATTGTCCCCTGCCCCGGATGGGGGCGCCAAAGGACAAGCTCCAGTCCTTTACTCTCAAAATGCGGTCCTGGGGCCAGGAGTTTGGCCATCACCTGGGAGCTTGTGAGAAATGTAGGCTCCTCCCCAGACTAGTGGATCAGAATCTGCACTTCAACAAAAATCCCCGGGAGACGTGAATACACCTCTAAGCTTGAGGGGCACTGGGCTAGTCCGCCCTGCCATCTAACAGACAGGAAACAGAGGCCTGGGGGTGGGGGTAGGGGGCACAGAGCTGGGGTGCGAATCAGTCCCAGCATGGAGCTGGCCTCTATGTACCTCGGTCTCACGTAGCCTGGCCTCCAGGGCGGTGCGGGGCCCCTGCGTGTTGTCATTGATCTGCAGCCGCTCCTCCACGGCCTCCATCCATGCCCGCGCCTCCTCCACGCTCCTATTGAAGTCCTCCTGGGGCTGCTGTGTCATGGCACCTGTTGGGGCTGAGGGAAGGCCACATGAGACCAGGTCGGCAAGAATGCTGGGGGCTCTGGAGACACCCCAAAGCTGGCTGATGGGCTGGGGGTGGAGGACATACACTGGGGGCAGGCCTACACCCACCACCAATATCCCTGGGGTTCTGAGGTTGGGCAATACAGCCAGGGTCAAGTTAACAAACAGCCAAAGGACTGGAAACACTGGGGAGGGAAGGAAAACAAAACAGGTCTGGCCTCTCACATCTGTGGAGCAGGAGAGCAGGCCGGCACTAACCTGGCCAAGGTCGCTTTGGCCTCTCAGCTTCCCGCTCCCCTCCACCCCCTAACTGGGACCCAGAGGCAATGTTCTTCAGGTTCAAGTCCCCCCCAAAATTTATCTTAAAACTTATACAGGCTGAGATGTCTGTGGCTCATAAAGAATTTTTATTGGCATGGATCAAAAAGACTTCAGAATGTAATTTGTGGCTTTGGTCAAGCTGACGCCAGCCCTCAAACTTCACCTGAGATTAACACCTCAGTCTGGGGATGGCCAAGTACCAACGCCAGGTGTCTTGTCGATACTTCACTTGCACAGGTCCAGGGCAGCATGTTTCCCACCAAACCACCCACCCCCCACCTCCATTCTGCACCCGGAGCACCCACGGCCGATCCACTAATGAACACTAGCAATGAAACCCATTCCCATCTTGCCTCAGGCGATACTGCCTGCTGGCCTCGGTCTCCACTCAACCAGCCCCCCTTTGCCTGACTGCGCACTCTTCCCTCTCCCTAAACTGCAGGCTGTGGGGGCAACATCTCAGATTTTCCCATGTCACGTCATTAAAATCCCATGAGGCCTCGGCAACACTCTTCACTGCCCCAGTTCTGGTTGCCTGCTTGCAGTGACTACAGCCTGCTTTGGATTTAAGTCATTAATATCTGCATCTTATAGGAAATACCATGTCTGGCTTATCCTCCAGTTTCCCAGAGCGCCGTGCTCTGCAAGTGTTGATAAAATAGCCCAGAATTGGTAGAAACGTGAATACATCAAGAAGCCCACCAGAGAATTTTTAAAATGGTGGAACCAAACTAGAAACAACCTAAATGCCCAATAACAGGCGATTATCTAAGTAAATTGGAGCCCTAGTGGTGGAGTGGTTAAGAAGTCTGGCTGCTAACCAAAAGGTCAACAGTACGAATCCACCAACCGCTCCTTGGAAACCCTATGGGGCAGTTCTACTCTGTCCTATGAGGTCACTCGCTATGAGTCGGAATCAACTCGAGGACGATGGGTTTTTATTTAAGTAAATTATTTTAAACATGCACTTTAGAATATTATGCAGCCAACAAAAAATCTGTTCAAAATGAGCGGAAAATGGCGAATGCTTAGGCTATAATGATGATACCAAAAAATGAGATAAAATTTTGTATTTAGTAGTCATAATGCTACAATTAATTTTTAAATACAAAACAAAAACCATGCTTGTAAAAAGCTGGGGGGGGGGTGCGTGGGCTGGGTGGGGACCCAGGGAGTAGAGGCAGAAGTGGCTTAAGCCATACCCAGGACTGGCCCCTTGCTTATCCCACGTGATTTTTCAGTCTTCTTTCCCTGAAACTGAACCTTGAAGGCCACTCAGTCCTCACTGGGTAGTCAAAAGGTGGAGGGTGGCCACACAGCCCGCATCAAACTCTTTTTAAGGGGGGAGAGAAATAACACTACATTGTATTAAAAAAAAAAAAAGGCAGAAAGAAAATCACAAAAATACTAATGGCTATTGTCTTTGGGGGAAACCCTGGTGGGATAGTGGTTAAGAGCTACAGCTACTAACCAAAAGGTTGGCAGTTCAAATCCACCAGGCACTCCTTGGAAACCCTATGGGATAGTTCTACTCTGTCCTATAGGGTCACTACGAGTCGGAATCGACTTGACAGCAATGGGTTTGGTTTGGTTTTTTTTATTGTCTTTGGGGAGCCCTGGTGGCACAATGGTTAAGAATTTGCCTGCTAACTAAAAGGTCGCCAGTTCGAATACACCAGCCGCTCATTGGAAACCCTCTGGGGCAGCTCTACTCTGACCTATAGGTTCGCTGTAGGTCAGAATAGACTCGACAGCAACGGGTTATTGTCTTTGGTTGACATCCCTAGGTGCTGCAAACAGTTAAGTCCTTGGCTGTTAACCAAAAGATTGGCACTTTGAGTTCACCCAGAAGCACCTCAAAAAAAAGTCCGGCGGTCTACTTCCAAAAAATCAGCCACTGAAAATCCTGTGGAGCACGGTTCTACTCTGACACACATGGGGTCACCTTGACTCAGAATATATAACATGGCAACTGGTTGGTTTGTTTGTTTTAATTGTCTTTGGTTGGTGGGAGTATAATTGGAATTTTTTCCCTTTTTTAATGTACTTTGTGAATTTTTCCATCAAGGGTAATCATGATTTTCCAAGGAAAACAATAAATAAAACCATTTTTAAAAAATTGCCTCAACTGTCGGCCCTTTCTTCTCAACCATCAGTGGGCTGGTCAACAGCATTGACTGCAACTCTGAGCCCCACCGAGCTGGGCACCCAGGCCCTGTGCTGGACTGGAGAAAACATCACACAAGAGCCCTGAGCCACAAGGAGAGAGCAGGACAACACGCTGGGTGGAAGAATATAGTAGGTTAGGGAAGGAGTGGGCCACTCGGCGGGGGCGGGTGGGGGGCTTCTCTCTGGGAAATGGGCCCACTGTTCAGAGCTGTTTCCTGACGTGATATTTTGCTTTCAGAACTGCTTTGGTTTTTTTTCTGACAATTTAATCCGTTTCCTGCAGCCACTCTCTTTTTCGAATGCTTGTTTGAAAAGCACATTAGAACGTGCAGGCGTTGAAATTACTCCATTGTAGCTTTCCTCTCTTTTCTAGTGTGTGACTGACTTGACAGGCTTCCAAAGGCTGCAGCCTCTATTTTCATAAAACGAGGTGTGGGAGGAGCAGAAAGTGGTCCCCCGCATTTTCGAGGATGCAATGGGGAGAAGCCAAAGCAGCGAGGTTTGGACAGCCCCTCTGGTTGGGAATGCCTGGGGCCTGGGAGGGGGGGGTCCATCAAATGAGCACAAGGGGTCCTGGGGCAGGAGTGTGGCTGGGGTGAGCCTCCTACAGTGAGACCAACCCAGCAGAGTGATCTGACCTTGGACTTGGCCAAGTCGCAGGCAGAGCTGGGCTCAAGTTCAGGAGAGTGGGCCTCCCAGCCCATTCTCCCAAACTATTTCATTTCTATTCCATGAAACAGAGAGAAATTAAGCACACGCTCCAGCCAGGCCGATGCTGCCACTGCAGCAAGAAATTAGCCAACACATCCTTGCACTCAAGATACTCAGAGGTGAATGGAGAAGGTGGACACCCGTAGGGGCAGCCACAGTGGGATGGGGGCGAGGAGCTCTTAACCTTTTCTGTGCCACAGACCACTCTGGCACAAAAAACAAAACTTGGATCCCTTCCAGAATAACGGTTTTTAAATGCAGAAAATAAAATGAAAGAATTACAAAGGAAACTAATCATTAAAATACAGTTATCGAGGGTCCCGGAAGGAGCGAGAGAAAAGCGTAGAACAAAATTCAAATTCACACACAAAAAGACCAGACTTGCTGTTCTGACGGAGACTGGAGAAACCCCCAAAGCAGTGCCTCTGAACACCCTTTTAACACAGCACTGAAGTCACTCCTGAGGTTCACCCTTTAGCCATAGATTAGGTGGGTCTATAGGGCCAACAGTAACACACGTGAAGGGCGTGCTTCATAGTTCAATCACGTACATGACACTAATGGGCATACCAGCCCAAAAGCAAAGACGAGAAGGCAGAAACGGACAGGAAAACTGCACAAAATGGAAACGGGGAACCAACGTGGGGTGGGGAAGGGGAGAGTGTTGATACATCGAGGGGTTGGCAACCAGTGTCACAAAACAATTTGTGTATTAGCTGTTTAATAAGAAACTAATTTGCTCTGTAAACTTTCACCTAATCACAATACAAAAAAAAAAAAAATACAGTTATGGTGCTTGGGGGAGGACTGTGCGTCTGTTAAGAGTGATGGAAAATTCTGGGAACAATGGTACTGGTTGCACAACATGATGAACGTAATTGATGCCACTGAATTGTACAGGTAAAAACTGTGGCTCACATCTACTGAGATGGCTATTACCAGAAAAACGAAAACTAACAAATATTGGGGAAGATGTGGAGACACTGGGACCCTCCTCCATTGCTGGCAGGGATGTAAAAGTGCAGCTGCTGTGGAAAAGAGTCTGGCGGCTCATCAAAAAGTTAAACAGAGAATTACCATATGACCTAGCAATTCTACTCCTAGGTATATACCCTAAAGAACTGAAAGCAGAGACTCAAACAGAGTTCATTGTGGCACTATTTGCAATAGCCAAAAGGTGGAAACAACCCAAGTGTCCATCAACAGATGAATGGAGAAACACAATGTGGTATATCCACCATCCATAGAATGGAATATCATTTAGCAGTAAAGAGAAATGAAGTCCTGATACACGCCACGAGACATGCACGAACCTTGAAAACATTATGCCAAGTAAAAGAAGTCAGATGCTAAAGGACAAATATTGTATAATTCCACTCACATAAAATATCTACGATAGGCAAATGCAGTAGAAACTGAAGTTGATTAGTGGTTACCAAGGGCTGGGGGTGGGGAGGGAATGGGAGTGATTGCTGAGTGGGGGGTGAGTTTCTGTTCAGGAGGATAAAAATCTTTTGGAAATACAGAGTGGTGATGGCTATACAACATGGTGAACGTAATTAGTGTCATTGAATTGTACAATTAAGAATGTTCACTTAAGATGGCAAACTTTTTGTTATGTGTTTCACTACAATAAGATTTTAAAATATTTTTTAAAATGGAACTATGCATTTTCTAAACATTTCCAAACATTTTGGCAAAAAATGCACTCAAGAAAAAAAAAAAAAAAGGCTGCCCTCACTTCCAAACCCCTTCTCCTCATTTTCCCCATGTAAAAAATGGCAGCAGTCTGGGGCGTGCTGTGGGCGACATGAGAACGGGCTATGTATCTCCCTGTGAGAGGGCTGGCAGAGGACTTGAGCCCCATCTGGCTCAGGTTGGTGCTGCTCAGCTGAGGAGGCAGAAAGGAAATAGCATTGGGTCTCACCATCCCGTGTGGTTATCATCAACGGCAGCCAGAAGGGAAGTTACTTATTTATTTTTTTGAAGATAGACAACGGGTTGGGACTGACGATGGAGCTGACAGGAGATAGGATATAAGCTCGGAAGAGGATATCTGGGTCAAAAGCCTCCACCTGTGAGATGGACAAGTCCACACAAGGTGGGCAAGAGCTGCAGACATGGCTGGGGGCAGAGTTTCCCTCAGAATGGACTGTAAGGGAGCACTTTGGGAGAGGCTGAGAAACTTCCAGAATTTGAGCTCCAGGTCTGGGGCATCTCCTTAAAAAGGGAAACCTTAATTAGAGCCATAAAGAAAGCTCAGGGGAACTGAGGAAGCCAAAGTGTCATAAAGAAGAGTGTGATTGACAAGGATACGGAAAAATCTGTTGCAGGTTTTTAAAAAAAAAAAAGACCTGCCAGGAAGGAGAGGGCACTGTGTGAATCAGTCCAGAGGGATCAAGTTCACCCCCTCTGATGCCAAATGTGTGGTGAATAACAAAATCTCACTCCACACACATACTGCATCCTGTGGAAATCTCAGCTTCCATTCCCTGTCCAGTTCAGACCCCAGGCACCAACTGGAGACTGGGGGGTGGAAGGCCAGGAGAAGCACAGTGTTTCCCTGCTGCCCCTCCGCCTTAGGTGGGGTCTCCTGCACCAACCCTGTCCCCCTGGGGGCTCCAGCTCCTGCTGCCCAGCCCCTCCCTGTCCCCCTGGGGGCTCTAACTCCTGCTGCCCAGCCCCTCCCAGCCTGGTTCTGGAAGCATTGCCTCCTCTCTAGCCCCTTCCACTCCCCAGTCTCCAATTGGTGCCTCCTACAGGCTGGACCCAGCCAGAAGCCAGACACAGCCTGCGGTGGGGGGGCCCTCCTGTGACCCAGGCCAGAGCAGGGGATGGCAAGGGATGAATGTGAAGTGCCTAGGCTAGGACTTCACAGGCAGTCCATCTGGAGACTGGAGGACGCCAGCTCCCTTTGCCCTGGTCCTGGGTCCCCGAGCAACTGGCAGAGCTGCACTGTGGTCTCCAGGGGCCAGCCTTGCAGAAGAAGGGCAGGGTACTGGCACCAACAGCCATGCCTGGCACTGACTGCCACCGGGTCTGCCAAGTGGAGCTCAGGCTTTGTCTCCTGGGGGTCAGTTGGCTTTAGATCCCTCCTTCCTGCCCCCTGGGAAGCTGAGGCTGAGGAGTGGAGCTCCAGTATGGCTCTTTGGTGCCACCGGTGAGGGGCAGACACTCCATAGGACCAGGCTAGGACCAGACCCCTTCTCCAGCCCCTCCAATACCCTAACAGCAAGAAAAACAATTCTCCAGGAACGCGCAAGTACTGTTATACTGCCTACCATTTGGTGACAGAGATGTGCCAAGGACCCCGCTTAGTACCTAACCAAATCCCATCAGGGAACACCCCTAAAATGGGACACTAAACCCTCCCAAGCAAAGAGAGGGCAAAGTCGGGTCATAGAATGACTGTTACGTGGCTGACATTATTAGTCCTATTTTACAAGGATGGAAATTGAGACTCGGGAAATGAATAGCTTGTCAAGGAGCAGTGGGTCTAGATCAGTGATAAATAATAATAATAATCGAACATTTACCTGGCATTTTGCATATGCCTGACTTGATGCTAAAAGGTTTACAACTATTAACTCATTTCTCCTACAAAGACCTGGTGAGATGCTTATTATTATCTCTACTTTATAGCTAAGAAGGAGGCCCTGGGTGGTGCAAATGGTTAACATACTTGGCTGCTAACTGAAAGGTTAAAGGATCAAGTCCACCCAGAGGTGCCTATGAAGAAAGGCCTGGAGATCTACTTTTGAAAAATCAGCCATCGAAAACACTACGGAGCACAGTTCTACTCTGACACACTTGGAGTCGCCATGAGTCAGAACTAACTCAGCAGCAGCTGGCTATAGCTGTTAACAGAGGCTCAACGATATTAAGAATGTTGCCCAAAGGCAGAGGCAGGACTTGAACCCAGGACTGTCCAAGTCCAAAGCCTTTGCTCTTAAATCCCATGGGGCTACTCAGGAACCAAGCCCCTGCCTGTATCACCCCCAATCTCACCGAGAGCTGCTCACGCTGTTGGGGAGCCTGGGGGAGCCAGCCCTTTGTGCTTCATCTTGGATAAGCATCCAAGATGCAGGAAAGTGACACCAGGGTTTAAATTTGGGCTTTGGCTCAAGCATCCAGGGTCAGAACAACAATCTGAGGCCCCAGTCCCAGGCCACCTCAGTCACAGTGCCCAGCCTCTCTGACTCTGCCAACCCCACTGCCCACTGGCATTTTGTTCTGGGACCCAGAAGCCTTCAGGATTCGGACAGATTCCCCAGCTCCTGGGGCAGGCCCCATGGGCAATTCCAGCCTGACCCCTGCTCTAGCGGCCTGGCCCTGGCCGCCCACCGCAAATGGAGCCCAGGGTCCTCTGGAGCGTTGAGGCCAGTCCTGGCACAGGATGCGCTTGGCCTTCCTTCGCGTGACTCACTCCTGCCTGTCCCGAGCCATTTCCACCCTTGCTCTTTCCCACTGTTCTCATGTGCCCCAGATGGGATTTCAGGAACTGAGCCGACAAAAAAAAAAAAAAAGAGCTGACAGCTGGCTTTAATTCTGAAGGGTATTCCGAGTGGATTCTGGGGACTCTCCTTTGTGTTTACTTCTCGAAGACCACGTTGCAGAGAAGCCTTTGTCCAAAGCTCCAGGAGGATGGTCCCTGGCAATTCCCTCTCACCTGACATTTTTTTTTTTTTTTTTTGGAAAAGGTGATTCTAGGAGCAAAGTGTGTGTTGGGGGGGGCCAGGAACCCTCACACACACAAAAAAAAGGAGCGTCTGTATTGGTCATTGGACCAGGCACCCTCACATTCTTATTTAATCTGACAACAACCCTCCAAGGTGCCGAATCTAGAGTTAGGAACAATGGCTGAGTCAATCCCATTTTAGAGGTAAGCACACCAAGGCTTGGGGAGGTTAAGGGACTGCACACAAGCCACCCAGGCTGCAGGGCACCCTACCCACCCTCTGTCCACTGGCTCGTGATAGTTATAAAGGCAAAGGAGCCCCACTCTGCACTGAGGTTGTCGGGTCAACTTTACAATGACAGCCACAAAGGTGATGGGCCAGCGACTGCTGCGGAGGCACAGGCTCTGAACGCGATGTTAAATGAGCCCGTGATCACAGACAAATGGTAATTGGCTGTGGGAGTCACTGCTCCCTGGCCCGCCTCCTTCCTCAGGCACCTGTCCATAAAACGGCATTTCCAATTAGTCTTAAATTAGCTAAACCCGAGTCTTCCATCTAACTGCTCAGTCTGGAGAATGACCCGAACCGGCAAAGACCTAGCTCCACCCTCCCTCCAATGTAGATAATTATGCCAAATACACACACACACACACCACAGTTGGAATGATAAATTCTATCTAAAAGCAGCCGTAAACAAAACAAACCAAAAACCCAAACCAGTTGCCGTGGACTCGGTTCCAACTCATGGCGACCCCATGTGTCTCAGAATAGGACTATGCTCCATAGGGTTCTCAATGGCTGATTTTTCAGAATACCAGGCCTTTCTTCCAAGGCGCTTCTGGGTGGGATAGAGTTGCTAGCGTTTTGTTTAGCAGCCAAACTGACATCACCATCACTTCCAGCCACGACACACTGGCCTTGGCAACACAGGGCCACCTAGAGATGTGAGAGGGGGAGAGGGCAGGAGGGCAACTCCGAGAAACGGGGCTTGGGGGTGAAGCGGGGGCTGGGAATGTGAGTACAGAGTCCCCTGGGAAGAAGGCAAGCCTGTCTGCCAGGAGATGAACAACTTCCCCAGGGCAGGACAGGTGCTATCAGAGGAGGGGCCAGGTGTGATTGGCTCAGGCTGCCAGGAGAGCGGCCAATCAGAGGCTGCAAAGGGAAGGCTCCCTATGGGAGGGAGGTTCTGAGCAGCACAGAGCATGTGGGCGGAGCCTGAGATCGTGGGCGGAGCGTGTGGGCGGAGCCTGAGAGCGTGGGCGGAGCCTGGCAGAGGGCAGGGAGGCAGGGGACCTGCCCTGTGCTGTGAGACAGGGAGTGCTGGGCAGGTGTCAGGGGAGCCAGCTCAGTCCTGGCCGGAACACCGAGTGCCAGAGACCACACAGGTGATGTCGGGCAGGCCAATCCAGGGCCAGGCTTCTGATTTGGAAAAAGCGAGCTTCAGACCAGTGTTTTTCATACCATGAGTCGTACCCAACTAGTGGGTTGTGAATCAGTTTAGAGGTCTTGATCAAAATTTTTTTGTAAGAAAAAAAAAAAAAAAGGAATAGAATAGAAAATACCACAGTGCCTCTCTTGTACTAGGGCTAACTGTTATGTCGTAAGGCTTTTGTTTGTTTTCTAGATATGTTATATATGCATAGATGTACAACGTACTTCTCACTGTGGGTTGCGATTAAAAAAAAAAAAAAAAAACTTTGGGAACAACGAATTAGATAGTGGTTCTTTTTTTTTTTTTTTTCTCAGTTGTAGCCTACCCCAGAATCACCTGGAGGGCTTGTTAACACACGGATTGCTGGATTCGATGATGTCAAAGGCTTCCCTGCTAACCAAAAGGTTAGCAACTCGACTCCACCCAGAAGAGCCTCGGAAGAAAGGCCTGGTATTCTGAAAAATCAGCCGCTGACAACTATATGGAGCATAGTTCTATTCTGAGACACATGGGGTCGCCATGAGTTGGAACCGACTCCGTGGCAACTGGTTTGGGGTTTTTGTTTGTTTTGTTTAAGGCTGCTTTTAGATAGAATTTATCATTCCAACTGTGGTGTGTGTATGTGTGTGTATTTGGCATAATTATCTACATTGGAGGGAGGGTGGAGCTAGGCGTTTCCAGGTTTGGGTCAATGTGGGCCAAGATTAGAAATCCACAATAAATAAAAATTCACCACAGCGTCCACAGAATCGCTGCCTTTCTTGCCTCCATTGCATCGGTCCCGTCTGTTGAAGCACAATAGAGCAGGATCCTCCATCAGGAGAAGGACAGAGCGAGGCTCTGCCATGGGCTCCCTCTCCCCACCCTCCCATTACAAATTATACTCACACAGCTTCTGAGTGGCACTGAGCCGTTGTCTTTGTTTAACTAATAAGCCTTGAGGGCATTTTCTCGCACTGTTTACTCAATGGAATCTGAAGGTAACCTCAGGAGGAGGCTGCTCCCCCTCAAAGGGTGCCCTAAGGCACCAGGTCTCCAGCCTCACCAACCACTGCCTCCCCCGCCCCACCCCATCCCACAGACCCCCGACCTTCCAGGAACACAGTCACTCGGGGTCTGTTCCCTTTGCAGGCACCAAGCTGTCTTCCCACCGCCTCCTCCCCTGCCTCCACCCAGGCCTCTCCCTGTTGGATGCCCAGCATCCTTGGAGGCTTAGCTCAGGGACCCCTCTTCCAGGAAGCCTGCCCTGACTGACAGGCCCAGCCTGTCCCCACGGTGCTTCCCACGGCGCTCCTGTGCGCTCCTGTGCAGATATTCATCTCAGCTGGGGTCCCACTGGACAAAACTCTCTGTGCTGTCATCTTCCCTGCTCCCCACTCCCCCACCTCCTATCGAGCTTGGCACCTGATCTCAGTAATATGAATGAATGAAACCCCACCCACCCCACCCTACCAGGCCAGGGCTGGGGTGGGGTGAGGACAGAAGCCTGCCCTCAAGGTACACACTATCTACACGGCAACCAGGCTCCCTCCACACCCTCCCTCGCCCACCCCCTGGAGTCTAGCTCCCTTTAACAATGCCATGAAGAAAGGAAGGGGCATCAAGCACCTTCTGGAGACCCAGGCCCACCCTTCTCCAGCCCCATGCCTCAGGCAGCGAAACACCTCCCAAGTCCCAATTACTGTGTAGATGAAATCTCCAAGGTAGGGTCCTGGAGGAGTTCCCCATGTGGTCTATGGAGGGCCAGGGCCAACCCTGCGTCCTGCTCTAGTCCCTAGGACTTCTCGAGACTTCTTCACTGAGAAGATCTAGCTAAATGAGGTGAAGCTAGCCAGGAAGTCGGCTCCTGTCTAGGCACCTGCCTCACCCTATCCAAAGGTCCACACCAGACTCAGTGAGAGTAAGGTGGGGGCAAGTGGCTCCCACCCTCCCCATCCAGCCCCCTCTCTCGAGGTCTTATTGGCTCTAGCTGACAGAGGCCCACACCACACAAAGTTCTGACCCCTCTCCCCCAGCACATCACACCTTCACCTCTTGGCTTCCCCCAGAGAGAGAAGGTTCCTACACCCAACATCATGGAACCCACCAGACCTGCCCGGCTGGCTGGTCCCAGCTTCCTCAGCATCTCCCACCATAATCAGCCGCCTCCTCTCTGTGCATCACAGCCAAGGGAGCAGGTTCAACTCTGTGACCACCTAGGTACACCTGGCCACATCCTATGTTCTCAGACCCAAATAAAGTGCGCACAGACCAAGGCTTTGAACCGGTTGGCTCTCCACAGTCCTGCCAATAATCCAGTCTTCCGCACCGGGCTCCCGAAAGGACTCACTACGTCTCTTTCGAGTCTCCCATTCCAGGGCTTCAACTCATAATTTTCCCCGTTGTGGTTACCGTTCTGGATCACCCAAATTGTAACAATTCAGGTCTGTCCCAGTTTGGCTTCTCGGCTGAACCAGTTCAAACCAGTTTGAAGCCCTGGCACAGACCTTACCAAAAGAAAAGAAAATTATGACTGCACAAGAATATGTTCTCAGACCCCACTTTTATCAATATGAGCTTTAGAAATAAATGAAAGTTTTCTGCTAGATGAAAATGTCTTTCAATTAAAAAGCATTTTTGGGGGCACCAAAATATAGGGTTTTAAACATTCTTTTGGTTGGTTTTTATTACACAAAAATTTTAAAATTTCTCACAGAAGCTGTAGTCTACAGAGGATGAAGTTACCACTTCGTGGGGACTGTGAAGGATGAAGGTCCAGCTGAGCCCTGACCAGTACCCATTTGCTGTTGAGTCAATTCCAATTCATGGTGACCCCGTGTGTCAGAGTAGAACTGCGCTGCATAGGGTTTTCAATGGCTGGTTTCCCAGAAGCAGGTTGCCAGGCCTTTTTTCCGAGGCACCTCTGAATGGACTGAAACCCCCAATCTTTCAGTTAGCAACTGAGTATGTTAACTGTTTGCACCACCCTACCACTGCCTAGAACCACAGGGTTCTCGGGCCCTGCACTCCAGCCGCATCACACTGGCATAGTTTCTAGAAGCTTAGAGTCTGGGTCCTGCTTCCCCAGAAGCAAAGTCCTCCCTTCACCCCACCTCCTCCTGCTTGCGTTTAAAGGTTTAGCTCAGAGACACCCAGTAGAGGAAACGCCTCCATCTTTCCCTCACTCAGGTAGAAATGACCTCTCCCTTTTTCTGTTCCCCAAGGAGCCCTCTGCCTGCTATCGCTTACTGCATGTTTACTAAGCACTTTATATGAATTTTCCCATGTTCTCCCCCTTCCCCACCAACCCTAGGAGGAAGGTACTACCACAGATCCCTAAACTGGGGCTAGAGGGGGCACAGCAAGTTAGCAAGGGATGGAGCCTGGACAGGAACCAGACATTTGCCTGCACTGTTCACAGTTGACGCTTTGTACTTGGTGGCACTTGTTTCCCCTTCTTGTCTCTGAGGAAGACCCCTGAAGGAGGGCAGGGCCAGTTGATCTTGTTGATCCATGGATTGATTGATTGATCGACTGGGGACAGAGCTGCCTTTACATATATGTATATATATACACATACATTTATATAGCTTTATAGAGGTATAATTGACATACAATAAACTGCACATATTTATTTAAACTATACTATGTGATTTTTTTTTTTTTTATATGATAGCTTTTGACATAAATACCCATAAAACCATCACCACAACCAAGATACTGAATAGATCGGTCACCCTCAAAAAGTTTCCTGGTGTTCTTCCTGGCCAACCACTGATCTGCTTACAGTCACTAGGTTAGTTTATATTTTTTAGAGTTTTTTTTTACATAAATAGGGTGATACAGTACACTTTTTGGGGGGGGCATCTGGATTCTTTCACTCAGCATAATTTTTCTGAGATTCATTCACGTTGTTGCCTGTATCAACCGTGCGTCCATTTTAATGGCTGAGTGATATTCCATCGTCTGTATATACCACAGATTGTTCATTCATTCAGCCACTGATGGGCAGTTCTGGGCGACTACAGAGAAAACTGCAGTGAACATTTTTGTGGACATGTGCTCTCATTTCTGTTGCATAAATACCTAGGAGTGGAACGAACGGCTGGGTCATCTGGCAGGTATATGGTTCAGTTTTTAAGAAACTGCCAAACTGTTTTCCAAAGCAGCCTCACGACCTTACCTTCCTGTCAGCAGAGTATGGGTGTTCCAGCTCCTCCATGTTATGGATTGAATTGTGTCCCCCCAAAATATGTGCTGTAAATCCTAACCCCTAGACCTGCGGTTATAATCCCATTTGGGACTGGGTTTTCTTTGTTATGTTAATGAGCTGGTATTAGCGTAGGCTGTGTCTTGGGCCAATCTCTTTTGAGATATAAAAAGAGCAGATCAGGCTCAGAGAGGCAAGCAGAGATGGGGGAAGATAGATGCCACACCACATGGAGATCGCCAAGGAACAGAAGAGACAAGGACCTTCCTCTAGAGCTGACGGAGAGAGAAAAGCTTTCCCCTAGAGCTGACACTCTGAATTTGGACTTCTAGCCTCTTAACAATGAGAAAATAAAATTTTGTTTGTTAAAGCCACCCACTTGTGTCATTTCTGTTATAGCAGCACTAGGTAACTAAGACACTCCATACCTTCACTAAGACTTGGTATGATCAGTCTTGTTCATTTTAGTCATTCTAATCACTGTGTAATGATATCTCATTGTTGTTTTAATTTTCAATCCCTAACTACTAACCTGGTGCCCTGGTGGCGTAGTGGTTAAGGGCTTGGCTGCGAACCCAAATGTCAGCAGTTTGAATCCACCAGCTGATCCTTGGAAACCCTATGGGGCAGTTCTACTCTGTCCTGTAGAGCCGCTATGAGTTGGAATCGACTCGATGGCAATGGGTTTGTTTTGTTTTGTTTTTAATGGCTAACCTCATGAGGAAAGACCAGTCACTAGGAAAGGGCATTATGGTTCCTGAAGTAGAAGGTCAGTGAAAACGAGGGAAACCCTCAATGATATGGATTGACACCACAGGCACAACAATGGACTCAAACGTATCAAAGGTCATGGAGATGCCACAGAACCAGATAACGTTTCATTTCGTCATACATAAGGTCACCACGAATCAGAGCCACTGGGATGGCAGCTAACAACAACAATGGTTAACCACCTGATTTACTTCTACATTTTAGTTTAAGGCAGCCCTCCTATACCCCCAGATTCTGGGCTAAGCCCTTGCCAGGCGCCACGCCTTTAAGCTCCTTCTTGTGCTCAGCACAGGGTCTGTTGGCTAGAGGACAACGGGGTGGCTGGGAGACACAAGGCCAATGGAAGTCTGCTCCAATGCTAAGAGGGCTGCCGGCCAACTCCTTGAACAGGCAGCTCCGTGAGGACAAAACCGGGCACCTTGAACCAAAAGCACGTAAGGCAGATACATGAATGGAGGCGTTCCTATGAGCTCTCCCACGTGGCCTCCATCCACCCTCCCGCCGTCCCCTCTGCTCAGAGTGGGACCTGGACTCCTGGGCAACAAATTTGTGTGGCTGCCAGGGGTCTCCGAGCACCAGGGCTGAAAATCAACAACTTGGGCTTCCAAGTTAGGGGACCTGTGTTCTGGTCCAGCTCCTGTGAACTCTGAGCCTCCTTTTCTCATTTGAGTGTAAGCTGTACCCGGGCACAATCCCTGAGTGTCTTGATCAAACTATGTGGGACAGACACTGACACACAGTTGTTGTTTGCAATTCCTGGTGATCCCATGTGTGCTGAGTAGAACTCTTCCATAGGGTTTTCAAGGCTGCGGCCTTTCAGAAGCAGATTCAGGGCTTTTTTCCAAGGTGCCGCTGGGTGGGTTGGAACCATCAACCTTTTGCCTAGTAGTCAAGTGCTTAACCATTTGCACCCCCCAGGGACTCCTTGACACATAGTAGATGCCCCAAATTTTTTGAATAAATAAGTAAATCTGGAAAATGTAAATAATAAAGCTTACACCCCCACTAAGGAGCCCTGGTAGTGCAATGTTTAAAGTGACTGACTGCTAACCAAAATATCAGAGGTTCAAAACCACCAGCAGCTCTGTGAGAGAAACATGTGGTAGTCTGCTTCTGCAGAGATTTACAGCCTTGGAAATCCTATGGGGTTGCTATGAATTGGAATCGACTGGGTTTGGGCTACGCCCCCACTGGCAAACAGTAGGTACTCAGTAAGTTAGTTCAGCTCTTTTTTATTAAAAGGAAGACATATGGAAACCAGACCAAGTGTCTGTGGGCCCTTGTCAGTCCTTGGCACAGCCACAATGCTGGTTCAGGGAAACTGAGAAAGGCCAGGAGCCAGAAAGGGGTGGAGGGCAGCACAGATTCTGTAACCCCAAAATAAACTGCTGGGAAGAGGTGGAGCAGGCCCTGGACTGAGTTTCAGGGGACATAGGTCCAATTCAGGCTCTGTCACTAGCTCACTCCCAAACCTCAGTCTCCTCATTGATAAAAGAGGGGTGACAGTTCCCACCTGACTTCCATCCCCTGAGACAGGTGAGCTTAAAAATGGAAGGTTGTTGTGAAGGGAAGGGGCACTTCTGACTCACCCTAGGGCTTTTTCAACCAGAATCACTGTTAGTAAGAGAAAGAGATGCTGCGAGAAGCCCTGCCCTATCCAAGGGCTGTTATTATCATCTGTTCTGGGAACCTGAAGCTAATCACACCACGTTACCTCACAGAACAGCCAATAGCCAGTGGGCCACAATAACCAATTGTCGATGTTTTACAGTGTGCTGGAGTAAATGCTACATTGTTCCAAGTTACAATTCCAACCTGTAACAGCTGGAGATGTTAGCAAGTGTCAGTTCTCAGTGCAGCCAATTTCCTAAAGCACCTTACAGTGTTTTGAAAACAAATATCTGTGAGGTAAGTACATACATCAGCCTTATATTTTATATTATATTGTTATGTTATGTTATATCCTATTATATCATCCTATCTTATATCATCTTATATTGTCTTATTCTATGTTATGTTATGTTAGGTATGGTATGGTACGGTACAGTACAGTACGGTATGGTATGGTACATGTAAGGAGGCAAGGCACAGAGATGGTAAATAACTTTCCCAAAAGCACGTAGAACTTGGATTGAAACTTAGGCAGTCTGGATAGGAGGCCTCCCCGTAACCACAGCAACATACTTGTAGGCAAGTGTTCAGCACCCACCTGGCCAGTGTGCTGTAGCTGGTTGGACAGCCAAGATGTGAGTAAAAAAATAGCTGCTGCTGAATGGTGGAGGGAAGAGCTGTGAACAATTCCCCACTGTGGCGGAAACACACAGCTCAGCCTGATACTCTGCAGACATGGCCCAGAGCTGAAACTGCCATTCAGGCCATTCTGTGGCCTTGTGAGCAAAGCCGTCTCATGACATCTGCTCCTGACCTACAGCCCTTGGTAAACAGAGCCACCCAGCACGCCCCACTTGGCTCTGGGACTGTATGTTGATGTATCCGTCTCCCCATTAGGCTGTGACCCTTGAGGGCAGAAGCTGTGTCTCAACCACTCTGTATTCCTGGGACTGGAACACAGGTGGTATGAAGGAGGAGGGCAGTGCTACTTGCTGAAGCAATAAGCACAACGCTGACATTCTTGGAAAGGTAGGGCTGGCTCTCAGGGGTCAGGGCCAGGGTACAGAGGTACCAGAACTGACCTGAACCTGAGCCTGACTCCAGACCTCAGACTGCAGGACCAAGTCTCGTAACATGATGGAGCACCCCAAGGAGTTAAGAAAAAGGTCTTTGATCCTTTTGAGTTAATTTCTGTATATATTAAACAAACAAACAAAAAATTGCCTTCAAGTTGATTCTGACTCATAGTGACCCTACAGGACAGAGTAGTATGCCCTCATACAGTTTCCAAAGCTGTAATCTTTACAGAAGCAGACTGCCACATCATTCTCCCATAGAGCAGCTGGTGAGTTTGAACCACTGACCTTTCAGTTAGCAGCTGAGCACTTAACCACTGTGCCACCAATGCTCCTTATTTTTTGCATATTGTGATTGTAATTGATTTTTGATGAGAGAGCCAAGATGACTAAATGAGGAAAGAATAGTCTTTTGAAAAAATAATACTCTGAATAACAAATGGGACAGCTAGATAAAAAAAAAAAAAAAGATAGTCACATGTAAAAGAATGAAGTTGGGCCTCCTACTTCACACCATATACAAACATTAGCTCAAAAGGATCAAAGACCTAAAGAGCAAAAACTATGAAACTCATAAAAAGAAAATGTAAAGCTTCATGACTTTGGATTGGGCAATGGTTTCTTAAATATGACACCAAAAACATAAGCAACAAAAGACAAAAGCGATAAGCATCAAAATTAAAAACTTTTGTGCTTCAAAGGACACCATCAAGAAAGTGAAAAGACAACCCACAGAACAGGAGAACATTTTTGCACATCACATATCTGATAAGGAACTTGTGTCTAGAATATATTAAAAAAAAAAAACTCTTACAACTCAATAATAAAAAGACAAATAACCTAATCAAAAAATGGGCAAAGGATCTGAATAGGCATTTCTCCAAAGAAGATATACAAATGTCC
The DNA here is from genome assembly GCF_030014295.1 of Loxodonta africana. Classification (NCBI taxonomy): domain Eukaryota; kingdom Metazoa; phylum Chordata; class Mammalia; order Proboscidea; family Elephantidae; genus Loxodonta; species Loxodonta africana. The sequence goes on from NC_087351.1 coordinate 108,624,797, forward strand.
AATAAGTACATGAAAAGATGTTTAACATCATCAGTTATCAGGGAAATGCAAAACCATCAAAACCACAATAAGATACCACTTTACACCCTCTAGGATGGGTAGAATCAAGAAGTTAGATAGAAGGCAGAGCCAACATGGCACTACAGACAGAAGCACCATGCAGTCCCTCCACAGCGAAGACCTGAAAAACTAAGTAAGAGAGACAAACATCAATCCTGGAACCCTAAGCGTCAAATAAAGAGATAAAGAACTCAACCAAGCATCAGAAAGAATAAAAAATTGACAGAAAACAGAGAGCGAGGAGAGATATGGAGTGGAGGTCCCCTATCAGCGAACACAACACGCACTCGCCATCTTGGACTCCTTTCAGAGATCGGTGGCCAGGGAGTACAGGAAAGCAGCTTCACGGAGCTCCCAGCAGGAGACAGAGCATCCGTTGAACCTGCCCTGCTGCACCATAGCTGAGCGACTGGCCTTGTCCATTGGACAAGATGGTGAGAAGTGTCGTGCCCACAGACGAGCAAACAACAAAGATGGCATGGTCCACCTGCTCAGACATAACCAAATAAAACAAAAAAGCAGGATGAATCAAACAAATCCACAAATAATAAATGACGAAAATAACTACTGAATGTCCCAAAGACAGTACAAAATATCAAAACATATTAAAAAAAGGAACAGGATGATTCCAGTAGGCATCCAAAATAAAACACCAGACGACTTTCCACTTGAAGACGCTGGAACCACCTGGTCAAACCCGCTGCTGTTGAGTCAATTCCAACTCATAGCAACCCTAAAGGACAGAGTAGAACTGCCCCACAGAGTTTCCAAGGAGTGCCTGGTGGATTTGAACTGCCAACCTTTTGGTTAGCAGCCATACCACTTAACCACTACACCACCAGGGTTTCCATTAAACTACCTGAGAGGGAATTCAAATCTCTAATATTCAGAGCTATCCATGAGTTGAAGGAAAAAGCAGATAAAAATGAGGAAAAAAGAGAGAAAATCAGGGAAAACGCAGATAAATTCATAGAAAAGACAAAACAAGGGAAGAACTTAGGAAAATGATACAGAAAAAAAAATGTTGAAATAAATTCACAACTAGAAATCATACAAAAACAGCAATTAGAAATCTAAAAGATAAACAATACGACTTCAGAAATGGACAGTGTTATAGAAGGCCTGAAGAACAGGTTTGAAACAATGGAAGACAGGATCAGCAAAATTGAAGACAAATACTTGGATACCACTTTGTTTGAGGAAAAATCAGAAAAAAGAATGAGGAAAAATGAAGAGACTCTGAAAATGATTTGGGATACAATCAAAAGCAAAAATTTGTGAGTGACCGAAGTTCTAGAACAGGCAGAGAAAACAGAAAACATAGACAGGATCATTGAAGAACTGCTGACAGAAAACTTCCCTAATATCCTGAAAGATGAAATGCTTATCATCCAAGAAGCTCAACAAACCCCACATAGGATAGACCCCAAAAGAAAATCACCAGGGCATATCATAACCACACTTGCTAAAACCAAAGACAAAGAAAGAATCCTGAGAGCAGTTTGAGAAAAATGAAAAATCACATTCAGAAAAATGAAAAGTCAACCAATAGCTGCAAAGTACACAATAAGATTAAATTCTGATTACTCAGCAGAAACCATGCAGCAAAGAAGCCAAAGGGATGACATATATAAAACCCTGAAAGAAAAAATTGCCAACCAAGAATAACATATCCTGCAAAACCCTTGTTCAAATATGATGGTGAAATTAGGACATTTCCAGATAAGTAGAAATTAAGGGAATATGTAAAAATCAAACCAAACTTACAAGAATTACTAAAAGAAGTCCTTTGGTTTGAGAACAAACAACATCAGACAACAGCCTGAATCTAGGACACAAAACCACACCAGCCAGATATCAACCTAGGAAATGAACTCTCAAGGATTAATGAAAAGTAAAAGATTTACAACAGGGAACCAGAGAGGTTAATCTGTAAATGACAACAACGTCAGAACAATAAAAGAGGGAATAACTGTAGGTATAGAACTTTCTAATGGAGAGGAAGGCAAGGTAATACCAAATAATAAAAGACTGATATGGATAAATTCCAAGGTAACCACAAAGAAAGTTAACAACACTACTGATCAAAATAAAGAAGAAAAGCATGAAGTCACAGTAAACACAAAATCTACAAAAGAAAAAAAAAAAATCCACCAACAAAAGGAATTCAGCATATGAGAGTAAAAGAACAAAGAAAACGTAAGCACCAAAAAAAAAAAAAAAAACTACAAAATGACAGCAATAAACTCACACTTGTCAATAATTACACTCAACTTAAATGGCCTAAATGCACTCATAAACAGATACAGAGTGACAGAATGGATTTAAAAAAAAAAAAAAAACAGGATCCATCAATATGCTGTCTACAAGAAACATACCTTAGAAACAAAGAAATAAATTCATTAAAAATCAAAGGATGGAGAAAAATATATCAAGCAAATGGCTACCAAAAAAGAGCAGGAGTGGCAAACTAATCTCAGACAAAATAGACTTTAAAACAAAATCCATCATAAAAGACAAAGAGGGGCATTATATAATGATTAAAATATTATGATCCATCGTAAAGACATAATCATAATAAAAATCTACGCACCCAATGACAGGGCTCCAAAGTACATAAAACAAACCCTAACAGCACTGAAAAGAGAGAGCGACAGTTCCACAATAATAGTAGGTGACTTCATACTCCCCCCTCAGTAAAGGACAGAACATCTAGAAAGAATCTCAAGAGAAGATCTAAAGGACACAATCAGCCAACTTGAACTCATTAACATATATAGAACACTCCACCCAACAGCTGCAAAGTGCACATTCTTCTCCAATGCACACAGAACATTCTCCAGAATAGACCACATCTCAGGCCACAGAGCAACCCTCAACAAAATCCAAAACACTGAGATAATACAAAGTATCTTCTCTGATCACGACACCATTAAAGTAGAAATTAACGACAGGAAAAGCAAGGGAAAAAAAAATCAATGACATGGAAACTGAATAACACTCTTCTTAAAAACCACTGGTTACAGAAGAAATCAAAGATGGAATAAAAAAAAAACTCCTAGAATCAAATGAGAATGACAACACATCATACCAAAGCATTTGGGACACAGCATAGGCAGTGCTCAGAGGTCAATTAATAGCAATAGATGCACACATCAAAAAAGATGAAAGGGATAAAATCAAAACATTAGCTACACGACTCGAACCAATACAAAGAGAACAGCAAAAGAAGCCCACAGCCACCAGAAGAAAGGAAATAATAAAGATCAGAGCAGAAATAAATGAAATAGAGAAGAGAAAAACAATAGAATTAGCAAAACCAAAAGTTGGTTCTCTGAAAGGATCAACAAAAGCAACAAACCACTGGCCAAATAGAAGAAAAACAGGAGAGAACACAAATAACCCAAATGAGAAATGAAATGGGGGACATTACAACAGACCCAACGGAAATAAAAAGGATCATAACAAAGTACTACAAAAAACTACACTCTAACAAATTTGAAAACCTAGAGGAAATACACAAATTTCTAGAAACACTATCTACCCCAAATAACACAAAATGATGTTGAAAATCTGAACACATCCTTAAAAAGAGAAAAAGCCATTGAAAAAGTAAAAAAAAAAAAAAAAAAACTCCCAATCAAAAAAAAAGCCCTGGCCCAGATGGCTTCACTGGAGAATTCTACCAAACATTCAGAGAAGAGCTTGCGCCAGTACTACTCAAACTATTTCAGAACATAGAAGAGGAAGTGATACTTCCAAATTCATTCTATGAAGCCAGGAAAACCCTGATACCAAAACCAGGCAGATACCAAAAAAAAGAAAGAAAGAAAATTACAGACTGATATCTCTCATGAATATAGATGCAAAAATTCTCAACAAAATCTAGCCAATAGAATCCAGCATCATATCAAAAAAATAATACACTACAACCAAGTAGGATTCATACCAGGTATACAAGGATGGTTCAACATTAGAAAATCAATCAACGTAATCCACCACAGAAATAAAAGGAAAGAAAAGAATCACATGATCATCTCAGTTGACGCAGAAAAGGCATTTGACGAAGTCCAACACCCATTCGTGATAAAAACTGTCAATAAACTAGGTATAGAAAGGAAATTCCTCAACATAATAAAAGATATCCAAACAAAATCAACAGCCATCATCATTCTTAATGGAGAGAGGCTGAAAACATTTCCCCTGAGGACAGTAATAGGACAAGGATGCCCTTTATTACCAATCCCTATTTAACATTGTGCTGGAAGTCCTACCTAGAGCAATAAGTCAAGAAAAAGAAATAAAGGGCATCCAAATTGGTAAGGAAGAAGTAAAACTGTCCTTATTTGGGGATGATATGATACTATACTATACACAGAAAACCCCAAAGACCACGAGAAAACTACTGGAACTAATAGAAAGATTCAGCACAGTAGCAGGACACAAGGTAAATACACGAAAATCAGCTGGATTCCTACATACCAACAGAGAGAATGACAAAAAGGATATCGGGAAAACAATACCATTTCTAATAGCTCCTAAAAAAATAAAATATTTAGGAATAAATCTAACCAGGGATGTAAAATACCTATACAAAGAAAACTACAAAACATACTGCGAGAAACTAAAAGAGATCTACATAAACGGAAAAACATATCATGCTCGTGGACAGGTAGACTCAGTGCTGTGAAAATGACAATTCTACCGCAGCAATCCACAAATACAGTGCAATCCCAGTCCAAATACCAACAACATTCTATAAAGAGATGGAAAATCTAATCATTAATTTTATATGGAAAGCCTAGAGGCCCTGGGTAAGTAAAGCACTGTTGAAGAAGAAGAATAAAGTAGGAGGACTCGCATTACCAGACCTCAGCTACGGTGATCAAAACAGCCTCGTACTGGTACAACGACGGCTACATTGACCAACGGAACAGAATTGAGAACCCAGATGTAAATCCATCCACCCATGGTCACCTGATCTTCGACAAGGACCCAAAATCCATCAAATGGGGAAAAGACAGCCATGTTGTTAACAAATGGTGCTGGCAAAATTGGATGTCCATCTGCAAAAAAATGATAAACAGGACCCATACCTCACACCATGCACAAAAACTAATCCAAAATGAATCAAAGACCTAAATATAAAGCCCAAAACTCTAAAGGTCATAGAAGGAAAAATAAGGTCATGCTAAAAGCCCTAATACATGGCACTAACAGGATACAAACCATAACTAACAACACACAAACTCCAAAGATAAGCTAGGTAACTGGGATCTTCTAAAAATTAAACATGCTTATCAAAAGGCTTCACCGAATAAGTAAAGAGAACCTACAGACTGGGAAAAAATTTGTGGCTGACAAATCCAACAAAGGCCTAATTTCTAAAATCTACAGGAAAAGCCAACACCTCTACAACAAAAAGACAAATAATCCAATTAAAAAATGAGCAAAGGAAATGGACGCTTCACCAAAAAAGACATTCAAGTGGCTAACAGACACACGAGGAAATGCTCACTAGCCATTAGAGAAATGCAAACCAAAGCCACAGTGAGATACCATCTCACCGCAGCATGACTGGCAGAAATAAAAAAAAAAACGAAAATAACAAACGTTGCAGAGGCTGTGGGAAGCTTGGAACTCTTACGCACTGCTGGTGGGAATGCAAAATGAGACAACCATTTTGGAAGATGATATGGCGCTTCCTTAGAAAGCTAGAAAGAGAAAACATAGAAACACCGTATGATCCAGCAATCCCACTCTAGGAATATAACCTAGAGAAATAAATAGGCATATGCACGCCCATGTTCACTGCAGCACTGTTCACAATAGCAAAAAGATGGAAATGACCTAGACACCCATCAACAGGTGAATGGACAAACAAACTATGGCACACACACACAATGGGGTGCTACGCAACGCTAAAGAACAACGATGAATCTGTGAAGCATCTTATGACGTGGATACATCTGGAGGGCATCATGCTGAAATAAGGCAATCCCAAAAGGACAAATATTTTATGAGACTGCTACCATGAAAACGCTTACATACAAAAAGAAATGACCTTTGATGGTTACAAGGGAGGGGAGGGATGGGTATGGGAAAACACTAACTAGACGATAGATAAGTGGTAACTTCAGTGAAGGGTAAATAAAGATATATATAAAAAAAGGGTAAATAAAGATATAAGGAGTAAAAAAAAGAAAAAAGTCAGACAAGTGTTGATAAGGATGTGGAGAAATGTCAAATGTCACGGCCACTTTGGAAAACCAGTCTGGCAGTTCCTCAAATGATTACCACAGGACCCAGCAATTCCATTCCCAGGTGTGTATGCAAGACAAATAAAAACATAGGCCCATTCGAAGACTTCTGCATGAATGTCCATAACAGTCAAAAAGGAGAAACAACCCAAATTTCTATCAAGAGATGAATGAACACGTAAAATGTGATATTTCTATGCAGTGGAATATTATTTGGCAAAAAAAGAAGTGAAGTATTGATACATGCCACAGCATGGATGAACCTTGAAAACATGCTGAGTGAAAGAAGCCAGTCACAAAGGACCCCATATTATATGATTCCATTTATATGAAATGTCCAGAACAGCAGACCTCTAAAAACAGAAAGTAGATTAGTAGTTGTCCAGGGTTGGATGACCAGGAGATGGGGGTGGGGGAGGACTGATCAGGGGAGCAGGGTTTCTTTAAATGATTAAAATGTTCTAAAGCTGATTGTGGTGATGTTTGCTGACCCTGAATATACTAAAAACCAATGAATTGTACACTTTAAATGGGTGATCTGTATGGTATGTGAATTATACCACAATAAAGCCGCTAAAAAAAAAAAATCAGAAACTCAAGACTAGGAGGGACATTCAAACTGATCAAATCCAACCACCCATCTATGCTTGAATTTCCTTAAAATCATACCCACCAAAAGTCTCCCGAGACTCTTGCACACCTCCAGTTACGGGTGGCTCACTACCTACTCCAGACAGCCTATTCTATGGTGCCATAGCTCAAGCAAGAAGAAAGTTCTTCCTTGGAGCCAAACCTATACCTTACCAATGGTGTGCTCTTGCAAAGGAGGCTGAGGGACTGCTTTAGACCTTGTTTTACTTTTTCAAAACGGAGAACATTATCTTCCATTGACTGAGCAGGTATTAGACACCAGTCAACATGCTCCATCTTTTCCTGGCACTCATTACCTTGCTTGATCCCTAAGGCAACCTTGTAAGGTGGATACCACCACGCCCATTTCAGAGATAAGGAAATCGAGGCTAAAAGAGGTGAAATAACTGCCTTTAAAATCTCAGAATTAGCCACTGTTATTGCCCAAGTGGCAGAGCTGGGATTGAACCAGGTCTATCAGGCCTCAGAGCTGCAGCTGACCCAGCCTCTTTAGTCAGGCTATGTGAGAGCCTAACACCATTTCTGCATCCAAACTGATCCCTGGGCACAATCCCAAGCATTATACAAGCAGCATGATTTTTTTTTTTTTCTCTCAAATTGGACAGTGAAAGAGAAAGTGAACTCTGCCTCCCAAAAGAGACACGGAGTGCAGCCCAACAGGGTGGGTAAAGGGCTGCCCGGCAGGCAGGAGGTCTGGCCTCCAGTGCCAGCATCACCATGGAAGCCAGGTGTCCCCGGGCAGGTCTCAGGGGAGATTAAAGCTAAGTGACATCCTTGTAGGTATCTAAATCACCTTGGAGGCCAGGGTTCTCCACCCAGGGGCTCATCATTTGGTGTTTGGAATGACATCTTGTGAAGGACGAATGCTCCCCCTCTGAGAAGCTGCTCAACTCAGTGCAACAACACTTGCTGAGCTGATGATACTCTTTATATCTGAGAGGCAGGTATAATATCCTCCTCCACGTTACAGATGAGGACGCTGAAAAGTTCTGTACCTGCCCAAGGTATCAGAACTAACACATGGTGACAAGGGCTCAAATCTAAAACCATTTCCCTTCAACATCCAGATGTGCTCAGGGCTGTGCCAGCTCGGGATGGCAGGTTACAAAGTTCCTGGTCTCCAGGACAGACGAAGACTCTGGAACCCTGGGTGAGAACCCTACGGAAGCCAAAATTGGGAAAGGGTTGTACCGGTCATTCCAGAAGCTTCTGGAACCTGGATGTCTTAGTCTCCTAGTGCCGCGTAACAGAAATACCACAAGTGGGTGGCTTTAAAGAACAGAAATTGGTTTCCTTACAGTTCTGGAGGCTAGAAGTCCAGATTCAGGGCGTAGCTCTAGGGGGAGGTCTACTCTTTGTCTCTTTCAGCATCTAGTAGCTGCTGCAGTCCGTGAAGGTCCTGGGTTTGCAGATGCCACCGCCACGTATGTCTGCTCATATGCTGTCCTTCCCCTTTATGTGCCTCGGGGTCCATTCTGCTCTTTTTCTAACACAGAAGTGATTAGGTTTAAGACCCACCCTACTCTGGTATGGCTTCATTAAGTTAACAAAAGAAAACCCTATTTCCAAACAGGGTCATATCTATAAATACTTGGGCTAGGATTTCAACACATACATTTTGGGGACACAATTCAACCTACAATGCTGGAGAATGGAACAATGATTCTGATTAAGGGATCCGTGGAGGGGCTCACGGAGCAGGGAAGGAATGCCTGACTGAGACGAGACGGATGAGCAGGGTCTGGATAAGGTGAGAAGCAGGGAAGGGTGTAACAAGCAGATACAGCAGCATGAGCAAAGGCTTGGAGGTGGGAAAGTATAAGGCCGAGTTCAGGCTGCAGAGTGGGCATGTGACGAGCTAACAAGGGGGGCCGGAAGGAACAGTGCCGGGGGGCAGGTCCGGTGACTTGGATAGCATGGGAATCAAAAAGGTGTGTGGATTTTAGTCTGTGGGCAATAGGGAGCCAGTGAGGGTCTGTGAGCAAGAGAGTGGCATGGCCCACTCAGTCAAAGGCCCCACAGGCAGCTGGGGCAGCATCTGACCAACTGCCTGGAAACAGCGTCAGACAGAACAGGCTCTTAACAATCCATCGCAAGCTAGACCACACCCTAGGAAATGCCTCCTAAAATGCCTTTTAGCTCTAAGGCATCCTTTTTATTGTAAATCTGCTCTTCAAAACGGAGAACAAGTTCAAGTAGAAAAATCTTTTCTCAAGAACTGATTGAACTTACAAACATCTGCTGAGCTACGGTGAGCAGCCTCCATGCCTCCCAAATGGGGTTTCCGAAGCCTGTCCTCACAGGCCTTCCCCCAGCAACACACCCCCAGGAAACACACCTTGGCACCAGCACTGTTCAACAGGTGTTCAAATGTCCTGGGGCGGCTGGGCGGCTTAAAACAACAGAAGTGTATTCTCTCACAGTTCTGGAGGCCAGGAGTCCTATAGGCTATGGTCTTCATTTCTTAGTGCTGCCGTTAACAGAAATACCACACGGGGATAGTTTTAAAGAACAGATATGTATTTTCTCACAGTTTAGGAGGACAGAAGTTTCAATTCAGGGCTCCAGCTCTAGCATAAGGCTTGCTGTCAGCTCTGGAGAAAATCCTTGTCTTATCTCCTCTGGCACTCTAGGTATTCCTTAGAGACCTGCATGCGGCATCAATCTTTCCCCCACTCGTGCTTGCTTCTCTGTGTCTCACCTGCCCTTTTCATATCTCAGAAGTCACTGGTTTAAAACACACCCTCTGATGATCCTACGACCTCATTAATAGAACATAGAAAGCCCTACTCCCAAATGGGATTACACCCATAAGTATAGGAGTTAGGGTCCTACACATATTTGAGGGACACGATTCAGTCTGGAACAGCCGAAGTGATTGCTTCTGAGGGCTCCTAGGGAGAATTCTCCCATGTTTCTCCTGGCTTCTGGTGACCATCAGCGCTCCTTGGCTCGTGGCTGCATCACTCCCATCTCTGCCTCTGTCTTCATATGGCCATCTTCCCTTTGTGTCTGTCTGTCTCTCCTCTCGTCTTTTACATGGACCCACCCTAGCCTTCTATGACCTCATGTGAACTTAACTGATAACATTTGAAAAGACCCTATTTCCAAGCGAGGTGATGTTCACAGGTATTTGGGGGCGGGGGGCAAGGGGTAGAAACTTTAACATGTCTTTTTCAGAAACACAGTCCATAACAACAGGTAACATGTCTCCTGCCTGCCCCTACCCCATCCCCCACCCTGGGGGTTTCTCTGTGGCCATGTGATTGCCCCAATGGGCATGAAGGCCACTCATGGGCCTTGACCTTTGAATGCCAGAGGAGGCTCTGTGGGTTGGGTCAATGCCACCAACTTTCAATGACAAAGTCCCCATGTGTGAGGCCATGGACTGTGTGCGAGGCACTGGGCAGACACTGTGCATCCATTACTGCACTGAAGACCACCATCAACCACCAAGGCAGGTGTGGTGGCTCCCCGTTACAAATTAGGAAACAGGCTTGGAGAAGGCCAGTCTCCTGCCTACGTGGGCAGCTGCTAACAAAGGTGCAGAGTTGGAAGCAGGCCCAGGCTGTGTGCTCCGGCGCCCGTGCCATGCTGCAAAACGGCCAGTGAAATGAGGAAGTGAGTCAGGAAGGCAGAAGGGGGCTCCTTTCTGAGTCAGAGCCACAGGATTTCCCATCATACACCTATCTGATGGCAGAGCAGGCAGGATGGGGGGTACCCCACGGGCTCCAGCTGCTGGAGAGTCCCAGCCCAGGCCAGGGCCTCTGGCGAGCATGCCAGGGCAGGACAAGCTTGAGAGGAACACAAGGCTCCAGGTTATTGCTGGGGGGCCTGAAGATGCCTCCTCAGTAGGTCTTGAAATGAATCAAACAGAGCAGCCCACACAGGGGCTCTGGCCAAGCTGTGGGGCCTAGGCCCCAGTTCCAGGAACTGACGGGGCTGAGCAAACCCCCCACCCACCCCTTCGCTCTCACTCCGCCTCTTCACACCTCCTCCCTGCACCCAGACAGGCTGTGAGGATGAAAGGCATATCCTCAAGGGACCCAGAGAACAAGCAGGGTCAGGCTGGGCTCATGTCCCATTCACCTGAGGACCAAAGTATGGGGTCACAGAATTAATTGACTGAGGGACAAATTGTATTTCAACACCGACTCTGAACCATATGCGGTGGTTAGCCCTGAAGATCACAGACAGAACGGAGCAGACGAGACTTGTTGCCCTGATAAAGCTCCAACTCACAGCTCAAAGTCCCCCCTTTCTCTGCTGGAAAATGGCTGTGGCATCCGGAGCACTCTCAACACCTTGGACTCCCACACAGCGCCCCCCCATCCCCACCATCTCTATATGGGCCTTGTTGACAGGAGGCCTTCTAGTACTCACCAACTCACAAACGTCCCGTGGGAAGCGTTCACTAAATTCGCTTTGCAAAATGTCTCTGGGGACCAGGGATTCTAACTACAGCCTCAGAACACACACTGGGGCCTCGGGCTGGGCTGTGAGGGCCCCATAAAAAAAAAAAAAAAAAAAATTTTTTTCCCCCCTGAAATCTTACCCAGCATTTTGTGCAAATGCTGGGTCCCCTGGTGGGAAGGTCTTCTGTTCTCCTCAGCTTCCCAAGGCCCTCAATCCCAGGAAGGCTAAGAACCCTTCATACTGAGCACACCAAGGACCCCCGGCTCAACCGCCGACTGTTGTCTGGCGTTCAAATAGTATTTTCCGGACCAAGAGCCATGAGTTTCTCAGTCCTCTGCACTTTCTCTTCATTTCCACTACCAGCATCAGCAGCTAATAACTGAAAGGTTGGCAGTTCAAGTCCGCTCAAAAGAGCCTCCGAAGAAAAGCCTGGTGATCTACTTCCAAAATATCAGCCATTGAAAACCCTCAGGAGCACAGTTCTACTCAGACACATATGAGGTTGCCATGAGTTGGTGTCAACTCCACAGCGACCTTTTTTTTTTTTCTTTTTTCTTTCACAAAGAAACAAAGTTTGGGGTCACTTGAGCTGACTGGCTGTGTAACAAGGAGGGGCAGAGGAAAGCCACATCTGGGTGACATGGGACTACGGGCTGGACCAGGCAGGGCGGGACTCAGCCGAGGAGCCTCTGCTCCGGCCGCCACCCTGGCTCCCACCCTCACACAGAGTGACTCACAAGGCAGCATTTCCTGGGACACTCCTAGGGGCCCTTGAGAGCACAGACTCACAGCCAGCCTGCCTCGACTCAAACCCCGCCTTTGCTGCTGGAAACCAAGTGAGTTAGCGCCTCTGGGGCTTGGCTTTCTCAGCTGTAAAATGTGGAGAACTGAGCTGGTATTTGTAAAGCGCTGAGAACACTGGCACACAGTAGGTGCTACATAAGTATTGGTTAAACAAATGATTTTGTTGTCAGGTGCTATTCCGACTCACAGCGACTCCGTGTACAACAGAACCAAACGCGGCCCGGTCCTGCGCCTCCTCACAATCATTGCTCTGTTTGAGCCCGTTGTTGCAGCCACCGTGTCAATCCATCTCCTTGAGGGTCTTCCTCTTTTTTCCTGACCTCTACTTTACCAAGCATGATGTCCTTTTCCAGGGACTGGTCCGTCCTGACAGCATGTCCAAAGTATGTGATGAAGTCTCGCCATCCTCCCTTCTAAGGAGCACTCAGCCTATATTTCTTCCAGAGAGACTCTCTTTGTTCTTCTGGCAGCCCATGGTACATCCAATATTTTTCACCAGCACCACAATTCAAATGCGTCAGTTCTTCTTTGGTCTTCCTTATTCATTGTCCAGCTTTCACGCGCATATGAGGTGACTGACAACACCATGGCTTGGGTCAGGCACACCTTAGTCCTCAAAGTGACAACTTTGCTTTTTAACACTTTAAAGAGATCTTTTGCAACAGATTTGCCCAATGGTTTCTTGACTGCTGCTTCCATGGGCATTGATTGTGGATCCAAGTAAAATGAAAATCCTTGACAACTTCAATGTTTTCTGTTTTTCATGATGCTGCTTACTAGCCCAGTTGTGAGGATTTTTGTTTTCTTTATGTTGAGGTGTAATCCATGCTGAAGGCTGTGGGCTTTGATCTTCATCAGTAAGTGCTTCAAGTCCTCTTCACTTTCAGCAAGCAAGGTTGTGTCATCTGCATAACGCAGGTTGTTAATGAGTCTTCCTCCAATCCTGATGCCGCATTCTTCTTCCCATAGTCCAGCTCCTGGATTATTTGCTCATCATGCAGATTGAATAGGTATGGTGAAAGGATACAACCCTGACACACACCTTTCCTGACTTTAAACTACACAGTACTCCCTTGTTCTATTCGAGTGGCTGCTTCTTGGTCTGGAATTCTCATTTTTTGCAATGTTATCCATAATTTGTTATGATCCACACAACCAAATGCCTTTGCATAGTCAATAAACACAGGTAAACATCTTTCTGGTATTCTCTGCTTTCAGCCAGGATCCATCTGACATCAGCAATGATATCCCTCTTCCAGGTCGTCTTCTGAATCCGGCTTGAATTTCTGGCAGTTCCCTGCTGACGTACTGCTACAACCAGTTTTGAATTATTTTGAGCATAATTTCACTTGCGTTTAGTATTAATGATATTACTTGATAATTTCCACATTCTGTTGAACCACCTTTTTTCGGAATGGGCGCAAATACAAATTTCTTTCAGTCAGTTGGCCAGGAAGCTGTCTTCCAAATTTCTTGGCATAGACGAGTGAGCACCTCCAGTGTTGCATCTGTTTGTTGGAACATCTCCATAGGTATTCTGTCAATCCCTGGAGACTGGATTTTCACCAGTGCCTCCACTGTAGTTCAGACTTCTTCCTTCAGCATCTTTTTTCAGTTCTTGGCCACATGCCACCTTCTGAAATGGTTGAACGTTGACTAGTTCTTTTCGGTACAGTGACTCAGTGTATTCCTTCTGTCTTCTTTTGATGCTTCCTGCATCAGTCAACATTTTCCCCACAGAATCCAACAGTATTTCAACTCAAGGCTTGAATTTTTTTCTTTATAAATTATAAGTTTGTAAACGTAAGAGTGCTACTGAGGAAAAAAAAAAAAAAAACACAAACACAATATAACCATCCAACAAAAAGGAAACGGTTGAGGAAGGTTTGTGACATCCACTTCATGGAATTTTCTGGGCCATTTACAATGAGAAACGTGATGATGAACACCCTAACAATGCTGTGGCAGAAAAGAAAAACACTGTGCTGCAAAGCTCTACATGCTGTAGAGCAGGGGTCGGTAGACTTTCTCTGGAAAGCGCCAGATGGTAAACAGGTTAGGCTTTGAAGGCCAAACTGCACTATTGCAGCCACTCAACCCTACTGCTGTCATGGGAAAACAGCCGTGGATGATAGGTACACAAGTGGGTGTGGCTGTTTCCCAGTAAAACTTTATTTACAAAAACAGGTGGCATCTGGCCAGTAGACTGCAGTTCACCGACCCCCTGCTGTAGAAATTATGCAAAACCTCCATTAAAAAAGAAGAAGATAGAGACCGAAAGGGAACAGAAAAAAAAAAGTAAAAAAACTGACAGAGTGCTGAAATCACCAGTATATTTTTAAAAGTTGAATTTCCTTAAGATGGCATTAACAGCTTTAAAAAAAGTCTTACCAAAAAAAAAAAAAGGACTTAAAAGTTACCTGAATCCTAGTAACAAACGAAAAGATTGCACAGCTACATCTGATTTTGGGAATAAGTTAAAAATGAGTATCAGCCCAGCATTCACACTAGGGTATAAAGAAAAGTGTAGAAAGGACTGAAGTACGGACACTCTGGGACAGAACACCGGCTTCAACATCCACTAGCTGTGTGACCTCGGGCAAGTTTATTAGCCTATCTGTGCTTCAGCTTCCTTGCTTGTAAAATGGCACCTACAAGCACACAAAGAGCCTGGTACCGAGCCTGGGCCACAGTAGGCCCTCCGTACAAAGCTGCCATCTCTGGGTCCCACGCGGAGCCTGGCTCCTGCTGACGCTGCGTCTGGTCTGTGGCAGGGCTGGGAACAAAGCAGACTCCAAAGTCCTCCGGGCTTTACTTTCCAGCGAATAAAAATATCCTCCTGTGGCTTTCAGGTTTGGTTTATAAAATGACAAAGAACCACCTGAACCTCGTTTTTAATGCAATCAACAGCCCCCAGCTATGGGGAAACAGCCCGCGAAAAGGCAGGGTTTGGCCTAACCGGGAGTTCTCAGAAGGAGCCCCGGCGGTGCAGTGGTTAAGCACTTGATTGCTAACTGAAAGCTCTGTGTTTCAAATCCACCAGCTGCTCTGGGAGAGAAAGATGTGGAGGCCTGCTTCTGGAAGGATTACAGCCTTGGAAACCCTACGGGGAAGTTCTACTCTGTCCTACAGAATCACTATGAGTCAGAATCGACTTAACAGCAACGGGGTTACAGGAGTTCTCAGGGTAAGTTCTTGGGGTTGTACTCACCGACCCCCCAGCGAGGTCAGGGCCCTATGAGGCCTGGATCCTCAGCTGGCAGGCCAAATCCATGCCCAGCTCCGGAAGCTTGGTACAAGCGCGCCTGGATTTACTTCCCAGGAAATCTGCCAGACTTGCAGAAGCAGAGGGCCTGGGGTTCTATTTTCTTGGCCAAAGGGACATTTAAGGGCTTTAGGATCAAGGGCATTTCTGACTTAAACCCTCTGGTGTTCTACAGCCCCCAAGATGCTCAGCATGGCAGTGGAGGTCCTTCTCCATCCATCTCTGCAGCTTCACCTCCCACCTCTTCGCACCTCCTCCCCATGCAGCACGAGCTACCTACGGCTCCCTCTATATACCATGTGGCTTTTCCCCCTGGTGCCTTTGCCCACTCTCTCTGCCCAGAGTGCCCTTTTCTGCCTGGCTACAATTCATCTATCAGCTCTGGCATCACCGCCCCTGGGAAGCCTTCCCTGATTTTTTCAGGGGTAGAGGGCTGAGCACTAACATTGCTAAGTCCCTACCAAGTGTCAGACCCTATGCTTGCACACATTGGTTCATGGAGTCCCCCCACCCACTGTTAAGGGAGAACGATTATCTTCTTTTTATAGTCAAAGAAATCAAGGTTCAGAGTGGTAAAGTAACCTGCCCAAGGTCACACGGCAGGTAATCCTGTTGCCTTTGTTCTACAGAAGTACGCAGAGCCCGAGAAGTTTAACATTCTCCCCAATCTGCTGCTGCTGCAAGGTCACGTCCACTGAATTAGCTAGAAGAGCCTTTCCTCTGTGTAGCTAACTCCTGTCTTCTATCTGCAAGTCTCAGAGCACCCAAGACTCCCCAGCCTTCACCTCCCTGGAGCCCAAGGTCAATCGTTAACAGGCTGTGAAGATTATGATTAGTGCATGCCTAGGCCTGCCAGGGCTTCCAGACGCCAGCTTTACGGTTGGCGTGTGAAGCCAAGGGCACGGGCCTGGGACCGACTTTTGTTTCTCTGCTCTCTGCAGGTTGCACGTGAGGGTGTTACCAGCAGAAGCGAGCATGTCCCTAGTTAGACCCCCTGGGCCCCAGCACCAGTGGCCACCGCACCCAGGCAGCAGCGAGAAGCCACCCTCAGGAGTGCTGGTGGCAGCCTGCTCTGGCCCTGCCCCTCTCTGCGGGAGGGGGCTGCACCTCACCCTCTTGGAGGGGACTGTGTCTGGGGCTGAGCTCCCCGTCAGATGCAAGGACAATAGCCTACTGTTGTGTCCAGCGCCTGGAAGCTGAGCAAGCACCTCTCACCCTCATTATCCCCCTCAGTCCTCTCCCTGACCACCTTCTGCGCTGGGGCCAGGGGGGAGTTTCCATCCCTCCCACACTGGGGGAGGTCTGATCCACAACCGATCGTGGGGATGGTGCAGGACTGGGCAGCGTTTCCTTCCATTGTGCATGGGGTCGCCAGGCGTGGAGGGGCCGACTCGATGGCAGTGAACAATGACAACACCAGGGGACTCTGGGCTCCAGGTTCTCCCCAGCAGTCCCTCAGCAGGGCCCACGGTACCCCATGCCACCATGGCAAGGTCACCCACGGCTGCAGGAGGGATGGTCAGCACGTGAGCCCAGCTCTTTATCCTCTCAGGCGGGGGGCAGGGCCACATACACTTGGCTTCCCACACCAGGCACAGAACGCGTCTGACTTTCTAATGGGTTTTCACCCTCCTCAGACAATGCCGGCTTTAATGGGTTTCCTGGAAGGGCCTGATGGGCCACATGGTTTGCACAAAAGGCAAATGTCACCGTCCCCAAGTTGACCACACAGACAGTAGGTCTGTCACCACCCAGGGGAAGATGCATTCTTTCTGCCTCCACCGGAAGGAGGCCATACATGCTGGGCCAAGCGATGTCCCCTCCTTAGAACGGGAGCCTCCACCCAGCCTGCTGGCAACTGGCAGGGACCCAAGTGGCATTCCTCCTTTATATTTTCTCCAGAGCACACAGGGCCTTTGATACATTCTTGTTTACTCATTTGCTTGTTATTGAATCCAGATGATTCTAGATCCTTCTAGAATGTGTTAGTTCCATCAAAACAAACAAAACAACAAATGCCAGTCTCATCCACTGCTCCAGTCCTGTTGCCTATGGCAGTGCCTGGCACATAGTAGGCCCTCAGTGAAGAGCTGGTGAGTAAATAAACACATAAATCACTACTCTGTGTTCAGCTTCATTCATTTCTTCAAGAAACTGTACAGGATTTTTTTTTTTTTAGCTATGATAACAGCAGTAAGGCTATTTTAAATAAAATAGCTCTTCCGGTTTAGAGATACATACTGAAATTGTCACAGAGGAAACAATGTATCTGAGATTTGCTATGAAAAACTTAGCCAGGAGGATGTGGGTGATGGGATGGAGGGAACAAGACTGGCCACAAGTTTGTAATTATTGAAGCTGGGGGTCTGTGTATACTGATAATTCTTACTTGTTTATAGTTTGAAATTTTCCATAATAAAAAGGAAAAAAATTGCAGGCCTCCAGGTGCCAAGGACAGCAGAGAAAATACTAAGCCAGAGGCTTTCCTCTAAAGGGCTCTCAGGATATGAGGGGGAAAGACACAAAAACAAATAATCCCCCTCCCCCTCCAAAAAAAAAAATCCCAGTTAAGGAGTTGAGTGAGATTCAGATCAGAGGGGTTGGGGGAGGAGGAAAACTCTGCTCACAGGGAGGGAAAGTCAAGGAAGAAATCACAGACCAGGTGATTCTAGAGCTGAGCCTTAAAGGACCAGAAGAGGAGGCCGGGAAGGGCATGCCAGGAGAAGGAACAGCATGTGCAAAGCAGTAAAGCAGGAGTTAGCATCTAAACAAAGTATTCCCAGCATGAAGGAGGTGAAGGTGGAGCGCCCACCCTTCCCACATCCCTTCATCAGCATTAACTGAATAAACACTCTGTGCTCCAGCCCTGGGGATAAGCTTGGTTTCTGCCTTCAGGGTGCTCACAGATTCTGGGGGATAGCAGGGCTGTGACTCTTCGTGTACAGGGGCCCTGGGAGCGCAGAAGAGGGGCAGTGGGGTTTCTGAGGAGGAACGGAGGCTCACGGGAGAGACGACCCCTTATGCCTCCCACCAGTGAGCCCACCGCCCACTCCATTACTGGGATGGCATTACGAAGACTGACCTAGGGCAATCAACTTGTCCCAGTTTGCCTGGGACTTTCCTGGGTTTGCAGTCCCTGGGTGGTGCAAACAGTTAACACGCTCAGCTACTAACTCCAAGGTTGGAAGTTTGAGTCCACCCAGAGGTGCCTTGGAAGAAAGGCCTGGTAGTCTACTTCCAAAAAATCAGTCATTGAACACCCTATGGAGCACAGCCCTACTCTGACACACGTGGGGTTGCCAGGTATCGGAAAGGACTTGACGGCAACCGGTTGGTTCCTGACTTTTCCCACATCCCAGGAAAAGTCCTCAGTCTCAGGCAAACTCGGATGGTTTGTCCGCTCCCAAAATGTCTCCATTAAGAATGAAGAAAGCCAAAGACACAAGGGAAAGATTGGTCCAAAGGACTAATGGACCTCAAGTAGCACAGCCTCTACCAGGCTGAGTCCAGGACAACCAGATGGTGCCCGGCTACCACCACTGACTGCTCTGACGGGGATCACAGTAGAGGGTCCTGGACAGAGCTGGAGAAAAACGTAAAACAAAATTCTAACTCACACACACAAAAAGGCCAGACTTATTGGTCTGACAGAGACTGGAGAAACCCCAAGAGCATGGCCCCCAGACACCCTTATAGTTCCGTAATGAAGTCACTCCTGAGGTTCACCCTTCAGCCAAAGATTAGACAGGTCCATGGAACAAAATGAGGCTAAATGGGCACACCAGCCCAGGAGCAAGGACAAGAAGGCAGGAGAGAACAGGAAAGCTGGTAACAGGGAACCCAAGGTCGAGAAGGGAGAGTGTTAACATGTCACGGGGTTGGCCACCAATGTCACAAACAGTACACGTATTGTTTAGTGAGAAACTAGCTTGCTCTGTAAACCTTCATCTAAAGTACAATTTAAAAAAAAAATCCCCACTCCTGACACCTGCCCTCCTGCCTCCCGGCCTCTCAGCCACTCATGGGCAGGAGCTGGGTTTCTTGAAGCCTGGGTTTTCAGAACTAGCAAGGGCCTGAGCAGTTCCTTGACTAGCAAGGAGACTGCTCCTGGTACAGACAGGATGGCACATTGGACAGACTGCCACCTACGAGTCCCCCTTCTCTTATTAACAGTCTTCAGCGAGGGCCAGGGGTACAGAAACCCCGGCTGGGCCGCTGTCTTCCCACTGTGACCGCAGCTGTCCAAGCTCCCTGATCTGTTCACTGCTTCCCTGTCTTGGCTTTGTCTCCCAGGCCTCCCCACCCAAGGACGGGCTTCCTCCCAGCCTGCCTCTGCATGCTCAGCGAGGCCCATTGCAGTCGCTTGACAAACACGGGCTGAATTGAACGCACAAGTGACGAATGATGTCACTGCCAGCTCCCTTCTACAGAAGGGGAAACCAAGGCATAAAACTGGTCAGACACTCACCTCCAGCATTTGTTTTGCAAGAGTCTAGTGGTTCCATTGTTCAAAGTAGCCACCTCGAATCCTGTCTTCTAGAGCCTTCCCATTAGCCCCACAGGGTCTCAGAAGTCCTCTCCCAAGGGGACCCAGAAAACTTTAAAGTTTCCCCCAGACATCTGTTCCTGGGTTCTGTTTTAAGCCACAGCTCTCTGCAGAGCAAAGGTTCCCCCTAAACCATTAACATAAAACCCTCAGTCCAGAGCACCCCTCCAAACTGCCGGAGGTTGGTGAGATCCCCAAATGATGCTGGTCTCCCCAAGAATTTGAGACGCAGCAAGGGGGGAGTCATGGGAGCCCCAGTTCTAACCAGAAAGACTCCGGTGATTAAATTAATCCCATCAGTAAGCACCCAGATAAACTAGATTTAATCTCCCCTCTGTTCCCCTGCAAGGGCATCCTGTGGAAAGAGCTT
This sequence comes from Loxodonta africana, assembly GCF_030014295.1. Lineage (NCBI taxonomy): Eukaryota > Metazoa > Chordata > Mammalia > Proboscidea > Elephantidae > Loxodonta > Loxodonta africana. Next base: position 108,645,169 of record NC_087351.1, read on the forward strand.
GGTCTTTTGAGTTACACAATCTTCTAGCTCCATTTATTCTTAGCTTGTGGCCTTAGACAAGCTCATTAACTCCTCTGGGCCTCTGTCTCTGTGAAGTGACAAGTAGGACGTACTTAACAGGGCTGTTGGGTAAAGGGATACAGCATTCCCACCCATCCTTGTACACCCCTCTGGAATTCTTCATAGATGTGAGAGAATAAAAGCTAACGCTTGTTGAGATGGTACTATGTGCCAGGCACTGTGCCAAGAGTCTTATACGGATCATTTCATTTATGGGCTTGGTCCTACTATTATGCCTCTTCACAGATGAGAAGAACGGAGGCCCACGGTCCCACAGCCAGTATGTGACAAGTTTTCTCACTCCAGCTCCCTCCACTCCTAGCCATTAGACTATTGATATTTGCCGAATGGATGAATTAACACTAGGCCCTATTTTAGCCAGCGGATATAAGATTAAAGACCTGTTTCAGAACTGTTCCAAAGTTTCATTGGAACACAGCCATGTCCATTCATTTATATGCTGCCTAGGGCTGATCTGAGGAGCCCTGGTGGTGCCGTGGTTAAGTGCGCACTCGGCTGCTAACCGAAAGGTTGGTGGTTCCAACCTACCAGCTACTCCACAGGAGAAAGCTGTGGAAGTCTGCTTCCGTAAAGACCGACAGCCTTGGAAACCCTATGGGGAAGTTCTCAGTCCTATAAGGTCACTATGAGTCGGAATCGACTCATCAGCAGTGGATTGAGTTTTTTTTTTGGTAGGGCTGCTTTCATAATACAACAGTAGAGCTGAGTGTTCACAACAGAAACCACGTGGGTGCAAAACCAAGAATATCTACTATCTGGCCCTTTAGAGAAAAAATTTGTCCACACCTGTTCTAGATGTCTTGGGGACAATGTTATTTATCAGCCCAAGGGAAATACCTCATCTCACTCCCTGTCTATCAGCACAGCATTCCTCCAGGTCTGGGAGCCTAGAAGATTCTATACCAATCTTTTCAGCAAACAGTAACACAATCCCCTGATACCCAGAAGGGCATCAGGCAAAGCTTTCCAAATGCTAAGAGCTGTGTCTTTGTCAAGGTTTTCCCTCTGGAATTTCCCTTGCTTAGAGACATTTAAGGGCGTTTGCCATTAAGCTGAGCTCTTCCCCAAACTATCAGGGATGTTCTGCTAGAGACCCCCTACCCACACCCTACAAGACAGTGTCTGAGTCGTGGCTGGATCCTAAGGACTGGGCTCCACCCTGCCAGGACAGGACCCCAGGTCCAAGGTTTGACTCACTGCAGTTAAAAGATGACAGGAGTCTCGCACAGTTTCTCACAAGGGGGAGGCGCTCCCAGCCAGCCCTCCAGATAACAGGTAGGCGCCACCAGACACAAGCAGAAAAGGCTGGCTGCCATGTAGGGTCTGTTGGCCTGAAGCTCGGCTTCCGCTTCCCTCCTGGAGAATTTGGGCTGGGGGCAGTCGAGGCCCTGGGCAGGGCACAGTCCTGTGGTAAGCAGTACTCACCCTGCCCTGGGCCCATGGCTCCCCCTGCCCTCTGAGGCCCCTTTGCCACGTGCGGGGCGGGGGGGGTGCCAGCCCCGTGCATTCTGTGGCGTGTAATGCTGCACTCGTGACATTTTCACAGCAGAGGCTCGGCTCCAGCGGACAGTCAGGGAGTGTCTCAGGCCACCCTTATGCCGATTTGGGGATGGCAGGGAGAGGGACAACACACTGTTACTGAGAGAATCCAGCTCGGCCACCGTGGGTGGGGGGCCCTTGCGTTAAGCACCTGCCACCCTGACTCTGGTTCTTCCTGGTCCCGGAGCTGGCGGCTGGGGCACGGGGACATTTGGAGATCATGTGAGGCACCCCACGGTGGGCTCCCTTCAGATCCTTCCGGGTGCTGGGCCTGCAGGGGCCCTCAGGGATCATCTATCTAGTTCCACGTTTCCACAAACTGTGGCTGTCTGTGCCTCACATTCGTGATTTTAGCCACATCTGCAGACATCTGCGCTGTTACTATTTTTTCAGTATTGTTCTTTAAATTTGACCCGTACTTAAATAGGCTGGCTACAAGTCAGAATCGAACCGACGGCAACAGGTTTTAAGGTTAAATTTGGAGCCCTCGTGGTGCAGTGGTTAAGAGCTACAGCTGCTAACCAAAGGTTGGCAGTTTGAATCCACCAGCTGCTTCTTGGAAACCCTATGGGGTAGTTCTACTCCATCTAAAGGGTCGCTATGAGTCAGAATCAAACGACAACGGATTTTAAGCTTAAATTTATTTTAAGAGAAAACCTTTCCTCTTTACCTCAAATAGAAAACTAGGATCAGGGTTAATTGCCATAACTAGAATATCATAAGCAGTATAATGAATTAAAACAAAACATTGCCGTCGAGTCAATTCTGACTCATGGTAACCCCATGCGTTACAGAGTAGAACTGCTCCATAGAGTTTTCATGGCTGTTATCTTTACGGAAGCAAATCGCCAGGCCTTTCTTCCACAGAACTGAAACCTGTAACCAATTGCAAACCACTGTACCACCCAGGCTCCTTATAATGAATGTGGACAATGTTTACTTAACTCGGACACTGTTGCTACTTTGTTAGAGAGAGATGGGCACCCACTAAGAGAGCTGTTAAATGACATTAATGCCACACTGAGACTTTCTCCTTGACAAAATCCAGTGGTTCTCAACCGTCCTGTGCATCAAATCACCCAAGGGGATTTTAAAAAGCACAGATATAGGGATGTCACGTCCAGAGAGCTTAAAATCTGGGGAGGGAGGGGAGTGGGGGCTCAGTTGCCTAGGATGGAGCCCAGGTGGCTATGAGCACATTGCATAATCCAGGATTAAAAGAAAAGAATCAAGGCGGACAGGCACATGGGGAGGGGGCTGATGGGCACGCTGTCCTGAGCCTGTGTCTCCAAAGTTCACCTTGTCAGTCACCCGCCGCTGCCGGCCAAGCACTGGGAGAGCAGGCTGAGTTCTAGCCTCTACACTGTACTACGGACCCAAGGCTCGGGGCTGGAAGAAGGCTACAGGGCCTGGTGTGGTGACATCGCCTTTTTTTTTTTTTTCTTCCATAGTTAATTCTATCAAAGGAAAGCACTGCTTTGCTGCTAGAGATGCTAGGAGCCTGAGGAGGAAATGAGTGATTATAACATGTGGTTTGCACCCTGTACACACTGGGGGTCACCATGAGTCAGGGTCAACTTGACAGCAACCAGAATATACTGGCAAAGTGGGACACTGTCTTGCTACGGGGCCCAGGCATGGATGGGTTGACTCCAGCCATCAGCCTCCCTGGACTTGCCAGGGCTCAGGCCTCAGCCAAGAACACTGAGCCAAGGGCTGATTCACGAGCAGCTGTGCTGAGTTCAAGTCATGGGGGGCTGGAGGCAGAGGCAGGCGGAAGGCAGAACAATCTTCCAATTAACCCACATTGTCACTCACCTCCCCAGCTAGGGAACACCTGAGGGAAAGGAGAGCGCTTGGAGAGGCTAGAGAGGGAAGTGACAGGAGTTGCCGTTAAGGAGCACCACTGTGTGCCTGGAGCTCCACCTACATTGCTACCACATCTGACTTGAGGGTGTGACCAGCCAAGGTCCCTAGAGGTTATGTGACGTGGCCCAGGTCACACACAGGTGGCAGCACCAGGGTCCCAGCACAGGTCTGTCTGATTCCACCATTCCAAGCTGCCAGTCACAGACTTCAGGCCCGGGAGCAGAGAGAAACTCAGCCCAAGTAGGAAATCTAATTGTCCCTTGCACAGGCAGACAGGTGGTGCTTCCCTCTCTCGGAGCCGCGGCCCCTGGAAAAGAAACCAAACCAAACGAAACCAACACCAAACCCGTTGCCATCCAGTCGATTCCTTCAACCCCATGTGTTCCAGAGTGGAACTGCTCCCTAGGGTTTTCTTGGCTTTAATCTTTATGGCAGCAGATCACCAGGCCTTTCATCTGTGGCATCACTGGGTGGGTGGGTTTGAACTGCCAACCTTTACGTTAGTTGTTGTCATTAGTTGCCATGGAATTGATTCTGACTCACGGCAACCCCACGTTACAGAATAGAACTGCTCCATAGGGTTATCTTGACTGTGATCTTTTCAGAAGCAGACTGCCAGGCCTTTCTTCCATGGTGCCGCTGGGTGAGTTCAAGCTGCCAACCTTTTGGTTAGTAGTCAAGTGCAAACTGTGCCACCCAGTGACTTGCCCCAGGATGGGGCTGTCTGGAAACCCTGGTGGCGTAGTGGTTAAGTGCTACGGCTGCTAACCAAGAGGTCGGCAGGTCAAATCCACCAGGCGCTCCTTGGAAGCTCCATCGGGCAGTTCTACTCTGTCCTATAGGGTCGCTGTGGGTCAGAATCGACTCGACGGCAGTGAGTTTGGTTTTGGATTTTGGTTTAAACAATCACCTCACGCCCCAGACCACCTCCCAAGGGCAGGGCCGGGCCTCTGGCATCTTCCCACCCCAGTGTCCGTCTCAGTCAGCTCTGAAGAAGTGCTGTTGCCCAAGGCACGTGGTTATAGGCGGAAGGCCTGAGAGCCAGCCACAAACACTTGCCTCTGTGGCCCCCATGTCTAATCCCTGCTTCCTGTAGGGGACAAATATAGGAACTTAGGGGCCTCCCAGCGCCACCCTGTGCCAAGGAGTGCCCTGGCCAGACCTGCCTTCTTATGTATTCGGCGGTTTTACCCAGAAGGAAGCAGGGGACAGAGCTGCCGCCAACAGGCTTTAGAATTTCATTTTCTACAAGTTGGATTTAAAACCAGCAAACATATAAACAGTCAAATTTCGCAATCCAGGCTCACTACTGCCCGGTCCTGGAAAAGTGACAGGGTTGAACCTGGCAACCCCAGAGGGCTCACGTCCAACCTACCACCACCAGCTTGTGGTCACTGAGTTCTGGACAGCTAGTGAGCAAGCTGCAGGGCGAGCTCCCTGGAACCCAGGGAGGAGGGTGTGGTTGGAGGAGAGGGTGGGGGCTCCCGGGCGGACCCTGGCTGTGGAAAACCTTAGCCATTCCAGGGCCCGTGTGGCATTGGCCACACAGTAAGGATTTCCTTTGAGGAATTGACTCCAGTGAGTCATGGGGGTTGCTAAGAAAGAACTAGAAGCCTGAGTTAGGATGCCTGAGTCCTAGGTCTGAGTCACCACTCCTACCCACTGCAGAATCAGATAAGCTGGGTTCAATGCCCAACTCGACTGCTAATTAGCAGAGGACAGGTTACCTAACCTTTCTGTAACAAGGGAATATGATCGGAGCACACCTCAGCCGTTGTTGTGAGGATAAAGAAACGCGCAGAGAGCAGCTAGAACGATACCAGAATCCAGCGAGTGCTGAATACGGGCTATTGTGATGGGCCCTGCAAGGGGTCTTAGATGGCCTCCAGTTTGCCCTGTTAGTTCATACATTCATTCATTCATTCATGCCATCAATATTTAATTCAGCAGCTACTATGGCTACTGTTGGGGTTTGAACTGCATCCCCAAGAAGATACCTTGGAGTCCTAACCTGCCCAACACCTGTGACCCTGTTTGAAAATAAGGGTTTTCTTTTGTTATGTTAATGGGCCATACCAGAGTAGGGTGGGTCCTAAACCTCATCCCTTGAGTGGTGTCTTGTAAAGGGGGACAGCATACACAAGAACAAGTCACAGACAGAGAGAAGACACCATCTACAAGGATCCATGTACCAGCCAAGGAATGCCAAGAGACACCTGAAGCCACAGAAGCTGAATGAGACCAGGAGGGCTCCCCCCTAGAGTCGAACAGAGAGCACAGTCGTGCCAACAACTGGGATTCAGACTTCTAGCCCCTAAAACTGCGAGACAATAAATTCTGTTCTTTGAAGTCGCCTACTTGTGGTGCTTTTGTTACAGCAGCGCTAGGAGACTAAGACAGCTAGGCCCTACGGACAGAAAGAAATCCCTGCCTCATGGAGTCTAGACCCTAGGAGAGGAGATGGGGGGACAGTGGGGGTTCAGCGGTAGAGTCCTCTCCTTCCAGGAGGCAGGACCACGTTTGATTCCCGGCTACTGTACCTCATGCATAGCCACTGCCCGTCTGTCAGGAGATGCTTGTGTGTTGCTGGATGCTGAACGGGTTTCAGCAGAGCTTCCAAACTAAAACAGACTAGGAAGAAAGGCCTGGCCATCTACTTCCAAAAATCAGCCAGTGAAAACCCTATGGATCACAACAGTCCAATCTACAACTGATCACTGGGATGGCGCAGGACCGGGCAGTGTTTGGTTCCATTGTGCATGGGGGCACCCTGACGGGGGACACTCGAGGGCAGCTAACAACAGCAGGGGAGATAGTGTATAATCTCAACCACAAACAAACAAGGAAAATAATTCAGAGAGCGATAAGTGCTACAAAGACAATGAGATAGGGTGACAGGACAGAGTCAGGGAGGGGGACGGGCTGAGGCAGCCACAGGCAGGTCTGGGAGAGGCACTTTTTAGGCAGAACGAAGTGCGAGAAGGAAGATGGAAACAGGAGAAGTGCAGGGTGTTCAGGAGAGAGGGCAAGCGTCAGACACGAGCTCCAGAGAGGCCAGGAGAGCAGCTTAGTTGCCAGGCAGGCCCTGGAGAGGCCAGGACAATGGAGCATGCTCCAAGAGGACAGCCCCCGAAGGGCCTGAAGGGAGATGACAAGCATCCCAGCCTCAGGTCATGATTCCAGAGCCCACCTTTCTCCTCCGTGTCCTGGAAATACTACGATCAGCCCTGCCCAGTCCACGCAGGGTACTATGAGCACCAGGTCCCCTGAAGTTTCCAAAATCTTTGTTTAAAGTGTAAAGCCTTTTTTTTTTTTTTAAACTGTACTTTAAGTGGAAGTTTACAAATCAAGTCAGTCTTCATACAAAAAGTTGTACACACCCTGCTATGTACTCCTAGCTGCTCTCCCCCTAATGAGGCAGCACACTCCTTCTCTGTATGCTGTGTTCCCCATATTACTTGGGTCCATTCAACCAGCTCCTGTCCCCCTCTGCCCTCTCATCTCACCTCCAGACGGGAGTTGCCCACATAGTCTCACGTGCCTACGTGAGCCAAGAAGCTCACTCCTCACCAGTATCATTTTCTGTCTTATAGTCCAGTCCAATCCCTGTCTGAGGAGCTGGCATTGGGAACAGTGTGTAAAGCCTTTCAATTAAGTTAAATATGTATATGTTCTCCCCGAACACCCCATCAGTGCCAGGCTCTGAGCTGGGACCAGGTTATGGGCACGAAAACCCTGTATTCCTGCCCTCAAGGAGGTTGCAGTCCAGTGGGGGCTCAGGTACAAAAGCTGATCATTAAATATCTGGGCGAAGTACAATGGGAAGATGAAAAGAGAAATCTTCAGCCCTGTTGTTGGCTGAGGAAGGCTTCCAGGAGGAGTGGCGTCTAGCGGGTGTTGGCAGGAGGAGCAGGAGAAGGGCCATCGGGCGGAGGTGACAACAGAAGTTCAGAGAGGGGTTGGGGACTCATGGGTGATCTTGAGAAAGTGGGGCTTTGGATGGATAGCAAGCAATGAGGCCGGAGGTAGCCCACATTGAAGAAAAGGTGGAATGTCAGTCTGGTAAACTGGAGATTTGGGACTTAATTCTCAGAGCAATGGGGAGCCATGGAAGGTTAAGCAGGGAGCCACCAGGTTAAGTGACCCAGCCCCTCCTGGGCTGGGTGGGGGGGCTCTTTGATGAGAGACCATCCAGCCTTCAGGGCAGCCAAGAGATAGCCTAATTTCAGCCTCCCATTCTAAAGGGCATGAAACCAAGCCTGGCTCATGGAAAGGCCAAGGGCTTCTATAGAACTGTGGGTTCCTCCCACCAACCTAGAAGGCAAAACTCTGAGAAAACAAGGAAGAGGCCACCCAGTGAGTCAGCCTGTTGCATTATTTCAACAAATGTCATTTGGGAGGTGCTCAGCCCTTCTCAGATGTCAAATAATATTCTCGGCTTAATTGGAGACAAACAGGGCACGAGGCCCCACCTTATTCCGTCCATGCCTGGCTGATGACTGGCTGGCCGAACCCTGAAGACAAGCCTTTCAAATTTCATCAAGCAGCTATCCCAAGTAGTGTTGCACTGTGAATGCCAATGAAGCAGACTTGTAAGGGAAGGTGGGTGTAGGGGAAAGAACATGGGTCAGGAGACACGGTCTCGGATCCCAGGTCAGCCCCGAGGCACCTGTGAGACTCGGACTAGTGATTTCTGCTTGCTGAGCCTCAGTTTCCCCATTTGTAAAGCCATAGGCTCAGATGAGATCATCTCTAAGAAGCAAGCTGGCTGGCGCATTCTCCTAGCCTTCTCACTGCAGCTGTCACTTCTGGACACTTCTGGACACACAAACACACACAAACACACACATACACACACAAACACACACGCAACCTCGCCGGCCACAGACATTAAGGGTTTAGATTCCTAGTTTCTTAAAGCCACCTTACACGTGTCAAGTTCTCTCTCATTGCCAAAAACCAGAAAACCCAACCAGGTGCCGTTGAGTCGGTTCCAACTCCCGGCGGCATCATGAGTGTCAGCGTGGAACTGTGCTCCCCAGAGTTTTCAATAGCTAATTTTTCAGAAATAGATGCCAAGCTTTTCTTCTGAGGCACTTCTGGGTGGACTTGAACCTCCAATCTTTCTGTTAGCAGCTGAGTGCTTAACTGTTTGCACCACCCAGGGACTCCACGCTTGATACACTCATCGGCAGAACCGCTCAGTGCCCTGGGTACAGTTATCCCTGTTTTTCAGTTTTCGAACTAGGCTGAGAGAGGTTAAATGCCCTGCCCCAAATCACACGGCAGATAAGTGATGGGGCAGGGGTTTCATCCAGAGGGAGAGCTGCAAAGACGAGAAGCTCTTTCTAAGCGTGTATTGAACACATTCTTCAGTCTTTAGAAGCTGAAACTCCAGGCGCCCCAGCCCCCCTGGGTGGGCCACAGGAAGTGATCCCGTCCTGGATAATCCGGCACTGTTCTCTCCCAGCTGTCAGTGCAGGGGGATCTGAACACTGGTGGTTCTAACTGCCATGCTTTTCTCCTCACTTACGCCTCAGCTTCCTCTGTCTGTGACACGGGCAGTGGCGCGCCCAGAGTCATGGGGACCCATCCATTCTCGGTCCTGATGCTCTCAGGACACTCGCTTCAATTCCTGGCCACCTCCTCTCTGCCCATTGAAGGTACTCTTCAGGTCTTCCCTTCACAGAGGTGCCTGTCATGCCCAACAGGGCTTGAACGGACAGGTGTCCCAGGACTGATGCTGCGGGTGCTTGTTTTCCTGATGCCCAGTGGTGTGGTGGCAGCTGGTGTGTCCTGGCGTGATGCTCGCCTGGGCAGTGGAGACCTGGGCCCAGATCTCAGCCCTGCCTGTGTCCTGAGGCCAGTCTCAGGCCTGTGCACCTCTGTCTTTCATCTAATGCGGTGGTGATACCTCCCCATAGCCACGGGCTTAAATGGGTGGTGCAAATGGTTTGCGCTTGGCTAATAACCTAAAAGTTGATTTGAACCCACCCAGCAGCACTGCAGAATAAAGTCCTGCTGATCTGCCTCTATAAAGATTACAGGCACTGCAAATTGTGGCGCACAGCTCTACTCTGATGCACGTCAGATCACCACGAGTCTGAGCTGACCCATCGGCAAGCGGTTTTGGTTTTCACCCAGGCGTGTCCTGAAAGAGTGGCATGAAGGCAGCCCTCCTATAGGGTAGGTTTGCTTTCATCCTTCCTTTGACGACGTTTCCGTTCACACAGGGCTGGAAGTGTGTGGTCATCGAATGTCGTTGCTCTCTTCCGACTTTTTAAAAGCAGAATGATCAAATTAGCTTCATCTTGGAAACACCACCAGTCGAGTCTCACTGCCTGTCCTGAGGCGGAAGCCCGTGCCTGGCAGGAACCCTGGTGTGGCAGGCAGCGTACTCATCATGGGAGTCACACAGGTGTGGCAGCCAGGGCGAACTGTCTGCCCCGTGTAGGTGCCCAAAGTTGACCTTGATCAGCGTACTTCCCTAGGCTGTAAAGCTGGCAGATCGGTTCAGGTGACCTTCGGTTCCTCCCAGCTCAAACATTTCAGGGTTTTATGATTCAGAAGGATAAATCATTATTAGGGAGGGATCCTGAAGCTCTGCTTCTCATTGATCATATGAGATCATAGGGCATTAACAACCCCTTCTTGTTGTGTGATTTCCAAGTGGGAGATGACTTCTCCGGAATAAGGAGAAGTCGTGAGTCATACCATGGGATTTGGGTTTGTTTTATTTTTTTAAATCCAGCCAAATTAAATGTGAATCCAAGGGAAGCACCTGGTCTGATATTCTAAGGGAGTGTTCTGAAAATGGTCCATGTTGTTTTTAAATTTTTGTTTGTATTATTGTAAGACTTGATGTACACAATGGTGTGTATGGGGTGTGTGTGTGTGTGTATACACAGTCATGCATCCCTTAAAGTCCATGATACGTTCTATGAACTAGGATGCTATGTGATGTAGACATTGTGCGAACACCATATTATTTGCTGGGGCAAATAACCTGCCTCTGTAGTTTACAGTACTATTATAGTTTACAGTACTATTATAGTTTACAGTACTATATTACACACCTGGCAGCAAAATCGCTTCGCATACAAGAGACATGAGATACACGTGCTGCCCTTTGGGAAGCTGTTGCATTTGCTATGTTTGGTTATATCCACTATACCCTGTTCTCTGATTGGGATTTCTGAACTCTGTTATAACTTTATGGGATCATGGATGAAAACGCAGCTGGACGTTGCCTGAACCGACGTTATGTCTGTGTATATACGTATACATATAGTTGCTGCTGTTAATTGTCGTCAAGTCTATTCTGACTCATGGTGACCCCATGCACGCAGAGTAGAACTGCTCCATAGGGTTTTCGAGGCCGTGACCTTTCAGAAGCAGATTGTCAGCCCTGTCTTCTGAGGTGTCTCTGGGTGGGTTTGAACTGCCAACTTTTCAGCTAGTAGTTCGTGCTTAACCGTTATATACATATATACATACATATACACACACACACACTCATCATTTACAAATAGGATATATATATATGTAGAGAGAGAGGTAGAGCCCTGGTACCAAAGTGGTTGAGAGCTATGGCTGCTAACCAAAAAGTCGGCAGTTCGAATCCACCAGCCGCTCGTTGGAAGCCCTATGAGGCAGTTCTACTCTTCTTATAGAGTCACTATGAGTCGGAATCGACTTGACAGCAATTGGTTTTTATCTATCTATCTGTCAGTCTGTCTATCTATCTACCTACCTATCTATCATCTATATATTCTAATAGTAAATATTAAATAAATTTCTAATATATGTATAGTAAATGGAAATAAATTTCTCTATATATTGTATTTGCAAATGATGATGCATAAAAAAAAAAAAACTTGAAAATAAAACCCACTAGCCTACCACTCAACTGAAAAAACAGAACATAACAGATCCCAGTGTCCTACCGAGAGCCCAGCAGGCCCCTCCTCCCCTAAAGATAATCACCCTGATTTTGCCTTATCATTCGCTTGCCTTTTGTCTTTTTTAAACCCGTTTAATTTTGTGAAACAGAACATATATGTACAGAAACATGCATAACACGGGCACCTCAGAAGCCCCCTGGGTGACTCTCCCGATTACAAGCCCATTCGCCAACGCCCACCCAGAGGTGGTGAACTTGACTTTATGCTTGTTGCTGCCATTTACTTCTTATGTATGAATCTGTAAACAAGTCGTCGTTGGTGTGCTTGCCTTTTGAGCTTTGTCTTGTCTTTCAAAGCATTCTGGAGGTCTGGAAGTCACTACGCAGAATCCAGGCTGTAGCACGTTGATACACTTACTAGGCTGGTACAGGCAGTCCCCGGGTAACAAATGTCCAATTTACGTACAACCCGTAGTTACGAACCAGCCCCCGTGAAGCCTGTTACATGAAAACTCTGAAGTACTACATAGTTCATAACAACAAACGGAAGCTACTTTGTGACAAGCATCCAAACATTATTATTTCTGTATTACAATGTTAAAGATGTTTTAGCGTATCTGGAAGTGTTTGTTTAATGGTTTTTTACTCAAAGACAAGTAGACTGTATACTATATGCTAAGGCAAACACTTGACTAACTGATGTTAGATAAGAACCGTACCTAACTGTTCCGACTTAGGTACAAATTAGACTTAAAGACAGGCTTAGGAACGAACTTCTTCGTAATCTGGGGACTGCCCGTGAAAATAAAGATGAAGATAACTCCTATTCCTGGAGCGCCCACCCCCATGCTGCCATTCTGTTCAGGGTTGTCCCCAGTTTCCTCGTTCATCCTCACAGTCACCCACAAGGCAGATGCTATCATCTCTTAGAGAGATGACAAAATTGAGGCTGCAGCTTCCAGGACATGTCCCCCAGCACTTGCTCCCTGCTCACCCCCAGGACCGTAGTCCTCATGGGGCATCTTTACTGAGTCCTGGAGCAAAGATTCCCTGTGAGGGTGAGGAGGGCTGGGCACGGTGGGGCAGCGTCAGCAAATACTTCCCTATGCTCCTTTCAGGTTCCTCTCTTGATGGCCCAGTTGGGCTACTTTTATGGATTCCAAAAAAAAAAACCCAAACCCGATGCCATCGAGTCGATTCCAACTCATAGAGACCCTATAGACAGAGTAGACCTGCCCCATAGAGTTTCCAAGAAGCGCCTGGTGGATTCAAACTGCCAACCCTTTGTTTAGCAGCTGTAGCACTTAACCACTACACCACCAGGGTTTCCCTTTTATGGATTACAGGGTGCGAAATGTTCAGACCAATTTTTTTTTTTTCCAGCAAGTGCTAACAACTTTTAATAAGGACCAGGACCCTGCAGTACTGGTTTCCCAATAACTAATGTAAAACACACCGGTGCACTGGGTATAATGAAGAGCATCGAGTCAAAAGCCCTGAGTTCAAAGCCTGACACCCCCACTTCTGGCCTCTAAATCTTGATTTCCTCGTCTGTAAATGGGGCTCATGAGGGCAGCATTGCCTACTGTCAGGTTCACAGGAGGTGAGAGACAGGAGATGCTTTGTAAGACCCCACAGACACATCGAGTCCCCCTCTCAAACGGCTCTCTCCCTGGGGTTGCGGACCAGCCTTCAGTGCTGGAAGGGCCCTGAGGGAGATGATCCAGGACCACCCAGCATTTGAGAGACATGGAGTAATCAAGGTAGAGACAGAAGGGGCAGAGCCAAGGGGGCACCCAGATGTCCAATCCAGACAGTTTCACCCCGAACAGTGACAGCAGCTGGCATGTGCTGTGTCTGGCGCCGTGTGAGGCAGTTCATGTAGACCATCTCCTTTCATGTTCACAACACCCCACAATGTGGTACTGTTGCTATCCCCTGCACGGGGAAGGAAACTAAAGCTCTGGAAGGTGAAGCGACTTTCCCAAGGTCACACAGCTAGGAAAGGGCTATAGCAGGACTAGAACCCTGGAGTCTGCCTTGGTCACCCTTGTTCCTACGAGCTGGGCCACATGGAGGCCCTGCTGCCGTCCTGGGCTCCTGGAGACCCCAGGGAGCTTGGAGATTGTACTGGACCTGTCTACACGGGCGGTTGCCCCAGCAGCCAGCCCATGATCCCCAAGCAACCCCTGCCCCAGGCTCCGGGTCAGGAGGTCAGAGGCACCGCCCAGGCAAGGACAGCCCACGGTGGCCAGAGAACATGCAAAGCACCAGCTGGAGGCTGGTTTCCATGGAGGCAGAAGCAGCCCACACTCACCCTGAAGGGTGCCCACAGGGGCCAGGTGCCAGGCTGCACCAGGGCAGAGACCTCTGCCTGGATTCTTACCACTGCCCTCCGTACTACCAGCAAACCCCAGGCTTCTTTCTCCTCAGGACCCCCGGTGAGGTGTGAGTTCCAGAAACAAGACTTCCCACCCGCACACACCCCCAACTGTCCCCAAAGGGGCCTCTCTGCTGAAAACCGACGCCCCAGGCCAGCAGGCTTGGCACAGCTGCGGGGCGGCTGGCCCAGTGTTGTTCCGCCCTGAGGAATGTGCAGACCACACGTGTCAGGGAGCCCCGCTAGGGACAGTTACAGGAAACAGCACAACAGCACGTGGGCTCCGCCGCCCCTCCCTGCCTCACCCCTGTGGGTGCTGGCTGCCCCAGCTGTGCAGGACACAGGCTGGGTCCTTCCAGAGACCCGGGTCTGTTCTCGGCTGTGCAGCTCACTGTTTGCTGTCCAGCCCTGGGCAAACTACTCCCCTCTCTGGGCCTATTTCCTCTTCTTTTGGTGGTTGAAGGAAGCTGTCCCCCCCCCCCCAACTCAGAAGGGCAGTGATTTTGTGACATGCTTCCTTTTCTGGGAAAACAGTGACTTTTCCCCTCTGTCTCTTCCTGCCCTCACTCCCTGGGTGGGCCATGCCCCTCTTCTCCACACCAGGCCCCCCATGAGCAGCCCTTGGCTGTAGAAGGCCCCTGCTAATGCCACCAGGGGCTAACCTGTCAGGAATGAGAGAGGAGACCAGGAGCCGGGAGAGAGGTCCCAGGGCAGCCCTGGGCAAAGTTTCAGAGCAAGACGTTAATATTCATTATCATCCCATCTCATGCTGGACCCCTGCCTTAGAGTATTGACGCAGGGGACAGTTGGGGTGTGTGGGGCACTGCGTCTGGGTTGATGGCAGCACTTGTGGCATCTCCACTTGGTCTGCTGTTTGGGGTCAAGATCTGAATACTTCAAGGGGAGTCAGGCTCCGTCTGAGGCTCCCTTGGCCCTGCAGAGCCCTCTAGCTCACTACTCCCTCCTTTAGAGACCCGGGGCAGGCCCAGAGAAGTTGCGTGCCTTGCCCAAGGCTGCACAGACAGGAAGAGTGTAAACTTCACTGAACTGGCCGGTGGGACTTCCCCTCCCGACCGCCAGCTCTCAGCAATCAGACACCACGGACCTCGTGGTTGCCAGGAGGGGGTTCCGCCCCGTGTCCTGCTGAGGCCCGGGGCTACCGGTGCTCACCAGCCAGGGTGACAGGTTCCTCGCCCCAAGGGGAGACAGAGCAAAGGCTGCTGGAGGCGCCAGGCAGCCTGGGACGCGCTTCCCCCAGCTCAAGGCTTTACGTGGGCTTTTCAGTGAGTGGAGAGGAAAGGCTTGCGAATTCTGCAGCCGGCGGGGAGCGAATGGATTTAAACTAAAAATACGCGCCTGCCCGAAGCTGTCACGCCGGGGCCCCCGCCCACGCGCCGGGCGCGTCTCCCGGATCCCCTAGCGCTCTTCGACCCCTTGGCGCTCTTCGATGCTGATCCTTGGGGACACGTTAGGCCTGGCAAGGGGCTGAAGTCGACCCTCTCTGCCCGGTCCAGCCCCCCGCCCCGCGCACTTACCCGGCTGCCGGGAGCGTGGAGAGCGGGCGCCGCGGGCAGCTTGGCCTAGCCTCCCTTGTCCCTCCCCTGCGTCCCGGGCGGCTCCGGGGCGGGGCCGGGGCGGGCCTGACACCGCGCCGCCCCACCCGCGGGCCACCACCCGGCCCTGGCGTGCGGCTCCGGGGCCCACCACGGCGGCCCGGCGGGAGAGGGGCGCGCCAGACCCGGCGTGCGCTCAGCGCGGGCCCCGATGCTGTCCCCAGCTCGGCTGGCGGCCAGGCCTGACGGCCCAAGGACGCTCTTCCCCGCGCCCCGTCGCGACCCCGGGAGGCCCACCTCGAGCCCGCGCTGTTCCGTCTGGCCTGGGCAGCCGCCCGCCTCCGCCCCGACCTCATCCTGGGAGCTGGCGTGGGGCTGCCTCTCCCTGGGAAAGGGTGGACCTGAGGAGGGAGTCCCTCTGCGCGCCCAGACTTGGGGAGGGGGCTGGGAGCGGACACTTGTAGCCCTCACAGAGCAGAGATGGGGTAGAAACCGGGGCACCCTGCCCGGAGGCGCGAAATCCAAGAAGGAAGTGACACCCATTAGCCAGAGTGCCTGTGGTGGCGCCCTATCCGGACCCTCCCATGCCACAGTCTCCAGAGCCACCAAGCACGGGATCTCCTGGGCCCCAAGCCAGATGGGAGACCCCCAGGCTGCCAGGGAAGATGATGATATGTGAGGCAAAAAGAATGTGAATTCCACCCAAAATCTGAATTTCCCACAAACCCAAGGCCCAAGAATGTGTCCCCCTGGACCACAGAATCCTCCTACCCTTCTGCCAACCCCGATACAGCAACGTCCCCAACTATTAGCCTCGCAGCACTTCTCAGTCTTCTCTGCCTCTGCGACTTTGCCCTTGTAGTTCCTTAGCCTGGGGTTTGCTCCTGCCAAACTTCTCCTACAGCTTGAAGTCTCCAAGCTTTTAGCCCCTGTCCCCTTGCCCTGCCCACTACCTGCCGGCACGAGCCTCCTGGCGTCTTCTGGATCCACCTGATGTCCGCACTTGGAACGCCCTTCACTCCAGCCCTTATCTTTTTCTGAAAGTCCTCCAGGCCAGCCCTTATCTTTTTCCCAGTAATTACATATTTACATGACTGGTACCGCCCCCTCTGTGTCCAAGGAGAGCCACTATCAAGGGAGAGTACTTGGAGCACTATGAGCCCTGAGAAGGGTACTTTACTTTCCAACTCCATCTCCCCACCTGGGTGTGGCCTGCCCCATTTTGCAGGTGAGGAAGAGGAGGCTCAGAGGAGTTAAGTAAGTGCCCCAAATGCTTCCTGCAGGGCGTTTTACTCTTTTCATTCTTAGTAGGGTTGGCAGACCCTCAATCAACATTTGTTGAGTCAATCGGTATTGTCCCAAAAGAAAGATTAAGTTGTATAATGGAACCAGTTAGTAATGGGGTAGGTACGTGTGTTGTGAATTGATGGAGAGGTAGAAGGCTTAGCCAGAGCATTGGGTTAACGGGGGGGATAGATCTAGATCTAGCTTGGGAGCCCCGGGTGGCGAAAATGGTTAGGTGTTCAGCTAATAGCTGTAAGATTGGCGTTTGAAAGACAGGCCTGGCCATCCCCTTCTGAAAGGTCACAGCCCGGAAAGCCCCACGTGGTGGCCACGAACTGGAATCTACTCAGTGGTAACTAATAACAGATCTAGCTTGAATTAGAAGGCTAGAGTGTTAGCCACGCTAACATTTCTTCATGTGTAATTATTCACAGCGTCATAGGAGAGACACACAAAAAGCCTCTCCCATCCTTACCTTTGTTGGTTCCAGGTGTCCTATCATGTTTCTGTTATCATCCTGATGCCATCACAGGTACAGCCGCGGTCATGCCAAGGGCATGGACGGTGATTAGCAGTTATTATAATACTGGTATTTGGGTAATAGTGCCCTTTGCTCTTTAGAATGCTTTCGCCTGCATCTTCTCATTATCTCTGCAAAGATGGACCAGGTAGGTAGTTAGGAAATGTTTAATGCGTTCTGTCTGACGGAGGGGAAACCCAGGCACAAGCAGGTGATTTGCACAGAGATGGCCTCAGAAACTGCTCTAGGAACGTAAAGCAGCAGCTGCGGGTAGTCAGTTTCCTAGTGAGAGATGGTTTGGTGCCGCTGAGAGCTATGAGCTCAGGCTCTGGTGTCAGACTGCAGAAATGTGGAACTTGTGGCAAGTTACTCATCCTTGGTTTCCTCTTCTGTTAAATGGGCCAATAATAGGGACTTCTCTTGAATGGTTTTGTGCCTGACATTGTGAGCACCCAACCGTGTTAGCTGTTACTCTGACAGTCTGGGTAGAGTACGATCACTAGTTTCTGGCAGAGAGCTATTCAGTCGTCCATCAACAATTTCCTGAGCACCTATTATGTGCTGTTTTCTGGGACTCTGGAGAAGGAGGTAGAGACAGCTTCCCCAAGGAGCTCACACTGGGAAAGAGAGAGGCAGCTGTAAATAAGTGCAATGATTCTGTCTCCAAGGGGACGTGGCCTGGGCATGAACTGTCCCTCCCACTGCTGATGCGCCCAAGGGCATCAGTTGTGGAGCTGAGAGAGAAACCCCCTGCTTATTTAGCTGAGTGAATCTTAGCAAGCCACGTAACCACCTGGAACCTTGGTTTTCTCCTCTGTTAAATGGGAGTAGCGCTAATATTTCATAGATGAGAACATGTGTGATTAAATATTTTATAAGTTACCAAATACTATGCAGATATTAAGTTAAGCATTTGGCTGCTAACCGAAGGTTGGCGGCTTGAACCCACCCAGCCACACCACAGGAGAAAGACCTGGCAATCTGCTTACATAGAGATTACATCCTAGAAATCCCTATGGGGACAGTTCTACTCTGTCACCTGGGGTTGTTACGAATCAGAATCAACTCCATGGCATCCAACAACAACATGTAGATGTTAATTTTATTATTATTACTCTTTAGCTTTAGCTTTACAGAACACTGTCCCACTGCTTTTCTTAAGCCTGACATAAACGCTGCTTCATCAGAGACAGGACCTTGCTTCTTGTTAATTCAGTGGCAGTCTGCGTCACTCCAGAGTTGTCCATCTGAAAGGAAAAATAGCTGAGTAAGCACTACAGCCTTCAGGATGGATTACACCTCGACATAAAGAAAACGAAAACCCTCACAACTGGATCAATAAGCAACACCATGATAAACGGAGCCAAAACTGAGGTTGTCCTGGATTTCATTTTACTTGGATCCACAATCAACACCCATGGAAGCATCAGTCAAAAAATCAAAAGATGCATTGCATTGGGCAAACCTGCTGCAAGAGATCTCTTTAAAGTGTTGAAAAGCAAAGATGTCACCTTGAGGACTAAGGTGTACCTAACCCAAGCCATGGTGTTTTCAATCACCTCACATGCATATGAAAGGAAGACCAAAGGAGAATTGATGCCTTTGAATTACTGTGTTGGTGAAGAATATTGAATATAGCATGGACTGCCAAAAGAACGAACAAATCTGTCTTGGAAGAAGTACAGCCAGGATGCTCCTTGGAAGCGAGGATGGCAAGACTTCGTCTCACATACTTTGGACATGTTGTGAGGAGGGATCGGTCCCTGGAGAAGAACGTCATGCTTGGTAAAGTGGAGGGTCAGCAGAAAAGAGGAAGACCCTCAACGAGATGGATTGACACAGTGGCTGCAGCAATGGGCTCAAGTGTAACAATGATCATGAGGATGGCACAGGACTGAGCAGTGTTTGGTTCTGTTGTACATAATGTCGCTATGAGTAGGAACCGACTTGATGGCACCTAACAACAACAACTAGTACGCCCTGTGAGAGACAGGAGAGTTTACAAGTAGGGAGATTATAAAAGCCTCAACTCACCTTCAGCATGACCCTCTTCTAAGGAAAGGAGTGGAACTGAAAACCTATCTGGAAAGAAAGTTTTGGCAAAGGCTGGTGTAGAGGGGTGGAGAGGGAGAGCCCCCCTGTCTTCTCTGGATCTGGCACAGGAAACCCCGCCCCAGGCCTCCCTTTCAGAAGCAGCCCGGAGAGGGAACCACAAGAAGGCACTAAAATTGTGCTGTTCGGAAATTCTGACTCACTTGGCAGTGGGGGCTGTTTGTGCAGTGTACAGAGCATCTTCCAAATAGCCAAGTTCCGGGCTCTTTCCCCAGCCTCTTCCCTGCAGCCTGGAAGGGGAGCAGGAACCAGCTGAACAGGCCTGAGGAAATTATGTGGGTCTGTTTCATATTTGCAAAGGTTAACTAGCTCCAAGAGCAATCCCTGCAACTCTTATTTTGTGAGCATGATTTTTAGTTGTGTGTTCAGTCCCCACAGCCAGAGTAGAACAAAAGACTCAGAGCTGGAATGGCTCTTCTGGCTGATACAGCCCCTTGTATGGATGGGTAAACTGAGGCGAGAGGGCGGGATTAGTAACTGGTGTCCTGGAAATTTATTTTCCTGTCTTTTTTTTACAGGTTGGTTTCCCTCTTTGTGGTGAATTAGATAAGAGCAGGTGGCTAAATACAGACAAGATGATAACACTAGGGTGTCCCATCAGGGGAGTCCTGGGCAGGAAAAGCTGGTTCTCATCCCGATCTGCTCCCAGCGACTACCCCCCAACACCAGTTCCCCAAGTATTTGTCTGTCCTTCCACACGTGTACCCTACCATGCGCCTGTAGGGTGAGCTGGCCCCCCACCCTGGTTTGGGGACCTTCCTGGGTAGGTCTTTCCCCACCAGCTCTTGAGTGAGCAAGGGGAGTGTCAGCTGGGTGGCAAGTCAGTCCTTTCAAGCATGGGAGTAATTCAGCATGTTCCTCTAGATAGGCTTCCCTGCGCTGCTTTTAGAAAATAAAAATTAAAAAAACATAGGTATGTAGAAAGCACAGAACTGGATCCTCGGATGACTGGATTCCAGCCCTTGTTAATGTCACTAATTAGCTGGGTATCTGGGTCACTTCTGAGTCTGTAAAATGAGATAATTGGAAAAGATCATCTTTAAACTAAAAAAGTTTTTTAAAAATTACATGAATCTTGATTGTAGCAGACAATGCTGGCATTTAGCATGACTAAATTCTATGGTTCTTATTATTATACTCCAAGGGGTAAGTGCTAACACAACCCAAAATGTTAAAAGTACAACTGATAAACCTAATTCCTAAAAAATAAAATCCCACTGTAAGAATGTTGCCATACGTTTGGGGTCTTAAACGCTAGCAAGCAGCCATCTAAGATGCATCAATTGGTCTCAAACCACCTGGACCAAAGGATAACGAAGAACACCAAGGACACAAGGTAATTATGAGGCCAAGAAACAGAAAGGCCCACATAAACCAGCGACTACATCATCCTGAGACCAGAAGAACTAGATGGTGCCCGGCTACAACCGATGACTGCCCTGACAGGGAGCACAACAGAGAACCCCTGAGGGAGCAGGAGAGCAGTGGGATGCAGACCCCAAATTCTCATAAAAAGACCAGACTTAATGGTTTGACTGAAACTAGAAGGACCCTGGTGGTCATGGCCCCCAGACCTTCTGTTGGCCCAGGACAGGAACCATTCCCTAAGCCAACTCTTCAGACAGGGATTGGACTGGACAATGGGATGCAGAGGGATGCTGGTGAGGAGTGAGCTTCTTGGATCAGGTGGACACTTGGAACTATGCTGGCGTCTCCTGTCTGGAGGTGAGGTGAGAGGGTAGAGGGGGTTAGAAGCTGGTGAAATGGACAGGAAAAGAGAGTGGAGGGAGGGAGCAGCCTGTCTCATTAGGGGGAGAGCAACCGGGAGTATGTAACAAGGTGTATATAAGTTTTTGTGTGAGAGACTGACTTGATTTGTAAACTTTCACTTAAAGCCCAACAAAAATTAAAAAAAAAAAAAAGAATTTTGCCGTGTTTCTCTCATTTCTGGGCCACCCTATTGACTCTTTCTGCTTCTGTTGGGACCACCTTAAGTTTTTTGTTTGTTCTTTTTTAAACTACACTTTTTATTTTGAGATCATTATAGATGCACGTGCTGTTGTAAGAATACAGTGAGATTCCCTGTACCTTTAACCGGTTTCAACGGCAACATCTTACAAAACTATAGTACAACAGCCAGGATCCTGACATCGATTCAGACAAGATACACAGGGTTTCCATCATGCGTTGCCTTTTCAGAGCCACACCCACTTCCATCCTGCTCCCACTGCGGCCCCTATTGCCCAAGAGCGTGCTCTGACTCTTGGTGACCCCGTGTGTGTCAGAGTAGAACTCTGCTCCGTAGGGTTTTCCGTGGCTATGCTCTTTCAGAAGCAGATCGCCAGGGCTTTTTTCTGAGGTGCCTCTGGGTGGACTTGAACCTGCAACCTTTCAGTTAGTAGCTGAGCACTAACGGTCTGCACCACCCAGGGAGTCCCCTTCAGCCCTGAGAACCACTACTCTGTTCTCCCATTTCTATAATTTTGTTGTTTCAAGAATGCTATATGAGGAGGAGCCCTGATGGCACCGTGGTTAGGAGCTCAGCTGCTAACCAAAAGGTCAGTAGTTCAAACCCACCAGTCGGCCCACGGGAGAAAGATGTGGCAGTCTGCTTCCAAAAAGATGACAGCCTTGGAAACCCTATGGGGCAGTTGTACTCTGTCCTAGAGGGTCACTAGGAGTTGGAACTGACTCAACGGTGGTGGGTTTTGAGAACATTGTGTAAACAGAATCGTATGGTTTGTAGCTCTTTGGATCAGCTCTTTCTTTTTCACTCAAAGTGATTCTTTGTAGATTCGACCAGGTTAGTTCGTGTATTAACAGTTTGTTCCTCTTTATTGCTGAGTAGTATTCCATGGTTAAACATACGCTTTGTTTGACTATTCAGTAATTGAAGGAGATTCGAGTTTCCAGTATGGGGCTATTATGAAAAAAGCTGCTGTAAATATTTATGTACAGGTTTTTGTATCAACGTAAGTCTTCACACCTTAAGTTTTAACTGTTAGTTACAGCACTCATATACAATACTATACCAGCAGCTTTCCCCTACCCCTACTCATTCATAGCAAGGAGTATGCCCAAGGACGTTTGGATGCTTCCTGCATCATTCAATGTTTTGCCCATAGAATCCTTCAATATGAAAAGTAGAAGCCTGAATTTTTTTCTTCAGTGTTTTCAGCTTGAGAGCTGCAGAGCGTGTTCTTCCCTTTTGGCTTTCCATCTCCAGGTCTTTGCACGTTTCATCGTAATACTTTGTCTTCTCGAGCCACCCTTTTAAATCTTCTGTTCAGCTCTTTGACTTCATCATTTCTTCCTTTCGCTTTAGCTATTCTACATTGAAGAACAAGTTTCAGAGTCTCTTCTGACATCCATTTTGGTCTTTTCTTCCTCTCCTATCTTTTTAATGACCTCTTGCTTTCTTCATGTATGATGCCCTTGATTTCATCCCACACCTCTTCTGGTCTTCGGCCATTAGTGTTCAGTGCCTCAAATCTATTCTTGAGATGGTCTCTAAATTTGTGGGATGTACTCAAAGTTGTACTTTGGCTCTCGTGGACTTGTTTAAAATTTCTTCAGCCTCAACTTGGACTAGCATATGAGCACTGTATGGTCTGTTCCACAGTTGGCCCCTAGCCTTGTTCTGACTGATGATATGGAGCTTTTCCACCATGTCTTCCCACAGATGTAGTCAGTTTCATTCCTGTGTGTTCCATCTGGCAAGGTCCACGTGCATAGCCACTATTTATGTTGTTGAAAAACTATATTTTCAATGAATAGTTTGTTGGTCTTACAAAATTTTATCATTTGATCTCCTGTGTCGTTTTTATCACCAAGGCCATATTTTCCAACTACTTATCCTTCTTTGTTTCCAACTTTCACATTCCAGTCACCACTAATTATTATTCTGATTGCATGTTTGATCAATATCAGACTGCAAAAGTTTGCAAAAATCTTCGATTTCTTCATCTTTGACATTAGTGGTTGATGCATAAATTTGAATAATAGTCTCTATTAGTTAATATTAATTCGTCTTTCTTGTAGCTGCATGGATATTAACCTATCACTGATAGCACTGTACTTCAGGATAGATCTTGAAATGTTCTCATTGATGATGAATGTGACACCATTCCTCTTCAATTTGTCATTCCCAGCATAGTAGACCATGTGATTGTCTGATTCAGAATGGCCCATACTGTTTCATTTCTGCTCACTAACGCCTAGGATATCAGTGTTTATGTATTCCATTTCATTTTTGATGACTTCCAATTTTCCTAGATTCGTACTTCGTACATTCCAAGCTCTGATTATTAACGGATGTTTGCAGCTGTTTCTTTTCATTTTGAGTCATGTCACATCAGCAAATGAAGGTCCCGAAAGCTTGACTCCATCCACGTCATTAAGGTCGACTCTACTTTGAGGAGGAAACCCTTCCCCAGTTGTCTTTTGAGCGCCTTCCAACCTGAGGGGCTCATCTTCTGGCACTATGTCAGACAATGTTCTGCTGCTATTTGTAAGGTTTCCGTTGGCAAATTTTTTTAGAAGTAGACTGCCAGGCCCTTCTTCCTAGTCTGTCTTATTTTGGAAACTGTGCTGGGGCCTGTCCACCATGGGTGATCCTGCTGGTATTTGAAATAATGGTGGCATAGCTTCTAGTATCATGGCAACATGCAAGCCACCATAGTATGACAAACTGACAGACAAGTGGTGAACTCAGTCCTATAGGGTTGCTATGGGTTGGAGTCAACTAGTCGGCCAAAGGCTTTAACTATGTGCCAAGCACTCTTCTAAGCCTTCACCTATATTGACTCACTTATTCTTTACCACCACCCTTCAGGGAAGGCACTTGTCCCATGTTGCAGAGGAGAGGACAGAGAGGGTGACACACTGCTCTTCATTACACACCTGTCAGGTAACCGATCTATGTTACAAACCTCTGCAGTCTGGCTCCGGCACCCACACTCTTAATCACTGTGCACCCTGTCCATCTGGTAGCAACAGTGGAAGGCCGGTTTCTGGTCATGATTAAATTCCAATCCGTTTCTGAGGTTATGTTTTCACACAGAGCTATGTTAAGTCCAGTGTGTTAAGCTCTGGCTTTATTAATGTGAAGAGTTCCTTATGGGTCCAGGTTACTGATGTCAAAATATATTGCAAAGAAAACAGCCCTGGTTTTAGCAATAAGCAAGAGGTCCGTGTGGGATTTCTTTGCTGCAGGAGGGAGGGCCCCAGCCTGGAAGGTCGAACTGTGAGTGTGTATGTAAGTGTGCGGGTGTGGGTGTAGGTGTGTGTGTGTATGTGTTTGAGTATGTGTGAATGTGTGTGTGTGTGTATGTGTGTGAGTATGTATGTGCGTGGGGGTGGCAGCACGTGTAAACAGCAGGGCTGAACTCTCTCCAGTTATGCCAGCTATCTGTGGATGCAGCGAGAAAAATGTCAGTGTTACCAGCTTTGTACCCAAGAATACACAGGGCTGGCGGAGCCCGTACCAGACATTGCGTGTGTGTTGTATTCTCTGAATTGCTCCGGCATGGGGAAGTCTCATCCACACACAGTGATTTCCTTGGTTGCTCAGCGCACTAGGCGTACTGAGGACTCCTCAGTCGCAGTGTTAACTGCTGCCTGCCTTTGAAGCTCATCACTTGGGTTTAAACCACAGCAAAATAACCTAGTATGTTTGTTTTTATTTTGAAATCTGAATGCAGCCTTGATTACATCATCCAACCTTTCATGAGTTGGCACAGTGACAAGCTCATGAAAAATTTTCTGACGTGGCATCTTCCCAGGCTCTCAACCCCCGTCTCACTTCCCTCAGTTTTCACATCTATAAAATGGGCCCAGTTCCTGCCCTTCTCCGGAAGAGTTGTCACGAGGTTTCCATAGAATACTGAAGAAGAAAAGGTGCTATCGACGTAAAGTTCTGCGCAAATGTGTTCTATCGTGGTGAATTAAGTCCCAAATGACTACGCTTTCAAACTAAACTTCAGGGCAGAAACCAACTCCCAGGAGGAGTTTATGAGTAAGAAAGACTTCTCGATGGAGGAGGAAGAGAAATCTATGTCTTTGGTCCTGGAGACGTGTTTCTGAAGTTCGTGCAGCGTTCTCCCCCTGCGGTGGACAGGCCTGGCTGTTCCGAACACGTGATGATGGTAGGAGTGGTGTGACAGGCGCGGAGCCCAGGAAGCAGGAGGCATGGAGCCCGGCCCAGGCCAACATGCTGAGGTGCGGCCGTGGCACCCGAGTCAGGGCAGTGTAGCCCATGAAGGCATCTGTACTACCACCTCATTATCACTGCACAAGTGGGCGATGCTCTGATCTTTGGGGAGCCCACGTTTGGGGCACTGCTGACCCTTCACCCCAGTGGCCAGGGCCAGCAAATGTCAGCTAGGTCCATGAGTCTGTATAAAAAGTGTTGCAGAGAAGACAGTGTCGCAGCGGCAGCCTAGCTCCACAAATCTGGAGCCTTCTCCAAACGACCTGGCCCCAAACACGCGGGAAGGAATACTTTCCAGACTGCTGGCTGCAGGGCCTTGCCACCTCAGTGGCTGCAGCACCTGGCCGATGAGCTCAAAGCTCTGCGATCCGAAATTTCAACTTTGATGTTGTGGAGTTGGTATGCCGAGAAAAATGACACTGAACGCACTTCCGTTGTTAATGAGGATGATCGGCGCCACCACCACACTGAGCAGACGGAAGCCACCCCACAAATAGCCAGGACTGGACGTGGCACTCCCATCCTGGTGTCCTGGTGTTAAAAGGTCTCAGCTGGTGGTGGGCCAGTGGGATTAGTTCACCTGCTTGGGCAGTCAAGGCCATCCGTTTCACCATCCAAGCTGAGAAGCTTATTTATCTGGGTCACTGGCGAATCTGGGCACAATGACGGGCCCTACCCGTTTGGTTTACGGATGACAGCGATGGCCTAAAACAAAGGTTCACAGAAAAAAAAATAGCAGCCAGAAGACACTTTGCAAACTCACTGGCCTAAGTCCGTGTTACAGAGAGCTGGAGAGGTTAAGTACACTGCCCAAGGCCACAAAACGCCGGACTGCGTCAGCCCACAACTGTGTTTACCTCTGTTTCCAAACCTGGGAGCCACTTGGGGACTTCCTTGGCCCCTCTCTGGGCTTCTGCTTCTGACGTTGCCAACCACTCCCTCTTGCCTGAAAACCCTCCCTCCTGTTCCCCCTCCTGCCGGGAGGGCTCCTTCCTGCCTTCTTCAGGGGCTTCCTTCCTTAAATGCCTGCCCATCTGAGGATTTCTTCCTCTGCCCTCTTCTTTCTCTCCCTCTCCCTGACCGAATCTTCCCTCACATCCCTGTACTTTTAGCATTAGGTCGAGACCAGTAGAGGCAATAATCTGAAAAGCAGTAATTAATAACCTGATGATAGTTGGCTCAAATGATTAAGTGCTTGGCTGCTAACTGGAAGGCTGGCAGTTTGAATCTACCCAGTGGTGCTGTGGAAGAAAGGCCTGGCAATCTACTTCCAAAAAAATCCGCCATCGGAAACCTTAGGGAGCACAGCTCTACTGTGATACACGGGGGGTCACCGAGAGTTGGGACGGACTCAACAGCAACCGGTTTGGTTTTGGTTTTGGTTTGGATACCTTGAGACTCAGAATGCCCAAAGGCCATTCATGACCTCACCCCTCTGATCTTCCCCCTCCTCCCCTACAGTCCCTACCTCAGCAAGTAGGAGCCACCAGTGGCTGAGACAGAAACCTAGGGATAATCCTGAACACACTCCTGCTTTCCCCAGCCCCCTCCCTACATGCAGCCAGTCAGTCTTGCCTTCAGAGTAGGAACCCAGCTGGCACCTGGCACCGGCACCCTGCGCTCCCACCATTACAGGGTCCTGGAGTGGGACAAACTTACAGCAGCTTCCCAGCTGGCTTCCCTGCTCGTGTCAGCCACTTCCTATCCATCGGTAACATTCCTACCAGGAGTCTCTCTCAGGAGCTCCACTGTTCACATTCCCATGGCCCTTTCTCATCCGTGGATGCGTCCGTCCTCTGGCTGCTCCCCTAGAGCGCCCTGGCCTCTGGGCCTCCCCTCCTCCCATGGTTTCCCCTTCCTGGAATGGCCTTCCCCCTTTTCCAGAGAAGCTCTTTACCCTTCTCAAGAGTTAATTCAAATGTACCCCCCACCCAGGCTCTCCCCTATCCCTGAGGTGCTGCCTCTGCAGAGCCCAGAGCCCCCTGCACAGGCTCCTGCAGGACTTAGTGACAGCCTTGCATCTGCTTACTCATCTGTCCCCATCGTGAGACCTTGAGGTCCTTGAGAGGCAGGAGTGTCTCAGCCCAGTCTGTATCCTACTTACCACTGAGCCTGGGGCATTCCGTGGTTCTTCACCTCCTGTGGTACCTGGAGTCAGCATTACAGGTTCACGCACTTTGGGATATGCTGGGATACTGTGCTGTACTGTCCACTGTACCGTGTATTTCTTTATTCAGAGATTACATCCAGAGCATATATGGAGTGCCATGTGCGGTGCTAAGGACTGGCAGTGTTTCTGACTGTTATACATAAGGCCCATAAGTTCGGAGCCAACTGGACGGCAAATAACATGGTGCCAAGGTCCTGGATTACAAAAATGAATCCTGCCTGACTG
This sequence comes from Loxodonta africana, assembly GCF_030014295.1. NCBI lineage: Eukaryota > Metazoa > Chordata > Mammalia > Proboscidea > Elephantidae > Loxodonta > Loxodonta africana. The sequence goes on from NC_087351.1 coordinate 108,673,016, forward strand.
GAAGCTGATGGTCTAGTGGGGCAGGATGCTGAAAGTTAAGGAAATGAAACTACCATATATACACTCCATGAAGAGTTCTGGTCCCCACAGCAGTGCGATAGGGCCGGGCAGGACAGTGACGTGACTGTATTCTCTGAGGCCTCTAATCTAGCACCCCACTTTTGTAGAACCACATCCTGAGTGGTGTCTCCGGTTCTACTGTTATCTGGGCTTCCTCATCGACTCCAACATTCAGTTCGCACAGTTGAGAACAATTTTTTTGCCAATATTATTCAATCTTGCACTACCTAATTAAATTTAAAAAGTATTTCTAAAGTGCTTAGAAAAAAAAAATTTATCATTTTTTTTTTTTAAGTGCTTACCGTGGACCAATATGAGGCACGTAAGAGAATTAGACTAAAACTCTGCTCATCTGGCAAAATGGGGGAAGAAAGTATTCCTCTGAAGTTTATCTTCTAAAATAGTAGAAATTTAACCCTTTGCGTCATATATAAAATCTTTATTGGCAATCTAAAGTATCCTGCATGTCTCCTGGCTTCTTATTCAGGGCTCATAGGGTATCATTTCTTTCTCTTGCTGACTTGGAAGGCTTAGACAAGGTTCCAGTGCTCAAGGAAGCCAGAAGTGTGAGGGTTCTCTGTCCCCTGTTTCCATCAAATGTCCCCAGAATGCCGCTTTTTGTTTTTTAAATCCCAGAATGTCTGCCGCTTATTTTTTTCATCTCCTGCTCAGCTATCAGTTACTGCTTCTTCCTACTTTGAGTGTTAGCCTTATAAATTTACCGCTTCCCCTGTTTGTTTTTGAGTTAACCTGTTGGGGCTGGAATATCAGAAAACCAACCAAGTTCATCATTCCCTAAAATACGAATAGGCTTTGGATAAGGCTCTTACTAGAACTGGCAAATTGATGAATTCACAGACAGGGACAGCAGTTAATGGCTCTTGGCCACCCCAGCTTCCCAAGGAAAATGGACTGGTGCCCTCTACAGGCCTTGCAGGGTATGGCAGAGACTTATCATGAAGGGGATGGAGTACTCCAAGTTTCTCAAAACACAGAAGGATTTGAAGGCTCACAGACGTGATTTTTGAACACAAGCACATATTCCTTCAGGTGAGAGGGGATTGCTTGCCCTGCCCCAGACAGCCAACAGTGCGTGTGGGCTATCACGGGGCCGCAGCCACACGGTGTGAAGAAAGATGGATCAGATGGGGATATCAGGGCAGCTGGATTGACTTACACTTAAAAGCCACACCCATTACCATCAAGCCCAACTCATGGCGACCCCGCCTGTTAGAGTACAACTGTGCCATAGTGTTTTCTTGGCTGTCACCTTTAAGGAAGCAGACCACTGGGCTTTTCTTACAATGGCACTGGGTGGCAGCCAACCTTTAGGACCTTTAGCAGTTGAGTGCGAAGTGTCTGCATCACCTAGCGACTTTACGTACAATTAGAACTGCATTAATATAATGAAATGAAAATGCCAGAGGGAAGAAGCCGTGCCCATACGGCACCTTCTCTTCAAGGCTTTTATACAAAATTCTCTTCATCATCCAATTTTGTACAAATAGTGAGGGCTATGTCAAGCTCCCTACCCCCATTCTCTTTCTTTCCTTTAAAAAAAAACTTAAAAAAAATTTTTTTTTAACACAGTATAATTGGTTTACAAGATAACATAGGCCTTTTATTAAAAATCTTTGAAACTCTGGCTTGCTGAAATTTGCTCTCAATTAGCTAAATGCCACTAAACTACACTTTCAAAAAGGATAAAGCTTAGCATTAACACGAGAGTCTTCTAGCCAGAGAAACAGAAAACAAACAAACAATTTTAAACCTTCCAATTTTGTCTATTTTTCTCCTGCAAAGGCAAATGAGCAGTTAATGCCTGATCCAGTTCCCAACCCGATCTGCTCCTCCCCACCGGAGCTGGGATGAAGCTGTCTGCCTTCGCCAGGGGAACTGTTGCAGAAAGGTGGAGCGGTGGGTTCCCACATAGCAAGACTTCATTTTGAGGGCATGGAATTATTAAGGCTCAAAGGTTGAGGTACGAAATGAAAGTCTGACTCGCCATAAAGAGTATTTATGGCCTGGGCAACCCATCTTAAGTCATTCAAAAGAAAACAATAAAACGTTCTAAATGTTCTTCTGGCTGCCAACTCGGTGATTATCAGAGACATAAACTTCCGCTGCGAGATAAATCTTCCTAACTGGCTGGACACAGACCAGCACTGGCCTCTGGCTTTTTCCATTCTGTGGTCTAGGCATTCGGAAGCCTTTGGAATGTAGTAACATTTTGTGTTGTAGAAACTCTCCGCTGGTGAAAAAAGAAACTCATGATACAAAACACTGAGATCGTCCATTAAACAGGCCGTTGAGAAATCAGCAGTTCTTTCATCGCCTTTAATCAAAAGCCTTAACACACTTTGATTCCCACTTAATTCTCAATACCATCTTACAGGAGGTATGATTTGGCCTGGTTCCCTTGGGATAATACAAGTTTCTCCACAGAACAAAGTCCTGCAGATACCCAAGTTTTGAAGACTTAGAATCAGGGAGTTTGATCCCCAATGTGAAAAAGAAACATGGGGACAAAAGACAACACAAGTTGGGGAAGTGAAAAGCGATGGCTCTGATTTTTGTCGTTGGATTTTCGGATTGCCACGTTATTGTCATCTGAATTTTACAAAGCGTAATATTCACGTCTGTTTCCAACATACCACATGCAGAGCCAGAGAAGATAAGTCAGGAATATTGCATTTTCTGTTGGACCTGCTGGAGATGCACCAAGATAGGAACCGCATGTGAAAGGCAACAAAACTGATAAGAAATGCCGAGTGCTAACGTCTACCCAGAAGGTATTATAGATAAATATGAGGAAGGGATTATAATCTCGAGAACAAAATGTCTGAGAATTGTATCCTAGAGTTAGTATAAGGTTCAAATGAATTCAGGTACTCAAACTGGTTAGAAGAACAGAAAAGTAGAATATACATGCAAGATGATATAATTTGGTGGCAAATATTTAGGAGCAGAGAAGTAGAGTACAAACAAGAAAACAAACCCGTGGCCGTGGAGTACATTTCAACTCATGGCGACCCCATGTGTCACAGAGTAGAACTGCTCCAGAGGGTTCTCTTGGCTATATTCTTTACGGAAGCAGATTGCCAGGCCTTTCTTCCCAGGCACCGGCGGGTGGGTTTGAGCGGCCAACCTTTCAGTTGTCAGTCGAACGTGAGTCATTTAGGCCACCCAGGGACCAAAAGAGTGCAAATCAGTTCCTTTAATCTCTGTAGCCCCGTATATAAAGAAATCTCCTTGAAAAACGTGTGACCTTTGGCAAACATCAGGAACACTTTAAAAAACTAACCAGTATTTAGTATTTAGTTACCCTGAGGACTGGGAGCCCGGCCTCACATCCCTATACTCCAAATCCCAGGGCAGAATCAGGTTCTACTATGGCATTCAGGCTTTTCACAAAGGCTTCTTCTGAGAATCTGTTTCTTCCAGGTCTCCTGCCTCCTGCAATGTTGTCAGCTGTTGTCTACAGCTCACCATTTCTCATTTCACCCAGTCGCTTCTGAGGGTGGGGACGGGGAGGGCGGGACCTACATGATACACTGGGAGCTGGCCATAAGGAGGCCTTCCTTCCTGTCTCTAGGGTGAGTTTGTATGATGTGGGGAACAGCGATTAGGAAGGCTGGGGCTACTCCCATCGCTGGAAAAGTATTTATAAAACCAGCTGTCTTGTCAGATAGTGGTAGTGGGAATCCGAAAGGCAGTTCTATCTTTGTATTATTTGTATTAGGGATTAGCAAAATTCTTTCCCAGGGCTGGGCATGACCTTGGTTTCTCATGTACTATTTTTACAGCAGTTCGGGGTCACGTTGACCCTAGGGCTGCAGTGGTACACTAGTCCACTGCACCGTGGACTCCAGCTCAGGTCTACAAGACTCTGGGTCCCAGATGCTATTTTCTCTCAGGAAAGTTTGGTGGTCCGACCCCTGCAACCAGAGTGACCACTTTTCTCCTAAAAGGACGGTTAGAGAATGCTCTGGCCAGTTCAGCCCGAGACACTCCTGCATCGCGTGTTGTCACACAGAAACACAGCCTGTGTCCCACGAAGAGTGCAGCACTGACTTAGGTAGGCTCTGACATCAGGGCACGGGAACACGGACGGTTGGTCGGTAATCCCAACTCCACGTCTTCGTTTAGGGCTGATGTACAGGAAGTGGCGAATCTCCAATTAGCAAAGTTTTCACCCTGGATCCAGGGGTGAATTTGCTTTTGGAGAAGTGGGTAGCAAGGAGGATTTTACCAAATGTAGTAAAGCCTTTTTTATAAGTAAACACAGTGGGGAAAGAAACCCACAAAAACCAAACTCATTGCCACCAAGTCGATTCCGACTCAAAGCAACCCTATAGGACGGGCTGAAGAAAAACACTTTTAGGATGTCGGAGTCAGCATGTTGACATGGCATGATAGTTTAGTTTGGGTTAGATTTTGTGACCAAAATCCCAGGGTTCTCAAAAGTTTCTGTGTCCTTCTCATCCCGCCTCCCCATTGATGTCTGTGAGACATCACAAATGGATACAGGATACACTCGCGTGTTCAAAACACATAACTTTGAGCCAAAGTGCCAATTTCTGAGAACTGTAGAACTGCTTCAGAAGTATATTTTATTATGTTTCCATTACAGGGTATCTGAAGAGAAACCAAAATGCCAAATCACATATAAAAATTTTGATGCTTTGGAAGAAATCATTTTGAGTCTTGTTGGTTTTTTCCCTTCTTTATGTCATTGCTATCTGGTGCCAAAACTCCAAGAATGGTTTTAAATCCAAGACAGAAAGGCACATGCTCACTACACACATTTCACTGCATTTTTGGCTGCCTTTTTTTTTTTTTTTCTTGAGGTAGATGATTCGTTTCCTGCCTTCCTTTAAGCCATCAAGCCACCCAGGAGCTCCCTGAAAGAGCTCCGGCAGCTTTCCCATGTCCTCACGCCACCCGTGTCCTCCTCATGTGCTACTATAGCCAGCAACTCTGTAATTTTGGGTTTTGGACTCTTCCTGCTCAAGGATTACTCTTAATCTTTAAAGACAGCTGTACTCTCGACAAAACATCTGACAACTACAAAAGACAACTTTACTTCCAAAGCCAGTATTATGCCCTCAAAAAAATGAACCAGGTGCCCTCCAGTCAACTCTGGCTCATTACAAACCGATGTGTGTTAGAGCAGGACTGTGCTCCACGGGGTTTTCAATAGGTGATTTTTTGGAAGTAGGTTGCCAGGCCTTTCTTCCAATCCATCTCTGGGTGGAACTGAACTTCCAAACGTTCAATTAGCAGCCAAGTGTGTTAACCACTGCACCACCAGGAACTCCATACTATGCATCAGCAAAGGATGAGACACTCCCCATTACTGTTACGTGTTTCCGGACACTCAGAAGGTACATTTCCAAATTCCTCCCCCTCTCCCAGTCAACACAAAAGCAGAATGAGACAGGTTACAGTAGGCAATAAATAATTTAGGCCTTCAGGAACAAATTGCCTACATTTATTAAAAAGCAAGCAAACAAAAACTTACTACAATATAAGCATGAATAAAAGCTGATTTGGGGAACCATTTAACATATTCTCTATTGTTAAGTGCACCAGATGCTGGACTTTTGAAATAACCCTTATGCTTCGGCATGACAGCCTTTTCTATATATTTCTGTTCATGATGCTTGCTCCTCTGATTGACTGGGAACCAATGAATCTGAAAAACAAAAAGATTCTTTAAGAACCTGACCAATGTTGGGCCCCACTTAGAAAACTAGCAAACATCAATCACATTGATGAAGGTGAAAATGCATCACTGAGAGGACTTCCGAGTAACCTCCTAAGTTTATTTTCATCGGCTCAATTTTCATGCTGAATAACCTTGGAAGATCCACTTGCTGACTGTACAAGTACTAACTTTCTGTTTTTAAGTGTGAGCCCTCACAAAGCATGAACAGGTCACCGCCAGCAACATTAGAAAAAAACGCTTAAGATTAAAAAAAAAAAGTAACTTGCGAATTTGTAGCAGTACTTAGTGTCCAACAGAAAGCACTCCATCTGCTAAACAATATCTCGACCGCAAAGCTTCTCTTACTGTTGGTTGATAGATAATGACACGGCACAGCCATTATCACCGTGGCAACAGTACCCAGGCGTTATCAGAGGAAAATTGCACATGGAACTGCTGGCCCTAGAGCAGCCATGCCTCAGCTTCCTCTGGAGTATGCTTTTTCTGCAAGTCTGGTGTGCTGAGGGTACCGCCAACCCAGTGCGCCTCCAAGACTACAGATCACAGCGACTTCACGGAGTCCTGCTCCTCCCGAGTCACCGTTCCTTCCTGCAAAGGGCACCGACCCCGTTCCAAGCATTGCTCCAGGCGCTGAGTGAATGAAACAAGTGGCCTGGGAGGAAGTCAATCAACAAGCTGATAAGTCTATTATTAAGTGGTGCTAGGGCAACTGGGAAAACCAGGGCCAGCGACGGGTCTGGAAGGCCCTGTCTCTCCTCGGCACCCCCACACTGCTCTATCAGCTGCTCATTTCTCACGCTCACAACGAGCTTTTGGCACCAGGGCTCCCTGTGACTCTGCGCCAGCGCCGTGCCCAGCACACAGGAAACGTCTGTCGAACGAGCCGACTCGCTTCCTAGCTCCCCATTCCCCAAGCCCTCCCTGAGCCTCGATCTGGGGCTCAGGTGGGCTGGAAGGCCAGCCAGGCCCGAAACCCAGAGACGAACCCAGAGGCGAAGGCGCTGTACCAACTTTAAAGGGAAAGTTGTCTTAAAGCAACAGCCGCGCGCCAGAGGCCGCACCACGAGGTCAGGGCCCCGGCGCGGGAGCCCCGGGCACGCCTGGCGCCCAGTGCCCCGCCCGGGCCCCGCTGCCCGCTACGCTCGGCCGCATTCAGCCGCGGGCCTCCGCAGCACCCGGAGCCACGCACCTCAGCTGGGAGAAGCCGACCCGGGCCGGGCTCAGCCGCGCCACCAGCCCAACTGCAGACACCAAGCCCGGCCCGCCAGTCGCATCGCCATAGCAACTAAACTACCGCCTACACCGGAACCGGAACTTTCCTGTGGGAAGTGGCCCCTTCCCGGCGTCCCGCGGAGCGGGCGAAACCCCGCCCAGCACCGTGCCCAGTCATCCTAGAGTATCCCAGCAGGCCTCGATTGCTCTTGGAAGGAAATCGTCTTGCCTCTCGTTTCGCCTCTCCTTGCCTCGGAGCGTGACTTTGATGGGCATCCACAATTGCCAATCAACGACAAAGGAGATGCCAACGGCCAATAGGAAGACTGTAGGGTGCAGCTCAGCCGTAAGGACCGCCTCCAAGTTGCCGGGGCAAACGGTGACGTGATTGGTAGAATCGAGTAATTGCGGGCTAGCGTTCTCCAATCGTGAAGAGCAGTTTCGGGCCGGCCCAATGAGGGCCTCCGGGAGGCGGACCTGGCAGCCGCGGGCCGAAGCAAGCCCCCAAGTGGTGAACCGAGGTTCCGGCGTCGAGGGCTCCGGCGAGCAAGCGGGTATGAGCGGGTCCCTGGGCCGAGCGGCGGCGGCTCTGCTCCGCTGGGGGCGCGGTGCAGGCGGCGGCGGCCTGCGGGGCCCGGGCGTGTGGGCGGCGCGCTCGAGCTCCGGCGGCTGCTCGGCGGAGCAGCTGGACGCGCTGGTGAAGAAGGACAAGGTGGTGGTCTTCCTCAAGGGGACGCCGGAGCAGCCCCAGTGCGGCTTCAGCAACGCCGTGGTGCAGATCCTGCGGCTGCACGGCGTCCGCGACTACGCGGCCTACAACGTGCTGGACGACCCCGAGCTGCGGCAAGGTCAGGGCTGGCCGGGCGAGGGAGTAGGGTGGCGGGCGGAGGCCGCTATGCGGGTCGAGGGGTCGCTGCGCGGGGCCGGGGTTGGGAGGTTCCCAGCGCGATGCAGGTAATCAGGGGTCCGGCCACGCCGGGCAGGGGAGCCTATCTGGGGGTTCACACTGGTTAGGACATGGAGTACTGCTGTGCATTAGAGGACCTGGGGGTGGGCGTTTGGACTGGAACTGGGCTGGTGGTCAGGGGCTCTGGCACAGTTGCCAGCTTGAGCGGGGGGTTAGTCCTAGGGGTTCGCCAGTCCTCACCCTGAGCTGAAGTCGGTTTGGGGGGCAAGTTCTTTCTGACCGCTTCAGAGGAGGGCAAAGAGAGGAAATCATATTTATTAAGTACCACTTTAGAGAACACGTTGAGGGGTTGGAGCCAGGCCTGTCTCCTGGATCAGGGGCTGGTTCTGTAGGTGGTGCTGGGAGGGCAAAGGTTGCCCATGTCCAAGGCTAGTGAGGTCAGAGATAGGTCTGTCATAGGTCAAGTCTCAGGGCGTCAGGGTCCATCCGGTTGCAGCTAGGAAAGGTGAGGTGGTACAGCAGTCAGGTTGGTCTTGGTTGGGATCTGATTTTAGATATTAAGGATGGGGGATATGGGGAGTGTGGACTGGAGAAGTTTCTGGGAGGTGCAGACAGTTTGTGCTTGTGGTGCCATTGATATCTCTCATGGCCTTCCTAGCCATGGTCTGGTGTCTCCCACCAAATGATTGGGTGGGGCTATGCAAATAAATGATTGTGGCCCACCAAGGGGATTGGACAGCTTGCTAATAATACAAATAAGGTGCATGGTACTTTTGTGGCGGAAAGGGTGGGATCATGCAAATAAGGTGTATGGAACCCTAATGAGGGAATTGGTTAGTTTTACCATCCTGCTAGGCTAAGAATGAGCCATCCCAGAGGTGTAAAGTGGGGACTTCACTACCATCAAGAGGAAGACCCAGGAGTGGCACGTGTCCTTTGGATCCAGAGCCCCTGCATTAAGAACCTCATAGGCCCAGAAGACAGACAGAGAGCTGAAACACTGGAGACAATGGGGAGCAGTACACTGGAGATGAACAAGAAGTAGTGGCAGAGAAATGGTAGCAGCAGAACTGGGAGACCAGCACAAGATGGAGCTGTGGGCTTCCTGGCCCATGCAGCAAGGCGGTTACAGTAGGCTTGCCAACCCAAAGAGCGAGAGAGCTGAATGTCTCTGGACAGGAGGCTTTCTGGTGGAGTGGGGTGCCTTTGGGCACTTACCAGCAGAGCAAGAGAGCTTTGTAACGCTTGCCAGGGCAGGGCAGAGTCCAGCCCAAGGGACTAAGGGCCAGAGAGAGGCCTGCCTATGGGCATAGCTGAGGAGAAGCTGTCCTGACCAAAGAGCTGTATCCTGAGTCCTTCCTGATCCTGAATGGTAACCTTTTACTTCCCTAATAAACTCCATAATCTGTGAGTTCTGTGTGGCCGTTGCAGCGAATTATCACACTGAGCAGAGAAGTAGAGAGTGCCATGGGAGGGGCCACTGCTGTCAGAATTGGTGAAAGATTGGAGGGTGGAGTTATGTTTGACCACCTCATAGGGATCAGCCTTGGGTTGATTTTGACCTTGATTCTCCTCCTCATGAAGTTAAAAAAGGTCAGATATTTGCACTGCCATTTTCCCAGTGCTTCACTACTAATCTAAAGGTTGGCAGTTTGAACCTACCCAGCAATGCTGTGGAAGAGAGGCCTGGCAGTCTCCTTCCATAAAGATAACATTATGGAGGAAACCTTATGGAGCAGTTCTACTCTGTCACATATAGGTCACTATGAGCCAGAATCAATTCAGCGGCCCCTAACAAGACAACAGCATGTATGATGCCACCATCATTAAGCTCATGACCCTTTTGCCTTCCCGATAAGCTGGACTGTGACCCAAGCTCTGGGTTTTATCATTGGCAGGAGGATCTGCCATCTTCATCCAGAGCCGGCTTCTTTCCTTAGAAGATAAGCTGGGAGAAACTACTCTGCAGTCTTTCAACTGGGCCCTTGTATCAGGTCCCCTGCAAATAGCCAATGTGGCCATCAGTAAAATGCCTCGTTGTTGATATCTTGCTTAGTGTAACGTTCTGAGGGTCTTTGGTTTGTGAATTTGCTCTCCATGGTTTAATGTAACTGGAGATGGGGTACACAGAAATATGGCTGATAAATAGAGAAGTAAAAGCAGGAACAAGAATGTATACTGATAACATTTGTTTGTGTTTTCATTGAGTATGCTTGGCTTTTGGTCTTAAGTTCCTAAGTGTTCCACAACAGCAACAGGGATTTAACCCTTAAATTTCCTGACCATTGAGTTTCATCAGATTGTTATTTGGGTTAATAAGTGTACTGCATCTGTATTGGACATTACCTACACCACTGTCGTTGCTTAGAAAGCTAAAGACTAGTGTAAATGTTCACATTCGGACCGGGGCAGGGTGGTGTAAGCAAGTGCCCACAGCGGGAATTGGTGTAGCCAGGGTCAGACTTTAAAAACATGGAGACTTCACCTCTTTGCTCTCTAGGCTCAGCGTTTACCTGGAGAGACTGACAGGCTGAGGCTCATGCATTCTTTTATCAGCCAAGTACCCTTTCCAGCCCCAAGGTTACTGCAAGTAACACAGGAGAGGGCCTTCTGGGAAACTGGCTGCTCTTTTCTCTTGTGCCAGGCAGGCTGCTTCCCAGAGGCCCGAGCCCCAGGAAGACCCTCAGATGTGGCTCCCGTCCCAGGCACTGGGGTCCAGGGAGTGTGATGCAGAGGGGTCTCATCCTGAGGCCGTGTGACCTAGGGAGCAAAGGAGACCGAGGCAGTATTGCCTGGCCTTCCTCAAGGTCTTCTTTCCTTCTCCCTTTTATCTGGAGTCCACGAACAGACAGAGCCCAAAGGGATTGGTCCCAGTATCTGATGTCACCGTATCCTAATCCTGGTTCTAACAAAGAAGATACTTTCTTTTCAGTTATGAAAGTCACGTGTGCTCATTGAAGAAACTCGGAGAATGCTGGAAAGTATAAAAGTAGAAAGAAAATGAAAATCACCTGTAATTCTCCATAAACCATTATTAACGTTTGCGTCTACTCCTAGCCGTTTTTTTAGCTTGTCCCTACACCTCTACCCTGAGAGCAGGGACCACGTCCCACGTGACTTCCTGGGGCACGGTGCAGGTTACCTGTGCAGTGAGTGTTTCACAAATGACTAAATGCTTCTTTTGTTTGTCATTATATCATAGATTCTCTCCCATGCTCTTAAAAACATTACGAACACTCTCTTACCCTTCTGCCTACCTGGAGCGCCATTAAGGAGCCCTGGTGATTCAGTGGTTAAGCACTTGGCTGCCGACTAAAAGGTCAGTGGTTTGAACACACCAGCAGCTCCACAGGAGAAGACCTGGCGATCTGCCCCCATAGAGCTTAAAAAGGAAACCCTGTGGCGGTTGCTCTGAGTCGAAGCTATTCCACAGCACACAACAACAGAGCACCATTGCATTCGGAGTAACATCTCACAGTAGGGACTCACATACTTGCTGAATGATTAGCTTTATTCAAACGAGAATTTGAAAATATGCTCAACCTCTCCAATACCAGGGAATTGAAAACTTTGGAAGAGTAGTTGCCAGGACCGAGTCAAGTTGAAGTGAATGTAGTCTGAGAGCCAGCTGCTTCACTCCTAAGTATATAATCTAGAGCAGGGGTTGGCAAATTTTCCATATAAAGGGCCCCAGAGTAAGTACTTTAGACTTTGTGGGCCATATGGTTTCTGTTGAAACTACTCACCTGTGCTGTTGTAGTGTGGAAGCAGTTGTGGGTAATATGTAAACACGTGAGTGTGGCCGAGTTCCAATAAAACTTTATTTACAAAAACAGGAAGTGGAACAGATTTGGCCCACAGGCCGTAGAGTGCCACCCCTGGTCTAGAGTGGTCTCTGCTCATGTGTGTTAGGAGACATGTAAGGATGTTCATTGCAGCATTACTTTTAATAACAAAAAATTGAAAGAAGGGGGTCTTTGTCTATTAGTAGCGGACTGGGTCAACAAACCGTTATTTAGTCATATAATGGAGAAGTAACTTGCAGTTAAAATGGACTAGACCTGGATGTACTGACATAGCTAAATCTCAAAAATACAATTTTTCATGGAAGCAAGTTGCTAAAAGGTAATCATATCAATGTTATTGTGCATATCAACATTAAAGACGTAAAACAGTACCGTGTTTCACAGGTACATGTAGTGCAAGGGTACGTAGCCCATGGGCGCAAGTGACAGATGTCAGCCACAGGCTGGAAGTCACCTCTGGAGGGGGCAAGGGTGACATGTGGTGAAGAGCCTGGGCTCTGGACTTAGAAACTCCTAGACGTCCCGGCTCATCCATCTGCTAACACTGTGACTTTGGGTAAGTTATTTAACCTCTCTGAGCCTTAGTGCCTTCATCTATAACATAGGGATAATTCTACCCATCTTGTAGGATTTTTGCAAAGATTAAACGAGATTATTTATGTAAAACGCAGAGTTGGGAACTCAGTAGGGTGGATAATAATTAGCATAAATCAAATCCTTACTTCCCTGATCAAGTCAAGGTTCTGACACCAGCCAGCCATTCAGCACTCTCTCTCTGACCCCAGCTACCGAGAGCTACATCAGATGTTCCAAGTTAAAAGGACACTGACCTTCAGACTGCCAAATAGTCAGAGGCAAGCTCGGGAGTGCCCATGGCTCCCTAACTTCTGACCTCCTTTGGGTTTGATAATTCCCCAGAAGGGCTCACCGAACTCACGGAAACGTTGTACTTACGATTACAGTGTTACTGTGAAGCATATGGAGCAGGATCAGCAAAGGGAAGAGACGCATGGGGCAAGGCCGGAGAGGGTTCCCAACCTGACGCTTCCATGTCCCAGAAAGGGGTGTGCTGCCAGGAATGTTTTTCACCAACCAGGAAGTCCGTGGAGCGTCTGCACTCAGAGTTTTTATTGGGGGGTCTCATTATGTAATCAAACTCCAGCCCCACCTGAGGTCGGCTGATGTCATGGGGTGGTCTTTCTGGCCTGGCCAGCCCCCACCCCAGAGTCATCTCATCACCTCACCTAAGGTGTTTGCTAGGCGTGGTCTAGAGTCCTTATGGAAAACGCTTAAATTCCAAGGTGTGTTTCAGAGATTGTCTCAGGAACCAAGGGCAAAGACCAAATCTTGAGGTAAAGTTAATGTAAACCGCACATTCAGGAACCCTTAGCTCCTCAGTAGTTGACGTTTTTAGTACTGCAAGACATACGTAGTTGGTAGTTTTCCTGCATTCTTTCCCTACTCCTTCTCTCTTGCATGTATTTCTCAGAAAAGCATTAATGTAGAGAGCGAGAAGTAGGCATTGGCACGGAGAGAACATCCACACTGCACCTGCACTATGCCACAGCTCTGCCCCTTTCCCCAGTCATATCTCGGTTAATCTTCATGATCGATCTGTGAGGAGTAGAGTCATACTCCCATTTCAGCTGAGAAACCGAGGCTAAGATTGACAAATTTATCTGAGGCTACAAATACTAGCTAGCGAGCCATGATCTGCTGACTCAAGCTGGTGCCTTGTCCACTCTGCCATGGTGCTCTGCTTTTCCTGTTGAGGGGTGTTATGGATCGAATTGTGTCCCAGAAAGGGGTGTACTATCATGAATGTCTTTCACCAACCAGGACCCCAAAATAGGTGTAAATCCTAACCTCTGTGTCCCAGGATATAATCTCATTTGGAAACAGGGTTTTCTTTGTTATGTTGATGAGGCCATATCAGTGTAGGGTGAGACTTAAGCCAGTCACCTTTGAGGTATAAAAGAACAGATTAGGCCCAGAAGCAAGGAAGCACAGGTGGGGATGAATAGAAACCATGCCAAGTGAAGATCTCCAAGGAACCCAGGAACAGAAGCTGAAGAGACAAGGACCATTGCCCGGAGCCCACAGAGAGAAGGCCTTCCTCTAGAGCCGGCACCCTGAACTTGGACTTCTAGCCTCCTGAACTGTGAGAAGACAGATTTCTGCGTGTTAAAGCCACCTACTTGTGGTATTTCTGTTACAGCAGCAGTAGGAAGCTGAGATAGGAGGTCTCTGGTTTTCCATGCTTCCAGCTACACTTACCTCCTGTAGTCCTAACATCATTGTGTAACTGAGGGAAGATGAAGGAAATGGCACTCCAGGCATGATGTGACTTGCCGAAAGCCACAGAGCCTAGTAAGTGGCAGAGTTGGGGTTAACCCACCTGAGACTCTGAAGTTCCTGTAGTGAAACTCTGCCAGGAAAACAGAAAACTGTAATTACAGCTCTTTCATATTTATCGTCTGAACCAGGAGATAAGACCGGTGTTCTGAAGTAGAATGGATTTGGAAAAGCTAGCAGTTCTTTTTGAAAGTTCTGGAGTTTTCTGGTACATTTCCTCCACTCATCTTTCTGGCTTGATATTTTGGGATATTAACTTTTTAGAGGGTGCAGTAGACGTGTGTAAAACTGATCATGTAAGACAGCCTCCTAACGCCCAGCTCCTCGTGTTACCCTGTTAGGTAACTTTGCAGCCACCGTTTTCTTCCCCAATTTGAATTGCTGTCTACCATGCAAAGTATGTTGATCACGAAAATCCATTCTGGGGTATGATTTTCTGTTTTCCAGAGTTGTTGTCGCCTGCTTCTGAGTTACTCCCAGTGATATTTGTAAGAACTCCCGCTGTGTGTCACAGTTTTTGAAAAATAAAGTGTGGAGAAACTAGCCATGTTTAACCAATGAATTGTGGATTGATTGGATATGTTTTAATTTTCAGCTTATGTACACTGATCTTTTAATATTGGGAGTTTTTCACTTTACTCCATAGGCAGCAGTTGGATATTAAAAAAAATATATATATATGTATATATAAACTCACATTCAGATTTATTCTTAATGGGGAAATGGTATATACTTTTAAGGACTGTGAAGTCCGTGCCTTGTATCAGCTGCCTGCAGCACCTGTTAATCTAAAAATCAAAGAAGCAGGTGAGTTTAATTTTGATAAGGGATCAGCCAGTAGGCACCTTGAATACTGCCAAGAAAATGCCATCGTGACCTCTAAGATGGGGTCCTTCTGTGTTCCTGAAACATCTATTATTAGAGCAGACACAGCCGAGTGGTTGGGACAGAGTTATTCTAACACGGGACTGCTTGCTGGGTGTTCAGGAACCTCACGTGGTCGGAAGTCCACTTGTTTAGGTGGTAACTTCGTTCCTAGGAAGTACAGTCAGGGATACTAGAAATGTCTAATGAATGGGAGACAAGCCTCATGTTCTGATTGAGAGAGGTACTGCAGAGATGACTGATGGAAACTGGTCGTTCTTTTACTCATCCAGGGTTTTTCTTTAAAGACAGTTGTACTTTTTAGGATACATTAGATGTGTGGTTTTGACTGTCCTTCAGGTGGCAAGTTGATTTGCATTTTTGGTGTGTTTCAAAAATTATAGGTACTCATGAGAAGAAATTGGTAGATATTTATTGTCCTATCCATTGCCCTGGAGTCGATTTCAACTCATAGTGACCCTATAGGACAGGGTAGAACTGCGCCATAGGGTTTCCAAGGCTGTTAATCTTCACAGAAGCAGGCTACCACTCTTTCTCCCACAGAGCAGAGCCAGGGCTGGCCAGTTCGAACTGCCAACCTTTCGGTTAGGAGGTGAATGCTAACCACTGTGACACCAGGGCTCCTTATTTATTGTCATAGCAAGCTTAACTGATATATTGTTATTAGGTCTTGTCAAGTCAGTTCTGGCTCATGGCGACCCTGTGTACAACAGAACAAAACACTGCTCGGTCCTGGGCCTTCCTCATTGTTAT
Organism: Loxodonta africana; assembly: GCF_030014295.1. Lineage (NCBI taxonomy): Eukaryota > Metazoa > Chordata > Mammalia > Proboscidea > Elephantidae > Loxodonta > Loxodonta africana. Next base: position 108,688,725 of record NC_087351.1, read on the forward strand.
GCTTGAGCCCATTGTTACAACCACTGTGTCAGTCCATCTCATTGAGGGTCTTCCCCTTTTCGCTGACCCTATATTTTGTCAAGCATGATGCCCTTCTCCAGGGACTGGTTCCTCCTGATAACATGTCCAAAGTATGTGAGAAGTAGTCTTGTCATCCTTGCTTCCAAGGAGCATTCTGGTTGTACTTCTAAGACAGGTTTGTTCATTCTTCGGTAGTCCATGGTATATTCAATATTCTTCACCAACACCATAATTCAAAGGCATTAATCCTTCTTAGGTCTTCTTTATTCACTGTCTGGCTTTCATATGCATATGAGACGATCGAAAACACCATGGCTTGGGTATTACTAATTGAGAAAAAGAATATAATACCATGCGTACAAATGGTTCACGCACGTAAAGAAGAATTAAAAGGAGCTCAAGTTTACTTTAAACATTCTTAGTGTCCACAGCCCAACCCAGTCATCAAAAAGGTAAAAGCTTTATAATTGGCACCATTGTAAAGTAAGTTCTGATAGACCGTGTTTGGGGATTGAGTTAAAAAAAAAAACAAAACAAAAACTTGCCTGCTAAATCATTGTTTACATAGCACAACATCAAAGTGATGAAAGGTGTGAATCCACCGGGGATTTTAGTATCTCAGCTGTTCTGTATTAGAAAGACGTTCTGCTGATGGATGGAATTTCCCTCTCTGGGCAGCAGCCGCACCTCTAGCTGACGGCTTTTTCTACAGCCAGAGTGGCTTAGAAGTATGCTCTTGGGGGCCTTTAACATTTTCTCTGCTTCTTGGTATGTGAAGTCTGGAGAAGAAAGATAAAGTGCTCCAGGTCTTCTCTAGTGCTGCCACTTAGAGCAAAGTCACTATTTGGTGGAAGGCAATAACTTGTAGAAAAGAAGAATATCCTGTATCTTGGGACCGTTATTCTTAATATAACTTAAATTGGTAATTATTATTTTTTTTTTGGAAAATAAATGGTAGTAAATGATAGGGTGTCAAGAACAATTTTTGGATTTTTTAGTTGATTTGCAGAAAATCACCACTTGACTGATTTTAAAAGCTTGCATATTGTATTTTGCTTGAAGAGCCCCTTAGCATTTCTGTTTCATTTATGTGTATGTTCATTTTGGCCATTAAAAAAAGGTATAATGATTAATTATTGTCATAATTGTAATGGCCTTTGGTCAGCCTCTTTTCACATACACAGCACAGATTCTTTTTATTGGCTGGTGTTCTAAGGTAAACACATCAGAAAGCTTAGTAAAGCCGAAAGCAAGGTTTTTATTCAGCATACATTCAAAGAGGCAAAAGTAGGAAATGGACAAGCATGCTGCCAGAGCCATGTCAGTCCGAGGCCGAGGGAATATTACAGAACAGACAAAAGTGGGAAAACGGACAAGCATGCTGCCAGAGCCATGTCAGTCTGAGTCCGAGGGAATATTACAGAACAGACAAAAGTGGGAAAACGGACAAGCATGCTGCTAGAGCCATGTCTTTCGGAGTCCAAGGAAAGTTACAGGAATGATCATCAGTATATATAAACATTACAAATAGGCAAAACCATTGCAAGTTTCGCCTTTTCTCAGATCGGCTAGAAACTGCTAAATTACTGTGATTCTGCATTTTGTATTGTCTTTGTAATCATTGGTGCAGGTTTCAGTAACAGGAGTGTCTTCATCCGTCCAACAAATCTAACTATTCATTAAATGTTAATAGAAAAAGACAAGAATGAAAAGTCTTTTGTGCTCTGTTTATGATTTGTTTATGTGGAAGTGTCCCTAAAAGATGTCTTCCAAGATCATCCTAGCTGTTGTCTTTCTACCTCAGGGCCCAGGTAGATATGTCCTTGTGAGTCCAGCTCCAGCGGGTCACGTTCTCCATGCTCAAAGAGAGGGAGTAATGGTTCTAATATTATCTCCAAAATCACTGGACAGGCTTTAAAAAGTACAGTTTACCTTGTCAGACAAGTAGAAAAGGAAGTAGAATGGTGAGGAGGATTTTTGGAAAGGGTTATCCTCTATGTCTTGCTTTGTGATAACCATGATCCCTGTGACCCAGAAGAACTGAGTGGATTAACCGGCCGTCTGCCCATCACAGAATGGGTCTTCCCTCTTCTGGGCCCTCAAAACCACGTGCACCTGGGACCAATCCTACATGTGCTGGTTCGATTCTTGTCTGCTGTGAGCTCTTGAGAGCTGGAGTGTCTTACCTGCCCCATGGCCCCGTGCTTGCCCCAGCCACAGGCCTTGATGAGCTTTGGGCGCCCTGTCGTTCTCTCATTCACAGCTGTGGGTTCTGCTGGCCACCTCTCCTGCCCCGTGGAGAGCTCAGCGCAGCAGCTGACTAGGAAGGCCCTCAAAGGACAGATTTTTCTCTGGGTAAAAGTGATCATCTTGAGGGACAGTAGCTGGTGGCACTCGTTGACCCCAACGGGAATGCAGAGTGTGGCAGGGAGTGCAGAGTGGCAGCACGTGACACAGAGACCCATGGTAACCCGTTCGGAAATGAAGGTGCAGGTATCCTTACGTTTTGTTTCACCGAAGTCACAGACTGGCAGGTATGAGGAAAATATGGCTTTAGTGTCTTTTTTTTCCTGTCAGGCTGTCATTGTTCCCAGCTGCTTAGGTGGCAGGCAGCCTGGCCTGTGAGTATACCCCTACCTGCACACATTACCGCGCCCCCACGGCTGGAGCTGGCTGGAAACCTGATTCCTCTGATGTAAAGCTTGTGCTTTTTGCACCAAACACGCTTTTCCCCAAGAGTAAGGCAGCGAGGGAGGGACACTGGGTTTTCTGCTGGCAGAGGATAAAGAACATTTCACTCTGGAGGGCTCGGCTTTGACTGTTGAAATGACATTTGCAATGCTCTTTCTTTCCCCGTAGGCATTAAAGATTATTCCAACTGGCCCACCATCCCGCAGGTGTTCCTCAACGGGGAGTTTGTGGGCGGCTGCGACATTCTTCTGCAGATGCACCAGAACGGGGACCTGGTAGAAGAGCTGAAAAAGCTGGGGATCCGCTCCATCCTCCTGGATGAAAAGAAAGACCAAGACTCAAAGTGAGGGCGGTGCAGGTCCTCACTGGCACGATGCCCCGCGCTCCGGAGGGGAAGCTGTGGGTGTCGAAAACGCACCGCCAGCCAAGCCTTACCAATCCTCGTTCTTGTTACGGAGACACAGCGGCTTGCGCTAGTCTCCAGGCGTGCAGCAGTCAGTCATTTCAGTGTGTCTGGTGTTTGGGACTTGATTATAACCACTGCACTGTAATGACTCAGTGTTGTGGTCTGATATTGTACACAAAACCTGTTCTTAGATTGCCGTTTTCTCTCTGCCCAGTGCCAGAGTAGAACGTGGGGCTTTTGAATCATCACGATTATTCATGACTCCTCAGCCTGTGTGTCAGTCCGCAAAGTCATGTACCCCTCTCCCCTGCCCCCCCCAAAATTTTGTAACTTGTCTGGCACAGAAACTGGACAAGGAAGAAGATGTGGTAACTGGGGTGTTGTTTTTTTAAATAAACTCAGCACAGGGATACGTGGGTGAGTTGTTAATTCTGAATAGCAATAAAGTGTGAGGGGTTTAGTGCCTGCAGCCTTCTGTTTTTCTGAATGAAGAATGACTCAGACCCTATTACATTTGCTATGCAAATTGCTGTCAGGCTGTGCTCAGCTTTCTCCAGGGAAGGCAGCGTTGTGTAGGCGGTGACAGTCTTGGTGGAGGCTTGGGGGTGGAGAGGCTTGGCCGGCACTGCAGGAATGGGGGAGGCCTGGATGAGGGGTCCCCAGCACCCTGTCGGAGTCGTTCGTGTGGTACCAATGGTTAATGTGTTCGGGTACTAACCAAAAGGTTGGGGGTTCGATTCTACCCAGGGGCACCTTGGAAGAAAGGCCTGGCAACCTACTGAAAAATCCACCACTGGGAGCCTTCAGAGCACAGTTCTTCTCCAACACACTCGGTGTCACCATGAGTGGAAGCTGGTTCGACGGCAGTGGTTTCATGCCGCCAATCTCTGTAGGCCTGTGCTCAGCCAGGAGTACTGCAGTTATCTAGGGAGAAGTCATTAGCCGTCTGTCAAAGTATGGGATTTAATGAGTATTTCATTCCTAAAACAGGTCTTTATAAAAGAAAGGACTGAGGTCACGCAGAGCTTCTTCCAGCACGTGGTACCTGTATAAGATCTCCCATGGCATTTCTCCATCGCGAGGCTGCAGTGTAATGGAGTTGGAAGAGAGCTTTCTGGGGCTTCCAAGGGAAGAGAGTCCATCACATCAGAGTTGTGTCTTTGGGTCCCCAGGAGCCTTCCCTGATCTCCAGGGGCTTCAACAGACATCCCTTTAGAACTATATCTTCATGGTGGCAGAGATGGAGCCCTGGTGGCACAGCGGTTAAGAGCTTGGCTACTAACCAAAAGGCTGGCAGTTCAAATCCACCAGTCACTCCTTGGAAACCACTCTGTCCAATAGAGTCACTGTAGGTCAGAGTCACCTCAATGGTGACGGGTTTGGTTTTGGGTTTAGTGGCAGAGATAGTAAGAAGGGTGCATTTTTAATGAAAAGGGCAAGAACGCAAAGATGAGAGAAGGACGGCTCGTTTCTCCAGAACCTTTCTAAAGGTGTCTTCCATGTCAGTTACTCCACTGGAGTTCCTCTTGTGAAAATAATACAGATCACTTCGTGAGGGGAGGACTGAACACGGACGGGACCCTCGGCTCTGTGTGCGGGAACTGCTGGGTCAACCGTAGTCCCCTGTTCCTGCTGTTCCCCCTCCCCACCCCAGTGTTAAGAGACTGCCCCTCGCCAGTCACCAACCTCAAAGCTTCAGGGAAGAGAAAAGTAGATTATCCTCACAAAGAGGTTTTTTATTACATTAATTGTGTCCTGCATCCCACGGGTCTGTGTTAAGCTCACGGCTTACGTGGAATCTGAGATGAGGTTAGAACTCCTGCATTTGAACCGTCTTGTTTACAAACGAGGAAAGAGGGCGCTAGAGAAGGGCAGATGCTCAAGATCCCCTCACAGCTCACGGTGGCTGTCGTGGTGGCAGAGCCAAGGTCGTGACCTTGCCCTTTGGAAAGAATACCATTAACGAGTCACACTGCAGAGCCCTTGGGTGGACACCAGGCCGTGGTCCTACAGAGTTGCCCCCCACCTTCACACCTGGTGTGTAACGGGGTACTTTTCCATAAGTTTGCTTCTTTTGGCTTTTCCTTTGATGTTTTCTCTGTGCCCTTAGGGTTCATCTGAAGAATGAAATGATGAGAAACTTATTAGCAGGGTGACATCAATGCAAGTAAGAACCCTCCCCAGGATAGTACTAGAACTGGGGGAAGCCTGCCAAGTGAACAATTTGGCTTCTGTGCTTATGAGTCACAGAGTGTGTCAGAGTCACCAGAGAACGTAGAAGTTTCAGGAATTACTGAGCTCTGCAAGAAATGCAGATACCCTTTCCAAAAGCTAATTAATCATTTTTTCTTATATGCTTAACAAGTCTTTACAAGGGGATGTTGAAGACGCTATCTAATGTAAGCCTGGGCGATTTTGACCATCTGCATAATTCAATGTGGTAATTAGAACAGGGACACCCAAGTTCCTGGTACAAACAGTGATATCACACATCTTAAATGAAGTCATTAACACTGCAGAGTCCGCCTCACAGTGTCCAGGCTCATACCTGCGGCATCTGTTGTGACAGTATTGGATTTTTTGTCACAGCTTTCAAATACTGGATTATTAGGCTCTTTAGAAACAGATGAAGTTATTTTAGAAGATTAAAAAGCTGTAAAGTCTGGTTTATTTTTATTGGTCCTATTGAATTCGCTTGTAGAATTTGGGAATTCAGGCTTTCCTATAGTTACTAAAAAGCCACAGTAGTCAACTTGAAAATTCTTGTTAAATTCATCAGAGAGCTTGCTTAGATATCTAGAGATAAACTGTAACTTAAAAAGTCGGGTTCCTTGTCATTTGTGTCCAGAGAAATTCTGGTAAGGTACAGAGGGACAACTTCTGTATTGACAAGGTTTTGTTAAAGTAAATTTAAATTGGGTGAGAAAGCGTTCACATTCATGCTCCTGAGAGTCAGTGATACAGGAAGAAATATATATTGGTGGATAAAACAAAATGAAAAACCAAACACATTGCCGTTGAGTCGATTCCGACTCGTAATGACCCTATAGGACAGAATAGAACTGCCCCATAGGATTTCCGAGGGGTGACAGGTGAATTTGAACTGCTGACCTTTTGGTTACCAGCTGTAGCTCTTAAGCACTGCGCCACCAGGACTCTATATTTTAGGCTTTTTAAAAAGTAGATTTAATATTCCATGAAGGAATTGTTTAGTAAATCTAAAAAACAGCTTTATAAGTTATACCTCAGAACCATATAGCAGCTAATTTGAGGGAGAGCGGAGAGATGGTGAAGGTGAGAAAGCTGGCTTAAGGAGCAGGTGTATAGAGACACACAGAGTGACCAAGGTGGACTTAACCAGGTAGCGCTACGTCACATTTCCTGAGAGGAGTCTCACTTCAGGTCTTAAAGCTGAGTGAGATTTTTACAATTATGAATATAGGAGGAGACCCTTTATTCTCTGCTATTGCTGTGTGGGCCAAGTGGAGTTGAACTGAGAGCAGATCAAGCCAGTAGATATCACAGGATGTGTACCCAGCTTCAAACCTTTCCCCAGCTTCAGTCAGGATGACCTTCCACAAACAACTCTCCGGCATTTCCTGGGCATTTCCTGCTCCTGCTTCACATCTGCCATTGACATCACAGTGAACTCTGGCCCTAACCCCAGAAGGCCTCCTCTGACCTCCTGAGACAGCTTTCACAGGGATCCATTTTGCCACATAAAGGAGGTAGAAATGTCCCCCTGGTCCACAGGAAGGTGGCAATCAAACTTAGAAGTGTTTCTGGATTACCGAGGTGTTTGTTGTCCTGAGCAAGCGATCGGCTTTGATAATCTGGAGGTCCCATGGATGAGCTAGCCATCCTGGGGAGTCCATGTTGAGCCCCAGACTGGGCCAGAATTGCCATCCCTCTCTGAACCCAGGCTAGGCACACCTCGCACCTCGCACCCTGAGGCAGAGAAGAGCAGCGTCTGACACAGATGTCAAACCTGAAGGATGGCAGCATTTCTTCTGTATCTTTACAAGTAAATTGTAGTCCTGGGAACACATCCTTCTGGTTTTTGTTTGTTTGACTGATTCTGTTCAGGATTCCTTGGTAGAAAGTGTCCTTGGAATGATTCCTGGGAGGACAAAGCACTCTTCCACAGGTGAGGGCAAGGAGTGGTGTCTATTCCACCTGACCAAGTTACTGCGTGTTGGTGCACTTTCAAAAGATTGGGTGTGGCAGCCTAAGAGTGTGCCCCCAAAGATGTCCACATCCTAATCCCCAGAATTTATGGGTATGGCACGTTACACGTGAAAAGGGATTTTGTAGATGAGATTAAATTAGGGACTTGGAGATGGGGAGGCTAGCTTGGATTACCCAGGTGGGTCCGGTATAATTACCAGGGTCCTTAAAAGAAGGAGGCAGGAGATCAGTCAGAGAGAGAGATGTGATGACAGAATTAAGAGATTGGAGTGATAGGCTTTGAAGATGGAGGAAGGGGCCACGTGCAGAGAAATGCAGGTGACCTCTAGAAGCTGAAAAAGGCAAGGGGACAGATTCTGTCCTGGAGCTTCCAGGAAGAATGCAGGCCTTGATTTTACCCCAGTGAAACTTTTTTCAAACTTCTGGCCTCCCGAAATGTAAGAAAGTACATTTGTGTTGCTTCAAGTCGAGCTACTGAGTTTGTAATGCTTTGTTATAGCACCCAGAGGACACTAATCACCTGGTTACCTGGACATTTGTGGTAGGTACCACTTAATGCCAGTTGACGGGCAAGGAGACAAAAATTGAGCACCTACCATGGCATTCAGATCCCTAATTTACTTGTCACAAAAGGTCGGCAAATATGGAATATTGTTTTTTTCAGATGATGAAAGAGAAACCTCAGATGAGTCACTTGTCCAGGGCCTCCCTGGTGGGTGGCAGGGCTGGACTGTGAGCCCCTGTTGGACTGAAAACAGGGCCCATGGTCTCCTCATGGATCCCACTTCAGAAGCCCAGCCAAGGAAGCACCTCCTCAGCCAGCACCTCAGAGCCCACGGTCTCCTCATGGATCCCACTTTAGAGGCCCAGCCAAGGAAGCACCTCCTCAGCCAGCACGTCAGAGTCCGTGGTCTCCTTGTGGATCTCACTTCAGAGGTCTGGCCAAGGAAGCACCTCCTCAGCTAGCCCCTCGGTTCAGCCCATATCTGCGAATGTCCTCCCTGCAGCCCTGACAGGAAGAACTGCTCTGGCCACTGATTTGGTCTTTAGGCCGCTGTGGAAACCCACAGCCACAGAGCCAGGGGCTTTTGGAAGCACCCCTGGCCATCCAAGGAGGTGGAGCGTCCTGCTCCTGAGGTCGGTGACCAAGCAGGCCTAATTGGGCAGCCACACAGGGACAGTCAGCACAACCATGCCCAGGGAAAGCGCTCCCAGTCTCTGGGTGCAGACGCGCGTGACCAGGCGGAGGTCTCACTGGGCTTAACTTGAGGAAATTCTGAACAGCAGGAAGTGGGTATTTTTGCCAGTGAGCAAAGTGCTTTACTTGATGAAAGAGCTTCTATAATCTGTTGGGCTCTGTTGCACTTCCTCTGATCTCAGTCACAGCCATGGCCTATCTATTTCTAATGTTCCCAGAGCCACCTGTTCCCCTACTCCCTCTGTCCATCCCACTGCCCCTCCCTTTGGCACAGTTTGCCCTTCTATCCTCCTTTGGTTGGTATATTTTTTTAGAATCTTAGTCATTTGAATTTTTAAATAGTTAATTTTTACTTTATTAAAACAATGCATGCATAGAGCTAAAGTCGAATGGTACTAAAATCTATTGATGAAAATCACCCATTCCCTGCCTTTCACCTTTCCACCCACCGTTCTACTCTCTGGGGGCAACCAATCTCCATTTCCTAAGCTGTTTCTTCTGGTATTTGTCTCCATATTTTGTAATGTGCTCATATTGATATTTCTTTGTTAATCTATTTCAGACATTATCTAATCTCTTTACCATTTTGGTAGATAAGGATTTGGTGCTCAGATCATCACCAACATCCCCCACCTCGCTTCTTCCTTATTCCCCATGCCGTGGGAGCAACGTTTGGTTAAATCAATAGCTTTATGTTATTATTATGACTATATATTTTTCCAGCCAGACCGCTACTTAGAATCAAGGATGGCAAGACCTCATCTCACATACTTTGGACATGTTACCAGGAGGGATCAGTCTCTGGAGGGCGCCATGCTTGGTAAAGTAGAGGGTCAACGAAAAAGAGGAAGACCCTCAAGAAGATGGATTGACACAGTGGCTACAACAATGGGCTAAAGCATAGCAATGTTCATGAGAATGGCCTAGGACTGGGCAGTCTTTCATTCTGTTGTATGTAGGGTCGCTATGAGTTGGCACCTAACAACAAGCCAAGTACTGTATTCTTCTCTTGTACAGCTTTTCCTCCATTAATGGTTTTTGTTTTCAACTGATTATTTTCTGTTTGATTATTTTCACTTAATTTTGACACACTGCTCTGACATCTGCTAAATACCCATCAATACAGTTTTTAAACAGAAGCATCAGGTAACTAAGAGTCTCCACTCTCCTTATACACCCACCTCCCGTACTGCCACCTAAGCTCTGTCCTGGAGCCTTCCACCTTCCAGCTCTGTTCAAGCCTGCCCTCTGGTTGCCTTGCCATCATTCTTGAACTGCCCTCACACCTTCCCAGTGTTGGACTCTCTCTTTCCTAGGCCCCGTGTCTGTTTTTTAGTTTATTCCTTTGTTGTGCAGGAGCACACCCTGCAAAAGCTTCCTAAGGAAGGTCCATGGGAGATCCACCTTTTGAGACCATGTCTGCAAAGGTTTTATTATACCTGTACATTAGATTTGTTAGCTTGACTGGTCTGGGAAACATTTTCCCTCCAAATTTTGATGGCGTTGGTTCCAGTGCTGCTATTGGAAGTCCAATGCCATTGCAATTTCTGATCTACTATGATTTTTAACTAATTGAAAGAGTGCCCTGAGCACGAGGACTGTGCAAGATTCACCTCTAAGGGGCACCTACTTTTTCAGGAGTTAATCCTGGGAAAGGTGTAATCTCACTGAGCCAGGTCTTTCCTTTACTGAACTCAGCTGAGCCAAGTGCTCACTCCACCCAGGCCCAGCATCTTTCTGTCCCTCACCCTTGTCCAGCTTGCTCTTAGCATCTGCCCTTCCTGTTCCTTCTGCTTGGAAAGTCCTTCCTTCCTCCATGGCTGCCTCCTCCTCGTGACTCAAATCTGCATATAAAGAGGCCATTGCTACTGCCCTGGCTGGAGGGTAACCCCTGACTGCCCCCACCAGAACCCCAGTCGCTGTCATATTTTACTGTTTGCCTCATGACATTGATCAATACCTGAGAGAAGCCTGCATGAGCATGCATGTAAATGTGTATATGCACACGTGTGTGCATGTGTATATGCATGCAGATGTGTCTATTCACATATGTGCATATGTGTGTGCACATATGTGTGCACATGTGTGCATGCCCATATGCGTGCACGTGTGTGCATGTGTGTGTATATGCATGCATTTTATGTGTGTATGTATACATGTGTGTATATGCGTACATCTGTGTGTGTGCATGCATATATGTCTATGTGTGCGCATGTATGTGTGTACATTGTGATGGTACAACCATCCCCGCTAGAATGCATCTTCCGAAAGGCCAGAGATGGAGTCTATCTTATTTTGTTACGTGCTCAGTGACTATATACTGAATAATTAACAGGCGCTCCTTTTTTGTTTTAAATGCTAAGTGGGTAAAACCCTTGCATAGCCTCAATTTTGACTCCGAATAGTAAAACATAATATGAAGCGAACCTGAATCAAGCTAGAATTTTATGTGTTTTTGAAATGTTGTTTTCTGAACTTTTTTTTCTGTTCTGCCACAGAGAGAGGAGCCCTAGTGATGCAGTGGTTAAGTGCTCAGCTGTTAACCGAAAGACTGGCGATTCAAACCCACCAGCTGCTCTGTGGAAGAAAGATACAGAGTCTGCATCTGTAAAGGCTCACAGCCTTGAAACCCTATGGGGCAGTTCTGCTGTGTCCTAAACCAGAGGGTCACTAGGAATCGGAACGGGCCGTGCCATTGTTGCTAGCGGCTGTCGAGTCGATTCCGACTCAGAGCCACCCTGTGCACGACAGAACGAAACACTGCCCAGTCCTGTGCCATCCTCACAGTCGTTGTTATGCTTGAGCCCATTGTTGCTGCCACTGTGTCAGTCCATCTTGTTGAGGGTCTTTCTCTTTTCGCTGACCCTCTACATTACCAGGATGATGTCCTTCTCCAGGGACTGATCCCTCCTGATAACAGGTCCAAAGTACGTAAGATGTAGCCTCACCATCCCTGCTTCTAAGAGCATTCTGACTGTACTTCTTCCAAGACAGATTTGTTCGTTCTTTTCTCAGTCCGTGGTATATTCGATATTCTTCGCCGACACCACAATTCAAAGGCATCAATTCTTCTGTCTTCCTGATTCATCATCCCGCTTTCACATGCATATGATGTGACTGAAAATACCGTGGCTTGGGCCAGGCATACCTTAGTCCTCAAGGTGACATCTTGCTTTTCAACACTTTAAAGAGGTCTCTTGCCGCAGATTTGCCCAATGCAACGCATCTTTTGATTTCTGGACTGCTGCTTCCATGGCTGCTGATTGTGGATTCAAGTAAAATGAAATCCTTGACAACTTCAATCTTTTCTCTGTTTATCATGATGTTGCTTGTTGGTCCAGTTGTGAAGATTTGTGTTTTCTTTATGTTGAGGAGCAATCCGTACTGAAGGCTGTAGTCTTTGATTTTCATCAACAAGTGCTTCAAGTCTTCACTTTCAACAAGCAAGTTTTTTTTTTTTTTGTCACAGAGAGTGTCACACCATGGAGCATCCAGCAGATGGCGATGTTTCCCTGGGGATGTGCTCCTCCACTTTCGAACGGACTCTGCCTGGCTCCCAGTCAGCAGTCATACTGAGACCCACTCTGACCCGTCCATGAAGAATCCTCTCAGTGAAAAAGCAACTTAGGCAGATTTATACATGTCCCCATAGTCCACACTTCCTCCCACTGAAGTGGACCTGGAGTCCCTCCCAGCACCTCCGAGGTGTGAGGGAGTGTGGTTTGACACAACTACTTCAGAAACACTTAGGCTCTTTCAAGCCTCCTTCTTCCCCCTGGAAAGCCAGAATCTGGTGGTTCGGTCTTCTCAGGCTGTGAGAAGAGGGAATTTGGAGACAGGAGACCAGGATTAGGACCCCGGCTCCTGCACTTAACTTGGACAAGCCGCTCGAGCTCTCTGAGGCACAGTTTCCTCACCTGTAAAACAGAGATAATGACAGTGCCTCTTAACGAAAAATAAATCAAAGACAGATAATAAGCGGCATGTTAATTAGTTTTACACAAGGGAAACCAACAATAGATAGATTTCTGTGTAGCCTGCCTTCATTTCTTCACTCAGTAAACACTTATTGAGCACTTGCCATGTGCCAGACATGTCACAGGTGTTGGGGACACAGCAGTGAAGACCTTGCTTCAGTGGGGGCGAGGGAGCAAGAAAACCTGTGTAATGTGCTGCCAGGCAGTGACAGTTCTATGCAGGGCACTGTAGCAGGGCATGGGGGAGCGAAATGGCAATGGGGGCACCTCTGTGTTTGAGGGGCCTGTGATGCCTCCCAGGACTGACCTAGGCTGACTGCCCCTGAGACCAGCAATACTCTATGTATTTAAATTTCAACTGGGGGCTGCCTGAAAGACATACCTGGGCAACTCATCCCCATGTGGGATCAATGAGGGGCCCTGGTGACAAGGGATGTTTACGTGAATGTCCATTGTTTATATGAACTGCCTGGGTATATATGTACTGTATGTTCAAGGAAGGGACAGACCATGGACTGATTGGTTTAACATCCCAGAATTACTACGGCATTTTTCCATGAACAGTCTGCCTCAATCAGTGGCTCCCCTTCACCCACAGGGCAAAGTCCAAGTTCCTTAATTTGGCATTCAAGGCATATATGACCTGGCCCCTTCCAACCTTCATGCTCTCAGTTCGCGTAGTGCCCACTTCTGAACCATCGGCTCCAGACATGCTGAATGGCCCGTATATCCTCAAAATACCCACCTGCACCTTTTCATTTGCTATTTCCTTCACTTGGAGTGTCTTTCCTTGCCTTCTTCTCCTGGTAAACCCATTGTTGTTAAGTGCTCTGGAGTTGGTACTGACTCACAGCAACTCTTCTCTAAGGACTGGTCCCTCCTGATAACAAGTCGAAAGTATGCAAGATGAAATTTCACTTAGATAAAATCCTCACTTCTAAGGAGTGTTCTGGCTGTACTTCAATATTGCAACTCGAGGCTTGAATTTTTTTCTTCAGTTCTTCCAGCTTGAGAAATGCCAAGCATGTTCTTCCTTTCTGGTTTTCTAACTAGGTCTTTGCACATTTCATTATAACACTTTAGTGTTCTTGAGCCACCCTTTGAAATTTTCTGTTCAGCTCTTCACTTCATCATTTCTTCCTTTTGCTTTAGCTACTCTATTTTCAAGATCAAGAGGCAGTCGTTCAAATAGAACAAGGGGATACTGAATGGTTTAAAGACAGGAAAGGTGTGTGTTGGAGCTGTATCCTTTCACCATACTTATTCAATCTGTATACTGAGCAAATAATCCCAGAAGCTGGACTATATGAAGAAGAACGGGGTATCAGGATTGGAGAAAGACTCATTAACAACTTGCGTTATGCAGATGACACAACCTTGCTTGCTGAAAGTGAAGAGGACTTGAAGCACTTACTAATGAAGATCAAAGACCACAGAGAAAACAAAAATTCGCACAACTGGACCAATAAGCAACATCATAATAAACGGAGAAAAGATTGAGGTTGTCAAGGATTTCATTTTACTTCAATCCACTATCAATACCTATGGAAGCAGCAGTCAAGAAATCAAATGACACCTTGCATTGGGCAAATCTGCTACAAAACACCTCTTTAAAGTGTGGAAAAGCAAAGATGATGTCACGTTGAAGACTAAGGTGCGCTTGACACAAGCCATGGTGTTTTCAATAGCCTCATATGCGTGTGAAAGCTGGACGATGAATCAGGAAGATGGAAGGAGAATTGATGCTTTCGAATTGTTGTTTAGAGAAGAATTTTGAATATACCGTGGACTGCCAGAAGAACAAACAAATCTGTCTTGGAAGAAGTACAACCAGAATGCTCCTTAGAAGTGAGGATGGCAAGACTACGTCTCACATATTTTGGACATGTTATCGGGGGGATCAGTCCCTGGAGAAGGATGTCAAGCTTGGTAATATAAAGGGTCAGCAAAAAAGAGGAAGACCCCCAATGAGATGGATTGACACAGTGGCTGCAACAATGTGAGGATGGCGCAAGACTGGGCAGTGTTTCGTTCTGTTGTACATAGGGTCAATATGAGTCAGAACTAACTCTACGGCACCTAACAACAACAACAGGCATTAGTGAGCTGAAATAGATTGGTATTGGCCATTTTGAATTGGACAGTCATATGGTCTACTATGTCAGGAATGACACATTGAACTGGAATGGCGTCACACTAGTAAGCTCCTACTTATCCTTTAAGGTCCAAGTTAGGATATCCTCTCTGAAGATACCTCCGGCATATTCTCACATGCTGTCACTGTATCCAGTTGCATGCTGCTGTTTCCCTCCATCATTTGGTGTTTCTATAATCATTTGTTGACCAGTTTGAAAGGTGTTCATTTTGTCTACAATATTAAAAAAAAATTAGGGTGTAAAAAATGGCACTGCCATTTGATGCTCCTTATCAACTCCCTGGAGCAAGGAAACGGAGGTTTCGTTGCCTTCCTTGGATTGGGGAGGAAGGTTACCTCTTATTGCTTTTACTTCTACAGCTCTCACAATAAATCAGACATTAATATTTCAATCTATGTGACTTCTATCTATGAGAGAATAACTGGTACTAGAAATAACTTTCCCATCATAACCAACAAAAATACTGGACAAAAATGATGAAGAGATTTTTTTAGATTTTGGACAATCAGTACCACAGGACTGTGATAGCTGAGAAAGGAAAATGAATTAGCCCGATTTCTGCCTCAAACCATTTACTAGACCTTGGCACAGGGAGCAAAATCCAAGCAAACCACAGCAATCTGATTGATTAGAGGTGGCTGGAATTTGTGGGGCAGAATACTGAATAGGAAAATCTATTTAGAGGAAGAGCTTCAGAAATGCCCCTGAGTGTTCAACTTAATTCTAAGCTGTGCATATAGAGGTTGAAATGAGGCTGACCCCAGCTACCAGAGAACTATAAGATGGATAATTCCCAGAGCTCACCCAGGGCTGGGAGACATCTGAGGCTTGACCAATCATGATGGAGAGATCTCATCAAATATCCAGGGCCTGTATTATAGATACCTGTAAGGCTGCACTTTTAAGATTGGATTAAACTATTCCCGGATTAAAGGCTACTTTAGATCTGCCCTAACAATGCTTATAAGAAATCTCAAAAGGATAAAACTGATCCAAAAGTAACTTAACTGCTTCCCCCAAACAAAATCCAACAATTTTAAAGGAAGTCAACAAAATCCAGGTATCAACTATTTCATATCACAGTGTCCAATGTCCAATAAAAAACTACTAAAGCATGCAAAGAAGGATAAAAATATTACCCACAACTAGGAAGAAAATCAGTCAATAGAAACAGACGCAGAAAAGACAGAGATGATGGAATTAGCAGAAAAGGACTTTGTTGTTGTTAGGTGCTGCTGAGTCAGTTCTGACTCATATCGACCCTACGTACAATAGAATGAAACACTGCCCAGTCCTGCACCATCCTCACAATTGTTGCTCTGCTTAAATCCATTATTGTAGCCATTATGTCAATCCATCTCATTGAGGGTCTTCCTCTTTTTTGCTGACCCTCTATATTACCAAGCATGATGTCCTTCTCCAGAGACTGATCCCTCCTGATAACATGTCCAAAGTATGTGAGAGGTAGTCTTGCCATCCTTGCTTTTAATGAGCATTCTGGTCGTACTTCTTCCAAGACAAATTTATTTGTTCTTTTGGCAGTCCGTGGTATATTCAATATTCTTTGCCAACACCACAATTCAAAGGCATCAATTTTTCTTCTGTCTTCCTTATTCATCGTCCAGGTTTCACATGCGTGTAAGGTGATTGAAAAAACCATGGCTTGGGTCAGACGCACCGTAAGTCTTCAAGGTGACATCTTTGCTTTTCAACACCTTAAAGAGGTCTTTTGCATCAGATTTGCCCAATGCAATGCGTAGTTTGATTTCTTGACTGCTGCTTCCAAGGATGTTGATTGTGGATCCAAGTAAAATGAAATTCTTGACAACTTCAATCTTTTCTCATTTATCATGATGTTGCTTATTGGTCCAGTTGTGAGGATTTTTATTTTCTCTGTGGTCTTTGATCTTCATTAGTAAGTGCTTCAAGTCCTCCTCACTTTTAGCAAGCAAGGTTATGTCACCTGCATAATGCAAGTTGTTAATAAGCCTTCTTCCAATACTGATACCCCATTCTTCTTCATATACTTCAGCTTCTGGGATTATTTGTTCAGCATATAGATTCAATAGGTATGGTGAAAGGATACAACCTCAACACACACCTTTCCTGTCTTTAAACCATTCAGTATCCCCTTGTTCTATTCAAACGAATGCCTCTTGATCTATGTACAGATTCCTCACGAGCACAATTAAGTGTTCTGGAATTCCCATTCTTCGCAATGTTATCCATAATTTGTTATGATCCACACAGTCTAATGCCTTTGCATATTCAATAAAAGACACATAAACATCTTTCTGGTATTCTGTTTTCAGCCAAGATCCATTTGACATCAGAAATGATATCCCTGGTTACACACCTGCTGCAGTCATTTTTGAATGATCTTCAGCAAAATTTTACTTATGTGTGATATTAATGATGGTGTTCAATAATTTCTGCATTCAGTTAGATCACCTTTCTTGGGAATATATATGGATCTCTTCCAGTCGGTTGGCCGGGTAGCTGTCTTCCAAATTTCTTGGCATAGACGAAAAGGACTTTAGATGCTATTATAAATACGTTTAATGATTTCAAGGAAAAAATGAACATAATTAATAGAGAAATGGAAGGTATAAATAAGAATCAAATGGCATTTCCTTAAATAAAAAATATAGTATCTGTGAAATGAAAAATTCACAGGATGGATTTAATAGCAGATTAAAACAAAAAACCAAACCCATTGCCATGGAGTCAAATTCTGACTCATAGCGACCATATAGGACAGAGTAAAACTGTGCCATAGAGTTTCCAAGGAGTGCCTGGCAGATTTGAACTGCCGACCCTTTAGTTACCAGCTGTAGCACTTAACCGCTATGCCACCAGGGTTTCCAATAGTAGATTAGGGACTACATAATAAAAGATAAGTGAAATCAAAGACAGGGAAATAGGAAATATCGAAACTGAGGCACACAGAAAAAAATGCTGAAAAATAAATAAATCTTCGTGATCTGTAAGACAATATCAAGCAGTCTACATATGTATATACATTTTCAGTCCCTCAGGAGAGGGTAGCATGGCCAAAAACTTTTCACATTTGATGAGTAAATCCACCGGTGCAAGAAGGTTAACAGGCTCAAAGCAGGATAATCAAAGAAAGCCACTGCAAGGCAAATCACAATCAAAGTGCTGAAAATCAATGTTAAAGAGAATATCCTAAAACAGTCAGAGAAAAAACAAATTAGCACAGAGGTACAAAGATAAGAATTTCCCAAAAAAACTTCTTACAATAAGCCATAGAAACACTGGAGACTAAAAAAGAATGGAATAATATCTCTAAATTGCTGGAAGAAATAAAAACTGTGAACTTAAAATTCTAAACCCAGCAAAAATATCCTTCAAAAATGAAGGTTGAAAGACGTCTTAACACATGCAAAAGCTGAGAGAACTGCCAAGAGACTTGAATCACAAGAAATATTCAAGGGTTGTTCTTCAGGAAAAATGATACCAGATAGAGATTCAGAATGAAGAGCACCAAAAATAGTCAAAGGGTGAGTAAATATAAAACACTCTTTCTCATTAAATTTTTTTAATGATATTTATTTAAAGCAAAAATAATAACAATGTACCATGGGTTTATAACGTGTAAAAGTAAAGTTGGTGACCATAATAGCATGAAGAATGGGCGGGCGAAATGAGGTATACTGTTGTAAGATACGTTATCCATCAGGTGATGGTATGATATTATTTGAAGGTTGATTGTGACAAGTTAAAGATGTGTAGTGTAAACCCTAGGGCAACTACTAAAAAAACAAAGGTATAGCTTTAAAAGATTTCAATAAAAGTATGTGGCACACAGCTGTCACACACTACCCTGTAACCTCATGGAGGACAGGGGCAAGTTTTATCTTTGTGTCCCCGTGCTCAGCTCAGGGCTTGGTACTTAATAAGTGCACAAAACACATGCGTTGAATGAATGAATGAATAGCAGTCTGAAGGCCAATGAGTTCACATCCGGAGGTACCTGCCTTCTCTGGGGACTCAGCCAGGCCCAGGTTCCTCTGAAACAGGGGACATCAAGGGTCTTTCCAGTCAATGTCATATGGAAGTAGGAGGAGGCCAAGAAAGGAGTTAACTTACTCCAGCATCTTTCATGGTGGACTAACCATGTGAATTAGAACCCATAACCCATTGCCATTGAGTCAATTCCAACTCACAGTGATCCTATAGGACAGAGTAGAACCGTCCCATAGGGTTCCCAAGGAGCAGCTAGTGGGTTCGTACTGCCGTCCTTTTGGTTAGCAGCCGGATGCTTAACCACTGCGCCCCAGGGCTCCAGGTGAGCTAGAAAGAAGGGGTTAAACTTACATGCCAGGACTGAGAGAATGCAAGGAAGTGGACGGCTCACCTCTCCTAGAACATATTTCATGTCTTCCAGCCTCCCTGTCCTTCTCCATGGTTGCCTTTCATTTATTCATCAAATACTTATTGAGCACCTACTATGTGCCAGGCACTATTATAAGCACTTGGGCTACATCAATGAAAAACCCAGAGTCAAAAAAAAACTCTGCCCCCTTGGAGCTTATATTCTAGCAGGGGAAGACAAACAAAAACAACAAAATAAACAATACAGAAGTGAATCACATAGCATGTTAAGAGCTAAGCAGTAAAAAGAACAGGAAGAGGCATCAGAAGTCCTTAATGTGTTGGCATTTCAGGTTGCGTGGTCAGGGAAGGCTTTACTGAGACGGAGACATTTGAGCAAAGACTTGAAGGAGACAAGGGAGCGAGGCCTGAGTCCATCTGAGGGAGAGTGCTCCAGGCAGAGGGGACGGCCAATGCAAAGGACCTGTGAGCTGCATTCCTGGTGTGTGTGAAGAACAGCAAGGGCTGGCTGGAGTGAATTGGGAGGTGGGGGCAGTTAGCAGGTGATGAGATCAGAGGTAACAGGGAAGATTTGTAATGGGGGGAAGATCACGTAGGGCTTTGTAAGGACCCTATATGTTCACTATGAATCAGAATGAACTTGACAGCAACAGGTTACAGGTAAGGAGCCTGGCTCTTATTCTAAGGACAGCAGGGAGCCATTGAAGGGTTTGGGGCTGAGAAATGACACACACTCTTTCAAGGAACCACTCTGACAGCTATGTTAAGAACAGACAGTGGGGGAAGGGCAGAAGTAGGGACACCATCAGGAGATTCTAGCAACCATTCACACATGGGAGGTAGCAGTGCAGGCGGTTTGTGGTGTGGATATGGGGTCGGGCTGGTGCAATCATCAGCTTCAGAAAGGCCGGTTGAGGCAGGTGTATTCCAAGCCCCAAGGTACCCACTCCCTGCCACACTGCAGTAGGGTGGGGAGGCAAGTGTTCCTCTCCCTGCAGAGAGTGGTCGGGCAGTACCGGGTTTGGATCTTGCCTCTTCCTCTTATTTACTGTGAGACTGTGGGCAAAACTACCTGGTCTCAGGTTTTTTCATCTGTACAAGGGATAAGAATAATAAGGGAGTACTGGTGGGTTTTAAATGAAATAATGTGTGTAACGTGCCTAGGATAGAACCTGAGACTTTCACAGGGCTCCATAAATATTATCTATTACATTATAGTTATTGTTATTGAACGGGAGCAGCTATCTAGGGGTTGGCATCACTTGTTTATCATTTGGTTTTAGAAAACATGTTTCCTCCCACCCTATGCCCAAGCTCTTCTCACATCATAGCTCCCAAAAACAGAACTGGAGTATTTGTTTGATGGCAGAGGAATTGCTCTTGTGTAACCTGGGGACTTTAATCAGTGTTCCATATAAGGTCGCTGTGAGTCAGAAGGAGCCCTGGTGGCACAGTGGTTAAGATCTTGGCTGCTAACTGGAAGGTTGGCAGTTCAAATCCACCAGCTGCTACTTGGAAACCCTATGGGGTAGTTTTGCTCTATCTTACAGATTCGCTGTAAGTCCGAATCCACTCGATGTCAACAGGAAATGAATTGGAATTGACTTGACAGCAATTTTTTTTTTCCTTTTGGTATATCGAGAATAGTGGGGAAGAATTTCTTGACAATGATGCTCAATTCCCCCACCTGTGTGATATGAGTCTGGGTGTCCTCATTTTTTCATCTGTGAAAACACTGTGCCAGGTACTGTGCCAGGTGCCAAGGATACAGCAGAGAGCTTAATCGGATCATCCCATTAATGATCAAGGGCTCTGAAGGACAGGGAGGCTGTCTGATGAGAGGAGCTGGTCATGGACCTGGGTGTGGAGTGGTCAGGCATGGCTTCCTGGAGGAAATAATGCTTCCACTGAGATCTGAAGGCCATGTGGGGTGAGTGAAAGAGACATTGGAACAAGAAAGGTGAGGGAGGCTGGGTCCTGCAACACTGGATGAAAGAACTGGAATGACCTGGGCAGATGCGCAAGGGGCATTCCACTTTGGCTCTGGACACGTTGTGAGTGGGACTCATTCCACACCAGCCGTACTGACAACATCCACAATCTGCCTTGTTCACAAGAGCTGCATATGAGACATCATCCCTGGTAGAGGGGGAAAGGGTACGGGATCCCAGCAACAAAACTGGAGGGGACTTCCAGACCACAGAGAACCCTGTCCATGCTTGTCCCAAGGCTGTGGAAGTCCAAGAAATAAGGATCATGTAAAAGAAGACCTTGTTTTTCTCAGTTCTGACTTGGTTCCTTGGTGAGATTGCCCCAGTGTATCTTAAAATATATTTATGATCCCAGGAAGGGCACTGGATTAAAGATCAAGAAGCTGAGAGTCTACTCCTTGCTCTCTACTGCCTACTGCCATATTCCAGGGGCTGGTCGTCATTCAAGGACAGGGGCCAGTCTGAATTTCTGTGTCCCCCATACCCAGCACAGTGCCAGGTATATAGAGGACTAAATGATGTTTGTTGAATGATTGAAAGTTTAAAGACAAAGCTGGCAGGAGACAACTAGAAGTCAAGTCACCTGAGAAATGGTAGGTACATGACCAGCTGTTCACTGAGAGCCCAAGGGCACCTGTCTCAATATGTACTCAGCACCATCAGAGAGGCTCTGACCAAACACACCATCTAGAAGAGCCTCCCCCCATTAATCTCTATCCCCTTACCCTAATTTATTTTTCCTCAAGGCACACATTATCATTTGAAAAGTGTATGTATGTTTTCATTTAGTTATTATTTTTATCTCTCTCACTAGACTGTAATCTTCATGAGGAGAGAACTTTTTAGAAGCATTTTAAAGATGTCATTTTATTGTCTTTTGGCTTCCATAGTTTTTCTTGGAAAGTCAGTCATAAATCTCAGAGTTGTTCCTTTGAAGGTAGTGTTCTCCTGTGGCTACTTTTAATATTTTCTCTTTGTCTTGAGTTTTTAGTGGTTAGGCTATAATGTGTCTATGTGGATTTTCTTTGTATTTATCTTGTTTGGAGTTCATAGAGCTTCCTACGCCTGTAGGTTTATATCTTTCATCACTTTTGGAAAATTCTTAGCCATTATCATTTTAATTATTGCCTCTTCTCCAGTCACTTTTCTCTCTTATTGTTGTTAGGTGCTGTTGGGTCAGTTCCAACTTATAGTGACCCCATGTACAACAGAATAAAAGATTGCCCAGTCCTGCCCCATGCTCCCAATCATTCCTATGTTTGAGCCCATTGTTGTAGCCACTGTGTGAATCCATCTTGTCAAGGGTCTTCCCCTTTTTTGCTGACCTTCTACTTTACCCAGTATGATGTTCTTCTCCAGGTATTGGTCCCTCCTGATGGAATTCCAATTATTTATTTTTATGCAAATAATGGGCACTATGTTTGTTTGCCAACTGCTCCCTCCGCCTCCAAGGTATTTTCGTAAGTGCTGCTATGCCAATTTTTTTTTCATGTTGCTGTAAAAAGAATTAGCATAGTGTGTTTATGGAAACGCCTTGTTGGGGAGGGAGCGGTTGGCAAACAAATGTAGAAGGAGCATGTTTATTGCGTAAACATATAGTACACACATGTTGGCCATTTGATCATGCCCCACACATTTCTTTTGCTCTGCTCTGTCCTCTCTATTCTTTCTTCTTCGTGTGCTTCAGTTTGGACTGACCTGTCTTCCAATTCACTAGTCCTGTGTTCTGCAGTGTCCAGTCTGCTGTGAAATCCAGCCAAAGAGTTTTCAATTTAGTTTTTTACTTGTATAGTGTCCATTTAATTTTTTCATAGCTTCCTTCTCATAATTCCAGGTTAAAATTCTCCATTTTTATCTTTTGTGCATAATTTCCTTTATTTTTAATACATATTAATCATAGTCCGTCTTGGAAGAAGTACAGCCAGAATATTCCTTAGAAGCAAAGATGGCGAGACTTCATCTCACATACTTTGGACATGTTATCAGGAGGGATCAGTCCCTGGAGAAGGACATCATGCTTGGTAAAGCAGAGTGTCAGTGGTAAAGAGGAAGACCCTCGACAAGAAGGATTGACACAGTGACAGCAACAATGGGCTCAAAGATGAAAACAGTTGTGAAGATGGCACAGCACCAGGCAGTGTTTCATTCTGTTGTATAGGGTTGCTATGAGTTAGAATCAACTCGACAGCACCTAACAACAACAATCATAATTATTTTTAAATTCCTGTTGGCTAACTTCAAAATTTATATCATCTGTCGATGTTCTTCTATTTTCTGCTTTTTTCTTATGGTTAAAGGATCATGTTTTCCTCTTCTTTGAATGTCTCATGATTTTTTTAATTGTGTGCTTGGTATTGTGCATAAATGACCCATAGGGGTTATTTATGATGTTATTTTCCACCAGGGAACATTCCTCTTTCGTCAGGATTGAGCTGGACTGTGACTGGAATAGAGGTGAGTGAGTCAGTCCACCTTTGGTTTATACCTGGTTTTCGAGGATGGCCTTTCTAAACTTTTGGTTGAGAACCTGGAGTTTCTCTAATTCCTCAATTCAAGGAAATGCTCCTTCCTGGGACTTTAGCTTATTCTGTTGCTTGTTGATGCCACAGCTTCCCAATGTCCTTAAAATATAATTTTCATAATCTCCCTATTTTTTTCTAGTTGTTGAAGCAGAAGCCCAGGCTGCTATGACCTCCTACATCCTACACGGAAGCAGAGGTGGGAAGAATAATTTTTTTTTTGTTGTTATTTACTGCTGATTCCAGGAACTTAGGACAATATATGGCACATAGTAGGTGCTCAAAAAATACTTTCTGGATTGAATTGAATCCAATACATCTGGGCTTTGAGCGGAAAACTCAGGCTTTAGTTCTAATCCTAGCTCTGGGGACCATGGAGTTGCTATTTAACATCTCTAAAGCTGTTTCCTCTCCTCGTCTGTATTATGGGGGTAATAATACCTGCCTAAAGGGTTGTAGCAAGAGTTTAAAGAGATCCTGTATGTGAAGTGCTTATCAGTGCTTTACACACAGGTGTTATAGAGTAAATTCAATGCCTTGAGTGTCATTTGTCCCACTCTGCTATGTGTTCAAGTTATTTGAGTGGCTTTCATTGCTTTAGTGGTGGTAATGATGATGGAAAGAAATGAAAGACTTGAGAGCTACTTAGAAGGCAGGCTTGGCAGCTTGGAGAAGCGTGTTTCTACACTGTGGCCTGGGCTGGCATTCTCTGAAGCACTCATGAGTGGGTTCCAAGCTTTTCTGTTATCTAGGGCTTCCTTCATGTAACAACAGAGATCACAATAGTATAAAAATGTGCAAGCAACGGGATGTTGTCCCCATTGTATGGGGATGGTGGGGAGCTGGGGAAGAGGACGTGAGAAGGATAAACCTTGACATCTTTTTAACTTGATGTGAATCCCATTGAGAGTGTGGACTGTCAGAGCCAAGGTCTGGGGCCATCAGGAATTATCCATCAACTCTAGTCAGGTGACAGGGGCTTGGGAGCCCCCACAACCTGACTCCAAGCTTTCTAATTGCCCCTGAAATAGATTTTAATTAACATGGAAGCTGTTGAGATCGTCAATCAATTCTGCTATTTGAATCAAATAATTGGCCAAACATTTTGAGATTCTCCAAACCCCTGTAATAAACAGCAAGGAGAAGAAGAGGCTTAGAATTTACTACCCACGGCTCAGTCTCAGGTTTGGCATCATAAAGCTTCCTGTGGGCCTTCTTAGCCCTGGGCATTAAACAGCCTGTGTGTGTGTGTATATGTGTGAGAGAGAGAAAGAGAGAGACATAATCTTTAATTAAGAGTTTGCTTATTAAACAGCAGCATTTCCAAATGATATAGATGTCTTCTCATTGACTATTTTTGATGGAGAGATCACAGGCAGACCATCTCTCTCTGCCAGCAGTAAGATGAATTGATCACAAGGCTTTTCCCAGGCATCTGGGCTTTCTACCACAGATTTGGAGACTGCCTGGGAAATGCAGAGAGCCTAGGATCTGGTCAAACAAACTGCATTTAAATTCTTTCTCAAACCCTTTAATAGGTTTAGGTTCAGATAGTCCCTGGGTCGTGCAAACTCTTAAAAGCTTAACTGCTAACTGAGAGGTCAGTATAGTAAAATATAGCACCCATCTGAATTTCATTACTCAGAGATACGTGAAAGAAAGGCCTGGCTATCTGCTTCCGGAAAAATCAGCCTTTGAAAACACTATGGAGCACAGTTCTACTCTGACACACATGGGGTCACCATGAGTGGGCATCGGCTTGATGGTCACTGGTCTGGTTTATTTTCGTATAGGTATAGGTGGAAGGGAATCCCTGGGTAGGGCAAGTGGTTAACATGCTCCGCTGCTAACCAAGAGGTTAGGGGTTTAAGTCCATCCAGAGCTGCCTTGGTGATTTACTTCCAGAAAATCAGCCCTCGACACACACGAGGTTGCCACGGTTAGAACTGACCTGATGGCAGCTGGAAAGTAGACAAAGGTACAGAGACAGATATATACATGTATATAAAATCCTTGGAAGTCCTTTGTTGTCTCTGAACCTCAGCTTTTCATCTTTAAAATGGGGTTAATGATAGTCTCTACCTTATGGAGTTACAGTGAGGATTAAATGAGACGATCTAAAATCCCTGGCAAAGTATCTCTCCATTTCTTTCTTTTCTTTTTCAAACTTTTCTTGGTTATTCTTTTCAATTTCCTCTTCCTGATGAACTTTAGAATCATTTTGTCAACAAATTCTCTTTTTAACTTTTGCTTACCTACACAGATTGGAGGCATTGAAAAATAGCTGCAATTTCAGCCTGTCCCCAGTCCTGCAAAACACAGGCTCCGTTTGGCAGGAGACGTTTCCTCTTCCACCTTCTGAGAGCCAGTGGTCACTGACCTCACCTCTCTGCCACCACCTGGCAGAGGTGGGAGAACTTCCTGGAGAGTCTGAGAGGATTTTCTAGTCTTTCCACCAGCCTCACCTAGGCACTGGATTTGCTGTGTCTCCTTCGGAAGGCGGTCTAGTGAAATATTGATACTTATGCTAATCTTGACACTGGTGCTGAGGCTTATATGGATGGTGGTGCTGAACTGGTGCTAATACTGGTCCTGATAATATCAGTTACAACAGCAACATGCTTACTGTTTTTTGAGTGTTTATTTTCTGTCAGGAACTGCACCAATCATTTCACGTTTTATTTCATTTATACTAAACAGTATGGACAGTTTTCCACTGCTATTCATAAGGTTTTCACTGGCCAGTTTTTTTAGAAGTAGATCACTAGGTCCTTCTTCCCAGTCTGCCTTAGCCTGGAAGCTCTGCTGAAACCTGTCCACCATGAGTGATCCTGCTGGTATCTGAGATACTGGTGGCATAGCTTTCAGCACCACGGCCACACGCAAGCCACCACAGTACAACAGAGTGACAAGGAGTGAGGAAGGTCGAAGAAGAATTGATGCCTTTGAATTATGGTATGGGTGAAGAATATTGAATATACCACAGACTGCCAGAGAATGAACCATTTTGTCTTGGAAGGAGTACAGCTAGAATGCTCCTTAGAAAAGAGGATGACGAGACTTCATCTCACATACCTTGGACATGTTATCAGAAGGGACAAGTCCCTGGAGAAGGACATCATGCTTGGTAAAGTAGAGGGTCAGCGAAAAAGAGAAAGACCCCCAACGAGATGGATTGACACAGTGGCTGCAACGATGGGCTCAAACATAACAATGATTGTGAGGATGGCACAGGACTGGGCAGTGTTTCTTTCTGTTGGTCACTATGAGTTGGAACTGACTCGATGGCACCTAACAACACTAAACACAGACAGTATAGTGCAGGGGTCAGAAATTTTTTCTGTAGAAGAATGTTTATTGCTTAAGGCCAAGAAGACCTGCATAAATTCAGCACAGAGCTTTATTACCCAAACCTGAGCTGAGCCATAAATAAAAAATAAACAATTCTAAGCCTCTTCTTTTTCCTGATGTTATTACTCTATGACAACTACTCAGCTCTGCCATTATAATGTGAAACCAGCCATAGACAATATGCAACAAATGGACAGAGCTGTGTTCAAATAAACGTTTATTCACAGAAGCAGGAGATGGGCTAGATTTGGCCCACAGGCCAAATGAATGACAGGTCAGATTACCTGGATTTGAATTCAAGTTCTACCAATTATTATCTTAGTGGTAAATGATTTAACCACTTTGTGGTTGTTATGGATTGAATTCTTTTCAAAAAGATATGTTGAAATCCTAGTCTCTGTACCTGTGAATGTGAGCTTGTTTGGAAATAGGGGTTTTTCTTTTGTTATCAGTTAAGTTAATGAGGTCTTACTGGAGTAGGGTGTGTCCTAATCCTAATCCCTCCTGAGTGGTGTTTTATAAAAGGGAGGATATGAATGGAAACAGGGTCGCACAGGGGGAACACTTCATGTGAAGGTCTGTCTGTAAGCCAAGAAATCCACGAAACTCTTGGGGCTACAAGAGCTGAAAGAGACAAGGAAGGATCTTCCCCTAGAGCTGACACACACGCACACACAGAGAGAGAGAGGATAGCCTTGCTGATACCCTGAATTCAGACTTCTGGCCTCTAGAGCCATGAGACAATAAATTCCTGTTTTTTAATGCCACCCACTCCGTGGTATTTTATTATGGTAGCTCTTGGAAGATAGGACAGTGGTTAAGTCCCCCAGTATCCATTCTCCCCCTTTTCAAGGCAATAGAGCTTTTAGGTGGGCACATGGCCATACAGAATAAAGACTACATTTCCCAGCCTCCCTTGCAGCTATGTGTGGCCATGTGACTAAGTTCTGGCCAATGGGATCTAAGCCAAAATGCCATGTTGGTTTCTAAGACGTCTCCTCAGAGATAGCCTTTCAAACTCTCTGTTTCTCTTAGTTCCTCCTCCTATCATTCTGCTTGCATTGTGGTGCTGCCAGTTTGGATGAGGAGGGCTATGCCCCAGAGATGACTGAAGTCCACTCCAGGAAGGACTTCATGGAGCAGAGCCTCCGTCTATGTCCTGGTCAGCAGACTTCCTGACTGTTACATGAGAGAAGCATAATTGCCATTGTTAATTTGGGATTTGTGTCACAGCTGAACCTGAATTAACTAATGCACTCTTTGTGCCTCAGTTTACTGTTTGTAAATGGGAATAACAATAGTACCTCCCTCAGGGGACTGTCGTCAGGATTAGCTGTATCAGAACACCTACAATGCCTAAAATGGTGCCTGGTAAGTGGTAGGTGCTCAGTAAGTGTTAGCTGTTATTTAACTCACGTGACAACTTTGTGACGTAGCTCTTACTGTCCAACACTCAGGCTGGGGTTCAGAGAGAATAAGCACGTCAGAATTATTCTTCGCTGCTTTTTAAGAGAAACACACACAATTATAGTGGCTTAAACAATGTAGAAGTTGATTTTTCTCTTGTGTATAAAAGTTCAGGATTTGATTGGCACCTTCCCAGAGTGCTACTTGCTCTCTGACACTGCTGCTCATGGCCCAAAATGGCTGTGAAAGCTCCCATCATCACATCCACTTTCCAACAGGAGGGTGCAGGAAGACACACAGGAGGGTGTACCTGCTCCTTTTATGAAGACTTGATGGGTTCACACACGACACTGCCTGACTTTCGTTAGACACTGTGTAGGTACACAGGCACACCTGGAGGCAAGAGAGGCTGGGAGTTGTCTTTCAGGCAAGTAGCAGCCTATGCTGCAGTGAACTGCATAACCAGGATTTGATCTTGAGCCTACTGATTCCAAAGTCCAAGCTTCAGCCCGTGGCCTCCCGTGACTTCTCACCTTTACTTGTCCTATAAGTTTATTGTGGAAAGAGCACAGGCTGAGTCAACTCTGTTTTGCACTTGCTGGCTGCATAATCATGGTCAAGTCACTTGACTTCTTTGCACCTCATCAAAAGGCAGGGATAATACCTACTTCCTTCTGGGCTATTGTAAGGATGCATGAGGTGGTAATGCCAGGAGCCTAGAGCTAGGGACCACCCTTTTTGCCTCTTCTGGGTAACCACCCTGTGCCTGGTAGCCACTGGGCCCCCAGAGGATTAAAAACAAACAAACCAAACCTGTTGCCATTAAGTTGATTCTGACTCATAGTGCCCATATAGGACAGAGTAGAACTGCCCCCTAGGGTTTCCAAGGAGCAGTTGGTAGATCCTTGGAAACCCTAGGGGGCTGACCTTTTGGTTAGCACGCTGAGCCTTAACCACTGTGCCACCAGGGCTCCCCCCAGGGGATACAGGGACAAATAATGGGTAATAAATGTGACGAGATAAGGGACAAGCTAACCAGTCACAGAGCCTGGTTGGGGTGAACACGCGGGGGCAGGGGTGAAGCTGAGTGGGGCGTCAGCCCAGGTGACTTCCAGGAGCACTCACTGGGATGAGGTGGAGGCAGGGTGGGCTGAGCCTTACCCTGAAAGTGGGGTGGGTTGGTGGGCAGCCTAGCCCTCTCCCATCCCAGTGGCTCCTGGAAGTGTCCTTAATTAGATGGCCTGGAGAACTACTGGCACCTGGTGAAATTCCTCCAGGCAGGTGCAAAGGCAGGGAGGGCTTTCCTCTTTGCTTGGGGTTGAATTTCTGTCTACTGAGCATAGGATCCAAACAGTGCAGACAGAGAAGTGGGTGTCTCAGGTCCCCTGACACTCAGACCCTGATTCAGGTTTCAAGGCGTCTGTCTTCCATCTGCCTTTATTATCATTCCATAGTAAGGAAATACATGGTTTGTTCTACGAGAAGACACCGCCTTTGAACAGTTTAGAGTAGGGGGTGGCAAGCTTTTGCTATAGAAGACCAGAGACTAATTATTTTAGGGTTTGACAGTCTCCGTTGCAGCTGCTCAGCCCTGCTGGTGGAGCGTGAAAGCAGCCACAGGTGACGAGTAAACAGAGGGCAGCGCTGTGTTCCCCCAAATCTCTATTCTTGGACACTTTTTCATTTTCATGTTACAAAATGTTATTCTTAAAAAACTTTTTTTCCCTAACTACTTAAAAACATAAAAAACCAATCCTAGCTTGTGGCTTGTACAAAAACAGGCAGTGGGCTGGGTTGGGTCCGTGGGCCTTGGTTGACCTTGTTTAGACCTGTAAGAAAGACGACTTATATTTTGCCTGCGACCCCTGTGTGAAAAGATAAAAAATTCTACTTCTTACAGTAAACCGTAAGGATCAACCGTATCAATTCAATTCTGTTCCCCTCTGTTCAGACAGCAGCTGCCCCTGCAGCACATATTCTGACCCTGACCACCCAGCAGAGCCAGGTCAGAGGTCACAAGTAAAGGACACTGTCCTCCAGACTGCCAACTCTGCCCAAGACCTCAGATGCCAGCTGCAAGCTTGGAGTGCCCATGACACCCTCACTTCTGATTTGCTGGCTATAAATCTGGGGGTTGCGTTGACCCCCACAAGATGCCAGACCTAGAGTCTGGTCAGTTCACAGCAACATCCCTCCTTTGGGTAAGGATGAGAGAAGCTGTGAGCAGCCCTGGGCCAACCACACGCTCTACAAAACAACATCGACCTGGCTGTTTGATTTCATTCCTTTAGCTGGTTATATTGGCTTCCCAAGCAAGAACCCAGGAGCCAGTCTTGACCTTGGTTTTGCACATACCCAGTATCTGACAGAGATTGCAGGAGAGACCAGTCCCTGGAGAAGGACATTAAGTTTGGTAAGGCAGAGGGTCAGTGAAAAAGAGGAAGACCCTGAACAAGATGGATTGACACAATGGCTTCAACAGTGGGCTCAAGCATAACAATGATTGTGAGGATGGCACAGGACCGGGCAGTGTTTCGCTCTGTTGTATGTGGGGTCACTGTGAGTCAGAAACAACTCGATGGCACCTGACAACAACAACAACAGCCTCAGACAAAGACTTCATTGTTGACTGTGTGGTTTCCAGCCCCAGGTGGTCCAGGATTGTTGTGGAATCTGATTCCTGAAGATGACCCACTGCACTGCTGGATGGGTGTGACTTGTAGCCTGCATGCATGTTCCTTTGGCCTGTGAGGGGTAGAGACCCTTACAAGGAGGAAGCTGCAGCTTCTGCAGAGGTCATCATGGTCACGCAGGACTGGCTGGTGCTGGGTTGCTGTTGGCTGGTTGACAGTCTGCCACTCAGAAGCTGACATTACCAGCGGCCATCTGTGCTCCTTCTCAACTGCAGTGAGGAGCAGGCCTCTATCTGCAGAGGCCAGTGAGAGACAGTCCTCGCTCCAACATCACCAGGGAGGGGACTCCTCATCCAAGAACAGAGACCTGTGTCTTCAATGGAAATACAGGCCCTCAGTTCCCCTAAAGACTCCCATCAAGTGGCTTGGCAGCTATATGCCCTGTTCATTTATTATTAAATAAATGCTGTACATATTAAGGAAAGCCTGGTGGCATAGTGGTTAAGTGCTATGGCTGTTAACCAAAAGGTCGACAGTTCGAATCCACCAGGCACTCCTTGGAAACCCTATCGGGCAGTTCTACTCTGACCTATTGCTATGAGTCGGAATCGAGTTGATGGCAATGGGTTTGGGTTTTATTTATTTATTTATTTGTACATATTAAGGGACCCTGGTAGTGCAGCGGTTAAGAGCTCAGGCTGCTAATCAAAAGGTCCATACTTCCAATCTACCAGGGGCACCTTGGAAACACTATGGGGTATGAGTCGGAATCTATTCAAAGGCAGCTGGTATACTGGTATATATTAAACACTAATTAAGGACTTGTGCATCAGGGTTGTATCCTTTCACCATACTGATTCAATCTACACACTGAGCAAATAATCTGAGAAGCTGGACTATATGAAAAAGAATGTGGCATCAGGACTGGAGAAAGGCTCATTAACAACCTGCGATATGCAGATAACACAACCATGCTTGCTGAAAGAGAAGAGGACTTGAAGCACTTATTGATGAAGGTCAAGGACTACAACCTTTTGTATGGATTATGCCTGAACATGAAGAAAACGAAAATCCTCACAACTGGGCCCAGAAACAACATCACAATAATAGATGGTGGAGAAGCTGAAGTTGTCAAGAATTTCTTTCTGTTTGGATCAACAATCAACGTCCATGGAAGCAGCTGTCAAGAAATCAAACAACGTATTGCACTGGGCAAATCTGTTGCAAAAGACCTCTTTGAAGGGTTAAAAAGCAAAGATGTCACTTGGAGGACCAAGGTGCACCTGACCCAGGCCATGGCATTTTCAGTTAGAACCTTTGGCAAGAGAACTTGAGAGTCTGGAGCCTTGAATATGGCCTTTTCCAAACTCAACTTCATAATCAGACGAGATGCGTGGACTCCTGAGTTCAGAATTAGGACCCAGGTTCTTTCCCTCGCCTCCTGTTGCTCTGGTGATTTAAGACCACAAATTTGCAAACACTCCACCTGAAGTACATCTTCAAGCTCTGAAGATTTCACCCTCAACTCCCATGGCTGTAATTATCATAATAATGTCTCAAGGTAATCTTTTTATAAATTTAAACCAATACATCTTTATTTTGCTCTTTAAATCCCATTTCCTTGTAGCCTTTCCCACCATGGGAGCCAGAAGGCTTCTTGCCCAAGGCAGGAGAGGCTGTGCAAGACCTGGTTTCCGAAACCAGGCTTTGAAGGGAGAGAGGAGTTGCTGGGGTCCTTTCATGTCGCTCTTTAGCATATCAAGGGCAGAGCCCGGGGCTGTTAGAGATAGGTCCCCAGTGGTCTGCATAGGAGGGCAGGCTGCTGCTGAGAATGGAGTCAGGAGGTCAGAAGATCTGGGGAAGTGAAGAGAGAGAAAACACCTGGCCATTGGGAGCGTAGTGAATTGCAGGCAAGAGAAAGAAGTGCCGTGAAGGGTGGAGAGGCCAAGGAGTTAGAGCTCGTTTCCTGATTTTTCTTCCTGGGTCTGAGGCTAAAAGACAGGGGAGGGTGTGAGATAAGGAGGTGTATCAAGGGCAAAGAGGGGGCCGCTGACTGTTTCCCTGACTGTTTCACCTTCAGCAAGGTGCTCAGGAAGGAAGGTCAGTCCTAGGGGAAGCCTCCGTCTCAGCTTTCTCAGACACCCTCAGCTCCCAAGTGGTGCAGAGGCCAAATGGACGGAGCTGAGGACCTACCATGGGTGAGGCTAGTGCCCCTGGGCAGAGGCTGGGTGGGCAGACAGACCAGTCGGCTGGATGGAGGATGGCAGCCAGGGGCAGTCCAGGACCCTGAACAAGCCCCTAAAGGCCAGAGCGCGAGCTTTGCCACCACCAGAGTCTTCAGGTCAGAGGTGACCTTGGAGACCAAGGAACGCCAGGCATGTCTGTGGGCTGAGGACAGGTCAGGGGCTCTACCTCCTAACAGCTTGGGGTGGGTAATCTCCCCTACTCACCAGGCATCACCTGAGGCAGAGCGCAGGGGCAGGAAGAGACCAGCTAAGAGAACAGGCTTCTATGAAGAAGGGAGATACTGCCTAAAGCCTCAGATCTGAGAAGACTCTATAAAAAGGATCTGGATAGTATCTTTGTCTGCTCACCAGACTGTGAGGTGGTGTGGTGGGCCATGAGGTGGTGTGTGGTCCACAAGGTGGCATGGTGGGCTGAGACTTAGTGTGGTGGGCTGTAAGGTGGCATGGTGGGCCGTGAGGTGGCATGGTGGGCCGAGAGGTGCCATGGTGGGCCGTGAGGTGGCATGGTGGGCTGTGAGGTGGTGTGGTGGGCTGTGAGGTGGTGTGGTGGGCTGCCAAAGTGGTGTGATTACCACAAGGGAATTAGTCTAAATGAAGACACAGAAGCCAAGTGTGTAGCAGAGGTAAAAACCAAGTGTCAGGGAGCCCTCCTGGTGGAGGGGACCAGGACCTTCATCTTTACCATGTCAGACTTGAAGTTCACCAGCTGAGATCCCCATGGAGAACCTGCTTTTCTGAGTGACACCGCAGACTGGAACCATGAGATGATGGAGGTGTGCATCCCATGCCTGCAGAGGGCAAGACCACTCACCCAGATGGTGGTTTTCAAAGTCAAGTGAACCAACTCTGGAATGAAAGTGACCAAAATCACACCCCCAAGTCTTCAGCAGGTACCTTGCGCTCCCTGGGAGGGCCCAGGTGTACGTGTTCTCCACCACCTGTAGTTATGTGATTGGGATTGGAGGCCAGCTCCCTTAGCATTCTGCCTGAAGCCCATTGCAGGGACTCTGGCCACAGGCATTTAAAGTCTGTGAGTGCAGGAAGAGCTGGCCAGTCTCCCAAGACAATCCAAATGTCGGTAGATTGAAATCCTCCTTCTCTCTGGTCTGCTAACAGGGGGAGTAAATCACCTCTGAGAAACCCATTATAATTCTGTAACAGTGTCCTCAGGACTGAACCCCAAGCCAAATAAACCCACTGCAGCCTAACAGAGTCTGACACTTGGTCGATTCGTCCAAGTAACTCAACAAACACTGATGGAGCCCCTCCCATAGGCTGAGCAGAGGCTGAATGGGACTAGACAGCTGGTTTGTGAGCCCTCTGAACTCAGGTGTTACTAACCTGGAATGGCTTCTCTTTTCTTCAAACACTCCCCTCAACCATGCTCCCTCGGATCTCTTTACCTCTTTCCCCATGACTTATCCAGTAAATTCTGTGGCTTTCCAGTCACTTTATGCTGTTATAAAATCCAGTCCAGCCCAATTTACAATTTTACTCTCATATCCAGCTTACTGCTCCCTTTTGGCTAGGTGTGGCCTGCTCTGTAAATAGAGAGGAAATCTGGGGGTACCCTGGCACTCCAGAACGAGAACTAGTCTTGGAATTTGAAGCTTAACCCCAGTACTTACTGGCTGTGTTATATTGTGAAAGTAATTCAGCCTCTCTGAGTCTCAACTCTCTCAGCTGTTAGCTGCTATCAAGTCAACCCTCAGCTCATGGTGACACCATGCACACACAAAGGAACAAACACTGCCCGGTCCTTTATCACCCTCATGTTCAGTTGCAGATCAGATGGTTGTGATCCATAGGGTTTTTGGGGATTGGGGGTGAAGAGGGTGGGACAAGGATGGGTGAGGGAAAGTGAGGATGGATGGGGGAGGTGAGGATGAGGGCAGGGTTTCTGGCTCCGCAACACAGCAGACGGTGTCTGTCATTCACTGAGGTTGGGAGCTCCATGGGTTGAGCAGACCGGGGCTGGGAAGTGGACATGGAGAACAGAGGACGACAGCGTTGGTTCGGGACATGCTTGAGGGATCTGTGGGGCATACAAGGAGAGCTGTCTGGCAGGCAGCTGGGCCCCACAGAGCCCAGGAGATACAGATTTGGTGACGATAGCACCTGGAGGGTAGCTGAGGTCATTGGGTGAGGTCCCATTAAGGAGAGTGTGCAGTGGGAAAAGCATTCCTGGAGAGAGTAGAGGACCATGGACATTATACAATTTGAATTTTAACAGAGAGCAAAGCTTTCAGGAAAAGGAGTAATCCCTAACAGGGGACTGTCCTAGTTTCCTCAGGCTGCCATAATAAAATACCATGTGACAGATGGCTTTAAAGAGCGGAAATTGATTTGTCTCACAGTTCAGGAGGCTAGAAGTCCAAATCAGGGCATCAGCCGTGTTGATTCCTTCCGAGGGCTCTGAGAGGGGAGCGGTCCCATGCCTCCTCTTAGCATCTAGTGGCTGCCAGCAATCTTTGGCGTTCTTTTGCTCTTATAGATGCGTCTGTCTCCATCGTCACATGGTATCTGCCTTCTCCCTGAGTATGACTCTTATAAAACACCACTCAAAAGCAGTTAGGATTGGTGTTATTGATTGAATTGTATTCCCCCCCAAAAATCTGTGTCAACTTGGCTAGTCCATGATTCCCAGTTTGTGTGATTGTCCACCTGATGTGGTTTTCCTATATGTTGTAAATCCTACCTCTATGATGTTAATGAGGTGGGATAGGTGGCAGTTATGTTAATGAGGCAGGGCTCAGTCTACAAGATTAGGTTATGTCTTAAGTCAATCTCTTTTGAGATATAAAATAGAGAAGTGAGCAGAGAGACAAGGGGACCTCATACCACCAAGAAAACAGCGCTGGGAGTAGAGCGCATCCTTTGGAGCTGGGGTCCCTGTGCTCAGAAACTCCTAGAGCAAGGGTAGGTTGATGACAAGGACCTTCCCCCATCCGGAACCGATAGAGAGAAAGCCTTCCTCTAGAGCTGCCACCCCGGGTTTGGACTTCCAGCCTCCTAAACTGTGAGAGAATGAATTTCTGTTTGTTAAAGCCACCCACTTGCGGTATTTCTGTTACAGCAGCACTAGGTGACTGAGAGAATTAGGAACCCCCTGCTCTGATACAGGGTCACTAGGAGTCAGAACGGACTCCACAGCAGTGGGTTTTACTCTGGTATGTCCTCATTCAGCTTCACTGATACCAAAAGACAAACCCCATTTCCGAACAAAGTCACATTCACAGGGACAGGGGTAGGACTAGGACTTTTGGGGGGCACACCCCAATCCATAGCAGGGACCATGATCAAGTAAACAGGAGAGGAATGAACTTTGGTGGGGAGGGGAAGGAGGGAAAGCGGAATTTCGAGGTATCTTAACGTTCCACCAAGGTGTCTGTCTGTCCTGAAGACCTGTCTCCAGGGCAACAGATGCCAATGGGAATTTAGTCTTGGCAGGTTCAGGCCCCTCAGCGAATTTTGGAAGGACTCGAGCGACAGAAATGGCAGAGAGCTGCTCAGGCATGCTGCTACCTAGGCCCACTTGCCCTCTGCTCTCCCTCCATCAGTGGCTCCCCAGAAGACCTGTCTCATGACTGCACCACCTTCTGGAACTTTTCCAGGCTTTGCTATGGTCATTGCTCCAGAAACGATTGATAAGCAGCAATGTGCTGGAGTTGGCCAAAGGAGCTTGCCACAGCCTCTTGTTAAACTTTCAGAAATCCTGAGAGCTGGTTGTTGAAACAGCCATTATTAAAAATTAAATTACATAAATTTACAAATAAATGAATGATTTAAAAAACAAAGTACTATATACTCTAAACTCATGGCTCCCTAATTATTTGTTTATATTTTACTACTACCTGTCCTCTTGGGGTGATTAAGGTCTGTCTTAGTTTCCTGGGGCTGTCATAACAAAACGCTACTAAGTGGGGGGCTTTCAAGAACAGACGTTTATTTTCTCACAGTCCTGGAGGCCAGAAGGCCAATTTCAAGGCGTCAGCAGGGCTATGCTTTCCTTCGGTCCGCTCTAGGGGAAGTTCCTCCTTGTCTCTTTCAGCTTCTGTAGCCCCAGGTGTTTCTCAGCCTTCCTTGGTTTGTAGACAAATCCTCCCAAGCTGTCTTCACCCTGGGCGTGACTCCTTCAAAACACCACTCAGAAGGATTAGGATGACTCCGATAGGACCTCGTTGCTTAATTGATCACGAAAGAAAAACCCCATTTCCAAACAAGGTCACACACACAGGTATAGGGGTTAGAACTTCAACACATCTTTTGAGGGGATGCAATTCAGTCCATAACAACGTCTGTGGTACCTGTGTGGTGGAAATACTCTTATGTGCTAGATAGTGTGGGCTATTGTGTATCTCTTCCCAGCTCCACGTTCAGTAACGCCTCATTGGAAGCTTGAAATCAGCTGCGCTAGGAATATTTACACCACAAAAATTGGTAAACACTACAATCAGGCCCTTCCCTCTTCTGCACTCCAGCATTTGATGGTTCAGCCTTTACCAACACACCACTGTTCAGGGATCTGTTGGGAGGAGGAAATGTAACATATTTTCCCGGGCATTAATGGGCTGTCTATAAACATGTTAACAATGAAACGTTTAGTCAAGGTAATCACTACTTACTAATAAAACAATAAACTGTTTAAAGAGATATTAGCACCTAGAGCCTTTTCCGACTTTGAGTATTATCTGTCTTCTCAAACTCCTGGGTCTCTTTCTGAGGCTAAGTATATTAACCTAATCTGAACTGGGGTTCTTAACATTTTTTGTGCCGTGGGACCTATGGCTTCTTTCCAGAATCAAGGTTTTACATGCATAATCTAAAATTCATTGAATTTGCAAAGAAACCAATTATACTGAAATATAGTTATCAAAATACAAAAATATACGACATAGTTGCTAATATATGGAGCCCTGGTAGCAAAGTGCTTGAGAGCTATGGAGGGCTACAGGTGCTAACCAAAAGGTCGGCAGTTCGAATCCACAAGGCGCTCCTTGGAAACCCTATGGGGCAGTTCTACTTTGTCCTGTAGGGTCGCTCTGAGTTGGAATTGATTCAACGGCAATGGGTTTGGATTTTTTTGTTTGTTTGTTTTATCAGAATATTAAATAACCAGATCTGGCAGTGGGATCTAATAACAGCATAATTTCTAACTGGTGACCAAAGTATATGATATTTTGAGAAAATAAACACTTCTCATCCAAGTCCACAGACTACCCTGAATTCTGTCCATGGACCTCTGAGGGTTCAAGGACCCCAGGTTAACACCTCTGCATCTGAACCTCGGTGGAGTCTCAGAAGTTTCCGGGGCGCGTACAAGGCTCTGAGCAGTTTGGCATCAAATGCCCTTACGATGCCCCCTCTGGTAAGTGGAAGCTGGGAAGGTTAGTTTTGGGAAGGCTTGCTTCCAGTTGATTGCGCTCGTGATTGCTGGATAACTCCCGGATGGCCTGAATATTCCTGGGTAAGGCGACAGTAGCAATCTCTGGCACCGTCTGTGGCTGGTGCTCACCCACGTTCCCCATCCGCTCACCATCAGGCGGCCATGGGGCTAGTTCTGTCTGCTGGGCTGTGAGCGGAGATGATGGCGCTACTTCCAGGATGACGCTGAGACGCCCCTTCAGACCTACCTGCTTTCACTTCCCCAGCTGTGGTAACCCTGAAATGACACACTAAAGAAGGTGGAGCCACTGTAGGCCTGGGTCCCGCAGTCACTAGCAGAACAGAGCCCCCACTGGATGTGGAGTGCAAGTGAGAAAGTAACCTTTGCCGTCATCCATCTGTCAGTTTGTTGTACTTCTGTGGTGGCTTGTGTGTTGCTATGACGCTGGAAGTTATGCTACTGGTATTTCAAAGACCAGCAGGATCACCCATAGTGGACAGGTTTCAGCAGAGCTTTCAAGACTAGGAAGAAAGGCCTGGCAATCTACATCTGAAAATCACCAGTGAAACCCTATGGATCATGATATAACCTTTTTCTGATATAGTGTGGGAAGATGAACTTCCTAGGCTGGAAGGCACTCGAAGTACACAAACAATGGCATCAACAACAGGCTCGAGCACACCAATGATCATGAATATGGTACAGGACCAGACAATGTTTCATTCTGTTATACACGGGGTAGCCATGAGTTGGAACCAACTTGACAGCAACTGACAGCATAGTAGAATGGCTTGGCATTAGTATATATCTGTGGTTCTCAACTGGGGCAATCGTGCCCAGGGGAATTGGGCATGTTTGGAGACATTTTCGGTCATCGCAACTAGGGGGAGTTGCTCCTGGCATCTAGTGGGCAGAGGCCAGGGGTGCTGCTAGACAGCCTACAGTACACAGGACAGCCACCCACAACAAAGAATTATCTGGCCCAGAATGTCAGTATTTCCCAGGTTGAGAAACCCTGGTATATCAACTTGGAAAATTCGAATACCTGAGGTTTCGAGTTACATGAAATGAACTGGTTTCCCATTTCATGGGCTCAGCAATTCCAAAACTCTCTCCATGCTCCCTGAGAGCATAAGAGCGCAGGCAAGGCTATGCAGAGGGCTGAAGGAGGCCCCAGGTCCCCTCTAGCACAGGACCGTGGGTACCATGTGTGCTTGCTGACATTGGCAGGTGTCAACCTTTCTCTTCAAAGCCAGAAGGACACACAGTCACTCTTTGTCAGCTCTGCTGGAGGGCCAGAGAACACGGCCTGCTCTGTCTTGAAAAGCTCTGATTGCTGAGAGTTCATCTGGGGTCTGAGTCCTGACTCCGCCTCCTGGAGCCACGAAGAATCAATCTCATCTGTGTCCACAGGAGGCTCCCCTGAATCCATCAAGTCAGCTTCTGCTTCCTGTCTCCCTCTGCTGTAAAGGGCTGAGCTCACATCAGACAAGAACATTGCCTCTTTCTAGAATGATATCTTTCAGCAAATATTTATCAGTTGCTTGAAGTCCAAGGAATATAGTGGTAGAAAGGCCACAGGGAGCCTTTCGGGCCCTGGAGTTTAATAGTTCAGCCAATACTCAGAGGACCTGCGTAGGGCCAGGCTCTGTGCCAGATGCGGGAGATTGAAGAAGGAACATCAGGCTTTGGGGCTGACCGTGTCTCGAAGCACCTTGAGGCTTGACGAGAGAGAAACGCCTGCCTTTGTTGGCCGGGTTTATAGCGTCGCCTTTTAACTTAACTTCCCCATTAGACACGTACTGAAAACCCATCACCTTGTTGTTTGTGTGTAGCTAGTCATTAAGGCACCTTCCCTATTTGCAGAGCAAGTCTGTAATTTCAGGCTCTGTGGAAGAAGGAAGTTAGGCTAAGTCTAAGATAGCCAAATCAATTCAGTAAACATGTGTTCAGGGCTACTAAGCTCCAGGACACGACTCCATCTCTAGGGACCCATACCGTTCACTCGTTTACAGATGTTAGGTTTGGAGGCAGTCAAGACAAAAGCACTCACTCTAATGCCAGGCCAAACGGGCAACTGCCACAGGGTTGAGAAAGGGCGCCGACCCCTGAAGCTGCAAAAGTCCAGGAAAGCCTCCTGGAGGAGGTGGCAACGGCTATGGGCCTGGAAGGGCTTTAATAGGGAGAGATGAAGGGTGAAGAAGATACTGCAGGAAATGGAATCACCTATGTATCCACCAAGGAGCCCTGGTGGCACAATGGTTAAGCACTCAACTGCTAACCAGAAGGTCGGCAGTTCAAACCCACCAGCCTCTGCACAAAAGAGAAGACCTGGTGATCTACTCCTGTAAAGCTTACAGCCTAGGAAGCCCTGTGGGCAGTTCTACTCCATCATATAGAGTAGACATAAGTCGAAATTGGCTCAAGGGCACACAACAGTAACAACCACGTGTATCCACTACCAATCTTTGTTGTACTGTGGTGACTTGCGTGTTGCTGTGATGTTGGAAGATACACCAGCAGTATTTCAAATACCAGCAAGGTCACCTGTGGTGGACAGGTTTCAGTGGAGTTTCTGGCTAAGACAGAGCAGGAAGAAAGGCCTGGTGATCTATCTCTGAAAATTAGCCAGTGAAAACCCTATGGATCACAACAGACTATTGTCTGATATAATGTTGTTGTTAGGTGCTGTCAAGTTGATTCTGACTCAGAACAACCCTATGAACAACAGAACAACCACTGCCCTGCCCTGTGCCATGCTCATAATCATTGCTGTGTTTGAGCCCATTTTTACTACCACTGTGTCAGTCCATCTGGCTGAGGATCTTCCTGTCTTTCACTGACCCTGTATGTTACCAAGCATGGTGTCCTTCTCCAGGGACTGATTCCTCCTGATAACATGTCCAAAGTACGTGAGACAAAGTCTCACCATCCTTGCTTCTAAAGAGCATTCTGGTCCTACTTCTTCCAAGACAGATTTGTTCTTTCTTCTCGCAGTCCATGGTGTATTCAACACTCTTTGCCAACACCACAATTCAAAGGCTTCAATTCTTCTTCCGTCTTCCTCATTCATTGCCCAGCTTTCCATGCATATGAGGAGATTGAAAACACCATGGCACACAGTCCTCGAAGTGACATCTTTGCTTTTTAACACTTTAAAGAGGTCTTTTTTTTTTTGCAGCAGCAGATTTTCCTAATGCAGTACATTGTTTGATTTCCTGACTGCTGCTTCCAGGGGTATTGATCGTGGATCCAAGTAAAATGAAATCCTTGACAAATTCAATCTTTTCTCCGTTTGTCATGATGTTGCTTGTTGGTCCAGTTGTGAGAATTTTTGTTTTCTTTATGTTGAGGTGTAATTTATACTGAAGGCTGTAGTCTTTAATCTTTATCAGCAAGTGCTTCAAGTCTTCACCTGCAGCAAGCAAGGTTGTGTCATCTGCAAATCTCAGCTTAATGAGTCTTCCTTCAATCCTGATGCCGTGTTCTTTTTCATATAGTCCAGCTTCTCGGAATATTTGCTCAGCATACAGATTGAATAAGTATACTGAAAGAGTACAACCCTGATGTACACATTTTCTGATTTTAAACCACCGAGTATCTCCTCGTTCTGTCCGAACAACTGCTTCTTGATCTATGTATAGGTTCCTCATGAGCACAATTAAGTGTTCTGGAATTCCCATTTTTCGTAATATTGTCTATAATTTGTTATGATCCACACAGTCGAATGCCTTTGGGTAGTCAGTAAAACACAGGTAAACATCTTTCTGGTATTCTCTGCTTTCAGCCAGGATCCATCTGACCTCAGCAATGACATCCCTGGTTCCAAGTCCTCTTCTGAATTCGGCTTGAATTTCTGGCAGTTCCTTGTGGATATACTGCTGCAGCCACTTTCAAATGATCTTCAGCAAAATTTTACTTTTCTGTGATGTTACAGATATTATCTGATAATTTCCACATTCAGTTAGATCACCATTCTTTGAAATGGGCACAAATATAGATCTCTTCCAATCATTTGGCCAGGTAACCATCTTCCACATTTCTTGGCACAGACAAGTGAGCGCTTCCAGTGCTACATCCGTTTGTTGAAACATCTCAATTGTTATTCCGTCAATTCCTGGAGCCTTGTTTTTCCCCAATGCCTTCAGAGCAGCTTGGACTTCTTCCTTCAGTACCATCGGTTCCTGATCATATGCTACCTCCTGAAATGGTTGACCGTTGACCAATTCTTTTTAATACAGTGACTCTGTGTATTCCTTTCATCTTCTTTTGATGCTTCCTGCGTCACTCAATATTTACCCTGTAGGATCCTTCAATATTGCGACTCGAAGCTTGAATTTTCTCTTCAGTTTTTTTGGCTTGAGAAATGCTGAGTGTGTTCGTCCCTTTTGGTTTTCTAACACTAGGTCTTTGCACATTTCATTACAATACTTCGTCTTCTCTAGCCGCCCTTTGAAATCTTCTGTTCAGCTCCTTTACTTCCTTTCTCTTTAGCTACTCTAAGTTCAAAAGCAAGTTTCAGAGGTAACAGCCAAGAAAAGAAAACCCTACGGGGCACTTATACTCTGTCACATGGGGTCACTGTGAGTCAGAATTGACTTGATGGCACCCAGTAAGAATAAACCATTA
The DNA here is from genome assembly GCF_030014295.1 of Loxodonta africana. Lineage (NCBI taxonomy): Eukaryota > Metazoa > Chordata > Mammalia > Proboscidea > Elephantidae > Loxodonta > Loxodonta africana. The sequence goes on from NC_087351.1 coordinate 108,731,883, forward strand.
CATTTTGGGATGGTATGTTTCACAGCACAAGCTAATTGATACAGCCTCTTGGATCACCTCCTTAGTATAGATTCCTAGAGAAGAGATAACTGCGTATTCGGAAGTACTTAATTGTCGTTCTTGTTCCTTGCTGTTGAGTTGGCTGTAATTCATGGTAACCTTAGGTTTAACACAACAACATTTTGCCAGGTCTTGTGCCATCTTCATGATTGCTGGTATGTTTGAGTCTGTTGTTGTGTTTATTGAATCAATTTATCTCATTGAGGTTTTCCCCCATTTTTGTTGGCCCTCTACTTTACCAAACATGATGTCCTTTTCAAGTGATTAGTCTTTCTTGATTACTTGTCCAAAGTAAGCTAGTCTCACCATCCTCACTTCTAAGGAGCATTCCAGTTATATTTCTTCTAAGACAGATTTGTTCGTTTTCTGGCAGTCCACAACAGTGTATTCAATATTCTTCACCAAGCCCAGAATCCAAATGCATCAATTCTTCTGTTTTCCTTTGAATACATACTGCCAAGTTGCTTTTCAGAAAAATTGCATCCATTTATGTCCCCACTGGCAGTATAGGAGGGTGCTCACTTCACTACATCTTCAAGCAGCACTGAGTATTCTCATTCTAGAAGATTTTGGGAAGATATTGGCACATCCATGTGGCTTAATTTGCGTTTGTTTGATTATTCCAGAGACTGGTCCTTTTTGTTTGTTTTTGGTTCATGTTTATTGATTATTGGTGAGATGTCCCGTCTTATCCTCTTTCTAGATAACTTTTTAAGCCAAAGTTGTAGGAATAATTGCCGCCTTACGTGGCCCTCTTTTGAGGGATGGCAGCCCAGAACGAGGGCTCCTGGGTTTTGTCAGCTTTCAAGGCAGCCCCTTTATTTCGGCAGCAATTATCAGCTGATTACCTCCCTAATGTGCTTTTTCAATACTTCCCTGGTTAACCCCATGGCTGGAGGGCTGCCTAATGACATTTTTATAGCCCGGTGCTGCTCTGCTTCATTAAGTCCCAGCAAGGGCCACATTGTTCTATCTGCTGACAGTGGGGACTCCCACTAATCAATCAGAAACCGGCAATGTGGTGGGTGGGGTGGCTGCAGCCCGGAGGGTCCTGCTGTTTGGGTCAGATGGAGACGATGTGGTTCCACCCCATCACTGCAGTGAGAGAGGTGGACCTCAGAGAAGGAAGGAGCTGGCCCGAAGGCTGAGCTGCCACTAGTGATGTGGCCAGCCTAACTGGGGGTGCTGTGAGTGAAAATATACACGGATTCAAAGAGCTTAGTGCAAAATATGGATTACCTGTTGAAATGATACTGTTTTGGGTATACTGGTCTTTCTACAGCAGAGCCAGGCCAGGCATTGGGAACCTTTTTGGTCACCTTATCAGGCCAGCCCTTGGTCAGAGGCCCAGAAAGAAGGGTAGGGAGAGGGCTAGAAGGGTGATTTCAAACTGAATCCACACGTTGCCCTGACCTCCGTACAGCGCCAAAGCATAATTACCCACCTTTCCGGCACATTCTTTCCCAGGCACACGGCTTCTGTGCCAGAATGCTCATTTGGCCTCCAATTCTTAAAGGTAAAGGAAACTGCCAAGTTATTCTTGCCTGTTCTTTGAGCGTAGGCAGAAACGAACACTTGCGTGTCACAGAAGGAACTCTTTAAAGAGGCAGACCTGAGACCGAATGCTGGTTCAGCCTCTTGACGGCTCTGTGGCCGTGTCTCAGTCTTCTTGCTTGTACCGTGGGGCCACACTCCTGGTGGGGTTAGGAGGAGGGGGTGACACGAGGCACGTCCAGTGCAGTGCTCAGAGCTGATATTCAACATACACCACTTCCTGTTGCCTTCCTTCCTAGTCTATCTTTGTCTGAGCTTTTCTAATCACTCAGACTTAAAAAATTCTCTTAGATGATTTCCTAGATAAGTCTAGATATGCGACAAGCAAGAAAACACAGTTTCTTCTCATAATAATTTATTTTAACACCTACCTTTTACCAGTCTTGTGTGAGGATCTTTACTTACGTTATCTTGTTTGGTCTTCACAATAATCCTGTGTGTGCACGTGTGCGTGTGTGTGTGTGTGCATGTGTGTACGTGTGTGTGTGTAAGTGTGCGGGGTGGGGGGCAGGATAGGCAGGCAGTCAGGAGAATGACTTGCTCAGGGTCCCAGTCCATGACCTCATCAAAGCCCAGCATGTTCTAATTTCTTCCCCTTGCCCTCTGAGCTCCTTAAACCGAGACCAGTAGGATTTTAGAAACAGCTGCCAAAGCATCTTGGAGATCATCTAGAAATAAGCTGAAGATGGAGACTATAAAAGAGCATGTGGCGGTTTTTAAAGAATTTGAGTCTTGTCCTATGTGTAGTGGTTAAGTGCTACGGCTGTTAACTAAAAGGTCAGCAGTTCCAATCCACCAGGCGTTCCTTGGAAACTCTTTGGGGCATTCTACTCTGTCCCATAGGGTCACTATGAGTCAGAATCGACTCAGTGGCAATGGGTTTGGTTTTTCTTTGTCATAACAGGTATTATCCTGGGGCCCGAAGGAACCTGCAAATGAAGCAACTACTCCTGAAACATGCTTGAGAAAAGATGGGGAACAAGAGGCGTCCCTGAAGCCTGGGATGGGTGCACCTGTTTTCAAAAGAAGGGAAACAAAAAAAAAATGTAGATTTTTCCCAATAATAATAGACAGCTTGATTGTGATCCCAGGACAGTTCTAGAATATAGCACAGAACACTTTAAAGAGGGTGGTAGGCTATGAGTTTAAAGCAAAGCCAGCTCTTCTCCAGCCATGTTCTGCTGCTCAGGTGCAAGTGAGGAATAGGTGGGTGGGTGGAGGTAGCCAGTGTTGGGGTTTTACCAGGTGTCCCTGGGTGGCACAGTTAAGCACTCAGCTACTAATCGAAAAGGTGGCAGTTCAAATCCAGCCAGCGGTGCCTCAGAAGAAAGGCCTGGTGATCTACATCTGAAAGATCCCAGCCATCGAGAACCCTAACGAGCACAGTTCTGCTCTGACACACGCGGGGTCACCATGAGTCGGGTCAATTCGATGGTGACTGGTTTGGTTTGGTTTTGGAGGCGGTTTTACCAGAGGCAATGAGAAAAAACACAAAGGGATGAGAAGGTTCAGACTCTTGGTTGTTGTTGTTGGGTGCCATTGGGTTGACTCTGACTCATAGTGACCCCACGTAACAGACTAGAGCTGCCCCACAGGGTTTTCTAGGCTGTAATCTTTATAGGAGCAGGTGGCCCGGTTGCTCCCCAGGAGAAAGACGTGGCCATCTTCTCAGGCTGCTGGTAAAGGAGTGGATATAATGGTGGATCACAGGATCTAAGTAAGGAAAGCAGGGAAGTTGAGGTGCTTTAAAAAAAAATGTGCACACATCCTTTGATACTCCTCCCTTCAAGAGGCGAAGTCTAATTCCCCTCTCCTTGAGTGGCGGCTGGACATGGTGACTCACTTCTAATAAATAGTAAAATACACAAACATGCAAGTGACTGTGTGCAACGTCAGACACAAGGCTGAGGAAGGTACTGCAGCTTCCTTTTTGCTCTCTCTCTCGGATCACTCACTCAGCCAGCTGCCCTCTTATGAGGACACTCAGGCAGCCTTGTGGAGAACCATGCTGCAAGGAACTGAGGCCTCCAGCCAACAACCGTGTGAGGGAGCCATCTTAGACATGATCCTCCAGCCCCAGAAGCCTCAGCCAACAGCTTGACTCAACTTCGTGAGAGACACTGAGCCAAAAATACCCAGCTAAGTTGACCCCAGATGCCCAACTCTCAGGAACTATGGGATAATAAATATTTGCTGTTTTAAGCTGCTACATTTAGGATAATTTGTAATTACTTATATATATATATAAAATACACATATATATTATATATATATATAATTTGTAATTACTTTATAATGAATAACTAATACAGTGGTTAGCTAGCTTTCCACTACCATGTAATGAAAAAATGGCTGTAAAAAAGTGGAAGGGCTAATGGGCAGAGCCTCGGTGAGGTTGGGGTACTCCATAAAGTATCAGAGTGAGATTTTTGCAATGGAGATTTCAGGAATGTGACAGTGACTGGTGAAGACAACGGGCGGAGTGGCTGAGGAAGGCTGGACAGACAGATGGTTAGATCTGAAGACATCAAGGAGCTGAGGGCCCAAGGGTTGGATGGATCTCCCATGCAGTGCTGAAGTGAGAGGTGTGGGAGCAGAGAGGGAGGCACTAGCTCGCCTATTCTACCATCACCCATGGGTGGGAAGAAGCCAGGAGATCTGGAGAGAACAAAGATAAGGAGGGGGTGGGCGGTGGAGTCTGACAACCTGAGTTCCAAAGGAAGAGGGTGGAGAGGTGGCTTGGAAACACTCAGGAGAGCAAGGAGGAAGCCTCCCCAATGCCGCCTTAAAGACCGTGCGTGGACTTCAGGATCAAGCAAATCTCTAGGGGAATTCCAGCCCTGCCTGGTCCTTGCTCAAGTCACTTTCCTTTCTGGGGTCTCAGGCTCCTCATTTGTAAAATGGGGACGGTGGTATCTGTAGGTGGCATCCCCAGCCTGTGGGGGGAACCAAGGTTCTCTCCTCATCTCACCACAAGAGGGAGGAATTTCCATGTAGGTCCAGGAGGACACACAAGAGGGCCAGCCTGCCAGGGGATGGAGGTGAGGCCGGTGTGACTGCTTCCTGGCCTGCTCTGTTGGTGGACTTGCTCATGTATGGTTATCTTTTGGGCCCCGCCTTGGCCTTTCTTCTCTCTCTTCACCCAGTAGATGGTTGGTAAAGGGTCCTGGACTGCCTCCTGTTTGGGGTAGTTTCCCTTCCCAACACACACACACACACACACACACACACACACACACACGGAGCAGGAATCTTCCCGACTCTCACACTTGGTCTATTCCAGCCCTCAGGCCACCGTGCCAGGGGCCTTGGCCAGAGCAGACAGCAATTAAGAGTAACCCAGCCTGGTCTTGTCCTTCCCACCTATGCCCCTCAGCATCTGGTCTCTTGAGTATATGTGGAGGGGGACAGGCCAAGGATCTAGGGGGTCAGAATCCAGGCCCGATAGCTTCCGCTCCACCACAGCTAATAGGACTCGGCTCAGCGTGTAGTGACTACTGAATGAAATCACACGCTTAAGCACCTAGTCTGATGTCTGACACCTTCTCTGTCCTTCCTCCCAGGATAACCCTGGGGCAGGGAGACCTCCCTCTCCACCATTTCTCTCTTAGTGTATGAACTTGACAATACACTTCGTGATCACACAGAGCGCTGGACATTTTTGCGGCTGCCTCTCTGGGCAATGGGCCATGGTCATCGTTCATATAGGAGTGTGAAGGTAGAAACAGATCTGAGGCCAATCACCATCGCTGGGAGGGATCAGACTTTGTTGCTTTCACTCACTGGATCCTGATTTGGAGTTCTCAAGCTGAATCTGATTCAGAACCAGTCAGAGTTCTTCCCTTAAGCCCTGCGAGGAAACTGCAAAGTGCTGTTGACCCTGAAAACTTCAGAGGGAGTAGTGCCCAGTCTTAAGAAAGGGTTCTAGAACCTGATGGACTCCATTCTGCTGGAACAGAGGTCAGCAAACTACGGCCAAAGACCAAATCCAGCCTGCTGCCTGTTTTTGTGCAACCCTCCAACTAAGAAGGGTTTTTACATTTTTTAATGGTTAAAAAAAATGAAAAGAAGAAGAATATTTCATGACTTGTGAAAATTACATGAAATTCAAATTTTAATATCCATTATAAAGCCTTATTGGAACACAGCCACACTCAGGGGTTTACATATTGTCTGTGGCTGACTTCACGCTACAATGGCAGAGATGAGTAGTTGCAACAAAGCCCTTATGTTCTTCAAAGCCTAAATATTTTACTATCTGATCCTTTACAAAAAAAGAAATCGATGCTACAGCAAAGAGTTTGTTTCGGTGTAGGATTTAAGGGGTTAAGACAAAACCATAAGGCCCAAAGAGAGCATGCAGTTGCCCCCAGGAGAGAGTGGGGGGCAGCAGAGAGCAGATCTGATGGCGTTTCCATACTGGTCCTGCTGCCCGGAATTCCAGAACCTCTGGGCCCCAGACGCTGTCCAGGCCACCGGAGCTCATTGGCTTGGAAGAGTTGGTAGAAACCAGGAGAATGTGCGTGAGACTGACCTGGGAGAAGAAGTAGAATTCTCACACTCTCTCCTCCATGTGGATGGTAGCCTGTTCTTAACATGCAAATCTGGCCCCCTCACTTCTCTGCTTAAACCCTTCACGGACTCCCTCTGCTTTCCTTCAATATCAAGCTCCCTCTCTTTGAGACAGAATCCCCACAGCGCTGTACTCTACCTGGCTTCCACCTCTACGGTGTGGTATTGCAAAATCTTTCCCTTTCCTGGGCTACCCTACCTCAGCTTTGCATTTGAATCCTGCTTTTACCTGGAGGTTATATGTAAACCTCATTGCACCTGCGTGGTATGATTAAGAATGTTGTATGAACTCTCTATTTGTAAACCCCTTTAAAAGTAACCTGCCTACCCGCCCTTAGCGAGCAGTCTTGGCAGCAGGAACACGGACTGACTCCGTTTCCTCGTGCAATGAAATAAAGGTACCTTTCTTGCTCTCCCACCTCTTGTTTATTGGCCAACATGAGTCATGCTGAGTAAGAACCTAAGGTTTCCACCCAGTAACACCTTGGTTCCCAAGACCCTACCTCCCTCTCCACCTTTATATCTTGGTCTCTCATTGCTTGGACCTTGTGCTTCAACAGAGCAGGCACCTGGCTCTCTGTCTCTTCCTGGCATTTTCTCATTTCCAGGCCTTTGTTCATGCCCTCTGATGGCATGCCATCACTCTCACCCCCTCCCCTCCATCTCTTTCATCCAGATAACTGCCCCTATCTTTGAAGTCTCAGCTCAGGCCGCACCGCTCCCCCCCCCCACCAGGAAGCCTTCCTTGACTTCCTATTTCCACCCCAGACGGAACTAGGTGCCCCTCTCTGGCTCCTTGAATTCTCAGTGTTACCTCCTAGCACCTCAGAAGTCCCTGTTGTTGTTAGGTGCCCTCAAGTTGGTTGTTTTGTTTGTTCTTTTGGCAGTCCATAGCATATTCAATATTTTTTGCCAAGACCACAATTCAAAGGTGTCAATTCTTCTTTGGTCTTCCTTATTCATTGTTCGGCTTTCACATGCATATGAGGTGATTGAAAGCACCATGGCTTGGGTCAGGGGCACCCTAGTCTTCAAGGTGACATTCAAAGAGCCCTTGGGTAGTGCAAATAGCTAACACACTTGGCTGCTAACTGAAAAGTTGGAGGTTTGAGTCCACCCTGAGGTGCCTATGAAGAAAGACCTGGCCATCTATTTCCAAAAAACCAGCCTTTGAAAAATGTATGGGCAGAGTTCTACTGTGACACACATGGAGTCACCATGAGCTGGAATAGACTCTATGGCAACTGGGTTTATTGATTCCAGTACCTCAAACATTGTCTTATCTTCCTGTCTCTCCCTATAGCAAGGGCAGGACCAGGATCTGTTATCTTTGTGTCTCCAACCCAGGTAGACACTCAGCAAATATTTGGTATATGTGAATGAATGGATGAATGAATATAAATTCCATTAAGAAGGGAGTGAGATCCCCTCGAGTCCAAACACTGCTTGAATGATGTCCTTCGCTCTCCAGATGGGACTGGACCTGGGGAATGAGAATGATGGACAGTCTTGAACCTGCACCAAAGTCTGCAGATTTGTAGAAGTGACCTGCCTAAGAAGTGGTCCTTCCGCTGCTGAGGGACGTCGCCCACGGAGCTTGACAGCTCCAGGCCCTCCCCGCTCTTTTGCCTTCACAGTCTCACGTGTGGGGTATCTGGTGCCTGAGGCGGAGCTCGTTCCTGAGGACCCGGATGTATACACTTCACATAGCTGTCCGGAGCGGAACGAGGGGGTAATGGTCTGTGATGGTTTTTGCAACTCTACTCCCTGCTCAGGAGGAAGCAGAGAATTAGCTGGAAGAATTACTCACTATACAAACAGACTTTCCTTGTCAGATGCAATTTGTAAATATCTTTTACAGCAGGAAGTCAATTAAAACTTTCCCTGCTGACTCAGGCCTTTGCCCTCTCCTCCCCCTGCAGCCAGGCTGACTGTCATTCTTTACAAGACGCGTGTGACTTTTAGAACCAAGACTCTGAGGATTCCTTTAAAAAAGTCTGTATTAATTAGGTACAATCTGGTTTGGTAGAGATCTTTTAATGTTTCAACTTCTTCCCATTGAGCCATTTTCCCTTAGAAATAAATGAAATGAGCTTTCTATTGCTTCATTCATTCAACAAATGAATGCAATCTACTCATGTCTTTCAAGTTTGTGCTTAAATCACACCTTCTCCATGAGGTTTCCCTGCCCACCTGTTTCACACTACAACCTGGCCTCTTCCCAGCCCTTCTTTTTTTTTTTTTTTTGCTTCCTGTCATTCCACAGATTGAAGACCAGCAAGTATTTTTTTCTACTTAAAATCCTTGATTCTTGCTGGGGAGATTCAGAAGGAACACATGTGTGTGTGTTGGGGTGTGTGTTGGTTGTGTGTGTGTGCACGTGTGCAGAACTTTGAACAAATCCCCCAGCCTATGGCTCATGGGGAGGCCCCATGAAGAGTCTGTGTGGAGATGGGATAGACACAGGACCCTCAATTCAGGACCCTCCTGTGTCAGTCTGCAGCAGTGGAGTCTCGAAGCCCCCCCTCCCGCCGTGAGCTCAAGGCTCCCAGGAAATGCATCATGATGACAGGTGGGCAGATGGAGAGCAGGCGCCCCGTTTGTGAGCTCTGGGGGCACGCAGCCTGTTTTACCTGCATCTGCTCTCATTATAACCAGCCCAGGAAAAGCTCCAGCCAGGTGGAGGCTGAACAGAGTGTTACTGGAGAGTGAACCTCGGATTTGCCTATTTCAGTGCAATTGAGAACTAGGTGCAGCCTCGCATTCTGGAAGTGCAGCTCCCAGAAGCCCCTCCTCCAGGTCTTTCCTTAAATGACTGGCTATTTTTAGGGCTTCTCCAGGCTGGAACAGTAAGGTCAGGAAGAGAATAGACCTGGAGCCTGGAGGCGTCAAACTTCTACCCACCCTGTCACTCACTGAGCATGTGGCCTGAGGTCAATCTCCTGTCTGCTCTGAACCTCAGTTTCCCCACCTGTATAATAAATATCTCCGAGGGTCCCTCTCAGCTCTGATGACTGAAGGTTCTGCCAATTCTAGCAATCAAAAGTATTCTACAGCCTTTCTGCCTCCCCAGCCCTTCTGATCTCGTTTTTCTGCTCTCCTTTTCCTTCTTCTCTCATAGCGTGGACCAACTTCTAACATACAAAGTGGTGCACTTATGTATTATGCATATTGTTTACTCCACGGCCAGAAGTTAAGCCCCGTGTGGTGAGGAGTCTTTTTGACTGCTTTATTCCCTCATGGATTCCAAATGCCTGGAACCAGCTAAATCAGTTGGTGTCGAGTTGATTCTGACTCATGGCAACCTCATGTGTGTTAGAGTAGAACTGTGCTCCATGAGGTTTTCTTTTTTATTTTGGTGAAAATATACACAGAAAAGCATACACCCATTCATCAATTTCTACATGTATAATTCAATAACATTGGTGACATTCTTCACATTGTATCACCATTCTCAATATCTCTACCCATATCGTTTCACCGTCATTGGCTGTCTTAGTCATCTAGTGCTGCTATAATGGAAACACCACAAGTGGGTGGCTTTAACAAAGAGAAATTCATTTTCTCACAGTCTAGTTGGCTGGAAGTCCAAATTCAGGGCATCGCCCCCAGGGAAAGGCTTTCTCTGTCCCCTCTGGAGGAAGGTCCTTGTCATCAATCTTCCCCTTGACTAGGAGCTTCTCCACGCAGGAACTGCAGGTCCAAAGGATGGGCTTTGCTCCTGGCACTGCTTTCTTGGTGGCATGAGGTCCCCCATTCTCTGCTTGCTTTCCTTTCCTTTTATCTCTTGTAAGATAAAAGGTGATAGAGCCACACCCCAGGGAAACTCCATTTACATAGGATCAGGGACGTGACCTGAGCAAGGGTGTTATGTTTTACCTTAATCCTCTTTGACCACAGGCAGAGATTATGATTTATAACACACAGAAAATCACAAAATGAAGGACAACCACAATGCTGGGGATCATCGCCCAACCAAGCTGACACATATTTTCGGGGGACACAATTCAACCCATGACATTGGTTTAGACTTTCTACCCCCTAAACTTCTCATCTCTGCTTTAGAGTTACTGTTGACAATTTGATCTCATATAGACGATTCTTTAAAAGAGCACAATGGACAGGTTGAACATTCTTTACTAGTTCAGCTAAGCAGTTGTTTAAAGATGACTTCAGGGAAAAATTTCAGTTCATGGTTTTGAAGATTTTCTCAGAGCAGTAGATTCAAGGTCCATAGGGTTTTCACTGGCTGATTTTTCAGAAGTATATCATCAGGCTTTCCTTCTGAGGCACCTCTGGGTAGACTTGAACCTCCAACCTCTCAGTTAGCAGCCTAACACGTTAGTCATTTGCACCACCCAGGGACCCTATGCCAAGAACAGTGCCTGGCAAATAGCAGGTGACCAATTAATTCTTTTTTTTTTTTTAAGGAATGACAAGATGCATACTTGGAGGAGAGACCCAGGCATTTAGTCTAAGACAGAAAAGACAGTGATAAAGGCCAGTGGAAGGAAGAAGAAAAGAAGGTCATGGTTACTGAGGCTCCCTATGTACTGAGCCCTTCTTACAAGGGATCTATGAGATTTAATCTTCACAGTGACCCTACAAATTAAGCAAGTGTCCCACTTCCCCACAAGGAAATGGTTAGCTAGGGAGGTTACGCCATTTGCTCAATGTCCCACAGCTGGCAAAATGTGGATCCAGGTTGCAAACCCCAGGCTACCTAACTCCAAAGACCTGTTTTGTGTATTGAAACATGCACAAGAGGCACAGGAAATGCACCGGGCTTCAGGGGAGACTTCCTGGACTCGCAGGGGTGGGGTGCAGGAACTGTTACCTGTGGTCAGAGTGCAGGACTGCCTGGGAGGGACAGTTGCAGTCAAGAATGGTGGGAGGGCAGAGTGGGGTCAAGCACAAGCCGAGACTCAGGCTCAAAGCTATGACTTTAATTTCCACTTTGCAAAGCTTTCATTACTGTCTTTGAAAGATGTCTCATGCTCTCAAAAGTCCTTAAAATAGCTAGCTATCTGCATTTCCCTGCTTCGTGTCCCCTCAAATGAGGCAAATCCAAGATGTATGGAAACAAAATAGAATTACCTTTGGAATCTTATCACCCAAAGAGGTTTTTAAAAGCCCACTCGACTGAAAGTCCCCCTGTTGCCAAAGCATTAAAAGAAAAAAACAACCTTCAATTTTAATGAATGTCTCTTGTGGACTTGACATTTTGTATCTATTATCTGTGTATTCAAGGGGGCATGGTGGTTCAGTGGTAGAATTCTCACCTTCCACGTGGGAGACCCAGGTTTGATTTCCAGCCATTGCACCTCATGCACGGCCACCACTCGTCTGCCATTGGAGGCTTGCGTGTTGCTATGATGCTGAACTGGTTTCAGCTGAGCTTCCAAACTAGGAAGAAAGGCCTGGCAATATACTCCCAAAAATCAGCTACTGAAAATCCTGTGGGTCATAATAGCTGGATCTGTAGCTGATCACGGGGATGGGGCAGGACTCGGCAGCATTTTGTTCCATCGTGTGTGGAGTTGCCATGGATCGGGGCTGACTTGATGTCAACTAACAACAACCAGAAAGTCCATGTATTTAAGGCAGGCACTTGACAATCATTTTAGAGATGAGAAAACTGAGGCTAATAGAGATTAAGTAACTTTTCCAAAGTCACAGGGCTAGTGGGGGCAGAGGTAAAATTCCCAAGTAGGTGCTCACGTTCTTCGGTGCTTCATCTGCCCCTGAAAAAGGACATGCCTGATCCTTGAAAGAAAAGCCTGCTCAGTGGTTGCCAACAGAGCGTTTACTGTGAAGAATTCCTTTTAGATTGCTGTGCCTTGTCCCTTTAGGGAAGTGTGGAGCTGGTCCCCAGGAGATCCACTGGATCCATTCACTGGAACCCCCCTGTGGAGCTGAGCTGATGCAAGGAGCTGGGATTCTGTGCTTCGTCAGCCTTCTCATTTAACGATGACAGTGAGGGAAAGTGAATGCCGTGGAAGCATTATGTTTCCCCAGAAATGTGCACCCACCTTACCCTGCCAAAGCCAGAGCCTTCCATTCACACATTATCCAATTCAGAGTGAGCACCAGGCTAGGTTCTATGAATACAAAGTACATAGGACTCACAGGATTCCCAGTGTAGAAGGGAAAACAGCAAGTGAAAAGGTAATTGCCACACAGCATGCTTGTTCACTGATGGGTTTGAGCTCGACCACTAACCTAAATATTGGCTGTTCAAACTCACCTAGTGGAACCATGTAAGAAAGGCCTGGTGATCTGCTTCTATTAAGGTTACAGCCAAGAAAACCCTATGGAACAGTTCTACTCTGTAACATACGGGGTTGCCATGAGCCAGAATAGACTCAATGACACCTAACAACAATAACAAAGATTAGGCTGCAGGATGTATTACTTAGTTTTATGGCTACATTACAAATGAGCCCCCAATCTCAGTGCCTTACAACAGTAAACATTTACTTTTCTGACTCAGGGGTCTGTGTCCAATGGGGCAGCTCTGCTTCGGGCTGTGGGTGGAGTTCAATTCTGCTGTGTGTGTCTCTAATCCTGGGACCACTGGGCACTGGGGCAGCTCTTTCTGTGGCAGGTGGCAGAAGTGCATGATGGGAAGCAGCAACACGTGATGCCTCTTAAAGCTTCTGCTTGGAACCAGAACAACCACCCACATCCAATTGGTCAAAGTAAGTCACGTGATCAAGCCTCCTCAACAAAGCATGCTGGGGGCAGGGACAGAAGGAAAAGCAGTATGGATATCATACGCTCTTATTGCGTGGACATGGAATAGAACTTTTCAAGATCTATTCTGAAGTACAACAGTGTCAGTGATAGGATAACATCCATACGCCTACAAGGGAGACTAGTTAATACGATTATTATTCAAATTCACGTGCCAACCATTAAGACCAAAGATGAAGAAACTGAAGTATTTTTTTTAACAACTTCTACAATCTAAAATTGCATAAACATGCAATCAAAGTGCATTGATAATTACTAGTGGTTGGAATGTGAAAGCTGGAAACAAAAAGGATCGGCAGTTGGAAAATAGGGCCTCAGTGACAGAAACGATGCTGGAGATCCAATGGTAGAATTTTTCAAGACAAACAATTTCTCCACTGCAAATACCTTTTTTCAACAACATAAATGGCGTCTATATACATGGACCTCGCCGGATGGAATACACAGGCATCAAATCGACTATATCTGTGGAAAGAGACGATAGAGAAGCTCAATATCATCAGTTGGAACAAGGCCAGAGGCCGGCTGCAGAACAAACCATCAATGGCTCATATGCAAGTTCAAGTTGAAGTGGAAGAAAATTAAAACAAGTTCACAAGAAAAAGGACAACCTTAAGCATATCCCACCTGAATTTAGAGACCTTCTCAAGAATAGATTTCACACATTGAACGCTAATGACCGAAGACCACAAGAGTTGTGGGATGCCATCAGAACATCATACATGAAGAAAGCAAGAGGTCATTAAAAAGACAAGAAAGAAAGAGAAGACCAAAATGGATGTCAGAAGGAACTCTGAAACTTGCTCTTGAACGAAGAGTAGCTAAAGTGAAAGGAAGAAATGACGAAGTAAAAGAGCTGAACAGATTTCAAAGCGTAGCTTGAGAAGACAAAATAAAGTATTATAAAGAAATGTGTAAAGACCTGAAGTTAGAAAACCAAAAGGGAAGAACACACCAGCATTTCTCAAGTTGAAAGAACAGAAGAGAAAAATCAAGCTTCAAGTTGCAATATTGAAGGATTCTATGGGCAAATATTGAATGACACAGGAAGCATCAAAAAAGATGGAAGGAATACACAGAGTCACTGTACCAAAAAGAATTGGTCAACGTTCAACCATTTCAGGAGGCAGCATAGAATCAAGAACTGATGGTACTGATGGAAGAAGTCCAAGCTGCACTGAAAGCACTGGTGACAAACAAGGCTACAGAAATTCATAGAATACCAATTGTAATGTTTCAACAAATGGATGCATTGTTGGAAGAGCTCACTTGTTTATGCCTAGAAATCTGTAACACAGCTACCTGGACAACTGACTGGAAGAGATCCATATCTGTGCCCATTGTGAAGAAAGGTGATCCAATGGAGTATGGAAATTATCAAACAATATCATTAATATCGCATGCAAGTAAAATTTTGCTAAAGATAATTAAAAAATGGTTACAGCAGTATATCAGCAGGAAACTGCCAGAAACTCAAGCCAGACTCAGAAGGGGCCATGGAACACGGGATATCACTGCTGATGTCAAATGAATCTTGGCTGAAAGCAGAGAATACCAGGAAAATGTTTACCTGTGTTTTATTGACTATGCAAAGGTATTCGACTGTGTGGATCGTAACAAATTATGAATAACATTACAAAGAATGGGAATTCCAGAGCACTTAATTGTACTCATGAGGAATCTATACATAGGCCAAGAGGCAGTCATTTGAACAGGACAAGGGGATATTGCCTGGTTTAAAGTCAAGAAAGGTGTACGTCAGGGTTGTAGCCTTTCACCATACCTAGTCAATTTGCATGCTGAGCAAATAATTCGAGAAGCTGGACTACATGAAGAAGAAGGAGGCATCAGGATTGGAGGAAGACTCATTAACAGCTGATATGCAGATGACACAACCTTGCTTGCTAAAAATGAAGAGGACTTGAAGCACTTACTAATGAAGATCAAAGCCCACAGCCTTCAGTATGGATTATACCTCAACATAAAGAAAACAAAAATCCTCACTACTGGGCCAATGGGCAATGTCATGATAAATGAAGAAAAGATGGGAATTGTCAGGGATTTCATTTAATTTGGATCCACAATCAATCCCCATGGAAGCTGCAGTCAAGAAACCAAATGACATATTGCATTGGGCAAATCTACTACAAAAGACCTCTTTAAAGTGTTGAAAAGCAAAGATGTCACCTTGAGGACTAAGGTGCACCTGACCCACGCCATGGTATTTTCAATTGCCTCATATGCATGTGAAAACTGGATAATGAATAAGGAAGACCGAAGAAGAATTGATGGTTTTGAATTACGGTGTTGGTGAAGAATGTTGAATATGCTATGGACTGCCAAAGTGAATAAATCTGTCTTAGAAGAAGTACAGCCAGAATACTCCTTAGAAGTGAGGGTGGCAAGACTTTGTCTCATATACTTTGGACGTGTAATCCAGAGGGACCAGTCCCTGGAGAAGGACATCGTGCTTGGTAAAGTAGAGGGTCAGTGAAAAAGAGGAAGGCCCTCAAGGAGATGGACTGACACAGTGGCTGCAACAATGGGCTCGAGCATAACAGTTGTGAGGATGGGCAGGCAGTGTTTCGTCCTGCTGTACATGGGGTCGCTATGAGTCAGAACCGACTTGACAGCACCTAATAACAACAACAAAGGGCAAGTACTCATTGTCTGTAAGTTGAGCATTTGTAACCCGGAAACTGCCTGTATTTATTTAGAAAGCCCATTCATAAGACGCAAAGGGCAGATGTAGGGCTTGTTGTTAACTCTCTCCCTCATCTAGGTAAGCCCACTGGGGCTTGAATGCTTGCCCAAACAACCCAATCATTTAGATTTTTCTTCTCTGTCCTCTGTAGCTATTGATTTCTTCTTCTTCTTTTTTTTTTTTGCTGAGCTGGATGTGATCTTCTCCTGTCCCTCAGGCCTACGGGAGGAACACTGGTGTTTCAGCATAGGGCTCCCTTTAGACCGGCTTAATCAAAATGACCTGGGGGAGCTCTTCACACATGCAGATACCTGGGCCACATCCCTAAAAAGTCTGATCTAGACGGTCTGGGGAGTGCCTAGTAATCTGTGTTGGGAATAATTTCAAACCGTATTACACAGCCAGGTTAGGTAACCACTGTACCTTAATGAAAGGAGCCCTGGTGGCAGAACGGTTAAACTCTATCTGTACCGCTAACCGAAAGGTTGGCCGTTCTAACCCACCCACTGGCTCTGCGGGAGAAAGACCTGGCAACCTGCTTGCATAAAGATTGTTATGGTTGTTAGGTGCCATTGAGTTGGTTCCAACTCAGAGCGACCCTAGGTAAGACAGAACGAAACACTGTCTGGTCCTGTGCCGTTTTCGTGATGGTAGTTATGCTCGAGCCCATAAGGATTTCCGCCTAAAAAACCCTATGGGGGAGCTCTACTGTGTGCCATGGGTCATTATGAGTCAGAATCAACTCGACAGCACAAAACGACAACAATAATAATGTACCCTAATAATGTGTTTCACGTTTTTTTTCCTCAGAGGGCTGTGAGCTCCATGGTAATGAGAGCAATCTTACAGGGACCTTTCCTCTGTGTCAGGCACTGTCTAAGCACTTCTCATGTATTTACTCCTCATACTAACCCCATGAGGAAGATACTAAAATCATCCCCATTTTACAGATGGGGAAATTGAGGCACAGAGCGACCACTTAGCTAATAAATAGAAGAGCTGGGATGGGAACCTAGGCAATCTGGGTCTAGAGTCTAGTCTTAAATATGGTGCTACATGGCCTCTTTTTCCACGACAGCGTGAATATGTCTGACTTGTTCGTCTTTGAAGTTCAGTCCCTTTGTGGGGCACAGCCGGCACCCTGTAAATGGTTGTTACATAAATGATGCCTCTTCCCCAGAAGAGGCCTGGTTTAAGCCTGGTAGGTCTTGTGGGAATGGGGCTGGTGGTCGGACTCTTCCCCCTCAAATGCTGATGCCTTGAGCCAAGGGTGGGGGAACCCAAAGTGAAGGCTTGCTAGGGGCAGTGGAGGATGAGCAATGGGCATAGTCCAGGATTTACTGAGAGCCACCCACATGCAGAGCCAGGGAGACAGGAACACTGGACAGCAGGTTGGCAGAGATGGTGTAGGAGCTAGTGGGACAAAGACTGTAGATCAGGGCCCCCAGGGTTTGCTCCATGAGCTTCCTGGGTAGGGTATGGCTAGCTGCTTGGCCTCGATGGCTAGGGCTGACCAGAAGCAGCTATGTGACTTTGGGCAAGCGACTTACACTTTCTAAGTTGCGTCTTCATCACCTGAAAAATGAGGCTAATGGTGTCTGTTGGTTCCTCTATTATCCTGCTGTCAAGTATTTTGAATGCTTTTTCACGAACCATGTTGAGAAATTCTTATTTTCACAGCTGTCAGCGGGAGCATTCCTCATAGGTGAGACCTGCCTTGGAGCAGAGGTGCCTCCAAGTGAACCTTGGGGTGGAGGGACGCCAGGCCTCCGGGGCTGCCTGTGGGAGGAGAGGAAGACTTGAAGCCTTTCTCTCTGCTCGGAAAGTGAGAGGGAGGAAGAGGAGAGAGGAAGGGGCAGAACCAGAGAGGAGATAGACCGCCAATGCTGCCTCACATCATATCTCCCAGCACCCACTCTCTAAGCCCCCCAACATCAACGGCAACAGCACACTGCAGTAACTTCTGGAAATGGTTGAGAAAGCGTACATTTTTTGGAAATCGGAATGGAGGCCTGGCTACAGAGGAGGAAGCAGAGAAGGTGTGAAGAGGACAGTCCTCGAGTCCTCCAAGTGTGAGAAATGGTGGACCTTCAAAGCAACGTGGACCAGGGCTTTGAGCTAGATTTAGTAGGATTTTGAGGGCAGAAGGACCTTACACACCGGCATCAGGGTTACACTTAGGTGCTCTGTAAAACCAACTAACCAACCAGTTGCCTTCAAGTCAATTCCAAATCATGGCAGTTCAAAGTAGAAGTGTGCTCCGTAGGGTTTTCAACGGCTGATTTTTTGGAAGTAGGCTGTCAGGCCTTTCTTCTGAGGCACCTCTGAGTGGACTCGAACCTCCCACCTTTTGATTAGTAGCCAAGTGCATTAACTATTTGCACTACCCGGAGACTGCAGGTGCTATATGAAGTGTTCCTTATACGCAACCTGAGCTTCCGTAATTACTCCCAAACCCAAGGAGAGTGTAATTCTCTTACAGTCTAAACAGTGGATCTTAAACTTGGCTGCTGTTAGAATCATCAGGGCCCTGGGGAGCTTGTAAGAACCCTTATGCCCAGGCTGCACCCTATACCGGTGAAATCAGGATCTCTTAGAGTGGGGCCAGGTAGTTTTCTAAACTCCCCAGGTGGTGCAGTTAAGCTTCACACCAGTGACCTAAGGCAAGGGTTGGCAAACTTTTTCTGTGAAGGGTTAAAAAAAATACGAGTGTAAATATTTTAGGGTTTTGCAGGCCAGACAGTCTCTGTTACAACCACTTAACTCTGCTGTGGTAGCATGAAAATAGCCGTAGACAATACATAAACAAATGGGGGTGGCTGTGTTACAATAAAACTTTATTCATAAAAACAGACAGAGGGCCAGAGTCAGCCCACCACTGTCCTTTGTTGATCTCTGGTCTAAGGCCTGGTACAAAATAAGACATTTAAGAATAAAGGGGACTAGAGACCTTCTGAAGAGGCAGACAGCATGATGGTTAAGGAATATGTCTTGAGGGCAGAAAGACCTGCCCGGAGTCCAGCTCAGCCACAAATAGCCTGTGTGACTTGAACCAGTATCTTCCCTTCTCTGTGCCTCCATTTCCTTTTTGGTACAATGGGGGTAGCAAGAGTACCTGTTTTGTGGCGTTGTCTGAGGATCAAATAAGAGGTAATGAATGTAAGAGCTAGGCTGGGTACATAGTAAAATTCCTAACAGTATTATTATTATTATTGTTGTGATTATTGTTATCTTTCCAAAGGAAGAGGGCCGGGTAGCTGTTACCGGGCCCCTCAGATACCTGCTCTTCGATAGACGCTGATTTGGTTTTAAATGTTAGTGGCTAATGGCCACAGGGCAACGTGTTGTGGGAAGATAGCTTCTGTTTTCTGACAAGCAAAAGCCTATGGAGTCAATTAAAGTTAATTTCATTACCAAAGAGTAACTAGCATGTTAATCTAGGGCCCACTCTCTCCTTCCTCTTATTTTGAAAATCCCCACAGAGCGTGAACTTTGGTAAGAAAAACTCAGAAACCAAACAAGACCTCCATCAAATCCTAGAACCCAGAGAATCTGAGGTGGCCCAATATCCCCAGACCCCTCCAGGGAAAATGGGACCTCGGGCTGGGCAGGTGGGGTCCTGGGCCTTCTACTGCGTGCATTTCATCATCTGTTAAAGAGGACAGTGCACAGAGAATGGTCTCTGGGGTTCCCCTGCTTGGTTTCTATTATTTTGCCCCATAGTAATGGGCAACACGCTGTGTCCTTAAAGGACCCTCTGCAGACCATGAGCCCTGGCTGAAAGTGCTCAGGTTCATAAAGATGGGGCTTGGCCATTACTGGTCTCTGAAAAAAAAAATTTTTTTTTCTGAAGCTGGGGAAAATATTGTGGAACCAAAGGTGACCTTTTTTTCTGTGCCTTTTCTTTTTCTTCTACCTGAAATGATGGGTTCGCTTGCCCTGCCACCCCCCAGAGTGTAGACCAACCTGAATAATTTCACCAGCGGAATATCAGCAATACCTCACTTTCCAGGTGGTTCCAAAAGCATCAGTGCCACGGCTGGTGCTGTTTTTATTGATGCCCAGTATTTCCGTGTCCTCCGTGGTCTGCAGGAATGGCACCACGCGCGGGTCCCACAGAGCTTGGGGTAATGTTTGTATAGCTCACTCCGTTCTTCCCACCTCTCCTATCCTTGAATTTCTCCTCTGCAGCCCGAGGCCCATCTGCTCTGTAGACTGAATTCAACCCCCCACTCTGAGAAGCTTCTGGTCCAGCGGGAAATGAATGCCCTTCTCTCCTGGGCTTCCCCCACGTTTTGTCTGAATTTCCCTGACAACAGGGAGTGCTCTCCTGTGGTGTGCTCTGTGGGAGAAAGACCTGGCAGTTAGTTGTGGTAAAGATCAGCCTAGAAAACCCTATGGGGCAGTTCTACTTTGTCACATGGGGTCACTCTGAGTCAAAATTGACCCAATGGCACCGAACAACAACAAGGTAGTCCCAGGTGTTCCTTCGTTCCCTGATTTGTAGGCTATCCTCACATGGCTTCCATCCTCCCTCAAGTGTGTGTGTGTGTGGGTGGGTGGGTGGGTGGGTGGTGTGGGGCTTTGAACCAGTTCATTCCTGGTTTGAACCCCTGCTGAGAATTTGCCTTTCCACCCCAGATATACTGAACCAGAACCTACATTTTAGCAAGATCCCCAGGTGATTCTTATGTATAATAAATTTTGAGAACCACTGCACTACTAATGGCTCTCAGAACTGGTCCCTAACCAGCAGCGTTAGCATCGCCTGGAAACTTGTTAGAAACACAACTTCTCAAGAGGGGTTCAAACTAAAGGAATTGGTTCAAAGCCCTGGTGTGGTGTCTTTGAATATATGCTGCTCTTTATATAACTCAGAACTGATTAGGTTTAGGACCCACCCTACACTGGTATGACCTCAATGGATTGATGATTGTATTACATTAGATTACAGAATGGAAGGTGATTGTAGTTGTTGTTGTCAGGTGCTGTTGAGTTGGTTCCGACTTATAGCGTACCACAGAACGAAACACTGACCAGTCCTGGGCCATCCTTACAATCGCTATGCTTGAGCCCATTGTTACAGCCACTGTGTCAGTTCATCTCGTTAAGAGCCTTCCTCTTTTCCTCTAACCCTGTACTTTACCAAGCATGATACCTTCTCCAGGGACTGATCCCTCCTGATAAGATGTTCAAAATATGTAAGACGCAGTCTCGCCATTCTCGCTTCTAAAGGGCATTCTGGTTGTATTTCTTCCAAGACAGATTTGTTTGTTCTTTTGGCAGTCCATGGCATATTCAATATTCTTTGCCAACACCAAAATTCAAAGGTGTCAATTCTTCTTTGGTCCAGCTTTCACATGCATATGATGTGATTGAAAATACCATGGCTTGGGTCAGGTCCACCTTAGTCTTCAAGGTGACATCTTTGTTTTTCAACACTTTAAAGAGGTCCTTTGCAGATTTGCCCAATGCAATGCCTGTTTTGATTTCTTGACTGCTGCTTCTGAAGGTGTTGATTGTGGATCCAAGTAAAATGAAATCCTTGACAACATCCAACTTTTCTCCATTTATCATGATGTGGCTTATTGGTCTGGTTGTGAAGATTTTCGTTTTCTGTATGTTGAGGTGTAATCCATACTGAAGGCTGTGGTCTTTGATCTTCATTAGTAAGTGCTTCAGGTCTTCTCACTTTCAGCAAGCATAACGCAGGTTGTTAATGAGTCTTCCTCCAATCCTGATGCCCCGTTCTTCTTCACGTAGTCTGGCTTCCTGGATTATTTGCTCAGCATACAAAGGTGAGTACCTTACATTGTATCCTCAGGTATAAGGTTTTAGGATCCCGACACATATTTTGGGAGACACAATTCAATCCGTAACACTGAGTATCATATCCCTACCTCAGAGGCTGTGGGCAGGAGGCAACGAGAAGCCACACGCACAGTGGCAGGACGAGTGAACACACCAAGATTCGTGGATTCCTCTATTTTCCTGCTGCTTGACAGGCTGAAGGCTCTCACAGGAATGCTAGGGGATGAAGGGAGGAAGGAAGGGAGAGAAGGGAGGCAGGCAGGGGGGAAGAGAAGAGAGGGTTGAAGTGATGAGGAAGAAAGGGAAGGTGGGGAGGGATGGAAGCAGAAAGGGTAGATGATGAAAAGCAGGACCATTGGACATCCAGGCAGTTTCTAGGTTGGACCATGGAGACCTGGGCCACCACTAGGCTGAAAAATAGGCAAGGCCTGGCCTGCAGGGCTCAGCCTGGCCCAGCCTGGCCCAGCCTGGCTCTGTGGGGCCACAACTCAGCAGAGGCTGCAGGTGTTGGGAGACATGACTGGTACAGTGGCACAGAGCAGGGTGTTGGCTTGGAGGTAGGAGGCTGGGCTCTGAGCTGTCCCAGGCTGAGCTCAGCCAGACAGAAAGTTCTGGAGAGAGGCCAGAGGTTGGTCTTCTCCTGGTGGCTTTGGGGGAAGAGCCCTTGTGTTCAGGAGGCCACAGGAGAGCCAGCATCACCCCAGAGCAAAGCTGGCTCAGTCTTAAAGGGCTAGGTCTGTTACATGGGA
The DNA here is from genome assembly GCF_030014295.1 of Loxodonta africana. NCBI lineage: Eukaryota > Metazoa > Chordata > Mammalia > Proboscidea > Elephantidae > Loxodonta > Loxodonta africana. The sequence goes on from NC_087351.1 coordinate 108,754,089, forward strand.
ACTAGTTCCCCAGAAAGGAGCTGCGTTCTTTAGGGTCCAAGAGTCCACTGGCCTTATTCGTTCATTGAGCATTTATTGAGGGCCTACTGTTTGCTGTGCTAGGTGCTGAGGATGAAATGGTGAATAAGACATTGTCCCAGGCTGAAGGAGCTCCCAGGCTAGCGACATGTGAACAAACAGCCTGTTCCAGTTTAGAGTAATGGGGCTGTGCTGGAGCTAAGTAAGGGCATGGATGGGCAGTGTGTGTTTGTGTGTGTGTGTGTGCGTGTGTGTGCGTGGGTGCGGGGAGGGGGGAGGGGGAGTACAGAGAAGGCCCTAACCTAGCCTTGGAGGTCAAGGAAGGCTCCAAGGAAGAGGTTATATCTTGGCAGAAAAGGGTGGAGAGGTATTCCATTTGGAAGAAGCAGAAGCAGCATTGTGCATTTGGAAACACAGGGGAGGGTGTGGTGGCTACAGCAGGGGGTGCTCTGGTTACGACACCAGGGAAGGCTGAGAGTGAAGGAAACATGGACACCAGGCTAGGACTTGGCATTGTGGAGTCAGAAAGCGGCCAGTGACAGGTGAGTTTGGAGCAGGGAAGCTCCTTGGTCTGGTTTCCATTCTGGAGGCATCATGGTGAGGAGTTGAGACTGGTGAGGAGCACTTCTTGGCTAGGGACCGGAGAGGAGGTGCTGTGAGCCTGAGCCAAGGTTCTAAGTTGTTTGGGTGCCGTCGAATTGATTTTTACTCATAGTGACCCATGTGACAGAGAACTGCCCCATGGGGTTTTCTCGATTGTAAACTTTATGGGAGCAGATGACCAGGTCTTTCTCCCACGGAGCCTGTGGGTGGGTTCGAACTAGCAACCTTTCAGTTAGCAGCCAAGTACTTAACTGTTGCACCACCAGGGCTGGTTGAGGTTGTACGAGTAGGAGTGGGAAGGAGGGAGTGGGGATAAAATATCAGGGAGGCTGGATGGGATGGCCTTGGCCACACAGCAGATGTGGGTGTGAGAAGGAGAGGAGGTGGCATCACCAGGGGGTACGGGGGGTGCAGATACACCAGGTGACACTGTTAGAGGGGTGACTCCAAAATGGTTGTCTATAAAATTTTTGTGCAGTGTTTCAGCAGAAATTTATTATTTTATGTAAAAATATCTCTGTAGTTAGTTATAACAGCAAAAACATTTTTCATAAGCCCAGCTTACACGTACTAGCATACCTACAAGGCTAAAACTCTGTGTGAATTTACTTTTTGCATCTTCTAATGAGCTCCGGTCAGAGCTGTCATCGTTACCTAATTACGATGACGCTTCACGTTACGTGGTTTCGTCTGCACGTGCCACAAGCATGTGCTGTTGTTTTCTTTGCTGCCAGTATTTGTTTAGTTGCTGATTTTGTCCAAATTTCTGGTGTCTTAGCTACAATACTGTAGTAATTAGTATTTGTGAACCTGTATCGATGACTTTTTTGAGAAAGAAGTAGTAATTAAAGAAAAAGAAGGAGTGATATGCGGGAATTACAATTTATGAGTAATTTTAGTGCAAAAAGCATTACTAAGGATTCTGTATGGTCTGGTATGGCGGAGGTCCATGGTGGGGTGACATCATGAGTTATCACATTGGGTGACACCAACTCTAGTGATGCCACAGAGGAAAGAGACAAACAGGGGGTACAAAGAGGCTATAGGAGGTCGCTGGGCCCTAGCAGAGAGCACAGGGGAAACAGGCAGCTCTGGAGACAGACACTGGCCTGGAGGCCCCTAGTATTATTGGGCCAACATACGCTGCTGGCCTGAACTAGAAGAGCTGTGGTGCAGCTGGAGAGAAGGGACCATGTCTCCTAGATATTTGAGAGGAATCTCCTGCCTTATGAGCTAGGACCCACCTCCCATGATAGGAGTTGATCCAAATGACACGCACTTGATTTCCCAGGATCCTTTGCACTCAGGCTGGGGGCACATGGACCAAGCTTCTGCCTTTTGAGTCAGATGTGTGTGAAGAAGTAGGGACAATGCAAACTCCACCTTGGCGAGGGAGGTGGCAGCAATGACAGCTCTGTTGGGTTCCCAGGTCAGTGGGACAGTGTCCAGCATTTGGGGGGGTATCCCTGCCCAGCAGTGTTGGCAGTCGTGTCTCCCCGCTACCAGGTCTACAGGGAGGTTTGGGGTGTTAGTCCTGGTCGAGTAGCCTTCAATCCCAGTCCTCTTTCCCTCCCTGAGTGATCTCCCCAATGTCTTTCTTTAGCTTTTTAAATAGACTTTATTTTGGAATAATTTTAGATTCTCAGAAAAGTTGCAAAGGTAGTAAAGACAGTTCCCAGATACCCCTCACTCAGTTTTCCCTACTGTTAACATCTTACGTTACTGTGGTACATTTGTCAAAACTGAGAAACCAACATTAATACAGTGCTATTTTTTTATTAACTAAACTTAGGTCCCCGGGCGGTGCAAACGGTTTGCACTTGACTACTAATTGAAAGAGTGGAGTTTCGAATCCACCCAGGGGGACTTTGGAAGAAGAGCCTGGTGATCTGCTTCCCAAAGGCTACAGCCTTGAGAATTCTAAGGAATGCAGTTCTACTCCACACACACAGGATCATCAGGGGTTGGAATTGACTTGATGGCAATGGGTTTATTTTTTGCTTTATTAGCTAAATTTTATTTGGATTTCACCAGTTTATACACTCTGTTCCTTTTCCATTCTCTAGGATCCAATCCAAGATAGCACCTTACATTTAGCTCCATGTCCTTTCAGTTCAACAGCTCAGGCCTCTGTTTTTGCAACCAAGAATCTTGCCGGATAGGGGTGTAAATCTGCAGGATTTGGTTGGCTGTGTGGGAAGAGAGAAAGGGAGGAGTCAGGATGACTCCCAGGCTTTGGGTCTGGGTAGCTGAGTGGATGGTGGGCCTTGTGCTGAGATGAGAAGGACAGGAAGAGGAGGTGTAGAAGTGGGAGAAGGGAGAAAAGTCAAGAGTTTCTTTGCAGAGATGTAATTCCTCCCAGGTTTCTAAGTAGGTCTGTACCTGGCTGGGGGCGGGTGCAGGGCAGGTCCAGGGAATTATTCTAGGAACTCAAATCATCCTTTCATTTGGGTCCTTCTTCTTCAGGGATTGACACCAAAGTTTGAGAGAGGATCGGTGGGCTGCACCATGACTGTCCAGGGGAAAGAAGAAACTCACAGCCCAGAGCCTTGTCTTGCCCATAGGACTGTTCTTCTGGGATTAGTACAGTCATCTGGACAGGAGACCCTGCCTTCTTCCACCTACACCCTCCCTCCTGTCTAGGATTAAGCATCATCTCCCTCCCACTAGTCACCATGGAAACACATTGATGGGGTCTCCTGGTGGCTCAGTGGTTAAGTGCTATGGCTGCTAACCAAAAGGTCAGTAGTTCAAATCCACCAACTGCTTCTTGGAAACCCTATGGGGCAATTCTACTCGTCATATAGGGTTGCTATGGGTCAGAATCGACTCCTTGGCAACTAGCTTGGCTTGGCCTCATCAGCACTGCCCCTTAAAAAACAGCCAAAGCCTGCCCGAAGGAGCAGTTAGAACATTCTCCTGTTACTTCCTTGCTTGTTCTCCTCTCATTAAGGAACACCTTCTCTTCAGGGGCTGTAAGCACTGTCTCAGGAATGAGGACTTTCTGTTCCAATTCTGGCTTTGTTGAACTCTCAGGATGACCTGGGTGAGGCCCTTTGCCTCTCTGAGCCTCAGTTTCCTCATGAGTGCTGTTGTAGAACAGTGGCTCCCAACCTCTTTCCACCAAGATGCTCTTTGTTTTCTGCCATTAGAGAGGACATTTTTTTTGAAAGATGATATCTGTCAGACAGAGTTTATTTAGTAATGCAGTATTAGGTTTTCTGCGTTTTGTTAAAGACATCCGTAACTTCCAACCAGAGCTTCCCATCACAGCATACCCAAATTGAGTTGATGTGATTTCATGCAAGAGCTGGTACTGCCTCATCTTGGCTAGAGTGCCATTTGTTCCGTTTGGAATTTGAAAATACTGAAAATCACCCTCAGCTCCCCATTACCACTCTAAGGGAACCCAAGTTCAGTACCACTGCTAGTATGGCAAGACTAGGATACCTGGTTGCCTCTTTGACCCAGTTCTGTAATTTTGTGAAGTAGAAAGGCTGTAGACTTTGGCGCCAGAGAGATCTGAGTTTTTAGTTTCAAGTCTACTTTTTAATTTGGTGTGACCTGAGGCAGTGCGAACAAGTCTGTAAATTCTCTGATAGTCCTCCTTCCAAAGGTGAAGCTCAATTCCGCTCCCCTTAAGCATGGGCTGGACTTGGTGACTATGAATAGAATATAGTGGAAATGGTGCTGTTAGATTTCTGAGACTAGCTCTTAAAAGAAATTGTGGCTTCTCCTTTGCTCTCTTTTAGATCACTGGCCCTGGAGGAACACACGTGCCATGTCATGAGGACACTCAAGCTGCCTGTGGAGGAAGTTCTCACGACAAGGAACTGAGGCCTCCTGTCAACAACCATGGGTAAGCCATCTTGGAAGCTGTATTAGTTTCCTATTGCTGCTATAACAAATTATCACAAACTTGTTGTTTTTGTTGTTGGGTGCCATTGAGTTGGATCAGATTCATAGTGACCCTGTGTACAACAGAATGAAACACTGCCCGATCCTGTGCTGTCCTGACAATCATTGCTTGCTTGAGCTCATTGTTGCAGCCACTGTAAGAATCCATCTCACTGAAGGTCTTCCTCTTTTTCGCTGACCCTCTACCAAGCATGATGTCCTCCTCCAGGGACTGGTCTTTCCTGATAACATGTCCAAAGAGTGTGAGACAAAGTCTGGCTATCCTTGCTTCTAACAAGCATTCTGGCTGTACCGCTTCCAAGACAGATGTACTCATTCTTCTTGCAGCCCATGGTATATTCAATATTCTTCGCCAACATCATAATTCAGAGGCATCAGTTCTTCTTCAGTCTTCCTTAGCCATTGTCCAGCTTTCCCATGCATATGAGGCCACTGAAAATACCATGGCTTGGTTCAGGCATACCTTAATTTTCAAGGTGACGTCTTTGCTTTTTAACCCTTTCAAGATGTCCTTTGCAGTAGACTTGCCCAATGCAATACATCATTAGATTAGTCAGCTGCTGCTTCCATAGGTGTTGATTGTGGATCCAAGTAAAATGAAATGAAAACCATGTACTTAGAGCCTTAAAACCACACAAATTTATTATCTTAGAGTTATGTATGTTAAACTCAACATGGGTCTCACTGAGCTAAAATCAAGGTTCCAGCAGGGCTGTAGAGAAGAATCCATGTCCCTACCTTTTCCAATTTCTAGAGGCTGCCTTCATTCCTTGGCTGATCGCCACCTTCCTCTACCTTCAAAGCCAGGAATATTGCATCTCATAATACGACTTTCCCTGACCTCCTCTTCTGCCTCCCTCCTCTACTTTGAAGGGCTTTTGTGATTACATTGGGCGCATCCAGATAGTCCAGAATAATCTCTCCATCTGCTGGTTAAAAACCCAACCCAGTGCCGTTGAGTGGATCCCTTAATTCCATCTACAAACTTAACTCGCCTTTTGTCATGTATTATAACATAGGGCATATTCTGGGGATAAGGACATAGACATCTTTAGGGGCCTCTATTCTTCCCACCACGGAAATGGATCCTCCAGTCAAGTCTTCAGATGACTCAGCCCCTGTCGACATCCTGTCTGCAAACCTCACGAGAGACTCTGAGCCAGAATCACCAAGCTAGGCTGCTCCCTAGTTCCTGAACCAAAGAAACTGTGAGATGCTAAGTATTTGGCATTTTAAACTACTAATTTTGGGGGTAATTTGTCAATGCGGCAATAAATAATCAGTACAGCCAAGTGACTTAACCTTTTTCAGCCTCTCACTAATAAAATGGGGTTAGTCCTTAGCTTGCAGAGCTCTTGTAAGGATTGAGTAAGTAAGCATTTGGAAAATATCTGGCATATGGTAGATGCTTGATAAATGCTAGCAATTCTTTTTTTTTTTTTTTTTAAGTCTCTCTCTTCCTTTCCCCTAGGCCTGACCCCATCACACATCAGTCCCCAGCAGTGGCAGAAATAAGGGGTAGAGTTAACACCCACAATCTCTAACAGTGTATTTGGCAGGCAAATTCAGTGTTAAGGCAAGTGCCCATGCCTAGCTTCCAACCAGATTACCTCCCCCACTAAACCCCTTTTACACAGGAATTCTGGTCAGCAATGCCCTTGAGGGGTGACCTGGACTGTGGGGTACACAGTTTGAAAGCCATAGGTCTATTTGATTTGGACTGTTTGTCTTCCAAACAATGAGACAAGTCATGCTACACACACAACTCCCAGATGTGTGGATGGGGATGGGGTATGTTTGAATATGTGCAGGAGGCCTGCAGAAGAAGCATCTGCCTTGAAACTTTGTTATGTAGGACTTCTCATCAATAACCCATCAGGCGCAGCCTCTCAAGGGGATTAAAATGATGTTTTGGTTTCCTTTGAGGCTGGACAATGTGAGGTATTAATACATTACCAGGAGTGGAAATGTTTAGAGTAGTGAATGTCATTATGAAAAAATGGTCCCTTCTTACCCAAAAGGTGATCTTAAATCCAGGCGAGACCTGTCAGAAGGGGAACAGGGGCGTGGGTGTGGATTTGTATGCATGAAAAAATGAATGTTCCATCTTCAGTACTTTTAGAAAATGTAGTGTTGTTCAAGGGATGTGATCCGCCTGCTGAAAATGCACACTCTGCAGCCAAGTCCTGGGGACATGCAGGACCCCAGAGGAGGGACCAGGACAGAGGACAGAGACACAGCCCAGGAAACGCAGCTGGGACTGAAAGGACCTCTGAGGATGTGGGCGGGGCAAGAGTGATCCAAGATGGCGGACTCCACATGCGGGGAGGTCTGAGATTCAGCCAGTGACGGAAAAGGACAGAAGACAAGGCAGCCATCTAGAGTTCATGCCTCAAATAATTCTTGACCAAAAGTCCTTAGCCATATAATTCTGATTATAATGCCCCTACGAATGACCATAAAAGAGCCCTGCTTGTGCAAATGGTTAAGTGCTTGGCTGCTAACCAAAAGGTTGGTGGTTTGAACCCACCCAGAGATTCTGCGGAAAAAAGACCTGGCAATTTTCTTCTGTAAAGATCACGGCCTAGGACACTCTCTGGGGCAGTTTTGTTGTGTCACATGGGGCCACTAGGAGTCAAAACTGACTCAGCAGCACCTAACAACAACAACTTGAATGTGCATGAGATCAGCTATGTGTGTTAGCTTTCTGGTGCTGCCATAACAAAAATACCACAAATGGGTGGTTTTAAAGAACAGAATTTATTTTCTCACAGTTCAGGAGGCTAGAAGTCTGAATTCTAGGGAAAGGTCTTTTGTTTCTTTCAGCAACTTCTAGTACAGGTAGTCCCAGACTTACTACGTAATCGAGTTATGATTGTCCTTTTTTCTTTTTGTACATCTTATTGTTAGTAATATGTACTACGTACAATGTTGCAGTGGGTAATTTGCCGAAGTTTTTTCTAAACTAAATCAAGAGCTTCAGTTGCTTGAAAACATGGACCCAAATGGTGCTTGCTTTGCTAAAGTCAACAGGTAGATTCAGGAAGCAGTGAGGTGTTACTGCAAAATATACGAAGAATAGAAGAAAAGGACCATACAGATAACTCTCACTAATTTCGTGACTAGAAGAGCCGTCCCTATTCCCAGGGATAATGCAGATGACCCAGAACCTTCCACAGGTGGACTTATTACTGCACCTGACAAAATGCCAAGGTTCTCCAACTCTTCTTCATCATAGGAGTAAATTTTTACGATTTTGTATATGTATTATATTAAAATACATCTGTAAGTGTATATGTAATGTTTCCAATCCCCAAAGACAAATAAAGATCAGAGTTATAAAGGTACCGATAAGAAAAGGCAACAGTAATGAAAACTAAGAAAAATAAAAGGTATTCGACTTACATCAGAACCGACTTATGACAGAGTCACGGGAAGGGAATCCCGTGATGAGTTGGGGATGACCCGTAGCTGCCGACAGTCCTTGGTGTTCCTGAGGTTGTATGCGTTGTCTCCATCTTCATATGGTGTATTTCCCCTGTGTGGGTCTCTCTGTGTCTATTTTCCCTTCTTATAAGACACCACTTAGGAGAGATTAGGCTTACAACCCATCCTGCTCTGTATGACGTCATTAACATAGTAAAGAAAACCCTCCTTCCAAACAGGGTTACTTTCACAGGTATAGGCAGTGCCCCGGTTACAAACGGCCGACTTACTTACAACCCGTAGTTATAAACCAGCCCTTCTAAAGCCTGTTGTGTTAAAAATGTGATGTATATACAGTGGTTTGTAATAACAAATGGATGCTGCTTTGTGACATGGATCCAAACATTATTACTATTTCTGTATTATAATGTTAAAGATGTTTTAGGGTATCTGGAAGTGTTCCTTTAATGTTTTTTATTCATAGAAAGCTACGCTATATACTATATGCTAAGACAAACATTTGAATAACTGATGTTAGATAGGAACCGTACCTAACTGTTCCAGCTTACGTACAAATTCAATTTAAAGACAGATTTAGGAGCAGAACTCATTCATAATCCAGAGACTGCCCGTATATGGGTCAGGCCTTTAACATATATACTGAGTTAAATATGTTTTTTTTTTTAATGTGGTAAATATGTGTGTAACAAATTGTTTGCCTTTTCAACATTCTTCACATGTATATTTTTGGGGGACTGTAAAAATGCCGTTGGGGAGGCATCTGACCTCCTCTAACCTCACAAAGAGGGAGGAGAACCAAGATCAACGGCGCGAGGCTGATTCCCGCGCTGCGGCGGTCAGACATACCCTCTCTCCACCATCTTTACCAATTCTGACACCAACCGTCCCTCCCACAGCACTCTCTGCTTCTCTGGGTTCGATAATTCATTGCAATGGCCACACAGAGCTCACAGACAATACTCATGATGATGGGGTTTATTAGGGAAGTAACAGGTCATAATTCACGTTCAGGAACACTCAGGATACAGTCTTCCATCAGGATAGCCTCTTCCCAGCCATGCTGGCAGGCACGCCTTTCTCTGGCCCTGGGCCTCTCCCCAAATGCACTCGGCTTTCTCTCTCCGGGAGCTGGGAAGCCCACTGTGCCAAGTCTCTACTGCCACTTCTTGCCGTCTTCAAGGTTACAGCTCACTGTCTCCCAGGTGCAGGAGCTTCTCAGAGCAGGGATCCTGGGTCCAAAGGACATGCTGGCTCCTGGCTGCTCTTCCTTGGTGGTGGTGGGGTCCTCTGTTTTCTGCCTCTGGGGTGGCTCACCTCAAGCCCAGCAGGATGGCAAAACTGACCAGTCCCTTGGTGGGCCACAATTACCCTATTACGCAGTCCTGCCCGATCACCTGGGTGGGAGTTACAAGACCATGGCGAGAGGGGCCACACAAAGCAATCCATTACACCACAGGGACACAATTCAAACACCACGCAGAGGCCAAAATGACGACTGAGTCCAAGTAGCGGGGTCAAAATGACCTGAGTTCCAGAACAGAATCTGGGGCTTTACTGGGAGCAGACAACGAGCTAGGAGAGGGGGCATTTGGGGTCCAGTAGAGGAAAAGGATGTTGTGGCTTCCGTCCCCACAGAGGCTCACTGCACAATAATGCAAACGAAGAGCAGTTGCAGCATCTTGTTGTTCCTGAGCACTTACTATGTGTCAGAGCCTGTGGGGGGGTTAACAGGCATTGCTGCATGTAAGGCTCCCAGGACCCCAATGGGGGCACAGATAGTGTTACCTTGTCTCTCCAGTGAGGAAACAATGGAGCTCTAGAAAGATCAAGTCAAATCCCCAAAAAGAACCAGCTTGAAAGGAGGATCAGGATTCAAACCCAGGCCTGCTGGATGCCAGAGCTTCCACTCTTAACCTCCCACTGGGCTGCCCATGGGAGAAGACCCATATGCATGAAAGTTGCACCAGCGATGAGCCTGACCCCTTCTCACCCCTCCCTGTCTCCCACCTTGGGCCAAACTGCCGTTGTCTTAGGTGGATGATGGAAAGAGCCCCTGGAGAATTCTTTGTTCCACCCTTGCCTCCTTCCATCTATTCTTCACAAAGTAGCCAGTGGCTTTTAAAATTCAAGTCAGGTCACATCCCAGTTCTGCTCAAAAACTCCCAGTGGCATCCTCCCACACTCAGAGAAAAAGCCAAAGGGCCTCCGGTGACCTACAAGGCCTTAAACGCCCCTTCTCCTCTCCTACCGCCTTCTTCTTGCTGTGCCTTGGACAAGCCAAATAGCTCCTGCCTCAGGGCCTTCGCACATGCGGTTCCCTCTGCCTGGAATGTTTTCCTCTCAGGTATCTGCCTGGCTAACACCTTCTCTTCCTTTAGGTTTTTGCTTAGATGAAACCTTCTTAATGAGGACTTCCCTGACCACTGGTCTCAGATTGCAGCCACTCCGATCCTTTGCTTGTCTCCCCAGCAGTGGTCACCATCTGACACTACACATTTTACCAGTGTACGCAGAGATCGTCCACCTACCCTAACCACAGTGTCAGCTTCATGAAGGGCTTATTGTCTGTTTTGTTCACTGTGGTAACTCCAACACCCAGAACAGGGTTTAATCCATAGTAAGTACTCCATAAAAATGTGTTGAATGAATGAATGCAGATAGAGAAAAATGTAGAAAGCTTTTTTCCTCTCATTGCAACGGTAGACACAAAGCTGTACTGAAATAGACCAAGTCTACAGAGCCCTCAGCTGTGACAAAGAGGTTGAGTCCACGCACAGGGACACCTCCTCTCACCCTTCTCACCTCTTCCAGGATTAGCCAGTCCCCTCTCTGTCTGAGGCTGAGGTTTCTCCCCAAGTCCCTGGGCTGTAGCTTTCATCTCCTCCTCATCCAGGGCTGGGGTATTCTCAGACTTCTACCTGCTGTGACTGTAGCCAAGGCTTACCCTGTAGCTGATGGTGTTCAGGGCGCAGATGCTGGGGAGATCCTGGAGACCCCTTCAGCACTGGGAGGCCCAGGGCTGGGAGTGAGTTGGGAATGGAGACATGGGAACAGAGGCGGGGCATACAGCAGGAAGCTTGGGGGAAATGGCATGGGACTGCAGGGTGTGGTCCCCAACTTCTTCACTTACCACCTAACTTGTTTCTTGTGGGTGGGGGTGTTATCCCTTCCCTCAATTTTTGGCCCTCTTCTCAGAAACCTGTGAACTTGTCAGTTTGGGTAGCTGGGGAAAGAGCTTTGGAGTTGTTCAAATCCTGACTCCATGGGACTCTAGGAGATGGTCCACTCCACTCTGATCCTCAGTTTCCTCATCTACCAAATGGAGACAATATTCTTATCTTATGATAGTAGCATGAAGTTCAAATAAAATAACCAGGAAAAACATTGGGTATTGAAAGCGTTATATTCTTAGTGGGCAGTTAATTTTAATGTCGGTGGTCACCTTCACAGTTCACTTTACCATTGGTGATCACCCTCACAGTCCATTGTAACATCTGTGGTCACCCTCACAGTCCACTGTAGCATCAGTGGTCACCCTCACAGTTCATTGTAGCATCAGTGGTCACCCTCACAGTTTTACCAGTGGGTCCACCTCAGTGGACTTATCATCCCCCTCATGTTACTGGTGGGCTGGATTCCTTGGGTGCTGTCTTTGATAATTCTGATCTCCTGGCAAGCAAGGCTAGGTCTTTCCCTCCCATGGTCAGCCTCAGCTGGGTTTTTCCAGAGCTGTCAGGGAAGCAGCTCTCCCAGCTCAGCTCCCTGGGCAAGCAGCCCTAGGGAGAGATGTCATTATCATATAAATGAGAGAAGTGCCCTGGTAATTGCCAGATGAAAGCAGAGGGGAGAAGAGCAGAGGATAGTCACATCTCTGCTCCCAGGCCCCATCCCTGCAGGATTCCCAGCACCCCACCCCCACGGTTAGGACACGCTCTGGGTGGTGCTGGATCTAACACCTACATGCATGTAATGTCCACATGTATGTAACACCCACATGCATGGAATGTCCACATGCTCATGCATTCATTTGTTTCCAGTTCAGAGACGTTCTCTGAGCACCTACTGTGTGTCAGTTCACCTCAGATCTAAGCATCTCTCTTCCTTGTGATCACCGATAGCCGTAACTGAGAGCTCCTATGTCCTTGCGATAAGCCTCATTCCACCACTTACTGTGTTTTAAAGTCACAACAACCTACAGAAGCAGCCATTTCCACTTTGTACAATCCAAAAAACCAAACCTGCTGCCATCGAGTCGATTCCGACTCATAGCGCCCCTATAGGGCAGAGTCGAACTGTCCTATAGGGTTTCCAAGGAGTGGCTGGTGGATTTGAACTGCTGACTTTTGGTTAGCAGCCTAAGCTCTTAACTACTGAGCTACCAGGACTCCTCCTACTTTATAGATCATGTCTAAGAAAATTAACACCAATTCCATAATATCACCTAATATCCAGTTCGTATTCAAATTTTCTCAAATGAGGGACCAAGAATGTTCAACTCAAAGTAACATATTATTTCCATCATTGTTCTTGGATGTTGCCGTTTATGAAATTGACATGCTACATCTTTTTTCATTTGGTGTCCTCCATAATAATGAGGGAGACAGAAACAGGTAACTAAGAGGCCAGGTGGTGGCTACAGTGATGGAGGTCAATCTGGAATGCTTGCTTTAGGATTGTGGGGAAGAGGAACTCGGTTCAGCCTGGGAGTGGGGAGGGATGGGGCAGGTGAGGAAGGTTCCTGGAGCGAGGGTAGCTGCCTTGGAACTGCCCCATATGGTTTCCAAGAAGCAGCTGGTGGATTTGAACTACCAACCTTTTGGTTAGCAGCCTGAGCTCTTAACCACTGCACCACCAGGGCTCCAATCATGTCTATATATAGATATATATACCTGTTGTTACTGGGTGCTGACAAGTTGATTTTGAGTCATAGTGACTCCATATGACAGTGTAGAACTGCCCCCTAGGGTTTCCTAGGCCGTAATCTTTACAGGAGCAGACAGCCAGGTCTTTCTGCTGTGGAACCACTGGTAGGTTTGATCTGCCAACTTTTCAGTTAACGTTTGAATGCTTAACCACTGCTACACCAGGATATTCACTTGCTCTCTCTCTATCTCAAAGGAGTCCCTGAGTTAGGACAAACAGTTAAGTGTTCAACTGCTAGCCAGAAGGTTGGTAGTTCCAACCTACCCATAGGCCCCTTGGAAGAAAGGCCTGGAAATCTGCTTCTGGAAGGTCACAGTCTTGAAAATCCTATGAAGCACAGTTCTACTCGGCACACATTGGGTTGCTACGAGCTGAATTAACTCAACAGCAACCACCGCCAACAACAATATCTGAAAGAGTGTAGGGAGGGCATTCCAGACAGGGGGACAGTGAGAGTGAAGGCAAGGAGACATCGTAGTGACATGCAGCAAACCTCAAGCAGTTTGTTGTTGCTGGAGAGTGAAGTGCAAAGCAGGGAGCAGTGAGAAGTGGGCTGCAGAAGTGGGCAGGGATCTGATTATAAAGAGTCTTAAATATGAGGCAAAAGAGGTTGTTGCCTTTATCCTCAAGATAATGGGGAGCTAGCAGAGGGTTTTAGATAGCCAAGGATGATGACTGGTACTTGGCAGACCATTCTGATGGCTGCAACTTGCAGGCATACTCATAAGCTTCATTCATTCATATATTTACTGAGTGCCTTCCCTGTGCCAGATTTTCTTGGCTGGAGTCTTTACAGAAGCAGATCTCCAGGCCTTCCTTCCACAACACCACTGGGTGGATTAGAACCACCAACCTTTAGGTTAGTAGTTGAGTGCAAGCCATATGTGTTGCCTAGGAGCCTATGGAGCAGTTCTACCCTGTAACATCTGGGGTCGCCATGATTCAGAATTGACTTAATGGCAACAGGTTTGGTTTTTTGGTTTTTCCACATGCCAGACGCTATTCTAGATGCTGGAAAAACAGCAGTGATCTAAATAAGCTAAAGTTCCTGTCTTCATGGAACTTAAAACTGAATGAAGCAGACAATAAACCAATAAGTAAATGTACAGTACGTCAGAGAATGGTACATGTTACAGAGAAAAATAAACAGGGGTGAGAGATAGAGAGTCCAATGGTGTCATGTGTATTGGGATGAAGTGTCTATTTTAAATAAGGGTAGTCAGGGGAAGCCTTATGGAGGAGGCGACACTTGAGCGAAGGAGGTGTGGGCAGAAGCCACGCAATTATCTATGGGAAGAGGGTTTCAGGCCAAGACAGCAGCAAGTGCAAAGGCTGAGGTGGGAACAGGCTGGATGTGTTTGAGGATTCTTCCAGGGGCCATAGTGGATGGAGCAGAGGGAGATACAGTAAGAACTGGGGTGAGACCACAAGAGGAGGGGGCGGGTCACGCAGGGCCCTGTAGGCCATTGTAATGATTTTGGCTTTTATTCTGAATGAGATGGGATGTCATTGGGAGTTTTGAGGAGAGAAATGATGAGACAGGCTATGACTTTCGTTTTAAAAGGACCATTCTGGCATCTGTGCAGAGATTAAATGGAAGGAGGCAAGGTCAGATGCTGGGAAACCAGTTAGGATATTGGAACACATCCAGATGGCAGAGGATGATGGCTTAGACCTAGGTTGGTGGTGAGGGAAATATGGAGAAGCCGTCGGATTCTCGATCTATTTTGAAAGTAGAGCCCATGAGATTTGCTAATGGATTGGAACTGGGTGTAAAGGAAAGAGAGGAGTCAAGGTGGACCCCAGTCTTTTTACCTTGAGTAACAGAGATGTGGAAAATGTCAGGGGGGTGAGTTTACTGGAGTGAAGGCCAGAGGCTCAGTTTTGAACATGTTAACTTTGAGGTGTCCGATAGACATCTGATGGAGGGATGGAGTAGGCAGTTGGATTGAGAGTCCAGAGTTAAGAGGAGGATTCAAGCTGGTGTCATTGGCACATTGAGGGTATTTAACACCTTGGGTCTGGATGAGATTACCAAAGGAGTGAATACAGGGAGAGAAGAGAAGAGGTGGCTACAGAGGTGGAGGTCAACTTAGGGTGCTGTAGGAGCATGGGGAAGAGGAACCCAATTCAGCCTAGGGATGGGGAGCAGGCAAGAAAGGATCCTGGGAGAAGGAGTATCTGACCCAAGCCCTGGGGCACTCTGACACATAGAGGTCAGGGAGATGAGGAAACCAGTTGCCATCGAGTCAATTCTGACTCGTGGTGACCCCATGTGTGTCAGAATAGAACTGTCTTCCAAAGGATTTTCAATGACTGATTTTTTGGAAGTAGATTGCCAGGCTTTTCTTCTGAGGCATCTCTGGGTGGACTCGAACCACCAACCTTTCGGTTAGCAACTGAGCATATTAACCATTTGCACCACCCAGGGACTCCAAAAACCAGTTACCATCAAGTCAGTTCCAACTCATGGTGAGCTCATGTGTGTCAGAATAGACTGTGCTTCATAGGGTTTTCAGTGGCTGATTTTCAGAAGCAGATCACCAGACCTTTCTTCCAAGGCGCATTTGGATGAACTCAAACCTCCAACCTTCTGGTTAGCAGTCAAGTACGTTAACCATTTGCAGAAGTCAGGGAGATGAGGAAGGAACTAGCGAAGGAGACTGAGAAGGAGCAGCTGGTGAGATAAAAGGAGAATCAGGAGAGTATGGTGTCCTGATGCTGAATGTGTCCCCGGGACGGGCTGATCACCTGGGTAAATACTGCTGACAGGCTAGGGAGGATGGAGATGAAAACTGACTGTTGGATTTAGCACCATGGAAGTCACTGGCGACACTGATGAGAGCAGATTGGGAAGAGGGGTGGGGATGAAAGCCTGGTTGGGTGGGCTCAGGAGACAAGGGAGGAGGGGAATGGGAACAGGAAGAAGAGACGGCTGTTTCAGTATTGACCTTTGCCTAACAAGTCATCCAAACCTTGGTACCACAAAACCACGACAACCATTTTATTGTCTTTCATGGGATTTTGTGGGTCAAGGGCTCAGGTGGGCAATTCTGGCTTGGGGCCTGTCAGGCAATTACAGGATCCGTAGTGGGGGCTGGAGTTGGAGCAGCTGGGGGCTGCCCAGGCATTTCTCTCTTGTTATGAAGTTATGAAGTTTTAGGGCTTTTCCATGTACTTGCTCTACACAGGTTAATTTGGGCTTCCTCACAACATGGTGGGCTCTGGGCAGTTGCACTACTTACATGGCAGTCAAAGATTTCAAGAGAGAGTATTCCAGTGAGCAAGGCAGCTTCTGCCTTTTACCACTCAGCCTTTCTTTTGCCCACCTCTACAAAAGCCCACCCAGTTTCAAGGGAGGGACACAGGCCCACCTCTCTATGGAGAAGTGGCAAAGAATTTAGAGACACATTTGAAAACCACCACCACAGCTCTATCAAAGAGTTTTACAATAAAGGGGAAAAAGAAACAGGGCCACAGCTGGACCGAAGTGTGAGGTTGAAAGAGTTTGTTCTGTTTGCAAAAACCAAAAAACCAAAACCCATTGCTTTTGAGTCAATTCTAATTCATAGTGATACTATAGGACAGAGTAAAACTGGCCCAAAGGGTTCCCAAGGCTATAATCTTTACGGAAGCAGACTGCTGGATCTTTCTCCCTCAGTGTGGCTGGTAGGTTCGAACTGCTGATTTTTCAGGTAGCAGCTGACTGCTTAACCACTGCACCACCATGGCGCCTTTCTTTTTTTTAAGGTGGGAGGAAATCACCCCATGTTCGTTGTCTTTCATGGATGGAAAGACCCTGGACCAGAAGTCAAGAACTCTGAGTTTCCTCAGCTATAAAATGGAGACCTTGAGAGGCTGTTGGGCTGGAAAGGTTTCTAGAGAACATTTAGTTCCACGTCCTTTCTTTAGAGATGGGGAAACTGAGACCCAAGCGGGTCCTGACTCGCCCAGGATCACAGAAGGAGTGAACGGCAAAGCCAGGACTGGTTCCTGGCCCGAAATTCCTGGGCCAGTGCTCTTTTCACAATTCTCCCCACTTACCTGACCTCACTGGGGCTCTGAGAGGCCCAACTGCAGGGCCTGGGAAGTGGCCCAGGCACGAGGAGGCAAACACAGGCCTTATTATTAGAAAGCTCATCCCGGTGGGGCACCCCTCACTCCCTAGGAAGGAGGATGTGGCCAATTTGTGGCAGGTGATGTGGTCCTGCGCTTCCCTTGATATGAAGATGAGGACCTGGGGGGCAGAGAGGATGCAGGTGCTGCAAAATCCTAATCTCCTAAATGGCCCTGGGGTGGTAGGAGCCCCGGGCCAACAGTGTGGGTTTTGAATTTAAATAGAAAAGAGAGAGGAGCCAAAAGAAGAATTCTAGGGCATTTGAAAGGCGAGCCCAGTGCCAAGCAAGCTCACAAGGTACACCAATTATGAAAACAGGGAAGAGGGAGAGGCGGAAATGAGGGAGCCAGGCTGAGCCTAGAATAGACACATATAATCCTAGGATGAGGGGGATGGCAGGAGATGGGGCTGGGTTCCAGGAGGGATTCTGCGCCAGCTATGCCACCGGGTAACCGAGTCTCGTTTCCACCTTGTGAAGCATGTTGAATTAGGTTTTACTGATGCCATCTTACAGATGAGGAAACTGAGGCCCTGGGATATTAATGTGACTCAGTAGGAGAATTCTCATCTTCAGTGCGGGAGGCTTGAGTTCGAGTTCTGACTGATGCGCCTCATGTGCAGCCACCACCCCTCTGTCAGTGGAGTGCATGTTGTTATGATGCTGAGCAGGTTTCAGCAGAGCTTCCCGTATAAGACAGACTAGGAGGAAAGGCCTGGCGATCTACTTACAAATATTAGCCAATGAAAACCCTATGGATCATAATGGTCTGATCTGCAGCCAATCATGGAGATGGCACAGGACCAGGCAGCGTTTCGTTGCATTGTGCATGGGGTCGCCATGAGTTGGGGGTTGACTTGATGGCAACTAACAACGACAACAGTAACTCAAAGTGTGGTCTGTGGACCAGCAGCAGAGGCATTGTCTGGGAGCTTGTGAGAAATGCAGAATCTCAGGCCCCACCTGACCCCCTGAATCAGGATCTGCATTTGGACTAGGTCCCCCAGCTGATTCCTGTGCACGTGGACGCTGAGAAGTACCGCACTGGAGGACCCTCCCAAGGCCACCCGTGGGGAGGGGCACACCACGATGGGGACCCAAGTCTGTCTGACTCCAAAGCCAGAAACTACGTATTTTTGTCCCTCCAACAGCCACGAGAGGGAACATTCACAAATGCAAATCTGATCGTCACCTCTCTGCCCCAAATCTGTTGGTGGCTCCCCATTGCCTTCAGACCAAGTCCAAGCACCCCGCATGGCAATCAAGGTCACAGGGAGGGTGGTGACTCATCTGAGACCACACTACTGGACTCTCCCCGCAGGGGCAGGAGGCCCATCAGGAAGGGATCTGTCAGACCTGCTGGACTGAAATCAGAGGGGCGAGCTGGGGGCAGGTGGAGTGTGGGTCATAGAAACAGCTCTTGCTCCCAAGTGCGGTAGTCTAGGAGCCAGTGAAGAGCTGGGCTGAGGGTCAAAGGGAGTGGAGAAGGCAGCTGTGGGCCGTGGCTGTGGGAAGCCATGGTAGTGGGGCAGTAAAGAAGAAGATGTTTCAGGCCTTCAAGCTGTTACCTGGGCTAAAAAAAAGAAAAAAGATTTTTTTTTTTTTTTTTAGTTACCTGGGCTGCAAGGGGGTTATTCTCCTGGGAGCATCTCAGAAGCCTTTCTGTCTTAGCTACCTAGTGCTGCTGTAACAAAAAATACCACAAATGGGTTCAAGAGGCTGGAAGTCTGAATTCAGGGAGTGGCTCTAGGGGAAGGTCCTTCTTTGTCCATTTCAGCTTTCAGTTGTTAGGTGCCATCAAGTTGATTTTGACTTATGGCAACACCGCTGTGTGGGTTTGAACCACCAACCTTTGGGTTAGCAGCCAAGCACTTAACTGTTGAACCTCCAGGGCTCCTTCTCGTAGCTGCTGGCAATTCTTGGCATTCCTGGGCTTGAAGATCCTGGCCTTGAAGATCTATCTGCAGCATGTGTCTCTCTTCCCATGGTGTCTTCCCCCCATGTGTGTCTCTGCCTACTGTGCTCTTTTTTATAATACAGAAGTGATTAGGTTTATAATTGTATGTACTTAATTACATAATTAGTGATAGGCCCCACCCTGCTCTGATATAAATGGCAGTTCGGTGGTAGATTCTCGTCTTCCGTGGGGGAAACCCGGCTTCAATTCCTGGCCAAATCACCTCACATGCAGCCACCACCTGTCTGTCAGTGGAGGATCAGGTGATGCTGAACAGGTTTCAGGGAAACTTCCAGACTAAGACAGACTAGGAAGAAAGGCCTAGAGACGTACTTCCGAAAATCAGCCAGTGAGAACCCTGTGGAGCACAACAGTCCAATCTGCAACCGACCCTGGGGATGGCGCAGGACCGGGCAGTGCTTTGTTCCGTTGTACACGGGGTTGCCATGATTCGGGGCCAACTGGAGTACAGCCAAGAACACCACCACCACTCTGGTATGACTCCTACCGTAACAAATGAAAACCCCTATTTCCAAACAGGACCACACCCACTGGTACCGGGGCATACATATTCAACACACATACTTAAGCAGTCACAATTCAACCAATAACAGTTTCCAAACCCCAATATTCAGGCCACCGTAGGCTGCGGTACTGTCAGCCAGCTGACGGGGAAAGGAGGGACGTGGAGAGGAGTGGAGAAAGGTGGTGGGATGTGTGGACTACCTGCTGTTGATGACTGTGCACAGGTTATAACAACAACCCTGTAAGGTGGGACTCAGTGTTCCCATTTACAGACAAGGCACGGACACCACCAGCCATGACGCACCTGGTTAGCAAGTGGTGGTGGCCGTTTTTGAAACCTGGTTCCATAGCTTTATTCACTTCTTGGTATTTTGGAGTGTTTTTATAAACCAAATTCATACGAAAATCTTTAATTTTTCTGTGCCGTTCGGAAGCTTCATAGAGAAGAAAAATGTTGATTTAAGAGAGATAAATATTTGTGAAAACAAAATGCATGTTGTGGGTGTAAGAGATGTCTTGTGGGCAGATGGAATTCACTGGTGTTAATAAGCAGGCAGATTGACCCACAGCTCAAAAGGACAATGTGCAAAGCCCTCCCACCAGGTATGGCTCACCGAGCTCAGGCCTCTGCCCATCCACAGGCTCGCTCTTTCCATGATTCGTTCTGCTTTGTTTCAAAGATGAGAGTGTGATGAGGCTGCCACTGAAGCGTGATGAGGCTGCCACTGAAGCGTGATGAGGCTGCCATCTTGAATTCTTGGTAGAAGCCCACTCAACCAAGGCTGAGACGATACACCCTGTTTCAAAAGAATATGACAAAGACTTCCTGATTGTCATAGAAATCCATTTTAGAGGCTTGGTCCCCTAAGGATCTTCCACTCTTCAGTGAGACTTCTTCCCTTTGGTCAGACTTTCTTCAGAATTGGTGGAGGCCAGTTGGTGTACAGCATAAAAACAATTGGCTGATGCAACTTTATTATAAGGCAGCAACCTGGATTTAGGCACAATGTGATGTCTGAATGTAAGAGCGTGGCCGGCGTTAGCCAGCACCAGGTGCCGTTGAGTCAGCTCCGATTCACCGTGGTCCCACACGTGTCAGAGTAGAACTGTGCTCCATGAGGTTCTCAATGGCTGATATTTTGGAAGTAGATCACCAGACCTTTCTTCTAAGATGTCTCTGGGTAGACTTGAACCTCCAACCTTTAGGTTAGCAGTCGAGCACATTACTCTTTTGCGCCTTTGTGTGGGGAAAGTAATTGGGAGGGATTGGTGGATTACTGTAAAGCCTCACTTGAGAAGAGCTGGCCCTGCAGAAGCAAAGGCCCACCGCTGGCTCTCTGGGGCAGTGAGACGCTCCAGAACATGTCCCCATCTGATGTTGAACTTGTTTCCTCTCCTCTCCAGGGTCTTACCAGCATGCAGAATAGTGCCTCATGTATGATACATGCTATTCTGAATTGAATTGTAACCCCCTAAAAGTATGTGTTCAATTCCTGGCCCTTGTACCTGTGGATGTGATCCTGTTTGAAAATAGCATGAGGCCATACCAGAGTCGGGTGGATCCTACAGCTAATCACTTCTGAGTTATAAAAGGAGCAGAATAGACACACACACACAGTGGGAAGACTGATGCCATGCGAGGATCCTCTACAAGCCAAAGAATGCTCACACTTCATGATTCAAATATTCAAGGAACTAAGGAATGCCCAGGGCTACTGCCAAGGAAGGAATCCACATGGCCAAGACCCTGGTTTAGACTTTTAGCCTCCAGAACTGTGAAAAAATAAAGTTCTTCTCTTTAAAGTCATCCACTCATAGTATTCATGTTATAGCAGCACTAGGAAACAAAGACAGCCACCCAGTGCTGAGAATGCCAGCTATAAGAGAGGCTCTTTTTGGTGACTTCTCTCATAGAGCTGCCCATAGGAGGCTGAGAATTATCTCCTAAACCTAGCACAGCCACATTTTGTATTGTTACTTAGAGGACCAAATTCTAAAAAAGACTGAAATAGATCTCTAAGACATTTACGGCAAGCACGAAGTCAGAAACCCACAAGAAAACAGAAGGAGACAGAGAGAATTGAGAGTCCTAAGGAGGGTGTTGTGGATTAATTTAAGTCCCCCAAAAAGATGTGTTCAAGTCCTAACCCCTGGTACCTGTGAATGTAAATTCATTTGAACATAGCATCTTTGCAGATGTAATAGTTCATATGAGGTCATACTGGAGTAGGGTGGGTCCTAAACCAATCTGAATGATGTCTTTATAAAAAGAGAAGACACAGGGAGACACACCCAGGAAAGACAGTCATGTGAAGACAGAGGCAGAGATCGGAGTGATGCTGCCACAAGCCAAGAACACCTGGGGCCCCCAGGAACTAGAGGAGGCAAGGAAGGATTCCTCCCCTGGAGCCTTCTGAGAGAACACGGCCTTGCCCAGACCTTGATTTCAAACTTCTGGTCTCCACAACTGTGAGCAAACACATTTTGTGGTGCTTTGTTACGGCCACTCCAGAACACTTAAGACAGAAGGTGAAGAAGATGGCTGGTCTATGACTGAAAAAGCAAAGAGTTTAGGGTCAGCAGACCAGGTATGGGTCTCAGCTTCACATCCTTCAAGTTGGGAGGCTTTTCTGCTAACTCAATCTGTCTGAGCCTCAGTTTCCTTTCTGTACAATAATGATTCTAAGGACATTATATGCATTATTACTCAGAAGAGTTGCTTACGACACATTGGTTCCTTCCCTCTTTCTTTTAGGTGGGTGGTTAAAGATGAAGGCATCTCCCTGCAGTGTGAGCTTGATCACATCCCTTTCCTAGTTACAACTCTTCAATGTTCCCCATTGTTGTTTGGAAACATTGCAAATTCCTTAGCGTGACATAAAGCACCCTCCTTAATCTGCATCCTGCCCTTCACTTGACCTTGTCTCTTGTCAATCCCAGCCTCAGAATTTGTGGTCCATGTACACTTACCTGGGCTCTCCCCCTTATGTCACATGGTGCTACTCCAATCTATTTCCTCTTCCTGGAAAACACTTACTCCCCTCCCTTGCCAGGCTGAGTCTTGCTCACACTTCATGACTTTACTTAGATATTCTGTCTTCTGAGTACCTTCCATGATCCCCACCACATCCAGCTTCGTGCCCCTCCTTTGTTCTTCAGGGTCCCCGTTTGCCTGCCTCTCCTACATCGTGGATCTTGTCACCCTGCTCTGTGAAGGGTGTTCGTGTTTTTCTGTCCCCAACTCGGTCATGAGCTCCTTGGCGGTAGAGGAGATTTTCTACCTTTGTGTTTCCAGCAGCTAGTCCAGCACAGAGGAACACTCAGCAAATGTTTCCTGGATGAATGAATGAAAAACATAAATAAATGACATGTTATTAGAGAACTTAATTTTACTTCTAAACTTCATAATCCAGCACATAATCTAATTGGACTCCACAACTGGGAGGTCCATGCTCTGAAGGAAAAACACATATATCTTTTTACACTATGACTTCCCCTTTCTTAAGTTCTCAGTTTTGATTCCTCTCTTGGTCAGCTGGAGAAATTGTTCAAGTAATTTCTCATAAGAAGGTAACATAGGTGGTGTAGCTTTTGAGCTCCTATGTATCTGAAAATAATAAAAACTTAAACCTACAAATTTTAGCTTGCCCAGGTGTGAAATTCACCTTCAGTGTACCAATTCTGATCTTATTCCTTCTGTTTCGCAGCTTTCGTTTCTTGTCAGACCTTTCTTTAGTTGCCATTTTTCTGTTTATCTCAACCTGTTCTCATTTCAGCCCATTCTCGCCCTATGTTTCCATGCCAAAAAAACCAAACCAAACCCACTGCGGTAGAGTCAATTCCGACTCATAGCGACCCTATAGGACAGAGTAGAACTGCCCCATAGAGTTTCCAAGAAGTGCCTGGCGGATTTGAACTGCCGACCTCTTGGCTAGCAGCCGTAGCACTTAGCCACTACAGAGAATGTCAGTTTCCTGAAATTTTCTTCTGGCTCCTTCAGTAGATTATTATCAGTGATACCTTCTTCCTCTGAGTCTTCAGAATAATGTTCCCTTTCTGCCTTTTCCCCAGCACTTTTTATTAATCTAACTTAACCCATTACAGTCAAGTTGGTTCTGACTCATAGCCACCCCACAAGACAGCGTAGAACTGCCCCATAGGGTTTCCAAGGAATGACTGGTGAATTTGAACTGCTGACATTTTGGTTAGTAGCCAAGCAAGCTCTTAGCCACTGCACCACCAGGGCTCCCACTATAAAAAAAAAACAACAAACAACTTTTTATTAGGACATTGAAAAAATAATCTGTTTTTATTCATTCTTAGATGAGGCAAGATCTGTCCAGAGCATTCATGGATTGTCCTTGGATGATCCATATGGGTGAGAGTTGAATTACTTGGGCTCCTTTCGCATTTTTAGAAGCCATCCCTGTGAGCGATCCTGGTCTACCAAGGGGATATCTTCCCCTTCCTCTGTCACCTGCTTCTCTGATGCTCTGTGCTGAGGGAGTACTTGAACAATGGCAGTGCCCATCAAGATTCTTTGTGCTTCTGCCACCACTGCTAAGACTTCGCTTCGGGACTACCCACCCAGGATGCAGAGGTCTGTGCCTACAGCACCCCACTGCTTCCTTGCAATTGTTTTCTGGAGTTCCTGAGTCTGCAAGGTTGAAGAAACATGTGGGGGAGGAGAGGAGAGGGGCCAGAGAACATTCCTAATCTCAGAAGGTAGTCTCCTGTAGGAGAGAGATGGAGGTCTACTTTTCTGGTTGGGGTAGACCCGAGATTCTGAATCAGGAGGACGTAGTTGGGGTGTAAACCATTTCCTTTTGGTGGGGGGAGGATTTCTGTTTCAGGAAGCAAAGCCTAAGCAGATCATTTCTAATTCAGCAGTTTTTGTCTTAAAATTAGTGGTGCTACCCAGTTTCTGGCACGAGATCGTCTGTCAGCTTTAGTTGGGATGGTAATTTGAGTTTTCAACGTCTGCCGTGCCTCCAGAGGTATTTTAGGAGAAAGGTGGGAGACCATTCATTGCAGCTGTCAGCCAGCTGCCACTTTAAATCAGGACATTCTGGCTCTTTAAAAATAATTATAAACATTAAAACATTAAGTGTCATTATGTAAAAATGGAAAAACATTAAAAGATAAAAGGAAGAGAAAAATCATATTTCTACTACCCAAAGACAATTGCTGCGGCTATTTTCTTTATAGTTTTTTTTTCCTATTCACTTTTACACAGTTTTAATTATGGATGGGCAAATCTGCTGCAAAAAACCTCTTTAAAGTGTTGAAAAGCAAAGATGTCACTTTGAGGACTAAGGTGTGCCTGACCCAAGCCATGGTATTTTCAGTCTTCTTTTTTTTTTAATACACATGGGAAAGCTGGACAATGAACAAGGAAGACGGAAGGAGAAATTGATGCCTATAAATTATGGTGCTGATGAAGAATATTGAACATACCGGGGACTGCCAGAAGAATGACAAATCTGTCTTGGAAAAAATAAACCCAGAATGCTCCTTAGAAGCGAGGATGGTGAGGCTTCATCCCGTGTACTTCGGACATAGCATCAGGAGGGACCAGTCCCTGGAAAAGGACATCATGCTTGGTAAAACAGAGCCAGGGAAAAAGATGAAGACTCTCAATGAGATCGATTGACGCATTGGCTGCAACAATAGGCTCAAACACAGCACTGACGGTGAGGATGGTACAGGACCGGGCAGTGCTTCGGTCTGTTGTACATAGGTCACTACGAGTTGGAACCAACAACGACGTGATTATGAGGCTTCAAGTCCTGCTTTTTTAAGTCTAATATATCACATGCTTTTGCAACTTACTAAAATATTTTGTAAGGGGTACATAGTATTTCATCAAGTGGCTTTACCACAATTTTCTTAAACATTCCATGACTTCTGTTCATTTAGGCTTTTTATAATTTTTTTGCTTTTATAAATAACACTGATGTAGGATCTTTATCTATAAATCTTTTCACATAGGTCATTTCTTTAGGATGGATTCCTGGAAGTACAATTACAGAATCAAAAAATATGAACATTTTAGAGGCGGGGCCAAGATGGCGGACTAGGTGGACGCTACCGCGGATCCCTCTAGCAACAAAGACTCGGAAAAACAAGAGAATTGATCACATACATAACAATCTGCAAACTCTGAACAACAAACACAGACTTAGAGACGGAGAACGAACAAATATGGGCAGACAGCGATCATTTTCAGAACTAAGAGCCAGCGTACCAGGCAGGTGACCTTTGGAGCCTGGGCTGGGGCAGAGCCCGGGGGGCAGACGGCACAGACAAGGGGCCCAGCCCTACCCCCCCAACCCATCCCAGGAGGGAGTCCAGCTGGTTGGCGAGGGCGGCGTAGCGGCGTAGCCGGTGGGAGAAACACCCGGGAGGCAGTGACTGATCTTGGAGCGGGGAGAGCAGCGTCCCAGCCGGGGAGCCGTCCCCCTGGGATCTTGGCGAGAGCGGGTGGGATGTGAGCGCATTCCCCCGAATAGACCCCGGGGGTAAGCCCAGCTGTTCGTGAGGGCCACGCCCACCCAGTTCACGCAAGCGGTGCGGCGCACCGGAGGGAGAAATCCCCGGGAGGAAGTGACTGATCTTGGAGCGGGGAGAGTAGCGTCCCAGCCAGGGAGCCGTCCTGCCGGGATTCTGGTGGACGGGGGCGGAGCGTGAACGCGGAGATCAGCTCTACATTCTGTGGTGCTACACGCCTAGCTCTCTGATCCCTCCCCCACCCTCCCCAGGCGGCTCCGTTAACATCCGAATACCCTGAGCCAGAAGGAGAATTCAGATAGGGATCTGACTACATTTTTTTTTAGCTGATTACCTGGAAAATCTAGTTTCCCAGTGATGGCTTGGGGACAGCAGTCCATATCAAACCACATAAAGAAACAGACCATGACAGCTTCTCCAACCCCCCAAACAAAAGAATCAAAATCTTTCCCAAATGAAGATACAATCCTGGAATTATCAGATACAGAATATAAAAAACTAATTTACAGAATGCTTAAAGATATCACAAATGAAATTAGGATAAATGCAGAAAAAGCCAAGGAACACACTGATAAAACTGTTGAAAAACTCAAAAAGGTTATTCAAGAACACAGTGGAAAAATTAATAAGTTGCAAGAATCCATAGAGAGACAGCATGTAGAAATCCAAAAGATTAACAATAAAATTACAGAATTAGACAATGCAATAGGAAATCAGAGGAGCAGACTCGAGCAATTAGAATGTAGACTGGGACTTCTGGAGGACCAGGGAATCAACTCCAACATAGCTGAAAAAAATCAGAGAAAAGAATTAAAAAAAATGAAGAAACCCTAAGAATCATGTGGGACTCTGTCAAGAAGGATAACTTGTGAGTGATTAGAGTCCCAGAAGAGGGAGGGGGGACAGAAAACACAGAGAAAATAGTTGAAGAACTCCTGACACAACACTTCCCTGACATCGTGAAAGACGAAAGGATATCTATCCAAGATGCTCATCGAACCCCATTTAAGATTGATACAAAAAGAAAAACACCAAGACATATTATCATCAAACTTGCCAAAACCAAAGACAAACAGAAAATTTTAAAAGCAGCCAGGGAGAAAAGAAAGTTTTCCTTCAAGGGAGAATCAATAAGAATAAGTTCAGACTACTCAGCAGAAAGCATGCAAGGAAGAAGGGAATGGGACGACGTATACAGAGCACTGAAGGAGAAAAACTGCCAACCAAGGATCATATATCTAGCAAAACTCTCTCTGAAATATGAAGGCGAAATTAAGATATTTACAGATAAACACAAGTTTAGAGAATTTCCCAAAACTAAACCAAGACTGCAATAAATGCTTAAGGAGATTGTTTGGCCTGATGACCAATAATATCAGGTACCAGCACAATACAAGGTCACGAAACAGAATGTCCTGATATCAACGCAACTCAAAGAGGGAAAGCACAAAAACAAAGTAAGATTAATTCTAAAAAATAAATAAATAAACAAAATAATACACATAACAGGAAATCATGGAAATTAATAGATAAATGATCACACTAATCAAAAAGAGGGACTAAATATAGAAGGCACTGAACTGCCAGATGGAGAGTGATACAAGGCGATATAGAACGATACAACTTAGGTTTCTACTAAGAAAAATAGGGGTAAATAATAAGGTAACCACAAAAAGGAATATCAATTCCATAACTCAAGAAAAACGTAACGACTCAACAAACATAAAGTTAAACATTATGAAAATGAGGATCTCACAAGCTACTAAGAAAAACGTCTCAGCACAAAAAAGTATGTGGAAAAATGAAAAGGCCAACAACACACATGAAAAGGCATCAAAATGACAGCACTAAAAACTTATTTATCTATAATTACCCTGAATGTAAATGGACTAAATGCACCAATAAAGAGACAGAGAGTCACGGACTGGATAAAGAAACACGATCCATCTATATGCTGCCTACAAGAGACACACCTTAGACTTAGAGACACAAACAAACTAAAACTCAAAGGATGGAAAAAAATATATCAAGCAAATAATAAGCAAAAAAGAAAAGGAGTAGCAATATTAATTTCTGACAAAATAGACTTTAGACTTAAATCCACCACAAAGGATAAAGAAGGACACTATATAATGATAAAAGGGACAATTGATCAGGAAGACATAACCATATTAAATATTTACGCACCCAATGACAGGGCTGCAAGATACATAAATCAAATTTTAACAGAATTGAAAAGCGAGATAGACACCTCCACATTTATAGTAGAGGACTTCAACACACCACTTTCGGAGAAGGACAGGACATCCAGTAAGAAGCTCAATAGAGACACGGAAGACCTACTTACAACAATCAACCAACTTGACCTCATAGACTTATACAGAACTCTCCACCCAACTGCTTCAAAATATACTTTTTTTTCTAGTGCACATGGAACATTCTCTATAATAGACCACATATTAGGTCACAAAACAAATCTTGGTAGAATCCAAAACATCGAAATATTACAAAGCTTCTTCTCAGACCACAAGGCAATGAAGCTAGAAATCAATAACAGAAAAACTAGGGAAAAGAAATCAAATACTTGGAAAATGAACAATACCCTCCTGAAAAAAGACTGGGTTATAGAAGACATCAAGGAGGGAATAAGGAAATTCTTAGAAAGCAACGAGAATGAAAATACTTCCTATCAAAACCTCTGGGACACAGCAAAAGCAGTGCTCAGAGGCCAATTTATATCGATAAATGCACACATACAAAAAGAAGAAAGAGCCAAAATCAGAGAACTGTCCCGACAACTTGAACAAATAGAAAGTGAGCAACAAAAGAACCCATCAGGCACCAGAAGAAAACAAATAATAAAAATTAGAGCTGAACTAAATGAATTAGAGAACAGAAAAACAATTGAAAAAATTAACAAAGCCAAAAGCTGGTTTTTTGAAAAAATTGATAAACCATTGGCCAGACTGACTAAAGAAAAACAGGAAAGGAAACAAATAACCCGAATAAGAAACGAGAAGGATCACATCACAACAGAGCCAAATGAAATTAAAAGAATCATTTCAGACTACTACGTAAAATTGTACTCTAACAAATTTGAAAACCTAGAAGAAATGGATAAACTCTTGGAAAAATACTACCTACCTAAACTAACACATTCAGAAGTAGAACAACTAAATAGACCCATAACAAAAAAAGAGATTGAAACGGTAATCAAAAAACTTCCAACAAAAAAAAGTCCTGGCCTGGACGGCTTCACTCCAGAGTTCTA
The DNA here is from genome assembly GCF_030014295.1 of Loxodonta africana. Lineage (NCBI taxonomy): Eukaryota > Metazoa > Chordata > Mammalia > Proboscidea > Elephantidae > Loxodonta > Loxodonta africana. Next base: position 108,783,376 of record NC_087351.1, read on the forward strand.
CCAAACCTTCAGAGAAGACTTAACACCACTACTAATGAAGGTATTTCAAAGCATAGAACAAGACGGAATACTACCCAACTCATTCTATGAAGCTACCATCTCCCTGATACCAAAACTAGGTAAGACATTACAAAAAAAGAAAATTTTAGACCTATATCCCTCATGAACATAGATGCAAAAATCCTCAACAAAATTCTAGCCAATAGAATCCAACAACACATCAAAAAAATAATTCACCCTGACCAAGTGGGATTTATACCAGGTATGCAAGGCTGGTTTAATATCAGAAAAACCATTAATGTAATCCATCACATAAATAAAACAAAAGATAAAAACCACATGATCTTATCAATAGATGCAGAAAAGGCATTTGACAAAGTTCAACACCCATTTATGATAAAAACTCTTACCAAAATAGGAATTGAAGGAAAATTCCTCAACATAATAAAGGGCATCTATGCAAAGCCAACAGCCAATATCACTCTAAATGGAGAGAACCTGAAAGCATTTCCCCTGAGAACGGGAACCAGACAAGGATGCCCTTTATCACCACTCTTATTCAACATCGTACTTGAAGTCCTAGCCAGGGCAATTAGGCTAGACAAAGAAATAAAGGGTATCCGGATTGGCAAGGAGGAAATAAAGCTATCACTATTTGCAGATGACATGATTGTATACATGGAAAACCCTAAGGAATCCTGCAGAAAACTACTGAAACTAACAGAAGAGTTTGGAAGGTCTCAGGTTATAAAATAAACATACAAAAATCACTTGGATTCCTCTACATCAACAAAAAGAACACCGAAGAGGAAATAACCACATCAATATCATTCACAGTAGCCCCCAAGAAGATAAAATACTTAGGAATAAATCTTACCAAGGATGTAAAAGACCTATACAAAGAAAACTATAAAACTCTGCTACAAGAAATTCAAAAGGACATACTTAAGTGGAAGAACATACCCTGCTCATGGATAGGAAGACTTAACATAGTAAAAATGTCAATTCTACCAAAAGCCATCTATACATATAATGCACTTCCAATCCAAATACCAATGTCATATTTTAAGGGGACAGAGAAACAAATCACTAATTTCATATGGAAGGGAAAGAAGCCCCGGATAAGCAAAGCATTACTGAAAAAGAAGAAGAAAGTGGAAGGCCTCACTCTACCTGATTTCAGAACCTATTATGTAGCTACAGTAGTCAAAACAGCCTGGTACTGGTACAACAACAGACACATAGACCAATGGAACAGAATTGAGAACCCAGATATAAATCCATCCATGTATGAGCAGCTGATATTTGACAAAGGACCAGTGTCAGTAAATTGGGGAAAAGATAGTCTTTTTAACAAATGGTGCTGGCATAACTGGATATTCATTTACAAAAGAATGAAACAGGACCCATACCTCACACCATGCACAAAAACTAACTCCAAGTGGATCAAAGACCTAAACATAAAGACTAAAACAATAAAGATCATGGAAGAAAAAATAGGGACAACCCTAGGAGCCCTAATACAAGGTATAAACAGAATACAAAACATTACCAAAAATGATGAAGAGAAACCAGATAACTGGGAGCTCCTAAAAATCAAACACCTATGCTCATCTAAAGACTTCACCAAAAGAGTAAAAAGACCACCTACAGACCGGGAAAGAATTTTCAGCTATGACATCTCAGACCAGCGCCTGATCTCTAAAATCTACATGATTCTGTCAAAACTCAACCACAAAAAGACAAACAACCCAATCAAGAAGTGGGCAAAGGATATGAACACACATTTCACTAAAGAAGATATTCAGGCAGCCAACAGATACATGAGAAAATGCTCCCGATCATTAGCCATTAGAGAAATGCAAATTAAAACTACGATGAGATTCAATCTCACACCAACTAGACTGGCATTAATCCAAAAAACACAAAATAATAAATGTTGGAGAGGCTGCGGAGAGATTGGAACTCTCATACACTGCTGGTGGGATTGTAAAATGGTACAACCACTTTGGAAATCCATCTGGCATTATCTTAAACAGTTAGAAATAGAACTACCATACAACCCAGAAATCCCACTCTTCGGAATATACCCTAGAGATACAAGAGCCTTCACACAAACAGACATATGCACACCCATGTTTATTGCAGCTCTGTTTACAATAGCAAAAAGCTGGAAGCAACCAAGATGTCCGTCAACGGATGAATGGGTAAATAAATTGTGGTATATTCACACAATGGAATACTACGCATCGATAAAGAACGGTGACGAATCTCTGAAACATTTCATAACATGGAGGAATCTGGAAGACATTATGCTGAGCGAAATGAGTCAGTTGCAAAAGGACAAATATTGTATAAGACCACTATTATAAGATCTTGAGAAATAGAAAAAACGGAGAAGAACACATACTTTTGTGGTTACAAAGAGGGGAGGGAGGGAGGGAGGGAGAGGGTTTTTTATTGATCAATCAGTAGATGAGAACTGCTTTGGGTGAAGGGAAAGACAACACACAATACAAGGAAGGTCAGCCTAATTGGACTGGACTAAAACAAAGAGGTTTCCGGGATAAAATGAAAGTTTCAGAGGTCAGCGGAGCAGGGGCTGGGGTCTGGGGAACATGGTTTGAGGAGACTTCTAAGTCAACGGGCAAAATAATTCTATTATGAAAACATTCTGCATCCCACTTTGAATTGTGGCGCCTGGGGTCCTAAATGCCAACAAGCGGCCATGTAAGATACATCAGTTGGTCTCAACCCACCTGGAGCAAAGGCAAAGGAAGAACACCAAGGCCACACGACAACTAAGAACCCAAGAGACAGAAAGGGCCACATGAACCAGAGACCTACATTATCCTGAGACCAGAAGAACTAGTTGGTGCCCGGCCACAATCTATGTCTGTCCTGTCAGGGAGCACAACAGACAACTCCTGAGGGAGCAGGAGGCCAATGGGATACAGACCCCAAATTCTCATTAAAAGACCATACCTAATGATATGAATGCGACTAGAGGAATCCCAGAGACAATGCTCCCCAGAACTTCTGATGGCACAGGACAGGAACCATCCCCGAAGACAAATCATCAGGCATGAAAAGGACTGGTTAGTGGAGGGGAGAGAGATGCTGATGAAGAGTGAGCTAATTAAATCAGGTGGACACTGGAGAGTGTGTTGGCAACTCTTGACTGGAGGGGGGATGGGAAGATAGAGAGAGAGGGAAGATGGCAAAATTGGCATGAAACGAGAGACTGAAAGGGCTGACTCAATAGGGGGAGAGCAAGTGGGAGTAGGGAGTAAGATGTATGTAAACCTACATGTGACAGACTGATTGGAATGGTAAATGTTCACTTGAAGCTTAATAAAAATTAATTAAAAAAATATGAACATTTTAAGGCTCATGATGTATATCTCCAAGTTGCTTTCTGAAGGACATGTCGCAGTGTTCACCTCAGCAGAAGACGTGAGTGCCTCCTAGTTGTTTTTAGACATGTGCTGGTGCGAGGCTGCTCTAAAAGTGGTGGCTTCGCAACAGACCAGAAACCCTGGTGGCACAGTGGTTAAGTGCTACAGCTGCCAACCAAAGGCTCGGCAGTTCGGGCAGCTCTACCCTGTCCTATGGGGTCACTATGAGATGGAATCGACTCGACAGCAGTGGGTTCACAACAGACCAGTCTAATGAGATCCAGAAGATTCCTATTTTCTGCCAATGTCTAGAAACAATCCAGATAAAGACAAGGGTTGTGAGACTGAGCTTTTCGTAAAACAGATAAATGGTCTCTTTGGCACAGGTTATCACCCCCAAAGGAAGCCTCCAACGTGTAACATGTCCATTGCTGTTAAGGCTGCTGGAAGCATCATAGCTGACCTTTCTGGAGAAGCCACAGGGAAATTTTGATGGCGGGAAGGGAGAACATCAATTTCGTTTGAGACCACCCAATTCACTAACCATCCAGGGTGGAATCTTGCTTTCACACCAATCTATAGAACACTTGATTCTACAATGGTCTTTATAAATACCTAGTATCAACCTGTGGTGTCAGTGCGGTGCTGACCTGGCTCTGGGCAGTTCTCCTGAACAACAGGTCCAGGGTCCTAGGTAGTCATGAGGAACTCCAGGGCTAGGAGCCCAGATAGTCTTGGGAGGAGGCATCGGAAAAGAAGGGGAAGGCTGGCTAGTGAAAAAGGAAGACTGGAGAAGAATCGATGCATTCAAATTGAGTCCCACCCTGAAATGTAGTTTCCTGAAATGTATTCTCCTTTGTCTAGATTGCATTTGTCAACAAAAATTCGTGCTTTGGTGGAAAGCAATGCATTGTCTATAGGATATTCTTCCAGGTTATCTGGTCCTGATCCTGTGGGAGCTATTTTACAATTCCTTAATTATAGATACAAAAACAAACAAACGTTGCCACCCAGCAAATTTAGATTCATAGCGATGCTATAGGACGGAGTAGAACTGCCTCATAGGGTTTCCAAGGCTGTAGTCTTCACGGAAGCAGACTGCCATATCTCGTACCTTTCTCCCTCAGAGCGGCTGGTGGGTTTGAAGCACTGACCTTTCAGTTAGCAGCAGAGCACTTTAAGCACTGCGCCACCAGGACTCCTTTAACTGTAGATAACTGGTTGCGATGCCAGATAATTCTCGACTACACGCATGCAAACGTGAAGGAACAACTCTCCCTTCCTGCAAAAATCCCAGTTTACCTTCATTTGTGCATCTGTTTCAAAATTCCTGGTCTATAAATGTGTCTGTCCTTCCGATTCTCCTTTGAGCTGGCTGTAACACCTCCCCAGTTTCCTTGTTTAATGAGTTAAATAAAATCTTTGCTGTTGTTAGGTTGTCGTTTCAACTCATAAGGGCCTTATGTACAACAAAACAAATCACTGCCCGGTCTTTTGCCATCCTCACAATCGTCACTATGCTTGAGCCCAGTGTTGCAGTCACTGTGTCAATCCATCTCAAGGGTCTTCCTCTTTCTCACTGACCTTCTGCCTTACCAAGTATGATGTCCTTCTCCAGAGACTAGCCCCTCATGATAATTCGTCCGATGTGTGTGAGACAAAGTCTGGCCATCCTTGCTTTCAAGGAGCATTCTGGCTGCACTTCTTCCAAGACAAACTTGTTCATTCTTCCGGCAGTCCGTCGTATATTCAGCATTCTTTGTCAGCATGATAACTCACAGACATTAATTCTTCTTCTGGCTTCCTTATTCATTATCCAGCTTTCACATGCATATGACGCAATTGAAGACATCGTGACTTGGGTCAGGTGCCCCTTATTCCTCCAAGTGACATCTTTGTTTTTCAATACTTGAAAGAGGTCATTTGCAGCAGATTTGCCCAATTCAATATGCTGTTTGATTTCTCCACGGCTGCCTCCATGGATGTTGGTTGCAGATCCAAGTAAAATGGAATTCTTGATGTTAAATGGATTGAATTGTGTCCCCGCAAAAAGTGCGTCAACTTGGCTAGTCCATGATTTCCAGTATCGTGTGACTGATTGTCCACCATTTCGTCATCTGATGTGATTTTCCTTTATGTTGTAAATCCTACCTCTGTGTTAATGAGGGGAAGCCCTGGTGGCGGTGGCGTAGTGGTTAAGTGCTACGGCTGCTAACGAAGAGGTCGGCAGTTCGAATCTGCCCGGAGCTTTTTGGAAACTCTATCAGGCAGTTCTATTCTGTCCTATAGGGTCCCTATGAGTCGGAATCGGCTCCACGGCAGTGGGTTTGGTTTTTATGTTGATGAGGTGGAATTAGTGGCAGTTATATTAACGAGGCAGGACTCAATCTATAAGGTTAGGCTGTGTCTTAAATCAGTCTCTTTTGAGATACAAAAGAGAGAAGCAAGCAGAGAGACAAGGGGACCTCATACCACCAAGAAAACAGTGCTGGGAGCAGAGCGCGTCCTTTGGACCTGGGGTTCCTGCGATGAGAAGCTCCTAGTCCAGTGGAAGATTGATGACAAGGACCGTCCTCCAGAGCCAACAGAGAAAGAAAGCCTTCCCCTGGAGCTGGCACCCTGAGGTTGGACTTCTAGCCCCCTAAACTGCAAAAGAATATATTTTTCTTTGTTAAAACCACCCACTTGTGGTATTTCTATTACAGCAGCACTAGATGACTGAGACACTCGAGAACTTCAGCCTTTTCTTTGTTTATCACGATGTTGCTTATTGGTCCAGTGCTGAGGATTTTTGTTTTCTTTCTTTGTTTTTCAAATCTTTGACATGTGTTTATTTTTATATCGTTATGCTTTTGTTGTTAGCTGCCCTCAAGTTGGCCCCCAACGCATGGCGACCTCATGTACAACGGAATTGAACAGTTGTGCTCCGCTGGGTTTTCATTGGCTGATTTTTGGAAGTAGATCACCAGGCCTTCCTTAGTAGTCTGTTTTAGCCTAGAAGCTTCGCTGAAACCTGCTCAGCATCATAGCAACACGTAAGCCGGCACCGACAGACAGATGGTGGCTGTGCTTGAAGTACATTGGCCAGGAATTGAACCCAGGTCTCCCAAACACAAGGCTAGAATTCTACCACCGAACCACCACTGGCCCCTTTGTATCTGTACAGAGTCATGATTTTAACTTTTTTTGAAAATTATATTTTAACACATGTTTTTCCCTTACTTTTCTGAAGCATGTCTTCTAGTAGCTTCCAAGAAAGGGTGCACAGAAGGAACTTTTTTTTTTAAATCCTTGCTTACTTGAAAATGTCTTTATTTTACCCACATCTTTGATCACTAGCTTAACTGGACATTGACTTCTAGGATGAAAAATATTTTCCCTCAGGATTTTGAGGGCGTTGCTGCCTCGTCTTCTAGTACCCAGCGTTGCTGTTGATACTTCTGACGGCACTGTATCTCCAATATATTTTTTAATGCGACCAGTTTTTTCTCACCGGAAGTTACAAGTGAAGTGCTTAGAACAGTGTCTGGAATTTGATAAATGGCGAATAGGTCTTAGCTATTATTAATATTTAATTCTCTTTATCTCTGATGCTTTTTAATTTTGCACTGATGTGCCCCACTGTGGGTCTCTTTTTATTCACTCTCTTGGGAACTCTTTGGCTCTGGGGAAATTCCTTCATTATTAATTTGATAATTTCCTTCCCTCTGTTCAGGTCCTCTGTGGTGTACAGCTCCAGGGCAAGTGGTCACACTGTTGCCTCTGTGAGTGGCGCCCCCTGAAGTTGTGCCATGTATTAGCTGAGCCTCTGTTTTCTCTGTTCTCCCTTTCTGGAACACATTCTAGTTAGATGTTGGAGCTACTGGCTCAGTCTTCTAATTTTTTAATCTCTTTTCTCTTATTTTCCATTCTTTTACCTTTTCATCCTACTTCCCTCAACTCTTGGTTAAGGAATTTTTTATTCTGGTTATCCCTTATAAAGGATTCAGTGGTATAATTCTTTCTTGTCACATGGGAGACCTGGGTTCGATTCCTGGCTAAGGCACCTCATGCATAGCAACTGTCACTGGAGGCTTGTGTGTTGTTTTGATGCCAAAAAGGTTTCAGCGGAGCTTCCAGACTAAGACAGACTAGGAAGAAAGGCCTGGCAATCTGCTTCTGAAAATCAGCCAAGGAAAACTCTATGGATCACACTGGTTCGATCGGCAACCATTCATGGGGCAGTGTTTCATTCCATTGCGTGTGGGGTTGCTGTGAGTCAGGGGCTGACTTGACGGCAGCTAGTAACAACAACACGCTGCTTTATGAGTGAGCCTGAGTGCTCGTGTTTTCTAGTCTTTCTGACAATATTGATTTGGATTTTTGATATATTTTTTTCTCTTTGACTTTATTTTTACCATGCTCTTGTTCTTTCTCCTAGTTAATTTTGTTTCTCTCTTTCCTGTAGGAGATTTTCTTCAGCCTCCTCTGGGCCAGTGTTTCTTTTTAAGAGCTTACACTGTGTGTATGGGTGGGGTTGTCACTTGGCAAGATTCACTGGAGGATAATTGGATGGGGAGTGAACTTCTTAGTGGGGGATCCCCAAATGCCAGTGGGCAGTGGTCTCCTTTCTGGAACATTCCATTTTTCTGGAGGTGAATTTTCCCATCTTCTGTCCTGTAGGTGGGGAGGGGGCTCGTGGACCTGCCTACTGCACAGGGAGCCAAGGTCCCCACCTTTCAGGCTGTAAAGTGTCATGTAACATCCCCGCCTTTTCAGCTGGGAGTGCACACCTTCCTCCCATACACCTAGGTCCTAAGACTGCACAGGCGTGATTTCTCCACAGGATCACGTGGGAGCCTCTAGAGACAGGGCGGGAAGAGAGGTGTGCTATAGGTGAGCAGGTAGGGAAGGTGTCTAGAGGTTCCAAAGGTAACTTTATACCGACGTGCAACTAATACCCATGCTTTCAACACCCAGAACCTCTGAGGGAACCTGTGGGGGGATAAACTCTGCTCTTGGTGAGCCCCCCACCCCTTACCACACAAGTTCCTCACTCTTCTACATCCTCTCCCCAAAGCGTGGATCTTCTGTCCGACATTACCTGCGCTCCCGTTCTCTTGATCTCTATCGGTTACCCTGTCAGAGTAGAACTGTGCTCCATGGGTTTTCAATGGCAGATTTTTTGGAAGTGGATAACCAGGTCTTTCTTCCGAGGCACCTCTGGGTGGACTCAAACCTCCAACTTTCCAGTTAACAGCTGAGCGTGACAACTGTTTGCACTACCAGAGACTCTTATTTTTCCCCCTTACTGTCATCTCAGTGACGTTGAAGGGGCAGAAAACCCAAACCCACTGCCACTGAGCTGATTCCAACTCACAGCCACCCTATAGGACAGAGTAGAGCTGCCCCCATAGGGTTTCCAAGGCTGTAATCTTTCCGGAAGCAGATGGCCACATCTTTCTCCCAAGGAGCGGCTGGTGAGTGTGAACCGTCGACCTTTTGGTTAGCAGGCGAAATCTTTAATTAACCACTGCGCCACAAATGTGGGTAGTTATTACACCACGTTTGGCCAGAAGTCAGCCCCATTTGTGGGACACTAGGGGGCAGAGCTGAAAAGCTGAGACAACTGTTTAGACATGGGCATGCGGGACAAGGAGGAGGGACGGTGGATGCTAGGCTCCAGGTTGCATGGCGTGAGGCTCTAGAGGCCCGTGAATGGTGATGGAACTGGGGAGAGGGGGTAATGAGGGGTGAGCAGTGGACGGTAGTAGATTGCATGTATTTTAATGGTGCGTGAAAAAAAGGGAGATGGGGGAAGGAGGAAGTTGGGAGGGCGTGGCCCCTGTTTTAATGCAGAGCAAGAGGAAGCCAATGTCTCTGATGTCTCAGGCTGTGAGGGACAAGTGGGCACAGAACACAAGGAGGAGGCTGGCCAGGAGAAGGGGCGCTGAGGTGGGATCCTCCTGAGTTGGCAAGTAGTGAGTACATGGCAGGGGGCTGGGAAGCACTGTCAGTCAGCGAATGCCTCAATCCAGCCGGGCCACAGGTGTGAGAAATCGCTGCAGTAGCATTTTTTGGCTTCTCTGAATGGCCGTCATGGGTGCCCGTGTGCACGAGTGCACACACAAACGCATGCAAACGTGCACACACTGTGATGTGCACCTTTCCTTCAGAGCCAGCTCTGAGCAAGTCCTTCTTCATCATGTGTCATTGATTGAATTATGTCCCCCCAAAAATGTGTGTATCAACTTGGTTAGGCCATGATTCCCAGTATTCTGCGGTTGTCCCCCATTTTATGACTGAAATTTTATGTTAAAGAGGATTAGAGTTGGATTGTAATACCCTTTCCAGGTCATATCCCTGATCCCATGTAAAGGCGGTTTCCCTGGGGTATGCTTTGCACCACCTGTAATCTCTCAATAGATAAAAGGAAAGGGAGGGAAGCAGAGAGTTAGGAACCTCATACCACCAAGAAAGCAGCGCCGGGAGCAGAACGCGTCCTTTGGACTTGAGATTCCTGCACTGAGATGCTCCCAGACCAAGGGAAGACTGACAACAAGGACCTTCCTCCAGAGCCAGCAGAGAAAGAAAGCCTTCCCCTGGAGCCAATGGTCTGAATTTGGACTTCTAGCCTACTGGACTGTGAGAGAATAAACTTCTCTGTGTTAAAGCCATCCACTTGTGGTATTTCTGTTATAGCAGCACTAGGTGACTAAGACTCATGTGAGAAGGAGCGTCTCCTTTGGAGTGGTGTAATGGAACTTGGCACTTTTTGATAAAAATAGAAAGCATTGAAGGCTGCCCAGGCTGTCTTGTGGGCAAGCTCGCAGCCTCTCCTTCCCTCAGCTTTCCATGTTGCTAACTTTTAGTGCCAAAGACAGCTACGCCGCTCCAGGCCTCAATTCTACTAGATAGGCATTTCTCGGCCCAACTCCCACCATCACAGGTGGGAGAAGGCTCTTTCTCCCAGCCCCTTGGCCTGTCCTCTCTCCCATCATGCAGCCTCTAGCCAGCAGATGTGCTCCTGGTCTAGAAGGATCCATCGTGGCCCTGATCTTGGCTGGCCAGCCTGGGTCCCTTGTGGGCACTGGGTGGATATATAGCAGTACCTAGTGGACCACCAACACCGCCCCCTCTTCCTCCTGGTTCTGGACTTCATTGCTTCTCAACTACATAGAGAACAAGGAACAGCTCTCTCTGGAGGTGGGAGTCACCTTCCAGCCAGGGAGGGCCCTGCTGGAAGAGTTTTAGACAGGTTAGGGAGGTGGGAGGAGGTAGACTGTGCCTCCAAGGGCCTAAACCCTATCCAGCCAAACAGATGTTATGCAGTGCATGACTGTGTTGACTTTGAGGTTACAAATAAATTTTAGCAAGTAGGCAAATTTGCAGATACAAAATCCATGAATAATGAGGATCAGTTGCCTAAAGAAAGCAGCAATCACCCAGAGTTCCAACACCCAAAGAAAACCTTCACTTATGTTTTGCACTATTTTTTTTTTTTTTTGCTTCTTTTCATCCCGAATCTCCTCCTCTTTTTAAACACAGTTGAGCTCATCTACGTATCTTTCTAAAATCCTTGTTCTATTTATAGTGTATTATATCCAAAGCTTTTCTCTGTGGCATGAAAGCACTTTGTGACATCATTTTTCATGCTGACACAATATCCTCTCATATGGATGTATTATAAATTGCTTAACGATCCCACATCTAATGCCTTCCATTTTGCCCAACTCTTTCCTGGAATTTCCTGAAGGCAAATGTGGAAAATGAAAGCAATACCTTGGTTTAGCCTGGCCTCTAACCCAGAAAGACCCCTGAACCCTAACCAGCTGTGCAGTTCAATAAATTACTTAATATGGCCCTTCTAGCCATAGTCTTTGTAACTCCCACCAAATGACTGGGTGGGACTATGCAAATGTGGTGCTTGTGGCCCACCAAGGGGATTGGATAGCTTGCTAATAATGTAAATAAAATGCATGGCACCCTTGTGGAGATGGGACCATGCAAATAATGTGTATGGAAACTTAACGAGGGAATTGGTCAGTTTTGCCATCCCATTAGGCTTAAAAGACAGCCAATCCTAGAGCACAGGGAAACCTGATTACTGCCAAGAACAACAGACAGGAGTGGAGGGACTTCTTTGGACCCAGGATCCCTGTGCTGAAACCCTCCTAGACCCAAGAGACATGGAGAGAGAGAGAGCTGTAACATCAGAGATGGCAAAGAAACAGTGGCAGCAGATACAGCAGAACCAGGAGACAGTGTGGTTTGCTTCCCTGCCCACAGAGCAAGAGAGCTGAGTGCCTTAGCAGGCTTCCTGGCAGGGGTGGCATGCCTCCAGGCATTTATTGATGGAGCTACAAAGCTTTGTAACACTTGCCAGAGCTGGTCAGAGTCGGGCCAAAGGGCCCAGGGCCAGAGTGAGGACTGCCTGCCAGCATGGCTGAGAAGAGGCTGTCCTGATGGAAGAACCGTATCCTGAGTAGTTCCTGATCCTGAACTGTAACCTGTTAGTTACCTAATAAACCAAGTAACTGTCAGCATGGTCTGTGAGTGCTGTGTGGCCACTGCAACAAATTATTGAACTCAGCAGAGAAGAGAGAGTGCTGAGGGAGGGACAGATGGTATCAGAATTGGTAAAAAGGTTGGAGGGTGGAGGCACGTCTGACCTCAGCTTTATATCAATAAGCCTTGGCCTGGCGTTGCTGATAACGACCCTTCCTCTTGTGAAGTTAGAGGAGGTCGGACACTCGTGCCACGTCATTTTTATAAGCTGTATTAGTTTCTGGTGGCTGCTGTAACAAATTATCATGAAAAGGTGCCTTAAAGCGACACACATTTATTATCTTAGCATTGTGGAGGGCAGAAGTACATAATGGGCTTCGCGGGTTGAAGCCAAGGTATTGGTAGGTCTGAGCTCCCTCTGGAGACTCAGGGGAGAATCTGCTTCCTTGCCTTTTCCAGGTCCTAGAGCTGCATCTCTTACGTTCCATGGCTCATGGCCCCTTCCTCCGTCTTCAAGGCCAGCAGTGTAGTGTTTTCAAATCTCTGCTGGCTCCATCTTCACATTGCCTTCTCTTCTTCTGTCATTACTTCTCCCTCTTAAAAGGAAGTTTGTGGTTGTATTCAGGGCCCCTGAGCCTTAGTTTTCCATCCGCAAAATGGGCTTGATGGGGTAGATGTGTCTATACTTCTTCCATCATGGATGAGCTGTGAGTTCACTCAATTTGATTTCTTTCCTTGTGTGTGTTTTGAGCAACCTCCTTGTTCCAGAAACTGTCCTCAGCCAGAGCTAGGTAAGAGAATTCCTTGCTAATCAAAGTGTGATCCCCCAAGTTGTTAGCATTTGCCACACCTGGGAGCATGTTAGGAACTCAGGGTCTCAGGCTCCACCCCAGACCTACTGTGTCAGAATCTGCATTTTTGAGGTTATTTCCATGTACATTACAGTGTGGGAAACACTTCTGTGATGTCGTTGTTAGGGACCATTGAGTCGGTTCCAATGCATAGTGACCCTATGTACAACAGAACGAAACAGTGCCAGGTCCTACACCTTCCTCACAATCCCTGTTATGCTTGAGCCCATTGTTGCAGCCACTGTGTCAGTCTATCTCCTTGAGCGTTTTCCTCTTTTTCACTGACCCTCTACTTTACCAAGCATGATGTTGTTCTCCAGGGACTGATCCCTCCTGATAACGTGTCCAAAGTATGTGAGACGTAGTCTCACCCTCCTTGCTTCCTGAAGCCTTGTTTTTCGCTAACGTCTTCAGTACAGTTTGGACTTCTTCCTTCAGTACCATCGATTCTTGATCATATGTTACTTCCTGAAACGGTTGAATATTGACCAATTCCTTTTTGTAGAGTGACTCTATGTATTCCTTCCATCATCTGTTGATGCTTCCCGTGTCATTTAGTATTTTCTCTGTAGAATTCTACAATATTGCAACTAGAGGCTTGAATTTTTTCTTCAGTTCTTTCAGCTTGAGAAATGCTGAGTGTGTTGTTCCCTTTTGGTTTTCTAACTCCAGGTCTTTGCACACGTTGTTATAACACTTCTCCAGAAGATCACAAATATTCAAGACTCCAAAGAATGAAGTTATAATAGAGAGATAATACTTGGGGGAGGAATATTTTTAGGAAAGAGCCACTTCCCTGGAGGCTTCTCAGATCACACCATTATGGTGATTAGAGACTCAGCAAACATAAGCTAGCTTTGCTTATGTGAAATAAATTGCTAGACATTGATTAATGATGCATCCACTGTTGTTTGGTAGGGGAAAATGTGAATCCATTATCTGCACTCTTTACTACTTTTATTTTAGACCTAAAAAATCCTGAAGTAGAGAGGAAAGCAGGCATTTTTTGGCATCAAATTTTGTGGTTTTTCATCCCTGTTTCAAGCAAGGCTGTTACCAGCCAGATCCAGAGATTTGCCCTCCGGGAAAGAAACGAGGTTAGCTCAGGTGAGCTGATGTGGTGCTTTGCTCTAGGGAACTCCTGCTGGCTCCTGGAGGTCTCTGCTTTCCTTCTGAAGTGGGTGTGAAGTATTCCTTTCTAGTCTGCTCTGGACTCTTGTCCAGTTGGTAGCAGGCTCACTGACCTCTAGCTGGTGAAGTCCATACTTCATCTCAGAGATTATCTAGACCAACTTACCAGGGTGCTAGAAGGATAACTGTCTTACCTGAGATCAAGCTTGTAAATCCAAACTCTGTTCTGTGGCTCTCAAGGAGCTCCACTATCTGATCCTCCTCTCTCACCATTTCCTTCCCTTTATGTATTAGTTTTCTGATGGCTGCAAAATAAATTGCCACAAATTTAGCTGCTTAGAGCAATACACATTTATTAGCTCACGGTTTCTAGGCACAGCTTACCTAGGTTTTCTACTCAGGCTCTCACAGGGCTGCAATCAAAATGCTAGCCAGGACTGCGGTCTCATCTGAACACTCAACTGGAGAAGGATCTGCTTCCGAACTTATGTGGCTGTTAGCAGAATTCATGTCCTTGTGGTTGTAGGACTGAGTGTCTCATCTCCTGGCTAGTTGTCAGCTGGAGGCTGCCTCAGATCCAAGTGGCTTCCCAATGGACTGCTTACTTCCTCAAAGATGGCAAAGGAATGAGGGACTCAGGAAGATTGGCACTAGAATTTTGCGTACCATCATCACATAATCACATATAGCCCATATATCCTGTCAACTTTGTCCTGTATTCTGCTGGGTCGAATCAAGACACAGGTCACCCATCATACTCAAGGGGAGGGGAATAAGCAAGCGTGTGAACACCAGGAGGCAGGGATCATTGGGAGCCATTTTAGAAGCTGCCTACCACACTTCAGCCACATCGAGTTCCTGGCAACAACCTGAACCTGCAAAGCACCTCTTGCCATTTTGCCTTTTCACATACTGTTCCCTCTGCCTGGAATTACCTCTCCTCCCTTGCCTGCCTCATCCTAAGGTCTCTACCCAGATATTATTTCCTTTGGACTCTTGCTAGCAGCACCCAAGTCTGGATTGGTTTCTTCTTCTAGCATAACACCTGTCGCCCTGGATTGTAATTGTCTGTTTACTTGTCAATCCCCCCTCCCCCTTCAAGACCTGGTGTGTAATGTAGAATCTACATAGGATGTGGCACATTGTAGATGCTCAAGAAACAGTTATCGAATGACTGAATGAATAAATGGAATAATGAGGCCCGGCTTGGGACACAGGACCCTGTCCAGGGCTGTCTGCTGGCTCCTCTCTACTTGGAGCCCTCTCTCATCTCAGGAACCAGGCCAGTGCCAAGTCTGACTTCACCTGACTTTGAAATAACTTTCCCCCTGCACTTCTCAGGTTCACTTTCCTGGAACCACTCTCACCTTTCTTCCCCTTCCTCCCCCAGTGCCTTGTAACTTCCTAGCCCTGCCAAAACCTGGGAGCTCATCATTAAGCCAGGAGCTGCCTTATATTATCCCAGAAACCACAGATAGAAAATATTAGCTTCTACCTTAACTGAGGACTGACATAGTAAAGACTCCTTGAGATGTTAGCTGTCAAGGAGAGGAGTAAAAGGTTTCCATCTGCATGAGTAATTGTTTCCTGTGTTACCCAGAGAGACAACGGGTTTATATCCAGCACACTCACACCAGGCCAGGAGCAGATGCCCTTGCTCAGTCTCCTCAGGTATTAGGTTTTTTTTTTTTTCCCCTCTCCTTCTTGCAGCTGGTCAGATCAGAAGGTCCAGATTAATGGGGAGTCAGGGAGGGGGCCCTAGGATGTCCAGACTGGGCAGAATGGCCAGGAAAGGGCTTGGGCCAAGGTAGAAGCTGGGCCCAGTGTCTTGGGAGGACTCTAGAAAGGCCAGCAAACCTTGTACTGGTCAGGCAAAGGGCCACCTGCCCTTCCTCTCTTTTGTTCATATCCCACCATTCAATTCACCATCCAGTCCTATCAGGTTTACCTCTAAAATATAGCCCAACTCCAGCCCCTTCTCAACGCCTCCATCTCCACTGTTCTAGTCCAGACTACCTCGTCCCTCTCCCAGACTTTTCCAACAGCCCCCATGTGGTCTTCCGGCTTCTGCTGTCAAACCCTACATACAGTTCATGCTCTACACAGCAACCAGACAAATCTTGGTTTTAAAATTGTTGTAAATATGTATGTATACTTCTATGTGGGGACTTGATGGCACAGTGGTTAAGTGCTCGGCTGCTAAGTGAAAGGTCAGTGGTTTGAACCCACTAGCTGCTCCTTGGGAGAAAAATGTAGCAGTCTGCTTCCATAAAGATTTCATCCTTGGAAACCCTAGGAGGCAGTTCTACTTTGTCCTATAGTGTCGCTATGAGTCACAATTGACTTGACGGCAATGGGTTTTTTTTTTACGTGTAATATTCAGTGACACTAATTATATTCAACATGGTGTACAACCATCATTACTATCCATTTCCAAATTTTTCCATCGCCCTTAACAGAAGCTCAGTGCCGCCTAAGGAATGACTCCCTCTCTACCCCCCCTAATGATTCACGATGGCCCCACGTGTGTCAGAGTAGAACTGTGCTCCCCAGGGTTCTCAATGGCTGATTTTTCAGACATAGATCACCAGGGCTTTCTTCTGAGGCAGTTCTGGGTGAATTCAAACCTCCAATCTTGTGGTTAGCAGCTGAGCATGTTAACTGTTTGCACCACCCAGGGACTCAAGAGCCCAATAAATATTTACTGAATGGATAGATGAAAGCCAGGTGTTAGAAGGCAGAGTTAGGGAGACACAGTAAAGAGGTGCCCTGGGAACCTCATCAGGTGTGTGAAGGCCACTGCCTGAGGATAGTCAACACATGGGGCTCCAGTAACAATACTAACAACAACAAACACTGCTATTGCATTTTGGGTTGTATTTTAAGCTTAAAAATTGCCTGAAGCACTTCTGTTAATAAAAACCAAAACCTGTTGCCATCGAGTCAATTCCAACTCATAGCAACCCTATAGGACAAAGTATAACTGCCCCATAGGGTTTCCAAGGGGCACCTGGTAGATTCGAACTGCTGACCTTTTGGTTGGCAGCTGAGCTCTTAACTACTTCGCCACTAGGGCTCCCTTTTGTCAATAAAGTTCAGTTACAAATCACTATGACAGACAGAATCAATAGAGGAAGCTGCTTCTTCAAGCACCTGAGGGGACAAAGGGATAGGAAATTAAAAAGACAAAACAAAACAAAACCAAATCCCAAATGTTTATTTACACCTTAAGCGATGATATTGATTTATAAACTCTGAGTGTTCCCCTACACAGGCCAGGCCTTATGGCTTCATGTAATAATGTAAAACGTGTTTCACAAAGCTAGAAGTCCACACAGAATACAGGGTTATGAATTATATTTACAAAGAGATGAAGACAGATCTGTACACCGCTGAGAAATCTCTGGCACCCCTGCATTTTGAGCGTCGGGAAGCTTAGGGAGGTTGGAAACCCATAAGAAAGATCTGAGTATTGTAAAATGTAGTCTGAACTGAGAGTTTTGATTTTAGTCCCAAATACCTTATTGTTACGCAAATAGCACCTGCTTTATAAAAAAAAAAAAAAAAAAAATTTTTTTTTATTTCTACATTTGTTTGCCAACTGCATCCCCCTCCCCTCCCCAGGATATTTTCCTAAGCGTGCTATGCTAATTTTTTTACAACAACACGTAAAAAATTAAGTGGTGATTATGAAAATACCTTGAGGGGAGAGGAAGTAGTTGGCAAACAAACTTAGAAGGTGTAGTACGTTATTTGTGTAAGAATACAGCAGTCCTAAAAGAGAGAGTGGAGGGAGAGAGCAGGCTGTCTTATTAAAAAAAAAAAAAAAAATAGGGGGAGAGTAATTGGGAGTGTGTTAAAAAAAGCAAGGTGTATATAGTTTTTGTGTGAGAGGCTGACTTGATTTGTAAACTTTCACTTAAAGCAGAATAAAAATTATTTAAAAAAAAAAAAAGAATATGGCAGTCCAACTAACAAGCTCTGTAACCCAGAAGGCCCTGCACATATTTCAGAGCAAAGATAATAATTTTTGCACTTGGATTAACAAAGGTCAAAATGATTGCCTCATTGTTTCTTTTAATTACGGATATTTCACTTTCTTAAATTTATATTTCTGATTTTCTATTTTCCCTTCTTAAAAGAGGATAAGGAAGCTTATAATATTCTGTCTCCACCCCACCATTCCTTGAGCATCTTCCTAGGCCAGGCATTGTTACAGCCCATATCTCCCTGTTGTTGTTAGATGTCTTCAAGTCATCCCCTGACTTGTGGTGACCCCATGCACAATGGAACGAAATACTGTCCAGCCCTGCACCACTCCATGAGTAGTTGTGGATCAGACTGTTGTAATCCATAGGGTTTTCATTGGCTGATGTTTGGACGTAGATTGCCAGACAGTCTTTTTAACAAATGGTGCTGGCATAACTGGATATCCATTTGTACAAATATGAAACAAGACCCATACCTCACTCCATGCACAAAAACGAGCTCAAAATGGATCAAGGACCTAAATATAAAATCTAAAACGATAAAGATCACGGAAGAAAAAATAGGGACAACGTTAGGAGCCCTAATGCATGGCATAAACAGTATACAAAACATTATAAAGAATGTAGAAGAAAAACTAGATAACTGGGAGCTTCTAAAAATCCAGCTCCAGTGCTCATCCAAAGACTTCACCAAAAGAGTAGAAAGACTACCTACAGACCGGGAAAAAGTTTTTAGCTATGACATTTCCGATCAGCGCTTGATCTCTAAAATCTACATGATACTGCAAAAACTCAACTACAAAAAGACAAATAACCCAATTAAAAAATGGGCAAAAGATATGAACAGACACTTAACTGAAGAAGACATTCAGGTAGCTAACAGATACATGAGGAAATGCTCACGATCATTAGCCATTAACCAAAACCAAACCCATTGCTGTCGAGTCAATTCTGATTCATAGCAACCCTATAGGGCAGAGTAGAGCTGCCTCATAGAGTTTCCAAAGAGCACCTGGTGGATTCTAACTGTCAACCTTTTGGCTAGCAGCCGTAGCACTTAACCACTATGCCACCAGGGTTTCCCATTAGCCATTAGAGAAATGCAAATCAAAACTACAATGAGATTCCATCTCACTCCAACAAGGCTGGCATTAATCCAAAAAACACAAAATAATAAATGCTGGAAAGGTTGTGGAGAGACTGGAACACTTCTACACTGCTGGTGGAAATGTAAAATGGTAGACCACTTTGGAAATAGATTTGGTGCTTCCTTAAAAAGCTAGAAATAGAACTACCATACAATCCAGCAATCCCACTCCTTGGAATATACCCTAGAGAAATAGGAGCCTTTACACGAACAGATATATGCGCACCCATGTTCACTCCAGAACTGTTTACAATAGCAAAAACATGGAAGCAACCAAGGTGCCCATCAACAGATGAATGAATAAGTAAATTAGGGTATTTCACTCAATGGAATACTATGCATCGATAAAGAACAGTGATGAATCTATGAAACATTTCATAACATGCAGGAATCTGAAAGGCATTACGTTGAGTGAAATTAGTCAGTTGCAAAAGGACAAATATTGTATAAGACCACTATTATAAGAACTTGAGAAAGAGTTTAAACAGAGAAGAAAATATTCTTTGATGGTTACGAGACAGGGGAGAGAGGGAGGGTGGGAGAGGGGTATTCACTAATTAGATAGTAGATAAGAACTACTTTGGGTGAAGGGAAAGACAACACACAATACAGGAGAGGTCAGCACAACTGGACTAAACCAAAAGCAAACAAGTTTCCTGAATAAGCTGAATGCTTTGAAGGCCAGCGCAGCAGGGCCAGGGTTTGGGGACCATGGCTTCAGGGGACATCTAAGTCAATTGGCATAATAAAATCTATTAAGAAAACATTCTGCATCCCACTTTGGAGAGTGGCATCTGGGGTCTTAAGATGCATCAGTTGGTCTCAACCCACCCGGACCAAAGGAGAATGAAGAACACCAAGGACACAAGGTAACTACGAGCTCAACAGACAGAAGGGGCCACATAAACCACAGACTGCATCAGCCTGAGACCAGAAGAACTAGATGGTGCCCGGCTACAAACAATGACTGCCCTGACAGGGAACACAACAGAGAACCCCTGAGGGAGCAGGAGAGCAGTGGGATGCAGACCCCAAATTCTCATAAAAAGACCAGACTTAATGGTCTGACTGAGACTAGAAGGACCCCAGTGGTCACGGCCCCTAGATCTTCTGTTGGCCCAGGACAGGAACCATTCCCGAAGCCAACTCTTCAGACAGGGATTAGACTGGACAACGGGATGGAGAGGGATGCTGGTGGATCAGGTGGACACTTGAGACTATGTTGGCATCTCCTGCCTGGAGGGGAGAGGGGGTTAGAAGCTGGTGAAACGGACATAAAAAGAGAGAGTGGAGGGAGGGAGCAGGCTGTCTCATTAGGGGAAGAGCAACTGGGAGTATGTAGCAAGGTATATATAAGTTTTTGTGTGAGAGACTGACTTGATTTGTAAACTTTCACTTAAAGCACAATAAAAATTAAAAACAAACAAACAAAAAAAGGAGTTCAGTTTCTCAAGGTTTATCAAGCATCTGATGTGTGGCAGGCCTATTGTGGACACCAGGAAGACATAGTCCCTGCCTCTCCATTCAGCCTCAGGCAGGTTATTTATCAGGAAGCGGGGCCTGAGGCAAAGCCCTGGGTCCAGTTTCTGTGAAGGATGAGTGCGTGCTAGTGTGTGTTGTGAGATTAGCATCCTGGGGCTGTTGTTACAAAAGTGGGTGGGTTAAAACAACAGAAATCTATTCTCTCACACTTCTGGAGGCTAGAAATCAATGCTTTGGCAGGGCCATCATCTCTCTGAAGGCTCTGAGGGAGGAATCCTTTGCAGCTTCCAGCTTCTGGTGGTCCCAGGCATTCCTTGTGGAAGCATCCCTCCAACCTCTGCCTCCGTCTTCACATGGCAGTCTTCCCTCTGTGCCTCTCCATTTTATAAGGACACCAGTCAGACTGGATTAAGGCCCACTCTACTCCAATATGATCTTGTGTAAACTTAACCAATAACGTCTTCAAAGACCCTATTTCCAAACATGGTCAGGTTCACAGGTACGAAGGGTCAGGGGACACAATTCAATCCAAAATGGGGGCTGGGGAGTGGGGCTGGGTGTGGAAGGCATGCTTTGCTGTCAAGATTAAGGCAGATCTTGAGTGGTAGAGGGACCGGGGCGTGGGGCAGAGGCTGGGATCCTAGTTCCGGCATTGAGCCTCATGTTCTGAGTGTGGCCAGCAGACAGTCTGAAAATAATGGATTCCCAGAGGTACCAGACTAGGCCTCCTTAACACACCCTTCTCTCTCTAAGTCAGGGTAGAATTGGACCCACAGCTAGTTCAAGGCTGAGCTCCTAGGGAAAGGACGGGCTCTAGATGCCAGTAAAGGAGCAGCGAGGTCATGCATTGTGACCATGCTGCATGTCCTTGTCTGTGGACACTAGGGTTCTTCATCACTTCTGTTTCTCCCTCTGGCAGCACATCTCCTAAGAAGGTCACCACCTGACAACAGGAATACTGGAGGAGTCCCCGCTGACCATTCTCCTGGGCATTAGGGAATCCAGTTTGGTGGATAAAGGTGGATGTCTGTTGAATGAGCACATCTTTTACCCTGTATGTTTGATGAAGCCTCAATTAGCCCGATAACCAAATCACTGAAACACTGGGATTTCTTTGATGAGAAAGGTGAAAGGCAGGGAAAAAAATACAAGCTATGTCAGAAGTTTAGGTGGGAAAGCTGTTAGGAGCTGTGTGATGGTGAGTTTCGATTCTACCTACCATTTTAAACCTTCTATGTCAAAAGGTGAGAATGACTGGTCTGAAGACATGGAAACTACAGGGAAAATGGAAGACTATTGAGAAGGTAGGAATGGTCAGCAGTGCCAAATGCTACAGAGATGCCAGAAGGGTGTTTGCTCAAAGGACTCATCGTCCATGGTCGTTAGTGGGGGAGGCCCCTAGGGACTTTCATGATGATTCATTTTATGTGTCAACTTAGTTAGGCTATGGTATCCAGTGTTTGGTAAATACTAGTCTAGCTGCTATTATAAACAGTTGCATGTGATTGAATGAGTTGGCCTCAAGAAAAGCAGATTACTTTCTGTAATATGGGTTGGCCTCATTCAATCAGCTGAAGGCCTTAAGAGCAAAAGGGAGTTTCCTAAGGTATGTTCTGCCTCTGGACTATAAATAGACATTTTGCCAAAACCCTCTTAC
The DNA here is from genome assembly GCF_030014295.1 of Loxodonta africana. NCBI lineage: Eukaryota > Metazoa > Chordata > Mammalia > Proboscidea > Elephantidae > Loxodonta > Loxodonta africana. Next base: position 108,805,518 of record NC_087351.1, read on the forward strand.
TCTTCACTCTTCTCCTTGCCTGACCTATGGATTTTGAGTTGCAAACCTGCAGGAATTTCTAACTGTGTCACCTGATCTACAGATCTTGGACTTGCCAGCTCCCCGCAATCACATGAGCCAATTCATTGAAGTAGATCTCTCTCAATCTCTCCTATTCACCTATCCACCCACCCACCCATCCACCCATCCACCCAGCCAGCCAGTCACCCAGCCAGCCAGCCAGCCAGCCAGCCAGCCAGCCACCCACCCACCCACCCACCCACCCATCCATCCATCCATCCATCCATCCATCCATCCATCCATCCATCTCACTGGTTCTGTTTCTCTAAAGAACCCTTACTAAGACAACTCTTAATAGAGTGATTTCAATAGAGGGTATGGGGGCATGGCAGGGAAAGAGGTTGGCAGAAGCAAGATTATAAGGTGCATTGTATGGGGTGTTGATCTTGAGGGACAGTGCCTCTACCTCTGTCTGAGAAGCCTGACCTTGAAGAAAAGAGTGAAGAGCTAGCACCGTACCAAATAACACTTACCAATGCCTCCAGCGCTTACTATGTGCCAAGCATTGCTTGAAGTTGTGGCATACATTAGCTCATTTAATCCTCAGAGCAGCTATATGAAGCAGGTACTATTCTCATTATACCTATTTGACAAGTGATAACTAGCTGAAGTTCACATGGTTAGTCAGTAGCAGAGCAGAGGTTTGAACACAGACCATCTGGCTTCAGAGCCTGTGCTTATAACCTGCACACTATACTGACTTTCAGCACAGAAACATGGTGTGGCAAACCTTTTTTTAAAGGTGGGGAAGTCCTCGTGATATTTGTATGAACAGCCAAGAAGGAGAGATGGCTTAATCTCTCCCTTCTCCCAAAAGTCAAGCCTCTGGGGCCTGACATCTCCAACATTGCATATTGGGTATTCCCTCCATTACCAGTTACCACTTGTGGTTGAGTTGAATCCGACTTATGGTGACCCCATGTGTGTCAGAAAGGAATTGTATTCCACAGGGCTTTCAATGGCTACTTTCTCAGAAGTAGGTCACCAGGTCTTTCTTCCAAGGTGCCTCTGGATGGACTCGAACCTCCTCCAACCTTTAGGTTAACAGTCAAGAGAGTTAACTGTTTAACCATCCAGAGACCCCTTCCATCCATTATATCTGTGTAATGGGGTCTGTTCCATTCCACCCTCAGAACAACACCTGGACAACTTGGAGCTTCAAAAGTCCTGAGTTTATATATGACGATGTAGCTCTATTAGGACAAAGTAGCTCAAGCTAGGCCCCAGATGCGCTGAGTGGATTGTGTGAGCCACTGGTAGGTGGCAATGTGACTTGATAGGATTGCTGAGTTACCGGGGCACGTGTGCCCAGCTTGTGGATAACATACTGGTTTCTATCAATCGTTGGTAGTTTTGCACAGTGTCCAGCATGGTGCTGTGCTGTAGAAGACAGCTTGGGCTTTGGGATCAGACACATTGGGGTGCAGGGTCCAGCTCCACCACTGGCTGGCCCTGTGTTCTTGTACAAGCTATGGAAGCCTTCTGAGCCTTGGTTCCTTAGCTCTGAAAAGAGGATAAGAATGCACCACAGTCCACACAGGGAGCTCTTGATACACGTTGGCCTCTCTCCCCTCACCCAGCCTTCAGACAGATGCTTTTTCTTTGCAAAGACCGAATTTCTTCATTATAAGAGGGCTGCCACCATGCTTCAGGGAATGATCCACTTACGGCCAATTGCTTCCTTCTGGGTCATTCTGATGGATTAAATGAGAAACCATTTAAAACTACAGCCCAAAGAGCCAGAGGGTGAGTCTGCAGAGGGCTGATGGAGGTACAGCCCAGGCAAATGAGGCTCTGTAGCTCAGTCAGGAAAATTTCCAGCACACAAGGCCAGTCTCCACAGCCAATCAGATTGAAGAACTCACCTCGGCAATTCCGCTAACCTAAATAGGCAGTCATCAAGCAGACCTTAAAAAAAAATAGACATCATAATTATAGAGGCCCTGGGGGACTCTCTGTACTGGGTGATACTTTGTCTCCCCTGACCCCCATGATCTCTCTTATTTCCTTGTAAACTCTCAAAACCCAGGGCCACTGCTTTGCCATGAACACTTATTTCTGAGTGCATTTTCTATCAGGACTTGGCAGGAAGTGGGTGTTTGAGTGAGTTATATTTCCAGCACACCTCCAGGTTCACGTTGGACTTGGCTGAAACTGTTTTGAACCAGGGATCAATTTGAATAAAGGACATTTCAACCCAACAAGTATTCACAGGGCCCTTATTATGGGTTTGATGTTGGGGTTTAAGTGGACCTTAGTGGGTTTGATGTTGGGGACCCAGAGGTGAATGAGGGATTGTCTCTGTCTCCTGGTTAATAAATGGCCATTGATTGAGAACCTATCTGTGCCAGAGGCTTTGTAAATGCTATTATCATTCCTTGTTGTTGTTGTTAGTTACTGTCAAGTGAACTCCAATCCATGGTGATCCCATGTTCAACAGAACAGAACATTGCCTGGTCCTGCACTATCTTCATGATTATTGGTATATTTGAGTCCATGTTTGAAGGTCTGTGTATTTTGAGTGCCTTCCAACCTAGGGGGCTCATCTTCCAGCACTGTATCAGACAATATTCTGTTGTGATCCATAGGGTTTTCACTGACTAATTTTTGGAATTAGATCACCAAGCCTTTCTTTCTAGTCTGCCTTAGTCTCTGCTGAAACCTGTCTACCATGGGTGACACTGCTGGTATTTGAAATACCCCGGTGGCATAGCTTTCAGCATCACAGCAACACAGGAGCCATCACAATACAGCAAACTGACAAATGGGTGGTGGATGCCTATTGCTTACAACGACCAAATAAAGTAGATACCACCTTCATGTTATAAGTGAGGAACAGGAAGCCCCAAAGGTCAAAGATTAAGTTACAAGCTCAAAGACACACAACTAGTAAAAGGTACAACTAGGCTATTTAATAAAAATAGCAACCCCCAAATATTTTCAAGTACCTCCAACACTGTTTTGTCAGGGAATCAGATATTAGTAAGGATAGAGATGTTATTATTGTTAGGTGGCATCAAGTTGATTTTCGACTCATTGCGATCCGGTGTGGCAGAATAGAACCATCCTATAGGGTTTTCTAGGCTGTGATCTTTATGGTCTTTCTCCCATGGAGCAGCTGGTGAGTTCAAACCACTGACTTTTCAGTGAGCAGCCAAGCGCTTAACTGTTGCATCACCAGGGCTCTTAAGGATGACAATCTAGAACCTTCGATACTATCCAAGCTGGATAAACCCACATTCTCTAAGTCAAGGCCAAGAGAGACAGGGCCTGTAGCACAACTAAAAGCAAGAGGGCAGAAGACAGTGTGACGGCGGAGGCAGCGTCCCTGCCACAGGCTGGGTGCTGTGTGTTCCTAACACATTAGCACAAGGAAGTATTATTGTTGCTGGAGGGATGGGCAACTTTGCCTTCCTTTCTCCCCATTTTTATGGGAAGTGAGAAGGAATGGCTGAGCTAAAGTTAACCCTTGGTGCCCCTCCAACCAAGTTCTGCCATTAAAGATGCATGCAGCTTGCCCCCCCCCCACCTTTTCGTTGGCACAAGCAAGAAGGTAGAAGCCCCCCTGCCAATAAGTTAGCAAGGGCAGGACAGGCACTATGCTAATGGAGAAAGTATCGCTGCCTCAGTTTGATTTTAGACTGTCTTGTCCATAGGAAGAAAAATGTCTGTCCTTGGAAGAAGGGTCAGCTCTATAGATCTATCAATAAAAGAACTGGCACAGCACAGTTCTCACTGACAAGGAGAGTCGAATTGGAGAAGCCAGGCTCACCCTTGGCCAACAGGTTGGAGTCCCTCATCCTCACTAAACCACCCCTCTTCAAGTTTGTAAGGCTGGACAGCACCCACCTGCAGTACCCATCCACAGCACTCGCCTGCAGCACTCACCTGGCTGATGCCAGCAGGACTCACCTGCAGCACTCATCTGCAGCACCTACCTGGCTGACATCTGTACCTTGCTTTAGACCAAGGGCATAAATAGGGACTCTGTGTGGGGGAGGGAGAGAAGCATGAAAAGAGACTTACCTGTGGGCAGGGGTAGACTCTATCCAGGTGGGAGGCTGAAGAAATGGATGCTTATGCTGTGGGCAGGTGGACAGGCAGGGTAAGTGGCCAGGAGGACAGTCCACTGAGAAGTCTCTTCTACTAATGGCTTAAGTTCCTAGGTGGTTTATCAAACAAAACTCAAGGGAAAGTCAAGTTCTCTCAAACTCTAACATATCTCATTTCTGTATCAAAAGTTTCCTTCTGAAACTGGCCCAACTTTCCATCAAGATACTTGCATTTGCCTGCCCAGCCTTGCGAGTTAGTTTTGTGGAAACTGATGGCAAGGAGAAGAGGGGCCTGCCTCCTCTCACCCCTTCCTAGTGGAGAAGAGGCCTGGCCACTAAGGCAGACCACACATTTGTCAACACTTGATATTATCAAGTGGGTTTTTTTGGCCAATATTATAGATTAACGAAAGTATCTTATTTTAAAAGTTTGCATTTTCTTGATTACTGGTGAAGTTGAATGGCTTCTCAGACAGCAACTGGCCATTTATGGTTCCTCTTCTGTGAATTTATTCTAGCTTTTCCCCATGTTTACAATGGGTTGCTTCTTTTACTTATTGATGTATAATACAGGTAATGTGATTAAGGAACTTATATAAGGAATTTTAAGTATGTTTGGTATACTTCGATACTCTTTCAACTATAAATTTTATGAAATGTAAGTACAAATCAAGTATTTCCCATGAAATTTCAGCATCCAAACGGACATACACTGTAACTGTGAAATACTGCATTTCGAAGACTTGGTTCAAAAAAAAAGTAAATGATCTCATTAATAATTTGTTTTTATTTATTATATACCAAAATGACATCCTTTGGATATCTTAAGTTGAAACATATAAAAATTAATGTCACCTATCTCTTTTGATCTTTTTAATGTGGTTACTAGAAAATTTGAAGTTATACTAGTGGCTCACACTGTACTTTTGGTGGACAGCGCTGGTCCAGAGGAAGGGTGAGGCTGGGGGTGGGGGTGGGATGACTTCCCCAAGATTACAGAGCCTGCAAATAGCAGCGACTGGGCTCAGATCCAGTGATTCTGGGTCCCACCTGGGTGCCACATGTTAAATTGATGGCAGTAGCCTTGGAGGACCGAGCAGTGACCCACAGAGCACTTGTCCCCCACATTGGCAGCAGCCTGAGCTGGCCAGGGCAGGGCCTGGTCCATTACAGGGACTGACCCAGGGGCTTGCCCTCCAATAGCTTGATTGGACACCCTAGTTCCTCCATGGTTTGCTGACTTTGTTTCCTTTTGTCTCTTCCCGGGTCTTGCTAGCCTTGTCTTCCCTTGCTCCTGTGTCTCCTGTTCTACAGACCAGAATGAGGATTTTTGTGCGCCTGTTTTCCTGTTTGCACCTCAGTGGAGCCCTGCTCACCCTGCCTTTCCACCTGTCTTCAGTTAGCCATCATGCCCTGCCCAGCTCAGATCTGCACTCAGGACAACCGGCCTGGACGAACTTTACCAGGAGCGCTGTCTATGCACTGGGTCTCCCACGTCCTGTGCTGGCTGTGCCTTGCATCCAGATGCCACTCCTCAAGTTCCCCCAGCTCCACACCCACCAGGCCCTGTGCCCAGCCACACCCCTGGGAAGCCCAGTGCAGCCCATGTTTATAAACCTGCCATCATGTCCCTTCTTCCTGAAGCTGGGATTGGCCTCAGAGGGAGCCGGGTCTGGCCTTGGGACTCACTGCCCTCTAGGCAACAGCTCTGCTGACACCTTGGCCTGAAACAGACCAAGTGCTGGGCAAGCTGTCAGCTCCTCCTGAGCCTCGGCTGGCCTATCTGCATAATGGGGGCGTAAAGGGGTGGGTCTGGCTTGTAGTTCTCCCGTATATTCATCACTCAGTTCGCGCAAGTGGTGCTGATCTGAAGACTGCCTCCCAATACCTGCTGATTCAACTTTATTGCTCCTTGTCAATTTTTGTGCTGAATCGGAACCTATCTTCAACAGGTTCGTAGAACAGAAAAGCAGCAGCTGGCACCAGAGGTTAGGAAAAAATCGAGAGTAAAACTGTTAATTATCCATTTAGTGTTTTCCCACACTTAGAAGGAAATCGTGATTGGTCTGTTTCAGTAGCAGGAACACAGGTGGGAGGCAAGCAGTGGAGACTCAGGTGTGAGCTTCTTGAAAAGGCAGAAAAGAACGTGGAGGCAAACTGCAAGCCAGGGAGAGCGCCTAAAGATGGGCGAGGCTACAGAGTGTCCTCATAGGAGAGGAGAGAGGGAGAGAGTGCTGACATGAGGGGCGAGGGGAGGGAAAGGAGACTACGGGGAGAAACAGTCCTGTGGGGAAGGAGGAGGCAGGAGCTCGAGGCACCGAAGGGCTCTTGCCATCAGAACGGAGGGGAGAAGACAGTTCTGACACAGGATGGGTTGACAGTTTAGCTTGGCAAGAAGAGGGAATTCCCTCCTTCTCATTATTCACACGTGACAGGGTGGATTAACCAGTAAATACTGTGTGCACAGGCATGCATTGAGCAAGGTACAAATGGACTGAACTGCTCATCTGTAGTGAGCAATTTCACATGGGTTTTGTTACCGAAGTAAGGTTCTTGCCTCTCACTGGTCAAGAATGAGCAGGTAAGGCACTTAGAGTTTTCCACATGCACAAGGCTTTATTGAAGAGGCTTGCAAGCGGAGATGAGGAGGGCCTAGAGCAACGCTTACCCCTGTCTCAGAACAAAAGACGGGCCTGGGTTTTTAAAAGTTCTTGGGCGGGAAAAGATACATGTTTATTCATAGGCATAGGAGGGGATATGTTAATATGGTGCACGTGCAGCAGGTGTCCAAGATGGCTCCTGTCCTGGAGGCCTCTGGGATTCGTAGCAGGACTTATTATGGGGTGTCACACCTGCACGGTCTCCCAGCTGCTGCTGCAGCCCCTCACTGCCCCTGGCGGAAGGTCATACAGCGGCCACAGGTGGGTGTTCTGCGCATGTCCCTGGGGCTGGTTTTCTCCAGCTGCTTCTGAAAGACAACTTTAAAGAAGTTTGCAGGCTATTTTCTGATACCCTGAGCCATTGTTCTGGTGAATGGCTTTGTTTCTGTGCCCTGGCCCATTTCTTGTTACTTTGTTTGCAGATTTTGGGACCCCTCTGTTCCCTGTCTTAGTTTCACCACGCCATTGACCTCGTGGGGAACAGGTGAAACTGTGCACTGCAGATTGGTGGGAAGGTACAGTTGGGCCCACGTGTACCTTGTTTATTGGGTAGTCCGGCCCTTAGTCAAGAAGTAATTTACAATTAAATGAGTAATTAAATGAATAACTTATTTTAAAAGGACAAGCACAAAACTGGTTCCTGTGAGGCAGAGGTTAAAGAGATCCCAATTGCCCAATTTTTCCAAACTGCTGTCCCACTCCATCATCTCTAACATCAACTACCCCTCCCCTCAGTACTCTCCTTATTCTGTTTGGGTTCTGTAATCTGCGGCAGCATCTCACAAAACTCACAAAACGTACTTACTGTTAAGTGGTTTATTAGGGAAGTAAAAGGGTAGAACTTGGGATCAGGAATGACTCAGAAGTAACAGGAACAACTCAGGATACAGTTCTTGATCAGGACAGCTTCTTCTTGCCCTCTGCTGCTGGGCCCTCCTTGAAGCTTTTTTTGGGGAAGTGTTACAACTCTGCAGATTGGCGAGCCCCATTGCAGCCTTCTCACAGGGTCTCCCAGATCTGCCATCTCAGGCTGCCATATCCGCTGTCTTCCATGTTACAGCTCTTCCCTTTCTCTCAGCCCATGTCTCCCTTTCAGCCTAGCAGGATAGCAAAACTGACATATCCCCTTGTTAGGGGTCCATACACTTTATTTGTGTGGTCCCACCCCTACGGGGGGTTCCACGTACCTTATTTGCATTAGCAACAAGCTGTCCAATCCCCTTGGTGAGCCACAAACACCTTATTTGCATACTTCCACCCAATCATTGTGTGGGAGCCACAAATACCACGGTGAGAAGGGCCGTATTAAGGAGTTCACTGCACTGCAACAAGGATTGAAGCCTTGCCTTTAAAAAACGAATCTGCAAAAGTATTTAAAGCATAAGGAAATATGTCTATGACCTTGGGGTTGTTGTGGTTGTTAGGTGCCATCGAGTTGATTCTGACTCATAATGACCCCATGTGACAGACTAGAACTGCCCCCTAGGATTTTTTAGGCTGTAATCTTTACAGGGGAAACCCTGATGGCATAGTGGTTAAGTGCTACGGCTGCTAACCAAGAGGTCAGCAGTTCAAATCTGCCAGGCGCTCCTTGGAAACTCTATGCGGCAGTTCTACTCTGCCCTGTAGCGTTGCTAAGAGTCAGAATCGACTCGACGGCAGTGGGTTTGGTTAATCTTTACAGGAGCAGATCGCCAGGTCTTTCTCCCATGGAGCAGCTGGGTGTGTTTGAACTGTCAACCTTTCAGTTAGCAAACCCCCAAAAAACCCAAACCTGTTGCCATTGAGTCGATTGCTACTCAGTGACCTGTAGGACAGACTAGGACTGTCCTGTAGGGTTTCCAAGGAACAGCTGGTGGATTCGAACTGCTGACTTTTTGGTTAGCAGCCAAGCTCTTAACCACTTTGCCACCAGGGCCGCTTTTGGTTAGCAGCTGAGTACTTAACTGTTGTACCTTCAGGACTCCTTGATCTTGGGTCAGGGAAGACCTAAAACAAGACACTGAAAGCAAAAGACAACATAAGAGATACAAACTGACTGTTTCAAAGTAAAAATTTTCTGTATAACAAGATACTAAAAAGCAAGGGTGAAAAATACTAGGATTTTATACAAAGACTAGAATGTGGAGCACATAAAGAACTAGAAATTTCCAAGGAAAGGAAAAGGGTAAGTGCCATGAACTGGCAACTTGCAGAAGAGGAGGCATCTAAACACAGAGAGTGGGGAAATGTAAATTTTAAAAAAAGTCAGATTTTTTTGTTGCCCTTGATTTTGATAGATGTAATTGCCTGTTGTGGGCGTGTAAATTGTTACAGCCACTCTGGAGGACAGTTTCTAAGCATTCGTCAAAATTTAAAATGGCGGCAGGGCATGCCATAGACCCTCCTCCATATTTACCCTAGAGCAGGGTTTCTCAGTCTCAGCACTGTGAACAGTGCTGGTTGTGGGGGGCTTCCCTGTACATTGTAGGGTGTTTAGCAGCAGACCTGGCCTTTCCCCACCAACTGCCAGCAGCACATCCCCCTCCTCCCCAAATTGTAATAACCAACAATGTCTCCAGATTCAAACTGCCACATCTTTTTCCTGAAGAGTGGCTGATGGTTTCAAACTGGCTAACCATTGGTTAGCAGCTGAGTGCTTAGCCACTGCACCACCAGGACCTACGCAAACAGTGTGGAAATGCTGGCCCTTCCTTGGCATCTCTAGAGGAAGCAGATGGTTCACGGAGGCGGGGATGTGCTGCTGAGAGGGGACTGGCACCTTTGAAGGCTCAGTGTTGGCTGTTCTCTGTAGGCCAGGACTGACCACACGAGAGAATGTGGTGGAAATGGGCTCCCTTGTACGGATGAGCAGGACAGGATTCTGGACTGGCAGAGGCCTGGTGGCAGAACTAAGCCATCAAGGGGAGGTGGATGTAATTACTGTAATAGGACGCAAGGCCATTCTAGGAATGAGCTAGAGGAACAGCTGACTAGGGATTTGCTAGGTTCAATTTATTAAAAAAAAAAAAAAAATCAAGCACTGTTAAGTGTGACCTCATGGAAATCATGCTCCTTCATCCAATTTCCAACCAGTTCACAGACCAAGCCCATTGACTAAAGAGGAGGCCAGGGACCCTAGGAAAGGACTCTGCAAAGCCACTGCAAATATATATTTCCCTGATGCTTCTCCAGAGGGACCTGTACCTGTTTACATGGGTAACTATGCCCAAGGAAAGGCAAAAATCCAGACTATTTGAGGGCAGCTGGATATGGGATCTGAACTGCTGTTGATACTGGGGACAAGAAACACCATCATGGTTTCTAGGTAGAGTAGGGGCTTATGGTGACCAGGTGACCAATGGAATCCTGACCCTAGTCTGTCTCATGGTAGCTCTAAAGGGACAATGGATCCACCCTGTGGTTCTCTCCCAGGTTCTTGAATGTATAACCAGGATATATTTAGCAAATCAAAGAACCCTCATGCTGGTTCTCTGACTTGTAGAGTAAGAGCTATTTTGGTAGGAGGGGCCAAATGGAACCCCCTGGAACAGCCCACCTACTCCTCCCCTCATCCCCCAGCTTAGGCAATAAATCAGAAACAATGCTATACCTCGGGAGGAATTGTAGAGATTCACGATAGCAACAAAGATTTAAAGAAGCAGTGGTTCCCATCATAAAAAACCAAACCTGTTGCCGTGGAGTCAATTCCAACTCATAGTGACCCTATAGGACAGAGGAGAACTACCCCTTAGCATTTCCAAGGAGCACCTGGTAGATTTGAACTGCTGACCTTTTGGCTAGCAGCCATAGCTCTTAACTACTATGCCACCAGGGCTCCCCGTCCCCATCATATCTCTATTCATTTCACCAGTTTGATCCCTGATAAAAAAACAAAGATGGAGAATGGTAGATGATAGTGGCCATCTATCCATTTAAAACCTAATCGGATTGTAGCTGTCATGACAGAGGTGGTATCTTTACTAAAAAATATCTAAACCAGTTGTTGGAGTCCACTCTGACTCATGCTAGCCCCACGGGAGTCAGAGAAGAACTGTGCCCCACAGGGTTAGCAATGGCTGATCATTCTTCCGAGGTGCCTCTGGGTAGACTCCAACCTCTCAGTTAGCAGCTGAACGTGTTCACTGTTTGCACAACCCAGGATTTTTGATATCTTTTTTTTTACTACAACATATGAATAGTTTCTCGCACTAGTTACGTGGCTATTGGTCTGGTCAATACATTCTTAATCTCCATCAGTAAGGAAGATCACAACAAATTGCCTTTATTTGGGAAGAACGGCAGTACACATTGCCTTGCCCTGGGTATATCAATTCCTATTCCCTGATACCATGAAGTCTGCAGGGACCTTGGTCCTTGGTATTTCACAGAGCATCATGCTGGTTCACTATAGAGAAGACATCAAGCTATTTGAACCAAATGATCAGGAAATGGTGAGTACCCAAGATACCCTATTAAGATACATATGTACCAGAGAATGGGGGATAAGCCCAATGAAGGTCCAGTGTTGCTACATCAGTGACGTTGTTAGGGGTCCTGTGGTTTGTAGCATAACAAGACATCTCCTCTAAGCTAAAAGACGCTGGCAGTTTGGAGTGGGGCCCAGAGCAAGACAGGACTCTGCAACAGATCTGTTGTGTCACTAGGGCCAAGTGATCCAGTAAATCCAATGACAGTGTTCTGAGTTACCTGTAAATGGGTCAGGGCACCATTACCAAGTGCAGTGCATGTTGCCTTCAAACCCCAAAGAAGTCTGCCAAGTGCTGTGTCTCTTTCTTAGTGGTGGGAGATGAGAGATGCCACAACTGGTCCTTTAGCAAGATACCGTTCATATGTATATAAACCCATACCATGATACCACCTAGTTTATCAGTCACATGCAAATATAAACGCAGAGAAGAAAGGTTTATAATGATACACTCCAAAATAAAACAGTGGTTATTACTCCTGGGATGGGTACCAGGTTTGCAAATGTAATCAAAAGAGACTTTATTTATGTATTATTTTCTTATAAGGAAAATGTATTTATGTCTTGCTTGTGCAATTAAAGTTGACATTAAAGAACTGAAAAATAAACACTCCCCACCAAAAAAGAAACAACTAAGGATAGTTCACCATTCACCTACCTATACATCTTCACTGCCAAGGCCTTTGTACCTTAGTATAACCACCTTGCTTGTTACCTAGACCTGAGCTCCATGGGCCATATCTGGCCAGCCACCTGTTTTTATAAATAAAGTTTTATTGGAAAGTAGCCATTCATTTATGTATTGTCAATGGCTGCTTTTGCGCTACAAAGGAAGAGTTAAGTAGCCACAACAGAAACCATTCTGGCCCACACAACCAGAGTGTTTACTATCTGGCCCTTTACAGAAAAAGTTTGCCGACTCTTAACCTTGGCTCCCTAACTTCCTAACTAGTCTCTGTGCTTCCATTTTTGTCCCCTGTGATTCATTCTCGGAAGAGCAGCAAGAGGGGCGTCAGATGGTATTGCTTCCTGGCTTCCCTATATTCCCTATAAAGATGCCAAAGTCCCTGGGTGGTATTTCTGGCTTCCAAAGGCGCTTACAATAAAATCTTTTCCATGGCTGACCAAGTCCAGTCTTTCCCACCTACATTCATGCTCCAGGAACAAGGGGCACTGGTCTATTCCTGCCTGGATACTCCTTCAGCCTTCAGGATGGCTGGTGCCTTCCATCCCTAGGTCTCGGTTAAAGTTCACCTCCTCGGAGAGGGCTTTCAGGGCAACCCTCCAGAGGAGGCCCTTCCTGGGCCCCTGATCACTGCCCTCCATTTACTTCCATCAGACGGCTTCCTCCTGGGCTGGCCTGTGCACCGTGAGAGCTGCTGCATCCTCAGAACCTAGCTCAGGGCCAAAGACTTAGTTGAATAAATGAATACGGGAAGCCAGGAGTCGGCTTGAACACAACCAGAGGAAGCCCAGGAAGAAAGGCCTGGCAATCTGCTTCCAAAAGGTCTCAGCCATGAAAACCTTATGGAGCAGTCTTCTCTGCACACAGAGGGTTGCCATGAGTTGGAGTCAACTCAACAGCAACTGGGTTTTTTTTTTTTGTTTGGAAGGTAGAAGTAGGATAGATTCTGGAAACACCTGGGCCACATCACTTACTGAGTCTAACTTTGGGCAAGTGACTTCACTACCTCTGAGGCTCAGTTTCCTCACCAGGAAATTGGGGATAAGCACTTACTTCTTTGTAAGGTTTAAGTGTAAATCACCTATCACACTAACTGTTGTTGTTACTGGGTCCTTCAAGACTATTCCGACTCACGTGACAGAGTAGAAGTGCCCCACAGGGATTTCCAGACTGTAATCTTTACAGAAGCCGATTGCCAGCTCTTTCTCCTGAGGAGCTGCTGGGTGGGCTCAGACCACCAGCCTTTCAGTTAGCAGCCAAGCACTTAACCATTACATCGGCAGAGCCTTTCATGCTAACTAGTACTTTGTAATTACTTTTTAGCCCAACTCTATTTTTTGACTGAGGAAGTGACTAAGGGCAGAATAGGGTGAGCCTGACTTAGTCCTGCAGCAATTTAGCCTGATAGTTAGGACTACAGAGAAAATACTGACATTGTCAAGCATTTCATTTGACTTGGATCCACAACCAACACCCATGGAAGGAGCAGTCAAGAAATCAAACGACGCATTTCACTGGGCAAATCTGCTGCAAAAGACCTCTTTAAAGTGTTGAAAAGCAAAGATGTCACTTTGAGGACTAAGCTGTGCCTGACCCAAGCCATGGTGTTTTCAATCACCTCATATGCATGTGAAAGCTGGACGATGAATAAGGAAGACCAAAGAAGAATTGATGTTTTTAAATTATGGTGTTGGTGAAGGATATTGAGTATACCACGGACTGCTGGAAGAACAAACAAGTCTGTCTTGGAAGAAGTACAGCCAGAGTGCTCCTTAGAAATGAGAGTGACAAGACTTCATCTCACATACTTTGGACATATCATCAGAAGGGATCAATTCCTGGAGAAGGACATCATGCTTGGTAAAGTAGAGGGTCAGCCAAAGACAGGAAGACCTTCAATGAGATGGACCGACACAGTGAGTGCAACAATGGTCTCAGGCATAGCAACGGTTATGAGGATGGCGCAGGACGGGGCAGTGTTTTGTTCTATTGTACATAGAATCGCTATTACAATTCTATGACACCTAACGACAACAATGGTTAGGACTAAAACTCCAGTCTAAAGACTTTCTACTACATTACACACCTTCAACGTGGCGTTCCAACCTATGGACAAATCACTGTGAACCTCCTGGAACTGAATAGTTATGTACATTTTAGGAATGCCATAACCTGGGGTTAATGAATTCAGAATACGATATTTACAAATCTCTGCCCCTAGGGAAAGGGTTACCTGGAAAGGTGAAAAGAAAAATGCACAATACACAAGTTTTATTCTTTTCCTTACATGTACAAAGATCTTTGTTTTAAGGAGCTCTCTTTTTTTTTAAGACTAACAATACCGTTTTATTTCAAGTTCACCTTTTCCCTCTGTGGCAACAGCACCTGGGTAAACTCCTCCTTGGGAAGCCTGAAGCAAACCTGGCTGGGGGTGCTTGTCACCCTGCTACACAGTCTCCAAGGAAACCTGAAATGTTGAAAAAAGGCAGTTGTAACTTTGAGCAAAAATCGACCTAATTATTTGTGATTATGTGTCATGTTTCTTAAGGCAAACCCCTCAAGTAAGCCAATTGGTTATTATTATTTTTTTTTTTAATAGAGCAAGTTGTATTGTTCTTGTAATATTCTTTTTGTTTTTTTGGTGGAAGTTTACAGAGCAAATTACTTCCTCATTAAACAGTTAATATACAAATTGTTTTGTGAAATTGTTTGCAAACTGAGTTAAACTAGGAAGCACATTTCCAGCGTTCTTGTAATATTCTTCATCTCTTTAAATGCAGACCAATAACCTTTCTTTTTCCCCTGCTGACGTTCTACTAATGAAAAAAAAAGAGCAGGCCCTGACGTCTGGGTTGTCCCCTCAATGCTTTTTACGATCCTTTTTAAAAAACAAAATAATCTTAGGCAAGTTTCTTTTAAAATTTTTCTTATGAGAATGCTATTAATTGTACCTTCCGATAACTATAGAAAAAATTCATACAGGAGGAATATTGAACTTTATTGAATCTATTATGTGCCAGGTACATTCCACTCGTTAGGTGATTTAATATTCAATGCAACATGATGAGACGGATTTTAATGCACCCATCTTATTACAGGTGTGGAAACTGGGGCTCTGAGAGATGGAACACCTTACCTGTGGGTCTGAGAAAGTGGCAGAGCTGGGATTCCATCAGAGCTTGTTTTGTTTCCAGTCTGTACCCTATGGCATGAGGACTAGGAGCGTGGACTTGAGGCCAGAATGCCCGTGTTTGAATCCAGTCTGCTACTTACTATCTAGCTTTGAGCAATGTATTTAATCTCTCCGAACCCTGGTTCTTCACCTGTAAAAGCCGCAGCAGCGTCATAACAATACCTCCCTTGGGGTCACTTCTTAGCTGCCTGGAAACAATACAGATTCAGCGGTGGTGTTATTGCCCGAAGTTGGTTCCAACCCGTGGTGATCTCATGCACAACAGAGTGAAATGTTGCCTGGCCCTGTGCCATCTTCATGATCGTTGGTATGGTCAGAGAGAGAAATTGATGGCAGACATCTTGCTTTGATTTGGGTTTTTCTTATTCTGAAACCAAATATTCACTTCGAAGAAATTCCTGACCAAAATTAATCCGTCAGTGGTTTTTCTTTCACTCAAAGTTGCAAGTCCTTTCTTTCCTCTTTGAAGCCAAACCAACCAAAACCCACTGCCATCAAGTCGATTCTGACTCTTAGCGCCCTGAAGGACAGAGTAGAACTGCCCCATAGAGTTTCCGAGGAGTGCCTGGCGGATTCTACCTGCCAACCTTTTGGTTGGCAGCTGTAGCACTTAACCACTACGCCACCAGGGTTTCCGTAGCCAGGCTTACTAAATTTGAATTTCAAGAGATAAACAGCTAAGTGGAGAGACAGAGACCAGCTTGTGACCTGATGTCAGTGGATCTCAGTAAAAGGGGGGAGAACAGGGTTCAATCAATCATGTTAAGATTAGCCAATGGTTGATCTTCTATATTTCTCCCTCCTCTTCTCTTTTTGGAGCCCCGGTCGTACAGTGGTAAAGAGCTACAGCTGCTAACCAAAAGGCCAGCAGTTCAAATCCACCAGCCACTCCTTGGAAATCCCATGGGTCAGTTCTACTCTGTCCTACAGGGTCACTAGGAGTTGGAATTTCCTTGATGGCAATGGATCTGATTTGGTGGTTTGCTTCTCTATAAGCCTCATTGTACCTAGTTTCTTCAAGCCATTTGCTTTTTCTGGAATCAAAATGGGCTCCTTATATGCATATAGAATAACTGCTCAGAATAAAGTTTATGTTCAAATTTCATGGAATTTTTGTTATTGTTAACAGTATGCTTGAGTCCATTGTTGAGACCACTGTGTGTTCTGAGTGACTTCTCATCCAATGGGCTCACCTTCCAGTGCTGTATTGACCAATATTCGTTTCCTTTTCCACTACATGTTCTCTCTGCCATAAAGTTTTAATTCACCAAAGGATTCCTACCTACTTATACTCAATTTAAAATTCACTAGGCTCTTAGCCAAGCAGGCTAGTTCTCAGTCCTGGCCAAGATTAGTCCTCTCTCCTGGTCTTTGCCCATGCCTGGAATACACAGGGGCTTCCCCAGCAGACGACGTTTCTGGTCCTCTCCAAAAAGGGTTCCTGGATGTCTCCTGTCACACAAACTCTCTCCCTTTTTTCTTTCTTTCTTACCTCAAACTTTCATGGAGCAGGTGTAGGAGGGAGGAAGCCAGAAAGCGAAAGGAAATTGAAAATCCATAATTGAATACAGCAACTCTGTCTCCTAGTTGAGAGACAATTTCTCTTTGGGGTAGTTAGTCTTTTATTTAACAAAATACCTCAATATTGCATTTAATCATGAAAAGCTAGCCCCAAATCAGAGAGAACTAAGTTTTGCTGCAAAATAAAGTAAGAATGTTGGAGTTTCAAGAATTAGCTGTAAGAAGTCTGTTAGAGCCCAGAAGGATGCAGTTGTGGGGCTTTATGGTGGGGGTGGGGTGCTGTAAGGTGGTGGCTAAGGAGCTTTTTTAAAAATGAGAGTGTATAATACCCCACTTTAAGGTATCGTCTGAATGTTACCCCACAAATGTTCCTAAGCCCTCAAATTTAACTTCAAATATGTCCCAAAGTCTTTAACCTACAGCCTGTGGTGAAAGAACTAGAGTGGCACCCAGTGCATGGAACAAGAAGGAATGTGTGGGAGATTGTCTACAAACGAAACTAAATCAGTAGATGCCTAAATTCAGAGCAAAGGTTGATGAGAGAAGTGTGAGATCCCATCGAAATCCCTGGGGAGATTGGGATGGGTGATATGAAGCGGGGGTTCAGGCTCAATAAAATTGAGTCTAAAAGGATGGAGTGCCCCAGATGACATATAGATCACAGAGCATACAGGTGCTTTCACAACAAATCAGATGGGATTATCACAGTATGACCAGAGTCTATTCTTAAGCAAATATGTCTGTGTCCCTTCCAAAATGAAGGCTAATGGTGGCTGCCCACATCTCTCCAGAGTTAGTAGGACAGTAGAAAACAGACACTCAGATAATTAACCCAGTACAATCCAACAAATAAGGGCAACTGCAGTGAAGTGGACATGGCTTTTTGGTGCCATTGGTCAGTGGGCTGATGTGGCCAGCATTGGGGCGAGGCACTAACTAGTCAAAGCAATACAAGCTAAGCCCCCTAGATTTCATCCCTTTTATTCAACCCCTCCTCCCAGCCCAGGGTCTCGGGCAATTGGCATCTCAACCAATGAACCTTGCTCTAAGTCCCACATCATGTGGACTAGATTCCAAAGTTAACTTTCTAAGTTTGATTACTCTAAAGAGCTCACCTATATTATTGAAATGTTGGGTTTAGTAGTTTCCAGAGCTTACATTTCACACACCTCAAAACTATAAATGTAATGCTATATAAAGTATTTGTGAGAGCATTTTCTTGAAAAATTTCTCATTTAAATTTGTAAATTGTGCTTTCCATAGGAGGTCCACTCATCAACACTGGGAGGAAACATTTACTATGACTTGAATGGACTAGCTCTAATTAACTCATTTGGTATAAAAAGACAGAGTAGAATCTTCTAGAATTAGTATACCTCTTAAAGGCATTTCTCCTTGGTTAAAAAAAAAAAAAGTTGCTTTGTAAGCAAAATACAGTGATACTAAGAAAGCAACTTTAAACACAAATACTTTACACACTCTGACCCTTAAAATACAATAAGGACCAGAGGAAGATTGTGGCAGTGACACTGTTTTTGAGTTTCCTCAAATCTCCTAACAAAAAGAACAGGAGACAAACTAGTACAGCAAAAGGAATATCGAGGATAGGAAGTAGGAAAAAAAAAAGATCAGTAGAAGAATGAGATCAAGAGAATTCAAGAGAAAGTGATGACATAGAAGATAGGAAAAGAAGATCCAATATACATGTGCTAGAAATCCACCCCAAAAGAAAAGGAAGACAGTGAGATAAAACAAATACAAAAAACTATTAGAGAAAACATTTCTGGGAAAAAAGGATGACATGAACCTGTCTATTGAAAGGGAAGATAATGTACCTGGGAAATCTGACCAAGAATAGTCAACCAAGACATAGGCTATCAGGATTATTGGACTTTATGAAGCAGAAATCTTTTTGCCACCAGGTAAATGACAAAATGATTCATACTGATTACACTTTGAAAACAATATTTTTAAGTTAAAACACAATAAATGGAGTAACAGTAAAAATACTCATGAAAGAAAACATGAGCCAAAGATTTATATCCAGCCAAACTGACTGTCTTAGTTATCTAGTGCTACTATAACAAAATATCACAAGTGGATTGCTTTAACAAACAGAAATTTATTCTCTCATGGTTTTCACGGTTTAGGAGGCTAGAAATCTGAATTCAGGGTGCCAGCTCTAGGAGAAGTCTTTCTCTCTCTGTTGACTCTGTGGGAAGGCCCTTGTCTATTTCCAACATCTGTGGGCCCAGCTTTCCTTGGAAATCTCCATGTGTCTTGGCATCAATCTTCCCCTGGGTCTAGCAGGTTCTCAGCACGGGGGCCCTGGGTTCAAAAGACGTGCTTTGCCCCCCACTGTTATTTCTTGGTGGTAGTCAGGTCCCCTCTTTGCTTGCTTTTCTCTGCTTTTAATTCTTGTAGAAGGTGAAGGGAGGTGACCCAAGCAAGGGTTGTACATCCCACCCTAATCCTCATTAACATAACCTAATCATATCTCATTTACATAATGGAAAACTCACTTCCAAATGGGACCATAATCACAAGCATAGAGGCTAAGATTTATAACACATAATTACATCAGATCACAAAATGGAGGACAACCAGAAAATACTGGGAATGATGGCCTAACCAAGTTGATACAAATTTTGGGGAGACACCATTCAATCCATGACACTGACCTTCAAGTTAAAGGCCACAGACAAACTGTAATGAACATGAAAAAAAATCAGGGAATATTATTCCTGTGTGCCCTTCCTGAGTAATCTACTTGACAATGAGCTTCAGATAACCAAATGTTTAGAGAAGTTTTTCAGAAGAACTTGTGGTGAGAATTGACTATACTTAACTGTGGAACTAAGACAAAATAATACACATAAGCGTGATCTGATGTAATGGTTATATGCTCTGATAATGAAGATATAATTAGGCTATCAAAAATGGGAAGAATAGGGAAGGAGAGCATATACAGAAAGTAAGCTTGCCAATTAACGTAAAGGTATTTTTTGACACTAAAAGAATACCACTTTAGATGTTTGAGGAAGAGGAAGGTGGGAAAATGCTGTAGTTTTCTTATTGTTTCTGAGTTATTTTCACAGTGAAACAGGAGGTGAAATCCACTTCTAGGTCCATGCTAAGAGAAGTGAAAATATATGTCCACACGAAAACTCATAAATCAAGGTTCACAGCACCATTAATCATTGTTCGTAATAGCTAAAAAGTGGAAATGATGCAAATGCACGTCAACTAATAAATGGATAAATAAAATATGTTGTTGTTGTTGTTAGGTGCGATCGAGTCAGTTCCAACTCATAGTGACCCTATGTTTAACAAAATGAAACACTGCCTGGTCCTGCTCCATCGTCACGGTTCTTGTTATGCTTGAGCCATTGTTGCAGCCACTGTGTCAATCCATCTCATTGAGGGTCTTACTCTTTTTTACTGACCCTTTACTTTACCAAGCATGATGTCCTTCTCCAGACTGATCCCTCCTGATAACCTGTCCAAAGTATGTGAGACAAAGTCTCTCCATGTGTCATGGATTGAATTGTGTCCCCCTAAAAATATGTGTCAACTTGGTTAGTCCATGATTCCCAGTATTCTGTGGTTGTCCTCCATTTTGTGATTGTAATTTTATGTTGATAGGATTACGATTACGGTGGGATTTTAACACCACCCTTATGCAGGTCACCTCCCTGATCCAAGGTAAAGGGAGTTTCCCTGGGGTGTGGCCTGTACCACCTTTTATCTCTCAAGAGATAAAAGGAAAGGGAAGCAGGCAGAGAGTTGGGGACCTCATACCACCAAGAAAGCAGCACCAGGAGCAGAGCGCATCCTTTGACACAGGGTCCCTGTGCCTCAGAAGCTCCTTGACCAGGGGAAGATTGAGGACAAAGACTTTCCTCCAGAGCTGACAGAGAGAGAAAGCCTTCCCCTGGAGGAGATGCCCTGAATTTGGACTTGTAACCTACTAGACTGTGAGAAAATTAATTTCTCTTTGTTAAAGCCATCCACTTGAGGTATTTCTGTTATGGCAGCACTAGATGACTAAGACAGAATTTGGTACCAGGAGTGAGGTGCTGCTCTAACAGATACCTAAAATGTGGAAGCAGTTTTGAATCTGTGAATGGGTAGAGGAGCAGCAGCGACAGAGGGCCAGCAGAAGCAGAGAACCTGCAGCCTCAGAGAGGCGGCAGTGACAGAGAACCAGAAACAGCAAAACCAGAACACCAGTGTGAGATGGTGCTGGAGCCGACCCACGGAGCGAGACAGCTGACTGCCTGTGTGCAGGAAGCTTCTTGGCAGAGTGGGGTGCCTCCAGACACTTATCGGTGGAGCTACAGAGCTTTGGAACACTTGCCCCAACAGAGCAGATGCTGGTGTGAAGCCCGAGGAGCCGAGAGGCCAAGAAACCATGAAGCAGAAGCCAAAGAGACAAGGAACACAAGAAACTGAGTTGCCTCAGTCTCAAAAGGTATGGCCATGACCTCAGGGGTTTCAGAGGGTGGAGCCATGGCCTCTGGTGTTTCTAAGGGTGGAATTTCCACTCAGATGTTGAGGAGAATGGTGTGCCTAAAGCTGAGGGAGTAGAGTTGCCATCCCAGTGGGCCTGGAAGGCAGAGTTGAAGCCCAGAGCCAAGGGGCCTCCACTCAGAATTTGGAGAGTGTGGCCAATACCTAGAGTCCGAGGGCAGAGCCATTGTGTAAATTGTCTCAGAGAACAGGGAATTATTTTCAAAGTTTTAAGGGCTAATGTAATGTGTTCTGCTGACTTGCTTGGTGCCAATTATGCCTTCTTTTCCTCCAGTTTCATCCATTTGTAAAGGAAATGTCTAGCTTGTGCCCATTCTGCCATTGTACCCTTGGAAGCAGATAACTTGTATTCTAGATTTCACACATGAAGAGGAATTTTTGGATTTTGGACTTAGAGTTAAGACTTTTGCTATGATATGATGGGGTGAATATGTTTTGCGTGTTGCAAGGATATGATTATTTTGGGCCAAAGGGTGGAATGCTGTGGATTGAGTTGTGTCCCCCCCCAAAATATGTGTCAATTGGCTAGTCCATGATTCCCAGTATTCTGTGGTTGTCCTCCATTTTGTGATTGTAATTTTATGTTGAGAGGTTATGGTGGGATTGTAACACTACTCAGGTCACCTCCCTGATCCACAGTAAAGGAAGTTTCCCTGGGGTGTGGCCTGTACCACCTTTTATCTCTCAAGAGATAAAAGGAAAGGGAAGCAAGCAGAGAGTTGGGGACCTCATGCCACCAAGAAACCAGCACCAGGAGCAGCGCCCATCCTTTGGACTTGGGGTCCCTGAGCCTGAGAAGCTCCTCAACCAGGGAAAGATTGAGGACAAGGACCTTCCTCCAGAGCTGACAGAGAGAGAAAGCCTTCCCCTGGAGCAGATGCCCTGAATTTGGACTTGTAACCTACTAGACTGTGAGAAAATAAATTTCTCTTTGTTAAAGTCATCCACTTGTGGTATCTCTGTTATGGCAGCACTAGATGACTAAGACACCATCCTTGCTTCTGAGGAGCATTCTAGCTGTACTTCTTCCAAGACAGAGTTGTTCGTTCTTTTGGCAGTCCATCGTATATTCAATATTTTTTGCCAAAACCACAATTCAAAGTCATCAATCCTTCTTCTGTCCTCATTAATCATCATCCAGCTTTCACAAGCATAGGAGGCAACTGAAAACACCATGGCCTAGGTCAGGCGCACCTTAGTCTTCAAGGTGACATCTTTGCTTTTTAACGCTTTAAAGAGGTCCCTTGCAGCAGATATGTCCAATGCCATGCGTCTTTTGATTTCTTGACTGCTGCTTCCATGGGTGTTGATTGTGGATCCAAGTAAAATGAAATCCTTGACAACTTCAATCTTTTCTCCTTTTATCATGATGTTGCTTACTGGTCTACTTGGGAGGAATAATCCATACTGAATCCATACCGAAGGCTGTAGTCTTTGATCTTCATCAGTAAGTGCTTTAAGTCCTCTTCACTTTCAGCAAGCAAGGATGTGTCATCTGCATAATGCGTGTCATTAATGAGTCTTCCTCCAATCCTGATGCCCCGTTCTTCCTCATATAGTCTGGTGTCTCGGATTATTTACTCAGCATATGGACTGAATAGGAATGGTGAAAAGATACAACCCTGACTCGAAACCATGCAGTATCCCCTTGTTCTGTGTAAATGGCTGCCTTTTGATCTATCTACAGGTTTCTCATGAGCAGAATTAAGTGTTTTGGAATTGCCATTCTCCACAATGTTATTCATAATTTGTTGTGATCCACACAGTCGAATGCCTTTGCATAGTCAATAAAACACAGGTAAACATCTTTCTGGTATTCTCTGCTTTCAGCCAAGATCCATCTGACATCAGCGATGATATCCCTGATTCCACATCCTCTTCCGAATCTGGCTTGAGTTTCTGGCAGTTCCCTATCAATATACTGCTGCAGCCGCTTTTGAATGATCATCAGCAAAATTTTGCTTGCATCTGATATTAATGATACCGTTTGATAATTTCTGCATTTGGTTGATCACCTTTCTTGGGAATGAGCATAAATACGGATCTCCTCCAGTCCATCGGGCTGGTTGCTGCCTTCCAAATTTCTTGGCATAGACGCGTGAGCACTTCCAGCACTACATCCTTTTGTTGAAACATCTCATTTGGTATTCTGTCAATTCCTAGAGCCTTGTTCATCACCAATGCCTTCAGTGCAGCTTGGACTTCTTCCCTCAGTACAATTGGCTCTAATTTTGTTCTAATTTTCTTCAGTTTCAACTTGAACTTGCATAGGAGTAATTGATGTTCGGTTCCAGTGGTCTCCTGGCCTTGTTCTGACTGATGATATTGAGCCTTTCCATCGTCCATTTCCACAGATGTGGTTGATTTGATTTCTGTGTATTCCATCTGGCTAGGTCCGTGAGTATAGTCACCATTTATGTTGTTGAAAAAAGGTATTTGTAATGAAGAAGTCACTGGTCTTGTGAAATTCTATGATTTGATCTCTGGCATGATTTCTATCACCAAGACCATATTTTCAACTACTGATCCTTCTTTGTTTCCAACTTTCAAATTCCAATTACCAGTAATTATCAATGCATCATGATTGCATATTCAATCAATTTCAGACTGCATAAGCTGGTAAAAATCTTCAATTTCTTCATCTTTGGCCTAGTGAATGGTACGTAAATTTGAATAATAGTTGTATTAACTGGTCTTCCTTGTAGGCATGTGGATATTATCCTATCACTGACATCATTGCACTTCAGGATAGATCTTGAAATGTTCTTTTTGACGATGAAAGCAACACCATTTCTTTTCAAGTTGTCGTTCCCAGCATAGTAGACCATATGATTGTCTAATTCAAAATGGCCAATACCAGTCCATTTCAGCTCACTAATACCTAGGATATCAATGTTTATGCATTCCATTTCATTTTTGGCAATTTCCGATTTTCTTAGATTCATACTTCTTACATTCCATGTTCTGATTATTAATGGATGTTTGCAGCTATTTCTTCTCATTTTGAGTGGTGCCACATCAGCAAATGAAGGTCCCCAAAGCTTGGCTCTATCCATGTCATTAAGGTTGACTCCTCTTTGAGGAGGCAGCTCTTCCCCAGTCATCTTTTGAATGCCTTCCATCCTAAAGGGTTCATCTTCTGGAACTATATCAGACAATGTTCCACTGTCATCCCGAAGGTTTTTAGTGGCTAATTCTTTTCAGAAGTAGACTGCCAGATCCTTCTTCGTAGTCTCTCTTAGTTTGGAAGCTAAGCTGAAACCTATCTGCTATGGGTGACCCTGCTGGTGTTTGAATACCGGTGGCATAGTTTCCAGCATCACAGCAACATGCAAGCCCCCACAGTACAGCACCTAACAACAACAACCCTAACGTGACTTAAGTATTCTTGGGCACATAACAAAAGAAAAGCTTCTAAATTATGTTTATAAAGTCATATTACTTTAGAGGGGCCCTGATGGAGCAGAAGTTAATTGCTTGGCTGGTAACCAAAAGGTCAGCAGTTCTAACCCACCAGCTGCTCTGTGGAGGAAAGATGCTTCTGTAAAGATTTTACAGACTTGCAAACTCTATGAGGCAGTTCTACTCTGTCCTACAGGGTCACTACGGGTCAGAATTTGACTTGATGGCAATGGGTTTGGGTTTTTTGATTATATAACTTTGATGCCAGAACTTGACAGAAATTGGAAAGAAAAAAAAAATCTATACTACTTTCATTCACAAGGAAACACTGGTGGCACAGTGGTTGAGAGATATGGCTGCTAACCAAAAGGTGAGCAGTTCAAATCCACCAGGTGCTCCTTGGAAACTCTATGAGGCAGTTCTACTCTGTCCTATAGGATCACTATGAGTTGGAATCAGCTTGACGGCAGTGGGTTTGGTTTTTGGCTTTTTTCATTCACAATGCAAAATTCTTAAGTAATATATTAGCAAACAGATCCAATAACATATTAACACATAATACATTATGCCCAAGTGCATTTTATTCCAGGAATATAAGAAAGATTCAAGACCCAAATATCGATATAATATTAATAGGGTTTAAGAAAAAGTATCATACAATCATCTCCTTAAATGTCAACAGGAATTTAACAAAATTCAACACTCATTTAAGTTAAAAATACTTAAAGAGGAATTGAAAGATACTTTCTTAACATCATAAGATATATACATTTCAGTTCCAAAGCCAGTATCTTACCTAATGGGGAGACTCTAGAGGCTTTCCCAACCGAAAAAAAAAAAGATGGCCTACTACCTCCACTACTCACTGTGGCCTGGGAGGTATTAGATAAGAGCTAGGAATTACAACCATAAGAATTAGAAATGAAGAGGTAAAACTATCTGTATTTGCAAATACTCTTGTTAAATATCTCGAATACCTAAAGAATCAATGAAAAAGCTACTGTAAATAATAAGATAATTTAGTAATATAGCAGAATATAAAGTTAACATAGCTATTTTAAACACACATCTCTACAATCTATAGGCAATATCCTGTTAAAACATACAATGAAATGAAAGACACCATCACAATAGCAAAAAAATGAGTAAATAAGATGCCTGGGAATAGATTCAACAAGAAATGTACAGAATCTTTATGATGAAAACTATAAAACACTCCTGAAAGATACAAACCAACCCAAAAAAAACTAACCCATTGCTATCGAGTCAATTCCCACTCATAGCCACCTTACAGGACAGAGTAGAACTGCCCTACAGGGTTTCCAAGGCTGTAATCTTTAGGGAAGCCGAGTGCCACATCTATCTCCTGCAGAGATGGGTGTGTTCAAACCAACCTTTCCTTTACCAGCCAAATGCTTTAACCACTGCACTACCAGGGCTCCTCAAAAGACACAAAGTGGATTTAAATAAAAGGCTGGACAAACAATGTTCTTGGGTAGGAGGGCTGCACATTATAAAAATGTTAAGACCATTAGGTGAAAGGTTGATGGGGAACTTCATGATGCACCCACAGACAGAATTCACCTAAACGCAATGATCCAACTTAACACCACTAAAAATCGGGTAACTAGACATTCTGTGGCTTCTGATTGGATACAATTGGCAGTGCATAGGTATTCTTGCCAAAAGAACAAAACCTGATTCTGAGGGAAGCATTAAAGGATACCGTATTTTTACGCAAATAACTACACCTTCCTCATCTGTCAACTGCGCCCTTCCCCCACGCCCCTTAAGGTATTTTCCTAAGCGCCATTTTTCACATTGACATAGCAGCGTTTTCGAAAATACTTGGAGGGGAAGGGCCGGTTGGCAAACAAACATGGAAGATATGTACTATTTCTGTAACAAGGAAGAGAAGGGATACTGTCATAGACAGGGAAATTGGAGACCTATCAGCCACATGTAGTCTGCGGACTTAGAGTCTGCGTTGAAACCAACTCTAGGAAGATACTTGAGATAATTGGGGCAACTGGGAAACAGACTACTAGGTGACTAAGGGATGAGTTGGTTTTGTTAGGCATGATAATGGTATTGTGGCTATCAGGAATAAAAGGCCATATCTGTTTAAGACATAAAATACTTGTGGGTGAAATTATGAAGTATTTAAAACACTTCTGCAAAAAAAAAAAAACTGTATGGGGAAAAAAATGACACAAGATGAGCATAATATCAATCTTTGCTGAAGCTGTGGATTGGGCATATGGGGGTTTATTACACAAAAGTAGAGAGAATGTATGTTTGTTTAACGTATGACGTTTTATGTATGTTTGTTTCTTTGATTTATGTTTATCCGGATGTATGTATGTTTGAAAATATCCACAGTAATTTTTTTTAAAAAACACAAAGAACCTCAACTGTCCTTAAGAGACTCAAAAAACTTCATTGAATGGGCACTGCTGTTATCATTTACCCTGAAAAAACACTCTTAAATTTTCCATTTGTGCAATACCTCTTAAACCATTTCCTTCATTTTTTCCCCCATGAGTTTCTAGGGAATTAAAGATGGTAGAAGGGAAAGAACCCTGGCTTGGTTTCTTCCAGTTCTTCTGAAGTTCCCCTGTTACCTACCACTGCCAGTGCTTCCTGTGGTTGCCACCTCACGGTTGTCTGGTGTCCTCTCATTCATTGCTGACTTAGGCTCCAGAATCACTGCCTTCTTCTCTAGCCCTACTCCTGTTATGATTCTTGGTGACTTCACTACCTCATAAGGAGCTCTCGTTGCACAGTGGTTAAAGTGCTTGGTTGCTAACCAAAAGGTCTGTAGTTCAACCCACCAGCCACTCCATGGGAGAAAGATGTGGCAGTCTGATTCTGTAAAGATTTAAGCCTTGGAAACCCTATTGAGCAGTTCTACTCTGTCCTATAGGGTTTCTATCAGTTGGAATCAACTTTATGACGATGGGTTTGGTTCGCTGCCTCATAAATGGTCTTCCCAATGCCCTGGCCTCTCACCATCATTTCTTCATCTTCAGCTCCACTTCAGCCAATCCCTCCCAGAGGCTAGACTTTGACTCCCTCATGGCCACAGCCCACCCCTCTGAAGTCTGGTTTGCAAGACTGTGTCTCTGTGACACTAACTCCTATTCACCAGTTCACTTCTTCTACAACCTTCACTCTAGAAGGACCGTACTGAGATCTCTAATCCATGCGGCCTGGGACTCTCCTTCCCACTCAGCCTAGATTCCATGGACATTCACTGTATCTATTCACTTGCAAATGCCTTAACTGTCTTGACCCCTCTCTCTTCATCATACTCTCCTTGTCAAAATCCCAAATCTGATTCAACCCAACTATCCACAACCGGTGCCTGCACCCCAGCAACTGAATGACTTGCTCACTGCTTCTACCACATTTCCCTAATGATTTCATTTTCCTACTCTACAAGACAATCATTTCACTCCTTCTCCTTGAGACAGAGCCCTCACAGTGCTGTATTCTTTACCTGGCTTCCTCCCTTACAGTGTTGTACTGCAAAACAATTTTGTTTGCTGGGCTCCCCCCTGCCCCCAGCTTTGTGCTTGAATCCTGCTTTTGCTTGGAGGTTATATGTAAACCCCATTGCGCCTACGTAGTGTGATTAAGAATGCTGCTGACGTAACTTGTATGAACTCCCTACTTGCAAGCCCCTTTAAAAGTAACTTACCTGCCCGCCCTTGACGAGCAGTCTTGACAGCAGCAGCTCCGACTGACTCCACTTTCCTTGTACAATAAAATAAAGTGCCTTCCTTTTCACCCACCTTGGTCTCTCATTTATTGGCCAATGTGAGTCATGGCGAGTAAGAACCTGGGGTTTCCACCCGGTAACAACTCTGAGGAGCCAGCTGAAAACCAAGCCAAGTGGCTTTTAGGAAAAAAAAAAAGTCACTGTTTTTATTTTAAGATCTTTGGTTAAATAAGTATTGTTCAACGGTTACCTATAATATAATCTCCTGACAACTCGGAAACTTCATAGAAAGTCACACAAAATTTTTATAAAGGAAAAGTGCCAAAAAGTTTTATTTAATAAATTACATGGAAGGTGTTGTCAAAATCAAGAAAAACGCCTGATTTTCTTTGGGTTAAGATTTATATCTTAGCATTTCCTCTTCTGTTTTTGCCTAATATTAGAGAGCAAATACATAATATTATGTCATAATTTTAAACCCATATTTCTTAATTGCTAACTTGGTCAGAACGTTATCAAAGCCAATGGTTTGGTTGGGAATTCACATATTTACCTATGAAGTTTCCTTTTATTACTATTCAGGTATTTAAAGATTTGAATATTGTTATATTCTGACTTGGTATATCTTGTTATATTCTGACTTGGTATATCTTGGTATTATGTCTCAAGATTATTACGTATTATATCTGAAACTCTTTAGAAATACAGTTAATGGTTATATTTAGAGACTTTTTATCTCATTTTTTTTAAAAACTGATTTTATTTGGCCTTTACATTATGCTTGTAATTAATTTCTATCAGGTCTTTCACTATAAGAGCATTATTTTTATAAGTTAATCATGGCCATATTAAGTTTTGTCATCTGCAGATGAAAGTTTTTACTTTGCTGATTTGCTGAAAATGTTTGACCAAAATACCTCAACAAAAAGATGGACTATATCAGACTTGCGAAAAAGACTGTGACTAGACTGAATAAAATTTCCAGAACTCCTATACAGAAGCTGGCTGTGGCTGATTTAGAATCATGTGGAACAGAAATTAACTACATAAGATGGAGTAAATGAAACTATGGATTTTATGTGGAAATATTGCTGATGTTTTAAGGTCCTACTTTCTAGATGTAAGAAGACATTTTCCTTTTGTAACCAAATGCCACTCGAGTTCTTATCCTGTCTTATTAGCCGATTCGGACGCTAATTACAACGGAAACAGAAAGTGGCAAGTTTATTGTCTGCGCGTACAAGGAGCACGTGGGGTCTAGTGACCTTAAGGCCACGTGCTCCCTGACTAAGGGGGCTGGGGAGCTGTTTGTTTCCAATGGCGTCAGAGGGTTGGGTTTGGTACCTGGAATTTTCTGCCTTTAGCCCTCCCATGCCTATATTTGGGGGTTGGGGGAGGGTCAGTTGAAGGATGTGATTTCAATCTGTGCATGCTTCAAGGTGTAACGAGGGCTAGTCAGTGGACGGGGCCACTACCTGCTGAGACTTCCTGCTTAAAACAAACTTGTGGTTAGCGAGACAGAGATGGGGGAAGGGGTGTTGACTGGGGTTTTCAATATGGCTGAGCAGCCTGTTTCACTTTCTCCTAAATTATGTGGTGGATCCAACGATGCTGGTTTTAAATGATCCCTTTCCAACTGCAAGTGAGTGGACTGGGCAATCTCTTGCTTAGATTCCTGGTGAAATGCATGGGTAACACACTTTGAGAATATTTTTAAGATTACCTTTAGCCATTCCTCATGATGATACTAGTAAATATTGAAAAGGTAATGTTAAATTGTTACACAAAAATGAGAGTCAAAAAGAAACCCATTGGCCCAACACTCAGGGTATGTTTGGTAGCTTTAATTAGTAGTTATGGTATAGTTTAATTGGAGAAATCTTTAAGAAATTTATCAACCACTATGGGACAAATAACAAAGTTGGTAATGAGATAAAGACAACAGTAATCTCTGACCTCATTAGCCAAGGTGACATGAGATAACAAAATAGCCTTAAGATTTGTTTACTAGCCCAAGAAAGTGTAGTCTGTGCAGTAGCAAATACCTCTTGTTGCATTTGGATATATAACACAGGAGAAGTAGAGCAGGATATACATAGAATTTAGATGGCAAGCTACTTGGTCACACACTGTAACACCCTTACAAACACCGGGTTTATTTGGTTGGTTACCATCAGGAATAAGGACATGGGGTAGATCACTTCTGCAAGGGATAGTAATGTTCTTAGTCAGCCTCCTGATAGTATTAGCCATAATAAAACTTATCTTCGATTGTCTTACACACCTAAAAGGGCAAAAGAAGGCCTCAAGCTAAAATGTTGATGTACGTTGAGTCTGCTCACTTTGGCAATGTGATTGACATTGCTCTTACTTAAGATCCTGGTGAAGGACCAGATGGTATCTGGTGGAAAACCAGCACGGTGAGTTTAAAGAGCCTGCCATGGCCACCCATCTAAGGGCTTGTATAAATCCAGGTATTAATATCTCCAGTCTCCGATCAAAAGAAAAGAACGATTTAAGAGATAATATTGGAGCCATTATTCCCAGTCTTTGAGTATAAAAATGTGACCCAGCTGGAGCTGGACTCACAAAGACTCATAAAGACACATCGACTGGGCCCTGAGGTAACTAAGACAATCTGAGGGGGAAAAAAAAAAAAACTTTTAGGGAGACATTCACATAAACAGGACATAAAAGCCACTCTTTTTCTTTTAATATTTAGTAAATGTTGTTGTTAGGTGCCATCGAGTCAGTTCCAACTCAGTGACCCTCTGCACAACAGAATGAAACATTGCCCAGTCCTGTGCCATCCTCAAAATCATTGCCATGCTTGAGCCCACTGCTGCAGCCACGGTGTCAGTTCATCTTGTTGAGGGTCTTCCTCTTTTTCACTGACCATTTTCTTTACCAAGCATGATGTCCTTCTCCAGGGACTGATCCCTCCTGACAACGTGTCCAAAGTATGTGAGACACAGTCTCCCATCCTTGCTTCCAAGGAGCACTCTGGTTGTACTTCTTCCAAGACAGATTTATCAGTTCTTTTGGAGAAATCTTTAAGAAATTTATCACTGTGGGACAAATAACAAAGTTGCTAATGAGATAAAGACAATAGTAATCTCTGACCTCACTAGCCAAGGTGACATGAGATAACAAAATAACCGTAAGACTTTTTTATTAGCCCAAGAAAGCGTAGTCTGTGCTGTGGCAAATAAGTTTTTACTTTGTTGATTTGCTGAAAACGTTTGACCAAAATATCTCAACAAAAAGATGGACTATATTGGACTTGCGAGAAGGACTGTGATAAGACTGAATAAAATTTCCAGAACTCCTATACAGAAGCTGGCTGTGGCTGATCCAGAATCATGTGGCACACAAATTGACTACATAAGACTGAGTAAATGAAAGGAAACTATGGATTTTATGTGGGAATATTGCTGATGTTTTAAGGTCCTACTTTCTAGATGTAAGAAACCATTTTCCTTTCTCCTAAATTATGTGATGGATCCAGCTATGCTGGTTTTAAATGGTATATGGCATATTCAATATTCTTCACCAACTGCACAATTCAAAGGCGTCAAATTCTTCGGTCTTCCTTATTCACTGTCCAGCATTCGCATGCAAATGAGGCAACTGAAAACACCATGGCTTGGGTCAGGCGCACCTTAGTCCCCAAGGTGACTTCTTTGGTTTTTAACACTTTAGAGAAATCTCTTGCAGCTGATTTGCCCGAGGCAATGCGTCTTTTGATTTCTTGAGTGCTCCTTCCATGGGTGTTGATTGTGGATCCAAGTAAAATGAAATCCTCGACAACTTCTATCTTTTCTCCATTTATCATGCTATTGCCTATTGATCCAGTTGTGAGGATTTTTGTTTTCTTTATGTTGAGGTGTAATCCATAGTGAAGGCTGAGGTCTTTCATCTTCATCAGTAAGTGCTTCAAGTCCTCTTCACCCTCAGCAAGCAAGGTTGTGTCATCTGCATAACGCAAGTTGTTAATGAGCTTCCTCCAATCTTGATGCCCCCTTCTTCTTCATATAGTCCAGCTTCTTGGATTATTTACCTGTGTTTTATTGACTATGCTAAGGCATTCGACTATGTGGATGATAACAAATTATGGATAACATTGCAGGGAATAGGAATTCTGGAACACTTAATTGTGCTCATGAGGAATCAGTACATGGATCAAGAGGCCGTCATTCGAACAACAAGGGGATACTGCATGGTTTAAAGTCTGGAAAGGTGTATATCAGGGTTGTATCCTTTCATAATTAGTAAAGAGTTGTAAACCAATGAGAGGTCAGTAGCCACAATGAAAAGCATAGGTCCAATATTTGCTCCTACCTGAAAATATGCCAGATAATTTCTAGCCAGGCTATAGTTCAAAGTGGACTTCAGTCTTGAATGATCAAGGTTCAAAAAGAAACGGGAGGAGTGAGACAGAGCCCCCACAGTGGTGTGTTCTTTACCTGGCTTCCTCCCCTTACAGTGCTGTATTGCAAAATTATTTCCTTTGTTGGGCTCCCCCACCCCTCAGCTTTGCATTTGAATTCTGCGTTTGTTTGGAGATTGTATGTAAATCCCGTTGGGCCTGCATAGTTTGATTAAGAATGTTGCTAAGGTTAACTTGTGTGAACTCCCTACTTGTTAACCCCTTTAAAAGTAACCTGCCTGCCTGCCTGCCCTTGGTGAGTAGTCTTGGCAGCAGCAGCTCCGACTGGCTCCATTTTCCTTGTACAATGAAATAAAAGTGCTTGTTCTCCCACCTCGGTCTCTCATTTATTGGCTAATACAAGTCATGCCGAGTAAGAACCTGGGGTTTCCACCTGGTAACATCCTCTCTCCTCAAACCCTCACCACCACCTGCCCCAATGTCCTTCTCACGAGCGATCTCACTTCCTAGTTCACTGGGAAAACAAAGGCAGTCACTTAAACTCCCTCGCTTTCCACCACCAAATTTGTATGTTTGTCTGCAGATTCTCCACCTTCATTCTTTCTCCTATGGGAGAGGTGTCCTTGCCCCCCCCGACCGATGCTGACACATTCACTGGCACGTCTCTTCCCTCACACTCCCTTCCAGCTTCCTCCAGAATGCTGTTCCTGGGACAATACCCTCTCTCTTTTGCTTCATTAAAACCAAAAAAAACCTCAATCCATTGCCTTCGAGTCCATTCTGACTCATAGCGACCCTGTAGGAAAGAGCAGAACTGCCCCACAGGGTTTCCAAGGAGCAGCTGGTAGATTTGAAGTGCCGACCTTTTGGTTAGCAGCCGTAGCTTTCAACCACCACACCACCAGGGTTTCCTCTGCTTCATTAGTTTGTCCCTTTCTTGTTGATGTTTCCTTTCAGGGTGCACAACCAGGCTCCACTATCTGCTACTTAAAATACCCTCAATGTCTCACTTCTCTAATTCCCTTTAGGACAAAGCTCAGGACAAGGGTGTCTGCCTGTACTTCCCTTTCTCCTCCACCCACTCCAACAGGGCTACACCCCTATCACAGCACTGAGACCTTTCCTGACAAAGTCACCATCAGCTCCCAGGTGGCTAAATCCCAGGCCCACAGTTCCTTCTTCTCTTTACTCAGTCTCTCAACACAGGCCTCTCAGCTGACTTCACCTCCTTTTTCTTTTCTCGTAGCTATAATTGACCATTGTGGTAAAACACATAACATTTGCCGTTTTAACCGTTTTTCAGTGTACAATTCAGTGATATTAACTATATTCACCATGTTGTATAATTATCACCACTATTTTGTTGTATTTTATCACTCCCAACAGAAACTCAGTACCTTTTAAGCAATAATTCACTATTACACCCTCCTCCTAGTCCCTGCTAATCACTAACCTACTTGGTCTCTGTGCGTTTGTCTAGTCTAGGTGTTTCCTATAAGTTAGATAATATAATATTTGCATTTTGTATCTTACTGATGTCACTCTGCATGTTTTCAAGGTTCACCCATGCTGCCGCATGTATCAGAACTTCATTCATTCATTCATTTTATGAATACAACACATTTTGTTTACTCATTCCTCTACCGATGGGGTACTTGGGTTA
This sequence comes from Loxodonta africana, assembly GCF_030014295.1. Lineage (NCBI taxonomy): Eukaryota > Metazoa > Chordata > Mammalia > Proboscidea > Elephantidae > Loxodonta > Loxodonta africana. Next base: position 108,839,869 of record NC_087351.1, read on the forward strand.
TTTCCACCTTTTAGCTATTGTGAATAATGCAACAATGGATGTCGGTACACAATCACTTGTTTGAGTTCCTGTTTTCAGATCTCTAGGGTATATACTGAGGAGTGGAATTGCTAGGTCACATGGTAATTCTATGTTTAACTTTCTGAGGAATCGCCGCACTGTTTTCCACAGCAGTTACGTCATTTTACACTACCACCAGCAATGCACGAGGGTTCCAATTTCTCCACATCCTACCAACATTTGTTATTTTGATAACAAAATGTATTTTTAATACCTTTATAATTTTTATGAATTTGTGATTTCATATTTTCCATAACGAAGTGTTTTTCTTTAATAACAAAATATGTTTTTGATAATAGCAATTCTAACAAATGTGAAGTGGCACCCCTTTCTTCTGGAAACCTCTTACCTCGGTTTCAAAGACATCCCTCTCTCTCCATATGTGACATCATTCAGGGCCCTGCCTTTAAGTATCATTTATATTTTAATGGCTCTTAAATTCATTATTATTTTTTAGTCCTGACTTCTCCCTTGAGTTCTAGGTCCATAGTTAACACTGTATCGACACTTCCAAGTGAAGGTATCACTGTTGTTGTTAGGCGCCGTCAAGTCAGTTTCAACTCATAGCAACACCATGTGACAGAGTAGAACTGCCCCATAGGGTCTCCGAGGCAACTCAAGCTTAAACGTGGCTAAAGCTGAACTCTTCGTTTTTCCTCTGTCCAAACTTAGACCCCATCATCTCGGTAGAGTATCCCTGTTCACCCAGTTTTTCCAGCCAAAACCCTAGATGTCAGTCATTCTTGGAGAAAACCGAGGTTCCACATTGCATTTACAGATGATTTATCAGGACTACTTACTCTTTTTTTTATATATATAATTTTTATTGTGCTTTAAGTGAAAGTTTACAAATCAAGTCAGTCTCTCACACAAAAACTTATATACACCTTGCTACATACTCCCAGTTGCTCTCCCCCTAATGAGACAGCCCGCTTTCTCCCTTCCACTCTCTTTTCATGTCTATTTCACCAGCTTCTAACCCCTTTTACCCTCTCATCTCCCCTCCAGGGAGGAGATGCCAACATAGTCTCAAGTGTCCACCTGATCCAAGAAGCTCACTCCTCACTAGCATCCCTCTCCAACCCATTGTCCAGTCCAATCCATGTCTGAAGAGTTGGCTTCAGAAGTGGTTCCTGTCCTGGGCCAACAGAAGGTCTGGGTGCCATGACCACCGGGGTCCCCCTAGTCTCAGTCGGATCATTAAATCTGGTCATTTTATGAGAATTTGGGGTCTGCATCCCACTGCTCTCTTGCTCCCTCAGGGATTCTCTGTTGTGTTCCTTGCCAGGACAGTCATCAGTTGTAGCCGGGCACCATCTAGTTCTTCTGGTCTCAGGATGATGTAGTCTCTGGTTCACGTGGCCCTTTCTGTCTCTTGGGCTCGTAATTACTTGTGTCCTTCGTTCTCCTTTGATCCAGGTGGGCTGAGAACAATTGATGCATCTTAGATGGCCGCTTGCTAGCGTTTAAGACCCCAGACGCCACCTTTCAAAGTGGGTTGCAGAATGCTTTCTTAATAGATTTTTTATGCCAATTGACTTAGATGTCCCCTGAAACCATGGTCCCCAAACCCCTGCCGCTGCTACACTGGCCTTCGAAGCATTCAGTTTATTCAGGAGACTTCTTTGCTTTTGGTATAGTCCAGTTGTGCTGACTTCCCCTGTATTGTGTGCCATCTTTCCCTTCACCCAAAGTAGTTCTTATCTACTATCTAATTAGTGAACACCCCCTCCCATTCTCCCTCCCTCCCCCCTCTTGTAACCACAAAAGAATGTTTTCTTCTCAGTTTAAACTATTTCTCAAGTTCTTATAATAGTGGTCTTATACAATATTTGTCCTTTTGCAACTGACTAATTTCACTCAGCGTAATGCCTTCCAGGTTCCTCCATGCTATGAAACGTTTCACAGATTCCTCACTGTTCTTTATCAATGCATAGTATTCCATTGTGTGAATATACCATAATTTATTTATCCATTCATCCGTTAATGGGCATCGTGGTTGCTTCCATCTTTTTGCTATCGGAAACAGTGCTGCAATAAACATGGGTGCGCATATATCTCTTATTTCTCTAGGATATATTCCGAGAAGTGGGATTACTGGATCGTATAGTAGTTCTATTTCTAGTTTTTCAAGGAAGTGCCAAATCGATTTCCAAAGTGGTTGTACCACTTTACATCCCCATCAGCAGTATATAAGTGTTCCAATCTCTCTACAGCCTCTCTAACATTTATTATTTTGTGTTTTTTGGATTAATGCCAGCCTTTTTGGAGTGAGATGAAATCTCATTTTAGTTTTGATTTGCATTTCTCTAATGGCTAATGATCATGAACATTTCCTCATGTATCTTTTAGCTACCTGAATGTCATCTTTAGTGAAGTGTCTATTCATATTTTTTGCCCATTTTTTAATTGGGTTGTCTTTTTGTAGTTGAGTTTTTGCAGTATCATGCAGATTTTAGAGATAAGGCCTTGATCGGAACTATCATAGCTAAAAACTTTTTCCCAGTCTGTAGGTAGTCTTTCTACTCTTTTGGTGAAGTCTTTGGATGAGCATAGGTACTGGATTTTTAGGAGCTCCCAGTTATCTAGTTTTTCTTCTGCATTCTTTATAATGTTTTGTATACTGTTTATGCCATGTATTAGGGCTCCTAATGTTATCCCTATTTTTTCTTCTGTGATCTTTATCGTTTTGGATTTTATATTTAGGTCCTTGATCCATTTTGAGCTCGTTTTTGTGCATGGAGTGAGGTATCGGTCTTATTTCACATTTTTACAGATGGATATCCAGTTATGCCAGCACCATTTGTTAAAAAGACTGCTTTTCCCCATTTAACTGTTTTGGGGCCTTTGTCAAATATCAACTGCTCATATGTGGATGGATTTATGTCTGGATTCTCAATTCTGTTCCGTTGGTCCACGTATCTGTTGTTGTACCAGTACCAGGCTGTTTTGACTACTGTGGTGGTATGATAGGTTCTAAAATCAGGTAAAGTAAGGCCTCCCACTTTGTCCTTCTTTTTCAGTACTGCCTTATTTATCTGGGGCCTCTTCCCCTTCCATATGAAGTCGGTGATTTGTTTCTCCATCTCATTAAAGAATGTCGTTGGGATTTGGATCAGAATTACATTAAATGTATAGATTGCTTTTGGTAGAATAGACATTTTTATAATGTTAAGCCTTCCTGTCCATGAGCAAGGTATGTTCTTCCACTTACGTAAGTCTCTTTTGGTTTCTTGCAGAAGCGTAGTGTAGTTTTATTTGTGTAAGTCTTTTACATCTCTGGAAAGATTTACTCCTAAGTATTTTATCTTCTTGGGGGCTACTGTAAATGGCATTGATTTGGTGATTTCCTCTTTGATGTTCTTTTTTTTGGTGTAGAGAAATCCAACTGATTTTTGTATGTTTATCTCGTATCCCGATACTCTGCTGAACTCTTCTATTAGTTTCAGTAGTTTTCTGGAGGATTCCTAAGGGTTTTCTGTGTATAAGATCATGTCATCTGCAAATAGAGATACTTTTACTTCTTCCTTACCAATCTGGATGCCCTTTATTTCTTTATCTAGCCAACTGCTCTGGCTAGGACTTCCAGCACAATGTTGAATAAGAGTGGTGATAAAAGGCATCCTTGTCTGGTTCCGGATCTCAATGGGAATGTTTTCAGGCTCTCTCCATTTAGGGTGATGTTGGCTGTTGGCTTTCTATAAATGCCCTTTATTATGCTGAGGAATTTTCCTTCTATTCCTATTTTGCTGAGAGTTTTTATCATGAATGGGCATTGAACTTTGTCAAATACCTTTTCTGCATCAATTGATAAAATCATGTGATTCTTGTCTTTTGTTTTATTTATGTGGTGGATTACATTAATTGTTTTTCTAATGTTGAACCATCCCTGCATACCTGGTATGAATCCCACTTGGTCATGGTGAATTATTTTTTTGATACGTTGTTGAATTCTGTTGGCTAGAATTTTGTTGAGGATTTTTGGATCTACATTCATGAGGGATAGGGGTCTGTAATTTTCTTTTCTTTTGGTGTCTTTACCTGGTTTTTGTATCAGGGATATGGTGGCTTCATAGAATGAGTTTGGTAGTATTCCGTCCTTCTCTATGCTCTGAAATACCTTTAGTAGTAGTGGTGTTAACTCTTCTCTGAAAGTTCGGTAGAACTCTGCAGTGAAGCCGTCTGGACCAGGGCTTTTTTTTTGTTTTGGGAGTTTTTTGATTACCTTTTCAATCTCTTCTTTTGTTATGGGTCTATTTAATTGTTCTGCCTCTGTTTGTGTTAGTTTAGGTAGGTAGTGTGTTTCTAGGAATTCATCCATTTCTTCTAAGTTTCAAACTTGTTAGAGTACAATTTTTCATAGTAATCTGATATGATTCTTTTAATTTCACTTGGGTCTGTTGTAATATCGCCCATCTCATTTCTTATTTGGGGTTATTTGCTTCCTCTCCTGTTTTTCTTTTGTCAGTTTGGCCAGTGGTTTATCACTTTTGTTGATTTTTTCAAAAAAAATCTTTGGGTCTTGTTAAGTCTTTCAATTGTTTCTCTGTTTTCTATTTAGTTCAGCTCTAGTTTTTATTACTTCTTTTCTTCTGGTGCCTGAGGTTTTTTTTTGTTGCTCTCTTTCTATTTGTTCAAGTTGTAGGGATAATTCTTTGATTTTGGCCCTTTCTTCTTTTTGGATGTGTGCATTTACGTTTGGCCTCTGAGCACCGCTTTCGCTGTGTTCCAAAGGTTCTGATAGGAAGTGTTTTCCTTTTCATTGGATTCTATGAGTTTCTTTATTCCATCCTTAATGTCTTCTATAATCCAGTCTTTTTTGAGCAGGGTATTGTTCAGTTTCCAAGTGTTTGATTTCTTTTCCCTGCTTTTCCTGTTATTGATTTCCACTTTTATGGCCTTATGGTCAGAGGAGATGCTTTGTAATATTTCCATGTTCTGAATTCTGCTAAGGCTTGCTTTATGACCTAATATGTGGTCTATTCTAGAGAATGTGCCGTGTGCACTAGAAAAGCAAGTATACTTGGTTGCTGTTGGGTGGAGTGTTCTGTATATGTCTACGAGGTCAGGTTGGTTGATTGTGGCATTTAGATCTTCCGTGTCTTTATTGAGCTTCTTTCTGGATGTCCTGTCCTTCACCGAAAGTGGTGTGTTGAAGTCTCCTACTATTATTGTGGAGCTGTCTATCTCACTTTTCAACGATGATAGAGTTTGTTTTATGTATCTTGCAGTCCTGTCACTGGGTACATAAATATTTAATATGGTTATATCTTCTTGGTGTATTGTCCCTTTAATCGTTATGTAGTGTCCTTCCTTATCCTTTAGGATGGATTTAACTTTAAAGTCTATTTTGTCAGAAATTAATATTGCCACTCCTGCTCTTTTTTGATTGTTGTTTGCTTGACATATTTTTTCCATCCTTTGAGTTTTAGTTTGTGTCTCTAAGTCTAGGGTGTGTCTCTTGTAGGCTGCATATAGACGGATCTTGTTTTTTAATCCATTCTGCCACTCTCTGTTTCTTTATTGGTACATTTAGTCCGTTTACATTCGGGGTAATTATGGATAGGTATGAATTTAGTGCTATCATTTTGATGTCTTTTTTGTGTGTTATTGAGAATTTCTTTTTCCCACTTAATTTTATGCGCTGAGTAGATTATCTTTATATATTGTCCTTTCCTATTTGTTGTTGATTTTGTTTCTGCTGAGTATTTTTTTCTTGTGTTTTATTTTGATGAGTAGGATAGTTTGTCTCCTTTGTGGTTACCCCTATTTTTCTAAATTTAAACCTAGCTTTTATTTCTTTGTATCACTATATATTCCTCTCCATATGGAAGATGTATGATTACATTTCTTACTCCCTCTTTATCGTTTTAGTGTTGTCGTCTTTTATAGAATAACATCGCTGTTACCCTGTTTTGGGCTTTCTATTTTTTTATATTCTTGCTTTGTTTTTTTGGATTTCCCTGTGTGGGTTGACTTCTGATTGCTCTGCCTAGTGTTCTTGTCTTGGGTTGATACGTGATATTATTGATTTTCTAACCAAAGAACTCCCTTTAGTATTTCTTGTCGTTCTGTTTTGGTTTTTACGAATTCCCTCAACTTGTGTTTATCTGGAAATGTCTTAATTTCACCTTCATATTTAAGAGACAGTTTTCATGGATATGATTCTTGGCAATTTTTTTCCTTCAATTTTTTGAATATGTCATCCCATTGCCTTCTCTATTTTCTGTTATCCCTCCCTGCTCTGGTACTCCAATCACTCGCAGGGTATTTCTCTTGATAGAGTCCCACATGATTCTTAAGGTTTCTTCATTTTTTTAAATTATTTTTTCTGATTTTTCTTTCAAATATATTAGTGCCAAGTGATTTATCTTCGGGTTCAGAAATTCTAGCTTCTACTTGCTCAGTTCTGCTCTTCTGACTTTTCTATTGTCTACTTCTGTAATTTTATTGTTAATCTTCTGAATTTCTGATTGCTGTCTGTCTATGGATTTTTCCAGCTTATTAAACTTTTCATTATGTCCCTGAATAATCTAATTTCTTCAGTTGCTTTATATGTGTGTTCCTTGGCTTGTTCTGCATATTTCCTCATTTTCTTCCTGATGTCTTGAAGGGTTCTGTATATTAAACTTTTGTATTCTGGCTCTGGTAATTCCAGGAATGTACTTTCATCTACAAGATCCCTAGATTCTTTGTTTTGAGAGCCTGTTGAGGTGATCATGGTCTGTTTCTTTATGTGACTTGATATTGACTGTTGTCCCCGAGCCATCTATAAGTTATTGTATTAGTTTATGGTTGCTTACTGTGTTGTAGCTTCTTGCTTTGTTTTGTTTTGGTATACCCCTATGGGTTGCTTGAGTGAGCTAGCTTGATTATTTTCGCCTTTGGAGCTCTGGTGTCCTGTTCCCAGCTGGCTAGAGCTGTTATCAGGTATATCAGTCTAGGAGTCCATTCAGTTTTCTTGTATGAATTCAGCTCAGGTTTCCAGATAGCTAATCAATAAGTGTGTGGTACAAGCTCTGTCCTACAGTCTTAGAGGGGCAGGGGTGATTGGCGTGTATACTGGTATCCGATTGCAGTAGGGGGTCACGCCCTGAACAAGGCAGGGGGTTGAGAATCGACCCCCGAGTGTCTCTAAGGAAAGCGCGTCCCTGTTACCTAGAGCATGCAGGTGGTGGGTTCTGCAGAGGTACCATGGGCACCCAGTTTTTGGTTGTAAGGACTGGGAGGTACCAGTTATCTTTGGACCCCTGTTGTGGGTGGCTTGGTGACCTGAGTGGAGCTACCAGTCCTTAGGTCCCTGATGGGGGTAGGTGAGGACCTTGATTAATAGGCAAAGCAATGTCAAACATCAAACACCCAGCTCTCCACCTCACAGCTGAAACATTTGGAGTGTGCCAACAAGGGCCTATTCTCCCAAAATAAGCCCACACAGGACCACGCAGAAGGGAAAGGTGCTCAAAGTCCACGGACAGTTTATGCCTGGACAGGAGCCACTTCTGTCCTGAGCTCCCCCATTTAGTGGAGCTAGCAAATTATCTTTTCCCCCAACTGCAATTTTTTTCCTTCCCTGAGGCCGTGAGAATGGCTCTAGGTGGGGCTATGTATTCTTAAAAGGAGCCCCAGTGGCACAGTGGTTAAGAGTTTGGCTGCTAATCTAAAAGGTTGGCAGTTCGAATCTACCAGCCGCTCCTGGGAAACCCTATGGGGCAGTTCTACCCCGTCGTATAGAGTTGCTATGAGTCGGAACTGACTTGATGGCAATGGGTTTGGTTTTGATTTTTGGCTTTTGCTTATAAAATAGCATCTTTTTTTCAACAAGAAGAAATTTTTTTGTTATATCTTCAGTTTATACAGCGAATTATATCTGTACAATATTTGACATTCCCTCTTCCCGCTTCCCCGACTTAAGAATCTCGCTCCCTCTCATGTTCAAAGTCCAATCTCAAATTCTGCCTCCACAGATTAGAATGGCTCCTCCACTTGACCTAACTCACTACCACGTTACCCCGTTCTATTTCTTCATAGCGTTTTGCACGTTCCAACTTCCTTACTCACCTTTTTCCAGAATGAACGACAGCAGCATGGGAGCAGCAGCATGGGAACAGGGTGCTTGTTGGGCTCACTGTTGTATCTCCAGCACCCACAGTTCATGGGGGGGGGTCAGTGGTTTGGTAAACACAAGAGTCTTGCACAGGAACTCCCCTCCTTCTGGGCCTCAGTGTTCTCATTCCTAAAATGAGGAGGCTGGCTGATCTCTCAGGTTTCCCCCGCTGACATTCTGATTCTCTCCCCACTGAGAGACATCTACATAGGAATAGCCATCACAGACTGAGCTCTTACATCACCAAACGCTGTGCTAGGTGACAGCGTTAAATGATGAGACACAAACTCTGTCACTTGTGCTCCCTGATGCTCCTTGTCTGTCTAGTGCCAGATAAGAAGACTGGAGTCGGAGAACATAAAATGAGTAGAATTTTTTGTATGTAATTTCTTTTATTTGCTTCAAAGCACTTAACTGATATTATTCCATTGAATCCTCAGAATAACCCTCTAAAAAGTGTATTATTACCCCCATTTAAAAGATGAGGACGCTGTGGGTTGAAGCCACATGTGCCTGGGGAAGACCGGGGCTCCCCATAGCGGGTTCCTTTTTCTGGAAGCACCCCTTGTCACAGCTGAGGTCCTGTTGACCTGGCTTAGAAGGTATCGGAGGGGCAGCTATCCTGCAGAGAAGGCAGGAAGGACAGGCACAGGAAGCCTGGGCTGGGGGGACAAGTGGGCTGTGACTGCAGGCTATGGAAGGTGGGAGGGGAGCCTGACTGGGGCTCGGATGGCTGGGACAGCTTCAGGGAGGAGGGACTCCTACAGTCACTGAGAGAAACCAACTGCCATGAAGTCGACTGCGACTCATGGCGATCCAACATTGTGCCAGAGCAGAACTGTGCTCCGTAGGGTTTTCAGTGGCTGGTTTTTCTGAAGTAGATCAACAGGGCTTTCTTCCAAAGTGCCTCTGGATGGATTCAAACCTCCAACCCTTTGGTTAGCAGCCAAACATGTTAACGGGGCATTGTGGGGGTGGGGGGCATTGTCAGGAATCAGGCGACTGAGGAGGGCAGGCCCAGATGGAGGGGCCTTGAATACCAGGAGCCGACAACAACTTTTTGAGGTTGCTTACTCCAATGGCTCTCAAATTGTTGCTGTTAGTTGCTGTTGAGTCGATTCTGATTCATGGTGACCCCCTGTTTCAGAGTAGAACTGCTCCACAGGGTTTTCAAGCCTGTGGTCTTTTGGAAGCAGATCGCCAGGCCTATCCTCTGAGGTGCCTCTCGGTGGGTTTGAACCACCAACCTTCTGGTTAGCAGTAGAGCATTTAACCATTTACGCCATGGTTCTCAAATTATGTCTCCAAAAAACACTGAGGCTCTGAGAGTTGGATTATCCACAAAAAAAAAAAAAAAAAAAAAAAATTCCGGCCTTATCCCCAAAGTAGAAGAAATACACTAAATTTGTGAGTATTTTTTTCCTTTCAATTTTGCTCTAATCTGAAGACTGCCAATTCTTACTTTTCTCCGCTACAATCTAGGTCAAGGATAGAATCTGACTCAGCACAAAATTAGATGAATTGTTGTACATTTAATTAATCAACATTACAAAGTGCTCACACTGCATGCAACCTCAAAATACCCAGGTGTGTCCAACCTCTACCCCGTCAGCAGGCGGGCAACCTGAGGGGCCCCGTCCCCTAGTTCAAAGTGCTCGCTTGCCGCAACCCTGTGACCTCATGCGTCATGGGCACTGACCAGCAGTCTTCTGAGTTCTGAGCTCCTTTCAGACCTTCCCTGAACCTGCTTGGGCAGGTGTGGTTTTACAGGCATGTTTGCGTGCAGGTACAGTGCCACATGAGCCAGCTGATGCCAGGGCCTGGAGAAGGGCCCCTGGTCCCCCACAGCAGAGGGGCACAGAGCTGAGGAGACAGGATAGGAGGCAGTCCTGGGTGCGAAACACAACACTGTAGCTGTGAGGGACCAAAGGAGGCTGAGGCAGAAATCTATTATCCCGCTGAGGAAACAAGGCTGAGCGACAGCCAGGCACTGGAGAAAGCCACTACAAGTGAAGTCCTCCCTGGTAGCACCAAGCTGCCAGGCAGTGCTGGGGGCTGAGGGGCAGGCAGAGAGGTCAGGGGGCAGGCTCAGCGTATCCTGGGTGGGCTCATCCTCTGTCGTCCCATTCCCTCCCTGACCCTGTACGTGACAGAGGAGGACACACAAGGCTGGTCAACATCCCCACTGAAGGCCAGCAGGACACAAGGCCACGGGGCGAGAGGAGACAGATCTGTGGGACCTGGAAAAGGACCAGAGAAGAGAGACTCAGAGGCGAATAGAAGGACTGGGCTGCATGACGGGTGGGTGGAGGGCTGGTGGGAGCAGGGCTGCCAGAGCACAGGGCTGGGGCAGGGCAGCGTTGGTCCTCATGGCTGAGCCCTCGTGCTGAGCTGAGCACAAGCTTGGTGTCAGAGACCTGAATTTGAAACCTGGCCCCGTGAGCTCACTCAGAGAAGACACTGTACCTGCTTAAACCTTCCTTAAACCTTTGTAAACATACAATAAAACCATACCCACCTCAGTGATACGGTGGTTAAACAGTGGCTGTTATTTAACGAACCGGCTAGAGAGGAAAATTCTACCTGCAGCCTGCACAGGGCAGTGCTCAGGTATGCATCTAGGAAGGTAGTAAGAAGAACATGGGGCCACCATGAAGCCTGACCCTACCCCCTGGAGGGCAGCAGAGACAGGGAGGGGTCAGCCTTCATGGACCCCGGCCACTCTGCTCTGGCTACTGTGGACCAAGAGGTACTGGGCCCCAGCAGTGCTCACCCTGTCACTTCTGCCGGGAGCCTGGCAGCAGCTCAAGAAGCATGTCCTCTGTGTTGTTGAACTGTGTGGAGAGAATGGAAATTAGACAGCAAGCCCTGGGTCTCCCAACAGCCCAGCACAGTAGGCGGGGAGCAGGGCGCAGACCTGGGGAGTCTCCTCCTCCCAGCAGCCTCGGCCTGTGACCGCCCACCCGAGAGGCCTTCCTGTAGCATGGGGGCCTCTGCAGAGACCCCAGGGGATGGCCTGGTCATTTGGTTCTAACTTTCTCCAATCCAATCACTTATAAATCATCTGTTGTAAATTCTCTCCATTTTTTGAGCTCTTTGTGCTGGGCTGGAGGGAACAGATGGGGGAGGACAAGGAGAGGTAAAGCAGGGCCACCCACGATCACCCAACTGGCCCCTGGGAGAAGCACACTTGCCTTGACATGGTACACTATGCGCCAGTAACTGGAATCTGAGCATCGGTATTGTCCTTCAGGGTAGAGCTGCCACAACAAAGGCAGAGGGGATGGAGGCGCCTGGCTGGGACACACTCCTTCCCCCAGGGGCGCATCCCCTTGACGCATGAGGACTTGGAGGCCACCATTCCTCTGGATTGAGGAGAGAAGGACAGCGCACAGCTCAGGGCCTGGGCTTGCCAGGGCAACTCCAGACACAAGTAAGCAGAGTCCTTCCTGCCACTCACCAGCCTGGTGGGTATTTGGGTCTGGGATGCTGGAAGTACAATGCCTAAAGCACTTACCTCAAGGGGACTCTTACTGGCCAGCATGCTCCCACTTCCAGCCACCCAGACGGAGCTGGGAAAGGCTTACCTTCTTCTGACCAACTGCTCCCTGTGAGGGTACTATAGGTTGAATTGTGTCCTCCCACAGTATGTGTTGGGATCCTAACCCCTACACCTGTGGATGTATTCCTGTTTGGGAATAGGGTTTTCTTTGTTATGTTAACAAAGACATATCAGTATAGGGTGGGTCCTAAACCTAACAGCTTTTGAGATATAAAGAGAAAATGAGACACAGAGACAACCAAGCAAGCAAGGAAGCAAGAATAGGGGTAAGACAGCTGCCTCAGAGATCAGAGATGGCCAAGGAACTGAAGAATGCCAGGGCTGGAGAAGCCGAGACAAGGGTCTGCCCCCAGAGCCAGCGCCCTGACTATGGACCTCTAGCCTTCCAAACAAGGGGCCCTGGGGGTGCAATGGCTAAGTGGTCAGCTGCTCACCACAAGGTTGGAGGCTGGAAGCCACCCAGAGGTTCTGCAGGAGAAAAGACTTAGCAATCTGCTCCCTTCAGGATTGCAGCCTAGGAGACTCTTCGGGGCAGTTCTACTGTCATGTGGGGTCGCTATGAGTCAAAATCGACTCGATGGCACCTAACAATAACCACACGCTCCTAACCTGTGCAGAAATAATTTCTCTTCTTTAAACCCACCTACCTGTGGTATTTCTGTTACAGCAGCACTAGATCACGAAGACAGAGGGCCTGTGCCAGGGCCCTCAAGGTTCCTAACAGCGCACTTAGGTGCCTATTTCAGCCTTCATGGGCTATTCTTTATCTTGTCATATTTCTTCTTTTAAATAAGATATCCCTGGACCCTAGGATCTGGTGGCAGGCTGCTTTCCACCACCTCTAACTCTCACCACCAGCACCTCTCATCTGAACTACCGCAGTAGCTCTGTAAGTCACCGCCTGGTGCTCCACAATCAGTTCTCTGCACAGCAGCCAGGGTGAGCGTCTAAAAACCACGCCACTCCCCTGCTCAACACCCTCTGATGGCCCAGTCACAGGCAGAATGAGTGGAAATCTTTACCACACCACATAAAAACCCACATTGCCGGGCCCCTGCCTCCCTCCTCTCTTGTGGCTCTGTCCTTCACTCTCCACCCTGTTCTGGCCACACAGGCCCCCCTCTCAATTTCTCGAACACGCCACACTCATGTCTGCTCTCAGGATCCCTTGCACCTGCTGTCCTCTATGCCTGGAACATTCTCCCCCAGATCTAGGCAGGGTAACACCCTTCTTTTAGGCAGGTCTCTGCTCAACTGTATAAAAGTCCTTGGGTGGTGCAAACGATTTGTGCTCAAATACTAACCTAAAGGTTGGCAGTTCAAACCCGCCCTGTGGCACCACAGAAGACAGTCCTGGAGATATGCTTTTGTAAAGACTATAGCCCAAGAAAACCCTATGGAGCAGTTCTACTCTGTAGCACGTGGGGTTGCTGTAAGTCAGAATTGACGCAGTGGCTAAAGGTCTGGTTTTGATTTGGTTTCTGCTCAAATGTATGTATATAGAGACAAACATAATAGGAAACAATATGGCAGAACTGAGACCAGACTCATCAGTTATATCAGTAACTGACGATGAGTTCAATTCACCAATCAAAATGAATGAACTCAGCAAATCCAACTCTATGACTATGTAAGAACATCCCTACAACATGGAGATTCAGAAAGTTTACAAAGAAAATGACCGGCAAAAGAACATTAAGACCCTCAGAGGGGTCTTGCCTGAAGACCCCCACATCACTCACTGTCTCCTCCCACCCCACTCTAATTCTCCTACAGAACTTACCACCAGCTTAAGTGCTGTTTTTTTATCCATCTCTCCCAGCAGACTGTCAGCTTCACAAGCACTGAGATTTTATCACATTTAATGTGTGCCCCAGAGCCTAGAACCCTGCCTGACATGATACTTAGCACTCACATTTGTTTAATGAACAATTTTTCAAAGTGGAAATAGTCTTATTTTCTGTGAAAGAAACTAATGCTCACTGTTAAAAAATTATTCAGATCACACTGCAAGATGTAAGTGTGGGTATCACTATTCTTGCCTTGTTAGTGTTTGTTATTGATTTAAGTAAACCTTTATATATGAAGAATAGTGGTTCTTTTAGTCATGTGTGGCAAATCTCACTCTACTCCTCTTCAGTTTGCTACTGGGTTACTTTCCATGCAGAATTTATACTGATTTTGTGGAAAACTCTGTCTAGTTCTTGGTTTCAGTGTCATGTTCAAGAAGATATTCTCCAGAGATTAAAAAAAAAAAAATACATTCACCTAAATTTTCTTCAAATATTTGAATTAAAAAGTAAATATTTAACTTGATTTTTTAAAGTATATATATATATATGCATGCTTTTAAAATTAAAATATAAATTAATACCAAGTTTAGAAGGCGGTTAAGAGCCTGGAATTCCAACCCCTTTACCTACTATCTGTGCTACCTTGGACAAGTTTACATTTTTATGCCTCAGTTTCATCATCTGTAAAGTGGGGACAGAGTCAACACTCAATAACTTTTTGCTGTTTGCTATATTACATGAATGTTCTACTCTATATTTTAATTCACTTTTATACTTTCTTCACTCTACATATGGAAAATTTTCAATATTTTTCACCTTTGGGGAAACCAAAGCTCTGGTGGAAGGCACTTGCAAAAGAGTTATATTTCTTTAAGAAGAAATTCGCATTAGCTAAGGATCCATCGTAAAGCATCAGGGGTAAAACAAAGTCAACGTTTATTCCACACCAGCCTTTTTAGTATTACGCGTTAAATCGGTTTCCTCCAAAGCACAGAGGAGGTATAAAACACCCCATCCTCTGGGAGTGGTTCCCAAACTTAAGCCCCAGAAAACCAAACCCACTGCCATCAAGTCGATTCTGAATCATATCGACCCTACAGGACAGAGTAGAACTGCCCTCACAGGGTTTCCAAGGAGCGGATGGTGGATTCAAACTGCCGACCTTTTAGTTAGCAGCCTGAGCTCTTAACCACTAGCCGAATCAATCTATTGAGGGTACTTTTTAAAATACTTATTTCTGGGGCCCACACCCGGAGGTTCTGATAACCAGCCAGGTGTAGGAGTCACTTACTCACTTACTTTAGAGATAGATTATTCTCATTTGGCAGACAGGTTAAAAGCTCAGGTACTAACCAAAAGGTCGGTAGTTCAAATCCACCAGCTGCTCCTTGGAAACCCTACGGGGCAGTTCTACCACGTCCTATAGGGTCGCTACGAGTTGGAATCGACTCCACGGCAACGGGTTTGGGTTTTTTTTTTGGAACCTGAAGCCCAGAGAAGTCCTGTCTTAACCAAGATCATATTCACACATGCCAGAGCCACTGGGTCCTCATCCGTTAGCCTCCATACCTTTGAGTAATCACCACCCTCCTTCCTGGCCTGGAGAACTCCTACTCATCCTTCAGAACCCTGCTCTGTAAGTGGTTTCATCTGCGAGGCCTGGGCTGCCCTTTGTTAATCAGACCCCTTCCAAGCCTTCCTGCCACCACCCTCGCTGCCAGACCGGGGCTCCTCAAAGGCCCAGCCCAGCCTGGGGCATCTCCAGCTCCAGGGGGCCCCGCCGGGAAGGCAACGAGCGCCCATACAGTCCTGCCTGCCTCTGCCTGAAGCGGGCTGTACCTCCATGATTATGGGCAGCCAGGCGTGCTGGTTCTCGTCCAAATACACGGCCTTCTCCCAGAACCACAGGCGGTCCGGGTGCAAGACCGACTGCGCACTGGAGCGCCGCTGCTGGGCCATGGAGCCTGAAGCAGTCAAGGAGGACAAGCACGGCGCCACTCGCCGCCACTCGCTGATCGGAGGGATGCACGGCCCCGACGCATTTATAGCGGACCTCGCACAGCGCCCCCAGGTGGCGGGGCGGGAGGAGGGCGGGGCGCGAGGCGGAGAGTGGGGCGGAGAGTGGGGCGGGGCGGAGGGCGGGGCGGAGCGGAAAAGGGCAGGGTGTGGCGGGAGAAAGGGGTGAGCCGGTGAGGAGTGGCGTGGGCGTGGCTGTGCCCTTGAGTAAGATCGAGGGCAGCCCTGAGGCCCAGGCTCCAGCCCCAGGGGTTCCTGGAGTTCCCAGCCAGCCGTCCCGCCCCACCCCCACACCCCACTGCTGGCCGGGTACCTTGCTCTATGACCCTGGTCCTTTCTGCTGTCGCGAGGCGCCGTTGTGGCGTCAGGACCCCACTGTCCGGAACCACTGCGTGTGGCTGGTCAAGCCAACCCTGGACTGGGGGCTCCAGGCCTCTGCTGAACTCGCAGGCTACCCTTGACCCCAGGCACCTGGAGCCAGTGGCCCTCCAACTCTTCTGGGCCTGAAAGCCCCTGCGGCCTGACCCAGGCCTCGGCTTCCCTGGCTCACAGAATCTGTATCCTTGGCAACACTGCAATTCTTGAAGTGCCCCCTCCGCCCAGACACACATTTTCCACGGCTTTGATGATGCTGTGGTTGTCTAATAGCTATTGTGAAACAAGGTGATGAAGAAACATGGGCCGTTCCCTTTATAGACTCTGAATTCATTAGAGAAAGCGTAGCTCAAAATGAATGCTTGGAAAGAAACCCCTCCGCCCCAAGATCAATGGAGTTGAAAAGTCCCTGGGTTATGTGATCAAACTGTCCCTGGAAGTTACAGCAAATAAGGAAAATAATTTCACTTCATGTTGCAGTAACACATGCCCATTAAGACAATTAAGAACATAAAGGACAAGGGAAAAAATGTGAAACCATTTCCAGCCTCTTTGCTGAAATAGCATGACTGGTCACGGTTGGGTGCCTGGCCTTTCAGTTCTCTCCCATCTTTCTGATTAAAAAAAAAAAAAATTGCCACCAAGTCATTTCTGACTCATGGCCACCCTGTGTGTGCAGATTAGAACTGCCTTCCTTAGCCTTCCTTAGGGTTTTCAAGGTGGTGACCTTTCAGAAGCAGATCACCAGGCTTTCTTTCAAGGCCCGGAACCACGACCTTTCGGCTAGTAGTCATTTGCACTGCCCAGGGACTCCTTTCTGACTGGGCACCAAGAAAATAATTTGGGATCCTTTGAAATGTCGTAAAGGTGAAAATGAGTTTGATGTCTGATCCGCTGACAGCAAAGGTGAGTATTTGCTTCTCCGCGTATCCAGCTAGCCTAATTCCCAAGAATGAGCTGAGGTAGCCTGAGGTAATAGCGATATGATTGGATTTACCGGGAGCACAACAGAAGACAAAAGCCTAACAAAGCTCTTTCCAAGTGAAGCCCATAGTGGTGTTGGCATTTAATATTCAGACTGCTGGCTTTCAGGCTGAATTCCCTGTGGACCGTCCTTGACTAAATAGCCACTGGGAGTGAGATGAGATGAAAATGGTGGGAACAGGCTCTATCGGGGAAGTCGCAGCCTGGTCCAGAGCTTTGAGGTCAGAAATGATAGCAAGTTCCAGCTTAAGCAGCACCTCTGGCGTGGTCTCTTGTGGCAAGTAAGGAGCATCCAGGAGCCAGTGTGGCTACTGACCCAGTCACCTCATTTGCCCCAGGACTCACTGGGTCAGCTGTTCTAATTAGCACTCACTCTGCTTTTGGAGAATCAGAGGCCTTTGGCTGGATAAGCTTGCGAATCTTCCAGGAATGAGGTTCCCTCCCCGCACCTCCACCACCCTTTGGAAGGACAATGTATTTCTTCAGTTTCACACTGGGGCTTCTTAGTATTAAGCAAAAGTATATGTTATTCCTGTGCGGGACTTAGAAAATTATTTGAAAATGGGTTCCAAAAAATGAAAAGTAAAATAAGGATGGCCCAGAAGGTTATGGTTTCTCTGGCGTCTTTGAGCCTTTTTCATGGAAATTCCACAGGAGGGGAAACAATAGCCATTGTGTAGTCCTGAGGAACTGGGAATGTGTGTGTGTGGGAGCCTCCAGCATGTTATCTACATCATCTCAGGGCTTTCAGTCTATTCCTTGGTAACTTTGTCCTTTAATGGTCTGCGAGGTTCCCCCGAGAATAATCAAGTGGATGTTCTGTGAAGAAAATAACCCAAAACAGTTATTTTGACTCATATTGACAGAATCCTTAACTGATGCCCTCATGTCTTGACTTGGACCCAGTGTTGACTTTGCTATTACCACCTGTGAACTTGGCAGAACCTCTGCCGTCTGGGCCATACTTTTGTAATGAATGGACCAAGCTAGATATGCTCTAAACCCATTTTCAACTCAACCATGATGAAGTTGCCTATTGGGAAGTGAGAATAGACAAAAGCTGGACAAGCTCATGATATTAGTTCAGGAATGTCATGAGCAGAGTGGACATTAAGGCCCTCAGTAGAATTCACTCTTCGGGAGTGAGGAAGCCATCCTTCCTGTTTGGGTTCCAAAGAAGGATGCTGAGGGTGAGTCGTGCCCATAGTATTATCTAGAGCCTTGTTCCTCTAAGTGTGTTCCCTAGACCAGCAACCATTGTCCATCAGAAGGGGCGGCACCAAAATGACTCTCCATAAAATTTTCGTCAGTGTTCCAGTAGAAATTTATTATTTTTTATAAAAATATCACTGTAGTTAGTTACAACAACAAAAACATTTTTTGTAAACCCAACTTACAGGTATCAATATACCTACAAGGCTGAAACTCTATGCTAATTTACTTTTGAGCCTGTTAATGCCCTCAGGTCAGAGCCGCCATTATTACTCAATTACAATGATGCTTTCAATCACATGGTTTTGCCCACAGGTGCTACAAGCACACACTTGTTTTCGTTGCTGCTGGTATTTTTATAGCCTCTGATTTTGTCAAATTTTCTGGTGTTTTAGCTACAATATTGTGGTAATTAGTATTTGTGAACTTATATCAATAACTCTTTTGAGAAGAAAGTAGTAATTAAAGGAAAAGGAGTGATATACCAAAATTATGATTTATGTACAAAAACATTGCTAAGGATTCTGTATGGTCTGGTATGGGAGGAGGTCCATGCAGGGGTGACACCATGAGTAATTGCACTGAGTAACACCAATCCTAGTGACGCCACTGCCAGCAACATCAGCATCACCTGGAGCTTATGAGAATTGCAGAGCCTTGAGGCCCACTGCAGACCTGCTGAGTCATAATCTGTGTTTTAACAAGATCCCTGAGTGAGTCGTGGGCACATTTAGTGCTGGTCTAGGGGGACAATTAGGGGGAAGTGGCGGTGGGTGTCTGTCTCATGCCATCAGTGCTCTCTAGAGTTCTTTAACTATGACGCAGGAATTGAATAGGTATCTCTGTATCATTTAGTTCCCGGTTATCTTTTGTTATGTTAAAATCACTTCTAATATATACTGTTTTCCTCTTAAGAGAAAATCCTGGCAATTAAGGTCCTCTTAACCAATTTCAATGATTGTAGCTAGCCGTAAAGACTCTACGTAGAGGTTACTAAGGTGTCCCTGCCTCTGGGCCCCTACGCTGATTGGCCCTAAACCACTAGGCCAGTGCAATCCTGGCTGCCTATTAGAAACACCTGGAAAGTGTTGATAAACTACCTGATCCTCGACCCCAACCCAAACCAATTAAATTAGAATCTTTGCGTGATAAGGCTTGGGGAACAGCCAGGGTTGAGAGCCAATCCCACACCCTAAGATTTGGGTTACTGTTTTTGAGGTGTGAATGAGGTTTGTAAAACGAAATAACCATGAAAATTTTAGAGCTGTTCTGGTCCTCAATGTAAACCTCACCCTGACCTGTAGTCTACATCTTTCCCTTTGCTCTAGTTTAAATTTGTTGCTTCCAATCTTTTCTGGGCAGTGAAACATAGCATCAAATTTATTAGGATTGTAATCTCTCCAATGAGTAAAACACAGAAGCCCTGAGATGTAGAACCTAAGGCATCCATACTTGTCACCTGGGGTCTTTTTTCAAGGATTCTTGGGTCTGGGCCATATTTTGGATAATTGAGACTGTTGATCATATGAGCACAGTTTAAAAAAATAGTTATAATCTTTACCCATAAGAGATAAAATTCTATTTCTAAATTAATGGGCAATCTGGGATGACAAGGATATTCTGCACAGAGCTCGGACTGACCATAGCTTTGGCCACTGCGTGGCTATGATCTTTCTTTAAACTGAACAGAGTTTTAAGTGCTTCTCAAACCTTAGAGAAGTTTGAGAACCCCCAGGTGTCTGTCAGTTTGTCGTACTGTGGGGGCTTGTGTATTGCTGTGATGCTGGAAGCTGTGCCACCAGTATTCAAATACCAGCAGGGCCATCAATGGCAGACAGGTTTCAGCTAAGCTTCCAGACTAAGACAGACTAGGAATAAGGACTGGTGGTCTACTTCCGAAAAGAATTAGCCAGTGAAAACCTTCTGAATTATATATGATCAGGAACCGGGGATACTTTAGGAAGAAGTCCAAGCTGCACTGAAGGCATTCGTGAAAAACAAGTATCCCGGGAATTGACGGGATACCAATTGAGATGTTTCAGCAAACACATGCGGTGCTAGAGGCACTCACTCATCTACGTGGAGAAATGTGGAAGACAGCTACCTGGCCAACTGACTGGAAGAGATCTACACTTGTGCCCATTTCAAAGAAAGGTGATCCAACTGAATGAGGACGTTACCGAATAATATCATTAATATCACGTGCAAGTAAAATATTACTGAAGATAATTCAAAAATGATTGCAGCAGTTCAGGTGGACACTGGAGAGCATGTTGGCAACTCTTGACTGGAGGGGGGATGGGAAGATAGAAAGAGAGGGAAGATGGCAAAATTGGCACGAAACGAGAGACTGAAAGGGCTGACTCAATAGGGGGAGAGCAAGTGGGAGAAGGGAGTAAGATGTATGTAAACTTACATGTGACAGACTGATTGGATTTGTAAATGTTCACTTGAAGCTTAATAAAAGTTAATTAAAAAAAAGAAATGATTGCAGCAGTACATCAACAGGGAACTGCCAGAAATTCAAACTGGACTCAAAAGAGGACTGGAACCAGAGATATTATTGCTGATGTCAGATGGATCCTGGCTGAAAGCAGAGAATACCAGAAAGAGGTTTACCTGTGTTTTATTAACTATGCAAAGGTATTTGTGCGGATCATAACATATTATGGATAACATTGCAGAGAATGGAAATTCCAGAACACTTAATTGTGCTCATAAGGAACCTGTACATAGAACACAAGAAAGATGTTTACCTGTGTTTCATTGATTATGCAAAGGCATTCGACTATGTGGATCATAATAAATTATAGATAACATTGTGAAGAATAGGAGTTACAGAACACTTAATTGTGCTCACGTGGAACCCGTACATAGATCAAGAGGCAGTTGTTTGAACAGAACAAGGGGATACTGCCTGGTTTAAAGTCAGGAAAGGTGTGTGTCAGGGTTGTATCCTCTCACCATACTTATTCAATCTGTATGCTGAGCAGATAATCCGAGAAGCTTGACTATATGAAGAAGACTGGGGCACCAGGATTGGAGGAAGACTTATTAACAATCTGCGATATGCAGTTGACACACCCTTGCCTGATGAAAGTGAAGAGGACTTCAAGCACTTACTGAAGAAGATGAAAGGCTACAGTCTTCAGTATGGTTTACACCTCAACATAAAGAAATCAAAAATCCTCCCAACTGGACCAATAAGCAGCATCATGAGAAACTGAGAAAAGACTGAAGTTGTCAAGGATTTCATTTACTTGGATCTACAATTAATGCCCATGGAAGCAACAGTCAAGAAATCAAAAGACACATTGCATTGGACAAATCTACTACAAAAGACCTCTTCAAAGTGTTAAAAAGCAAAGTTGTCACTTCGAGGACTAAGGTGTGCCTGACCCAAGCCATGGTGTTTTCAGTTGCCTTATATGCGTGTGAAAACTGGATGATGAATAAGGAAGGACGAAGAAGAATTGATTCCTTTGAATTATGGCATTGGTGAAGAATATCAAATATATGATGGACTACTAAAAGAATGAACAAATCTGCCTTGGAAGAAGTACATCCAGAATGCTCCTTAGAAGTGAGGATAGTGAGACTTTGTCTTAAGTACTGTACATATGTTGTCATGAGGGACCAGTTCCAGAGAAGGACATTGTGCTTGGTAAAGTAGAATGTCAGCGAAAGAGAGGAAGACCCTCAATGAGATGGATTGACACAGTGGCTGCAACAATGGGCTCAAACATAGTAATGATTGTGATGATGGTGCAGGACCAGGCACTATTTTGTTCTGTTGTACATATGGTTGCTATGAGTCAGAAGTGACTTGACAGCACTTAACAACAAAATTGTGTCCCATTACCCATCTATCTGTTCCTGTGGGAAAGCCACACTTAAAAAATACCACTATGGCTTTGAAATACATATTGATATCTGGTGGGGTATGTCTTCCCTTTTTTTCCTTTTTGAAATTGTCTTAGCTATTCACATACTTTTATATCTCTGCATTTCTTCTTAATAATCTTGAGGTTTTTCAATGATAGATCCATGAAACATTTCATAACATGGAAAATCTGGAAGGCATCATGTTGAGTGAAATTAGTCAGTTGCAAAAGGACAAATATTATATGAGACCACCATTATAAGAACTCAAGAAAGAGTTTAAACACAGAAGAAAATATTCTTTGATGGTTACAAGGGTGGAGATGGAAGAAGGGAGAGGGCTATTCACTAATTAGATAGAGGGAAAAACAACACATAATACAGGAAAGGTCAGCACAACTGAACTAAACCAAAAGGAAAGAAGTTTTCTGAAGACACCGAAAGCTTCGAAGGCCAGAGTAGCAGGGCCAGGAGTCTGGGGACCATGGTTTCAGGGGACATCTAGGTCAATTGGCATAATAAAGTCTATTAAGAAAACACTCTGCATCCCACTTTGGTGAGTGGGATCTGGGGTCTTAAACCCTAGCAAGTGGCCATTTAAGATGCATCAATTGGTCTCAACCCACCTGGAGCAAAGGAAAGTGAAGAACACCAAAGACGCAAGGTAATTATGAGCCCAAGAGACAGACAGGGCCACTTAAATTGGAGACTACATCAGCCTGAGACCAGAAGAACTAGACGGTATCCAGCTACAACCGATGACTGCCCTGACAGGGAACACAACAGAGAATCCCTGAGGGGGCAGGAGAGCAGTGGGATGGAGACCTCAAATTCTTGTAAAAAGACCAGACTTAATGGTCTGACTGAGACTAGAGGGATCCCAGAGGTCATGGTCCCCAGATCTTCTGTTGGCCCAAGACTGGAACCATTCTCAAAGCCAACTCTTCAGACAGGAATTGGACTGGGCTATGGGATAGAAAATGATAATGGTGAGGCGTGAGTGAGCTTCTTGGCTCAACTAGACACACGAGACTATTTGGGCAGCTTCTGTCTGGAGGGGAGATTAAAAGGCAGAGGGGGGCAGAAGCTGGCTGAATGGACACAGGGAATACAGGGTGAAGAGAAGGAGTGCGCTGTCTAATTAGGGGGAGAGCAACTAGGAGTACATAGCAAGGTGTATACAAATTTTTGTATGAGAGACTGACTTGATTTTTAAACTTTCACTTAAAGCACAATAAAAATAAAAAAAAGAAATATGAAAAAAATAATAATTTGGGGGTTTTTATTGGCATTTTGTTGAATTTATGCATTTGGGGAAAACTTCCTTTACATTCTTTAATAACGTTTTATAATATCCTCCATAAAATTGTCACGTTTAGTGTATTTCTGGGTATTTTTTTTTTTTTTTGCTTTTGTGAATGGTATTTTTTAATGCTATTTTCTGGCAGAAAGGAATGCTATTGAATTTTAATGTCCATCTTGCACATCCTTGCCAAATTCTCGTGTTAGCTTTAATAGTTGGTTTATGTGCAAATTATAGTTCTCCCCCTTCCTTTCCAACCCTTATACTTCTCTCTCTTGCTCTTTCTATCAGTCTGTGTATCTGTCTTTCTGTCTCTTTGACTTCTTGTGTGTGTTAAGATTCGTGAAACAGCAGGAGTGATGGCAGGCATCCCCGTCTTGAACAGGAATGCTGCTAAAGTTCCACCAGTGAGCATGATGTTGGCTGTAAGTTTTGGCAGACATGCTTTACCAGGTTAAAGAATGCCCTGCCATTTATTTCTAGGGCTTAAGCATTTTTACTGTGTGTGTTGGATTTCATTAGGTGTCTTATTTACACCTAGGAGTCCCTGGGTGGTGCAAACGTTAACACGGTTCAAGTGTTTGACTGCAAGACTTCTCGCTCCAAGCCTGTTCTCTGTGGTGAGATGGGGAGGAAGAGCTTCAGGGACGCACGGTTGAGCCACATTTCTGGTGTCGTCCTTGGATGCCCCTATGGAATTGAGTAGGGAGCAGGGGGGAGATGATGTCATTGTTTTCTGATTCTCTTACTACTCAAATGTTATTATTACCCCAAGCCGTTACTGTCAAGTTGATTCCGACTCATGGCAACCACATGTGTTACAGAGTGAACTGCCCCATAGGGTTTTCTTGGCTGTAACCTTTATGGAAGTATATTGCCGGACCTTTCTTTTGTGGTCCCTCTTTTTTTTTTCTAGGTGGATTCGAACCACCAACCTTTGGGTTAGAAATCCAGTGCAAACTGTTTGCACCACCTAGCAACCTTATTATTTAGTAATGCTGTTGTTGCTCATTGCTGTTCAGTTAACTCCAACTCATGGCGACCCTGTATGGGCAGAGTAGAACTGCTCCATAGGGCTCTCAAGCGTGTGACCTTTCAGAAGCAGACCTCCAGGTCTGTCTTCCAAGATGCCTCAGAGTGGGTTCAAACTGCCAACTTTTCGGCCAGTAGTCCAGCACTTAATTGTTGGTGCCACCTAGGGACCTATTTAATTAAAACAAAACAAAAACCCAAACTGTTGCCTTTGAGGAAACCCTAGTGGCGTAGTGGTTAAGAGCTACGTCTGGTAACCAAAAGGTTAGCAGTTCAAATCTACCAGGCGCTCCTTGGAAACTGTATAGGGCAGTTCTACGCTGTCCTATAGGGTCACTGTGAGTCGGAATCTGCTCGACAGCAACAGGTATTGATGGGTTGCCACTGAGTTGATTCAGACTCATAGCAACACTATAAGATGGAGGAGAACTGCCCCCTAGGGTTTCCAAGGCTGTACATCTTTACAGAAGCAAACTACCACATCTTTCTCCTGGAGACTGGCTGGTCGGTTTGAGCTGCCAACCTTTTGGTGAGCAGCCAAGCACTTAGCCACTGTGCCACCGGGGCTCCTTTATTTAATAATAGCTGTCATTTATTGTGGGGTCCCTTAGTGGTACAGACAGTTAACACATTCGGCTGCTCACTGAAAGGTTGAAGGTTCTGAGTCTACCCAGAGGTGCCTCGGAAGAAAGGCCTGGAGACCTACTTCTGAAAAAATCAGCCATTGAAAACCCTATGGAGCATAGTTCTACTCTGACACAAATGTGGTTGCCATGAGTCAGAATCAACTCAGCGGCAACTGGTTATCCACATCGACTGAAGCGGCCTGTCTGTGGTGAAGCAGATACCGCAGGCGGCCCACACAGCGCCATTTTCCTCTTCCTTGCTGTGGGGCCCTCATTTTGTTGGGGGTCCACTTCCAATCTTCTCAGGTAAGTGGAAACCCTGGTGGCGTAATGGTTAAGTGCTACGACTGCTAACCAAAAGGTTGGTAGTTCAAATCCACCAGGTGCTCCTTGGAAACTCTATGGGGCAGTTCTACTCTGTCCTATAGGGTCGCTATGACTCAGAATTGACTCAATGGCAATGGGTTTGTTTTTTTTTTTCAACCTCCCCCGGTCATAGGTAATTCTAATTTCTTTAAGCCAGTTCTTGGTTTGGGGTAGGCATACACCTCAGCTCTGGCCCGTGAGACCTAAGCTGGCTTTTCTTTATTTCTAGAAAGTTCTTAGCTATTATATCTTTACCAAAATGGATGTCAGAATAGACTCTGAGACTTGCTATTGAACATCAAGTCATTTTACCAAAAAGAAGTGGTCAAAATTCAATCATTTCAGGAGGTGGCATATGATCAGGAACCGATGGTACTAAAGAAAGACGTTCAGGCTGCCCTGAGGGCATTGGTGAAAAACAAGGCTCCAGGATTTGACGGAATACCAACTGAGGTGTTTTAACAAACAGTTGCAGTGCTAAAAGTGCTCACTCGTCTATGCCAAGAAATTTGGAAGACAGCTACCTGGCCAACCAACTGGAAGAGATCCATATTTATGCCCATTCCCTAGAAAGGTGATCCAACCAAATGCAGAAATTTTCAAATAATATAATTAATATCACACACAAGTAAAATTTTGCTGAAGATCATTCAAAAGCAGCTGCAGCAGTATATCAACAGGGAACTGCTAGAAATTCAAGCCGGATTCAGAAGAGGATGTGGAACCAGGGATGTCATTGCTGATGTCAGATGGATCCTGGCTGAAAGCAGAGAATAGCAGAAAGATGTTTACCTGTGTTTTATTGACTGTGCAAAGGTATTTGACTGTACGGATCATAACAAATTATGGATAACATTGCAGAGAATGGATATTCCAGAACACTTAATTGTGCTCATGAGGAACCTGTACACAGATCAAGAGGTAGTCATTCTAACAGAACAAGGGGTTACTGCGTGGTTTAGAGTCAGGAAAGGTGTGTGGCAGGGTTGTATCCTTTCACCATACTTATTCAATCTGTGGAAACCCTGGTGGCGTAGTGGTTAAGTGCTACAGCTGCTAAGCAAAGGGTCAGCAGTTCGAATCCACCAGGCGCTCCTTGGAAACTCTACGGGGCAGTTCTACTCTGTCTATAGGGTCGCTATGAGTCGGAATCGACTTGACAGCACTGGGTTTGGTTTGGTTTGGTATTCAGTCTACGCTGAGCAAATAATCTGAGAAGCTGGAGTCTAAGAGGAAGAACGGGGCATCATGATTGGAGGAAGTTGCATTAACAACCTGCAATATGCAGATGACACAACCTTGCTTGCTGAAAGGGAAGAGGATTTGAAGCACTTACTGACGAAGATCAAAGACCACAGCCTTCAATATGGATTTCACCTCAACATAAAGAAAACAAAAATTCTCATAACTGGACCAATAAGCGACATCATGATAAATGGAAAAAAGATTGAAGCTGTCAAGGATTTCATTTTACTTGGATCCACAATCAACACCCATGGAAGCAGCAGTCAAGGAATCAAAAGATGCATTGCATTGGGCGAATCTGCTGCAAAAGACCTCTTTAAAGTGTTAAAAAGCAAAGTTGTCACCTTGAAGAGTAAGGTGCGCCTGACCCAAGCCAAGGTATTTTCAATTGCCTCATATGCATGCAAAAGGTGAAGGATGAATAAGAAAGACTGAAGAAGAGTCGATGCCTTTGAATTGTGGTGTTGGCGAAGAACACTGAATAGACCATGGACTTCCAAAAGAACGAACACATCTATCTTGGAGGAGGTACGATCAGAATGCTTCTTAGAAGCAAGTGTGGCGAGTATGTTTCACCTACTTTGGACATTGTCATGGATTGAATTGTGTCCTCCAAAAGATACGTGTCAGCTTGGTTAGGCCATGATTCCCAGTATTGTGTGGTTGTCCTCCATTTTGTGATAATTTTATGTTGAGAGGATTAGGGTGGAATTTTAACACCATCCTTACTCAGATCACTTCCCTGATCCAAGGTAAAGGAGTTTCCCTGGGGCGTGGTCTGCACCACCTTTTATCTCTCAAGGGATAAAAGGAAAGGGAATCAAGCAGAGAGTTGGGGACCTCTCATCACCAAGAAGAAGCACCAGGAGTGGAGCACATCCTTTGGACCCGGGGTCCCTGAACCTGAGAAGCTCCTCGACCAGGGAAAGATTGAGGATAAGGACCTTCCTCCAGAGCTGACAGAGAGAGAATGCCTTTTCCTGGAGCTGATGCCCTGAATTTGAACTTGTAACCTACTAGACTACGAGGAAATAAATTTCTCTTTGTTAAAGCCATCCATTTGTGGTACTTCTGTTATGGCGCCACTAAATAACTAAGACAGACATATTATCGGGAGGGATCAGTCCCTGAAGAAGAACATCATACTTGGTAAAGTAGAGGGTCAAAGAGAAAGAGGAAGACACTCAATGAGATGGATTGACACAGTGGCTCCAGCAATGGGTTGAAACATACCGATAGTGAGTATGGTGCAGGACCGGACAGTGCTTTGCTCTGTTGTACATAGGGTCACTGTGAGTTGGAACTGACTCGATGGCACCTAATGAGAACAACTACAACAACATTATTTCTTCAAATATTGTCTTTCATTCTTTTTATTTTCTTCTTTGGAAATACTTGTTAAATAGGCGTTTGTATTCATCCTCCATATCTTCATTTACTTTTATTCTTTCCTTCTCTGTTTGTCTTTTGCTCATGTAGTTTGGGAGACTTCCTTAGCCTGATTTTTTTAGTTCAGGTGCTATTCCTTTTCAGTATCCATTATGATACTTAGCTCATCTATTGAGTTTTTCATCTCAGGAATTACATATTTGTATTTCTATGATTTTTCTTAGTAGGGGTACCAAGCCAAACCAGTTGCTGTTGACTTGACTCCACCTCATGGTGACCCCATATGTGTCAGAGTAGAACTGTGCTTTATATAGTTTTCAATATCTGGTTTTTCAGAAGTAGATCACAGGCTAGGCTACGGTGCCCAGTTTGGTCAAACACTAGTCTAGATATTGCTATGAAGGTATATTTTTGGTGAGATTAACATCTATAATCAATTGACACTAAGTAAAGGAGATGCCCCTTGAAAGCGTGGGTGGGCCTCATCGAATCAGATGAAGGCCTTAAAGGCAAAATATGAGATTTCTCGGGTAGAAGGAATTCTCCTTCAAGACTAAAACAGAGCTATCCTGCCTGTTTTCAGCTTTCCAACTGACCTACAGATTTTGACTTTGCCAGTGACCTCAGTGGCGTGAGCCAATTCTTTAAAATCTCTATTTCTCTCTATGCATGTGTGTGTACTTGATTTCTTTGGAGAACTCTGACTAAAATAAATGTCTTTTTGTTTTGTCTTATATTTCCTGTATTTCAAAATTTTAAATAATATATATTCCTGGATCATAGAACATAGAGATGGAGAAGGAATTTCCCTTTGTGATATAAGTAGTTTTTATTGTACTTTCTGCTGAAAAGTAACAGTATTTGTGGAAAGAACTAAAAAAAATTTTTTTTTCCATAGGGGTCTTTAGTTTGCAAATAACATACTACAATGCCCAGTGGGAGGTCTTTTCAGGCTCACTTAGACATTCAGGCTCACAAGCCATCAAAAGCCACACTCAACACCAGCCTACTCAGACATGAACCGGGCGTTCTGCTTACGTGGGAGTCTTTGGGCCATCCACAGAGCAGAACAGTGCAGGTGCAAGGAGATGAGATAGAAGCCTCATGCCCCACAGGAGCCAGTGTCTCTTGTACAACTCCATAGGCATGACCTCCTGGGTCCTCTCGAGGGACATGTCTAGTATAAGTGTTACAGTTAGAGACATCCACTGGTTATGAGTCCTCACCATGTATTTATAATTCATTTATTGTTACTCCTGGTTCGGATGCAATTTACCGATCTGCAGTCTTTTTACCATAAGCAAGGTTGCCTAGTAACACTGTTGGCATACTGTCTTATCTAGTTACCTGGGTAACAGTGCTGGAAAGGTAATTTAGGATCCAATTCTCATGCAGAAGGGGACATGGTTAACCCTTTATGCACACATACTGAGCACAGGCCATGAGCTCTTTCTCTCTCTGTCTTCTGTCAAACCCTAATATTTTAGAAAGATTTTTAAAAATTGATTCAGGGTTTATAAAGAGGGCTAGTGAAAGCCTAATTCAATCAAAGGAAAGAGCAGAGCAGGACCCTTGCAGGAAAGTACCATCCAAATGAGGCGGGGGTCATAAGATGGGGGTTCCATGCTTAGAGATGGTCAAACACCTAATGGGATGAGGGAGTGGGAATGGCCACCAAGAAAAGAATCAACTACACTTTTAGAGCAGAAGCATTTCGTCCTACTGACCTGGGGAACTCACTACCACCTCCATACGCACCACCTCTGGTTAAGAAGAAAAATTAAGTCTGTCCTTTTGGGGGAATGATACTCAGGGCTCGAGTTGGAACAGTGCCCTGGAGGGATGGCAGTGTAGGGTGGAACAGAGAGTGGTCAAGTCCAGAAATAAGCATAAGAACCCCATCGATTGATACCTCATATCCCCATCTGCCTGTTTTGTTGTTATTAGATGCCTTGGAGTCAATTTTCAACTCATAGCCACCTGCGTGACAGAGTAGAACTGCCCTGTAGGGTTTTTAAAGCTAAAATCTTTACAGGAGCAGATTGCCAGGTCTTTCTCCCATGGAGCCACTGGGTGAGTTCAAACTGCCGACCTTTTGATTAGCGGGCGAGTGGTTGACCGTTGCACCAGCAGGGCTTCTGTTGTCTCCCTGGAAAGGAAAAATAAGCCTAACAGCAATTTCTGCAATCCTCCCAGAAGGATTTCCAAAGCCAAAACAACTGACAGTCTGTGGGGAAACACAACTGCCAAGATAACTTACAGAAAAGAATCACAAGATAATAGAAGAGCGCAAGTTCTGTGAAAGAGAGACAACAAACAGAACTTACACCTGAGGGACTAGAGCTACCACAGCAGTCAGACGGGTATTTAAAACAAGCATAATTTATATCCCCAGAGAAATTAAGGTAGTTTTTTTTTTTTTTTTTTATGGAAATGAGGCAACTATAAGCGAATATTAAAAAAGTCGCGTCTGGAGATGCAGTACTATATCTGTTCTATGTGGTAAAAAAAAAAAAGTCTCACCTGTGGGGACAGCACTGTGTTTGTAACAGCACAGGCTCTGGAGTCAGGTAGCCTGGATTCACATCCCACTCAGCCACTTACCAGGTGGGTAACCTTGGGCAAGTTACCTTCTGTGTGCCTTGGGTATGTTGACTATATGATGGGGATACTATTTCACCTACTTCATGGTTGTTTTTTTTTTTCCCTCATATGTTTAGTTGTGGTAAAAATATACACAACAAAACATTTGTCAATTCAACAATCTTTACACGTATACTTCAGTGACATTGATTATATTCTTCATGTTGTGCAACCATTATCACTACCCATTTTTTAATTATTCTACTACAGTGCCCCCTAAGCAATAACTCTCCCCTTACCCCTCCCTTCTGCCCTTGGTAACACTGGTAACCTTTGGTTTCTATATATTTGTCCATTTCATGTAAGTGAGATCATACAGTATTTGTCCTTTTGTGACTTATTTTACTGACTATGATGTTTTCAAGGTTCACCCATTTTGTCACATGTATCAGGACTTTATTTCTCTTTATGGGTGAGTAATATTGCATTGTATGTATACACTACATTCCATATACCCAGTCATCTTTATAGTGGTTTAATGGGGAGTGAGTAGTTAGCATTTGTAAAGTGCTTAGAATAGTATCTGGCATGTAGTAAGTGCTTAATAAATATTTGCTCTTATTATGCTGGAAACAAACAAAAAGACAATGGTTGAAATTAAAGACTCACTTGATTTGTTGAGTAGTAGAATGGAAAAAATTAAAGCCTGGAAGATTGGCTGTGACTGTTCCTGAATGCATCAGAGAGGATTAGAGCAATGGAAAGTACGAAGTGACAAGACATGGAGAATAAATGTACAAAGTTCTACATAATAAGAATTCTATAAGCAGAGAAAAGAGAATAAAGGGGAGGAAATATCTGAAAAAAAAAAAGTTGAGAAATTCTCAGGAATAAAGATGGTAGATGTTATCAGAACAAAATGAACAAGACAAAAGCTATCTAGACACAGTATAATCAAATATCAGAGATAAATGTTTTTTTAAAATCCTTGGCAACAAGAGAAAATAAAACAGCTCAGGAAATCCAGTGGCCATAGATTTCTCATTGACAACACTGACTGCAATACTAAGGTAGTATCCTTAATGTGTTTAAACTAGAATTTTATATCCAACTAAACTATCATTCAAGTGGAAGAGAAAAAAGATTTTTCAGGCGTAGCATCCCTCATTCCCTAGACCCTCTCTGGAACAAAGAGACTTCTCTTTATCATAAAGAAAGAAAACTACAGGAGAAATAAATGAGATACACGCCACTATGTAGAATAAAAGAACCTCTATATTGTCTAAAACGGTTTTAGATTTTTTTCTCTTAAAATGTGGAAATAAAACTCTAGATGATAACATGGAGTAGATATGGGATCAAAAGAATGGAGGAATGTAAATGAATTTCAAGGTCCTTTTTTTTTAAAATGGGAGAATAAATAAATTGATTAACTTTGTATTGTGTTATTAAAAAAAAAATACCTCTAAGTAAATGTGTGGGTAAATTTAAGAGGAAACACTAGAATGTTACAAACAGAATGTGTAGAGCCATTTATTTTTGGTAGTAGGATGACCTAGATAGGCTGAGCAATCCTTCAGCTGAAAACGAAATTATGGATAAAGTATATTTTTTCTTAACAATCTTTAAATGTGTGACTGATCTGATGAGAAAGCAATATATCACAGGCGAAAACAAATAAGAGCATGAATGCTTGAGTGGTTTAAGCAGTTTTCACCCTGGGAGCATATGCTGAACCCAAATGATCTTGAGCTTCCAGTTTGATGCTATGTGGGGCACTGGGAACAGAAGGCAAAGTCTAGGGCCAGATTAAAGTGGAAAGGCCAATAGGAGAAGCAACCCCTGAAGTTGGGACCCCAAGGGGAAGAGTTATGCACTCAGTGTAAGGATGAACTAGAAGTAAATTCACTACCAAAGGAGCCAGATAGCAAAGAAACTTGTCTGTCCCAAATATGAATTCATAATCATACTGGTTTGTGTCTGTGATTCAGCCCTCCTGTTTAGTACAATAAACCTTAAGAAAGTTTTTTAAGGTAGTCCTGAGCCAGTAGCGCTATCAGGCCCTTGGAATAAACAAATCCTCTCTGGAGAAATATACCTTCAATGTAGGCCTCAAAGAATTTCCAAAGATAAATTCCAAGAAAAAGGAAGATAGAGTAAAACACACACACACACACACACACACACACACACACACACACACTGAAATAAGCCACCAAAAGCAAGATCCAATAGAAAGAACAGATAACAGAATAAGACCTGCAAAGAGGTTCAGATGTTAGACTTGTCAGGCACAGAATTTTAAGTAAGTATGTCTAGTAAGTTTAAAGGTTTTGAATATGGGCTTCAAAATATTACGAAGGAACAAAAATACAAATAGTGACCAAGCAAAACAATTAAAGATGAGAAATAATTGAAATCAAACATTTGATAAGTAAATAGCCTATCAGAAATTAGTGAACTAAATAGATGGATCTAAAGACATTATCCAGAATGTTTCACAGTGAGATAAACACATGTAAAATATAAAAGTTAAGGGGACACAAAGGATAGACTGAGAAAGCATAACATATATCTAATAGAAATTCCAGGTGAAGCTAATAAAGAAAATGTGGAAAAGGACTATCTGAAGAGATAACAACAGTAGATAATTTTCCAGAATTGATGAACAAAATTCATCTCTAGATTAAGGAAGCCCAATAAATTCCAGGAAGACTAGATAAAAAGAAATCCATAACTAGAGAAATCATAGTGATAATTCAGAACACGGAAGATTAAAAATGCAAAAATAGAAAGAAAAGCCAGATCACCCTCAAAGAAGAGATAAGCAGACTGTTAACTTTACCAACAAAAATGCAAGTCAGAATACATTACCTTTAATGTACTGTTGACCTAGAATTTTATACCCAGTGACATTATCTTTTGAGAATGAGGGCAAAATAAAGACATTTATATACAAACAAAATAAAATAATTCACCACTTATTGACACTTACTAAAGGAAATGCTGCCTTCATGATGAAGGAAATTAATCCAGATAGAAAACTCTGATATGTGAGAAGGAAGAAGGAAAAAAATTAATAAATATGTGGGTAAATTGATACTAATATTGACTATACAAAGGAATAACAATAACGTTTAGCTTCTGAGGTTAAAAAGATAGTTCTAAAATTCTGTGTAAAACTACCATATGAAGCAAAGGTGTTTCATCAGTAAATGTTTTAAAGACCATAATGTTTCAGGAGGAGCATAAATATATTAACTTTATTTTTAAGCATGCATCTTAAGATTTCTAGGAAAAATACATAAAATGTATCAGTAATCTCTCTGACCATTCTTCCATTGTCACGTCTCAGTCTGACCCTCTTATTCTTCCTCTCTCTTCCACTTTTAAGGATCCATGTGATGAAATTGGGCCCATCTGGATAACCCATGATTATCTTTCTATCTCAGTTTAATCTTTCTGTCTTAATTTAATCACATCTGCAAAGTCCCTTTTGCCATGTAAGGTAACATATTCACAGGATTTGGGGACATGAACATCTTTGGGGGCCATTATTCTGCCTGCCACACTTAAAATTCTATCTTTATTCGTCCTATTGGTTATTGCTAACGATCGGATCCTTATTCATGTTTGTTTTCCTTTCTTTCTTTTTTAAATTTTATTATGTTTTTTTTGCATAGCAAATTAGTTCTGCATTAAACAGTTAATACACAAATTGTTTTGTGACGTTGGTTGCCAACCCCGTAATGTGCCCACACTTTCCCCTTCTCCAACCCAGTTTCCCTGTTTCCATTCATAAAGCTTTCCTGTCCCTCCCTGCCTTCTTGTCTTTGCTTTTGGGCTAGTGTGCCCATTAGTCTCATATACATGATTGAACTATGAAGCACATCCCTCATGTGTGTTATTGTTGGCCCTATAGACCTGTCTAATCTTTGGCTGAAGGGCAAACCTAAGGAGTGACTTCAGCACTGGGTAAAAAGGATGTCTGGGGGCCATATTCTCGGGGTTTCTCCAGGCTCTGTCTGACCAGCAAAGCTGGTGTTTGTGTGTGTGTGTGTGAATTTGAGTTTTGTTCTACATTTTTCTCCCACTCTGTCAGGGACCTTCTCTTGTGATCCCTGCCAGAGCAGTTGGTGGTGGTAACCAGGAATCATCTAGTTTTTCTGGGCTCAGTCTGGTGGATGTTGTGGTAGTTGTGGCCATTAGTCCTTTGGACTAATCTTTCCCTCATTCTTTGGTCTTTTTCATTCTCCCTTGCTCCAGCCAGGATGGGACCAGTAGATGAATCTTAGATGTCCATGGCTGGGGACCTTGGTCTCAGGGGATATCTAGCTCAATTGGTATAACATAGCCCATAAAGAACATGTTCTATATCCTACCGTGGTGAGTAGTGACTGGGTCTTAAAAATCATGTCTGTTTTTCTTACCACAGAACAGTGCTTTCTCCACAATCAGGGCTAGCCCCTTAGCACACACTCACCTCCTCTGTGTTCCTGCCCTTCCATTCCTTCCCTACTCTGTTGGTGTCATCTAGATTGTTATGGGTATACTTTTATTTTTCCTTTTGGCTATTTCTTAGACACAGTATGCTTTACAAATATTATTTACTCTTATTTCTTTTAACTAGTTCTCCTTCCTGGATTCATTTCTTGATGGAGTGATTCCTCTAAGAGTGCTTTGAAAGAAGGCCTTTGCATCTAAGGATGTTCTGTTCAATGTGAGTCACTGGCCACATGTGGCTACTGAGCACTGGAATGTGGCTAGTCTGTCTTGAGGTGTGCCGTAAATGTAAACACATAAACGCATGTGTGCATACAAAGAATGCAGTGTTACCCTTGTCCTTCAATATGCCAGTCTCTCTCCTCCCAGATGTAATCTTTCTTTGCTTTTCATCTTTTGTCAGCTGAAAAGTCACGAATTTCTTAGGGCTCTCTGTGTGATGTACAAATTGATAGGATCTGAGAGTCTCCCCTAAGAGCAAAGACATCATCCAAAAGCCACGCAGAAAGCTTCTTACTGACTCTTGAGCTCTGGGAGCTCTTCTGGATAATCGAGGCTGCTGCTCAAGTGAGCTCCAAGCAAGAGTGATCTCACAATATTTCTCCTTAAATGAGAACATTCTTTTTACATTTAACTAAGAACCTGGGATCCAGATAATCATAAGGCAATTTGGGGGTTAACCATGTCTTCACTGCCTCATGGGTACTGCAGGGTTTATTTCTTATCCACTGTTTTTGTTGTTCATTTTTCTATCCTGTCTTTCTTCATTCACCTTGTGCTTCCACTGCATCGACCATTCACCCATTTCAAACAAGGAAAAACCAAAGAAAAAAATCCATCAACCCAGCCAAACATCACTTGATTAAGTTAGGAAAACTCTTTTAAGTCACAGGGTAGCCATCAATCAGATCAGCTGTTAATCTGATGAACTGAGAGCAAATAGCCCAGATAGTCACCTGGAAGAAACATTGAGGCCTCCGTGACTTATTGGAATCCATTCAGGACCTGGGTTGAATGACGAAAGGGCCAAGAGTGGGGCTGGGCTGGGATATTGGGGGGTGGAGGAGGGATGCAGGGATTCAACATTCAGGTTCACCTGGGCAAAAGGACTGCTGGGACCAGGCCAGAATGTCTCCAGATGGGTAGGGCCAGTGAGTGGGGAATAAATGATGAACGATGAATAAATAACAGCAAATTCCTCGGCAATGAGATGGAGCTGGGCGAGATAAACCAGTTGTAGCTGTTTGGTGCTGTTGAGTCGATTTCAATGATCTGTGGGGCAGTTCTACTCTGTCACATGGGGTCACTATGAGTCAAAATCAACTAGATGGCACCCAACAAACAGTGGTCTTTATGGAAACAGATCACCAGGTCTTTTCCTTGCAGGGCTGCTGGGTGAGTTCAAACTGCCAGCCTTTCAGTCAGCCACCGAACACTTAGCCAGTTGGGCCATCGAGGCTCTTTTAAAACAAGATTACATTATATTTCTAAATATTAGGGCTTTTAAGCCCTTCGTTATTAAAGGGTATAACTGCAGAGAAGGCTTTGTGGAAGGTTCACCAGCTTTCATGGGGTGGAACACTATTTGAATTGCTGTGAAATGAGAGTATTACATCTAAATCAGAGATTGCAACCTGAAATTCAAAGTCAGGCATTGGGGTCCGCTGGAATTGTATGCAAAATTTTGTGTATGCGTACATCGATGACTTTTTTTCCTAGGGTGAGGGTCTAAGACCCTCAAAGTTAAGAATTACCGATCATATGATTTGTTTTCCTGCTAACTAAAGTTTCCCCTCTCCTCTATGACAATTTAAACAAATCAATTTTTGAACAAAAATAATCCCCCTTGAGAGTATGACATCTGTTCTTGACTTCCTAAAGAGAGTAGAGTAAACATACCAAACCAGTTGCTACCGAGTCGATTCCTACTCATAGCGACTCAAAGCGATACATTAACCTTTTTTTACTGACTCTGTCAGGTAGGGTTGTGATTACCAGGAGGCTTAGCACACAGGCTGATCACCTTCAATAGCTAATGATTGCTCCTCCCTTCTCCATGGCCCTTGCTTTTATTTGCTACCTAAGACACTTGTTTTCTGTTCTTTTCAGCCACTACTTCCTGGAAGGCGTCTATGTCTCTTCATTCTGCTAATCTGGTGTCTAATTTTAGATGTGATTATCTCGGTGTAGGGCCAAGGGTGGCAAAGGCTATGTAACAGCCGTTTCTCCTAAAGCTTTACGGCCTCGCTAAGGCCTTTTTCATTTCCTGGCTTGTGTTTGTGCCAAAAATCTGACCACTGAGTTAGTTGGGGCATTGCTGTATTTTGTTAAAACTAAGCAGAGCAGTTGTGGCAATAACCTTTGGAGACTGGAATAAATTTCCATAATATCAAGCCACAGAGCTGCTGTGTTTTCCTCTTTCTAATTTACAGCCCTCTCCTGTCAGCCTTATCTCTTCTCAGGTTTCTGAGTGTTGCCAGATAAGGTCATAGCATCATTCTGATTTTATACATTCATCATGTCTAATCCCAGCTCAGCCTTCTCCACAGTCTTGCTGACTTATTATATTATTCACACAGAAGATTTCAGACTTATTCTTTTCTCTTAAAGTCTGACTCCCTATCAGAATGTATGCTCCTTCAGGGCAGGTACTTTGTGTTCTATGTATAAGGCATGACTAACATGAGGGCCACAGATACAGCCTTCGTGGATTGCCAGTCTGGCCGGATGGTTTGAAATTAATCACGTATACTTCCTTTGAACCAGAAACGTCACTCCAATATAGAACACCCTAGAAGAATACTTGGAATAGTTGCTGTAAGTGTGCTCAGCTTAGCGTCATTCATCCACTGCTTTAACCTCAATATCTAGGTTACTGACTGGAGGATGAAAGCACTCAACAAATGTTTGTTGAATGAATGTGTGAAAAGGAGCAGAGTTGGGAGCAACCTAGGCAACCTGCACCTGTGGAAATGCATAAGTAAAATGTGGTATATATATATACACACACGCATATACATGTATATGTATGTATATGTGTGTATATATGTGTATGTGCGTGTGTGTGTATATATATATATTTTTTTAAGGTGATGCATCCAAGTCAATATTAGAAGGTAAATTGGAAGGACATGTGTACACCAACCTGGATACCTATAGAGACAGAATTGGGACAGTGGATAAGGGCTTGTGGTGAAATGAGTTCCTTCATGTGGTCTTTTGCCTTGGTTCTTTGGGAAAACAGCTTGAGAAATTTTCCCCCTAATCCCCAAGGAGTTAACTTTGCCCTAATTTTCTATCCCAAAGGGTTCGTTGCTTTTTTCTAGGTTGACTAACATTTCCTGGGTAAAACGTAAACAACTTGGTTTTGTTTTTTTTTTTCTGGCCCTGAACTGTGGCCTGCCCTGTAATTGGTATGCAACTTGCAGGGATTGGTCAATAGACTATGCAAATGAGGTAAGTTGTAACATACTATGCAAATCAAATGAAGTGTGGCTTACTGAGAGGGGATTGGTTGGTCTGAGTGCCATGCCTTGAAATAGAAAGGAGTTTGTATATTTAAGCAGCTAGCCCCACAGAGGTTTTTCAGACAGAAAGAAGCAGAAACAGAAGCAACAGGAAGAAGCCAAATAAAGAAGGAAGAAAGCCAAAGCAGAGAGAGCGAGAGGAGGTAAGGAACCTCTTAAAAGAGTTGTAACAGGGGTTAAGGGCTTTAACACTGAAGACAGCGAGAAACCCAGAAGGGGCCTGCAGCAGAGTCAGCGGTGACAGGCCTGGAAGGGACCCAGTGGCAGAGCCAGCAGCAACAGATGGCAGGACCAAAAGGAGCCTGTCCTCAGGGGGCTGAGGGGAGGCCTGCACAGCTGAGAGTTGCTGAGAGAGCTGCCCTGCACTGAAGAAGGGAGGCTTTGCCTACATGCTGCCTGATTTGGACCCTGATCCTGAGTTGTACGCGGTTCCTTTTTTTTTTTTTTTAATTTTGTTCTCGTTGTTGAGAATATGCAGAACAAAACATACATCAATTCAACCCTTTCTACATGTACCATTTAGTAACATTGATTACATTCTTCGAGTTGCACAACCATTCTTACCCCCCTTGTCTGAGTTTGTTCCTCCCCCATTGACATAAATTCATAATTCATAAATGCCCCTAAGGTTTCTACCTAATCTTTCTAGTTGCTGTTATCAGTTTGATCCTATATAGATAGTTCTTAAAAAAGCATAATGCTCAAGGCAGATATTTTTTACTAGTTAAGCTAAACTATTGTTTTAAGACGACTTCAGGGGATGTTTTTGGTTTAAGGCTTAAGGATTATCTCAGGGCAATAGTTTCAAGGGGTCAGGGCTCCAGGAAGTCTGGAGTTCATGAGCATTTTGAAATTCTGTTCTCCATTTTCCATCATTTGATCAGGATTCTTCTACAGAACCTTTGATCAAAGTGTTCAGTGATGGTAGCCAGGCACCATCTAGTTCTCGTATCATGGCAAAGGAGACAGTTGTTTATGGAAGCAATTAGCCACACGTTCCATATCCTCCTCCTATTCTTGACTTTCCTTCTTCTTCTGTTGCTCCAGGTGAATAGAAGCCAATTGCTGTGACTTGGATGGTTACTTGCAAGCTTTTAAGACCCCAGGCACTATGCAACAAGCTGGGAGGAAGAACAGAAGCACTAAACATCCCAGTTAACTGGGATGTCTCATGAGACCATGACCCTAAACCTCCAAACCAAGGAACCAAATTCCATGAGGCTTTTGGTGTACAAAGGCAGCCTCAGTAGCTGCTCTCTCTCTCTCTCAATCTCTCTTTTTTCTGTCATTGTTGTAAGTATATCTCTCACACAACTTTTTTATAGGTGTACAACTTATTGACCAAAAAAAAAACCTGCTGCCATGCAGCAGTTAAAATAATTGGCTATGCAACCGTACCCTTAATGTGATTTTTCCATCACCATTAACCTTCCTTTCCCCCTCCCTCTCACCCCTGGTAACCAATAATAAACTTTGTTCTTTATACATGGGCCTTTTTATATAAGAGAGGTTATACAGTATTTGTCCTTTGTATTTGATTTATTTCACTCAGTGTAATGCCTTCAAGCTCCATCCATATTGAAACCTGTATCAAGACTTCATTTCTTGCATTGGCTTCATTTGTCCTAGTATTCTATTGTATGTATGTACCACATTTTGTTTATCCACTCAACTGTTGATAGGTATTTAGGTCGTTTCCACCTTTTGGCTGTTGGGAATAGTGCTGCAATGAACACTGGTGTACATGTCTCCGTGTAAGTCTCCGCTTTCGAGAGTTTTGGGTATATACCTAGGAGCAGAATTGCTGGGCTATATGGCCAACTGACTGGAAGAGATCCATATTTATGCCTATCC
This sequence comes from Loxodonta africana, assembly GCF_030014295.1. Classification (NCBI taxonomy): domain Eukaryota; kingdom Metazoa; phylum Chordata; class Mammalia; order Proboscidea; family Elephantidae; genus Loxodonta; species Loxodonta africana. Next base: position 108,880,285 of record NC_087351.1, read on the forward strand.
CAAAGAAAGGTGATCCAACCAGATGCGGAAATTGTTAAACAATATTGTTATTATCACACACAAGTAAAATTTTGCTGAAGATCATTCAAAAGTGGTTGTAGCAGTACACTAACAGGGAACTGCCAGAAATTCAAGCCAGATTCATGAAAGGGTGCGGGACGAGGTATATCATTGCAGATGTCAGATGGATCCTAGCTGAAAGCAGAGAATACCAGAAAGATGTTTACCTATGTTTCATTGACTATGCAAAGGCATTCAACTGTGTGGATCATAACAAATTATGGGTAACATTGCAAAGAATGGGAATTCCAGGATACTTAATTGTGCTCATGAGGAACTTGTACACAGATCAAGGGACAGTCGTTCTAACAGAGCAAGGGGATACTGAGTGGTTTAAAGTCAGGAAGGGTGTGTGGCAGGGCTGTATCCTTTCACCATACTTATTCAATCTGTATGCTGAGCAAATAATCCGAGAAGCTGGAGCCTATGAGGAAGAACAGGGCATCAAGATTGGAGGAAGATGCATTAACAACCTGTGTTATGCAGATGACAGAATCTTGCTTGCTGAAAAGGAAGAGAACTTGAAGTGCTTACTGATGAAGATCAAAGACCACAGCCTTCAGTATGGACTATACTACAACATAAAGAAAACAAAAATCCTCACAACTAGACACTAAGCAACATCATGATAAATGAAGAAAAGATTGAAGTTGTCAAAGATTTTGTTTTACTTGGATCCACAATCAACACCCATGGAAGCAGCAGTCCAGAAATCAAACCACATATTATATTGGGCAAATCTCCTACAAAAGACCTCTTTAAAGTGTTAAAAAGCAAAAATGTCACTTTAACAACTAAGGTGCTCCTGACCCAAGCTATGGTGTTTTTGGTTGCCTCATATGCATGTGAAAGCTGGACAATGAATAAGGAAGACTGAAGAACAATTGATGCCTTTGAATTATGGTGTTGGTGAAGAATATTGAGTATACCATGGACTGCCAGAAGAACAAAGAAATCTGTTGAAGATGTACAGCCTGAATGCTCCTTAGAAGTGAGGATGGTGAGATTTCGTCTCATGTACTTTGGACATGTTATCAAGAGGAACTAGCCCTTGCAGAAGGATGTCATGCTTGGTAAAGTAGAGGGTCAGCGAAGGAGAGGAAGACCCTCAATAAGATGGATTGACACAGTGGCTGCAACAATGGGCTCAAGCATAACGAGGTTATGAGAATGGTGCAAGACGGGGCAGTGTTTCCTTCTGTTGTACATAGGGTTGCTATGAGTTGGAAACAACTTGATGGCACCTAACAACAACAACAACATGGTAGTTCTATTTTTAGGAACTATCACACTGTTTTCCGCAATGGCTGTCACCATTTTGCATTCCCATCAGCAACGTATAAGGGTTCCAATTTCCCCACATCCAAACCAACATTCGTTATTTTCTGTTTTTTTTATTTTTATCTTAGCCATCCTAGTGGGAGAGAAATAGTATCTCATTATGGTTTTAATTTGCATCTCACTGATGACTAATGACACTGAGCATATTTTCATGTATTTGGTGGCCATTTGAACGTCCTTTTTGGTGAAATGTCTATTCAAGTCCTTGGCTCATTTTATGATTAGGGTATTTGTCTTTTTGTTGTTAAGCTGTTGAAGTTTTATATACATTTTGGTTATTAGATTCTTATCAGATATATGGTTTCCAAAGATATTCTCCCAGTCGGTAGCTTGTCTTTTCACTTTTCTTTTGTAAAGTCTTTTTTTTTTTTTTTCTTCTTCTATTTTTAGCAGGAAGGTAATTTTCCCCTGCATTGGAGCTACTGATGTCTTTGCCTAATTATACTTGATCAGATTCCTGGAAGGTGAATGCTGCTCCGTTGTTGTTCCAATGTCAAAACTTTCTCGGGGTGGAGGGGGGAGGACTTCCTGATTTTATCTCCTTTCGCCATAGTCCTGAGGAAGGGGTTCCCAGACTATCCATGCTCCTCTAAGTCCTGCACTGCTTGCCTCACTGTGTTTTTCTTCAGGAGCTCCTTTTTATTTATTTATTTATTATTGTACTTTAGATGAAGGTTTACAGAACAAACTAGCTTCTCATTAAACAATTAGTATACATATTGTTTTGTGACATTGGTTACCCACCCCACGACATGTCAACACTTTCCTTTCTTGACCTTGAGTTCCTTATACCAGCTTTCTTGTCCCCTCCTGCCTTCTAGTCCTTGCCCGTGGGCTGGTGTGCCCCTTTAGTCTTGTTTTGTTTTATGGGCCTGTCTAATCTTTGGCTGAAGGGTGAACCTCAGGAGTGACTTCATTACTGAGCTAAAAGGGTACCTGGAGGCCATACTCTCAGGATTTCTCCGGTCTCTGTCTGGCCATTAAGACTGGTCTGGTAAAGTCTTTTGATGAGAAAAAGTTTTTAATTTTTATGAGGTCCCATTTACCTTTTGATGTTTGTGCTTTTGTTATTATATTAGATAATCCATTGTTAAAAGGTAGGCCTGACAGCATTGCCCTTGCTTTTTCTTTTAAGACTTTTATGGGTTTAGTTTGTACATTTAGGTCCTTAACCCATTTTTAATTTGTTTTTGTGTATGGTGTGAGGCATGGATCCTGTTCCATTTTTTTTGCATGTAGAAATCCAATTTTCTCAGCACCATTTATTGAAGAGACTCTTATTTCCCCTGTTGAATGGAATTAACACCCTTGTCAAAAATCAGTTGACCATAAATGTGTGGGTTTGTACCCTATTTATTAATAAACCACTTAACAGTAAGTATGGTCTGTGAGTTCTGTGTGGCCATTCCAATGGATTATTGAACCCAGGAGAGAAGTAGAGTGTGCCATGAGAGGGACAGCTGGTGTCAGAATTGGTAAAAAGGTTGGAAAATGGAGGTATGTCTGACCTCCATGTTGTGGAAATTAGCTTTGTGCTGATGGTGATTCTCATTATCCCAAATGAAGTTAGACAGGTTCTTGCATTTCACAGTAAAGGAAAAAAATAATGAGGTGCAAAAGAGGCACTTTGCCCCAACCTGTTGCTGCTAAAGTGCCAATGACCTGACTATGAGGAACTCAGTTCTGCACATCGACGTGCTAAAAACCACCAATGCCTTCCCCTGGTACGGGAAGCACTCCAAAAGAATCAAAGCCATTACTGTCGAGTCAGTTCCAGCTCATAAGTAATTCCCTTCCTTCTCCCTACCTGTCTGCTGACTTCCTTTTCTCTCTATCTTGAGTAACCTCTTCTTCCCTCTATACATTCTTTTGTTCCCTTAATCCCAAAGTGCTAAATGCTCCATATCTCTGCAAGCATGAGGCAAAAGTTTTCAGGAGCAGAAAGGATATTTCACAGAGAAAATTCAGTCCACAGTATGAGAGATCAGCAAAACAAAAGCCCCATGGACCTTGGTCCAGAAGCATTCTCTTTAAAGAGCCTAGAAACAATTTGACTCCTTGGCACATACATGTTATTCTATGGAAGACCAGAGGATAAGAAAGTAGGAATGAATTTGAAAATTGTTTTGCTTTCGTACAAAACAAACAAAAACCCACTAAGCACCCTCTCTGCCCTTGCTCTGTGCTAGGGAAAGAGAAATTTAATCAGGTACAAGCCCTGATTTCTGTCACCCTATCTGTTGTGACAGAAGGAATACGGGTCGTGGCATTGGAGAGTCCAGCATTTGGCTTGGGTTCTGTCACACAATTAAGACCATGTGACTCTCAGCAAATTGTTGCATTTTGCTAGAGACTCAGTTGCCTTATCAGTAAATTAGAGCTATTAATACCCATCCCACAGAACTTGTGTGAGAATTAAGTATGTGAAACCCATTGCTAAGAGGCCCTTTATGAATTCCCAGCCTACTGGGGGAAATAAGACACATGCTTTGAAAAGTTATGCAACCACCTCACTGAATATAGAACCAATATACAAAAAAATTCAGTGGTATTCCTATATGCAAGCAGCAAACAGAAAGTAAAATTTAAAGGATACTATTAAAATAGCATAAAAATATCTATATATCTAGTAATATAACAAAAGATGTGTACAATCTTACACTGAAATCTGCAAAACATTGCAGAGAGAAATGAAAGATGGCCTAAATAAATGGAAGGATACAACACATTTATGCACTGGAAGACTCAGTATTATAGAGGTGTCAATTTACATGAAATTGATCCATAAATTCAAAGCAACTCCAATCAAAATTGCATCAAATTTTTTTGGCAGAAATTGGCAAGCTGATTCTAAAATTCATATGGACCTGCTAGGATCGGGAACAACCAAGGCAATTTGAAGTAAAAGAACAAAGTTGGAGGACTATCAGACTGGAAAACTACAACAATTAAGACAGCATTGTAGGGTTAAGGATGACAAATGGAACAATGGACTAAAATAGAGAGTTCAGAAACACATCCCTGTAAGTGACACTGTGACTCACTGGGGAAAGAACGGCCTTTCAATCAATGGTGCTAATCAATTGGATATATGCATGAATCAAATGAGTCTCAACCCATTACCTCACACACACACACACACACACACACACACACACACACACAAAACGAAACCCGTTGCTGTTGAGTTGATTCCGACTCACAAAGACCTATAGGACAGAGTAGAACTGCCCCATAGAGTTTCCTGGTGGATTTGAACTGTTGACCCTTTGGTTAGCAGCTGTAGCATTTAACCACTACGCCACCAGGGTTTCCATTATCTCACACAGTACACAAAAATATTTCCAGAAGGATTGCAGATTGAGAATGGTAGGATGATAAAGCTTTTAAAGGGAAACATAGGAGAATATCTTTGTGGCCCTGAATTAGGTAGATTTCTTAAACAGACATAAAATCACTAACCACAAATGAAAAATTAATAAATTGGGACTGTATTAAAATTAAAGACTTCTCATCATCAAATGACACTATTAAAATAGTGAAAAGGCACCCCACAAAGTGGGAGAAGATATTTGCAGTACATGTATCTATCAAAGGACTTGTATCCAGAGTATATAAAGAACTTTTCTAAATTAATAAGAAAAAGACAGCAACTCAATAGATGAATGGGTAAAATGCTTGAACAGGCACATTACTAAAGAAGTTATCCAAATGGCCAATAAACATTTGAAAAGAAGCTCAACCTCATTAGGCATCAGGGAAATGCAAACTAAAACCAATACAAGATACCACTACACACCTACCAAATGGGTAGAACAAAAACACAGAAAATGCCAGTGTTTGCAAGGATGTGAGCAACTGAAGCTTCCTATCCCATTGGCAGAAATATAAATTCATAGAACCAGTTTGGAAAACTATTTGGCAATTTTGACAAACGCTAAAAACACGCATAACCTATAACCCAGGAATTCCATTCTTAGGTAAACAACCAAGAAAAATATGCACCTGTGTCTGCCAGGAGACATGTACTAGGATGTTCATTGCAGCACTATTCAAAATAACCCCGAAATGAAAACTATCCAAAAGCCCATCCATCGTCGGCTGGATAAATCACTTGTGGTATATTCATACAATGGGATACAACTCAACAATGATAATGAATAAATTACAGCTACTTTTTACTTACAACAAAATGGACGAATCTCACAAATGCAAGGTTGAGGGAAAGAAATCAGTCTTGGATGGACCCTACAGACATTATGTGAACAAAATAAGCCAAACTGAAAGGAGTAAATGCTGTATATTATGTGCTGAATTGTGTCCCCTCAAAATATGTGTTAAGTTCCAACCCCTGTGCCTGTAAATATGATCCTGTTGGGAAAGAGGAATTTTCTTTTGTTATGTTAAAGAAATCATACCAGAGTAGGTGGGTCCTCAACTTAATAACTTCTAAGTGAAGTTTTATAAAAAGAGCAGAACCAACACAGGGGGAAGACAGACACCAAGGAACACCAAAGAATGTCAGGAAACACCAAGGAACTCCCATCAACAAGGAAGGACCCTCCCCTAGAGCTGTGCCCTAATTTGGAATTCTAGCCTTCAAAAATGTGAAACAATCACTTGCGGTATTTTTTGTTACAGCAGCCCTGGTAAACTAAGACACTCTAGGATTCCATTCATGGAATTTTTTTTTTTTTCCACAAAAACAGACAAAACTAATCTACAGTGTTATAAGTCAGAAGAGTGAGGGAAGGGGTAGTGACTAGAAAGAGGTATGAAGGAAGTTGGCCAAGTTCTCCTTTCTCGATCTGAGAGCTGTTTGCTCCGGTGTGTTCAATTTGTGAAAATTCAACGTGCTGTATTCCCACAATATTTGCACGTTGCTGTATGTATGCTCTACTTCAGTTAAACGGTGTTTTATTCTTAAAACTAAATGACCATCTGAAGTTAAATAATAAAGAAAGAGAGGTTACACAGAATGCTGACAGTTAAGGACCAAGGAACAGACACAAACTTAGGTGCAATAGGAACTTAAAGGTATGAACATTCAGCATGGACTGGAGAGATCCTGAGGTATCTTCCTGGGGGAAGTGGCACTTGAGTGGCCTCAAAAGAGAGGCAGAATGCTGATGAAAGGGAATAGGTTCTTTGGCTGCAGATAAAAACAAATTTTGAAAAGTGAGTCAATAATTCTAGCCAATTCGTTCTACCCAGGGAGGTCTTTCTTTTTCTTTTTTTTTTTTATTATTATTTTGTTTATTGTACTTTAGATGAAGGTTTACAGAACAAACTAGCTTCTCATTAAGTAGTTAGTACACATATTGTTTTATGACATTGGTTAACAGCCCCACGACATGTCAAACTCCCCCCTATTAACCTTGGGTTCCCTATTACCAGCTTTCCTGTTCTCTCCTGCCTTCAAGTCCTTGCCCCTGGGTTGGTGTGCCCCTTTAGTCTCATTTTGTTTTATGGGCCTGTCTAAACTTTGGCTGAAGGATGAACCTCAGGAGTGACTTCATTACTGAGCTAAAAGTGTATCCGGGGGCCATACTCTCAGGGTTTCTTCAGTCTCTGTCAGGCCAGTAAGTTTGGTCCTTTTTTGTGAGTTAGAGTTTTGTTCTAAATTTTTCTCCAGCTCTGCCCAGGCACTTTATTGTGATCCCTGTCAGAGCAGTCAGTGGTGGTAGCCAGGCACCATCTAGTTGCACTAGAGTCAGTCTGGTGGAGGCTGTGGTAGTTGTCGTCCATCCAGGGAGGTCTTTCTGATCAGCCCAATGGATTTCTTGAAGGAAAAGATTAAAAACAAAGTACAGGATGGTGTAGTGAGAACAGAGAGAAGCAGGCACGACTACATGATCCCAGTAAACTTACTTTGCTTTTCTGAGTCTCAGTTTCTTCATCTGTAAATCGAAGAAAATAATGCCCCTTCAGAGGGTTGTGGAAATTAAGTATAAGGGTTGGCATTCTAAATTCTAGTTAAAAAAAGAGCCTTAGATGGCCTTTATCAGTCCCTGAATACACAGTGTATCTATAGTTTAGCTTTAACCATAGACGAGCCTTTCCTAGACCTCCTCCCCTCCAAGTGCCTGTGGGTGACAAAGATAAATATGTAAACAGCAGACTTCAGCCTTCCTGTCCCCCAGGTTGAAACTGCTGTTAATCAGCACAAAGGCTGAGGACATTGGTGCCAGAATGATTCACTCAGAGGGCTGGAGTAGGTTCTATGCTCATTATGCAGTTTATTAATTTAATTCCCTTTGGTTGCTCCATGCCTTGTCTGGAGATGAAGCAGCACTTTTATTTGCAGACAAGAAGCTAGCTCACAGTGGGTTCTCAAATCCCCTGATGCCAAATGTGCTTTGTTCGTCAGACTCAGCGAGGTTGCTCCCTCCCGCTGAAATCCTGGAGGTGAAATATCATGAGTTGTAGGAACCCCAGGAAACAAGGATGGAAGATGAACTCAAACTTCTATTTCTGTATCTCCCGTTTCTTGGAATTTTACCACCTCTTGCCCTGACTCCTTGAAAAAAAAAAAGCATACCCCTAAATTCTCTCCCTACCTCTAAAGTCTCCTTATCACTCTCGCAAATCCATCATTCCCTGTATAGCTACCAGAGTGAGATCTTCTGAACCACGAATCTGAGTAGTTACTGGCTTTAGGATAAAGTGCAGGCTCCAAAGGGAGCTGTACACGTTTCTCTGAGATCTGATCTCTTCCTGTCTCTCCTACCACCCCTTTACCCATGAACTTTGTAGAGGGCTGAAAGCAAAGACCATTGAGATGGTTTTTAGGAGCTGGGAGAGTGATGATAGTGACCTGTACAAAGGCAGAAGCAGTGGAAATGGTGAGAAACGTGCTGTTGAAACAGCTACTCAGGCAGTAGACACAACAGGTAGTAGAGTGGAATAATTAGGAAGTAAAGTAGAATCAACAGGAAGTAAAGTGCAACAAACAGGCAGTAAAGTAGAATCAATAGGAAATAAAATTATCTGACTGGGTATGTGGGGTGGCAGTGGGGTAAAAAAGAGGAACGAGGGGTACAGAACCTCTCCCCAGACTTGTTCCTGGATTTGAGAGTAGATGGGTTTGGCATTCACTGGGATGGTGAGTATGGGAGGAGGACCAGGTTGTCTCAGCCTAGGCCCCCAGAAGAAGAACCTGAAAGTTTCATACACAGAGTTATTTATTTGAGAATGTGACCCCAGGGAGCAGGAGTGAGGGACCAAGGAAGTGAAACGAGGAAGAAGGGAATCCAACACAAGGGTGCATTAGCAAGTTAGCCACCACCGTGAGTACCTGGTTGCTTAATCCCATGGACCTTTTGAGAAGCTTTATGCAATGTATCTCAGGACTGTCCCTGGGTGAAGAAAGTAGAGAACATCAGCTCCTATGCCCATTGGTCAAGAGCTGCCCATAGAGTGTCAACATCTCACACTTCCAGGTTGTGCAGGTGCAAGTGCCCAGGGATGTGACACTCATTCTAGAGTGTGAGAGAAACCCTGAGGCACAGGGCAAGAGGTAAGGCACCACCAAGCTGCACCTGCACAAAGGCTGGTCAAAGCTTGGTAGACGTGGTCATCACAGTAGTGGCTGAAATAAGAAGTGAGACCAAGGGTGAGAACATTGTACTCCATTTTAGACCGGTGCATAAGAGGTATCCAATACCCAGCTTAAAGATGAATGTATCAAAATAGAAGAATTCATGATCCCAGCCCTTAAGGACCCAGAGTTTTATTGGGTGGACAAATTACAGGACAAGGTGGTAAACATGTCACTGCTGCTAACTGCTGGCAACATCTATTTGCTTTGTACCAGGCACTGTTCTAAGTGCTTTACCACGTACTAGCTCATTTAATTCTCACAGCAATCTTGTCAGAAGACACTATTATTGTCCCCATTTTTTAAAAATAATTTTTATTGTGCTTTAAGTGAAAGTTTACAAATCAAGTCAGTCTGTCACGTATAAGCTTATATACACCTTACTACATACTCCCATTTACTCTTCCCCTAATGAGTCAGCCCACTCCCTCCTTCCAGTCTCTCCTTTCGTGATCGTTTTGCCAGTTTCTAACCCTCTCTACCCTCCCATCTCCCCTCCAGATAGGAGATGCCAACACAGTCTCAGGTGTCCACCTGATACAAGTAGCTCACTCTTCATCAGCATCTCTCTCCAACCCATTGTCCAGTCCCTTCCATGTCTGATGAGTTGTCTTTGGGAATGGTTCCTGTCCTGGGCCAACAGAAGGTTTGGGGACCATGACTGCCGGGATTCTTCTAGTCTCAGTCAGTATTGTCCCCATTTTACAGGTGAGGAAATGATGATGCACTGTCCAAAGTCATTGGTTAGTAAGCGGCAGAGCCAAAATACGAACCCCGGGCCCAGGCTGGTATTTGCTGGGGCTGACTGAGATAGGGACCCAGATCAACTACGGCTTGGTTGTAAAAAGACTCCTTTTTACGTACAGCCACGCACCACATAATGTCCATTCAGGGAACATCCAACCCCGCATACATCTGTGGTCCCATAAGGTCATTCTAGAATTCAGAAATCCCAACTGGAGAATGGGACATAGCGGATGTAACTGGGGGTAGCGAGTGAAACAGCTTCCCACACGCAACATGTGTATCTCATGTCTCTTGTATACAAAGCGATTGTTCCCCTGGGTGAATAATGGTACAGCAAATTGGAGAGGGAGGTTATTTGCCCTAGCAAATAATACGGTGTTTGCCCAATGCCCAAACTGCATAACATCCTACTTCACAGAACTTATCGTGGACGTAATATAATACATGACTCTATTTGGAATCCCTGGGTAGTGCAAGTGTTTAACACACCCGGCTCCTGACCAGAAGGGTGGAGGTTCGAGTCCACCCAGAGGTGCCTTGGGAAAAATGCTTGGTAATCTACTTCTGAAAAATGAGCCATTGAAAACCCTATGGAACACAGATCTACTCTGACACACGTGGGGTCACAGTGAGTCAGGGTTGACTCAGTGGCAACAGGTTTGGTATATATTCAGTGCTATTTAAAAAAGACTTTTGCATCCATGGTTTAATCAATACCAGTCATACATGGCAGGGATCATCACCATTATTATCATTTTACTGATGAGGAAACAGATGCCCAGAGAGGTGAAGGATCTTTCCTTAGGTCTCCCAGAGGGTCAGCAGTGGGGCCATGCAGGATTCTGGCCAGCTGCTGGCTAGCGTAGCACCCTCCCCCACCCCTGGCTTCCTCTCCTGTGAGTGGGCAGCCTGCTCTGGGAGAGGAATGACCAGCAGGGGCTGGGCCTATTGACATTCCAGCGCCATCCCCAAGTGAGTCAGACTCTGCTAAACAGACTCAATTTCACCTGTGGTATTTTCTTCCTTCCCAATCTGCAGAAAATAATGGATTTCTCACACCCGAAAGCACACGCCACTTACAACAATGCCCACTGTGATCTCAGCCCTGATTCCAGACCCAGAGGGAAATATTTGTCCTCCAGGACCTTCCTCCCAGAAAGTCAGCAGCACGGCTGTGGGCCACCAAGCTTGTGCGGCGGCCACAATTCAGATAGCAGAAGACATTTGTGTGTTCCTTGGTTTGAGTAGGAAATGAGTTTCCTGGTTACTGGAGGCACCTGGGTACTCACTGTCCCCAGGGCAGGTGAGCCAGTGCTGGGGCAGAGGGGCCACTGCAGGACAGTTGGGCCTGTGCTGGGGCACAGGGCCAATGTTGGGCAAGACCGTGAAACAGACAAACCTGCAGTATTGACCAGAACAGCCTATGTGGACAAGGCTGTGGTGCAAAGACAAATGAGATGGCCTCTGAGGACCTGGGTTTGAATTCTGTCTTTTCCTCTTGCTCACAGGCAGGCCCCAGAGTCCTCACTTCCCAACTCTAAGCCTCACTTTTCTTGCCACTTAATTATTAAGGGCATGCACCGTGCAGTCAGCTCTGCCTGGTGAATCCTGGACCAGCTGAGTGACCTTGGGCAAAGCGTCCAACCTCTACTGCTCGGTTTCCTCTTTGTAAAAAGGAGATGATACTAAGACAGTTGGGAGGATTGTTGTTGTTGTTAGGTGCCATGGAGTTGGTTCTGACTGATAGCAACCCCATGTAAAACAGAACAAAACACTGCTGGTCCGGCACCATCCTCACAATCATGGTTGAAGCCACTGTGTCTATCCATCTCTTTGAGGGTCTTCCTCTTTTTCGCTGACCCTCTACTTTACTAAGCATGATGTCCTTTTTCAGGGATTGGTCCCTCCTGATAACACGACCAAAGTAAGTGAGATGAAGTCTTGCCATCCTCGCTTCTAAGGATCATACTGGCTGTACTTCTTCCAAGACAGGTTTATGCATTCTTCTGGCAGTCCATAGTATATTCAGTATTCTTTGCCGACACCCTAATTCAAAGGCATCAATTATTCTTTGTTCTTCCTTATTCATTGTCCAGCTTTCACATGCATATGAGGCAACCGAAAATACCATGGCTTGGGTCAGGCACACCTTAGTCCTCAAAGTGACATCTTTGCTTTTTAACACTTTAAAGAGGTCTTTTGCAGCAGATTTGCCCAATGCAATGTATCATTTGATCTCATGACTACTGCTCCCATCGGTGTTGATTGTGGATCCAAGTAAAATGAAATCCTTGATAACTTCAATCTTTTCTCCATTTATCATGATGTTGCTTATTGGTCCAGTTGTGAGGATTTTTGTTCTTTTTCTGTTGAAGTGTAATCCATACTGAAGGCTGTGTGTAGTTTTTGATCTTCATCAGTAAGCGCTTCAAGTCCTCTTCACTTTCATCAAGCAAGGTTGTGTCATCTGCATAACACAGGTTGTTAAGGAGCCTTCTACCAATCCTGATGCTGCATCCTTTATGTAGTGCAACTTCTCTGATTATTTGCTTAGCATACAGATTGGATAAGTATGGTGAAGGGATACAACCCTGACACACACTTTGTGTCAAGGTTTTTGGGAGGATTAGATGAGCTAAGGTAGGTTACATGGGCTGGCCCCAAGTGGCATTGAGTAGATGCATTTTATGACTATGATTAAGGAGCCCTGGGGGGGCAATGGTCAAGCACTGGGCTGTTAACCAGAAGGATGACAGTTCGAACACACCAGCCACTCTGTGGGAGAAAGGTGTGGCAGTCTGCTTCGGTGAAGATCTATAGCCTTGGAAATGCTATGGGGCGGTCCTATGAGTTGGAATTGATGGGAATGGTTTTTTTGGTTTGGACTGTGATTAGGAGCCCTGGTGGTGCAAACAGTTAAGCATTAAGCGGTTAACCGAAAGGTTGACCGTTCAAACCCACCCAACAGCTCTGCTAGAGAAAGTTCTGATGATCTGTTTCCATAAAAATTGCAGCCAAGAAAGCCCCATGGAGCAGTTCTACTCTGTCACAAGGGGTCACTATGAGTTGGAATCAACTCAATGGCACCTAACAATAACAATGAAAGAAAGTAATCCCTGTGTGGATGCTAACAGTTAACTTGCTCAGCTGCTAACCAAAAGGTTGGAGGTTCAAGTCCACCTGCAGATGCCTCAGAAGAAAGGCTTGGGCTCTACTTCCCAAAAATCTGCCATTGAAAACCCTATGGGGCATAGTTCTAGTCTGGCACACATGGGGTCATCATGAATCAGAATAGACTCAGTGGCGACTGGTATGACTATGACTAAAATAGGAGACAAATGCTCAGCCTTGCCAGTCTCTAAGGCTGCGATGGGATTCAATAGACACCCTGGGAACTGTCAGGGGAGGTCAGGGTATGATGGAGGAGACTTACACTGCCCTGTGTGGAGCCCTTCACCTCATAACTGGCCCTCCAGGGAGGCTCGGGAACCAGTGTTTTCAGCATACTTCCTGTGGTCCAGGGTCTCTGCTCACGTCCTGTAGCCTTCTACCTTTGCTACCACCCTTCTCCCAGAGTTCTTCTCTGCCCTTATCAGCTGTCCACAGAACCTGTGGCCACGGGTGCCCCTCCTTGCTCTCAACCACTAAGCTCGCTCCACCCCTCCTTTGACCATTATACACACACCGTGAACCTCTCCGGGGCTTGTAAAAATGGTGCAGTGACATCTTACCTCCTAGCCTAACTTCAGTGGGAGGAGAGAGAATCACTACCAGCATCAGCCTAAAGCTGACTCCTATGCTGTGGAGGTCAGACATACCTCCACCAGCTGTCCCTCCCATGGCACTCGCTACTTCTCTGCTGGGTTAGATAATTCATTGCAATGGCCACACAGAACTCACAGACCATACTAACCATTATGAGGTTTATTAGGGAAGTAACAGGTACAACTTAGGATCAGGATCAACAGGCTACAACTCAGGGTTAGGATCAGGAAGCACATAGGCAAGGTCTGAAAGTCTCCCTCAAAGTGGAGAACACATCCGTCCCTTCTTCAGTGCAAAACAGCTCTCTCAGCTCCTCTTGGCTGTGCAAGCAAGCCAGTCATTCTCTAGGCCATGCACACCCCACTCAGCTGTTCAGGCCTTTTTTCAGTGCCCTCAGGACAGGCTCCTCTTGACCCTAGCCTCTGCCATGCTTGAGCAAATGTTACAAGGCTCTTTAGCTTCACTGATAAGTACCCAGAGACACCCCGTTCCACCAGGAAGCCTCTTGCCCAAAGGCGCTCAGTTCTCTTGCTCCGTGGATCAGCACACCCACTGTAGCCACCTTGCTCCTTGGACCTGGAAGCCCATCATGCCATCTCGTGCAGGTCTCCTGATTCTGCTGCTGCCATTTCTCTGCCACTGAAATCTGCTGTGGTCACCGTCTCACGCTATCTCTGGTGTTACAGCTCTCTGTCCTCTGGGTCTAGGAGGTTCTAGCAGCAGGGCCCTGGGTTCAAAAGATGCTCTCTGCTCCTGGCTCTTCTTTTGATGGTAGTGAGTTTCCCCCAGCCTCTGGGATTGGCTCCCTTTAAGCCTAGTGGGATGACAAAAATGACCAATCCCTCGCATGGGTTCCATGAGCCTTATCTGCATCATTAGCAGGCTCTCCAATCTCCTTGAGCCACGAGCACCTTATTTGCATAGTCCCACCCAATCGTCTTGTGGGCATTACAAGAACCAATGGCTAGAAGGGCCATATAATGGTAATCGACTGCACTGTAAGGCTCTACCTCACTCTGTCCAACTTTAGGGTCCTTTGATGCTCACATTAGTCCTTCTACTCCGTGGGAGTTCCTTAAGATCAGAGACTTTGTACTATTCACCTCTCTTTGTATTCCCTGAATTGCCAGCATAGACTGTCAAGGAATAGTAACAACAGCCAACGCTTTATAAGATGCCAGGCTCTATGAGGTTGGTACTACTTTTACCCCTATTTTATAAAGGAAGAAATTGAGTCACACTGAGGTTAGGTGACTTGCCCAAAGTCTCACAGGTAGACGTGAGAACAGAGATTCAAGTCCCGGTAGCCCGGCTCTACGCTGGTATCACAACACCGGAAGGCTTTGCAGCACTGATACGTTTACCTCTTTGTGTCCCTGCAGTGGTTGCTATAGATTTCCTTGATAGGAAGGGCCTAGACGTGGCAGTCTGGTTGGGAGGGAGCTAGGAGATTTGTCCTGAAGTTGTATCTGCCAAACAAAAGCACTGTTTTCATTCCCATTCTAAAAATAAGAAGCTTCTAAAGATGCTGTCTTAGTCATCTAGTGCTGCTATAACAGAAATACCACAAGTAGATGGCTTTAACAAAGAGAAATTTATTTTCTTAGAGTAAAGCAGGCTAGAAGTCCAAATTCAGGGCGTCAGCTCTAGGGGAAGGCTTTCTCTGTCTCAGTTCTGGAGGAAGGTCCTTGTCCGTAATCTTCCCCTGGTCAAGGAGCTTCTCAGATGCAGGGACCCTGGGGCCAAAGGACATGCTCTGCTCCTGGTGCTGCTTTCTTGGTGGTTTGAGGTCCCCAACTCTCTGCTGGCTTTCCTTTAATCTCATGTAAAATAAAAGGTGGTGCAGGCCACACCCCAGGGAAACTCCCTTTACGTTGGATCAGGGATGTGGCCTGAGCCAGGGTGTTACATCCCACCCTAATCTTCTTTAACCACAGGCAGAGGTTATGAGTTATAACAGATAGGAGAATCACAGAATGGAGGACAACCACACATGGCCCAACCAAGCTGACACACGTTTTGGGGGGACACGATTCAATCCATTGCAGATGCTCTCAGACACACTGCATAAGAATGAGAAAACGCCCATTGCTCCATTTCAAAGAAAGGGTAAGGAGCTTCCAGACTGTTATCGTGGTTAAAAGACTCTGGAATCAAAACTGGGCTTGGACCTAGGCTCTGCCATTTATGATATGTGACATGAAATAATTAACTGTGCTCAGCCTGCTTCTTCATCTATACAATGGGGATGGTATGAGGACCTTCCTTACAGAGCTGTGGTGAGGGTTAAATAAGATGATGCATGGAGAACGCTCATCCCAGGGTCTGGTCAACTTGATGTTAGGTATCATTATTATTACTATCTCCAAATCCCCAGTATCTATCTAGCACAGCTCCCAAAAGCATAGTAAGTATTTGTTGAGAGAAGGAATAACTGGATATAAAAATGAATTATCCACGTCAGAGAACTACACAGAGAAAGCCATTGCTTATTCAATGTTGATTCAGCTGTCATAATTTAATTTCAGAGATACATTTTGTTGGCATTTTTTCAGTGAGGGTTCTCCCCTAGATTTAATTAGGAAGGCAACTTCAACATTTGACCAGAGCACTTCTCGCTTTTCATGCTCCACTTAAAAGAAAAAAAAAAAAAGAGCTCTGGTGGTGTTTTGCTGAATGCAGCAAAAGGAATCACCCTGGGCCCTCACTGCAGTGATGCATGTTGCGTTTAGGAGTTAGCCAGCTGAGCTATCTTCTTTGGAATAGAGACCAGAGGACAACCCCTGGGACCTAAGAGCCAACAGCAAGTCTGTGTGAAAGACAATGGTCTGGCTCAGAGGCTGTCAAAGAAAGGGGGACTTAAGGAGTCAGCTCAAGTTAGAGAAGAGGAGGCCCCGGACAGGGTCAAGTTGCCCAAGGCCAACAGCTGGGAAGCTACAGATGTGACTCCAAAGACTTTGATCTTAAGCATCCCCCCAAGAGTCCAGGTGAAAGCACTTGTGTTCTTCCTAAGCATTCCCCCTCCCGGACAGAACAGAACTGTGTCAGAGTAGACCTGTGTTCCGTAGGCTTTCAATGGATGATTTTTCCAAAGTAGATTGCCAGGCCTTTCTTCCAAGGTTCCTGTGGGTAGACTCAAACCACCAACCTTTCAGTTAGTAGATGAGAACTTAACTGTTTACACTACCCAGAGATAAAGGTCTTTATAAGGTGTAATGGGAAGTACAAAGGAGGATCAGCTTCTTGTGGGGGAGAGTTTGGGCCCAAATCTTGTATTAGTTAGGGTAGGTAACAGTAGCTGCTGTAGGAAACAAAGCCCTAAATTTTAGTAGCTTTAATACAACATAAGTTGCTGTTTCCTTCCAATACAGGTATTCTTGGTTGGGGGTGATCTTTCCCAACACCACCCAGGAACTGGTCTCCTTCCATATTGCATGGCTGTGCAGTTCCATGTGGCCTCAAGGTCCTTTGCTGTATTCTCTGCTTCTGGCTAGGAGACAGGGGAAATGAGAGAAGCCAACTCTGGGAGGTTATTATGGGCCAGGTCAGAAGTGATTCTCATCACTTCTAACAATGTATTGCCCAGAGCAGAGACCCAGCACACTCAGCTGCAAAGGAGACTGGGAAATAGTCTAGCAGTGTGCACAGGGGGGAAGGAAGCAGGTATGGAGAGCAGCTGGTCCTTCGCTGTGCATCTCCATATGAAATTCCTCTTATTTCCCTGTGATTGCTTCTTTGCAGTTATGTGTCCCCCAACCTCCATCCTGCCCCATGCTCCCGGAGGGCAGAGGCCGCTTCTCACTGGGAGTTCTATGCTGGAGCGTAAGGTCTTGGGCATAAAAGTGCTCTGCACATTTCTGGTGGTAGATCGACAAGTGCATAAATGAGGGCTTGAGGTGGATCTTACTAGAATATAATATACACCTTCTCCTCACTTAATGACTATCTCATGCTTTGACATTTTGCATTTATGCCAATAGTAAAAAATCTACTATCCGACTATTTTGTGCATCAACAATGTGCATCTGGCAGTAATGAACACCAAGGTGTGAGGCATGGGTAATGCTGGCTGTGATGGTTAAGGTTACGTGTCAACCTGGCTGGGCCATGATTCTCAGCTGTTTGGCAGTTACGTAATAATGTAATCTGGAAGTTATGTAATGACGTAGTCATCCTCCACTTTGTGCTCTGATGTGGTCATCCTCCATTTTTGCATAATACCGATTTCACAGAATGACTTGGTCTTTGGAACCTAACCATGTTGATAAGTGAGGAGAGGGTGTAATTTTGAACTAACATTGCAATTTGCAAATTCAGTGCTTCGCTGCGTACATGAAGAGATCTAATTTGAAAAATAAAAACCCTTGGAAGTCAAGAAACTTCATCCCCAGGAATCCTGCTTGTCCTGACCCTCCAAACAAGTCTCTGCACCATCATTCTGAGGATGGCAGGTGAGGGAGATGGCAGAGAGGTGCTCGAGGTGAGTGAAGTTAGCCTGAACAAAACTTTAGTCCCTGGATGATACAAATGGCTAATGCATTTGACTGCTAAGCGAAAGGTTGGAGGTTTCAGTCCTTCCACTGGTGCCTCAGAAGAAAGGCCACCGAAAACCCTGTGGAGCACAGTTCTGCTCTGACACACGTGAGGTTGCCAGGAGCTGGAACTGACTTGATGGCAATGGGTAGCATTAACATGTGCTGTTTTAGCAGGCATGTCGAAAACTCCGATTTAAAATAGGATGGCAAGCATCATTGTTCTATCCAAAGGAAGGGACATTTTCTTGACAGTGACTTTCATCATTGGGTTTGTAGTGTTAATTGTGATGGTCAGAACCACTGAAGGGCCATTTGCCCTTAAGGAAAGACAGGCAAAGAAGGCTAGTGGAGGTGAGGGGAGGACACCAGCTTCTAAGGATTTAAGAAAGCCCCAAATATTATGTAGGCCAGGTTTTCTCCACCTCGGCACTGTCGACATTTGGGGCCAGATACTTCTTTGCCGTAGAGGGCTGTCCTGTGCATTGTAGGACACTTAGCAGCATCCCTGGCCTCTATCTACCTACTAGATGCCAGTGGCAACACCCTCTTGCTGTCGCCTCGGTTGTAACATTCAAAAACATTCCCAGACATTGCAAAATGTCCCCTGGGGTGCAAAACCACTCCCAGGGCAAACTGCTGATAGGGAGAGGTCCTGATGAAGAATGTGGAGCAAGGTCCAATTCTCCGTGTTCTCTCTCACTCTTTCTGTAAGATGCAGCCCCACGGATCACTGGGCACCACCATTTCTGACAAGGTGCCTGCATGTGCCTCAGTTATGCCTAAGGAAAATGTGCCTGTGAACTCTATCTGAGCTCTCACCATCACCCCCAAGTGAAAGATCAGGCTGGTGGACGGGGCGAGTGGTCCAGGCTGCTTCAAAAGGGACTGTGCCAATAAGCCTGTGGCAATGCAACATGTCACACCGGGCAGTGTCCACAACAGAGCCCGTCCAGATGGAATCTAAAAGAAGGGATCTTTCACAGGGGACCTGGGCCAGTTCAGGCTATTTGTAGAAAGAACTCACCAGCGCTCAGGGGAAGAAATACCTTCACTGCCCTCTGGCCACTACAGCTGCCAGAGGGGCATCACCTGGCTGTTTTGCACCCACCACCCTAACTCAGAAGAGAGCTTTGCTCGGTGTGACTCCTTTACTTAAAAAAAAATAGGGTTGTTGAGGGATCTCTGGGCCATGGCTCGTTATATCTGGTATCTCATTTCTGGCTTCAGTTCACCCATAACCTTGGAAGGTAGAGAGGGCAGAGATCCTTAGCCCCATTTTCCAGATGAGAAAGCTGAGGCTCAGGGAGGTTGAGTGACCTTCCCAACAAGGACTCAAATCTCAAAGCATCCAAATCATGGTCTACTCTTGCAGAGTTGCTGTTGAAAATGCAAAGGCAGATGGGAACTTGGGGGCTGTTTAGAGACCCACAATCATTCGCCATAGTGATCTCGGGGTGGGAGTGGGGGGCAGAGGATTTCACGGTCCATGTGCTTCTAATCTCCTCCTTCAGGTAGGATAACCTGGTGGATAGGAGGTGGCTTCTGGCATCAGACACTGAATTCAAGTTTCAGCTCCACTGCATCCTATAGCCTTTTCACCCTGAGCAAAGGGTTTAA
Organism: Loxodonta africana; assembly: GCF_030014295.1. Taxonomy (NCBI): domain Eukaryota; kingdom Metazoa; phylum Chordata; class Mammalia; order Proboscidea; family Elephantidae; genus Loxodonta; species Loxodonta africana. Next base: position 108,899,950 of record NC_087351.1, read on the forward strand.
CTTGCCTGAGGGTCAGTTTCCCCATGAGTGAAATGGAGGTGGTAATAGTAACTGCCTCCCGGGGCTGCTGTGGGGCTGACAGGAAACGGTGCGTGGGAAGCATTGGAACAGAGCCTGACGCCCACACACACTGACTCTGCGAAAGCTGTTATTGTCCTTTGCCCGTTTGTCTTTCTGCTGTTAATCACAGCTGCTTCTGCTCTTCATAAAGTGGGAATGGGCCTTGTTTTTGTTTCTGAGAGATGTAATTAAAATCTGGAAAGAGTTCACTAATTCTGGGGAGAAGATAAGGATTGGCAACGTGGTTCATCCCCCACGTCTATTAGCTTAGATGTGTTTGAGAGTGCCATTCTTTAAAAGAGGTCCTTCTTTTTTTTTTTTTTTTCCAGAGTAATTAGTATTGATTAGTTTCTAAATTTTTAATGAGACATGCATTCAGAACTCAGTATGCTGGCAAGGTAACAAAGTAAGTAGAAGGCGCAGAGGGTGGGGGAAGCGCAAAGGGAGACCAAAGGGCCACCCACTTCTTTCAAATGGGCCCAAAGGGGCAGGAGCGAGAACAGGAGGGGCCTATTAGCCTGGAATGGGGTTGTAGGTGTTTCACTCATTTTCATGTCTAACCGTCACGACAACCTAATGATGAGGAAACACTCTCCGGGAAGGTCAGAAAAGCCCACGCTGACTCCATTAAACCCACACATTAATGCTGTTTTTTAGTGTGTGAGGTCCTTTCAGTTGGTGATCACCAATTTGGTACCTCGTGTATCATTATCTCCATCTGACTGATGAGAAAACTCAGACACAGAAAGATTAAGGGCCATAAGCCTAAGTACAGCAGCTGCTGATGGGCAGGACCATCTGAGACACCGGCCTGCCCAGCTCCAAATCCCCTTCCATGCTCCTCCCCCGGGACCACATTGTGTCTCAACTTTGCTCATAATGAGGAGGAACAACCAGAAGCCGGGTCTGGGGAGACAGGTTGCTGATACATTTGGTGGAGAAACCACTTCACGACATTTTGCATTCAGCCATGGGCAGTCCAAGGTTAGGCAGACAGAGACTAATTGGATTGATGGAGAGGGAAGGGAATGAGCGGAGGCCAGATGGGAAGGAAGCCGACATGGAAGGAGGGAGGAGTCCTCTGGGAGTGGACCAGAGATGGTGGCAGAATACATCTTCAGAAGGAGAAACGGAAGCTGAATATGTTGGCCCCCGCACCTTAGTGGCTAGGATAACCAGAGGAATTTGAAATGAGACATGGAAAGTGACCATCACTCCTGTAACTCAGACCACGATAAAGCTCATCCAGAGAGACTCTTGAAAACCAGTCCTCTGAAGACCCAAGAGGAGACTTTGAGTCCCTATTTACTTTCTGTTTCTAGACTCTCATGTCTCTCTGTTCAGAATCACAAGGAGAATTTCAGAAGGCACCATCTGTGTTAATTAGATCGGTAGGACTACAGCTGTAGTTTAACCTTTTAAATGCACCGAAATGGTGTTTTTCATGGATAGAACCAAGCCCGATCTATGTTTCATGTAGAGGAGAAATCATTTTCTTCCCTGATCAGGGTTTCTATCTTGGTCCATAAAATAGAAACTTCTGCCTTTTTGGAGATGTTGGAGAGAGGCTTCCTCCCTTTAGTCCACTCCCATCAACTCACTACTCCTAGAGACAGGAAGAGGGACCTATTGAATTGGAGGTATGGGTGACTCAGGACCTTCTGGGCTTATCCTGTCTATAGGGGATGTGCATCCCTTCCCCCTCCTGTCCTCATGCAGTAAGCAAATCTTTGTGGGGCCCAAACCAGTCTTAGAGACTCAACTTGACCCTTTCTTGGCCCCTCTGTGATTGACAGGGTATGAGTTGGTCACAACGCTCCTTTAGGTGCTTGGGTAAGTGTCTGCTCTGCAGAGCTGACTCCCCCATTGGGTACACACTAAGATCTAGGCTTTCGAGACAACTCTGCTGAGATGTAAAGAATTATAAGGAATTAGTCAAGGGACGATGGGTTGGAAGGATAGTCCAAGCAGAGCTCACAGCATGAGCAACAACAGGGCACCGAGAGATACGGTGATGCGTGTCGGAGTGTGCATGTGTCTGCTGTCTCCATAGCAGAGAAAGTGAGGCAGGAAGTGGGTGGAGTCAGGCTGGAACGGTTAGTACAGTGGACATGATGGGGGCCTTAGATGCCAGCCTCTGGAGCTCTGACTTTACCACGTAGACTAAAGACTTCTGAACTGTACCTCTTGGAAAAAACAAGTCCAGTGAAATGCTCCTTGGGAACAAGTGCTGAGGCCAACTATGTTTGGGTAATGTTGTACCCAACACACAGTAGCACATTAGAGACTGAGGAGCCCTATAATGAAGAAAATGGTCCAGCTTATTGACTTAGCAATAATTTTTAACATTCTGGAAAGCCAGTGTTTATAAAAACCTCTTTGGCAAACATTGTTTATGGGCAATTGAGGGCCTTTGAAATGTTTTGAGGAGACTGATTATGTAGGGTTTATCTTTTACAGTGTGGAGGATGGATTTGAGAAAAACAGGCTGAATATAGAAGACTGTTGTTATTGTGTACCATTGAGCCGATTCTGACTCATCGCGACCCTATGCGACAGGGTAGAACTGCCCCCGCATAGGGTTTCCTAGGCTATAAATCTTTATGGAAGCAGATCACCAGGTCTTTTCTTCCATAGAGCTGCCGTGGAACGGTGAACCGCCTACCTCTCGGTTAGCAGCTGAGTGCTTATCCACTGTGCCACCAGGGCTCCTTATACAGAAGACTAGTAAGGAAGATGTTGCAGGAATTCAGGAGAGGGATGTTAAGGCCTGATTGTTGTTGTTGCTGTTAGCTGCTGTTGAGTTGTCCTCTGACTCGTGGCGACCCCATGCAAAACGGAACAGAACACTGCCCCGTCCTGCTCTATCGCTGTGATTGGTTGCAGGTCGAACCTTTGTGATCCATAGGGTTTTCATTGGCTGATTTTCAGAAGTATACTGCTAGGCTTTTCTCCCTAGAAGAAGCTCCTAGTCTAGAAGCTCCGATGAAAACCTGTTCAGCATCATAGCAACATGCAAGCCTCCATTGACAGGCAAGTGGGGGCTGCACACGAGGTACATTGGCCGGGAAATTGAACCAAGGTCTTCTGCATGAAAGGTAAGAATTCTATCACTGAACTGTCAAGGCCTCATCAGGCCTGATTAAGCATTTTAAAACACTGGGAGATAATCAAGAGGGAAATGTTTTAAGAGGTGTTAGGAGCCTGGGATCTATTGGATGTGATGGGTAAGAGGAGGAAAAGTCATGGATGGGCTTAACTAGGTAGGTAGTCATACCACCAGTGATGAGAGACAGTGAACTTTTGGACATGTTGAGTTGGAGGGGCCAATGGTATACTGAGATGGAGGGATCTGGTATACAGATAAATAGGAGTTTGGATTATGGAAGGGTCTGGATTGGTGATACGGTCTTTGGAATAATCAGAATTCAGTTGGTAATTGAAACAATGGTACTGAACAAGAGCCCCCAGGCAAGGGTGTGTGTAAAATTAAGAGTCCTGGGCTGATGGCCTAGTGGTTAAGAGTTTGGCTGCTAACCAAAAGGTCAGCAGTTCAAATCCACCAGGTGCTCCTTGGAAACCCTGTGGGGCAGTTCTACTCTGTCCTCTAGGGTCGCTATGAGTCAGAATCGAATCGACGGCAATGGGTTTTTTTTTTTTTGGTTGGGCTGAGAATGGAGCCCAATGGTTAAGAACTTGGCTACTAACCAAAAATTCAGCAGTTTGAATCTAAAAGCCGCTCCTTGGAAACCCTATGGGTCAATTCTACTCTGTCCTATAGGGTCGATATGAGTCTGAATTGACACAGCAGCAGTGGGTTTCGTTTTTTGGTTGGGCTGAGAATGGAATCTTAAGGAGTAACATGTAAGGAATAGAAAGAGAAGGAGGGGGCCCATGAAGAATCCTTGGAAACAATGAAACAGGTATGAGGAAAACCAGAGGCTGCAGTGCCATGGAAGTCATGGAGCCATGGGCAGAGTAAAATCTAGAAGAGAGGCATAGTAAGATGAGGCATGGAAGAAGTATGTTGTCTTTGGTTCGTGGAAACTCACTCAGGACCTTCCTAGGAGGCACTCCAGGAGAGTAGGGGTGGTACAAATGGTTAATATGCTTGGCTGCTAACCAAAAGATCGGAGGTTGGAGTCCACCCAGAGGTACCTTGGAAGGAAGGCCTGGTGATCTACTTCCAAAAAATCAGTTATTGAAAACTCCATACAGCACAGCTCTACTGTGACACATATGGGGTTGCCAGGAGTCAGAACTGACTCAATGGAAACTGGTTGATGGGGATCAAAGCCAGACTTAACGGGATGAGAACTGAATAGAAGTCAATGAATGACCTTAGAGACTCCAGACAATTGCCTTGACAAATTGGGAAGAGAAAAACAGATGAGAGACTGGATGATACCGAAAAGAAAGAGATTTGAGCACGGTTCTACTTGAGAAGATGCAGGAAAAAGAGGGGATAACTTATGCAGCAAGGAGAGAGGAAGCGGTATGGGAAAGGAAGCTGAACAAAGACAAAATAAAAGAATTGGCAGGTGATGTGGATGCTCAGCTGAGTAAAGGGAACTTGAAATTTTGGTAGACTCAATCAGTGCAGTAATGTGATTTTTCTCCTGCTCAGTCATACAGCAGGGTAGGAGTAGAGAAGAAGGAAGGTTTTTGAATTAACAGAGTGACAGAGTGGGTACAGATTAGGGATGGAGGTGCAAGGGAATCAAGGATGTTGGTGTAATAATTGCTTAGAAAATCCTTCATGGAGTACAACCTGGGTAGGAAGGAAAAATGGCCCAAAGACTGGGAGAAAATGGAGGGGTTGAAGGGTAGAGCACTGATGAGGCCTCCATAGAATGAAGGCTTGAGAAGATGGGAAAGTTAGCTCAGAGGTCAGGGTGGGGAATACTGGAGGTTATGACTTCAGAAGGCAGAGGGTACTAAGGATGAGGAAATAAAGGGGATGGCCCTGGGAGTGGGCGTTCAAAGGCCACAGATATTACAGGGGGCAAGAAACTGGAGGCTGAGGCCTTGCTCGGTCTGCTTCATGGATGATGAGGCTGGAATAGACTACCTCCAAGGCTCCCACTGAGTCTGCCATGGGTTAGGTTGGAATGTGCTAGACCAGCATCTCCAGCTCTTGACACATACCTCTGCCTTCCTCCTGGACATGCTACCTGGATGCTCACCAAAAAAAAAAAAAAAAAAACTGTTGCTGGAAAATCGGACCATATTGAGTTTTTCTCCAAGACGGATTTTCTTCCTGGCTCCCTCTCCTGATTGATGGTCCCATCATCTCAATAACTCAGGTCAGAAATCTCTCCAATCTCAATCTTATTATTTCTGCCTTCCGCATATCTCATATTCTGGTACTCTCTTCCTCTTCACCCCCACATCGCTGCTGTCCTTCCACCCTAACAACTCTCTGCTTTGTGTTGATAACTGCAAACTACCTGGTTTTCTCATCAGAATAGCCTCCCCATCCCTTAATTCAGTGTCCAGGTTCTGCCGTAGTGATTTTCTTACCTGCTACTCAGAGCATGTCATTCCCCTGCTCAGTAACAGAAGTTCAAATTTGTCTCCTTGCCAGTTTCATTTTCTCTGACTTCCACTCAACCATTCAAACTTGGCTCTGGAGTGTTCTACCTCTTTGTCTTCCGTTACATTGTTATCTCTGCTGAGGTTGCCTTCCATCTCCCCCATATGCCTTTTAAAATCCCACACCCTTTCCAAGGCCCAGCTCAAATGTCACCCCTTCCATTAATCTGATCACTTGTCTTCTTCCAATTAAAAGTAACGTCCTCCTTCTGTTGAATTCTCAAAGGACTTTAATTGAACCTCTTCCTTTTGCATCTCCTCCCGGATTTGGCATTTGGCATTTTGTCTGGGATTCTGGTCAAAATTATGCATATCTGTCCATGCACCCCTGTTAGAGTGTCAGCAACTGGAGAGTAAGGGCTGAGTCTTATTCCATGGTGTTTCTTCCAAAGTCCTTGGGCATAATAGGGACTTTGAAGTCTATTAGAACTACGTGTGAACCCAGGCTCCACCACTTGGAAACTGTGCGACTTGGGTAAGTTTCTGAACCACTCTGAGCTTCCGCTTACTCATTTCAAAAATAGGGGCAGTGACACTGACCTTGCAGCATCGCCATGAGAATGAAATGAGACAACAAAAACAAGGCAACCAGCACTAGCCTGGTGCACTGTAGATGATAAGTAGCTATTTCCTTTCCCTTCTAAATCATAATGTCGAATATGGGAAAAGAGAAATGGATTACAGTGGATCAGTCGTTACCTGTAACTCTGTTTCTGAGGGAGCGTGTTCAGTGAACAAGGGGGTAGCACCAAAGATGATTGCTCTTCCTTTCCTGCTTTTTTTTTTTTTTTTAACTTTCAATTTTTTCTTAATGGGCATATTTGATTTTTTAAATTAAAAAAGCATTGTTATTTTCTGTTCTACCTCTTAGTTTAGTGAGTAGCACCTCAGGTCTTAAAAGCTTGTGAGCGGCCACCCAAGGTTCAACAATTGATCTCTATTCACCTGGAACAGCAGAGAAAGAAGGAGACCCAGGAACTGGAGAAGGAAATGGACTGCAGGTTTAACTGCCTCCATAAACTACTGCCTCCTCTATCATGAGATCAGAAGAAGTGGATGATGTCTGGCTACCCTTACTGAACGTTTTAATCAAGAATGCCACAGATGGATCCTGATCAAAAGGAGGAAAAATATGGGACAGAAATTCAAATTCATATGAAAGCCAGACTTACTAGATCCACTGAGTTTGGGGGAGCCCCCAAATCCAATGCCTGGAAATAATCTTTAAAACTTGAACTGAAATTATCCCATGAAGCCATTGTTAAACTAAAGAAAAGTTTCACCAACTAACAAAGACTGTTTGCCTTGAGCCTTGTGCTCTTATAAAGAACTGTCTATATGTGCTTAAACTGACAAGAGTTAACATAAAGCACAAATGAGAACTTCATGGGGCAGAGAGCCGAAATTAATGATAATGAAACAATATGGGTAGAGGTAATGAGAATGGTGACACAACGTGAAGTATGTAACCAATGTCATTGAACCATTCATGTTGAGTTGTGAATGGATGTATGTTTGGTTGTGTATATTGCCACCAAAAATAAATGAAATATTTTTTAAAAACATTTTTATAAGAGAAGGTATAGATGTAAATTCATGTCTTAGGCTGGGTTCTCTAGAAAAGCAAAACCTGTAACGCATATAAATATATAGAGAGAGATTTATATCAAGGAAATGGCTCATGTGGTTGTTGAGGCTGGACTATCCCAAGTCCATGGGTCAGAATAGGGGCTTCTCCTGATTCACATAGCTGCAGGGGCTGGTGAACCCAAGATCTGCAGGTCAGAGAGCAGGGTTCTTGCTCACAGGCTGTGAAGATTGATGAATCCTAAGATCGGCAGGCAAGACCAAACATAAGCTGCTAGCTCAAGTCCCCAAAACCAGAGGTCAGACCAACAGGTGCCAACTCAGGATCCAGAAGGAGCAAAAGACAACAAACCTTCCCAGAATATCCAATTACATTCAGTGCAGGCCATGCATTCAAGGAAATTTCTTTTCAAATGATTGGCTACTGACAGCAGATCCCATCATGGAGGTGATCACATAATATCAAATCTCATCATGCGACTATCAAACCACTGAGAATCCTGGCCCAGCCAAGTTGACACACAACCTTAACCATCACAATGCACATATATATGTGTGTGTGCAAATACATAACACACACTTATATTTACAAATGTTATATTTCACTGACCATTCCAGACATTTTCTGAGCTTGCTCTTGAGGGTTTCCATTCAAAGGCTGCTAGCTAAGCCTGCTGTAAAAATGATCATCTGTCTGAACAATCCTGAAGTTACCGAGACCCCCAAAGAAATCATTTTCCCACCCCATTTCCCCCATTCAATTTCCTTTCATTTGCCTCTAGGGTGACTGCTGCAATGGGAAGTTTTAATTGTTATTCTCCACCAGGGTTTGAAAGGGCATACAGGGCGTGTTTGGTAATTTGTCTTTCCTATTGGATGGGTGATGGACGAGATGCATCACAGTGGTGTTCTCTCTCTGGATCATGATGCCACAGCAGCCCTATTCTCTTTGAGATGGAGAAAGCCATCACGTCAGGGACCCTGAGAGAATAAAAGTGCTGGACAGTTGTGAGGCAAATGTGATTCCAAGCTGTGGTGTTGGAGAAAAAACACAGGATGTGGAGTAGCCCCATCTGTTCTGGCCCCCCTTGAGACTTCGGAAAAGTACCTTGCTTTGTCTTTTTGGCCCTCAACTTCCTTCCTGGGAATTCCCTTTTCCCAAGTGTTATGGATTGAATTCTGTCCTCCACGGAATAGATACTGAAGACCTAACCTGTGAATATGATCTTGCTTGAGGGAAATAGGAGCCCTGGTGGTGCAGTGGGTAAGCGCTTGGCCGCTGACTGCAAAGTCAGCAATTTGAGCCCCCCAGACTGCTGGACAGGAGAAAGATGTGGCAGTCTGCTTCCATAAAGATTTACAGCCTTGGAAACCCTATGGGACAGTTCTTCTCTGTCCTGTAGGGTCGCTATGGGTCAGAATCGACTTAATGGCAATGGGTTTTAGGGAAACCCATTTTTGCAGATGTTATCACTTAAATTAACGAAGTCATACTGAAGTAGGGTGGGTCCTCATCTTAATGCCTTTTGAGTGGTATCTTATATAGGAGAAGGACAAACATGGAAACAGGGTCACACATAGGGTGAGGAAAGATGTCACGTGATGATGAAGGCAGATTTATAAGCAGTAAAGGATTGCCAAAGGCTGTCAGCAGCCACCAGAAACTATGAGGCATGGGACATCTCCTCTCTCAAAGCCCCAAAAGGAATCTATATACCTTCTCCTCGCTCATGGACTATCTTGTTATCCAACATTTCACATTTATGACAATAGTAAAAAACCTACTATCCAACTACTTTGTGCATTAATGACAAACATCTGGCAGTAATGAATGCTGAGGTATAAGGCAAGAGTAATGCTGGTTATGATGGTTAAGTTTGTGTGTCGACTTGGCTGAGCCATGATTCTCAATGGTTTGGCAGTTGTGTAATGATTTAATTTGACAGTGTAATGATGTAGTTATCTTCCATTTTTATGATTGGATGTGATCATCCTCCATTTTCTCATGATGCCCATTTCACGTAATGACCTGGTCTTTGTAACCTACCTATGTTGATAAGTGAGGAAAGAGTGTATTGCCAAGGGGGTGTATTGCCAAGACCATGATTTGGACTTTTAGTCTCCAGAACTACGAAACAATACATTTCTGTTCTTTAAAGCCACCCGTTTTGTGTTTTTTTTGTAATGGCAACACTAGGAAACTAAGACACAAGGTTTCTCAGAGGGTTAAGTGAACATCATTAAAGGCCCCAACCACAGTACCTGTTTATGAAGGAAATGCTCAATAAAGGAAAATCATCCATTCTTACCCATGACCCCTCACCTTTCAGAGAAAGGTGAAGATGTCCTTTCAGAGGATATTGGCATTCATGTGACATCCAATTTCTGAGCAAGCACTAACTATGTATGCTCAAAGGGTAAGGAAATGTCTGCCCCTCTCCTCAGAGAGATGATGGTCTAGTGGAGCTTGGGAATAGCTAATGAGATGTTCTAAGTTCTCAAATCCAGAAGGGTCGGCTGGGTAGCGTGGGAGTCCTAGGACCGTATTCCAAAAGCTGCAGGAAGCAGCAGGAACAACCAGTGCCCAAAACCTCCAGGCAGCACAGCTTTGGTCCCTGAATATTGACACCGTTCTTTCACAAATGAAAACAAGGAGGCCTAGGAGGGTTTGAGTGTCCTATTCAAAGATACACAGCTGCTGCCTGGTATAGGAAACTCAATAACCATTTTTATTTGTTTTTGATTGACTGAAAGGACAAATGACTGAAGATCACACCTGCCCATTGGTCTTCAGAAGGCTTCTAGTCCTTTCCACCCTGGCTCAAACACCTTAAATGGACTCCTATAGCACATAGAAGTCCTTAGCATGGAATTCAGGGCTCTGAAAAAACTGACATCAACCTCCCTGCCCAAATTTGTCTCTGATTACAGAGTTCTTCCTGGTGCCCTCCTCCCAAGCATCTTGGGCTCTGGATAGTTATAACCTTTCTTCTCACAATCCTGGTAGTTTCGTCCTCCATGTCTTCGTTTACCTTAGTCACTTCCCTCACTCTTCCCTTTGCTTAGTTTCCTCAGTATCTTCTGCCTTTATGGTTCTAGTAGAATGTGACCTCCTTGGAAGGAATTACACCCTCTGTTCATGAAGCACTGTCTGTCCCTCTGGGGGTTGCCCCTTCACAGCTGGCTGTGGAGTGGAGCTGTTTGTATCTGCTATCCACTCTTTGGTGAGCTCTTTGAGGGTGAAGAATGAGACATTCATCTCTGTAACCCCATCTCCCAGTCCAGGGTTTGGCATGGAGTAGGTGTCCAGTATGCACTTGTTGAATGAATGAATGCATGAACAAATGAACATAGCTCTTGTTTACCTACCAGGAGCTTGGGGACAAACAGGACATGAGGCGGCTATTTGATTGGGGCTCTTGAGAGCTTGGGGGTGGTGAGATGATTGGGCTGCAAGGGTTGAGAAGGGAGTTCAGAAAACAAGCTTTGGTGAGAATTCTGATCAGCCTGGGGATTGTAAATATTATGGGTACTACGGTGGAGATGGTGGGTAGACATTATAATACCTATTAAAAAATCCAAACCCAGCACCGTCGAGTCGATTCTGACTCATAGCGACCCTATAGGACAGAGTAGAACTGCCCAATAGAGTTTCCAAGGAGCGCCTGGAGGATTCGAACTGCCGACTCTTTGGTTAGCAGCTGTAGCACTTAACCACTAAGCCACCAGGGTTTCCATATCTATTAACAGGTAATAAATATCTATTATGTTCCAGAACTTGTACTGAGCTTATCACTCACTTTACTTCATTTACTTCTCATAATAACACTACAAAGCAGGTCCCATTATTATCCTCACTTATTGTTACCCTCACTTTGAAGACAAGGAATCTACGACTAAGAAAAACTCATTGCCGTTGAGTCAATTCTGACTCATAGCAACCCTACAGGCCAGAGTAGAACTGCACCATAGGGTTTCCAAGAAGTGACTGGTGGATTCAAACTGCCAGCCTTTTGATTGACAGCTGAATGCTTAACCACCGCACCACCAGGGCTCCAACAGAGGGGAAGTAATTCACTCACAGACACCCAGCTAGAGAGTGGTAGAGTTGAGAGTCAAACCCAGTTCTGTTTGGCTGCAGTGCCTACACTCTCAGCCCCCTCACCACATTCACCTGACATAACAAAGCAGAGCCTTCACCTGCTTCAACATCTTGCTCAGGGCCAGCCCCAGAGCCAGGCCGATAAAAGCAGACATTGATCCATGAGGCGCTGGATGAGCAGATGTCAGGTAAAGAGCTTGGATCTCTGTGTGCGTGTGTGTATTTGTATGTGTTTAATTAAGATCTTGTTAAAATGTTTTGAAAGCATAGCGTGTTTATGCAGAGGTCATCACAATTTACCAAATCCTCTCCCATCCATTATCTCATTTGATACTCACATCTGCCCCATGATGTTGGTGCCAATATTCTCCCTGACTTACAGGTGGGGCTCAGAAAGATCAAGTGACATGCCCGTAGTCACACTAGAGTTAAGTGCTTACAAGTTACCAGTTACTATTGAGTTAATTCCAACTCATAGCGACCCCACATGTGTCTGAATAGAACTGTGCTGCAGAGGGTTTTCAACGGCTGATTTTCAGAAGCAGATTGCAAGGCCTTTCTTCTGAGGCATCTCTGGGTGGACTCTTACATTCAACCTTTCAGTTAGTAGTTGAGCACAGTAACCATTTGTCCCACCCAGAAACTCTCAGTTACATGGTAGGACCGGCATTTCAATGCCTTTCCATTGTCTTATAAGTGCTAGGGTATTTGAAGGTAGTTCAATAATGGCACCGTCTTCCCTTTCATTTTACTTGGATCCATAATCAACACCCACGAAAGCAGCAGTCAAGAAATCAAGTGACGTATTGCATTGGGCAAATCTGCTGCAAAAGACCTCTTTTAAGTGTTAAAAAGCAAAGATGTCACTTTGAGGACTAAGGTACACCTGACCCAAGTCATGATATTTTCGATCACCTCATATGCATGCAAAAGCTGGACAACAAATAAGGAAGACTGAAGAAGGATTGATACTGTTGAATTATGGTATTGATAAAGAATATTGAATATACCATGTAATGCCAGAAGAATGAATGACTCTGTCTTGGAAAAAATACAGCCAGAATGCTCCTTAGTGGGGAAGATGGTGAGACTTTGTCTTCCATACTTTAGACATGTTGTCAAGAGGGACCAGTCTCTGGAGAAGAACATCATGCTTGGTAAAGCAGAGAGTCAGTGAAAAAGAGGAAGGCCCTCAATGAGATGGATTGACACAATGGCTGCAGCAACGGGCTCAGAAATAGCAACAATTGTGAGGATGGGCACAGGACTGGGTAGTGTTTCATTCTGTTGTACGTAGGGCCCCTATGAATTGAAACCAACTTGACCACTGCAGGTTCTCAGGAACTTCCAATCAAACACAGCTTGGGAAGGGGATACATTTTCCCTTCAGTACCACTGAAAATGACCTGCCTTAAATTTCCTCTCTGAGCATCTGTCCAGTAGAGAATGTGATAGAGGAGAACCAGGTAGATTTTTCTAGGTGATTAAACACAGCAGGAAGTTGTTGTTAGGTGCCATCAGGCCAATTCCAACACATAGGGCCCCCATGTGACAGAGTAGAACTGCCTCCCTAGGGTTTTTTTTTGGCTGTAATCTTTACCAAAGCAGATAGCCAGGTCTTTCTCCCGCTGGGTGGGCTTGAACTGCCAACCTTTCAGTTAGCAGACTAAGTGCTTAACCGTTGTACCACCAGGATTCCTTTTCCTATGTTAGCAAGAGACAATTTCAGGAGAAAATAAAAGGCTTTTTGATTTAAAGTGCAAAGCTACAAAATATAAGACAATTCTTAGAAGCGATTTTTTTTTCCTTCTTTTTTTAATGAGATTCATGGCAAGGAAGTGGCTTACGTGGTTGTGGGGACTAGCTAGGTAAGTCTAGAATCTGTTGGGCAGGTTGGAAACTTCTGGGCAGGAGCTGAGGCTGCAGTCCACAGGGGGAATTTCCTCTTTCTCAGGGAAACCTCAGGTTTGCTCTTAAGGCCTTCGATTGATTGGATAAGGCCCACCCAGATTGCCAAGGATAATCTCCTTTACCTGAAGTCAAAGAAAGAGGTTTTTTTTATGTGAAGTTTGCCTGAAGTTTTAGAACTCTCAGCCTGAGAAGTGTGTCATGAAGATAAACTTTTAAATAATGTAGAAAGAAACATTCCATACCAGACCAGGGATGTTGTTGCTACAGTTGTTGTGTGCTGTTGACTTGATTCTGACTCAACGTGGCCCAACAGCATGGAGTAGAACTGTCCCACAGGGTTTCCTAGGCTATAATCGCTACATGAATATACCATGGGCTACCAGAAGAATGAACGAATCTGTCCTCAAAAAAACACAGCCAGAATGCTCCTTAGAAGGGAGGATGGTGTGACTTCATCTTCTGTACTTTGGGCATGTTATCAAGAGGGACCATTCTCTGGAGAAGGATATCATACTTGGTTTTTTAAAGCAGAGGGTCAGCGAGAAAGATCGCCAGGTCTTTACTTCCATGGAGCAACTGGTGGGTCTGAACCGCTGACCTTTCGATTTTCAGCCAAATGTTTAACCACTGCGCACCAGGATGTTGGGTTAAATTAAACTAATAACATAATTAGTTTGAAAAATACCAAATCATTCCTATGTTTTTACACCTTTTAAAAAAAAATCCAATTTTATGGAGGTGTAATTTACATACAATAAATTCACCAGCTTTAACTGCATAATTTGAAGAGTTTTGTCAAAAGTACACAGTCATGTAATCACAAATAATAATTAGTTAGAAAAATGTCAAACTCTTCATATGGATATTGACACCTTTTATAAAGCTTCAAGAAATTATTGCTTGTTCTCTAGGACTTCCTGCACTTAACTAATTTCCTGTAGAACAATGCCTTTGATTGGAGAGAACAGAGGTTAAACATTTCCCTGGTGATCAGCACGCACTCTATGTAGCAGTGGCAGACACCACCTGTAAGTCCATTTGTCTTATTGTGGTAGTTTTGTATGTTGCTCTGAAGCTGGAAGCTCTGCTACCGTTTCAAATACCAGCAGAGTCAGCCATCATGGACAGGTTTCACTGGAGCTTCCTGAGTAAGACAGACTAGGAAGAAAGGCCTGGCAATCTACTTCCAAAAATTAGTCAGTGAAAATCCTATGGATCCCAACAAAATGTTTTCTGACATAGTGCTGGAAGATGAGCCCCATAGGTTGGAAGTCACTCAAAATACACAGACCCGCAAACATGGACTGAAATACACAAATGATCATGAAGATGGTAGAGGACTGGGCAGCGTTTTGTTCCGTTGCGCACAGGGTCACCAGGAGTTGGAGCCAACCTGATGGCAGCTAACAACCACAGCAGTAGAGGCAACAGCCTGAGGCAAAGGAAAGGGGAGTGGGGGCGCACTCATTTGATAGCAAAAATTGTAAAGTTAATTCACAAAGTAGCTGGAAATACTGGAGCAGAGATTGCTGCTTCCAGCTCTGAGATGCTGCTACCCACACTGCTAACACCCTTCTCTTCTCGCATTTACGTAACACTTTACAGTTCAAAAGTGCTTTCACAACCGTTTCACAGCTTAGAAAGTGCTATCGCATCCATTAACTTATTTAATCTCTTCCTGCTTGCCCTGAAGCTAAACAGGCCTTCAAATGAATTCACTCAGAGCTGGATGATAAAAATATTCATCTTTGTTTGCTGGCATCTCCCTTGCCAAGCATGTGGCTCTCTTAATGGGGAGGTGGATGGCCCCACTGCCATTGGGCTGGATATTAACAGGCGACAATCCATCACTCTGTAGGTTCCAGTCCTGCTGAACACTGGGTGTCAGGGGCTGATGAGTTGGGGAGGCTGATCCAAGAGGAATTAGGAACTCTGAGCTCCAGAGCCAAGTCCCTACTGCTCTGGCTGGGATTTGAGGGAGTAAGAGATAGCAGAGCGGGAGAAAGATCCAGAGTGTCTCAGAAAATGTCTTCCTATGCTTTTCTGAAGCGTAACCGGAGATGAGGCAGAGTCCTTAGTGAGTGGAGGGTGAGAAATAAGTCCCCTCCCTGTCTTCAGGGGATACACTCCCCAGCCTAGGGCATGTGCAGAGGTGGGGTGGGAGATGCATTATATAAATCTCCTCACCTACTCCCACCTCCCCATCCCCCAGGTGACATCAGGTTCCCATGACCACGGTAAGGCCACTTTGGACAAAGACGTAGAAATCAGAAAACTGGGATTCCAACTGTGGCATCAAGCCTCTTTTCTTCTCTGAGCTTCAGTTTTCTCATCTGTTAAAGGAAAGAGTTGATATGATAGCTGAGTCTCTTCTAGAACTGAAGTTCTAGGGTTGTGTGAGGCAGAGGAAAGGCCCCCAAACAGTGAAAAGCTTGGAGCGTGAAAGGACCGAAGGCTGTACGTGGAGTGTGGTGAGGGACGGAGAAGGGGAATATGAGTGGAGGTGGGAGGGGTGGCGGGGCCAGGACCACCTAGGGCATAGAGGTTATTCTACCTACAATGGGCTGGTGTTGGTGAGGTGTGAACAAGGGAGTGCCAGGGGTAGCTTTACATTGTGGAAGATCACACTGGCTTCTGGAAGGAGAATGGATTTGGGTGGTTGAGACTGACACCAAGGCCTAGTGTGGAGGCCTACACAACATGTGGAGGTCCATGTTGTGAGCCAGTGGGGCCCTGCATTTGCTGGTGGAAACAGAGCTGGATAGAAGATCCACTTGGAGGTGCAGTGGTGGACTCTTCATGACTGGGAAGAAACCTGACAAACACTAGTCAGGTGATAAATGTCAACATCAACAGTGAACAGTCATGTTGACAGTATACAATCTTGATATGATAAGCGACATTTTATCCCAGTCTGATCGTAAGAAGGAAACCCCGGTGGCGTAGTGGTTAATAGCAACAGCTGCTACCCAAAAGGTCGGCTGTTTGAATCCACCAGGCGCTCCTTGGAAACCCTATGGGGCGGTTCTACTCTGTCCTCTAGGGTTGCTATGAGCCAGAATCAACTTGACAGCAATGGTTTTTTTTTTTTTTTTTTTTGGTTAATCATGAGAAAGGAGCCCTGGTGGTACAGTGGTTATTGATACAGCTGCTAACCAAAAGGTCAGCAGTTCAAATCCACCAGCTGTTCCTTGGAAACCCTATGGGGCAGGTCTGTTCTCTTCCTATAGGGTCACTGTGAGTCGGAAACTGGTTTGGGTTTTTTGCTTTGAATCATGAGAAAAACATCAGACAAATTCTCATTCTCCAAAATACCTGACCACGCTCCTTACAACTTTGGAGGCCATCAAAAAACAAGGAAAGTCTGAGAAACTGTCACAGCCAAGAGGAGCCTGCGAAGACATGACGGCTAAATGCAATGTGGTATCTTTGATGGATTCCTGGGCCAGAAAAAGGGCAGTAGGTTAAAAACTAAGGAAATAGGAATAAGGTACAACTTTAGAGAATAATAAAGTCTGACTATGGATTCATTGATTGTGACAAACATATTATGCTAATGTAAGATGTTAGTACCAGGAGAACCTGAGTGTGGGCTATATGGGAACTCACTCTACTATCTTTGCAACTTATTCTAAAACAGTTTACTAAAAACTAAGCAGTCTGGGGATACTCAGCAGAGGCATAAACCTTGTCTGTGGGTGCCCTTGTATTCTAAAATAATTGATATTCATTCATGAAGCTTATAATTTCAAGGAAGTGACAATATTTTTCAGCTACTTAGTTTCTGAAGCCAGGGATGAATGCAATACATCTGGAAATATGCTGGAGGCACCATGAGCTCTTACAATGGTTAAAAATCACCAGCACTCAGGTAACGTGGACTATAATGGTTGGAAGCCCTGGCTTGGGTGCTGGACAGACCTGGGTTTAAATTTCATCTATGACCGTGTGGTTTGGAGCAAGTGCTCTCAACCTCTCAGGGCCTCAATTTCCTCATCCACAAAATGGAATAAAGTGCCTGTTTTACATCCAAGACTTTTGTGAACAATGAATGGGATAAAGCCTTTTCTAAAAGCTGTAAAACTCCTGGCCCCTGGTAAGGCTCCTCAAATAAGGAGTCCCATTCAAGTCACATTAGAGTCACCCCCTCACCCCCTGGGGTAGGACTGGAGTCACCTGGGCTGTGTCAACCTAAAGGGGCATCCAGACCACCTGAGGACCTTGATGAAATGCAAATTCCTATTCAGCAAGTGCGGGGTGGGGGAAGACTCAGCTCTCACAAGCTCCCGGGTGATGCTGATGCGGCTGGCGCAGGGAGCCCACAAAGAATAGGAGGCTCTAGGCTGTGGACCTGGCCCTGACGGGGACCACCTGGTACTCTTGGGCAAGTGACAGTCTCTCTCTGAGGCTTACTTTTCCATCTGTAGTCAAAACAAAACATAGAAGCGAAAAATGAAAACAAAAACGATTTCCTTCTCAAGCTGCAGAGTTATGGATTCACTTCTCAACGAGACACAACTGGCCTATCCTGGCGCTGTCTGGCTCCCACACGGCATGCCCAGCCCCTGGGAACCCGGATAGTGGCTGCACATGTCTGCTCCCTCCATTCGTTCTCAGGAGATGACTTACTTCCGGCCTTGCCAATTGCTTAAGGTTTTTAAGGACCATAGTAGGGACCTCAAAAAAAAAAAAAAAAAAACCCAAACCAAAAAACAACCCACCTGATTTTACAGATAAAACTAAACAGAACAAATTGCATTATTTCCATCTGAGTTCCCTTCCTCTTGGCTCATTTTGGCAAGCAGGAAATAAATTGCAGTCTACCCCTCAAAGCAGCTGCTTCCAGTCAGAGCGAATGGATCATGATTTAATAAAGATAGCCATCTGTTAGAGGGTAAAAATCCTAATTAAGCAATATTTGAATCAGAACAAAATTAGCCATCAAGTCATTAGAGTTCTGTAACGGCTGAAAGGAACTTGTAGACATTACCACTAGGAGCGACCCTTCCGCAAGGAGAGATGGTAAGGAGAACCCCTTACTTATCTCTGATGCTCTGCGGGGTCGGATTCTGCGGTGTTAACAAACCACCTGCTTCCAGAGAGCCCAGGCGGCCTGAATAAGGAATGCCTCTTCTGTTTGTCCAGGCATGTCACAGTTTGCCAAATGCTTCCACACCCATAAATATCTTGAACCTTCTGCCATCCACCCTACAAGTGCTCTGATGGTCATACTCAAAAGTTCAGTGACTTGCTCAAGATTCTACAGCCAGGAAGGGGCCAATTCCAGCCCAGAATCCAGATTGTCAGCCTCCAGAGCCTGCCCCGATAGCTGCCGCCTTAGGTGAAATCCCCCCTTAGGCGTTGTCCTAAAGCAGTGAGAGACTCTAACTGACAGAGGCTCCTGACTGCAACAGCACATGCCTTGTGCCTCCTTTCAGATACTGGACCCAAACCAAACCCATTGCTGTAGAGTCGATTCCAACTCCTAGTGACCCTGTAGGACAGAGTAGAACTGCCCTATAGAGTTTCCAAGGAGCATCTGGTAGATTCGAACTGCCGATCTTTTGGTTAGCAGCCATAGCTCTTCACCACTACGCCACCAGGGTTTCCAGATACTGGGTAAAAGGCTCTAATTCTCCACGAAGCTGCTGGAAGTTCTTCTCCATACAAAGGACTAGTGTGATAGAGTATTGGCTGGGAGACCCTGTCCATTTTTTCACCACTATATCGCTAGAGCCTATGGCTCTGTGCCTTGCACATTCATGGTGTGATGGTTAATCTTGTCAGCTTGGTGAGGTGATGGTGTGCAGTAGTTTGATCAAACATTAGTCCAGATACTATTATGAAGTAGTTACATATGATTAAATCAAAACCAAACCCGTTGCCAATGGGTCGCTTCTAAGTCATAGTGACTCTGTAGGACAGAGCAGAATTGCCCCATAGGGTTTCCAAGGGGCAGCTGGTGGATTTGAACTGCTGACCTTTGGTTAGCAGCCAAATGCTTAACCACTGCACCAGCAGGGCCCCTATGATTAAATCAGTTGGCCTTAAATAAAGCAGATCAACCTCCATAACGTGTGTGGGTCTCATCTGATCACTTGAAGGACTCAGGAGCAAAAAGGAAGATTTTCCTAAGGTATGTTCTGCCTCCAGACTTGATTCCAGAACTCCTTCACTCTTCTCTTCTCTGTCACCTAACCTATGGGTTTAGGGACACAAAGCAGCAGGACTCTCCA
Organism: Loxodonta africana; assembly: GCF_030014295.1. Classification (NCBI taxonomy): domain Eukaryota; kingdom Metazoa; phylum Chordata; class Mammalia; order Proboscidea; family Elephantidae; genus Loxodonta; species Loxodonta africana. The sequence continues at coordinate 108,919,441 of NC_087351.1, forward strand.
GCCTGTTTCCTGACCTATAGATTTTAGACTTGCCAGCCCCTCACAATTGCATAATTCCTTAAAATAAATTGGCTTTTTCTCCTTCTATATACATGTATATCCTGACCAAAGGAGCCCTGGTAGCACAGTGGTTAAGTGCTTGGCTGCTAACAGAAACGTCAGTGGTTTGAACCCACCAACCACTCCATGGGAGAAAGACATATGTTTCTGTAAAGATTACAGCCTTGGGGCAATTCTACTCTGTCTTACAGAGTTGCTATGAGTCGGAATCGACCCAACAGCAATGGGTAAGACAGTACCAAGGAACGAGCCCTGGTGGCACAACGGTTAAACACTCAGCTGATAACTGAAAGATTGGTGGTTCAAACCCACCCAACAGGCCTATGGGAGAAAGGCCTGGCAGCCTAGAAAGATTACAGTCTAGAAAACCATATGGGGTAGTCCTACTCTGTCATATGGGGTCACTATGATTTGAAATCAACTCCATAGTACCTAACAACAACAATAAGACAGTACCAGTAACCCACTGTTGTTAAGTTGGTTCCAACTTATGGTGATCCCATGTGTCAGAGTAGAACTGTGCTCCATACAGTTTTCAATGGCGGATTTTTCGGAAGTAGATCACCAGGCCTTTTTTCCAAGAGGCCTCTAGGTGAACTCAAACAGCCAGCGAGACTTTTGGTTGGCAGCTGAGCATGTTAACCATTTGTACCATCCACTCAATAAGCAATTGTTAAATGGGTGGAAGAATAAATGAATACCCTTGACCAGTCCCGGCATCTCTCTTAGCCTACTCTGGAACTCTATAGAAACATCCAGCTTTTCCTTTGCCTGTAATATAAAGCCTTCAATATATAGTGTGCTTACCAAAAGCCTTTAAATGGAGACAAATTGTACTACCAGGCGATACCTCCCCACCCAACACCCCAGCAAAGAAGCAGAAAACTTTGTGTCCATTGCCAGCCTGGATTGTCCTTTGCTAGGTATAAATGGTACCTCGTCCTCGTTCACTTCGCATTTTCTTTGTTACCGCAGAGGAGGGGCAGACCATTTTTCGTATGTCTCCCTACTAATGGCCTTCTTTTTCTCTTCTGAAAATTGTGTCTTACTCATTAACCACAGAAAGCTCAGTGCTGTTCTTATTAACATGTATAAATTCTTTATATAATACAGGTATTAACTTTTCACTGCAAATGTTTTCCCTACTTGTTTGCTTCCCTCTCCTGCCCCCCAATATGTAGAAACTTCACATTTTGCTGGAATCAGTTTTGCCCGTTGTTTCCCCTCGGGCTTTTTCGATTACTCCTTTACTTTGTAAGTCCTTTCTCCCCCAGATGTTTGATAAATATTAATTTCTGGCTCTTCTAGCATTATATTGCATTTCTCATATTTACTTTACCTCTGTAATCCTTCTAGAATGTATTTCGGTGCTTGGAGTGAGAGGATTTCCTCTTGTCTCCTCTTGACTTCTTCCTTCTCCACGTGGCCACAGAGGTGTAGAAAGTGCAAGAAAAGCTTGATGCACTAGCCAATCCTCCTCCCAGCCTAAGCAGGTCATGGGTTTGTTAGGGCTGTTGGAGTGTGTCTTAGTTACCTAATGTTGCTATAACAGAAATACCACAAGTGGATGGCTTTAACAAACAGAAGTTTATTCTCTCACAGCCTAGCAGGCTAGAAGTCCAAATTCAGGGCATCAGCGCCAGGGGAAGGCTTTCTTTGTTGGTTCTGGAGGAAGATCCTTGTTATCAATCTTCCCCTGGCCTAGGAGCTTCTCTGCACAGGAACCCTGAGTCCAAAGGACGTGTTCTGCTCCTAGCACTGCTTTCTTGGTGGTGTGAGGTCACCCCTCTCTGCTCACTTCTCTTTCCTTCTATCTCTTGTAAGATAAAAGATGGTCCAGGCCATCCCCCAGGTCAACTCCCTTTAGATTGGATCAGGGATGTGACCTGAGCAAGGGTGTTACATCCCACTCTAACCCTCTTTAACATAATCTAATCTTGCCTCATTAACTACAGGTAGTGATTAGGACTTACAACACATAGGAAAATTATATTCATCACAAAATGAAGGACAATCACACAATTCTGGGAATCATGGCCCAGCCAAATTGATACACATATTTTTGGGAGACACAATTCAATCCATGACAGAGTATCTAAAATAAGATTGCTCCAGGAAAGATGTGTTTGTCATCTCAGCACAAGTAGAAGCAAGACAAGGAGTTGAGTGCATAGTGTTTAGGGCCTAAACTTCTACCCACTCATAAAAATTAGGATCCAGGGCCATTTCCTCTGGGAGAACTTACTTGCCTGTTACCCAGCCCCAACCTGGGTTTGACAACCTTGGCTTAGCCCACAGCACCCTGTCTTACCTCCTGTCATATTGACCACATGGCGTGGCTGTTGAGTATTGACTTGGCTAGTTCTGCAACTTCACTGGGAGCTCCTGGGGGAAGGACCTTGAGTTCTCTTTTGTCATTGATTCTCCAGCCCCAGGAACAGCCCTGCTCATGGGAAACCAACAAACCCAGTTGCCATGGAATTGATTCCAACTCATGCAATCCCATCTGTGTCAGAGCAGATCTGTGCTCCATAGGGTTTTCAATGGCCGATTTTTCAGAAGTAGATCACCAGGCCTTTCTTCGGAAACACATCTGGGTGGACTCAAACCTCCAGCCTTTTGGTTAGCAGCCAAGCACATTAACCGTTTGCACCACTCAGGGACTCCCTGCTCATAGAAGACACTCAGTAAATGTGTGTTGAGTAGTGGTCCAACTCATGAATCAGAGGCACCTGTAAAGTTACACTGGAAACCTGCCATGTGTGCGGGACATTTCCATGTACTATCTCATGAGTACTTAAAACAATGTTGAGGGAATGATGACGACTGCTACATTTAACCCACCAGGAAACTGAGGCTCAGAGATGCTAAGGACCAGGACTCAGCTTCTTCAAGCCTCACTTTACGATGCTGTTGCATGAACCTTACCTTCTTTGGGGTCTTCTTTTTCAGGTAAGGACACTGAGGCTAAAGGAGAACCCAAGATCATATTGTCAATATGCCGTTAGGTAGACTTTTGCTGCCCATGGAACCAAGATGCTTCAGGGGACCCCAAGACCTTCACCTTTCTCCAGCTGTGCTTAGAACAAGCTAGGCCCAGGGTCTTGTTTGTGATTGGTTCTCAGAAAATAGTGATTGATCTGAGCTGACTTGAACCATGATACCAGCACTACCAGGCAGGTCTATGGCCCTTTCTGCTTTTCCAAAATACTCTTACTTGTCTCAGTTGATGAAAGCAGGAAAGACTAGCCTGAGGGTGTGATCGTCAGAGAAATGAGTTTGTAAGTGAAATCAGGAAAACAATGGTCTAGAAGGGGCAGTGAAGTTGAAAAGAATGTTCAGTGTTACGGATTCAATTGAGTCCCCAAAACATATGCTGAATGCCTGGCCCTTGTACCTGTGGTTGTGATCCCGTTTGGAAATACAGTTTTTCTTTTATTATGTGAATGAGGTCTTACCAGTGAAGGGTGAATTCTAAGCCTAAATTTTCTGAGTTATAAGAAGAACGACATAGACCCAGAGACACACACACAAAGGGAAGAGAGACACCATATGAGGATCCTCTAGAAGCAAAAGAACAAGGAACACCTGGAGCTATGGACAAAGAAGGAATCAACACTGCCGACACCTTGATTTGGACTTGTAGCCTCCGCTACCTGTAAACCTGTTGCTGTCAAGTTGATTCCGACTTATAGTGACCCTATAAAAAATAAAAAAATAAAAATAAATTTTTTTAAATTTTTTATAGGACAGGGTAGAATTGCCCCATAGGGTTTCTAAGGAGTGGCTGGGGGATTCGAACTGCTGATATTTTGGTCAGCAGCCTAGCTTTTAACCACTGCGTCACCAGGGCTCCAGCCTCCAGTACAGCAAGACAATAAATTTGTTTTTTAAAGCCACCGACTTGTGGTATTTGTGTTTCAGCAGTCCCAGGTCACTAAGCCACTCAGCCTGCCTCTGGTCCCAGTGTGACTGGGGTGTGTTAGAACAAGTAGCTTCACTGCAGGGACTGTCAGGGAAGGGCAGCCTCAGGGGAGAGCCAAGCCTCAATTAGGGCACGATGGAGAGAGGTGAGTGGAAAGAGAGGTTCAGAATAAAGGGGCAATTTCCCTCTGCAGGATGCGGATTCCAGAGGGCGCAGTGAGAAGGGCGGAGTGGCAGAGGAATTTGGGTCAGGGGAGTGCAACATGAGGACATGGGAACCCACCAGCCACTCCACAGGAAAAAGATGTGGCAGTCTGCTTCCATAAAGGTTACAGACTTAGAAACCCTATGGGGCAGTTCTACTATGCCCTATAGGGTAGCTAGGAGTTGGAATCAACTCAACAGCAACGAGTTTTTGGGAGGGATTTGCATTTGGGATGGTGCCAAGGAGACAGGAATGGGAGACATGGAGGACTCAGCCCAAGGTGGGTGGTGGTCCAACACCCGGCACACAGAAAGCACATGGTAAGCAGCAACTTCTCTGCCTTGCCATCCTCCTGAACAGAAGACTGAAGGCTGCTCTTGGGGTCTGGACCAGGAAGGGGTGGGAGGTGGCAGACAGATTGAACCTAGTGACAGTGCAGTCACCACATCCCATCTATACAGCACCAATTGGACTCAGAATGTCCCACGGTGGCAACAGGGTCAAGTGCCTGGAGAAAGTGGCTCAGTTCTAAGGCTCCACCTGGTCTGTGAGAAGAGAGCAGGCTGTCTGTGACGGGGCTGCCTCTAGGCTGGGCCAGGCTCTGCCACAGCTCTGGGGACGGGCCAGGCTGGAGAGTAGGGTCAGCCAGACGGTAGAACCCTGATGATCCAGAGGCTGAAAACTCTAAGAGTCAAGCTTTATAACTGCTGACAATGATTTCTGTTTTTATACTTTTAATATTAAATTATGAAATATTTAAAATACATAGAGAAAAAGAAGGAAAATGTAAAAGCATATTTGCTTCGAAGGAAAGTATTACAGATACCAAGAAACCTTCTCCTGGCTCTCCCTAGAGGTAACTGCTATGTATCGTAGTTGGTGGAGAGGCTTCCTGCCCATTTTTTAAAAAATAACATTTTATTTTTGTTGTTTAAAATATACACACAGAACATACACCAATTCAACAATTTCTACACGTACAATTCAGTGACATTGCTTACATACGTCAAGTCATGTAATCATTCTCATTCTCCTTTTCCAAATTGTTACTCCCCCATTAACATAAACTCACTGCCCCCTAAGCTTCCTATCTAACCTTTCAATTTAATCCCATACAGATAGTTCTTTAAAAGAGCACAATGCTCAAGGCAGACATTCTTTATTAGTGACTCTAAATTTGCGTTTGATTTAAAGAAGACTTCGGGGGATATTTTTGGTTCAAGATTTAATGATTATCTCAGGGCAATAGTTTCTGGGGTTCTTCCAGCCTCAGTGATTCCAGAAAGTCTGGCTTCTGTGAGAATGTAAAATTCTGTGCCACATTTTTACCTGTTTTGATTATAGAATCTTGATCAAAACATTCAGTAATGGTTGCCACTGCCCATATTTTTGTACTGATTCAAGAATAAATACATAAACAATTTATAGAATTATTTTGAGTGTTTTAAAAATGTACATACATAGCATCACACTGCATGTATCCTTTTCAAAGTTTCAAAAATCAACACACAAACACACACACACATACAAACACTGCCAGCCCCAGGCTCTATGGATAATTGTTTCCAATATCATGAGGACTCCGTAATCCCTAGTTTATGCAGTTCCCACCAGACTCATCGATTGAGACCTGCACAGTGTCCTCTTCCATGCTCAGTGTCCTTTGACATTCAAGGAGCCTCCAATTCCCAGTAAAACAACACTTAAACCCTGTTCTAGCATGAGTGCTGTCTTGGGTCATTAGCAAGGCTGTTCCCTCTGCCAGGAACACCCTTCCTCCCCACTCTATCTGGCGAACTTGTATATGAAGGACAAGCCCCTCTCCCCATAACTCTCCTTTCACCTCCACCCTGCCATATGAGCAGAATAGAACCCTCCTGAGCGTGGGGCGCCCCAGACCAGGAAGAGAGAACATTCTTCCCTAGTCCTTCCCTTGGCATTATGAGAGGCAGGCAGGCTCTGAAAGGGCCATGTTGGTACCATTTTCCAGAGGTGGCCAAACCACTGCCTCCCAGGAAAATTGGAGCTGACTCCAGCTGGTGTCTGGGTCCGATTCCCCTGCCTCCGACACTCTGTTGGAGTGTGGTTGCCCCCACAGGTCATCCAACAAGCAAGGCGAATTACATTTTTCCATTTTGATTACCTCCTCCACCCTTTCTGAGCCAGAGCTGCAGACAGGCACTGACACCAGCTTCGGGACACCGTGTCAGACTCCCTGAAGAGATGTGTGACAGGCAGATCCAGCTAGGTAGTGGTATTTTTAGACCCCAGCTTGCTGGAAGCCTCCCCGCTCCCTGCTCGTGGCGAGTTGTTAACCTCTGCTCACTCTGAAGGTCTAAAGTCTATCTATATCTTTAGAAAAAGAGGATTTTAGAGTCTGAAGGGACCTTAAAGGTCATCTTATTCCACCCTCAGACCTTACAGGTGAGAAAACTGAAGCTCAGAGAAGTCCCCCAAGGCTGGTCTTGTCCCCCTAATCTACTTCCATGTAGTCAACAGAGCGATCTCTCAAAATACAAATTTGGCCTTGTTGTTGTTAGCTGACGTACTTGTTGCCGCCCCATGCACAATGGATCAAGACACTGCCCAGCTGCAGTTTGGACCATTGTGATCTAAACGGTTTCATTGGCTGATTTTTGGAATTAGAATGCCAGGCCTTTCTTACTAGTCTGTCTTAGTCTGGAAGCTCTGCTAAAACCCGTTCAGCATCATAGCAACATGCAAGCGTCCACTGACGGATAGTGGCTGTGTATGAGGGGCTTTGGCCAGGAATTGAACCTGGGTCTCCCTCATGGAAGGTGAGAATTCGATCACTGAACCTCACTGACCTTGTCCCACCCCTGCTTAAAAATCCTTCACATGCTCCTCTTTGCCATCAGGAGAAAGTGGACCTCCTCTCTTGGCACACAAGGCCTTTCATTCTCTGGCCCCTGCATGAAACTTCTTCACTGTAACCACACTTACTTCAGGTCCTCAAGTAAGGTGCGCACCTTCAAGCCTCCCTGTGCTTGCTCCTGCTGTCCTTCTGTCAGGAACTCCGTCCCTGCAGCTGTCCAGCTGTCCGCTTGCTCGTCCTTCTAGGCTAAGCCTGAAGTCTACTTTTTCCTGGAAGTGCCTCCTGACCTCATGACCTGGAATGAATTAAGTACCCTCTCCCAGGCTCGGCGTCCCTGGGTGGTGCAACAGCTAACATGCTCAGCTGCTAATTGAAAGGTTGGTGATTCCAGCCCACTCAGAGGCACCTCAAGAAGAGAGGCCTGGTGATCTGCCGCTAAAAGATCAACCACCGAAAACCCTATGGAGCCCGGTTCAACTCTGACACACATGGAGTCGCCATGAGTCTGAATCGCCTGGACAGCAACTGGTTTTACTGGCTCTTCTGGGCTTCCCCATCATCTGACACAGTCCCTATGATGGCATTTGCCTTTGAAATGTCTGTTTCATGTCTAAATGCTGAACTCTGTAAAGCAAGGACTCGGTATTTCAACTCTAAGATTCTTTGTGCTCATGGTTGTTGTTCTTAGTTGCCATTGAGTCGGTTTCGATTCGTGGCCACCTCAGGTGTGCAGAGTGGAACGGCATAAAGTTGTTATTAGGTGCTGTCGAGTCAGTCCCAACTCAGCGACCTATGTACTATGTACCACAGAACGAAACGCCGCCCAGTCCTGTGCCATGCTCTCAAGCCTTGTTATGCTTGAGCCCATTGTTGCAGCCACTGTGACAATCCATCTTGTTGAGGGTCTTCTTCTTTTTCACTGACCCTGTATTTACCATGCATGACGTCCTTCTCCAGGGACTGATCCCTCCTGACAACATGTCCAAAGTATATAAGATGTAGTTTTGCCATCCTTGCTTCTAAGGAGCATTCTGGTTGTACCTCTTCCAAGACAGATGTGTTCATTCTTTTGGCAGTCCACGGTATATTCAATATTCTCCTCCAACACCACAATTCAAAGGCATCAATTCTTCTTTGGTCTTCCTTCAGTGTCTAGCTTTCACATGCATAGGAGGCAATTGAAAATACCACGGCTTGGTTGGGTCAGGAGCACCTTAGTCATCAAGGTGACATCTTTGCTTCTCAACACTTTAAAGAGGTCTTTTGTAGCAGATTTGCCCAGTGCAATGTGTCTTTTGATTTCTAAAGTCCTGCTTCTATGGGTGTTGATTGTGGATCCAAGTAAAACGAAATCCTTGACAACTTCTATCTTTTCTCCATTTATCATGATATTGCTTATTGATCCAGTTGTGAGCATTTTTGTTGTCTTTATATTCCTTTTTTTTTTTTATATATATATTCAGGTGTAATCCATACTGAAGGCTGCGGTCTTTGATCTTCATTAGTAAGTGCTTCAAGTCCTCTTCATTTTCAGCAAGCAAGGTTGTGACATCTGCATAACGCAGGTTGTTAATGAGTCTTCCTCCAATCCTGATGCTACATTCTTCTTCATAGAGTCCAGCTTCTCGGATTATTTACTCAGCATACAGATTGAATAGGTTTGGCGAAAGGATACAACCGTGAGGCACACCTTTCCTGACTTTAAACCAATCAGTATCCCCTTGTTCTGTCTGAACAACTGCCTCTTGATCTATGTAAAGGTTCCTCATGAGTGCAATTAATTGTTTTGGAATTTCCGTTCTTCCCAATGTTATCCATAAACTGTTATGATTCACACAGTGCAATGCCTTTGCATAGTCAATAAAACACAGGTAAATATCTTTCTGGTATTCTCTGCTTTTATCCAGGATCCATCTGACATCAGCAACAATATCCCTGGTTTCATGTTCTTTTCCGAGTCCGGCCTGAATTTCTGGCAGTGCCCTGTCAGTATACTGCTGCAGCTGCTTTTGAACGATCTTCAGCAAAATTTTACTTGCCTGTGCTAAATTTTACTTGCCTGTGATATTGTTCGATAATTTCCACATTCAGTTGGATCGCCTTTCTTGGGGATAGCCATAAATATGGATCCCTTCCAGTCAGTTGGCCAGGTAGCTGTTTTCCAAATTTCTTGGCATAGACGAGTGAGCGCTTCAAGAGCTGCATCTGTTTGTTTAAGTATTTCAGTTGATATTCCGTCAATTCCTGGAGCTTTGATTTTTGCCGATGCCGTCAGTGCAGCCTGGACCTCTTCCTTCAGTACCATCGGTTCCTCAGCATATGCCACCTCTTGAGATGGTTGAAAGTCAACCAATTCTTAGTGGTATAGTGACTGTGTACTCCTTCCATCTTCTTCAATATTTTCTCGATGGAATCCTTCACTATCACACCTCGAGGCTTGAATTTTTTTTCCTGTTCTTTCAGCTTGAGAATGCCGAGCATGTTCTCCCCTTTTGGTTTTCTACCTTCAGCTCTTTGCACATGTCATTGTAATACTTTGTCTTCTCAAGCTCTCTTTGAAATCTTCTGTTCAGTTCTTTTGCTTCATCATTTCTTTCCTTTGCTTTAGCTACTCAATGTTCAAGAGCAAGTTTCAGAGTCTGCTGACATCCATTTAGGTCTTTTCTTTTCTTTCCTGTCTTTTTTTTTTTCTTTATACTCTTTATTGTGCTTTAAGTGAAAGTTTACAAATCAAGTCGGTCTCTCGCACAAAAACCCATATACACCTTGCTACACACTCCCAATTACTCTCCCCCTAGTGAGACAGCCTGCTCTCTCCCTCCACTCTCTCTTTTCACATCCTTTTCGCCAGCTTCTAACCCCCTCCACCCTCTCACCTCCCCTCCAGGCAGGAGATGCCAACATAGTCTCAAGTGTACACCTGATCCAAGAAGCTCACTCCTCACCAGCATCCCTCTCCAACCCATCATCCAGTCCAATCCGTGTCTGAAGAGTTGGCTTCGGGAATGGTTCCTGTCCTGGGCCAACAGAAGGTCTGGGGGCCATGACCACTGGGGTCCTTCCAGTCTCAGTCAGACCATTAAGTCTGGTCTTATGAGAATTTGGGGTCTGCATCCCACTGCTCTCCTGCTCCCTCAGGGGTTCTCTGTTGTGTTCCCTGTCAGGGCAGTCATCGGTCGTACCCGGGCACCATTTAGTTCTTCTGGTCTCAGGATGATGTAGTCTCTGGTTCATGTGGCCCTTTCTGCCTCTTGGGCTCGTGCTCACCTTGTGTCCTTGGTGTTCTTCATTCTCCTTTGATCCAGGTGGGTTGAGACCAATTGATGCATCTTAGATGGCTGCTTGCTAACGTTTAAGACCCCAGAAACCACTCTTCAAAGTGGGATGCAGAATGTTTTTGTAATAGATTTTATTATGCCAATTGACTTAGATGTCCCTTGAAACCATGGTCCCCAAACCCCTGCCCCTGCTATGCTGGCCTTTGAAGCATTCAGTTTATTCAGGAAACTTCTTTGCTTTTGGTTTAGTCCAGTTGTGCTGACCTCCCGTGTATTGTGTGCTGTCTTTCCCTTCACCTAATGTAGTTCTTATCTACTATCTAATTAGTGAATGCCCCTCCCCCACCATCCCTCCCCCTTCTCGTAACCACAAAAGAGTGTTTTCTTCTCAGTTTAAACTATTTCTCAAGTTCTTATAATAGTGGTCTTATATAATATTTGTCCTTTCGCAACTGACTAATTTCACTCAGCATAATGCCTTCCAGGTTCCTCCATGTTATGAAATGTTTCACAGATCCCTCACTGTTCTTTATTAATGCGTAGTATTCCACTGTGTGAATATACCATAATTTATCTATCCATTCATCCTTTAATGGGCATCGTGGTTGCTTCCATCTTTTTGCTATTGTAAACAGTGCTGCACTAAACATGGGTGTGCATATATCTGTTTGTGTAAAGACTTTAATTTCTCTAGGATATATTCCAAAGAGTGGGATTGCTGAATCGTATGGTAGTTCTATTTCTAGCTTTTTAAGGAAGCACCAAATCGATTTCCAAAGTGTTTGTACCATTTGACATTCCCACCAGCAGTGTAGAAGTGTTCCAATCTCTCCACAGCCTCTCCAACATTTATTATTTTGTGTTTTTTGGATTAATGCCAGCCTTGCTGGAGTGAGATGAAATCTCATTGTAGTTTTGGTCTGCATTTCTCTAATGCTAATGATCGTGAACATTTCCTCATATATCTGTTAGCTACCTGAATGTCTTCTTTAATGAAGTGTCTATTCATATCTTTTGCCCATTTTTTAATTGGGTTATTTGTCTTTTTGCAGTTGAGTTTTTGCAGTATCATGTAGATTTTAGAGATCAGACACTGATCAGAAATGTCATCGCTAAAAACTTTTTCCCAGTCTGTAGGTAGTCTTTTTAGTCTTTCGGTGAAGTCTTTGGATGAGCATAGGTACTGGATTTTTAGGAGCTCCCAGTTATCTAGTTTTTCTTCTACATTCTTTATAACGTTTTGTATACTGTTTATGCCATGTATTAGGGCTCCTAATGTTGTCCCTATTTTTTCTTCTATGGTATTTATCATTTTAGATTTTATATTTAGGTCTTTGATCCATTTTGAGTTAGTTTTTGTGCACAGAATGAGGTATGGGTCTTGTTTCATTTTTTTGCAGATGGATATCCAGTTATGCCAGCACCATTTGTTAAAAAGACTGCTTTTCCCCATTTAACTGTTTTGGGGCCTTTGTCGAATATCAGCTGCTCATATGTGGATGGATTTATGTCTGGATTCTCAATTCTGTTCCATTGGTCCATGTATCTGTTGTTGTACCAGTACCAGGCTGTTTTGACTACTGTGGCGGTATAATAGGTTCTAAAATCAGGTAAAGTAAGGCCTCCCACTTTGTCCTTCTTTTTCAGTAATGCCTTATTTATCCGGGGCCTCTTTCCCTTCCATATGAAATTGGTGATTTGTTTCTCCATCTCATTAAAGAATGTCATAGGGATTTGGATCGGAATTGCATTAAATGTGTAGATCGCTTTTGGTAGAATAGACATTTTTATAATGTTGTCTTCCTATCCACGAGCAAGGTATGTTCTTCCACTTACGTAAGTCTCTTTTGGTTTCTTGCAGAAGTGTACAGTACTTTTCTTTGTATAAGTCTTTTACATGTCTGGTGAGATTTATTCCGAAGTATTTTATCTTCTTGGGGGCTACTGTAAATGGCATTGATTTGGTGATTTCCTCTTCGATGTTCTTTTTGTTGGTGTAGAGGAATCCAACTGATTTTTTATGTTTATCTTGTATCCCGATACTCTGCTGAACTCTTCTATTAGTTTCAGCGGTTTTCTTGAGGACTCCCTAGCGTTTTCTGTGTATAAGATCATGTCATCTACAAATAGAGATACTTTTACTTCTTCCTTACCGATCTGGATGCCTTTTATTTCTTTATCTAGCCTAATTGCTCTGGCTAGGACTTCCAGCACAATGTTGAATAAGAGTGTTGATAAATGGCATCCTTGTCTGGTTCCCGATCTCAGTGGGGATGTTTTCAGGCTGTCTCCATTTTGGGTGATGTTGGGTGTTGGCTTTGTGTAAATGCCCTTTATTATGTTAAGAAATTTTCCTTTTATTCCTATTTTGCTGAGAGTTTTTATCATGAATGAGTGTTGAACTTTGTCAAATGCCTTTTCTGCATCAATTGATAAAATCATGTGATTCTCATCTTTTGTTTTATTTATGTGGTGGATTACATTAATTGTTTATCTAATGTTGAACCTTCCCTGCATACCTGGTATGAATCCCACTTGGTCATGGTGAATTATTTTTTTGGTATGTTGTTGAATTCTATTGGCTAGAATTTTGTTGAGGATTTTTGGATCTACATTCATGAGGGATACAGGTCTGTAATTTTCTTTTTTTGTGGTGTCTTTACCTGGTTTTGGTATCAGGGATATTGTGGCTTCATAGAATGAGTTTGGTAGTATTCCGTCCTTTTCTATTATCTGAAATACCTTTAGTAGTAGTGGTGTTAACTCTTCTCTGAAAGTTTGGTAGAACTCTGCAGTGACGCCGTCTGGACCAGGGCTTATTTTTGTTGGGAGTTTTTTGATTGCCTTTTCAATCTCTTCTTTTGTTATGGGTCCATTTAGTTGTTCTGCCTCTGTTTGTGTTAGTTTAGGTAGGTAGTGTGTTTCTAGGAATTCATCCATTTCTTCTAAGTTTCAAATTTGTTAGAGTACAGTTTTTCATAGTAATCTGATATGATTCTTTTAATTTCAGTTGGGTCTGTTGTAATATCACCCATCTCATTTCTTATTCAGGTTATTTGCTTCCTCTCCTGTTTTTCTTTTGTCAGTTTGGCCAGTGGTTTATCAATTTTGTTGATTTTTTTAAAAAAAATCTTTGGGTCTTGTTAAGTCTTTCAATTGTTTCTCTGTTTTCTATTTCATTTAGTTCAGCTCTAGTTTTTATTACTTCTGTTCTTCTGATGCCTGTGGGCTTCTTTTGTTGCTCTCTTTCTATTTGTTCAAGTTGTAGGGATAATTCTTTGATTTTGGTCCTTTCTTCTTTTTGGATGTGTGCATTTACTGATGTAAATTGACCTCTGAGGGCTGCTTTCGCTGTGTCCCAAAGATTCTGATTGGAAGTGTTTTCCTTTTCATTGGATTCTATGAATTTCTTTATTCCATCCTTAATGTCTTCTATAATCCAGTCTTTTTTGAGCAGGGTATTGTTCAGTTTCCAAGTGTTTGATTTCTTTTCCCTGCTTTTCCTGATATTGATTTCCACTTTTATGGCCTTATGGTCAGAGGCGATGCTTTGTAATATTTTAATGTTTTGAATTCTGCTAAGGCTTGCTTTATGACCTAATATGTGGTCTATTCTAGAGAATGTTCCATGTGCACTAGAAAAGCAAGTATACTTGGCTGCTGTTGGGTGGAGTGTTCTGTATATGTCTACGAGGTCAGGTTGGTTGATTGTGGCATTTAGATCTTCCGTGTCTTTATTGAGCTTCTTTCTGGATGTCCTGTCCTTCACCAAAAGTGGTGTATTGAAGTCTCCTACTATTATTTGTGGAGCTGTCTATCTCACTTTTCAATAATGAGAGAGTTTGTTTTATGTATCTTGCAGCCCTGTCACTGGGTGCATAAATATTTAATATGGTTATATCTTCTTGATGTATTGTCCCTTTAATCATTATATACTGTCCTTCCTTATCCTTTAAGATGGATTTAACTTTAAAGTCTATTTTGTCAGAAATTAATATTGCCACTCCTGCTCTTTTTTGATTGTTGTTTGCTTGGTATATTTTTTCCATCCTTTGAGTTTTAGTTTGTTTGTGTCTCTAAGTGTAAGGTGTGTCTCTTGTAGGCAGCATATAGACGGATCTTGTTTTTTAATCCATTCTGCCACTCTCTGTCTCTTTATTGGTGCATTTAGTCCATTGATATTCAGGGTAATTATGGATAGGTATGAATTTAGTGCTATCATTTTGATGTCTTTTTTTGTGTGTTGTTGACAGTTTCTTTTTCCCACTTGATTTTATGTGCTGAGTAGATTTTCTTTATATGTTGTCCTTTCCTCATATTTGTTGTTGTTGATTTTTTTTCTGCTGAGTCTGTATTTTTCCCTTGTATTTTATTTTGATGAGTAGGATAGTTTGTCTCCTTTGTGGTTGCCTTATTATTTACTCCTATTTTTCTAAATTTAAATCTTTAATTTTTTTGTATCGCCATATCTTCCTCTCCATATGGAAGGTGTATGATTACATTTCTTAGTCCCTCTTTATTATTTTAATGTTGTCTTCTTTTGTATAATAACACCGCTGTTACCCTGTTTTGGGCTTTTTTTTTTTTTATATATATACTCTTGCTTTGTTTTTTTGGATTTCTCTGTCTGGGTTGACTTCTGGTTGCTCTGCCCAGTGTTCTAGTCTTGGATTGATACATGATATTATTGATTTTCTAACCAAAGAACTCCCTTTAGTATTTCTTGTAGTTTCAGTTTGGTTTTTACGAATTCCCTCAACTTGTGTTTATCTGGAAATGTCTTAATTTCCCCTTCATATTTAAGAGACAGTTTTGCTGGTTATAGGATTCTTGGCAGGCAATTTTTTTCCTTCAATTTTTTAAATATGTCATCCCATTGCCTTCTTGCCTGCATGGTTTCTGCCGAGTAGTCCGAGCTTATTCTTATTGGCTCTTCTTTGTAGGTGACTTTTCTTTTATCCCTCGCTGTTCTTATAATTCTCTCTTTATCTTTGGTTTTGGCAAGTTTGATTATAATATGTCTTTGTGCCTTTCTTTTAAGGTCTACCTTATGTGGAGTTCGATGAGCATCTTGGATAGTTATCTTCTCATCTTTCACAATATCAGGGAAGTTTTCTGCCAATAAATCCTTAACAATTTTTTCTGTATTTTCTGTTATCCCTCCCTGTTCTGGTACTCCAATCACTCATGGGTTATTTCTCTTGATAGAGTCCCACATGATTCTTAAGATTTCTTCATTTTTTAAAATTCTTTTATCTGATTTTTTTCAAATATATTAGTGCCAAGTGATTTATCTTCCAGTTCAGAAATTCTAGCTGCTGCTTGCTCAATTCTGCTCCTCTGACTTTCTATTGAGTTGTCTACTTCTGTAATTTTATTGTTAATCTTCTGAATTTCTGATTGCTGTGTGTCTATGGATTTTTCCAGCTTATTAAACTTTTCATTATGTTCCTGAATAATCTTTCTAATTTCTTCAGTTCCTTTATCTGTGTGTTCCTTTGCTTGTTCTGCGTATTGCCTAATTTCCTTCCTGATGTCTTGGAGGGTTCTGTATATTAAACTTTTGTATTCTGTATCTGGTAATTCCAGGAATGCACTTTCATCTAGAAGATCCCTGGATTCTTTGTTTTGAGAGCCTGTTGAGGTGATCATGGTCTGTTTCTTTATGTGACTTTGATATTGACTGTTGTCTCCGAGCCATCTATAAATTATTGAATTAATTTATGCTTGCTTACTGTGTCGTAGCTGCTTGCTTTGTTTTGGTATACCCCTATGGGTTGCTTGAATGAGCTAGCTTGATTATTTTCACCTTTGGAGCTCTGGTGTCCTGTCCCCAGTTGGCTAGAGCTGTTATCAGGTATATCAGTCTAGGAGTCCATTCAGTTTTCTTGTATGAATTCAGCTCAGGTTTCCAGATAGCTGATCATCAAGTGTGTGGTACAGGCTCTGTCCTACAGTCTTAGAGGGGTGGGGTGATTGACATATATACTTGAATCTGATTGCAGCAGGGGGTCACTCTCTGAACAAGGCAGGGGGCTGAGAACCAACCCCCAAGTGTCTCTGAGGAAAACACGTCTCTGTTCCCTAGAGCTTGCTGGTAGGTGGGCTCTGCAGAGGTATCATGAGCACCCAAGGTTTTTGGTTGTAAGGACTGGGAGGTACCAGTTATCTTTGGACCCCTGTCGTGGGTGGCTGGGTGACCCGAGTGGAGCTACCAGTCTTTAGGTCCCTGCTGTGGGTAGGTGAGGACCTTGTTTAATAGGCAAAGCAATGTCAAACATCAAACACCCACCTCTCCACCGCACAGCTGAAACATTTGGAGTGTGCCAACAAGGGCCTATTCTCCCGAAATAGGCCCACACAGGTCCATGCAGAAGGGAAATGTGCTCCAAGTCCACGGACGGTTTATGCCTGGACAGGAGCTGCTTCTGTCCTGAGCTCCCCCAGTTAATGGAGCTAGCCAATTATCTTTTCCCCCCAGTTGCAAATTTTTTCCTTTCCCAAGGCCGGGAGTATAGCTCTAGGTGCTCACCAGGGTCTATCTCAGGCCCAGGGATTCAGCTGCTGAAGCCGGCTTGGGGGTGGGGAGGGGGCATGGTAAAATATACACAAGTACTTAGCTTTTGCCGAGAGTACCTTTCTCCTCAGGTTCCAGAGGTGTGAGTAGGCTGTGTGGCTGGCTGCTTCTCCCTAAGGGAACTGCAGCCGAATGGTAGTACCAGCCTGCCACCGCCTCTTTCCTGTCTTTTTAGTGACCTCTTGTTTTCTTCATGGATTATGTCCCTTGATGTCATTCCACAGCTCATCTGGTCTTCGGCCATTAATGTTCAACACGTCAAATATGTTCTTGCGATGGTCTCTAAATTCAGGTGGGATATACTTAAGATCGTACTTTGCCTCGTCAAGTTGTTCTAATTTTGTTCAGTTTCAGCCTGAACTTTCTTATGAACAATTGATGGTTTGTTCTGCAGTCAGCCCCTGGCCTTGTTCTGACAGATGATATCGAGCTTTTCCATCATCTATTTCCACAGATGTAGTCAATTTGATTCCTGTTTATTCCATCTGACGAGGACCATGTGTATAGTTGCCATTTATGTTGGTGAAGAAAGATATTTGCAGTGAAGAAGTCACTGGTCTTGCAAAATTCTATCACTTGATCTCCAGTATTGTTTGTATCACCAAAGCCATATTTTCCAACTACCAATCCTTCTTCTTTGTTTCCAACTTTTGCATTGCAATCACTGGTAATTATCAATGCATCCTGATTGTGTGTTCGATCAATTTCAGACTGCAGAAGTTGGTAAAAATCTTCAGTTTCTTCAGCTGAGGCCTTAGTGGTTGGTGCGTGAATTTGAGTAATAGTGGTGTCTTCCTTATAGGCGTATGGATATTATCCCATCACGGACAGCATTGCACTTCAGGATAGATCTTGAAATATTCTTTTTGACGATGAATGCAACACCATTCCTCTTCAAGTTGTCATTCCCGGCATAGCAGACCATATGATGGTCCGATTCAAAATGGCCAATACCAGTCCATTTCAGCTCACTAATGCCTAGGATACCGATGTTTATGTGTTCCGTTTCGTTTTTGATGATATCCAATTTTCCTAAATTTATTTATTTATTTTTTTTATACTTTGTATGTTCCACATTGTGATTATTAATGAATGTTTGTAGCTATTCTCATTTTAAGTCGTGCCACATCAGCAAATGAAGATCCTGAAAGCTTGACTCCATCCACGTCATTAAGGTCAACTCTACTTTGAGGAGGCATCTCTTCCCCAGTCATCTTTTGAGTGCCTTCCAACCTGGGGGGCTCGTCTTCCAGCACTATATCAGATAATGTTCCGCTGCTATTCATAAGGTTTTCACTGGCTAATGCTTTTCAGAAGTAGACTGCTGGGTCCTTCTTCCTAGTCTGTCTTAGTGTGGAAGCTCAGCTGAAACCTGTCCTCCATGGGTGACCCTGTTGGTATCCGAATACCGGTGGTGTAGCTTCCAGCATCACAGCAACACACAAGCCCCCACAGTACGACAAACTGACAGACATGCGGGGGAACAGCATAATAGACACTCAGAAAAACTTTGTTCCTTAAATGGAGTGATGGAATGAATGAATGAGTAGGGCCTCTTGCTCAAGGTTTTACGTGATTGAGCATAGAACCAGGATTTCCACACCAGTGTGAGTCCTACCACTTTTAGTGTCTGATCCCAAAACATGATGACTCCACTAATAAAGTTATGCCACTGAAGGCAATTCTGGGGTTACACCTACATTTTCAAACAGCTTTTTAGTTCTAACAGGGGTGTCTCAATGGCCAGCCATGCAGGGAGCTCAGCTATGGGGGCTGGGCAACTTCAAGAGAGACACTTAAAAGGAGCATTACTCAAACCACATAAGTCACCCAGTACATTTAAAGTTTTACTGCAGAGAAATTTCTTTATCTTTATAAGCTATAGAACAGAGCACCCTCTGTTGATCATGCTTGGAATTGCACGGAGCCAAGATTTCATTCCTGTTTGTTCTAGGACTCCCTAGGTGGCTAAGACAGTTAACATGCTTGCTGCTAACTCAAAGGTTGGTGCTTTGAGTCCACCCAGAGGAGCTTCAAAAGAAAAGCCTGGTGATCTACTTCTGAAACATCAGCCATTGAAAACCGTATGGGGCACAGCTCTACGCTGACACACTTGGGGTCACCACGAGTTAGGATCCACTTGATGGCAACTGGTTTTTTGTTTTTGTTTTTTTAATTAGGCAATTGCAGCTTTAACTCCTAATAATCCTATGTTACACAGCAGTGATATTATTATCATTATTATGTGAGAAATTACTGTCTTCTGGTTGATCATGAGGGGCCCTGGTGCCACAGTGGTTAAGACCTACAGCTGCTAACCAAAAGGTTGGCAGTTCAAACCCACGAGCTGCTCCTTGGAAACCCTATGGAGCAGTTCTACTCCATCCTATACAGTTGTTCTGAGTCAGAATCGACTCAACAGCAGCGGTTTTTGGTTGATCATGAAGTCCACACTCCTTCCACTGTAATACCAGCCTCTCTAACCTGATAAAAAATGGAAGACATGACAGCAACATGAAATGGGGTTAGTAGAGGGCCTCATAGAGGAGACAGTATCTGGACTAGGTTTTGAGGGATGAATAGGTGTTTTCCATAGGAAGAAGTGCAGATAAAGGGGATAGTGAAAAGGGTGGGCCTCCTGAGCCAACGGAAGAGCAGGCAAACTGGTCTCCTGGTTGCGTTGTCAGCATCAGAGAATAACACATGGAGTGATGCAGCCAGCTGTCTGACCTTAGTAAGATCAGGGACCCGTATGGTCATGATCATTTAGAGTACATTCGACATTTACAGAATGCTCCCTGGGGCACGATCCTGACCAACACCCCAGGGTCTCGGTATTATTGTGACTCTTTTTTTATTGATGAGGGGCTTGAGACCCAGAGGGGTCAGGAGCCTTGTCACAGGTCCCACAGATTGGGACAAATTGGGGGATGGCTGCCCTGGCGTCCAGCATTCACACAAGAGAATGAAGTCATTAATTGTGAAGTGTACAGATAGCAAAGATGAATCAGGTGAGAGAAGGCAGACGCCCTGGCCGCCAGGGACCAGCTCCTCGGGCTGAGCTCCCCGACTTGGAGGCTGGCCTTGCTGCTGCGAAGTAAGGTCTTTGTTCTATTTGAGCCGTGTCCCTCTCAGCCCCTCACAAGGAAATCCCTTTTAGAAAGTGTAACGAATCTCTCGTTGACCTGAGGCTCTAATTCCAGCCTTGCCACCAGTCTCAGGTGGCATGGGGAAGGCACGGTAGTTCTCCCCCGAGAGCAAAGCCCACCTGACACTGAACCCCACCTGTGCCTCCAGCTGCACACCTGGACCCTGTGTACCTATCCACTGTACAGCAGGTGGGGCAATTTCAGGGCTGGGCACCTTCACTTACGCGGCTTTCTGGCCAGAGTGCCTGCTTCCTTCTTGGCCCAGAGAACTTATGTTTAGCCATCAAGACACAATTCAAATATTGCCTTTTCTGTGAAAGCATTTTCCTGCCTTCTCTTCTTTGTTATTCTATTGTTTCTGCTAGTTTCCATTGAGTCGGCTCTGGCTAACAGTGATCCCATGTACAACAGAATGAAACAACGTCCAGTCCTACACCATCTTAGTGATTGCTGGTATGCTCAGGTCCACTGTTGTGGCCTCTGTGCATTTTGAGTGCCTTCCAACCTAGAGGCTCATTTTCCAGCACTGTATCGAACGATATTCTGTCATGATCCATAGAATTTTTCACAGGCTGATTTTTGGATGTAGATTGCCAGGCCTCTCTTCTTGTCTTAGTCTAGAAGCTCCACTGAAACCTGTTCACCATGGGTGACCCTGTTGCTATTTGGAATACTTGTGGCATAGCTTCCAGCATTGTAACAACACATAAGCCAACACAGATGAGCTGACAGGTATTTCTCTTTCATACCTCTAATATAACAGTTTTCATATTTTGTTCAAAACTCTAGGCCTCTTGGTCATATCTGGCTACAAATATGTTCCATTTGGCCAGCACTGTGATTTTAGGAAGCTTGAACTTGAATCCCTTTAGGCGGAATTTGAACTCTCTGCTTAGCCACAGACCCACCACTGCCCTATTGTATTATATCTTGTTCCATCATGCATTTTGGTTCTTTGCCCAAAAACATTGATTTTGCACTGGTTTTTTTTTTTTTTTAGAGGCTCTGGCTCCAGCGACAGTGAGCTCTTTAAATGGGTTATTTAAAGATGTTTCCTGAAGATTTTCATCTCCTGGTTATTCAATCAAATACTAATCTGGGTACACCCATTCCTTACTTATCGATGATCTCGTTGGCCAATACTTCGCATTTATGACAATAGTAAAAGATCTACTGTCTGACTGTTTTGTGTGTTATCAGTGTATGTGTGGCAGTAATGAATGCCGAGGTGTCAGGTGAGAGTAATGCTGTTCTGTGATGGTTAAGTTTATATGTTGACTTGGACGAGCCATGATTCTCGGTGGTTTGGCAGTTATGTAATGATGTAGTCATCCTCCATTTTGTGATCTGATGTGGTCATCCTCCATTTTCACATAATGCCAATTTTCACGTAACAACCTGGTCTTTGGAACCTAACCGTGTTGGTAAGTGAGGAAGGTGTATTGTGGTGAAGGGATTTTGCAGATGTAACCAAGGTTTTGGATTTTAAAATAGGGAGATTATCCTGGGTTATCTGAGTGGGCCCAGCCTAACTGCGGGGACCATTCAAAGCAGAGAACTTTCTCTGGCTGAAGTCAGCAACATAGCAGAAGGGAAAGGCAGAAAGATTCTAAGCCTAAGAAGGATTCCACACTCCATTGCTGGTTCTGAGATGTAGGGTCCACATGCAAGGACTGGAGAGAGGCCTCTAGGAGCTGAGGGAGGCCCCCAGTTGACAGTCAGGCAGGAAACAGGGACCCCAGTCCTACACTGCAAGGAACAGAGCTAGGCCCATTACCTGAATGAACATGAAAGTGGATTCATCCTCAGAGGCTCCAATGAGGAATGCAGCCCTGACAATACCTTGGCTTTAGCCCCATGTTGGCCTGCTGACCTCCACAAACCCTGAGATCATAAATTTGTGTGTTGTTGTTGTGTTTTTAATAATTTATTTTTTTGTTGTTGTTGAAAATATGCACAGCAGAACATATACAAATTCAACAATTTCTACATGAACAGTTCAGTGACCTTGACTACCTTCTTCAAATTGTGCAGCCATTCTCACTGCCTTTTCTCTAATTACCCCACCATCATTAATGTAAACTCACTGCCCCCTAATCTTCTTGTCCACACTTTCTAGTAGCTGTTGTCAATTTGATCCCTTACAGATAGTCTTTAAAAGAGCACAATGCTCAAGTTAGACATTCTTTACTAATTAAACTCAAATGTTGTTTGGTTCAAAGAAGACTTCAGGGGATATTTTTGATTTAAGGGGTAAGGTTTAAAGATTATCTCAGGGCAGCTATTTTGCGGGTTTATCCAGCCTCAATGGCTTCAGAAAGTCTGTATTCCATGAGAATTTGAAATTTTGTTCCACATTTTCCCCTTTTTGATCAGGATTCTTCTATAGAATCCTTGATTAAAGTGGTCAGTAATGGTAGGTAGGCACCATC
This sequence comes from Loxodonta africana, assembly GCF_030014295.1. NCBI lineage: Eukaryota > Metazoa > Chordata > Mammalia > Proboscidea > Elephantidae > Loxodonta > Loxodonta africana. The sequence continues at coordinate 108,941,902 of NC_087351.1, forward strand.
CAGTTCTTCTGGTCTCATGGCAAAGCAGGCAGTTGTTCATGGAGACAATTAACCACGGATTCCGTTTCTTCCTCCTATCCCTGGCCCTACTTCTTCCTTTGTTGCTCCAGGCACATATAGATGAATCTTTGATTGTCCCTTGCAAGCTTTAAAGACCTCAGGCTCTATGCAAATTTGTGTTGTGTTAAGCCACTAAATCTGTGGTTATCCTGACAACCAAAAAAATCAAAACTAAACACATTGCAGTCGAGTCAATTCCGACTCATAGCAACCCTACAATTGGGTACAAACACAGGGAGGCTCATGCTTTGGCCTCTCCACTCCCCCTGGAGCCTACACAGTGCCTGGCGCACAGTAGATGCTTGCTTCATGTCTGTGGACTGAGCAGATTAAGAGGCAAAGCCCCAGCAAAGCAACCTCGTCCTGCTCGCTCTTGGAGCGAAGATTTTGGCTTCTATTTCTGACCCTGTATGTGGGGCTCAGAATAGGAGAGGTTGATAGGCATCCTGTTGATGGACAGCCCACTTTACATCTCTCATCAGGGAAACGTGGGTGAATCATTGTTTTCTGCAAAGGATGACACCTTGGTGTGTGTGCTCCAAAATTTATGGAGGCAGGCTCTAGTTTAAGGAGTTCCTCGCTCCACAAAAGGAGACTATGATTTATTTTCGTAAGGTTTTCTCTTTCTTCTCCTGATGATGATGAATGTCTGCGGCACATCTAAAGATGGAGGGATAAAATGCACACTGCTTGTTGTTGGGGCAGAACAGCCCTGACATTCCAGTAGCTTGCAGTTTAGGGAGAGAGAAACGATGCCCACAAATGACAACAGCACAAAGCAAAGATGCCATAGAATTGGAACCAGCAGGACGAGGAACATGGGATAGCAGCAAGCAGCCTGGACCAGGAGGCAGATGGTCAGGGGTCTACTTGCCTCCTCATTGTCTGATCTGAGTCTCAGTTTCCTCTACAAATAAATCTCCTCTGGTTTCTTCCAGCTCTGGCATCTGATAATATTCTTTCTACCAAGGAATCCTGAAGTCAACACTTATGAGGCTTTGGGAAGGCCCATCTGAGAGTATGGAATCTGGTCGCAAATGATTTTATTATTTGTTTATACGTTTGTTTTACTATAGATTGTTTATTTATTTTAGCCAGCAAATATATTTCAAAATTAAAAAAGAAAAACGTTGAGTGGTAAAATTTTAAAAAATAAGGGAAAAAAAATGAGTAGACATTTTTCTATCACCTCCAAAACCTAAGCAACTGGAAAAGACTGTAGAGTTCAACCAGCGGAGTGATTTTCTGACTTTTTTTTTTTATTGCTGAGAGACCCTTTCACCAAGTTCTCATCCAACAGCATTCCCACTGGCACAGGGTAGGAAATGCATAGAGCTCCGTGGAGCACATTTGAAAATCACTGGCCTGGTCTAATTTGAAAACAAAGAAACTGAGGTCCAGAGAGGGAGAAGGGGATTGTACAAGGTGAGTGGTATAGTCAAGGCTTGGACCCGAAGTACTTGACCCCAAGATCATTATACTTCCTCCCACCCCACCTACAACCCATTGCCGTCTAGCCAATCCTGACTCAGTGGCCCTATAGGGCAGAGTGAAACTGCACCATAGGGTTTCCCAGGCCGTAATCTTTATGGAAACAGACTGCCACATCTTTCTCCTATGGAGCAGCTAGTAAGTTTGAACTGCCAACCTTTCAGTTTGCAGCTGAGCACTTAACCATTGCGCCACCAGGGCTCCTTACCCCACCCATACACACCTGGGAAGGTAAGAGTATTGCGTTGGAAAGTAACTCATTTTCACTTTCTTTTTCTCTTTATTCACAGGCAGAAAAAGACAGATGAAAACGTGGTTTAGGTCCATTATCCCTCAGCATATGTCAGTGTTAATAAGTGTGTTCTCTGCGGATTCATTAATCCACTGTTAGGAACAGAAAATGAGTGTTTCAGATGCTTAATGAAATATCCTGGATGTTCCGAGAACCAACAAGTCCCCCTGAGAGAGCGTTCTATAATCTTTCCAAACTCAGCAATGGAGTCTCCAGGTCTGTAATAACAGGCACAGCCTGTTATGACTTATTGGCAAGAGTTTCTAAAAAGGGCCTCATTAAAAAGTGTCTGAAATGGCATAACCGAAGCATCTTCTCTTTACGATGACGTTTTGAAATGGAAACTTAAATGATATCCCCATTTCAAAAGAAAAAAAAAGGCAAGAGGGATTTTTGACAGAATTTACAGTGATCTGATATTAATATATATTTTAACAATACAATTGGAAATATCTGTGATTGTTTATAAAACCCTGGTTGTGCAATGGCTAAGCGCTTGGCTGCTAACCGAAAGGTTGGCAGTTTTTGAACCCCTCAGTGGCTCCACGGGAGAAAGAACTGGTAATCTGATCCTATAAAGATTACAGCCTAGGAAACCCTATGGGGCAGCTCTACTCCATCACATGGGGCCGCCATGAGTTGAAATCGACTGATAGCACCTAACAGCAATATGATTGTTTATAATTCAACATTTGTACTATTCGAATTGTAATGAACTTTAGAGAGTACCTAGTTTGCATCTGTTTTCAGAAGAGAAAATTGAGAAGGCAAGTGATTTGTCCAAAGTCATATTGCAAATTTGGGGCATAACTGAGACAAGAATCCAGCTCTCCAGCTGTGCAGACCAATGTGCCATTCACAAAGCTAAGGTGGAGGCCAATGATAGCCTTTTAAATAGCAGTCAGAAAAGGGGAATTCTGTATTTATGAGGGGCACTATAAGGGTCTGGGTATAAGGGCATAAGGAGCCCTGGTGGCACAGTAGTTAAAGCGATCAACTGCTTAACTGAAGGGTTGGCAATTCCAAACCACCAGCGGCTCTGCGGCAGAGAGATGTCGCAGTCTGCTTCCGTAGAGATTTACAGCCTTGGAAGCCCTATGGGACGGCTATGAGTTGGAATCGACTCAATGGCAGTGGGGCGGGGGTAGGGAAGTGGTTAAGAGCACAGGCTTTGTAATCAGGCTCTACCACCTTCAAGTCTCACCTTCCTCATCTGTAAAATAGGGATAATAAATTCAGGAGTGTGGTAGGATTATCATGAGGATTAAATGGACAAGGCAGCTGAAGCATAGGGTTCTTGGCACAGTAAATGCTATCTATTATTGCTATCAACTTGTCAATTTTTACATATGGGCTTCAAGAATGTCTTCAGAGAAACTTTCTTTTCTCTGCCTGCCCCCACCCCCCAAAAAAATCAGACCCGTTACCATTGAGTCGATTCCAACTCATAGTGACCCTCTGCCCCAGTTCATGGTAAATTCCTATTACTTAACTTGTCAAATGCTGCATTTGTAAAATCTTAGAAAAGCATGTATTCAACCTGTATTAGTTTCTTGGCGCTGCCATAACAAATTACTACACATTGGTGGTTTAAAACAATAGAACTTCAGAAGGAATCCTTCCTTGTCTCCTCCTTCTTCTGGTGGTCCCAGGCATTCCTTGATTCGGGGCAGCATCCCTCCAATCTCTGCCTCAGTTTAACACGGCTGTCTTTCCCACATCCCTCTCTGTCTTTGTGTCTCTTTTCCTTATTTTATAAGGATATTAGTCATAATGGATTAGGTTCCACCTCACTCCTGTATGATTTCATGTTAACTGGGCTCATTACATGTGCAAAGATTTCACTTCCAAAATAAGGTCACACTTAAAGGAACTAGGGATTAGGACTTCAACATACCTTTGTGGAGGAAACAGTTCAACCCATAACACCACCCAAGAACAGCACCCTCCAGGTGAATTATTTTCTGTATTTGTGATTGAAGACTAAAAGCTATTTCTAGGGGGGAAGAGGAGTTGGTCAACTCATTTCAACAAATATACTGAGTATCTTGTCTGTTCTACTAGGCTGGATGAAATGTAAACACAGAAATAGATGTGGTTCCTCTCCTCGTGGGGGAGGGGGGAGCTAAAATGGTGGCAGAGAGAGACATCTCCAAGGGTCTCTGACACACACTTTAAGTCAAGGGTTTCTCCAGAACAAATAAAGCAATGTAGGGGAGGAGCCTATGGAGTGAGTGAGAATTATTTTGACTAAGACTTATGGAAATACCTCTAAGAGGTAGAATTTGATTTAAACTTTAAGGGAATGGCAGATCTTCAACAAATATTGTAGTAGGCAGCTTCTAAGATGGTCCCTGCCTCTTGGTATTCATGGCTTTGTTTAATCCCCTTTCCTTGAGCCTAACCAACAGAATATGGCAACATGGAGGGGATGTCACTTTCAGTGATTAGATTAAAAAGATTCTGATTTCTGTCTTGGCAGCAGAATCCCGTCTTGGATGGCTTTGCTGAAGCAAGTTGTCAAGTTGCAGAGGCCCATGTGGCAAGGACCAGAGGGTGTCCTTGGCCAACAGCCAGAGAGGAGCCGAGGATCTCAGTCCAACAACCCTAAAGGAACTGAATCTTGCCAACAAGCATGTAAATAAACTTGGAGGTGGCTGCTTCCTCAATCAAGTCTTCAGGTTAGGCCTCGGTTCTGGCCAACATCTTGAGTGCAGTCTTCTAACAGATTCTGGAGAACATGACCCAGGTAAGCTGTGCCACTTCCTGCCCTACTGAAACTGAGGTAATAAATGTGTGTTTAAGCTGCTATATTTGTAGTAATTTGTAGCAATAGGTAACTAAAACAGATAGTTGCCACTGAGTCAACTCTGACTCATGACAACTTTATATGCAACACAATGAAATAGTGCCTGGTCCTATGTCATCCTCATGTTCACCCCCATGTTCAAGTCCATTGTTGCAGCTCTTGTGCCAGTCCATCTCACTGAGGGTCTCCCTTGCCCTTGGTGGGGCTCCATTTCAGCAAACATGATGTTTTCCTCCAGCTATTGATTCTTCCAGATCACAAGTCCAAAGAAGTGAGTTAAACAATGCTCTATTGTAATCCATAAAGTTTCCATTGGCCAATTTTTCAGAGTAGATCACTGGCCCTCTTTTCCTAGCCTGTCTTACTCTGGAAGCTCCACTGAATCCTGTCCACCATGGGTGACCCTGCTGATATTTGAAATACTGGTGAAATACTGGCTTCCAGCATCATAGCAACATGCAAACCACCACAGTACAACAAATTGACAGATGGGTGGTGGAGATAAAAAATTAGTTAGATAATTAATAGAAGTGTCTATATGGGAAGAGGACATTACAATCCATGAAAATTTCTGAACAGTCTAGGGGTAAGTGGATTTGTGGAGAAGGAATTAGACTCATGTAGCTGGACCATAATGTTGTTGGTGAGCAGCAGGGTATGAGGCTAGAATGGTAGGCTGTGGCTAAGTTGTGAGGAAGGAACCCTCCATACCCAGCTAAGGACCATGCACTGTATCTGGGAGGCAGCAGGAAGCCATTGAGGGTCTTGAAGCAGGAGAGTAACTTTATTAGAGTTGCTTTTCTGAAGATTAATCTGCGCTGTGTGCAGGACAGATTGGAGGGGGAGAAATTGGAGACAGCTGCCAAACTCCCAGTGAGAGGTGGTGAGGACATGAACTCTGACCAAAGAAACAAACAGAGTTTCAGAACACACTGTAATAGAATACTCATTTGGGCTGAAAGCTCTCTGAACACTTCCCCAGTTTGTGAGGCAAGAACTCCATCAGGTATTTATTTGACATCCAACCCATTTCCACTCTACACATAGTGACAAGCTCATATTGGAACTGAAAATAATCACAGGCTTGACTCTGTGGAAATGAAAGGAAATGTGCCCGGGATGGGGAAAGGAGGTGATAAGGCTGAGTATTTTGTCAGCTTCCTGGAATGGACCAATTTATAAGCCTTAACCAGAGAGTGCCAAAATTCCTATGCTATGCCTTCTTCGTCTTCCAATGCCCTGGTTACCAGCCCAAGACCCCAGCTCCCTAGAGGTCCTCGAAGGAGGATTGAAGGGTGCTCAAAGCCATTCAAATATTTAGAAAAACAAAACCCTGCGTTTACTCATAATAAAGCAACACATTTAACAAGGTTGCCAAGTTTCTTCGTTTCAGGCTAGAAATACAAGCAGTACAGTGTGACAGTTCTGGATGGCCAATTAGAATTCCTGGCTGGAACTCATATGCCTTTAATCAACAAAAATGGGAAAGCTAATTAATTACCACTTAACACTAGAAGATATTTGGTGATGGCAGCTTAATATGATGGTCAAAAGCAGGACAAAATTCTAGCTGTGTTGCTTATCAGCTGTGTGATTTAACCTCTGTGAGACTCACTGTGGGGCTGATAGTTATTCCCTTCCAGAGTTGTAATTTAGGAATAAAAGATATTACATATGCAATGCTCCTGGTACTCTGTAAATGGTTAAATAATAGAGTAAAATATTTTAAAATGCTCTGGCAAAAAGGGATCCAGAAAAATGGAACTGTCTGTGGTTCTGAAAGGTTGATCACCTCCATTCTTGCTTTTTCATTCCAGGGACACTGGTTCAGCTGCCTTAATTTATCTCATGGATTCTTTCATCTTGCTAGTCAGATTTTCTTATGCATTTCTCATCCTGTTGTAATTCTCCTTCTATTCTTTTGTGTAGAGTGATACTTTTAAGACAGTTCTAGTGATTGCATGCCCTTGACAAAGTCCAAACCCCTGCCATGACATACGAGACTCTTCAGAATAGGGTACTTCCCTGTCTCACCACCCTCTTCTCTCCTCAATTTCCAAGGTCATATTGGCAATGTACTCTTGGTTAGACTCACTGCACATGGAATTGGGAAGCTTTAGGGACCTCGAGACCTTCATCGCTCTCCAGTTGTGCTTAGAGCAAGCTGAGCCCTGGGTCTTTTCCATGATTGGTTCTCTGTGCTCTAGGTTCAATGAATCTCCCACCACTTCTTTCCTGGTTCCTGCCCTTTCATGCCTCTATGCCCTTGCCCCTGCAGCTTCCACTGCTTCCAGCACTCTGCCTCCTTCTTCATACGGCACCTCCAAGAAATCCTCCAATTTAACCTTTTCCCTTACCTATCTTCTTCACCTACCAAGAATATTTAGCCCTTACTTCACCTGTCCACCCGCCCCTAGACCTGATCACATTTCCGTGATTGCACTTATCTTTTAACTGTTCTGTCTCCTACAACAGACTGGGAGCTCCTTGAAGGCCAAAGGTGATGTCTTATTAATCTTCGTGTCCTCACCACATGCTGGGTGCTTAGTACCAGTCAATGAATGAATGCATGAAGTTACCCCTTTCCTTGGCCCAGTTGCATCTTTGCCTGTTGGAGCCAATGCATTCTTCATGATACCCTTCAATATTTTCAAATGAGTTGACCTTTCCTTGAGTACTCATTATTGCATTTTAGCTCTCCACATACCTATTTATTTAGTGTACTTCTCTTACCTCCCATACATCGTTCTTTACACTATGTTCTTTATAAATGCGTGTGAAAAAGATTTCAAATGAGTCAACCTCTCCTTGAGTACTCATTATTGCATTTTAGCTCTCCACATACCTATTTAGTGTACTTCTCTTACCTCCCATACATCGTTCTTTACACTATGTTCTTTATAAATATGTGTGAAAAAGAAGATTTCAAATGAGTCGACCTCTCCTGGAGTACTCATTATTGCATTCTACCTCTCCACATACTTATTTAGTGTACTTCTCTTACCTCTCATACTTCGTTCTTTACACTATGTTCTTTATAAATGTGTGTGAAAAAGAAGAAAGTCATTTACAACCAACATCTAATAGAAGCATAGTCATATCAACTGGCTTACCCTTATTTCACAAGTAAGAAATTATTCTCCCAAATCACAGTGTTAGGTGACAGGGGCAGAATTAAGGGCACAGCTGCCCTTTCTCTGGCATCACAATGCCAGCCTTACCAGAATCCATGCCTCGGATTACCTGATTTTATTCTCTCAATATAATGTTATTATTACTAGCAGCATTTTAAAAATTACTGATCTCGTAAGAACTAATGACAGGACTCATGAATAGCGATGCTTCAGCTGAACTCCAACACCAAGAGTCAACATGGTTTGTTATCTTTGAAAGGACCCTTGAATAGTGAAAGAGACTTTCTCAAGGCATTCTGGGGGGATTCAATTATGTTGGATTACCTGGACGCTTATGGACAGTCACATCAGAGATGAGTGGGACAACATCATTAACAAAACAAACAACTTGCTGGATTGGAAAAGAGCACAGGTTTTGGAGTCAGAATATCTGCTTTCGGGCCTCATTCTGCCAGTTCCTAGGTGTGTGACAGTGGTGAACACTTAACTTCCCCAAACCCATTTCAAAATGTGAAACATGGACTGAAAAAAAAATCTATTTTCTAACCACACCAAAGTGTGGACATTTATGTAGTCATCACCCACTAAGTGATACACAAGGTTTACAAGATAGTAATCAAGGTAAAGTGCTGTGCAAAAAATAGTTAAAGAACGTGGCCCATCAGCCTTTCCCCGCAGAACTGCGGAGACACCATCATCCTCCTAAGGCCTCAATGAGAAATGTGTGCTTGTTCTCAACCCATCAGTTATGGATTAAATTGTGTCCCCTCAAAAGACATGTTAGAAGTCCTACCCCTAGAAATTTCGAAAATAACCTTGTTTGGAAACAGGATCTTTGAAGGTGTTATCAGTTCACATGAGGTCATATTAGAGTAGGCTGAGTCCTAATCCAATATGTTGTTGTTAGGTGCGGTGGCATAGGTTTTGACACACAGCGATCCCATGTGAAAGAGTATAACTCCCCATAAGGTTTCCTAGGTTGTAATCTTTATGGGAGCAGATTGCTAGGTCTTAGTCCTGAGGAGCCACTGGATGGATTTAAACTGCCAAACTTTCAGTTAGCAGCAGAGGAATTAACCATTGTGCCACCAAAAAAAAACAAACCCAAATCTGTTGCCATTGAGTCTATTCCAACTCATAGTGACACTATAGAACAGAGTAGAACGGCCCCACAGAGTTCCAAGGAGCACCTAGTGGATCTGAACTGCCAACCTTTTGGTTAGCAGCCATAGGACTTAACTACTACACCACAAGGGTTTCTGTTGTCCCACCAGGGCTCCTTAAATCCAATATGAGTGGTGTCATAATAAGAAGAGACAGACATAGACACAGAGGGAACATGGCCTGTGACAATGGCGATATGCTGCAGCTGAAAGTCAAGGAACACCTGGGGTACCAGAAGCTTGAAGATACAGGGAAGTATCTTCTCCTAGAGACTTTGGAGAGAGAACACGGTCCTGTGGATACCCTGAATTCGGACTTCTGGCCTCCAGAACTGCGAGACAATAAAATGATGTTGCTAAAGCCACCTACTTTGTGGTGCTTTGTTACAGCAGTCCTAAGAAGCTGATGCATGTACCCTCTTAACCCTGCAATTATAACCTCTCAATGCCCCTCACATCTGCCTCCTCCTGTTCCGAATCCCTATTCTCCTGCCTTGTGTGGGATTGTCATCAACTCCAGCCTGGCCCCTTGAATCAGTGTTCTAATCCAGCCCTTTCAAGCTTTCACATCTGTACACATCACCTGGGGCCTTGTTACAATGCAGATTCTCATTCAGCAGGCCTGGGAAATATCCTGAGATTCTGCACTTCTAACAAGGAAGGCCAATGCTTGGAGAAGAGTAGAAATGTTCTAATTAGAGTAGACTTAGCGTTAGAAACATTCTAATCAGTCTCCTGAATCCAGGCTTACACCTGGCCCACACCCCAGTCTCCACACCATGCACAGAGTGACCTTCCTAAGGCATAAAAATGATCATGTAGCGCCCATGCTCAAAACCTCCAGCAAGAGCTGAGGGCTGCAGGGACCATGGTCTCCGGGAACATCTAGCTCAATTGCGATAACATAGTTTATAAAGAAAATGTTCTACGTTCTACTTTGGTGAGTAAAGTCTGGAGTCTTAAAAGCCTGTGAGTGGCCATCTAGGATACTCCACTGGTCTCACCCCTTCGGGAGCAAGGAATAATGAAGAAAACTGAAAATACAAGGGAAAGACTAATGGACCTCATCTACCATGGCTTCCACTAGACTGAGTCCAGTACAGCTAGATGGTGCCCAGCTAGCACCACGGATTGCTCTGACAGGGATCACAATAGAGGGTCCTGGACAGAGCTGGAGAAAAATGTAAAACAAAATTCCAACTCAAAAAGAAAGACCAGACTTGCTGGCCTGACAGAGACTGGAGAAACCCTGAGGGTATGGCCCCCGGACACCCTTCCAGCTCAGTAAGGAAGTCACTCCTGAGGTTCACCCTTCAGCCAAAGGTCGGACAGGCCCATAAAACAAAACAAGATTAAAGGGGCACGACAGCCCAGGGACACGGACTAGAAGGCAGGAGGGGACAGGAAAGCTGCTACTGGGGAACCCAAGGTTGAGAAAGGAGAGTGTTGACTTGTCCTGGGGTTGTTAACCAATGTCATAAAACAATATGGGTACTAAATGTTTAATGAGAAACTGGTTTGTTCGGTAAAACCTTCATCCAAACTACAATTAAAAAAAGAAAAACTTCCAGCAGGTGGGCCGATCCAATGTCAGGATTCTCAACCCTGGCTGCAGATTTTAATCACGTGGGCCATTTTTAAAAATACAAGAGCAATTAAATAAAAAAAAAAAAAAAAAAGGTGAGGTCCCACTCCAGGGCAATTAAATCGGACTGTCAGAAGTGGGGCCTGGACAATGGTATTTTTCATAGCTTCTCAGATAAGCCTAACATACAGCCAGGGTTAAGAACTATTGGCCACATTAGCCATTACCAAAAAGCTGAACCTGTTGCCCTCTAGTCAATTCCGACTCATAGCAACCTTTTAGGATAGAGTAGGACTGCCCCATAGGGTTTCCAAGGAACATCTGATGGATTCGAACTGCTGACGTTTTGGTTAGCAGCCAAGCTCTTAACCACTGTGCCAGCAGGGCCCCACATTAGTCATTAGGTAAATGCAAATCAAAACCACAATGAGATACCATCTCACACCCACTAAACCAAAACCAAAACCAAACCAGTTGCCATCAGGTTGATTCCAACTCATGGTGACCTCATGTGTGTCAGAGTGGAACTGTGCTCTGTAGGGTTTTCAATGGCTATAATCTTTAGGAAGTAGATCACCGGGTCTTTCTTCTGAGGTGCCTCTGCGTGAACCAAACTGCCAACGTTTTGGTTAGTAGCTAAGCAGTTGGGCCACCCAGAGACTCCTCACACCCATTATTAAAGGCAAGTTTGGCAGTGGATAAAAAATGTAACGACTCAGACACATGTACACCAATGTCTTTGTGGCACTACTCAAAACAACAAAAGGTGGAAGCAAGCAAAGTGCCCATCAACAGGTGAATGGATAGACAAAATGTAGTACATACACACAATGGAGCTATAAAGAGAAATGACGTTCTGACGCTTGCCACTACATGGATAAACCTAGAAAACGTTATGTTAAGTGAAATAGACCAAACATAAAAGGGCAAATATCACATGATTCCACTTATATGGAATATCTAGAATAGGCAAATCCATTAAGACAGGAGAAGGGGAAGAGTGGAATTGGGAGTTAAAAAATGAGTAGCTTTTTGCACAAAATGGGCTTATAATTACATATTAGGTTTAAGTAAAGTCTACTGCCTTTTACTATACGATATATATTTGTATGTATTTAATATTATACACGTAATATTACAATGTTAACATGTAAATTATATTACTTTTCCATAAATATACATGTATATATATTACTAAAAAGGAGCCTGGGAGGTGCAAGTGGGTGCTAACTCAGAGGTTGGTGGTTCCAACCCAGCCATCGTCTCCACGGAATAAACAAGTCCCGATAATCTGCTTCTGTAAAGACTGCAGCCAAGAAAACCCTACGGAGCCTTGAGCATTATGCTCTTTTAAGAACTATCTACATGGGATCAAACTGATAACAGCAACTCAAAAGATTAGACAGGAACCTTAGGGGTTTATGTAAATGAGGGAGGTGAGAACGGTTGCACAACCGGAAGAAAGTAATCAGTGTCACTAAATGGTGAATACTTGTAGAAACAGTTGAATTGGTGTATGTTTGGCTGTGTATATTCTCAACAACAACAACAAAAATACCCTATGATGGAGTTCCACTCTAACACATAAGGGGCTGACTTGACAACAGCTAACAACAAAAGAACCAGCTACAAGGATTCTTAGTCCCAATACAAGGAACTAAAACCCACCATGTAATTTAACCTTCCCATTAAGTTCAGATAGGCTTTCTCTTCCCAGTCTACAGAAACCACAGCCCCAGAGGGTTAAGTGCCTCACCTAAGGTCAGCCCGCCTGTACGTAGTGCACATCTGAGGCCCGGAAGCAGAGGTGTGGATGGGTGGAAGGTGAAGGTGTGGTCAGCAGGACCCTGGTTTCCTCTCTTCATGAATATATTTGCAATTGTTTTCAGCATCTCTTCTATATACTCCCCAAACACCATAGCCTTTGATGAATTCTGGAGGAGGAAATTGTTTGGCATTTTCAGCCGACTGCTCCGATGCTTGAGCACGACCGTGGATGGAGAGTGACAGCCCCTTATCAGTCACTGCATCCCTGCTGCTGTCACCCATGGCTCAGTCCTGCACCAGCAGCATAGGCTGGGCTCCTCTCTGGCAGAGCACTGAGCGGTGCTTCCTGCAAGAAGATGCCACATCTCCAAATGTCAGATGCTCCTGTTGCTGCTGTCAGCTCTTATGGCCCGTGATATTTATCGGAGGGAACAATTAGATCTTCTAGAACTTGGCATCTCCTGGGGAGCTCAGATGGGCGGTCACAAAAATGTATACAAGTGAGGAGCTTTGTAGAGCACTCTGGATTTCAAGACTGCATTAGGACCTCCTAGTAGATGGGCACTGCAAATGGTTAAGTGCTCAACTACTAGCCAAAAGGCTGGCAGTTTGAATCCACCCAGAGGCTCCTCAGAAGACAGTTCTGGGATCATCACAGCCTTGAAAGCCTTATGGAGCAGTTCTGCTCTGCACAGATGGGGTCACCATGAGTCAGAGTCAACTTGACAGCAACTAACAACAATGAGACAGGCATATTACAAGTGATCTTGTTTATCCTCAAACTAATGCCATGAGCTTGGTACTGAGTCCCCACTTTACAGATGAGAACACTGATGCTCGGAGAGGTGACTTGACTTGCCCAAGTTCACGCAGATGGGAGAGACAGCACCCGGACTCACCTGCACACTGATGGGGAAACCTGTGGTTTTCCCCCAACATACAGCCTCCAGCACCCAGGACAGAGACAGTGCTCAAGCAACACTTGTGAATGAGTTAAGGAATGTCTCATACCACGCTGCCTTGAAGACAGGAGGCCAGGGCTCTGCTATTGACCGTCTCAGTCTCCTAAGGCTACCATAACAAAAGCCACAAAATGGGGGGGCTTTAAACAACAGAGACTTATTGTCTCACAGTTCTGGAGGTACCAGTCCAAATCAATGAATCGACAGAGCCATGCACCCTCTGAAGGCTCTAGGAAAAAACAAAACAAAACAAAACCCACTGCGGTTGAGTTGATTCCGAATCATAGCAACCCCATATGGTTTCCAAGGCTGTGAGTCTCTATGGAAGCAGACTGCCACATCTTTCTTCTGTGGAGCCACTGGTGGTATGGAACTGCTGACCTTTTGGTTAACAGGAGATTGCTTTAACCATATGCCACCCCGGCTCCTAAAGGCTCTAGGGGAGGATCTTTTTTTGTCTCTCTCGGCTTCTGTTGGCTCCAAATGTTCCTTGGCTTGCAGCTGCAGCCTAACTCCATCATCATGTGGCCGTTTTTCCTCCGTGTATCTCTTCTCCTCTTTTCTAGGATATCACTCATACAGGATTGGAACCACCCCACTCCAGTATGACCTCGTGTTAACTGATAACATCTTCTAAAACCCTATTTCCCAACAAGGTCATGTTCACAGCTACAGGGGTTAGGACTTCAGCCTGTCTTTTTGGAGGACATGATTCAAGCCCTAACAAATTCCTTCAAGGCATAACCTTGAACAAGTAACCTCACCTGGCAGAGCCTCAGGTTATGTGTTTGTGTGCAAGTGTGTGTGTGCGCATGCCCGTTGCCATTGCCATTGAATCAATCCCAAGTCATGGGGAGCCCAGGCATTTCAGAGTAGAACAGCCCATAGTGTTTTCAATGGCTGAGACCTGATGCCAGGATTTTCTTCCAAGGCACCTTTAGTGGATTCAAACCATCAACCTTTTGGTTAGTGGGTGAGTGCTTAACTATTTGGACAACCCAGGGAAATATTAGACTTCACTCATTCACTCATTTATCCATCCTCCCAATGAGTCCCCTGAGCCCTTGCTATGAGCCAAGCACTGCTCTCTGCATTTTCATGAGCCATCCCGTTGAGTCCTTTAAACCACCCTGTGAGGTAGGCATCGTTACTATCTGATTTCACAGATGAGAAAGCTGAACCACAGAAGGGCCAAGTCACCCATCTCCTAGGTGGCAGAGTTTGTATTTGGACGGTGCAGGCTGACCTGACCCCAAGCTTAGCCTCCCTGTCTAATGTCTCCCCTGCCAGGTCCTGAGCTGCGTTAGGATGGGGGAGGTGCTGTCTTATTCATGCACCCCACATTCTTCCAACGAGCATGCACTGGGCACCCACTAAGTGCTGGGCCCTATAGTAGGCATTATAGTCACGATAGGTGCAGTACAGCCCCCCTACTCTCATGGGGTGCTTGGCTCAGGGCTTCGCTTCTCAAAAGGTGCTTCTGGACTCCATTGTGTAAGGGGCAGAGTTGAAAGCAGGGATCTAAAGAGAGAGCCTTGAATCTAAGGAAGCGATGGTGGCAGGTTTGTGCTCAGAGATTGGGTGGGGGGCTTTCTGCAGGGCAGGAGGCTAAGTTGAGAATACAGAAAGCAAACCTCACTGCCTGAGACTGGCCCAGGGCCCCTGTTGCCTGAGAGTCCTGCCTGCCAGAAACAGGGCCGAGACTTGTACGTGGGTGGCCCGAGCCAGCACCTGTCACCTCTACTTAGGGGCCGGCCCTTTTCACAGAATGAAGCCATGAGAGGCAGATGGTTTGGAGAGGGGACGTGGTACAGCCTCCTCCCTGCAGGCATGGCCTGGGTGTGCGCATCTGAAAGAGCAGTTTCTGCCTGATTGCTGCATCTTGCAGGCTGGTTTCCTTGAGAAGCTTCAGATGAGGGGTCCGGATGTTTCTGCTCCTCCTTGCTCCTCCTAGTTAAGCAGAAGCCTTGCAATTTGATTTAACGTAGCATCCATTTGCTCCTCCTACTATGTGCTGGCTGGGCATCGGGTACTGGGAGAAACAAGGAAGAGAAACACAGTTCAGGGCTGCAGGGAGGGAAACAGACCTGTATGCCAGCTTCGCATGCCTGGAAAGGCCAGGCTGGGTCTCCAGCTAAAGAACAAGCCTAGTCAGAGATGACCCACTGGGAGGAGTGATGGCCCCAGCTGAGTTTAAGGAAGGCTTTGCAGAGGTGAGATTTGGGCCAGGCTGGGGAGGAGTGAGTGGGGTTTTGAGAAGCGAGGAGTAGGGTCATTTCAAATAGTAGTGTGGACTTCATTTCAATAAAATGAGTCAAAGGCACTCTGATCTGCTGTTGGCTTTCATGAAACAAGTGATACAACCCCCCCCCCGCTGCCCCAAATCTGCCCCCCCGATTTCCTGTCCCAAACCATGGCACCTCCCCCCACCCAGTGGCCCAAGCCCCCTTTACCTCCACATTCAATAAATCTTCAAGGCCTATCAAGTTACCTTCTTAATGACTCTCAAATTTTTCACTTCTCTCCATCTGCAGCACTACTGGTTCTCCACTGCAGCAGCCTCTCTGTCCCAGGCAATGTGAATTTTGTTTTTCTCTGGGTTCTCTTAACTCTTTGAACTTACTTCTATCATTGTTTTTGTCATATTGTAGTGTGTGTGTGTGTGTGTGTGTGTGTGTGTGTGTGTGTTTCAGCTCATCCCTTTATCTCTAGCACAGTGTCTGGCACACAATAGGTGCTCAGTGTCTGTTAAGTTGGGTTACGTGTGTTGGGCTGGGGCTATCCGTTTGGTCTTTTTATCTTCATCAATCTATCAAGCGTTGGCTTTCAAGATTGGATAGATGGCAACCCAGCTGAAAGTTAGGGTCCAGTAACCAGGGGCTTGGTCCAGTTGACCTGACTCTCAAAGGTGACAGTCCTGTCAGTCTCCATTGACCATAAAAGTGGGCATTTCCAGTGGCTGCAAAGAGAGCTGGGCAGAGGTATTCAGAAAGGGGCTAGTGGAAGCTACCATTGTTGTGAACCCCAACTACAGATAAGACAGAAAACACGATGCTGGTTATGATTGGGGGTCATCCCAGGTACAATATCCTAGTGGTGTTCCCTCTCACAAAATGGTAACACATGACCTATAACCAAGAGGATCCCATTCATCTTCTCCTACAGACCCTGCAACATTGAGAAACTGTGAAAGAACAAATTGGACTTGGGAGATTTACCCAGTTTCCACAACCTCTGGAAGGGCGTACGGCATGGCACCCTCAAAAGAACATGTAATTGGGGGGTCGAGTGACTCAAGCTGGGATTATAGCTCTCCTGGGAACTGGTCATGCAGTCACAGTCACATTGATAGCAAGACACTCACTCCTGCCAGACCACCCAGATCACCCCTAAGGGATCCCCAAATAAGATCAGGGGTGTTTGTGAGAACTGCTCTTCTGTGGTTTCCTGCTTGCAGGCAGCAGCTGATGGGAGCAGAAGTGACTGTCAAGCTAGCTCGGGTTTGGGATTAGAAAAGTGCTAAGCAGATTTTAAAGCATACGATTATTACATAACCATCCTTTCTCTGGCACTTTCCAATTCTCCAGCTCCCCCATTCCCTGTACCATGATACCTCTGTCCTACACCTGTCCTATTCCCATCCCTTCTGCTGTGACCATCATGGCTCCCGTTCCCTCTCTATCCAGTTCTCTGTAAACTCCAAGCTTTCTTCAACTAGGTTCAGTTGGCATTTTGGCCCAATGGCTTGCATTTTTGTGGGGTCCGATGGTACACACCTCAGGCAGTGAAAATCATCACCTGCATGAGGAGCTTGGCCCCCTGTCCCTTCCACTCTCCTTGAGTTGCACAAATCTGCAGTGCCAGGGGAGCATTTGTTGCCTGGCTGGAGAGCCGAGATCGCCTACTCAGGCTGGACCCTGGGACAGAGCCAGGCTGCCCAGTAATAACCATGCGTCAGTCCTCATGGGGTGCGGCAGCTCCAGTCCCTGTCCCAGCAACTTATTAAACTCTTAGGAAGAGTAGCATATTTGGGATGTTTTGTGATGCTCAGCATTTACTGAAATTCACTTGGCATGAGTAGACTTTTGCTTAGGAGAGTCATGTGATCTGAAAGCCTCCCCGAGATAGACTCTCAGCAACATTTGAGCCTCCCCGGATACCTTCGGGTCCTTCAAGGTTGCAAAGGGAGGAGTAGGAGACTATGCAACTGTTAGGGATGCAAACCAGAGAAATGAAGAGAGTGATACTAGATCATGGAAAATCAAGTCAACTGTATCACATGGGTTTTCTGCAACTACAAAAGCTTCCAGTGAGAATAAAAGGACTCAGGCTTTGCCATGGTTTTGGGGGCAGAGTCATAGGTAGGCGTGTGTGTAAGAAGTTAGCAGCATTGACATATGAGGGTGAAGTCAGCTAGGGACACTGTGCTTACAAAAGACCTCTTCAGAAAGAAAGTTTCTGGATAAAAATCTTGAAGGGAGTCTATTGACATGAAAGTAGTGCTAATAGCTGCTCTACTTATGTGAGAAATTGCCATCATGGAGTTGTAGGACATAGAAGTGGCAACAGGCCATGTGGTCCAGTGATCTCAGATACACAATAGTCACCTATAGGTGCCTGTTAAAAATGCAGAGACACACACACACTCAGAGGAAATTCTGACTCCGTGGATCTGAAATTCAGGAATCTGAATCTAAAATAAGCTCCCAGATGGTTTGAATTCATGTAATCCTTGAATCTTACTTTAATAAATATTGATCTGACACACATCTTTTGTTTTATGAAGATGATGAAACTGAGGCCCAAATCATGGAAGGCCACGCAGCTAGAGGGCAGCCAAGCCACGTGCTAACACAGACCCTCTAACTCCCCAAAGAGTGCTCTCTCCACTTCACCAGGGATGAATGAGTCAGAAATAATCCATTGGAAAAAAACATGTTCTAGAGATATGGGGGGCAAGCTCACCACTTGGAAGGTTGATTCCAAAGTTCAATGAGATAAATACAGGAAACAAACCCAGAAAAGCCTAAGGAGGTGGTATCCATAGTGATTTTAATCTGATAGTTAGATGGAAATGAAGCATTTTGAAGGTGGGATTATTGTGCTAAGCTAAAGAATAAAACTTCTCATGGAGGAAAGGATGGTAAAGAAGCTTTTCCAAGAAGTCCGAACCACGCTCTAGAAAGCCCTCACCTAGAATGGTTGAATCCACCCCATACATCTACAAGTATTTTCAAACCATTAGTGCCTTAGGTCAGGTTTCCCAGAAGCAGAGCCTGAGACCAAGATTCAAGGACACTTAATGTAATGAGGGAGTCTTCTAAGGCGAAGAGAGTAAGGGAAACAGGTTAGGTAAGGAAAAGAAGCTAAGTGACAAGAAGCTTTCACCCAAACCCATGGGGAGCTCAGAAACATGGACAGCACCACAGAGCTGGTCCACCTGGAAGGAAGGGGCTGGACTTCTATACCCCATGTCAGTCTGTCATTGGTTGTAGGCTGCCCCTCTTCTGAAGGGCATGACCTTTCAGATGAGATGGCTTTCTTTGGCTGAATGCAATTCTCTAGAGAAGGGGCAGTATGAGCTGGTGGTGGGATGGGTGCACTGGAGCTCCAGAGGGGATCTGGTGGGGAACAAACAGCACCCACTACAGTCAGCCCAACCCCCTCATTGTAAAGAGGGAGAAACTGAGGTCCAGAGAAAATAAATGACTTCCCTAAGGTCACACAACCCAGTCCCTGAGTTTACATGTCCCATATTTTCACCCATATAACCTTGAATTCAGAGAGCACTCCCTGGCAGAATCTGTTTTTTGTCCTTTTTCAACGGAGCCAACAAGGCTGAATTCAGAGCTTGATGCAAGACATATCTCTAAAGCTGGTGCCATATTGACTTTTCTTCAGGACGTAGTCATTGCTGTCTGTAGTATACACTGTAATGAATTGCTTTTCCTTTATGCTTGTGCCTGGTGGTGACTTTATTTTTAAAAAGGCTATTTTAAAAAGTAAAAAGATAGCAATATCCCCTCCAAACTGTATAAAAATGCATTCTCAGAGGAATGTTAATGTTGGAATCATAGAATTTACAGCTGGAAATGGAATCTCAGAAATCATGGTGAGGAAGGGAGGAATGACATTTTCAGCACCAAGCACGGGGCACCACATGCTTTTCTTCACCTACCTTCTTGGGCAGATTTTACCTATAAGACTGTAAGTGTGAAGCAGTTTATTCCTTCAGCCA
The DNA here is from genome assembly GCF_030014295.1 of Loxodonta africana. Lineage (NCBI taxonomy): Eukaryota > Metazoa > Chordata > Mammalia > Proboscidea > Elephantidae > Loxodonta > Loxodonta africana. The sequence continues at coordinate 108,961,403 of NC_087351.1, forward strand.
TTTTATTAATCAAAAACCCAAACTCATTGCCATTGAGTCGATTTCTGACTCATAGTGAACCTGTAAGTTGGAATTGACTCAGTGGCAACAGGTTTTTTTTTTTTTTGGCTGCTAGATGTAAAATTAATAAAATGCGGGGAAGGAATAAACTGCTTCACACTTGCAAGTCTTATAATAAAATCCGCCGGAGGAAAGTGTGGGAGAGGGAAAAAAAAAAAAAAAAAAAAGCATGTGGTCCCCTGTCCTTGGTGCTGAAAGTGTCACCCCTACCCCAACCCTCACCACTATGTCTGAGATTCTCTTCCCAGCCGTAAATTCTGTTATTCCAACATTAGCAATAAAATAATGTCCCAAGTTCTCTGTCATATCATTTATAGCCAATCAGAGCTTCTGATCTGTGTGAGAAAATCTAAGGTGCTACTTGAGATGATATCATTTCACCCAAAGGCAAAAGAATGTGACATCTTAATTAGCTTGTGTGGTCTGATCATGGGCAAATATAGAGTTCCCGTTAAGCTTTCTGAAATATGGGACCAGCTCTTGGATCTCAATTTCAGCTCTCAAATATCTCCTAGAGTCTGGGAATACCCAGTTAGGACTCGTTGAGTGTTTCCGTATTACAGATGGGGAAACTGAGGGCCTGACTGGGGAAGTGATTTCCTCAAAGCCATATGGAGAGGTATATACAAAACTGAAACATAAGGTCAGACATTTTCTCAGGACTCAGTGATACTGTATGTTGAAAGTTAAGGCAAATGGGATAATAAATGAACGTGTGCTTTGCAAACTTTAAAGTCCTCTATATAAAAAAAAATTTTTTTTTATGTGTGATAGCTCCTCTTGAGTCCATTCCTTTGAAAGATTGCCCTGACAAGCAGTCAGACATGAAAACTCAGCAGGAACATGGAAATGTTCATGACTTAGAGTTTCTAATAAGGAGAGCCAGGACATTTCCTGCAGTTTCTCTTGAAGGTGATCCCTATAGCACTGACTGATGGTCCTCCTCCACTTTAATAGCCATCTTGTGGTGATATCATAGCAAATAAATTTAAGTGACATGCGGAGTGCAATTGCAGAATTTAAACTCTAACCAAGCACTGTACTTTTTTTTTTCTGAAGATGGGACATAAAGCTAATTGACCTGCATTCTTGAGTCATATTTATAGGACAAAAGCTTTCTTGGCAGCAACATGAATCAGTTCGTGCTTTTCAAGACTAATAAGATAAAACCAGCAAGAAAAGTCAGGTGTATGTGGCTCTTTACATCTCAGAGAGCTGGTGTAATTATTATCCTCCCTCCTTACTACTGAGTTCATGGCCTCACTGGCTCGGGTTATCAACCCAAGGTGCTCTTCTCATTAATGACAGCTGCCTCCACAGATACCAAAGCTGGTAGGAATATGTGGGGTCACTTGAAGGGTGTTGAGAATTGCTTCCCCACCATGAAGATGCTGCCTTTGGATCTTTCCTCCTGCTGATCCTGAAATTCCATTAGAGTGACTCAATCCACTTTCATTCATTGATATTCAAGTGGGAAGGAACCTAAGAGGATATCTAAATTGACATCTTCATTGTACAAATGGGAAAACAGAGGCTTACATCAGGGGTGTCTTGCCTGTGGACACACAGTTAATGACAGAGCCAGAACCAGGACCTAGAACTCTTGACTTTTCCTGGAGGGAAGATTTCACTACATCCTGTAGCCTTCCCAGTTGAACAAAAATATAGTGAGTATCAGGTTCTGCTGTGGACAACACAAACACGCATTCATTCTTTCAATAAATATTTTTATTTAAAAAAATTCTATTATGTATGAGGCACAGTTCCAAGCACTGGAGACATAGTGCTGAACAAGATAAAATTTTGCTTTCATGAAACTTCTTTTCTAGGGAGAGATATGAACTAATAAAAAGTAAACAGAGTGAGAAGTACCATAAAAAAAAAAATTAAGATGTGCAAGGATTTAGAGAGAGATAGAGAGAGAAAGTGATGACTCTGGGGAGGTATTTTAGAGAGATTGGCCAGGGAAGGCTTCTCTGTATAGGTGACATTTGAGCAGAGACAAGGTAGTGAAGCAAATCATATGAAGATGTTGGGAAGAGTATTCCAGGAAGAATGAAGAGTAGGTGCAAAAGCCCAGGGTGTGAATTAGTTTGACATATTCAAGGAACAGAAAGAAGGTCTATGTGAGTAGTTTGGAAGGGATTAGGAGAGCATCGTAGGACATGAGATTGGAGAGTTAGGCATTGGCTAGATCACTACACAGAGTCTTGTGCGTCATAATAAGGCATTTAGATTTTGTTGTGAATTGATCGACATGATCTGATTAACATTTAAAGGTCTCCTTGGTTGTTGCATGGAGATTTGCATATAACAGACCAAGTGAGGGGGGCTGTTGCAGTCATCCAATTAAGAGATGATGATATCCTGGACCACTATGGCAGCAAAGAACCTGGAGAGAAGTGTTCAGATTCTGGGTGTGTTTTGAGTGTGGAATTAACAGTTTTGTTAATAGGTTGCAGATGCATGCAGTACAAGGGAAAGGAAGGAGGTAATAATGCCTCTGTAATTAAGTAAATGGAAATGTCACTGAGATAAGAAAATCTGGGGGAAGGAATATGGTTTTGTGGGGAGGGGCAAGGGGAATTGGTGAATGGAAACAAGAGTTCTATTTTGGATGTGTTAATTTTGAGATACCTAGTAAACAACCAGGAGTCCCTGAGTGGTGCAGACAACTAACATATCCGACTACTAACCAAAAAGTTGGAGGTTTGAACCCATGCAGAGGTGCCTTGGAAGAAGTCTAGCAATCTATTTCCAAAAATAAGCATTGGAAACCCTATGGCGCACAGTTCTACTATGAAACATGTGGTGTCACTATGAGTTGGAATGAACTCGATGGCAACATGTTTAGTTTTTTGTTTTGTCTTCTTTTTTTTTTAGTAAACAACCAAGCAGGGACAAAAAGTAGGCAATTAATATGTGTTCTGAAGTTCAGACTAGAGGTTAGGTTAAAAAGATTAAGTTTAGAGCATAGCATAGATCAGGAGTTGGCAAGCTACCCCTGAACTGTAGCCCTGGGATGGTGGGAATAAAAGCCTGGTGGAAAAGAAAGGGAATGAAGAGAGTGGAATCAGATTGCTCTTGAGTAATTTTGCTCAAGAAATGGGGTGTGTCTGAAAAGAAATGTGGGGTCTACACAGTTGTTTTTAGTTTGGGAGAAGTTCCAACAGGGTTGTATGCTGTTGGAAATCTTCAGGTCAAGAGGGAGGAATTGGTGATACAGGAGTTGTTGTTGTTAGATGACGTCAAATTGGTTCTCACTCATAGCAACCTTATGTACAACAGAACAAAATACAGCCCAATCTTGTCATTATACATCCTCACAATTGTTGTTACACTTAAGCCCATTGTTGCAGCCACTGTGTCAATCCATCTCGTTGAGGGTCCTTCTCTTTTTTGCTTACCCTTTCTACCCTACCAAGCATGATGTCCTTCTCCGGGGACTGTTCCCTCCTGATATGTCCAAAGTATGACAGACAAGTCTCGCCATCTTTGCTTCCAAGGAGCACTCTGGCTAACTTCCTCCAAGACAGACTTGTTCATTCTTCTGCCAGTCCATGGCATATTCAATATTCTTTGCCAACACCGTGATTCAAAGGCGTCAATTCTTCTTTGGTCTTCCTTATTCATTGTCCAGCTTTCACATACATATGAGATGATTGCAAATATAATGGCTTAGGTCATGTGCACCTTAATATTCAAAGCAACATCTTTCCTTTTTAACACCTTAAAAAGGTCTGTTGCAGCAGATTTGCCCAAAGCTATACATCATTTGATTTCTTAACTGCTGCTTTCATGGGTGTTGGTTGTGGATCCAAGTAAAATGAAATCCTTGACAACTTCAATCTTTTCTCTGTTTATCATGATGTTGCTTGCTGGTCCAGTTGTGAGGATTTTTGTTTTCTTTATGTTGAGGTGCAATCCTTACTGAAGACTGTAGCCTTTTATCTTCATCAGTAAGTGCTTCAAGTTCCCTTCACTTTCGGCAAATAAGTTTGTATCATCTGCATAGTCGTAGGTTGTTACTGAGTCTTCCACTAATCCTGATGCCACATTCTTCTTCACATAGTCCAACTTCTTGGGTTATTTGCTCAGCATACAGATTGAATAATTATGTTGAAAGGATACAACCCTGATGCACACCTATTCTGAGTTTAAACTATACAATATCCCCTTGTTCTATTCGAATGACTGCCTCTTGTTCTACGTACAGGTTCTCATGAGCACAATTAAGTGTTCTGAGATTCCTATTGTTCCCAATGTTATCCATAATTCGTTATGGCCCACACAGTGAAATGCTTTTGCATAGTCAATAAAACACAGGTAAACATCTTTCTGGTATCCTCTGTTTCAGCCAGGATCCATTTGACATCAGCAATGATAGCCCTCATTCCACATCCTCTTCTGAATCTGACTTGAATTTCTGGCAGTTCCCTGTTTCGGAGTTCTGACACTGTTGATTCTGCCAGTTTTTGCCTGTGTGTGTGTGTGTGCACGTGCGTGCTTTTATGGAGGGACAGAGTATGCAGTTGCTTCTGCTGCCATCTTGCTCTGGACCTCAGGGTCAAGATATTGTCAGAAGAGTAAGAGGCAGGAGGAAAGATTTGAGATTCTAGGGAATTGAGAGTGTAGGCCAGGGAATCATTATAGTGAGGAACCTTGGAATTTAAGATGGGCAAGGAGGTATGTGAGAACAGTAGGGGGGAATGGAGACTCAAAGATAGTTGGGGATTCTAGGGAGTCAGTCAGGTGTTGGAGTGATGGTAGCAGAACAAGTGAGCTGGAAAGATGGGAAAGGGTGGGTGGCCCAAACATGAAACCAAAAACCGAACCAAGCCTGTTGCCTTCAAGTTGATTTGGACTCATGATGAATCAGTGTTACAGAGTACGACTGCTTCATAGGGGTTTTTGGGGCTGTAATCTTATGGAAGCAGATCACCAGGCCTTTTTTCCGTGGTGCCACTGGGTGGTTTGAACCATCAACCTATAGGTTAGTAGTTGAGCGTGAACTGTTTATAGCACCCAGGGACCTGGTCCCGGCGTGGTGTGCTTGAAATCAAGACTTTGGAAGCGGAGCATTTACTGATGTTGACAAAGAGAGAGAAAGGGTATGAGGGTTTTTTTGGCTTCATTTTGTTTTTTCTTTTTGTTTCAGCCCCTTAGAAGGGTACAGTTCGGTAGAGGGAAATAAGATAGACATAAAAATAGCTAACTTGAGGACAAGTGTTCTAAGAATCACAAACCCATAAAAGGTTAAAAGGAGAAAGACATTTTGTCTGACTGGAGGATGAAAAAGTTCTTCCTTAAGCCTTTGAAAAGCTTGGGCCCACAGAGACACGTGACTCAAAGGAATGTGACCTTGGTGTTTAAAAACATGCAACCACTGTGCTGTCTGGAGGGTCACAGGGGACAGAAAGGCCTTACGAGGAAGCTAGGGGGTTCACAGGGGTGTGTGGCGGGGGCAGGGCATTACAGGAATAAAGGCACAGAGACAGAGAGCACAGGGTAGAGCTGCCCCACAGGGTTTCCAAGGCTGTATTCTTTATGGAGGCAGACTGTCACATCTTTTTGCACAGAGTGGCTGGTGTGTTTGAACCACCGACCTCTCAGTTAGCAGCCTAGTGCTTAACCGTTGGGTCACCAGGGCTCCTAATAGGGTTAGTAGATAAGAGTTAATAGATTAATAAATAAGATTTAATAAGTGTTAATTGATCTGGACTAGTAAGAGGGACCCTAATAAATATGTTGCACACTCACAAACCCCCTTGCATCCACCCCACTGAGCCACTAGCTCAGAAAATAAGGGCTGTCTGGAGGCTTGGCCCAGTGGGATTGCTGTGCACACAAAGTCTTCCTGGTGGTGGAATACTAGTTGCTCAAATCTGCTCTAATGAAACAGAAAATTCCCTAGCCAAGGAAGGGGAAAAATCAAGGATGACAGCTTTTCGTTTTGTGCTGAATTCACAATCAAAAGCCTCTCAGAATGGAGAAAGGCAACCTCTGAGTCCTTGAGGAGGAGGCTTGAAATTGCCAGAAAAGCAGAAACTATCGATGAGGCGTGGCAGTGGCAGTGATGACGTGGGACACTCACATGTTCTGCCCCTCGCCTAGTACGCAGGCTGCACACGGCCTGTGGGGGCTGCTCTCAGCACGGCCAGGGGAAGTGTGCCAACCCGTCCACCCAGCAGTCTTGGCAAAGATAGCCCTGTTGCTCTCTGAGCTTGTGTCCTCATCTGCAAGTTGGGGGTGATGGTGCCTTGTCCCTGGGCTGTGTGAAAAGGAACCTAGATAATGTGTACCATGGACCTAGTAGAGTACTTGGAACAGAAAAGATGCTTAGCAGATATTAGCTCACTAATTTATCTTTCCCGTTCTTGCCCATTCTGACCCTCCCTACTCCCACCACCTCAATTTAAGCCTTCTTTGTATGGACCCAACATCCCATGTCTCCCACTGCCCTTTGGGATGCCTGGCCGCTTCCTTGTCAGTATTCTCGATTACTCCCAGTTACTTTTCCTTGTCTCTGTCTCACACATGGGCTCTAGGCTCACTGTGACTTGCCAAGACTACCGCTAATTAGCCCATCCTTTCCTCCAAGTAATTCTGGGGAAGATTGCCTCCCACCTCCTTGTCTTTGCCTTGCTTGGGTTAAGGTGGGGCCGCTCAGTCGAGTGGTATTCACAATGTGGCTCCAACTTTCTCCCCCAGCCTCACCTCTGTCATTCCGACCTGCGCTGCTGGCCAACTCAACCTCTCTTTGGTCGCACAGCCACCCTCCTACAGAGTGCTATGAGTTGGCATTGACTCCATGGTTTGGTGTTTTGGTGTTAACCCTGTTAACTCTTCCCTGGACACAGCCCCTTCCCCTCTCTCCTCCGCTTACCCCAGGCTCAGTGAGCCTGGAGCAGTCAGGAAGGGCCCACAGATGTTAGGGGGAAACGTGAGAAAGGGGTTCAAGGTGCCAGGGAAGAGAGGAGGACAGATCTAGGACCCAGATGGCTGGGAGGAGAGCCTAGAAGGAGGCAGATGAACTGATATTCAGAGCATCTGCGACCTGCCAGACCCTGCCCTGAGCTCTCAAGCTGAACACCACCAGCGGGATAAGCCTCCTCAAGCAAATTCTGACCTCAGCGGTTCTCTGCTAAAAAACCCTTCCAAGGCACTTTGGGATCCGTAGAATAAAGACCCAAACTGCTTCCTGTGACATTGAAATGCTCCAGCTCTGGCCCCACCTTGTCTTGTGCCATCTTCCTTTCCCACCTCCTGCAGGTAGGTCCCACCACCGTCTGTAGCCCACCAAAGACATCCCCGGCACCCCGAAGCCTCTGCACATGCTGATGCCTTTGCCAGGAAGCCCTTCTATGTCTTTATCTTCTGGATGAGTCCTGTTGGAGCTTAGGAGCTCCTGGGCAGCACAAACGGTTAATGTGTTCTGCTGCTAACCGAAAGGCAGGAGGTTCATCTCCACCCAGACGTGCCTCAGAAGAAAGGCCTGGTGATCTGTTTCCAAAAAATCAGCCATTGAAAACCCTGAGAAGCACAGTTCTACTATGAAACATGTGGGGTCCCCATGAGTAGAAATGGCCTTGATGGCAGCTGGTTTTTGTTTTATTTGCTCTTTAAGCATCTCCCCCTTTGCACTCACACTGTCTTCTCCACCAGCCTGGGATAGTTGTCTTTCGTCTGGGTTTGCATTTGTCCCCTCAAAAGCCCCATCCTAGGCACGTCCACCTCATGGTCATTGACTGTCTCCTCCACTGGACAGTGAGGCCCTAGAGGGCCTGGCCTGTGTCTTTGGTTCCTGAATTGCCAGCAACCTGTGTGGTCCAAGCACCCGGCTGGCCCTCTGAAAACACCTGTGGTGGGAATGAATGTTCAAGCCCATTTGCACACAGGCTAGCAGGAAATCAAATTCCTTTTAAAAGCAAATGGCGTCAGAAAGCTTCTGGTAGCCAGTGACTTTCTGGTACCCAGGGAGGCAGCTAAACACTTTGGGCCATTTGAAGCCAAGACAGAGAGCTTTCATGGGTACAGAAATGAAGGGGCCCCCATTCACAGCAAGCGCAGGAGAGAAAACCAAGAAAATCACTGGAAGGTCTGGTTTCTGAGCTGTTCACGCCTGGGCAGTTCAGAGGCAGCAGAACTGCTCCAGGCTTGGCCGGGAGTTTATTTATTCCACCGTCTCAAGCCAGGTTAATGTAATGGTTTGAGACTGGCCTGGCTTGGTCTTCCTCATTTGTGCAAGCCCAGTGTGCCCCATATAGACATTCATTCGTTTACTCATTCATTCATTCAACACATGACATACTAAGTGCCAAGCTCAACGCTAATGCCTGGCAACTCAGAGATGGCTAGAGACAATGGACTTGCTGAGGGATGGGGAAGCAGGAGGCCCAACTGGTACAATGAATGCCTTGATGGACTTGGCACAGAGGAGTGCCCCTTTCCCAGCCAGGGATTCCAGGAAAGCTTATTCTTGAAGTATGAGCAGTAGGAAACAGTCAGGTGAAAGGGAGAAGGGTGGAGAGGACTTCCTGGCAGAGGAAGCAGCGTGGCCAGGTCCCGGAGGTGTGAAAAAGCCTTGCACACCAGTGGGACTATAGGTTGTCCATCATCCATGGATTTTCAGCAATGATGATGCAGAGGTGGGCAGGGACTGGATCGCAGAGGACTTTGAATGACAGAACAAGGTTTGTAGTCTTAACCTTGGGATGAAGCCATTGAAGGGCTTCAGGTGGTGAATGACAGGGTCTGATTTGCAGAGGTGAGCAGGCTGCAACTTGAAGGATGGAGTGTGGTGGAAAGTGTGAGGTGAGGGGTGGGGAGTGTGGTGGTTAATTTTATGTGTCACCTTGGCTAGGCTATAGTTCCTAGTTGTCTAAACTCTACTCTAGTTGCTGTCATGGAGTAGTGTACATGTGATTAAATTAGTTGGACTTAAGTAAAAGCAGACTAATTCCCGTAACGTAACGTAACGTAACGTAACGTAACGAAACGTAACGTAACGTAACGTAATTACTTTCCATAATGTAATCCAATGTAATGTAATCAGTCAATCATTTCAAAAGGAGAGTTCCTCTAGGGTGTGTTCTGCCCCCAGAGTATAAATAGGTACTTTGGAAGAACTTTCACACCTACACAGGGGATGGCAGACATCACCTGAGGCTTGTCTATAAGCCAAGGAACCAAGGAATGCCTGGGGCTACCAACAAACAGGGAATGCACGTGCCTGGGATCCTGATTTGGACTTTTAGCCTCCAAAACCATGACAAAGTAAACTTCTGTTCTTTAAAGTCACCCACTTGTGGTACTTGTGTTACAGCAGCACTGGGTGAATAACGCAGGAGTAATCCTAACCCATGAAGATGCAGGCTCCAGTCCCCGCACTGACTCATGGGAGGACTCCGTCTCTCTACCAGTTGCCTGGCTCCCCACAGTGTCGGGCCTTCTCTCCTCTCCTGGGAGGTGAACCATGCCAGGCACACCACACCTGCCCGTGAGATGGACTGTGCCTGTTATGGGGCCTGAGAGGACATGCTGATGACTCTGCTTACATATCCACCTTCTCCATGACCTGAGGTTCTACGACATTCTCAGGTTCTGGGGATTTCATGGAAATACCAAGTCTTAGCTCCAGGGGCCTCCTTGAAGGGCATCCACCCAAACCCTCTCCTAGCCCACATCTATCCTTGTTCCTTTGTTTGAACTTATTTGGGAGGGGCCTTGTCAAGCTCCAAGACTCCAGCCCTTCCTTTCCCCAGGCATGGAGGCCTGCCCTCTCTTGGCACCACAGGCTTAGAGGGCAGACATTTGGGAGGAAGCTGGAGATGAGTGTGTAAGGCACTTCCCTCTTTCCTCTGGGATAGCTCTTTGGGTCCTCCTATCTGGGAGGCATTTGTGACTTGGCACAGCATCAGCAGTCAGTTCAGGACCCAGGGAATGGAGGCAGGGGCCTGACCACTCAGGACTGGCTCCAGGCTTGGCCTCAGAGTGAGAGAAGCAAAGGAGGTGGTGGGGTCCTCTGTGATGCTACTTAGCCTAAATCAGGCAAAGTGGGGGTACCAACCAACATTTATTGAGTACCTACTATCTGTCCAATTTTTTTCTCATTAAAGCCTCACTACAGTCTTGAATAGTAGACACTACTGGCCCCATTTGATAAATGAGTTGATGGAGGCCACCATGCAGCTGGTGATGGTAGACTCTGGATTTGAACCCAGGCCTGTGTCACTGAACAGCTTGACCTCTCTTAGCCTGTCATGTTTCAGCAGGAATTCCATGCAGAAGCCCTACCCTAGAATGAAACTGGGGATTTCACTAGAGCTTCTTCTGGCTTGTATCTCTCAGAGAACTAGGTCACTTCTGTTCCCTGGACCTCATTTTCTCCATCTCTGTAGTAGGAGGTTGGGGTGGTTCATCTCTGGGTCTCTATGGAATTGGAAGAGCACAAGGGCCTGGAGCAGGCCTGGATAGCCCAAGTGAAGGCCTTCCCAGGGCTCAGAGAGTGACACCCAGAGCCAGCCTGGCAGGGGTGAACCACGTTCCCTCCATGGAGTGCCACCTTCCCTCTCAACTCCTCCACTGAGGCTCTGTTGCCCAAGGCAACTACTGGCCTCTGCCCATCTTTCTGGCAGCCAGCGGGAGGCAGAGGGAACCAGGGCTGGGAGGCACTGTGGATACCTTGGAAGGGGGCCTTCCTTACACCCACAACCTGGCATTGCAGGTGACCGCGCCTCTGTCTTGTTCCAGATATGGTCAAGGACTGGCCTTGCCTGAGCATGATTTTTCTTCAGAGAGCGCTGCTCATACTTAGCTGCTAGGAGGGTCATTTTTCACTTTGACACTATCAAGCCCCCAGACCTTTGCTGCCTGCGTGTCAGCCATGAGTCCCCACCAACTGCCCCTGAAGTTCTGCTCTGTGGACTAGTATTATGGATTGAACTGTGTCCCCCCAAAATATGTGCTGAAATCCTAGCCCCTATACCTGTGGATGGGATCTTATTTGGAAAAAAGGGTTTCTTTGCTATGTTAATGAGACATTATCAATGCAGGGTGTGTCTTAAACCTAATCACTTCGGATTAGACACAGGAGGAAGCACAAATGGGGAGAAGATAGACGTCATGTGAAGCTCGCTAAGAAGCCGAGGAACGCCAGGGCTACAGAAGCTGAAGGAGACAAGGATCTTTCCGCAGACTCCACTGAGAGTCTTCCCCTAGAATCGGTGCCCTGAACCTGGACTTCTAGTCTCCTGAACTGTGAGACAATACTTTTCTGCTCTTTGAAACCACCCACCCACATGTGGTATTTCTGTCAGAGCAGCACTAGATAACTAAGCCAGCCAGGAACCTCCATGCACAGTGGAAAGTCAGCCCTTCCTTGAAGCTGCATCTCCTGCCTCTGATCAAGGTGAAATCCCTCCCACTGGCCTTGCTCCATGGGCAGGGCACCAGGTGGCCCTTCGTTGTGATAACTAACCCAGGCCCCAGCTGGAATCTCCAGGCACGTGAATTCCACTGTGACCCACACTCGGTACTCCCCTGCCTTTGTACGAGCCATTCTGCCTCCTCGCCAGCAGTGGCCAGTCTTCAAGAGCAAGCAGCTGCATTTTCTCGTTCTCTTGCCTTTGCTCCAAGTTGGATCAAAGCAGCAGATATCCAGGGAGCACTCGTGTGTGCTGGGCACCAAGGTGTAAGGATGAAAGGGTTGGTCCCAGGCTCTAGAGGCTCACAGACTCTCATCGTAAATGTCGCCCGATTGAGGTTGGAGGAGCTGGGAGACCTGAAGTCAGGGCAATTATGGAAAGGTCCTGAGTTTGTCCAGCCAGTAAGTGCTGAAACCTGTCCATACTGGGCTGAGCCAGAGAAGAGCCACACGGCCTGGATGCTGCTGCTGTGGCAGCCGAGGGAGACGCTGGCACAGGCCCTCTGTGTGATGCTCACTGCCCTGTAGAACCATTGCCATTAAATGGGAAAGCATAGCCAAAAGGTGGACAGGGCAGGCTCTGGAACTGGACCGCCAGCATTTGCACGCTGGATTTATCACTTCGTCTCTGCATGACCTTGGCCACTTTGTTTAATGCCTTGTCTAAGTTATCTCATCAGCAAAATGGAATGATTGCTAGAAACCCCTTTGTGGCATTGTGAAGATTAGAGAAGTTATTCAGGTAAACCACTTAGCACAATGGCTGATGCGTAAGGGCTCAATCATTTTGAGTTCCACCACCTGTCCATTACTTTGCTGTACTCTGGTGGCTTGTAGGTTTACTATGATGCTGCAAGCTGTGCCACCAGTATTTCAGATACTGGCAGGGTCACCCATGGTGGACAGGTTTCAGTGGAGCTTCCAGACTAAGACAGACTAGGAAGAAAGGCCTGGTGAGCTACTTCTGAAAATGAGTGAATGAAAACCCTATGGATCACCATAGAACATGTCCAACTTGCTTGCTTTGGACTTGTCATCAGGGGGGATCAGCCGCTGCAGGAGGACATCATGTTTGGTGACGTACAGAGTAATCGAGGGTAAGGGAGACTCTTGGCAAAATGGATTGGCACAACAGCCTCAACGGTGGACTCAAGCATGCCAGCGATTGTGAGGATGACACAGGAGCAAGCAAGGTTTTGTTCTGTTGTACACAAGGTAGCCATGAGTCTACTCAATGGCAGGTAGCAGCAACAACAATCGTGGGTTATTTTTATTACTGTTACTGTTATTACAAACCTCTAGCTCCCTCCAGACTGTGAGCCAACTCAGGACAGAGAAAAGTACAAGCCCTCTGGACCCTGTGAGCCACAGTTAAACCCTAGCTCTATTCCTTCCCAGCTGCAGGTCTGGAGCAAATGACCTACGTTCTCTGTGCCTCCTGTTCCCCAAGGGAAGAAGGGGACAGTGCTGAGCTCACCAGGCTGCTTTGAGGGTTAGGGAAATGTCCATGCAGTGACCAGCCCACAGGAGCCACTCCGCAATTGCTGGGGCCTTCTCCCCTGAATGACAGAGACCATATCTGACTTTCTCCAGTATCCCCAGTGAGTGCCTCGCATGCACCAAGTGCTCGTTAGTTGCTGGTTGAATGCCGTGGCTTTGCCTGATGGGAAGACCTGACCCGACTCATGCCCAGAAAGCTGTTCTAGAGATCGGGGTACACAGGTGGTCAGCATTGCATCACACCCACACAGTCTTTGGGAGGGCAGCTGATACCACAGCACTTGTTACATCCCTGCTGGTACCAGGTCTAAGAGAGCTGTTGGAAGACAAGATGGATGGCTGGTGGACAAGAGCAAGGCCATCACTCAACTCTGGGACAGTTGGAAGTGGACAGACAGAATCAACTGTATGTGGGAGAGAGTCAGCATAAATTGGCAAAGCATTCTAGACCACTAACTCTAATTGTCCCCTGTCCCGTGGGAGAATGGGGACCTGGGTGATGATGCCAAGTCTCTGTGTACTAGGTGTACTTGGTCCCATGGGCCAAAGACTACCCTTATGCCACCTGGTGTTTTAAGTCTGTAGGGTCCAACACACTCCCTGGAGCTCACACATCCCTGAGAGGCCAGGAAGGCCAAGGCAATGGCCCTCATTATTCAGAAGAAGAAATGGAGGATCAGAGAGGTAGAGGGGCTTGCCCAAGGCCACACAGCTGGTAAAAGAACAGGGAACTGAGTTTCAGCTCTCCTAATTCTCAGGTCAGTGTTTTTCCCATTGCTGCCCCTCTCTCTCCATGAACACAAAACTAGAATTATTTCAGAGCACCCCTGCTGGCTTGCTGGGCAGGAAGCTCAGACTCCCAGCTCCAGACTGGCACACACCCCCAAGTGGCTGGAGATAGGTATTTCTTCACCGGCGAATTGAATCTGACTCATTATGACAGCAGCTGTGTCTCTGCCTCCCAAGTCCTCCTGAGTTGTCAGGACACACATCTCACTCTTGCCAACACTTATCAGTGTGAGCCAAGGTCTCTTTTCTCCTCTCCTCCTTCTCTTCTTCTTCCTCTTCCACAATCTCTTTTCTTGTCCAGATTGCAGCATGAAGCTTCACATTTTAATAGACTGACCTTGGAGTAAGGCCACCAGTATTCTTAAAAGACATTCAAGAGAATGTTTAGGTCAGGGGCTTTGACTTGGTGCCATGAACAGTGGTTCTGAAAAATTGTTGTTGTTAGTGGCCCTAGAGTTGATTCTGACTTACGCTGACCCCATGTATGCCGAGTAGAACCGCACCATAGGGTTTTCCAAGGCTGCAACCTTTCAGGAGTAGATCGCCAGGCCTGTCTTCCGAAGCATCTCTGGGTGAGTTTGAACTGCCAACCTTTTGGTTAGTAGTCAAGCACTTAGCTGTGCCACCAGGGACCTCTGAAAAATAAAGAACCCTTGAAATTATATTAATTTTTTTGTGATTATGTTTTAATATGAATTGGGGAGAAGGGAGGGCCTAATATTCATCAAATTCTCAACATGGTATAAACCCAGAAAAACTAAGGCTTTTATTAAAGCCTGTTGACTTTCAGTTAACACACAACAATAACAAAGGGTATGACGTGGCTTTCTGGTCCATAGCAGAGAAACAGCAAGTAGGAAGGAAGCAACTGCACACAGGAGGATCTGGACCCAGGCACTCCTCTGTCTGTGGGGAATGCCAGATGAAAAGAGTTCTGTTTATTGATTTTTTAAAAAATCATTTGGTTCAAGATTAGTGACTCTTTTTTAGCATGGAGAAGTGATGTTAAAAAAAAAAAAAAGGCCCATTGTTGAACCTGATCATTTTGCCAGGAGAAGGTGAAAATTTACATATCTGAAGGGGTAATATGGAAAAGGCTCACTTTCCTTTCCTGGAGAATTACCAGACCAAAGGAATGGGATCACTTGAAACTACTGAGAATTTCAATAGATCAAAGGAAAAGCTTCTTGGAACCGATGGAATTGGACTGGTGTTTGAAATCCAAGAGTCTGTCTTTGGATTGACCAATGGCCAGAGAGCCATTGGTTGTGCGTCAGCCTGGAGTCCAGCCCTAGGGCCAATGGCTTGTTGGAATCTCTTTCCCATTGTCACATCCCACACATGGTTCTGCCCACACAAAGAACTGTGCTAAGTACCACCATTAGGTGATACCAACATGTGGGGCTGGTGTGTTTACTTACTAGAAGGTTACATGTTCTAGTGGAAAGAAATCAGACTTTGAATAAATGAAGACTTGGATTCAAATCTTGTCTGCATCAATCATTGGTTGTGCATTTTGGGAGAGCTATCTTCACTCTGTCACATTCTCCTTCCTTGACCATAACCACCAGTTGTGGTCAAGTCAATTTTGACTTATGGTGGCCCCATGCGTGTCAGGCTAGAACTGTGCTCCATAGGGTTTTCAATGGCTGATTCTTCAGAAGTAGATTGCCAGGCCATCTTCTGAGGCACCTCTGGGTGGACTCGAACCCCCATCCTTTTGGTTAGCATCCAAGCACATTACACATTTACACCACCCACGGACTCCTCCTCAGTCATAAAATGGCAATGACTTCAGACTTCTAGCCTCCTGAACTGTAAGAAAATAGATTTCTGTCCGTTAAAGCCACCACATGCGGTGTTTGTGTTATAGCGGCACCAGGTAACTAAGGCACTCCGTCGCAGGCTTTTCCTGAGAACACTTCCTCTTAAAATGTCTTAACACAGGAGATGCCATCTCGGGTCGCATTGCTCGGGCATCTGACCTACGACAGACAAGACGCGAGAGACATCACTTGGTATTTCCATCTTGCTTTAGTTTCTCTTTCAGGGAAGACACCCTATCTGATACGACTCTAAGGTCTTTGCACTCAGTGTTTACTCTGCCTGGAACTTTCTTCCTGAGACCATCAGTGGGCTGTTCCATCTCGTCACTCAGGTCTCAGCTTGCCTGTCCCCTGTGTAGAGATGTAAGTGGCCATTTACATCCCCCGCCGAGCTCTCAACCCTCCCTGCTTCCCAAATATCTCCTTGTTTCTTATCTCATCCCGCTCCCTCCTTCTCTGGAAAGCGAGCTTCTGTTTTCATCTCTGTGGTGGTGCATTTGGGCTGAAGAGCCTCCGAGGGCCCTTCCCGCTTTGGTGTACCACTTCCTTTGTGCTGGGGTCAAACATGAAACCGTTAACATTCTGGAAGAAGAGCGGACAAACGACAGCCCCGTGGCTGCCAGCCATGTGACCTGGCCTAGCCCCTTCCCTCTGGGGCCTCCTCCCTTATCTGTCACAGAGGCAAGATGAGGTGGCAGCCTGCTTCCAGTGCTGCATTCCTGGTGACATTTAATATCCGCTGTGTGTGGAGCCTAGGGACTTATACTTCTGCAGAATTGCTAGTGTCAAACCTTATTTGTTCTCTGTGCTGTCTTTAAAGCAGTTGACGTAAGGGCTCAAAACCATCTTTTTGTCATTTTGGGGAGTATACCTAGCTTCATTTTATTACCATTACACCTGTGACCTTCTTACCTCATCCAAGCCAGTCAGAGATGCTGAAAAGAGACTTATTTCTCCCCATCATCCACAGGACAAACAAGCCAGTACCCATACTTAGAGGCTCAGTCCATGGGGAAACTCTAAAAATGAAAATAAAAAAAAGAAAGCCAAAGCAATTGCCATTGACTCAATTTAAACTTCTGGAGAACTCATGTGTCTCAGAGTAGAACTGTGCTCCATAGAGTTTTCAATGGCTATGATCTTTTGGAAAGAGGTCACCAGACCTTCTTCTGAGGCACCTATGGGTGGATTTGAACAGCCATGCGCTGAACCATTTGCACCGCCCAGGTACTCCAACTAACTGTAATTATACCACATTGTATTCATTCATTCACTCATTCATTCCTGCGTTATTTCATACATGTATTCAGCAAATTAATGAGTGCCTATTATGCAGGTCCTGAGGATACAGCAGTGAACACCACAAAATGCCTGCTTTCATGAAGCTTAGGCTCTTGTGTTACCTGCTATCATAGAGGTACTTGAGGGTGCTCTCAAGCACAGTAGAGAAAGCAACTAGCTCTGTCTGGATAGGTCTTGGAAGCCTTCTCTGAGAAGAGAACATTTGGGCTGGGTTTTAAAGAATGAATAGGAGTTCCCCCAGCAAAGAAGGGATGATTGGGCCTTCTAGGGAGAGGAAAACGTTCAAATGCATCAGGCCTCAAAGGGGCAGGTACCCCAGCCCCATGAGAACTGTTGGAAGGCCTGTGGAAGGAAAAGAGGCCAGAAAGGTGAGCAGAGCAGAGGGTGGATTCTGAAGGTTTTGTGACTCATGCCAAGTAGCTGCAGTTTATCTGGTCATACTTCTTCCAACACAGATTTGTTCATTCTTCTGGCATTCCATGGTATATTCAATATTCTATGCAAATACCATAATTCAAAGGCATCGAGTCTTCTTCAGTCTTCCTTATTCATTGTCCAGCTTTCACATGCATATGAGGTGAACGAAAACACCATGGCTTGGGTCAGGCACACCTCAGTCCTCAAAGTGACATCTTGGCTTTTTAACACTTTAGAGAGTTCTTTTGCAGCAAATTTGCCCAATGCAATACATCATTTGATTTCTTGACTGTGGATCCAAGTAAAATGAAAGTCTTGACAACTTCAATCCTTTTCTCCGTTTATCATGATGTTGTTTATTGGTCCAATTGTGAGGATTTTTGTTTCTTTATGTTGATGTATAATCCATACTGAAGGCTGTAGTCTTTGATCTGTTCAACAAGTGCTTCAAGTCCTCTTCACATGCTCTTAGAAGCAAGGATGGTGAAACTTCCACTCACATACTTTGAGCATGTTATCAGGAGGGACCGTTCCCTGGAAAAGGACATTATGCTTGGTAAAGTAGAGCATCAGAGAAAAAGAGGAAGATCCTCAATGAGATGGATTGACACAGTGGGTAGAACAATGGGCTCAAATGTAGCAATGATTGTGAGGATGGCAGAGGACTGGGCAATGTTTCATTCTGTTTTACATAGGGTCACTATGAGTTGGAACTGACTCAATGGCACCTAACAACAACAACAAGCTCTTGTTGGAAGTTTGATGGAAACTATTGAACCATCTCCTCTGTCTCTCTCAGTGTATAACCAGATAAGACAGACACAAAGAGCCAGGTGAGGCTCAAAAGACAATATCAGTGTTTTTAGTGATGAAGCCATGTTGGGAAGGTTCCCCAAACTTCACTCAACATGGTAGAAAGTCAGGAGCAAGGCATGGCTTCCCCACTAGGAAAGCACTAGTCCGGAGGTCATCCAGAGAGGGAGCCTGGTCCTCTGATCCCACAGAAACCTCACTGGGAGGACTCAGATGAGAGTGGCCAGAAGGTTATATGTGCTAGGCCTTACATTCACTGGGCTCTCAAATTCAGACCTTCAATGTCATCTCCAGATAGGTTTAGGCAGACAGTCACAGAGAAACTCTAGGAGAATATGAAAGCTCTTCAACATACTGCATTTTTTTTAAGCTAATTTATTTGTTCTTTTGAATAGTTGGCACATACACATGGCACCAACTTGAAATGGTGAGAAAGAATATGAAGAGAAGCATAATTCTTCTTCCATCTTTGGTCCCAGTCCCCATGGCAGCCATGTTGTCATTTTCTTTGGTTGATCATGAAGAGATCATCTGTGTACACACACACACACACACACACACACACACTTTAACTCTGTTCTGCTCTTTGCTTTTGCCAATTAAAAGCATATCTTCAAGGGGATTTCCACACTGGAAATGGAAGAAGCAATAGACGTACTATTCCTATTCTTGCCACTACTCAAAGTACAACTCAAATCCTGGATATTTGATACAAAAAAAGAAAACTCTGAATGGTGAAGCAGGTAAACTGGCTGATGGTCTTGGGACTCAAAGAATGGCATGGTGTTAAGTTCCCTAGATTTTCTTTTTGCGTCATATATTTTGGACTTGAAGCTGTAGAAGCCAACAACCAAAAATGCCAGTAAAAACCCTTTGCCGTTGAGTTGATTCCAACTCATAGCAACCCTGTAAGACAGAGTAGAACTGTCTCATAGTGTTTCCAAGGAGCTGCTGCTGGATTTGAACTGGCGACCTTTTGATTAGCAGCCAAACATTTAACCACTGCACGACCAGGGCCTGAAAAATGCCAGTAGGTCCAGATGAAAAGAAACTCTGAACAAAAGCCTACTCTTTTTAGTGAAAGGACCAGGAAAGGGACAGCCTAGTAAGAGAGAAAACTTTTAGATAATAACTGTTCCACTCCAGCCAAATGCAACACACACTCTCACACACACACAAACCGAGGCCCCAAAGAGTTGTGTCACAGAAGGCCAAGTAGGCAGCCAGGAGTGAGTCCCCCCACCCAATGGTGTCAATAGACACCATGTGGGGAGCCTGGATTTCCACCCCTACCCTCAGCAGTAATGAGGAGCCCTCTTCCTAAGTGTAAATGAAGGTCAAATTGGGAACCTGGACTTCTACCTCCACCTGGTAGTAATAAGGGAGGAACTCCACTTCACAAAAAGCCAGTTAAAACAGAGGTTTAAATAAGATCTAGAATTTCAGTACGTCATACAGAAATGTTCACATTTCAATTGAAAATCACTTGTCATACTATGAGGTAGGAAGATCTCCATCAGAGTGAAAAACAGACTCAATAGATGTCAAACACCAAGATGACAAAAATTTTAGCATTATCTGATAAAAATTTTAAAGCAGTATGATAAAAAGACTGCAACAAGGAATGATGAATGTTCTTGAAACAAATGGAAAAATAGAACACCTCAAGCAAACAAACAACAGAAAGTCTCAGCAAAGAAATAAAAGGCACACGCACAAATTTTATAAAGAAGAACTAAGTGGATATTTTGTTGTTGTTGTTGCTGTTAGGTGCCATCAAGTTGGTTCCGACTCATAGCAATGCTATATACAATAGAAGGAAACACTGCCCAGTTCTGCGCCATCCTCATAATCTTTGCTATTTTTGAGCCTATTGTCGAAGCCACTGTGTCAATCCATCTCATTGAGGGTCTTCCTCTTTTTCTCTGAGCTTCTACTTTACCAAGGTTGATGTCCTTTTCCAGGGATTGGTCCCTCCTGATAACATGCCCAAAGTAAATAAGATAAAGTCTCACCATCCTCACTTCTAAGGAGCATTCGGGCTGTACTTCTTCCAAGATAGACTTATTCATTCTTCCGGCAGTCCGTAGTATATTCGATATTCTTCACCAATGCCATAATTCAAAGGTATCAATTCTTCTTTGGTTTTCCTTATTCGTGGTCCAGCTTTCACATGCATATGAGGTGATTGAAAATACCATGGCTTGGGTCAGGAGCACCTTATTCCCCAAGGTGACATTTTTGCTTTTTACCACTTTAAAGAGGATCTTTGCGGCAGATTTGCCCAATGCAGTATGTCTTTTGATGCCTTGACTTCTGCTGTAGGGTCGCTATGAATTAGAACTAAAAAATACAATAACCACAATAAAATCTCAGCAGATGGACTGAACAGCAGAATGAAAGGGACAAAGGAAAGAACCCATAAGCTGGCAGATAGAACAATAGAAATTACCTATCTGAACAGAGAGAACATAGACTGAAAAAAATATGAACAGAGCCTCAGGGACCAGTGAAGCTATAAAAAAACAACTAGAATGACAATGCATTTCTCATCAGAAACCATGGAGACCAGAAGGAAGTGGCAGGATATCTTTCAGAGAGGCTGGAAGAAAAGAAGTATCAACCCAGGATCCCATATCCAGTAAAACATCCTTCAGGAATGAAAGGGAAACAAAAACATTTTCAGATGAAAGAAAACTAGAAGAACTGGTCAAGAGCAGATGTATCCTAAGGAATTGCTAAAAAGAAAAGTTCTCTAAATAGAAAGGAAATCATTTTAAGAGGAATTTAGAATATCAGGAATGAAGGAAGAAAAGGGTGAGCAAAAATATGGATAAATACAACAGGTTTTTCCTTTCCTCTTGAGTTTTCTAAATTATGTGTTATGATTGAAGCAAAAATTATAGCACCATCTGAAAAAAATGTGGCTCTAAATATATGCAGAAAAAATACTTCAGAGGAGTATCGTATATTATAAATAGGGGAGGGTAAAGGGGCAAAAGAGCCCTGGTGGTACAACGGTTAAGCACTCTGCTGCTGACCAAAATGTTGGCAATTTAAGCCAGCCAGCAGCTCCAAGGGAGAAAGACCTGGTAATCTGCTTGCATAAAGATTACAGCCTAGAAAAGCTACGAATCAGAATCAATTCGGCAGCACTGAGCAACAACAAAAACAAAGGGACATTTTCATTGGCTAATTTTCAGAAGTATTTGGCCAGGCCTTTCTTCCTAGTCTGTCTTAGTCTGAAAGCTCCTCTGAAACATGTTCACCATGGGTGACCCTGCTGATATTTGAAATACCAGTGGCGTGGCTTCCAGCATCATAGCAACATGCAAGCCACCACAGTAAGACAAACTAACAGATATGATTAGTAGTTATTCAATGAATGTTTGCTATTTAATGAAATCTCTATCAGTTTGGTTAGAAAGAGCATGGGATCGGAGCTGAACTAGCCTAGGTTTATCTCATATTGGACATTTATTAACTGTATCCATCAGAACAATTTCAATGACCTCGAACTGCATTGAAAAATAAGAAAACTGATTATCTTACACAGCAGAATGTCTGGAGGGAGGGTGGGCTTCAGGAATGGTCGGTTCAGCAGTTCTACAGTGTCATCAGAGACTCCGGTGCTTCCATCTCTCTGGTCGACACTGGCTCCATCGTAGAGATAGTTCCCCTCGTGGCCGCTGAAGGGCTGCCAGAAGCAACGGCAGGCAGCCCAGGAGAACCTTACACAACACAAGCCACACGCCCAACTGTGGGCTGGCTAATAATTTTCCTCCAGAACACCATGTATTGACTGGCTTAGAGATAATGGGACTGAGCTCTGAATCCAGGGATATGGCCATAGCCACCTTCTCTGAGACACACAGGGTAACTCTCTGGTTACCTGATAAAACTGTGGTTCTATTTGTTGTTTTTGTTGGGTGCCATCATGTTGATTCCAATTCACAGCAATCCCATGTGAAAGAGTAGCACTGTCCCATAGGGTTTTCTTGGCTGTAGTCTTTACATGAATGCTGAGTACTGTCCAAAAGCTTAAGCAACTATCACTGTTGTTGTTGTGTTGTTAGGTGCTGTCAGTCAATTCCAACTCATAGTGACCCTATGTACGACAGAGCGAAAACACTGCCTGGTCCTGCACCATCCTCACAATCATTGTTTTGATTAAACCCATTGTTGGAGCCACTGTGTCAATCCATCTCATTGAAGGTCTTCCTCGTTTTCACTGACCCTTGCCTTACCAAGTATGATGCCCTTCTGCAGGGACTGATCCCTCCTGATCACATGTCCAAAGTATGTGAGACTTAGTCTCCCCATCCTTCCTTCTAAGGAGCATTCTGTTCATACTTCCTCCAAGACAGATTTGTTTGTTCTTTTGGCAGTCCATGTTATATTCAATATTTTCCTCCCACACCACAATTTAAAGGCATCAGTTCTTCTTTGGTCTTCATTATTCAACCTCTTTCACACGCATATAAGGCAGTTGAAAACACCATAGCTTGGGTCAGGTGCACCGTAATCTTCAAGGTGACATCTTTGCTTTTCGACACATTAAAGAGGTCTTTTGCAGCAGATTTGCCCAATGCAATGCGTCTTTTGATTTCTTGACTGCTGCTTCCATGAGCGTTGATTGTGGATCCAAGTAAAATGAAATCCTTGACAACTTCAGTCTTTTCTCTGTTTATCATGATGTTGCTTTTTGATCCAGTTGTGAGGATTTTTGTTTTCTTTATGTTGAGGTGTAATCCGTAATGAAGCCTGTGGTCTTTGATATTCACCACTAAGTGCTTCAAGTCCTCTTCACTTTCAGCAAGCAAGGCTGTGTCATCTGCATAACGCAGGTTGTTAATGAGCCTTCCTCCAATCCTGATGCCCCATTCTTCCTCATATAGTCCAGCTTTTTCGAATTATTTGCTCGACATACAGATTGAATAAAAAAAAAAAATTTTTTTTTTGATACAACCCTGATGCACACCTTTCCTGACTAAACCACGCAGTGTCCACTTGTTATGTTTGAACAACTGCCTCTTGATCTATGTACAGGTTCCTCATGAGCACAATTAGGTGTTCTGGAAATTCTGTTCTTCCAAATGTTACCCATAATTTGTTATGATCCACACAGTCGAATACCTATGCATAGTCAATAAAACACAGGTAAACATCCTTCTGGTATTCTCTGCTTGCAGCCAGGATCCATCTGACATCAGCAATGATACATGCCCCTTGCTTTGCATCCTCTTCTGAAACCAGCTTGAATTTCTGGCAGTTCTCTGTCAATACACTGCCGTAGCTGCTTTAGAATGATCTTCAGCAAACTTTTACTTGCATGTGATGTTAGTGATATTGTTCTATAATTTCCACATTCATTTGGAACACTTTTCTTGGGAATAGGCACGAATATGGATCTCTTTCAGTCATTCAGCCAGGTAGCTGTCCTCCAAATTTCCTGGCATAGACGCGTGAGCACTGCCATCCATCTGTTGAAACATCTCAGTCGGTATTCTGTCAATTCCTGGAGCCTTGTTTTTCGCCAATGCCTTCACAGTAGCTCGGACTTCTTCACTCAGGACCGCTGGTTCCTGATTATATGCTACCTCCTTAAATGGTTGGTATGGTGACTCTGCATATTCCTTCCATCTTCTTTTGACGCTTCCTGAGTAGTTTAATATTTTCCCCGGAGAATCTTTAACTATCGCAGCTCGAGACTTGAATTTTTTCTTCAGTTCTTTCAGTCTTGAGGAATGCCCTTTGAAATCTTCCGTTAAGCTCTTTGACTTCATCATTTCTTCCTTTTGCTTTAGCTACTCGACGTTCAAGAGCAACTTTCAGCGTCTCTCCTAACATCCATTTTGGTCTTTTCTTTCTTTCCGTTCTTTTTAATGACCTTTTGCTTTCTTCATGGATGATGTCCTTGATGTCATTCCACAACTCATCTGGTCTTTGGTCGTTAGTGTTCAGTGAATCAAATCTATTCTCCAGATTGTCTCTAAATTCAGGTGGGATATACTCAAGGTCATACTTTGGCTTTCGTGGACTTGTTTTAATTTTCTTCAGTTTCAACTTGAAGTTGCCTATGAGCAATTAATGGTCTGTTCTGCAGTCGGCCACTGGCCTTGTTCTGACTGATGATATTGATCTTTTCCATTGTCTCTTTCCACAGATTTAGTCAGTTTGATTCCTGTATATTTCATCTGGTGAAGTCCACGTGTATTGTTGTTGTTGTTGATAGGTGCCATCGAGTCAGTTCCAACTCATAGCTACCCTACGCACAACAGAATGAAACACTGCCTGGTCCTGTGCCATCCTTACAATCGTTTTTATGCTTGACCCCATTGTTGCAGCCACTGTGTCAATTCACCTTGTTGAGGGTCTTCCTCTTTTCCACTGACCCAGTACTTTGCCAAGCATGATGTCCTTCTGCAGAGACTGATCCCTCCTGACAACATGTCCAAAGTATGTAAGACTCAGTCTCGCCACCCTTGCTTCTAGGGAGCGTTCTGGTTGTACTTTTTCCCAGACAGATTTATTCGTTCTTCTGGCAGTCCATGGTATATTCAATATTTTTTGCCAACACCACAATTCAAAGGGATCAATTCTTCTTCAGTCTTCCTTATTCATTGTCCAGCTTTCACATACATATGATGCGATTGAAAATACCATGCCTTGGGTCACGAACACCTTAGTCTTCAAGGTGACATCTTTACTCTTCAACACTTTGAAGAGGTCCTTTGCAGCAGATTTACCCAATAGAACGTGTCTTTTGATTTTGTGACTGCTGCTTCCATGGCTGTTGATTGTGGATCCAAGTAAATGAAATTCTTGACAATTTCAATCTTTTCTCCGTTTATCATGATGTTGCTCATTGGTCCAGTTGTGAGGATTTTTGTTTTCTTTATGTTGAGGCACAATCCATACTGAAGGCTGTCGTCTTTGATCTTCACCACTAAGTGCTTCAAGTCCTCTTCACTTTCAGCAAGCAAGGTTGTGTCATCTGCATAACACAGGTTGTTAATGAGCCTTCCTTCAATCCTGATGCCCCGTCCTTCTTCATAAAGTCCAGCTTCTCGGATTATTTGCTCAGGATACAGATCGAATAGGTATGGTGAAAGAATACAACGCTGACACACACCCTTCCTAACTTTAAACCAATCAGTATCCCCTTGTTTTGTCCAAACAACTGCCTCTTGGTCTGTGTAAAGGTTCCTCATGAGCACAACTAAGTGTTCTGGAATTCCCATTCTTCCGAATGTTATCCATAAATTGTTATGATCCACACAGTCAAATGCCTTTGCATAGTCAATAAAACACAGGTAAACATCCTTCTGGTATTCTCTGCTTTCAGCCAGGATCCATCTGACATCAGCAGTGATATCCCTGGTTGCATGTCCTCTTCTGACACCAGCCTGAATTTCTGGCAGTTCCCTGTCGATATACTGCTGCAGCCTCTTTTGAATGATCTTCAGCAAAATTTTGCTTGCGTGTGTTATTAATGATATTGTTCTATAATTTCCATATTCGGTTGGATCACCTTTCTTGGGAATAGGCATAAATATGGATCTCTTCCAGTCAGTTGACCAGGAAGCTGTCTTCCATATTTCTTAGCATAGACGAGTGAGCACCTCCAGTGCTGCATCCATTTGTTGAAACATCTCAGTTGATATTCCACCAATTCCTGGAGCCTTGTTTTTCGTCAATGCCTTCAGAGCAGCTCGGACTTCTTCCTTCAGTACCATCGGTTCCTGATCATATGCCACCTCTTGAAATGGTTGAACATCAACTAATTCTTTTTGGTGTAATGACTCTGTTTATTCCTTCCATCTTCTTTTGATGCTTCCTGTGTTGTTTAATATTTTCCCCACAGAATCCTTCACTGTTGCAACTCGAGGCTTGAATTTTTTCTTCAGTTCTTTCGCTCGAGAAAAAACCGAGCATGTTCTTCCCTTTTGGTTTTCCATTTCCAGCTCTTTGCACATGTCATTATAATACTTTGTCTTCCCCACCCACCCTTTGAAATCTTCTGTTCAGTTCTCTTAATCAATTCTTCCTTTTGCTTTAGCTGCTCGACGTTCGAGAGCAAGTTTCAGAGTGTCCCCTGACATCCATCTTGGTCTTTTCTTTCTTTCCTGTCTTTTCAATGACCTCTTGCTTTCTTCATGTATGATGTCCTTGATGTCATTCCAAAACTCATCCGGTCTTTGGTCACCAATGTTCAATGCGTCAAATCTATTCTTCAGATGGTCTCTAAATTCAGGTGGGATATACTCAAGTTCATATTTTGGCTCTCGCAGACTTGCTCTGATTTTCTTCAGTTTCAGCTTGAACTTGCATATGAGCAATTGATGGTCTCTTCCACAGTCGGCCCCTGGCCTCGTTCTGACTGATGATATTGAGCTTTTCCATCGTCTCTTTCCACAGATGTAGTCAATTTGATTTCTGTGTGTTCCATCTGGCGAGGTCCATGTGTATTGTTGCTGTTTATGTTGGTGAAAGAAGGTATTTGCAATGAAGAAGTCGTTGGTATTGCAAAATTCTATCATTTGATCTCCGGCATTGTTTCTATCACCAAGGCCATATTTTCCAACTACTGATCCTTCTTCTTTGTTTCCAACATTCGCATTAAAATCCCCAGTAATTATCAATGCATCTTGATTGCATGTTTGGTCAATTTCAGCCCGCAGAAGTTGATAAAAATCTTCTGTTTCTTCATCTTTGCCCCTAGTGGTTGGTGTGTATATTTGAATAATAAAAAAGAAAATTTGAATAATAGTCTTATTAATTGGTCTTCCTTGTAGGCATATGGATATTATCCTATCACTGACAGCATTGTACTTCAGGATAGATCTTGAAATGTTCTTTTTGACAATGAATGCAACACCATTCCTCTTCAAGTTGTCATTCCCAGCATAGTAGACTATATGATCGTAAGATTCAAAATGGCCAATACCAGTCCATTTCAGTTCACTAATGCCTAGGATAGCGATGCTCATGTGTTCCATTTCATTTTTGATGACTTCCAATTTTCCTAGATTCATACATTCCGGGTTCTGATTATTAATGGACATTTGCAGCTGTTTCTCCTCAATTTGAGTCATGCCACGTCAGCAAATGGTGGTCCCAAAAGGTTGACTCCACCCATATAATTAAGGCGAACTTTGTTTTGAGAAGGCAGCTCCTCCCTAGTCATCTTCTGAGTGCCTTCCAACCTGAGGGGCTCATCTTCTGGCAGTACATCAGACAATGTTCTGCTGCTATTCATAAGGTTTTCATTGGCTAATTCTTTTCAGAAGTAGACTACCGGGTCCTTTTTTCTGATCTGTCTTAGTCTGGAAGCTGAGCTGAAACCTGTCCGTCATGGGTGACCCTGCAGGTATTTGAATACTGGTGGCATAGCTTCCAGGATCACAGCAACACACAAGCCTCCACATTATGACAAACTGACAGAGGTGTGGGGGACTATCACTGTAGGCAAGTTTTATTTCATCTCCCTGAGGTTCACTTTCCTCATTAGTAGAACAAGGAATAGAATTGATCCTGCACTTTCTTATGGGGTTTTTGTAATGATTACATGAGATGACATATGTAAACCATTTTACCCTGGACGTAGGATAGAGAAAGTAGTGAAGAAGGGAGTAGATATTTTCATTATTCTTTAGGGTAATGAACTACGGCTCCCAGAATAAAGTCTTCATTTTCCATGTGGGGAAATGGAGGGCCAGAGAGACTAACTGTCCACTGGCTACAGAGCCGGTAGGACATCACTGACATCAGACTCCTGGATGTAGGGCTGCCAGTGATGAGCCATGTTCTCCACTCCTCCTCCTTCCAAGGGGTCCAGTCGAACACGTGAGCTTGCCAAAGGTGGGAGATGGGTGGGGAACAGGGAAGGAAAGCCACAAGACTGCCATTCCTGTCTCAGTCCTGCAGAGAGTCCGCTGAGGCCAATGCTTGTAACAGTCTGGCTTAGCAACTCTGAGCAGCCTGGCCCTAGAAGTCCCAGGCAACCCAGACCTGCTTACTCAGATGAGCTTCCCAACACTTCAACGCATGCCCAAAAAAGAAAACCTCCACATAAGCATCTCGCTGCTGCCTTCATGTTCCTCACAGGATGTGGCACTTGGGGGGCGAAGTACAATAAACCACCCCCAGAAAGCACACTGTGGTGACCAGACCACTGGAGAACATGCTGACGCTGGGCTTTCCCTGGCAGTGAGGAGTGTCCACCAGACTCCTGCGAGAGAAGAGCTGGGCTCGGCTAATTAAAGATGCCTTTCTGAGGGCCAGCTTCACACTCCGGCGGAGCCTGTAGGTGTGGGGACTTACCTCATCTTAGTACTTGCAGCCCTTTCCCACTGCCCTCCACAGCTTAGCCTAGATTCACCATCTACAAACAGGGAGGCTGGTGGGGTGGTGGGAAGAGGAACCTCGAAGCTGGAATCTCAGAATTGGGGAAATCTTAGTTCTTCTTTCCAACTGTGTGACTGCAAGCAGGCAACTTAACCTGGTTCCTTACCTCTACAGTGAGGGTAATTATCCACTCTGCTGTGTATGATTGATTGCTTTGCAGGGTCTTTGGCAATTAGTAAGTGCTCACTACATGGTTGATTAAAAAAAGGAAGTTCCTTATTTGGCCTAATAGTTCATATTTATGTTGTTGTTCACTGTCATCGTCTGCCTGTGGCTCATGGCGACCCCATACACAATGCAATGAAACAGTACCTAGTCCTGTGCCAACCTAATCATCAGTTGTGGATCAGACCATTGTAATCCACAGGATTTTTCATGGCTGATTTTTGGAAGCAGACTGCCAGACCTTTCATCCTAGTCCATCTTAGTCTGGAAGCTCTGGTGAAACCTGCTCAGCATCATAGCAACAGACAAGCTTCCACTGACAGGTGGTTGGTGGCTGCACGTGAGGCACATTGATCAGAAATTGAACCCAGGAAGAATTCTGCCATTCTATCATCACTGTCCCCATATGAAAGTTAGAGAAATCCATGATCAATTCAACAGGCCTTTAGTAAATCTCTCCTATGGGCCAAGCATTGTGCTAGTCTTTGGGGACATTATAAGCAAACAGGTATGGACCCTAACCTCATGGAGCTTAAAGTCATGTCAGTCAGACGTGCAGTATTCAAATAAACACAAAGATGTCTATCTGTTGAACACATGCTTCTTTAGTGCTTGCAATGGGCCAGGTACCTTTCTAAGTGTTTTACAAATGTTAACTCATCTGAGCCTCATAAAAATCCCATGAGGCAGGTACAATTAATTTCCCTTTATAGAAACGGGAAAGTCAGGCCCAGATAAACTAAGTAACTTGCCAAAGTCACCTGTATCAGTTAGCTCTAGCCATATAATAAACCATCCCCAAAACTCAGTGGCTTAAAAAAGCAACCACTTATTTTTTCTCATGAGTTGTTGGCTGAGTGTTGGCTCTGATCTAGGCTGGGCTCAGCAGGGTGGTTTGACCATTTTCACTCCTGTGCTTATGGCCATCTGGGGCTTGACTTGGCTCCATGTGGCCCTCATCCTCTTCTGGGACGAGCAGGCAAACCTAGGCATGTCCTTCCTGGTCTGATGGCAGAGGTGCCAGAGAGCAAACGCTAGGCTCAGAGCTGGTACCCCGTCATTTCTACCTCATTCTATTGGCTAAAGCGAACGCAAATCACAAGGCTAACTTCAGGGGTGGCACCAAGCCCCACCCATGGAAAACATGAGCAAGAGGGGTGAAGAACCGAGACAAAGATGTAGTCTATCACATCACCCAGGTGGAGAGTGTAGGCCAGGTTCAAACCAGCAGTGTGGCTTGCTCCAGAGTCCTGCTTTTATGGTTACCAAGAATTAAGCTAGGCTGCCTCTCGTATGTGGTCACAAATTGGATAAACGCTATGAAAGACGTGTATGGGGCACCATGAGCTCAGATAACGGGGCATGATGGAGTCTGAGTCGGACCTTTCTGAGGAAATGTTTGAGACTTGAAGGATGAGTCAGGGTCAATGTGGCAGAGAACATACTTGTGCAAGGCTCTGGGGTAAGGGCCTAACTTTCTAGTGGGGAAGTGACAGTGCTCTCCTGGCCACCCTCTCAGGCACCTCTCTCACTGAGTGTGTCCTCCAACCCTCAGGCAACTAGCTCTCCAGCCATGCAGGACTTTGCTGACTTTTGCAGAACCAACCCTGGGCCTCCCTCAGTCAGTCCCCTCCTCCTGAAAGTCCTTCTTTCCTCAAGGTCCAACTCAAAATCCACCTCCACAGGGCAGCCTGCTTGATCCTCACTATTCTGTGTCACTCCAGTCTCATGCATTCCACCTGCAGAACGCACTTCACACAGCAGTGCTGTGATTGGTGTCCTTGAATGAATCGAAAGACAGTGACTGAACACATACTAGTCTGAGTCCCACACTAGACCTTGAGCTCCCAGAGGGCAGGGACACTGTCTTAGAAAGCACCCAAACTTGAACACCAATGTTCACTGCAGCACTACTCACAATAGCCAAAAGGTAGAAACAACCCAGGGTCCATCAACAGATAAATGGAGAAGCAAAGACGGTCTATTCATACAATGGAATATTATTCAGCCATAAAAAGGGATGAAGTTTTGATTCCAGCTATGACATGGATGGACCTTGAAAACGTTATGCAGCTCTCTCTCGTCCCCTGAGGTCAGCTGATATCAATCACACGGTAGATCTTTCTGGAAAGGCCACACCCTCCATGATCATCTCATTGGCGTAAATGCTTAAGTGTGATCTGGAATCCTCTATGAATAACAAGTCACTCAGGAACCATGTGGAATTCCAAGGGTTTAGGATTTAGCTTCCAGGAACTAGGGACAAAGGCCAAATCCTTCAAGTAAAATTAATTCTTCACCATCCAGTCTTTGTGGCAACACTCCCAACTTTATGGAAGTAAATTGCCCGGCCAGACTACGTTGTCCCTAGTGAAGGAAAATGGTGGAAAACCAAAGTCACATGCTCAGCGGAGAGTCTAGGAAAGTCACCTGTTCACCTGTGAAGTCCCATTAGTCATCCCCAAACCTGGTGTGTGAAACCAGCTGTGGACACATAGGTACCCAGGTGCTCATGATTTAATAGGGGGTTTCTTTCAAGCATCCTTTCCACCAAGCATTCAACATGCCTGGCACGTCTCCCCTGTGCTGAGGACCATGCCAGTGGAGGCAGCTTGAGGCGGTGGTTAAAGCGGGCCCTGGTGCCGGGCAGGCTGCGCTCATGTCAGTTCTGCTAAGACCCACTGTGTGACTTTGGGCCCACCACTTCTCCAAGCCTCAGTTTCCGCATAGGTAGAATGGGGACAATAATGGTACCTGTTTCTGGAGGCCCTGGGTGGGGTTGGTTGCTTGAATCCCCTGGTTCAGCCCCTTCCCCAGGGTTCCTCCAGTGGAGCCTGCATGCAGCATGCTGAGCCCAACGAGGTGAATAGCAGCTTCATTGCCAAGCATAGGGCTTCTTGGCAGACTTTGGGGAGAACATGGATTGGTCTCCAGGTCAAAATATGAACATGCCCCATGAGCTGAAGGCTGCAGAGTCTTAGAGGGGCCTTCCTAGCTCATCTGCCCGGTCCTGGTGGGGATGCTGGGGCCCAGTGTGCAGACTCCTGGCTTCAGCCCCTGGGCCAGGAAAGAAAAGTGCCCTCATTCTAGGCAGACTGTGTGGCCTTGGACAAGCTACTTAACCTCTCTGAGCCTCGGCTTTCTCATCTCTAATAGGAAGATAATTTTGTGGGCCTGGGCCTCACTGGATGGTCTGAAGATGATGCTGTATGTTGGGGGGTCCCTCACCCTAACCTTACACTGACAGGCGCTCAGCTATTCCTCCATCCTCCCTCTCATCCAAGATGAAGTCAGAGCCTAGGACTCTGTCCTGGGCTGGGGACTCTGACCAGGGCTGGGGACCCTCCCCTCCACATGGCCCTTCAACCTGGTAAAGGATAGCCCAGTTCTGACCCTGGCTTTGTCTGCTTCTGGTCCGTTCCCTCCCCATCCCCCCTCCACAGGCTCCTGGTTGGTCCCTTTATCTTGTAAATGCTATAATGAAATCCCTAATGGCCCTGCTGGCTCCCTGGAGAAGGGAACTTTCACCAAAGAAAATGTGTATTAAAGCGGGGCTGGGATTATCATCACTTATGTGGTTTCTGCTGCGTAGCAAATGGGCTTGGGCTCTACTCACAGCCTTCAGCAGAGACTGAGGAGGAAACAAAGCCAAAAGGGGCTTAGGCAGGCAGATGGGGGCTGGAGTCAGGGCTCTGCTACTTGCTATCAACGTTATCCTGAGCACATCTCTCTGTCTCTGTGTCCATCTGGGAAATGGAACAGTCGCCTCCA
The DNA here is from genome assembly GCF_030014295.1 of Loxodonta africana. Taxonomy (NCBI): domain Eukaryota; kingdom Metazoa; phylum Chordata; class Mammalia; order Proboscidea; family Elephantidae; genus Loxodonta; species Loxodonta africana. Next base: position 108,993,881 of record NC_087351.1, read on the forward strand.
CTCGGCTGTGTTGATGCGAGGTCTCAATGGCATGCTTGGGACATGAATCCTGATTTTATGTCATTGAAGGCCTTCAGCATCCTGTAAGATCCTTTGTTCTGAGAGGGACTGAGGTCCCTCAATCACGGAAAGGCTGGAGAGCCAGGAAGCCGGAAGTTATGGGTTGAATTGTGTCCCCCACAAAAGTTATATTCAAGTGTTAATCCCCGGTACCTACGAACGTGACCTTGTTTGGAAATGAGGTCTTCACAGATGTAATCAGTTAAGATGAGGTCCTCAGGGTGAGGCCTCATCTCTTTAGGGCTGGTGGCCTTATAGCAAGAGGAGAAGAGGCACAGAGGGAAGACGGCCAAGCAAAGACTGAGGCAGAGATGGGAGTGATAGACCCAGAAGCCAAAGAATGTCTGGGGCCACCAGAAGCTGGGAGCAACAAGAAAGGATCTCCCCCTAGAGCCTTCAGAGAGTGCGTGGCCCTGCCAGCCCCCTGAATTTGGACTTCTAGCCTCTACAACTGTGAGAGAATGAAGTTCTGTTGTTTTAAGCCACGGAGTTTGTGGTCATTTGTTACGGCAACCACAGGAGCTGGTACCAGCCGTAGGAAGCTAAGACACCCTGGACCAGCAGCCTTTGGGCTGGGATTGAGCTTCTGGAACAGCTCACCCCTGTCCTTTCCTTTACAAAAAGATCAGTTGCCGTCCAGTCACCTCTGACTCATGGCGATCCCATACGTGTCCAAGTAAAACTGTGCTCCATAGGGTTTTCAATGGCTGATTTTTTGGATCCATCACCAGGCTTTTCATCTGAGGCACCTCTGGGTGGACTTGAACCTCCAACCTTTAGGCTAGCAGCCACACAGTTAACTGCTTGCACCACCCAGGGCCTCCCTGCTTTCCTTTAAGGTGGTCTATTTCTTCACCCCTGGGTGAAGACCCCTTCAGGCAGACTGCTGTTCTGGCACATGCCCAGACCCCAGCACAGCCTCCTTCAGTCTCTCCATTTGGATGATTCTCTAATCCCTGCCTGGTGGCACCTCCCCACCATGTGCCACGGCAGCCCTGGAGATGGCCTCTCTGTCCTCTCCCCGGCTCCAGCATCCACAGGCTCCTCTTCTAGTCATGCACCTCCCTGATAGCTGTTTTTCCCTCCCATGCCCCTCAGCCACCTTCCCTGTGGGTTAGTCAGCAAATGTCCCCTGAGTCTGAGGTCACTTCATTGTCCCCAAATTAGCTAATGAAAACCCTATGCATTACCCAACTTTCCTTTCTAATTTAAACCATTCCACTCACTTCCTCTGCAAAGAGCAGTCATGTGACCCTCCCACCTCCCCCCCCCCCCCCCCGCATTGCAGCTGATAGGACCAAGCATGAGCACCTGACTCACGGATGGTTCCTTTGTGGGCTGGGCTGGGCTGAGCCCAACAGACTCAATGCACAGAACTTAGTCACAGGGATCAGATGTGGTGGCCATTTGACAAGAAGGTTTGGTGGAGTCTAATTGGAGTTGGTAGCTTTCCATGTTGGGCATATGGAGAAGCAGGAATCACAAGTGACTGTAAAGATTGGTCTGCAAGAGGAGAATCAGAAGAGAGAGAAACCAACCCGGGAGGCTGTGAGGTCCCAGAGAGACGAAGGAAGCGACTTCCTGACAAATTCCTAAGTCCCAGGAGTCCAGCTGTGCTTCCTAAGGTCCATCCTGTAAGTAAGGAAGGTACTAAGTATGTTCACCACTACCTATCAGTTTGTTGTACTGTGGTGGGTTGTGTGTTGCCGTGACGCTGGAAGCTATGCCACAGGTATTTCAAAGACCCACAGGGTCACTCAAGCTGGTCAGGTTTCAGTGGAACTTCCAGACTAAGACAGACTAGGAACAAAGGGCTGGAGATCTACTTCCAAAATCAGCCAATGAAAGCCCAATGGATCACAACAGAATATTGTCCAATACAGTATTGGAAAATGAGTCCCCTAGGTTGAAAGGCACAACACAATAGCTCCAATAATGGACTTAAACATACCAGCGATCATGAAGATGGCACAGGATGCAGCAAAGTTTTGCCCTGTTATACATAAGGTTGCCATTTGTCAGAGCTAACCAGCCATGCTGTCAGAGCTAACTTGGTAGCAAATAACAAGTGCGTTCCGTGGCCCTTCTGTCTACTGGGGCTGATTGGCTGGTTTTTCATTCTAATCAAGCAAGTTCTGCCTGTGATGACAAACCTGCTCCAGATGACAAAACTTATTGCCTTTGAGTTGATTCCAACTTACAGCAACCCCACAGGACAAAGTATAACCACCCCATAGGGCTTCCAAGGAGCAGCTGGTGGATTTGAACTGTCAATCTTTTGGTTAGCAGCCATAGCTCTTAACCACTGCGCCAGCAGGGCTCCAGAGGAGGTGCTTTTTGAATCAGACCTAGTCTGTGCCCTCAAGCAGCCCTCCATCTGTAAGGGAAGTGAACACCAGAACACGAGCAGATGGGCTGAATATCATAAGACAGGAGAAGGTGAGACAAGGAGGCATGACCACATCCATCAGAGGAACCTACCTACCAGAGAGGGTAGGATTCAGGTTTGTGAGGGGTGGAGAGGTGAGAAAGACAGAGAGAACTGCTGAAGCAAAGCTCCCCCTCATCCTGGAGTGCCCCCATCACTTTACCCCCACTTGGCAAACTTCCTCTGCTTCTTGAAGGATCACCTCAGATCTCCCCTTCTCCAGGCAGTCCACCCTGATATCCAGTTTGGTATGAGTCAACCCTCTTGGCTCCCAAAGTCTCATGTGCTTCCCTTTATCACAGCCATTGAACAAATTTGTCTGAATGCTCCTCTCCAAATAACCAAAAGGCAGAGACTGCTTTTTTTTTCAAGGTAAAGCACCATATTTACTGTCATATTTATGTGTTTCTTGACTGCCTGACACATGTAAAACTGTGCTACCATTTTTATTAGGTTCCCATCATTTTTTGAAATAGCCTTATTGTTTTAGAATAGCCTTAGATTTACAGAAAAGTTGCAAAAGATAGTACTGAGAGCCCCAGAAGCCTCATACCAGTTTCCTTCCTTATTAACCTTTTACATTAGTGTGGCACATTTGTTACACATGAACCAATACTGATGCGTTATGATTAACCAAAGGCCAAAGCGCAGCTTGGGGAGGAAAGATAGTAAGTTCCTTTACAGAGTGTTCAAGTTTCAAGTAGAGTTGGAAGATGTAGGTGAAGAATTTAAAAAGAAAGTTGAAAATAAAAAATAGTCATGTTGGAAGAGAGGTCAAAACTAGGCAGAATTTTGGGTTCAATCTCTTGGAGACAATGTGACATGGTATAAAGAATTCCTAAGAAGGGAAGAGTAGACAGAAAAGGGAAGGGGTCCCAGGACTGACCCTTGGGGAACACAGAATTTTAGGGCAGTTAAGGAGGAAAGTAGTCAGAGAGGAGCTCAATACCATCAGTTAGAACAAGGCCAGGGGCTGACTGAGGAACAGACCATCAATTGCTCATACACAAATTCAAGTTGAAGCTGAAGAAAATTAAAACAAGTCCACGAAAGCCAAAGTATGACCTTGAGTATATCCCACCTGAATTTAGAGACATTCTCAAGAACAGATTTGATGCACTGAGCACTATGACTGAAGACCAGATGAGTTGTGGGATGACATCAAGGACATCACCCATGAAGAAAGCATAAGGTCATTAAAAAGGTAGAAAAGAAAAAAAAGACCAAAATGCATGTCAGAAGAGACTCTGAAAGTTGATCTTGAATGTAGAGTAGCTAAAGCAAAAGAAAGAAATGATGAACTAAAAGAGTTGAATGAAAGATTTCGAAGGGTGACTCAAGAAGACAAAGTAAAGTATTATAATGAAATGTGCAAAGGCTTGGAGTTAGAAAACCAAAAGGGAAGAGCATACTCAGCATTTCTCAAGGTGAACAAACTGAAGAAAAAAATTCAAGCCTCAAGTTCTAATACTGAAGGATTCTATGGGGAAAATATTGAACGACACAGGAAACATCAAAAGAAGATGGAAGGAATACACAGAGTCACTGTACCAAAAAGAATTGGTCAACGTTCAGTCATTTCAGGAGGTAGTATATGATCAAGAACCAATGGTCCTGAAGGCACTGGTGAAAAACAAGGCTCCAGAAATTGACAGGATACCAATTAAATGTTTCAACAAATAGATGCAGCATTCATCTATGCCAAGAAATTTGGAAGACGGCTACCGGGCCAATCGACTGGAAGAGATCCATATTTATGCATATTCCCAAGAAAGGTAATCAAACAGGATGAGGGAATTATCAAAAAATATCATTAACATCACATACAAGTAAAATTATGCTGAAGAAAATTCAAAAGTGATTGCAGGAGTACATCGACAGGAACTGCCTGAAATTCAGGCCAGATTCAGAAGAGGATGTGGAACGAGGGATATCATAGCTGATGTCAGATGGATCCTGGCTGAAAGCAGAGAGTACCAGAAAGATGTTTACCTGCGTTTTATTGACTGTGCAAAGGCATTCGACTATGTGGGTCATAACAAATTACGGATAACATTGGGAAGAACGGGAATTCCAGAACACTTAATTGTGCTCCTGCAGAACTTGTACATGGACCAAGAGACAGTCATTCAAAGAGAACAAGGGGATACTGCTTGGTTTAAAATCAGAAAAGGTGTGCTTCAGGTTATGTCCTTTCACCATACTTACTCCATCTGTATGCTGAGCAAATAATCTGAGAAGCAGGACTATATGAAGAAAAACGGGGCATCAGGATTGGAGGAAGCTCATTAACAACCTGCGTTATGCAGATGATACAACCTTGCTTGCTGAAAGTGAAGAGGACTTGAAGCACTTACTGATGAAGATCAAACGCCACAGCCTTCAGTATGGATTGCACTTCAACATGAAGAAAACAAAAATTCTCACAACTGGACCAAAAAGCAACATCATGATAAATGAAGAAAGATTGAAGTTGCCAAGGATTTCATTTTACTTGGATTCACAATCAACACTCATGGAAGCAGGGTGGAAGAGCTGCTGCAAAAGACCTCTTTAAAGTGTTAAAAAGCAAAGATGTCACCTTGAAGACTAAGGTGCACCTGACCCAAGCCATGGTGTTTTCAATCGCCTCATATGCATGTGAAAGCTGGACAATGAATAAGAAAGAGTGAAGAAAAATTGATGCCTTTGAATTATGGTGTTGGAGAAGAATATTGAATATACCATGGACTGCCAAAAGAATGAACAAATCTGTCTTGGAAGAAGTACAGCAAGAATGCTCCTTAGAAGCAAGGATGGCAAGACTTAGTCTTATGTACTTTGGACATATTATCAGGAGAGATCAGTCCCTGGAGAAGGACTTCATTCCTGGTAAAGAAGAGGGTCAGCTAAAAAGAGGAAGATCCTCAACGAGATGGATTGACACAGTGGCTGCAACAATGGGCTCAAGCATAACAACAATTGTAGTGTTTCGTTCTATTGTACATAGGATTGCTATGAGTGGAAACGGACTCCAGGCACCTAACAACAACAACCATTGAATTGAAGCCGCCACCAAGGCTTCCCCCCGCTCAGCCGCGGTTCCCCTCCCTTGTAGCCCTCCAAGCTGGGGCTTCTAACTGCGGTTTGGCCCGGCAACGATGCAGCCTTAACCGCAGTTTGTATTTGGCACCAGAATTATACGCATATGTGAACCAGTATTTTGGCACATACCCAGGACCTAAAGAGCTGTGTCCTGAATCTGTCCTTGGACCTGAGCATCATAGACATGATTTAGCATCCGGACTTCCAAATGTGGACATGGGAGGGGGCTAAGGGCGGAGAGTTCCAGGCACCAATCCCAACCCCCAGACACCATTGGAGATAAAAATCTCTCCAACCCCCTCAGACAGGAAGTGCATGGTCTTTCAGCTGCTGGGTCCCAAGTTGCTCCTTGTTTGTGCAAACAATAAATTGCCACTTTCTGTTTTTCTTGCAGCTGATGGTGTGGTGTCTGTCTTATTTCGATCGGCTAATAGGACAGGACAGGAACCCGTGTTCGGTTACAGAATGACCGCCATGACTACTGGTGGATGAAAGTGTATTAATTGTGCTCACTGGTAAGTGGGGTCACATCTCAGCTCAGTAAATAGAGCTATACAGCAGGGGTATTTTCTTGGAGAGCCTTTAGGGGAAATGCTGGGTCTCTGTGATAGCAGCTTCTTTTGACTCTCCCACCCTCCCTTGGCCAAAGCTGTGCAGGGGTGGCCACCCTCACACAGACCTCCCAGCAAGGCATTGGTATTCTAAGCAGCTCTGATTCTCTGAAGTGATTACCCCAGGTTATTTGGGGCGTTTGTTTCCATGTGGTATTTATTGCTTTTTGAGATGGTTCTTTTGTTTCCAGCACAGCCTAAACAGTGGTAGGATCTCAGCGAGGAATGGAATGTATCTTAATTTGGGGTCATAAACAGTCCTCAGCCAAGCCCTGAGATGTGACTGAGCTGAGAAAGTTTACTTGTCTTTGAAGCTGGGAATACACTGGGCGGAGGAAGTGGAAAATAGCTTTGCAAAATGTGCATTTCGATAGCACCCTGCCCTGTTATTTTTTAGTCATGGATGGTACCTGATTGTCAAACGAAAACGGTGAGCGGAAAAAAGGTACTTAATGAAACTGCGTGATTAACGAGCAGTAGGCTAGGCCTCAGCTCAGGGCAGCTAGGCTGCTGATGAGCCTACCCCAATCTCTGCAAACAAACACAAAGGCCTTTTCTGCATCCTCTTCCTCTTTGCCTCTTGGCAGTGGGCGACCTGGTTGTCCATTTCACCTCCTGAAACCCCAGTGCCTTTGCACTTGCTGTTGCCTCTGTCAGAGCCCCTTTCAGGCCTCCTGCTGGGGCAAGGTCTTGTTCATCCTTTGAACCTCAGCATAAATATCTCTCCCCTACCTTCCCTGCCACCCCCCACCCCCGCCCCGTCTCCCCTGACCCTTCAAGGCAAGTCTAAGAGAGTCCGTCTTTGCTCTTATTTGTGAGGATCCCATTCACAGCTGTCTGTCTCTCTTCACATGAATTGGGTCACTTGTCTCTTTTTCTCTCTTCTCTATGACCTAGCAGAGACGAGGGCCTGCATTTGGGTCACCTCTGCATTCCTGCCTTCTGACACAGCACCTAGCACACAGTAGGTGCTTGCTGAGTGGTGACAGAATGGACACATTTCCAAGGCATACCTCATCGCCAACATCCTAAGACAGTATGAATTTAAATGCGCTCCTGACAGGGCAGAAAATGCTAAAATGAGAAATAATTATTGTTTCCCATCTATTTCTGTCCTTCTGTGTCATTAACTTTTGCTTCTGCACTCTGGCTCCGCCTCAGTGGACAGGCTTCCTAGCGAGCAAAAACGCATGTCAGTCATAGTTGGGATTCCCTCCTGGAACTCCGTGCCTCAGTCAGCCTTCTTTGGAACATAGGCAGCCTGATGCCTTTGTGGCTAAAAGGATTCTTTTCATTCAGGGATCAAATTGCCTGGCAAGCTCCCCTACCCCCATGTGTTCATCCTACTGGGAAGCCAGGTGTCTCAAGTCACACCTTCAGCAGCTAGCTGTCATCTTGGCATTTGGATTCAACCATTCAGTCCCACATTCACTCATCTATTCACTCATTAAAGACTTACTATAAACTGGGTACAAGTCATTTTAAACTCACTCCTGAAAAGATATCACAAGTTTTTATTTTTTTCTTTTCCTGAGGTTACTGATTCATAGAAATACAGTAATCATAATAATACTAAAATACCAGTAGCTGTTGAGTTGACTTCGACTTACGGGGACCCCATGTATGCCAGAGCGGAACTCTGCCCCACAGGGCTTTCAGTGGCTGATTTTGGGGAAGTAGACCACCAGGCCTTCCTTCCAAGGTGCCTCTGGTTAGACTCAAACCTCCAACCTTTTGGTTAGCAGCTGAACATGTTAACCATTTGCACCATCCAGGGACTCCATAGTAATAACTTGTTGTTGTTAGGTGCCCTCGCGTTGGTTCCAACTCATAGCAACCCTATAAGACAAAGTAGAACTGCCCCATAAGTTTCCAAGTAGTGGCTGGTAGATTTGAACTGCCAACATTTTGGTTAGAAGCTTAGCTCTTAACCACTACACCAGCAGTAATAGCAAGTATTTATATAATGCCTACAGTGGTGGCGCAGTGGTTAAAGTGATCACCTGCTAGCCTAAAGGCCGGCAGTTCGAAACAACCAGCAGCTCCATGGAGAAAGATGTAGCAATTTGCTTCCGTAGTGATTTACAGTCTTGGGAACCCTATGGGGTAGCTTTGAGTTGGAATCAACTGGACGGCAGTGGGTACAGTATACCAGGCACTGTGCTAAGAACTTTACTTATGTATGTGTCTTAGGCTGGGTTCTCTAGAGAAGCAAAACCGCTGGAGCATATAGAGGGGGTGGGGGGGAAGAGAGAGAGAAATTTATATCAAGAAGGTGGCTTATGAGGTTGTAGAGGCTGGAGACTAGGTCAGGCTGGAGGCTTCTCCTGACTTACACAGCTTCTGGGGCTGGTGAACCTGATATCGGCAGGTCAGGCAGCAGGCCTCTGGCTCACAGGCTGCAGATGCCAATGAATCCCAAGCTCGGCAGGTAAGTTGTGAGCTCAAGTCCCAAGAAGCAGAGGTCAAATAAACAGGAACCAGCTGAAGGATAAGAAGTGAGCAAAAGCCAGAGAGCTTTGCCAGAAAGTCCACCTGTGTTGGATGCAGGCCACACCCCCAAGGAAAATCCCTTTCAGCTCACTGGCTGCTCCTAACAGATCTCATGGAGGCGATCACATTATATCATATCTCATCATGGAGGGTGATTACATCACCGCACAGCTGCCCAACTACATCATAACTGCCAAACCACTGAGAATCATGGCACAGCCAAGCTGACACACAACCTTAACCATCACAAGATGTTAATGCATTTGACCTTCACAATAACCACACTAGATGGGTATAATTTTTATCACCTTCGTTTTGCAGATAAGAAAACCGAGGCACAGGGAGACTAGTAACTTGCCCAGGATCATACGGCTGGCAAGTAGCAGAGCAGAGTTTGACCACGACATGCTCCTAACCACAACCATGGACCCTTAAGGTTGGAAGGGGCCCTAATGGTCTGGGCAGAGTGGGAGGACCATCAGATGGGGAGATGGAAACTCTTGGCTTCCCACTGAAAGCTGTGCCTCTGGCCAGATGAACAGAGCACTTAGCCCTCTCGGTAACATTTTTTTTTTAATCTACCAATATTAAAAAAGTAGTTGGATTATGACATGACTAATGAAGCCGGAAGGGCTCTCCAACCTCTACAATTCTGCAAATTAGATTTTTCCCCCCAAATATCATCAGGCTGAGGTTTAATGGCTAAAATCAACATTGGCCTAGGAGAAGCTGTATTCTTGGCAGGCTCTTCTCAGAGGGCCTGGTGTCTGAGTTCCTGGGGCTGTGATGGAGATGGTGTCAGTGGCTCTGGCCCCCATTAAGGCATTTCCAGGTGGCTGTGGGGAGCAGAGGCCCCAAGGCCATGTCCTCAGGTGAGCCTGTTGAAGCTGCACATGTTCCATGTTCACACTGTGTCCCCCGTATTCCTGTCCCCCAGTCAGTTGGGGCACTAACACTGGCTAGGAGGGAAGGAGTGGCTGGAGAGGACCTCAAGTGGGGCAGAAGTGGTGCTGGCCAATGGGCCTTCTCACGGACACCAGATGGCAGAGAAGAACAACGCACACCTACATCCAGGGAGGAGCTCTGGTGGAGCAACGGTTAAGCCTTCGGCTGCTAATGGAAAGGCTGGCAGTTCAAACCCACCCAGCAGCTCCACGGAGGACAGACCTGGCGATCTACTTCCATAAATCCTACAGCCGAGAAAGCCCTATTGGGCTGTTTTACTCTATCACATGGGATCGCTATGAGTCAGAATCAACTCAACTGCACCCAACAACAACAATACATCCAAGGAGGAGAAGTCTGGAAACTATCATTGTTCTGACCAAGTAGCAAGGTATCACAAGTCCCTGGGTGGTACAAATGGTTAACACTCTCAGCTGCTAACTGAAAGGTTGGCAATTCGAGTCTACCCAGAGGTACCTTGGAAGAAAGGCTTGGAGATCTACTACCAAAACATCAATCATTTAAAACTCTATGGATTATGCTGAGTGAAATAAGTCGGAAACAAAAGAGGACAAATACTGAATGATATCACTTATATGAAATAAGGAAATATATAGAAAACATAAGTAATCCTGATGGCACAGTGGCTTAGAGCTGCAGTGAGCTGTGGCTGCTAACCAAATGTCAGCAGTTCGAATCCACCAGCTGCTTCTACTCTGTCCCATAGGGTCGCTGTTAAGTTGGAATCGACTTAACAGCCTCAAGTTCTTAGGGGTAGGAGGGAGGGGTAAGGGGAGCTGTTTGTTTAGAATGCATTGAATATATATTAATGGTGGTGGAATAATTTGGAAAAAGATAGCAAGAGTTATTGCACAACTTGAGGAATAAAAACAATGTAACTGAAGTGTGCATGGAGAAATTGATGAAATACTGTATGTTTTGTTGTAGGTACATCACTATAATAAAAATAGATAAAATAAAAACCCTATAGAGCACCGTTCTACTCTGACACACAGGGGATCACTATGAGTGGGAAACGTCTTGACAGCAACTGGTTTAACAAGGTATCAGGAAGCCCAGGGTCAAGTACAGGGTCTTCATAGACCCTTAGCGCTGCCCCAGGGAGACAGTGTGAGATGAAGAAAACAGCACAGGCCTTCGGGACATACATTTGAGTGCTGCCTCTCATCGGCTGTAGTCACGGGTGAGGTATTGGTCTCTTTAAGCCTCACTTTCCCTACCTGTAAAATGGGGAATTCTGTCCATCATTCGGGGTTATGGCAACAGTCAGAAATGGTGTTCGTCTAACATGCAGTCAGCACACAAGTGCTCAATAAAGTGCAGCTACATACAGCCAGAATGCTCCTTTGAAACCAGGATGGCAAGACTTTGTCTCATGTACTTCGGCCATGTTTTCAGGAGGGACCATTCCCTGGAGGAGGACAACATGCTTGAAGCAGAGAGTTGGCGAAAAAGAGGAAGACCCTCGATAAGACGGACTGACGCAGTGGTTGCAACAACAGGCTGAAGCGTAGCAAAGACTGTGAGGATGGTGCAGGACTGGGCAGCGTTTAGTTTTGTTGTGCATGGAGTTACTGTGAGTCAAAATTGACTTGACCTAACAACAAAAATGCACAATTATTGCAGCAACCACAAGTCATTCCATTTGGCAGGAGTAGAGGGTTGTGAAGGGTGATCAGAAGATAAGGTTGAAAACAAATTTGAGGACAATTCATTCATTCATTCAATAAATATTTTTTAGGTACTGACCAAGCACCAGGCATAACATGGGCTGGAGATACACTCCTGTACATAAAAGACACAAGCTGTGCCCTCAGGCTTTTTGGGAAGAAACCCCTTCTTCATGTAAAGGAAGTCTGGGAACTGGTTCAAATGGGCCCAAGGTGAGGAGAAAGGGGCCAGGTACAGGTGCGGTAGGACTGGCCAGGATGGTGGGTGGTGGTTCCATGGGGTTCATAGCACTATTTTCTCCACAACTGGGTGTATTTAACGTTTTCCATAATAAAATATTTTAAAAAAATACAATCTATCAGAAACACACACATAAGCACACGCACAGAAGGAGAGGGGAAAGCAAGTTTCTTCCAAACTTCACCAAGATTCTTCCAACTTTGTGACTGGAATATCTTGATTTTTGCATTACTTAAAGCATCAAAGCAGGACATCACTAGGCTGTTTTAATGATTGTTTGAAAAACATGTAGCTTTGATATTTAATACACCTGGAGTTCCGATTCTGGAGTCAGAATTTCGGGGTTTGAATGTCATCTCTGCCACCTCCCAGGTAGGTGCTTCTTGGTGGGTTATATAGTCTCTCTGTGTCACTGTTTCTAATTACAGCATATATATAGGAACGTTTATTTCCTATGCCGTAGCACTGTTAGGAGGATTAAACGAGATAAAATATTTATGGGGAAGCTGGCACATAATAAGCAGTGCACAAATCTACTTTATAAATATTTGTTGAGTGTCTCCTACGTGCCAGGGACTGTGGCCAATGCAGGGATTAGCTAATTTTTGTGTATGTGTTTTCTTTGTTGTTTTTTTATTTTGTCTTTTAAGAATTGCTACTATCGTTATAGTTATTTTATGATTTTATTTCTTACATTTCCATCCTTCAAAATTTACTTTGGTATAAGAGAACACAAGGAGCTGGGGTACCCAAAGGTCTGTGGTTCGAAACTACCATCAGCCTCACAGGAGAGAAGACCTTGCAATCTGCTTCCTTAAGGATTTACAGCCTTGGAAACTCTATGGGGCAGTTCTACCCTGTCCTATATGGTTTCTCTCAGTCTGAATCGACTCAAAAACAATGGGGCAATTTTTTTTTTTTTAATAAGAAAACGTAGCAATATCACAATCCAAATGCTCTCAGTTCTTCTGTTTTCCTTTTTCATTGTCCAGCTTTTGCATGCGTATGAGATGATTGACCACAGCATGGGGCAGGCCCAGTTTAGCAAAGTGACATCTTTGCTTTTTAACATTTCAACGAGATCTTTCACCTCAGATTTGCCCAATGCAAATTTACTTTTTCAGATGTTTTGCTAATTATCCAACACAAGTATTCATTAAAAAGTTATTTTTCCCTCCACTGATAAGGAAGAGCGAATAGTAAGAGCGGAACAACACTAGGTTGTTTTAACTATTGTTTAGAAAACATTTAGCTCTGCTCTTTAACGTATCTGGTGCAGAAGATCTAAATTTTCCGTAGATATCCACGACAAACAATTTTTACCCTTTTCAGTGAAACTTGGAGTGGATAAAGTTGACATTTATTGAGTGTCTATTACCCCATTCTAACTTTTTTCAGGGCAGACCCAACTCTTCTTCGTTGCAGCAAAGGGTACAAGAGAAATTGAGGCAGCAGACCACTACAATTGCTCATAGCCACACAGCCATACAAACTTATACAAGCTACCAAGACAAACTCTACTGCTCCCAGCCCAAGTCCCACTGTGATGATGGCAACAAGTGGCAAGTGGGAAGCAATGTATCTTTTTTCCACTTTGCAACCATCCCATGGGAGAATCGATAGGCGTGCCCAAGATGTTCTCAGGAATGCAATAATATCTCTATCTCTATCTGTCTCTTTCTCGTTCATAGTACGCATCCAAAGCCTTCCTAGTACAGTCTTCCTTCCCGATACATTTTCCTTTTCAACTCTCCATCAAATGCTCCCCAAGCTCCACCCTTATTCATTTTCCAAGGAGGAGCTCTTAAGGCCATTTACTCTGTCCCCTTGGCTGTGTCCTTCATCTGCATGACAGATGCCCCCACGCCTTGGTCTTAAGCAGTCTTCCCAGCACTCCTCGTTGACCTCCCTGTGTTCCTGGCTCACGTCACTCTTAAGGCCACATGGATGTGCACACTCTGCAGCCCCCTCTTCCCTCTCTTGCTGTGTTTTCTTATGTCTTACTGCTTGTGACATTGTCTAATGCACTAATTTAATACCTTTTCTTCCCACTACCATAATGCACAAAACATTTCCAAGCATACACATCACATAATTTTACGACTTTTTAACTAAATGCAGCTTATTTATTTAACAAATAATCAGATAAGCTGGGCTATATGAAGAAGAAATGCAGCATCAGGATTGGAGACTCATTAACAACCCGCAATATGCAGATGACACAACCTTGCTTGCCAAAACTAAAGATGACCTGAAGCACTGATGAAGGTCAAAAACTAGAGCCTTCACTATGGATTACACCTGAAAATAAAGAAAATGAAAATCCTTACAACTGGACCAATAAACAGCATCATGATAAATGGCAAAGAAATTGAAGTTGTCAAAGATTTCATCTTCTTAGATCAATAATCAATGCACATGGAAACAGCAGTTAAGGAATCAAATGACTTACTGCATTGGGAAAATCTGTGGAAATGACTTCTTAAAAGTGTTAAAAAGCAATGACAACTAAGGTACACTTGATCCAAGCTGTGGGCTTTTTAATTGCCTCATGCACACATGAAAGTTGGATAATAAAAAAGGAAGACTGAAGAAGATTTGATGCATTGGAATTGTGATGTTGGTGAAGAATATTGAATATACCATGGACTGCCAGAAGAATGAACAAATCCATCTTGGAGAAAGTACAGCCAGATGTTCCTTAAGAGCAAGGAAGTCTCACTTACTTTGGACATGTCATCAGGAGGGACCAGTCCCTAGAGAAAGACATCATACTTGGTAAAGTAGAGGGTCAGTAAAAAAGAGGAGATCCTCAATGAGATGGATGGACAACTTGGTTGCCACAATGGGCTCAAGCATAGCATCCATCGTGAGGATGGTGCAGGATCAGGCAATGTTTCCTTCTGTTATATATAAAGTTGCTGTGAGTAGTAGCCAACTTGACAGCACCTGATAATAACAACTGAACACATCTTAGATATTTCTAACTGAATGCAATATATTCCTATCTTTCAAGGCAATAGGTTTCCTTCCTGCTCAGTAAAACCAAGGTATATGTATTATTTCATTGAACACTTACAGCCTCTAGTCACTTTTGCAAGGTACAGAGGAAAAACATTCAGGCTCAGAGAGGTTAACTCAGTTTTGAGAGTCACGTAATTGAAAAACAGTAGAGCCAGGGTTCAAGTGTGCAAATACCTGACCCTGAAACTCATCTTCTTCCACTCCAATGCTTTGCCTCTAGTCCCTACTGCCTCTATCACTCACAGTACATTCCCGTTGTCACAAGATGGCATCAAGGGATCCCAGGCACATGGTTAGGATTTTGGGGCTTGAGAATTCTAGAAACATGTTTTGGGTTTAACTCTTTATATTGGTGCTATCTGGATCAGGGTTTTTGAATCTTCTGGAAACGTCCAGGGAAATTTGATCCAGGAGCTTATTCTAAATATTACTATTCAAAGAAGTCCTTGAAATGTGAAATATAACTCTGTAATAAAAAGTAAATTACTCATTAGAAAAGATTCTGAATTAATGAACAAAGAAGTCAGGCAATGGATCTTATTAGATGTATGTATGGCAGGATTTCCTCTCATTAACCTATTTGTTTAAAACTGAAACTAGGAACCAAGGAGATGGCTGAGACCAACCCCAAGACTGTGCAGGATCTCACATCAGTGGCCCACACATTATTGCAACAGATGCAAGTTAAATTTAAGACTAACCAGATCACTGGAACAACTGATGACATGTGTAGTCGCATTGATGATCTAGAGAAAAACATGGCAGACCTCATGACATGGGCTGGGGAGGAAGAACTGGAAGGTGAAAATAAGATACCTGACACACAAAAGAGTTGAAGGTTGCTAATAATTTATGATGAGATTTGGAACACCATTTTTACAAGCCAAGAAAAGGCCAAATGGCTTTTTGCAATCATTACGTGTAGATAGGTTTTATATCATAAAGTGTGTGGCTATAGTATTGCATCAATCCATCTCATTGAGGGTTTCCCTCGTTTTCTCTGGTCCTCTACTTTACCAAACATGATGTCCTTTTCTAGCGACTGGTATTTCCTGATGATATGTCCAAAGTAAGTGAGCTAAAGTCTTGCCATCCTCACTTCTAACACACATTCTGGTTGTATTTCTTCTAAGACTATTTGTTCATTCTTCTGGAAGTCCACACCATACTCAAGGCTCTTTGCCAACACCACAATCTGAATGCACCCGTTTTTCTTCTGTCTTCCTTGTTCATTGTCCACCTTTCACAAGCGTATGAAGTGGCTGCAGATACCGCGGCTTGGGTCACTCCAGAATAGTAGACAAGTCTCCCTCCATCCTCAGTTTAGGGGATTCGAATAAGTTTTATTACAACAAATGAGTGCTAGTCTGCCAAGCAGCCCAGCCATTTTATTCTTGTATTATACCTTCTATTACAGCAAAACGCGCTTAGGAGTCATCAGAATTAAAGGACGAGGGGTTTTTAAAATCTAGAAGTGAGACTCTTTAAATGTACACTATTACAGTGAAACACGAGTGCTGGAAAGGGCAGCCTTGGAGTAATTACATTTTGACTCGGGGTTTGTTTAGCAGGAAATGTCATATTTGCACTTAAGGTTAGAAGTGACATCCTAGTTGTCTGGTTTGAAACAAAAGAGGGTTCATTATTTTGGCTCAAGTGCTAATGCTGACCTGATTGTTTAAAAAGCATTTTTAAATGGCATCAGATAAAGGTCAAATACCTCGTAACTCTCCAACTTCTGCCAAATGAGGTTAGAAAAATCCGGAATTCCATAGTATGGCAGTGAAGGTCCTGCACGCTCTGGCCAACTCTGTCCTCCCTCAGCCTCCCGGGTCATAGTTCCTTATCTGTCATAGCCTACCTCATTGATGGCCTTCCTGTACGTGTTCCCACCTCTGTGTTTTGTTCTTGCTGTGCCTTCAGCTGGACCATCCCCTCTGTAGACCATCCCCCAATCTTACCCTAACCATCTTTCAAGGGAAGCCAAGCTCAAGTGCTGCTGACTCAGGGTAAAGTTGTTCTGTCTGCTGTTGATGGTAGAATTCTGACCACAATAATCAGATGAGGTCATTCAATAATCAATCAGATATTTCTTTAGCCCCAGCTATGAAGCAAACAGGTGTTAGGTGCAGCAGTAACCACAGATCCTATTATCTCTGCCCAGTGGAACTTGAAGTCTAGCAAGGCTAAATGGACTCTAGTAATGCCAGGAAAGGCTCTTTTACTGCCAAGTATTGTAAGGAGACAATAAGAAAAGCGTTGATTTCAACTGAAGCCGTACTATGAAACTTATTTAATATTGCTTACTAAAGAATTAACTAGTGGATAGTGGTGACTCAGTCGTAGAATTCTCACCTTCCGTGCGAGACCCAGGTTTGATTCCCAGCCAATGCACCTCAGGCGTAGATACTACCCAGCTGTCAGTGGAGGCTTGCATGTTGCTACAATGTTGAACAGTTTTCGGAGGAGCTTCCCACCTAAGATGGACTAGGAAGAAAGACCTGGCAATCAACATTCAAAAATCCACCAATGAAAACTCTATAGATCACAACAGTCTGATCCACAACAGATCATAGGGATGGCCCAAGACCAGCAGCATTTCATTCCATTGTGCACGGGGTTGCCATGCGCTGGAGGCAGCTAACAACAACAACTAAAGAATTAATCTTAGTGAATTCCGTATGACAGTTATTATATGTATCTCCTCTATTGTAAGATTGTGTCTCTTCAAACGTTAGTAGTTCTGAAATCAGGCTGCAGCTACAACTGATGTAACAACACATATGCCCTCTGTGAAAATGTTGCCTCCGCCTGTCAAGTGTTGTCACCTAATTGGAGTTATTTGACTTGGCACCACCACATAGAGTTGGAGTTTACCTTAAATTGAATCCCTAATTGTCACTTGTGATGTCTTCAAAAAAGATTGCATTCTGGTGCAATGTTAACACAAAAGTTATTATGGGCCCAGGGCCTGAGCATAGAGACACAGGGGTAATTTACTAAAAATGAGGCTAGTATTTGTGGCCAGAGGGAGCCCTGAATTTCCTTATTTCCTTGAAAAGCAATAACCCAGGGTTTATAAGATCTGGGCAGGGAGGATGTTGCTCCACTACCTATAAAGCTAAGTTTTTGTCTTGTCGTGAGACACGTGTAAAAGGATGGCGTAGCTCAGGGATAGAAATCGACCAATCTCTTGGAATAGATTGCAGAACGCTACCGCTGAAAGAGTTCAATATGACCCATCCATGCTAATGAAAAGCTGTGACTTGGAATTCATGAGATGGATACTCTGTCAGAGGGATCTAGCTGACTTCCAAGAGAAGCTTTCTACCTTCCAGGCGTATGAATTCAATGAAGGAAAAAACAAAACGTTGAGTTTAACCAGAAATTGAGACAGAACCCGATGTTCTTCAATATGCCTTGAATTGTGTTGCCATTTTTAAGGATCATGGACACAGGCTATGGAAACAGCATATGTCCACGGTGATTTGCATAAATGTTGATGGCCCAAGGTGAGTGAAAGTTCAAGCCCTGATTCATGTGAACTGAATTGTGAAACTAAGGAAGAAGTGGCATAAATGGGTGCTATCGTCATCTAGGGGTGTTGGCGAAGAATATTGAATATACTGTGGACTGCCAGAAGAATGAAGGAATCAGTCTTAGAAGAAATAAAACCAGAATGCTCCTTAGAAGTGAGGGTGGTGAGACTTCAGCTTGCTTACTTTGAACACATCATCGGGAGAGACCAACCGTAGAGAAGGACATTATGGTCGGTAAAGCAGAGGGTCAGAGAAAATGCAGGAAGCCCTCAGTGAAATGGATTGACAAGATAGTTGCAACAATGGACCCAAACATACCAAAGATTATGAAGACGGACTGGGCAACTTTTTCTTCCATTACACATAAGGCCACCGTGAGTCAGCTGACGTGACAGCAATTAACAAGTTTTTTTCCTTCCAAAACAAAGCTGTTACTGAATTTGTGGCTACTTCATAATTGCTGAAAGTATAAAATTAATGCTCATTTGGTTACACTCATAATTACCAACCTTCCTAGATGGGAGTGGTGCAGCTTGGGCCCTGGGTAACTAAAACTCCCTGGTCCTACCTAGTCCCTCTCCTTTATCACTTTGATCCTTCACTGTATGACATTCCTCTTCAGTGTCCTACATTGTGGCACAGTTCATACAAGTTTACGCTGGAAGTGACATTTCCAAGAGTTATAGATTGCATTGTGTCCCCCAAAATGTGTTGTAAATCCAAACCCCATACCTGTGGATGTAACCCCACTTGGAATAGGGCTTTCTTTGTTGTGCTAATGAGGCCGTATCAGTGTAGGATGGGTTTTACACCAATCACTTATGATATAGAAAGAGCAGGTTAGGCACAGAAGGAAGCAAGCATAGATAGGTAGAGGTGGGAATAGATGTTGTGCTGTATAAAGGTCACCAAGGAACAGAGAAACAGAAGCTACAAAGAAACAGGAACCTTCCCCCAGAGCCAACAGAGAGAGAAAACCTTCCCCTAGAGCTGGTGCCCTGAATTCAGACTTCTAGCCTCCTAACTGTGAGAAAATAAATTCCTATTCATGAAAGCCGTGTACCTGTGGTATTTCTGTTACAGCAGCACTAAGAAACTAAGACATCTTATATCAGTGTTTATCACCTAGAGATTTGCATTTGGGTAATAAAACAGAAAATCCAAGTCACGATGACATAAAAAAAATATGGCTTTATTCTTCTCACATAAGTTCAGAAGCAGGAGGTGGCTGGTAGTGATTAGTTGAAGGGTCAATGACACTGTGGTATTCTTAGCCTTTCCTTCATGGTTGCACAAAGGGAGCAGTAGCTCCAGCCATCACATTTGCATTCCAGACAAGAACATGAAGAAAGAGAAAAGAGCAAAAAAGGCACATGAAAGAAGAATTTGCTACCTTGAAGCACTTCCCTGAAGCCCCATTCCAAAACTTCTGCTTACATATCAATGTTCACAACTATCTGAAAGAGAGGCTGGGAAATGCACGGTTATTTTTTATCCGGACTCCTTCCTATCCTCCACAAATTGGGATTTCTTTTAGGTAAAGAAGTCCGAGAAAGTGGACATCAGTGGGCAACCAGCAATGTTATAGACCCTCCCAGTATCTATGGAAAGTGTTCCCTTCCCTGTATCTACAATTGCTCAAAGAAGGTCATAATTAGGAACAGAGTCTTCTCTAACTCCAGCCTATAGCTCTGGCTGGCCCATTCCTAGTCTGATACTGCACAGATCCACTCAATGATAAAAACACAAGATAATTTGCTTTTCCCAACATGCAAACTTTTCTCTGTCATGGTGGGAGGAAGTATCCTAGACCCTTAGGTTTGGCAGAAAGGATGCAACTTTGAAAAAAGTATTCTAGATGAAAACATCTTCCAGAAAAACAACGATTGAAAAACACCTCTGTGTTGCTGTATCAACATCTCCCCTGGCTGTAGCATTCAGAGAGTTTAGTCTTCAACCCTTCCATGCTGGCTATATGTGGGACTTAACCAGCTCCTCCATCAAGAAGTTGTACAATTAGGTCATTGAATTTCCTCCTGGATTTACAACTATCTTTTCCATTGTTGGGATTCATTTTTTCCTCTTCTGAGCTCCTTTCTCCATTCATCTCTTATGGTTTCTTTCTTTCTGCCTTGTACGATAATTTGTACATGGACTGTGGTTCGCTAGAGGGCAGTGGTCTTGGTTTGCTCATCCCAGCATCCCTTCCACAAGCATCTTATGGGTCTTTGGAGTACTAGTGGAATAAAATTGACTTCTCTTGTGGTGTAAGTCCTTAGATAAGGATGTTGAGGGCTATTAAAAGCCTTTCCCATCTCCATCTCCCAGTTTCTGTCATTTCTGACTATCATGAGTTACATGACAGTATCAATAAAATAACAGCCACATGGATTGAACCATAAACTAGGTATTTTGTATATATTATATACAACATTTCATATCTATCTAATCCTCCCACTAACCTGAGAGGTAGTGATGATTAGATCTGTTCCATAAGAGAAGGAGCTAACGAAGTCCGTTGGCCAAGGTCACAAAGTGAGTTATTGGTAGATCTGGA
This sequence comes from Loxodonta africana, assembly GCF_030014295.1. NCBI lineage: Eukaryota > Metazoa > Chordata > Mammalia > Proboscidea > Elephantidae > Loxodonta > Loxodonta africana. The sequence goes on from NC_087351.1 coordinate 109,014,554, forward strand.
ATTCAGACCCAGATCTGATTCCAAAGCCTTGTCTTGATTGAATCCAGGACAGCTCATCTTACATTCTAGTGGGTCTAGGTGTTACTTGTAGAGTGTTGTGGTTGCACCAGAAGAAATAGAAATGTTCAGAGTGGACCTAGAGCTGGGAACAGTGGTGGGTTGGAAAGAGTGGGCACACAGTTGTTGAAATGCACCCCGTAGCCATTTTCTAGAAAGAAATTTCTCACATGCTACAAAATCTGACTCAAAAATTGTCATGTGTCTCCAAAGTTCAACAAATAAATATTACTGTCTTATTTGATACACTAATGCCATATGTTTTCTGGTCAGTGAAAATACCAAACTAAGGAACGCTAGCACATTCTAGCTTTAACACCTGATTATGGATGTCAGGTGAATAGCACATGACATGGAGTCAGAAAAGCTGGGTTGTAGACCCAGCAATGCTTTGAATATGCTGTGTAATCTTGTGGGAGTTGTTTTCCTTTTGGGGGCCCCAGTTTATTCATCTGTAAAATGAGTGTGATCTGGGAGAAGCCAACTGTGCCCCAGAAAATACAAGGAGCTTGAGACTATCATCCTGGGAGGAAGGGTATGAACACTTAAGGATCTCTCTTAGTTTCCTAATGATGCCATAACAAAATACCACAAGGTGGGTGGCTTTAAATAACAGAAAGTTATTTTCTCACAGTTCTGGAGGCTAGAAGTCCAAATCAGGGTACCAGTCCTATTGATCTCTTCTGATAGCTTTGAGAGAGGAGCTGTTCCATGCCTCTCTCTAGTATCTGGTGACTTCCAGCAACCCTTAGCATTCCTTCGCTGCTTATAGGCGCACTTGCTTCTGTTGTTACATGTGTCTATCTTCCTTCTGTATGTGACTCCCTTTTTATAATTCAACACGCAGAAAGGATTAGGACCCACCCTACTTGGTATGAGGTTATTAAATTAACTGATAACATCTGCAAAGAAAAACCCTATTTCCCGAAACAAAGTCACATCAGTAGTTAAAAGTTATAGCTGCTAACCAAAAGGTCAGCAGTTCAAATCCACCAGCCGCTCCTTAGGAACCCTATAGGGCAATTCTAATCTGTCCTATAAGGTCGCTATGAGTCGGAATCTACTTGATGGAAATGGGTTGGGGCTAGGACTTCAACATACTTGGAGGAGGTGTGGGGGGAACACAAATCATGACAGCTGATTTATAAAGTCCCTTTCATCTCTACAACATGCTACACTTTATGACTGGTTGTTTTCCTGCCTATCGTGACCTTCCACTTTGGATGCGTAAAAGATGCGCATTCTCTTGTTGAACTAGTGGGAGGGAAATTTTCCCTTTTTTTAAAGACTATTCCCCCCAGCTCACTTTCTTTTTGCACTGAGAAGCACACTGAGGCTCCATTGAGAGTCTCCACAGTTCCTGGCACACTTATCATGCCCTGTGTAAGGCAGATTCCTCGAGGGTTTATTTCTAGATCAGAGGCATTGAACTTCATTCAGCCTCACTCTGGGATCAAGCTCCACTCCCCGGAATGCCGTATGAGCCTGATGCCACAAGGCTCAACCTCCATGGAGCGTTGTTCGGAGGATGCACAGCACTTTACAGTCTACAAAGCACCTTCCTTCACTATCCCTGCCTATTTTCTCCTCTTGAAGGGTAGAGAGATCACATGAGGAAACAAGGTCTGCCTGGTTGAATAACTTGTCTGGGAGAATAGAGCTCTGCAAGGCAGGATTTGGTTGGAACTCAGTCGTGGGTTTCCTGATCTCCTCCTCTGTCTGCACACCACCCTGCCTGAGGCTAGAGAAAACCACGTATAATCCTGTGCAGCCAATCTTCACTGCCTCAGTGAGCCAGCCACAATGAGAAAGCATAAAAAGGATTTCCCCTTTGAGCATGGACCACCTGGTACCCCTGGGTGTAGACAGCCCTGGTGGGCCTTTGGGTACCTGAGTGTACTTGGCTGACCTGGCTCTAGGCTGGCCAATCACCCACCCAGCAGCAGAGCTCAGATGAGCCAGACCAGATGACTGGAGAGGTACTTCTGGTCCTCTGTCATGCACTGGTTCAGGGTGTGAAAGTGGGGAAGTCTCTGCCCTCCCTACCTCAGTCTCCTCATCTGTAAAACAAAGGGCTTGGAATCAAAACTCGTCAAGCTCATTTCAGATCTGACTCACAGCAGTACTTTGATCTAATCCTTAGCTGGCTCTCCTCCGTTGACGTGATCCGGGTTTTCACCTTTCTGGGCTTCATTTTCCTCTCCATTCAATTTGGATTCCAGTTTCTGCACTTCTCTCAGTGCCCCCTCCTCCATAAAAGGAACTCTTTGTTCTATATTCTGATGCTTGAGGGGCTAGTAACAGAAATCCCTCTCAAACCATTTTTAATGGTAAAACGTCATTGATTTGTGTATTTGAAAATTCATCAGCCCTAAAAGAAATACAGCTGGAATGCTCCTTAGAAGTGAGGATGGTGAGACCTTACCTTGCTTACTTTGGACACATCATCAGGAAAGACCAATCACTAGAAAAGGACATCGTGGTTGGTAAAGTAGAGGGTCAGTGAAAACAAAGAAAGCCCTCAAAGAGATGGGTTAATGCAACAGCTACAACAATGGACTCAAGCATACCAACGATCATGAAGATGGCGCAGGCCCCTGTTATACATAAGGCCACCATGAGTCGGCCTCAACTCGACGGCAACTAACAACAACAACATCTGAAATTCAGCAGCCCAGGGACACAACCAGGACCCTGTGTCTGTCCAAACACCTCCAGGCCCCACTACCTTGGTGTGGCCTCCTTCTCAGAGCGATTCTTTCTTCATGGATCCAAGATGGCTCCCTGTTCATCCCTGGGAAGTGCGGTGGCAGGAGAGCATCTTTTTTTCTCACCTTGCTCAGTATGAGGTTGTTAACTGATAACTATCCAACTGAACCCTGGGCTTTCTTCTGATTGGATCAAGGCATGTCACATGTTCAGCCCTGAATCATTGTGTGGTCTGAGAGGGGAATTATGCTAGTCAGTTTCAGCCTGAATTAAGTGCCCATCCTAGAGCTGGAGGTGAGCCTGTCTTGCTGAACATAGGCTGAACATAGGGGGAGGGTGGTTGGCAAAACAAAAACTGGGGTGCAGGTACCAAGAGAAGGGACTGGATATTGGGTGGCCCCAAATGTCAGGTATTCACTGCAGTGGTCCAGTTAAAGTGCTGCCTTGGGTGATGAAGTATATTAGCTTCCTGGGTCTGCTGTAAAAGATGACCACCAGCTTGGTGGCTTAAAACAATGCAAATGTGTTCCCTTAGATTTTTGGAGACCAGAAGTCCTAAATCAGTTTCTCTGGGCTAAAATCAAGGTGTTGGCGGGGCTTCATTCCTTCCAGAGGCTCTATGGAATCCGTGTCCTTGCCTTTTCCTGCTTCTAGAGCTTCAACCCTTGCATTCCTTGGCTCGTGGCCCCTTCCTCCACCTCCAAAGCCAGCACCATAGCATCTTCCAGGGTCACATCTTCTGTAGCTTCTGTGGTCACATAGCCTTCTCCCCTCTTCACTGATCATCCTGACTCCCTCTTATAAAGACCCTTGTGGTTGTATTGCCTCCCCCCCCATAATCACAGGGTAATCTCTCCATCTCAAGATCTTTAACTTTACGACATCCACAAAATTCCTTTTGCCACATAAGATAGCATTCACAGGCTCCAGGGATATCTTTTGGGCCGTTATCCAGCCTACTACAGTGGCCCTCCTGCTCCCCCAGGCAGAATTAAGTACACCTTCTTCTGTGGTTGGTCTTCTGTGCTCACCAGGGCTTTATTCACACCTGTGTCATGGCAGCTATCACTGTCTCGTCATGGAATCCTGTACGTGTTTACAGGACTGTCTCCCGCACCAGGCTGTGAGTGTCTTGGTACAAGGAACAAGCTATTTATTTTCTGAAAGTGTAAAATTATGACTGGCCCAGAGAGCAGACTCTCAATGAATGAATGAATAAATCTCTTCATCAGAGCAAATGTAATGCAAGTTGAAGGCACAAGACCTGAGGGAATCTGAACAAAGGGCAGCTCAGAGGCAGCATGGGGTTAATGAAACGACCCTAAACCCCAGTTCCAAATCTCCAGGCCCCTTCTGCTGGCTCCGTACTGAGAGAATTGTCCAAGCACATCTAATTTCCTGCAGCCTATTTTTAAAACCTCTTCGTACTAGCAAGGAACATTGTGGCTATAAATAGAATCTATGGATTTTATGATCAGAGAAAATGAGTCCATCATATTAAACACACACACACTATTTATAGCCTAAGGATTTCCACAGCTGAGATACTCAACGAGAAGCCCTGGCTGCCTTTCCTCACAGCCACGCCGGGTAAGGGAAAGTGTGGCAGATCAGGGGAAAGTACATCATCCTAAATTGCATTTATTTTTGAAAACCCCGCTTTCTAAAGGAGGGGATCATGCAAAATGTATGAAGCTGTTGAGAGACTTTTAGAAGAAAAGAACCACATTGCTGGTTGTGGAGTAGCTGAGGATTCAGAGGGCTCAGCCATGAGTGAGGAGGAAGGAACCATTCAAGGAAATTCAACGTGTAACACACCAGACAGGTCTGAAAACCAAGGCCCTGGGGATTCCCGCAGAAACGGTCACAATAGCCGACTGCATTTGGCGCTCGCTGCATGCCAAGTGCTGCGCTACGGACTTAAATATATTTCTTCCTTTCATCGTCTTATCAGAACACGCTATGTGGGCCCCATATTACAGATGGGGAAAGTGAGGCACAGTCAGGTTGAGAAATTCGCTCAAGGTTAGGACAAGAACTGGGATCAGAGAGGAAGCCAGCACTCAAGCACTAAGCCAGGTGGTCACTGTCATGGATTGAATTGTGTCTCCCACCCAAAACGTGTGTCAACTTGGCTAGGCCATGATTCCCAGCATTGTGTGATTATCCACCATTTTGTCATCTGATGTGATTTTCCAGTGTGTTGTAGATACTACCTCTGTGACGTTAATGAGGTAGGATTAGAGGCAGTTATGTTAATGGAGCAGAACTCAATCTACAAGATTAGATTGTGTCTTGAGCCAATCTCGTTTGAGATATAAAAGAGAGAAGTGAGCAGAGACACAGGGGGACCTCATACCAGCATGAAAGTAGTGCTGGGGAAACAGCAAGTCCTTTGGACCCAGGGTCCCTGAGCTAAGAAGCTCCTAGTCCAGGGGAAGATTGATGACAAGGACCTTCCTCCAGAGCTGACAGAGAGAGAAAGACTTCTCCTGGAGCTGACGTTCTGAATTTGGACTTCTAGCCTCCTAGACTGTGAGAGAATAAACCATACACTCATGGTATTTCTGTTACAGCAGCACCAGATAGCCTAAGATGGTCACCATCAAGGTTTGAGAGAGCAGGGAGAAGGTAGACTGAAGACCTGTCTTCTCAAGTCTTCTGTTTGGCTTCCAAGACCTCCATCATCCAACTCTACATGCCCCCTGCAATGTGACCTCCTCCTTCTCTTTCTCAATTCTCCTCCCTCACTCTCTCTTCCTGCTCAGCTGCTGCACAACCACAAATGTGATTCTTTTCTTCTAGAAGAGAGGTCACCTTAATAGCTTATCTTTGTGTGATAGCCACCATATTCACCATCCATGTGGAAAGGCACAGTCCCAGAAGGGATGCTGTGATCACTCGGGACAGCCATTGGCCACAGGTAGCCAGACCATCCTGCCAGGGACACCTAGCAGTCTTGTTCTGGCCCAACAAGGCTGCTTTTCTTGCTTCTAGCTGAGATCTCCTCGCCATTTCTGCTCTTCGTCCAGCCCCACCTCCTCAGAGGGCTTTTCTGATTACTCCAGCCCAGGCCCCTTTCCCTCCCCTGGCCTCCTGTCCCCCTGGAGGGTCAGGCTATTAAAACTGCCTAAGTTGTAAGCTGTCGGTGGAGGCTTATGTGTTGCTAGGATGCTGAACAGGTTTCAGCAGTGCTTTCAGACTAAGACAGACTAGGAAGAAAGGCCTGGTGATCTACTTTTGAAAAAATCAATCAATGAAACCCTACGGATCACAACAGTCTGATCTGCAACTGATCATGGGGACGTTTCATCCCATTGTGCATGGGGCCACCGAAAGTCAGGGTAGACGCGACAGCAGCCAACAACAACACAGTGCAAGACCCTAAATGTCTTTGGAGAAAGCAGATGCTGCAAGTGGTGGCGGTCAGCACCCAGAGGGCAGAATTGGAGCAGTCATGGAGCTGATCCTCTGCTCAAGTCCCAGACGTGGCCAGCGAAGAACCCGAGGTCCAGCACAGGGGCAGCGTTTCTCTGGCCAGCGGCAGAGCCAGTGCAGGCTGTGTGTTCCCTGAGACTGAGAATCATGTGCTGTGTTGGGAAAAAAAAGTCTGAGTAGGGTTATCCCTTTGGGCAAGGCATATCTGTAAACTTCTTTCTTGTTTGTTAAATAGACACACAGAATAAGATTTTTTCGCTGGAATGTTGAAATTGTTTTTGTTGGGTGCATTGAGTCAATTCTGACTCATAGAAACCCCATGTGACAGAGTAGAGCTTCTACATGGGGTTTTCTTGGCTGTGATCTTTACGGAAACAGGTCACCAGGTTTCTCTCCCACAGGGTTGCTGGGTGGGTTGGAACCACCTTTCTGTTAACCAATCTTTCTGTTAGCAGTGGAGCGCTTAACCGTTGTGCCACCAGAGCACTTTAGAATTACTGATTTGTAATTCCAGCCCTTGTCCAGACCGCCATATCTCCCCTGATAGCAGCAACAGTCTCCTTCCGCCCTTTCCCACTCCAATTCATTCTTCACTTCAACCAGAAAGATCTCCAAAAGCTCAAGTTGGCTGATGTCACCTCCTGCCTTAGTCTCCTAGTGACACTGTAACAGAAATACCACAGTAGGTGGTTTTAAAGAACAGAAATATATTTTCTCACAGTTCTTGACTCTAAAAGTCCAAATCAGGGTCTTGGCCGTGTTGATTCCTTCCTTGTCCATAGCACTGGGTATTCCTTCGTTCTTGGCCATCCTCACATGGCATCTGTCTTCCCCAGTACGTGCTTGTCTCTGTGTCTAATCTGCTCTTCTTATAAGTCAGAAGTGATTGGATTTAGGACACACCATACACTGGTATGGCTTCATTGACATCATATTAGTTTGCATTATGGAAAATGACTACATTACATCACATTGCATTGCGTTGTGTTACGTTACGTTACGTTACATTACACCCACAGGTATAGAGATTGGGGTTCCAACACACATTTTCGGGGGACACAATTCAATCCACAATGCTCCCCTACCTATGAATTGTTCCCTTGACCCTCCAGGTAAGTCATAAACTTCCTATCATGGTTCTCAAGGCCGTTTATGGTACACAAGACTCCTGACCACTTTTTAAGGCTCTCCTCCTGCTGCTCCTTGACAGGTGGCTTTCCCTCTGGCCAGACCAATTTGCTTGGTGTTCCCTGAACCCAGTTGCTTCTTCATGCCCTGGAGTCTTTGCTCAAACTCATGGGAGCTCCTCAAGGGTAGAGACCATGTCTTTTCATTTCTTTATTACCAGGTCAATAGGGTATGCTTAACATTGGTTAATGGAATAAGTGGATAAATCAGTGAATGAATCAATTAATATTGCTTCCTATATCTGGAATTCATCTGTTTCCTAATAATCCTTTAGAGCTTACTTACCTTCAACCTCATCTATTTTGTAAAGTCTTCCCTGGACACCACCACCAGTCTAAATCAGGGGCAATTTCATCCAGGTACTGCAGCACTGTGTAGATTTTCTGTGTGTCTGTCTCACCCTCTAGACTGTCTCCCTCAAGAACAGAGACCATGTTTTATATGTGGGTGTATCTCTAGTGCCTAGCATGAGGCCCTAAGCAAATGACAGTTGAATGAACTGAGGAACTACGTGACTAAGTGAATGAATGAAAAGCCCGCCCAATATACCCACAGTCACAGGGAACATGAGGAGAAGAGTTGGGGCTGAATTCAGGGGCTCAGGCTTCTAGTTCTCTGCTATCTCTAACACTTCCCATTGAAGATAAGAAGCTGGATGATTCTCTAGCTTTATAATTTTGTCCAGGGCTTTGGGATGCCACAAAGCATGCCAGGCAAGTAGAGAACATCCCGCAATAACCAACCAGAATGACTTCACTACTGATGCCAAACTCAATCACTCATCAGTGGCTTCTTTGGGCACAGCTCTTTCACCTTGTGTCCTGAATGACTGGCTCACAAACAGGCAGAAATGCCTTGGGAGGAAGACTGTCACCAGCATGGACGATGTGAACATCTTGGAGCTGTTTGGAGTAGTGCGCTGGACAGGGAGCAGAGAAGCCAGGTTTGTTGTCCCAATCCTGTTACTAAATTACTGTGTGACCTTGAACAAATCACCTGGTCTTTCTGGGTCCTGGCTCACATCTCTATAAGATAGGGGAGCCAGAATCTATTTCCTCTAAGGCCCTGCCCAGTTCTTAAGTTCTATGTGTTTATATTTATAGAGCTCATTTGGAAAGACAGGAATGACTCAGAGGTTAATAATGAAGACAGGACTTTTCCAGTAAAGTGGTAAGTGGTAGGTTTATTGTCCAAGTGCTCAACAATCAACAGCAAATGTAATGGATATAAAAAGAAAGATAAAATTCAGGAGGATTCCTGGAAGCAAACCTACTAGATTCAGTAGAGAATGAATTCCCTTACAAATAATATGCTAGCCATGACCCACCCCCTTTCCTCCATACCTACAGGTCCCCTAGAGACCCTCTGCTTCTGTGGATCCCTGTCCCTTTCTCTACCAAATACACCCTTCCACTCATTTTTTTTTTGCAGCGCAGTTCTGGCTCATTCCTCTATCTTTAGGGTCCACCTCCAAATTCAGCCCATAGTTCATGTGCAAAAAATACAGGTTGAAGAAATAAAAGTGAGAATAGTGCAGGACCAGGCAGTGCTTTGTTCTGTTGTCCATAGGGTCGCTTTGAGTCAGAATTGACTTGACAGCATCTAACAACAACAACACATTACTAATCAACAGCTTCATCAATGATAAAATTCAGTTACAATCATTCCCAATTACCGAAACATGAAATTTATCTCTTTTAGCCACTGCATTGGTATTCATGGTTCTACACCTCTAAAATGAAAGGATTAACTTGACACTACTCCTTTTTGAGTGTAGCTATTTAAAATTTACAAATGCTTTTAACTTTATTATTAACTAACAATAATTACTGGTATCTTTTTGTAGAGTTTTACAGTTCATATAAGATTTTCACATCCACTATCTCATGTGCTGTGAGGCAACAATTGCTATTCCCATTTTGCAGGTGAGTAAATCAAGGCTCAGAGAGGTGAAATGACTTGCTCAAGGTCTCACTGATGGTCAGGGGCTGAGCCAGGTCTGGAATCCCCTAAACACCAAAGGTTGGAGTCCATCTATGTCCCCTTCTCTGACTCCTTCCTCACTTACTTTTACTGCTACCAATAAAAGGAAAACTGGGAAAGTATAAATCCATGGACTTATTTCAGCCTTGCTCACTTTTTATTTCTTCTCCCACTCTCAAGAAGGAGATACCTTGCTCAAACATTGAAAATGATTTTAAGGAAGGTAGGGAGCAAAGAAGAGAGATAAGAAAAAAGGAAGAAAAGGGAAAGGAAGAGGAGAAGGAGAGAAACCCTGTTATCAGAGTATAAAGTGCTCTCACATGGATTTATTTAATTCGCAAAAGAAGCCACTGAGACAAGTCCTATAACCCTCATTTTAGAGATTAAAAAACTAAGATAAACTCTCTTGCCCAAGGCCATACTGCTAGTAAGAAGTAGTTGTCCAGCCAACAATTCTCATAGTCTTCTCAAGATATGATTCTACAAAACTGAAAACAGGATAGGCTAGGGAAAGAAAAAAAAATCCAGGACAAACCATAAGCAAACCACCTCCCTCGAAAACAAAGTGAGATTGAACCTGTCTTGTCAGATAACAGTGGCATAGGTCAACAGCTTCACTTTACTAAGCTACAATGAAGAAAGCTAGCAGGGGCTCTCAGCCTTTGAAATATGTGATTCCATTTAGAAGCATTCAAAACAGACTTCCTACATTGAAATTTCTATATTAAAATTTTAATTAAATGCTACATGTCATAATAAAATAACAACCTGTTTTTCATATCCCTTTATAATGTTCCATCTTCACTGCTGCCATTTTAAAGAATTTTCTCTGAGTAGCACTGATTTCTAATTAGCATCCTTTTGGAGCTTTACAGCTTCTGAGACTTCACAGAAAGCCAAAAGAAAAGGGAAAGAAAGCCACAGAATGTAATTTGGTGGAGAAAGCAAATTCAGTCCTTATACAACTGCTGAGTCTGAGTGCCTTGGTTCAGAAAGGCATTCATTTCAAAGCAAGAAACATTTGTTGGGAGCCTGGTGCTTGGCATGGGGAAGAGACTGGCAGAAAGATGAATAGCACAGTTCTTGACTTCAAGGAGTCCAACATCTGCTAGGGGAGATGGACCCAACCACCATGGACTTGAGTGTGAGCCCCACTGAGCAAGTTCTATAATATTAAAGCTCCTTATACAAAGCCCCATTTTTTTTTTTACCATCTCTGAAGCTGCCTTATTTTTGACAAATAGAAAAGGCATGACTGCCCCTACATCTCTTATTAATAAATTCCTCCACAATGATGCTATTATTTCCAACTAGGATAACATTTGGATAGTGCTTCAGAGTTTATAAAGCACTTTCCATTCAATGTGTCTTAAAACCACAGAATCAGAGATGTTTAAGTCAGGCAATATTTTTCAGCTGAAAGTATTTGTAGAAGTATTTCTTACAACTAGCAAATTTGTGAGATTACCTTTATCAAGTATTATAAAGGGAACCCCTTGCGGGCCGTTTCCAGCTATGCCAAAAGGCATGCTGACATCCTTCGAGTATTAAAAAAAAAAAGCAAGTGAAAAATCTCAACTATTTTGACGACATGGACCAAGCCCGTGGGGAATGTACATGACTCTGCAGAAACAAAGAACATTATTCAGCAAAAAAGACATGCATTCTGCATAAGGCTATAAAATAATTTTTTCCTAGAGCATATTTTTAGATCATTGAACTGCAAGAATGCTGGATTTTTCTTTTCTGAAACAAATTGATTATCAAGAATTACTGAAACTCTGTTGAAAAAATAGCAACTCATCTAAATTCCTTGTCTGATGATTATTAAGGAAAATTATGTACTCACAAGTACACGAGGGATGAGTCATATATTCTCATATATATTGAGACTGTAAATCATATCAGTACTGATCATTACCCTCAGCTAAGTTCTTATGTGGTACACCAGCTCTTTTTGTTTCAATGTTTAACTCATGCATTTGGGAAGTCATAAACCAATCAAGGCTAAAATGTATTGAGGCGGCTAAGGTGTGTGTTGCTAACCATGGTGCTGAATTAGCCATCATCTCATTGGGGATGGATCATACTGGACTGGATACCAGAAGCTGCCCCAGAGGAATCAGCTTCCTTCACTGTAGTACCTGCCAGAGATAATCTCCTGAGTTATCGCTGGGGCTGCTGCCTCATGGAACTCCTGCACCCAAGTCTCACACAGTGGATTGATTGGTAGAGCCCAGGTCACATGCCTGCTGGGGCTGCTGCCTCATGGAACTCCTGCACCCAAGTCTCACAGAGTGGATTGATTGGTAGAGCCCAGGTCACATGCCTGCATCCTAGCTGCAAGGGAGATCAAGCAATGTGGTTGTTGTTTTTCATTCTACCATGGGAGGGTGGGAATTGTGTGTGGGAACTGTCAAAGTATAGAGGGGTTGCTCAAAGATATTAGATATCCGTGAATGACATCTGTTCATGACAGGCCTCGTAAGCCAACTAAGGAGTTTTGCTGTTGTTCAGGAGGGTATCCATGAAAGAGTTTGGGTTAAGAGAATGGCATAGTTACATTACATAGTTTAGGATGATAACTTGGCCTGGAGGGTAGATGATGGACTGGAGGTAAGGAGGCCAGGTGGGTGCCTGTTGGAGTCATTCAGGTGAGGAAGTATGAATGCCTGAAATAAAATTGGGGCAGTGAGACTGGAAAGATTGACATTTCTGGGCAGCTCAAAGAAGACACATAAAATGTGCTTTTTCTTAAGTTACCCTGTCTTTCATGTCCCCCTTTCAGCAACTCTTGGGGATCCTCCTCTATATCTAACGTCAAATTTGGATTTTTTTTTAAATTCATTTTCCTAAAGAAACAACATTACAAGTGGTGGGCTATCTGGGGAACCTAATTGTTATTCATAACATTGGTTCTCTGACAAGTGGCTTTCAGATATCTATTTAGCATGGACTCTTTCTTCAAATGAAATCTAATATAGATGAGGGTGGAAGTTCAGGAGGGCGTAGGGAATTTGGGATCAGAATGCTGCCCTATTTTTTTACCCCAAAACATCAGTCATCCCTGGGGAACCTCTGCAGAACCCTGAGTTGCATGGTGCATGGTTTGAGAATATGTGTGTACTAAGTGTGTACTAAGAGTCCAGCAACCAACTACATACAAAACCGTCTGCAGCATAACCAGTTCACAGCCACCGTGTCTGCCACTATAAATGCTACCGAAATTCAATGGGGGAGGGGAAGAGAGGGGGAGAGGAAGACGGAAAAGAATAAGGAGAAGAGTAGAGCTGGCAAGGAAAGTTTCTTGGAAGAAGGCGTTGCTGACGCTAAGCCTCAAAGCTAAGAGGTAGCTGGTGAGATGATGGATGTAACATGAGAAAAAGCCTAGAGATTGGATGCCAGCAAGATCACTTACTAGAATAAGATGGGTAGCTGTGGCAGGCAGATTTTAAGGCGGTGCCAATGGTCTCACCTCCTGGTATTCACACCTTTGTATAATCCTTTCCTTTGAGGCGGCAGGACCTGTGACTTGCTTCTATCAATAAAATACAACAAATGGGATGAGATGTCACTCCTGTGATTAGATTACATAAGATTTTGGCTTCCATCTTTCTAACAGACTCTCCCTATTGCCTTCTTGGCTTGTACACTTTGATGAAGCAAGCTGCCACATTGGAGAGGCTCATGTGGCAAGGAACTGAGCGTAGCCTCTTACCAACAGCTAGCAAGGAATTTAATCTTGCCAACAACCATCTAAATGAGCTTGGAAGTGGTTCCTTTCCCAGTTGAGCCTTCAGATGAGACCCAGCCCTGGCTAACACACTGATTGTTGTCTTGTGTGAGATCTGAGCAGAGGATCCAGCTAAGCTGTTCCCATGTTTCTGATCCACAGAGACCATGCAGTAATAAATATGTGTTGTTTTAAGTCACTAAGCTTTTTTTCTTTTTTTTGTAATTAGTCACCACACAGCAATAGATAACTATGACAATGTAGTGGCTTTGGGGACATCCTTAATATCTCTGACCTTCAGCTTTTTTCTCTGTAAGTGAAGGTACTACATGAACCACCTCTGAGGTTTGGTAGAAGGTTAAATAAAACAAGATGTGCCATCACAGTATTCCGAAAGGCTGACGGTAGATGTTCCATAAACGTTAACCAGCACTGTTACCATCACCATCACTACAGGTCATGCATAAAGGGAAAATGACCCTCAAAAGTTTTTACAATCTATGCATGTTTGCCACTTTGTGGAAGAATCGACACGGCCCCATGGAGCTCTCCCAGAAACTCAGCTCCAGAATAAGGGCAAACACCAAACACAAAATCTGTCATTGCCTTAAACCCTCTGTTCCTAGGTTGGCCCTGGTTGCATAAGCTTCTCAGATCGCACTGCACCAGACAAAGTCCTGGGTCCAGGACTGTGGTTGGATTTGTGATGTGTATTAATTCGTTTATATCTTGTCAGGGGAGAGAAGGGAAACATTGTACCAGGTTTTCAAGGCTGCTTTTTCCCAAAATGACATAAAAAAATAAGTTTGCATTTTGTTTACCACTCCTCCATCATTCTTAACTCCCGAGGCAGACTATACAGAAAACCAAACCCACTGCAGTTGAGTCGATTCTCACTCATAGCGACCCTGCAGGACAGAGTAGAACTCCCCCATAGGGTTTTCAAGGTTGTAAATCTTTCTGGAAGCAGATTCCTTGGGATATTAGTCACTCTCCAGGTGTAATACTTAAAAGTAACAGGATAAATGTATATTCTGTACTGCTTTGCCAAAAAAGCTTGGCTAATCCAACATAATTTAACTCTGTAGGAGAGATTTTGCTGTATTTGTGCTTTCTTTTTTTGTTCCATCTTCCCTCAGGAGTATTAACTCAAAGTCATCACGAGAGACCCGTGGCTGCCTGCTGCTTTCTGCACTACCACGTGCATCACTCATCTTTGGTAACTTCTCCAGCCATTTGATTAAATGCATGCACACTCACACAAATAGGACGGCAACACTTCTAGAATGACAATCTGATTGAGATGTGGGCAAGCCATACAGGCATTTTCATTTCTACTGATCTTCCTGTCATCTATCTTTTCCATCTTACTCCACCCGGCGGTAGGACTTGCTCTTTAAACGTAAAAACTGCTATGAAACACAGTTGGTGAGTGATCTTTGAAAAGACTAAGAAGACTGAAGTGGGTTGGAGGCTAACAGAGAGGTACCCTCTGGACTTGTATTTTCAATGATCTCTAGAAGTGTAACGTATTACAATAACGTTCTAACAAGGTTGTTGATACTTAAACCTTAACGGTTTAGATAATACGATGATATAGAAGAACAATCTTTCTTTGTCCAAAAGTAGGCATGATGACTAAGTGTTTTGAGTGGGTAAGCTCTGGAAATAACAGCAATTTAAAATACTAGCCGTCTAGAAGGCAAAGAGGTAAGTCTTGCAGGAACTACTCATTTTGTTACTCTGAAAAAGGAGAAATTATTTCTTCAAAGCTCTGCATTTATGTTCATTGGTGTGACAGAATGTGGGGCACTTTATTAGCTACAGCCTTTGGCTGGTCAGTTATAAACACATCTTACTGTTACCCTTAAATTAATTCTAATAATGGTTTCTACCAAGTTGAAATTTTCACCAGCTATGTTCGGATTCTTCATAATCAAACAGCCTTGGGCTTTGGGGACCTTTGCTTCTTCATTTGTAAAATGGGGATGATAATATGTACTTGTAGTGTTTTTCTGACTTTTAGGTTGAAATAATATACATAAAAATGCCTGACACAGTGCCTGGCACAGAATCGATGCTCAATAAATTCTGGCTATGATGATGATGGGAGTCTCTGGGGGGTACAAACAGTTAACAGCTGCTAACCAAAAGGTTAGAGGTTCAAGTCCACCCAGAGGACCCTTGGAAGAAAGGCCTGGTGGTCTACTATTGAAAAATCAGCCATTGAAAACGCTTTGGAGTACAGTTCTCTAACGCACATGGGGTCAGCACGAGTCAGAGTGGACCCCACGGCAGCTGATTTTGTTTTCTTTGACAGTGAAGATGATAATAACGATGATTAAGGAGCTACAGTAGAGACTTGTATACCCTGATTAGTCCTATCGAAAGCATCAGCTTTCTTTATTCCATGAAAAGTCTTTGGAAATTGTCTTAGATGAGTTATTAATCTAATCACCATTGCAATTCAGCACTCACGTGTTTTATGAGATATTACCTCTTTGTGAGTAACCCAAAGCCCCTCCCTCTTCATTCCTTTAGAGGAATCTCGTGTATAAGAGAAAGGGCAGTGGTGGTTCCGTGGCAGAATTCTCGCCTTCCATGCGGGAGACCTGGGTTCGATTCCTGGCTGATGCGCCTCATGTGCAGCCACCGTCTGTCTGTCAGTGGAGACTTACATGTTGCTATGGTGCTTAACAGGTTTCAGCAGAGCTTCAGACTAAGAAAGACTAGGAAGAAAGCCCTGGAGATCTACCTCTGATGGGGACAGCGCAGGAGCGGGCCTGTTGCCCTCCACTGTGCATGGTGTCCCCTTGAGTCGAGAGCTGACTTGGCAGCAGCTAACAGCAACAGTGCACAAGAAACTAGCTTTTCTGAACTGGACTTGGCCTATGCAGAGTCTCAGAGAGACCCAGGTTGCCTCCAGCTGAGAGCAAACAAAATTCTTAGCAAGGCTCTCGATTGGAAAGCAAGGTGCAGAATTTTTTCCTTCTTTGTAGTCAAGAGATTCCTGCTGTAAATATGACTGAGGTGACACTGTGGTGAGTTGCTTCAACATTAGTGGGTAACTTGGCTAACTGGGTGTGTGCAGCGGAGAGCAGTGGGTTCGAGAAGTGGTCTCCGATCACATATCAGCTCTGTGACATGTTATGGCTCCATTGCTATGACTTCCCTGTCATTGGTGAATATGTCTCAGCTTTTAGAGCAATTAACATTATGGATGGTCTAGACAAGAAGGGAGAATGAGTGACTTCTGCCTTCGCATTTTTAGTAATTTTACGGAAATGTCTATTTTCTGAGAATATCTCAGTAGCAGAACTGAATTACTACACTAATAGTAATCCTTGGAATAAGGCAATGTGTGCTTGAGTGTACTCCGAGCAATTAATTTAACAATGCTTTCCAATTTTACCTTGGAAGCTGAAACTATGCCTGCAGACACCCTGTAATCATAAATAAAATACCTAGGAATCATTTTATCTGTAATTAACTGGAGATGAGGCTGTTATCACCTTGCCCCCTGCACTGTAAGGTATCATAAAAAGCATAGGAACAACCCTCATGGAAGAATTCATAACCATGCAAGCTATGCACAAAGGAGAGAATGGGAAGGAAGGAAGGGTAAGTTTCGTGGGCCTGTGGCCTGTTGGAGGGGCCAGGCAGGAGAATGAGACTACAGATGAGACCTCAGCTTTGAGATTAGACAATCTGTGCCGCAGGCAGAAAATGGGGAGAGAAGAAAAGGAGTAACTGGCTTGGGTATCCCCGGGAACACACCCAAACTTCTGGAGCATTTTTCCACAGTGCTTCTTTTGTTGACAGCCAGGAGGAAGTCCCCAGCATTCTCTGGGGCCCATTTAAATTCTAGATAAACACAGAGCAACCCTAAGATCTCCCCCAGCTGGAGAGCAAGCATAAGTTTGGTTCAGATAGGTTTGGAGCATGATTACGAACCTGAAAAATAGATGTGTTAGGGCCTGAATAAAATCTGAGCGCTCCTCGGGAGAAAACCCTATAGGGGTATCCGTCTCTCAGCCAGAAAACCTGCCAGTGGCAACCTGCAGCCAAATACCCTGGTTATCTAACTGTCACCAGACTACAAAAATAGCAGCAAAAAGAAAAAAAAAAGTAAAATGAGTTTAGGGCTTCTCTGTGTGGCTGCTGTCATTTTGCTTTGATCGGGGGGAAAAGACTAAAAACTCCGAGAAATGACAGGTTTCAAATAATCGGTACCTGGAACCCGCCGTGATGTGAACTGGGCCAGGCCACTCAGGATCCTGGACTCTCAGAACAGGGTTCAATCAATTTGGCTTTGGCTTATGCTGTTCAGAAGCCGGCGTTCTCCCTTTCTGGTTGGAAAAAAAAACTTTTCTTCTGCACACAGGCTGTGGATTACCATATGAGAAAATTTTCTTTTGTTCCATCACGGTGTTTGGAAGACAGTTTGAGATGGGGATATTGAACCCGTTTGTATCTAATCTGACTGAGAAAAAGCCAGTGAAATGGCTACAGACTTTTTTTTCTCTCTCTCTGTTTGCAATTCAGTTGGAAAGATGTATCTGGCTAAGTGAGCCTCTCCCTGCCTTTGGCTCCCCCAGATCCTTATCACGTTCATCACATTCTGGTCAAGCTAGTCGGGGCCTAGGGGACCAGTCCTTCAAGGGCAGGTGCTCAGTCTAGCCCCAGGCCTGGTACCAAGTTTCCTGAATGATATATCCCCAGAGACCCCGATGAAGCTAATTTAGTTGATTCCATACCTGTTAAGTTTGTTAGCTGCTGTTGAGTTGGCCCTCAGTTCCTGGTGAACTGTGTATAAAGTTACAAAAATGCTGCTCAGTCCAGTTCTGCACTACCCACCCCCTTAATCCGTTAAGGATCGGATCCCTATGATCCGTGGGGTTTTCACTGGCTGATTTTCTGAGGTAGATGGCCTAGTTCATCTTAGTCTGGAAGCCCCATCAAAACCTGTGCAGCATCCTAGCAACATGCAAGCCTCCAGTGGCTGACTGGTGCATTGGCCAGGCGGCTGGGCACGAGGTGCATTGGCCAGGCGGCTGGGCACGAGGTGCATTGGCCAGGCGGCTGGGCACGAGGTGCATTGGCCAGTATTTGAACCTGGATCTCTCATACAGACGGTGAGAATTCTACCACTGAACCACCGTTGTCCCTGCCTATAATCCCTTTTGAACACCAAGGAACGTGTGTATTGGTAGCCCAGAAATGATTTTTGGCCTAGTTATTCAGCAATGAGCTTACACATAAATGAGTCTTTTCCAGTGGGAGAAGCTTGGGTGTACACAGATTTCCAGCGGATGTTCTCCTTTGAGATTTTACTGTACATTACCCATCTGATCATACTAAATAGGTGGAGAAAGCCACTGCTCTTTTTGATGGGCTTCAGATGCTGGTGATGAAAACCGTAGACTAGACACCTTACCAATTCTACTCTATAGATGAGTTATCTATCAATAGCGATGACCAGGAGTTCCTGGGTGGTGCAAACAGTTCAGCACTCAACTACTAGCTGAAAGGCTGGTGGTTCAAACCCACCCAGAGGCGCCTCGGAAGACAGGCCTGGCGATCTGCTTCTGAGAGGTCACAGCCTTGAAAATCCTCTACTCTGCACACATGGAGTTGCCATAAGTAGGAACACACTCAACAACTTAAAAACAGCAACAGCAGTGTGGACTATTGCGACTGCCAGGTAGCAGACATTTGAATACGTGTCATTAACTAGCGGACTCTGAGGATCTTGACGGGACCTTAAAGGTCCCTCAGGCCCTTTGCAACATCACTGCTTAACAGGTCTTTGGTTTTTGCTTGCAACAGGGAACTTTTTTGCAGCCAACAGGGAACTCACTACCTCCCAAAGCAACCCATGTGGTATTTGGATTGCTCTAAGTCAGGGGTCAACAAACTGTTTCTGTAAGGGCCAGATACTGAATAGTGAGGCTTTGCAGGCCATACCCATATGCAGTGACTACTCAGCTCTGCTCTTATAGCAACATTCTGGTTGTATTTCTTCTAAGATTGATTTGTCCCTTCTGATGGGCCACAGGATAGTCAATATTCTTCACCAACACCATAGTTGGAATGTATTGAGCCTTCCTCCTTTTTCACTGTCCAACTTTCACATGCATATGAGGTGACTGAAAGACCATGGCTTGGTCCTCAAAGTGACATCTGTGCTTTTTAACACATTAAAGAGGTTTTGTGCAGATTTGCCCAATGCAATACGCCATTTGATTTCTTGACATTGGGCCATAAGCCATGGGCATTGATTGTTGATTTGAGTAGAATGAAATCATCGACAACTTCAGTTTTTTCTCCATTGAGAATAGGTGTACTATTCATACCTTCCATGGGCACCATGCCCTCAATCCAGGTGTCCAAGCCCTGTCTCACACACAGGGACCCATGTAGTGTACTGTGCCCCTTGCGATGGCCCTGCAAAGTGCTGTGCTACCAGGGATCATGAGGTCTTTGTCCCTAGGAGCGATGGCAGGTGCCCTACTTAAGCACAAGCCAGCAAGTGTTTGCATGGATGGCTGCCTGGAGGATGGAGAGCTCTCCTCAGATCTCCCCAAACTCACTACCCCATTATTATCTGGGCTGGGCACATGGCCTTGCCTCCTCCTTCAGGGAGGAAACCAGTTCTGTCCCTGCCTCTCTCCAGATCCCAGAGGGAGGGCAGTCCCTCCATAGTGCCAGGGCTCATTCCTCCCCTGTGCCTTCAGGCCCCTGGGACTTACTCCACCTGTACAACCCTTGCTTTGGTGTCTTGGGGCTCTCTCAGCTCTTGCCCATGTAACCTGCTTGTTCACTCTTTCTGCATAACCCTACACATTCCTCCATATTAGCCTGTTCTTGCTCCTGCCTACTCTACCTGCCCTATGCCTACTCATCCTCGGAGGCCTGACTCAAACACCACCTCCTCTGTCCCTGGAGACAAATGTGGTCACTTTGCCTCTCTGCCTCCAAGAATCATCCTTGGAAATCTGTAAGATGAATTCAAGACAAAACTGAGCATCACTGTAGGGTCACTATGAGTCAGAACCAACTTGATGGCAGCACCTAACAACAACAACAACAACAATGATGATGATAACAGCCATCTTTTATTAAGAACTTAACTTTGTGCTAGGAACTGTGCTGGGGACCTTACACGCACATCTCTTTCGTAATTCTAAGCATCAGGTATGATCATATCATCATTGCCCCCATTTTCCTTTACCTTGGCAGACAATATAGGGTAGTGATTAGGAACTTGGGGTTTGAGGTCAGGAAGGCCAGGCTACAATTCTCAAGCCCACCATTTTCTAGCTGTGTGAGTTTACTTAGCTTTTTTGAGCATCTGCTCCTAAGCAGGGATAACGAGCCTACTTACAGGATTCCGGTGAGGGTGAATGAGCTCTTGTAGATAGAGCCCTTCGTACCTGGCATGGGTTAAAAAACAAGCGCTCTGTAAATGGGTCTGTTAGGACTCAGAGGAAGGACAGCTTATCTGATTCTTCTTTGCATTCTTGATGCCTAACACTGCACTCCTTTACAAATTTGGGGAGATGTCCCTCCATTGCACTGCAGATGGACGTCCTGGAAAGATGTGGCCGTGGGCATTCATGGGCTCCCTTAACGTCAGCTTGCTTGTGTACTTCCCAACTTGATTATTTGAGAAAAGCCTGAGGAATAACAACGCAAGGTAGGGGGGAGTCCTACACCCCCTCCCATTACCCCTCCTCCCCTGCCCCATATACACACTGTAAAGTATGAGCATGCTGGCTTTTGCTATGGTGCAAGCCAATCTTCTCCAAATCTCTGCAAACTGAAGTCAATTTTTGTGCTGCCTTTGGGCCCAGACACAGGTTGTGCACCGAATACAAGCTCTGAGGTTTTGTTTAATGTAAACACTAGGTTTCTTGACCAAATCGGAGGTTGGATTGATACCTGCATATTTGAAAGTTTGAGCTAAAGGAAGACTGAACGGTTGCCAATTTGGCACCAGGACACAGTCTCTCCACCACCCATACAAAGTGCTGCTCCCAAGTTCATTGGCAATGTTGGAACTCAACTTTTGCCCCTGAGATGGGATGCAAAGTGCTCATCCCGTCAAACTGCTTCATTGGGCCTCTGTTTCTTAAGATAATGGTTTCTGTTTGGCTGGGTTTGCAGGGGTTTTCCATGAGGGCCTTATTGGCATGTTAAAATTTTTTTTTTTTTTTTTTGGAGGAAGTGTCCTGTCATTGGGTCAACCCAAACTACTCACTTCCCAAAGGTCCCTAGGGAAGGGGATCTGCCCCTGGAGACCCATGGCCAGGTGGGGTGTTCTGAGGCAGCCTATGCCCCTCCCTGTCTGCAATGCCTGCCTTCTCTTTCTTGGGTTGTCCGTACCAGAGAGTACGGTGAACAGCAGGCTGTGGAGTGGGTCCCGTGGACAAGGTCGCAGGTGGCTACTATTCTGTAGCCTGTGGGAGGGAGGTGTGATTTCAGGAGGCAGGCGGGTCTTCCGAGGAAGGGGGCGCGGCCAGACGGAGTGTGGGAGCCTGGGAAGCGGGAGGCCTGGGTTCTGGGCCCAGCTCTGCCTCCAGGCACCAGGTAGACTGGGGGAAGTTACATCTCTCATCCATAAAATCTGAAGTCCCCACCTGCTCCGACGATGATTTTTCAGGGCTGGTATCCCGCTTTCCTGGGCGTTGGATGTGTTTCGGTCAGGACTCAGATGACCCAGAGACAGGCTACATGCCTCACAGAAAGCAAATGTTCACATTCTTAGAGCTTTGGAGACAAAGACTCCATTTTACTGAGGCGGAAATTGAGGGCCAAAGATGCTAAGTAACTTATCAAAAGCACTGCGGATGACTGGAAGGGCCAAGATTTGAACCTGGCTCCGGAAAAAGGCCAAATCCAGAGACAGGAAGGCGCCCTCAGGCAAGTTAAAGGGCCACCAAAGCTGGCAACAGAACACAGGGGTGGGGGTCGGGGAGAAGCGCCACCGGGTGGTGTGACCGCGACGCAGGTGCCCCCGCCCACTGGCCGTCCCCCCCCCCCCCGCCCCGGTTCTCTGGAAAGCAGGTGGAGCTCAGGCAAGGAACTGAGCGAGCTTCGCTTCCCCGGTGAAGAAACGTAAAAGCAGGAGCAAAATGTTCAGGAAGGAGGGCGGGAGAGGAAGAAGGAGGAGGCTCCTTCCCCCGCCACCCGAGGTCCCCATTTACGCCACGTGGGTGGGAGCGTGTCACATACACCCACGCTCCCACGCCACATTCGCCGCGCTCCCGCCCGGGCCGGGCTCTCTCCGCGCGCCCGTGGGACAGGTCGCCGCCACCTGCTGCTGCAGCTCTTGGCCGGGCAGGAGCAGCTCCGGGCCCCCCACCCACCCTGAACCGGCCGGGCCCCAGTCCTCCAACGCCAGGCCGAGGCTGGGTCTTCCCCGGGTCCCTCCCTGGCGCGGGCCAGGAGGGCCGGCGGGCGGAGGACAGGCGGAGGGAGGAGCTCGGCCGCACTGCCCGCCCGCCCTCCCTCCACACCCGAGCTCCCCTCCTCTCCCCTCCCTCGCTGCCGCAGCCCCGCTCGCCGCCCGCGTCAGCGTGGGCTCCCCGGAGCGAGTCGCTAGGTAACGGGGCTGGCTCTGCAGACCCGGGCTGGGGAAGCCCGAGCCGCGTCAGCAGCGGCGGGCCGGGGGCGGGGGCCGCACGATCCTCCCCATCGGGGCCTGCAGATCCCCGGCTCGCCTGCAGCCCCCGCCCAGGATGCCCTAACCGGCGTTCCTGGCCGATTGCTGCCGCCGAGGCGCTTTTCCCCGCAGGGACCCCGCGCCACAGCCCCCTCCTCCTGCCCAGCCCGTGCGCACCACTCTGCGCTCGGTCGCCGCCGCCGGTAAGCTGCGCTCGGGCCGGGCCGGGCGGGGAGGCACGGGGGCGCTCCGCAGGCAGCTTCCCCACCGCGGTGCCGGGCCGGCCATGTGCTAAAGTTTCTGGGGCCCGGAGCCCCGGCGGGCGCGCAGCGCGGGCGCAGAGGCGCGCTGGGTGGGCGGCGCGGTGCTGCTGGGCGCCCGCCAGCCGGCCCCGCGGGGTGCTGCGCTCCGAGCTCTCACGCTCTCTTTCTCTCTTTTCCTCCGCGCTGCTTCCCGAGGTCCTCCCTCCCAGCCCCAGCGCGGGGCATGAGGAGCCCCTGGGCGCCGCCCGGAGAAGACCCGGCTGCGCGCACACCTCGCCAGCGGCGGACGGGAACATGAGCAGCGCGCACGAGGTCTGGTGCCTGGCGGCCAGCCCCAGCCGGCGGTGGTCAGCGGATCGGCGCTGCCCGGGAGAATGAGGCAGAAGCCAGCGGCAGCCTCCGCTTTCCCCTTCTCGTCCTCGCCTGCCTGCGGCTCCGGCGCCCCGGGCCCTGGCCGGGCTGTGCCTCTGCTGCTTACTCCGCGCGCACCCCCACCCGCCTCCGGATGCGCTGCTCGGTAAGCCAGGCCCTCGGCCTCGGGACCAAAGCCCCTTTGCGCGACCTGGAGGATGATCCGAGCCTTCTGCGTGGCCCCCACCCAGAGCCCGGAAACCTGCGGGGCTTCCAACTGAACCCCTGCATCTCTCCCGGGTCCCAGCCGCCGCCTGGAGGCTGAACTGCCCCGGCGCCTTCGAAACCTGGGGCTTTCCTCCGCCATGGGGGAGGCAGATGCGGGCTAGACACGCAGGCAGGAGACCTGTTCGGTCTAGATACCACTGTATGTAGCCTGGGTTGGGACTCTTCCTTTGGAGAGAGACTCATGTTTATTGACCACGTAATGGGTCTCCTGGCTGCCCTGGGCTGTGTACCTCACAACCCCCAAGGAAGTAGGTCGTGTTTCCTCCATAGCTCAGAGGAGGAAACTGAGGCCCAGAGAGGTTGTATGGCTTGATCAAGGTCACCAGGCTAGGATCCAGGATTGGAAACCGGGGTGCTCCTGTACTTCTCCACCAGCGGTCCCTTTGTGAGGAACATACTGCCCCCTTCTAACTGCTTCCATCTCCAGAATGGGGTGTGTGTGTGTGTGTGTGTGTGTGTGTGTGTGTGTAAATTCCTGTTCCAATAAGTATCTGATCAGATGGAATAAATCACGGGTAGCATTTATTTTTTTGTCCATCCCTTCCTCCCTCCCATGGTTTCTGATCCCTAATGTGAACTCTAAGTGTGAGAAGCCACTTTGCGTAGTTATGCTGGGAGGGTCATAGGGTCCCCAGGTGCTCTTGCCTGGGATTCTGGTTTTCCCAGTCCTGATGAAGGATCGAGGGGCAGCCTTTGGCTTCTCCTGTGTGCCCCTGCTTTGCTGCTGGTGCCCAGCACATGGTCTACTCATGACTGCATCCTCAGCCTTCCCGTGGGGTGCGGGCTCATCACGGCTACCTGCCCCTGTTGTGTAAGTCTCGGGAGCCAGTTACTTAACAGGTGCTGGGGCTCATCTCAGATGGGCTCGCGTTTTCCAGCCCTCCTCTTCAGCAGAACTTCACACTTCTCAGCCCAAAAGAAAGGGGTAAGAGCTTTAATGCAGATGTGAAGCCTTCTGCTTTCCCCAAGTATCTGGTTTGCAGCTTTTAACTGTTCACTTAAGTATAATTTAGGTCGATCCTGAAGGGGGAAGGCACGTGGAATCCTTTGGTCCTGGTCTGAGCAGCAAGTTTAAATGGTTGAGTCACAAGGCATGGGGCTCAGTTCTCCACGTGACGTGTACAGCGTTGGTCTAGATGCAGGAGACGTCCCTTAGCAATAAGGGCCTGTGTTACCCTGTCAGTGAGGTAAGGAGGGTTGGGCAGGATGGCCTCTCAGATTCCTTCCAAAGACGTGCTTGGCCGAGTGTGGGCAACAGTGGGTTAGGGCCTGGGCTGAGGTGGGTGAGCCGATCAAACACATACATTTGGACCAATAGCTCTGCACTGAATAGGTTGTTGATCTCTGCAACCAGGACTTGGTGCTGAGGGGGTTGTAAGATTCAGGTCTAGCTAAAAGGAGGTGACGCCTGGGCAGTGCTTTAGTGGCTTATTTATTGGGCCAAAGCCTGGTGGCTATAAACTCTGCCCAGGTGCCAGATTGGGGTTATGGCTGGGTGAGGCATTTCATGTACAGAGATGCCATTAGTCCCTAAGAACTGATGAGATACAGTGCGTCAACTCAGTGCCCAGAAGGCTAGAAAGCAGCAAGCTGGCGAGTCTCACCTGTCCCTTCCAGAAAGAATCCATCAGATTTGCATAAATAAAACCTCCTTGACCTCAACAATTAGTGCAAGTGAATGAAGCGATTCTTAAGGTCTTCCCGGTCTGTTGCTTGCTGATTCTACTAGCGATGGGTGGAGCCCGCCTGACTGGGGATGCAGAGGGGCTGTGGCAGGAAAGGTGGACCAAGGATATTTAGACCCTGACCTAATCTTCACCTGTTGATTGTAGCTAAATTCATCAACTTGATCTGTTGGCAATTAATGGGGCCGTCATAGGTCTTTTTCTGATGTGAATTACTGAACCTTTTAAAGTGTTATTGAATCCCAAGTGCAATGATCATGTCCCACCTTTTTCCCAGAAACTCATTCCCAGTGGGTGTTGTGACTGTTTGAAATGTACAAAGCCAGAGCAAAGCTTTCGTTTTTTGACAAGCTTCACAGGGTACACCAAGGGGAAGGAATGCATCTTGTGTGGGGATATTAATTTCCTAGCATTGTATGTTTTAGCTCCTCGTGATTAGCTGGTAAGGTTTGGAATAAAAATGAATGCAGAGAAACCATCTTCATTGTTACTTTTTCAAATGGCAGTGTAACGGTGAAATAACGATCTCTATATCATAAATCATACTACTCACGGACAAAGCCAGGTGACACAATAAAACATTACCTCTGTTCCTGATATTTCATTTTTAATCCATCCTTCTTTGCTCACTTTTTCCTCTTTTTCTCCCACAACGTGGAAACTACCCATTGAGGATAAAGTCTCCCCTTTCAATTTTGCTTTGTCTTAAACTCAGTTCTTCCCACATCATCCGTACCATGGCCATGTGTTAAAATATATTTTAGATGCCTTGGGTCTCTTTGGGAAGACTGGGAGGGGTATCTGTCATAAATACGTAAGGTTTATGAGATCTCTAAAACAGTGAGCTGTTTGCTGTCTTTACTTAACATTTCTGACTCAGAGGGTTGGCCCCTTAGCTCTTGATCTGCGCTGTCATGCTCAGCATTGGGAGACCCGAGTTCAAGTGCTGCAGCGTTTGAGCATCACTCAGGACGCACGCATGTACATATTGAGGGTGCAGAGCAAAGAACATCCTGCTGAGGTCAGGAAGCCTGGGCTTTCTCCTGACTGTGTTGTTCATTTGCTTGGTGACCTTGGACAAGTGATTCCCGTTCTCTGGGTCCCACTTACATATATATACCATGTGTGTATGTATATGTTTGTATGTGTCTGTATGTACATGGGTGTATTACTACCAGACATCCCCGTGATTCCCTTCAACTCTAAGAATCCTTGGAATTTGGATGCAGGTTATTAATAGCTCCAGAATGCTCCGTACATTCAGGTTATGTAACACTCCAATTAGACAGCCATGTAAATAACAAGGAACGTGTCATTATGAAAGAGTCTCGATATTACCTTAAGTGGGCACTCTTTACCCTGAAGGTGTGATGTTAGAGCCTTCATTTTAAAGGCAATGATGTCAGCTTCCCCATCAGGGTTCCCTTGCGTGGTAGGATCCCGGCATATGGCACACATCTGAGAGACCTGGCATGGGCAGTGACCCTCTCTAGGGTCCATGTGGCAGGAGATGCAGGCGTCATTATGTAATCTGGGTCAATGGGGTAGGGATCAGATGACGTTCCGTTGATACAGCTCTGAGGTCCAGGGGACTCGGAGGTTTACCTCCATCTCAACCTGTTCCTGGAAGGTAAGGAGGGGAAGGATGTAATTACTGTTTGCAGTTGTTTTGAAAAGGGAAAGTAATTAGAGCCTTGAGCTGTTGAAGCTAAAACATGGTGAGAAGTTCGTAGATTTGGCAGTGGTGTTTTTCCAGCATCGGTTTGCAGGCTTCCTCTGAACACCTTCCGTGGGATGTTGGCTAAGAAGCTGCAGTTGTTTTCAGTAAAAGAGGGTGGGAGACAGGCACCAGCAGTCCTTAAACGTTTTGTGCTCACAGCCCAGCGAGGCCGATGCTGTTAACCCCACGTTCTGGATGAAGCTCCTCGGGCTCAGAGAGGGGGAGTGTCCTGCCCAGACTTTCGTAATTACCCAGTGGTAGAGCCAAGCAAGATTTTAAATGCACTCTGTTTGAGTTTAAATCACCCCACGCTACACCTCATTTACACTGTCACCGCAATGTGTCTGGCAACCAAATTGTGTCCTTCACCCCGAATTTCTAAATAACATCGTGGCCCCGGAGAAGCCGTGTAGATTTGATGTCAGTCCTGTGTGGGGGTGCTGTGGCTGTGCACAGACTTCCGAGTTCACTGGGGTTTCTCTTAGGACGTTGGACGCTTTTTCATTGCATGACGTCAGATGTTTCCAAAGAGCTTCAGGGATAAGCCAAGTGTTACCCTGAAAGGCTTCGTGTTGGTTGTTCTTTGGGGAAATGAAAATAACTCCTTTCGGTCCTGCGTCGCCCTGGGGTTCGGTGGGGAGAGATCACAAGCTGATGTGTGGGATGGTTTGGAAGACATTGCTAGCCTGCACCACCCGGAAAGGGCCCTGGAATAAAAGTTACATAACAGCTTCCAAAAAGGACCGTGACTCCTCTCCAAGAGGCCACACAAGCTCATCTTCTCCAAAACGACACACCAGAGAAGGAGCTGGGAGGAGCCTTTACAAGAACTTAAAGGTGCACCTACGACTCTTAAGAATTTCCAGGCTTAGGAGGAATGTTGGTTTTGAACAACTTTTCAAATCCCCGAATAGAGATGCCATCATACCCAATATTTAGCGTGGCCTGCGGAAGATCAGCCGTGTTAAGTATATGAGAGCAAATACTGTTTTTTGCTGGTGGGTCTGCAGACCTGAGTATAAACCATGCAAAGGACAGGAGATTACAGAATCCTGTCTCAAACGGGCAATTTACAGAGAGTAAGGAGGAATCACTGAGGTGCATTTTAGCCCCATCCCTTGTCCTTATTGTTGGCTGTGGTCAAGTCAACCCCCATCCAGTCAGTCCCCGACTCATGGCCACCCCGTGCACAATGGGATCAGAATATTGCGATCCATAGGGCTTTCATTGCCTGATGTTTAGAAGTAGATTGCCAGGCCTTTCTTCCTAGCCTGTATTAGTCTGGAAGCTCCGCTGAAACCTGTTCAGCATCATAACAACATGCAAGCTTCCACTGACAGATGGGTGGGGACTGTGCTTGACGTGCATTGACGGGGAATGGGACGTGGGTCTCCTGCATGGAAGGTGAGAATTCTACCAGGGAACCACCACTGCCCTCCTGACTCATCCAGACATTCTAGTAATAGTATTCAGGCTGATTCTCTTTGCCAGATGTTTAAAATACTCCCAGCCTTGTGCCTGCCTTGCCCATGTCACGTGGGTGATGTCTTAACAGACAAAACCATCCCCTTGCCTTCCTTGGATTACTCAGCTGCTTATATGCTAAAGCCTTAAGTTCCATATCGGTGTGTCAACGAGAAAAAGCAGACGGTGAAATGACAGAATGACTTAGAACACTCCATCAAGATTCATCTGTGATCTGTAAAGTCCCAAGCAACGTCATTGCTGTCAGCACCACCTGTTTTTAATTTGGTAAATGAGGAATGACGTTGTAGGTTCCCAATGAGACCCCTTGAGAAAACCAAGTAGCTTCGGTGTGGGGCCAGATGTCAAGAACGTGTGGCTATTAAACAGCAAATGTAGCCAGGCACAGGATCAGTGGGCCGGGGCGGGGGCAGTGTGGGGGGTAAGGTGAGAAGGCAGGGAAGTCTGTGGCCTCTGATTGTAACTACCGTGAGTAGTTATTTGGGACAGGGCTTAGTAAGTAGAAATGATTTAACATCTATATCCAGCATCGAGAATCAGAGAATATATTCACTGGTGAACTTTAGGTGTTTTTGTGCTGTCTTCGTATGTAGCTTACGACAAGCGTAGATGACCCTTTGTGCGGGCTTAAAACCCTGCCCCTTTGCAAGCCCTCCTGATGGATGAAGAGTGATGTGTCTTGGTATCTGCTAGGCTCAGTGCTTTGGCCAGTGAGCATTACTGATCCTGAATCACTAGGCCAGACAACGGTGTTTTTGAGAGTTGATATATTCCCAGTTGGGATAGCCAGGCCAAGTCAGTTGCCATTGAGGCGATTCCAACTCATCGTGACCTCGTGTGTGTCAGAGTAGAACTGTGCTCTATTGGGTTTTCAAGGCTGTGACCTTTCACAAGTAGTTTGCCAGGCCTTTCTTTCGAGGTGCCTCTGGGTGGATTCAAACTGCCAACCTTTCGATTAGTAGCCCAGTGCTTAACTGTTTGAGCCATCTGAGGACCCCTTACTAATCTGTGATGAGCTGCTGTGTGGGCTCCATTAGCACCCCGATGCGGAAGACCAAGTAGGGAATGCCAGGGTCTCACGTTCTTCCGTCATCCCTGTTTCTCATCCCACGTCTGTGCCAGGGCAGTGCGGGGATCCTCACCTGCTCACGGCTTCATTCTTCCGCATACAAGCTGTTCACGTTCAGACTGGCCTTGACATAACCCTCCCCACCCCACCCCAGGACTCTTTGGTCCTTTTAATTCAGGAAATGGATGATAATGACATCATCTGATTTTAACGATCAGTATTGACCAGTTTTACATTTTTAAATAAAGTGGCTGTGCCTGGAGAGCACAGCGCATAAGCTTACAGTGATTTGTGAATGCGTACCATCCCCTGAACTTGCTGAGAAAAAAACCAAACCAAACCCATTACCATCGAGTCAGTTCTAACTCATAGCAACCCTGTAGGACAGAGTAGAACAGCCCTGTAGTTTCCAAGGAGCGCCTGGTGGATTCGAACTGCCAACCTTTTTTCGGTTAGCAGACGTAGCTCTTAGCCACTATGCCCCCAGGGTTTCCGAACTTGCTGAGAGGGCTCCCAAAAAGGTAAGCCCAGCTTTGCAACATCAAAAGCTAAGGGTCGAAATGAGAGCCCACACCCTCTGTTCTCCCTCTGAAAAAGAGAGGTGGAAAAATATGCTTGGTTTCTAAAACAAATGTTGAGATCATTCCTTGATTGGTTTCACTCACGAGATGACACTGCCTAGGTCTGAAGATCCCCCTTAGATGCTGCTTCTCCGCTGGAGCTGTTGTGCTAAGGTCTGCTTGAGGACATACGTGTGGAGTCCAGAGCTGCTTGTCCTTCTGCCCAGGCAGCGTGCCACCTCCTCCATCAGGGGCATGCGGCTCTCTGCTCCTGCCTGATCACTGGGCTCTGACCTGTGTCACCCTTCCATCAGACAATTGTCTGATGGTGTTGATTGTCAACAACTGAGCAAAGATGTACTGAGCACCAGCTATGTGCTAGGCATCGCTCGGCACTGGGACAACAGGGGTGGGCAGGAGCCAGCTGCAGGGCGTCCATACACCGATACCCGTTTTGGTAGATGTCACCCCCTCACACTTTAAGGGGTATGTTTAGAATCCAGAGTCCTTGGGTATTGCAACGCTTAAGATGCTTGGCTGCTAACTGGAAGGCTTGAGGTTCGAGTCCACCCACAGGTGCCTCGGAAGAAAATCTACTTCCGAAAAATCAGCCAATTGAAAACCCTGTGGAGCACAGGCCTATTCTGTGTCCAGCATTAACTCGACAGCAACCAGTTTTTAATTTAGAATTCAGTGGACTTCAGCCACTGTACTGGAGGCGGGCTGGGGCAGGTGGGGAGAGCCCAGGCTCGGATCAGCGGACCTGCTTGTCAGCTCTCATCTCACCTGGGCAACTGCGCCAAGCTGCCGCCCACCGAGGGCCTCCCCGGGTTTCCTTGGCTGTCAGCTGCTCTGATCCCGGGCCCACGCCTGTGAAAGCACTCAGGGAGCTTATTAAAATGCAGGTTCCCTGGCCTTGCCTCAGACCCACAGGGTCAGAACCCCTGAGAGTGGGGGCCCAGAATCTGCATTTTTAACACAGTCTGAGGTCACTCTCATCACAGACGCTCTGAAACGTGAGAACCACCGGTTCTTACGGGTAGTTGTAGCAGCTGTCGAGTTGGCTCCTGACTCGTGGGGACGCCACGCACAATGGAATGAAAAGTTGCCAGGTCCTGTGCAATTCCCATGATTGGTTTCAAATGGACCATTGTGATCCATAGGGTTTTCATCAGCTGATTTTCAGAAGTAGGTCACCAGGCCTTTCTTCCTAGTCTGTTTTAGTCTGGAAGCTCCACTAAAGCCTGTTCAGCATCAGAGCAACACGCAAGCCTCCACTGACAGGCAGCGGCTATACACGAAGTGCATCAGCCGGGAATCGAATCTGGGTCTCCTATGTGGGAGGTGAGAATTCTCCCACTGAACCATCGCTGCCCTTACCAGTAGTTGATCACTAATGCTCCTTCTTGCTCCAAAACACTCAGAATCTAGCACATCTCCCCTTGCCCCCTGCTCCCTCTCCCATGCTGGCCACTCTCCACCTCCACCCACCACCATGTGGTCCACGCCGCCTTGTCTACCTCTGGCCGCTCTTCCTGCTTCCCCTTTGCCTTCTACAGTTTTCTTTCCACAGGACACCCAGAGTGAGCCTTCCAAAGCACTGAGTCTCTCCTCTGCCCAGGGCGCTCATGCTCCCATGTCACTGCACGGTAGCTAAGGCCTTTTCCACGGCTCCTAAGGGACTCCATCTCCTACCACATAATCCCTGCTTCCCTGGCAGCCACACTGGCCTCTCTGACATTTCTTAAGCCCATAGGGTTGCTCAGGACAGCACATGGGACCTGGGGCTCACGGGGTCACAATGCCTGGAGGGTGGGCTCAGCCCCAAGGAGCTGCCGTTTCCTGCCCCACCACTGCTTTGGAAACCCAGCCAGACTGAGGATTGGGTGGCCCACTGGGGCAGATCTCCGTGTTTGGACCCCCCAAACCAAACCAAACCAATCCAACTCATGGCGACCCCATGTATTACAGAGTAAAACTGCTCCATAGGGTTTTCTTGGTTGTAATTTTTTTTAATTGTATTTTAGATGAAAGTTTGCAGAGTGAATTAGTTTCCCAATAAGAAATTAATGCCCATATTGTTTTGTGGCCTGGGCTGCCAAGCCCACGACAAGTCGGCACTCTCCCTTCTCAACCCTGGGTTCCCCAATACCAGCTCTCCTGTCCGTGCCTTCTCGTCCTTGCACCTGGGCTGGTGTGCCCATTTAGTCTCATTTTGCTTTATGGGTCTTTCTAATCTTTGGTTAAAGGGTGATCCGCAGGAGTGACTTCAGTCCTGAGTTAAAAGGATGTTTGGGGGCCATACTCTCGAAGTTTCTCCAGTCTCTGTCAGACCAGTGAGTCTGGTCTTTTTTTTTTTGTGTGTGTGAGTTAGAATTTTGTTCTTCATTTTTCTCCAGCTCTGTCTGGGACGCTCTGTTGTGATCCCCATCATAGCAGTCGGTGGTGGTAGCCGGACACCATCTAGTTGTCCTGGACTCAGTCTGGCAGAGGCTGTGGTAGTTGTGGTCCATTAGTCCTTTGGACTAATCTTTCTCTTGTGTCTTTGGTTTTTTTCATTCTCTTTTGTTCCCAAAGGGTGAGACCAGTGGAGTATCTTAGATGGCTGCTCAAAAGCTTTTAAGACCCCAGGCGCTACTCATCAAAGTAGGATATAGAACATTTTCTTTATAAACTGTGTTACGCCGATTGAGCTAGATGTTCACCGAGACCATGAGCCCCAGCCCTGTCGGCTGTAATCTTTACAAAAGCAGATTGCCAGGCCTTTCTTCCATGGCAGCACTGGGTGGTTTTGAACTGCCAACCTTTAGATTAGTGTTAAATGAAAACCATTTAGGCCTTCCACGATAGTAAATATTGATTTAGAAGCAGCCCTTTAATTCCAGGCACCATGTTATAGGGTGACTTACCATCGTACTGGATTGTCAAAATGGTTCTAGAATTTTCTGAGGAAGCTTAAAGAACTAGGCTGCACCACTCTTGGGCTGGATTATTTCTTCAGCCACCTCTAATCACAGTGGTCCTACTGACCCTCCCTCTCCCCCTTCCACAAACATTTGCAGAGTGCTGGCTACATCCAGGCCCTATTCTAGGTCCTGGGATACGAGGAAAACACAACAGTGTGCCCTCAAGGAGCAGAAAGTCTGTAAGGTTTTATCTCCAATTCCCACTCTTGCTTTCATGCACACAGAAGGTTAGGTCTAGAAAGTATTCCTCTGGCCTTCTTTATCTTCCCCCGCAACAGAGGGGGACTCTGGCCTGTTTACTGAGTGGCCCTCGTGGGACCTGGGTTAAGCAAACCACACTTGGGAATATCAACCCTTTGGTGAGTGGGAGAGAGAGATGGCTGTCTTCTTAGATTCACCTCCAAGACAAGCTGAGTGCGTAACTGGGAAGGTCTGTGACCTTTATAGATGGGCTACGTGGCCAAAACAGAGAGCAAGTACTTGGTTCCCTTGAAACCAGCCTGTCCAGCAATATTATGAACCTGAAAACGGCCGTGAAAACTGCAAACCTCCTGGATCCTGCCCGTGGGAGATGCTGTCCCGTGAATCTGTGGAGATGTGCACTTTCACTCTTAGCCTCAGTCTTCTTCTGGATGCCTGTCTGTGCTCACACTGACCACACCTTTAGTGAGAGGTCGGGGCCAGGGTGATGCGGGGATGAAGGTAAAGGCCGTATTCCCTGCCTTCAACGGAAGTCAGTCAGGGAAAATGTGTTACGTAACCACCTGTAGCTAATTAGAGTGGCTGACGTGTGCTGAGAACACAGAGGCAGTTTGGATGGGGAAGGATGGGGGCGTGTGCCCTGGGCCTTGGAAGATGAGTAGGAATTTGTCTAGCAGAGAAGAGGGGAAGGCATTCCAAGTGGGATGGAAAATATGTGCAAAGGCGCGGAGGCCTGCTGGATGAGCACGTGGTATGGTAGGGCTGGGACAGCCAGGGGGTAGAGGGGGAGAGGAGGGTGCACCAGCCCGGATCAGATGGGGGTACGTCCTGAATGCCAGGCTGAGTGGTGTCCCATAGCTTATAGGCAATAGGGAGCCCCAGGAGGCGTTTGAGCAAGGGCCTGGATTTTAAAATGCCAGCTAGTGATCCTGTTTTATGTTCCCCTGCCCCTGTGACGTCTATGTTACAGGACAGTGAAGACATGTAAAATGTTCGAGAAGACATACCATCAGGGAACCAGTGTGACTGTCTTGTTTAGTAGCGAACTGTGACCCCCAGGTACTGTTTCTCTGATTGTACTATCTCTCTTTGTCTCTGGCGGCCCCTCAGCACCTAGGCGTGATCGTCCAGGTCCTGCTGCCCATGCCCCAGCTCCATGGACCCTGCTAGGGCTTGGAAGAAAGTAAGGCAGCCTCGGGCTCTGCCACTTGCTGCCCAGCCCTGGTGGACTCCGGCCAACAGGAAATGGAGCGGGCAGTGTCCCAGCCTGATTCACCGAGCCGTAGGTCTCCCTGTGCCTCTGCAGACGCATTCCGGCTGCTCCTGGCCTAAAAACAGTCCTCTCAGACCTACATCCACAGCGGAGCGAATCCAGGGCATGCCTGCGCCGGCCAGCTTCCCTGCACTTCCCCCAGCAGCAGGCGGGAAAGGGGGTCAGTGTCGGAGCCCAAGCATGTGGCCCTCTGTGACCGTTTGCTTGGATATCAACATCCTCGGCAGGATGGGTGACTTCTGCAGAGCTGGCTGGGCAGAGGGCACTGAGGAAGAATGTCCCAGAGGTCACAGGTGGTTTTGCTACCTCTGTCCGATACCTCCACCTTCTCATTGCCAAGGGGATGGGGGAAAAGCACGTTCCACAGGCCAGTGGGCAAATGCTTAGCTGTTTTGGGGGGTGGCTGGCCCTGGCATAGAGACTTCTTTGAGGCAGGCTGGCAGCCAAGTCATGCCAAGGGCAAAGCATGGCAGCAGCTGGCCTCCCAAGGAAGCACCGTCCCCTGTACAGGGCTCGCCACCCTAATGTGGGCTGAGTAGGGAATGCAGTACCACCCTCCCATTTGCAGGTGAGCAAACTGAGACCCAGGGAGCCGAAGCGACCAGTCCAAGGTCGCACCGTGGCTTTGTGGCCGAGTTGGGGTATCACATCGTGCTGGAGCCAGTCCTGATCCCTGTGGCCAGCCAGTGCCCAACGTTGGCAGAAGTCCACTTGGAAAGGGACAGCTCATACTCACTCTGCCCTGCTGCCAACCAGGCATGGAGGACCTGGCTTTTTCCTTGTTCCTGTGCCTTTCTGCTTGGAAGCCAGGCCTAGCACCAGGGTCATAGGCAATCAGAGCTGGAGAGAGCCAGCTGTGACCCCCAAAGTCCAGGCCTTTGTGTTCCTTTGTTTCTGACTCTTGCATGGATGTTGAATGGAAGTTGAAAAGAGAATTTAGTAGCAAGGTAGCAGAGCTCCATAGAGTGGTTCTCAGGATCTGGGCGGGAAAGCAAGAAAGGAGGCTGAGCACTTGGTTTGGATCTCTGCGTGTCATCAAAGCCCTGTCCATTCTCAAGGGAAAGCCTTCTGTCCAGACTCTCAGAGCTCTTTGACCTACCCTGAGCTTAGCTCTAACCACCCTGTGGTATCACCATCTGTTTTGCCCCTTCCTTCTCTGGACTGGCTGTTCCTTGGTTCCCCAGTGCCTGAGACACAGTTTGCTCAGCACCGAATAGTTCTCAGACCTGCTAGTGACTGAATGAGGGGTTGAGGAACACAGCGTGGACAGTAACTTGTTCAACAGTAGGCCCAGCTGAGCTTTTGGAGGGACCTGGCCCTTGTGGCTGCTTTGTCCCTTATCAAGTTGTTGTTAGCTGCCGTGGACTCGGCTCCCAGCTCAAGGCGACCCCATACACAACAGAACGAAAGGCTGCCCAGTCCTGTGCCGTCCCCGTGATGGGTTGTGGATCAGACCTTTGTGATCCATAGGCTGATTTTCAGAAGTAGATCCCCAGGCCTTTCTTTCCAGTCTGTCTTAGTCTGGAAGCTTCGCTGAAAGCTGGTCAGCATCATAGCAACAGCCAGCCTCCACTGACAGACGGGTGGTAGCTGTGCTTGGGGTGCATTGGCCGGGAATCGAACCCGGGTCTCCTACATGGAAAGGCAAGGGTTCTACCACTGAACCACCAATGCCTCATGTATCTTCTGTGTGAGAAGCTGCTCAGTTCTGCTGGCTGATTTCAACCCAGTAAAACCTTCAAGGCCTTACTAGGTAGATCTGTAAGTGCAGTTCCTGATCATAACATGCGCCCGTCACAGCCGTGCAGACAGGCCTGAAGAGATTGCTTGCCATCTTCCCCAGTTTATTACCCCACACTTGGTAAACAGATGCATTATACAGATAACCTCGGAAGGTCCCTATGTTATTGCAGATTGAGACAGAAGTAATCTACCTGCTGGCAAATTTCATAGGTTTCACCACCTTGTTTACTCTTATGTTAATGAGAGAGGAGAGCAAAGCCATAAAAAATATCCCATGGGGTGGGGACCCAATCGGATGATGGATGAGAAAACATTTTGGAAAATGTATGGGTGGTGTGCAGGTATGCAGGGCTGTTGTTATGAAGATGTTTTCCATGTCTGACCTCAGTCTGTCTTGTTTTTCTGGCAAGGACCTAGCACCTCCCAGCCCCTCCCACACCTGGCTAACAGATACCCCCTGCCTACATCCCACCATTAGGGCAGCATTTCTTCTCCTGAGATTTTCATTGCCCACATATCCTCTTCCTGGGGGCGTGGCTTTTATTTGAAGCAGTTCTCAGAGCCAAGCTACTGGGAGTCAGACAGACCTGGATGTAAATCAAAACTCAACCCCTAGCTCACTGGGTGATTCTTGAACAGTTTTACTTTTCTGAGCCCTGTTTTCCCATCTGTAAAATGAGGACAATAATTGCAACGATGATCGTATCTTTTATATATCGGATGCTTACTCAGGGTGGGGACCCTGTGCAAAATAAGCGCTTCTCATAGATTCTTTCATTTAATCTGTACAACAGCTCTATAGAGTAGGTCCTTGTATTATTCCCATTTTACAGATTAGGAAACTATTCCCATTTTACAGATTAGGAAACTAAGGCTTAAAAAAATTTTTTTTTTTTTTAAGGCTTAGCGAGTGTTTATTGCTGCATTAAAAAAAAAAAAAATATATACCTCCAGCCAGTAGTTTCAGACAGTAATAATCATTTATTTTGCTCATGATTCCAGGAGTTGCCTGGGCTCAGGTAGGTGGTTCTTTTCTTGGCCTCTCTTGGTTGCAGTCAGATGTGGCTGGGGCTCGAATCATCTGGAAGGCTTCCTCACTCCTGTGTCTGGTGCCTGGGCTGGGAAGACACACAGGGGGCAGGGGAGGACTCCTGACATCACCTCTTCTGTCTCAGTGTGGGTGAACTCCCCACGTGGTCTCTTCACCACTGTGGCCTCAGGGGAGCTGAACTTCCTTCATAGTGGGCCCAGGCTCCTTGAGCACATGTTCTCCAAGGAGCATCTGTCTGTTTGGTGTTTTATGCCCAAGCCTGGGAGCTACACAACCTCATTCTGCAGGATCCTGTTCCTAAGATGCTGATCACTAGGGCCAGCCCATGTTCAATGGGAAAGATATTAGACTCTGTTCCATGATGGGAGGAGCCTCAAAGATTTTGCAGGGTCTTAAGCCACCAAGGAGAGCTGAGCAACTTGCCAGGGGTAGACTGTTGGTAGGCGGCGGAGCGGCGTGACCCAGGCACTCAGACCCTGAGCACACCCTCGGCACTCCTCTGAAGTTAAAGCACTGAGCACCCTGTACTGCGGGCCACTGAGCTCAGTCAACATGGGTACCTTTCCCCACCACTGACCTTCCCAAGGCTGCCCAGAAGACAGCAAAGAAGAAGAAAGCCAAGCTGTGTCTGCTCCTCTGGTTCAGAGAAGAGCCGGCCAGAACCTCCCGCCTCCTTCCATCTGCTTAACTCCTCTCCCTTCCCCCAGGGCCACATTCTGATTCTTGGGGCCCACTTTTGCCTTCTCAGCTCCATCCTCCTTAAGAATTATTAAAATGTATATTTTACAAGTGAGTGGCTATAGAGATGAATATTTTAATGTTGTTTTCTGGGTATATGAAAACATTTTCTTCTACCCCCCAATTTTTTTTTCTTCTGACTTTAAAAGAAATTAAAATATTTTCATGGGCCCCCAAAAGTGTCATAGGGGATTCAGTCTAGGAGAGGAGACTGGGCTGCAAGGTGGCACCCAGAATGGAAAGGTGAAGTTGTGTAGGTGTGGGAAGGGGAGAGGGATGGGGAAAGAGGTGAGGAGGAAGGAGGGGAGCAGGAGAGATGGGAGGGCATTATGCTTGAGCCCATTGTTGCAGCCACTGTGTCAGTCCATCTTGTTCAGGATCTTCCTCTTTTTTTGCTGACCCTCCATTTTACCAAGCATAATGTCCTTCTCCGGGGACAGGTCCTTCCTGATAACCTGCCCAAAGTACATGACGCAAGTCTCAGTATCATCCCTTCTAAGGAACATTCTGGCTGTACTTTTTCCAAGACATATTTGTTCGTTCTTCGGGCAGTCCATAGTGTATTCAATATTCTTCACCAACACCGTAATTCAAAGGTGTCATGGTTTGGGTGAGGTGCATCTTAGTCCTCCAAGTGACATCTTTTAACACTTGAAAGAGATCTTTTGCAGCAGATTTGCCCCCATGCAGTGCATCGTTTGATTTCTTGACTGTTGCTTCCATGAGCATTGAGTGTGGGTCCAAGTAAAATGAAATCCTTGACATGAGACCTAGAGAGACAAAAAATGCAAATGCACAGCAAATGAGTTCTTATTAGTGATGGGATATTTTTTAATTAAGCCATCGGCATTGCATGGAAACAAAAGCAAGAAGTGCGGCCCGGCTTCATGAGGGAGAAATGATAACTGAACAGTGAGTAGTAGCCAGGACGTCTCCCTTCCTCTCTGTCTGGAGCTGTGGAGCCCTCTGGTCTCCACCTTCTGTGAGTTTCTATCTTTCTCAACTTTGGTTTTCTCTTCTTGCTCTTTTCAGCATATGGTCAATAATGATCACCCAAGATGGCAGCTTCAACTCTATTACATTTCCATGACCTCACAGCTCACTCAGCCTCTCTCTCTCTGGGGACCAAATTCCCAGGAGAGAAGCTGATTGGTCTGGCTTGGGTCAGGGTTCTTCCCAATCTCAACAGCTGTGGCTGGGGTGAATGGGGTCACATGGTATGGATGGCCACCTTACCTGGGGCTGTCATGGGGACAGGTTCCCCAGGAAGGGCATGCAGGGGTGGGAAGAACGTAATGGTGCCTCCAGTTTTGCCTCTGAACTTTCATAGGTTAGGGTGTAGTTGACAGGCTTTTGATACACATTGTTGTTGTTGTTAGGTGCCATCGAGTCGGCTCCAACCTATAGCTACCCCACACACAACAGAGCTAAACACCGCTCGGTCCTGCACCATCCTCACAATCATTGTTATGCCTAAGTCCATTGATGCAGCCACTGTGTCAGTCCATCTCATTGAGGGTCTTCCTATTTTTCAATGATCCTCTACCAAGCATGATGCCCTTCTCCAGGGACTGATCCCTCCTGACAACATGTCCCAAGTACGTGAGATGTAGTCTTTCCATCCTTGCTTCTAAGGAGCATTCTGGTTGTACTTCTTCCAAGACAGACTTGTTCATTCTTTTGGCAGTCCATGGTATATTCAATATACTTCACCAACACCACGATTCAAATGTATCAATTCTTCAGTCCTCCTTATTCATCGTCCAGCTTTCACATGTAAAGGAGGCGATTGAAAACACCATGGCTTGGGTCAGGCGCACCTTAGTCTTCAAGGCGACATCTTTGCTTTTCAACACTTTAAAGAGGTCTTTTGTAGCAGATTTGCCCAGTGCAATGCATCTTTTGATTTCTTAACTGCTGCTTCCATGGGTGTTGATTATGGATCCAAGTAAAATGAAATCCTTGACAACTTCAATCTTTTCTCCATTTATTATGATATTGCTTATTGGTCCAGTTGTGAGGATTTCTGTTTTCTTTATGTTGAGGTATAATCCATACTGAAGGCATGGTCTTTGATCTTCAGTAGTAAGTGCTTCAAGTCCTCTTCACTTTCAGCAAGCGAAGTTGTGTCATCTGCATAACACAGGTTGTTAATGAGCCTTCCTCCAATCCTGATGCCCCGTTCTTCTTCATATAGTCCAGCTTCTCAGACTATTTGCTCAGCATACAGATTGAATAGGTATGGTGAAAGGATACAACACTGACGCGTACCTTTCCTGACTTTAAACCATGCAATATCCCCTTGTTCTGTCCGAACAACTGCCTCTTGATCTATATACAGGTTCCTCATAAGCACAATTAAGCATTCTGGAATTCCCATTCTCTGCAGTGTTATCCGTAATTTGTTATGATTCACACAGTCAAATGCTGTTGCATAGTCAATAAAACGCAGGTCAACATCCTTCTGGTATTCTCTGCTTTCAGCCAGGATCCATCTGACATCAGCAATGATGTCCCTGGTTCCACGTCCTCTTCTGAAACCGGCCTGAATTTCTGTTAGTTACCTGTCCATATACCGCTGCAGCCACTTTTGAATGATCTTCAGCAAAATTTTACTTGTGTGTGATATTAATGATATTGTTCGATAATTTCTGTATTCGATGGGATCAGCTTTGTTGGGAATGGGCATAAATATGGATCTCTTCCATTCAGGTGGCCAGGTAGCTGTTTTCCAAATTTCTTGGCATAGATGAGTGAATACTTCCAACGCTGCATCTGTTTGTTGAAACATCTCAGTTGGTGTTCCGTCCATTCCTGGAGCCTTGTTTTTTGCCAGTGCCTTCAGTGCAGCTTGGACTTCTTCCTTCAGGACCATGGTTCCTGCTCATATGGTTCCTCTTGAAATGGTTGATTGTCGACCAATTCTTTTTGGTATAATGACTCTGTGTATTCCTTCCGTCTTCTTTTGATGCTTCTTGCATCATTTAATGTTTTTCCCATAGAATCCTCCAATATTGCAACTTCAGGCCTGAATGTTTCCTTCAGTTCCTTCAGCTTAAGAAATGCAGAGTGTGTTCTTCCCTTTTGTTTTCCATCTCTAGCTCTTTGCACATGTCATTATAATACTTTGTCTTCTCAAGTCGCCCTTTGAAATCTTCTGTTCAACTCTTTTACTTCATCATTTAGCTACTCAACGTTCAAGAGCAAGTTTCAGAGTCTCTTCTGACATCCATTTTGGTCTTTTCTTTCTTTTCCTGCCTTTTTAATTACCTCTTGCTTTCTTCATGGATGATGTCCTTGATGTCATTCCACAACTCGTCTGGTCTTCGGTCATCAGCATACAATGTGTCAAATCGGTTCTTGGGATGGTCTCTAAATTCAGGTGGGACATACTCAAGGTGGTACTTTGGCTCTCGTGAACTTGTTCTAACTTTCTTCAGGGTCAACTTTAACTTGCATATGAGCAATTGATGGTCTGTTTCGCAGTCGGCCCCTGGTCTTGTTCTAACTGATGATATTGAGCTTTTCCATCATCTCTCTCCACAGATATAGGTTCTTTGATTCCTGTGTATTCCCTCTGGCAAGGTCCACATGTATAGTCACCTTTTATGTTGGTGAAAAAAGGCATTTGCAATGAAGAAGTTGGTGGTCTTGCAAAATTCTTTCATTGGATCTACACATCTTTTCTATCACCAAGGCCATATTTTCCAACTACCGATCCTTCTTGGTTTCCAACTTTTGCGTTCCAATCTCCAGTAATTATCAATGCATCCTGATTGCATGTTTGATCAATTTCAGCTTGCGGAAGTTGGTAAAAATCTTCAATTTCTTCATCTTTGCTCTTAGTGGTTGGTGGGTAAATTTGAGTAATAGTTGTATTAACTGGTCTTCTTTTTAGGTATATGGATATTATCCTATCACTGATAGCATTGTACTTCAGGATGGATCTTGAAATGTTCTTTTTGATGATGAATGCGATGCCATTCCTCTTTAAGTCGTTGTTCCAGGCATAGTAGACCATATGACTGTCTGATTCAAAATGGTCAATAATAGCCCATTTCAGCTTACTATGCCCAGGATATCAATGTTTATGTGTTGCATTTCATTTTGGTGACTTCCAATTTTCCTAGGTTCATACTTTGTACATTCTAGGTTCTGATTATTAATGGATATTTGCAGCTGTTTCTTCTCATTTTGAGCCATGCCACATCAGCAAATGAAGGCCCTTCAGCCTGACTCCAGCCACAACATTAAGACTGACTCTACTTTGAGGAGGCAGCTCTTCCCCAGTTGTCTTTTGATTACCTTCCAACCTGAGGGGCTCATATTCCAGCACTATATCAAACAATGTTCCACTACTATTTGTAAGGTTGTCACTGGCTGAATCTTTTCAGAAGTAGACTGCCGGGTCCTTCTTCTCAATCTTAGTCTGGAAGCTCAGCTGAAACCTGCCTGCCGTGGTTGACCCTGCTGGAATTTGAATACCGGTGGCATAGCTTCCAGTATCACAGCAACACACAAGCCCCCACAGTACGACAAACTGACAGACACGTGGGAGTTGGTAAACAAACCTAAATACATTTGTGTAATTGATGAATTGGCATAAGATTACCAAATTTTTATCTGCCTTCTGTTGTCACCTTGATATGATTAAAAAAAAAAAAATTAGGAAGGGTATAATCTTAAAATTAGGAAAATTAATTTTATGAAAAAGTTCATTGCATTGTTCTTGGTTTTCTCATTTTGTCACAGATATGTAAGAATTTGGTTGCACAAGTAAGAATTTGGTTGTAGACCTGAGCTGGTCTATGGATGCTCACTGGAGACCCACAGGCATTAAGGAGTCCTCAGAGGTCATTTGATAATCACAGAACACTACAGGCAGCCCGGGGAGCTGGTGTGCACTAGCCACTGTTCATGAGCACCATGCTCAGACCTTTACCTGGTTTCTCAGTTACCCTCTAGGGTACTGCTATTATTTCCATCATACAAGATAGAGACAGTGAGGCATAGGGAGGTCAAGTGACTTCTCCAAGGTGACACAGTTAGTTGTCTGACTCCTAAAAAAGGTCCATTTTGGTAAGAGAGACAGGTGGGGTCCAATTACCTGTAATGCGGGTGAGCCTTAGCTATGGGCATGCTAAAGGTGAATGGACAAGCTATTATTCATCGAAGAGACTCAGGAAGTTGCCCCCAGGAGTGTTGACTTAGCTGGGCCTTGGAGAATAAGGAGGAGGCATCAGCCACAGGCTGGAAGGAGGGCATCTCAAGCCAGAGATGAACCCATAGGCTTGGCCGAGGTCTGGGAGAGTGTGGCAAGCCCAGGAAGTGGCCGGGGAGTGGGGGCTGCTGCTGGGAGCCAGCCAGTGCGAGAATGCAGGGAAGCAACATAATCTGGTCTGTGTTTAGAAATACAGCTCTCTCGGCAACACAGAGATTGAGCCAACATTTGCAAAGTAGAAATCTGTGCCGGCAAATACTTTTAAGTAGAGCAAATGTTCTGCGTATGCAGATGCACTGAAATGGACTAATTTCTGAAGACGCAGCCTAGTTGGAAGCTAAGCCCGCGTCCCACCTCGTCTGGGGTCTTCTGTGGAGGTCACTGGAGCCCTGTGCGATGCCCACCCCTGAGTCTCCTAAGACGCAGGGCGCAGGCAGGGGTGAGAATGACTCAACTTTCAGTGTTGATTCCTTTCTTGGAGAAAACCATTCACTTACAGAATGACCACCACCCTCTCTGGAGTCCCTGGGTGGCACAAAGGGTTAAGCGCTCGATTACTAGCCAAAAGGTTGGTGCTTCAAACCCACCTCTAGGTGCCTTGGAAGACAGGCCTAGCGATCTGCTTCCAAAAGTTCACAGCCTTGAAAACCCTATGGAGCATTTCTACTCTGACACACACGAGGTGGCCATGAATCTGAATCAACTCAACAACAATTAACAATAGCCCTCTCTCCATGGGAGTCCCGTAGTTTATATAGGGAATTTTTGTTTATAAAGCTCTT
Organism: Loxodonta africana; assembly: GCF_030014295.1. Classification (NCBI taxonomy): domain Eukaryota; kingdom Metazoa; phylum Chordata; class Mammalia; order Proboscidea; family Elephantidae; genus Loxodonta; species Loxodonta africana. The sequence continues at coordinate 109,058,725 of NC_087351.1, forward strand.
TCAGAGCAACTCTGTGGGATCAGTGGGCAGGACTTAATGGACTGAACTGACAGATGAGAAAAAAAGGCTCCATTTGTGCAGGCCAGAGTCACACGGCCCCTGAGGGGTAGAGCAGAAAGTGAACCTCGGTCTTAGTCACTGGTGACTTCATGCCAAGTTCATAGCCCTCTTACTGTACCCTGCACAGACCTGTGGAGAGGGTGCTTCTGACCCTGGCTTCTCTGATGCCAAATAAGTATTGAGAGCTGGCTCTTCTCCAGGTGCTGAGCATCTCCTAGCACCCAGGCGGCCAATGTGTCCTTTCTGAGAGTTGGTGCGTATGGGGGACCCGGAATGGACCACTCCCTTAGCCAGAGGATCTGTGTACCATCAGTGCTATCTCACTCATGGGGGCTTCATCAGTCCCCTGCGCATGCCCATTGGGCCCCCGTGTCCTCAGCCCCTCTGCCAGATTGGGTGTGCCGGCAGCTACTGCCAGCCTGGAGCTCTTCGGGGATGGCATGCGCCATTTTGGTGTCTGTTTGGGGTGCTGCCAAGTGCCTGGATGCAGTGAGTGGGGGCGATTTGGGCACATCTGCAGGTTCTGGGGAGCAGGGCTGTTCCAGGCTGGAGGTGGCGTTCTTCCTCAGGGTTTCTGGCAGCACCTTTTGCATTGCTCTGTCAGGGCATCGTTTCCAACTTCAGGGCAGCCAAGAGGCAGCAATGTTTTGTCAGCTGTCATGAAGCTCAGCTGTTCAAGCTGATCTGGTTCTCTTTTCCCACCAATCACAAACATCTCAAGGGCAGCGAGGGCTTGGTTGTGTCTGTGTTCCCTGGGTTTGCAGATTTGGTCATAACGTGGTAACCTTGTGCTGCTGCTCAAGGGCTCCGTGACCCTGGAGACATCTCTTCACTCTCTAAGTTACCTGCAGGGCTGCTGTGGGATTCATGAGATGTTCTTGTTGTTAATTGCTGTCAGTTGGGCTCTGACTCATGGCAACCTTACGTATAATAGAACTAGACAGTGCCCGGTCCTGCACCATCTTCATGATGGTTGATATGTTTGAGTCCGTTATTGTGTGGATCCATCTCGTTGAGAGTTTCCCTTGTTTTCATTGACCCTCTACTTTACCAACCATGGTGTCCTTTTCTAGCGGTTAGTCTTTCCCAGTGGTGTGTTCCAGAGTAAGGGGCCAAATTCTCAACCATCCTGACTTCTAAGAAACATTCTGGTTGTATTTCTTCTATGACTGATTTGTTCATTCTTCTGGCAGTCCATGGTATATTCCATACTCTTTGCCAACAGCACAATTTGAATGCATCCATTTTCTATGTTCCTTTTTGGTTGTCCAGTTTTCACATGCGTTTGAGTCAATTGGAAAGACCATGGCTTGGGTCAATGAGCATGTTAAAACCATATGCTAGATAAACGCCAGCTTTTATTATGATCTAGGAGATATTTAAAGAGGAAGTGGCCAGACTCAGTCAAAGATGGTGCCCGATGTCTGGCCACAGGGATGGGGTAGTCATGTTACCCCAGTGAGAACAGCTCCTAGGCAGGGGTGGTGGGTGTGGACCAAGGAGGCAGCTTCCTGCAAAAATTTGTTGCAGTCGCTTTGGGACGAACACCCACATCTTAAACAGGGGAGCTACATGTGCAACAGGAGGGTGGGGGTGGGGAGTCATCCCAGCTTCATGGGAATCAGGTGGGAGACTATGGAGGGGACAGGATTTGCAGAGCCACAGGTAGCAGTCATGCTCATCGAAACACTGTTTTTCTTGGTATAAACGTCCCATTTGTCTGAGGAAGGTGATTTGGACACAGGTCTATGACCTTCTGCAGGTGTTGCTGAGCTGTAGGTCTGTAGACTGTTAGGTTTTTACACTTAAAAAAAAAATCCCCAAAGGCCTTGCCTGAAAGAACACGTTTCCCTGAGTTGACCTCCTTCTCTGCACCATTTTGGAGCTTCAAACCATCTCTAAAGAAAAGCTGCAAGCTTCAGCTGGGACTAGAGTGGTGTGCATCCAGGTTGGAAACGTGATTACAGCATAGGGTGATGTAGGGACCTGGACACAGTGTTCTCATCCACAGGAGCGTTTCTCATGGAATCCAGTGCTGGTGGGGGATGCTGTGTCCCTTGCAAAACAGATTGTTCATACACACTGAACACATCTGCTGAGCACCACCTCTTGCTGGCACTGTGTTGGGAGCTGAGGGAACAGAGATGGGCGGGGAAGGCTCTAGAACAAAGATGGGCAGGGCAGGCCCTAGAATAGAGCTTGGTGGGTGGACTCTAGAACGGAGATGATCTGGACAAGCTCTAGAACAGTGTTGGGTGGGACAGACTCTAGAACAAAAATGTGTGGGGTAGAAAGTAGACACTAGGACAAATATGTATAGGTCAGGCTCTAGAACAGAGCTGGGTGGGTAGGCTCTAGAACAGAGATGGTCTGGGCAGGCTCTAGAAAGCTGGATGGGGAAGACTCTGGAACAGAGATGGGCAGGGTAGACTAGAACGGAGATGAACAGGGTAGGCTCTAGCACAGACCTGGATGAAGCAGGCTCTAGAACAGAGCTGGGTGGGGTAGGCTCTAGAATAGATGGTCTGGACAAGCTCTAGAACAGAGCTGGGTGGGGCAGACCCTAGAACAGATATAGGCAGGGCAGACTGTAACCTGGTGCCTGGGTGGGTCAAGCAGCCAGCATCTCTAGGGGATAGTGGTCAGCATCGTCAGCAGGGTAAGCACAGGGAGCTAAGAGAGCACAGAACTGGCACTGAATCCAGACCAGGGTCAAAGGAGACTCTCTGGGGTGGAGGGCATCCTAGCTGTGTCTTGAGGGAGGAGTAGGAATTAGCCAGGTGAAGAAGGGTAGTCCAGGCAGGACCAAAAAAATCTATCTTAACCAGGAGAGCTGTAGGCAAGGCACACTGGGACATAGCGTGGTCCAGCGGCGGGGGGGGGGGGGGGGGGGCAGGAAGCTAACTTGGGGCCACACGGATTTGCACTAACATTTGATTTGGTGGAGAAGCTCTGGGATCCCATCCTAGCTCGGTATCCAGAGAACTTGGTGCCAGCAAAGCATGCATAGTGTGTATACACATTTGTGTGTGTGCACATGTGTGTGTACTCGGTGTGTGTGTACTTGGTGCATGTGCGTGTGTGTGTGTGTGTGGAGGACCAGGGTGGGAGTGAGCTGGGGGGAAAATACAGCAAGCTAAAACCCAGGCACTGGGATGTGCAAGGTGGCCAGTACTTCACCTAGCTAACTAGTGCTTTACAGGAAGATTCCTGACACATAATAGTAGGTCCCAGGGTTCAGCTCCCTCCAGGGTCAAGGTTTCCTAAACCTCACAACGTTTCTATATGGTGGGAATTATCATCACATTTTACCAATGATCTTAGAAACTCTCCCAGGGTACCACCAGTGGCTTACGGGGCCTCTGAGTTCTTCTTGGTGTTCTTTTCTGGCATCTTCCCTCACCACTAGCTCTCTGTCCCCAAACCTTTGCAACTCCTTCAGGTTCCTTTTTCCTTCCTTTGAGCCATTACGTGTGCTGTTTCTTCTGCTGGGACACTTTCCTACATGTCTTCTTGGCTGAGGTGTCTCCTTCTCAGGTATCCCCTTTACCCCAGGCTTGACCCCCACCACAGGCTGCTACCCGGTCTCTGGGCCCCTGTCACACACACTGCCTGCCCATCAGAGCATCCACCCCCAAGTGCTCTTCTACTTGGAAATAAAATAAAATAACACGCCACGTGCACCTGTTGAATCCCCGGCACCTAGCACGACACCTGTCCCCAGGTAGGCGCTCGGTAAAATGTTTGTTAAATAAAGTAATGCATCGTTGAGAAAACCAAAGCTCAGCAAGGTTACGAAACATACCCAAGGTCACATTGCCAGTGGTTTTTGGTCTCTAAACCACTTTTCCAAGCAGTCTCTAACATAGGACTTTATAGTTTATGTCCTGATTCTAGTTCATTTTAATCCCTTCACATAGCCTTGCTTGGCCTATCTTTTTATTTAACATGAAAAATTCTTTTTTAATTAAGACACGCACATGGTAACAAATTGTATAGACAGGCTTGTAATAAAATTCCTGATATATATTGTGTGCTTACTTTGTTTTGGAGCCCTGGGTGGCACTGTGGTTAAGAGCTTGGCTGCTAACCAAAGGCCGGCAGTTCAAATCTACCAGCCGCTCTTTGAAAACCCTATGAGGCAGTTCTGCCCTGTCCTATAGGGTTGCTATGAATTGGAATCGACTTGACGGCAGTGGGTTTGGTTACTTTGTGTCAGGTACTGTCCTGGGTATGTCCCCATTCTGTGGCTTAGAGATAGCAAGAGGCTTGCCCAAGATCACTCAGCCAGTAAGGGCCAGAGCCAGGATTGGGCTTCAGGCAGGACTTTAAGCCATAACCACGAACTTCCCAATAAGAAAAAAGATAGGTCTCTGTTATACTGTCCGCTCCTCCTTTCAGTGTTATCTATCTGTATTAAATCCTTATGTCAGTTAATTTTTAATCTTTAAAGGAGTGTCTTTCTCCCTCATCCTGTCATAGAATTTCTACCTCATTTTTTAAGATGAGGTTATTAGTGCCTGTCTTAGTGTCCGAGGCCCGCCATAATGAAGTATCATTCATAAATTGGGTGGCTTAAAACAACAGACATTTATTCCCTCACAGTTCTGCAGACTGCAAGTCCACAAACTCAGGGTGTCAGCCACGTTGATTCCTTCTGAGGGCTCTGTGGGAGAAATCACTCCATGGCTGTCTCCCAGCTTCTGGCCACGGCTGGTGATCCTTGGTGTACGTTGGCTTGTAGATAGATTCTGTCTCTCTTGCCACATGGCTGTCTTCCCTCTGTATCTCCCTGTGTGTCTTTTCCTTTTTTAATAAGGACACCAGTCATACTGGATTAGGGCCACTCTGCTCCTGTATTTCCAAACAAGGGCACATTGACAGGTACCAGGGATTAGGACTTCAACATAAACTTGCGGGGACACAATTTGATCCGTAACCACACCCTACTTTTTTCCCACCTTTTGTCTTGCCTTCCACAGCATCCACCTTCTACATCAAGGGTGACCTCACATTGGGGCCATTAACATTTTGCATCTTTATGGCGCTCCCTACAATATGCTTGGTCCATAGCTTTTTTTCTTTATTCATCAACAACGTATGAAACCTTGCTGTAAGCATACCACTGCTAAATGCGAGGGCTGGGGAGGGTACGAAAGCAGTTCATCTCTGTCCTCAAGGGCCTTGAACTCAGAGAGGGAGATGAGCATGTAAACAAATAAATTCTGAGGCCGGAGAAGGACGGTGCCACCATGAGGTGCGGTTAGCTGACTGTGGGATTGCAGAGGAAGGGGCAAGGAGGTGGAGCATGATTGAGGCAGACTGGAGCAGAGATGGCATTGGATTGGCCAGGGCCCATTTTAGGAGTTGAAAGTTATTAGATGAAGCAAAGAAGGAGGGCTAGCGTGGCTAAGGACACAGAAAGAACCAAGGCTAAGAGGTACAAAAGCACGAGGCTCATTCACGTGGTTGACCTGATGATAGGGACACTTGCTGTTAGCTGCTGTCAAGTTGGCCCCAACTCAGGGTGACCCATGTACAACAGAACAAAACATTACCCTGTCCTGCTCCATCTTCATGATCGTCAGTATGTTGGAGTCCACTAACGTGGCTATCGTGTCAATCCATCTCATGGTGGGCTTCCCTAGTTTTTGCTGACCCTCCGCCTTACAAAACATAATGTTCTTTTCTAACGATTGGTCTTTCCTGATGACACATCCAAAGTAAGTAAGCTGATGTCTCGCCATCGCTTCTAGGGCATTCTGGTTGCATTTCTAAGACTGATTTGTTCATTCTTCGGGCAGTCCACAGTATATTCGGTATTCTTCACCAACACCATGTGCTTAATCCGTGCCAGCAGATATCCTGTATGACAAGGCACTAATGCCTCCAGCGGTGAGTGGTTTGGAGGACAAGAGGTTCGGGATTTCAGAGTTCTGCTGACGTGAACAAATAGTAGCTGAAGGAGGGGAGCAACGTGGTCTTAGGGAGGGAGAAACCACCTGATCCAAATCCCCATTTTATGGGCAGGCAAACAGAGGCTCATGGAGGGCAAGTCCGGCCCATTTACCTGTGCTGAGACAAGACTGAAGGTGTGTGGTTTATAAATGATTTTCCTTGCTTTTTAAAATTATTGTTGCCTTCTCTACCCATTTTTTAAGTGCATGTTTTCCCCTCCCTTTTATTTTCAGTAATCATTTATTGACTCTCTCTTTTATTTTCTAACATAATGTTTGAGATGAGTAGGAGACAGTCCAAGAAATAGTTCCCCAAGGCGTGTGCTTAGCAGAGAAATAGGTGAGTGGTGGTGTCTGGCTCAGCGTAAGAACATTCTAGCTGTCGGGGCTGACAAAGGCAATTACGCAGTCTTTGGGTGCTGGCGATTCATGCAGCCCTAGAGATGCTCAGACAGAAATCTGGGCGCCCGTGTGGTGAGATTAGAGAAGGGCTGAGTTTTAAATGAGTGGTCTGGCTAGAAGACTCTTCATGTGTCATTCCTTTCCTGAGAGTCAGAGGTCAGAGAGCAACGTCTTTGCCTTCAAACCCACTTTCAGCAAGCATTTTCTGAGCGTTTCCTGGGTGCCAGCTCCGTATAGATGTAATAAAGATGTCAAGGGAGCCAGTCTGCTTCGATTGAGTCAGAACATACAAATTATGCAAATATATGCAAATTTAGGGCCTAAAAGGTAAGCTAACAGACATGGACTCAAGGCAAACCTAGGGCTGACACCTCTGATGTCTGTTGGTGCCATTGAGGACAAATCACTTAATCCTAAGGAGCCGTAACTTCCTCTTCTGCAAACAGGGCATTCGTTCATTCATTCACAGACTTTTTTATTCAGCTTTCGCGTTATGCTTGGCATTGTCTTTGGCACTGAGGCTCCAGCGGTGGAGAAAATGCAAGCCCTCAAGTGACTTCTATTCAAAATGGGGAAGACAAATAAAAAATAGTATACTTTCAAGTAGTGATCAGTACTTTGAAGAAGACAAAGTAGGGAAAGTGGGTGGAGATGGATAGGAGCTTGAGGCCGTCTACAGACATGGGGTGGAGCCCTGTGGCGCAGTGGTTAAGTATTCAGCTGCTAACCAAAAGGACGACAGTTCAATCCACCAGCCACTCTTTGGAAACCCGATAGGGCAGTTCTACTCTGTCCTGTAGTCTCACTATGAGTTGGAATCGACCTAACAGCAATGGATTTGGTTTGGTTTATAGACATGGGGTCACCGTAAGTCAGAACCAACTCCCCAGCAACTAACAACAATAGACAGGTGGAGTGGCCGGAAGACTTCTTCCTGTCCCCCCGGTATTGGAGCAGAGCCTGAATGACCGGAGGGGATAAGCCAGTGGAAAAGTTCGGGCAACATGTGTTCTGGTAGAGGAAACAGCAAGTGCAAAGGTCCTGGGGTGGAATGTTCAAAAGAGATCAAGGGCACCAGGGTAGTTGGAGCAGAACTGAGTGATAGGGAGAGCAGGAGGGATTTGGAGAGGTAGACAGGCCACATCATTCATGTTGTTGTCAGTGATGGCAACTTAGAGCAAAAGTTTTTCCCCCTGTTAGCTTTGGACAAGCATTGTATCAAAGTGGTAAACCTGACTTTTCTCTGCATGTCAATAGCAGTTTTTTCTGAAAAGCTATCTTTCAGACAGATGCTATTTCCAGCTTGGATACGAACACAGTTGGAGGGATCCGTATGCACAGATGAGATTTTGTATCTCAGTAGATGGTAACCTCCCCCGCAACCCCCCAGCTGTCTGGTTGTGTCGAAAAAAATCACATTAAGTTGTAAATATTCCTGAGTAAGTGAAATGTTGATGAGTACAGGCCTCCGAAGAAAAATATTCATGAAATGCAGGCTGTTGGTCCACAGCTAGTGCGGCCAAGCCATTTGCTCAGTAAGACCTGAGCGCCAGAGAATGTCAGTTACAGAGCTGCTCTGCACGGTGCCCGTAGCACACCCAGGACCTCCCAGGGGTGTTTGGAAACGGGGGGCACGGCACTCAGTCATCAGGACAAGATGGATGGGGGTGCCTGCTTCTCAAAAGGACCTTCTGGCCATGTCACTTTCCTATTCTGTTCGGGCCTTCTCAGCATGGATTGTGGGGTGAACTTGGGAACTCTGATGCCTCTGTCTGGCAAGAGGGATGAGTCCACATTCCTTTGCACTCGTTTCCATTTCTTCTGTTCTGATCTGATCAGGGATTTCAAGTCGGATTTCTTTAGAAAGGATTAACGTTTTTTTGTGGGACCCTGAAAAAAACGGGAATTTACATTTTCTCAGTAAACGTCCTTTATTTTCAACTTGAGGAGTCCTTGAGTGGTGCAAACAGTTGACACACTTGGCTGCTAAAATAAAGGTGGTGGTTCAAATCCACCCAGAGGTGCCTCAGAAAAATCAGCCATCGAAAACCTTATGGAGCACAGTTCTTCTGACACACATGGGGCCGCCATGAGTTGACTCAACGGCATCTGCGTTTTACTTGCAACTTTGAGCCATAAAAAGTGGCATCGGAGAGAGGGAATAAGTGCTTCATAAATGACTGCTTGTCACTGTGTTCCATTTAATCCATGCAACAGTTATCAGGTAGGTATTGTTATTCCATTTTGTAGACAGGGAAACTGAGGCTCAGAGACGAAAGAAGTGAGGGAGGTTTGTGCCACTTCATTGTCGTTAGCTGCCATCAAGTCAGCCCCCGACTCACGGAGACCCCGTGCACAATGGAACGAAACACTGCCCAGTCCTGCCCCATCCCCACGATGAGTTGCAGATCAGACCACTGTGATCCACGGGGTTTTCATTGTTTATTTTTGGAAGTATTTCACCAGGCCTTTCTCTCTAGTCCATCTTAGTCTGGAAGCCCAACAGAAACCCGTTCAACATCATAGCAACACGCAAGCCTCCGCTGACAGACAGGTGGTAGCTTCACGTGAGGTGCATTGGCAAGGAATGGAACCCGGGTCTTCCACATGGAAATCAAGAGTTTTACCATTTGTAGCGTTTACCAAGAAGCAATAATGTGGGGCACGTAGGAGCATGGGCTCAGAGCTGGACTGTCTGGGTCTGAATTCCAGCCCCTTCACACCGAGCCAACTGTATGAGCCTGGGGACATTCCTCCCCATCCCTGGCCTCACTCTCCTCATTTATAAAATGGGACAATAGTGCCTTTCCTTCTTCGGTTGTTGTGAGGAATAAAATTGTCAGTGTATAGAAAGCGCTTAGCTTAGTCCAGCTACCCTGAAACTGCCTGCTGGGAAGAAGCCCGAGTTGGCTGTGTGGAGAGGTACATGGAGGGAGACACCCAAGATGCCCAACGGCCTTGGCTGTGCCAGCCAGCCCGGCCTAGCCCTTCCTCAGTCAAGGGACCTTTGTGGCTCCAGCCCCAGCCACTGTCTGAGTGGAGCTGCATGGTTCCTAGGAAGTGCTCAGTAGCCTCAGGAGCTCTGCTACCTGTTTGAAACATGCCCCAGATTGTTTGGCCAGCAAGAAGTGGGACAGGAGGATGTCCAGAAAGCCAAGTGGGCATGCCCATGTGAGAAAACACCTAACTTGAGACTCAGGGCCCTGTTAGATCTGAATCTGTGAGAGCCTAGAATTGAGGTTCCAGGATTGCGGAATGAACCATCCCCCAATGATGACAAACATTGGTTGCCAACTCAGTCCAGGGTCCTGCTCACACAGTTCTCACTCAGCTCTCCAGAGAATTATGACCCCCACTTTATGGATGAGAAATGGATGTTCATCGTCTTTACTGCTCTGCCAGAAGGGTCACCTGTTTGCATCTGTCAAACTTCATGACAGTACTTGCTGCTGCTTGGAGAACAAAGCCTTCTTCTCATTGAGGATTTCAAACAAAAGCCTCTGTTAGCCAGTGTTCTGGTTATCTACTGCTGTGTAACAAGCCACTTTAAAACTTAGTGGCTTAACACAAAAAAGTTATTTTTATCTCTCTTGGTTCTCTGGTTGGCTCGGCTCAGCTGGGCGGCTTTCTCATGTGTTGCAGTCACACGGTAAGTAGGGCTAGAGTCAAAGTCTCCTTCACTCATGCCTGGGCTGGGCTGGCTGGCACAGCTGAAGATGTTAGGCATCTTAGGCATCGTCTTCCACATGCCTCTCCACATGGCTAGCTGGGCTTCTTCATAGCAGGCAGTCTCAGGGTAGTCAGACTGCTTACATGGTACTCACTTCCCCCAGAGTGGAGTGACCCAAGAGACAGGGAGTAGTAGAAGCTGCCAGGCTCATAAGACTGGGCCTAGAAACTGTCACAGGGTCACTGTCTTAGTTTCCTAGTGCTGCTATAATAGAAGTACCACAAGTGGGTGACTTTAAAGAAGAGAAATTTTTTTTTTTCTCACAGTTCTGGAGGCTAGGAGTCCAAACTAGGGTCTCAGCCATGTGGATTCCTTCCTTGTTGGTAGTTCTGAGCATTCCTTGGCACCTTGGCTTGTAGGCAGTTCTCATAGGGCATTTATTACCCACCCTCCACCCCCGCCATGTATATGTGTCTGTGTCTATTCTGTTCTTTTTATAACTCAGAAGTGATTAGATTTAGAACTCGATCTACTCAGGTAAGCCCTAGTTCCATACAGGATCACATCCACAGGAATAGTTGTTCCAATTCCGATACATATTTTGGGGGCTTGATTCAGTCCATAACAGTCACTTTCAGTGTATGCTGTAGTCCAAGGAGCCCCAGAGTCAAGGGGAGAGAACATAGATCCCCCGCTTCTCAATGGCAGATCAAGTGAAAGGATTTTTGGCTACTCCGTCACATCTGGGTTCTGAGTGTGACGGTTCTCTCCCACATATAACATGGTTGTGCTAGATCTGCTGGAAGCGGTCCATCAGTGCCTGGCCTAATGCTGCTGGAGATGGGCTATAGGACCTGAACACTGGCTTAGGCCAGGTCCCAGCTCTCTTGAGAGCTAGGGGAAAATCTAGCCCGGGAGAAAGGAGAGGCCAGGTAAGCAGTCTATGTGCCAGTGGGCTTCATGAGGCCCTGGCAGTGGGGGAGGTGCTGACAGGTGTGCAAAGGCAAGGCACTGGGAGTCAGGGAGGATAGCTGGGCCCAGCAGGCCTCAGGAGGGCAGCCTGGCCCCGGGGCCTTGAAGCAGAGCTGCAGCCACCAGGGTAGGTTTGGAGCAGGACGTTCACCCATGAGGGGCAGGGGACAGGCATGAAAGTCAATGGCCCAGGCCCAGGGTCATGGAACAGGCTCCTGGGATAGAACTCAGAGCCTGCACCCAGCCCAAGGTCCTGAGAAGCAGCCACAGGTGTGTGCTGGCAAATCCCAGTTATCAACCTGAAGCGCAGAATTGGGGGTGGACTGGAACACAGGGCCCTTGAGGCTCAGCCCCGGAGAGATGGTGGAGCCTGTTGCAGAACTCCATCCTGATCACTTCTGAGAATCAGGACAGGCCAGGCCTACAGAGGGCAATCAGGGAGGGGAGGGGCTGCCCAGGCTGGGAACCCCCATAAGGCCCTACTACAGGGTTCCACTCCTCAGACTCGAGTGCTGGATGAGGACTCTGGGCAGAATCTTCCAGAAGCTCCCTTGGACTCTGGGGCTGCAGTAAACAAGGACTGACCCAGAACTGTCATCCTCCCCTCTCTGTGCCCCCTCCCACTAGGTACCTGGGGCTCTGGGCTCACAAGGAGAACAGGCTCTGGTTCAAATCCAAAACTCCTGAGCATCTATTCCTGCTGCTGTGGGATTTATATGTTAAGCAAATCCTCAAGTAGGGCCTGGCAAAGGCCCTTGTAGTTGGGCACAAACATGCATGAAATAATTGAATGATGAATTTCAGCATTACCTCTCCTTTTTTAGCTTTATTTTTAACTCATTCAGACTTACAGAAAAGTTGAACAAATAGTGCAGAGAGTTCCCCTAAAGTTAGCATCTTTTGTAAGCGTAGGAAGTTAACACTGGAATAATGTTATTAAGTAAACTACAGACTGTTGTCCACTAGTTGTTCTACTAATGTCCTTTTTCCGTTCCAGGATTCTACCCAGGATTCCATGTTGCGTTTATCTGTCATGTCTTCTTGGTTTCCTCCAGTCTGAAACAGTTCCCTAGTCTTTCCTTGTCTTTCATGACCTCGACATTTTCAAAGAGTGTTGATCGCTTTGTTGTTGAATGTGTCGATTCCTTCCTTATTGGTAGCTTTGGGTGTTCATTGCTTCCTTGGTGTTCTGTCTTCCCACATATGTATGTGTGTGTGTGCGTGTGTGTCTGTCTCTGTGCCATTCTGCTCTTTTTATAACTCAGAAGTGATTATATTTAGAACCCACTCTGCTCAGGTATGATCTAATTAACATAACAAAGAAAACCCTATTTCCATACAGGATTATGTCTACAGATATAGGGGTTAGGATTCAAACACATGTTTTGGGGGGACATAATTTCATCCCTAACAGATGGATGGATGTTTATCTAGTGCTTGGCCCATACCCTTTATTTATGAATTAGCAGTTCTGATTGTTGTCATCCCGTGTAGCTGGCAAGGTAGTTACTGGCTACATCATGAGAGGTCTCACCTGCAAAGCTAGATCTCGGCATTTAGGGAGACTGCTCTAATTTTTTAATAATAATTATTACAAACCTTTGTTGAACAGGCTAAATGCTTTCTGAATGCTTCTCTCTTCACTCTATCTTTGAAGCCCTAGGAGTACCTTCCAGTTACCAGGGATGGCCCACCTGCCATCTTCCTTGAGTCATCATCTGAGGACACCCAGGTCGTTCTGTGGCCACCCAGGCTGGGCACGGGCATGTGTTAGGATTTGTCTAATGGAAACCTCTTGCCCAGCTCTGCTGGGGACCTGGCTGGGCACAGGGTCCCTGTCGCTCAGACCGAGGCTCTCAGCTGACTTCCTGAAGGCCCAGAAACTCATGAGTAAGAACTCACTCTGCAGTGTTGAGTGGAGCTAGAGGCCACCCACTCCAATCATTTCATTTTGAAGAGCAAGCTACCAACTTTTATTTACTGTGGTCAAATTTGAGGAGTCAAATGGGCTTTAAAAAATTACCACAATGTATCTCACACATACCAAACCAAAACCAGACCAGTTGCCATCGAGTTGATTCCGACTCACGGCGACCCCATGTGCATCAGAGAAGAACTGTGGTCCATAGAGTTTTCAACTGCTGATTTTTGGAAGTAGATCACCAGGCCTTACTTACAAGCACCCCTGGGCGGACTCAAACCACCAACCTTTTGGTTAACAGCAGAGCATGTTAAGCTTTTGTGCCACCCAGGGACTCCTCCCAAACGTACATACAAAAAATCAGTGTATTTGTATGGTTGAGAAAAAATACAGAAAGTGCCTGTCCAGGTACCCGCTGCGTCTACTAAATAAATTCCAGAATGCCTCTGTGTGGCGGATGGGGCCTCTGTACTCCGCCTCCCCCTCCAGCTGTAGCTCCTACCACGCCTGCCTCACGCCTGATGCTTCTTGGCTCGGACTTGCTGCAGCACTCTGCATGTGCACTTTTTCTTTGCTCCTGCCAGTCCTGTAACCAGGTGCCCTTCCTCTCTCGCCATTGGCCAAGCTGGTCCCACTAGCCTTTCATGACTCGTGTCGCCGTACCCACACTAGTTGGCATCCAGTCAATTCTGACTCATGGCGCCCCCATGCGTATCAGAGTAGAACTGTGCTCCACAGGGTTTTCAATGGCTGATTTTTTGGAAGTAGATCACCTTTTTTTTTTTTTTTTTTTAGGTCACCAAGCCTTTCTTCCGAGGTGCTTCTGGGTGGACTCAAGCTGCTAACCTTTTGGTCAGCAGCTGAGCACATTAACCGTTTATAACACCCAGAAATTCCTCATGTGGCCATAGTGATTCCTTTGTTTGTTTATATGAGCTCTTGAGGCCACTGACCTTGACTTCTATTTGCATACACCCATTGCTTAGTAAGGGTTGGCTTGTCTTAGGTGCTCAGGGACTATTTGTTGGAAGCCGGAGCCTCAGGTCCCCGAAGGGCTGCTGTGTGTTCGGTGGTCTCTGAGATCGCTTCTTGGGGAAGAAATGGATGCTTCCCTGAAGCTCTGCACCATTCACTAGGTCTGTCGCTGGCTCTTCTGGATTCCCAGGCAGGAGCTCGTCCATGCAAATGGGATCAGAATGAACCTTCCTCACTCCCAAAATATGGAAACGTTCTTAACGAGGAGAAAAACTTGGAGTCAGAGTTGAGGCCAAAGCACTCCAGAAAAAGCAGTCAGCACATCACGGAAAGAACTGGGATGAAATAAACCCACTCCTCCTTTCCTTGAAGGCATGGTGTCTTTGAAGGCACCTTTTTAGCAAGTCAGAGAGCTAAGATTTAAGACTGGCATTATTTTGAAAAAGAAGTTTTCTACTAGAACTAAGTGACACTGAAGCCAGCACCCATCCAACCTGAACGTCTCTGTTATGCTGTGACTGGGCTGTCAAAACCTTGATTGTTTGTCACTTCCACGTGCAACAATGACCCCTTTCCAGCTCAGATTCCAGCCTCTCACAAGCAAGGAGACACTGACACAAAGATTTCTCCCAGGGCACTTGCATTTAATGCCTTGTCCTTGTCGCTTGGGTGCCAAGAGTCTTCCAGGATTGCAGGAAAACAGAAGCACTTGGAGTCTTGGTGGTTTTATTTACTTATATGTTGATCGTTTTGAAAATGATAAAAGTCAAAGGAACACCATCAACTATGTTGCAGAATATTTCTGAATTTTCCCCCAGGCATTTTTTCCTATACCAGTGAGGTTTTTCAAAATATTCTTTGTAAATCATAAGTGGACCTGAATTCTAATAACCTGTGGCTTTTCCCCTCATCACTGCCTGGGTAGCTTCCTTTTTGCCCTGCGGTCTATGTCACCACCATTTTTATCTGCTGTGTGACGTGTCAGCGAGGGGTCGTGCCGTGGGTTTTCAGCCATTTCGCCAGTTTGCTCTTGATCATTGAGCAGCGGCTTGGTGACAGCAGGCCTTGGATTATGAATAAGCAACGCTGAGGCCTAGGCGCTGAGAAATAGTCAAGAGGGGCCCCCACAAGCAAATAAGAGGGGCGGGGAGCGCCGGGGCCGAGCGTGGTCCTAGGACCGGGGATCTCAGCCACCTCCTTCTCTGGCAGTGTCACTGACTGCATAGATGTGGGATAGCTGACTTCATGGCCTTCTTATAGGAAAGGGGGAGGAATGTGGGCAGGAGGAGATGAGCAATAGCAGGGCCACAGATTCGGAAGATACTCATCAATGAATTAGTGTTCACCTGGAAAGCTCTTCCAAACTTGGAAAGAGAATCATTTAGAGAACAGCAGAAAGGCCGTAAAGAGCCCTGGTGATACAACCATTAAGTGCTTGGCTGCTAACCAAAAAGTTGGTGGTTCGAGCCCACCCAGCTGCTCTATGGAAGAAAGGCCTGGTGATCTGCTCCCATAAAAAATACAGCCTAGAAAACCCCATGGAGCAGTTCTGCTCTGTCGCACTGAGTCTCTATGAATCGGAATCGACTTGACGGCACCCAACAAACAACATGGTGGCCGTGCATGTCCAGTTTGTGCATGACCTGCAGCAGGCAGGAGAGGGACAATGAAGGAAGACAGAACTATCTAGAACTGGAGACGATCTCAGCAGGGTGCGATAGTGGGCAGAAGTCAAACACACAGACTCGTCCTTGAGTTCTAGCCACTCACATCCCAGGAACGGGAAGGGAGCCGTGTGGCGTAGCAGCATCCTGAATCCTTGGCACGGCACGGAGGCCCCACGGCTGGCAGGGCTTTGGGCAACATAATGGGTGTGCTGCATCCAGAATGAGGGACGGGATAACCCTGCCTCGCCTGGACTGGGAAGCCCTGTCCTGGAATAACGTTCTCCTTATGCCTAAGCTGTGCTTTTAGGATGGCCTTTCCCAGGAGAAAGGGACCGAGATGAGGAAGGGCTGTGGGGGCAAGTAGGCAACAAGGGGTGCTTACGTGGAGAAAAAGGCTCATGGGGACTTAAGAACTAGCCTCGAAAATCAGCAGCATCTTTGTTGTAGTCATCATCATCATCATGATTTAATCATAGTAGCTGTCATTCATCAGCTAGGCAGTGTACAAGCCTTATCGTTAATCCTTGTTGTTGTTAGTAGCTGTCAAGCTGGCCCAAGATTCATTACAACCCCATGCGTAACAGAATGAAGCACCATCTGACTCTGCACCATCCCTGTGATCAGTTGTGGATCAGACCTTTGTGATCCATAGGATTTTTATTAGCTGAAATTTGGAATCAGGTTGCCAGGCCTTTATTCCTAGTCTGTCTTAGTCTGAAACCTGACAAACATCATAGCAACGCAAAACCTCCACTGACAGACGGGTGGTAGTTGTGCATGAGGTACAGTGACTGGGAATCAAGCCCGGATCTCCCATAGGGAAGGTGAGAATTCTATCACTGGACCACCACTGCCGCTATTCTTTAATCCTACAAGCTAATAATTACCTCCATTTTCCAAATGAAGAAACTGAGGCTCAGAAAGATGAAGGCGCTTGCCCAGGTCACACACTGGTAAAGCATGGAGCCAAGACTGGATCCCAGGTGTACATGAAGCCAGGGTTGTCATTTCTTCCCCACCACGTATCTGTTTTTCAAATACCTGAAAGGTTACCTTGCAGAAGATGAAGAGAACTTGCTTTTGTTTAGTTCCTAGTTGTAGAAGTAGTTCCAGTGGGTGCAAGGTATGAGGAGATTTTGTCTTAAAGAAAGGAAGAGTGTTCCTAACTGAGCTGTTGGCAGGTGGGATAAACTGCTGTGAGAGGTGGTAAGTTCCAGAGTTCCTGGAGGTCTTCAAGAAGAATGACAAGCACTTGGTGGAGTTCTTATAGGGGGAATTCAAAGGTCAAATGAGGAACCAAAATAAGCTTGAGTGCCACTTCTCTATGAGTAAAAGGTCTTTGGCTGCTAGCAACAGATATTGATAAGTAATGGGGTCCAGCAAAAACATACTATTTTTGGAGGGATATGGGGTCGTTCATGGAATGGGAGGAAGTGACAAACCAGGGCTTCCAACCGGTTCGTTCCAGTTCAAACCCCTGCTGAGAATTTGCATTTTCACCCCAGATATACTGAATCAGAATCTAAATTTTAACAAGATTCCCAGGTGATTCTTTTGTATAATAACATTTGGGGACCCCACGGCTCCACCAGTGCCTCTCAGAATTAGCCCCAACCAGCAACATTAGTGTCACCTGGGAACTTTTTAGAAATGCAGATTCCCAGCAGGGATCGGAACCAGTTAGCAGCCCTGCGCTGAACTGAGTCTTCAAAAGGGCAGGAGGCAGGCTGGCTCCAGGTACCCAGGTGACAGCCACTAATGGCATCTCGTGAAGGCGTCATGACCGGGATGAACCAGCGTCTGCAGCTGCCCCGTCTTGTGTCACTTCACCTAAGATTCCCAACCAGAGACAGAACATCTGACGGGCTTAGCGGGGGTCCCAGGCCCACTCCTGGCACCTTGCATCCATTAAACCAAAACCAAACCCATGGCCACCATCAATTCCAACTCTTGGTGACCTTATGTATTACAGAGCAGGACTGCTCCATAGAGTTTGCTTGGCTGTAATCTTTATAGAAGCGGACCACCAGAGGCGGGGGGGAGGAGGGCAGAGGGAGGCACTTGCCCCCGAGTGCAGGTCCAAGGGGGCACCAGACAAGGCTCTGAACGATATTCCAAGGGGCCACAAATATGAAAGGCACCAACGGGGGCAGCCAGACAAGAGGTGGCAAGACGTTTCTGCTGACCTGTCACCACTATCAATGTCTATTCATCTTGAAATTGGGGTGGGGGGCAACCTAGAGATTGCCGCTGGGTGCTCGAATTGAGAGGGGCCACGACTTGGAGATTACCTCTGGGCGCTCGTTACCCTCGCTATGCCCCTGCAGAGCACCAGGCCCTTCTGTGGTGCCGCTGGATGGGTTCCAAAAGACACTCAGGGCAGTGATCCCAAAAGAAGACCATGGATGCTAGGCAGACCAGGTGAGCAGTGACCTTGGTGCCTCCTGGCACTGCCCAGCCATGCCTCCAGGAGCCACACTGAACCTTGATACCCCATTCAGGGCTCTCCCCAGCTGTCCTGTGGCCTCTACACCCACGCCACCTCCACATTCTGTGTATCCATGTGTTTCATTTTCCAAGACACACTCTTAGAGAGACACGGACTATTAAAAACTCTGAAAGGTGTTTATCACAAGCAACGAGCAGAGGACAAGCAAGTTGTCTGTCACCTTGGCTTTCTGTAAGGGCACTCTGGGTGCTGGCAAGGCATGTTCTGTCTTTGTGGAAGGGGCCCCCTTCCTGGTTACTGAGTAGAGCACTCAGTACACCCAGTCTTTAGAACACTGTTGTTCTGTTTTTAAAGTGGTTTTTATTAGTTATTAATTTGTTTTTAAAGGCGACTATGAAAAAAATTTTTTTTTTCTTATGAGAACCAATTCGACAGCATCTAACAACAACAACCTAGAGGTTGGTGGTTCAAACCCACCCAGCAGCACCACAGAAAAAAGGCCTGGTGCTCTGCTCCTGTAAAGATTAACTAAAAAAAAAAAAAAAAAAAAAAACAGCCAAGAAAACCCTATGGAGCAGTTCCACTCTGTAACACGTGGGGGCGCCATGAGGCAGAATCGACTCAATGGCAACAGGTTTGGTTTCTTTGGAATTTGTTTTTTATCATCATTATTGTTTTGTTATTAATCAGTTGTTTTATTAACTATCAATCAATTATTAATTTATCAATGATTGAAGAGATAACAAAAGCCTAGTTATAAAATATAAGGCAGAAAGAACAAGCACCCGTGTGCCTACTATCCGGCTTAAGAAATACGACCATACCAGTATTTTTATGCAAATAACTCACACTGTCTGTGTTTTTTTTTGCCAGCCTCTCCCCCCATATTTTGCGCATAAGCTCACTATGCTATTTTTTTTTTTTTTTAAGAAAACTTGTTGCCCTGGAGTCTATTCCAACTCATAGTGACCCTATAGGACAGAGTAGAACTGCCCCACAGAGTTTCCGAGGAACGCCTGGCGGATTCAAACCGCCGACCTTTTGGTTAGCAGCCTATCTCTCAGCCACTACTCCACCAGAGTTCCCCTCTGCACTTAGAAGGAACTCCTATTCTGGCTTTGGGGTTTGTTATTCTCGTGTTTTCTTTGCAGTTTCTTCACATTTATTTCTCTAAACAATATATCGTTAGATTTTTCATGTTTCTGAACTTCATCTAAATGGAAGCACCATTTATTGCAGACTTCTGAGGGCTGCTTCTTCACTCAGTGTTAGACTGGTGATCATCCGTGCCATGGCACGTTGCGGCATTTCATCCCCTTTCGCCACTCTGTGTCAGTGCGGTGTGTGGCTGTATGACAGTACAGCCAGGCCACTGTGGAAGGACTTGTGTGTCGTTTCAGTATTACAATAGTACGGGCATTGCTGTCCGTGAATGTTCTTATCTACGTAAATCAGTTGCCAAGTGTGTTAACCATTTACACCGCAGTGTAAATGTGCAGGCGTATTTAGGGTATGTTCCTAGAGGTGGCGCAGTGATTAAATGCTCAGCTGCTAACCGAAAGGCTGGCAGTTCAAACCCACCAGCCACTCCACAGGAGAAGTATGTGGCAATCTGTTTCTATAAAGACTACAACACTGGAAACCTTATGAGGTAGTTCAACTCTGTCCTGTAGGGTTGCTGTGAGTCAGAGCCGACCCAAGGGCACACAACAACAACCTAGAGGTAGAATTGCTAGGTCATCAGGGAATGAGTGCCTTCAACTTCATGTAATGATGACACCCTGTTTTCCAAAGCGATGGTACCAATTTTAACACCAGCAGCTGATGTCTAAGGGTCCTTGTCGCTTTGCAGCCTTTGTCAGGGTTTGGTTTCGTCGGACTTTTTAGTTCTTGCTGGTCTGACAGTTGTTTAGGGTAGCTCATTGTGTTTCATTTGCATTTTTCTGATTACTGAGGTTTCGTTTCTTCCCTTTATTTATCATTACTTAGAGCCCTGGTGGCACAGTGGTTAAGCATTTGGCTGCAAACCAAAAGGTCTTAGAGCCCTGGTGGCACAGTGGTTAAGCATTTGGCTGCAAACCAAAAGGTCAGCAGTTCGAATCTACCAGCTGCTTCTTGAAAACCCTATGGGGCAGTTCTACTCCGTCCTATAGGGTCACTATGAGTCGGAATCGACTCGACGGCAACGGGTTTGGTTTGGGCTTTTTTTTTTTTGGTATCATAATTACTCTTTTGCCCAGCTTTCTACTGTATTGTTTATCATTTTCTTACTCATTTGATACTGATTCTTTTTCTTACTGATTGCTTACCACGTTCTTATGGATTTGATACTAACACGATACATAATATACATACACACACGTTTATATCTTCCAGTTCGCAGCTTAATTCTTCACTTTTTAATGTTTTTCGATAAACAATGGTGTTAAATTTAACACCATCAAACTTATTAATATTTTCTCTTATGGCTTGAGCTTTTATGTCTTGTTAAGAAATCCTTCTCTATCCCAAGGTTGTAAGGATATGCACTTACATTTTCTTATAGAAGTTTTACAGTTTTTCCTTATCAATAAGACTATAATCCATCTGTAATTGATGAGCTACTGACTCAGTTTCATTTCTTTTTCCATATGATACTCAGTTACCCCAGGCTATTTATCCAAAGGTCCATTTTCCCCTATTGATCTGTGCTGTCCGTGTATATATGGCTCTATTTCTCTTCCATTGGCCTATTTGTCTATGGCTTAATTACTAAAGGTTTGTAATAATTTTTAATGTCTCATAAGACAAGTTCCCCTACCTTCTTTTTTTTCTTTTTCTTGCTGAGTTTATTTTATTTTATTTATTTATTGTGTATGAGGTGAACGTTTACTGGGCAAATGAATACCTTATTCCTTAGTACATATCTTGGCTATTTTTATCCCTTTGCACTTTGATATAAATTTGAGAATCAGATTGTTGATTATCACTGAAAATCCAGTAAGAATTTTAGCTGGAACCACAATGAATATATAAACCACTTTGAGAAGAATTGGTCTTTTTAGTATATTGAATTTTCTAGTCAATGAACATGGTATAACTCCCTTTTTAGGTAGATCTGCTTTTTGTTTGTCAGTAAAGTTTTATATTCTTGATAAAGGTTTTGTACATCTTTATTACATTTATTTCTAGACGGTTCATATATATTTTCTCTTTTTTTTAATTGTGCTTTAGGTGAAAGTGTACAGCTCAAGTTAGTTTCTCATGCAAAAATTTATACACACATTGTTATGTGACACTAGTTGTAATCCCTGTAATGTGACGGCAAACTCCCCCTTTCCACCCCGGGTTTCCCGTGTCCCTCCAACCAGCTCCTGTCCCTTTCTGCCTTCTCATCCCACCTCCGGACAGGAGCCACCCATTTGGTCTCATGTATCTGCTTGAACTGAGAAGTACACTCTTCACGAGTATTATTTTATGTTTTATAGTCCAGTCTAATCTTTATCTGAAGAGTGGGCTTCAGGAAGATTTTTAGTTCTGGGTTAACGGTGCGTCCAGGGTAGACGGTTTATATTTGAGGTAGCGTTGTAAATGCTATTTTTTAAATTAACATCTTTATTGAGATATAATTTATAAACTATAAAACTTACCATTTACAGTGTATAATTTAATGTTGGCTTTTTTTTTTTCAGAGTTGTGCAACCATCACCAAAATCTAAGTTTAGAATATTTCCATCACCTCAGAAAGAATGTCTTTACCCATTAGCAGTTACTCCCCACGACCCCACAACCTTAAAACCAAAAACCAAACCAGTTGTGGTTGAGTTGATTCCAACTCATAGCCACCCAAGAAGACAGAGTAGAACTGCCCCATAGAGTTTTCAAGGAGCACCTGCTGGATTCAAACTGCTGACCTTTTGGATAGCAGCCATAACTCTTAATAACTACACCACCAGGGGTTCCCCTCACACCCTTAGGCAACCACTAATCTCCTTTTTGTGTCTATCGATTTTCCTATACTGGACATTTCCTATGAATGGATTCATAGAGTGTGTAGTCATTTATGACTGACTTTTTTCATTCAGCATGTTATGATACTTCATTCCTTTTTTTTGCCAAATAATATTCTAATGTATGGATATACCACATTTTATTTATCTATTCATCAGTTGATGGATATTTGGGTTGTTTCCACCTTTGGCTATCATGAATAATGCTGATGTGAACATATGCCTACCTGTTTTGTATGAATGTATATTTTTTATTTCTCCTGGGTATATGCCAACGAGTGCAATTGCGGGATCATATGGAAACTATTTAACCCTTTGAGGAACTGCCAAACTGTATTCCAAAGTGGCTGCACCATTTTGCAATCCCACCAGCAATGTACGAAGGTTCCAGTTTCTCCATATCGTTGCCATCACTTGTTACTGTCTGTCTTTGTACTGTAGTCACCCTAGTGGATGTAAAGTAGTATCTCACTGTGGTTTTGATTTGCATTTTTCTGGTAACTAATGATGTCGACTATCTTTTCATGTGCTTATTGGCCTTTTGTGTATCTTTTTGGAGAAATGTCTATTCAGATTCTTTGCCTTTTTTTTTAATAATTTTTATTGTGCTTTAAGTGAAAGTTTACAAATCAAGTCAGTTTGTTACATATAAGCTTATATACACCTGACTTCATACTCCCACTTATTCTCCCCCTAATGAGTCAGCCCTTCCAGTCTCTTCTTTTGTGATCATTTTGCCAGTTTCTAACCCTCTCTACCCTCCCATCTCCCCTCCAGGCAGGAGATGCCAACACAGTCTCAAGTGTCCACCTGATACAAGTAGTTCACTCTTCATCAGCATCTCTCTCCAACCCATTGTCCAGTCCCGTCCACGTCTGATGAGTTGTCTTCAGGAATGGTTCCTGTCCTGGGCCAACAGAAGGTTTGGGGACCATGACCTCCAGGATTCTTCCAGTCTCAGTCAGACCATTAAGTCTGGTCTTTTTATGAGAATTTGGGGTCTGCATCCCACTGTCCTCCTGCTCCCTCAGGGGTTCTCTGTTGTGCTCCCTGTCAGGGCAGTCATCGGTTGTGGCTGGGCACCATCTAGTTCTTCTGGTCTCAGGATGATGTAAGTCTCTGGTTGATGTGGCCCTTTCTGTCTCTTGGGCTCATAGTTATCGTGTGACCTTGGTGTTCTTCACTCTCCTTTGATCCAGGTGGGTTGAGATCAATTGATGCATCTTAGGTGGCCGCTTGTTAGCATTTAAGACCCCAGACGCCACACTTCAAAGTGGGATGCAGAATGTTTTCATAATGGAATTTATTTTTCTTTGCCCATTTTTTAATTGGGTTATTTGTCTTTTTATTATTAAGTGGTGAGGGTTCCATATGTATTCTGAGACCAAGTCCCTTATTGGACATATGCTTTGTAAATATTTTCTCCCATTCTGTGAGTTGTTTTTCACTTTCTTGCTAATATTATTTGCACCACAAACATTCCAGTTCATCTATTTTTCTGTTGTTGCTTGTGCTTTTGGTGTCATATCTAAGATACCATTGCCTAATCCAGAGTCACAGATATTTAGACCTGTATTTTTTCTAAGAGTTTTATAGATTTCGCTCTTACATTTAGGTCTTTGATCCATTTTGAGTTAATGTTGATATATGGTATGAGGAAGGGGATTCAACTTCATTCTTTTGCATGTGGATATCCATCCAATCATCCTACTACCATTTGTTAAAAGACGATTGTTTCCCCATTGAATTGTCTTGGCACCTTTGTCAAAAATCACTTTACCCAGAAAGGGCCACATAAATCAGAGACCACATCAGCCTGAGACCAGAAGAACTAGATGTACCCAGCTATAACCCATGACTGCCCTGACAGGGAACACAACAGAGAATCCCTGAGGGAGCAGGAGAACAGTGGGATGCAGACCTCAAATTCTTATAAAAAGATCAGACTTAATGGTCCGACTGAGACTGGAAGGACCCCAGAGGTCATGGTCCCCATACCTTCTGTTAGCCCAAGATGGAGCCATTCCCAAAGCCAACTCTTCAGACAGGGATTGGACTGGACTATAAGATAGAAAACGATACTGGTGAGGAGTGAGCTTCTTGGCTCAAGTAGACACAAGAGACTGTGTGGGCAGCTCCCGGGGAGCTGAGATGAGAAGGCAGAGGGGGACAGGAGCTGGCTGAATGGACACGGGAATACAGAGTGGAGAGAAGGAGTGTGCTGTCTTATCAGGGGGACAGCGACTAGGAGTACATAGCAAGGAGTACATAAATTTTTGTGTGAGAGACTGACTTGATTTGTAAACTTTCACTTAAAGCACAATAAAAAAAAAAGTCAAAAAAATCAGTGTACTGTAAATGTAAGTGTTTATTTCTGCACACTGAATTCTCTTCCACTGATCTATATGTCTAGCCTTATCCTAGTACTTCAATGTCTTGATTACTACAAGTTTTGAAATTGGGGTGTGTGAGTCCTCCAATTTCTTCTTCTCTTTCAAGATTGTTTTGGGTATTGTGGGTCCTTTGTATTTCCATATGAATTTAAGATCAACTTGTCAATACCCAAAAAAAAGCAAGCTTGGATTTTGATGGGGATTATGTTAAATCTGTAGATCAATTTTAGGAGCACTGCCACCTTAACAATATTAAGTCTTCCAAACCATGAATATTAAATGTCTTTCCAATTATTTACTATTGTTTTCAAAAGCAGATTTTCTAACTGTTGTTTAGGAGTGCAGTTGATTTTTATATTGACTTTATATTCAGCACCCTTGCTAAACACTCATTCATTCTGATAAAATATCTGTATATTCTTTTGTGTTTTCTTTGTAGACATCATTTGGGAATACGTTTTTTATTTTATTTGTTGAACAGTAGTTTGTGTACTAATACTTTTGGATTATTTGAATAATTGAATAAAGTGTTGGAATAATAATTTTTGTTTCTACCTTTCCAATCCTAATGCCTTTCATTCCATTATTTTTTACCCCAGGGACTAGAGCACCTGACATATAGCTGGTATTCAATATATACTGAATGATTGGAGTGAATTTATACCTGTGTTGCAAGCTTATGTCAGACATTGCCTAGCCTGGGCCTTTGTGGTTTTATTTTGTTTTGGTTTTGTTCTCTCCTCTCATCTCTGTTACTGCTCTGGTTTCCACACTAATCTCCCAGCCTCCGTCAGTCTTCTCCATCACTATCACCCTGGCCAGATTATTTTTTCCCCCCCAAAAGAAACTGTGTTCTGGTCACTTCCTCCTGTGAAGCCCTCGGTAACTCCCTTGGGAATCCAACCACACTCCCAATGAAGTTTCCATGAGAAATTCAGGCTAATAGCCCAAGCAACTTAGAATCTTTTGGGTTGTAACCCTTGTGAGCCATAGAAGGCCTCTTCTGGGCCTTTGCTTTGCTGCAGAGAATCTCAAATGAACAATGTGGACCTGATTCTGCTCTGCCACTGCCTCTTGGGTTGGAGTCATCTCAGGTTAACTCAGAGGCAGAGGCTAAATAAAGCCTTGAAACCAAGCGGCCTCTGCAACTGCGCTTTGTTTTGCTTGAGTGACTGTGATGATGGTTCCTTGGTTATAAGGGCAGCACTAATTATGTCTCTTTAGACCAGCCATGGCGTTATATTCCCTGCCCTCCAGAGTGAGGCAATGCCAGATCCTGCCCCAGTATCCTGTCACTCATCCAGCACCGCTTTCCTGAGCGCCTGCTCCATGCCAGGCACCATGCTTGCAGCCAGGGACTCAAAGGCTTCCCCTCTCAGGGTTCACAGTCTAGCTAAGGAGACAGACAATAAACAAGAGACCCCACTGAAGAGATATCTGGGGCTTGGATAGATGTCTGCCCAGGGCAGAGAAGGGAGTGGATTTCTAAGGTACTTGCCCTTTCTCATGACCCTCTGTGAGGTTGGACCATGGAGCCATCAGAATAAAAGAGAGGATCAACCCAGTGCTTACAAACAAGCCAGCAGGTACAACTGCTTTGAAAAACAGTTTGGGAGAACCCGTTTTTGTTGTTAGGTGCCATCAAGTCAGTTCTATCAGTTCCAACTGGTAGCAACACTTTGTACAACAGAACAAAACACTGCCCGGTCCTGCGCCATCCTCATAATCATTGCTATGTTTGAGCCCATTGTTGCAGCCACTGTGTCAATTTGTCTCCTTGAGGGTCTTCCTCTTTTTCGC
This sequence comes from Loxodonta africana, assembly GCF_030014295.1. Classification (NCBI taxonomy): domain Eukaryota; kingdom Metazoa; phylum Chordata; class Mammalia; order Proboscidea; family Elephantidae; genus Loxodonta; species Loxodonta africana. The sequence goes on from NC_087351.1 coordinate 109,084,980, forward strand.
TGACCCTCTACTTTACCAAGCATGATGTCCTTCTCCACGAACTGGTCCCTCCTCGCCAAAGTATGTGAAACGAAGTCTTGCCATTCTCATTTCTGAGGAATATTCTGGCTGTATTTCTTCCAAGACAGATTTGTTTGTTCTTCTGGCAGTCCGTGGTATATTCAGTATTCTTTGCCAACGCCATAATTCTTCCTCAGTCTTCCTTATTCATTGTCCAGCTTTCGCATGTTTATGAGGCAGTTGAAGATACCATGGCTTGGGTCAGGCACACCTTAGTCCTCAAAGTGACGTCTTTGCTTTTTAACAATTTAAAGAGGTCTTTTGCAGCAGATTTGCCCAATGCAATACATCATTTGATTCCTTGACTACTGCTTCCGTGGGTGTTGATTGTGGATCCAAGTAAATGAAATCCTGGGTAACTCCAGCCTTTTCTCCATTTATTAAGATGTTGCTTAACAGCTAAAGCTGAACATATGCATACCCCATACCCATCCCGGCAATACCTCTCCTGGGTATATGCGCTGTTTTTGTTGTGTCGTTGAGTCGATTCTGACTCCTAGGACCCTATGTGACAGAGTAAAACTGCCCCTCGGGGTTTCCTAGGCTGTAATCTTTACAGAAGCAGATCACCAGGTCTTTTTCTTCTTTGGAGCCACTGGTGGGTTCTACCTGCTGATCTTTCACTTAGTAGCTAAGTGCTTAACCATTGTGGCACCAGGGCTCCTTTGGGTATGTGTAGCCAATAGGGAATTGCACACACATCAATCTTACATCAAAAGAAAAACTGTAAACCAGTGTTGAGCTCTAGTTAATACATGCGTTTTGCAGCATTTAAAAGGGGAAGTGTAATTGTATCTGTAATTTACTTTGAAGTGCACCAAAAAGAAAGTATCTCTTCAGTGGAGTCTCTTGTGTATTGTCTGTCTCCTTAGCTACACTGTGAGCCCTGAGAGGGGAAGCCTTTGAGTTCCTGGCCGCAAGCATGGTGCCTGGCATGGAGCAGGTGCTCAGGAAAGTGGCACTGGATGAGTGATAGGATACTGGAGCGGAATCTGGCATTGCCTTCCTCTGGAGGGCAGGGAATATAATGCCATGGCTGGTCTAAAGAGACGTAATTAGTGCTGCCCTTATAACCAAGATGGCTTCTTTTTGGTAAAGTAAGTTACAGATATGGCCATCAATGGCTGGATGGAGGCCGGGGGAGATATGTGATCAGGGAAGTATAGTAACATGTTAATGGTGGGATTTAGATGGTGAGTGTGTGGCGCTCACTGTAACAGTTTTTCAACTTTGCTGTATGTTTAAAATTTTTAAATAAAATATAGCGGTAAATGCATACCTATGTTCACCAGGAGACATGTCCAAGAATGTTCATAGCAGCACTACTTATAATAGCTCCTAACTAAGCAGCCCGAATTCCCATCAACAGTAGAATAGATACATAAATTGTGGGTTTATTCATATAATGGGATAAAGAACAATTTTTTAAAAAGCCAAACCTGTTGCCACTGAGCCAGTTCTGATTCATAGCAACTTTACAGGACACAGTAGCGCTGCCCCATAAGGTTTCTAAGAAACAGCTGGTGGATTTGAACTGCCGACCTTTTGGTTAGCAGCTGAGCTCTTAACCACTGCACCACCAGGGCTCTGTATAATGGAATACTATTCCAAAATCAGCATGAATCACTCAAAAGGGGACATTCTGTATGTATGATTCTATTTATATTCAAAATTCAAAACCAGGCAAAACTAATCAATGTTGTTAGAAGTCAGGATAATGGTATTTGGAGGGGGAGAGGAGAGAAAGGGATTGTGACATTCTTTTCACAGCATTAAGTACTGAGACTTTGTCCATGTCACTGTGTGTAGCTGCAGCTCATTCTTTTCACTGCCGTATAATATTCCATTGCATGGATCTGCCACAATGTATTCATCTGCATATACCTCGTGTACGTTTGAGTAGCTTCCAGTCCTTTGTTATTGCAAGCACAGCTCCCCGCAGCCTTCCTGTCCACGTCTCCAGGTGCAGGAGTTTCTATAGGGTAGATAGATACCTGGGAGAGCAGTGGCCCAGGTGCAGAATAGGAATGTCTTCACTTTTCCAGGTAATGCCAAGGAGCTTTCCAGCATGGCTACACCAGTGTATGTTCCCAGTAGAGGCAATGAGAGCTTCTCATGGCTCTCGTCCTCACACACACACATTGCTAGACCTCCTACCTCTCTGGCCTCAGTGGATAGCATTCCCTACGTCTGTCCACCCCTGCCCATCCGGCAGCCAGTGTTTCAGAGCCAGCAGGGCTATGAATGACCGTATACATTTCATGAATACACAGGACAGCACGTCTCCTGGATGTGATCCTGTTCACGCCATCAGAGAATACTCATGTTTTCCTTCTTCTGCTGTGCACCGTATCAGTTTCTGCTTTAAGGGGGGGAGGGGGGAGGGCAGGGGACAAGCTCAACAAAGTGGGTGGTACCCGGGCCAGGAGTCTGGGCTAAACCCTTTACATGAATGTCAGGATGTTCCTCCTTGAAATTGATCAGCCATATTCTGCCATTTCTCCACAGCCAGGGGAAATGTGCCCCAAGATTGGCTTCACGTGTGATTTTGCCACCCCCGCCCATGGTCCAGTCCCCAGGCACGACACCGTCACCCCCACTAGGTCAGGCTGCCCGTGGAGTGGATGCTTATAAATGATAATGTTTTGTGTTGGCTCTTCCCAATTACAGGTTAGCCTGGGGAGGAAGATAAAGACATTTGCAACCAAGATGGTAATCACGAGTGGAAATGATGAAGACAGAGGAGGCCAAGAGAAGGAGAGCAAAGAGGAGAGCGTCTTGGCAATGCTGGGGATCATTGGGACCATTCTGAACCTAATTGTTATCATATTTGTATACATATACACCACGCTGTGAAGGGCCCAGGGGCCCCCCAGTGGTCTTGGTGTGGCCCCAAGATGGGAGTCCTGTGTGTCAACAGATCTGTGATCAGACACTGCACGTTCCAGCAGGCTCGACCTACACACACCACTCGATCAAATGCACCTTTGCACTTGACAAAGAGGTCACAGCTATAAACGGATCCTGCTGCAAGGCGTAGACACCAAAGCACAACGAATCCACCCAAACTCATTCACACAACAAGGAACGCAACGTCTTTGGCAGGAAGCTCTAAAGAAGGCTGGGGAGACCAGTTTTGACGCCACAGGTGAGCGGATGGATGCAGAAGTCCATCCTACCAGATGGCTGGCGGAGAGCACCTGTTCAAAAAGGTGAACCAGGCGGATGTGGCTCAGCTGTGCGTCTCCTAGGCCAAGCGTTTCATCTCAATTCAACAAGAGGTTTTGTACAAAAAACCACACGGGCTATCGCTGGACAGGCGTCCCATTCATCAGAAGTGTCTAACTATTTGATACTGGGGAGATAACTTATTTTTCTTTCTTTTTTTCCATTGGCTTGGTGTGTGTATCTGTTCATATCAAGGTTTATAAATATATATTTTTAATAAATGTGCTGTTTTTAGCATGAACCAAATATTTGGAGAGGCGCTCCCACATTCATAGAGCTTCCCTGAGTTTTGTCTGCTGCGGCCTGGACGGCAGCTGGTTCGTTGTGCGGCCATTCTGGTTCCTGTTCTATCATTTTGAATTTTTTACCTTCTGTCTCTCTCTCTGGTCTGGTGGATGTTCCCACATAATACCAGCCACAGCCTTGGTGGATGCATGACTTAAGATTGTCTGTCGAGTAGTTTTTTGTTGTCGAATGAGAGATTTAAAGTAATCGTGGGTGTGCAGACTTTCGATTCGCCGTATCTGTACTGAGAATTACGCACGAACAAGGGCTGAGTGAAAGACCAGCTTGAAAAAACAAAGGACTACCGCTGAGGAAAAAGAGCAAGGCTCTATTTGCAGATCAAACATAAGACAGAATATTCAGCTTCTTCTTGACAGCATTATTGTTTCATTCCTGTGACCATTTGTTTATCAGATTTTGGTTTTAATGGCCACGTACAGTGAGCAAGGAGAAAAACAAGAGGCAAACTCAGCATTCGTTGTGTAATTCCTTCCTCAGCAAGCCGACCTTTGAAAGTAGGTGGGGTGTAAGCCCCCCACTGCGAGCACTCACGCTGGGTGGTTTTGGCTCCTCAGGCTATGAGGGTGAGGATACCCCCGTGACAGGTGACTTCTCAAGGGCACCAGAAGGGGACTGATGACCACCCTAAAGAATTGCTGTGTATCCTAACGTTCTTGGTTTACACCCACATGAAGCTATTTCCTCCCTGGCAGGAATGGCTGAATAAATGAATGTGCCCTGTTCTCCTGGCTCCCTGAGACGGGTTCTTGCCTGGCTGTAGAGGCCTGGTTTTAAAGAGAGGGTCAGTATTTGTCTGCCCGTGCTGCTCACTCAGCACCAGCCTTGCCTGTGGTAGGTGGAAGGAGCAGCAGCCTGCCTGGATGGATTTGAATGATGCCACCAGGGAGTCTCTGCTGCCAGATATCTCCCTCTCCCGTGACATGGTGTCTGAAATTCCACCATTAGAGAGTCATTTCTTGGGCTGTGTTAAGGGACCAGGCTCTTCTGTGAAGCAATTGCCCTGAGCACTTGGCTCTGACATTGATTTGCCAGGTATCACATTGAAAGTGTATTCCGTGTCAGGCGCTGCGCCAGGCACTTTCCTTACCTTAAGTCATTGAATCCTCACAGTAACCCTGTGGGATAAGGAGCCTTTTCCCCACATCATAGAGAAGCAAAGGCTCAGAAAGATCAGGACACTTCCCCGAGGTCACATAGCTATTAGTGATGGAGTCAGGATTCAGACCCGGATCTGATTCCTTGGCCTGTGAGGGCATGGAGGCTGTGGGGCAAGAGGTGAAATGGAGAGGAGGGAAAGTCACAAAACTGGGACACTCGGGGGTCAGGGCACAAAGCTGACTGTTTTGCTGAGTGCCAGCTCTGCACACCTCCTTCTCTCCTCCCGGTAAAAATACCCCCGCCCCGAACACCTTAGACACCGGCAGAATGTCCTTCAATTCGGGACAAGGCGCAGAAGGAGGCTGGTTAGAAAGAAAGCAGAATGTTGGGGAGGAAGCTATCTAACAGGTTCTGTGTGATTCCAGAATGTATGAAAATTATGAAAAGTGAACAGAGTAAAAAAAATAAATAAAGGTGCAATGGAAAAAAAAAACTGTTCATGTCTTTTCTGTGTGGGGGAGGGTTTAGAAAACTTCTCAGTGTTGCTCCTTTTTCTATGCATATTTTTTTGTTTTTGTCTTTAATGAACTTGACTCTGTTAAACCGAAACTATTTTGCTTGGCCTGAAGAAGCCCCAGTGGTTTTTCAAGTATAGTAATACGAAATTTTATTGAGGGGAAAAACAGCCTTTGCAATCCTCAGGACAGCTCCTTGGATGGTCCTTCCAGGTTGTCCAAATCCGCCCTGGAAATCAAGCTGCCCGTTTAGTGACTGCCAAGAAAAACAGCGCTGCACTTTCCCACAGCTCTAGCTTGCCTTGTCTTATTTCCATTCTCACTTAGCAGAGATGATGAACGCTCAGTGGGCAAAGCCTCAGCTTCTCCCAGCATCTGAAGCCATCATGAGAGGCAATGGAAGGGGAAAGAAAAAAAAAGTTGTTGATTCTGCCCCAACTCATGGTGACCCCATGTGCGTCAGAGTAGAACTATGCTCCATAGGGTTTTCAATGGCTCATTTTTCAGAAGTAGATCTCCAGGCCTTTCTTTCGAGGCACCTCTCGGTGGGCTCAAACCTCCAACCACTCAATTAGCAGCCAAATGTGTTAACCGTTTGCACCACCCAGGGACTTCCTGTGGGAAAAACCAAACCCACCGCCGTTGAGTAAATTCTGACTCATAGTGACTCTACAAGACAGGGTAGAACTACCTCCAGAGGGTTTCCAAGGCTATAAATCTTTACAGAATCGGTTAGCAGCCAAGCACTTAACCACTGCACCACCAGGGCTCCTTCTCTATGGGAGAGAGGCTACAAACGATCCTAGATCTTCAGCTTCTAGGTAAGCCAAAGCCGAGCCCTGACCAGCAGTACCAGTAGACAAAACGACACCAAGTCTTCATACTGGACCCAGCACTTGGCCCTCATCTATGGGATCTGCACAGCAACCTATGAGATGTGTGCACATTCATTTTGTGTGGCTGCTCAAACAAAACACCACCAACTAGGTGACACGTTGTTGTTAGGTGCTGTTGAGTTGATTTCAACTCATAGTGACTTCACAACATGTAAGAACAGAAATGTATTGTCTCAGTGCCAGAGACTGCAAGTTCAAATTCGGGGTGTCGGCAGGACCATGCTCTCTCCAAAGGCTGTAGAGGAAGGTCCTGTCTTGTGTCTCCCAGCTTCTGGTAGACCCAGACCTCCTTGGGGTATAGATATATCTTCACATGGCCATCCTTCTTCTGTCTCTCTGTTCCTCTCTTTTATAAGGACACCACTCATATATTAGGAACCACCCTGTTCCTGTAGGACTCATACTAACTGAACTGATAACTTCTTCAAAGATCCTATTTCCCAACAGGGTTATGTTCACAGGCATCAGGGCTTAGGACTTTGACATAATTTTGGGCGGGAGGGGTAGGGGAAAGAGGGTACAATTCAAGTCATGACAGTATGTTTATCCCATTTTATAGATGAGGAAACAGGCTTTAAAAGGTTAGTTGACTTTTTCAAGGTCACACAGCTAGAAACCAGCAGAATCAAATCTTCTGGTTCCAAGTCCGTGTGCTTTCAGCAACTTGTGTGGCCCCAGCTACAGGCTGGAGCTCTGTTGGAGCCGTCTGGCTGGTTCAGTCTCACAACACAGTTTCTCATCAACCCTGTCACTTCTTGATCACAGTACTGCTGGCCAACGGAGTGTGGCTGAGTTGATGCATTTCACCTCTACTCCAGGAAAGGAACTCAGAAAGCTGGGCCGTAGCTGGAGACAGCCAGGCAAACCACTGGCAGTGGAGCCTGGTGATTTGAAGCCAGAGAGCAAACCACTTAGTTCTGAATCCCATCTCTGCTGATTACTATCTGAGCAACCATGGGCAGTTCATTTCAACCCTGTGACCCTCAGTTTTCCCCACCCGTAAAAGGGGTATAACTGCTGCAAGGATCATTGTGAGGGCAGAATGAGACAGGCCATCTAACACTGTCTGCACAAGCCTGGCCCCTAGTAAGTGCTCAATTAATGGTTTTTTTTTTTTTTTTTTTTTACTATCACTATATGCAGAGTCCCTGAGTAGCGCAAATGGTTAAGCCCTCGACTACTAGCCAAAAGGTTGGAGATTCAAACCCACCCAGAGGCACCTTGGGAGACAGGTCTGGTAATCTGCCTACAAAAGGCCACAGCCTCTAAAATCCTATGGAGCAGTTCTACTGTGCACGAATGGGATCTCCATGAGCCAGAATCATCTCAATGACACTAACAACAACGTGATCAAGGATACAGTTAATGGTAGCTACTATTACTCTATAGAGATGGTCAGGGGAATGGTATCATACACTACAGCCTAGGCACCTTTACCTCCATGATCTCATTTATCCACTCAAAAGCCCTATCGGATAGGTATTTCACGTCTTCTAACTGATACAGAAACTGAGACCCAGAAAGGTGAGTTGACTTAGCAAAGGCCCCAGGACCATGAAGCAATCAGACTTGGCTTCAGATCTGAACGCCGTGCTGCTGTAGCCTCACCTAAAGAGCAACATTTAAAACCCCAAATAAACCCTGGTGGTGTAGTGGTTAAGAGCTACAGCTGCTAACCAAAAGGTTGGCAGTTCAAATCCACCAGGAGCTCCTTGGAAACTCTTTGGGGCAGTTCTACTCTGTCTACAGGGTTGCTATGGGTCGAAATCGACTTGATGGCAACGGGTTTGGTTTTGGTTTTGGTTTAGGGGCCTGAGGTTCTGCAGAGGGGAGAGGATACCTCAAAGACTTTCAAGTTCAGTATGAGGCACCTGGACCCTAAAGAGGCAAAAGAGGGGCTGGGGTCCCACTGATTTTACAGGATGGGTTGGGGGAAGGGCGTAGAGACCCTTTTTCTAAAACTTTTTTTCAACCCATAAAGCAGTGGATGCCCAGGCAGGGTTAGGTCTCCAAGTCACACAGCTTGGGAGTCTAGAGATCCCAGGGGTATGAAAAGATGATGTATACAGAGGGGGAAAAAAGGGTCTAGTTATTGGGGGCTGGACCACAAAGCCTTTTCCCATTACATGTGCCTCTGGTTTCTAAGCAGAGTTTTCGGAGTCCTGAGCTCTGTCCCTGTCTTGTCCTTAGAATATGCTCTCTAGCCCTGTCTTAGTCATCTAGTGCTGCTATAACAGAAATACCACAAGTGGATGGCTTTAATGAAGAGAAATTTATTTCTTCGTAGTAAAATAGGCTAAAGGTCCAAATTCAGGATGTCAGCTCCAGGGGGAGGCTTTCTCTCTCTGTCAGCCTTCTCATCAATCTTCCCCTGGACTAGGAGCTTCTCTGCACAGGGACCCCAAGTCCAAAGGATGCACTCTGCTCCCAGCACTGCTTTCTTGGTGGTATGAGGTCCCCCACTCTCTGCTTGCTTCCCTTTCCTTCTTATCTCTTAAGAGATAAAAGGTGGTGCAGGCCACACCCCAGGGAAACTCCCTTTACATTAGATCAGGAATGTGACCTGGGTAAGGGTGTTACAATTTCACCCTAATCCTCTTTAACATAAAATTACAATCACAAAATGTAGGACAACCACACCATACTGGAAATCATTTCCCAGCCAAATTGATACACACATTTGGGACATAATTCAATTCATGACAAGCCTCAAGGAGCACAACTTTGGGGGCCCCTCACAGCAAGTCCTCTAGTTGGGCCATGTCAGTCCATCTGTCCTTTCCCTCTTCTCTAAGTCCCGGGGCCTCAACTCTTTCCCTTCCTTTGAATGTTGCTACCACTCATGTTTGGTCTTGGGGTCCCTGGCTACAGAACATCAGAAAGCTCTCCCACCTCCCCATCTCATTGTTCTGCATGGATACAATCCCATTAAGCACTTTTGTAATAGCTGCTTGAGGAACCCAGACTGTCTGTGATAAGGCATACATTGGGAAGAGAAAGTTCTAAAGGCCAAATTCCAGGTTCCTCTTCTGAGAAGGTTCTCCTAGAAAACCCTGTGGCCTCCACCTCCCTATGTTGTTTTTGTGGTTAGGTGTCGAGTTGGCTCCAACTCATAGTGACCCTATTAACAACAGAACAAAACACTGCCTGGTCCTATGCCATCCTCACAATTGTTGCTATGCTTGAGCCCATTGTTGCAGCCACTGTGAGAATCCATCTTGTTGAGGGTCTTCCTCTTTTTTGCTGACCCTCTACCAAGCATGATGTCCTTCTCCAGGGACTGATCCCTCCTGACAACATGTCCAAAGTATGTGAGATGTAGTCTCGCCATCCTTGCTTCCAAGGAGCATCCTGGTTGTACTTCTTCCAAGACAGACCTCCCTATGGAAGGGCCCTATTATGGAAACCTCCAAGAAAGAGCTCCTTGTGGGCTGGAAGACCTTCTGGAATCACTGTATAACAATGCTTCTCTCTCTTGGAAAGCAGATGGAATGAACAGACTGAATATTTTCTGTTGTTTGTAAACAAGTTACACAAAATCTGTGCATAACTTTCCCAGATGATGGGCTGCATATTGCCACAAGAAATGAGACCATAAAATATCAGCCAATTTTCTCCTAAAAGACTCCATTAAAAAGGTGTGTGTGTGCCCTTCTTCCGTTTCTATTAGATAATGAGAAATTTGCCCAGAATGAGATAAAAGAGTTATGACTGGATGTCCATTGGAAGGAAGACACCAAAGGGTCGGCACATGTCCCTTACCTGAGGCAGCAGCCTGCCAGGTTCATAGAGACTCGGCTTCAAAGCCTGAGCATTCACTCTGTCATCTGCCCTAATCACTAAGAGGGCAGCTCAACTCACAGTCCAGACAATTTAAGCATTCCACCTCCCAACCAAGGGCATGAAGAAATGAATAGTCCCTAGAATTCTAGTTAACAAAAAATAAAAGGACAAAGTTTTTCACTGCTGTCTGTCTCGTTGGGACTGAAGGAATCAAAGTTAGAACAAGACAGAGAGGTGACCCCACCTTAATTCTGGCCAAGATCCAAAGATTGCTTCTCAGATCTCCTGTACCTCTAAGCCACCATCTTTCTTTTAATCAGGAAGGGGCCTCTTCTACCATGAAAGACCAAAGACACAGATTGACACATCCAATGGTGTGGACCACCCACACACCAAAGCTGCTGAGATGTCTCTGGGCTGTTTAATCTCAGGTACCTCCAACCCTAGGGAAGGATGACTTCAGACACTCTGTCACAACCCTGCATGTTCCAGAAAAAGCTATTGTAGGTCCCACTGGTACCCATACATGGTTAGCTTACCTGACCCTTTGGTCAATTCCCAAAGAGCCTTGTTTTTATAATTCTTAGACTAGAAATCAGGCAATGTACCATAGTGTGGTTGTGCTTCCCATAGCTGTCCTTACCAACCCCCTTCTCACCATCTGAGAACCTATCATCCCAGCCTCGAAGGTCCTTAACTGACTGAGTTTGGCCATGTTCTTTCTCTTATAACTTTGTTTTCCATTCCAAAGAGGCTAGTACTTTTAGTTCTAAAGACTACTGTAGAATTTTGAGTTCTGAAGTTCTGAGACTTGGCTTCAATATTAAAGAGTTGTGTGAATTTAGTTTTAAGGGGTAATTCTGACTTGACATTGGCTTGTCCATTGGAGCTAGGCAATATTTCTTTCCTATCACACTTTCCTCCATAAAAGTTGGTGGCTAACTCCATTGCCTGGGTCATTTGAGCAATTCTTATGTGTAGCAAGTCCATGACCTCCATTTTTCTGATGACCAGGAAGCAATCATGGCAAAAATGGGGATGGGAATCAGAACCAATCTGTGTCCCAACTTTGCCACTGAACACTGAATGGTCATCTGATCTTGGACAAAACCCTCAGTGTTCCTGAACCTCCCTTTTCTTGTCATGAGTTTAATAATTCCTGGTCTCCCAGTGTTGTTGTGTGAATTACATTTTTATGTTGTACAATTTTGGGAACTAAAGGGAGTAAGCTTCTATGAGCTGTTAATCCAAGCAGTTGATTATATTTAAATTATGTATAAATACGTTTACTTGTGTTTTATTGACTATGCTAAGGCATTCAACTGTGTGGATCATAAAAATTATAGATAACAATGAAGAGAATGGGGATTCCAGAACACTTAATTGTGCTCATGAAGAACCTGTACATAGATCAAGAGACTGTTAATTGAACAGAACAAGGAGATACTGCGTGGTTTAAAGTCAGGAAAGGTGTGTGTAACGGTTGCATCCTTTCACCATACCTATTCAATCTGTATGCTGAGCAAATAATCTGAGAAGCTAGACTATATGGAGAAGAACGGGGCATCAGGATTGGTGAAAGACTCATTAACAACCTGCATTATGCAGATGATACAACCTTGCTTGCAGAAAGTGAAGAGGACATGAAGCACTCACTGATGAAGTTCAAAGACCAAAGCCTTCAGTATGGATTACACGTCAAGATAAAGAAAACAAAAATCCTCACAACGGGACCAATAAGCAACATCATGATAAATGGGGAAAAGATTGAAGCTGTCAAGGATTCCATTTTACTTGGATCCATAATCAACATCCATGGAGGTGGCAGTCAAGAAATCAAAAGACGTTTTGCACTGAGGAAATCTGCTGCAAGAGACCTCTTTAAAGTGTTGAAAAGCAAAGATGTCACCTTGGGTTAAGGTGCGCCTGACACAAGTCGTGGTGTTTTCAATCACCTCCTATGCGTATGAAAGCTGGACGATGAATAAAGAAGACCAGAGAAGAATTGATGCCTTTGAATTGTGGTGATGGTGAAGAATACCGAATATACCATGGACTGCCAAAAGAACAAACTAATCTGTCTTGGAAGAAGTACAGCCAGGATGTTCCTTAGAAGCAAAGATGGCAAGACTACGTCTCACATACTTTGGACATGTTGTCAGCAGGAATCAGTCCCTGAAGAAGGACATCATGCTTGGAAAGGTAGAGGGTCAGAGAAAAAGAAGAAGACCCTCAATGACGTGGATTGATACAGTGGCTGCAACAATGGGCTTAAGCATAACAACAATTGTGAGGATGGTGCAGGACTGTGCACTGTTTGGTTCTGTCGTACATGGGGCTGCTATGAGTCGGAACAAACTTGATGGCACCTAACAACAACAGTGACATGTATATGTTTACGAGGTATGGCTGTATACATAATTTAAATATAATTATACAGGCATACCTCGTTTTACTGTGCTTCATTTTATTGTGCTTTGCAGATATTGCATTTTTTTACAAATTGAAGTTTTGTGGCAACCCTGTGTAGAGCAAGTCTATCAGTGCCGTTTTCCAACAGCATGTGCTCACTTCATATCTCTGTGCCACATTTTGATAAGTTTTGCAATATTTTCAAACTTTTTCATTGTTATTATATCTGTTATGATGGTCTGTGATCAGTGATCTTTGATGTTACTATTATAATTGCTTTTGGGGTACCACAAGCCACGCCCATATAAGATAGCAAATTTGATCGATAAATGTTGCATCTGTTCTGACTGCTCCACCGACTGGCTGTTCCCCTGTCTCCTTCCCTCTCCTCGGGCCTCCCTATTCCCTGAGACATGACAATATTGAAATTAGGCCAATTAATAACCCTACAGTGGCCTTTAAGTGTTCAAGTGAAAGGAAGAGTCTCAGGTCTCTCAATTTAAATCAAAAGCTGGAAATGATTAAGCTTAGTGAGGAGGGCATGCAGAAAGCCAAGAGAGGCCAAAAGCCATGCTTCTGGTGCCAAAAAGTTAGCCAAGCTGTGAATGCAAAGGAAGAGTTCTTGAAGGAAATTAAAAGTGCTACTCCAGTGAACACGAAAATAATAAGAAAGCAAAACAGACTTATTGCTGATATGAAGAAAGTTTTAGTGGCCTGGATAGAAGATCAAACCATCCACAACATTCCCTTAAGCCAAAGCCTAATCCAGAGCAAGGCCCCTAACTCTGTTCAATTCCATGAAGGCTGAGAGAGGCAACAAAGCTGCAGAAGAAGTGTTTGAAGCTAGCAGAGGTTGGCTCATGAGGTTTAAGGAAGAAAGCCGCCTCCGTAACATAAAAGTGCAAGGTGAAGCAGCAAATGCTGATATAGACGCCGCAGCAAGTTATCCAGAAGATCTGTCATAACTGAAGGTGGCTACACTGAACAGCAGATTTTCAACATAGATGAACCAGCCTTATATTGGAAGAAGACGCCATCTAGTACTTTCATAGCTAGAGAGAAGTCAATGCCTGGCTTCAAAGGACAGGCTGGCTCTCGTCTTAGGGGCTAATGCAGCTGGTAACTTTAGTTTGAAGCCAAGGCTCATCTACCATTCCAAAAGCCCTGGGGTCCTTAAGAATTATGCTAAATCTACTCTACCTGTGCTCTATAAATGGAACAACAAAGCCTGGACGACAGCACATTTGTTTACTGAATGGTTTACTGAATATTTTAAGCCCACTCTTGAGACCCACTGCTCAGAAAAAAAGCTTTCTTTCAAAATATTGCTGCTCGTTTACAATGCACCCAGTCACCCAAGAGCTCTGATGGAGATGTACAAGGAGATTAATTTCGTTTTCATGTCTGCTAACACAACATCCATTCTGCAGCCCATGAATTAAGGAGTAATTTTGACTTTCAGGTCTTATTATTTAAGAAATACATCTTATAAGGCTATAGCTACCGTAGATAGTGATTCCTCTGATAGATCTGGGCAAAGTAAATTGAAAACCTTCTGGAAAGAATTCACCATTCTAGATGCTATTTAGAATATTCATGATTCATGGGAGGAGGTCAAAATATCAACATTAACAGGAGTTTGAAAGAAGTTGATTGCAACCCTCAGGGATGACTTTGAGGGAGGGGTTCAAGGCTTCAGTGGAGGAAGTAACTGCAGATGTGGTGGAAATAGCAAGAGAATTAGAAGAGGAGACGGAAGATGTGACTGTATTGCTGCAATCTCGTGATAAAACTCAAACAGATGAGGAGTTACTTCTTACGGATGAGCAAAGAAAGCGTTTTTTTTTTTTTAAGATAAAATCTACTCCTGGTGAAGATACCATGAACATTGTGGAAATGGCAACAAAGGATTTAGAATATTACATAAACTTAGTTGATAAAGCAGTGGAAGGGTTTGAGAGGATTGACTCCAATTTTGAAAGAAGTTCTACTGGGGGTAAAATGCTATAAAACAGCATCTCGTGCTACAGAGAAATCTTTCAAGAAAGGAAGAGTCAATCGATGTGGCAAACTTCATTTGTGGTCTTATTTTAAGAAATTGCCACAGCCAGTCCAGCCTTCAGCGACCACCACCCTGATCAGTCAGCAGCCATCAACATGGAGGCAAGACCCTCCACCGGCAAAAAAATTATGACTCACTAAAGGCTCAGATGATGGTTAGCATTTTTTAGCAGTTAAGTATTTTTAAATTAAGGTTTGTATTTTTTTTTAGACATAATGCTATTGTGCACTTAATAGGACTACCAAAAAAAAAAACAAAAAACCGAAACCCATTGCCATCATGTCGACTCCGACTCATAGCAGCCGTATAGGACAGAGCAGAGCCACCTTATAGGGTTTCCAAGGGGCAGCTGGTGGATCTGAACTGCTGACATTTTGGTTAGCAGCTTGAGCTCTTAACCGCTTACCCAATAAATTAAATTATGTATGTATAAGTTTAAATTATATACGTATGTATATATACAATTTTTTTCATGAAGATATAGTGATAAAGATGCAAGAATCAAATGCAATGATGCTTTTTCTATCAAAATTAAGTGTGTAGCTTCACCTGGGATGGTGACAGAGGCCTATTTAATTGAAGTTAAATGTTAGGGACTTGGGAGTTGCTACCTATTGTAATGTGAGCACAAAGAGCTCTTCATTAGCTGATAAAAATTCAACCGAACTGAAATTTTTAGCATTTTCCTCTACCCACAAAGAAAATAAACAAAGATACATGTATTAGGGAGGCAAAGATTTATGTTGTGAATAATACGGCAGTCATCTGTATAAATAGAACTTGCCATATACTTCAACCTCCCATGTCCTAGCTGATCCTCAGAAGAACCTTTGTGGAGTGGATGGAGCACAAGGAGATCTGCTCAGAGTCACCATCCATCAGTCATGAATAGCCATTGAATTCCAGACCACTGCTCTTGCTTCCTATGTTGCCTCCTGACTGTTCCAGAAGAAGAGAGAACCATAGTCATGGCAGCTGGAAGAGATCAACATAGTACTCTGGATCTCTGCTATGGTAGAGGGCATTTTCTTCCTGAGGTATACCATTTCTCTGTGCTTCAGCTTTCTTATCTATGAAATGAGATGTTTACCATATAAATGTTTGGTAAGAATTTACAGATTGCTCACTTCCAGGGCCTGATACGTAGAAGGAGCTTACTGAATGGAAGCTATTGTCATTATTTTCTAAAGACGTGGGAGTAAAGCCTCCCTTCAGTGCCTTCAAGGCCCACCTCAGTAAACACCTCTTCCAATATGACATTCTAGACCCTTCTTGCTAAGTGATCTCTCACTAGAGAGTATAAGGAGTTGGGGAGCTGTGCTACTTACCAGCTGTATGACCTTGAGACAAATGACTTGTCTAGTACTTTTGTTTTTGAGGAAACAATGATATCTGAATATAATCTCCAAGGATGCATCAGAACACACCAAGATTTATTGTTCTTTCTTGAAATAAAAATACTCCATGTCTTAGTTATCTAGTGCTGCTATAACAGAAATACAAGTGGATGGCTTTAACAAAGAGAAATTTATTCTTTCACAGTCTAGGAGATTAGAAGTTCGAACTCAGGGTGCCAGCTCCAGGGGAAGGCTTTCTCTCTCTGTCAGCTCTGGAGGAAGGTCCTTTTCATCAATCTTCCCCTGGACTAGGAGCTTCTCTGCACAGGAACCCTGGGTCCAAAGGATGCACTCTTCTCCTGGCTCTTGTTCCTTGGTGGTACAAGGTCCCTGTGTCTCTCTGCTCACTTTTTTTATTATTATCTCAAAAGAGACTGGCCCAAGACACAACCTAATCTTGTAGATTGAGTCCTGCCTCATTAACATAACTACCTCTCATCCTACACTGACATCATAGAGGTAGGATTTACAACACATAGGAAAATTACATCAGATGACAAAATGGTGGATAATCACACAATACTGGGAATCATGGCATAGCCAAGTTGACAGATATTTTAGGGGGGACACAATTCAACTCATGGCACTACACATAATTCTATGTCTCCAAATTTTCAAGCTGGTTTAAGAGTCTAACTGTAGATTCTCTCTCTATTCCACCCCCCTCCTCCTACCAGACCTGCTCTCCATCTGGTGGGTGTGCTGTTATAACTGACACTTTTCTGATGGATTGGTTTTCCATTCTTATTAGCCAGTGCTCATGCCATACAGATGGGTAGATACTTTAAATACGACTTTGCCTCCACATATTTCCAAGTACCCAGGCTTCCCAGAAGGGACCTATATACTCCTTCCTCTTATAGTTCCTTGACTGCTAAACTCAAACCTTTTCCAGGTGGAAAAATTGTAGAGATAAATGCTGCAGCCAAAGTTCTTGTGATTTATCCAGAGTTGCTCCCTTGCACAAGATATGCCAGCCACGATTCCATCCATATTTTCTCTTCTAGCTAAAGCTGCCTCATCTATAGTACTCTGCATGAAGCAGACTTTTCTTTGCTCAAAGAGGATCACTGCTTGGTCCAGGGACAGGTCATTGACCCAACGGTCATCTTATCATTGACAAGCGAAGGACCTTTTTCGTATGTAACCTGACTCAAAAACATTAGGTTGGGCCAATTCAATTTCCAAAAGATATGAGTTTCCAGTATGGATCCAGGTCAAAGGGATAAATACATTGAGAATGTCCATGACATACAGAAGGCTGTGGAAATCTTAGGAATTATGCACATCCTGAAGGCTTGAGTAAGGTAATCAGAAATAGTGAAAGAAACATATGGACTGTGTGGTAGATTGACTTACTGGTTCCAATCCTTCGCTCCTGTATAATAATACATATTCTCCTCCATCTCCACATATCCCACAGCCAAATAGTTGGCAGAGTTTAATTTCCCCAGCCATTCGCTTTGGTCTTGCCTATATAACTTGCTTTGGTTAAAGGAATATTAGAGGATGTGACACAAACCCTGGTGGCGTAGTGGTTAAGTGCTACAGCTGCTAACCAAGAGGTTGGCAGTTCAAATCTGCCAGGCGCTCCTTGGAAACTCTATCGGGCAGTTCTACTCTGTCCTATAGGGTCGCTATGAGTCGGAATCAACTCGACGGCACTGGGTTTTGGTTTTGGATGCAAGTAGAGGCTTGGAATGTGCCTTTGCAGTTGGGTTTTCTCTCTTGAGACTCTGACATTACAATGAGAGAATATATTCTGGGTAGCTGTGCAGCCTGAGTCTAAACATGAGACACAAGGAGCAGAGTTTCCCCAGCCAACCCACAGACCTGCAGCCTCAAGTACAGTCACCTTTGTTAACCTGAAAACACGGAAATGAGAAATCAGTATTTGTTGCTGTAAACTACTAAGATGCTGTAGCTGTTTTCCAGAAATAGCTGACCACATAATACAGGCAGAGAGACACAGATATACCATAATAGAGAGAAGCTTCTATTCCTGACACTTTTGAGTTTGAGTTTTCCTTATCCCAACAGTGCCCCATTCCTCCTCTTGGGTTTCCAGGAGCTGTCTATTATGTCTGTGCAGTAAACCCTCATTTTCATTCAAGAAAACAGTCTTATAAGAGACGGATTCCAGTTTTGTGGGATCTGAAGATTCTACAATTTGGAACCTCCTTAAGAAAAAAAAATTCCTAACTACAAATACAAAATTAGTTACTAATTTGAATATTTATAATGAGTAAAACATCACAACGAATTACTTATTTTATAAATCTAAGGAGACTTCTGCTTCCAGCCCTGATAGAGTAAATTATACTGGACTAGGCCTCTTGACATAAACAACTAAAAACTAGACAAAATACATGAAGCAACTCTTTCAACAACATTAGACAACAGGCAGCACAGACTCTGATCTCTGAGAGAAAGGAAACACATGAGCCCCAAGCCCTCTCTGGCTTTTTGCCTGGAGGCAATTTCTGCACCACAGTGCAGGGAGTAACAGCCAAGCAGAGCACAGCAGTCTCACTGAGCTGATGAAGCAGAGATCAGAGTTTGGGACTGCTGAGGCAGCTGGAATCTGCAGTGTAGAGTTTAGAGAAGGAGAGCTGCCCAGAGAAAGAGCTCCAGAAATCTGCATAGAGGTCCCCTTAAGTCTTCAGCCAAAAATAAGCTGTACATGAGAAGGGTGAGACTTCCCAAGAGAGAACAGCTACTGGGAACCTGCAACTGAACAGAGACTCTGAACATCAAACAGTGCTAGGAGACATAGGAGTTCCCTCTAGCCACAAAGGAGACACTTCGTTGAATATACCAGGAATTCAATTGAGGTCTACCAAAGCCATGCAATAGAAGTAGTTCTACTATAACTTCCAGATAAAGATTTTTTAAAAGTTCAGAAAAAGATCATGCTGGTCAGCCAATAAATTATTTGCCAGATGGAAAAAAACATAGCGCTCTATAAAGGAAGACAATAAAATCTAGACTCTCAACAATGTAGTATCTACAACTTCTAATATGATAAGCAATTACTACATGTGCAAAAAAAAAAGACAAGAAAGAAAAAATATGAGCAAAACAAGAAAAAAAAAGGGGCCCAGAAATAACAGTAATTTTTGGAATTATCAGAAAAAGATTTCATAGCAGCTGTTATAAATACATTTAAGAATTTAAAGGAAAAGATGAAGATAATGGATGAACAGATATAGGAATCTCAATAGGGAAATGGAAGCTATATAAAATAATTACATTCTAGAACTGAAATATACAGGTTCTAAAATAAAAAATATACTGGGTGGAGTTAATAGCAGTTTGGACAGTACATAAGAAAAAATCATTAAACTTGAAAACAGGACAACAGAAACTATCCAAACTGAAGCATAAAGAGAAAAACAGCTAAAAAATAATGACCCCGCTGACCTGTGGAACAATGTAGCAGTCTAACATACATGTAATTGGAGTCTCAGAAGGAGAAGTGAGAAAGATTGGGACATAAAAAAAATTGAAAAATAATGTCAAAAAAATTCCCACATTTTATGAAAAATGTCCAACCTTGAGATCTAAAAAGAACTGAACAGAAGATTTCAAAGGGTGGCTCAAGAAGGCAAAGTAATGTATTATAATGACATGTACAAAGAGCTGGAAATGGAAAACCAAAAGGGAAGGACACGCTTGGCATTCCTCAAGCTGAAAGAATCGAAGAAAAAATTCAAGCTTTGAGTTGTAATAGTGAAGGATTCTATGGGGAAAATACTAAACGATGCAGGAAGCATCAAAGGAAGATGGAAGGAATACACAGAGCCATTATACCAAAAAGAATTAGTCAGCATTCAACCATTTCAAGAGGTAGCATATGATCAGTAACCAATGGTACTGAAGGAAGAAGCCCAAGCTGCACTGAAAGCACTGGTGAAAAACAAGGCTCCAGGAGTTGATGGAATATCAGTTGAGATGTTTCAACAAATGGATGCAGCACTGGAAGTGCTCACTCGTCTGTGCCAAGAAGCATGGAAGACAGCTTCCTGGCCAACCGCGTAGAAGAGATCCATATTTATACCTATTCCCAAGAAAGGTGATCTCACTGAATGCGGAAATTATCAAACAATATCATTAATGTCACATGCAAGCAAAATTTTGATGAAGATCACTCAAAAACAGCTGCAGCAATATATCAACAGGGAACTGCTAGAAATTCAGGCTGGTTTCAGAAGAGGACATGGAACCAGGGATATCATTGCTTATGTCAGAGGGATTCTGGCTGAAAGCAGAGAATACAGAAGGTTGTTTACCTGTGTTTTATTGACTATGCAAAGGCATTCGACTGTGTGGATCATAACAAATTATGGATAACATTTCAAAGAATGGGAATTCCAGAACACTTAATTGTGCTGATGTGGAACCTGTGCATAGATCAAGAGGCAGTTGTTCGGACAGAACAAGGGGATACTGATTGGTTTAAAGTCAGGAAAAGTGTATGTCAGAGTTGTATGCTTTCACCATACGTATTGAATCTGTTTGCTGAGCAAATAATCCGAGAAGCTGGACCATATGATGAAGAACGGGACATCAAACAAATTGGGTCATGCAGATGACACAACCTTGCTTGCTGAAAGTGAAGAGGACTTGAAGCACTTACTGATGAAGATCAAAGACCACAGCCTTCAGTGTAGATTACACCTCAACATAAAGAAAACAAAAATCCTCACAAACGGACCAACAAACAACATCATGATAAACAGAGAAAAGATTGAAGTTGTCAAGGATTTCATTTTACTTGGATCCATTACCAACACCCATGGAAGCAGCAGTCAAGAAATCAAAAGATGCATTGCATTTGGGAAATCTGCTGCAAAGGATCTCTTTAAAGTGTTGAAAAGCAAAGATGTCACCTTGAAGACTAAGTGCGCCTGACCCAAGCTATGGCATTTTCAGTAGCATCATATGCACGTGAAAGCTGGACAGCAAATAAGGAAGACGGAATGGGTTTCTGGGTTGGGAAGAAGAATTGATGCCTTTGAATTGTGGTGTTGGTGAATAATATTGAATATACTATGGACTGTCAAAAATTTGTGGGTCAAAAAAAACAAGTCTGTCTTGGAAGAAGTACAACCAGAATGCTTTTTAGAAGCAAGGATGGAGAGATTGCATTTTACATACTTTGGACATGTTGTCAGAAGGGATCAGTCCCTGGAGAAGGACATCATGCTTGGTAAAGTAGAGGGTCAGTGGAAAAGAGGAAGACCCTCAACAAGGTGGGTTGACACAGTGGATACAACAATGGGCTCAAGCATAACAATGATTGTAAGGATGGCGCAGGACCAGGCAGTGTTTCGTTCTGTTGTGCATAGGTCCACTATGAGTTGGAATTGACTTGACGGCACCTAACAACAACAACACAACAGAGCCCAGGGGCCCTTCAGCAGCCTCAGTCCAACTTGGGGAAACTGAGGCTCAGACAGAGGGTATGACTAGCCCAAAGTCACACTCTGAGTAGGTGGCACGATCAAATTAGAACTACTTGGCTCCCTAATAACACAAGGGGCAAGAAGACTAAAAGATGAGGCTCCTAGGCAGATGGCTCCCAAGGTGGAAAAGGTCGGGCCCAGGTGAGACTTCTTTGGGCTCCAGGTGTCAGCCACCTCTGTAGAGGATGTGATTGCCAGTTAGTGGGAAAAAAAGACATCTCACTTTACTGATGTCACTTAGAAGTATGGCACAGTCTCCTGACAAGTAATGTGATATGTTTGTTTTCTTTGTTAACAGCTGCTGACTAGGTCGTATGCCCTGGGCATCGTGTCCAATTGGAGAGTTTATATCGGCTTCGTAATTCTGGCATGCAGGCTGTCAGATATATAAAGAACCAGACTTGTTGCAAAATCCAGATTTGTGTAAACTCCTCCAAATGTCCACCCTAGGCTATAACTCCAAATTTTGGGCACAATCTACCCCAGCGGACAATATAACTTGTCAAGCTACAGTGGAGATGGAGCTGGGTGTGGAGAACATGGCATGGAGGTGGACTATGGCAGGGAGAACTGGAGCAAAGCCAGCTTAATTCAATTCAAGAGACAGGGAGAAGGAGCTATAACTTACCAGGAGATTATATGGCATGGCGATTAAAAGTAAGGTCCTAGAGTTCAACTCTCTAGTTTGATTCCTAGCCTTACTACTTGCTTGCCATATGACCTTGGAGAGTTACTCAACCTCTTTGTGCTTTACTTATCTTACTTGCAAAATAGGAGTATTAAAAATAATGCCTGTCACATAGATGTTGTCAGAATTAAATGAGTTTCCATAGGTGTGAAGAACTAAGAACAGTTATTTGTTATTACGATCAAGTACCTGCTGTGGCACTATGCCTCCTTGTACCTTCATCACATCCCCTGAAGTGCTATTGAAGTCCTACTGATGAGAAAATGGAGGCTCAGAGATGACGCACCCTTACCCTCAATCCCATGGGCAGACCTTCCAGATCACCATCACTCATTCTGATACTTTCTGACCCATACACTTCAATTCCAACTCCCCTCCCCCCATGCTGCAAATAAGTTACGTAACAGGATGTTTAACAGTTTTGACGGAGGCACCAGATACAACAGAGATCAGATACCTGGAAACAGAACTCCATTCCCAATCCATGAGGTTCGTGTGGAGCTGATGTCCCACGCAGGCCCTGGGGGTGGGGGACACCTGAACAAAATCTGGCTTATCAGGGTATGTATGACTTACTCCTTTCCCCCAGTTACTGGCCATGGGCTTTGATTAGGACCTCCTGAGTCTGAAGGACACCCTGTGGAGGAAGCCTCTACAGAATGACCTCATTTGAGTCCCTTGGTCCAGCCTTGCCTAAGTCCCGATTTTCGTTTGCAGAAAATGATAAATTTCCTTCTTTGATTCAGTCAATTTCAATGGATTTCTGTGTTTTTAAAAAAATCCAGTTTCAGAACTGCATTCCTAGAAATTACATCTCTAATTCTGAGACAGGACCTGAAAGCTTTTTAAAAAATTCTCAGGCTGCCACTCATCTACCAGATTTGGGGTACAGAAATAAGGAAATGCTGAGAAAATAAAGCCAAGCACCCCCAAGATGGCTTCTTTATGGACCCCTTGAACCAGGTTATTTGTAAGTATTGATATGAAGCCTTACTGTGGAAGCTCCCCAGTGACCTGGAATGGGATTCCAGGTTTCCTTCAATCTGATTCAATGCAGCAAGTGTCTATTTAGTGCTGACTGTGTGCAAGACATTGTGTGGGTGGGAGTCATAATGATGAATAAATATAGCCCTCAGCCCCTAATTGTTCTCTCTATAATTCCATACTTGCACAGCCTAGAATGTGGGGCACAAGAGGGAAATCAGGATTGTAATGAGTGTGTGTGGGGAGGGAGAGGAAGAGAGTCAGGAAGCAGGGTCTGGGGAGGGGGGAAGCAGTACGGATCCCATGTAGGGAAGAAGGCTGGTTGTGCTGGGCCCGACCCAATCATGGGCACCATGGGCAGCCCAGGCCCTCTCACTCTCAGTCTTTATGGAGATGCCAAGAACAACGCTTCCTTGTTCAATCTCAGCAGAGCTTGTTGCTGAGAAAAGTCCAGAAAGCTCATTCCCTCTGCACAAGACAAAGTACCCGGATGGCTCAGCTTCATGCTCAGTCGCTAGCCATGAGAGGCCCCGCCAGCCCTGAACAGGAGAGGAGAGTGTGTAGAGCCTCGTCGGCGGGGCCAGATCCTCAAGTGATTTCCTACTGGAACTCTGCAAGCATTGAGACTTAACATGCTGCAAATTGGATTACCGTCTCAGGTGCTTTGAGCAAGAGCCCACGCTCCCAAAATGAAAAAAAAAAAAGTCCCCAGGGAAGGAAATGGCTTAATGCAGTCCTAATGTTGCAACTTTGCCTGAGCCCTCAGCAGAGGATCTCAGATGGCTCTGGACACACATGATCGAGGTGTTTCTGCTCCTGCCTCCAATAGAGAGCTCTCCTTGCGTGAACGGCCAATTTACGAGCAGAGAAAGGAAATCGATTGATGCCTGGTGGTTGCAGTGGATTTCTCCCAGGCACAGCTTTAAATTGGTTCAGTCCGATAAACATTTACTGAGCACCTACTATGTGGCAGGCACTGTGCTGGGCACTGAGGGCATGGGGGAGGGAGCTGGGGCTGATCTCCGCCTACAGGGATTTCACAGCCTGACAGAACTGGCGAGTCCTCAAATCCTGATAAGCTAGACAAAGTGGTGTGCTACTGCCACTCAGGAGGCATCAAGGGGCTCCAAGGACAGAGAAGAGACCCATGCTGGGAGGTCAGGAAGGTGGGCCGGACCCTGTCACAGAGTATGTGCCCAGCAATTTGCATCAGTTATCTCTTTTAAAACTGACACCAGCTCAGAGGGGTAGGTATGATTATCTTCAGGTTACAGACAAGGAAACTGAGGCACAGAGAGGGTGTCATAGATTGAACTGTGCTCCCCAAAAATATGTGCATTGATTTGGCTAGGTCATGATTCCCAGTATTGTGTGATTGCCCACCATTTTATCACCTGATGTGATTTTCCTCTGTGTTGTAAATCCTCTCTCTATGATGTTGATGAGATGGGATTAGCAGCAGTCATGCCAATGAGGCAGGACTCAATCTACAAGATTGGATTGTATCTTGAGCTAGTCTGTTTTGAGATATAAAAGAGAGAAGCGAGCAGAGAGACATGGAGACCTTATACCACCAAGAAAGTGAAGCCAGGTGCACGCGTCCAAGGTCCCTGCACTGAAAAGCTCTAGTCCAGGTGAGGACTGATGACGAGGACCTTCCTCCAGAGCTGACAGACAGAGAAAGCCTTCCCCTGGAGCTGACACTCTGAACGTGGACTTCTAACCTACTAGCCTGTGATGGCTTTGTTAAAGCCATCCACTTGTAGTATTTCTGTTATAGCAGCACTAGATGACTAAGACAAAGGGTAAGTCATTCACCAGAGTTCCGCAATTAGTGAGTGACAGGGTTAGGACTTGAGCCAGGACTGCCTGACACCAAAGGCTTCAGACTTTGGCTTCCTATTGCTAGAGAATTCCACCAGCCACTCCTTGGGTTGAAAGGCAAAGACAGGCTGACCTCACAAGACTAGGATCAAGCGTCATTCCAGGAAAGAATCCAGTATCTGTGTACACAACTCTCTTTGCCATTCTCGGGTGCTCGGAACTGCAGCTGATGATCCCCACCACACTCCCGGAACAGAGACAACAGTTTTCTGTGGAATTTCTTATCCTCATGAGCCCTCCTCTACAACACTGAGGATAGGTTCTTCTGAAAGTGTGGGATCTATTAACTCATTCATTCATTCATCCAATGTGTGGAGTCCCTACTACCTGCCAGGCACCATGTTACACTCAGGGGCTTCAGAGATAATTCTGACATGGTCTCTGGCCATGAGGAGAGGTTAATTCACAGTCTAGTGGGGGAGACTTAACGGGTAGCCATCCTATCACCCAGGACACTTACCGCTGCCTGGGAGCGGGATGGAAAATCACCGGGGCATTCGAGAACAGGTGGCACTTGAAGGACGAGTTGGTCATGTGGCTAAAAGTGAAGGATATTTTAGGCAGAAGAAGCATCAAGAGGCCCAAAGGGGAAGAAAGAATGCGGCGTCTCCAGCCAAAGGCTGACTTGTCCGCATGTATGCCAGGACAGATAATCTATGTCTGCCACAGTCTGGCAACACTGGGCTGTCCCAGAACCTGATGTTTTAGGGTTTCTAATCTCAAAGTGTCATCAAAGTATAAGCTTTTATATTCCAGGCTCATGTGATTCTTCCCACAATCAGTTTGTCATAGTCTGAGTGAGCTGCCTTCAATTGGCTGGATGCCATCAGTGTTTAGAAATACGCCATCATCTTTACAGGCAGCTTCAACTTCTAAAACATTTATGACACATGGCATCAGTGCTTATCAACCTTCTAAAATATTTAGGTGCCAAAGGTGAGCCAGCCCTGCAACGAGTGGGCTGCTTGCAGCCCTAGATCTGGATTGGCTCTACTTCGCACCAGGTCACTCTTAAAACCAGCTCGTTTGTTAGAAATCAAACTTTAATACAAAGGGTGAATAATTTATTGGTGAGGCAGAATGCCTGAGAAGCTCAGTGGAAATCCCCAAGAGGAGTTTTTGGTGCACCAGTGACTCTACAGACTCAGCCTTTTCCAGCAAGTTCGAAGTGGGAGGTGCCAGTTCAGAGCATGGGCTCTCGAGCCAGGCTGCCTGGGTTTGAACCAGTGCCATCATTTACTAGCTGTGCTGAGTGTCTTCTGGGACCTCTCCGGGTCACATGCCACCCTTCCCTACTCTGCTCTGTACACTCAGCGGTTGAATTCTATGACCTACAACAATAGGCAACCCTGTCAGGTTCAGCCAATGTGGAACCCTGATGAGATGGCCAGAACTGAAAAGAGGAAGGTGGAGGAATTCATTCCCCCAACTCCCTCTCTGAAGAAGACATATCGCCATGGGCTCAACCAAAGACCACGTCTCCTCTCCAGTGGCCTCTTCATAAGTTGTCTAGATTCTGGGAACCACGCCCTCCTCCACCACTTCATACCTAGTGTTGGCAGCAGCTCCCTATGTTACTAACCCCAGGGTACCGTACCACCCCTTATTGCTTCCCCTAAGCCCTGCCCATACGTTTGTATTAGGTTTAAGCATTTTAAATTGTCGTTTTTGAAGCTCAAAACAAATATTGGCAATTTCTTATGATTCAACGTCATAGATTATCCTTTTATCAAATGCTCTTCCGTTAACCAGCTTTAGTGCTGTTAATCTATTTCCTACCATAACCTTGAATGATACGGAAGATGTGTGACCTCGGGCTAGTTACATAACCTTTCTTTGCCTCAGTTTTCTCATCTGTAGGATGGAGGTGATAATTATAGTACCTACTTCATAGAGTTGTTCTAAGGATCCAATAAGTTAATGTATAAACCAAAAACCTAACTCGTTGCCATTGAGTCGAGTCTGACTCATAGCGACCCTATAGGACAGAGTAGAACTCCCATAGATTTCCCAAGGAGTGCCTGGTAGATTCGAACTGCCAACCTTTCAGTTAGCAGCCATAGCATTTTAAACACTGTGCCACCAGGCTTTCCATTTAATGTATACAAGGAGTTAAAGCAATGCCTGGAAAGTAATACATGTTCAGTAGATGTTGGGAGGAGGGGATATCCATCCATTTGAGATAGAAGAGCCAGGAGAATGGGCTCGTGGTTTGAGGGCCCCCTGTCAGGGCAGGAAGAGAGGAGAAGGATGGAAACCATTTACAGTTATGTAGTTCTTTGTTGCTTGAAAAGTTCGTTTATATGTTGTTGTTTAGCCATTCAATTTATGCAACTAAAAATCTATTGAGTGTCTACTATATGGCTGCCGAGTAGCATACAAGGTACTGGAAATATACCAGGGGGCATATCAGGGACCCCCATAGAGCACCCCCATCCCCTGGGGAGGACACTGACAAGGAAGCTGACACATTGCAGAGTACTAAGGAGTGCACTGAGGGGGAGGTTGAAAGCGACGTAAAACCTGCCTTGGTTACCGAGCGCTCCCGTAACCAAAATCTTACAAATGGGTGACTCCAAGGAACAGAAACCTATTTTCTCAGTCTAGAGGCTAAAAGTTCAAACCAGGGTCTTGGTCAAGTTGATTCCTTCCCTGAGACTCTCTCCTAGTCTCTGGTGTCAGCCGGAGCTCTTGGCATTCCTTGCTGTTCCTTGGCAGTTTTTACCATGTGCCAGGCACTGCCATACTCATTACACACACTATTTCAATTTACATTATAAAATAAGTTCTCTTTTATCTGCATTTTACAGATGATGAAAATGAGAGGCAGAGAGGGTAAGTACCTGAGTACCTGATTTTGAACCCAGACCTGCCTGACTCCTGGGTCTCTCTGCTTGAATTTTTGGGTGAAGTTGTCACCATCCAAGAAAGGGCAGATGGTGCTTGGTCCCTTCCTATTCCAAGCTCTATTTGCAACAGGCTTAGGGGCCTCTAGCCCTCTTCCCCAGTGGACATGTGACCTCTTCTCCTTGGAGACAGCCCCACAGCCTGAAAGGAATGGGAGGTGTGACAGCAGATGACAGCATCTTACAAACTGCTGTGTGCCCTAAAAAGGAGTGTTGAGAATCTCCTGTACCTCAACAGTCTCTCCTAGAATCATCCAGCTTCTCCCTGTCACCCAGGGAGAATGCTCTGCGTCCAAGCTTCCCTCCTAATCCTGGAAGTCACCTGTCCTCCTAGTTATGTTTCTTGGGCTGGCTCTGCCACTTGCTGGCTGACTATGTGACATGCACCAAACCACTTCCCATTTCTCAGCCTCATTTCCTCATATGTAAACTGGCGATTGTGATCATTGTCCTAATTCCTTCTGAATCAGAGAGGCCAAGGAGATGTCAGGTGTATGTTGGTAAACTATTAAGTTCTGCCGTAGATAAGATATCATTGTCATTCTCTCAAGCGCCATAGAGGATAAAAGAACTACCAGAAGATCCATTTCAACAGCTGTTGAAATCCCAAAACAAGAGACTTTTTCTCCCATCCCAGCTGCTACTTGTTGCAAAACGTATGGCTCCCCTGGTTGGTTTGCTCCAATCTCACTTCACTCACTGTGGCTCATTTGCCTCCAATGAGCTACTATTTCAAGGGTGTGGTCTTTGAAAGCTAAATGCCCAAGACTATGCATTTAGAAGTTGGAAGAAAATGTAAACTCCTATCTTTTAAACTTAAATTTTATGTGTGTTTATCATGCACATAAGTGTTGGTGTGATAGTGATTATACACAGTACGTAAGCAATTTTTACATGCATGATGGGCAGAAAGGGAGCACAGCTGAGTGGTTAAGAGCACAGACTTGGAGCCAGGCTGCCTGAGTTCAAATCCCATTTCTGCCACTTACTTAGGTTGGCCAAGTTGTTTAATCACTCTGTGCCTTCTTCTCATTTGTATAATAACAATAAAAATGTCTACCTCACAGGGTTGCTGTGAGAATCAAATAAATTTATAAATATAAAATTCTTAGAACAATGTTCGGTGTATAGTAACTACATAGCATACACTTGGTAAGTACATAATATAGGTACACACATGCATACTATGCATATATTGTATATTGTATGTATACTGTACATACAGTAAGTACATACATATAAGTGCGTATATGTACATACATACATATACATACATGCCTATAGCTAAGTACATACATGTACACATAGCAAATGCATTACTATTATACAGAAAAAAAATTAGTACATGGGCGAAGGACAGTAGTCCAAGTTTTTGTGATTCTGCCTGTGTTACTCCCTCAACCTGAAACACCTTTTCTTGGTTTGACTTGGCTCAGGTATCACCTCTTCTAGGAAGCCTTCCTTCCCTGCTCGTGCCCCACCGCAGGCAGGATCAATGACCCCTGTGGACGCCCACAGCCCTACACCCATGATGTACTGTGATTGCCTTTTTGAGTTGTCAGCATTGTCTCCCACCTGACAGTGGAACTCTAGGGGCAGAGAGGAGCTCCCAGGACCCCGGGGGGTCCCCGGTTCCTGGCATGGGGCCTGGCGCACACAGGGGATATGTTCAGTACCTGAGTTAAATTACAAGGAACTGATCTGAACTGTAAACCAAACTGCCTTCAGATCCAAAGCATTTCGCCATCACGGCCCACATGCCTAGGGGGAAGCCTTGGCCAGCCATATAGAAAGAAAACCTGCAAGGTCTCCCTACCACCACCACCCCGCCTCCGGGAAGTAGCAGCTGAGATTCTTCCCTCTGAAGAGAAATGAATTCCTCCCAGAAATAAATCCCCGATGAGGCTCCCAAGGAGGCTATTAGCACACCCGGGTTACCCACTGGCAGGAGTTTCTTCCTGTGGAAGTCCCATTGAGTCACTGCTGCATTTTTCTCCTGCGTGCGCAGCAGTTTGCCGGCACCTGAACGATGGCCAACAATTACAGGAGAGTAAATATTTCAGCAGGACAGAGGCAGTCTTCTCCACAGCTAACAGGAAGCCGTTTCTCTTTCCTTTAAACTGTTTATTAAAATACAAGGTTAAGCCCAACAAGGGAATACATTTTTCTGCCTCATCTTCCAATTAGCCAGCTATTTCAATGGTGAAGTTGTTCTCACTTTAGCAAAACCTCTGCGTCCACTGGGTTGTAAGCAGGCAGAGTGCTTTCCCCTCAGGGGGCCATGGGGCTCTGAACATGGAATCAATCAGGTCCAAGTTCCAAATCTGCCACGAGCCACTGCGCAACCCTAGGCAAGTCATTTTTCAACTTTCTGGATGCCAGCTTCCAAGAAAGGGGATAGCAATGCCCACCTACGTGTTGTGAGGTGCTAATGTGAGATAACGAAGACAGAAGTGGCGAGCTGTAGGGAGTTTGAGGGAATTCTGAGCTGATGGAGGAAAAAGACATGCTCACTAGATACTGTTGTGCAGCAAGCTGTTTACTCGGGTGATGCGTTGACAGCCACATGCAGGTGACGAGCAGCACAGGGGGCCACCAGAAGGGAAAAGGGTATGAAAACCCAGGGAAGGGGAGAAGGGAGGGTCTTCCATGGAGCACATACAATATGCTGCTGCAGCAAAGTAGGGGGTCTGGGTCAGAAAGCTCTGAAGGACAGAGTCCTTATAATTACAGGGTTTTGTATCTTATCTAGGGCTCGCAGATGTTTGGGGTAGTTTTTCTGGGTACGTAAAGCAGGCAGGCTCAAAGTGGCTAAAAATCTGTTTATTTGAGCTATTTTTAAAACAATTGGATGTGTCCAAATTTGAGTTTGGTGCTGGCAGGCTTTTTTGGGCCAATGGTCCTCAGCTTACTATGAAAAAGTAAACCCGAGGCCAATACACAGGAGCCATTTTTGACTCATTTATGTAACACTAGACTTGGCGAGCTGCTTCTGTAAAGATTACAGTCAAGAAAACCCTACGGGGCAGTTCTATTCTGTCACGTGGGGTGGCTATGAGTCGGAATCAATTCGATGGTACCCAACAACAACACCTCAATGGCTGGCATAGTGAAAGCAATCAAGAAACTTTTGTTGCTGCCCAAGAGCCGTTCCTCTCTTCTTCTCTGTAACAGAAGTCCCATTTTGTTTATGCTCTAGGCGGCCATGGATGAAAGGAGATACACCCTTCCCCAGCCCCAGGGTGTGAATTTATCCTAATTCATCTTGGCATCTTGGGAGCACTATTCCCCTCCAGGACTGGCTTAAGAAAGGGTTGTTGTTGTGTGCCATCGAGTGGATTCCTACTTATAGCAACCCTATAGAAGGGGTATAAGGCACAATTTTACAGCCAATGAGACATGAGGGAAAATCTGCTGGAGGCTTTTAGAAAAGGCAATTTCACTTCTGAGAGGGATGCCTCCAGAGGAAGGATGTAGATGTAGTAGATGTTTTCTACTACTGGATGTGATGTCTGGAAGTGCTGCAGCCTTCTTGTGACCATGAGGAGATAAGCTCACAAACAAAAATGACCACACAGTGAAACAGAGAGATGGAAAGAACCGGGACTCTGATGATGTCATGGAGCCACTGAATTAAGCAACACAACAGGTTTGGTGTTTTTGGTTTGGTCCCAACTTAATTCTAGATCTACCCTCATTTCTGGTTACAGAAATGATTTATGCCCTGTGCTATTTAAGCCAGTTTTAATAGAGTCATCTATTACACGTAGCTGACACCACCTTAAGAGAAACAGCCACCAAGAATAACAATCAGATCTGTGGCATATTTCCACATGGGAATATTCTTGCATCCCTCTACCCAGCAGGCCAGCAGCCAGCAAATCACTAATGAACACCAGCAAGCTATAGCTTGCTGTCCTGAGGACTGATAATGTCATGTAAAGTAAAAAAGCTACCAAGACACTTTCTTCTCAAGTTATTTTAAATCCAAGACACAAATTACATCCATGATGATGATGGTATTTGTGCCCATTAAAATTTTTTAGTTGCAGATGACAGGGCCCGCTCTAGTTTAAATGGAAGAAGAATTCATAAAAGATTGTTTGGAACTTGCAGAATCTCCAAAAGGACCAGAGACTGGGGACCTGGCAACCACATGCCCAAAACTAATATCCAACTCATCTCCCACACTGCTCCCAGCTCGAGCAGGTCTTAAGGACTCTGGGCACAGGCCTCGCAGATGCTGAGCGTAGAAAGCAACGGTTGTGTCCTTGAGTTCTCCTCGATCTGAAATCTGGATGTCGTTGTTCTTGTTAGCTGCCATCGAGCTGATGGTCAGCACATAGCGACCCCATGTGATAGAGTAGAACTGCTCTGTAGTGTTTTCTAGGCTGTATTCTTTACAGATGGAGCTTGGATGAATGCAGATAATACAAGAAAAGTATTTACGTGTGTTTTATCGACTACGCAAAGGTGTTCAACTGTGTGGACCATAACAAATTATGGGTAACATTGTGAAGAATGAGAATTCCAGAACACTTAATTGTGCTCATGAGGAACGTGTACATAGACCAAGAGGCAGTTGTTCAAACAGAACAAGGGGATACTGCGTGGTTTAAAATCAGGAAAGGTGTGCATCAGGGTTGTATCTTTTCACCATATTAATTCAATCTGCGTGCTGAACAAATAATCTGAGATGCTGGGCTATATGAAGAAGAATGCGGCATCAGGACTAGAGTAAGACTCATTAGCAACCTGCGATATGCAGGGGACATAACCTTGCTTGCTGAAAGCGAAGAGGACTTGAAGCACTTGCTGGTGAAGATCAAAGATCACAGCCTTCAGTATAGATTACACCTCAACATGAAGAAAACAAAAATCCTCACAAGTAGACCGATAAACAACATCATGATAAAGGGAGAAAAGCTTGACATTGTCAAGGATTAATTGGCTCCACGATCAACGCCCATGGAAGCAGCAGTCAAGAAATCAAATGACATATTGCATTGGGCAAATCTGCTACAAAAGGCCTCTCTGAAGTGTTAAAAAGCAAAGATGTCACTCTGAGATCAAAGATGTACCTGACTCAAGCCGTGGTGTTTTCAGTTGCCTCATATGCATGCAAAAGTTGGACAATGAATAAGGAAGACCGAAGAAGGATTGATAACTTTGAGTTGCAGTGTTGGCAAAGCATATTGAATACACTGCAGGCTGCCAGAAAAATGAACAAACCTGTCTTGAGAAAAGTACAGCCTTCCAATGTTCCTTGGAAGCAAGGATGGTGAGGTTTTATCTCACTTACTTTGAATATTTATCAGGAGGGACCAGACCCTGGAGAAGGACATCATGCTTGGTAAAGGAGAGTCAGTGAAAAAGAGGAAGACCCTCAGTGAGATGGATTGACACAATGGTTGCAACAATGGGCTCAAATATAGCAGCAATTTTGAGGACGGCACAAGGCTGGCGGTGTTTTGGTCATTGTACGTAGGGTCGCTGTGAGTTGGAACTGACTCGAAGTCACGTAACAACAATCTTTACAAGAGCAGATTGCCAGGTCTTTCTCCCTTGAAGCCCATGGGTTGGTTCAAATTGCCAACCTTTTGGTGAGCAGCCAAGCACTTAATTTGACCAATTTGCCACCAAGGTTCCTTGAGATCTGGATGTCCCCAACATCCAATTTCTCACCATCCTCACCGGGAAAGAATCCCATGTCTGGCCTGCATTATGTTTCTTTTTTCTCAATCAGATTCTCGTATGGCTGTCTCTGATGGCCTGAGTCTATGGAATATTCCCGGCTTCAAGAAAGACTGGGAAATTAATTTCTGGCTTCTGTTTGGGAGGGGAGATTCATAATGTGAGAATTTTCTCAAATACAGGAAAAGTATTCAAAAAATGTTCAGTAATGTTATACCATCTGTTCAAAACTTTGATTTAGCTGGAACATTCCTTTTGGACAAACTGACAGTGGGGGCTCGTGTGGCCACCTCTGGGTGGGTAAGTGGTCGGATCACCAGGCTAGAAATCAGAAGAACCGGGTTCGTGTCTTGGCTCCACCCTGAACCAGCTGGGAGCAAACCACTTCAGGGGCTAATCACAGTGACCTGGTGAGACCTCTGAGACTCAAAGGCTTCAGCCTTCTACATCTTGGACCCCAGGCTCTCGTGCCTCCTGTCTCAGGCTCAGAGTCAGGGAAGCCAAATTTCAGCCCTGGCTTGGGTGCAAACTAGCTGGGCGACCTTGAGAATATCACAGAATCTCCTTGGTCCAGTCTCCACGTTTTTTAAGCGGCGGTTGGACCAGATGGTGTCTCAGCATTCTTTCTGCTCTATTCCCTGCCCCTAGAAAGGCCATCTGATGGCTTTCCAGAGCAGCTCTGGTTTCTGTAGCAATAATTCCTCATTTAGTATTGCGCCCTTTTGCAGGAATCACCAAAAAGCACCTTCCCCAAGGAAATCCGATGTCCAGGCATCAGTAAAATTGCACTGAATACGTCCCAAATTAAAAGTGACCAAGAAGTGCTTTGCAAATACAGCACCAAGTAAGCACCTTCTCATAACACAACCATTTCCCAAAGACGTACTGCCGGCCCGTGGCAGGCAGTTGCCCAGCTGACTCACCTGGCCTCGGAAGACACACAGCTCAGCCTTGAGCGCCAGCTCCTGGCAGCCCCCTGTGCCCCAGCTGGCCCTGCACGCCACACCACTCCCCCCTCGCATGTCCTGGGAATGCTGTCCACACTGGTTCCCAGAGAGGAAGGTGACTTCTTTATCTCTCAGCCTTCTATAAACATAGCAGTGTGTGTCTCTGGGGGAACCCGACCCCTGGTCTTTCACAAGCATATCACGGAATCTAGCCCCTCCATTTCTGCAGCCGGGGAGAGAGTGCTCTCCTCAGACCCTCTCCTCCACCATACAGCAGCAGGAGCATGGGTGTCAGCACCTGGCACACCAGTTTGTCCATGAACCATGAACAAGCTTCTATCTCTCTTTCTGAGTCTCAGTTTTCCCAACCTGCAGAATGGGGATAAAAATGCCTGCCATGAAGAATCAGCAAGTGAATGCCTGCAGAAGATCCTAGCCCAGTACTAGGCTGTTCAGTCACTGCAAATTCTCTTCCTTCTTTTGGTGTTCTCTTGTTACTTGTGCGTCTGCTCTCTTTCCAGAGTGCTCACAAGTATGCCTCTACTTCCCCTACATGGCCCTCTATTCAGACCTGCCTCCCAGAGCCATGACTTTGCTTCTAACACTGATATTCCAGGACTCCTGTATTTCCCTCACACTTGTTATTATTGAATTCCCCCTAGAAGTATGTGGAGTTCCTGACCTCTGTACCTGTGGATGTCACCTCATTTGGGCATAGGATTTTTCTTTTGTCATGTTAATGAGGTCATACCACAGGATGGTGGGTCCTAAACCTAATCACTTCTGAGTTATAAAAAGAGCAGAATAGACACAGAGACACAGGGAGTAAGACAGATGCCATGCAAGGATCCTCTACAAGCCGAGGACACCAAGGAACCAAAGAACCAAGGAACTCCTGGGGCTACCAACAAGAAAAGAATCAACACAGCCGAGACCCTGATGTTGACTTTATTCTCCAGAACTGTGAGGAAATAAGTTTCTGTTCTTTAAAGGCCCCTGCTTGTGGTGTTTGTGTCACAGCCATTC
Organism: Loxodonta africana; assembly: GCF_030014295.1. Lineage (NCBI taxonomy): Eukaryota > Metazoa > Chordata > Mammalia > Proboscidea > Elephantidae > Loxodonta > Loxodonta africana. Next base: position 109,120,334 of record NC_087351.1, read on the forward strand.
CAGCACACTTCAACATCAGTCCTTTGTTCTAACCCTCCAGGACTCATGTCCTGCCTGATCTGTCTCTGTGAGCTAAATGGGCAGTCCTGGCCAATTATTAAAGTATGACAGCATGGATTCGTAAATAACGCATTATGACAACTGTCAGCGACAAGACCTTAACTGAAGGGAGGTGGTGTTGCGGGTCACACTCGGGCAGGGCTTATTGACTATGATTCTAGTTAATTCTCCCCAACTGTGCGTCCCCAAAGAGCTGGCACTGTGTTGTAATTATGTCTGTGTGCCAAAGCTGGGTGCATTGTGAGTGAGGGTCTATGCTTCCTGGGTGAGGGAGTCGAGCAGCCCTACTGTGTGCTGAGAGGCTAAGCCCCACACCCTGAGAACCAGGGGCCTGGGGCCAGGCTGCTGCTCTGGGCTAGCTTGCTGTGAGACTTGGGGCAATCACTGCTTCTCTGGCCTGTTTCCTCTTCGGTGAAATGAGCATGCTCAGTAATACCACTCAAGTCTGGGGGTATGGGGTCTGAATGACACCTTCCATGGTTCTACACGCATTAGCTCATTGCATCATTGTGACAGCCTGATGAAAACGTCCCATCCGCACCCTGTTAACAGGAGAGGAAACGGAAGCATAGCCCAAGGTCCCACTAAGCAGTGGAGCCAGGATTTGAACTTCAGACCTTGTACATTAACCACTGCACCAAATTCTGGCCCTCCCTGAAGGATTTGAACTTCAGAGCCTACGCCTCCCTGCCGCAGGTGACCTGACACTCTCTGAGAGAGCATTCTGTGAACCCCAGCTGCAAGAAGCAGATGTCTCGATGGCATGGGTCTAGAGGGATCCCACCCTGAAAGTGTTACTCAGGAGAAGAAATGAAGAATTATCATGGCTTCCCACCTGCTCCCCTTTACCCCCGGTTACCCCACAGCGACTTGGCAGAGGGCTTAAATGCACAGGCTTTGGAGCCAAACAGACCCGGGCGGCGGGGGGGGACCAATCCTACCTCTGCTGCTATGCTGGCTATCTGAAGCTCAGTTTCTCCATCTGTAAAATGGGCCGAACCTTCTATCTTGGAGGTAACAATGTGTGTAAAGGCCTCAGCAAGGTGCCTGCCACTCAGAAGCTACTCAGTAGCCACCGCAGTTGTTGGAATTTACTGTGGTCCTCAAGCCATAAAACGTCCTCACTGGCTCCCTTAAAAAGGGATGATTTCCTTACAGTTTTAGGCACATTTTGCCCCCTATTCACCTCTCTGTTTGGCCATCTTTCCCCACTACTCCTTCATCTCTCTCTCTTGCAGAAGGAAAGCTGGTTGTTTAAAAACAGAAAGAAAGCCGCTCAAGTGTCCTCTAGCGCCCTTGCCCACCAGCTGCCGTTGCCATGGTAACCCAAAGGCATTTGCCTGCCTTTCTCTGGGTGCCTTCTCCCCACACACGGGGTGTGGGGATGTGCGTGGCTGGTCTTCCCCCTGCCTGGGGATGCCCTCAGAAAGGCTGGTTTAGGATTTCCCTGTTCTCAAATGTTCCTGCCAGCCCCCATCCTTCCTGCTGCCTCTGTCTCTTCCACTCAGGAGGAAAGAGGACCATTCCAGACAGCTGCCCCCAGAGGGGGCAACAGCACTCATTCATTCATTCGCTCCACCAGTGTTTATGGCAGACCTACTGTGTGTGGAAGGAGCCCTGGTGGCGCAATGGTTAAACACTCGGCTGCTAACCAAGAAGGTGGCAGTTCAAACTCACCCAGTGGCTCCAAGAGGAAGACCTGGAGATCTACTCCCATAAAGATTACAGCCAAGAAAACCCTAGGGACAAGTCTACTCTGTCACGTGGGGTCACTATGAATCGGGATTGATTCAACTGCCCCCGACTACCATTTATTGTCACTGAGCTGAAGGGAAATCGGTCAGTGCTAGAATGGAGAGGACTTCTCTTTTTACAGAGGTGGATACTGAGACCCAGAGTCGGGAGGAGATTGCACATACCCTCCAGCTGGCAGCAGAGCCTGTCTCAGTACCAGGTGGCCTGGTGCCCAGGTGAGCTCTGTTTTCATTAGTTTTTGCCAACAACCAGCCACACGAAGGCCTAGGCTGCCCATCTGCAAATATAATGGAAACTTGGAGCCATAGGTAATGGGCAGAGTTGGCCAGTTTTCCCAAGACTCCCCCTGGCTTCAGCTGCACACCTCCTTAGGAATATCCTTTTGGCACGGCTGAGGCAGACCTTCCCCCGCTCCCGCCGCTCCCGCTGCCTGTCCACTGCACTAGATCTCCAGGTGTGTGAGGGACCTCGCTGCCTGCTCCCCTGCCTGGCGGGCACAGCTGGAGCAGTTCTGGCTGCAGGCAGCTGGGCTCCACATACCTGCCAACTCCATCTGTGAGCTGACGTCACCTGAGCTGGCTGCTATTCTCCCAGGCGTTTTCTGCTTATTAAAACACACATGCCATCCTCCTCGGCTGCACCATTAAGAGGTTTGCTCAGCAGCGTAGACTCAACCTACTCAGGGAAGGGCGGAAAGGAGGGAGGGAGCCAGGTAGTCCACACCCTGTAAAAATTAATGTGGAGTAAAACATCAGCTTGGGCTTCCCATAAGGCAACCGGTTTGAGAGGCAGATGGAGCCTAAGAAGCTCTGATCACTTAATAAGGGATGTTTAAAATTTACCACCCGTTGCTAATTCCTGGCCCTAAAAGGAGGGAATGGGGCAGTGACAAGGTGAACACTCACCATGGGTCAAGCAGGTTGCCATCACCGTGATACCGTTTACTGAGGGCTTACTATCTGCAGACTTACTTTAGCAGACTGTTAAAATCCAGCTCTTATTTGTGCATGCTTTCTGACACCCCCACCCTCTTCTTTCTCTCACCTTTCTGCTCCTTGGAAGCAACCACTGTCAATTCTTTTTGCTGGCTATTTTCATATTTACCCGTCTTAGTTATCTAATGCTGCCATAACAGAAATACCACAAGTAGATGGCTTTAGCAAACAGAAATTTATTCTCTCATGGTTTAGGAGGCTAGAAGTCCAAATTCAGGGTGCCAGCTCAAGGGGAAGGCTCTCTCACTCTGTTTGTTCCGAGGGAAGGCCCTTGTCATCAATTTTCCTTGCTGAGTAGCTTCTCAGCACCGGGACCCCAGGTCCAAAGGACATGCTATTCTCCTGGCTCTTGTTTCTTGGTGGTCTGAGATCCCCTGTCTCTCTGCTTGCTTCTCTCTTTTATATCTCAAAGGAGATTGACTTAAAACACAACCTAATCTTGTAGATTGAGTCCTGCCTCATTAACATAACTACCGATAATCCCACTTCATTAACATCATAGAGGTAGGATTTACAGCACATAGGAAAATCACATCAAATAGCAAAATGATGGACAACCACTGAATACTGGGAATCATGGCCTAGCCAAGTTGACACGTATTTTGGGAGGACACAATTCAATCCATGACAACCTCCCTATCTATTGATAATATATTTATATTTCTTGATTTAGGGTGTTATTATTGACTTTCCACTATGGAATTTAGCCGCCTTTCAGCACCTCCTAGGTGCAGCGGCACCACGGAAGAAAGGCCTGGTGATCAACCTGCTTTTGTAAAGATTCTTGTTGTTAGCTGCTTTAGACTCATAGCAACCCCATGTGACATAGTACCCTATGGGACAGCTCTACTTTCACATACAGGGGGTGCCATGAGTTGAACTTGACTCAACAGCAATAGATCAGCACCACCTACGTCAATCACATACACTCAGGCCCTCATCCTCTCTACATAGTTATGTGCCCCTTTTATTTAGGTCCATAGCCAACTCTTCCTTATTATGACTATGTGAACACCGTACAACGCTGAGCCAGGCAACACGCATTTCATTGTCCTTGGTGCGGGAGCTTCAAAATGCACCATCAGCTCCCTGGCTCAGGGACATAACTGACTGAGGGCCCAGCTGCCGCCCTCTTGGTCCAGCACCACATTTGCGCCAAGGCCACGTTTCTGGCAGGCTGCTCCCAGCCAGAGGCTGAGCACGTGGAAGTACAATGCAGGTCCGCTTCTGCAAGATGCAAAACTCCAGTGGCTATCTTTGGCTGGAGGACTCCGCACCATCCTGCCTGCTCCTACCTGGAGTGACAGAGTAGAACTTCCACTTGGGCTTTCTAGGCTGTAATCCTTACAGGAGCAGACTGCCAGGTCTTTCTCTCACAGATCCACTGGGTGAGTTTGAACCTCCAATCTTTCAGTTAGCCGGGGAGCACTTAACTATTGTGCCACCTGGGAATGACCATGAAGTGTGTGGCTTAAAACAACTGCTCCACCCAGAAGGCATCTGCTTTCTGAGACAAGCCTGAGGCCCTGATGGGGGCAGTTCTATGGTTCTGGCACCACCCCCCCAGCTTCTAATATTCATGACTCTCTCAGCTTCACATGACCCTCCATGTGGCCAGGGTATAACCAAAGCATCACAACCAGACCTCTGGAAAGCCCCCACTCCTCCTCCAAGCACAGAAGTTTGCTCAAAGGTCACATGGGAGATGTTCTGATGAAATGGTGAGATTGTGTGTAATACATTGTCAGTGATAGCCAAGCCTGGGAGAGATGGAAGGAAGCATCAGAGCTGGCTTGCATCTCTGCCTACAGAGAGGGAACTCAGAATTCAAAGTATGACCTTGAGCAAAACTTCACCTGGCAGAACCCAGCACCAACTCTGCATAATTAAATTAATTGTATACACTTTCCTTATGGCTGATAGGGTGGTAGTGATTAATTATCTTAATATTTGTTCTGGGTTCTGAAGATGTGCAAAGTGATCAAGAGGGGCTTTTGTCAACAGTGGCTTGTTTGTTCTATCCTCTAATTTTTTCCTAAGTGATTCACCGTAATTACATGTTACTCTCCATGCTTCCCCAGGTAATACTTACATAATATGGAAGCAAAACTTAAGCTTCTAAAGTTCAAACACGGTGGGGGGACCTGAGAAATTCCAGAAGCTATCACATAATCACCTATGAGGCCCCTAATCCAAGGCTCCGATCTCGTGTATTGCCTTGTTTGTAGACTAACGGTGCCTCAGACCGTGCTTTGGAGCAAGCTGATTTCATAGTAGGCAATCAGTGGGGTAGTTGGGATGCAGGTGTGTGGCATTAAGGTGCAACAGTGAGGCTTAGTAATGAGAATGTTAGCTTTGAGGCTGCCAGGAGACCTGGATTCTAAACCTGGCATGGCCACATTGCCCCTGAGTGCAGAAAAAGGATTCATGGCACCGAAAGTAAGACTGTTGTTATGTCATCACAAGGATAATCATGCATGTTCCTGAGCTTTCTGCACTAACCTATCCCCCAGGCCTCCTTACACCAGTAGGAAAGCCAGTCCTGGGCCTGCTGACCTCCTCTGACAGGAAACAGAAGCCACGGCCTCACACTCACCCTCCAGCCTCTACTGTTTGCCCACCCCAGTCACTACCTGGCTCATAAGAGGTCAGATGATTGGGGCAGGGCATAGTGGAGGACACCAGACAGATGGTGAGGCTCTCAAATTCCCCAAAACCCCCATGCCGATTGCAGTGCTCCTTCACCGATCCGCACCATGGACAACAGATGTCACGTAAGGGTGCGTCAGCACCATGGACAGTGAATATAATATCTGGTTCCCTAAAACGGAAATCAAGGACTCAAAGATACTAGATCTGGGAAGGCCGGAAAGGTCATGGAATCCTGTCTGTCCCTTTACAGATGAAGACTCTGACCAGAGAAAGCGGAGAAGATTTGCCAGCATCAAGCTAAGCCCAACTGCTCAAGACAAGCAGGGCTGGCTGCTCATGCTGTGTGCCGCTCCATGGATGCTGCTTTTCCACCTGGACTCTGGGTTCCTTGAAGGCAGAGGCTGCATCCAACTCATCTGCACCCCCAGAACCCAGCACAGGGTCTGTCCCAGCAGAGGGTCTCAGAGGAGACCGTTTGAACTTCTCTGAGGACCCAAAGCCTCCCAGGCTCATTCCTAGAGGCCCAGGTCAAGCAACACTTCCCCTGGAGAGACTTCCTAACCATGCCTGAGAAGGAACCTGCAGCTTAAAGCTGGCATCACCATTTAACACCTGCAAATATTCTGTGTGTTGTTTTCATTCCAACTATGTAAAATGTCTCTTCAATAAGACTGGGAATTTTGAATTCATATTCTCTGAATCCTTAATAATGCCTGGCAGAGATATTTATAAGGTATCCTCATGAAATACTGCCTCGGCGGAGAAGTAGAAAGAGATAGAGCAAGAGAGAGTTGGAGGGACAGAGACTGAGAGGCAGAGGCTCTAAGGAGAAAGAGACAGACCAGGCGTCACCGAGTCACTACAACTATTTAATGGTCTGCAAAGCAAAAGAAGATGTTTTGTGCAAGTGAGTCTCACTGGTCAGGATTAAGACTGTGTTTAGTCCCATTAAGAATGGAAAGTAAGCATGGTGACTCACTGTTGGTTTAAAATCCGCAGTCTCACCCCAAACCCAAACATAGGAAAAGTATTGGGTCCATTAATCTTTCCTCCCATGCATGCTCCGGGCAACAACTTTGCATTCACACATTAGTCACTGGCTGTCACTTTCCTGCAGTGGAGGGACACGCTGCTAAGTAAAGCTTCACAACAGGAAGCTTTCAATCAGATTTGCAGAAGCAGCCCTGTGAGTCACAGTCCAGGCTCCCTGGTCTCTCCTGAAGTCAAGCTACTTGGTAGAAATGTGCAAGTGCTGACGAACTGAAGGATGATAAAGTCAGCAGAGATGAGTCTTCACCCATCTTTAGGAGACTGTCCCCTGGATGCTCAAATAAGTCTCTCCAGGCACCGAAGAGCTAATGTGATTTTGTAAGTACATCAATCTGATTATATTTTGTTACTATTTAAAAGACCACCATGGCTCTGCTTTGCTTACCTCATCAAGCCCAGGCTGCTTAACCAGAATAGCAAGGCACCCAGGTCTGGGGCATTCCATGACTCTGGACTTAACCTTCTACTTCCTGACTCATACCCTTTGTGCTAGTCCCACCAAACTTCTCAGTTAGGTGAGCATAACATGCCTTTACATACTTCTCTCTGCTCTTCCCTCCTAGGAGAGCCTTTCCATCCTTCCCTGCTCCCTTCCAGTGCTCCAGGTGGATTGGAGATGTTCAGGCATCTTTCAGACCCAAGATTAAGTCAATCACTCCTCTCACTCCTCTGTGCCACCATCAGCTCTTATCACTGTGTCAGAGTGCTTAACTTGAATGGAAATCTTCCCCATTAGGTTGCGAGCCCCTTGAGGACAGTCTGTAGATGGACATTGGGGTTGATTGCCAAATATCTCAGCTATTCCCCATCCCCCACTATGTAGCAGGATAAAATCTGGGAAATCAATTCCAGGTACAGGGATGGGTACATATTTAGTCCAAGAAATCTCAGCCACTTTAGTGGGAATTGCTTTATGAACCCAGGGCTAAACCAATTGGTTCATGGCACTTCCCTGGAGACAGTTGTTGGCTCTGGGCAGACATGAAACCTGGCCCAGTCAGAAGGAATACAGAGCTTTGCCTGTACAGCTGGTGGATAGGAACCTTTTCTCTCTCTCTCTTTCCACTGGCCACAAATGAGGAGGCACATGGGCCTGATGGCTCCTGGCAATTATCCTTGACTGTGAGGGCAACCAGCCTCAGTATTCAACTTGCCTTGTGGCTTCCAGAAGACAGAGATGGGAGAACCTGCATCCTCCATGACACCATGGTGCCCCTGGGTCCTCCAGCCATCTTTTGAGTTTCTAATTCTGTTAGCAATGCATTTCCTTCCTGTATAAGCCAGCCTGGGTTGGGTTGTCTGTCGTTAATAGTTGAAACCACTGACCTGATACACTGGGTCTTGTCATCTTTGTATCCCAGTGCCCAGCACCATGCAGGAAGCATGGCAGATGCTCAAAACTGACAGTGTCATCATCAGGTGGTCAAGTCCTGCTGGCTGATTAAGGAAAAGGATGAACGAAGAAGAGGAGAGAAGTCAGCTGAGTGCAGTGAGACCATCACCCACCAGGCTGGGATGAACCAAGGGCAGATAATAACAACCACCTCCGGCATATGCAACATTGGAGCCAGCACGCAACCTGGGTCTCTGATTCAAGTACCTGACTTCTCTCTACCATCTGTCCTGCCTGGCTGCCCAGATCCTACGGAGGACATTGTTAGGACTCACTGTGCATTTCATATCCAAGATATTTAATCAGGAGATGCCTTAAAGGTATGTTTTAATGCTGGCCCCAGAATATTATTCCATATTCTTTTTTGTATATCAACATCACATAAAAATATAAAACTCCTTTATCTGAGCACAGCACCAGTCATATTTCTCCAGGCCTCCTCTGATCATTATCAACACGTCAACATTGTTTTTGTGCATTTGTCATTGATATATATTCCTGTTTCCTAGGTTTTTTTCATTTAACTCTTTTGTTGGCATGCTTCTCCTTGTCTGCACAGTCATCGTATGTGTCATTTTAAATGTCTTCATCACATTCTGTCGTGGTACTAGCTTGATCGGACAGCCTCTGGTGGTCAGGCCTGGGGACTGTTTCTGGACTTTCTGTGGGATCATCACTGCAGTAATTCAGCTGTGTTCACAGGACGTCCACTGCCCTCAAGACGCTGGGAGATGGTTTTTTTGTTTTGTTTTTTTTTTAAAATAAATGCCAGAAGGTAGAGTGAGGAGCAGGGATCCTTGCCCCTGGACTCCCATTGCTTTCAATCAAGGGCATCCGTTTGCAAGGGGCTGAAATTCACTCAAGGCAGCAGGGATAAAGGGGAGTCCATAGTGGGAACTGGGAAACCAAGAGGCAGCCAAGACTCGGGGAAGCTGTTAGGAACCATCTCTACCTTGTTCTCTCTCTCTCTGTGTCTCCAATCCATACCACCCTCCTGGTCCGGCTTCCACCAACTGACCTCCATCTCTAGGACTCTTGGCTGGAATTCCAGAGAACTGTACTCAGCTGTGGTCAGCAATGGGAAAAAGCATGGCAAAATTACAGATTTGGCTAATATTAAATCCAGACATGGATGTGAGCAAACTGGAACTCTTATACAATGCTGCTATGTGTGTAATTTGGAATAGCCACTCTGGAGAGCAGCCTGGTGGTATTTATATTATGTATGTTTGTACTCAATGACCCAGCAATTCCGCTTTTAGATCCATACCTCAGAGAAACTCTCCCACAACGACCCATGGAGATGTATTCAAAGATGTTCATTGTACTGTTGTTTCCAGTAGCAAAAAATCAAAAACAACCTAGCCTTCCATCACCGGAGAAATGAGAAATAAAATGCAGTGCACACAATTACATAGCATTCAGCTTTATTTTAAAAAATATAATGTGGATTGAGAACCGTGCCGAAAACAGAACATAATTTATTTTCCATTCTTTAAATGTTAGACATTTATTCCCAAAACAATGCTACATGTTTTTTGAGGCATATGAATAAATACATGTTTGGAAGGACATACAATACGTGAGAGTGGATGTGTTTGAAAAGAGAGAATAATTGGATTGGAAATAGAGGACAAAGGGGAAGAAACTAAAATGAGATGAAATAGAACAAAACCAGGAGTTACGCTGAGAACTCAGCTTCTGGGGGCTCCTGAGAATCAAGCTGGGCAGGTGCAGAGGGCCGCTGCAGAGACCAGAGCGCCTTTCTGTCTGCCCAAGCCCTGGTGTCTCGGGCACTCCTGCCCATTCCATCGTCCCCCTTGAGTCTTGTCTGGAGAAGCATCTGCAGGTCTATTTGCTGTGCCAGACTGTGCATCATGTCCTTCTCTGGGCTTCCACCCATGTTTGGAATGTCTCACAATTTAACAAACGCTTAAGACTCTACTTCCTATTTCGGCAAAGGTGGAAACTGCCCGTTTTTCACATTTTATTTCTGTCCAGAAGGTCTGGAGGGAGAGCAGACCTACAAGAGGAAAATGATAATTTGAAAAAGAATTTTTTGAGAGTTTGTGCTGTTTACGCCCAAGGGGCTCTTTACACTCTGCGGAAAGTTCTTTTCTAAGATCCACGCTGTGTGCTTGTCCCCTCAGAGACAGACAGAGCCCTGCCCCTAGCACTGTAGTTCCTGTTAGTAAGCACATCACAGCTGGTGCTGGCTGAGGCCCAGACGGGGAATAGGCCCGCTCAGCAAACGGCTCCTGACCACCTGCTACCAGCTGTGCTGGGGATAGGTGATTTCAGCTGAGTGAACAAACGGCCTGGCCACACAGAATGTCAAGTTCAGGGCATGAGTCAAACACGCAAGGGACAGAGTGAGGAACCAGGGCTCGGAGCATGAGGAGTAGTGCTTGGTCCCACTCGGAGGGCTCGGGAAGTCTTCCTGGAGGAGCTGGAGCCTGGGCAAAGAGGCAGTCTCCAGCAGAGGAGGCTCGAGAGCCAAGGGAGGTATAGGTGGGAACCGTGAGCCATTTGGCATTGCTGAAAACTTGAGTCAGAGGCAGGAAGAGGTGGAAGAAGTGACGAGGAGGTATAAGCCTGGCCCCTTCCTTCCACAATATAACTCGGTATAGCTCAGGAGCGGGGCTGTGTCTCTCACTGGCAGATCAATCCAGAACCTTAAGGGGAAGGGACTTTGTTCCTGGCTTCCTTTCAGTGATGCAGACCTTAGAAGGGGGTGGCCACGATGCCACCAGACCACGGAGCCCATCAGGAATACTCTGTCCCTTGCCCCCGCCCCGCCCCACTGCAGCAAACTTGACAGTCCAGCTCACTCCTTACTTACCCAGCACCTGGGTCACAGCAGATGTCCATCCCGTGCTTGCTGAATGGATGAGTCGTTTCTGAGGGTTAAAGAACACGGCGTTACACATCTCTGAATGCCAGCCTGTCTTACCTGTGGATTGATGGCACTCATAGCTCCAACCTGGCTCGCTGTGAAGATGAAAAAGAAAGCACAAGTGCTTCGATCCTGGCACTATCAAGCAGAGCCAACACTCCGTAAAGGGTCCCGTGGCTATTCATCACGAGCCCCTCATGAGAACTCTGAATCTAGCCCGATGTTACAGGAGCTAGAACTGGAGCTTTGGACTCTGGGGCTGTGTTTCTCAAAACCTGGCCTGCAGGTCGTCTGCATCAGCACCTCCTGGGTGCCGGCTACAAGGCCCCATGCAGGGCCTGCCCCTGACCTTCTCACTCACGGCCTCTGTAGGGGGGCCTGATGCTGACCTGCTGAGCCACCCCCAGGTGGCCCTGTGCACTCTAAGATTGAGAACCCCACATGGGAGTCCCCAGGAAGAGAAAAGACAGCTTCAACTCTTCTCAGATTGACCACTGACACCTTGGCGGGGCAGGCAACCCACACACCAGGAAGGGGCCTCTTTGGCCCCAGGGTCTGCGGTAACCTGAAAAAGCAAAAGCTGTACAGAGACCTGCAGAGAGAGTGACCAGCTATCCAGTCTTCCCAGGAATGAGGGGCTTCTTGGAATGTGTGACTTTCAGTGCTAAAACCTGGAAGGTCCCTGTAAGCCTGGGGGTGAGGGTCTCAGCTGCCTCTGTTTACTGACAGCCTGGGCTTGGACCCTCCTCTGCAGCTCACCACCCACCCCTGCGCCCTCACCTGCGCCCTCACCCATGCAGTCTCCTGCAGAAAGGTGAGCAGGCTGGGCTGAGGGCAGGACTCCAGGCCCCTCCCACTTCTGCCAGAGCCTCTGCATCCCTGCTCCCCTGTGCTGAGGAGTTTGGGGCAGATGCTGTAGGAAGGAGGGAGGGGTGCAGAGAAAATCTTCTGCAGAGAAGCAGAAGGAATGGCAAAGATTTGTACCCTGGAGGCTTTTGAAGGGAGGATCAAACATAAATCCCTTTCTCTCTTAAGGTGTAGCCCCCAAAACTTAAGGGTGCTTTGGGGTAGGAGAGAAATTTTTCAGACACAATCTCTTCTCACAAGTGTGCCTTCTCAGAGCAGAGGGCATACATGTACACACACACGTGCACACATACACACATCCGTGTGTGCACGTGCACACACACAGGTTTTGGAGGAGATTATTCAGGCTTTTCAGTCCACACAGCCGGACTCCTGCTCTGAAGCTCCTCATTCTGGCTGCTTTTATTACACCCAGCTCTTCAAACAATGACTCTCCAATTGTAATAATCACAACTATACCTATTGTTTATGAAGGGCTTAGTATATGCTAGACATTGGAATATGTGTTTCCCATACGTTATCTCATTTAATTTGGTTTCCTTTTCTTAAAACCACCTCCATTTTACAGGGACGGACCCCGAGGCACAGAAAGGCTAAGTAACTTGCTCCAGGTCACACAGCAGCAGATGGTAAAAAGCCAGAATTCAAAGCCAGCGTTCTCAGCGACCTCACCAGTGGTTCTCAAACTTGAGCGTTGCCAGGAGGACTGACTGAAACAGATGGCTGGGCTGGCGATGCTGGTTCAGTAGTCTGGGGAAGGCCAGAGGATTTGCGTTTCTAACAAGTCCCAAGGGAATGCTGAGGCCGCTGCTTCTAGGGCCGTGCTTAAAGAACCAGTGCACAATACCACATTGCCTCCCTTAAGCCAGAAGGCCTGCTGCCTAATAACAACAACACTAATAATAAAGAGTGAACACTTATGTAGCATGAACTATGTGCCAGCCCCTCTTCTAAATGCTTTGATGTATTAATTCATTTAATCCTCACAATCACCTGTAGATACTATTATTACCCTCACTTTATAGAGGAGGGCACTAAGGCCAGAGAGGTTCAGTAACCTGCCCAAGATTACACAGCCTGGAAGTAGCGGAGCCAGGACATCCTACCTAGTTTCATATGAAAATGATCCGTGAGCACCTGTGAGTGGTCCCAGGCTTTTTCCTGACTTGACTTGACCCACCCCTACTCTATTTTCCAGCCTGCCCGCCATCTTTCCTATTGCTGACCTTACGGCTTGATGGACCCAATAGGTGGCCCTGATTCTCCCCTGGGCCAACCCAGCCTCTGAAAACTGGAGTGTGCATGACATGGACCCAGAGGTCCTTTGTTTAAATAGAAGCCACTCCCCTCAATCTTGGAAGAGAGCCTCCCAACACAGGCATGATAGTTAATGTTATGTGTCAACTTGGCTAGGCTATGATGCCTGTTGTTTGGTCAAACACTAGTCTAGATGCTGTTATGAAGTAGTTACATGTGTTTAAATTGGTTGGCCTTAAGTAAAGCAGATTACCCTCCATGATGTGGGTGGGTCTCAATTAATCAGTTGAAGGTCCTACAAGGAAAATGGGAGGTCTCCGTCTGCAGGAGGATCTGCTTCCGGACTGTAGCCATCTTGCCAGGTCTCCTCTCACTCTCCCACCCCCTGACCTAGGATTCTGGGATGCAAGGCTGGCAGAATTTCCGGCCTGCCACCTGACTGACACACGGATTTTGGGCTTGCCAGCCTGTCTGCAATTTTGTGAGCCAATTCCTCAAAAATAAATCTCTCTGAATCTCTCTCTCCCTCTCTCTGGGCAGATCATTCAACCATGACTATGGATTAATTTATCAGAAAAATATCACCTTAGAGTCATGGTTCTTAACCTTTTGGGGGATGCAGACCGTTCTGAGACTCTGAGGAAAACAGTAACCCTTTCCCCTGGACCACAGATATCCCCCAATATACCCCAGAATACTGCTTATGATGTGAGGGTGGCTGTTGACCTGCCGAAGCCCGTTCGTGGTCTCTGGTCCCCAGTTAGGGATCTTTCTCTCAGAAAGCAGAGAACAGGTCCCCAAGGGAACAGAAGCCAGGCAAGTGGTCTCCCCAAGTCCAGCGCCCCACCACCATGAGCACTGCTCTCGTCACACGCCTTTCTGCTCATGCCTTTCAGGGGCCCCGCTGCCTGCAAAACGGAGTCCAACCTGTTCTCAGGCTGGTGTGCAAGGCCCACCTGACCTGCAGACCCCAAGTCAACACCCACCTCCCTGCAGCTTCTCCTGAAAGGGTCTCAGGCCACCCTTTGGCCCCAAAGACAGTTCACATTCCACTGGTCTCTGGAGTATCTTGTGAAAAATGCAAATGTCCCTGAGAGGACATCCCTGGGTGTTGCAAACAATTAATATGCTCAGCCGCTAACCAAAAGATTGGCAGTTCAACTCCAACCAGAGGTGCCTTGGAAGAAAAGCCTGGCGATCTACTTCCAAAAACTCAGCCATTGAAAACCCTGTGGAACACAGCTCTACTGTGACACTCACGCGGTTGCTATGATTTGGAGTCGACCTATGGCAACTGGTGACGGTGGCGGTGGTGACCCTGACACAGGTTCCAAGGGTGCTGAGAATGGACGAGTGTTAGCAACCTGAAGCTGACCCCAAGGAGGAAACGAAAGCGTCCATTCAGTTCCAGTTGTCTTTTGGTCCCTGTGAACAACGCTGCACAGACCTCCTGGTCCATCTGCGCTTACAAGCTCGTGCTGGCGTGTTCACGGGTGCGCTCCTGGGAATGAGATTGCCTGGTCAATCTCATTTGCGTGAATGTTTCATTTTAACAGATGTTGCCAGACTGCTTTCCTGAAAAGTCAAAACAACTCACGAGTCCACCCACAATGTACGAGAGAGCCTTTTTTTCCCATCCCTTCCGGCACTAGGCTTTGGAGCATTAAGTGACATACCATGGTGAATTTATTTTGCATTTCCTTGACTTCCGGTGAATTTTCGTGTAATTTTTGGTTGTTTATTCATTTTGTCAGCCTTTTTTTTCCAGTCGAGTTGTTTGTTCTTACCACATTACAAAACTGTTTGCATATGTATTATATATATATATTGACAGTTACTTGTACTACAAGTATTTTTTTGCAAACATACCCTTTGTCTGTTTACATTGTTCATAAGAGTTTTTGCCATGTGTGTTTTAAAATTTTTATATATCCATAGATGCCTCCTCTTTCTTCTTTAGCTTCCAGGTTTCAAGGCTTTGTTCACTAACCTTTCCATGGAGGGGAAACCCTCCATGAGATGGACTACACAACAACTACAACAATGGGCTCAGACGTACCAACAGTTGTGAGGATGGTGCAGGACCAGGCAATGCTTCGTTCTGTCATACAAAGGTCACCATGAGTCGGAGCCGACTTGACAGTAACTAGCAACAACAGCTCCACCTCTGGGTTATACATACAGGTTATCTTGCAAAATTTTTATTTCTCTTTTTTAACCAGTTTGTAATCCATCTAAAATTTTTGTACGATCTGAAAGAATGCGTGATTCCATTTCATTCACTTAACACAAGTCTGCAATCCATCTCAATTTTTTGTCTGATCTAAAAAAGTGAGCAAATCCATTGTATTTGCTAGCAGATGGATAACCAGTTGTGCCAGCACCATTTGTTCAATAATCCATTTTCCTCACCATATTGAACCACTGTTTTATCATATATTAAAATATCAAATCAACTAGGACCTATTTCCACAGCGCTGGAGGTGCCCACTTGTCTACATTGAGAAATTTGGAAGACAGCCTCCTGGCCAACCGACTGGAAGAGATCCATATTTGTGCTCATTCCAAATAAAGGTGATCCAACAGAATGTGGAAATTATTGAACAATATCATTAATATCACACAAGTAAAATTTTGCTAAAGATCATTTAAAAGTGATTGTAGCAGTACATCTACAAAGAACCGCCAGAAGGTCAAGCCAGATTCAGAAGAGGACGTGGGAAGAGGGATATCATTGCTGATGTCTGATGGATCCTGGCTGAAAGCAAAGAATACCAGAAAGATGTTACCTGTGTTTTATTGACTATGCAAAGGCGTTTGACTGTGTGGATCATAACAAATCATGGATAACATTGTGAAGAATGGGAATTCCAGAACATTTAATTGTGCTCATGAGGAACCTGTACATAGAACAAAAGGCAGTCATTTGAACAGAACAAGGGGATATTGTGTGGTTTAAAGTCAAGAAAGGTGTGTTTCAGGGTTGTGTCTTTTCACCGTACTTATTCAATCTGTATGCTGAGCAATTAATCCAGGAAGATGGACCATATGAAGAAGAGCAGGGCATCAGGATTGGAGGAAGGCTCATTAACAACCTGCATTATACAGATGACACAACCTTGCTTGCTGAAAGTGAAGAGGATTTGAAGAACTTACTGATGAAGATCAAAGTATGGATTGCACCTCAACATAAAGAAAATAAAAATCCTCACAACTGGATCAGTAAGCAACATCACGATAAACAGAAAAGATTGAAGTTGTCAAGGTTTTCATTTTACTTGGATCCAAATCAACGCCCATGCAAGCAGCAGTCAAGAAATCAAAAGATGCATTGCATTGGGCAAATCTGGTTCAAAAGACCTCTTTAAAATGTTGAAAAGTGAGGATGTCACTTTGAGAACTAAACTGTGCTTGACCCAAGTAATGGTATTTTCAAATTATGCATGTGAAAGCTAACAATGAATAAGGAAGACTGAAGAAGAATTGATGCCTTTGAATCACAGTGTTGGCGAAGAATATTGCATATACCACAGACTGCCAGAAGAACAAACAAATCTGTCTTGGAAGAAGTACAGCCAGAATGCTCCTTAGAAGCGAGGATGGTGGGACTTTGTCTCGTGTACTTCAGACATGTTGTCAGGAGGGACCAGTCCCTAGAGAAGGACATCATGCTTGGTAAATTAGAGGGTCAGCAGAGAAGAGGAAGACCCTCAATGAGAAGGATTGGCACAGTGGCTACAACAATGGGCTCGAGTATAGCAAGGAATGTGAGGATGGCACAGAACTAAGCGATGTTTTGTTCTGTTGTACAAGGGGTCACTATGAGTCAGAAGTGACTGGGTGGCACCTAACAGCAGCAATCTAACGACATTTCTGCATGCTGTATTCAGTTTCACTGAACATCTAGTCCAGATTAGTTTGATTCCAATGACTTTGTAAGATCTTTTGGTGCCAGGCAATGGGCTCAGCCTCAATAGGTCCAGTAAGTCTGAATCCTGTGAAAATTTGAATTCTGCTCCACATTTTTTCCCTTTTGTTTTTGATCAGATTTTGATTTCATAGCTCTCAATGAGATTTTATAATGTTCTTCGAATAGGTCTGCCCTTTCTTGTATTTATTTCTAAATATTTTTGAGCTTTCATTACTACTACAAATGAATACTTTTCCCCATTTCCATTTCTAGACACTTTTACTAGAAGATAGTAAGGCTACTGATTTTTGTATTTTTTACCTTGCAACTATTCTGATTTACTAAATTCTCTTTGCCATCTCTTTTATTCTAAACACTTATTACTCTCTAAAACAGAGCTTTCTTTTTTTTTTTTTTATGGTTGGATTTTTTGTTTCTGTTTTTAGCCCAATATGAATGTGTCTCTGCCTTTGAATGGAAAAATTCAGCCATCCACATTTAGTGTAATTGCTGATCAACTTTCTTTTATTCCTTACAACTTATGTTTACTATTTGTTTCCTGTTTCTGTGTTCATATTTTAATCAGCATGATCAAGATGCTATTATCCATTTTGTTTCTTCCCATTGTTAATATGGAAGCTCTCCTCTCCTTTTCCACCCCAGGAATGCCTACATTCCCTTTCCCTGGTTATCCATCTGGAAGGAAATAAAATGGAATCACTCACTATTTTAGATCATACAAAAAAATTAGATGTATTACAGACTTATATTTTAAAAAGGTAAATACAAATATTTGAAAATAAGAGATTAACCAGTCTCTTTCCCATTAAGGATGCACTGGTTTGCCCCAAGATGCTCTATGTTGCCCATATATCCTCCTCATCTCAGTAAGGTGGGTGGTGTAGATGCGTTCACTTTCTTCACCACTTTACTCTTCTTCTTTTTCCCCACGTAAAACTTTAAGATGCTTTTAATTTTCTCCCCCACCCGTCACTCGAAACTCCTAGGTTTTGCTGAGATGTTTAAATGTACTTTCAGTTGTGAATTGTCGGGGTAGTCTGTTGCTTCTGTCTCAAGGGTCTTTATTTAACTAACATATTACACTGCTCCAGACAGTCTGGTGGTACAATGGTTAAGAGTTCAGCCGCTAACCAAAAGGTTAGCAGTTCAAATCCACCAGCCACTTCTTAGAAACTCAGTGGGGCAATTCTACTCTGTCCTATAGGGTCACTATGAGTTGGAATTGACTCGATGGCAATGGGTTAATGGGTTTCCAGACAGTCTAACTTTATCCACTTATCTCTGTTGTTGTTGTTGTTGTCAGCTGCCACTGAGTTGGTTCTGACTTACAGTGACCCTATGAACAACAGAACGAAACACTGCCCAGTCCTGCTCCATCCTAACAATCATTGTTATGTTTGAACCCATTGTTGCAACCACTGTGTCAATCCATCTCATTGAAGGTATTCCTCTTTTTCGATGACCCTTTACTTTACCAAGCATGATGTCCTTCCCTAGGGTTATGTCCCTCCTAATAACATGTCCAAAGTAAGCAAGATGAATTCTCACCAACCTCACTTCTAAGGAGCACAGTACAACAAACTGACAGACAGGGAGCGAATTTATATACACAGACATATATGTTGTATATAATTATATATCACTACTCACCATTGCTTCCTTCTTCTTCATCCCCCCTACCTTCAGGTCTCTCTTTGAGTTCATTTATTATGTAATGAGATTTTCATGTCCTTCTTCCTATGGATTGTGTGGGTATATACTTCTGTTGAAGGATATCTTTGTCTGAGTCTAGGATTTGGTGTTTCAGTCCTTTTTGGTTGTCTGTAGATGCTAGACCTCTGTCTTCAGTCTTCTAGTTGATGCAGAGGAGAAATCCGATATCAGTTTGGCTCTTTCTCCTTTGTAGGTGATTTGTTATTTCTGCCAGGAAGCTTGTAAGATTTTCTCTTTATTCTTAGAGTTCAGAAATTTTCCAGGGTATGCCTGAATTGAATTTTTTCTACGGATCTTGGCAAAATCTTTCAAGCTACAGACTCAGGTTTCTTTTTTTGATTCAGGAAAACTGTTTTCTATTAATTGTTTTGTATTGTATTTCCTCCATCTATGCCTTTTTCATTTTCTTGAAATTCTTATTTTTTACATGCTACGTTTCCTACATTTCTCCCTCTAGTTTTTTATGTTTTTTCTCATGATTTCCAAGTCTTCATAGTTTTCTTTTTTTAAGGTTTGAGATATTTCATGCACTTGACCCACTGGGTCACTGATTTGGGTCTCAACCATAACGAACATCTCCTATTCATCTTTTTAAGCTAAAAGATCACATTTTTTCAGTCCCTGAGAGTTTTGTTTGTATGTTACCTGAACTTTTTATGTGGCTCTTTTGCTTTTAAATTCAAGCTCTTGTCTTCTCCACCAACCACTTTATTGCACTGGGCATTTGTTCTATGTATCTGTGTATCTTGACTTACCTCCCTCTCTCAAGCTTCTGGAGCCCTGGTGGCACAGTGGTTAAGAGCTATGGCAAGCTACGGCTGCCAGCCAAAAGACTGGCAGTTCAAATCCACCAGCTGCTCTTTGGAAACTCTATGAGTTGGAACCGACTCAATGGCAATGGGTTTGGTTGCAGCTCCACCCCCCTCCCTGGGCATCTGAACCCCCTCAGATATGTTGCTTTTCTTTATCACCTCTTTAGAGCTCAGGTTAATTTAGTTACTGATGAATCTGAAGCAGCTGAAGTTTTTCAGGTGAGAAGATAGAGCTGGTGATGGAGAAGTGGGCAGCCATCTGCCCCCTGCCAAGTCTTCTGGCTGTGGAAGCCTCCCTGCTCTCAAATCTTCTTTTGCTACCTCCACATCAAAGGTAGGGAGAACATGGCCCGTCATTTCATCAGCAGCTTCAGCACTTGATGTCCGAGGTGACCAGGCCCACTTATGTGGGTGAATGTCCTTCTAGTCCCCCAAAGTCCTCAGATCTCTGAGAGCCAAGTTTCTTCCAGGACCTTGAAATGCCAAGTCCTCACCCTGGAACTTCCAGAAGCTGGTCTCTAGGTCCTTGCTCAACCCACACACAAGGGATAAAACTTCACACTTGGAATTGACACAAAGCCAGGGCCCCACTGGATCTTGCCTGCCCTGGACCCCCACAGCCAAGGCAAGTGGAAAGGAGAAGGGAGAGAGGGCCAGGGTCAGATCACAATTTCCAGATTCTCTTTATCATTATGAGTATTAACTATTAGAAGAAGGGAGGGTGAGACAGGATGAAGAGCAGGAGAGAGAAGCATTTTTCAATTCATTAAGATGTGAAAGAGTAGAGTGCTAAGTATTTATTGAGCACTTACTACATGCCAGGCAGACATCGATACTTGTGTACATTACCTCATTTAATCCTTCCATCAAGAGTTAGATACATTTATCCCCAATTGCATATGAGAAAACAGAGATTCAGTAGAATAAATATTTTCCTCAGGGTCAAACAGCCGTAAGAGACAGCTATGAGTACTTGAGTGCTCAGCTACTAACTGAAAGGTTCGCAATTCAAATCCGCCCAGAGGTGCCTCAGAAGAAAGGCCTGGTGATCCCCTCATGCAAAATCAACTATTAAAAACCCTGTGTTTTACCTTGCTCGTGGACAGGAAGACTTAAGACTGTAAAAATGTCTATTCTACCAAAAGCCATCTATAGATACAATGCAATTCCAATGACATTTTCTTAATGAGATGGAGAAAAAAATCGCCAACTTCATATGGAAGGGAAAGAGGTCCCGAATAAGTAAACCATTACTGAAAAAGAAGAATGAAGTGAGAGGCCTCACACTACCTGATTTTAGAAACTATTATACCACCACAGTAGTCAGAAGAGCCTGGTGCTGGTGTAACAACGGGCACATAGAACAATGGAATAGAATTGAGAATTCAGACATAAATCCATCCACATATGAGCAGGTGATATTTGACAAAGGACCATAGTCAGTTAAATGGGGAAAAGGCAGTCTCCTTAACAAATGGTGCTGGCATAACTGGATATCCATCTGCAAAAAATTGGAACTAGACTCATACCTCACACCATGTACAAAAACTAACTCAAAAAGGATCAAAGACTAAATATAAAATCTAAAAGGACAAAGATCATGGAAAAAAATAGGGACAATGCTAGGAGGCTTAATACGTGGCATAAACAGTAAACAAAACATTACTAATGATACACAAACACCAGAAGAGAAGCTAGATAACTGGGAGCTCCTAAAAATCAAACACCTATGCTCGTCCAAAGACTTCACCAAAAGAGTAAAAAGAAAAAGTTTTTAGCTATGACATTTCTGATCAGCATCTGATCTCTAAAATCTACATGATACTGCAAAAACTCAACAACAAAAAGACAAATAACCCAATTAAAAAAAGGGGAAAAGGATATGAACAGACACTTCACTAAAGAAGACAGTCAGGTAGCTAACAGATACATGAGGAAATGCTCACGATCTCTAGCCATTAGAAAAATGCAAATCAAAACTACAATGAGATTTCATCTCACTCCAAGGCTGGCATTAATCCAAAAAACACAAAATAAGAAATGTTGGAGAGGTTGTAGAGAGACTGGAACACTTATGCACTGCTGGTGAGAATGTAAAATGGTACAACCACTTTGGAAATCAATTTGGCACTTCCTTAAAAAACGAGACATGAACTACCATACAATCCAGCAATCCCACTCCTTGGAATATATCCTAGAGAAATGAGCCTTTACATGAACAGGCATATGCACACCCATGCTCATTCCAGCACTGTTTACGACAGCAAAAAGATGGAAGCAACCAAGGTGCCCATCAATGGATGAAAGGATAAATAAATTATGGTATATTCACAAAAGGGAATACTATGCATCAATAAAGAACAACGATGAATCCATGAAACATTTCATAACATACAGGAATCTGGAAGGCATTATGCTGAGTGAAATTAGTCAGTTGCAAAAGGACAAATATTGCATGAGACCACTACTATAATAACTCAACAAATAGTTTAAACACAGAAGAAATATTCTCTGATGGTTACGAGGGTGGAGAGGGAGGGAGGGGGAGGGGTATTCACTAATTAGACAAGAACTATTTTAGGTGAAGGAAAAGACAACACACAATACAGGAGAGGTCAGCACAACTGGACTAAACCAAAAGCAAAGAAGTTTCCTGAGTAAACCGAATGCTTCAAAGGCCAACATAGCAGGGGTGGGGATTTGGCAACCATGGTTTCAGGGGACATCTAGGTCAACTGGCATAATAAATCTATTAAGAAAACATTCTGCATCCCGCTTTGGAGAATGGAGTCTGGGGTCTTAAATGCTAGCAAGTGGCCATCTAAGATGCAGCAATTGGTCTCAACCCACCTGGAGCAAAGGAGAATGAAGAACACCAAAGACACAAGGTAATTATGACCCCAGGAGACAAAGAGGGCCACATAAACCAGAGGCTACATCAGCCTGAAACCGGAAGAACTAGATGGTGCCCTGCTACAACTGCTGACTGCCCTGACACGGAACACAACAGAAAACCCCTGAGGGAGTAGGAAAACAGTGGGATACAGACCTCCAACTCTCGTAAAAAGACCAGACTTAATGGTCTGACTGAGACTAGAAGGACCCCGGAGGTCATGGTCCCTCAGACCTTCTGTTAGCCCAAGACTGGAACCATTCCCAAGGCCAACTCTTCGAACAGGGATTGGACTGGACTATAGAATAGAAAACGATAACGGTGAGGAGTGAGCTTCTTGGCTCAAGTAGATACATGAGGCTGTGTGGGCAGCTCCTGTCTGGAGAGGAGATGAGAAGGGAGAGGGGGTCAGAAGCTCTCCAGAGACGGGAGAGAAGGAGTGTGCAGTCTCATTAGGGGAAGAGCAACTAGGAGTACATAGCAAGGTGTATATAAATTTTTGTATGAGAGACTGACTTGATTTGTAAACATTCACTTAACCAAAAAAAAACACCAAACCCAGTGCCATCGAGTCAATTCTGACTCATAGCGACCCTACAGGACAGAGTAGAGCTGCCCCATAGAGTTTCCAAGGAGCACCTGGCAGATTTTAACTGCAGACCCTTTGGTTAGCAGCCGTAGCACTTAACCACTACACCACCAGGGTTTCCCATTCACTTAAAGCACAATAAAAATTAAAAAAAGAAAAAACAAAAAAGTATGTTTTCTCTCTGAAACACATGGGGTCTCCATGAGTCAGAATTGACTTGGCAGCAACTGGTAG
Organism: Loxodonta africana; assembly: GCF_030014295.1. Lineage (NCBI taxonomy): Eukaryota > Metazoa > Chordata > Mammalia > Proboscidea > Elephantidae > Loxodonta > Loxodonta africana. Next base: position 109,143,431 of record NC_087351.1, read on the forward strand.
CCCTGGTACTATCCCCAATTACAGGTGAGTAAACAGAGACTCAGGTAGAGTAAATATTTTGCTGAAGGTCAAACAGCTGGTGAGTGACAGATTGGATCACAGCCCAGGTCTCCCTTATTCCAAGGGTCGTGGTCTTTGTCCTATGTCTTGCTGAGACAAGCATTCTTTGTCTTAAAAAAAAAAAAAAGACAGAAAGAAAAAACATCCATCCAGGAGTGCCTGGTATTTCATAGGCTTTATAACATTCGCCTCTCCCCAAATAGCGATGGCACTATTTGGAAGGAGCTGGCTGTTCCTGAGCCTGGGTGGAATTCATTTTCCTCCTCTAGAATCTGCCAGAGCTGAGAATAGGCCAGGGACAATCTGTGTATTTAATAGTGCTCTGAGCCGGGGGCCCCAGCCTGGTGAAACATCACTTTGGCTAATGGGATGAGATGGGAGAAGGCAGGCTGAGAGGGGGCTATGGCCCTCGATGCTGAGGAAGGGTTTGGGATCACCTGGATTTTCTTCTTCAAGATGCTGGACACACACACACACACACACGTACACACATGCACACACAGTTTCATACCTTCTGCAATTTGAATGCGTGCTGGACTCTCTAATGAACAGCCTTAGCCTGGGTGTAAAAAAATAAGAACTTCCCAGCTAATGGCTTTGTAAAAGCAACTACAGCTTTTCTTATTCCTTGGTTTTTATATATTGCAAAGCATCCTTGTGCTAGCAATAAAGGAAATGAGAAAGAAGGGAGGGAGAAAAGGCTACCCAAATCCCTGCAGCCCGGGCTGCCACTCTGTTTTCATTCTCCCACGTTCCTCTGTGGCCTTGTTCAGGTAAAGACGTGTTTGTAAAGCTCCCGCCTTTTTCACTGGGTCTCTTGCCACGCTGCAACATGATTTTCAGAGTTGATGTTGCGGTCAGCTGAAGTTTATTCCAAGGAGTGGAGATTTCCTAGGTTGTTTTGTTGTGAAAATATCCCTACCATGGCGTCTTTTCCCATGTTTGCAAATTTTTTGGCCACCATGAGTAACAGTTACAGAGAACATTGCTTGGAGGGAGCATTACTGTTTTTGGAATACCTCCTAAGGATGGACTGATGGGTTAGCAGCTGGGTGGATGGGAGAAGGTGGCCTAAACATGTGTTTTCCAACCTTTATGCCTGTGAAGCCCTTGGGAGATGGTGCATGCGGCTCCCAGAAGAGCGAGGCTGTGAGGTGGGCGGAGCAGGGCAGTCCCGGCAATCCCACCTTCACTTCCATCGGAGACTTGCTTTCAACTCTTGGACTCCTGCAAATACCTCCATTTCAATAAACTGTGGCACTGCTGAAAACATACTTGAAATTCCAAGTCAAGATTATTCCGAAGAACGTTCTTTCCCAATTCCCACGTGTCCAACCAATTGAAACCAGTTGCCGTCAAGTCGATTCCAACTCATGGCGACCCCACGTGTACAGAGCAGAACTGTGCTCCACAGGGTCTTCAAGGTTGTGAGCTTCCAGAAGCAGATTGCCAGGGCTTTCTTCCAAGGCACCTCTGGGTCGGTTCAAGCCTCCAAACTTTTGGTGTGTAGCCAAGTGCTTAACTGTGCACCACCCAGAGATGACTTCCCATTTGTCTATTAATGCATTATTTTCACTCATTCAGTTTATTCATTTATTCAGCACTTTCTGAAGATCCTCTCTGCCAGACACCAAAGGTGAAAATTTGAAAAGTGAGTCCCTGTTTTAGTAAGCCCACAATTTAGTAGGAGAAGGAGGCACTAACAGCGATGACGGTACTAAAAGTTCACGTTTGTTGAGAAATTACTAGTCTTCTGGTTTTCTGTATATATTATCTCATTTAACTCTCACAAGAGCCCTCTGGCGTACTACCTGTGATTATTCCCATTTTACAGATGAGGAGAGTGCAGCTTAGTAGTGAATCAGCATCACACAGCTAATGAGCACCATGCTGGATTCAAGCCAGATCTCTCTGCACAGAGCCCAAGCCCGCTATGGCCATGCAACCAACCCTGCTTCCCTTAATGAGATGACTTGGAAAACCATGTGACAGCTACTAGTCTTTATAAACCACAGGCTATGAGAGCTCCAATAGGAAGGGGGAAAACTGGGGAGACCCAGAGAGGGTAAGCAGCTCCACTGATATTGCATAGCCAAGGAGGGAGAAAGTCGAGGCTAGAACTCAGGCTCTTTGACTCTCCGTCCAGTGTTCCCCCCGTATCAGCAAATGGAATGGCCTATTTGCAAAGAAGCCAGACCTCTTCGTCCTTATTCTCGGATGAGGCTGGAGGGAGACCGCAGAGGTTCCTGAGACAAGAAGTGCCTTCAAGGGAAAGTCCCCAAAAGCAAGAACAAGGGGAAATTTCCCAGACAAGTGACAATGGACATGTTGGATTTTAAGCACAACACACCCTCTCCAGCTCTTTGAGAAACTGGGTCAGCTCCCAATGCTGAGTGCCCTCTTTGCCTGGAGTTTTCTACCTGAAGCAGCATTTCACACACCACAGAGGTCATTGCTGCCCCCAGGGGACTGAGCAGTCTGACAATGCACCCCAAACTTAATGCCTAATATTATGCAAAATCTAAGGAAATGAGAATCCGGGAAAGCGTCCCTCACTCCGCACCTCCCCTTCCCTCCGCTACTGAAGTTCTGAGTCCTGAGCACTAATCTGCTATAGCAGAAACCTCATCACTTCACCAGTGACAAAGTCACCACACTGGAAGGAGACAAGGAAGGTGGCGCATGGCCCCCAGGGGCTCCAGTTTCTCCCTGCTGCAGTGACTGAAAGGACATTATTTGGGAAGAGGAAAGGGCTGTGGGCCACGGGTCAGGAGACCTAGGATCCAACACCCGGTTGGCTAGGTAAGGAGGTCCTACGGCCTCTGCAGGACAGTACCACAAACTGGGCAGCTTAAACCCACAGAAAACCCTTCTCTCGCAGTCCTGGAGGCCAGACCTCGGAAATCCAGGTGTCGGCAGAGCCAGGCTCCCTCCCTCCGCAGGCTCTAGGAGAGTCAGGTCATGCCTTTCTCCTGGCCTCTGGTGTTGTGGACAAACCTTGGCCTTGCCTGCCTTGTAGACTGGTCACTCTAGTCTCTGCCTCTGTTGTCACATGGCCTTCTTCTCTGGGTGTCTCTGTGTCTCTTCTCTCCTATAAAGACACCTCTCAGGATTAGGGCCCACCCGACTCCACTGTGACCTCATATCAACTGATAACATCTTCAAAGACTCTATTTACAAATAAAGCCACACTGTCAGGTACAGGGGTTAGGACTTCGGCATCTAATTTTAAGGGGACACAATTCAACCCAAAACAGCTGCCAACTCAGAGTCTGTTCTTGGGCAGATCACGTCCCCTCGCTGGGTCTTAGTCCCTTTACATTGGGAAAATAAACGCATTAAGCCAGGTGATCTCTAATGTCCTTTCCAGCTCAGAAATGTCTAGGATTTGTGATCCTCTGAGACTCAGCAATACCAGGAAAGCGAAGCACCAGGACCCTACCACCACTACCACCACTAAGATGAATCTCCTGAACTCACTTGCTTTCACATACCCCCAGATCTGTCAAGCCTGGGGCAGAGCTCTGCAGCCAATAACCTGGCTCTGGTCCCAGCTCCGGCATGCCCCATATGGGGCACTCAGGGCAAGCAATTCAACCTCACTAAGCCTCAGTTTCCTTACTTGTCAACAGGGGGATGGATGGTCCTGACCTCAGAGGCCACTGTAAGTGAGGGTTAAAGGAAATGACATTTGTGAGCTGCTTAGATGACAGTGGCGAGCATATAGGAAGTCCACAGACTCAAGGAAAATGTTAGCCTGAGAGACAAAAGGGCCATATAAACCAGAGACTCCATCAGCCTGAGACCAGAAGAACTAGATGGTGCCCGGCTACCATCAATGACCACCCTGACAAGGAACACAACAGACAGTCCCTGACAAAGCAGGAGAAAAGTGTGGTGCAGAACTCAAGTTCACATAAGAAAGACGAGACCCAATGGTCTGACTGAGACCGGAGGAACCCTCAGAGCCATGGCCCTGGACACTCCGTCAGTCCAGAACTAAAACCATTCCCGAAGCCCACTCTTCAGGCAAAGATTAGACTGAACTATAAAACATAAAATAATACTCGTGAAGAGTGTACTCCTTAATCCAAGTAGATACATGAGACTAAACGGGCAGCTTCTGTCCAGAGGTGGCATGAGAAGGCAGAAAGGGACAGGGGCTGGTTGAATGGACACAGGAAACCCAAGGGGAGAGGGGGAGTGTGCCATCACATTATAGGTTAGCAACTAGGGTCACAAAACAATACGTGTATAAATTTGTGTATGAGAAATTAACTTGAGCTGTGAACTTTCACCTAAGGCACAATAAAAATAAAAAATTTTAAAAAACAGCACACATGGTATAATTTCTGCATGTATATACGCACATACAGCAATGTATACAATGTATACACACAGAAATTTAACACGATTCAGCTTCCACTGGGGTAGGGGGATTGTGTGGGCTTTCTTGGGAGAGGGGATCCTTTAATTTGTATTTTCAGACTTTTATGTAATATACATACAAGGCTTTTATAATAAGAAAAAATATGTGGAAGATATATAACAATAAAATCATGTGATAAAGAAACCTGCGCTTGGTGACCTGACACTCCCAGACTCCGGCTCCCCTCCTCCACTCTCTTGTGAACAATCACCTCCTACTCCCACCCTCCCTCCACCTACTCTGGCCAAGGTCATTGGTGGCCTTCTCACCTGATGTAACAAGTCATTGGCAGTGTTAGCCCCTCCTGGAAATGCACCCCACCCCATGTCCTGGATCCCACTTTTGACCTCATCTTCCTCCTGACCCCTGGCTGCTCCCTCTTATTCCCTTTGCTGGCTCCTCATCCCCAGCCTGCCCTGCATTCCTGATGCCCCCTCCTGCTTTGTGTTTGCCCTGGCATTAGGTGCAGTGGTTAAGAGCTATGGCAAGCTATTGCTGGTAACCAAAAGGTCGGCAGTTCAAATCCTCCAGCTGCTCCTTAGAAATCCTGTAGGGCAGTTCTATCCTGTCCTAGAGGGTCACTATAAGTTGGAATTGATTTGACGGCAATGGGCTTGGTTTTTGTTTTTTTTAATATATTAAGGAGCCATGGTTGCTCAGTGGTTAAGCACTTGGCTGCTAGGCAAAAGGTCAGCAGTTTCAACCAACCAGCTTTTCCGGGGGAAAAAGATGTGGCAATCTGCTTCAGTAAAGATTACAGCCTTGGAAATCCTATGGGGCAGTTCTACTTTGTCCTATAGGGTTGCTACACTGGAAAGAAATCAAAGTTGCCAAGAGTTACATTCTACTTGGATCAACAATCAACGTCCATGGAAGCCACAGTCAAGAATTGAACCACACATTGCATTGGGCAAATCTGCTGCAAAAGACCTCTTTCAAGTTTTAAAAATCAAAGACGTCACTTTGACGACTAAGGAGTGTCTCGAGACATGGTCTTTTCAATTGCATCATTTGCGTGCGAAAGCTAGACAAGAAAAGGGAACACAGAAGAAGAGCTGATGCATCCAAATTGTGATGTTGGCGAAGAATACTGAATACACTTCCAGAAGAACGAACGAATCGGTCTTAGGAGAAACACAACCAAAATGCTCTTTAGAAGCGAGGATGGTGAGACTTTGGCTTACTTGCTTTGGATACATCATCAGGAAAGACCAATCACTAGAAAAGGACATCCTGTTTAGTGAAGTAGAGGGTCCGCAAAAATGAGGGAACCTCTCAATGAGATGGATTGACACAATACGCAACAGTGGACTCAAACCTAGCAACCATCGTGAGGACGGCGCAGGACCAGGTGACTTTTTGTTCTGTTGCACATAAGGTCGCCATGAGTCAGAGCCGACTCAATGGCAACCGAAGACAATATTTTACACATCTTGTTTATTTTGCCTGTCTCTCCCCATCTTGGACCCCAGGTAGTTTGACTGCTTCATTAATGGCTTTGTCCCCAAGGTCTAGAAGAGGGCGCGATGGATCATCTGTTGATGAACTAATAAATGGGAATGACAATGATAAGGATGATGAAGTGTCCACATACCCATAGATGCTGCTCTAACAATGCCAAACTGGACAGGACCAAAGATGTATGGGGCAAAAAGCCACGGACTTGATGTCAATAAATCTGAGTTTTCATCCCAGTCCTATCACTTAATAGCACAGAATTTGAGTCTGATTAATTCAAGGAGTTTAGACGAGATTTAATTCAAGAACCAAGATATAGTTGAGTTTGCCTCTGCCTGGGACTACTCCCCCTGAGGTCTCTTAGGGAAATTAGCCTCACAGAACAAGCAGACAAAGGAAACTTTATGACCAGTTCAGACTCTCACTCCAAACCCCCATGAAAAAAGAGTTTGTCCCCCAAAAGCTATGTTGAAGTCCTAACCCCCAGTACATATGAATGTGAGCTTCTTTGGAAATAGGGTCTTTGAAGACATTATCGGTTAACATGAGATCATACTGGAGTGGGGTGGGGCCTAATCCCATATGACTGGTGTCCTATAAAAAAGGGAAGAGACACCGACAGACAGATGTAGAGGGAAGACAACCAGAGGCAGAGGTTGGAGTGATGCAGCCACAAGCCACGGATGCCTGGGACCACCAGAAGCTGGAAGAGACCAGGAAAGGTTTCCCCTAGAGCCTTGAGAGAGAGCATGGCCCTGCCAACCCCTTGATTTCAGACTCCCAGGCTCCGGACTTGTGAGAGAACACATTTCTGTTGTTTTAAGGCACCCAGTTTGTGGTGATTTCTTATGGCAGCCACAGAAACTCACCCCTGCACCCAGCAAACATATTTCTCTGAGCTAAGCTGGCCTGACTGGCCTCAAACCAGAGGGGGCTGAAAGGATGCTTGGCTCCACCACCCCACAGGCCGACCACGTGCATCTGGGTGACCTCCTTGCCTCTCTCACCTGCCTCCACGCCCCCTTCCTTGGGGAGGTCACCCCCGCTCCACTCCTCCTCTGCTTCCCCAGACACTCTGCTTCCAAAGGCAATGCCCTCAACCTTTGGGATTGCTTTCTATTTTGCTTCTGCCTTGTTTTACCTGCACGTATTATTTAACCCTGCTTTTCCCACTTACCATCGTGGCCTCCACATTTTATTTAGTTGATGAACACTCTCATCTTCATTGTTGTTCTCGGTTGTTGTCGAGTTGGCTCCTACTCATGGCGGCCTTACGTACAACAGAACAAAATGTTGCCCAGTCCTGTGCCATCTTCATGATCATTGGTATGTTTTAGCCCATTGCTGTGGCTGCTGTGTATTTTGAGTGCCTTCCAACCTAGGGGCTCATCTTCCAGCACTATATTGGACAATATTCCATTGTGATCCACAGGTTTTCATTGGTTAATTTTTGGAAGTAATTCTCCAGGCCTTTCTTCCTAGTCTGTTTTAGCCTGGAAGCTCTACTGAAACCAGTCCTCCATGGGTAATCCTGCTGGTATTTGAAATACCAGTAGCATAGCCTCCAGCATTACAGCAACACACACGACACCACAGTACGACAAACTGACAGACAGGTCTCATCTTTAACCCCAGTAAGTGGACTGATTAAATCTTTCATCACGCACTCACCGAATGTCTGAGTCAGGGCCGTGTGAGGCCCATCTCGGCGCCCAAGGAGCTTGCAGCCTGACCTCACATTCCACGTCCACACTTGCTCAAATATTTCCTGTTACTGGGTATTTGGGTTGGTTCAGATTTCCCCTTTGGTAGATAATTCTGAGGTTGACATCTTTGGCCATAAAGGCTCTCCCAAGCTTTGGATTATTCGTTACTTCAACAATTATGGACTGCCCTGCACTGTCAGGTGAGCTGTCTCACTTGGTCACATCCGCCCTCTTCTAGCTTCTCTGCGTCACAGGGAAAACGTGCAGAACCACGTTTCCAGAATCCTTTTCCGATATGGTTGCAGTTCAGTTTCTGCAAATGAGAAGCACTTGCCTGAGATATGGAACAGAAAAGAGAAGCTGTCATTATTCAAGGGCATCTGGGGGCAGGCATCTGAGGTCAACAGCAGCCACCCTCGGCTTTCAGGCGTCCTCTGGGGTATACTGCTTGGACGCTGCAGACAGGTGAGCTTCCTGCAACACCTGAACCTTCATATTACCTGAGAAGAGCTTTCCTGCATTTAGTGGGTATTGCTGTGTTCTCCCCAGCCTCCCTCTCTGGGGATGATATACGTGTCCCCTGGCTCTGATGCTAACAGCCGCACCCCTCACTGGCAGCTGCACCCCTCACTGGGCATCGCCCACCCTGGGCCATGGCCTCACCCAATCTTACAGCCAGTAGCCAAGGATTGGCTGACACCTGGATGGATACAAACACCCAGCTCTCCTGCTCCAGTGTGGGTCAATGCTGAAGGGTCACCTCAGCTCCAGAGTTTTTCCTAAATCAGCTGAGGCCTCTCTGCAACCACGTTGTGAGTCAGTCAGCTTCTCCCTCTGCCTGATCCTTCCTTCCTCACCTCATTACAGGTGTCTCCCCCGAGAGCAGCCCCAGGGAGCCTTCCTCACTCCACTGCCATTCTCAGAGTCTATTTCTAAGCAACTCAATCTAAGGCATGACCTTTGCTGCCCAAGCCCTTACAATGGTTGTGTGCACCACGCAATTTCACTGTTTGTTTGTTGTGGCAACTAACGTTCATTATCCTGACTACAAACATAAAGTGGACTGGATGTGGAGCTTTGCCATCAAACAAACGTAAAATAAATGCCACTTCTTTAGTAGTTGACAGCAGACAGCGAGTAAAGTTGTAACTTATGATGGAAATATGCCAATTCATGTTATTAAAAGCAGCTCAGAAGATTAGATAGGAACCTTAGGGGGCAGTGAGTTTACGTTAAAGGGGGAGGAACAGCTCAGAAAAGGAGGGTGAGAATGGTTGTACAACTCCAAGAAGGTAAACAAAATCACCAACCTGTACACGTAGAAACTGTTGAATTGGTGTATGTTTTGCTGTGTATATTCTCAACAACAACAAAAATAAATTATTTTTGAAAATAGTACAATATTTGGTGAAACAGTTATTTGGGAGGCAGACCGTGTACTTACTGAATTGGCAGCTTCAGGGCAGGGGTTGGAAAACATGTCATGAATGATGTGTGTTGGGTGTTAATTGTTGCATTTGATAAGATCTTATAAGAAGATATCAGCTCAGATGAAAAAAGGGGGGAAACGTGGGGCCTTAGAGGGATGAAAAAGTCAACTGATTCTAGGTCCCAAACAGGAAGTGCTGGGATCAAAAGAGTCTTTAGGGATAAACATCCAGCCAAACTGCCCAGTAAAGATCGAGTTCACAGTAAAGATCAGAGTAAGGAAGTGGGTTCTACCTCCTGCTCCAGGTAACCTCAGTGGAGCCGCCATTAAGTTGGGGGTGGGTAGTAGGGCATGGGGCAAAGAAATAATGCAGATTGGGCACTAGTTTGAAAACCAACTTTGGGTATAGTTATAGATGCATGGAACTGGCTGGAAGCAAACAGACCGGAAGTATACAAAGTTTGTGAGGATTATATTATCAAAGAGCCTACATGCCCAGACCAAACATGTCCTGACTGTTCAAGTCTGAAGACAATCCTTGCACCCACCTTCTAGAATGCCATGTGGACCCCAAGAGCCATGCAGTCCCCAGGAAGGATTTATCCCTCAATGTCCACTTCACATGCTACCAAGATGGTGCAGAAAAATGGAAGAACCTCCCAGAAGGCAGAACCAGAGCCATGGAGAACAATGAATAAAAGAGTATATTCCAGAGAGCAGATCTGGTCCTAAGCATGGAGCCTCCTCAACTCCAGGACAGGGCCTTACATACGTCTGCCCAGTGGGATTTCAGAACCACTTTGGACGGTGACCGCTGGATACCATCCATCCCAGACAGAGGAACCATCTTCACAGGAATCTCACGTAATAACAGCTACCATGTACTGAGCACTTGCCATGAGTCAGGTACTTCATAAGCATATCTCAGATCATCACCACAGCTTTTCATGGTCTAGGTCCTCACCTTTGTTTACAGACGAGGAATCTGAAGCTCAGAGAGACAGGTGGCTGGCCCAAGGTTCACAGCAAATAGCAGAGCTGGGATTTGAACCCAGGAGTGTCTGACTCCAAAGTTCATGCTGTTTCCCCTTCCAACCTGGCTTTGTACCTGCTGCTTTGCACCTCCCCTTAGAAGTCAACTCTGTGTCATTCCAACTTCCCTGCTCATTCAGCCAACATTGACCCAGCGCCTACCACATACCAGGAACTCCGCTAGCAGTCGAGAGTCTAAACGACTAAGGTGTGTGTTCAGAATAGCAAGAAGGCCAGCCTTCTGAAATATGCACCATCCAAATGGCCAAGGCTAACCTCTGTGAACGGGGGAAAATGGCCAGATGATCAAAGTCCCCTCTTATTTCAGTGCCCCACTTCCCCTTTCCTGCATCCGTAAGTGACCTGTAGGGTTCTCTGCCATACTCCCCTGAGGACCTTCCTCATCCTCATCAAAGCTGACCTATCTGCTGCCCATTACCCAATAGCAAACCACACAACATGTTCTTTCTTCTCAGGAGGGAGCTCTGTAGATAAGCCATTCATGCATCCAGCAAACACCTAAGAAATCCCTTCTAGGTACAGGTCACGCTGGGGTAGACCCTGGGGCTCCAATGACAAATAAGATAGCAATGCTGCCTTCAAGGAAGTCAGGTGAGGAGGGGAAAGGTGGACCCACAAATGTGACAGGTGAGATGGCATTAAGGAAGGTGGAGTTGTCATCTCCCGGGGGACAGGTGGTTACAGAGGCTTCAGAGAGGAGGTGACAGCTCAATCAGCATGAACCATGAGCAGCTCATCTTAGGCTTCCAGGAGAGGGCTGGGCTGCTGGGGGGTGTGGGACACAGTATTGAGGAGAAGGGACCAGCATGAGCAAGGGCACAACAGGAGGAAATATCCAGGTGGATCTACCAATTCCAGGTGGGGTGGGATGGCTGGGTCATAGTGTGTGTGTGTGTGTGTACGTGCTGGCGGGGGAAGGGAGCTGAGGGAGATAAGTTAGGCAGGGGTCAGATTCTGCAGAGCCTATAAGACGTGCTAGCGCGAGGCTGGGCCTTATCCTGTGGGCAGTGGGTGCTTCAGACCCCCCAGAGGTCTCTACTTGCAGATCACTGGGCCTACACTAGTCACTCGGATTCATTCGGGCTAGGCAAGGGGCTGCGAGTCTGCACGTTTGACCAGCACCCAGGTGGTCCCAGTGCCTGTGGTCCTGGGAGCCCCATTGCTATGGGAGAGGAGGAGCCTGAGGGCACCACCTTGGCCAAGCCCAGCCTCGCTGACAATGACAGAGACCAGCCACACCATATAGTTTCTGTGTTGTTGCTGTGAGCTCACATGTCATCTCATAAAATCAAGATTCGGGGCCTCCGTGAAAACAAGGGTCCCTCCCCCAGCTCCCCAGCCGCCATCCATCCCCTGAGCCACAGCCTAGGACACAGGTTTAGAGGGACCTGCCAGCGCAGAGCTGGACGGAAAGCTGCACCATTGCCCTCCTCACACTGCTGTGGCAGCCAGAGCTCCAGAAAGCCGTCCCGGCCCCGCCTGCTCCTGAGGGAGAGCTTGGCTCTGGGCTGACTGTTGGCCCCAGGCGGATCAGCGCATGGAGCCCCTGCCTTCTCCATCAGGGCATTCTTATGGAATAAAATCCTTTTGGAAGCCTCTGGAGTGACTCTTTAGGGATGGCAACACAGGTCCTATGAGAGGGAGAGTTGGGTGCAGTGATCTCCTTCCCCAGTGCCTCAAGTAAAGCACAACAGACTTACTTGCTTCTTCTCTCAGAGAATGTCACAAAATAAGGTTGCTGAGTCCTTGGCTTTTTGTCAAGTACTTCAAGTGCAGTAACTCACCCAAAGCTGCACCTGGTGTCATGGGTGCTGGGACTTCTGGCTGGCTGACGAAACGGTTCACAGCCTCTGTCTGAGCCTGGCCAGCCAACAGTGAGCAAGCTGTCTCTTAAGACAGGCGATTCCCTTTGGGAGTGCTTTGGAGAGCAGTTCAAACCCCCCACCAGACTCTAGAGACAGGCTTTCATACCGTCCACAGCAGGAAGAGGCCTCCCTGCCATGTGCCCAGACAGAAGCTGGCCCAGTCGAGCTCTGCCACTGCGGTGCTCACTGTGTTCAGAGAAAGAAAACCATCTGTTGAAAGAACTTAACCTGTTAGCCACCACCGCCCGTCAGTTTGTCATACTGAGGTAGCTTATATGTTGCTATGATACCGGAAGCTACGCCACTGGTATTTCACAGCTAGCAAGGTCATCCACAGTGGACAGGTCTCAGTGGAGCTTCCAGACTAAGATAGACTAGGAAGAAAAGCCTGGTGATCTATTTCTGAAAATCAGCCAATGAATACCTTATGGATCACAATAGAATATTGTCCAATATTGTGTTAGAAGGCACTACCCAAAAGCCACAACAATGGATTCAAACACACCAACAATCATAAAGATTGCACCAAAAAAAAAAACAAAAAACATTACCATCAAGTTGATTCTGACTCATGGCAGCCGTATAGGACAGAGGAGAACTGCCCCACAGGGTTTCCAAGGCTGTAAATCTTTACAGGAGCAGCCTGCCGCGTCTTTCTCCCGCAGAGGGGCTGGTGGGCTCAGACTTCCAGTCTTTCAGTTAGCAGCCATGCTCTTAACCACTGCACCACCAGGGTTCCTTAAAGATAGCACAGGCCCCGGAGGTCCTGGTCCCCAGACCTTTCATTAGCCCAAGACAAGAACCATTTCCAAAGCCAATTCTTCAGACAGGAATGTTTTTTTTTTTTTTTATGGGATAGAAAATGATACTGGTGAGGAACGAGCTTCTTGGATCAAGTAGACAAATGAGACTATGTGGGCAGATCCTGTCTGGAGGGGAGATGAGAGGGCAGAGGGGGTCAGATGCTGGTCAAATGGACACGAAAATAGTGGAAAGAAGAAGTGTGCTGTCTCGGGGGAGAGCAACTTGGAGCATATAGCAAGGTGTATATAAATTTTCGTATGAGAGGCTGACTTGATTTGTAAGCTTTCACTTAAAGCACAATAAAAATTATTAAAAAAAAAAAAGGTGGCACAGGACCGGGCAACATTTTCTTCTGTTTTGTATCCGTTCGCAATGAATCAGAGCTAACACAAAGCCAACTAGAAAGCCAGTCATTAGAGGCTTATTTCTTAGACATTAGCGCCACCTGCTGGTTAAAGATAAATCTTGATGGTCCTGCCAAGACGCAAACACTAATTCGAACCCTCTGAAATTCAGACTTTGTACTTGTGATCAAGTCACTCAGCGTTCAAAATCCATGGAGAAGGGAGTGGCTTATTCCATAGTTGGTGCAGGGGTCAACTGTAGTGGGGGGGGCGGTTAATTACATTCCTACTTCACTCAACAAACTGATATGAATTCCAGGCTAAATAGTTACATTAAAAAAAAAAATTGGAATGCAAAAAGAGCTAGAAAATATGGATGCATATCAATTTGATTTATGCTAGAAAATACTTTATAAATATAGAACCAGAATAAGATTTCATAAAGAAGAAGCTTACTGGATTTTACATGGGCAAATATATTCATTTCTTGGCAGTTAGATTGAAACAAACTCCAGGTGTAGGTTCGTATGCAGGAGGCTCATTAGCTTGGGGTAAAGAATGTAGTTTTACCCTAAGTGAGGTGGCTTTGTCCTTGGCTCTGGTGAAACAATCCTTGGAGTAATTGGGGTGCCTTGGTCTGGGACTTCCAGGCTATGTCTGATCATTTGCCCTGGCAAGTGGGGGCTGGCCAAACCAGAAAAGACTCACCTGGGAGGCCAAAATCAACTAGCCCAAGGAGGCATGACTCATGCAGAACTGGCCAATAAAAGCCCTGAACACAGAGGCTCAGAGGGCTTCCTCGTTGGTGAGAACACTTGCTCTTGGGAGTGTCACTTGGGACATGGAAGCTCCCCGTTGGGAACCTTCCCAGACCTGACCCTACGCATCTCTTTACTTGTATCATTTTCGGCTATAATAAATCTGTAGTCCTAAGTATGGCGTACTCTCTGACTTCTATGAGTCATTTCAGTGAAGTATTGAACCCAAAGGGACAGTAAGAGCGAGCAGGTCAGAAAGTCAGGGTGTTGTGTGGACTCCTGAGCTTGCGGCTGGTATCCTGAAGGGGTAGTGGGAAACCTGTGGCCAGCAGGTCAGAAGGTTGGAGTATTGTGTAGACTCCCTAGATTTGCAGCTGACATATGCCTCTTTGGTAGTCTGAAGAACAACATCGTTTTAACTTGTGAGCTCTGACCAAGCTCCGGAGAGAGGGTGTTGCAGGGGGGTTTGGAAATGAGGATGGAGAAGTTGGAACTGGATCAATCTCCACATTTTGGGAATGGATTCATGCTGATCCTCACTATGCAGTTGGGAAGCGTTCGCAGAATGACACCCATGAGAGAGGAAGTGAGAGAAGCAAGGCTGGCAGAGGCAAAAGTCGAACTTAGATGCAATTTCAAGAGAACTGGCATCAGGAAGCTCTAGAGCTAGGATGGCTCCTCCGGCTGCCCCAAACCAAGGCAAAAGAGCTGGACCTTTAGCCCTCACATGGGCCAGCCATTGGATGTGAGATGTCCTGGGGAGGCAGCTCCCAAGGAAGGATGCAGCTATGAGCCAGCAGCAGTCAACACTCTGGGCAGTTGGGGAGATGAACGTGTCTATTGTAGAAAAGGAAAGTTAATAACAGACATCTCACTTTAATTTTAAGGTTTTCCTTACCCACAAAATCAAATATTCGCTTTAAGGAAATCCCTGACCAAAATCACTCCACCAGCCACTTTTCCTTTACCTGAAGTTCAATTTCTCTCTTTCCTGTTGGAAGCCAGGCTTACTAAATTTAAATTTCAAAAGACATGGCTGGGTGGACGGGCAGAGACTATCTTTTGAATTGATACCCGTTGATTTCAGTAAAAGGGGGGAGCTCCTTCCTCTTCTCTTTATGAGCCCCAAAGCACCTATCTTCTTCCAGCCATTTGCTTTTTTTTTCTGGAATCAAAATGTTCTCCCTATATGCATATAGAATGACTGCTTAGAATAAATCTTATGTTCACATTTCAGTGAGTTTTGATTATTTTTAACACTATCCTGCAGGGGGGATGTGGGCAACGCACTAGAGCAACCACTACACAGTGTTGGGAGGGTCCACTCCATCCTACCCTAGGCAACACTAACTACTGGTATTTTTAAATAAATCTTTGCCAGTTTCATGGGTAAAAATAAATAAATAAATATTGTTTTAATTTGTTAAACCAATTAGACATTTCTGTGTATATAGTTGCTGATTTCTTTCATATTTTGTGACTTGCTTAGTCAAATTCTTTGCTCCTTTTTCTATTAACTAACCTTGATTTCTCCTTAAAGTAGGAGTTTGGACAACAACCAACCTATAAAGATAACTAAAGAGAAAGCTATGAGTCGAAGGCTTGGTCTTCTTCCATAATCATAATTATAAAGCTGTAAATTTATTCTTGAGAACTCAAAAACTTTCCATCTTAACTTATTCTTACCCTCCGTTCCGATCAGTCATATTTCATTTTGATTATACTCTCTCTTCCTTTTTCTTAAAAGCCTGAAGGCAACAGCTGTGATGAATGCTGGCTGTCAACTGCCGAAATGATCCTCCAGTTTTTTTGAAATTTATCTCCCAGCAACGTGTCACTTAGGTCTGAGCACTTAGACGTTCAGAAATCTAGATATGATTACTGAATCTTTTCTACACCAAAAAGCATCCGTGTGTGTAAACCTCTTTCAAAGCCCATATTTTTTTTAAAGATCACCTCCCCACAAAAAATCTTCTCATTGTCAAGATGTGAGGCTTTTCTTTATAATGAATATAAATTTCACATGTCAGCCTTGTGAAAATATTTGGAGAAACTCTACTGTTGAGATAGACTTGGTAGGGCTGAAACTTTGAAAATCACCTGTCTCTAAGTAAAAGACAGTAGACATGGTACACCAATGCTCATTGCAGTGTTTTCACAATAGCCAAAAGTTGGAAACAACACAAGTATTTATCAACGGATGAACAAGTACAAAGAATGTGATATGTATGTGTGTATATACATATATTTATATACACACCCACACAAACTCACTGCTGTCGAGTTGATGCCCACTCATAGAGACCCTAAGGGACAGAATATGAAGCCCTGGTGGTACAGTGGTTAAGAGCTTGGCTGCTAACCCAAAAGTGGGCAGTTCAAATCCACCAGCTGCTCCTTGGAAACACTTTGAGGCAGTTCTACCCTGTCCAATAGGGTCGCTATGAGTCAGAATCAACTCGATGGCAACAGGATACACACACACACACACACACACACACACACACACACACACACATGCACAATAAGGTTTTCATTGGCTGGTGTTTGGAAGTAGATAGCCAGGCCTTTCTTCCCAATCTGCCTTAGTCTGGAAGATCTTCTGAAACTTGTCCACCTTGGGTGACCCTGCTGGTATTGGAAATACCAGTGGCATAGCTTCCAGCATCATAGCAACATGCAAGCCACCACAACACGACATATTGACAGACTCAGACACACTAACGATCATGAAGATGGCACAGAACAGAACAATGTCTTGTTCTGTTAGACATAAAGGTCGCCATGAACTGGAGCCAACTGGACGGCAACTAACAACAACGACAACACATATGCTGAGTTAGCAGAGCCTCAAAATGCAGGCGGTCAGGCTGAGACCTACTGCAGTAGGTTGATGCATTTTGCTTTGAGCAGGCAAAGCGGGGAGGGAGAAGGAACTAACCCACAAGGGTTGTCCTCAGCAAATATGTTAAAATCATTCCAGGGAAGAATGTTTAAGTCACATGCCCACCCTGTTACTAGAAACTTGTTGTCTTACAAGGTCATCCTGGTAAAACAGTTACCAAAGTTAATGGTTAAGATCAAGATTGCTGATAAGAAGAAAGACTTGTTTTGTATGCCTGTGTAAAAGACCCCCTTGTCTTTCCCTCCTCTGAACACGTTGTACTCTTGTATTTTGCTGTCCAACTCGAGTTGTTTTATCCCTCAATAAAACTCACTGCTTTGATTTTTTAGAGATTGAAGTTGGTTTCTTTGCGCTAAGACAACATAAGCCCAAACCCATTGCCATAAAGTTGATTCTGACTCAAAGTAACCCTGTAGGACAGGGTAGAATTGCTCCACAGGGTTTCCAGGGCTGTGAACTTTATGGAAGCAGACTGCTACATCTTTCTCCCATGGAGTGGCTGGTGAGCTTGAACGCCAACCTTTCTGTTAGCAGCTCAGCGCTTAACCACTGCATCACCAGGGCTCCTTAACATGTGCATATGGCTGTTATACAGCCATAAAAAGAAAGAAATTCTAATACATGATATGACATGGATAAACCTTGAAAATATGTTGAGTGAAATAAGTCAGGCACAAACATATCATATGATCGCACATATATGAAATATCTAGAATAGAGAATGCATAAAGACAAAAGGTTATTAGTGGCTACGAGGGGTTGAGGGGAGGAGGAAATGGGTGTTATTGCTTCAGGGGAGCCAAGTTTGTTTCGGGTAACTTAAAACTTTTAGAAATGAAAATGGTGATAGTAGAATAAGGAAGACTGAAGAATTGATGCCTTTGAATTATGGTGCTGGTGAAGAAGATCGAATATACCATGGACTGCCAGAAGAACGAACAAGTCTATCTTGAAAGAAGTACAGCTAGAAAGCTCCTTGGAAGCAAAGATAGTAAGACTTCATCTCATGTACTTTGGCCATGTTGTCAGGAGGGATCAGTCCCTAGAGAAGGACATCATGCTTGGTAAAGTAGAGGGTCAGAGAAAAAGAGGAAGATCCTCAACAAGATGGACTGACACAGCGGCTGCAACAATGGGCTCAAACGTAACAATGATTGGGAGGGTGGCGCGGGACCGGGCAATGCTTCATTCATACTGTAGTGAAACGTATATAACAAAAAGTTTACCATTTTAATGATTTGTATGTAAACAATTCGATAACATTAATTACCTCCACCATGTTGTGCTTTTCTGTTAAGTGCCATTGAGTTGGTCCTGACTCATAGCAACCCTTCATACAACAGAACGAAACACTGAGCTGCTTGGGCCCTCTGTTGTAGTCACTGTGTCAGTCCATCTTGTTGAAGGTCTTCCTCTTTTTTCACTGACTATCTACTTTACCAAGCATGACATCCTTCTTCAGGGACTGATCCTTCCTGATAACATGTCTGAAGTATTTAAGATGAAGTCTCGCCATCCTCACTTCTAAGGAGCATTCTGGCTATACTCCTTCCAAGACAAAATTGTTTGCTTTTCCAGCAGTCCATGGTGTATTCAATATTCTTTGCCAACACCATAATTCAAAGGCATCAATTCTTCTTCAGTCTACTTTATTCATTGTCGAGATTTTGCGTGCATACGAAGAGACTGAAAATACCATGGCTTGGGTCAGGCGCATCTTAGCCCCCAAAATGACATTTTTGCTTTTTAACATTTTAAAGAGGTCTTTTGCAGCAGATTTGCCCAATGCAATACATCCTTTGATTTCTTGACTGCTGAAGGACATTGATTGTAGAGCCAAGTAAAATGAAATCCTTGACAACCTCAATCTTTTCTCCATTTATCATGATGTTGCTTAGTGAGCCAGTTGTGAGGATTTTTGTTTTCTTTCTGTTGAGGTGTAATCCATACTGAAGGCTGTGGTCTTTTATCTTCATCAATAAGTGCTTCAAGTCCTCTTCACTTTCAGCAAGCAAGGTTGCGTCATCCATATATCGCAGGCTGTTAATGAGTCTTCCACTGATCCTGATGCCTGAAGAATGCGCCACACATTTTGTGGGGGGAAGGGGGAAGTTACAATGCAATACATACCACCTCTTAAAAGTCCAGCCATACGGGACTCAGAGATGGTCCCTGAGTGTGTCTCCCCACTTGCCTCCCACTCCTCGGTGTGTTTGCAGATGGTATTCCCTTTGTATCACCTTGCCCCTCCCCACTCTCCCTGACAGGTGAGCTGAGGCTGAGGTCCCAGGCTGAGATCCAGGTTGAGGTCCCAGGCTGCCACCCATGTCCTCTTCCAGTGCAAAGTGCTCGCTCATCCTCTGCCCACAGCAAAGCACCCCTCCCTTCTCCGGGCTCCCACAGTACTTTGCACAGCACCCACCTTGTTCTCTCTGTAGTTGTTGGCAGTTGTTGTCCCCCACCCCCCATACCTACTCAGCCACAGGCTCTCCAGGGAAGTGGTCCGTGACCCTCAAATTGGGCAGTGTGCCGCTAGCAGAAATCATTCATTACCCAAGTCTGTGAGTGAGTGAATGAACGGATCTGGATAGCGCCTAGTAGTTTTCAAAATGTTTTCACAGACTTGAGCTAATTTAATCATTGCAACAGCCCTGCAAGATGGATACTGTTTTACCCCATTTTCCTGTTGAAAATAAAAGCACTGCAGAGACTTCCCTGTCCTCCAGGGATTTACAAGCTAGTGGAGCAAACGGAGATGTTGCAAATGCTTGGTGGCACAGTGGTTAAGAGATACAGCTGCTGCGCTAAAGTCTGGCAGTTCTAATCCACCAGCCGCTCCTTGGGAACGCTATGGGGCAGTTCTACCCTGTCCTATAGGGTGGCTATGAGTGAAATCAACTTGACAGCAATGGGTTTACCCTTTGGGGGCTGGTCAAAACCCATTACAGCTGAGGGGAGGGGACAGAAAAATACCCGCCACCCTTGGGGGGGAAACAGGATCACTGTTCACTGACATTAGGGAAAATGTGTAATATTCACTTTGATGTTCCCATGAGCAACAAAATATAATCCTAGCAATATCTTGAACACACCACATGGGGGCAGAAAAATCTCATTGTAATTAAGATATAATATTCCTCAAGGAATTTAAGCCTGTTTATTGAGTAGAGAGATGGGAGGAAAACAGGTACCTCCTAAAATATGGGCAAAGGATTTGAATAGACTTTCTTCGATGAAGATAGACAAACGGCCAAGACACACATTTTTTTAATATAATTTTTATTGCGCTTTAAGTGAAAGTTTACAAATTAAGTCAGTGTCTCACATAAAAACTTATATACACCTTGCTACATACACCCAATTACTCTCCCCCTAACGAGACAGCCCGCTTTCTCCCTCCACTCTCTCTTTTTGTATCCATTTCCCCAGCTTCTAACCCCCTCTACCCTCTCATCTCCCCTCCAGGCAGGAGATGCCAACACAGTCTCAAGTGTCCACCTGATCCAAGAAGCTCACTCCTCACCAGCATCCCTCTCCAACACACTGTCCAGTCCAATCCATGTCGGAAGAGTTGGCTTCAGGAATGGTTCCTGTTCTGGGCCAACAGAAGGTCTGGGGCTCATGACCACCAGGGTCCTTCTAGTCTCAGTCAGACCATTAAGTCTGGTCTTTTTATGAGAATTTGGCGTCTGCATCCCACTGCTCTCTTGCTCCCTCAGGGGTTCTCTGTTGTGTTCCCCATCGGGACAGTCACCGGTTGTAGCCAGGCACCATCTAGTTCTTCTGGTCTCAGGATGATGTAGTCTCTGGTTCATGTGGCCCTCTCTGTCTCTTGGGCTCGTAACCGCCTTATGTCCTTGGTGCTCTTCTTTCTGCTTTGATCCAGGTGGGTTGAGACCAATTGATGCATCTTAGATGGCTGCTTGCTAGCATTTAAGACCCCAGATACCACTCTTCAAAGTGGGATGCAGAATGCTTTCTTAATAGATTTTATTATGCCAATTGACTTAGATGTCCCTTGAAACCATGGTCCCCAAACCCCTGTCCCTGCTTCCTGGCTTCCGAAGCATTCAGTTTATTCAGGAAACTTCTTTGCTTTTGTATTGTGTGTTGTCTTTCTCTTCACCTAAAGTAGTTCTTATCTACTATCTAATTAGTGAATACCCCTCTCCCGCCATCCCTCCCTCCCCCCTCTCGTAACCACGAAAGAATGTTTTCTTCTCAGCTTAAACTATTTCTCAAGTTCTTATAAAAAAAAAAAAAAAATTTTTTTTTATAATAGTGGTCTTATACAATATTTGTGCTTTTGCAACTGACTACTTTCACTCAGCATAATGCCTTCCAGGTTCCTCCATGTTACAAAATGTTTCACAGATTCCTCACTGTTCTTTATTGATGCGTAGTATTTCATTGCTTGAATATGCCATAATTTATTTATCCATTCATCCGTTGATGGGCACCTTGGTTGTTTCCATCTTTTTGCTGTTGTAAACAGTGCTGCAATGAACATGGGCATGCATATATCTGTTCGTGTTAAGGCTCTTATTTCTCTAGGATATATTCCAAGGAGTGGGATTGCTGGATTGTATGGTAATTCTATTTCTAGCTTTTTAAGGAAGCGCCAAATCAATTTCCAAAGTGGTTGCAGCATTTTACATTCCCACCAGCAGTGTGTAAGTGTTCCAATCTCTCCACAGCCACTCCAACATTTATTATTTTGTGTTTTTTGGATTAATGCCTGCCTTGTTGGAGTGAGATGAAATCTCATTGTAGTTTTGATTTGCATTTCTCCAATGGCTAATGATCGTGAGCATTTCCTCATGTATCTGTTAGCTACCTGAATGTCTTCTTTAGTGAAGTGTCTGTTCATATCCGTTTCCCCTTTTTTTAATTGGGTTGTCTTTTTGTAGTTGAGTTTTTGCAGTATCATGTAGATTTTAGAGATCAAGCGCTGATCAGAAACGTCATAGCTAAAAACTTTTTCCCAGTCTGTAGGTAGTCTTTTTACTCTTTTGGTGAAGTCTTTGGATGAGCATAGGAAGACACGCATTTTTTTAAAACCTCAACATCATCAGTCATTTGCTCCCGTTAGTTGCAGTGCAGTCAATTATGACTCGAGGTGACGCTATTTTAAAAAAAAAAAAAAAGCCCGTTGCCACCGAGTTGATTCTGACTCATAGTGACCCTATAGGACAGAGTAGAACTTCCCTGTAGGGTTTCCAAGGAGCAGCTGGTGGATTCAAACTATAGACCTTTTACTTAGCAGCCAAACGCTTACCCATTTTGCCAAACCACAAGATACCACTTCATATCCACTAGAAAGGCTAATGTAATCAAACAGAGAGAGAATACCAAGTGTCAGGAAGGACGTGGAGAAACTGGAAACTCTACACACTGCTGGTGGGAATGAAGATGGTGCAGCCACTTTGGAAAGCAGCTTGGTAGTTGCCTAAAGTTAAACATAGAGTCACCATATGACCCACCCCCATGTAACATCTGGTTATGGCCTTTCTGATTCTCTCTTCTTTCCCCAACCAGTTCCTTTTATCTCCTTTTTCCAGAAACTAGCTTTTACATCATCCTGCATTCTTCCAAACTCTGTTATTTATGAGATATTCTTTATGTACCAAGTCCTTCAGAGTTTCACTCTTAAAATGTTCAAAGACAAACTCTTGGAACTTAAACAAAATACTTGCTTGTACAATTGATAGAAATGCTAGATTTCATGACTTTCATGTATATGTATGTAGTTATCCGTGGAGTCTTGAAACTAGACAGGACCCACTACACCACTGATAGAGAACTTCCAGAAGTTCAACCCGGATTCAGAAGAGGCCAAGGACAAGGGACATCACTGCTGTTGTCAGATGGACCTTGGGAAAAAGCAGAGAATACCAGAAATTTGTTTGCTGTGTTTTATTGACTACTTGAAGGCATTCGACCATGCAGATCCTAACAAATTATGGGTAACATTGCAAAGAATAGGAATTCCAGAACACTTAATTGTACTCCCACGGAAACCAGTACATGGATCAAGAGGCAGTCGTTCAGACAGAACAAGGGGATACTGCCCGGTTCAAAATTGGAAAAGGTGTATGGCAAAGTTGCATCCTTTCACCTTACTTATTCAGTATGTATGCTGAACAAGTACTCCAAAAAGAGGAACACTGCATCAGGATTGGAAGAAGACTCCTAATGCCTATGATATGCAGATGACACAAACTTGCTTGCAAAAGATGAAGACGACTTGAAGCATTAACTGATAATACGCAGATGACAAAACCTTGTTTGCCGAAAAGGGAGACTTGAAGCAGTTACTGATGAAGATCAAAGACTACAGCCTTCAGTATAGATTACACCTGAATGTAAAGAAAACAAAAATCCTTACAGCTGGTCTAATAAGCAACATCATGATAAATGAAGAAAAACTTAAAGTTGTCAAGGATTTCATTCTAGTTGGATCAATGATAAAACGCCCATGGACGCATCAGTCAAGAAATCAAACAAAGGATTACATTGGGCAAATCTGCTGCAGAAGACCTCTTAAAAGTTCTAAAAAAGCAAAGACGTCACTAAGGTGTGTTTGACCCAAGTCATGGGCTTTTCAATTACCTCTTATGCATGTAAAAGCTGGACAATGAAAAAGGAAGTCAAAAGAATTCACGCATTCAAATTGTGGAGCTGACGAAGACTACTGAATATACTGTGGACTGCCAGAAGAATGAATAAATCAGTCTTAGAAGAAATAAAACCAGAGTGCTCCTTAGAAGCAAGGATGGTAAAACTTTATCTTGCTTACTTTGGACACTTCATCAGGAAAGACCAATCCCTGGAAAAGGAAATCATGTTTTGTAAAGTAAAAAAAAAAGGCTCAGCAAAAGCAAGAGAAACCCTTAATGAAATGCATTGACACGATAGCCGCAAAATGGGCTCAAACATATCAAAGTTCCTGAAGATGGGGCAGGAGCAGGCAAAGTTTCATTCCGTTGTACATAAGGTCACCGTGAGTCAGAGCCAACTCAATGCAACTAACAACACCAAAATTGGAAGGAACCACGAACGAAGAATTCATTGTGGAATACTCAGTGTCTAGGACAGAGCCTGACCTGTGGAAGGGTTGCAGTAAATATCGAATAAACACCACCAGGCTATTCAGTCTAACCCAGCCAGTCTATTTGAGCATCTATGCTCACAGGCTTTGAAATCAGGTAACTGTCTGCTGCAGCTCACAGCTCCCCCATCTGCAGATCTCTCTTTTAAGCTTGAGAACTGCATGTCTGTCTGCCTACTAGACATCTCCAATAAGACAGCCCATCAATGTGTCAACTGCAGCATGTTTAAAACTGCACGCTTTGTTCCCCCCTTCTGCTTCTCCTCCAGGGTCTTCATCTCAAGAAATGACAAAACCACCACGTGGTTGGCCAAACCAGAAATTTTGGGATCATCCTTTTAGGTCACCATTCAATTCCTAGTCCTGCCAATTCTACTTCCTAACTCTCTCTCAGAAATACCTTTGGAACCCACTGACTCCTATCCACCCCCATGATCACAGCCATGTCCAAACTATATCCCAGAATGACTGTAGTCTCATCCCGAATTATCTTTTAATTTCTGTGCCTTTCTTCATTTTCCAATTGGAAAACAGTTTATCTTTTGAAAGATGCCCGCTTAACACCATTCTTAGAATAAAGTTCCAACTCCTCCATGGGACATCCAAGCCTGCCATCATCTGTCCGTTGTCTACCTTTCCAGCCTTCCTCCTCACCCATCTCTCCATCCACCCTTCCTCTCCGTCTTCACATATTAACTCCTGGGCATCTTTCAGGTTCAGTTAGATATTTCGTTCTCCCAGAAGCCTTTGCTGTTCCACAATTTTGTGTTATTTTCCTGTCCTATGTGTTTCTGGGGCAACTGGCACATTCTAGCTCATTGCACAGCATATTGTAATTATTTCATTATCTTGATTATGAACTCTATGAGGGCAGAGTGACAACTGTGTTTTAGTCATTTTGCAATGATGTTGAAAGAGGAGGAAGAAAAAGAAGGATAGGGAGAGAAAGAAAGAGGAACAAGAGAAGAAGGACAGGGAGAAGAAAGTACTCACATATTTATTGGATGGATAGATGGAAGACACATCTGTTTTGAATCTTTACCTGCCACTTATTACCCATTGGATTGTGGTGGCTACTAGTGGGTTTATGGATACCCAGTTCTCTCTTTCCTCTGGGTATCTGATAGGCCCATACTTCCTGGCTCCCTTTTGATTGGGTGAGGCCATGTGGCTAACTGTATTCAATTAGTTTTGAGCAGAAGTAACCTATATTACTTCTGTCCTAGAACAACATGAATCCCTTTCCGTATGGCAACTAACAACATTCAAGATAGTGGCTGCTCCATCAGCCTGGGTCTTTGAGTATCTGTGGTAAACAGAGCTCTCCTGCCAATTTGGTACAAATATGTAGCATAAATGAGAAATAACATTTGTTGTTTTAAGCTGCGAAGACTTTGTAGTTGTTTGTTACTGCAGCATAGCCTAGCCTACCCTGACTAATACACAGAACCTGAGTGAGAAAATTTTTTTGTATAAAATGAGAATACTAACACTACCATAAGGATTGATAATATGATTATACACGGTGCATAACCTTGTGCCACTGCCACGCTACCCTTCAGGGACCTTCTCTCCAAGGCTTCCATCTGTCTGGGTTACGTCTTGGGAAGCCAGGCAAAGGTTTCCTTGGTCCTGGGATCCTCCAAAATCTACCTGTGGTTTCAGTTACTCCAGTAACCTCAGCACCTACTGCCCCAGCCCCACTCAGCGTCTGATTATGTCCTCTCTGATTTTCTCCTCTCCCCTCAACCAGTTCATTTTATCTCCTCTTGTCCAGAAACTAGCTCTTATATCATCCTGCATTCTTCCAAACTCTGATGTTTCTGAGGTATTCTTTGTGTACCAAGTCCTTTAGAGTTTGACTTTTAATGTTCAAAGACAAACTCTCGGAACTTAAACAAAATATTTCCTTTCACAATTGATTGAAATCTTGGCTTTCATGACTTTTCTCAGCCCTCAGTATAAAAATAATGTACTTAGAAACTCAACTGAAAAGTTTGTTCTCTCAGAGACTGGTCATTCCCCCCGAGGCCATAAGCCTCAGCTGCCTAGTCCACTTTTAGTGGTGGAAAGATTGGGGAGTGAAAAGGAACCAGCCGGAATAAAA
This sequence comes from Loxodonta africana, assembly GCF_030014295.1. Lineage (NCBI taxonomy): Eukaryota > Metazoa > Chordata > Mammalia > Proboscidea > Elephantidae > Loxodonta > Loxodonta africana. Next base: position 109,169,460 of record NC_087351.1, read on the forward strand.
AACATATATGCCAATACTTCCAAATGTTATTCTGCTACCCCATTTGGCAGCATAAGGATAAATAACGTCCATGTAATACGGTCAGGGCGCATTTGATGGCTGAGTGAAGGTGCTCAGCTCTAATGAGATTCTTGACAATAGCATGTACATTTATGATTCTATACCATTTATGGAAGAAAAACTTAAATTTGATAAAATTCTATCCTTTGGCTTTCTTTCTCCCTATGAATTAGGACGTGTTAGAGACAAGTTGGAGGAGAGTAGCAGTTCAGTGATTGGAGGGTGTGCTAGTTCAGTGGTAGAATTCTCACCTTCCATGCAGGAGGCCCAGATTCAATTCCCGGCCAGTGCACTTCAAGTACAGCCACTACTCATCAGTCGGTAGGGGCTTGTGTGTTGTTGTAATGCTGAACAGATTTCTGCAGAGCTTCAAGACTAAGGCAGACTAGAAAGAAAAGCCTGGCAATCTACTTCCAAAAATCGGCCAATGAAAACCCTATGGATCACAACATTTTGATCCTGTTGTACATGGGGTCACCATGAGTCAGGGGCAAACTCGAACGGCAGCCAACAGCAGTAACAACAACAGAGACACATTGACAACAAGGAATAGAGCTCAAATGAGCTCGAGTACAAATGGATTTACTGAAATAATAAAGGGAAATGCACCCATATCAAGTGTAAGGAATTCCTGGAAACTAGAAGTTTGTCAACTGAGTGGGGTCTCTCAGACCACACAGTCCATGGCACTAGGGGATGGTAGACTAACAAGATGAAAGAAGCCTGAGCCCAGCAACCTTGCCGAACGGAACTCAGCAAACCAACTTGGACTGTGTTGTGAAAGAGAACAAAGTAGACTTCAACCTTGTTCAAGCCACGTTATGTTGGTTTTGTACCACAGCAGCTAACTTATGTGCTAAACATTACACCCCCCGCAAGTCCTCTTCTATCTGTAACTCAACCCATCTCCATATCGTCTTCTTTCTTGGGCCGTGGGGTCTCTCATCTTTTGCTCTCTGCTCACCTTCTAGGTTCTCTCTCAGTGCAAACTCAGCGCAGTTCCCCACCACCAATGGTGTAGCCTTCATATCGCAATGACAGATTCCTGGGAGAGGGAGCCTCTAGAGGGCCCACTTCTGGCCAGGCATCGGCTTTGTCAGTGAGCTACAGCTGGGCCTCAGGGCTGGTGGTGCCAAAGCTGCCGCCCTTCAGAGCTGACAGTGGAACAGGGTCTCAGGAAGGAGAGTGAGGAGGAATGATGTGGTTAGCAGCTCACTGTGAACAGTGAAACAATACAGTCCTCTACTTCCTCAACAGAACAATGTTGACACAATTTGTGGAGCCCAAGTCAATGTCATGGGAAATAAAGTAGAAATAGCTCCTGAGAGCAAAGTATGAGCACTTCATCTTTGTTCATCATCTCATGCAGTCCTCTTTGCTACCGATGACACAGGTGCTATGATCGTCCCCACTTTACAAAAGAAAAGGGCAGCCCAGGGAGGTGGAACGGCCTGCCCAGGTAGTTAGAGGTGGGCCCAAGGCTCAAACTTGGGCATTCCTAACCACTACCATGCACTACCTCTGAAAGGCTTGAAAACCCCTACTCCAGCCTAACCGAAGAGGGGAAGTACATTGCCCTGGGTCCCTCAATACAGTGGATGAGACCCAGGGCAATTGTAACATCTAGCTGGTGGCTTTTCTACCACTCTGGGCTCCTCTTGGTGTGTCTGGAAGAAACACCTGGAACAGTGTTTTAGCTTCAAGTGTCCTTCTTGCCCCACACGCTTGCCTCTGAGCCTGCAGTCGCTGCTAAATTGCAAAATAGTTTCTACTTGAATCCAAGTGGTGTGCTGGGGACAGGAGCCCTCAGCACTGCTGCCTCCTACCCATTCACTGCAAAACCTCCCCTGGGGCCTCATTCGGGCCCCTTCCAAGTCCCCACGGCCAGCCTAGGACGGCAGCCATGGTGTAATGCAGGCTCGCTTGAATGGAAGGCGTCAGTGGATCCCTAAAGTGATGATTTTCAGCTTGGGGAATAATTAGCTAATTAGTGTAATTATCCATCACTGGTAATCAAGGTCATTGTCCCAGGGATCCTCTTCTCCTGCTGCCAGGCCTCCTGGGGTGCACATCACCAAGAGAAGGCAGGATGCCCATGAGGCCTGGCTATGCCTCAGAGGTGGCAGGAAGCTGCTCCCAAATCAACTTGAGTGGGCAGGGTCTTCTGGCAATGCCAGTGTCCCAAACATCCATGCCCAAGCCCATCCTTCTCGACTGATTGAAGTCAAACCTGTGGAGTGAGTCTAAGAGCTCCCTACAGGGACCAGCTAGGAGAGGGGATGCTCCCACTAGTGACTCTTGGTGGGCTGGGCATTGACCTGGGAAATCCTGCAAAGGGCTCTTTGAGTCAAAGACTAGAAAACAGGTCAAGCAGGTCAGGCACTTTAAGGATCCATTGAAAAGTACAAGCACCCAGAGCCCCAGAAACGAGTCATACATGAATCAGTTAACTAGCAAACTAAGAATAAGAATGGCCTATTTTACTGAGCAAGTCCTGTGTGCAGATACTGGACCAAGACTTTTCACGGATCATCGTGCTTGCTTTCATGACAACCCTGAGAGGTTCTATCAAGGCCGCTGTTACCTTCCTAGGTCTGCTGTAAGAAAATACCACAAAGTAAGTAACTTTAAACAGAAATGTGTTGTCCCACAGCTCTGGAGGCTTGGGATCTGAGATCAGGGTGCCAGTTGTATTGGTTCCTTCTGAGGCTCTGAGGGAAAATCCGCTCCATGCCTGTCTCCCAGCTTCTGGTAGGGTAGCTCCAGATGTTCCTTGACTTGCAACTGCAGTGCCATATGGTGTCCTTCCTCTTTGTCTCTCTGTGTCTCTTCTCTTTTATAACATCACTCAGATTGGATTTGGACGCATCCTACTCCTGTATAACCTCACATTAATTTAACTGATAACATCTTCAAAGACCCTGTTTCCTAACAAAGTCATTGTCTTAGACTGAGTTCTCTAAAGAAGCAAAACTAGTGAAGTGCATATATATGTAGAGATTTATATCAAGGAGATGGCTCACGTGGTTGTAGAGGCTCAAAAGTTCCAAGTTCCTGGGTCACACTGGAGGCTTCTCCTGACTCACATACCTGCAGGAGCTGGTGAATCCAAGATCAGCAGGTCAGACAGCAGGCCTCTGGCTCACAGGCTGAGAAGCCCGATGAATCTCAAGATAGGCAGGTAAGCTGCTAGCTCAAGCCCCAAGAACCAGAGGTCAGATGAACTAGAGCCAGATGCAGGATCCAGAGTGAGGAAAAGCCCACAAGCTTTGCTGGAAAGTCCATCCATATTGGACGCAGGCCACACCCCCAAGAAAATTCCCTTTCAACTGATTGGCTGCTCTTAGCAGATCTCATGGAGCTGATTACATGGTATCAGATCTCATTATGGAGGTTATTACATAATTACATAGCTGCCAACCTGCATCATAACTACCCAACCACTTGAGAATCATGGCCCAGCCAAGTTGACAAGCAACCTTAACCATCACAGTCATATTCAAGGGTACAGGGATTAGGACTTCAACGTGACTTTTTGGGCGAGACAACTCAACTCATAACACTGCCCCTTTTCAGGTAAGGAAACCCTTTAGGTTCCAGATCCTAAAATTTTTCGCTCCAACACTCTGGGCTGGGAGTGGTACTGCCACATGTCAAATCTCAGTACAGTGTTACGGAAAATTCCATATGCCTTTGGCAAGAGGTCTAGAACACCAACACATTTGTTGAACATTGGTGCAGAGGAACTGTGGGTGCCTCTCTTATTCTATGCCATTTTCCTTTCATGTTGTGATGACAGTGTTTGTACATTAAACAAAATTCAGGAGAACAAGATTGCTGTTCTTTGTGGGAGAGGATGTGTCAGAAGATAGGGCTGCTCCACAGCCTTCCCTCCTGACTTATTTGTGGGGGATGGAGTGAGGGGTTACCACACAGGTCGCTTGTGCAGTGACAGCCCCTGGAAGCTGAACGAATTTCATCAATATCCTGGAGCAGACAATATCTGGATCTAGTTCTCCCCCTACGAGGGCTAAACATACAGAGCAAGGAGCTCCCACCGTTCATCTGGTCCCACGAGGACAGTGGAGTCTGGCTTTGGTGAAACTTGGAGGGAGTAGTAAAGGAGGCAGGGCAGACCCTCGGGAGAGCTGAGAGCACTGTCCTAGATCTGGAGGGGCAAGGGAGACAGAACCCCCGTCCTCATGGAGCTCACGGTCGGCTCGGAGCAACTGACAGTGCAACCAAACAAAAATCAGTATGTGAAGAACCAAGTGGCAATAAGGGCCTGCAGTGTGGCATTCAAGGACTCCACAATCCAATCACCAATCTGGAGTATTTAATAGCTCTTGCCTATTTAAAATGACTTTGGGATTGGACAGGCCCATAAAACCAAACGGGACTAAAGGGGCACACCAGCCCAGTGGCAAGGACTAGAAGGCAGGAGGGGACAAGGAAACGGGTAATAGAGAACCCATGGTGGAGAAGGGAGGGTGTTGACATGTCGAGGAGTTGTTAACCAATGTCATAAAACAATATGTGTACTAAATGTTTAATGAGAACCTAGTTTGTTCTGTAAACCTTCTAAAGTACAATAAAAAATAAATAAATAAAATAACTTTGGACTTAATGTCGTACAGACCATCGGCCCCTCTCAGGATGGGAAAATCCACAGCACAAAGTTTCTAGTGATGGCTCGTCACTTGCACGTTCCCACTACCTGAGAAATGGAGATCCTGGAGCAGTGTGTGTCAAAGTGTGGTCCCTGGACCAGCAGAGTTAGCAACACTTGGAACTTGCTAGAAAAGCAAATTCTTGTCCCTACCACAGACCTATTGTCAGAAAGTCTGGGGGTGAAGCCTAGCAATCAGTGTCTTAACAAGCCTCCAGGTGATTCTGGGGCACCCTGAACAATTGCCTGATTACACTCTGGAGATGTTTCCTCTTGGGATCTTTCTAAAGTCACTGAGGAGGAGACTCAGGGAATTATGGACTGTTACTTCAGAGAGCGACCTTAGGAATTATGAAGTTCAGTGTTGGGAAACAGAACGCTCATGCCACTAGCACCACTTCCTATACCTGTGGCAGACATTATTAATCGATCAAGGCACTCTAACCTGCTAAGTCTGGAAGCGGCTTCTCATTCTTTCTCAGTGCAGTATTAAAGGTAGCCCTGCTGACACGTCAGTTGATGTGCTAGTCCAGATTTAGTGCAAGCCTGTTACGTTACAGGTGAGGAAACAGGGCAAGAGAGGGGAATAATTTGTTTAGGCCACAGAAGCAGTTAACAGCTGAGTTGATCTCAGAATCCGAGTCTTCCGAGTCCCAGGCCAGGGTCCTTCTAACCACAACCACCTGGGATAGATGTGGCTCCCAGAACTCAGGTTCATGGACCAAGAATGGGCAGCAGAATATTGGGCCATCTCCTGGCTCAGGAGGCTTCTATTGTCTCCCTGGACCTGATGGAAGATCAAACACTGGATTGTGGAAGACTCCCCAAAGGGCCTGGGGTTTCTGAAACCCCCATACGGTAGATTTTCCTTCTCATGGTAAGCTGAGAGAACTACAGACTTTTTTCTATTATTCTTAAATTAAGCTAAGTACAAAAGGTCTGTGTTTCATCTTGGAGATAAGCCACAAGGAGAGACAAGCTACAAATCATACCTGCAAAAGCCCCTGATGAAAGCCTGCTTAGAATCATCTTTGCTTATTTTTTACATTTCTGTGAAATATTAGAAAACTCTGCCTTTCAGCATCCCAATAGAGGTAAGAATCCTGGTTGGGCGGGCCCTCAATTCCTTCCCCAAGGAAGGAAATACAAAAGATCAGAATGTGCCCCTTCCCCTGCACACACACACCTTTTGCTGGAACAGCTGCCCAATTGCCCCACAGAGGCTCAGCTGTGAGTGGTGGGAACCCTCTGGGAGCTCTTTCTTCACCATCTCTGACCCAGGACTACTCAGACAGTGGGGGATCCCACCCTTGCCAGAGGGAAGGCTGGAGGCAGGGTAGGTGACTGAGTGCAGTGCTTGGAGTGACAGCACGGGAAACCGACGCTCTTTAACCCATCTCTTCTCTTGGTATTCTGACGTTTCCCTCCCATAGGGATTACAATCACAGAGAGTATTGTAACCTCTGGGTCAGAAGGGGCAGTGGTGGTTCAGTGGTAGAATTCATGCCTTCCACGCAGGAGACCCAGGTTGAATTCCTGACCAGCGCACCTCATGTGCAGTCAGCGCCCTCTGTCAGCGAAGGCCTGTGTGTTGCTACAATGCTGAACAGGTTTCAGTGGAGCTTCCAGACCAAGATGGACTAGGAAGAAAGGTCTGGTGATCTACTTCTGAAAATCAGCCAGTGAGAACCCTCTGGATCACAACAGTGTGACCCTCACTAATCACGGGGATAACGCAGGACAGAGCAGTGTTTAGTCCTGCTGCGCATGGGGTTGCCATGAGTTGGGGGCAAGCTAACAACATGGTACTCTTTGTTCAATGGATGGACTATTAAGAAGCCTGATGGATACAACAGATGTCACAGTGTGAGTGTTTGAGAAACTAATTGGTGTCTGGCCTCTTTGGCTGCTGAGAACTTTTCAGTAAGAATGGAAAGGAATCAGATCTCTCCCCTTCCGCAGTAGGATGGACGGCCAGGGCTTGAGTTCCAAACTGGGAGCTCTCTTGAAAATAACTGGAGCCCACTGTTAGTATTTCATAGGTGAGGACTAACCAAGTTTTCTCAAGGACTCAGAGCTGCCAGAGAAGCCCATCAATTTTTTTTTTCTATCTAAGCTCAAAAGCCCAAAGTTTGCTAGATCTTGGTTTCTAATCACATCGTCAGGAAAAGAAACAAAGACTCCTTGGAAATATGTCTGATCCCTGGGCTGGGAGAGGAAACATATAATAGGGACTGGACCCTCTTCTTGTGTTGGAAAAGTAAGGAAGTGCTCCCCAAAAATGATGAGAATGTGTCAAAAGGACACAGAAACCAGCTTGAAGGGCTCCCAATAGGCAAATCTGAGATAATTTGAGCATCAAAATCAATACTGAGCATAACAGATTATAATAGATTATAACCCATTGAATAAAATAAGAATCCAAGAGTCCTTACAGATATGAATAAAGAAAGAAATGGGGGGGGTGAAGGGAAGGGAAAGTTCTTCCGTATAGTACAATGTCAACTAGCAGAAGTAGAAGGAATGATGAAGTTAGCAAATAGCCATTTTGTACCCTTCATACTAATGTTTGCATCAGGCAAGAATCACCAATGGATGCTAAAAGCTTGATGAGGGACAAGATACACTCATGTTGTTCAAGGTATCTCACCGCAATTACCTATTAATAACAAAGAAAAACAGTAGCTCCTCAGTGAGAAACCTAGAAGACGCCACCTTAGCGAAGTGATCAAGGCAACATCCTCAATAATGGGCCATACCGACCACATGGCCTCCTGATAAGATGCACTGAGAAGGAAAAAACAACACATCTGTGGTTTTCCTGCCCAAAATGAATAACCTGTACCTAATCGTATGGAAACATCAGACAAACCCAAACTAAGAGCTATTCTACAAAATAAAAATACCAGCATTGAGAAAAACGTAAACTGATGAACCAATCCAGATTAAAGGAGACTAAAGAATAATGAAACTTAAACGTACGTGGGTCACCACGAGTCGGAATCGACTCAGTGGCAACTAACAACACCAACAATCCCAAATTTCTTCCTGGATTAAAATAAAAATTACCAAAAAGGACAGTATTGGGATAATGTAGTGAAATCTGGATAATTTCGGTAGATTAAGTAATGTTGTTAGGTGCCTTTGAGTCAGTTCCGACTCATAGTGACCACACGCAAAAGAATGAAACACTTCCCAGTCCTGTGCCATCCTCACAGTCCTCATTATGCTTGAGCCCATTGTTGCTGCCACTGTGTCACTCCATCTCCTTGAAGGTCTTCCTCTTTTTCACTGACACTCTACTTTATCAACCATAATGTCCTTCTCAAGAACTGGTCCCTCCTGATACCATGTCCAAAGTACATGAGACTAAGTCTTGCCATCCTTGCTTCTAAGGCGCATTCTGGCTATACTTCTTCTAAGACAGATTTGTCCATTCTTCTGGCAATCCATGATATATTCAATATTCTTCGCCAACACCGTAATTCAAAGACAGCAATTCTTCTTTGGGCCTCCTTATTCATTGGCCGGCTTTCTCATGCATATGAGGGGATGGAAAACACCATGGCTTGGGTCAGGTGCGCCTTAGTCCTCAAGGGGACATCTTTGCTTTTTAACACTTTAAAGAGGCCTTTTGCAGCAGATTCACGTGATGCAATGTCATTTGATTTCTTGACTGCTGCTTCCATGGGCATTGATTGTGAATTTGAGCAAAATTAAATCCTTGACAACTTCAATATTATCTCTGTTTATCATGATCTTGCTTATTGGTCCAGTTGTAAGATTAAATAACAGTATATATCAATGTTAAATTTCCCGATTTTGATAATTACACTGTAAGACTAATATCCTTGTTCTTAAAAAAAAAGGTACACACTGAATATTTAGGGGTAAAGAGGCATGGTATCTGCAATTTACTCTCAAAGGATTCGGAAAAAAAATAATAATTCAAATATGTATGTTTGGAGAGACTGATAAAGCAAATGCAGCAAAATATTAATAATTGATAAATCTGGGTGAAGGGTATATGGGAGCTCTTCAGACTATTATTGCAACTTTTTGATGTCAAAATTATATCAGGATAAAGCGTTACTCAATAAAAAGTCCAAGATAATTACATTTATTCAAAACCCATTTATAAGTAGACCTGGTGATCTACTTCTAAAAAAAATGACCCGGTGAAAACCTTATGAACGGCAGTGGAACAATGTCTGATATAGCACTGGAAGATGAGCCCCTCAGGTTGGAAGGTGCTCGAGAGGCGACTGGGGAAGGGCTGCTTCCTCAAAGTAGAGTCGACCTTAACAACATGGATGGTGTTAAGCTTTCGAAACCTTCATTTTTTGATGTGGCATGGCTCAAAATGAGAAGAAAGAGCTGCAAATATCCATTAATAGTCAGAAAGCAGAACATAAAAAGTATAAATGTAGGAAAACTGGAAGTCATCAAAAATGAAATGGAATGCATAAATATCAATATCCTAGGCATTAGTGAGCTGAAATGGACTAGTATTGGCCATTTAGAATCACACAATTATGTGTCTACTATGCCAGGAATTGAAGAGGAATAACGTCACATTCATCATGAAAAAGAACATCTTAGATCTATCCCGACATACAACAGATAATGTCCATATACCTAAAATGAAGATCAGTTAATATGACTATTATTCCAATTTACACACCAACCACTAAGGCCAAAGACAAAAAATTTGAAGATTTTTACCAACTTCTGCAGTCTGAAATTGATCAAACATGCAATCAAGAGGCATTGTTAATTACTGGTGATTGGAATGCAAAGCTGGAAACAATAAGGATCAGGAGTCGGAAAATATGGCCTTAGTGACAGAAACGATGCAGCTGATCTCATGATCCACTTTTGCAAGACCAATGGTTTATTCATTGCAAATACTTTTTTTCAACAACATAAATGGTGACTTTGCACATGGATCTTACCAGATGGAATACACAGGAATCAAATCGACTGCATCTGTGGAAAGAGACAATGGAGAAGCTCAATATCATCAGTCAGAACAAGACCAGGGCCAACTGTGGAATAGACCACCAACTGCTCATATGCAAGTTCAAGTTGAAGCTGAAGAAACTTACAAGTTCACAATAATCAAAGTATGACTTTGAGTATATTCCACCAGAATTTAGAGACCATCTCAAGAAAAGATTTGACGCATTGAACACTAATGATCAAAGACCAGACGAGTTGCGAAATGACATCAAGGACATCATACATGAAGAAAGCAAGACGTCATTAAAAAGACAGGAAAGAAAGAAAAGACCAAAACGGATATCAGAAGAGACTCTGAAACTTGCTCTTGAATGAAGAGCAGCTAAAGTGAACAGAAGAAATGAAGTAAAAGAGCTGAACGGAAGATTTCAAAGGGCAGCTGGAGAAGACAAAGTATTATAATGAAATGTGCAAAGACCTGGAGTTAGAAAACCAAAAGGGAAGAACATGTTTGGCATTTCTCAAGCTGAAAGAACTGAAGAAAAAATTTAAGCCTCGAGTTACAATATTGAAGGGTTCTCCGCTTCTAACCAAAAGGTTGGCAGTTCGAATCTACCATTCACTCCTTGGAAAACCTATGGGGCAGTTCTACTGTCCTACAGGGTTGCTATGAGTTGGAATGGACTCAACGGCAATGGGTTGTAGTTGTTGGTTGTATGGGCAAAATACTGAATGACACAGGAATCATCAAGAGAAGATGGAAGGAATACAGTCACACTTCCAAAAAGAATTGGCCAATGTACAACCATTTTAGGAGCCATGATAGGATCAAGAACCAATGGTACTGAAGGAAGAAGTCCAAGATGCACTGAAGGCATTGGAGAAAACAAGGATCCAGGAATCAACAAAATACCAACTGAGATGTTTCAACAAACATGCAATGCTGGAAGCACTCGCTCTTCCATGCCAAGAAATTTGAAAGACAGCTACCTGGCCAACCAACTGGAATAGATCCATATTTGTGCCCATTCCAAAGAAAGGTGATCCAGTGAAATGCAGAAACTATCAAACAATGGTATTAATACCACAGGTAAGTAAAATTTTGTGGAAGATCATTAAAAAACGATTGCAACAGTACATCAACAAGGAAATGCCAGAAATTCAAGGCAGATTCAGAAAACGATGTAAATTGAGGGATATCATTTCTGATGTCAGATGGATCTTGGCTGAAAGCAGAGAATATCAGAAAGATGTTTACCTGTGTTTTGATTATAACAAATTATGGATAACATTGTGAACAACGGGAACTCCAGAACATTTAATTGTGCTCATGCGGAACCTGTGCATAGACCAAGAGGCAATGATTCACAAAGAACAAGGGGACACTGCCTAGTTTAAAGTATGTGTCAGGGTTTTATCCATCACCATACTTATTTAATCTGTATGCTGAGCAAATAACCAGAGGAGCTTGACTGTTCGAAGAAGGACGCGGCCTCAGGATTAGAGGAAGATTTATTAACAACCTTTGATATGCAGATGACAAAACCTCGATTGCTGAAAATGAAGAGGATTTGAAGCATTTACTGATGTAGATCAAAGACTATAGTCTTCAGTATGGGTTACATCTCAACATTAAAGAAAACAAAAATCCTCACAACTGCACCAATAAGCAACATTGTGATAAATAGAAAATATTGAAATAGTCAAGAACTTCTTTTTACTTGGATCCACAATCAACACCCATGGAATCGGAAGTCAAGAAATCAAAAGACGTATTGCACTGGGCAAATCAAACCTTTTTAAAGTGTTAAAAAGCAAAGATGTCACTTTGAGGATTAAGGTATGCCTAAGCCAAGCCACGGTATTTTTAATCATCTCATATGCATATGAAAGCTGGGCAATGAATACGGAAGCCCAAAGAAGAATTGACGCCTCTGAATTAAGGTGTTGGTGAAGAATATTGAATATACCATGGATTGTCAGAAGGAAGAACAAATCTGTCTTGGAAGAAGTATAGCCAGAATGCTCCTTAGAAGCAAGGATGGCAAGACTTAGTCTCATGTACTTAGGACATGTTATCAGGAGGGACCAGTCCTTGGAGAAGGACATCATGCTTGGTAAAGTGGAGGATCAGTGAAAAAGAGGAAGAACCTCAAGGAGGTAGACTGACACAGTGACTGCAACAAAGGATTCAAACATACCAATGACTATGAGGATGGTGCAGGACCGAGCAGCTTCATTCTGTTGTACACGGGGTCAAGATGAGTTGGAGCTGACTCCATGGCACCTAACAACAACAACCCCATCTATAAGGAAAGAGCTAGATTCAATCAACAAGTGAAGATTTCCACACCTCGGTAGCTGACTGGACTCCTATTTCTGTTGGGCTCCCACAGCTGTGGAAATACTGCAGCTGCTTATGAGGATTTTTTTTTTTTTTATGTCATTTACAAGTAGCTGGAGAAGAAATAATGCTGAAAAGCAAATACTTACAAAAATTCCCAGCACCCTTATATTTCAACCACTCTCACCCCAAGAATCAACTTGAGTTCTTATAAGCAATGACTCTTTCAACTGAAAATGGCAGAAAACACAATTAAAACTGGTTTAGTAAAAGACAAGATTTATCACCTCACTTAGCCCAAAGTTCCAGAGCTCAAGAGTTCCAGGGCTTCCAAAGGTACAGTCATGAATCAATCTCACTCCATCTTTCAATTCTGATTATCCTTGCTTTCAGACAGGCTTTCCCTTCATAGAAGCAAGGTGCTACCAGCATCTCCGGACTAATCTTCTACCAGCTTCATGACTTCAAGAGAAAGGGAACTTTTTTTCTACTAGTTCCAAGGAAAATACTTGCTTGAATCTTACTGTAATAACATACCTACTCCTGATGGACTGTGGCCTGTGGGATGTTATCACTGATAGTGCAGGTCTGGGTCATGTAGTAACCTCTGGAGCTGTGAAGCTGGGAGGTGGAGAGGTTTCAATACAGCCTAACCACTTTGTGTGACAATTCCCCAAGAAAAAAACAGGATGCTAAGAGCAGAAGAGGCAAGGGTGGATGTTGGGCAGGCAAAAACAATAGATGCCAACTACAGTCTACCTTGACTAGCCAACTTCCACACACCATAGTCTTCCCATACCTTCAGAAATGCCTCCACTTCGCATAATGCAACAAAATCACATACAACTAAACACAGCCCTCTCCCTGACCTCAAAATAGAGTCCATCTAAAAAAAGCCACGTCCATATCCAGACTTCTGGGTGAATTTCATTAATCTCAATGAGGGCCTAGTGTATGTAGCTTCTAGTGGTCTAGCAACATACGACTGAATGATAAATTAACTCCCCATCCAACACATCTCAATAACCAAAAACCAAATCCATTGCTGTCAAGTTGATCCTGACTCGTAATGACCCTATAGGACAGAGTAGAACTGCCTCATAAGATTGCCAAAGAGCAACTGGTGGGTTCAAACTGCCGATATTTGGGTTAGCAGCCCAACTCTCAACCACTCCACCACCAAGGCTCCACTCTTGTACAATACCAAAACAAAAAAAAAAAACCAAACCCATTGCCCTAGAGTTAATTCCAACCCACAGTGACCCTACAGGACAGAATAGAACTGCCCCATAGGGTTTCCAAGGAGTGCCTGGTGGATTTGAACTGCAAACCTTTTTGATGAGCAGCTGTAGCTCTTAATCACACCACCAGGGTTTCCCTTGTACAACAGTGGAGAGAAGAAAATATTGCAACAAAAATCCCTTTTGGACCAGACTTAATGGTCTGATTGAGACTAGAAGGACCCTGGTAGTCATGGCCCCCAGACCTTCTGTTGGCCCAGGACAGGAACCATTCCCAAAGCCAACTTTTCAGACATGGATTGGACTGGACAATGGGTTGGAGAGGGATGCTGGTGAGGAGTGAGCTTCTTGGACCAGGTGGACACTTGAGACTATGTTGGCATCTCCTGCCTAGAGGGGAGATGAGAGGGTAGAGGAGGTTAGAAGCTGGTGAAATGGATATGAAAAGAGAGAGTGGAGGGAGGCAGCAGGCTGTCTCATTAGGGGGAGAGTAATTGGGAGTATGTAACAAGGTGTATATAAGTTTTTGTGTGAGAGGCTGACTTGATTTGTAAACTTTCACTTAAAGCACAATAAAAATTATTTTTTAAAAAATCCCTTTTGGAAAAGGAGATAAGGGCAAAAGACATAAGATTGCCATCCCACCATGCTGTTGTTGTTAGGTGCTGTCCAGCCGGTCCCAACTCATAGCGACCCTATGTCCATTGTCTCTTTCCACAGATGTAGTCAATTTGATTCCAGTGTATTCCATCTGGTGAGGTCCATGTGTACAGTCACCATTTATGATGTTGAAGAAAGGTATTTGTAATGAAGAAGTCATTGGTCTTGCAAAATTCTATCATGCAATCTCTGGCATCATTTCTATCGCCGAGGCCGCATTTTCCAACTACCTATCCTTCTTCTTTGTTTCCTGCTTTCACATTCCAATCACCAGAAATTATCAATGCATCTTGATTGCATGTTCAGTCAATTTCATACTGCAGAAGTTGGTAAAAATCTTCAGTTTCTTCATCTTTGGCCATAGTGGTTGGTGCGTAAATTTGAATAGTAATTGTATTAACTGGTCTTCCTAGTAATGTATGGATATTACCCTATCACTGACAGTGTTCTACTTCAGGATAAATCTTAAAATGTTCTTTTTGACAACGAATGCGACACCATTCCTCTTCAAGTTGTCATTCCCAGCATAGTAGACCACATGATTGTCCAATTCAAAATGGACAGTACCAGTCCATTTCAGCTCACTAATGCCTAGGATACTGACGTTTACGCATTCCATTTCATTTTTGATGATTTCCAATTTTCCTAGACTCATACTTCTTACTTTTCACATTCCGATTATTAATGGATGTTTGCAGCTGTTTCTTCCCGTTTTGAGTCATGCCACATCAGCAAATGAAGGTTTCGAAAGCTTGACTCCATCCATGTCATTAAGGTTGACTCTACTTTGAGGAGGCAGCTATTCCCCAGTCGTCTTTTGAGCGCCTGCCAACCTGGTGGGCTTATCTTCCAGCACTATATCAGACAATGTTCTGCTGCTATTCATAAGGTTTTCACTGGCTAATTCTTTTCAAAAGTAGAACATCGGGTCCTTCTTCCTAGTTTTTCTTAGTCTGGAAGCTCAGCTGAAGCCTATCTACCATGGGTGACCCTGCTGGTATTTGAATACTGGTGGCATAACTTCCAGCATCACAGCAACACACAAGCCCCCACAGTAGGACAATGGATGAAGTTTCTTGGGTAGCCACTTTTGGCTGTCCCTGCTTCTGCTCTCTGGGGAGATCTCACTCTCTGATGACCTTCATTGCTGGGTTGTGAAGAATGTTCCTTTGGAAGCTACATGTCTTTCGAACCTAGTTCCTGTTGGTGCAGATTCAGGGCCTCGTGACTGCCTCAGGAGCTGAGTAACTCAGGCTTGTGTTTCCCAGGTTCAATGACCTTAAAAACTCATTAAGATTCTGGTCTATTTGCTTCAGGTCAGCTCCTTGGACCAGTATCCAAAGCCAGAAGTATGCTTGAGGTGTGGTCTTTGCATCCAGGTCATGGCTTAGGAGATCCTACAGATTAGAAACAGACATCTGTTCTGTGTACCTCAACCATCCCTCAACAGGATGGCCTCTACCATGGCCTGGTAATGTGGCAAACACAGTCTGGGGAGGTGGGCGTGCTCCTGTGCTCTATACCCAGGCTGGATCTCAGTGATGACTCTTTACATTGGACAGCCTTCACCCTTTCCAGCGGCACACGTAGGACAGGAGGGAGGCGTGGGAGCAGGGTCACACTTTTTTAGGATCCTCCACATGTCCTGTTCTGTTTCTTTCCCCACAATTACATGATTTGGGGACAGAGCTGGCTTTTCTAATCTTCTTACAGGGAAGATTATTGAACTCTTAGTCAATTGGGATTATTTACCACAGGCAGAAAAAGTCTCTTTTAGGAAAGTCAGGTTTTATTCCCTCATTTCACTTGGATGGGCCAGCTTCCATCGAAGCTCATTTCTTTCATGTAAGAACTTAACAAAGTCCACAAGATGCAGCCAACCTGCTAATGCCTTTCCATTTTTTTCTGCCATGTCTCTTAAAGTCCAGTACTGGTAGGCACGTGGTTACAGCCCCAGGATAAGAAAGCAACTCTTGGCCAGCTGATTTGCTCCTGCATACCAGGGATTGCCATCTTCCCAGCTGCAGATGGGGAGCTTCTCAACTGCTCCACCATTTTCTTTTCAACTGATTCCTCATTCTAGGTTCTGTCACTTTCAATACCCCACTTCTGCTACCTATTTCAATTTTTAGTCAGAACTCTTTTGGTTGTAGGAGACCAAACCCCTACTTATTTTCTCCAGTAACTGAAAAGTCTGGAGGTAGCTATCCCTTCAGGTACATAGGATCAGGTGCTTAAAGGATGCTATTGGGAACTTTCTCTCTCTTCACCTCCCAGCTCTGCCTCCCTATGGAGTGGCTCTGGTAGGAAGCGGTCTACTAGCAGCTCTAAATTTACATTCTTCCAGCTTAGCAACCTCAGCAGAAACAGAGCATCTCTTTCCAGTCAAAACTCCAGGTCTGACTCTCATTGGACCCACTTGGGATTGTGTGTCCACCTCTGATTCAAATTCCCACTGGAAGTTAGGGTCAGTCCCATCTGAGCCACATGGACAGAGAGCTGAGGATGGGGATCACCCAAGGAAAACTGGGGTGCTGTTCCAGACGGGAGAATGGATGCTGGACAGGCACATACCACACACGTCTACTCTAAATTTTCAGACTTAAATGGTGGCTATAGCTGGAGAGAACAAAGGAGAGGATACACGTTCCTGGAATACCTACTACGTGCCTTTCATCTGCTCAATTTATTCGTACAACATAAATTTTTGAGCAACTACTATTGCAACTAATAACAACAGCTGATTCGTATTTGAACTTACCGTGTACTGGGCCCTATTCTAAAACACTTTAAATACATTAACTCATTCAATCCTCACAAGAATCCTGGGGTGGTGTAAACAGTTAACATGCCAGGCTGCTAACCAAAAGGTTGGAGGTTCAAGTCTACCCAGAGATGCTCTGAAGAAAAGCCTGGTGACCTACGTCTGGAAAGTTAGCCACTGAGAACCCTATGGAGCATAGGTCCACTCTAACACACGGGGGTCACCACGAGTCGAAATCGATTCAACAGCAATTGGCTTAAACTCTATGAAGTAGGCATGATTGTTATCATTCCCATTTTACAGATGAGGCAACTGAAGCCTAGAGCGTTAAGAAAACCATTCAAGATTATACAGCTGGTTAGGTGCAAAGCTGGGCGTCCAAGCGGGCCTGGGTTCAGTCTTTGCTTGCCTCTCGCCCCAGGCTCAGGAGAAGGATGCAGTAACAAGGAAGCCAGTGAGTTCCTTCCGGGGCTGTCACACTATAGGGAGACACTTTCAGCACGGTAAGCAATGAGTGCCCCACTGAGGGTGGACACAGAACCCGGGTACCTGCCTGGCCTCGGCCAGGTTCCTGGAGGAGATGTCTGCATGGAGCCATGAAGGACAAGGAAGAGGCAGGCAGAAGGGGTTGGGTGGGGAGGATGAATGTGTCCCACGCAGAAGGGACACCGTGAGCAAAGGCCAGGAGGTAAGAAAGAACATGGCTTGTTTGGATAAGTCAAAACCATTGAGCACAGACAGAGTGGAGAAGTCAAAGTAGAGAAAAAGGAAGCTGAAGAAGCTGGCAGGGGAAGGACTGGGAGGGTCGGGGGAGCCATGCAGAGAAGCCCAGACACTGGCCTCAGCATCGCTGAGGGGTCATGTTGGGGCACAGCTCGGCAGTCAGGGGCTCAAGTGGAGGTGGTTATTTAAACTGAATCCTCAGAGTCCTATGCATTCAATATTAACCCATTTTTCAGAAAGGAGAAATTGAGGCTCCCAGCGGCTAAGTTGCCTACCAAAAACCAGGGCTGTTACCACTGAGCTGATTCCAACTCACAGCAACCCTATAGGCAGAGTGGAACTGCCCCATAGGGTTTCCAGGGAGCCGCTGGTGGATCCGAACTGCCTTTAGCAGCCGAGCTCTTAACTACCGCACCACCAGGGCCTTAAATTGCCCAGTCAGGGGCAAAGTCAGAGTCTGGATGGGGGTCTGATGGTGAAGGAGCCCCAAGGCACACATCTTACTCTCAGGAGCTGTGGGGAGATGAGGCAATGGCAATGGACCTATCACTAGCCAGGAGCTGAGTTCAAGACCTACTCGTCCACCCTTTAGCTACATGACTCTAGGAAGATGGTTTCTCATCTCTGAAAGGCGACCCTAACATGTGGAGGCCTTACCGTGGCCTGGACTGCCTCACAGGGCTGCTTTGGGCGGTGACCAAGAGGGCAGTGCCAAGGAGCTCAGGAAATTCACAGGCAGGAAAACAGGAGCACCCGGGGACAGCAGTGATTACTACCGTCATCATCACTGCTGCTGCTGTCACCGTACGACGACTGAACGTGGCTGCCCTGGGCAGGCAGAGCTGTAGGAGACGTGGCTTCCCATTAGCTTCTGCGTCACAGACCGGTCGCCCTTGCCAGCAGGCCCGCGCCTTCCCCATCATTTCCTCCCAGTGCAATCAGCACTTTAATTAAAATGAGTTCATCAGACTCTTCAGAGGTGCAGCAGACAAAGGAAGCAAAAACAGCAATTAACTTCTGGAGATGGTGCCTGGAGATTTGAAAGTTTCCTATGAAGAAAAGCTGTCGTGGGTGGCACAGAAGAATTTAGCTGGTGGGTTTGGGAGAAGGAGACACTTTCCTTTCTGTGTGGGAGGGTCGCTGGCAGGCATAGAGCAGGCATTTCAGAGGGGCGCACTTGATTTCTGAGGTCAAATGTTCCACACTCCCAGCAGCTAGGCAAAGTACCTGGTCTGGGTGGAGTGGGCTGTGGTCTTCCCCAGATAGTGAAATCGCTCTGTGTGATGTCTACTTGGGAAAAGGGGGCCTGCCAAAAGAATGAACAAATAAGTCTTAGAAGAAATACCACCAGAATACTCTTTAGATACGAGGATGGCAAGACCTCACCTCACTTACTTTGGACATGTCATCAGACAAGACCAATTGCTAGAAAAGGACATTACGTTTGGTAAAGTCAGCCAAAACTAGGAAAACCCTCAATGAGATGGATTGACAGAATAACTCCAACAGTGGTCTCAAACATACCAAAGATCGTGAAGATGGAGTGAGACTGGGCAACATTGCGTTCTGTTACACGTAAGATTGCCGTGGGTCGGAGCCAACTCAAAGGCAACGTAACATCGTGGTTAGAACTGTGCATGCAGGGCTCTCTCTAGGCCACACTGTCTACCCTCTTCTCTGCCCACCAGCCCCAAAGGCCCTTCTTTGAAGGCCACAGAGCCTGCCCAGACCCCCACAGCCCTTCTGCGTCCGCTCCTACCAGCTCAGATGAGCTTGTCACTCTGAACTCTCTATCCCAGGGCTCTTTCATAGAAATAGAAGGTGAGCCACACATGAAATTTCAAGTTTTCTAGTAGCCACATTGAAAAGGTAAAAAGACACAGATGAAGTTCATTATAATAGTATGCTTTATTTAGTCCAATATGTCCAAAATATTGTCATTTCAATTAGATTTTTTTTATACTAAGTCTTTGAAAGGGGGCCTTGGGGCTGGGCCTCAAAGGGCAGCAGGGTCTCTGTCCACTCTGCCGTCCCTGGTGCCCTGGGCTTTTTCTGCCTGCTAAAAAGAGGAGCGAGTCCCGGGCATCTCTGCCCTGTGATACGCCTTGAATATTTGAGCAAGCCGCTCAGCGAGTAGCTCATGAATTCTTAAACCTCTTTCTGGGCTTCCCAGGAAGGGAGGGCGCCCGCCCCAAGCTCTCTTTGGCCCTTCCACCCTCCCATCTGGGTCCCAGATGAGGCTCGGTGACAGGCCTGTGCCCCCGCTGTGGCCTTCAGGCTGAGCCTTTTTGGGAACGGAGTGTTTCTCCTCCCCCAATCCCAAGTGCCCTGCGCACATGAATTATGTATCCGGTACTGGCATAACAGCTGCTGGAGATTGTCCCTGGAACCTAAGTCTTCTCCAAGTGTACTGTGCAAAGGCGTGTCCCCTTGCCCCGTCCCCACCCAGGGCACACGACCCGGCACCTGGGTTCTGGGGACAGACATTTCCCTCACAGCTGGCACTAGCTCTGTGTGGCGGGGTAAGTCACCTCCCTGCTGCCCGCCTCCGTGTTCTCACTTTGGAAATGGAGGATAATCAGACCACCTCGCCTGCCTGTTCTAAGGATTGTTGTTAGCTGCCATGGCCTCAGGCAACCCCATTCACAATGGGACAAAACACTGCTTGGTCCTGTTCTGTCCCCAGGATCAGTTGAGGGTCAGATCTTTGTGATCCATGGGGTTTATATAGTCTGATTTTTCAGAAGTAGATTGCCAGGCCTTTCTTCCTACCCCATCTTAGTCTGGAAGCTCCTCTGAAACTTGTTCAACATCATAGCAACACACAAGCCTCTGCTAACAGATGGGTGGTGGCTGCGCTTGAGGTGCATTGGCCAGGAATCAAACCCACATCTCTTGCGTAGAAAGTGAGAATTCTACCACTGAACCACACTGCCCTCATCCATCTATGGAGTAAGAGGAGATAATATCGCCTGGGCAGCCAGTTCAGGGCCTCACACAGATTAGGGACTTTAAACATGGAAGTCGGTGCCATGGTTGCTGTTACTCAGTCCTGACAACAATCCCCACGTCTCCCAAGTCCCTGGGGCGTGTGATCACATGCACTCGCGCACACGTGCACATGCACCCAACACCCAGCTGGGGGACTCACCACTTTTAGAGTGAGCAGGAAGCACTTCTATCCTTTGTCCAGGGAGCTGGTCTCTCACTCTCCCACTAAAAACACCACCCTGAAAAGTGGCCCACAAGCAAGCAGCCAGAGCCTTGGATTCTCCGCACCCGCTGTAACGACCTGCAGGAATACTCAGAGCCCAGGGAGATTGCCTCTCCCCAAAAGTGTGTAAATTCAAAGATGGATGACTGCTATGGGAAAAGTACAATAAGGTGTGTACTGGAAAATATGGAGTGACTTAAGCCAGGGTGAGTAGGGAACGCCAAACAACATCATAACTGCCAAACCACTGAGAATCATGGCCCAGCCAAGCTGACACACAACCTTAACGATCACAGCCTCCTTGAGGAGAAAAGAAATGAAACTTGAGCATGTGGAAGAAAGATTGGAGAAAGAGGGCTCCAAGCAGAAGGACCAGCTAAGCCTCAGTCCCTGCAGTGGAAACAAGTGTGGTGTGCTCCTGGAACAGAAAAAAGCCTGTCGTGGCCAGGGCACAGGGAGCAAGAGGGCAGTGGTCAGAGGGAAAGTCAGAGAGGGAGTCAGGATGAGTTCGTGTGCGGCTTCCCAGGCACAGCAAACAATCTGAATCTTGTTCTGGTTTCAGTGAGAAGACAGTGAAAGGTTTTGAGCAGGGCTTTGAGCCTCTTCTAAACCGTTCAGACATCGCCGGCAGAATCTGGGGCAGTGTATACAGCTCCCTGATGCAGGAGATCAGATCATTGGCAGGACTGTGGAAAGCAACACACATTCAAAGGGGCACGGTGGATGCCATCTTTGACTAGGGTACCACTGCGTGTTTCCTATTTGAGTCAAAATCCAACACCAAAGAGATTTGGTTACTATGCAACTCATATGCTGCGCTTGTTTCCGTCAGCCATGAATGAACTGCTTAGAACTGGTTTGAAGCCCTGGTTTTAAGCTCTGGTTGCTGATGGAGCATGGATGGTTGGGTTAGCAAGGCCTCATGGGTGAGAATTGCAGCTAGAGCAGGCACACAGGTGATAGTGGTTTGGACTAGGATGGTAGCAGTGGAGATGCTGAGAAGGGGTTGGGTCGAAGGTGTACTTAGGAGGAACAGCTGATCTCAGGACCCTTTAGTAGATTAAGGGCGGGGAGGTGTAAGGGAATGAGAAGACTGAAGAATGATTCCTGGCCCTACTGGTTGGATGGGGATGCCTGGTCCAACACTTGCCCTCATGAGGCTGTGATAGTTAGTTTTATGTGTCAGCGTGGCTAAGCTATGATAGTTCCCAGTGTTTGGCCAAACACTAGTCGTTGTCATGGAGTAGTTACATGTGATTAAATCAGTTAGCCTTGGGTACAGCAGATGTCCTTCCATAATGTCATGTAATGTAATCACGTTCCATAATGCAATATAATGTAATATAATCATTCAAGCAGTTGAGGCCATACTATTATAGTGTGTATCTTAAATCTCATCACTTCTGAGTTTACAAAGACCAGAATAGGACACAGAGGCACACACACACAGGGGAAGACAGGTGACACGTGAGGATCAGCTACCAATGAATGAACGCCAAGGTTCACTGGCAGACACCAGAAACTGGGAGAGAGGCTCACAGAAGGAATCAATGCAGCCCAGACCTTGATTTGGACATTTAGCTTCCAGAACTGTGAGAAAATAAAGTTTTGTACTTTAAATTCATCCACTTGTGGCATTTCTGTTACAGCAACACTGGTAACTAAGGCAGAGGCCTTTGGGGGACCTAGCAGAGTCCTCCTTTACTCTGGGCAGACACAGCCCCTCACCCAGGCACCTGGCTCTGTGCGGGGAGAACGGGCTGGGTTTTAATCTCACTCGCCTCTCCTCCAGGCACCCTTGTGCAGTGTGCAGCTTGTAGGACAGTACTTGGAGGACATGGGTGGTACCATCAGCTGCTTGTGATGGAGCCAGGTGGGAGGGGGAAATCATAGCTCAGCACTGGCCAGGTAAATTTGAAATGTCAATAGCCACCCAGGAGAAGCTGCTGGGCAGACAGTTGGATACACATGTCTGGTGCTCAGGGCAGAAGTCTGGGTGTCCTCACCTGATAGTTTACGTGTCTAGACGAGGTCACCCAGAAAGAGCATCAGATCTTTCTAATGTGTATGTCTGATTGGAAACCCTGGTGGCGTAGTGGTTAAGTGCTACAGCTGCTAACCAAAGAGTCGGCAGTTCGAATCCGCCAGCCACTCCTTGGAAACTCTATGGGGCAGTTCTACTCTGTCCTATAGGATCACTATGAGTCGGAATCAACTCGAGGGCACTGGGTTTGGTTTTGGTTTGGTGTGTCTGATTCTGTCCCTATCCAGCCTCGAGCTTTTCAGCAGCTTACTGTTGCTGTCAGGATAAAGTCCAAACTCCCGGCCCAGCCTAACAGGCCCTTCTGTATATCACCCTTGGCCACCCCTCCAACCACCCCGTCTCCCCCCACTGCCCCATCATCCTCTATGCTCTGATCATACTCAACCACCGTCAGTTTCTCCACTATGCTGGTTCTTGCTCACCTCCCGACCTTTGCAGAGGCTGTTCCCTCAGCCTGGAATCCTCTTTGCCCTTCATCTTCTTCACTCCTGCATCTTTCAGCACCCCCAAGTCTACCCTAGGTGAAATGTACTGGAAGGCAACTGCTCCTTTTACCACGTACCGGATACATTATCTCATTTAATCCTCAGGTTCTATTATCCTCATTTTATACATTAGGAAATCCAGGCTCAAAGAGATGACTAGCTTGTCCAAACCACACAACCAATACATAGCAGAGCTGAGACTGAACTGCGTTTTGCCCAGGAGTTCCCGCGCCAGGAACACACCGAACCCTGCGCGCCCAGGCACCCCGATCCTGGTGTTTGGGCCCCGCAGCCACGCAAGCCAGGCTCAGGAAGGCATTGTCCACGATCCCTGGTGAGCTAGGTTCCACCGCACTGGGTGGGCAGCAACAGCGCGGAACTGGAGTTCGAGGCAGGTCTTGCACGGACAAACTCGGCGACCTCGGGAATGCACCTTGGCCGGGGCCGGCCTCAGTTTCCCCACACCGTCCAAGCAGAGAGTTGATGCTGAGAGCGCGCAGGGGTTCCGCCGGGCCCCGCCTCCGGGGGTGGGGCTGGAGCGGTCACGTGGAGGGGCGCCTGGTCCCTGCGCCCCGCCCTGTCCCTGGTGCCCGGACCAGCCGCCCGGAGCCTGTCTGGAGCTGGGATCCCGGAGGCAGCCGAGGGTGCCGCGCGCGTACAAGACGCGCCGCCACGCCGGGACTGGTGAGGTCGGGGCCGAGGCCGCGAGGGCCCGGGGACGCCTGCTCGCTGCTCTGCGAGGGCCCGGCCAGGTGTGCGGGCGGCTAGATCGGCTGCAGCAGCTGCAGCGAGGACTCGAGGTTGTGGGGTGGCAGCAGCCGCGGCAGCAGCGACATCATGGATCTGTCCTTTATGGCAGCGCAGGTAACGGGGCGCCTCTCCGCGCGCCTCAGGCAACCAAGTTTGGGGAGGTCCCGGGGCGCGGTCTCGCCTTCCCTGCCCGGGCTGGGCGCGCCTGCAGGGCTCGGGACCTGGCAGTGGTGCGCGTTCGAGATCCGCGTCCTGGTCCTTTGTCCCGAGCCGGGCGGATCCGGCACCCCCACCCGGGGCGCGTGTCGGGGTGGCGGGCGCAGCTCCCCGGGGTGGGGCGGCTATGCGCTCTGCGAGGGGGTGAGTTCAGCCATTCCCGCCCGGGCCCCTCCCGCCAGCTGGGTTCCAGGAAGCTGCAAGAGGTCGGGGCACCGCGAGTCGCCCCCCTCTGAGCACCTCCCACCTGTCATCCTCCGCCCCTGTGCCCCAAGCCCTCCAAGGCCGGAGCAGCCCAGACCGGCTCCATCCCCGGTGGGCAGGCAACCTCCCTCTTCCCCTTCGGTCTCCGCGGCTCGGCGGGAATCTGTCATTCGCTGAAGACCTCGAGCTCCAGGGATGCTCACTTTTCTCCCCCGGGAGCGGGGGGCCACAGCCCTGCTGCCCACTCACCGGGGGCGAGGAAGGCGGTGAGACCGGCTTTGTGACCGCCGGCGCCGGCGCGCAACGGTGGCTTCATCTGCTTTGTTTTGTGCTGAGTCTGATTAGCCTTCAGCCTGGGGCTTGACCGTAACTCTTTCCTGGATAGGAAACAGGTTCCCAGTGGCAGAGAAAACAGATAACCTCTCAATGCTTGGCGGTTACACCAGGAGAATCCCCTTGAATTCTCCCTCTAGTGTTGGGTGGTCTTTGTGTCTGCACCTTGATGGTCTTGAGCCAGAACAAAGGCAGACACCTGCTTCCTCGGGCTGACCCAGTGCTGACCACAGTGTCGCTCCAGTAAAGGACGGAATTGGTGCAGGACAGTAAGTCCCATCGTGCCAGATTCCAATCTTGCACCTTCCATGGGCTTGGTTACCTTGGGAGCAGAGAGGTATGGCAGCCACCCAGGTTCCCTTGTGCCTCCTGGTGTGTGGAAGAGGCCCACCTGCTGCTGCTGTCTGTTACAGGGAATGGGGTTTAAAAGGGCACTTTCCTATTCTCCAAACTTCACCCCTGGTGGCAGCCTGTGTTTAAAATTCACAGAGCCCCGACTGTAGGCCTGCAGGCTTCCCCAAACACAGGCATGAGAAGACGTAGACCCCTCCCCCCACCCCTTGGCTCCCAGCAGCACTGATTTTCACTCCTTGGCAGCCTCCTAACCAGTTTTCCATAATGCTAATTGCTCTGCCGAGAAATGCTGGCCTTTTTGTACTCGACTTTGTCTCCTGTTCCTAAACCCACGCTTATAAAAATTGGCAGGTGAACGTGATGTTAGAATAGCGGTGACTTCAGCAGGCTCTGCCAAATTTCCGGAGGGAGAGGAGCCCACATTGTATCTGCCCCTGCCTTCCCCCTGGACCCCACCCAGGGGAGTTTCCTTGGTTATGAAATAAATTGATCAGTGCCTGGGATGCTTGGAACATCAGGATTTGCAGTGGTAACTCTATAAAATAAACAGGGCTTTTCAGCGCCTATAAGCAGAGCGGGCAGAGAGACTGGCTACTTTCTTTTTTTTTTTTGCTTGTTTACTGTTGAAGTTTGTGGTCAGGAGATGCTGCCAGACTTTTGGCATTGATTACAAGCTCAGTACTGCATTAGGTACAGGGGCCAGAGACCTGAAGAGCCATACAAACGGGGAGAGTCACTAAGGTTTGTCAAGCACCTACCCTGTGCCAGCCACAGGGCACTTGGCTCACTTTATTACCTGAAATCCTTAGAAGTCTATGACATCTGCACTGTTATCCCCATTTTACGGATCGGAATGAAGTAATTTGGTGCGCCACGGACACATGATTTGAAAGAAAGAAAACGGCTTCAAATCTCTGAGCCTGTGCGTTGGCAGAGCAGCTGGGTTTTCCATCTTATTCCTTCACCTCAAGAAAGACACAATATAAGGGCCCAGTTTTTGTCAAGTCAATTTCAACTCATGGCATCCCCATGTGTGTCACACAACTGTGCTCCATGCGGTTCTCAATGGCTGCCTGCCTTCCAAGATACCTCTGGGACGACTCAAACTCCAACCTTTGGGTTAGCAGCCAAGGGCATTAACTATTTGTACCATCAAGGGACTCAACAGTGACCACTGCGTGTGTGTAATAGAGCCATCCCCTCTCCATCCCACCCCACACACAGCCTTTCCCTCAGCAGTGGGCAGATGACAGATAAATGTTAGTGCAATCATATACCTGTTCAACAAATGTTGAGGACCTGCCTTGTGCCAAGCTCTATATCAGGCACTTGGTTGGGGACGCTGGGGGACAAAGTTAAATGGGACTTAGATCTTTCTCTCTGGTTGCTTGAATCGTATTGGGGGAACAGTGAGCCAAGCCAAGGCCCCACAAGAGGAATAGATCAAGTGCTGGGCATGGTAAGGCACTTGGCACATGGTAGGCCCTCAACACACATCTGTTGAATGACTGGATGAGTACAAGACCAGATATCTGTGCCTGGAAGACATTAACAGGAAGACAGTGAATGCGAGGTGTCACATACGCACCCCCTGAACGCCTGTTCTCACCAGGACTTTGAGAATGGGGTTCTAGATGGATTAGAACTACAGGCAGATTCTTCTGGTGGGATTTCCCTGGGAAGAGAGGCATTCTAGGCAGAGAGGCATGGGGTCAGGGAAGCCCAGAATATATTTACAGAGTTCATCAGAGAGCTGGAAGGTAAGGGGCACAGTAGGCCTGGGAGAGGGAGACCAGGGCCATGTTCTGGAAGGAGCGAAAGCTAGGGAGAGAAGTTTGCATTGAATCAGTAGTCAGTGGGAGGCATCACAGGTATCGAGCAGGGGCTGTTGCTAGCTGCCATTGGCTCGGCCCCTGACTCGTGACAACCCCATGCACGATGGAACGAAGAGCTGCCCTGTCTGGAACCTTCCCTGTGATTGGTCACAGATGGGACTCTCGTGACCCATAGGGTTCTGATTGGCTGATTTTCAGTAGATCACCAGGCCTTCCTTCCTAGTCAGGAAGCCCCACCAAAACCTGTTTAGCATCGTAGCAACAGGCAGGGCTCCGCTGACAGATGGGTGGTGGCTTTGCGCGAGGTGCATCGGCTAGGAATTGAACCTGCTTCTCCCGTATGGAAGAATTCTACCGCCGAACCACAAGTCGAGCGGGGCAGTGATATGTGATCGAAGCAGTGCCTTGGGAAAATCCCAGCCCCTGCGGAGGATCGGAGCTGGAGGGGTGACAGGTGAGGTCGGGAGTGCTTGCTTGCTTGATAGTCAATTAAATGGATGAAACCAGGTCTGCGTGACTCCAAAGCCCAAGCTGCATACCATGCTGTGAAATAGGATTCCTAGTTGTGGCTCAAGGAGACTTAGAAGCATCTAAGCCATTTTAGAAGGATTTCCCTCTCAAACGCTGAACATTAAAAAAACCCTTCTTGAATGTGTGGCGTACACA
The DNA here is from genome assembly GCF_030014295.1 of Loxodonta africana. Lineage (NCBI taxonomy): Eukaryota > Metazoa > Chordata > Mammalia > Proboscidea > Elephantidae > Loxodonta > Loxodonta africana. The sequence continues at coordinate 109,196,984 of NC_087351.1, forward strand.
TGAATTACCTGGCAAGTCCTCTTATGCAGAACGAGCCCTTCTTGGTGCAGGTAAACCAGACTGTGCGTAAGGCTTAGGTGAGACTGTGGGCCCTGAAGGTTTGAAGAGGATGGACATTTAGGAACTGTCCTAGATTCCTAGGGCTGCCATAACAAGATACCACAAAGTGAGTGAGTTTAAAGAACAGAATTGTATTTTCTCACAGTTCCAGAGTCTAGAAGTCCAAATCAGGGTATTGACAGTGTCATGTCCTTCTGAGGCTCCGAGAGAGGAATTGTCCCATGCCTCTCTCCTAGTTTATGGTGGCTGGTGGCAACCCTTACATTCCTTTGCTTGTAGACAGATCCTCACATGGCATTTCCCCCCTGTCTCCATGTCTGCCCTTCTCTTTTTGTAAGACACCAGTCATATAGGATTAGTGCCCTGCTCTGGCGTGACGTCATTAACTGATAACACCTGGGAAGAAAAGCCCTATTTCCCCAAACAGGGTCTCATTCACGGGTACGGGGGTTAGGACTTCAACATACATTTTAGGGGGGCACAATTCAATCCACAACAGGAACCTCCTATATGCCGACCGGTGCTAGGTACGCCAGCATATGATGAAGAACTCAGAAAACCTGTCCTGTTGAACGAGCCATACCTGTGGCATAAGACCTTAATCTAAATTTTGTCTTGCTCTCTCCCTATAGTGACTACACTAAACCCAAACAGAAAAACCAAACCGCTTGCCATTAAGTTGATTCCAACCCATAACAACCCTATAGGACTGAGTAGAACTGTCCCATAGGGTTTCCAAGGCTGTAATCTTTATGGGAGCAGACTGCCACATCTTTCTCCTGCATGAGTGACTGGTGGGTTTGAACCGCTGACCTTTTGGTTAGCAGCTGAACCCTTAACCACTGCCCCACCAGGGATCCTTAATCTAAACCCAGTAGTTATCAAATGTTACGGCCACTAAAATTACCTGGTGGCTTTTAAGGGTCCTGCTGCCCACACCCCACCCCAGACACACACATCAGAACGTGGGGGCGGGACCCAGGCATCAGTATTTTAATTTCCCAGTTGGTTCCAGCTTGCAGCCCACGTTGAGACCCAGTGCTTAAACCCACTCTGTAGCACTGTAGCACCAGAACCTTGGCTTTCTGGTCACTCTTAGGTCATAAAAAGCCATGTGGCCACTGGAAGTCACCAAACACAGTACCGATTGAGCAACTTAAAATATTTACACCACACCACACCTACACCACACCACACCACCAGTTGCCACCAAGTCGATTCTAACTCATGGCAACCCCGTGGGTGTCAGAGTGAACTCTGCTCCACAGAGCTCTCAACAGCTGATTTTTCAGAAGCCGGTTTCCAGGACTTTCTTCCGAGGTGCTTTTAGGTGGACTCGAAGCACAACCTTTTACTTAGTAGCTGAGCGCATTAACCATTGTACCACTCAGGGACTCTTAGGCTTAGAATAATATAGCCTTGGAACTTGCTCTCGAATTGAGGCTGCTTTCTCCAGATCACACCTGCCAGAGGTGGGACACCTGTAGTCAGAGTAGGTGACTTTATTATTGCCATCATACAGACAAAGCGGAAACAGAGAGCCAGGGTGGCCCAACCAGCAGCAGAGGAGTCAGGAGCGGAGCCCGGTCTGCTGTCACAGGACTCATCCCACCTCATAGGGCTGTCCATGTGCTGGAAGGGGCCAGGGATCCTGCACGGATCCGCTTGAGGGAATCCCTCCATCCTCTGGTGTACGCAAAATGTTGTGTTCGTGTTCATCCCTTAACCAGTTCTTAAAGGGGCCTGGGGTCCCATAAAGAATAAGGACCTTTAAAGATTCTATAGAAAAGTCCTGATCAAAAAGGGGGAAAAACACAATTCCAATTTACCATGGAATCCAGATATTCGGGAGCCATTGAGGCTGGATGAACCCCCAAAACTGTTTCCCTGAGACAATCTTTAAACCTTAAACCGGAAATATCCCCTGAAGCCTTCTTTAAACCAAACAATACAAACACACACATACACCAGTTGCCATCGAGTCGATTCTGACTCCTAGTGGCCCTATGGGACAGGATGGAACTGCCCAATAGGGTTTCTAAGGAATGGTTGGTGGATTTGAACTGTCGACCTTCTGGTTGGCAGCCAATCTCTCAGGTGTTTAGCTCAATTAGTAAAGGATGCTTGCTTTGAGCATTGTGCTCCTTTAAGAACTATCTATATGGGATCAAATTGACAACAGCAACTCAAAAATTTAGATAAGAACCTTAGAGGGCCGTGAATTTATGTTAATGGAGGAGGAAGAACTCAGAGAAGGATGAGAATGGTTGCACAACTCAAAGAATATTATCAACATCACAGAATTGTACATGTAGAAATTGTTGAATTGGTGTATGCTTTGTTGTGCACATTCTCAACAACGACGACAAAAAAGAATAGGGATCTTGGCTCTTGTGTTAGGGGCCACTGGCCTCAGAGAGAGGCAATTGGAAGACCACTTCTCAGAACCTCAGTTTCATCATCTGTAAAATGGGGACAAATTGCCTTCCTCATGGAACCATTCATTCAGTCATTCAGTTTCCTGTGTGAGAGCTGTGTGCCAGGCCCTTCCTGTGTGAGGCACTGGGGGAGGGGGGGCAGACACAGACCCTGCTGTGTGATACATGACAGGATGGAGATGAACCCAGGTGCCCTGGGAGTCCAGAGGAGGCACCTAGCCCATCTCTAGAGCCCTGGCCTCAGGAGGTAAGAATTGAGCTGAGTCTGAAAGATATATAGCTGTGTGTAGCCAAAGAAGGAATTGAGACCATTCCGAGCAAAGAAAACAGAGTGTGCAAACACAAAACCAAAACACCCAAACCCCTTGCTGTCTAGTTGATTCCAATTCATGGAGACCCCACGTGTTACGGAGTAGAACTGCTCCATAGAGTTTTCTTGGCTATAATTTTCTGGAAACAAGTTGCCAGGCCTTTCTTTCTTGGCACTGCAGGAGGGTTCTAACTGGCAACCTTTCAGTTAGTAGTTAAGTGCCAACTGTTTGCACCACCCAGGGACATCTGTGCAAAGACAACCCCCCTAAAAAACGAAACCCATTGCCATCGAGTCAATTCTGACTCATAGCAGCCCTGTAGGACAGAGTAGAACTGACCCATAGGATTTCCAAGGAGCGCCTGGTGGATTCAACCTGCTGACCTTTTGGTTAGCAGCCAAGCTCTGCAAAGACAAGGAGGCTTGAAATAGCATCTCCTATTGGGGGCGGGGGTTACAGACAGGTAGTTGGCTAGGCAGAGGGACAGGTGTCAAGGTGAGTAGGAGATGAGGCCAGAGAGGCTAGGCCAGGCAGGTGACCTCATGGAGTGGAGCAGGATCGGGGCTGGGGCATGGGGTTGTGGTGGACTGGAGAGCAGAGGCCTGGCCTGGAGGGGGTGTAAGCTGTGGCCCCCCAGCTTCAGCACCTCCCCCATGCCATGCAGACCCATGGGTCCAGGGCTGCCATGCTGTGGTGGACTGGACAGCAGGGGCCTGGCCTGGAGGGGGTGTAAGCTGTGCCCCCCAGCATGCCATGCAGACCCATGGGTCCAGGGCTGCCAGAGCTTCTGGTTTTTTCAAGAAAGCTTAAAATTCTGATTTTCATACGAAGTTTCTAGATTGTTAAATGTTGGCAACAAGTTAAAAAAATTTTAACAAGCCAACCACCCACAATGTGGGTTGTTTCGGTTACTTGCTGCTCATTATTTCAGTTGCTTAGTGGCTTAAAATTTTATTTTGCTCACAGTTTTGTGGGACAAGAATTCAGGAGATCTGGGCTGGGTGTTTGTTTCCTCTGCACATGGCGTCAGCTGGGGCAGCCAGGGCTAGAGCCTCCACTTCCAGGGTGACCCCTCCCTCACACATCTGACCACTCTCTTTCCATCTGGCATTTCATCCTCCAAGGATTTCTTCCGGTGGCTTGGGCTTCCTCCCAGTATGGAAGTCTCAGGCTTCTTGCACTTCCTGTGGGGCAGCCGGCTTCCCCTAGAGCAAGCATTCCAGGAGCTGCAGGCGGAAGTTGCAGGCTTCTCATGATGCAGCCTCAGGAGTTCCAGAATGTCACTAAAACCACATGCTCTCGGCCAAGAAAGTCACGCAGGCCAGTCCAGATGTGGGGGGGGGATACCACGCCACGTCTTGATGTGGGAAGCAGCATGTGCACACAGGAGGGAGGGAACGAGTGGGTGGCGGCCGTCTTGGCGACTGGCTACCACATGGACCACAACAGAAAAGTTCTGTAGGACAGGTTCATTCTGGGGCTGCCAGTGCAATATCTCTGGACTGGAAAAAGGGACCTAGGACAGGTGTGGGAAGAGCTCAACAAAACCTTGTAAACTGCCATGCAAGCCCAAGAGAGAAGCATACTACCAAGGAGGTGGCCATGACTTCATTAGGCTGAACCATATGAAATTGCCAATATTTGGCCCTTCTTGCTCTAAAAAATGGAAATTTCATATGGTTCAACCTAATATGTAATACATGATGAAAGAGGACATTTCTTGAACTGTGAAGGGGAACAGGGCTGTGGTACATGGGATAGGTAAGGATTCCTATGGACTGAGGGGGTGCAGAAATAACTGCCTTCTGGTGAGATCTGAGGAGGCTGTGTTTGAGGAGCTGGCCCTACCCCCTACCTACTTCCTCAGCCCCGCTTTAAGAATCTATACCCTGTTGGGCGGGAGGACACAGCCATAACTGGAACACCATGGTTACCCCAGATGTGTCTTTCTGGAAGACACGTCATGCATAGGATTAATCATCACTGAGATGCCGACATATCCCCCGTCAGCTCACCCTGGGAATTTGGGGGACTTCATGCTTGTTAAAGTAGAGTGTCGGTGAAAGAGAGGAAAACCCTCAACAAGATGGACTGACACAGTGGCTGCAACAGTGAGGTCAAGCATAACGATTGTAAAGACTTCTCAAGACTGGGCAGTGTTTCATTCTGTTGTACATAGGGTAGCTATGAGTCAGAACCGACTCAAGGGCACCTAACAACAATAACATAGTTAATTTGCATTTTAATCATTTTTCATGGAGAAAAAAAATCATTAAAAATATCTAGTGTTATTGGAGAGGCAATTCTGTTATTTCTTGAAACGGTCTTCGCTATACTAAAGGGCCTGTGGAATCGTTTCAACAGATCTGCAAGAAACTAGCAGAAGTTTTCCATCCTCAGAGGAACACACCACTGCCCAGAAAAGTAGAATTCCATGGAGTCTGGCAGTCTGCTCAGAGAAGGTTTTCCCCAGCCAGAAAAGTGCTCCTTTTTCTGAAAGCTAGAATTGTCATTAAAATTCAAATTACAATCTCAAATGTTTTTTAACCAAAGGGCCTGTCTTGTACTTCACATTCCCATTTAAAAGATTAAATATTTTATCATTCTAATTAGACCTGCCCTGGGAGAGGCAAGGGTGTAATGAGCAGTTAAAGAAGGAGTGAAAATCTGTAGTACACTGTGTAAATCAAATTTCTAGATCCCGTTTTAAGAGTCCAAACATTCCATTTGATTCGGAAAAAATCAGATCTCATGGAGCTAAGAGAACTGGGGCATCTGGAGTTGGATTCCAAGTTTCCACTTAAGCGGATGAGTGTTTATGGGGTAGTTGCTGTGTGCTCAGTCCTGTTTGGGGGGCACGGACTTCAATTCCTTTTACCCTGATGTGGAAGAACATCTCTTCCCCTCAGGATATCCATGTGTTTTCCCGTCATAACTGCCATTTATCAAATGCTTTTGTGAGGTACCAGGCAGCACAGAGTTGAATGGCTTGTACATAGCATCTCACTAAATCCTTACAACAGCCCTGTGGAATAGATACTTCTCATATCCATTTCATGGAGGAGGAAACTGAGGCTTAGAGAGACAACAACACTATTTTTCTGTTCCCTCTCTTTCTCCTCTCCTTTGGGGACTCCAGTTACATGTGTATTTGACTGCCTGAAGTTATCTCACAGCTCACTAGGGCTCTGTTCATTTTTTTAGTCTTTTTTTCTGTTCATGTTTTGTTTTAGATAGCTTTTATGGCTATATCTTCAAGTTCACCAATATTTTCTTCTGCAATATCTAATCTACTATTAATCCCATCCACTGTATTTTTTATCTCAGACATTATAGTTTTCATCTCTAGAATTTTAATTTGGGTCTTTTGTATTATATCTTCCATGTCTCTACTTTACATGTTCAATGTTTCCTCTGTCTTTTTAAACATATGAAGTACAGTTATAAAAACTTTTTAATGTCCTTTTCTGCTGACTCTAAATTCATGACAGTTCTGGGTCAGTTTTGATTGATTGATTTTCCAGATTATTATGGATCATCCTTTCCTGCTGCTTTGCATGCCTGATAACTTTTTTAATTGAATACCAAACACTGTGAATATTAACGTGTTGGATGCTGGATTTTTATTATTATTATTATTCCTATTTTTTTTCTTTTTATTGTGCATTACGTGAAATTTACAGCTCAAGTTAATTTCTCATTCAAAAATTTGTACACATATTGTTTTGTGATATTGGTTGCAATCCCCATGATGTGACAGCATGCTCCCCCTTTCCATCCTTGGTTCCCTGTGTCCATTCACCCAGTTCCTGTTCCTTCCTGCCTTTTCATCCTGCTTTTGGATAGGCACTGCCCATTTGGTCTCATATATTTGATTGAACTAAGAAGCACGCTCCTCACATGCTTTTTTTTTTTTTATTTTATGGATTTATAAATATTCTTGACCCTTAATCTGGGTTGCAGTTAAGTAACAGTTTGATCCTTTTGGTTCTTTTTAAGATTTATTAGGTGAGATCATAGCCATATTTAGTCTAGGAGTAATTATTCCCACTTCTGAGGCAAGACCTTTCTGAGTATTCTACTCAATGTCCTATGAATATGAGATTTTAAAAGTTGACTGACGGAAACGGGCATTATTTCTGGCCCTGTATGGACGTCAAGCTCTGTTCCTTGCAGTAATTTCAGGTGCTTCTTTCTCTGGTGTCTTAGATATCTAGTGCTGCTATAACAGAAATACCACAAGTAGGTGGCTTTAACAAACAGAAATTTATTTTCTCACAGTTTAGGAGGCCAGAAGTCTGAATAAAGGGCACTGGCTCTAGGGGAAGGCTTTCTCTCTCTGTAAGCTCTGGGGGAAGGTCCTTGTCTCTTCAGCTTCTGTTTCCTAGTTCCTTGGAGATCTCCATGTGGCTTGGCATCTATCTTGGCACCCCATCTCTGCTTACTCAATCTGCTCCCTTTATATCTTGTAAGAGATTGACTTGAAACACACTTTACACTTATCATGCTTCATGAACATAACAAAGACAACCAAATCTCAAATGGGATTATAATCACACACACGCATAGAAGTTAGGATTTACAACACATATTTTAGGGAGACCCAATTCAACCCATAATACCTGGCCTCAGGTAGTTTCCTTATCCACATGTGCTCATCAGTATTGTGCTGAATATTTGAGAGGTCCCTCTGCAGATCTCCAGGGTTCTCTCTCTGGACAGGTCTCTCCTCTCCATGCTCTACCTCCAGCTGCCTTGGTCTCCCCAGACCCTCAGCTGCTTCTCCTCAACTCAGGGAGTCCACTGGGATCCACCTGCCTGGGTTCCCCTTCTTCTCCAGAGCCTGGGAATATCTCCAGGCAGTAAGCCAGGGAAACTGAAGGGCTCACCTTGTTTGTTTCTCATCTTTCGAGGGTCACTTTCCTTCACTGCCTGGTGTCCGATGTCTTGAAACCATTTTCCTGTGCTTTGTGTTTTTGTGTGTGTGTTTTTAGTAGTTTCAGCTGGGAGGGTAAATCCAGTCCATCATTGCATCTTGCCCAGAAGCAGAATTTTCTTAAGCCTGTGTTTTTAACAAACTACGCTTCCATCCGCCATCCTTTCCTCCCATTGTGGAAAAAGGAACATAATACTTGAATCTGAAGCTGGACCACTACCCCTCCTCCCAGCTCTAGAACCTTGGTCCAGCAGTTCTCTTTTCCCCCGCCAAATGCCGTAAAATGGGAAAAACATATTTATCTCACAGGCAAGCCTCTGGTACCAGAGACAGAAAGCCAAACCATGCATGGACTGGCCCGGTTTCTTTGCACCCTGCCATCCCCACTTGGGTCTCTCAGGATGTTCTGGGTGACACGGAAGGAGTTTGTGATTCAGGTGTCAGGCCTGCATGCCAACAGCCAGAAATTGGCCAGGGCCAGGTTTCTTTAGGGCTGGATCCCAGGCACCTGGACTCAGGGAGATTCATTCCTCAGAAAGATGAAAGCAAGGGGGCAGAAACAGATATTGCTCTAGCCTCCAACCCAGGATGGCAGCCTCCCACTCAGCCAACAGCTGGAACCTTGTTTGTCCCCTCCAAACCCCACAAGATCCTTATCCAGGCCCTCATCCATCTCAGCACAGAGGTCTGGGAGCTGATTAGAAATGCATTAAGGCTTTGCTTCCAGCAGCTTGGAGCGAGACCTAAGGGGTGACTAATGCAGTCACCTGCCTCTCCTCACCGAGCAGAGTAATGCTGCCTGTGTCTCCTGCCCCCTTTCTGACTCTGAACACCTGCCAATCCTTCTTCCCTCTCTGTAGAGATTCCACCTGGGGCTCACTGTGTATCCCAACAGCCAATCAATCAGGCAAGGTTGGCCATGCAGACAGGCTGTGCTGCGGGTGCTAAGAGCCAAGAAGAAGGTATAGCCAGCCTTCGTCATCTTTGTCATCCTCACCACATCGTGTGCTTACGTAGAGAAAGGGTTCTTAGGATTGCAGACAGGTGAGCAGGAGCCCGCTCTCAGGTGGGAAGAAGAGGGGGACCAATGGTGTGGATGAATCTTGAACACCTACTAAGTGCCCTGCTCTGTGCTGCACGACCATCCTGTGAGGGAAGCTCTATTAAACCAAAAACTAAACCGATGGCTATCAAGTTGAGTCCAACTTATATGACAACACTATGTGTCTCAGAGCAGAACTGTGCTCCATAGGGTTTTCATGGCTATGACCTTTTGGAAGCAGATTGCCAGGCCTTTCTTCCAAAGTGCATTTGGGTAGGTTCAAACTGCCAACCTTTGGGTTAGTAGTCAAGCACTTAACCATTTATGCTACCCAGGAACCCCTAAAATACTATTAGAGTGCCCACTTTAAAGAGGAGAATACTGAGGCTCAGAGAGTTTTAGTGTCTTGCAGAGTGCCACCAGGTAGGAAGGGGCTAGGCTGGGGTTTGAGGCCAGGTCTGAGTCCAGAGCCTCGGTGCCAGTGCTGTAAAGCAGCAGATGGATTGCAGAGTGCTGGGTGAGGGTCGGGGAGATTTAAGCCCCAAACAAGTGTGGCCTGTGTCGTAAACCTTTGCAGCCCAGCCCCTTGTTAGCCCATGTCCTCCTCCCTGCACCCTATCACCGGCAGAGTGGACTGTGGCTGGAGCGAGTTGTCCCAAAGCTCAGCCAGGCTGGCGCCAGGGGCAGGGCGCAGGAGGCCCCCAGACTAGAGAGGGGGATAGGAGGGAGGAAGCTCGCTCTCTGGGCAGAGATCTTGCCCCCACCCCCCACCTTCGGATCCCCATCTGAGGCCCCTGAGGGCAGAGGACCATGTCTCATTGATGCCAGGGTCTCCGGTACCGAGCCCAGGGCCAGACCCAGCAAGTATTTAATACATGAACCAAGGGACAGCAGGGGATCAATAAACAGATGAGAATAAGTGGGTAGAAAGCCACGTCTTGCATCAGCTGCCGGGCACTTCCTCCCTGGGTCTGGATCCTAGCTCTCCCCCAGGCTGGTAGTCCTGCACTCACAGCCCACATCCTGTCACTCAGACTCCCCAGTCCCTGCACGCACCCCCGTCCACCTGCGGGGTGTCCACTGTGTGCCAGCCCCGGAGGATGGCACGCTCTCCATGCTGTGTTCTGTTTCATCCTCTGAGCAGCCCCACATTGTCCCAATTTACTAACGAAGAGAATGACACCCAGAGAGATTGAGACACCCTCTCCAGGTCTCACGGTAGATCCCTGATGGGATTTGTGTTTGAATAGAGGTCTGGCTGACCCCTTTTAGCCTCCAGAGGTCACTGTCAAAATGGTGACTCAAAGGTAAGGCAACCAAGTATCCCAGTTTGCCTGGGACTGAGAGACTTTCAGTGCTAAACCTGGATAGTCCTGGGCAAACCGGGGTGGCTGGCCATCTCACTAAAGGCCGTCTGGGACTCAGAAGAGCCCACTGGATCCCCCAGGGAAGGCCGAAATGATGTTCCCAAGTTTAGTGCACCTCACAGTGTACTTCATGAATATTCTTGCTCTTTAAAAATAAATGGAATAGTATTCCATTGTATTCTAGTCCACTCATTTATAAAGAGGAGGAATACTCATGAAATGTGATGAAGCACACTAAACTCAGCACACGGATACTCCGTAACAGAGACAAAGGCTTGATTACATGCTACAATACGGATGGAGCTTGAAGACATTACGCTGAGCGAAACAAGCCAATCACAAAAGGACAGATATCGTATGACCTCATTTATATAAAAAGACAAGAAAAGGCAGATGTCTAGAGACCAAAAGTTATTAACGGTTACCAAGGGCCGGGCGGGTGGGGGGGACAGGGGGGTTGACAGTGATGAAAAAACCGCATTGGATAAAGGTAATTTGGCGCAGCCATTTATTGCAGTTGCTGTCAATAAGCTGTGTACCTGTAAAAAGCTGAATTGGCAAAAATCATGTTGGCTTTTAAGATGCAGTGAAAAAAAAACAATTATAGGGCAGAGTTGTAGGAAACGTTTTTACAGTTTCTTTGTTTCAAAAACTACTATTAATAAATTGAAATTATTCAACCATAAAAAATGAATGGAATAAATCAGATACAAAAGGATAAATGTTGTATGATCCCTCTTATACGAAGTCTCTAGACTAGGCAGATGCATAGAGACCAAGTTGATTAGTGGTTACCAGGGGTGGGCGATTTAAGGGGCACTGAGCTTCTGTTAAGGGTAACGAAAAAATGTGGAAATGGACAGTGGTGATGGAGGCACGAATGGAGAACGTAGTTAATGTCACTGAATTGTACGTGTAAAAAGTGGTTGCCACCACCAGTCTTTCAGCGTGTGGTACTGTGGTAGTTTGCGTGTTGCTGTGATGCTGGAAGCTACGCCACTGGTATTTCAAATAACAGCAGGGTCACCCATGGTGGACAGGTTTTGGTGTAGTTTCCAGACTAACACAGACTAGGAAGAAGAGCATGGTGATCTACCACTGAAAATTAGCCAAAAAAAAAAAACCAATAGATCACAATAAAAATATTGTCTGATACAGTGCTGGAAGGTGAGCCTCCTAGATTGGAAGGCACTCAAAATACACAGTGGCTACAGCAATGGACTCAAGCATACCAGCAATCAGGAAGATGGTACAGGACCGGGCAACGTCTCTCGTTCTGTTGTACATGGGGTCACCGTGAGTCAGGGCCGACTTGGCGGCAACTTACAACAACCAGGGGAGCTGACCCCCATGTCCCACGATAACACTAATACCTTACTTCGCGTCCCTCTCTTTATACATACATACCTGACTCCTCTCTCTGTCTTTGAGACCATCAAAGGCAAAAGCTGTGCCTTCTTCCTCTTTGGATCTTCAGTCCTGGTCCATAGTGGTGCTTAATAAATGTCTGTGGAATGAGCACAAGGAGCCCTGAGTCAGGGAGCCCAGGTGTGAGTTCTGGCTCATGTTTGCATTACTCTAGGACCCTGGCCAAATCATCTATGTAGAATTATGGGCCAGAATATGCCAGAATCCCTCTGCAGCATTCCTTATGAAGGGTGTGTATTTTCAGTGATGGAAGGCTTACCACATCACAAGGCAGTGACTTCCACTGATATCAGGTAGCTTTGGGTCCAAACATGGCACTCCCCTGTGCAGTGGACAAATCACTTCACCTCCCTGAGCCTCCCTAAGCATGTTCAGCTGTGCCGTGGGTGATGGTGGATATGATGATGGTGGTTATGGTAAGTTATGACAAACCTCAAGATTTTGAGGTTTAAATATGGTAATGGGGTATCTAGCAAATGCTTCCATCCACTGCCATCAAGTCGATTCCAACTCATACAGATCCTCTAGGACAGAGTAGAACTGCCCTTATAGAGTTTCCAAGGCTGTAATCTTTACGAAAACAGGCTGCCACGTCTTTCTTCAGCAGAGTAGATGGTGAGTTTGAACTGCCAACCTTTCAGTTAGCAGCCAAGCTCTTTAACCCTTGTGCCACCAGGGCTCCTCAGTAATTGCTCAGTAAATAGTAATTACTCACTACGAGCTTCCTCTCTTGGGCAAAAAGCCTTCTTCCCCTTAACTCTGCCTGTTGGTCCCAGCCTGGACTCAGGAGCCACAGGAAGTGAGTCTAATCCTGCTTCCACGTGGTGTGATTGCACGGGGCAATGGAGAGCACCTGAGAGGGGACGCAGGAGGCCTGGTTCCAGTCCTGGTCCTATCACTTATGACTTGGAGCGAGATGCTTTTCTTGGAGCCTAGGTTTCTTTGTTTAGTGGGAACGGTAACATCTAGTTCACTGAGTGGGCAGAGGAATCAAGTGAGGTGATGCGTGTAAATGCACAAACTACAGGATTGCACAGATTTCGGTAATTACTGTCAGGCGTGAACACAGCCATTCTGTATCCTCCTTCTCCATCACCCAGTTTTTGGACTGAATTTGCCATTTCCCTCAACTATTTTCCCAAATGAATATTCGTTCTGGAATCTTTAGCACTCAGACTTCTAAGTCCAGGTCAGTGTCCCTATAAAACTGTTTTCTCAGAACAGGACATGGTGCTCCAGAGGGACCTATCACCTCCTTGAATCTGGTCTTGATACACCCATTAATGTGGCCGCTGAGAGCCAAACTCCGCCTTCTGCAATGGTGTGTACCTTTGACTTATACTGATGAGACATCTGTCTTTCCTGAATGCAACCATCCAGCCAGGGCACTCCTCCAGAATTTTTGCAACTATTTTTTGGAATCTTAGCACAAATATGTCAAGAACTGTGAAGGATCTGAGATTTTACCCTGCTCGTATGTTAGAAACCACTTACCGTCGAGTCATTTCTAACTCACGGCAGCCCCTGACGTGTCAGAGTAGAACGGTGCTCCGTCGGGTTTTCAGTGGCTGATGTTTGGGGAGGAGGCCTCCAGGCCTTTCTTCTGAAGTGCCTCTGGGTTGACCCGAATCAGCAACATTTTAGTTGGCAACCAAGCATGTTAACCATTTGTACTTCCCAGGTACTACACTTGCATGTAAACGTGTTGCTGCCGGGTCGATTCCGACTCACAGCAACCCTATATAACAGGGTAGAACTGCCCCATAGGGTTCCCAAGGCTGTAATCCTTACAGAGCAGACTGCCATATCTTTCTCCCGTGGAGTGGATGGTGGGTTCGAACCGCCAACTTTTCAGTTAGCAGCTGAGTGCTTAACCGCTAATCCACCAGGGCTCCTGCTTGCACATTAGCCTGCCGCAATGTCATAGATGCTGGAAGAAGACACGAGACATTTGCCCCAGAGGGAGACATCATCTTTATCACCCTAGTCAGGAAACAAACGTGCCCTCTGCCCCAGAGGAAGACACTCTCTCTACCTTCACGGCTCTTGTGCAAACATCCTTGAAAAGATGGTCCAGAACAAAAGCTGTCAATGCCTTTGCTCAGATCACGTGCAGACATGCAGGATCCATAGAGAAGTGTCTCCCAACAGTGTATTTTCTTTTATCCCTCGTAAATGGAGCTGCATGCATCTGGGCTTGCGCCTCAGCTGGGATCACCACTGCTGTGTTACCTTAGGCAACCTACTTAGCCTCTCTGATCCTCAGTGTCTACGGTCTGATAAAGGAGGTTTAGGTTTACTTCCTACCTTCTAGAAGTGCTACAAGGGAGTCCTTGAAGTAATGTTCTGGAATCATCCACACTGTGCCTGGTATAGAGTAGACCATGGTGAGAAGGAAGCAGGACCCACTACCACCATGTCTAAGAGCCCATCCTTCAGGCCACTTGATTCTCTCCCCCTCTGCCTGTTGTTCCTTCCTGACCCAGCCCTCCTGGTTCCTGTCACATGGGGCAGACTTGATGCATTTGAATTATAACATTGGTGAAGAATATTGAATACACTGTGGACTGCAAGGAGACAAACAAATCTGTCTTGGAAGAAGTATAGCCAGAATATTCCTCAGAAGCAAGGATGGCGAAATATCGTCTTATTTACTTTGGACATGTCATCAGGAGGGACCAGTACCTGGAGAAGGACAACGCACTTGGTAAAGTAGAGGGTCAGTGAAAAAGAGGAAGACCCTCAATGAGATGGATTGACACAGTGGCTGCAACAATGGGCTCAAGCATAACAACAATTGCAAGGATGGAGCAGGACCAGGCAGTGTTTCGTTCTGTTGTACATAGGGTTCCTAACAACAATAACATCTGCCATCCCTCCCTGACCCAGCCCTTGTGGTTCCTGTCACATGAAGCAGAAGCACCACTCTGGTCCCAAGCTCCCCAGCCAGTACTGAGGACCCGGTAAGCTGGTGGCAGGAGGCCTGGAGCAGAGAGCTCAACACCTGGGGTTCACACTTGGGCTCTGGGACCCCAGGGTGAGTTACTTTCTGCGTCTCAGTTTCCTCATCTGTAAAATGGAACCCACCTTCTGGGATTTAAGAAAGGATTAAAGGGGATAATGGAGATGAAGCCCTTGGAATGTGCCCACATATGACAAGTGCTCAGTAAATGCCACTATGGTGCCATTTCAGTATAAGAGGCTTGCAGAGAGTCACATCTGAGACTCGGGGAACGCAGTGTGGTGCTGAAGACAAGCGCCTGCTGCCTGGTGAGTAAAAGCACCATTCTAGCTGCTCCCTGGAGGGAGCTGATTAGGAAAAGCCAAACAAAAGCAGCTATGAGGGGTGAGCTAGCTTTGCAGGCCCCTCGCAGATCATTTGGCATGCTGGTGGCATTCCACGGCAATCTGCTGGGCACTCGCCGCAGGCAGGGCCCTCTGAGCTTTCCGTGTGAGGAATAGAGAACTGCCCAGGGTACCCTTCGGGGGGTCAAGTGACAGGGGAGCTTCAAGCTGGGCCTCCAGAGCCTGCTCTTGGTCTTGGTGATGCTGCTCACATAGTGTATGCCCTTTAGGGAGGGGAAGGAGCCCTGGTGGTGCAGTGGTTAAAGCACTCAGCTGCTAACCAAAAGGTC
The DNA here is from genome assembly GCF_030014295.1 of Loxodonta africana. NCBI lineage: Eukaryota > Metazoa > Chordata > Mammalia > Proboscidea > Elephantidae > Loxodonta > Loxodonta africana. The sequence continues at coordinate 109,212,201 of NC_087351.1, forward strand.
AGCAGTTTGAACCCACCAGCTGCTCTGCGGGAGAAAGATGTGGCAGTCTGCTTCCGTAAAGATTACAGCCTTGGAAACCCTATGGGGCATGTCATGGATTGAGTTATGCCCCCCAAAAATGTGTGTATCAGTTTGGCTGGGCCATGATTCCCAGTATCGCGTGATTTTTCTATACGTTGTCTATGTCCTATATGTTCCCGTATGTTGATGTTAATGAAGGAGGATGGGCAGCAGTTGTTTTAATGAGGCAGGCCTCAATCTACAGGATTGAATTGTGTCTTGAGGCAATCTCTTGAGACATAAAAGAGAGAAGCAAGCAAAGAGACATGGGGTCCTCATTCCACCAAGAAAGCAGCACTGGGGGCAGACCGTGTCCTTTGGACTTGGGGTCCCTGTGCTTGAGAATCTCCTCGACCAGGGGAAGATTGAGAACAAGGACCTTCCTCCAGAGCAGACAGGGAGAGAAAGCCTTCCCCTGGAGCTGACGCCCTGAATTTGGACCTTTAGCCTAATTTACAGTGAAGAAATAGATTTCTCTTTGTTAAAGACATCCAATTGTGGTATTTCTGTTATAGCAGCATTAGATGACCAAGACAGGGCAGTTCTATTCTGTCCTGCAGGGTCACTATGAGTCGGAATCAACTCAATGGCAATGGGTATGTGGAGGGAATGCAGTGTTCCCTCTCTGGGCTCTGTTTAGGGACTCAGGCAGGATGGTGGTTAAGGGTTTGAGATGCAGAGTCAGACAGACCTAGATTTGAATTGGAAAAGCCAGTCCTTAAATTCACATGGAATTGCAAAGGACCCCAAATAGTCAAACAGTCTTTAGCACCATGCTTCCCTGAGTCCCTAACCGGAGCCCAGAAAGGTGATGTTACACACCCTCCCCAAAGAACATAAAGTATGTGAATAGCATTGCCCCCCAAAAAGAGAACAAAATAGGAGGACTCACGCATCCTGATTTTAAAACACACAAAGCTTCGATGATAAAAACAGCCTGGTGCTGGTATAAGGATCAACATGTAGACCTATGAAATAGAATTAAGAATCCAAAAATAAACCCGTACATCAATAAACCCATATATCTATGGCCAGTTGATTTTTAATAAGGGTGCCACATCCATTCAAAGGGTAAAGAATAGTCTCTTCAACAAATGGTACTGGGACAGCTGGGTTTCCACACTCAGAAGAATGAAGCTAGACTCAGACCTCACTCCGTATACAAAAAATAACTCAAAATAGATCAGTGACCTACATATAAGAGGTAAAACCATAAAACTTTTAGAAGAAAACAGGGGTAAAGTTTTCAGACCTTCTTTTAGGCAATGGATTTTTAGATACAACACCAAAAGCACAAGCAACAAGAGAAAAAAATAGATAAATTGGACTTCAGCAAAACTAAAAACTTTTGTGCATCAAGGGACATTATCAAGAAAGTGAAGATGGTAATTCTATTTTTAGTTTTTTGAGGAATCGCCACACTGTTTTCCATAACGGGTATACCATTTTGCATTCCCACCAGCAATAGATGAGGGTTCTAATTTCCTCACATCCTCGCCCACATTTGTTATTTCCCTTTCTTTTTTTCTTAATCTTAGCCACCCTAACCCAGACCCAGTGCCATCAAGTCAATGGTACCTCCTTGTGGTTTTGATTTGCCTCTCTCCGATCATCATAATATTGAGCATCTTATCATGTGTTTGGTGGCCATTTGAATGGCCTCTTTGGTGACATGTCCATTCAAGTCTTTTGCTGATTTTCTAATTGGGCTATTTGTCTTTTTGTTGTTAAGTTGTCAAAGTTTTATATATATTTTGGTTATTAGATTCTTATCGGATATATGGTTTCCAAAGAGATTCTCCCAGGCGGTAGCTTGCCTTTTCACTTTTTTGGTAACATCTTTTGATGAACAAAAGGTTTTAATTTTTACAAGGTCCCATTTATTTCTTTTGTCTTTTACTGTTGGTGCTTTTGTTCTTATAGTAGATAATCCACTGTTAAAAGATAGGCCCAACAGTGTTGTCCCTGCATTTTCTTCTAAGAATTTTATGGTTTCAGTTTCCACATTTAGGGCCTTAACCCATTTTGAATTTGTTTTTGCGTATGGTGTGAGGCATGGACCTTGTTTCATTTTTCTGTATATGGAAATCTGATTTCCCCAGTGCCATTTACTGAAGAGACTCTTCTTTCCCTATCTAATGAACTTAGCACTCTTGTCAAAAACCAGTTGACTATGTGTGGGTTTATTTCTGGACTCTCAGTTCTGTTCCATTGGTTTATGTGTCTCTTGTTATACCAGTATCAGGCTGTTTTGATGACTATAGCTGTACAATATGTTTTCAGATCAGAGAGGGTGAGTCCTACTTTGTTCTTGTCTTTCAACATTGCTTTAGCAATTCAGGGCTTTTTGCCATTCCGTATAAAGTCGAGGATTGTTTTCTTCTATTTCTGTTAAGAAGGCTGTTGGAATTTTGATTGAGATTGCATTGAATCTATAGATCACTTTGGGTAGCAATAACAACAACAAAATAAAGTTACAAAAAAAAAAAGAAAGTGAAGAGACAACTACAGAATGGGAGGAGATATTTGGAAAGCACATGTCAGATAAGGATTTAATATCTGGAATTTATAAGGAACTCTCAAAACTCAACCACAAAAAGACTAACAACTCAATGGAGAATAGGCAAAAGACTTTAGACATTTCCTCAAAAAAGACATATAAATGGCCAACAAGCACAGAAAAAGATACTCAGCTTCATCAGCTTCATTAGTCATCAGGAAAATGAAGATCAAAACTGCAAAGTGATACCACTTCACACCCACAGGATGGCAATTGAAACAAGTGTCTGTGAGGATATGAAGAAATCAGAATACTCATACATTGCTGGTGGGTTTTGTAAAATGGTGCAGCTTCTGTGGAAAACACTTTGGAGGTTCCTCAAAAAGTTAGACATAGAAATACTGTCTGATCCAGCAATTCAGCTCCTAGGTATATACCCAAAAGAATCAAAAGCAGTGAGTCAAAAAGATACATGTACACCACTGTTTATTGCAGTGCTATTCACAATAGCTTGGGTCGCACTGGGAAACCCAAGTGTCCATCAGCAGATGAATGAGTGAACAAATCGTAATATATACACACAATGGACTATTATTAAGCTATAAAGAGAGATGAAGTTCTAATACATACCACCACATGGATGAACCTTGAAAACATTATGATGAATGAAATAAGCCAGACACAAAAGGATAAATATTGTATGATCTCACTTATATGAAATCTATGGAATAGGCAAATCCATTGAGAAGAAAGGACATTGGTGGATACCAGGGGATGGAGGAAGGGAGAAATGAAGGGAAAGATCATCACAGTGCGCCTGTGAGTTGGTGAATTGTATTATATGTAATTATTCCTCAATAAAGATGAAAAGCTTCTTTATTGAATAAGGAAGGCCAAAGAAGAATCGATGCCTTTGAATTATGGTGTTGGCGAAGAATATTGAATATACCAGAGATTGCCAGAAAAATGAACAAATCTGTCTTGGAAGAAGTACAACCAGAAAGCTCCTTAGAAGTGAGAATGGCGAGATTACGTCCCACATACTTTGGACATGTTAACAGGAGGGGCCAGGCCCTGGAGGAGCACATCATGCTTGGTAAAGCAGAGGATCAGTGAAAAAGAGCAAGACCCTCAGCAAGATGGATTGACACAGTGGCTGCAACAACGGGCTCCGACACAGCAATAATTGTGAGGTTGGTACAGAACCAGGCAATGTTTCATTCTGTTGTGCATGGGGTCGCTATGAGTCAGAACCGACTGGACAGCACCTAACAACAACAAAGATGAAAAGAAAATGTCTCTTCCATACTGGTCCCCGTGGCTAGAACTGCCCAGCACTCTGCTCCACAGGCCAGGGATGAACTGTTTTCCTGAGCTTGCAGGGGATTAGTCCAGGTGGAGACTAGGCTCTCCCACATACCTTCTCCTCCCACCTGGTAAGGCTCAGGGTTGCTGTATTTCTCCCCACCCCCCACATTCCCCAATCACCTGTAATACACAAGGCCCATTGTCCACTGCCAGCTCAGAGCCCAGGAGGCCTCAAGCCTGCCAAGTACATGCTGAACTTGGCCTGAGCTCCTCCCTTAGACCCCTCTTGTGTAGATGTTCATGTCCCTGGGTGTCTACGCTGGAGTCTTGGTCCACCTGGGAGCACTGGTTTCCCATTTAACCAGGGGAAGCTAAAAGGGAGACACTGAAGGCTTAGACCGTAATCTTAGATTTTGTTGCAACTGGAAGGATGTTGGCATCTGGGCTCCTTCTTCACAGGGTGGAGCCAGATCCTCCAGGGAACAGTTAACGCCAGGACAGGATCTGCACCCTTGGTTGGAGCCTACCTGTAGAAGACAGGCCCCTTGGACCACCTGCTCTTCTTCTACCTTCTATTCTCAGTCTTGACAACTATCCTGCCCTCATGATACCATAAAAAGCCTCCACTTTGGAGGAACACACTGTCCTGCTGGATCCGCTCCCCAGCTGTACTGCTGCCTTTAGAGGAAGACACCAAAAACACAAACCCATTGCTGTCAGTCAAATTCCGACTCCTAGTGACCCTACAGGACAGAGCAGAACTGCCCCATAGGGTTTCTAAGGCTGTAATCTCTGTGGAAGCAGATTGCCACATCTTTCTTCCTTGGAATAGGTAGTGGGTTCAAACCACTGACCTTTTGGTTAGCAGGCGAGTACTTAACCACCGCACCACCAGGGCTCCTTGGGGGAAGACACAGCTGCCTTCAAATCCCAGCCCCACCATCGAAGCCACAGGGTGACAGGCAGGGTCTTAACTTGGCTGTCACAGAGTGTGACTGACCTTTGTCTTGAAGGGCCGAGTGGAGCTTAGAAGAGCGAGCACACAGTGCCTAGCACAGCGTACTGCACCGCAGGTCATTCAGACCTAAGGAAGTGAGGTCCGGGGAGGGAAAAGGCTCCTGTGCGTCACTGACTCAGGGCCACACACGCAGGCATCAGTGCCGCCTGTCACCCATGCTGTCTGATGACTGCCCTGTGCTGCTCTGATTGGCCAGGCTCCAGCTGGCCCAGCCTCCCGACCCTGGCTTCTCCCAGGATCTTGTCTCCAACATTAAGATTCGGTTCACAATCTTTGAGCTCCTTCTAGGAGTCAAGGGTGGTGCTGGGTGGCCAAGAGATTTGAGCACTGCATCTGAAAACTCACCTGTCTGTCACTTTGTCTCACTGCTTTGTTTTTGCACAAAGCAGCAAAAGCTTTTAGCCACGTTCCTGATTTTAAGACAATTGGCACAGCTGAGTTTGTCCAGGAGCTGAGCTGAGCTGGGAGAGCAGAGCTGAGCTGCTGGGTGTCTGAGGAGTCAATTAAGATGAATGGAAGTAACAGGCAAGCCTTTAGTCACTTACTGCAAAAGTACAAAGCAAGAGAAACCCAGAGGAGGCGTTGACTATCCCCGTGCCTGATTTCCTCAGGGATGGCGCCCGGGCGAGGGCCACGTGGATAAGCATAGACATGGAGACGGTCTCAGTGTTGAGGGAGGCCCGAACAAGAGACTTCCGCTGTTTTACAGACCAAGCAGGGAGGGCTAGGGGCAGAAAAGTACTGAGCACAGAGTCAGAGTAGGGGAAAGTGTCTCGAAGGCTTACTCCCCTTCCGCCTGCCAAGGAGGCTTCAGCAGAGGCACCTGAGGAAGGCCTCTGCCAAAGGCCCTATAAAGAGCCCTCTGTAGGGAGGCACGTGGGCTAGGAATACAGATGTTTGAAAGAGCAAGGCTGGTGGGGCAGGGGGCTGAGACCTCAAGTCCTCGACCGCACATCCCTTCAGAGACTGCAGTTCCCGGGCTGTGCACCGGGCCTGGTTGGGAGGGCAGTGTCCCTTGAGGCTACCAGATAGAGCCATTGTAATTGCCTCTGGTCAGGCCTAAAATAATCACACACAGAGTTTTTTGCAGAAGCCGGACACCTCAGAGCTGACTCAGGCTAGTTCTAGGGGGTTCAAGACCATGGGCTACTGATCTCCAGGTAGAGAAATAGTCTCCTGAGGCAAACCTAGTTTATAACCTTGGGTGAGCGAACAGTTTTCTACAGCAAATATTCCCACAAATGGTAACAGATATCCATCGACTCAAGGTTATGAGGCAATAGTTCTTAACCAGTAATCAATTGCCATGGGGCTAACTCTGACTCATGTCAACTCTGTGTGTGTCAGACTAGAACTGTGCTCCACAGGGCTTTCAAGGCTCATTGTCCAGAAGCAGACTGCCAAAGCTTTCTTCTGAGGAGCTTCTAGGTGGACTGGAAACTTAGAATTATTAAAACAAATCTTTCATTATTACAGCAAAGCTGGTCGCTCTTGATAAAAAGAATGAAACTCGACCTTTTGAGGGTAAGACACAGAACAGATATGGCTTTAACTTAAATGTTACATAAATATTTAACAACTTTCCCTCTTATCTGTCTAAGCAAAGGGTAACTGTGGACTCAGTGCTTTGCATCCTCAAAAGCCCTGTGTCAATAGCCTCATAATCTCTTTCAAATTTCAAGCAAAAATATCTTGTGGATTCTTCTGTATTATCATTTGTTTGTTTCTGGTTTTGGTCTTTTTTTGAGGGGTAACTTGCATTAGTATGTTAGTACCTTGTATCCTGCTACTTTGCTGTATTGTTTATTAGTTGCTGCAGTTTTCTTTGTTTTTTTTTTTTGGAGGGGTAGTTCTTTGAGATTTTAAACATAGACAATCATCTGTTTTATCTCATCCTTCCCAACCTGTATTCCTTTTATTTCCTTTTCTTGTCTAAGTGCATTAGCTGGGACTTCCAGTGAGATGTTGAATACGAGTGGTAAGAGGGGACATCTTTGTCTTGTTCCCAATCTTAGGGAGAAAGCATCTACTACCTCCCGATTAACTATGATGTTAGCTGTCCATTTCTGGTAGATGTTCTCTGTCAAGTTGAGGAAGTTCCCCTCTTCTTAAATACAGTCAAGGGCATAACTCTTAAGCATACATACAGCCTGATGAACCTTTACACCTTACGCAGAGAAGAGTTAGGAGAACAGGGTTGAAATAGCTCTATCTTTTGAAAGACGTGCTGACAAGCTGGGCCAACTCATAGCGACCCTGTGTACAACAGAACAAAACACTGCCCGTTCCTGCACCATCCTCACAATTGTTGTTATGCTTGAGCCCATTGTGGCAGCCACTGTGTCAGTCCACCTTGTTGAGGTCGTCCTCTTTTTCACTTGCCCTCTACTTTACCAAGCATGATGTTCTTCTCCAGGGACTTGTCCCTGCTGATAACATGTCCAAAGTATGTGAGATGCAGTTTCACCACCCTTGCTTCCAAGGAGCATTGGTTGTACTTCTTCCAAGACAGACTTGCTCATTCTTTTGCAGTCCATGGTATATTCCATTTTCTTTGCCAACACCACAATTCAAAGGTGTTGATTCTTCTTCAGTCTTCCTCATTCATTACCCAGTTTTCGCATGCATATGAAGAAACTGAAAACACCATGGCTTGGGTCAGGCACACCTTAGTCTTCAAGGTGACGTCTTTGCTTTTCAGCACTTTAAAAAGGCCCTTCCTCCAGGCATCTGTCAGCTTGTCGTACTTGGGGGCTTGTGTGTTGCTGCAGTGCTGGAAGCTGTGCCACCGGTATTCAAATACCAGCAAGGTCACTCATGGCAGACAGGTTTCAGCTGAGCTTCCAGACTAAGAAACTATTAAATGATGCAGGAAGCTTCTAAAGAAGATGGAAGGAATACACAAAGTCACTATACCAAAAAAATTGGTCGACGTTCAACCATTTCAGGAGGTAATGTATGATCAGGAACTGATGGTACTGAAGGAAGAAGTCCAAGCTGCACTGAAGGCATTGGGGAAAAACAAGGCTCCAAGAATTGATGGAATATCAAGTGAGATGTTTCAACAAATGGATGCAGCACTAGAAGTGCTCAATCATCTATGCCAAGAAATTTGGAAGACAGCTACTGGGCCAACCAACTGGAAGAGATCCATATTTATGCCTATTCTCAAGAAAAGTGATCCAACTGAATGTGGAAATTATCAAGCAATATCATTAATATCACATGCAAGCAAAATTTTGCTGAAGATCATTCAAAAGCAAGCTGCAGCAGTATATCAACAGGGAATTGCCAGAAATTCAAGCCAGATTTAGAAGAGGACATGGAACCAGGGATATCACTGATGATGTCATATGGATCCTGGATGAAAGCAGAGAATACCAGAATGATGTTTACTTGTGTTTTATTGACTATGCAAAGGCAGCCAACTGTGTGAATCATAACAAATTACAGACAACATTGCGAAGAATTGGAATTCCAGAACACTTAATTGTGCTCATGAGGAATTTGTACATGGATCAAGAGGCAGTCATTCAAACAGAACAAGGGGATACTGCATGGTTTAAATTCAGAAAAGGTGTGTGTCGGGGCTGTATCCTTTCACCATACCTATTCAATTTGTATGCTGAGCAAATAATCTGAGAAGATGGACTATATGAAGAAGAACAGGGCATCAGAATTGGAGAAAGACTCATTAACAACCTGCATTATGCAGATGACACAACCGTGCTTGCTGAAAGGGAAGACGACTTGAAGCACTTATTGATGAAGATCAAAGACCACAGCCTTCAGTATGGATTACACCTCAGCATAAAGAAAACAAAAATCCTCACAACTGGACCAATAAGCAACATCATGATAAACAGAGAAAAGATTGAAGTTGTCAAGCATTTCATTTTACTTGGATCCATAATCAACACTCATGGAAACAGCAGTCAAGAAATCAAAAGACGCATTGCAATGGGCAAGTCGGCTACAATAAACAATAGATCTCTTTAAAGTGTTAAAACGCAAAGATGTCACCCTGAGGACTAAGGTGTGCCTGACCCAAGCCAAGGTGTTTTCAATTGCCTCATATGCATGTGAAAGCTAGACAATGAATAAGGAAGACTGAAGAAGAATTATGCCTTTGGGCTGTGGCGTTAGCAAAGAATATTGAATATACCATTGACTGCCAAAAGAACAAACAAATCTGTCTTGGAAGAAGTACAACCACAATGCTCCTTGGGAGCAAGGATGGCAAGACTGTGTCTCACATACTTTGGACATGTTGTCAGGAGGGATCAGTCCCTGGAGAAGGACATCGCACTTGGTAAAGTAGAGGGTCATTGAAAAAGAGGAAGACCCTCAATGAGATGGATTGACATAGTGGCTGCAAAGATAGGCTGAAGCATAACAACAATTGTGAGGGTGGGACAGGATCGGGCAGTGTTTCGTTCTGTTGTGCATAGGGTCACTGTGAGTCAGAAGCAACTCGACGGCACCTAACAACAGCAACAACAAAGAGGTCATTTGCAGCAGATTTGCCCAACGCAATGCGTCTTTTGATTTCTTGACTGCTGCTTCCATGGGTGTTAATTGTGGGTCCAAGTAAAATGAAATCCTTGATAACTTCAATCTTTTCTTCGTTTATCATGATGTTGCTTATTGGTCCAGTTGTGAGGATTTTTGTTTTCTTTATGTTAAGGTGTAATCCAAACTGAAGGCTGTGGTCTTTGATCTTCATCAGTAAATGCTTCAAGTCCTCCTCACTTTCAGCAAGCAAGGTAGTGTCATCAGCATAATGCAGGTTGTTTATGTGTCTTCCTCCAACCTTGACGCCCCGTTCTTCTTCTTATGGTCCAGCTTCTTGGATTATTTGCTCAGCATACGGATTGAATAGGTATGGTGAAAGGATACAATCCTGACGCACACCTTTCCTGACTTTAAACCATCCAGTATCCCCTTGTTCTGTCTGAACGACTGCCTCTTGATCTATGTAAAGGTTCCTATGAGCACAATTAAGTGTTCTGCAATTCCCATTCTTGGCAATGCTTTTCATAATTTGTTATGATCCACACAGTTGAATGCCTTTGCATAGTCAATAAAACACGGGTAAACATCTTTCAGCCAGGATCCATCTGACATCAACAGTGACATCCTTGGTTCCACATCCTCTTCTAAATCTAGCTTGAATTTCTGGCAGTTCCTTGTCAATGTACTGCCACAGCTGCTTTTGAATGATCTTCAGCAAAATTTTGCTTGTGTGTAATCTTAGTGATACTGTTGATCATTTCCATAGTCCATTGGATGGAATCTTGGAACTTGGATTTTTTTTTTTTTAATAATTTTTATTGGGCTTTAAGTGAACGTTTACAAATCAAGTCAGTCTGTCACATATAAGCTTATATACACCTTACTCCACACTCCCACTTACTCTCCCCCTAATGAGTCAGCCCTTCCAGTCTCTCCTTTCATGACAATTTTGCCAGTTTCTAACCCTCTCTACCCTCCTATCTCCCCTCCAGACAGGAGATGCCAACACAGTCTCAAGTGTCCACCTGATACAAGTACTCACTCTTCATCAGCATCTCTCTCCAACCCATTGTCCAGTCCCTTCCATGTCTGATGACTTGTCTTCAGGAATGGTTCCTGTCCTGGGCCAACAGAAGGTTTGGGGACCATGACCGCCGGGATTCCTCAAGTCTCAGTCAGACCATTAAGTCTGGTCTTTTTATGAGAATTTGGGGTCTGCATCCCACTGATGTCCTGCTCCCTCAGGGGTTCTCTGTTGTGCTCCCTGTCAGGGTAGTCATCGGTTGTGGCCGGGCACCATCTAGTTCTTCTGGTCTCAGGATGATGTAAGTCTCTGGTTCATGTGGCCCTTTCTGTCTCTTGGGCTCATAGTTGTCGTGTGACCTTGGTGTTCTTCATTCTCCTTTGATCCAGGTGGGTTGAGACCAATTGATGCATCTTAGATGGCCGCTTGTTAGCATTTAAGACCCCAGACACCACATTTCAAAGTGGGATGCAGAATGTTTTCATAATAGTATTATTTTGCCAGTTGACTTAGAAGTCCCCTGAAGCCATAGTCCCCAAACCCCCACCCTTGCTCCGCTGACCTTTGAAGCATTCAGTTTATTCAGGAAACTTCTTTGCTTTTGGTCCAGTCCAGTTGAGCTGACCTTCCCTGTATTGAGTATTGTCCTTCCCTTCACCTAAAGCAGTTCTTATCTACTAACTAATCAGTAAATAACCCTCTCCCACCCTCCCTCCCTCCCCCTCTCGTAACCACAAAAGTATGTGTTCTTCTCAGTTTATACTATTTCTCAAGATCTTATAATAGTGGTCTTACACAATATTTGTCCTTTTGCCTCTGACTAATTTCACTCAGCATAATGCCTTCCAGGTTCCTCCATGTTATGAAATGTTTCACAGATTCGTCACTGTTCTTTATCGATGCGTAGTATTCCATTGTGTGAATATACCACAATTTATTTAACCATTCATCTGTTGATGGACACCTTGGTTGCTTCCAGCTTTCTGCTGTTGTAAACAGAGCTGCAATAAACATGGGTGTGCATATATCTGTTTGTGTGAAGGCTCTTGTATCTCTAGGGTATATTCCGAGGAGCGGGATTTCTGGGTTGTATGGTAGTTCTATTTCTAACTTTTTTTTTTTTAATAACTTTTATTAAGCTTCAAGTGAACGTTTACAAATCCAATCAGTCTGTCACATATAAGTTTACATACATCTCACTCCCTACTCCCACTTGCTCTGCCCCTCTTGAGTCAGCCCTTTCAGTCTCTCCTTTCTTGACAATTTTGCCGGCTTCCCTCTCTCTCTATCCTCCCATCCCCCCTCCAGACAAGAGTTGCCAACACAATCTCAAGTGTCCACCTGATATAATTAGCTCACTCTTCATCAGCGTCTCTCTCCCACCCGCTAACCAGTCCCTTTCATTTCTGATGAGTTGTCTTCGGGGATGGTTCCTGTCCTGCGTCAACTGAAGGTCTGGGGAGCATGGCCGCCGGGATTCCTCCAGTCTCAGTCAGACCATTAAGTTTGGTCTTTTTATGAGAATTTGGGGTCTGTATCCCACTGATCTCCTGCTCCCTCAGGGGTCCTCTGCTGTGCTCCCTGTCAGGGCAGTCATCGATTGTGGCCGGGCACCAACTAGTTCTTCTGGTCTCAGAATGATGTAGGTCTCTGGTTCATGTGGCCCTTTCTGTCTCTTGGGCTCTTAGTTGTCGTGTGGCCTTGGTGTTCTTCCTTTTCCTTTGCTCCAGGTGGGTTGAGACCAATTGCTGCATCTTAGATGGCCGCTTGTTAGCATTTAAGACCCCAGACGCCACATTTCAAAGTGGGATGCAGAATGATTTCATAATAGAATTACTTTGCCAATTGACTTAGAAGTCCCCGCAAACCAGGTTCCCCAGACCCCCGCACTTGCTCCGCTGACCTTTGAAGCATTCATTTTATCCCGGAAACTTCTTTGCTTTTGGTCCAGTCCAATTGAGCTGACCTTCCATGTATTGAGTGTTGTCTTTCCCTTCACCTAAAGCAGTTCTTATCTACTGATTAATCAATAAAAAACCCTCTCCCACCCTCCCTCCCTCCCCCCCTCGTAACCACAAAAGTATGTGTTCTTCTCAGGTTTACTATTTCTCACGATCTTATAATAGTGGTCTTATACAATATTTGTCCTTTTGCCTCTGACTAATTTCGCTCAGCATAATGCCTTCCAGGTTCCTCCATGTTATGAAATGTTTCAGAGATTCGTCACTGTTCTTTATCGATGCGTAGTATTCCATCGTGTGAATATACCACAATTTATTTACCCATTCATCCGTAGATGGACACCTTGGTTGCTTCCAACTTTTTGCTATTGTAAACAGAGCTGCAATAAACATGGGTGTGCATATATCTGTTTGTATGAAGGCTCTTGTATCTCTAGGGTATATTCCTAGGAGTGGGATTTCTGGGTTGTATGGTAGTTCTATTTCTAACTGTTTAAGATAACGCCAGATGGATTTCCAAAGTGGTTGTACCATTTTACATTCCCACCAGCAGTGTATGAGAGTTCCAATCTCTCCGCAGCCTCTCCAACATTTATTATTTTGTGTTTTTTGGATTAATGCCAGCCTTGTTGGTGTGAGATGGAATCTCATCGTAGTTTTAATTTGCATTTCTCTAATGGCTAATGATCGAGAGCATTTTCTCATGTATCTGTTGGCTGCCTGAATATCTTCTTTAGTGAAATGTGTGTTCATATCCTTTGCCCACTTCTTGATTGGGTTGTTTGTCTTTTTGTGGTTGAGTTTTGACAGAATCATGTAGATTTTAGAGATCAGGCGCTGGTCTGAGATGTCATAGCTGAAAATTCTTTCCCAGTCTGTAGGTGGTCTTTTTACTCTTTTGGTGAAGTCTTTAGATGAGCATAGGTGTTTGATTTTTAGGAGCTCCCAGTTATCTGGTTTCTCTTCATCATTTTTGGTAATGTTTTGTATTCTGTTTATACCTTGTATTAGGGCTCCTAGGGTTGTCCCTATTTTTTCTTCCATGATCTTTATCGTTTTAGTCTTTATGTTTAGGTCTTTGATCCACTTGGAGTTAGTTTTTGTGCATGGTGTGAGGTATGGGTCCTGTTTCATTTTTTTGCAAATGGATATCCAGTTATGCCAGCACCATTTGTTAAAAAGGCTATCTTTTCCCCAGTTAATTGAAACTGGTCCTTTGTCAAATATCAGCTGCTCATACGTGGATGGATCTATGTCTGGGTTCTCAATTCTGTTCCATTGGTCTATGTGTCTGTTGTGGTACCAATACCAGGCTGTTTTGACTACTGTGGCTGTATAATAGCTTCTGAAATCAGGCAGAGTGAGGCCTCCCACTTTCTTCTTCTTTTTCAGTAATGCTTTGCTTATCCGGGGGTTCTTTCCCTTCCATATGAAATTGGTGATTTGTTTCTCTATCCCCTTAAAATATGACATTGGAATTTGGATCGGAAGTGCGTTATATGTATAGATGGCTTTTGGTAGAATAGACATTTTTACTATGTTAAGTCTTCCTATCCATGAGCAGGGTATGTTTTTCCACTTAAGTATGTCCTTTTGAATTTCTTGTAGTAGAGCTTTGTAGTTTTCTTTGTATAGGTCTTTTACATCCTTGGTAAGATTTATTCCTAAGTATTTTATCTTCTTGGGGGCTACTGTGAATAGTATTGATTTGGTGATTTCCTCTTCGATGTTCTTTTTGTTGATGTAAAGGAGTCCAAGTGATTTTTGTATGCTTATCTTGTAACCTGAAACTCTGCTGAAGTCCCCTATCAGTTTCAGTAGTTTTCTGGAGGATTCCTTAGGGTTTTCTGTGTATAAGATCATGTCATCTGCAAATGGAGATAATTTGACTTCCTCCTTGCCAGTCCGGATGCCCTTTATTTCTTTGTCTAGCCTAATTGCTCTGGCTAGGACCTCTAGAACAATGTTGAATAAGAGCGGTGATAAAGGGCATCCTTATCTGGTTCCCGGAACTTGGATTTTAAAAGGGGTCCCATCATTCCCTCAGTGATAAGAGTGGCTCACTATGCCTAAATGGCTCGTACAAACAATGTTCTTTATGCGGAGTGCCTGCTTTCCTTCAGGGAGTCTGGAATTTTGGTATGTGCTGGGCAAAGGGTGCCTATATGACCAGCCCCCAGTAGAAACCCTGGGCGCTGAGTCTCTAATGAGCTTCCCTGGTAGACAACGCTTCGTAGGTGTTATCACAACTCATTGCTGGAGGAATGAAGTGCATCCTATATGACTCCACGTGGAGGGAAGACCCCAGAAGCTCGTTCCTGGTTTCCTCTGGACTTTGCCCTGTGAGGCTTTTCCCTTCGCTGTCATTGCTTTTTGTCTTTTTGCTACAACAAATCATAGCCATGAGTATGACTAAATGTTGAGTCTTATGAGTCCCTCTAGAGAATCAGTGACCCTGGGGGTGGTCTTGGGGTTCCTGGACATAAGTATATAGATAGACGCCATGGTAACTTCCAACCAGATCAAGATGTAGAACATTTCCAGGGACCCCAAAGGTGCCCCGTGCCACTCCTAGTCAGTGCCTCCAAGGATTCCATCACTGGTACCCATTGCTCTCACTGTCCCCCAGCCCTGCTGGGAGTGCCTTGGAGTGTATCCTTCACCTTCCACCACTCCTCTCTGTCTCTCTTTGTGCACAAAATAATTCCTTTTCCTTCCTTCCTTCTTCACTTCCTCTTTCCTTCCCTTCCTCTTTCCCTCCCCCTGCCCAAACTTACTCACAAACACATCTTTTGGCTCCTGGAAAAAGCTGCCCCTTGACCCCATGCTGCTTTATTCCACCAGAAAGAAAATCCCTTGGTGACACCATTTCTATTTTCCATCCCCCACCCCACCCCCAGCACATAACTCTCCCTCTTTGCTTGTAAAAACCTTGTAAATACTGACTTACATGAAAGTTATGCATCTTATCAAGCCCTCCCAGGGGTTTTTAATCATCGGCCTTCTTGCTGAAGACTCTTAAAAGGTTTAAATCCCTCACCCCTCCTGAGAACATTTTAAAGCAAGGCAGAGCACATCAGAACAATTTTTCATTGCCATTCGCTTTGTGATTTTTTCCACACAGCCGGACACTCCAGCATGCTATAGAGATTAACAAGCGATGTTGAAAAAGGCTCTAGAGAGCCTGTTCTCTCAAGCAGAGAGCTTCTGGGAAGGAGGGAGAGCAACCACCTGGGCTCACTCCAACAGGCAATCCATTAGGGAAAAAGGGAACAAAACAGGAGTCAGGAGGATCGGCCTCCGTGACCTCCAGGCATTGGTTGTTCATCTTCCATGTGGGGTGGGCACAGGTTACCAAAGGGGTTCCAACTCCATTGTCAGGGCCCTGGCCTGTCCCCGCTGGGTGCCCTGAGCAACTCATAGCTCTCTAAGTCTGTTTGCATATCCGAAAATGGGCTGACTATGTCCTGCGGCATCCAGTTTGTTAGGAACATTGAATGTGCTATTGTGTACACACAGCTTAGTAAAAATAGCCATAGTGATAATGATGCCACCTAATACTTGTTGAGCGCCCACTAAGGGCCTGGCACTGCCCTAAGCACTTTATCTGTGTTAATCTTCGCAGCAGCCAATGCAGGAAGTGCTCTCATCATCGTTCCCATTCTACAGATGGGGAAACTGAGGCCTGAAGGTCCACCCACCTGTCCAGGTCACACAGTGAGCTAGTGGCAGAGCGGTATTTGAAGGCCTGCAGTTGGGCATATCAACCCCCGTGCTATGCTCTCCTGGTAACCTGCCAGACTGCACCGTGATTGGGATATTCTTTAACCTGAGGACAGTGCCTGCTGAAGGTGGTGCGTTCCTTGACATGGAAACACCCATCCCCAAATTCCTACTCCACTGCCACAGGCTCCCAGGTCCCTGCCCCACCCAGCCTCCTTATCTCTCTCTGGGCTGTCGTGAGTGCCTCTTACCTGCTGGGCTTGTCTCGCATCCTTTCCTGCTCCATCCCTTCCTCAGCTCCCCCTGCTCATGAGATCAAGTCCTTTGGCTGACCCTCAGTCTCTGTGATCCAGGCCTCCCTCTAGGCCTAGAACCCAAATGCACCTTCCTGGCCCTGCTTCATGCTGAAGCCCATGCTTTGACCATGGAGCTTCCTCTGCCTGGAATGCCCTCTTCCCCTCCATTATGGATTGAATTGTATACCCCAAGAAAGATATGGTAAAGTCGTGACCCCGTGGTACCTGTGAACATGACCTTGTTCAGAGATAGAGTCTTTGCAAATGTTATCAGTTAAGTTAGCATGAGGTCATACTGGAGTAGGGTGGGTCCTAGTCCAATGGGAGTGATGCCTTGTACAAAGAGGAGAAGAGACACGGAGGGAAGATGGCCATGTGAAGACAAAGGCAGAGATTGGAGTGATAACAGCTACAAGCCAAGGAACGCCGAGGGTTGCCGTGAGCCACCAGAAGCTACAAAGAAGATCTTCCCCTGGAGCCTTCAGAGGGAGCATGGCCCTGCGGACACCTTGATTTCAGACTCCAAGGAGCGGCTGGTGGATTTGAACTGCCTTATCGTTGACCCTGTGCTGGTAATTACACCCAGATCTTTCCATCTGTCTACTCATTAAATCCTCACAGCAAACCAATGAATGAGGAATTGTATTCTCACTATCCCCATTTTACAGATGATAAAAGTAAGGCTCAGAGAGGGCCAGGGTTAGTTCAAGGTTACACAGCGTGTTACTAGCCAAATCAGACATTGAATACAGGTGGCCCAGCTCCTTGTCTCTGTACTTTCTCTGTGCTGATGTGGGTGAGGTTAGCGTTACATGTTACCATTGATCATGTATGTTATCACACCTGACTTCTTTTTTTTAAGAATATTTTATTGTGTTTTCGGTGAAGGTTTACAGAGCAGTTTAGGTTCCCATCCAACAATTTCTACACAAGTTGTTCAGTGACACTGGTTACGTGCTTCACAATGCGTGAACACTCTCATTATTTCTGTTCTGGTTGTGCCATTTCCATTAATCTAGTTTCCCTGCCCCCTTACCTTCTCACCTTTGTTTTAACTCTCATATAGGTGATTTCTTAAAGGAGCACAGTACTTACTGGAGATATTCATTATTTTTTTGAGCCAGTTTGTTATTTAGCAACAAGGTGACCTCAAAGGTTAGTTTTGGTTTAAGGTTTGAAGAGTATCTCAGTGCAATAGTCTTGCAGAGTCCTCCAGTCTCAACCAGTCCAGTAGGTCTGATTTTTCATTTGTTTACGAATATGAGGTTCTAGTCTACTTTCTTCTCCCCTTCTATCAGGCTCCATCTGTTGTGGCCCTCATAGAATGGTCGCTAGTGGTAGCCGGACACCATCTAGCTCTTCTGTTCTCAGGGTAGATGAGCCGTGGTTCGTGTAGACTATTTGTCCTGTAGACTAGTTTCTTCTTTCACTCCTGATTTCTTTTCATAAATTCACTTAAGGAGCTGCTAACTGCTGTGGTTTCAGTGTTTTACAAATGGCAAACACAGCCCAGTCCTGTTGCTGTGGCTGCGTGTGGACCTCTGAGCAACAGTAACACCATTAAAGAGGGTTAAATTGGTGTGTGCATGTGTGTAACTTCCCATCTTCTTTTCTTTTAAGCAGAACGTGTTAGCCTCCATGTACCCAGTATGTAACAGACGATGCTTTTGGGTGAGCAATATTGAAGAAAGAAACGCCTCAGCATAATTCCACAGCTTTCTCGTGAATCCTCAGCAGAACAGTTATTCTCACACTTACTCCTCCATCTTGGTGGCCAGGGTCGTCCTGAATGAGGAGTAAATCAAACTTCCTGAGGATAAACCCTCTCTCCAGCTGGTCTGGGGCAGCAGCACACTCCAACTCAAGGTCTGCGCAGGCAGCTTTTTATATGCTGACGGCTTTTTGCCAGCAAGCTGCTCCATCCATTAAGTGCTTACTGTGTGCAACCTAGGGGACTCCTCTTCCAGCACTGTATGGGACAGTATTCTGTTGTAATCCTTAGGGTTTTCATTGGCTAATTTTCAGTCCTTTCTTCCTCATCTGTCTTAGCTTGGAAGTGCCACTGAAACCTGTTCACCATGGGTAACCCTGATGGTTTTTGAAATACCAGTGTCATAGCTTCCAGCATCACAGCAATGCAAAAGCCAGACGGGTGGTAGAAGATGAGCCCACTAGGTTGGAAGGCACTCAGAGACTGTGAAGATGACACAGAACCGGGCAGTGTTTTGTTCTGTTGTACATGGGGTTGCCATGAGTTGGCACCGACTCACTGGCATCTAACAACAACGACAGTGTGCAAGCAACATGTCTGAACTTCCCCAGGGCCTTGAGGTCAGGGTGTCATCCCACAGTTGGGTAAAGAAAATGAGCTTGGGACGAAGTAAGCTATCTTAGTCGCCTAGGGCTGCCGTAACAGAAATCCACAAGTGGGTGGCTTTAAAGATCAGAAATGTATTTTCTCAACAGTTCAGGAGGCTGGAAGTCCAAATTCAGGGTGTCGCTCCAGGGGGATGTCCTTCTCTGTCTCTTTCAGCTTTTAGTATCCGGCAATCTTTGGTGCTCCGGGCTTGTAGATGCCCCTGGCATGTGTCTGTCTGTACATGGCGGCTTCCAAAATGTCTCTGGGTCCCATTCTGCTCTTTTTGTAACCCTGAAGGATCAGGTTTAGGACCCATGCTACTCTCGTATGACCTCGTTAACACAGCAAAAGAAAACCTCTGTTTCCAAACCGGGTCACATCCACAGGTGCAAGGGTTAGAATTTTAACACCTATTGAGGGGAGACAGAATTCAATCCATAACACAAGGCGTCTATGGCTACACCCCCAGCTAGGGGCACGGCCAGAATTTGCACCCAGACCCAAAGCTTCAGGCTCACTCTTTCCAGCTCAGCCATGCAGTGCGCATCACCATCTCCGATTGCTCCCAGTTAATCAGAAATGGAAAAAAAAACTAAGAGGGCCGGTGGATCTTTGTGCTTTCCTGCCATTTAGCTACTCTTCTCTGCCTGTTACAGAGGCTGGCCTGGAGAGCATAGCCACCTACGTGTGCCATTACATTAATAATCTGAAACTCCAAGGCTGCCCTTTTCAATTGGAATGAAGACATTTTCCACCTCTTCCTAGAGAAAATTCTCCCTCCCCAGATCTCAGCCAGCCGCTGGTGATGATCACGGACACCCAGTACACTTCTCCAAGCGCGCAGGGACATGTCAACGGAAACCCAGCCAGGTTTCTTCAAAAGAGGACTGAAGAGCTTCCTGGGCCCCTGGGCTGCTGGCCACAGCCTTTCTTGGGGCCCCCTGTACCTCGTTAGCCTTCTGAGTGCTCTTAAAGAAGCCACAGAAGAACACAGCCTTGTGCTCTGAGGTGATTTTCTTTGTAACAGGCAGGTTACCCCTGGAGCATAGCATGGGCTTGCTTCCAATCAAACAAGCCAGGGAGCATTTATTGAGTGCGTGCTGTATGCAAAGCACTCAGGATCACAGATGGCAGCCCAGGTCCCTTCTGCACAGAATCACAAAAGGGACGGATGTCAGTACACCAAAAACCGTATGACTTCCTGCACAAATTGAAGAACGTCTTCATTCGATGCTCGAGAAAACCCTTGGAGGTGGATGAGGCAGGGGTTACCATGTCTGTTTGCAAGTTTGGTCAACTGAGGCCTGAGCTGTAGCTGTGGGACAAGGACTCAGCTTTCCTGGGTCTGTGACCTTTGTCCCTGGCTGAGCCCCTCCTCACCCCCAGAGTGGATGGCTAACCTCAGGAACAGGGTTCATAAGGGGTAACCCTCTCACTGGACATGCCAGCTGAAAAGGAATTAAAGTGCCCTGTGGCACATTGGTTAAGCATTCGGCTGCCAACCAAAAGGGTGGCAGTTTGAATCCACCAGCCACTCCTTGGAAACTTATGGGGCAGTGCTACTCTGTTCTATAGGGTCGTTATGAGTTGGAATTGACTTGACAGCAACAGATTTGTTTTTTGTTTTACTTTTTTTTTTTTTGGTAGGAGTGAACAGAGTCCTGGTGGTGCAGTGGTTAAGTGCTTGACTGCTAATCAAAGGGTCAGTGATTCAAACCCACTAGCTACTCCACGGGAAAAAGTTGTAGCAGTCTGCTTCCATAAAGATTACAGCCTTGGAAAAGCTATGGGGAAGTTCTAATCTGTCCTACAGGGTCACCATAAGACAGAATCGACTTGACAGCAATGGGTTTGGTTTGGTTTCGGTAGGCAGTTTGGAGTTCCTGGGTGTTGCGAATGGTTGACACACTTGGCTGCCGGCTGCAAATTGGAGGTTTGAGTCCATACATAGGTGCCTCGGAAGAAAGGCCTGGTAATCTGTTTCCCCAAAATTAGCCTTTAAAAACTTCGTGGAACACGGCTTTACTCCGACAGTCATGGGGCCGCCATGAGTTGGAGTCAACTCAGCTGCAACTGTTTTTTTTTTTTTTTGGTGGGCCCACAAACCCAATGCCATCAAGTCAATGTCAACGCATAGCAGCCGTACAGGACAGAACAGAACTGCCCCATAGGGTTTCCAAGGTTGTAATCTTTACGGAAATAGACTGTCACATCTTTCTCCCAAGGGGAGGTTGGTGGATTTGAACCACTGACCTTTCAGTTAGCAACTGATGGCTTCAACCACTATACCACCAGGGCTCCAAAGACATCCTCTTTACCCAAGGAACAGGACTGTGGGTCTTTTTGAGGAATAATGAAAATCACTTCCCAGTCTTCATTTTCTTTCCTGGCCGTTAGGTTTTTCATGCTGGGGTTGCATTCAGGCCCACTAACTTGGTCGGCTTTGCTCTTTGCAGGAATTCCGTGCATGGCACTGAGCTCCTTTGTCATCTCTGCTCTGCTTTATTTATAACACAATGGGCTCTCCTTTCCTCCTGTGTACAGGCAGGGAGTTTGACATGGCTTTCTGAACACAGATGGGAAAAAAGAGTCTTCCTCTGGCCTCTGACCCAGTTGGGTTTACCAAAATAACTATGAGTGTGGCTGCCCATGGCCCGAACTGGCTTATGTCAGCAACAATCAGCTTTCTGAGATGGTGACCAGAACAGCCAGGGGATGACCAGGGAAAGATGTCATGGAGTCCCTGGTGGTAGAAATGGTTAATGCACCCGGCTGCTAACTGAAAGGTTGGAGGTTCGAGTAGACCTACAGGAGCCTTGGAAGAAAGGCTTGGACACCTTCTTTCAAAAAATCAGCCACTGAAAACCGTTACCCAATTGGAGTCCGTGCCCTGGAGCAGTCAAGCCAATGAAATGTACTCCAAGTCAGAAAGAGTGAGAACATTTATTCAGGAGATAAAATACATCAGTGGGAACCCAGCAGCAACACAGGCTGCCTCTGTGGAGTCCCAAAGAGCAGTTTTTTCATCAGAGTTTCTGTATCATTTTGGCAAGGATTACGTAATGTTTTTAAGTACATCGCCCACAGATGGTCATATACATCACAAAACAACTACAAGAAACTCTTCATTAAACTAAAGATATGCATGTTGGACATCTGGACTCTAATCTGTATGTTTGTAACAGGCTGAAAAAACCTACATAAGAATCTCTTAGCTAGTGGAACTGGTCTGCCAAGTCTGCCCTGGCTGAGATAAGGAGCAAAAAAGAAAGCTGCAGATCAAAAGCACCAGGCACCTTTCCTGGCTGTCGTCTTGCAGGCTGAAGGCCCTTTCGCAAGAGAACAAAGAAGAGGAGAGAGACCAAGGCCACAGCAGCTGAGCAGGCTCCGCACCCCTTTGGAAGGGATTGGTGCAGCAGGTGCAATAAAAAATGCTTAGAGATGACTTAGAGCATCGTTAGGGCATTAGTTATGTCAAGCTCTCCATCACCCATTTTGAATAGGAGAAAACATGTTGCGAGGTGTTAGGGTCACAAAATCCTATGGAGTAAAGTTCTACTTTGACACGCAGGGTATCACCATGAGTTGGATCAAGTCAGTGGCAACTGGTTTAACTTGTAATTCTGGCAAGTGGTTGGACAGAACAACCCCCTTTCTCTGCCTGAGAAACTCCTACCCATCTGTCAGGTCCCAGTTCAAGGAACACCTCCTCATTGAAGCCTTTCAGGATCTTCCTGGTACAATTAGCCCTGCTCTGCTTCGTGCAGCCCTTGTCCCTCCTTCCCACTCTGAGAGGTATCCTTATGGGAAAGGGGTACAGCAGACTCACCGGAGAGCGTCATCAGGTCTGGCTGGGGGAGACTCTGCCATTTTTAAAAAGGAGTTTCAATGGCTGTGATCTTTCAGCCTTGTTTCCCAGGAGCCTGTGGGTGGATTCAAACTGCCAACCTTTCAGTTAGCTCTTAACTGTTGATCTCGCCTAGGGACTCTCTCCTGTTATTAGCATCTTGCATTAGTGTGGTACATTTGTTACAATTGATGAATGAATGTTGATACGTTCGTATTAACTGAAGTGCCTAATTCACAGGAGGGCTCATCTTCTGTGTTGCACAGTCCTGCGGGCTCTGACGAGTGCATGATGTCGTGTGTCCACCATGACGGTGTTATACAGAATAGTTTCATGGCCCTAAAAATACCCTGCGCTCCACCTATTCATCCCCCTCAACCTTCACCTTGGGCCACTGGCAGCCACAGATCTTTCTTCTGTCCCTATTTTTTTTATGGTGTTGTTTTCTCCAGAATGTCAGGTAATTGGAATCATACAGTGTGTAGCTTTTTCAGACTTTTTTTCCCACTTACTTGTTAACTTTTCATAAGCCACTTGCACATACGATGCAAATCCATTGTACTTATTTTCATGAATGTCTTCCTCTATCAGCTAAACTCCTCCGGAATAGGGATCACAGGCTGTTTTTCTTTGTGTCTCTGTCTTCTAGGCGGTAACCCTGGCATGTACCAGATGCTCAATAAAATGCTTGTTTAGCCACTGAATGAATGAACAATTGAACAAATTGGCTATCCATCCATCAACCCGAGACTTTATTCCACTCAGTGGATGCAAATTTAACACAACTAGAAGGACGACGAGGAGCCACAGAGGGGAACACCCATTGATGATGTTGGATCATTCCAAAGGTGTTATTGAATTAATCGCCATAAAATAGGTACCAATTCATGAGAGCCTTGGCTAGTGAATTCCCCAGAGGAAATATAAAAACTCCCCATTGGTTTGTGTTTGCTCAACTGCTGACATCCTGGGGAAATGGCACGAGCTTCTCAGAATCAAGCCAACAGAGGCAGGGCAGGCCCGCCTTCTTAATGTCCCGAATCTGCCATAACAAAATACCACAGTGGGGGGCTTTAAAGAACAGAAGTTTATTTCCTCACAGTTCTGGAGGCAAGAAGTCCAAACCAGGGTACTGATTGTGTCGATTCCTTCTGAGAGAGGAGGTACTCCGTGCCTCTCTCCAAGTTTCTGGCGGCTACCAGCAATCCTTGCCATCCCTTTGCTGCTTATGGATGCATCTATCTTTGTCATCACATGGAGCCTGTCTCCCCCCATGTGTGGCTCTGTTTCCATGTCTATCCTTCTCTTTTATAAGAGACCACTCAAAAGGGATTAGAATTAGGACCCCCACCATCATCTCTCTGGTAGAGGTCCCTGGGTGGTGCACATGGTTAACGTCCTCGGCTGCTAACCAAAATGTTGGAGGTTCAAGTTCCTTCCGAGGTGCCTTGGAAAAAAGGCCTGGCAATCTATTTTCAAAACGTCAGCCGTGGAGAAGCTAGACAAATGGAAATAGGGAACCCAAGGTCGAGAATGGGAGAGTGTTGGCACATTGCAGGGTTGGCAACCAAGGTCACAAAACAATATGTGTATTAATTGTTTAATGAGAAACTAATTTGCTCTGTAAACCTTCATCTAAAGCAAAATTAAAAAAAAGAATCAGTCATTGAAAACCCTGTGGAGCCCAGTTCTACTCTGATCCATGTGGGCTTGCCATGAGTCCACTCAAAGGCAACTGGATTCTTGTCCTTTGATATGATTTGTTAACTGATTAGATCTGCCAAGAAAAACTATTTTCCCAAACAAGGTCACCCTCCCCGGTGCAGGAATAGGACTTCAACCTATCTTTTGGGGGGAACACAATTCAATCCTTAACACCCTCCACCTACCGGCCGCAGAGCAATGGAGAAGAGGTCGCCCAGAGTAGTTAGGGAGGGTGGGGCCACCCTGAACTGGTCTGAGCTGTTTCTCCTTGGGGTTCTCAGCCAGGCTCCTTCAGAAACAAGCTGTGCTCAGCCCTGGGGCTCGCAGGGAGCCCCCTAAGTCTTCACTGTGCGTGGGGGGCACACAGTGGAGGACAGGGTCCCAGGAGTCCTGGATCACCACCTTGTGAGTATGTCTGTCTGCCCCAGGGCACGTGTTTCGCTCACCACTGGCGATCAGAAGTGTGCGCTGAGGAGCCAGCAGCTCCTCCCACTGCGTTGTGCCGAGTTTCTATGGTAACGCTTTCAAAAGTGGTGAATTTGCCTTTTCCCCTCAATTATGTGATGCTCTTAAGCTTTCCAAAAATATCCTTATTTTCCTGGTTCTACTGGGGGTTGAGGCATATTTGGCCCTCAGCGAGCAGCGCTGCCTCCTCTCCGTGTGTGTATGGCCCCCTTGGCATATACACCTCCTTAAGGAGAAGTCTTTAAACCTGGGCTGGTTGTAGTTTCTTCCCTCCCATTCCAAAGGTCCCGGGGGAGGAAATTAACAGAGCAAGATGGCGTCCTGCTTCCACTGAATATTCCTCGCCTAGTGCCCTGAGCAGGAGCAGGAGCTGCCTTTTGTACTCAGCCGGGCATGTTTGCAGATGCTCCCCCCACTCCCCACCTGGCCACCTGTAGCCTGGGCTCAGCCAGGAGCCTGTGTGCCAGGTGTGGACCATGTGGCCAAAGGAGGTTCCCCTCTCTGCAGGGTGGTTCCGATTTTCCTCTGAGGAGTTGCCCATTTTCCTGGGTGACCCAGAATCCTACAATCTCTGCCTGGCTGTTTTGAAATAAGTGATTTCCCACTTTAGCCTCCCAGGAAGCCCAGGTGGATGGCTTTTCCCTGGGTCACACCCTATGGGGTGGTTCCTATTGTTATCTTCATTTGACAGATGAGAAAACTGAGGCACAGAGAGGGTCAGAAACAGTCCCATGTCACACAGCTAGGAAGAAACAGCTGGGGCCTGCTTCTTCAGCCCTTGTCATTAACGCCAACCCGCCCAGCTCCTGTCTAGCTTTCATGTCTCCTGACACCACCCATTGTCTTGTTCCTGTCTCTGTTAATATGCATGTAATACCATTTCACGACTGCATGTCTAGTCTGTATCCCTTTAAATGTTGAGCCCTTCAAGGGCAGGGGTCATGGCTAACCTCTTCACCTCCCTAATGTCTTCCCAGCAGCACCTGGCCCAGGTAGGTCTTCAGTGTTTGTTGAATGAACAACAAATGGAAAGCTGGCACTCTGAACCCATCCAACCTTTTATTTAGACTGTAGTGATGAGAAAAATTATTTTTATAAAGTTTGCAGGCTGGTTGGTAACTTCTCCAGAATTTTCCAATGAACTAAGTCACCCAGAGAGCCTGGGCCACAGACAGTGTGCTCTGAAAAGACAAAACTTCCAATATGGTCCATCGGTGACATTCTGAAATTGCAGGTCTTTCTCTGCTTGGCCCCTCATACACTCATCAGCTTTAGTAAATAAAAATACAGGAGGCCCAGTTAAATTTGAATGTCATATAAACAATGAATAGTTTTTGTATAAGTATGTCCCATGCAATATTTGGGATATGCTTATAGTAAGTATGTGTGTGTGTGTGTGTGTGTGTGTGTGTGTGTGTGTGCGCGCTGGTTGCTTATCTGACACTCAGGTTTAACTGGGCCTCCTATATTTTATCTGGCAATCCTAGACACACAGAGCCTCACTTTAGGCCCAACCATGACTGACTTCTCCAGCCTCCTCAGTCAGTATTCGCAAGGACTTCTGAGTGGTGCAGTTCCCTGGGTGGCACAGGTGGTTTGCCATCAGCTGCTAACCTAAAGGTTGGTGGTTCAAACCCAACCAATAGCTCTGGGGATAAAAGGCCTGGTGTTCTGCTCCCGTAAAGAATACAGCCAAGAAAACCCTGTGGAGCTCAGGTCATCTCTGTAATACATGGGGTCGCCCTGAGCTGGAGTTGACTTAATTTAACGAGTTTGGTTTTGGCTTTCTGAGTGCCAGGCTTGACCTTAGAGATCACCTCTCCAAGCTGCTCCCCGGTAAGTAAGGCCCAGAGAGGGAGGCATGGCTCCAGATGGGAGAACCCAAGTCTGCTGGCCCTGAGCAGCCCTGCAGCCCCACAGCCTCCTGGGGCATAAGCCAGTCTGAATGCTTTTACTCTGCACAAATTTGACTTTAAAATCCACAGCCCAGGAGAATCAAATTCACTTGTGGCTGGGCCAGGAGCCTGCAGGCCAAGGCAGGCCAGGTGCCAAGAATGGCTTCTAAGAGAGGAGGGTTTCATGGAGGCCAGGATCTCTCCACAGGCCC
The DNA here is from genome assembly GCF_030014295.1 of Loxodonta africana. Lineage (NCBI taxonomy): Eukaryota > Metazoa > Chordata > Mammalia > Proboscidea > Elephantidae > Loxodonta > Loxodonta africana. The sequence continues at coordinate 109,239,088 of NC_087351.1, forward strand.
ACTTCACAGAGTCTCCACAAACAAACTTCTCTCTCAGTTCCTCTCCCCTCTGAAAGGTGCCCATTGTTCAGGAAAAGGTCTGGCAACAGCGCTTTGAAGATTTCTCTTTGAAGCATTTTCTGTTCCTTTCTCCAGGGGAGGCTGGCTTCTCAGAGATTTATGTAACCTCCGCCCCCTCAGCAGAAACAAATGGAGACCTGCAGGCTTCCCTCTCCTCAGAGAAGCTCCAGAGGAGGGGTGGGGGCTTCGTGGCCCCCTAGAGACAGTGCCCCAGTGTCCATGGCAACCCGCCCCTCCTAGGCCCCCTCTCTGCACACTCGGGTCACCACGTGCCATGCAGCCCCAATCCTGAAGGACAAAGATCCTGGGGGCTTAGGTGTATCCTGGGTTCAGAGATGTTTAGTCCCACAGTGATGATCTTAACTGTCACGTGTGGGGGACACGCCCCAATATTCAAAGCACTGGTTTCAATTTTATAAAATATCAAAACATGCCAAAAAATCACAGAGACCCATGTACCCACTGACCAGACTGGACCATGTTTAATATCTCATCATGTGTGCCTTATTTTTTCTTATCATAAAATATTACAGGCAAAAGGAGTCTCTGCCCTCCACACCCCCTTTCTCAGGGCACAGCCTCTACCTTGAACCTGGTTCGAGTGGTCACAATTCACGTTTATACTTTCATTTACCTAGGTTTGGATCCATGCATGACACAGCGGTATCGTGTGTGTGTTAAACTTCAGGAATGGTATCGGAAGTTATCTGGGGACTTGCCTTTCACTCCCAGACAGTGGGAGAGCCTCCATGAGGCAGTTTTATTATTTTCCCTGCTTTTAAGTGACAAACCTGAGCCTCAGAGAGGTTAAGAAATGGACTTGGAGACAAGCCAACAGGGCAACATTGGTTCTGAGACTGAAGACACAGTCTGTTGACTCCACGTCTCACCGTGACCTCAGGGTTGCTGCTGATGGCCCTTGACTCCATTCCTTCACACGCTTTTATTTCAATTTCATTTGGGTAGAAAAGGACATCCTGGTTGGTAAAGTAGATGGTCATCAAAAACAAGGGACACCCTCAGTGAGAGGGACTGACACTATATTCACAATGGTCTCAAACATACCAACTATTCTAAAGATGGCCCAGGACCGGGCAATGTTTCCTTCTGTTGTACATAAGGTTGCCATGGGTCAGAGCCAACTAACAAGAACACACACACACTCTGAAAAACTCGTTGCTGTCGAGTCGATTCCAAATCATAGCAACCTCATAGGACAGAGCAGAACTGCCTCAACAGGTTTCCAAGGAGGAAAAGAGTGCCATCTTAACCTTTTTAAGTTTTCAGCTCAGTGACGTTAATTACTTCCACGATGTCGTGCTACCATCACCACTATCCATTTCCAAAAGTTCTCCATCACCCCAGACAAACTCAGCACCCTTCCAGTGATAACTCCCATTCCCTCCTGCCCCCAGCCTCTGGTAGCCGCTAATCAACTTTGGTCTCTATGCATTTGCTATTCTACATATTTCATATAGGTGGGATCCTACAATATTTGTCCTTTTGTGTCTGACATATTTTACGCAGCATAATTTTTTCAAGGCTCATACATGTCATAGCATGTGCCTGAACTTTATTTATGAAGTTTATGGCTAAATAATATTTCATCATATTTATACACCACATTTTGTTTATCCATTCATCTGTCGATGGACACTCGGGTTGTTTCTACCTTTCGGCTATTGTGAATAATGCTGCTATGAGCATTGATAGACAAGTATTTCTTTGAGTCCCTGCTTTCAAGTCTCTAGGGTATATACCTAGGAGTGGAACTGCTGGGTCATATGGTAATTCTGTGTCTAACTTTTTGAGGAACTGCCAAACTGTTTTCCACAGCAGTTACATCATTGTACACTCCCACCAACGATGCATGAGAGTTCCGGTTTCTCCACATCCTCACTAACACTTGTTAGTTTCCATTTTTTCTGATAATAGCCATCCTGGTGGGTGTGAGTTGGTATCTCATTCTGGTTTTGATTTGCATTTCCCTAATGGCTAACAACTTTGAGCATCTTTTCATGTGCTTGTGGGCCATGTGGTATCTTCTTGGAGAAACACCTATGCAAGTTCTTTGTCCGTTTTTTAATTGGATTGTTTGTCTTTTTGCACTTGAGTTGTAAGAGTTCTTTATGTATTCTGGGTATTAACCTCTGTCAGATATATGATTCCCAAATACACCACCGTTTTTTTCAGTTTTTCAGTGTCTGCTCTGTTCTAGGCATTGGGAATACTGCTGCAAAGTCCTGTCTTCATGGAATTTATGCTCAAAGAGTATAGTCTTCATAAATAACCTTGGACCTGGTTCCTCCCTTTAACAACCCAACAAGTGTTTTTTTCTGATCTTAACTTGAACTTCTCCTCTGATGGGGAAACAAGGCCCCCTATGTCATCCTCATTATTAGTGTCTAACTCGGCAAGAGGAAGCTTGTTTTCTTGTTCTACCTCCTTGGGCTATAGTCTTTTCTGCATGATAGCCCTCCTGGTATTTGAAGTTAGTGGTTGTACCCCCCAAACCTGTTTTGAGTGGAAACCTCATCCAAGGATGCCATTCACACGAGGCCAGTGACTACACGGTCCACTGGTGTGAGAAGACCCAGTTGCTAGAGTCCATTGTTGCAACCACTGAGTGCCTTTTTTCCAATCTAGAGGGCTCACCTTCCCACACTATATCTGACAGTTTCTATTATGATCCATAGGGTTTTCATTGGCTAATTTTCAGAAGTAGATCAGCAGGACTTTCCTCCTAGTCTGTCTTAGTCAGAAAGCTCTGCTAAAACCCATTCACCACGGGTGACCCTGCTGCTATTTGAAATATTGGTGACATAGCTTCCAGAATCATAACAACATGCAAGTCACCACAGTCCAAGTGTATGTATAAGGATGTTTACAAGTTCATTATCTGTAACAGGGAAAAATGGAAATACCTAAATATCCAACTCTAGGGGAACGGTTAAATTATGGCATGTATTTGTGACAGAATATTACGCAATGGTATTTTTATGGACGCAGATGGCATTTTTTAATGATACAGGGATAGTAAACCACATGTTTGTGTGTGTTCGTTCTTTCTCTCTTACACACACACAAGAAAAAGACTGTTGTTGTTGTTGTTAGTCGCCGTCGAGTCAGTTCGGACTCACGGTGACCCCATGTGTGCAGAGTAGAACTGCTCCATAGGCTGTAATCTTCGGAAGCAGATCACCAGGCCTGTCTTCTGAGGCACCTCTGGGTGGATTTGAACCACCAACCTTTTGAGTTGAGTGTTTAATCATTTGTGCCAACCCAAGAACCTGAAAAAAAGATGGGGAAGAAAAATGTGTTGATATGTTTGTATCAAAATATGAACAGTATTTATCCCAAAGAGGTGGGATTATGATTTTCATTTTCTTCTTTTTCCTCTTTTGGATTTTCTTAATGTCCTCTGCTGAGTGTATATTTCTTTTAAAATTAGAAAGGGGAATAAAGGCATTCTTATCAGTCTATGGTGTAGCAGGAAGGCCTGGTATGTAGAGGGAGAGGCCTGTACATCCTGATAAGTGGCTGCCGGATGAGCCAACGAGCCGATCTCAGCCTCAATGGCTGCATCCGTAAAGTGGGGTGAGAGTGTCGGTCTCAAAAGGTTGCTGGGAACATTCATATTTATAGACTGAAATATATACCTTAAATTGTTTAAAAAAAAAAAAAGCAAAACCCTTGCTTTGCAGCCACTAGTAGAAGTTATATGGCTGTCCGAGTGGCACAAACAGTTAAGCACTCAACTAGTAGCTGAAAGGTTAGTGGTTCAAACCCACCCAGAGGTATATGGGAAGACAGGCCTGGTGATTTGCTTCCAAAAAGTCAGCCTTGAAAAGCCTACAGGGCAGTTCTACTCTGCACACATGGGTCGCCTTGAGCTGGCATCAACGGCAACTGACAACAAAAATAACCGAGTAGAAGTTACGGTTTTGTGCGGGATTGCCCCACCAGGCTGGTTTCCCTGTACAAGGGCAGCTCCTCTCCAGCCCCCACAGGCTACATCGTTGTGTCATTGTTAGGTGCTGGCGAGTCACTCTGACTTATGGCAACCTTATGTACAAGAGAACAAAACATTGCCTGGTCCTGTGTCATCTTCATGACCGTCGCTGTGTTTGAGTCCATTGTTGTGGCCACTGTGTCAATCCATTTCACTGAGGGTCTCCCTCCCCCACTTCGCGGCTCCTCTACTTTACCAAACATGATATATCCTTCTCCAGTGATTGATCCTTCCTGACAAGGCTTCCCAAGTAAGTGAGTCGAAGTCTCAGACAATATTCTGTCGTGATCTGCAGGGTTTTCATTTGCTAATTTTCCGAAGTAGATCTCCTAACCTTTCTTGCTAGTCTGCCTTAGTCTGGAAACTCCACTGAAATCTGTCCGTCATGGGTGACCCTGCTGGTATTTGAAATACCGATGACATAGCTTCCAGCATCACAGCAACACACAAGCCATCAGCACAACACACAAGCTGTACTGTAGTCCCTCCTTACACTCTCTCTCTCTCTCCTCCTTCACAGCTGCCCATGATGGGAGGAGCTTTCATGGACTCGCCCAATGAGGACTTCAGCACGGAGTACTCCCTCTTTAATTCCTCCGCCAATGTCCACACAGCCTCCAACGGCCAGCCGGAGGAGCCCCCACGGTCCTCCAACGATGCCGTCTTGCTCTGGATTGCCATCATAGCAACGCTGGGGAACATCGTGGTGGTCGGGGTGGTGTACGCCTTCACCTTCTGAGGGATGGTCACCCTGGGCTGAGCGTGGGACACCGCCAGGCTTTGCACTTGGCCATGTCTTGCCGCTGGTATTCAGCTGCTGCCACGTTGTAGAACCCAAAGTTTTGACTAGGCACATGGCCTCTGCAGGCGCGATGACCACGCATCCAGAATTTCTCCCAGCAGCCCTGGTTTCAGAGAATCCATCCTGACGTTGAGCTGATTCAGAAAGCATGGGAACGCAGTTGTCCAGCTCCCCCGGGCAGGACCCAGGGCAAGGCCTCAAGGAACAGAGTGGGGAATTCTTGAAACTAGGTTCCAAGCAATGAGACCCGATGAAGCAGGCAGTTACGTTTAAAATAGAGACATAGTTTGGAGATCTCTGGTAGCAAGTAATTACTCTTGTATCTTGTTTTTATGCAAACTTATCAAACCTGGTGGGCAGGTACCAGAGAGGAGCAGTCCTCAGACATGTAGGGTTCCTAACCCAGGCGTGGTTTTCCATTCAGCCCTTGAAACATTGGTGCCGGCCACTTAGCAGTCCATAGAGCATTCCAGTTTGACTTAGAAATGGAGCCTTTGTCACTCCAGACACCCAAGCAATCAGGAAACCCAGAGATGGGGGCATTACTCTACGCAGTGGGTCTCCTGGGTGCTGGTGGTGGTTTCTATCTGCTGGGTGGACTTTCCTTTCCTTTTTAGGAAGAAAAGAGGCTGTCTTTAAAAATTCAGTCCACCAGGTAGTTCACTTTCCAGGCTACCGAAGTGAAGATGTTCTTTCTTCTCTGAAAATTCATGGGATTTTTGAGATGAGTAGACTGGGGTCCACCTGACCATTTGACCACGGGCCCAAGGAGGTGGGATTGCCTATGTCCCGGAGCAGGTTAATGGAGTCGGAGCAGAAAGGATGTCCCCTAACTCCTCTCAGCGCTCGCTCGGCTGGGCTGTCCCCTAACTCCTCCCAGCTGTACAGATGGGGAAGCCACCGGCCGAGAGAATTTCTTCAAGCTGTGTGCAAGAGCAGCAGGTGGTTTACACCCAGGATTTTAACCTCCGGTTTGGATACTGTGCTCTCTTGCAAGTGTGAGCGTGTTCCTGACTGAGTTGGTGTTTAAAAAAAAAAAAAAAAAACCCGTTGCCATGGAGTTGATTCTGACTAATAGCGACCCTATAGGACAGAGTAGATCTGCCTTATAGGGTTTCCAAGGCTGTAATCTTTACGCCAGCAGATCGCCAGGTCTTTTCTCCCTCAGAATGGCTGGTGGGTTTGAATAGCCAACCTTTCAGTTAATATCTGAGCACTTAACCACTGCGCCACCGGGTCTCTTAAAAATCGGTGACTCAGGGCCCTGGCCGTTAAGGAAGCTCCGCAGTGAAGACAGAGCCGGCTGGGACATGCTGGGGGAGCAGTGTAGGAAAGGGCCCACTTTCTTCCTGCCTTAGGAAAGGTCATTGCCACAGTGCTCCCCTGCCCCCCGCAAGGCAGCCCTCCCTGTAAAGCCAGCGTGGCTTTCTCCCTGTGTTTTCCCTACACTGTATAAAAGAAAATTAAAGACTCAGTTGCCACTGAGTCAGCTCTGACTCCTGGCCACCCCACGTGTATCAGAATAGAACCGTGCTCCTGTTGGGTTTTCAGTGACTAATTTTTCTGAAGTAGCTCGCCAGGCCTTTCTTCTGAGGGGCCTCTGGGCAGACTTGAACATCCAACCCTTTGGTTAGCAGCTGAGTGCATGAAACATTTGCACTACCCGGGGACTCCAAAAAGAAAATAAATGGCACAGATTCCCCCTCTGTGAATGCGAAAGGATCAATAAGCCCTTGTGTGTGTTTGAGGACAATGGCCACTGTGGTCTCAGGAGACATGAGTATTCTTCATGACAGGCAAAGGGACATTGTAATTGTCCAGGGGCAGCCACTCATCTCAGGAGGCTGGCAATGAGCTGCCGTGGTAACAGGATCACCAGCCAAGCCTCCAGACAGTGCTGCTGCCGGCCGCCAGCTCTTATTGGCCACACCCGTCTCCAGCAGCCAAGTGTCCACTCCCAGACACTTCAGCTTCAAGTGGAGGCCAAGAGCGCCGAGAGCCATCTGACCTCTGCATCGAGAGAGGAGGGACGTGAGGCTGCGGGCCTGGGGAGCCTTCTGGAACCATTGCAGGGCCCTGCACTCTGCTGAACCAGCCCAGAGACTGCGGTGGGTAATTACTCAGGCCTTGCGTGCACTGGGGCTCCAGCAAACCCTGCTCCATCCAGCCCCCATGTCTGCCCCAGGAGCACAGTCCGTCTGAGGGGTATCTTCATGGTCGCCCCGACCCCAACGCTCTCTGACTTTCCTTCCTGAGGAACCTCCAGCCCTGGAAAGAGGAGGTGACTGCCCTTGTCTCTAACCAGCCCGAGGAGGTGGTGTTCTGTCTGCGAAGATGGAGGCAGGAAGGGGAGGAGAGAAAGGGATGGCTTCTGTCCCTAAAGAGGCTTCAGCATCCCTGGTGGGCAGGCTGCTCTGCGGCACTTCTGGCCCTGTGAAGTTTTGTTTCGTTTTTCCAAATGTAAATGTCACTTAACCTCAACTTTCAAGTCGTGCTCCCTTTTCTGCGTCAGGGCCATCAATGGGGAGGCTTGTTAGAAGCCGCCTTTCCCAAACCTTCCGTCACATGCATGGCCGTGACTTGCTCTGTGTCACTCGATCTCAGCCCCCTGTGGTCTCTTTACCTATTTTTCCCGCCATCGCTCAGCGAGCCATGAAGACAGATGTGTGTTAGGCACCTGATTAAGGAGTAGAGGGTAGATTCCAGCCAGGGCTGAGCTGCACCTTCCCTCCTGCCTTGGATGTTAAAAAGGGAAGGGGAAAAAAGACCAAGCATCACTGCTTGTTGTGTGCCAGGCGCTGAGCTAGATTCACATTTATGTAGCCCTTAAGTGTAGCGGACAGCATCTGTTGCTCAAATACACACATAAGGAACCAGAGGCTCAGAGAAGTGAAGAAAATTCCCCAAGGCCCCACCACATGCAGGCGGCTGAGCTGGATTTGAACCTAGAACCTTCCAGCTCTAAAGCCGGGCTTCTCCGTTGACACCATGCTGCCCTCAGTGGCTAAATGTCACCTCCAGGGCACATTTAAAGAGACTCTGAGTGTACAGAGGCCACTCCCCGAGGTCCAGATCACTGTGTGGCCTGGGCGAGCTCCGGCTTCCACGAGGGTGTTCCTGGCCATCCTTGGAGTGGTGCTGGTGCAACCCCTGCCTCGTGCCCCCTCGTCAGGCCTCAGGGGTGCTGTCCAGGGGTGGTTAAACGCCTGCCCTGTTTAAGGTTGAGGACAAATCCCCTCGTAAAGCCCCAGAGAGGTTCCCAGAGACCAGCTTTCCAAGGTCCCATGCAGGCAGGGACCCCTGGCTGAGACCAGGGAGCCCAGCCGAGGGGTCCACATGGAATGCAACTCACTGCACCCAGCACTGCTGAGCAGATTCGAGGGGCAGTCAGTTCTGCAGATCTGGCCCCAGCTAGGGCACATGCCTCTCATTGAGCCTCAGAGTAATACAGAGAGGGAGGTGGAGAGACCTCAGTCTCTGGCCCTGTCTGGCTTCTCCCTGGGTGAGCTGGCCCCAGAGTCCCCCTTGATTAGAAGAGTCAGTGCTAAGGAAAAAGGGGGCTTGCCTCTCCGTGGGCTGCCCCTCATAGAAGGGTCCTGTGTTTGCTGGAATGTTCTCTGAGCATGCCCTTCTGTGATTCCTCTATTTTCATTCTGTAAGCCCTAAGGTACCCCATAAAAAAAGAAGAGAGTTGCCATGGAGTGGCTTCCGACTCATGGTGACCACCTCTGTGTCAGAGGAGAACTGAATCCCTGTGCTTTATTTCCGTCTGTCTGTATGTGGGACTCTTTCCACTTGAAAGAGCAACGTGCTGTCTGTGAGGCCTGGGTTGCCATCCCTGGAGACCTTTGAGAGGAGGGCTCCAGGGCCACTTGAACCAGACATGTGGTAAAAGCGCTCTTGCTTCCCGTAGGGGCCGCCCATTTGATGACCCAGCCTGTTCCTACTCTGTATCGTTGCTTTCCCTCCCCTTTTCTATGAAATCAAGGTGGAGAGGCGAGTGAGGCTCCTGTGCCCCCAGGAGGAGATGACTGCGTCTCCGAGCATCCCCATGACCCCAGGAAGAAAGAAGGGAAGGACAGCGAGGACCACTTACCTGGAGTGGCAACAGCCCTTCCCAACCCCGCTGTAAATGGAAGACTTGGATGGCAGCCAAACCCATTAACCGGTGTCACAATCCCTCTCTGGCGGCTGGAGGGGCGCGGCTGTGTCTGTCGTCTGTTGCTGCTGCCTGACTTCTCCAAGATGAGTGGTGTTTTCCTCCCTCAGGAGGGTGACCTTCATTCGATGGTATTAGTAAGGTTGTTCTCAGAGGTTTTTCTTAAAGGCAGCTGTTTCTGGACTCTCCTCCTCATGCTGTGCTTTATTTAGATCTCATTTCATTCTCAAAGCAACCCTAGGGGCACAGGTGAGGCTACAGAGAGGTGTATGCGAATTATCGTCCCATTTTTATGTTGAGTAAACTGAGGCGAGGTTGTGTGCCTGAGGAACTGCCTCTGAGGAGTGGGGAGCTGGGATTCAGACCCAGCTCTGTCCTCTACCACTGGCTGGGTGGTTGTCCTTCCTCTTCGGCCAGCTGTAATCATCATCGGCCCCTCTGAAATGGAGCATCCTGGGCCAGTGGCTGAGGCTGAGTTTTGTGTCCTGGAAAGCCTATGACCAGATTCCTTATTCCAAGTGTCATTCCCAGAAAAAATCATCTCCCCTCCACATTGGTCAGGAGGGCCAGGCCGAGACACACGCATATTTATCAGAGGCCTTAGAGATCATCCACCCTCGGCTGCTAACCAAAAGGTCGGCAGTTTGAATCCACCAGCTGTTCCTTGGAAACCCTACAGGGCAGTTCTACTCTGTCCTATAGGGTTGCTATGAGTCAGAATTGACTCAATGGCAACGGGTTTGGTTTTCAGTTTAGAGAGCAACCCTGGGTGACACAAAGGTTAAGCACTAGGCTACTACCTGAAAGCTTGGTGATTCGAACCCACCTACAGGCACCTCGGAAGACAGGCCTGGCAATCTGCTTCTAAAAGGTCATGGCCTTGAAAACCCTATGGAGTACAGTTCTACTCTACAGAGGGGCCGCCATGAATCAGAATTGACTCAACAGCAACTAATAACGACAGTCAGAACTTTTCATTATCAAGAAAGGCAGCCGAAGCCACACAGTGAGTGGACTCCTGGCCCAGGGCTCCATCTCCTGGCGAGCTGCACTTTCACCAGGATCAAAGGGACCACCTGGACTACCAGCTTCTGCCTGGGCCTATGGTCTCTGCCTGGCGCCCTTTGCCCTGCCCTGGCAGATGTCCACTGATTGTCCCCAGGGGAGTTCACAGCAGCAGACAGAGCTGCTGTGAGGGAGAAGCCCAAGGTCCTCTGCTCCGGGGGCCAAAGGGAGTAGGCAGAGCAAGAATGTTCCATGTTCACCTGTCCTGGCCCTCTCTGTGGGCCCCTGACCCTGTCCACTCAGTAAGAGGGACAGGAGGACAGAAGGGTATATTGAGAACCCAGAGGGACGGAGTCCATGGTCTTCAAGTAGAAAAGGGGCAACACTGGGGAACCCAGCTCATCACAGCACCCACACATGCCAGCGAGTCCCTTCTGAGATTAGAGCTTGAGCTTTACTGACTTTGGGGGAGGTGGCAGAGGACAAAACCCAGACTGTGGTGATTGAAGAAGATGAGTGCCCCCAGAGTGAGACTGTCCTTCAGGTCCTGCTGTCCAGTGGTGAGGGGCACACACCATGTGTTCCCATCCTCAACTGCCCCAGAAGAAAAAATGGTAACTAGCAGAAAGGTGACGGAATGGCCAAAACTACACTAAATAAACAACGTAAATTCTGGAATGTAAATCTGGGTTATTCTAAGTCATTGCAGAAGTCACACATTTTTATCAAGATAGAAAATGGAGGTAGAGAAAAGCTCGGAATACTGTCCTAGGAGAGGCCCCACAGACCCCCAGGACCCAGGAGGGGTGTGCACTGGTCTTTGAGACCACAGGGGTGGTCCTTGTGTGGAACTCGCCATCCAAACATGAGGTGAGGCTCGCCATGTGTTTCTGGGTCCTGCTTCACGCTGACTTCCCACCTCCCCAAGAGGAGGCCTGGGGCCCGTTCTGTCTTGGGAGTAAATCCTGACAAACACACCAGGCTTTGCAGGCAGTGGCTGTGACGTTGGCTGTTGAGGAATCCAAGGCCCTCATTCGACGCTGAGCCTGTCGCCACACACTGATCGGCCACCACAGGCACCTGTGTCTGTCTCACGGGCCCCCTTCTCCCAGCGTCTTAACGAGCCAGAGAATAGAAGCATTCACAGTCCAAAGCATTGCCCCAGTGATCCAGCTGGCTCTGACCAGGGCTCTGTGAGCAGGCAGGAGGAGGCTTCCCACCTTCACACTGGAGGACACCAGTCTCCAAGGGCCTTGGGGGAGTTGCCCGGTCAAGCTAGTCAGCAGGAGAGCAGAGCCTTGAACCCAGGGCTCCTGACTACAAAATTTCTGATTCTAGTGATTCCCAATGGGGCCAATTTTCCCCCAAGGGGCCATGTGGCCATGTCTGGAGATATTTTTGGTTGTCACAACTTTGGGACTGGGGGGGATGCTACTGACATCTAGTGGGGAGAGGCCGTGGATGCTGCTGCTAAACGTGCCCCCACAACCAAGAATTACCCAGCCCAAAATGCCATGCCAGTGGTGCTGAGGGTGAGAAAGCCTGCACTAGGCCACACTATCTCTGATTCCAAAACTGTGGGTATTTTCCAAAACTCCACTTCTCCCCATTTGTGATTCATCGAATAAATCAAAGATTTGAGCCTCCTGCAGCTAATTGTAGCTACTACCCCGAGTTCAAAAAATTCCACGCGAGGGCAATGGTTTCAGTTCTTAGCAAGTCTGATGAACCTTGTGACTCCATTTCCGCTGTCTTGAGCTTTCACGAGGACCCCAACCTGGAGGGAGAGAAGCCCTAAATAGCAGACAGCTGGCTGGGGCTGAACTTGTTTCCATGAGTGACTTTGTATTTCTGGGGCCTGGCCCACTCACCAGTGCATCTGAGAAGCACCCTTTTCCCTTTGGGGGAAAAGCTTAGGAATCAGGGTGGGAATGAGGAGGACTGATTAACAGCCTTTGGGGAAATCTCCATCTTTTATTTCCGACCCTTTTCTGTGAGCTCCAACCCCATTTCCCCCCAGTTGAAGGTATAGTAAAACTCTTTATACTATTTAAAATTTTACAGAAACCTTATTCTTGTAAGAAGCCCCTGGCCAGATACCAGTTCTTCATGAGGAGAAAATCTTAAATGTTTGTGTCTTCTTAAGGTTTTCATAATCAACTTGAACGTAAGCAGTTTACTTAATGAAAAGGTATTTTCACTATTCTTGTAGTCCTTTCCTACTCAGGCACCCAGTGTCGCCACGAGCTCACTAGCTTTTACTACAGTGAAAAGGCTATTTCTTAACGTAGGATTTCAATGTGCTCTTTTGATTAAAAATATCTAACCCAACAGGATGTAAAGACGTGTCTGTGAAACCCTCTCCCTTTGACGATTAGCGTTGTTGCTGTTGTCGTTTTCTATTATGATAATTAAAATGATGTTGACTCTTAAGTGTCTGTGTCCAATTTGTGATTTATGTAAAGAACGTGATCTGCTCATTTTTGAAAGACTCGGCTCCCGCGTCACCTCTGTTCTGATGCTCCCCCTGCCCACCCCCCCGGCAGGATGGGTCCTCTCCTCCCCGATGCCCCGCTGAGCCCTCTCCAGCATCACACCTGGAACCTATCACAGGAAATATTACATCCCTTTACCTGTCAACTCCCCTACTACCTTCTGAGAGCAAACGCTTTATCTTATGCAACTTTTTATGCCCAGCACCTAGCACGGTGCCTGGCTGATAGGAAACACCAAACAGATGTTCAGCGAATGATACTTGAAAGGCCAGCCTGGTAAATTTCAACACTCTACAAAGAACATTGAGTGCAGAGTTGTAGCTTCACTCATTCACTCATTCACTAATACTAGGCATCGTTCCATGCTCTTTACATATATATTAACTGACTTGATCCTCACAACAACTCTATAAAGTAGATATGATTATCACCCCAGGGACATTGGTGATTTAATGGTAGAATTCTCGCCTTCCACGTGGGAGATCTGGGTTCAATTCCCAGCCAACGTACCTCACACGCAGTCTGTCAGTGGAGGTTTTCATTTTTTATGCTGCTAAACAGTTTTCAGTGGCACTTCCAGGCTAAGAGACTAGAAAGAAAGGCCTGGTGATCTACTCCTAAAAATCAACCAGTAAAAACACTATGAATGGCAATGGTTCCATTAGCAACAAATTATGGAGATGGTGCAGCATTGGGAAGCATTTTGTTCCATTGTGCATGCGGTCACCAGGAGTCAGAGGCCAACTCAATTGCAACTAACAACAACATTACCACCATGTTACACAACTGGACCAATAAGCAACATCATGATAAACAAAGAAAAGATTGAAGTTGTAAGGATTTCATTTTACTCGGATCCACAATCAACACCCATGAAAACAGAAGACAAGAAATCAAACAACGTACTGCATTGGGCAAATCTGCTGCAAAAGACCTCTTTAAAGTGATGAAGAGCAAAGATGGACCGAGGTGTGCCTGGCAGAAGCCATGGGATATGAAAGCTGGACAATGAATAAGGAAGACCAAAGAAGAACTGATGCCTTTGAACTACGGGCTGGCGAAGAATATTGAGTATACTATGGACAGCCAGAAGGATGAACCAATCTGTCTTGGAAGAAGCATACCCAGAATGCTCCTTAGAAACAAGGATGAGGAGACTTCGTCTCACATACGTTGGACGTGTTACCCGGAGGAACCAGTCCCTGGAGAAGGACATCATCCTTGGTAAAGTAGAGGGTGGGCGAAAGAGAGGAAAACCCTCCATGAGACGAATTGACACGGTGGCTGCAGTGATTGTGAGGACGGTGCAGGGCCGGGCAGTGTTTCGATCTGTTGTACGTAGGGTCACTATGAGTTGGAACCGGCTCAAGGGCAACTAACGATAACACAAATGCAGAAACTGAGGCTTGGAAGGTTTCTTGCCCAAGGCCATGTAGCTGGTGAGAAGCAGAATCCAGGACTGGCTCCAGCGTCTACTCCAGTGGCTGTGAAATACCCGCTCCCCGTTTGTTGAGCCCTTGCTGCTGGAGGCCCCATGCTAGGAGCAGGGTCGAAGGGGCCAATGAACAACTCCTGCCCTACAGCTTGAAAGAGAGGCATGAATATTGGCACTGTCAGATGTTGTGGGCTGAAATGATGGGTTCTGCCTCAGGGTGCCTTTTGCAGGGTCCGTATCAGGCCCAACAGGAGGTCCAGTGTGGCTGCCAGGACCCCAGCAGGAATGGTGCAAGGGATTGGATCAGTGGCTTGTGCAGTCCTTGACAGTTGAGAGAAGTTTGCATCCAAAACTCTAGGTCCCAGGTCAGAGCCTGGCCATCTTAAAAGGCAGGAAGGGTTTACCTCTGGGGCAGGTGCAGGGTGGCTCATAGCAGTCAGGAGGTTCATGGGTCAAGTGCCGAGGGTTTTTGGGCCAAGAAGCCTTGGGCTGCAGAAGTGCCCAGCCCCAACTGCAGGCCCTGGTGCTGGCCCTCAGGGTGGCAGAGCTAGCAGGGGTCATTGTGTGTAGATAACCAACACCTGCCACCATCTGGCCCAGCTGCATGCTTTGCGGTGCCCAGAGTAAAGTGAAAAGGCGCCACCTCCCTTTGACACCAGGTGGAAATGGCCATCCCCCCTCCCCCCACCCGCCACCCCCGCACCATCTCCCAGAGCTGGGAAGCTGTCTGAGCCTTTGGGGGTCGGGGAAGTAGAGGGCAAGGGGAGGGGAAGGTTCCTAGGACCATGATGGACTCCCGCCTATGTGTATAGCTGCATGGTCTCCAAAGCCGGCCCACCAGTGATTTTCCACTTGACCTGGGCAGGCGCCTCATTGCTCGGGCGCCTGCAGAGTGCTGGCCGCTCCAGGCCAGCAGAGACATCGAGATTAATATTTATGCAGGGCCAGGCTGTGGGGCCTTTCTACAAACAACACAAATCACATTAACTACCACGGTAACCAGCCCTTCCTGCCCTCAGGTCTTGCAAAGCATTTCCCAACCCCCAAGTTCCTGTGATCCTCTGGACAGGCCCTCGTGCAGTGTCCCCACCAGCCAACACCTGCCAAGCCGCCACCACACCAGGCATCTGGGCAGGGCTCTGAGACATGGTGGGGAACAAGGCAGGACCACTATTCTTGGTCTTGGGGTGAGGAGGTTGCAGAGAATCAGCTGAAGACAACAGGGTGTAAGTGTGTGACATGGGAAGCTGGGCTCCAGGGGACCCCAGAGGAGGCCTCCTAACCAGGCTGACATCCCAGAAACAGAGCTGTGACTCCAGTTCTTAGAAAAGCAAAGCAAAGTGCATTTACTTGTTCATTCAATAAACAATGTTTGAGGCCTACTATGTGCCTGGCACTGGGAACATGTCAGTGAACAAAATCAAGTCCCCGCCCCTCTCATGGTGAGGTAGACAAGAAACAAATAGATACATAATATAGCAGGAAATGGTGAGACATAATACAGAGAAAAATAAAGCAGTTTCAGCTTTCCTGGCTGACGCATCGTCCCTGCCTTGGTATTGTCCCCCCTGGTTCCTTTGGTCTCTGACGGCCCCAGGTCCTGCCCATTCATGAGTCCCAGTGGCTAGGGCCTGACCCTGGTATCAGCCTGTGTTGGATTCTGTCTCCAAAGACTAGAAAGTATCAAACAAGCTCCTTCTTTATTATTTTTTCCATATCAGTAGAGTGGGGTCAGGCTGATGCAGCCCTGTATAGTAAGCCCCCCAAACTTCTAAACTGAAGTATTGAATAGAGGGGCATGAATGGTCCAACAAGGCTGAGATGGAACAACCAGAGAGAGAAGATGAGAACAAGGAGTCAGTGGAGTCATAAAAGCTGAAAGAAGAGAGGGCTTCAGGAGAAGGATCCAGTCTACTGTGTCAAGTTCAGCTGAGAGCTAGACAAGGGCACGGGCTGTGTGCGTGTGTGCGGGTGCATAAATGGTGTGTGCGTGCTTGCCCACGTGTATGAGTGAATGTATGTGTGTGTGCCCCATGCATGTGAGCACATGTCTGTGTGGGCATGTGTCTTGTTATCTATCCAGTGCTGCTATATCAGAAATACCACAAGTGGATGGCTTTAACAAACACAAGCTTATCCTCTCACAGTCTAGGAGGCTAGAAGTCTGAATTCAGGGTGCCAGCTCTAGGAGAAGGCTTTCTCTCCCCGTTGGCCCTGGGGGAAGGTTCTTGTCACCTACCTTCCCCTCGTCTAGGGGCTTCTCAATGCAGGGATGCCAGGTCCAAAGGACACACTCCGCTCTTGGCGCTTCTTTCTTGGTGGTATGAGGTCTCTCTCTCCTCTGCTTGATTTTCTCTTTTATATCTTAAAAGAGATTGACTCAAGATACACCCTAATCCTATAGATTGAGACCTGCCTCATTAATATCACTACCTCTAATCCTGCCTCTTTAACATCATAGAGCTAGGATTTACAACACATAGGAAAATCACATCAGATCACAAAATGGCGGACAATCACACACACTGGGAATCATGGCCCAGACAAGTTGACACACATTTCCGGGAGACACAATTCAATCCCTCACAGCACGCATGAGTGCCTAGACTGTGTGCATGTGTGCAAAGGCATGTCTGTATGTGTGCAAGTACATACACTGTGTGCACACATGTGCAAGCACGTGTTCATGTGTGCGTGCATGGGCGTGTGTGCTTGTGAAAGCATGTGTTGCTGGGTGTGTCTGTGTACATGCGTCTGTACGTGTATGGAAGTATGAGTGTGTCTCAAATGCATGCATGTGTTTGTCTGCACCTGTGTTGATGCTCAATTTTCAAACCCCTGGAAGCCCATTTAAAATTTTGCCTTGCCCAGGGAACTTGGTGCATTTAATTCATTACAAACAATTGCCCCCAGAGGGCACCATGACTTGTCCAGCTTAGAAAGTCAGGTGGAAAAACATAGTAATCTATGCCCAACAGGGGGCAGTGTGGTGTCAGAAATATGAGCTGTTGGAGGGGGCTGAAAGGTGCTGGGTGGTTTCAAACCCAACTCTGCTACTTACTACTTAGGAACCTCGCGAGAAACCTGGTGCCTGCTGGTGGGCACAGGAAGGACCCACAGAGGCTCTGAGACGCCCCGGGTACCCTTCAATAGATAACACGCCCCTTAGGGAAGGGCCGCTACACTGTAACATCCAGGGAGGAAAAACTTGAAGAAAACTCTTCCCCACCAGCCCCTAGACCTCTCCTAATCTTGTTTACTAAAGCCTGGTACTGAAGCGTGACATACATAAAGGGAAGAAAGGCCTATCGTGCTTGCACAATTCAGTGAATTTTCAGTCATCACAACCATGAACCCAGGAAACAGGTCAACAAGCCAAAAGTTCTCAGCACTTCCAAAAGTCCCTTCAGCCTGCACAATGCTGTAAATTTTATTTTTATTAGTTGGCAACAATAACAAAATAATTCAGACTTCTGCTTTTTTCTTGAAAAACATGGAAAGATTCACTAACGGTGGTTTGCCTGTCCTGAGTGGAGGGAAAGGGATGAATTGGCCAGAGTTTTAAGGAGGCACACACTTTTCAGCTCACACCAGGACCCCGGTGGCCTAGGCAAGAGGGGCCCCTGCCCTGGGTCCCACATTTTAAAGGGTCTTTCCCTGTCTTCTTCTTGGTGCCTCTTTCCTGCAGGCAAGGGGTCCAGGAGGCCAAGAGGGTGAACGTGCCCACCCGGAGTTCACATCCGCCCTTCTAGACCACACCTGGGAACTCAGGACCCCAGAATTCTCTGCCCTCTCCTAGCCTTGTGTGGGTTTGCAGTTTAACGGCTTTATTGAGATGTAATTCACATGCCATACCATTCATCCATTGGAGTGCACAATTCAGGGGTGTTTAGTGTATGTGTGACCATCCCCACAGCCAATTTAAGAACTCCTCAAAAGAAACCCCATACCCTTTAGCTATCACCCCTGTATGTCCCCACCCCAACCCTCAACCCCAGCCCTAAGCAACCACTGTCTCTATAAATTTCCCTTTCTGGATGTTTCATGTGAATGAGATCATATAATATGTGGCCTTTTGTGACTGGCTTCTTTCCCTTAGCACAGTGTCTTCAAGAGACGTGCATGTTGTCACTTGTGTCAGTACTTCATTCTTTTTATAGCCAAATAGTATTCCATTGGACAGATATACCACCTGTTGTTTATCCATTTGTCCATGGTGGACGTTTGGGTTGCTTCCACCAGAGTTCAGGTTTTGAGAGCAGTCTGCTATGGGTGTCTGCACCTGTAGGCTCCAAAAGGGTCCAAGGAGTGGCTGTTTGCCAGACGGGGAGAGGGACTTTGAATGGAGCTTAGATGTGCAGCCGAGAGTGGGAAGAGAATGGTACAGGCCCCACACAGCGCCCCGCAAAGTCAAGAAGCCTATGTTGTTGTGAGGGTGTATTTGTCAAGACAGGAGGAGGAAGCCTATTTTACTCAACAATCCTCTAGCGGACATGTAGCTTTTAAACACCTGGGCATGTGGCATGCACTCCTGCCCTGGCCCCCAGGTGTTAATGGCAGCTTGCCCACCTGTCATTCCAGATGGCCACAGCAGCCGCCTTCAGCCCCACCTTACTCACCTGGCCCCTATAGGCGCTGGATTTGCAATAGTTTGCAAAGGGCAGGTGAAATGGTTTGCTTCCCTCTGAGGATCAGACTGGCTCCTGCTCTGTGTACACCACCCTCACCCAGCCCCAGGTTGGGCATTGGGGTGGGAGTGGAGAGGTCATTTACTGTTCTGATTTTCCAGGAGCATCCTCTGGGTTTAAGGAGACATGTCAGCAGCTGGCCTTGTGTGCTGCCCTGAGCCAGAGTAGTTACTATCATTCTGGATGCTCACTGCTCAACAGACCTGTCCAGCCTCCCATTCTGGTTGGAAAAGTCGATGCAGGGCCCGTTCTGCCTTACAGTTCGCCAGGAGCACCATCTCCAGACTCCTTGGTTAGTCTCCTGGGTAAAATGCCCTAGGAAAGGGGTTGGCAAACTATGGCCCGTGGGCCAAATCCAGCCCACTGCCTGTTTGTGTACATAAAGTTTTATTGGAACACAGCCACAGCCGTCATTTCCGTGTTGTCTATGGCTTATTGAAAGCTACGACAGCAGAGTTGAGTAGTCACAACAGACATCCTATGGCTGGCAAAGCCTAAAATATTTAATACTGGCCCTTTACAGAAAATGCTTGCCAACCCCTGCCCTAGAAATCAAGACTCAGCATTAGCCCTTCCCAAAGAGCAGGCAGGTCCACCTACCAGCCAAATAGGAGTACCTTTTCTCCTGGTCCCCCCTTTTTGACACCTTTGAGGGAGGCTACCTCCAGGGAGCTTACTGGTTCCAGAAGGAGGCAGTGCTGTGCACAATTGGCACAGAGAAGGCAACCCCACATCTGTTTGCTCCCATCACCTCCATCTTTACCCCTAAATAGCCCACCCACTAGCCCTTGGAGTAAGAAGGAGCATATGTGGGAGGCAGCCTTGGTGGCCACATATGGTTGCACAGGTTGTGCACTGCACAATGACATGTGACCTAGAGGGTGTCTGAGGGCATGTAGTCCACGGCCCTCACCAAGCTATGTGCCTGCCATGAGCTGTATATGCCCCGAGAAAGAACCTCCTCTTCTTAATTCTCATAAAGCTGCCCTAGCAAGGGTATAAGTTATCATGACACCCCTGGAGGCAGCCTGGGCTTTAATTCCAACCTTGACCCTGACCTTAGGCAAATGACACAAGTTCTCTGAGTCGCAATTTTCTCACCTGTACAATGGGAACAAGAGTAGCAGTGTGGTAGGCTAAATAATGGGCCCCCAAAGATGTCCCCTGCATCAAAGTTGTGGTGTTGGTGAAGGATATTGAAGACACTGTGGACTGCCGGGAGAACAAATAAATTAGTCTTAGAAGAAGTACAGCCAGAATGCTCCTTAGAAGAGAGGATGTTGAGACCTCAGCTCACTTACTTTGGATGCATTATCAGGAAAGATCAATTGCTAGGAAAGAACATCGAGATTGATAGAGGGTCAGCAAAAACGAGGGAAGCTCTCAGTGAGAGGGATTGATGCCATAACCACAACAATGGATCCAAACATACCAACAATGATGAAGATGGCACAGAACCGGGCACCGTTGCCTTCCGTTATACGTAAGGTCGCCGCGAGTCTGAGCCACCTTAGGGGCAACTAACAACAAGACGTCCACGTCCTTATACAGCCAAAAGGACTTCACAGTGAATTAAGGATCCTGAGATGGGGAGGTTATTCTGCATTATCCGGGTGGACCCTAAATGTAATTACTGGCCCCTAGAGGGAGGCTGGAGATCAGAATCAGAGAAGGAGGTGTAACAATGGAAACCAGAGGTGAGAGCGAGGCAAGGAAGGAGCCACCAACCAAGGAATGCAGGCAGCCTATAGACGCTGGGGAAGGCAGGGAACAGGTTCTGCCCTGGATCGTCTAGAAGGAACCAGCCCTGCCCATACCTAGGGGCATACCTTTAGCCCAGTGAAACCTATTCGGTAGTTCTGACTTCCAAAATGGTAACATAATAAATGCGTGTTGTCTTAAGCCACTGACTTTATGTCCACTTGTTACAGCAGCTAACAATGAACCCAAGTACCTACCTCCAAGGTTGTTTAATAGTTAACAGAGATGGTGCCAGTGAGCCCCTGTGCCTTCTGTGGGAGCGCAGGGTGGGGCTCAGTGAACGGGGCCACTGCCACCCTGGCTATTACTAACGACACAACAGAAGGGCCCCTTCCTCAGGCTGCATGAGAAAGGGAAAGAGGCCGAACAGGGCCAGATGGGAATCATCACACCCAGCCCTTCCAGAGTTGCCACACCAAGGAGGCGGCCAGGCCGGCAGTGATGTCATCGCTGACCCCCTAGTGGCTGCGTAATCAGTTTCCAATGCAGCAAGCCAGTGAAAGCAAAAGTGAGCTTCAGACTGGTCACCAGTGGCCAGCGGGTCAGGTCATTCCCTGCCAAAACAAGTCTCACCAGAACCCAGGAGAGGCACCCCACACGCCGACACTTTCACTCTGCATGTTCAGCCCCTCTGATCCCCAGGCCCTCAGCTACAGCTCCTGGAGGTCTCTCCCAGCCCCAGGGTGACCAGCCCAGCCCCAGGGTGACCAGCCCAGCCCCATGTGCCCGGATTTTCCCAGTTTTAGCACTAAAGACCAATGTCCCTGGAACGCCCTTGGTCGCAGGCAAACAGTGACTGCTGGTCACCCTACTCAGTTCTCAGCAACGAGACAGCCCTGCCCACATGGGCTCCATCCACTCTTTTCCACAACACAGGGCCTTTTCTCCCTTTCCTTTGGGTTCTGTCAGCCTCAGAGCCTGCCCACTCTGGCCTGCAGCCCAGAATTTTCTTCCTTCTGGCTTCATCAGGACCGGCTCTGCTTAGCTGCCCTGACCACTTGTCCAGGACAAAAAGCCTTGTTGGGCATCACTTTGTGTCTTCCATCACAGGCCCGCTTCTAACGGCACATGTCTGTCTGTCAGTCTGTCTCCCCAAGGAGACTGTGAGCTCCCCTAGGACAGAGCCCCTTTCTGCTTTATTATCCATGGAGCTCCAGGGCTCACCATGGTGCGTGGCATACAGCTGGCACTCAATAGAGATTCGTTGAAGGGGGGAAGAAGAGAGGGAGGAGGGAGGGAAGAGGGAAGAGAAGAGGGAGAAAAGAAGAAAGGAGAGAGAAGAGGAAGGGAGGGAGGAAAGAGAGGAAGGGGGGAGGAGGGACAGAGGGAAGGGAAGAGGCAGATGGGAGAAAGGGAGGGTGGAAAGAGGGAGCACCCCAAGGAGCCTGTGCTCTTCAGCCTCACAGCCCCCAGAGTGACTGGTGCTATGGAAAACTCACTCCAAGAAGAAGACAGATGCCCCGTGCTGGTATGGTTAGGAATGACCCCGTTGGTGTATCAGTTATCCAGTTTAACAGGCTGGAGAGCTTAGCAGAAGAGCCGAGACTTACCGAGAACTCTCAGGAGTATTGGCTGCCTGTTTTCAGGCCAATTAGGCCCTAACCCATGTTATACTGAGACTTTACACCAGGCCCATCTACCTGTGGCTACAGACCAGCACCCAAGGAGACCCTCGCCCTGAGCTGGACAGGCTCTGGAGTGCAGCAGCAAAGGCCGGCACATGCAAGCTTTGATCCTCCGCAAGCGAGCTGACCGCCAGCCCGGGAACCTCCAAACTTGCTGAAGCCTATCCATCCCTTCCCCCGACCTGGACAAGCACATTCATCCTGTGTCCTTCCCTGGCCATGCCTGAGGGTTTGAAAGTTTCCTCTAGCCCTTCGCCCATTGAGACGCCAGGCCGCGTGCAGACGGAGTCCTCTCAGGAGCGTCAGGTGGGGCTGCTGTGTCTGGAGCAGGTTTCGGAAGTACTCGTTGCAGCTGTGGCTGTGCAGGTTTGTGACGCGGCCCTGCCTGCAGGCTGCAGCTCAAGCCTGGGTAACTGTCGCTGCCCACTGCGCAGGCCGACGTCCCTCAGCAGAGACCCACTGAGGGTGTTCTGTGTGCCAGGTATTAGGGCAGGCCCTGGGGACAGAACGGACACAGGACAGGAGATCCTGCTGTCTTCTCCATAGAGAGACAGCAGTAAAGCACTAAACAGACACACAAGTTCACGTAGCAGTCGGGACTCCGAAGAAGAGAAAAACCAGTCCTGCGGACAGCAACTGGCCCTCTTCCCAGTTCTGACAACTAGTACCTGTGTGATACCAGACAAGATGATCACCTCTGAGACTCAGCTTCCTCCTCTGTACATTGGGCATGATAACCTAATGATGGTACAACCCTGTGAAGACCAGGGAGATAGTGGGGCGATTTTCTCCACCATTCTCTGAGGCTTCCTCCCAGTCCTGGGCTATGTGGCCAAAGGGGAACTAGTTGAAGAATAGGGACCCTAGCATATATTGGCAAGACTGTGGGGAAATGGGGTGTGAGCATGAACCGTGGAGGGCAG
Source organism: Loxodonta africana (assembly GCF_030014295.1). NCBI lineage: Eukaryota > Metazoa > Chordata > Mammalia > Proboscidea > Elephantidae > Loxodonta > Loxodonta africana. Next base: position 109,262,053 of record NC_087351.1, read on the forward strand.
ATTTGAAAGAACTACAAAACTTTTAAATCTGTGTTCAGCTCTATCACCCAGAAATTCCAGCTCAAGGTATCGACCCTGTAGAAACCTCTAACCTTATGCACAGAAAATATGTTGTTGTCCTTAGTTGCCACTGAGTCATCTCCAACTCATGGTCACCTTATGTATAACAGAACCAAATGTAGCCCGGTCCTGCTGCGTCATTTTTATATGTATATAATTAAACCTTCTGTGGTAAAGTAGGGGGGGTTAATTACGTTCTGTGGTAAAGTGGAAACCCTAGTGGCATAGTGGTTAAGAGGTACGGCTACTAAGCCAAAAGGTTGGCAGTTTGAATCCATCAGGCGCTCCTCGGGAACTCTATGGGGCAGTTCTACTCTGTGCTATAAGGTCGCTATGAATCAGAATCGACTCGGTGGCAATGGGTTTTTGTTTTTTTTTTTTAGTGGTAAAGTAGAAGGTCTGCAAAAACAAGGGAAACCCTCAGTGAAGCAGACCGACACAATAGCCGCAATGATGGGCTCAAACATGTCAACGATCATGAGGACGGCGTGGGACCGGCAACGTTTCATTCTGTTGGACCTAAGATCACCGCGAGTCAGAGCTGCCGCAACAGCAACAGATAACAAGTGAGCTGGTCTGTGTAACGCACCTCCTCGGGTACCTGGGGATACGGGTGCGTGTGCCAAGTCAAGAGTCAAGGATCAGTGCCGGCCCCTCCCCGCCCCAGGTGCTAAACGCCTGTGAGGCCGAGGACCCAGAGCCCCCCATCTCCCAGTGTGCCCCCCCACGCCACCAGCACTTCCCGCGGCCCTTGGCACACAGTAAGCGCTTCATGCATTTTTCTCAGAGCCCCCCATCTCCCAGTGTGCTCCCCCACCCCACCAGCACTTCCCGCGGCCCTTGGCACACAGTAAGCGCTTCATGCATTTTTCTCAGAGCCCACCATCTCCCAGTGTGCCCCCCCCACGCTACCAGCACTTCCCGCGGCCCTTGGCACGCAGTAAGTGCTTCATGCATTTTTCTCAGAGCCCCCCATCTCCCAGTGTGCCCCCCCCACCCCACCAGCACTTCCCGCGGCGCTTGGCACACAGTAAGTGCTTCATGCATTTTTAAATAGAGACAAAGTTCTAATAGTGATGGAGGTACTTTGTGAAGTGTTTCCAAGATGAATAGTTGTCTTGACTGTGTCCACTGCTGAGAAACAACAGATCTGCCATGAGGGACTGCTGCGGGGGTCTTGGGTGGGCACTGACATGATCAGGTCTGGGATTTAGGAAAGCAACTCAGGTGTTGGCCTGAGGACAGGGGGATAAAAGGAAGAGACACAAGACATGGGTCAGGGAGAGCCATTGGGCAACTACAGGGTGGTCTGTGCCAAGAATATAATAGCTGTGGTGGAACTTGTATGAGAAGAAGCCAGCAGGCTTAAGAGCTTGAACTCAGGAGCGAGGTCCTGGGTTCAAGTCCTGACTCTGTGAGCTCTGGCTGGGTGGCCTTGGGCCTCTTCTCTCATCTGTGAAATGGAGATGGCGCCAGTCCCCACTGCACGCACATGTAACGCGTTTATAATGGGCTGGCACCTGGTCAGCCCTTGGTGATACTGGCTTTCTGATGTGCTGGGGATCACACAGATGTTTTACCGGAAACAAGCAGCACGGAGGGAAGAGTACAAGTTTAGGGGCCTGTTTGAATCCCAGCTCTGCTCCTGGCCACACGGATGAATTTGGGTCAGTCGTTTAACCTCTCTTTTTTTTTTTTAAGGCTTAGTTTCCCCATCTATAAAATGGGATCCACCACCTGTCTGTCAGTTTGTTGTGCTGGGGTGGCTTTTGTGTTGCTATGATCTAGAAGCTGTGTCACCAGTATTTTAAATACCATGGTGGGCATGTTTCAACAGAGCTTCCAGACTAAGACTGACTAGGAAGAACAGCCTGGCAATCTCCTGAAAAATCAGCCAGTGAAAACTCTATGGATCACAACAGAATATTGTCCTACACAGTGCTGGAAGATGAGCCTCCTAGGCACTCCAAATACACAGTGGCCATAACAATGGACTTGAGCACACCAAAGATCATGAAGGTGGACAGCATTTAGTTCTATTGTACGTGGGGTCACCACAAGTCAGAGCCGACTCAAAGGCACTGACAAACAACAAAATGGGGTAACATCTATCCTCCAGGGTGGCTGTGCAGACGGAATTCAACACTGCAGGGGAGTGTGGCACAGGTAAAGGCTTGGTGGAAGCTGGTGCCTTTTTCCCTGACCAGATACAGAAGAGCCCACAAGTCCCTTCACGGGACCTGGACGGTCACACAGCCTCCACCTGCCCCAGGCCAAACATTTCACAACCCTTCAGTTCTCCTCTAAGAACCTGGGTGCTGAGACTGCGTGGCAGGAGACTCTAGGGGGAGTTCACTGGTAAACATCTTCATCTGCTCTGACCTTGGGCCAGTGCTGAGTCAAAGCAGAGAAATTCACATTTTAGAAGCAAGTGCGTCAGCAGCAGACCCAATCAGAAGATAGTTGAAAGCCTCTTCATCCGGCCTGACTGTGGCCTCGTCCAGGTCAAGACGTATGTATCTCATTATCCACAGCGTTACTGAAAAATCATTTGTTCGGCCTTCCACGGAATAAGCCTTTATTGAGCACTTGCTGTGCGCCAAGCCCTGCGCTAAACACTAAAGGACCAGTTGCTGTTTATTTGACTCTGACTCCAGGTGACCCCATGTGAATCAGAGTAGAACTGTGCTCCATGAGGTTTTCAATGAATGATTTTTGGACGTCAATAGCCAGGCCTTCTTCCAAGGTGCTTCTAGGTCAAGTTGAATCTCCAACCTTTTGGTTAGCAGCTGAGCATGTTAACTGTTTGCACCCCCCAGGGACTCCCAACACTAAAGAGACCGAGCTAGGTCCAGGAATGCCCTCCCTCAGTGGCTTTTCCAAAGGACATTTCCTGAGTGCCTGCTATGCACTGAGCACAGGCACACAGTGCAAGCCCAGTAGACACAAAGATGAGACATCCAGGGCCTGCCCCAAAGGATTCCATAGTGCCAAGTGCAGGCAGACAAGACACGCAAGCAGGAAAAATTACCCCTATCTCCCACCTGTTCTCCAGAGCCTTCCTTCACACTGAAGGTTAAGGACAGTTCAACAGGGAGCAAAGCTTTAAGCCACGAGCAGTTGTGGGAGAATTTCAGGCATCCCAGGAAAGGTAATGGGGGATTTGGGAGTGGGGAGTGGACCTCCCACAGAAGCTCTGAAAATCAGAGCACGTAGGTGATATCTAGTACACTGAGTCATCCATCCACTGGACAAATACTGTTGTGTACCAGACACAGGGGCAAGAGCTCAATGCACAAGTTTCACTTCTTGTTCGTTCTTCATTTCAGATGGAGCACCGGAAATCTACAGGGACACACCCAGTCTTATGCACATCAGCTCCTTCAGTGGGGGCCCAAAAAGCATCGTTGACCCAAATGACCCGTTGCCATTGAGTCAAATTCTGACTTACGTTGTTGCTGTTGTTAGGTGCCATTGAGTCGGTTCCTACTCATAGCATCCCTAGGTACAACAGAACATAACGCTGCCTAGACCTGCGCCATCCTCGCAATCTTTGTTATGCTTGAGCCCATTGTTGCAGCCATGTGTCAATCCATCACGTTGAAGGTCTTCCTCTTTTTTGCTGACCCTCTACTTTACCAAGCATGATGTACTTACTTCTCCAGGGATTGGTCCCTCCTGATAACATGTTCAAAGTATGTGAGACAAAGTCTCGCCATCCTAGTTTCCAAGGAGCATTCTGGCTGTATTTCTTCCAAGACAGATTTGTTCATTCCTCTGGCAGTCTGTGATGTATTCAATATTTTTCACCAACACCATAATTCAAATGCATCAATTCTTCTTCAATCTTCCTTATTCATTGTCCAGCTTTCGCATGCATAACAGGTAATTGAAAACATCATGGCTTGGGTGAGGCACACCTTAGTCCTCAAAGTGACATCCTTGCTTTTCAACACTTTAAAGAGGTCTTTTGCAGCAGATTTGCCTCATGCAATACGTTGTCTGGTTTCTCATAGCTACCCTATATAAACATCATTGAGGCCCTTTTAAGAAAATAACGACTTTCCTCTCGGGAGACCCATTGCCATTATTAATTCAAGAACATCTTAGAGAAACATCTCCCTAACAGGGATTTCAGCTTGGAGAGAAGATCTTTCCCTCTTCTGTTGAAATCAGAGTGTGCTGTGGGATTATCTTTACAGCTTTTGGGTGAATAAGCCCCAAACCAACATGATTCAACTTTAAATTATTGAAGTGGTTTCTAGCTTGACTCATCCTGAGACTGGTGCGCTTGTGCTGTAAGTTAAATGGTAGGCGTGTAGCCTCAGTGTGTATATATGAAACATGTAACTGGCAATGTAACCATGGGGGAACTGTATTCATTTCCTGGGACCGCTGTAACACAACACCACAGACTGGCTGGCATATAAGAACAACTCATCATCCGTCAGCTCGTACTGTAGTGGGTTGGGTGTTGCTGTGATGCTGGAAGCTATGCCACTGGTATTTCAAATACCAGCAGGATCACCCATGCTGGACAGATTTCAGCAGAGCTTCCAGACTAAGACGCACTAGGAGGAAAACCCTGGCAACCTACTTCCAAAAATTACCTAATGAAAACCTATGGCTCACAACAGAACACTGTCTGAGATAGTACTGGAAGATGAACTCCCTGGGTTGGAAGGCACTCGAAATACACAGTGGCCACCACAGTGGATTCGAGCATACAAACAAAGATGATGACGGCTCTGGACCAGGTCACGTCTCATTCTGTTGTGCATGGGGTTGCCACACTTCGGAACTGACAACAGCAACTAACAATAACAACAACAAAATAAGCAGAGAAATGTATTGTCGTACACTTCTGGAGGCTCGAGTCTGAGATCAAGGAGTTGGCTGTGCTAATCACTTCCGAGGCTCTGAGGGAGAATCTGTTCAACGCCTCCCAGTTTCTGGTAGCCCCACGTATTCCTTGGCTTGCTGCTGTAGCGTCATGTGGCATTTTCCCTCTGAGTCTATTCTCCTCTTTTACAAGACATCACCCATATAGGATTAGGATCCACCCTACTCCAGTGTGACCACATGTTAACCTAACTCATAACATCTTTAAAAACCTTACTTCCAAATAGGGTCACATTTCACAGGTACAGTAGTTATGACTTCAGCATATCTTTTTGAGGGGGATACAATTCAACCCATAACAGGAAGTAATGTAAATGATTCTTTATTCTAAAAAAAAGGGGGGTGGGGGATGCCAATCCTTTCAGAGTTTGCACGTGGTTCCCAGAAGCAGCACCATCAGGACAGGCTGGAGCCAAACCCCCACCAGGACAGGCTGTTGACAGGGGCTGAGGACGCAGGACTGGCTAACTACAGTAACCCTGGGTAGTTCCCTGAGTTCCCAGGGAAATTGCCAGCCAAATTAGCGGTGGTTCAGTGGTAGAATTTTTGCCTTCCATGGGGGAGACTGAGTTCAAATCCCGGCCAATGTACCTCATGTGTAGCCACCACCCAGCTGTCAGTGGAGTCTTTCGTGTTGCCATGATGCTGAATAAGTTTCAGCAGAGCTTCCAGACTAAGGCAGACTAGGAAGAATGGCCTGGAGATTAATGTCCAAAAATCAGTCATTAAAAACACAAAGGTTCTACCTGTAACCAGTCACGGGGATGGCGCAGGACTGGGCAGTCTTCCGTTCCATTGTACATGGGGTCATTATGAATCCGAGGCTGACTAGATGGGGGCTAACAACAACAATAACATTTTACCACATGCAGAGCTGAAGCCAAAAGGCTCCTGGAACAGAGCACAGGAGCCCCAAGGAATCCTCAGTTCCTTGAGGACAAACCGTGGCCGACTGAAACCAAAAAACCAAACCCATTGCCATCGAGTCACTTCCAACACATAGCAACTCATAGCGACCCTGTAGGACAGAGTAGAACTGCCCCATAGGGCTTCCAAGGAGTGGTTGGTGGATTCCAACTGCTGACCTTTTGGTTAGCAACCAAGCTCTTAACCATAGTGCCACCAGGATTCATTGGCCAACTGAAGAAGGCCAGTAATGAAGTGATCCATTCAGGGGCAGTAGAAAGGACTTGGCTTCTAGAAAGAGAACCTGCTACCCCCACCCTAATCTTCCTAGCTATTAATTTGTAATTTAGGTGGCACAATGAAGAAACGGGTTTGGTGAGATGTGTGCCTCTCGAGTGCTGGTCACCGTTCTCCATGTTAACCAATCCTCTTTGTTCTGCTTTGTACCGTGATGCTTGCTTGCAAGGTGCCAAAGAAGGATTCCAACCATTTGTCAGGAGAATAGCAAATATTCACATGGTTTCAGGCCATTGATTGTCACCTACACTGAAATCAGGATTAGAGTGAAGAGAGTGAGGCACTCACCACAGCCACAAAATTTAAGGAGGTGCCAAAAAAAAAAAAAAAAACTGTAGGAATGAAGACAAATATTATTTTAAACAATCAAAATTGATGCAAAAAAAAAATCCATGATGAACAAAACGTCAAAACTTTACATAATGCACAGAAGTATTTAGCACCATGCCTGGCACACAGTAAGGTCTCTGGGTGGTGTAAACAGTTTGTGTGCTCGAGTGCTTACCTAAGGGTTGGCAGTTCAAACCCACCCAGCAGTATTGTGGAAGTCCTGGCGGTCTGCTTCCGTTAAGTTTACACCCCCAAAAACCCTATGGAGCAGTTCTACTCTGTAACAAGTGGGATCACCATGAGTCAGAACTGACTCCACGGCCACTAAAAACAGCAACCAAAGGAGCCCTGCTGGTGCAGTGGTTAAGCACTTAGCTGCTAACCAAAAGGTTAACAGCTTGAACCCACAAGACACTCCAAGTGAGAAAGATTTGGAAATCTACTTCTGTAAAGACTACAGCCAAAGAAACCCTATGGGACAGTCCTACTCTGTCCTATAGGGTTGCCCTGATTCAGAATCATCTGGAAGACATCCAACAACAACAGCACAAATGACAGCTGTTGATATGGAGCAACAGAACAAGAGTTCACAAGAATAAGACGAGGCTTCCTGTTTTCAGATAACTTACTCTCTAGGTTGGAAGACCCAGCACACAGACTGTGAGCCCAAAGAATTCGGGGAACCATTGTATCCACCGCTCTTTGCCCAGCACTGCCACGTAGTAGGTGCTTAGTTAGTATTTTCCAAAGGAATGAATAAAAGAACAAGGCAGCTCACTGCCACATGCAGAAGCATAGCACTGAGCATGTTGCCAGAGGAGGAAGTGGCTGGAGGGAACACGCCTAGGGGTCTTTCCTGCTTCTCAGTATCCTTACAAGCCCCCTGCTTTATTGGTGGTAGCTTCTGGGTTTTTTTTTTTAACATTTTTATTACAGAAAATTTAAAATCTACCTAAAAGTAAATCAAATAACATAATGAAGTTCTCCCATGTATCCAATAATTACCAGCATTTTGCTAATCTTGTTTCATCCATGCTCCCCGCCGCTCTCCCCACCTGCATTTTTTTCTGGGTTATTATAAGTAAATCCAAGACATCATATTATTTCACTTTTAAACACTTTAGTTTATCTCTCCAACAGATAAACACTTTAAAAATATATAGCCACGACGTGGGGCCAAGATGGTGTAGTAGTCATATGCTTCCAGTGAACCCTTTTGCAACAAAGACCCAAAAAAACAAGTGAAATGATTACATTTATGACAAGATAGAAGCCCTGAACATCAAACGCAAAGTTAGAAAACATACTGAGCAGCAGGGGGAGGAAGAGATAGTTCAGAAGTGGAGAGGAGTTTCCGGACCTGAATTCCTGGGACCCGTCAGGCACCATTCCCGGGAGCAGCAGCAGCAGGCTGGTGGTAGCATTCAGCCGCAGTTTCCTCAGGGAGAAGCAGCCAGCCACACAGCCTACTCACACCTGTGGAACCAGAGAAGAATGGTGCTCTCGGCAAAAGCTATGTACTTGCGTATATTTTTCTGCACCCCCAGCCCCGAAGCTGGCTTCGGTGGCTATCAATTTCCTTGGGCCTGAGATAGGTCCGGTTGCATAAGCTGAGCCATTGTCCCAGCCATGGAGAAGGAATAAGTTCACAATTGCGGAAAAGATTATCTGCCAGCTCCACTAACCTAGGGAGCTCAGGACGGAAGCGGCTCCTGTCTAGGCATAAACAGTCCTTGGACTTTGAATACATTTCCCCTCTGCATGGACCTGTGTGGGCCTATTTCAGGAGAATACGCCCTTGTTGGCACACTGTAACCATTTCAGCTGTGTTGTGGAGAGGTTGGTGTTTGATGTTTGACACTGCTTTGTCTATTAAACAGGGTCCTCACCTTACTCACATCAGGGGCCTAAGGACTGATGGCCCCACTCAGGTCACCCACCCACCCACCCACGATAGGGGTACAAGGATAACTGGCACCTCCCAGTCCTTACAACCAAAAGCATTGGGTGCCCAAGGTCCATATGCAGAACTCACCCACCTGTGTGCTCTAGGGAACAGGGACATGCTTTCCTCACAGACACTTGGGGGACAGTTGTCAGCACCCTGCCTTGTTCAGAATGTGACCCCCTGCTGCAACCAGATACTGGTACCTACACCAATCCTCTCTGCCCCTCTAAGACTGTATGACAGAGCCTGTACCACACACTTGATGACAAACTACCTGGACACCTAAGCTGAAGCCATACAAGAAAAGTGAATGGACTCCTGGGCTCAGATACATGGTAACAGCTCTAGCCATCTGATGACAGGGCATTAGACCTTAAAAGGCAAAACTAATCAAGCTAGCTCACTCAAGCAACCTATCTGGACAAATCAAAATGAAACAAAACAAGAAGCTAGGATATAGTAAGCAAACATAAAATAAACTAATACAATAACTTACAGATGGCACAGAGACAACAGTCAATATCAAATTACATAAAGAAGCAAACCGTGATCACTTCAACAAGTGCTCAAAACAAAGAATCCAGGGATCCTCTGGATGAAGGTGCGTTCCTAGAATTACTGGATGCAGAATTCAAAAGATTAATATACAGAACTCTTCAAGACATCAGGAAGGAGATCAGGCAATACACAGAACAAGCCAAGGAACCCACAGATAAAGCAGTTGAAGAAATTAAAAAGGTTATCCAAGAACACAATGAAAAATTTAATAAGCTGCAAGAATCCACAGACAGACAGCAATCAAAAATTCAGAAGACAAACAATAAAAAAAAAAAAAAAACAGGATTAGACAACTCAATAGAAAATCAGAGGAGCAGAATTGAGCAGTGGAACGCAGAATTGGCGAGCTTGACAATAAAGCACTTGGCACCAATATAGTTGAAGAAAAATCTGATAAAAGAATTTAAAAAAATGAAGAAACCTTAAGAATCTTGTGGGACTCTATCAAGAGAAACAACCTACGAGTGACTGGAGTACCAGAAGAGGGATAACAGAAAATACAGAGAGACTTGTTGAAGATTTGTTGGCAGAAAACTTCCCTGATATCATGAAAGATGAGAAGATATCTATCCAAGATGCTCATCAAACTCCACAAAAGGTAGATATTAAAAGAAAGTCATCAAGACATATTATAATCAAACTAGCCAAAACCAAAGATAAAGAGAGAATTTTAAGAGCAGCTAGAGATAAACAAAAAGTCACCTACAAAGGAGAGCCAATAAAAATAAGCTCAGACTACTTGGCAGAAATCATGCAGGCAAAAAGGCTATGGGATGACTTATATAAAGCATTGAATGAAAAAAATTGTCAGCCAAGAATCATATATCCAGCAAAACTGTCTCTCAAACATGAAGGTGAAATTAGGATATTTCCAGATAAATAGAAGTTTACAGAATTCATAAAAACCAAACCAAAACTACAAGAAATACTAAACGGAGTACTTTGGTTAGAAAATCAATAATATCAGGTATCCACCCAACACTAGAACACTGGATAGAGCAATCAGATGTCAACCCAGACAAGGATATCACAAAAATAAATCAAGATTAAAAAAACACTGAAAACAGGGAAACAATGATGTCATTATGTAAAAGAAGGCAACATTAAAACAATAAAGCGGGGGACAAAGAAATGTAGTCATAGATCTTTCATATGGAGAGGAAGACAAGGCGATACAAACAAATAAAAGTTAGGTTTAAACTTTTTAGAAAATAGAGGTAAATATTAAGGTAACCACAAAGGAGACTAACAATCCTACTCAACAAAATAAAATACAAGTAAGAAATACAGACTCAGCAGAAACAAAATCAACAACAATGAATAAAAGGAAAAGACAATATGTAAAGATAAACTACTCAGCACAAAAAATTAAGTGGAAAAAAGAAACTATCAACAACACACGAAAAAGACATCAAAATGACAGCACTAAATTCATACCTATCCATAATTATGCTGAATGCTAATGGACTAAGTGTACCAATAAAGAGACACAGAGTGGCAGAATGGATAAAAAAAAACACAATCCTTAGGCGGGGCCAAGATGGCGGACTAGGTGGACGCTACCGCAGATCCCTCTTGCAACAAAGACTCGGAAAAACAAGTGAATCGATCACATACACAACAATCTACGAACTCTGAACAACAAACACAAATTTAGAGACGGAGAACGAAGCAGTACGGGGAGACAGCGATTGTTTTCAGAGCCAGGAGCCAGCGTACCAGTCAGCTGATTTTCTGGAAAAACTAGTTTCCCAGTGATGGCTCGGAGACAGCAGTCCATATCAAACCACTTAAAGAAGCAGACCATGACAGCTTCTCCAACCCCCCAAACAAAAGAATCAAAATCTTTCCCAAATGAAGATACAATCCTGGAATTATCAGATACAGAATATAAAAAACTAATTTAGAGAATGCTTAAAGACATCACAAATGAAATTAGGCAAACTGCAGAAAAAGCCAAGGAACACACTGATAAAACTGTTGAAGAACTCAAAAAGATTATTCAAGAACATAGTGGAAAAATTAATAAGTTGCAAGAATCCATAGAGAGACAGCATGTAGAAATCCAAAAGATTAACAATAAAATTACAGAATTAGACAATGCAATAGGAAGTCAGAGGAGCAGACTCGAGCAATTAGAATGCAGACTGGGACATCTGGAGGACCAGGGAATCAACACCAACATAGCTGAAAAAAAATCAGATAAAAGAATTAAAAAAAATGAAGAAACCCTAAGAATCATGTGGGACTCTATCAAGAAGGATAACTTGCGAGTGATTAGAGTCCCAGAACAGGGAGGGGGGACAGAAAACACAGAGAAAATAGTTGAAGAACTCCTGACACAAAACTTCCCTGACATCATGAAAGACGAAAGGATATTTATCCGGATGCTCAGCGAACCCCATTTAAGATTGATCCAAAAAGAAAAACACCAAGACATATTATCATCAAACTTGTCAAAACCAAAGATAAACAGAAAATTTCAAAAGCAGCCAGGGAGAAAAGAAAGGTTTCCTTCAAGGGAGAATCAATAGGAATAAGTTCAGACTACTCAGCAGAAACCATGCAGGCAAGAAGGGAATGGGACGACGTATACAGAGCACTGAAGGAGAAAAACTGCCAACCAAGGATCATATATCCAGCAAAACTCTCTCTGAAATATGAAGGCGAAATTAAGATATTTACAGATAAACACAAGTTTAGAGAATTTGCAAAAACCAAACCAAGGCTACAAGAAATGCTAAAGGAGATTGTTTGGTCAGATGACCAATAATATCAGGTACCAGCACAATACAAGGTCACAAAACAGAACGTCCTGATATCAACACAAATAGGGAAAGCACAAAAACAAAAAAATTAAGGTTAATTCTAAAAAATAAATAAATAAATAAAATAATACACATAACAGGGAATCATGGAAGTCAATAAGTAAAAGATCACAATAATCAAAAAGAGGGACTAAATACAGGAGGCATTGAACTGCCAGATGGAGAGTGATACAAGGCGATATAGAATGATACAAGTTAGGTTTTTACTTAGAAAAATAGGGGTAAATAATAAGGTAACCACAAAAAGGAATATCAACTCCATAACTCAAGATAAAAGCCAAGAAAAATGTAACGACTCAACTAACATAAAGTCAAACATTATGAAAATGAGGATCTCACAATTTACTAAGAAAAACGTCTCAGCACAAAAAAGTATGTGGAAAAATGAAATGGCCAACAACACACATGAAAAGGCATCAAAATGACAGCACTAAAAACTTATTTATCTGTAATTACGCTGAATGTAAATGGACTAAATGCACCAATAAAGAGACAGAGAGTCACGGACTGGATAAAGAAACACGATCCATCTATATGCTGCCTACAAGAGACACACCTTAGACTTAGAGACACAAACTAAAACTCAAAGGATGGAAAAAAATATATCAAGCAAACAATAAGCAAAAAAGAAGAGGAGTAGCAATATTAATTTCTGACAAAATAGACTTTAGACTTAAATCCACCACAAAGGATAAAGAAGGACACTATATAATGATAAAAGGGACAATTGATCAGGAAGACATAACCATATTAAATATTTATGCACCCAATGACAGGGCTGCAAGATACATAAATCAAATTTTAACAGAATTGAAAAGTGAGATAGACACCTCCACATTTATAGCAGAAGACTTCAACACACCACTTTTGGAGAAGGATAGGACATCCAGTAAGAAGCTCAATAGAGACACGGAAGACCTACTTACAACAATCAACCAACTTGACCTCATTGACTTATACAGAACTCTCCACCCAACTGCTGCAAAATATACTTTTTTTTCTAGTGCACATAGAACATTCTCTAGAATAGACCACATATTAGGTCATAAAACAAATCTTTGCAGAGTCCAAAACATTGAAATATTACAAAGCATCTTCTCAGACCACAAGGCAATGAAACTAGAAATCAATAACAGAAAAACTAGGGAAAAGAAATTAAATACTTGGAAAATGAACAATACCCTCCTGAAAAAAGACTGGGTTATAGAAGACATCAAGGAGGGAATAAGGAAATTCATAGAATGCAATGAGAATGAAAATACTTCCTATCAAAACCTCTGGGACACAGCAAAAGCAGTGCTCAGAGGCCAATTTATATCGATAAATGCACACATACAAAAAGAAGAAAGAGCCAAAATCAGAGAACTGTCCCGACAACTTGAACAAATAGAAAGTGAGCAACAAAAGAACCCATCAGGCACCAGAAGAAAACAAATAATAAAAATTAGAGCTGAACTAAATGAATTAGAGAACAGAAAAACAATTGAAAGAATTAACAAAGCCAAAAGTTGGTTCTTTGAAAAAATTAACAAAATTGATAAACCATTGGCTAGACTGATTAAAGAAATACAGGAAAGGAAACAAATAACCCGAATAAGAAACGAGAAGGACCACATCACAACAGAACCAAATGAAATTAAAAGAATCATTTCAGATTACTACGAAAAATTGTACTCTAACAAATTTGAAAACCTAGAAGAAATGGATGAATTCTTGGAAAAACACTACCTACCTAAACTAACACATTCAGAAATAGAACAACTAAATAGACCCATAACAAAAAAAGAGATTGAAACGGTAATCAAAAAACTTCCAACAAAAAAAAGTCCTGGCCCAGACGGCTTCACTGCAGAGTTCTACCAAATCTTCAGAGAAGAGTTAACACCACTACTACTGAAGGTATTTCAAAGCATAGAAAAAGATAGAATACTACCCAACTCATTCTATGAAGCTACCATCTCCCTGATACCAAAACCAGGTAAAGACATTACAAAAAAAGAAAATTATAGACCTATATCCCTCATGAACATTGATGCAAAAATCCTCAACAAAATTCTAGCCAATAAAATCCAACAACACATCAAAAAAATAATTCACCCTGACCAAGTGGGATTTATACCAGGTATGCAAGGCTGGTTTAATATCAGAAAAACCATTAATGTAATCCATCACATAAATAAAACAAAAGATAAAAACCACATGATTTTATCAATTGATGCAGAAAAGGCATTTGACAAAGTTCAACACCCATTTATGATAAAAACTCTTACCAAAATAGGAATTGAAGGAAAATTCCTCAACATAATAAAGGGCATCTATGCAAAGCCAACAGCCAATATCACTCTAAATGGAGAGAACCTGAAAGCACTTCCCTTGAGAACGGGAACCAGACAAGGATGCCCTTTATCACCGCTCTTATTCAACATCGTACTTGAAGTCCTAGCCAGGGCAACTAGGCTAGACAAAGAAATAAAGGGTATCCAGATTGGCAAGGAGGAAGTAAAGCTATCACTATTTGCAGATGACATGATCCTATACACAGAAAACCCTAAGGAATCTTCCAGAAAACTACTGAAACTAATAGAAGAGTTTGGCAGAGTCTCAGGTTATAAAATAAACATACAAAAATCACTTGGTTTCCTCTACATCAACAAAAAGAACACCGAAGAGGAAATCACCAAATCAATACCATTCACAGTAGCCCCCAAGAAGATAAAATACTTAGGAATAAATCTTACCAAGGATGTAAAAGACCTATACAAAGAAAACTACAAAGCTCTACTACAAGAAATTCAAAAGGACATACTTAAGTGGAAAAACATACCCTGCTCATGGACAGGAAGACTTAATATAGTAAAAATGTCTATTCTACCAAAAGCCGTCTATACATATAACGCACTTCCGATCCAAATTCCAATGTCATATTTTAAGGGGATAGAGAAACAAATCACCAATTTCATATGGAAGGGAAAGAACCCCCGGATAAGCAAAGCATTACTGAAAAAGAAGAAGAAAGTGGGAGGCCTCACTCTGCCTGATTTCAGAACCTATTATACAGCCACAGTAGTCAAAACAGCCTGGTACTGGTACAACAACAGGCACATAGACCAATGGAACAGAATTGAGAATCCAGATATAAATCCATCCACATATGAGCAGCTGATATTTGACAAAGGCCCAGTGTCAGTTAATTGGGGAAAAGATAGTCTTTTTAACAAATGGTGGTGGCATAACTGGATATCCATTTGCAAAAAAATGAAACAGGACCCATACCTCACACCATGCACAAAAACTAACTCCAAGTGGATCAGAGACCTAAACATAAAGACTAAAATGATAAAGATCATGGAAGAAAAAATTGGGACAACCCTAGGAGCCCTAATACAGGGCATAAAGAGAATACAAAACATTACCAAAAATGATGAAGAGAAACCAGATAACTGCGAGCTCCTAAAAATCAAACATCTATGCTCATCTAAAGACTTCACCAAAAGAGTAAAAAGACCACCTACAGACTGGGAAAGAATTTTCAGCTATGACATCTCAGACCAGCGCCTGACCTCTAAAATCTACATGATTCTGTCAAAACTCAACCACAAAAAGACAAACAACCCAATCAAGAAGCGGGCAAAGGATATGAACACACATTTCACTAAAGAAGATATTCAGGCAGCCAACAGATACATGAGAAAATGCTCCCGATCATTAGCCATTAGAGAAATGCAAATTAAAACTACGATGAGATTCCATCTCACACCAACTAGACTGGCATTAATCCAAAAAACACAAAATAATAAATGTTGGAGAGGCTGCGGAGAGATTGGAACTCTCATACACTGCTGGTGGGAATGTAAAATGGTACAACCACTTTGGAAATCCATCTGGCGTTATCTTAAACAGTTAGAAATAGAACTACCATACAACCCAGAAATCCCACTCCTCGGAATATACCCTAGAGATACAAGAGCCTTCACACAAACAGATATATGCACACCCATGTTTATTGCAGCTCTGTTTACAATAGCAAAAAGCTGGAAGCAACCAAGATGTCCGTCAACGGATGAATGGGTAAATAAATTGTGGTATATTCACACAATGGAATACTACGCATCGATAAAGAACAGTGACGAATCTCTGAAACGTTTCATAACATGGAGGAATCTGGAAGGCATTATGCTGAGTGAAATGAGTCAGAGGCAAAAGGACAAATATTGTATAAGACCACTATTATAAGATCTTGAGAAATAGTAAAAACTGAGAAGAACACATACTTTTGTGGTTACGAAGGGGGGAGGGAGAGGGTTTTTTATTGATCAATCAGTAGATAAGAACTGCTTTGTGTGAAGGGAAAGACAACACTCAATACATGGAAGGTCAGCCCAATTGGACTGGACTAAAAGCAAAGAGGTTTCCGGGATAAAATGAATGCTTCAAAGGTCAGCGGAGCAGGGGCGGGGGTCTGGGGAACATGGTTTGAGGGGACTTCTAAGTCAATTGGCAAAATAATTCTATTATGAAAACATACTGCATCCCACTTTGAAATGTGGCGTCTGGGGTCTTAAATGCTAACAAGCGGCCATCTAAGATGCAGCAATTGGTCTCAACCCACCTGGAGCAAAGGAAAATGAAGAACACCAAGGTCACACGACAACTAAGAACCCAAGAGACAGAAAGGGCCACATGAACTAGAGACCTACATCATCCTGAGACCAGAAGAACTAGTTGGTTCCCGGCCACAATCAATGACTGCCCTGTCAGGGAGCACAACAGAGAACTCCTGAGGGAGCAAGAGATCAGTGGGATGCAGACCCCAAATTCTCAAAAAAGACAGTACTTAATGGTCTGACTGCGACTAGAGGAATCCCGGCGGCAATGCTCCCCAGACCTTCTGTTGGCACAGGACAGGAACCATCCCCGAAGACAACTCATCAGACATGAAAGGGACTGGTCAGCGGGCGGGGAGAGAGATGCTGATGAAGAGTGAGCTAATTAAATCAGGTGGACACTGGAGAGTGTGTTGGCAACTCTTGACTGGAGGGGGGATGGGAAGATAGAGAGAGAGGGAAGATGGCAAAATTGGCACGAAACCAGAGACTGAAAGGGCTGACTCAATAGGGGGAGAGCAAGTGGGAGAAGGGAGTAAGATGTATGTAAACTTACATGTGACAGACTGATTGGATTTGTAAATGTTCACTTGAAGCTTAATAAAAGTTAATTAAAAAAAAAAAAAAACCACAATCCATTTATATGCTGCCTACAAGAGACACACCTTAGACTTAGAGACACAAACAAACTAAAATTCAAAGGATGGAAAAAAATACATCGAGCAAACAGCAATCAAAAAAGAGCAGAAGTGGCAATATTAATTTCTGACAAAATAGACTTTAAAGTTAAATCCACCACAAAGGGTAAGGAAGGACACTATATAATGATTAAAGGGACAATATACCAGGAGGATATAACCATATTAAATACTTATGCACCCAATAACAGGGCTGCAAGATACATAAAACAAACTCTATCATCATTGAAAAGTAAGATAGACAGCTCCACAATAATAGTAGGAGACTTCAACACACCCCTTTCGGTGAAGGACAGGACATCCAGAAAGAAGCTCAATAAAGACACGGAAGATCTAAATGCCACAATCAACCAACTTGACCTCGCAGACATATACAGAACACTCCACCCAACAGCAGCCAAGTATGCTTTCTTTTCTAGTGCACATGTAACATTCTCTAGAATAGACCACATATTAGGTCATAAAGCAAGCCTTAGCAGAATCCAAAACTTTGAAATATTACACAGCATCCTCTCTAATCATAAGGTCATAAAAGCAGAAATCAATAACAGAAAAGCAGGGAAAAGAAATCAAACACTTGGAAACTGAACAATACCCTGCTGAAAAAAAGACTGGGTTATAGAAGACATTAAGGATGGGGTAAAGAAATTCATAGAATCCAATGAGAATGAAAACGCTTCCTATCAGTACCTTTTGGACACCAGGAAAGCAGTGCTCAGAGGCCAATTTATATCAATAAATGCACACTTACAAAAAGAAGAAAGGGCCAAAATCAAACAATTATCCCTACAACTTGAACAAATACAAACAGAGCAACAAAATAAACCCTCAGTCACCAGAAGAAAACAAATAATAAAAATTAGAGCAGAATTAAATGAAATAGAAAACAGAAAAACAATTGAGAGAGTTAAGAAGACCAAAAGCTGGTTCTTTGAAAAAATTAACAAAACTGATAAAACATTGGCCAAACTGACAAAAGAAAAACAGGAGAGGAAGCAAATAACCTGAATAAGAAATGAGATGGGGATATCACAACAGATGCAACTGAAATTAAAAGAATCATATCAGATTACTATGAAAAATTGTACTCTAACAAATTTGGAAACCTAGAAGAAATGGATGAATTCCTAGAAACACACTACCTACCTAAACTAACACAAACAGAGGCAGAACAACTAAGTAGGCCCATAACAAAAGAAGAGATTGAAAAGGTAATCAAAAAAACTCCCAACAAAAATAAGCCCTGGCCCAGACAGCTTCACTGCAGAGTTCTACCAAACTTTCAGAGAAGAGTTAACACCACTACTACTGAAGGTATTTCAGAGCATAGAAAAGAACAGAATACTACCAAACTTATCCTATGAAGCCAGCATATCCCTGATACCAAAACCAGGTAAAGACACCACAAAAAAAGAAAATTACAGACCAATATCCCTCATGAACTTAGAAGCAAAAATTCTCAATAAAATTCTAGCCAATAGAATTCAACAACTTATCAAAAAAAAATAATTCACCATGACCAAGTGGGATTCACACCAGGTATGCAGGGATGGTTCAACATTAGAAAAACAATTAATGTAATCCATCATATAAATAAAACAAAATACAAGAATCACATGATTTTATCAATTGATGCAGAAAAGGCATTTGACAAAGTTCAACATCCGTTCATGATAAAAACTCTCAGTAAAATAGCAGTAGAAGGAAAATTTCTCAACATAATAAAGGGCATTTATACAAAGCCAACAGCGAACATCATCCTAAATGGAGAGAGTCTGAAAGCATTCCCCGTGATATCTGGAACCAGACAAGGATGCCTTTTATCACCACTCTCATTCAACATAGTGCTGGAAGTCCTAGCCAGAGCAATTAGGATAGATAAAGAAATAAAGGCCCTCCAGATTGGTAAGGAAGAAGTAAAAGTATCTCTATTTGCAGATGACATTATCTTATACACAGAAGACCCTAAAGAACCCTCAAGAAAACTACTGAAACTAATAGAAGAGTTCAGCAGAGTTTCAGGATACAAGATAAACATAAAAAAATCGGTTGGATTCCTCTACGCCAACAAAAAGAATATCTAGGAGGAAATCACCAAATCAATACCATTTACAGTAGCCCCCAAGAATATAAAATACTTATGAATAAATCTTAGCAGAGATGTAAAAGACCTAAACAAGGAAAATTACAAGACACTACTGCAAGAAACCAAAAGAGACCTACATAAGTAGAAAAACATACCTTGCTCATGGATAGGAAGACTTAACTTTGTAAAAATGTCTATTCTACAAAAAGCGATCTATAGATACAATGCTATTCCGATCCAAATTCCAATGATTTTTTTAATGAGATAGAGAAACAAATCACCAAATTCATATGGAAGGGAAAGAGGCCCCAGGTAAGTAAAGCATTACTGAAAAAGAAGAACAAGTGGAGGCCTCACTCTACCTGATTTTAGAATCTATTATACCACTACAGTAGTCAAAATGGCCTGGTACTGGTACAATAACAGATACATGGACCAATGGAACAGAATTGAGAATCCAGACATAAATCCGTCCACATATGAGCAGGTGATATTTGACAAAGGCCCAAAGTCAGTTAAATGAGGGAAAGACAATCTCTTTAACAAAGGGTGCTGGCATAACTGGATAACCACCTGCAAAAAAATGAAATAAAACCCATACCTCACACCATGCACAAAAACTAACTCAAAATGGATCAAAGACTAAATATAAAATCTAAAATGATAAAGATCATGGAAGAAAAAATAGGGACAACGTTAGGAGCCCTAATACGTGGCATAAACAGTATACAAAACATTACTAACAATGCAGAAGAGAAACCAGATAACTGAAAAAAAAAAACTGGGAGCTCCTAAAAATCAAACACCTGTGGTCATCCAAAGACTTCACCAAAAGAGTAAAAACATTACCTACAGACTGGGAGCAGTTTTTAGCTGTGACATTTCCAATCAGCGCCTAATCTCTAAAATCTACATGATACTGCAAAAACTCAACTACAAAAAGACAAATAACCCAATTAAAAAATGGGCAAAAGATATGAACCGGCACTGCACTAAAGAAGACATTCAGGTAGCTAACAGATACATGAGGAAATGCTCACGATCATTAGCCATTAGAGAAATGCAAATCAAAGCTACAATGAGATTCCATCTCACTCCAACAAGGCTGGCATTAACCTAAAAAACACAAAATAATAAATGTTGGAGAGGTTTTGGAGAGACTGGAACACTTATACACTGCTGGTGGGAATGTAAAATGGTACAACCACTTTGGAAATCAATTTGGCACTTCCTTAAAAAACGAGACATGAACTACCATACAATCCAGCAATCCCACTCCTTGGAATATATCCTAGAGAAATAAGAGCCTTTACATGAACAGATATATGCATACCCATGTTCATTGCAGCCCTGGGTACAATAGCAAAAAGATGGAAGCAACCAAGGTGCCCATCAACGGATGAACGGATGAATAAATTATGGTATGTTCACCCAATGGAATATTACACATTGATAAAGAACAATGATGAATCCGTGAAATGTTTCATACCATGGAGGACTCTGGAAGGGAGTATGCTGAGTGAAATTAGTCAGTTGCAAAATGACAAATATTGTATAAGACCACTATAATAAGAACTGGAGAAATAGTTTAAACAGAGAAGACAATCTTCTTTTATGTTTATGAGAGGGGAGAGAGAAGGAAGGAGGGAGAAGAGTTTTCACTAATTAGATAGTAGACAAGAACTGTTTTAGGTGAAGGGAAACAACGCACAATACAGGAGAGGTGAGCACAACTGGACTAAACCAAAAAACGAAGAAGTTTCCTAAATAAACTGAATGCTTCAAAGGCCACCGTAGCAGGGGCGGGGGTTTGGGGACCATGGTTTCAGGGGACATCTAAGTCAATTGGCATAATAAAATCTATTAAGAAAACATTCTGCATCCCACTTTGGAGTGTGGCATCTGGGGTCTATAACCTCTAGCCAGTGGCCATCTAAGATGCATCAATGGGTCTCAACCCACCTGGAGCAAAGAAAAATGAAGAACACCAAAGACACAAAGTAATTATGACCCCAACAGGCAGAAAGGACCACATAAACCAGAGACTACATCAGCCTGAGACCAGAAGAACTAGATGGTGCCCAGCTAAAACCGATGACTGCCCTGACAGGGAGCACAACAGAAAACCCCTGAGGGAGCAGGAGAGCAGTGGGATGCAGACCCCAAATTCTCGTAAAAAGACCAGACTTACTGGTCTGACTGAGACTAGAAGGACCTCGGAGGTCATGGTCCCCAGACCTTCTGTTAGCCCAAGACAGGAACCATTCCTAAAGCCAACTCTTTGGACAGGGTTTGGACTGTACTATGGGATAGAAAATGATATTGGTGAAGAATGAGCTTCTTGGATCAAATAGACACATGAGACTATGTCGACATCTCCTGTCCGGAGGGGAGAGGAGAGGGTGGAGAGGGTCAGAAGCTGGCCAAACGGACACGAAAATAGAGAGTGGAGGGAAGGAGTGTGCTTCCTCATTAGGGGGAGAGCACTTAGGGGTGTATCACAAGGTGTACGCAAGTTTTTGTATGAGAGACTGACTTGATTTGTAAACTTTCACTTAAAGCAAAATAAAAATTAAAAAAATATATATATAGCCACTAACCATTATCACACATAATAAACCTAATAATAATTCCTTAATCAAAAAAAACCAAACCCATTGCCCAAAGATGAGATTGGACATGGGTTGTATCTGTCAGCCCTTGTAGTATTGTTTTCCTTATGACAGAGAAATAGTTCTCTGTTCTGCACTAAATATAAATGCTGTTGTTTCTAGGTGCCATTGAGTTGGTTCCAACTCAGCAACACTAGGTACAACGGAACGAAACACTGCCCAGTCCTACGCCATCCTCACAATCATTGTTATTGTTATGACTTGAACCCATTGTCGCAGCCACTGTATCAGTCCAACTCCTTGAGGGTCTTCCTCTTTTTCACTGACCCTCTGCTCTACCAAGTATGATGTCCTTCTCCACGAACTGGTCTCGCCTGATAACATGTCCAAAGTATGTGAGACAAAGTCTCGTCATCCTCACTTCTAAGGAGCATTCTGGCTGTACTTCTTCCAAGACAGATTTGTTAGTTCTTCTGGCAGTCCATGGTATATTTAATATTCTTCTCCAACACCGTAATCAAAGGTGTCAATTCTTCTTCAGTCTTCCTTATTCGTTGTCCAGCTTTCACATGGACCTGAGGTGATTAAAAACACTACGATTTGGAAATATAAATAGTTCTGCATTAAAAGTTGGAAACTGTCATGGATTGAATTGTGTCCCCCAAAAATATCTGTCAACTTGGCTTGCCCATGATTCCCAGTATTGTATGATCGTCCACCATTTTGTCATCTGATGTGATTCTCCTATGGGTTGTAAATGATGTTAGTAAGGTGGAATTAGAAGCAGTGATGTTAATGAGGCAGGACTCAATCTACAAGATTAGATTGTGTCTTCAGTCAATCTCTTTTGAGGTACAAAAGAGGGAAGCCAGTAGAGGCAGGGGGTGCGGGGGCCTCATACCACCAAGAAAGCAGTGCTGGGAAGCAGAGCGCATCCTTTGGACCTGGGGTTCCTGCGCCTGAGAAGCTCCTAGTCCAGGGGAAGATTGATGACCAGACCTTCCCCCAGAGCTGACAGAGAGGAAACCTTCCCCTGGAGCTGGAGCTGGAGCCCTCAATTCAGACTTCTGGCCTCCTAGACTGTGAGAGAATAAATTTCTCTTTGTTAAAGCCAACCACTTGTGGTATTTCTGTTATAGCAGCACTAGATGCCTAAGACAGAACCTAAAAGATGTACCAAAAGAGAAGCTAGTTTCAAGAAAATTAGGAAAAAGAACATTTCTTTGTGAAAATATCTTTTTTTTTAGAAAATGAGTGTAATAGTCAAATAAAGTGTATCTGTGTTAAAAGAATATAACTTAAAATGCTATTGTTTTACTATCAGCTCACTTTAAAATTAGGAACGAAAACATTTCTTTGTGAAAGTGACATCTTTTTTTAATGAATATAATACCCAAAGCGTATCTGTGTTAAAAGAATGTGACTTAAGACGATTTGCTCATTTATCTGTAGGCTCTGGGGTTTGTGATGCCTGCTTCTCCCTCACCCTCTGTGAGATCATCCATTTCCATGACTTCAGCCGCTATCTCTATGCTGAAGGTCCCAAATTCATGTATTCGGCAGACAGTGTTGTCCTGGGCTACAGACTGGGATATCCAACAGCCTGCAAGACAACTGCCAGCAAAAAATCTTGCAGGTGTGAGCAAAGGTGCAGAGGCAGGAATTGACTGTGGTGGGGGAATACAGGCACAGCTAGACAAGAGAGGAAAGGGAAAGAAGTCTGAAAGGTAGGCTGCAGTGAGATCATGAAGCGCCTTGAACGCTGTGCTCAGAAGCATCGATTTTCCCTAAGTCTCCAAAGATTTACAAACCAAGTTCCATTTTGGGAAGACTAATCCTGCAGGTGTTACCTTTCCTTATTAGGAGATGTTCACATGCTTTAAGAATGTTTCCTTGTTGTAAATTAATCCTCAGTGCCACCAACCAAACATGGCAGACCGCAATAAACATTTGTTCAGTTCAATGGACTCAAGTCATGCCACATAGGAACAAAAGGGCAGCACAAGCCCAAATTAACATTTTCCCAGGTTATGCAAAGAACACCTATTAATGAATTAACTGCTCCAGGGAAACAGTCCTGAGCTATGGATCAAGCCACGATGGGGGTGCAGCCTACAAGCTCACGAGAAAATGAAAATTTCATCTGAGGCAAGTTACCACTGGGCTTCTGGAGGAGATGGGGTAATTTATGCTTCACCTACCAAAAACCAGTTGCTACCCAGTTGACTCCAGCCCATGGTGAACCCATGTGTGTCAGAATACAACTGCATTCCATAGGGTTTTCAAGACTGTAAACTTTCAGAAGCAGATAACCAGGCTTGTCTTTCTGAGTGGGTTCCAATCACCAACCTTTCAGCTACTAGTCAATATCTTAACTGCTCATGCCATCCAGGGAATTTAAAGGAGACAGAAAGGGGCTCAAAAGCAAGATACCCACCTTTATGAACTAGAAAGAAAACAGAAAGCATTGAGGGAAATTCAGGGTAAAAGGGAAGAAGGGCTACAGCCAGACACTGATTGAAGCTATAAAAAAAAAAATAGGGGGGGAAAAAATGGGCTCAATTCACAAAAGGGCTGGAACAAAATAGCTCACCTGCCTGTGACTATAGCTTTGTTTGAAACTTTGAGGATGAGGAGGGAGGGTAGTAGGGAGAACAAGGGTTCAACTATAAGCCAAGGCCCTCCCACCCTACTGCCTCCATAACTGATGGTCGTATTGAGACAGGGAAGAGATTGGGCTGGCTGAGTTAAATAAAGGCTACATTTCAAGGCCCTGTGTGCTTGACTAGCTATAATCAAATAGTCTCCGAATCTAAACCTAAGTGCAGACCACCATATAACTTTTGCTCCTAGCACCCGAAAACTACTTGTGATTAACAAACTAGGTGCTTAGACAACATAAGGGGTTACGTTTCAAAGCCCTGTGTGCTTGACCAGCTATAAATTACTGATAAGCCTCCTGAGTTGTTTTTCAGGGCCTCACCAGATGCAGAGCGTGTGCAGTAAAGATCAACGTGGACTATGAGTAACCGTCCACATGAGACAAACACGAACAGGGACCCCTCGCCAGGGCTCGAACCAAGATCCAGAGGCATCACACATGCACTACATCCCAGAGTAAGTCCTGTTCGACCTCCCAGCAGCCTTTGTGACAGACTCCATCTTGGTTCCAGCAACCTCTGCGAGGAAGTCCATCTTGAATTCTAACTGCATACGCATTTGATTTTCATAGTCCCTCCCCTTTTCCTGGAAATCTCCACCCATCCAATGAATAAAGATAATGCCTTTTTCCCACCTAAAAACTTTTATAAGCTCTAGGAAGTCCATTGTTCAGTGAGAGACTGGAGGCTAGCATAGGTGGAAACCCCTCTCCCTCTCTCCCTCGTGAGCCTTTTACTGTGTCCCTAATAAACCTTTGTCCTTGTGGAACCTCTGGGCCTCTCCTGGCCATTCTTGGTCCAGAAGAAGGTAAGAACCTAAGCAGGGCTTAGTCCCAAGCTGAGAAGCCCTGCCCTGTAACAGAATTTGGCGACCGGGGCAGGAGTTATTTTTTTTCCCTCAGACCCGGGTCTGGGGGCAGATAAGGAGACCTACTAAACCCCGATGGATGGACAAGCAGCTGCCAGGATACCATTTGTCCTGCGCCCCTTCCTCTGGTGAGTAGATGTCTGTGCCTGCTCCTCTCATCCAGGTTTCCATAAGAACAAAGGATATTTCTCTCTGTCTTGACCTGACTGTTTTTCCTGAGCCTGAGAGTCCTGACCCAACGTTTACAGTGAGGGGCTTAGCCCCAAGACCTGGTAAATCAGGCATGCTTAATAGATACTCTTCCCAGATTGAGTTGAAAAGCCGCCTGCCCAGACCCATGCAATCTGGGGAGTCTCACGAGTGAAGTGATTCCCCTCGACTGAGACTTGGTGTCTGCAGTGAGGAGGAGTCACCCCCAAGACCTGTTAGACCTGGTATAGTCTGCAGTGGGGGGGTCACCCCAAAATCCGTTAGACCTGATATAGTCTGCAGACCTGATAACTGATTCTCATCTTTCTCTATCTCAATTTCCTTTTGATTAAGTGCCGGCTGGTGGGTGATAGCCCTGGCGTTTTGCCCAGTTAGTGCATTTCTATCAGTTCGGTCCCATTACTGCATCTGTGATCACAAAGAGAGACTCTTGGTGACTCTAGATTTTGGACAGATATATGAGTATGTGTGATGGCCATTAATTTTGTGTGTCTAGATGTTGTCCGTCTCTGGTTCGTGCACTCTGGTTCTGGGGAGTGGATGTAGACACCTCTATCTGTTTAGGCTGGGAGATTAAAACAGCCCCATCTGGTATTGGAGATAAGAGACATCTGGAAGATTGAAGTGGAGATTCAGACCTCACTAAAATCAGCCTCATTTCCCCTTTGCCTTTCTGGCTTTTCTGGTCCAAGCACTCTCTGTTTGTTCATCTTATTGTGAATTTTATGTGTGACCAGGACTGTCTGGGAGGTTCAGACTGCAAGATTATCTCCGTCGCCTCTGTCTGTGTCTTATTTTCCATTTATGTGTGATGTATAGAAATTAATTGATGAAAAGAAATTAAGGTTAAATTAAAACATACTTATAGAGACTCCTGAGAATTTATCGATTAGGCTGAAAAAAAGAAATGCACGGGGAGAACAGATTTTCTGCCTAGACTGGGATTTGAATCACAATACAGAGAACACTCTGGGCAGAGTGCTAAGATTTTAAAAAGAGGTTCTCTCCCAGAACTGAGAAAACTCTTGGCTGCAGCATGAGAAACAAATAAATTCCTGTGGACTAAAAGAAAAAGAAAGCTTCAGAAAAAGAAGGAAATATATAAAAATCTCTTGGCTAATGAGACTGGTCTGCCAAGTTTACCCTAACTGAGATAAAGAAAAAGACTTACAGACTAAATTGCCAGGTAGCCTTCCTAACTGCTGCCTTGCAGGCTAAAGATCATCCCCCAAGAGAACAAAGAAAAGGAGGGAGACTAAGGCCACAGGAGTGGAGAAAACCCTGCACCCCTTTAGAAGGAGACCAGTGCAGCTGCTATAAATAAATAAATAGAAAAATAATAACAATAATAATTGCGTCTAAAAGTAAAAGTAACAGTTTCAGAACAGTAAAAGGGAAAGAAATTAGTTACTTTTTGCCTTTCAAAAGTTTTATTTGTCTGACTAAAGTTTAATGGTTTAATTTACGAGGTTTTTAAGAGCTTTAATGTTAAATAGCATATAAAACAAAGGGTTAGGTTTCTTGTTAAAATAACAAAGTTTTCTTTGATTACTGAGTTAAAGAGTATAGTCTGCTTCAAAGACGAAAGTTCAGTCTGCCCGTAGAATCAAATTTCTGAGTCAAAAACCAAGCCACATGGCTTTAGGAAAAAAGAAAAAACTAAGATTTTTATTTTAAGATCTTTGGTTAAACAACTAAAGTATTGTTTCTCGGTAACTTGTGATAAACTTCTGATCAGTCTGAAAGCCACGGAAATTTTTTTATAAAGAAAAAGTGCTAAAAAGGCTTATTTAACAGGATATAAATTACATGGAACATGTTGTTAAAACCAAGAGAAGTGTCCGATTCTCTTTGGGTTAAAATTTATATGTTAATATTTCCTCTTGTGTTTTTGCCTAATATTAGACAGCAAATGATTGCCAACTTGGTTGAAACTTTTTTTTTTTTTTTTAATCTAGCAGCATCAAAGCCAACGGATTAATTGAAGAATTACTATTCAGGTATTTAGAGACTTGATAATCTGAAAATGTTCTTGGTATGTCCTGCCTACATGACATTATGCCTCAAGATTGTTATGTGTCACATCTGAAGTTCTTTAAAAATGTGGTTAATGGTTATTATTGAAAATATTTTCTCTAAAGTTTTTTTCAACTGATTTTATTTGGCCTTTGCGTTGCGCTTGTAATTGATTTCTATCAGGTCTTTCATCATTAAGAATTGTTTATAAACTAATCATGACCGTATTAAGTTTTGTCATCTGCAGATAAGTTTTTACTCTGCTGATCTCCTGAAAACATCTGACCAGACTATCGCAACAAAAACGTGGACTATTTTGGACTTATGAAAGGGATTGTGACTAGGCTCGATCAAAATTTCCAGAGCTCTTGTACAGATGCTGGTGGGGTCACAGACTGCAGTTGATCCCGTATCACGTGGAGCAGAAGTTAACTCCATAAGGCTGAGCAAACAGAATGATACTATGGGTTTATGTGAGAATATTGCTGATGGTTTAAGGTCTTTATTTCTAGAAATAAGAAATGCTATACGAATCGGAATCGACTCCACGGCACTGGGTTTTTACTGGGTTATAAGGTCCTACTTTCTGGAGATAAGAAACCACATTCCTCTTTTCTCCTAAACGATATAACTAGTAAATTTAGATACTATAACTCTTGAATTGAACATCCCTGTTGACAAACTTAAAGTTATAAATATCATAACCAGAAAAGTGTCTGAAATTTGAGCCATGATTTTACAAATTAGAATAACATTAGATTTCCTACTAGTTCTCTCAAAGAATAGTTTTGTGCCTTAATAGATAAATGTTGCAATCTTAGGTTTGGCAGAATCTAGTTGCTGCTGAGGTACCTGAGAAGAATAAGAACCTGTCTAAGGCTGGAGAACAGGCAACTGGTGTAAACTGCCTACAACCCACACATGTTATTTTCAGACTAGGAAGAGAAGCTGTCTCTGACATGGAGCCGAACTGGGGTTACAATGGAAATGGTAAGGAAGGGGCCAGACATTTAGTTCCATGTGTTATA
This sequence comes from Loxodonta africana, assembly GCF_030014295.1. NCBI lineage: Eukaryota > Metazoa > Chordata > Mammalia > Proboscidea > Elephantidae > Loxodonta > Loxodonta africana. Next base: position 109,290,664 of record NC_087351.1, read on the forward strand.
GGTGGGATTCAAAAGTGTGTAGCCAAGCCTGTTAATCATGATAGGGTAAAAGAAATTACTCAGATAACAGAAGAGAACCCAGTGGTTTTTCTCATCAGGCTGAGGCTTTTAGGAAATACACTAACACTGGCCCTGAGAGCTCAAAAAGAAAGACTTCGCTAGCAATGCATTTTATTACCCAGCCTGCAGCAAATATTAGGAAAAAGCTGCAAAAAGATAGAAGCAAGACCCTAGACTCCACTCTCACGATTGGTCAAGGAAGCCTTTAAGGTCTTTAATAACAGAGATCTGACAGCAGAAGAAAAAATGAAGAAAAAGGCCCAATTGTTGGCAGTAGCACTTCAAGGCCCACCTCAAGGTAACCCTGGAAGATCTCGAAGACCAAGACCTCCGTGAGAATTTCTTCATTGGCCGGTGAGTATTGAGCCAGACCAATGTAAGTACTGTAAAAAGAGAGGCCATTGAAAGGTGGAGGGTCCTGAGCATCCTAAAACAGGGTGCCCAGTTGACTTCCCCCGGAGGCCAGTCCAGGCAGGCCCACAGCACTTGATGTCCCTCTCAGAGGAAGAAGAGCAGCCCTATTGAAGAGGCCCAGAAGTCTGCTCAGCTCCCGGCCAGAAGACCATCACCACTTCCGCTACAAAGCCTCGGATTACTCTTGACGTGAAAGGTAAATAGGCTGAATTTTTACTAGACACAAGAGTGGCCTTCTCTGTTCTGACCCAAAATCCAGGCCCATTCTCCAGTCATGACTACACGGTCATTGGGGTAGACAAAAAGTCTAAGATAAAGAATTTTACTTTCCCCCTTTATTGTGAAGTGGGCCAGAGAACTCTCTCCCACTCTTTCTTATATGTCCCTGACTGCCCTGTTCCCTTGTTAGAGAGAGATTTATTAACTAAGCTGAGAAAGCAACAGTATATTTAGAAAAGGGGGAACTCACTGTAGCTGTAGACAAAAGTCAGAGCTTGGGGCTACTCCTCATGTTAACTAAAGAGAAGACTTCTGAGTTTGGGAAGTCACCACCCAAAGAAATTTTAGAACAGGTAAATCCAGAAGTGTGGGACACCGCAACTCCAGATCTGGCTAAAAAGACACCCTCTGTGTTAATCAAGCTGAGACCCAACACACCCTATCCCTGGAGGAGATAATACCTTCTAAAACCAAAGGCTCCAGAGAAAAAAAGACCAGTGCTGGAACATTACTTACTCAAGAGACCACCCAAAATACCTAGACTTACTTACCTCAAGGTTTTAGAAACGATCCTCACTTATTTGAAAATGCCCTGGCTAGAGAATTGAGGGAATTACAGTTGCCAGGTAGAATATTATTACAATATATAGACAATATATTAATAGCCAGCCCAACTAAAGAAAGTTCAGAGAAAAATACTATATTAGTGTTACACTTCTTGAGAGGATGGAGATACTCTGTGTCCCTGGAAGAGGCCCAGATGTCTAAACAATAGGTACAGTACCTGGATTTTATACTGACCCCGGGGAGACGGATGCTGGCTCTGGAGCAAAAGAAGGTTATCACTGCCCTACTGGCATCTACCACCAAGAAGCTGTTTAGGGGCTTCCTAGAGATGGTTAGATTTTGCCAAATCTAGATCCCTAACTTTGGTCTTATAGCAAGACCTCTGTATAAGGCTCTTAAAGGGGAAAAAAGAGCTCCCTTAGACTAGACCCTGGAATGTCAGCGGGCTTCTGATAAACTAAAGACAGAATTAGAGAAAGCACCAGCCTTAGGGCTCCCAGATTTAAGAAAGCCCTTTAAACTATTTGTACAGGAGAAACAAGGGATCCTCACTCAAGAAATCGGTTCCATAACCAGGCTAGTAACTTGCTTTTCAAAACAGCTTGACCCTGTGGCTCAAGGCTGGCCAGGGTGCCTCCAAGCAGTTACAGCTTGGGCCCTATTAATAAAAGAAACACCCAAGTTGTCCTTCAGACAACCCACTGAGGTATTAACTCCTCATCAAGTACAAACAGTATTGTCTGAGAATAAAAAAGACAAAGGGGCCAAAAGCAGATATACCCAACAAGGCCCAGGTAGGTAACTAGTCAATGATAAAAGAATTCTCTATGCTCCCTAGTCTAGACTACAGACCATTGTTAAGAGCTTTCTTTACGCCACCCACTAAGAAGGGATACATTAGTGAACTTGCTGAGTAAGTGCCCTTATGAGAAGAGCTTATATAAGGTGGTTAAACAAGTGGTGCTCGATTGTGAAACCTGCCAAAGGAACAAACCTCAGTTGCATCTGATACCCCCTCTGCTTGTAAAACCAGTCCAACACAGAAGAACCTACCCAAGAGAGGACTGGCAAATAGGTTTTACTGTCATGCTTCCATGCCAAGGCTATAAGTATCTGCTAGTTCATTTCGACACTTTTACAGGCTGGATAGAAGCTTTCCTTGTTAAGACCAAGAAGGCTACTGAAGAAGATAGAGATTTCCCTAAAGAGCTCCCAAACTATACCTGCGAACTGGTAAAAGACCTAAAGTTCCTGTTTAAATGGAAAAAAAAGACACCGCCCAGCAGTAGATAAGTATCTACTGAGGTGAGAAAAAAGAGTAGAAATCTAACCCTTGGTTCTGGGTAGTTGCTATACTAGGGATGGGCCTAGTAATTCTCTGGCTGTGTATGAGTCTCTGCATACTGCCTAAGGGTTGGAATCATTTCAGCTGTTCTTCAACAGCGGTAGATAAGTTAGAAAAATTTCACCTGCTCAAACTTCTCCTGCAGTGAAATAAAGCTAATTAAATGTCACCAGTGTACTTTTATAATTAATTTTTGAACCATGACTTTTTAACTTCCTTGTAAAGTTTATCTCCTCACAGCTTCAACAATTTCAGGTCAAGCTAATGATAATGCAGAAATTCCGACCTATACCCAGAGAAGAACCTGCCAGCCCTTACTGTCATTAGAACAGGTAGCGAGAGACTTTTACTCAGTTAGGCAAGAACAACGCCCTAGTTGAGCATGAAGAAGTTCCAGAAGCAGAGACCTCCATTCACATTCCCGTAAAGATTTATGGGTTTAAAGTCTCTCAGGGGGGAAGTGAGACAGGGAAGAGATTGGGCTGGCTGAATTAAATAAAGGCTACATTTCAAGGCCCTGTGTGCTTGACCAGCTATAATTCAATAGTCTCTGAATCTAAACTTAAGTGCAGACCGCCATATAACTTTTGCTGCTGGCACCCGAAAACTATTTGTGATTAACAGACTAGGTGCTTAGACAACATAAGGGGTTACGTTTCAAAACCCTGTGTGCTTGACCAGCTATAAATTACTGATAAGCCTCCTGAGTTGTTTTTCAGGGCCTCACCGGTTGCAGAGTATATGCAGTAAAGATCAATGTGGACTATGAATGACCTTCCACATGAGACAAACACGAACAGGGACCCCTCGCCAGGGCTCGGACCAAGGTCCAGAGGCATCACACATGCACAACATCCCAGAGTAAGTCCTGTTCGACCTCCCAGCAGCCTTTGTGACAGACTCCATCTTGGTTCCAGCAACCTCTGCGAGGAAGTCCATCTTGAATTCTAACTGCATACGCATTTGATTTTCATAATCCCTCCCCTTCTCCTGGAAATCTCCACCCATCTAATGAATTAAGATAAAGCCTTTTTCCCACCTAAAAACTTTTATAGGCTCTAGGGAATCCATTGTTCAGTGAGAGACTGGAGGCTAGCGTAGGTGGAAACCCCTCTTCTCCTCTCCCTTGCTAGCCTTTTACTCTGTCCCTAACAAAGCTTTCTTCGTGTGAACCTCTGAGTCTCTCCTGGTCATTCTTGGTCGGAAGAGGTTAAGAGTATAAGCAGGGCTTAGCACCGAGCTGGGAAGCCCTGCCCTGCAAGAGTATCCTTAGCATCGCCCAGAAGCAGGAACTCCAAAACACAACTGTAGGTCCAGATTCTAGCAAGACAATCCATGGGGCCAGGAGGAAGCAACAGGAAAATATATACACACACATAAATATACATATTACATAGATAAACAAAATAAACACAAAACTAAAAACTCTCAAATTTATTCTGAGTTTGTGAACCAAATTCAGAAATATCTTTAAAAAAAAAAAGTTAACCACAACTACCATGACCTCCACCAGCCTGAGTCCATACAACTAGATGGTGCCCAGCTACCACCACTGACTGCTCTTACAGGGATCAAAACAGAGGGTCCCAGACAGAGGTGGAGAAAAATCTAGAACAAAATTCTAACTCAAAAAAAAAAAAAAGACCAGACTTGCTGGCCTGACAGAAACTGAAGAGAGCCCGAGCGTACTGACCCCAGGCACCGTTTTAGCTCAGTGACGAAGTCAGGCCCTAGGTTCACCCTTCAGCCAAAGATTAGACAGGCCCATAAAACAAATCAAGACTAAAGGGGCACACTGGCCCAGGGGCAAGGACTAGAAGGCAGGAGGGGACAGGAAAGCTCATAATAGGGACCCCAAGGTCAAGAAGGGGGAGTGTTGACATGTCGTGGGGTAGTTAACCAATGTCATAAAACAGTATGTACTAACTGTTTAATAAGAAACTAGTTTGTTCTGTAAACCTTCATCTAAAGTACAATTAAAAAAAAAAAAAAAGAAGTTAATGCCAAACAAGACAGTCAACAAACCAAACAACTGGAACTTTCATTCCAGATGAAAAAAGAATTGTGGACATTTTGATAAGACAAAGAGTTTAAGGAAGGTATTAATTTAGTAAAAGAGGAAATATCAAAAACAAGGTGGATACAGAAAGGAAAAAATAAAATCTTTGTTCTGCTACACAAAGCCAAACTTGCATTCTCAAGAAGCCTAGCAAAGAGTTTATTTTCATTAGAAATCAGTATCAAATGTATTATACCTTAAAAAATTAAAACAACTCTTGATAACGTGCTGATATTGGGTGGCACAAACGGTTAAGCACTTGACCATTAGCTGGAAGGTGGGTGGTTCAAACCTACCCAGAGGTGCCTCAGAAGACAGACCTGGCCATCTGCTTCCAAAAGGTCACAGCCTGGAAAACGCCATGGAGCACAGTTCTATGCTTCACACATGGGGTCGCCATGAGTCAGAATCAACTTGACAGCAAGTAACAATAATGCTGATAAAAGTGCACTGGAAAGCAATACAGTAATACGTAGCAAGAGCCATGAAGCTATTGATAACTTTGGACTCGATAATTCCGTGTTGAAATTTTTATTTCATAAAAAGAATTTAACAGAACCAAAAAACCATATGCATTGTTATGGGTTAAACCGTATCCCCCACTCCCCCTCCAAAAATATGTTGAAGTCCTAATCCCAGTACTTGTAAATATGAGGGTCACTATGAGTCGGAATCGACTCGACGGCAGTGGGTTTTTTTGGTAAATATGATTCAGTTTGAAAATAAGGGTTTTCTTTTGTTACGTTAATGAGGGCATGCCAGTATAGAGTGGGTCCTAACCTAATCACTTCTGAGTGGAAGCTTATAGAAAGAACAGAGTAGACACAGAGACATGCATCAAGGGGAAAGACAGACACCATATGAGGATCATCTACAAGCAAAAAAAATGTCAAAGATTGCTGACAGCTACCATCATTAAAAAAAAAAAAAAGTGCTGACAAATTGGTTCCGACTCATAGTAACCCTATGCACAGCAGAAAGAAACACGCCCAATCCTGCACCATCTTCACAATCGTTACTGTGTTGGAGCCCATTGTTGCAGCCACTGTGTCAATCCACCTCCTTGAAGGTCTTCCTCTTGTTCACTGACGCTCTACTTTATCAACCATGATGTCCTTCTCAGGAGACTGGTCCCTCCTGATAACATGTCCAAAGTACATGAGACAAAGTCTCACCGTTCTCGCTTCTACGGAGCATTCTGGCTCTACTTCTGGCAAGAGATTTATTCATTCTTCTGGCAGTACATGGTATATTCAATATTCTTTGTTGTTGTTGTTGTTGGGTGCCGTCGAGTCAGTTCCCACTCCTAGCAACCCTGTGCACAACACAACGAAACACTGCCCAGTCCTGCACCATCCTTACAATCGTTGCTATGCTTGACTCCATTGTTGCAGCCACTGTGTCCATCCACCTATTTATTGAGAGTCTTCCTCTTTTCCGCTGACCCTGTACTTTGCCAAGCATGATGTCCTTCTCCAGGGACTGATCCCTCCTGACAACATGTCCAAAATATGTAAGATGCAGTCTCGCCATTCTTGCTTCTCAGGAGCATTCTGGTTGTACTTCTTCGAAGACATGTTTGTTCGTTCTTTTGGCAGTCCATGGTATATTCAATATTCTTCACCAACACCACAATTCAAAGGCGTCAATTTTTCTTTGGTCTTCTTTATTCATTGTCCAGCTTTCACATGCATATGATGTGATTGAAAATACCATGGCTTGGCTCCGGCGCACCTTAGTCTTCAGGGTGACATCTTTGCTCTTCAACACTTTAAAGAGTTCCTTTGCAGCAGATTTGCCCAATGCAATGCATTTTTTTATTTCTTGACTGCTGCTTCCATGGCTGTTGATTGTGGATCCAAGTAAAATGAAATCCTTGACAGCTTCAGTCTTTTCTCTGTTTATCGTGATGTTGCTCATTGGTCCGGTTCTGAGGGTTTTTGTTTTCTTTATGTTGAGGTGCAATCCACAGTGAAGGCTGTGGTCTTTGGTCTTCATTAGTAAGTGCTTCAAGTACTTTTCAGTTTCAACAAGCAAGGCTGTGTCATCTGTATAAGGCAGGTTGTTAATGAGTCTTCCTCCAACCCTGATGCCTGGTTCTTCCTCATATGGTCCGGCTTCTCGGATTGTTTGCTCAGCATACAGATTGAATAGGTATAAAGAATACAGCTCTGACTCACACCTTTCTTGACCTTAAACCAATCAATATCCCCTTGTTCTGTCCAACAACTGCCTCTTGATCTATGTAAAGGTTCCTCGTGAGCACAATTAAGTGTTCTGGAATTCCCATTCTTTGCAATGTTATCTGTAATTTGTTATGATCCACACAGTTGAATGCCTTTGCATAGTCAATAAAACACAGGTAAACGTCATTCTGGTATTCTCTGCTTTCAGCCAGGATCCATACGACATCATCAGTGATATCCCTGGTTCCATGTCCTCTTCTAAATCTGGCTTGAATTTCTGGCAATTCCCTGTTGATATACTGCTGCAGCTTCCTTTTGAATGATCTTCAGCAAAATTTTGCTTGTGTGTGATATTAATGATATTGCTTGATAATTTCCACATTCAGTTGGATCACTTTTCTTGAGAATAGGCATAAATATGGATCTCTTCCAGTTGGTTGGCCCAGTAGCTGTCTTCCAAATTTCTTGGCATAGATGATTGAGCACTTCTAGTGCTGCATCCGTTTGTTGAAACATCTCACTTGATATTCCATCAATTCTTGGAGCCTTGTTTTTCCCCAGTGCCTTCAGTGCAGCTTGGACTTCTTCCTTCAGTACCATCAGTTCCTGATCATACGTTACCTCCTGAAATGGTTGAACGTCGACCAATTTTTTTGGTATAGTGACTCTGTGTGTTCCTTCCATCTTCTTTTGAAGCTTCCTGCATCATTTAATAGTTTCTTAGTCTGGAAGCTCAGCTGAAACCTGTCTGCCGTGGGTGACCTTGCTGGTATTTGAATACCGGTGGCACAGCTTCCAGCACTGCAGCAACACACAAGCCCCCAAGTACGACAAGCTGACAGATGCCTGGAGGAAGGGCCTTTTTAAAGTGCTGAAAAGCAAAGACGTCACCTTGAAGACTAAGGTGTGCCTGACCCAAGCCATGGTGTTTTCAGTTTCTTCATATGCATGCGAAAACTGGGTAATGAATGAGGAAGACTGAAGAAGAATCAACACCTTTGAATTGTGGTGTTGGCAAAGAAAATGGAATATACCATGGACTGCAAAAGAATGAGCAAGTCTGTCTTGGAAGAAGTACAACCACGATGCTCCTTGGAAGCAAGGGTGGTGAAACTGCATCTCACATACTTTGGACATGTTATCAGCAGGGACAAGTCCCTGGAGAAGAACATCATGCTTGGTAAAGTAGAGGGCAAGTGAAAAAGAGGACGACCTCAACAAGGTGGACTGACACAGTGGCTGCCACAATGGGCTCAAGCATAACAACAATTGTGAGGACGGTGCAGGACTGGGCAGTGTTTTGTTCTGTTGTACACAGGGTCGCTATGAGTTGGCCCACCTTGTCAGCACGTCTTTCAAAAGATAGAGCTATTTCAACCCTGTTCTCCTAACTCTTCTCTGCATAAGGTGTAAAGGTTCATCAGGCTGTATGTATGCTTAAGAGTTATGCCCTTGACTGTATTTAAGAAGAGGGGAACTTCCTCAACTTGACAGAGAACATCTACCAGAAACCGACAGCCAACATCATAGTTAATCGGGAGGTAGTAGATGCTTTCTCCCTAAGATTGGGAACACGACAAGGATGTCCTCTCTTACCACTCATATTCAACATCTCACTGGAAGTCCCAGCTGACGCACTTAGACAAGAAAAGGAAATAAAAGGAATACAGGCTGGGAAGGACGAAATAAAACAGATGATCGTCTATGTTTAAAATCTCAAAGAACTACCCCTCCAAAAAAAAAAAGACCAAAGAAAACTGCAGGAACTAATAAACAATTACAGCAAAGTAGCAGGATACAAGGTTAGTATGCAAGTTACCCCTCAATAAAAGACCAAAACCAGAAACAGACAAATGATAATACAGAAGAGTCCACAAGATATTTTTGCTTGAAATTTGAAAGAGATTATGAGGCTAATTTGTTATGATCCACACAGACGAATGTCTTTGCGTAGTCAATAAAACACGGGTAAACATCCTTCTGGTATTCTCTGCTTTCAGCCAGGATCCATCTGACATCAACAATGATATTCCTGGTTCCACGTCCTCTTCTGAAACTGGCCTGAATTTCTGGCAGTTCCCTGTTGATATACTGCTGAAGCTGCTTTTGAATAATCTTGAGCAAAATTTTGCTTGCCTTTGATATTAATGATATTGTTCTATAATTTCCACATTTGGTTGGATCACCTTTCTTGGGAATAGGCATAAATATGGATCTCTTCCAGTCAGTTGGCCAGGAAGCTGTCTTCCATATTTCTTGGCATAGATGAGTGAGCACCTACCTCTAGCGCTGCATCTGTTTGTTGAAACATCTCAATTGATATTCCATCAATTCCTGGAGCCTTGTTTTTCGCCAGTGCCTTCAGAGCAGCTTGGACTTCTTCCTTCAGTACCATTGGTTCCTGATCATATGCCCCCTCTTGAAATAGTTGACCATCAACTAATTCTTTTTGGTATAACGACTCTGTGTATTCCTTCCATCTTCTTTTGATGTTTCCTGCAGCATTTAATATTTTCCGCATAGAATCCTTCACTATTGCAACTCAAGGCTTGAATTTTTTCTTCAGTTCTTTCAGCTTGAGAAGCGCCGAGCATGTTCTTCCCTTTTGGTTTTCCATCTCCAGCTCTTTGCACACGTCATTATAATACTTTACTTTGTCTTCTCAAGCCGCCTTTTGAAATCTTCTGTTCAGTTCTTTTACTTCATTGATTTTTCCTTTTGCTCTAGCTGCTTGATGTTCGAGAGCAAGTTTCAGAGCCTCCTCTCACATCCATCTTGGTCTTTTCTTTCTTTCCTGTCTTCTCAATGATCTCTTGCTTTCTTCATGGATGATGCCCTTGACATCATTCCACAACTCGTCTGGACTTTGGTCACTAGTGTTCAATGCATCAAATCTATTCTTCAGATGGTCTCTAAGTTCAGGTGGGATGTACTCAAGGTCACATTTTGGCTCTCGTGGACTTGCTCTGATTTTCTTCAGTTTCAGCTTGAGCTCGTATATGAGCAATTGATGGTCTGTTCTGCAGTTGGTCCCTGGCCTTGTTCTGACTGATGATTTTGAGCTTTTCCATCATCTCTTTCCACAGATGTAGTCAATTTGATTTCTGTGTGTTCCATTTGGTGAGGTCCATGTGTATAGTTGCCATTTATGTTGGTGAAAGAAGGTATTTGCAATGAAGAAGTCATTGGTCTTGCAAAATTCTATCCTTCAATCTCTGGCATTGTTTCTATCACCAAGGCCATATTTTCCAACTACTGATCCTTCTTCTTTGTTTCCATCTTTCACGTTCCAATCACCAGTAATTATCAGTGCATCTTGTTTGCATGTTTGATCAATATTCTTTACCAACACCATAATTCAAAGACATCAATTCTTCTTTGGTTGTCCTTATTCATTGTTCAGCTTTCCCATGCGTATGAGGCTAATGAAAATACCATGGCTTAGGTCAGACCCACTTTAGTCCTCATAATGACATCTTTGCTTTTTAACACTTGTTAAAGAGATCCTTTGCAGCAGATCTTCCCAATGCAATACTTTTGTTGATTTCTTGACTGCTGCTTCCATGGGCATTGGTTGTAGATTTAGTTAAACAAAATTGCTGACAACTTCAATATTTTCTCTGCTTATCATAATGTTGCTTATTGGTCCAGTTGTGAGGATTATTGTTTTTTTTTTATGTTGAGGTATAAACCATACTGAAGGCTGTAGTCTGTGATCTTCATCGGTTAGTAAGTACTTCAAGTCCTCTTCACTTTCAGCAAGCAAGGTTGTATCATTTGCATAACACAGACTGTCAATGACTGCTAATTCTTGAAATCAGTCTGAATATTCATTATGAGAAGAATACCTTAATAGATAATTGATAATTACTGGTGATTGGAATGTGAATATTGGAAACAAAGAAAAAGGATTGATAGTTGCAAAATATGTCCTTGGTGATAAAAATGGCTCCAGAGATGGTATGATAGAATTTCGGAAGACCAAGAACTTGTTCATTGAAGATACTTTTTTTCAACAACATAAACAGCAATTATGCACATGGGCCTTGTCAGATGGAATACACAGGAATCAAATTAACTACATCTGTGGAAAGAGATGAAGGAAAAGCTCCATATCATCAGTCAGAACAAGGTCAGGGACCAACTGCAGAACAGATCATCAATAGCTCACATGCAAGTTCAAGTTGAATCTGAAGAAAATTAAAATAAGAGCCAAAGTACCACCTTGAGTATATCCCACCTGAATTTAGAGACCATCTCAAGAACAGATTTGATGAATTAAACACTAATGGTCCAAGACTAGACGAGTTGTGGAATGACATCAAGGACATCATACATGGAGAAACCAAAAGGTCATTGAAAAGACAGAAAAGAAAGAAGGGACCAAAAAGGATGTCAAAAGAGACTCTGAAACTTGCTCTTGAATGTGGAGTAGCTGAAGTGAATGGAAGAAATGATGAAGCAAAAGAGCTGAATGGAAGGTTTCAAAGGGCAGTTTGAGAAGACAAAGTATTATAATGAAACGTGTAAAGACCTGGAGCTAGAAAACCAAAAGGGAAGAAACACTCAACATTTCTCAAGCTGAAAGAACTAAAGAAAAATATAAGGGTCAAGTTGCAAAATTGAAGGATTCTATGAGCAAAATATTGAACAACATAGAAAGCATCAAAAGAAGATGGAAGGAATACACAGAGTCATTGTACAAAAAAGAATTGGTCGATGTTCAACCATTTCAGGATGTAGCACATGACCAAGAACCAACAGTATTCAAGGAAGAAGTCCAAGCTGAGCTTAAGGCATTGGTAAAAAAAACAAGGTTCTAGGTATTGATGGAATACCAATTGAGGTGTTTCAACAAAAGTGTGCAATCATGAAAGCACTCATTCATCTATGTCAAGAAATTTAGAAGACAGCTACCTGACCAACTGTCTGGAAGAGATCCATATTTGTGCCCATTCCAAACAAACGTGATCCAACAGAATGTAGAAATTATTGGACAATATCATTACTATCACACTCAAGTAAAAATTTAGCTAAAGATAATTAAAAAATTGTTGCAGCAGTGTAATGACAGGGAACTGCCAGAAATTCAAGCTGGATTCAGAAGAGGACATGAATGAAGGGTATCATTGCTGACATCAGATGGATCTTGGCTGAAAGCAAAGAATACCAGAAAGATGTTTACCTGGTTTTATTGACTATGCCAGGGCATTTGACTGTGTAGATCATAACAAATTATGGATAACATTTTGGAGAATGGGAATTTCAGAACACTTAATTGTGCTCATGCAGAACCTGTACATAGACCAAGAAGCAGCCGTTCAAACAGACCAAGCGAACACTTGGGCTGTATGAAGAAGAACTTGGCATCAGGATTGGAGGAATACTCATTAATAATCTGTGATATACAGATGACACAACCTTGCTTGTTGAAAGCAAAGACGACCTGAAGCACTTACTGGTGAAAATCAAAAACTATAGCCTTCAGTATGGGTTGCACCTCAACATAAAGAAAACAAAAATCATCACAACTGGACCAATAAGCAACATCATGATAAACAGAAAAAATACTGAAGTTGTTAACGATTTCATTTTACTTTATCCACAATCAACACTCATGGAAGTAGCAGTCACGAAAACAAATAACTTATTGCATTGGTCAAATCTGCTACAAAAGATCTCTTTAAAGTGTTAAAAAGCAAAAATATCACCTTAAAAACTAGGGTGCACCTGACCCAAGCCACGGTGTTTTCAATCACCTCATATGCATGTGAAAGCTGGACAATGAATAAGGAAGTCTGAAGAATTGATGCCTTTGAACTATGGTGTTGGCAAAGAATATTGAATATACTATGCACTGCCCGGAGAATAAACAAATTTGTCTTGGAAGAAGTACAGCCAGAATACTCCTTAGAGGCAAGGATGGAAAGACTTCATCTCACATACTTTGGACATGTTATCAGGAGAAACCAATCCCTGGAGAAAGCTATCATTCTTGGTAAAGTAGAGGGTTAGCAAAAGAGAGGAAGACCCTCAACAAGATGAACTGACACAGTGACCGCAACAATGGGCTCAAGCATAACAACAATTGTGAGGATGGCATAGGACAGGGCAGTGTTTCATTTTCTTGTACATAGGGACACTATGAGTTGGGACTGAGTTAACTGCACCAAATGACAACAACAGTTTAAAGAGCGTGGAACATCAAATGAGTGGAGTAATAAAGATTCATCAAACAAATTTTATGACTGCAAAAAATATTTTTAAATATTTATGATAAAAAGGTTCAGTTTAAAAGTAGATTTTATTTTTCTGGGATGATGAGTAATACTAAACTAATCCTCCCACTATAAACAACCATAACACTTGAAAAAATATATGAGGCAGTTGTTCTTAGTCAGCAGACAGCAAGCAGAGCAAGACTACAATCTCTGAGAGAAGAGAAATTTTCAGGGTGAGCCCTACAATCACCTCAGACCCCTCCATCTGGACAATTTCCCAACTGTGATACCGCAGGCTATGACCTAAGCACGAACATTGTTCCACTGATCCAAGAGGGCAAAAGTCAGCATTCAGGGAAGATGAAGTGGTTGGGATGAATGGAATAGGTCATCAGAGAGGAAGAAATTTTGTCGGGGAGGTGGCAAAAATCTATACAGGATTCTCATATGTCCTTCTCTGAGGACTAGGCTGCAAGACTCACGTATCGGTCCATTTGTCATACTGTGGTGGTTTGCATCTTGCTGTGACGCTGTAAGCTATGCCACTAGTATTTGAAATACCAGCAGGGTCACCTATGGTGGACAGGGTTCAGCAGAGCTTCCAGACTAAGATAGAAGGGCCTGGTGGTCTACTTCTGAAAAAATTGACCAGTGAAAACCTTATGAATAGCAGCAGAACATTGTCTGGTATAGTGGTGAAAGATGAGCCCCTCAGGTTGGAAGGCATACAAAATACAACTAGGGAAGATCTGCCTCCTCAAAGTAGAGTCAACCTTAATGACAGGGATGGAGTGAAGCTTTTGGAACCTTCATTTTCTGATGTGGCACGACTCAAAATGAGAAGAAACAGCAGCAAACATACATTAATAATCAAAACTTGGAATAACAATCCAGGATAATTGAAAGTTGTAAAAAACAAAATGGACCACGTAAAAATTAGTATCCTAGACATTAGTGAGCTGAAATGGACTGGTATTGACTATTTTGAATCAAATAATCATATGGTCTACTATGCCAGGAATGACAAATTGAAGGGGAATAGCATTGAGTTCATCATCAAAAAGAACATTTCAAGATCTATCCTGAAGTACAATGCTTCTTCACTGCAAATGCCTTTTTTCAATAACATATATGGCAACTTTACAGGTGGACCTCACCAGATGGAATACACAAGAATCGAATTGAGTACATCTGTGGAAGGAGACAATGGAGAAGTTCAATATCATCAGTCAGAGCAAGGCCAGGGGCCCGTTGTGGAATAGACCATCAATTGCCTATATGCAAGCTCAAGCTGAAGCTGAAAAAAATCAGAGCAAGTCCAAGAGAGCAAAAACACAACCTTGAGTTTGTCCCACCTGAATTTAGAGACCATCTGAAGAATAGGTTTGACACATTGAACACCATTGACCTACGACCAGATGAATTATGCAAGGACATCATACGTGAAGAAAGTAAAAAGTCATTAAAAAGACAGGAAAGAAAAAAAGACCAAAATGAATGTCAGAAGAGACTCTGAAACTTGCTCTTGAAAGCAGAGCAGCTAAAGCAAACTAAAGAAATGGTGAAGTAAAAGAGCTAAACAGAAGATTACAAAGGGCAGATTGAGAAGACAATGTAAAATACTATAATGAACTGTGCAAAAAGATCTAGAGTTAAAAAACCGAAAGGGAGGACCACATTCAGCATTTCTCAAGCTGAAAGGAATGAAGAAAAAATTCAAGCCTCAAATTGCAATATTGAAGGATTCTAGGAGAAAAATATTGAATGTAGCGGGGAGCACCAAGAGAAGATGGAAGGAATACAGAGTCACTGTACTAAAAAGGACTGGTCAACGTTCATCCATTTCAGGAGGTAGTATATGATCAAGAACTGATGGTACTGAAGGAAGAAGTTCAAGCTGCACTGAAGGGAATGGCAAAAAACAAGGCTTCAGGAATTGACAGAGTACCAATTGAGATGTTTCAACAATTGGAAGCAGCACTGGAAGTGATCACTCATCTATGTCAAGAAATTTGGAAGACAGCTACCTGGTCAACCAGCTGGAAGAGATCCCATGCCTGTGCCCATTCCAAAGAAAGATGATTCAACAGACTGTGGAAATTATCAAACAATATCATTAATATCACACAAAACTAAAATTTTGCTGAAGATCATTCAAAACAGTTGCAGCAGTACATCAATAGGGAAATTCCAGAAATTTGAGCTGGATTCAGAAGAGGACGTGGAAAGAGGGATATCATCGCTAATGTCAGATGGATCTTGGCTGAAAGCAGAGAATACCAGAAAGATGTTTACCTGTGTCTTACTGACTATGCAAAGGCGTTCGAATATGTTGTTGTTACTGGTGCCGTCGAGTCAGTTCCAACTCATAGCGAACCTATGTACAACAGAACACTGCCTGGTCCTGTGCCATCCTTACAATCGTTATGTTGAGCCCATTGTTGCAGCCACTGTGTCAATTCTTCTCATGGAGGTTCTTCCTCTTTTTCAATGCACTCGACTTTACCAGGCACGATGTCCTTCTCCAGGGACTGGTCCCTCCTGATAACATGTCCAAAGTACACGACATGAAATCTCACCATCCTTGTTTCTAAGGAGCATTCTAGCAGTACTTGTTGCCAGGCAGATTTGTTCGTTCTTTTGGCAGTCCACAATTTGTTCAATATTCTTCACCAATACCATAATCAAAGCATTATTCACAATAGCAAAAAATGGAGACAACCTAAGTGCCCATCAACAGATGAATGAATAAACAAACTAGGTACATACACACAATGGAATACTACACAACAATGAAGAACAGTGATGAATCTGTGAAACATCTCACAACATGAATGAACCTGGAGGGCATTATGCTGAGTGTAATAAGTCAATGCAAAAGGACAAATATCGAATGAGACCACCATTATAAAAACTCAAGAAAAAGTTTACACACAGAAAGAAAAATCTTTGGTGGTTACAAGGGAGGGGAGGGATGGGGAGGGAAAAACACTAACTAGACAATAGATAAGCAGTAACTTTGGTGAAGGGTAAGAGAGTACACAATTCCAGGGAAGTCAGCACAACTTGACCAAGGCAAGGTCATGGAAGCATCATAGACACATCCAAACTCCCTGAGGGACCAAATTACTGGGCTGAGGGCTAGGGACCATGATCTTGGAGGACAACTAATTCAATTGGCATAACATAGATTATAAAGAAAATGTTCTACATCCTACTTTGGTGAGCAGCATCTGGGATCTTAAAAGCTTGTGAGTGGCCCTCTAAGTTACTCCACTGGTCTGACCTTGTCTGGAGCAAGGAAGAATGAAGAAAACCAAAGACACGAAGAAAAGATTATTCCAAAGGACTAATGGACCACAACTATCACAGCCTTCACCAGGCTGAGTCCAGCACAACTAGATGGTGCCTGGCTATCACCACTGACTGTTCCGACAGGGATCACAACAGAGGGTCACAGACAGAGCTCGAGAAAAATCTAGAACAAAATATTAACATACAAAAAAAGACCAGACGTACTGGTCTGACATAGACTGGAGAAACCCTGAGAGTATGGCCCCCAAACATCCTTTTATCTCGGTACTGAAGTCACTCCTGAGGTTCACCTGTCAGCCAAAGATTAGACAGGCCCAAAATTGCTGGGCACACCGGCTCCGGAGCGGGCATGAAAAGACAGCAGGGGACAGGAAAGCTGGTAAAAGGGGACTCAAGGTTGAGAGGGGGAGAGTGTTGACATGTCATGGGGTTGGCAGCCAAGGTCACAAAACAGTAAGTGTATTAATTGTTTAATGAGTAACTAATTTGCTCTGTAAATCGTCATCTAAAGTACAATTAAAAGAAAAAGTCAAAGAAGTCAAAAAAAGAAAAGAAAATGGAAGAGAAAACATTTCTTAACTTGTTTTATGGGATTAACATTACCCTGACACAAAAATCAAACAAACATGTTGCAAGAAGAGAAAATTACAGACCAATGTCCCTCATGAACACAGGTGCAAAAATCCTGAATGAAATATTAGAAAATCAAATCAACAATATGTAGTAAAAAGAAATAAATAAGTATGCTACGCCATGACCAAATGGAATTTATCTCAGGAAAGCAAGATTGATTTAATATTTTAAAAATCTGTCAGTGTTGCCACTCTGGAAAACCGTTTGACAGTTTCTCAAAAAGGTGAACATACAGCTGCTAATCAAAGTGTTGGAGCTCAAGTTCTCCCAGAGGGGCCTCAGAATAAACGCCAGGCAATCTACTTCCAAAAAATCTACTTCTAAAATCCCTGTGGAGCCAAGTTCTACTGTGCCACACATGAGGTCACCATGAGCCACAATCAACTCAGTGGCAACTGGTTGCTAGTTACCTTGACTTTCAAAGAAGATGACACTGTTGGAAGAAGATGGATTACCTCTTTTTCCACTTTTGTTTAATAATAATTAAAATCAGCTTTTTCTACTTGAATAACAAAAGCTTTAAATAAAAGATTTATTAATATCAACTCAAAAAAAAAAAAAGGTTAACATAAAACTACCATCCAAAAAAAAAAAAAAAACCCCATTGCTGTCGAGCCAGTTCCAACTCATCACGATCCTTTAGGACAGAGTAGAACTGCCCCATAGGGTTCCCAAGGCTGTAATCTTTATGGAAGCAGACAGCCACATTTTTCTCCCACAGAGTGATTGGTGGGTTCAAACTACTGACCTTTTGGTTAATAGCCAAGTGCTTAACCACTTCGCCACCAAGTCTCCTAAACATTCCGTTGAAACCAAAAACCGAACCCATTGCCTTCAAGGCAATTCTGACTCACAGCAACCCTACAGAACAAACGGAGTAGAACTGCCCCATAGAGTTTCCAAGGAGCACCTGGGGGATTCAAACTGCCAACCTTTTGGTTAGCAGCCATAGCTCTTAACCATTATGCCACCAGGGTTTCTGTCAGGAACCCATATTTCTTCATCCTTCAGAAAAAAAAAGAACATAAAAACGCCAAGCAGTCAATTTACTGAGAGCTGTTAGGGATTCAGAGAACACTCCAGGGAAGCAGCCACAATGCTTATACGCAGCCACGTCAGCTCCAGGGAACAAGGGGAGGGGAGAAGCACCCTCCCCTGTAGCCTAGGCTACCAATTCCTGTGCTGCGATCTCAAGATTCAGACAACAGGACACACGGAAATTCTCTCCATGTTTAGAAACATTATCAGATCGTTGCCAAAGCAAGCCATTTTGGAAAGTGAGCTGAACAAACGGACGTTTGGGGTTGAATGCTACCTGGGGAGCCCACTGTTTCTGGGATCCCAACATTGGGACGGGGCCAGGCAAGTGGAAAGCATTGCTCATGGAATGCAGCCAGTCCAGATAGCGATTGCTCAGGAAGCGAGGGGAGGCACAGGTCTGTGAGAAGCAAGGGGTCTGAAAACGTACACCTATACATCAACAAAGGCAGGAAGTAGCTGTAGAGGAATGTAAGTCGTTAGAGCCATGAGCTTTTGTCTTTAAAGTGGCTTAACTTTGAGAACTAGAGTGCAGTGGCCCTCGAGAGAGTTACCGACGGTTGAATCCCTAAATTTGAGTGAGTTGTTTCTTCTTACTAAAATAAATGGGGTGCACAGTGGTTCCCAAACTTGCCCAATCGTGGGATTCATCTGGGGAGTTTGTGCACAACACACCTTCCTAGGGACCTGCCAGGAGATTCAAGGCAGTAATAGGTCAGGGTAGGGACCAGGAGCCTATGCTTTTCCCTAAAGAATAAATAATAAATTACATATATATTATAGACATAACTACATATATGCATGTACATGTGTGTACATATACATATGCATACATATATGTGCTCATGAGGAATCTCTACATAGATTAAGAGGCAGCTGTTTGGACAGAACAAAAGGATACAGCGCGGTTTAAATTCAGGAAAGGTGTGAGTTAGGATTGTATCCTTTAACCATACCTTTATTCAATCTGTATGCTGAGCAACTAATCCGAGAAGCTGGACTATATGAAGAAGAACGGGGCATCAGAATTGGAGGAAGACTCATTAACAACCTGTGTTATGCAAATGACACAACCTTGCTTGCTGAAAGTGAAGAGGACTTGAAGCACTTACTGATGACAGCCAAATACTACAGCCTTCAGCATCACATCTCAACATAAAGAAAACAAAAATCCTCACAACTGGACCAATAAACAACATCATGACAAAAGGAGAAAAGACTGAAGTTGTCAAGGATTTCATTTTACTTGGACCCACAATCAACACCGATGGAAGCAGCAGTCAAGAGATCAAAAGACACATTGCATTGGGCAAATCTGCTGCAAAGGACCTCTTTAAAGTGTTGAAGAGCAAAGATGTCACCCTGAAGACTAAGGTGCGCCTGACCCAAGCCATGGTATTTTCAATCCCATCATATGCATGTGAAAGCTGGGCAATGAATAAGGAAGACCGAAGAATTGACGACTTTGAATTGTGGTGTTGGCGAAGAATATTGAATATACCACGGACTGCCAAAAGGACGAACAAATCTGTCTTAGAAGAAGTACAACCAGAATGCTCCTTAGAAGTAAGGATGGTGAGACTGCGTCTGACATACTTTGGACATGTCAAGAGGGGTCAATCCCAAGAGAAGGACATCATGCTTGGTAAAGTACAGGGTGAGTAAAAAAGAGGACGACCCTCAACAAGATGGATTAACACAGTGGCTACAACAATAAGCTCAAGCATAACGATTGTGAGCATGGCACGGGACCTGGCAGTGTTTCGTTCTGTGCGACATAGCGTCGCTATGGGTCGGAACCGACTGGACAGCGCTTCACAACAACAACATACATATGCATATGCATACACATAAAATACCCCAAATTAAGTTAATGCCAGGTTAAGAATAAGATTTTGATTAAACCAAAGTCTAAAGATTCAGAACTACTGTTCCCAAGGAAATCATAATCCTTTTCCCTTGTGTATAACTGTTTTTGGAAGTTTTTTTTTTAATTGAGGAGAAATTCACATTATATGAAATTAACTCTTCTAAAGTAAACAATTCAGTGGCATTTAGTACTTTCGTAACATTACGCAACCACCATCTCCACCTAATTCTAAAACATTTCCGTCACCCCGAAAGCATACCTCATACCCATTAGGCAGCTAGGCATCTGTGTGTTTGACGGGAGCTCCAGGCGATGGTGATGCTCAGGCAAGTGTGGAATGTCCTGGTGCGCGGTTGTCCATGACTTCCCAGCCCTTTTGTCAGTGGGGTACACATAGAAAATATCACGAATGGGGGACTAGTGAGCCACTGCTCTTGGCACATAGCAAAGTGCTCAGGGGCTCTGAACTCTCAAAAGTTCAGGGATCAGTATCTTAGCATTCCTTAATGGGTGTGATATTCAAAATACACAGTCACACCTAGGGCACGGCCTGTGACCCATAGTACTGGAGCAGAAGCTAGGAGTTCCCCTGCTCTGCCAGGGCAACTGTACTGTGGGGGACTCTTGGGGATTCCAGGGAGAGGACTTGGGCCAGCAGGATAAGGCAGGAGGCTTCGGGAGTCTTGGGGCCTTATTTATCACCTTATAAGGAAGATTTTCAACATTCGACATAGCTGGCACGCCTCACTGAGTTATCAGCACTGCCTGAAACAAAGGCATTAGCCAGACCCCAGTTCGCAAGCTTTGAGGTTATGGCAAGAGTTTGGCATTTGGAATCCAAAATCCTGGATTCCTACGCAAGCACCAGCATTTACGAACTCTGCGATGCTAGCCACGTCTAAGCCTCAGTTTCCTCATCTGCTAGAGGAAAAAAAAATGATAATTCCTCCTTCATAAGGTTGTGGTGAGTACCAGCTGGAGAGTGGAGCTATGAGTACTTTTGTCAGGTCTAAAATACTGTTGTAGGTGTTGGTTTTTCTCTTTCTACATGAACTTTAAAGATCTCTCAGTTTCTTTTGTTTAAAAAATTGTTTTCCAAATCAATGGAATATTCTGAACATTCACATGCAGATCCATAATCCCTTGTCCACAATGCCAAACCCCCAAAAGCTCTGAAAACCAAAAGCCTTTCCATATTTGGTGGGAAGGTCTGACCTGACCTGAACTTGGTTTGCAGCAAAACCTCATATGAGGCTGTTCATGGTTTTTATTTATTATCTCCATACGATTTACTCCCAAAATATTAGTGTGTTTGAGAATGTTTCCCTAGCCCCACTAGAGGTGTTACATAGGATATGGTATATGCACGGTGTTTTATTTGTAAAACCTGTAATGTTAGAATTCTGAAACACATCTGGTCCCAGGGGTTTCAGAGGAGAAACTGTATACCTGTCCTCACCTCACTAAAAATCCCGAAATCATTAGCCTTTGAGATCACTCGCACCCAAGGAGAATCTCTTCTACTATATTCCCTACAGGAATATTCTAATTTCTCCTTGAACTCTTCCAGAGACAGGGAGTTCACTACTTAAGCACTGAAATAATCGTTTCAATATGAGACCGCTTGCACTTTTGGAAGATCTCTTGGAATTTGCACCAAATCTCTGGGCCCACTTCATTGGCCCCCCTTCTGTCACCTGGAACCACAGCGAATTCAGTGGTCCCTTTTCAACCAGCTCAGGGTCTTCAGAGGTGGGCTGATCCTGTCCTTTCTGCATTAGGATTGTCAAACTTCGGGAACGCAGAGACATCTAAGTCGCATAAGGGGATGTAGGGGATGACGTCAGCAAAAGTGGTAGAGTAAAGATGTCTCTGAAAATTCTCTCATCGGTAATAGGCACAACACTAGCAAAAAAAAAAAAAAAAAAACATGAGAATCAACTTCTTAAAAACTGAAAATTACCCAAAGTCTTGCAGTAATCCCAGGAGTGTTCACTCAAGAAAAGTGGTTGAACCTTGGTAAGAACAGTGAGGTTTCTTGTGCTTCTGCTTGACCAATTTTCACACCCCCTGCTGTGCTCTGCAACAACCATAAAAAAAAAAAAAAAAAAAAACACTCAATCCTGGTGAAAAGCAGTTCTCTGGCAGCCATTGGAGGGCAAAAGCTGTCTCTGAGGAAGGCCAGGTGTTGGACTGGCAAGACAAAGAATTTAAGTCAGCTATTTTATGTACAAAGAACTAAAGGAAACTGCCTAAAGAACTAAAGTCAAGTATAAGAACAATATCTCACTACATAGAAAATATCAATAAAGAGATAAAATTATTTTAAAAACAACCAAATAGTAATTCTAGAGTTGAAAAATACAATTATCCAGAGTATCCAGTGAAGGAACATCATCAAGCATACTGTTATTGTTGTTGCTGTTAGGTGCCGTTGAGTTGGTTCCAACTCCTGGAGACCCTGTGTACCACAGAGCGAAACACTGCCTGCCTGGTCCTGCACCATCCTTACAATGGCTGCTATGCTCTAGTCCATTGTTGCAGCCGCTGTGTCAATCCTTCTCCTTGAGGGTCTTCCTCTTCTTCGCTGACCCTGCACTTTACCAAACATTATGTCCTTCTCCAGGGACTGATCCCGCCTGACACCATGTCCAAAGTATGTAAGATGTGTCTCACCATCCTTGCTTCTAAGGAGCATTCTGGTTGTGCTTCTTCTAAGACAGATGTGTTCGCCAACACCACAATTGAAAGGCATCAATTCTCCTTCAGTCTTCCTTATTCATCGTCCAGCTTTCGCACGCACATGATGCAATTGAACATACCATGGCTTGGATAAGGAGCATCTTAGTCTTCAAGGTGACATTTTTGCTTTTCAACACTTTAAAGAGACCCTTTGCAACAGATTGGCCCAGTGCAATGTGTCTTTTGATTTCTTGACTGCTACTTCCATGGGCATTGATTGTGGCTTCTAGTAAAATGAAACCCTTGACAACTTCAATCTTTTCTCTGTTTATCATGATGTTACTCATTGGTCCAGTTGTGAGGATTTTTGTTTTCTTTATGCTGAGGTGTAATCCATACTGAAGGCTATGGTCTTTGCTCTTCATCAGTAAGTGCTTCAAGTCCTCTTCACTTCCAGCAAGCAAGGTTGTATCATCTGCATAATACAGGCTGTTAATGAGTCTTCTTCCAATGCTGATGTCCCGTTCTTCTTCATACAGTCCAGCTTCTAGGATTATTTGCTCAGCATACAGATTGAATAGGTAAGGTGAAAGAATACAATCCTGACACACACCTTTCCTGACTTTAAACCAGGCAATATCCCCTTGCTCTGTCCAAACAATTGCCTCTTGATCTATCTGTAGGTTCCTCATGAGCACAATTAAGTGTTCTGGAATTCCCATTCTTTGCTGTTATCCATAATGTGTTATGATCCACACAGTCGAACGTCTTAGCATAGTCAATAAAACACAGGTAAACATCTTTCTGGTATTCTCTGCTTTCAGCCATGATCCCTCTGACCTCAGCAATGATATCCCTGGTTACACATCCTCTTCTGAATCCAGCCTGAATTTCTAGCAGTTCCCTGTCGATATACTGCTGCAGTTCCTTTTGAATGGTCTTCAGCAAAATTTTACTTGCAAGTGATATTAATTGATTTTGTCCGTAGAATCCTTCAAAACTGCAACTTGAGGCTTGAATTTTTTTTTTTCAGTTTTTTCAGCTTGAGAAATGCCAAGTGTGTTCTTCCCTTTTGGTTTTCTAACTTCAGGTCTTTGTACATTTCATTATAATATTTGACTTTGTCTTCTCAAGCTCCTCTTTGAAATATTCTGTTCAGCCTTTTACTTAATCATTTCTTCCATTTGCTTTAGCAATTCTACATTCAAGAGCAAATTTCATAGTCTCTTCTGACATCCATTTTGGTTTTTTCTTTCTTTCCTGTCTTTTTAATGAACTTTTCTTCTTCGTGTGTAAGGTACTTGATGCTTTCCCACAACTCATCAGGTCTTGGGTCATTAGTGTTCAATGCATCAAATCTATTTGTGAGATGGTCTCCAAGTTCAGCTGTGATAAACTCAAGGATGGGAGACTGTGTCTTACATACTTTGGACATGTTGTCAGGAGGGATCAGTCCCTGGGGAAAGACATCATGCTTGGCAGAGTACAGGGTCAGCAGAAAAGAGGAAGACCCTCAACGAGGTGGATTGACACAGTGGCTGCAACGATGAGCTCAAGCGTAACTATGATTGTGAGGTTGGCTCAGGACTGGGCAGTGTTTTGTTCTGTTGTGCATAGGGTTGCTATGAGTCGGAACTGACTCCACAGCACCTAACAACAATAACAACATACTCAAGGTAGTATTTTGGCTCTCAGGGACTTGTTTTAATTTCCTTCCGCTTCCACTTGAACTTGCATACGAGCAATTACATACTAATATATGCATAATGGGAGTCCTAGAAGGAGAGGAGAGATTGAAAGGAGCAGAAAGAATATTTAAAGAAATAATGGCTAAAAACGTACCAAAATTGCTGGAAGACATTAGCCTACATGCTCAAGAAGCTCAACAAACTCTAAGTTAGATAAAATTAAAGATACTTAGATACTTCATAATTAAAATTAAAGATACTTAGATACTTCATAATCAAACTGTCATAAGACAAAAACAAAGGGAGAATTTTGAAAGCAACAAGAGATAAGCTACTTATCACATACAAGATGTCACAGGTTGAATTGTGTCCACCAAAAATATATGTCAACTTGGCTAGGCCGTGATTCCCAGTATCGTGTCATTGTCCACCATTTTGTCATCTGATATGCTTTTCCTACGTGTTGTAAATCCTGTGTCTACAATGCTGATGAAATGGGATTAGCGACCATTATGTTAATGAGGCAGGACTCAATCTACAAGATTGAATTTTGCCTTGAGTCAATCTCTTTTGAGCTATAAAAGAGAGAAGTAAGCAGAGAGACATAGGGACCTCATTCCACCAAGAAAGCAGCTCCAGGACCAGAGCACATCCTGTGGACCCAGGGTTCCTGCACAGAGAAGCTCCTAGACTAGATTGAAGACAAGGATCTTCCTCCAGAGCCAACAGAGATAGAAAGCCTTCTCCTGGAGCTGGCACCCTGACTTTGGACTTCTAGCCTTCTAGACTGTGAGAAAACAAATTTCTGTTTGTTAAAGCCATCCACTGTGGTATTCCTGTTATAGCAGCACTACGTAACTAAAACACAAAGGATTCTCAATAAGAATTAGCAGCTGATTTTCAATCAGAAACCAGGATGGCCAAACAGCAGTGGGATGACATATTCAAGGTGCTAAAAGAAAAAATTGTCAACCAAGAATTGTATGTCCAGAAAACTATCTTTCAAAAATGGAGAAATAAAGACATCCCCCAATTAAAAAGACAAAAAAAAAAAAAACCAGAATTCATTACCAGTAGACCTGCCCTATAGGGAACTCTGAAGAGAGACTGAAATAAAAGAACACTAGATAGTAACTTGAACTCATAGGAAGAAATAAAGAGCGCCAGCAAATGTAACTACATAAGTAAATGTAAAAGACAGTATAAATGTATTTTGTTTGTAGCTCCTTTTATCTTCTATCAGGTTTAGAAGACCACCCTAAAAAGCAATAATCACAAATCTGTGCTGATGATATATATACACAGATGTAATATGTATTAAGAGCACAAAGGAGGGAGAGAGAATGGTGCTACATGGGAACAATATTTTTGTAAACTATTGTAATTAAATTGGTATTAATCTGAACTATACTTTTATAAGTTGTAAATTGAATCCCTCGGACAGCCATGAAAAAACTCAAAAAATATATAGCACGAAAATAGCTCACTAGGGGAGGACATGGCCAGCAAACAAACACAGAAGGCACGCTTCACTGGTTTTGATGTAGTAAGTGGAACCTGAAAGATAACTTTTTCAGATTATATGTATTTATTATAGAATCAGCTGATATTAAAATATCCAATATAAAATTGTTTAATCTACATAAACCAGAGCTTCTTACTGATGCACAACACACACACACATAGATTCCTTTGGGGTGGAGTAGATGAGGAAATTAAAATATGCTAGAAAATATCTATCACAAAAATAGGTTGTAATGGAGGAAAAAAGAGTGAAGAAACAAACAAAAATAAAACAAGACATATAGAAAACAATACCAAAATGACAGATGTAAGTCTTATCAGTAATTACATTAAATGTAAATGGGCTAAACATTCCAGTTAAAAGAGATTGGCAGAACAATTTTTTTTTTAATGATCCAAGTATATGCTGTCCACAAGAGATACACTTAAGATTCAATAACACAAATATGTAGAAAGTAAAAGGATGATAAAACATATACCAAATATATCACCAAAATATATGACCAGAAGAGATCTGAAATACTATACTAATATTAGATAAAATAGATTTTAATATAAAAATTGTTACTAGAGACAAAGAAGACCTTTTATAATGATAAAAGGGTCAATCCATCAAGAAGATATAATAATTGTAAATGTATATGTACCTAACAACAGAACTCTCATAATACATGAAACAAAAAATGATAGAATTGAACAACAATAATAGTTGGAGACTAAATCACATATAGCTCCTAACCTAAGGAAAGATTACATGCATAATTTTTAACAACTTAAAATGGCTTCCTGTGCATTCTCCAACACCATTTGCATTTTACCAGATCTTCAACACCTTGACTCATTTCAATGAGTAGGGCATTTCAGGCCCTGTGGTAGTCATGATCCCGGCCGCCTGCCCCTTCATTAGTCCAATCCCCGCAACTGACTCCATTTAGCCTCTCTCTGCAGTCTGAAACCTGTCCACACTCTGCAAAAGATCTATGGCTATGGTGAAAGAAGATCTGGATCAGAGGCTCAGGCCTGGTTGGTAGTCTGGTTTCTGACCCCACTCTGGACTTAGTACTCTTCTTTAGTATCCTACTGTTGTGATTATCCATTTTTGCATAACAAACTATCCCTAAAACTTAGTGGTTATAAAAGTACAACCATTTTATTTTCTCATGATTATGTGGGTCAGGGACTCAGGCAGGGCTCAGCTGGGTGATTCTTCAGTTCCATGTGGTATTCAGCTGGTGGATGGGTCCGTGACAATTTCATCCTTATGTCTGTCATCTTGTAGGAGATAACTGGAAGGCTGGGCTCAATGGGACTGTTGACCAGAGCATCTATTTATGGACTCTAAAGAAAAAAAAATTTTTTTTTCTTTTTTATACATGGCTTGGGACTCCTCACAGCATGGCGGCTTCAGAATAGTTGGCGTTGGACTTCTCACACGGCAGCTCAGGGCTCTAAGAGGGCAATGCAGAAATATCCAATACTCTTAAAAGTTAGGCTCAGAACTAGCATAAGGTCACTTCTGTTCTACAATAGTCAAGCAAGTCACTAAGGCCAGCTCAGATTCAAGGGGAGAAGAAATTGATCCCTCCCCTCAATGTCAGGAATAACAAAGAATTTACAGCCGTCTTTAATCTACTAAAGCTATGCTTCCCTTGTTTCTGTGGCCCAGACTTTCCATATGCCATGATTCTAGGAGTCAGGTCTGAGAAGTGTGTGTATAGTGTTAGACTTCCCACTTGCCCAACCCATCATGACCTTAATTCACAAGGAGCTTTACCAGACTGGAACAGCCAGAACAAGAAAACATGGTTCTGGCTCACCATTAATGCCAACCCAATGCTCCAGTGACTACTGATTCAGTTCTGGGCCTCCCACCGAGGTATTTGCTGGCCTGGGTTGTCTGGAACCAGCATACCTTCTCCACTTGTGAAGGCCATTTGGTAGCCAATCTAACAGTTGGGGAATTGGGGGAAAGGGCTACTGGGGAGTGCTCACTGGACAGGAAGAAGGTGAGACCTCAGACAACCCCACGAGAAGCTCTGGAGCTAAGATTGCTCTTTACAGTTGCCCCAAATTAAGACAAATGGACTGAATATTTGTATCCCAAATCAGCCAGTCATTGGCCATGAGCCAGTCCCTGGGAAGGAGTGTTAACTATACGTAAGAGTTTCCTGTGGCAGAGGGCAAGGCTCAGTAAAGAACACAGCTGTGAGTCATCAGTAACCTCAATTAGGTTAACCATTATAATTTATCATCCAAACCAGGACATTTTTGAGAGATAAATGAGGCATTATTAATAATTGTGCCAGGACAAGATGTTAGGTTCTATCATTACCCTTATCTCATTTTACAGATAAGGAAATTGAGGCACAGATAGTTTAAGTAACGTACTCACAACCTCTCACCTCAAGCAAGCAGTTAGTAAGTGTCAGAGCCAGGCTTCACGCCCTGTCAGTCTGGTTCCAGAGACAAATTTTTAAGACATTGTAGAGGTGGAATTGGCAAACTTGGTGATTTTTTGGTTGTGGGGTATAAATTGGGGGGTCCAAGAGACGCTAGTGTTCAGACTTGAGCAACTGGGCAGATGGCGCGGCATTTACTGAGTAAGGTATCAAATCGGGTGAGGTGTATTGCAGGAGGGAAGGACAGAAAGGTGCATCTAAGACTGTCAATGGACTGCTTTACCATATTTTACACAAATGACGTGCACCCTCTACTTCTGTTTGCCAGCTGCGGCCTCCCCCTGCAAGGTACACTTACAAGTGCCGCCATTCCAATCCACACGTTCTGTAAAAAAATTAGCGTAGTACCTATGAAAATAACTCACAATGCGGGGAGGGCACTGCCAGCAAACAAACGCAGAAGGCACACGTTACTGGTTTTGATGTGTTAAGTGGAACCTGAAAGATAGCTTTTTTCAAATAACAGGTATTTATTATAGAACCACCTGATATAAAAATATCCAATATAAACTTGTTTAATCTATCTAAACCAAAGCTTCTTATTGATGCACAACATACACACATACAGATTCCTTTGGGATGGGGTAGACAGGTACATTACCTCTTTAGATGAGTGTCCGTGAAAGCCTGTTAATCACCTGGTAGCTGTGGATGCTCCCTTCCCTGCCATGGATTGCAAATGGTATAAGAGCTCTCTCAGAGCAAGGAACTTCCAGTCAGGGGCTTGCCCTTCAAGCACTGGGAGAGGAGGCACAACATGCACCCCTCGGGTGAGAGTAAGAGTCACTGGGCTATGAAAGCTCAGAGGGGCATGGTGGTACAATGGTTAAACCCTAGGCTGCTAACCAAAAGATCAGCTGTCAGAACCCACCAGCCACTCCCAGGGAGAGAGATGTAGCAGTCTGCTTCCATAAAGATACAGCCTTGGATAGCTATGGGGCTGTTTTACGGCACACAACCACAACAATAGCGTGGAAGCTAAGAGTTTTTCCACTCTTAGTGGGATGTTCCCTTCCTGGGATCATTCCCCTTAGGAATACTGCTGCTCACATCCTTGCTATGACTGGCTATATGCAAACTAGCTTGACCCTATATCCTTCAGTGTACATGTCGGCTCAGCTATTCCCACCCATTTGGCTATTGGTTTACTGATATACAAATTAGGCAACCCTTAGAGCAAGGGTTTTTTTTCTTAGAGCAAGGGCTGCTAAGATGCCTGGCCAAAACTAGAGCTTAGAGTCACTATTGATATACTTAGGTGCCCTAATAAGAGAATCCTAGAGACAGATAAGTTTGGAGATGAAGGTCAAGGCTTCGGCTTTGGACGAGGTGAGTTTGAAGTACCCGTGAAGCGTTCAAAGGCAATGTGCATCTCCCTCAGGAGACATGGCTTCCTGTTGCAGTTCAGTCACTACCTGGCAGATCTTGAGGATGTCCCTGAGTCTTTCTGTTTCCTCATCTGTAAAATGGGGGGAGGAAGTAGACAATACATACTCCCCAAGGCCCCAAATCAAAACCTCTGCAAATGTGTCAAGCCACCCTTGGGGAACTAGTCATGGCCTCTCCAAGCCTCCCCTCCCCTCCCCCACATCTGACTAATGAGCTCAAGCCCACATTACTAGACATAACATTCCTTCCTTGATGACCAGCTCAAAGGTCTAACTGTCTCTCTGCCTTCCCTTTCCCCAATTCTGCCCCTGAAATCTTCATCCTTTCTGGAAGACGCCCTTCCCTCAGTGAGTAAAATAGAGCCACTTCCCAAGCATCTATCTTGGGAGCCGGCCCAGAGCTGAAAAACCAAGCACCATATAGGGAGACATTCCCTTGCAAAGGCACTCAGCTGGCCTGAGGCCAGAGGGTGGATCCTTTTCCCTGGAGCTGGGAGTTGAGGAAACAGACACTTGAAGGGTTGGCAGAGACTGCTGCCCCGGTTTCCTGTGACCTGGAAAGTGACTGGAGAGGTTGGTGTCCCAGGCTTTGTCCAGTCACATGGACCTGGATGTGGAAGTAGGCACACCCTGGCTTGGTTTCCCAAGGAGGGGGCTTATGTACAAATTGATTCTCAATCAGTTTTCCTGAAGAACTATGGAGAAGGTGCTATTTTCAACCCCTCTTTGAAATCCACATATGACACTGGATGGGGGGGCAAGTGGTAGAGCAACAAAAGACAATCAACTGGAAATAGGAAGGGGGTTCCTGAGCCAGAGCCCCAACTGTCGGGCTACCTCATTGGGTGACCTTGAGCAGACCCTTCACACTTAAAGTGAAGGTTTTACATCAAACTAGACAAAATGAAGAAAATTACTAAATCCCAGTGGAGGTGAGTTTACAGTCAAGCAGATGCTGCCATGCATCACTGATCCTTGTGAAAAGCAATATGTTTGTGACCGGAGTGTCTCCAGATCATTTCACTTAAGAAAATTGGGCATCGATACAGTCACAAAATACAGTACAATGAGCAATAAAAGTTGATTTCGAGACGATGCTGTGCAGTGAAACTAGCACAAGTGTTGGAATTCAGCACCTCCCAGGAAGTCCATGGTGTAGATATTCCTACCATGGCCACCTGGAAGCTTCCAACCTACCATCACTCACTTCTGAGCTGGGCGAGACAAGAGGCTCACAGTCCACTCCTGTGAGTCTGTGTGAGCTGGCTCCAGCACACCACTGCTCCCCTAAGTGTATGAAACTTCCAGAAGTAAGACAGAATGCTAAGCAGGTCCCCAAACTATTTTGAACCTGTTACAATGTTTCTGCCCCTCCAGGTGTTTCTGTTGTACCTCCTCCTGTGTTAGCCACCTGGTCTCAGAACGTTCACAGGGAATTCAGAGCCTTTTGTTGATCTGGCTTTGGGTTTGCCTCCTCCTGAGCCTAGTGCATCTCTGCAGCTAAGACCAGGGTTTTGAATGTGGACTTGGAGGTACCCCTCTCATAGCAGGCTCTTGGGTAGCCCTCCCACGTCCCAGCCACCCCTGACTCCTCTTATTGCCAGCTGTGTCCAGCACAGTGAGGGGAAGCTAGGCTTAGTTCTACCTGGAACCCCAGCACGAAGCCTTTATTTGGAGGGGTTTAGGGGTGAGGGTATTCATTATTAAACATCCTTATATAAAGGTAGTCAAGCACACACACACACACACGCACGCATGCACACGAAGTCCAGAGGATGTACAAAGCCGGTGGCTCTTTACTTTGGATTTGAGCCATATCTTCTAACCCACAAAATCTATAGGAGGGCAGATCTGGGGGTCAGGAACAGGTCATTCGCCATATGGAACTCACCTCCCTCTAGCTCCTTAATTCATACAAGTCTCTGCGTATTGCTCTTGCTCCCTTGCAGACACTAGAGAGCTAAACAGTCTCTCCTCTCTCTGCTCCACTCCACAGGGTCCTGCCTTTTTCCATCTCTAGAGCAGTTGTCAGTCACTCAGTGCTTTCTGGCTCCAGGCTCAAGGAGAGGCACCTCTAGGACCTGCTAGTGGAACATCGGAAAGAAACCCAGACCTTCCGTGGGTCTCTGGTGAGCGCCACTGTGTTCTTTGACTAGAATAGTTCCTGTCAGCCCCTTCCCTGGGGCAGACTCCTGAAGGTCCCTTTGTGGCCCCAGCACAGGTGTGCCACAGGCCCTGAGAAGCAGGATGAGAATCTAGACTACATCACACCCCAGACTGCTCACAATGTGCATGGATTCCTCCATTTCTGGGCAGCTTCCAAGAACATTTGCCTCCTTCCTAGACTACAAAGGGTTTATGAAGCCCAACTTAAGGATGGGGTCTAGTTTTCTAATTGAGGAAAAACCCTGAATCATTTTGTGTCTTGAACTCCTATTTTTTATCCCCTCTATACACACATGACTCAAAATGAGAAGAAAGAGCTGCAAACATCCGTTAATAATCGGAACATGAAATGCAGGAAGTATGAATCTAGGAAAACTGGAAATCATCAAAAATGAAATGTAACACATAAAGATTGATATCCTAGGCCTTAGTGGGCTGAAATGGACTGGTGTTGGCCATTTTGAATTAGCCAATCATATTTTTATGGTCTACTATGTCAGGAATGACAAATTGAAGAGTAATGCCATTGTATTCATCATCAAAAAGAACATTTCAGGATCTATCTTGAACTACAACGCTGTCAGTAATAGTATGATATCCATAAGCCTACAAGGAAGACCAGTTAATACAACTATTATTCAAATTTACGTGCCAACCATTAAGGCCAAAGATGAAGAAATTGAAGTTTTTACCAAATTCTGCAGCCTGAAATCAAGATAGATTGGTAATTACCAGTGACCGAAACATGAAATGTGAACATTGGAAACAAAGAAGAAGGATTGGTAGTTGGAAAATATGACCTTGGTGATAGAAATGACACCAGAGATTGCATGATAGAATTTTGCCAGACCAAATACTTCTTCATTGCAAACATCTGTCTTCACTAATGTAAAAAGTGACTATACATGGACCTCACCAGATAGAATACATAGGAATCAAATCAAGTACATCTGTGGAAAGTGACTATGGAAAAGCTTAATATCATCAGTCAGAACAATGTCAGAGGCCAATTGCAGAACAGACGATCAATTATTCACATGGAAGTTCAAGTTGAAGCTGAAGAAAATTAGAACAAATCCACAAAAGCCAAAGTACGACCTTGAGTATATCCCACCCGAATTTAGAGGCCAATTCAAGAAGAGATTTGACACATTGAACAACTAATGACTAAAGGCCAGACGAGTTGTGGAATGACATCAAGGAGAGCATACATGAAGAAACCAAAAGTTCATTTAAAAGGGAAGAAAGAAAAGACCAAAATGGACGTCAGAAGAGAATTTGAAACTTGCTCTTGAACTTCGAGCAGCTAAAGCAAAAAGAAGAAAAGATGAAGTAAAAGAGCTGAACAGAAGATTTCAAAGGGCAGCTCGAGAAGACAAAGTAAAGTATTATAATGACATGTGCAAGGACCTGGAGATAGAAAACTAAAAGGAAGAAGACACTCAGCATTTCTCAAGCTGAAAGAACTGAAGAAAAAATTCAAGCCTCAAGTTGCAATACTGAAGGATTCTACAGGAAAAATATTAAACTACATAGAAAGCATCAAAAGAAAATGGAAGGAACACACAGAGTCACTGTACCAAAAAGAACTGGTCGACGTTCAACCATTTCAGGAGGTAGCATACAATCAGGAACTGACGGTACTGAAGGAAGAGGTCCAAGTTGCACTGAAGGCATTGGCGAAAAACAAGACTCCAGGAACTGACGGAATACCAATTGAGATATTTCAACGAACAAATGCAGTAGAGGTGCTCACTCATCTAAGCCAAGAAATTTGGAAGACTGCTACCTGGCCAACTGACTGGAAGAAATTCATGTTTGTATCTACTCCAAAGAAAGGTGATCCAACAGAATGCTGAAATTATCAAACAATATTATTAACTTCACACAGAAGTAAAATTTTGCTGAAGATCATTCGAAAGCAGTTGCAACAGTACATCAACAGGGAACTGCTAGAAATTCAAGCCAGACTCAGAAGAGGATATGGAATGAGGGGAATCATTTGTGATGTCAGCTGGATCATGGCTGAAAGCAGAGAATACCAGAAAGACATTTACCTGCGTTTCATTGACTATGCAAAGACATTCAGCTGTGTGGATCATAACAAATTATGATAACATTGCAAAAAATGGGAATTCCAGGACACTCAATTGTGCTCATGAGGGACCTGTACATAGAGCAAGTGGCAGTCATTCGAATTTAACAAGGGAATACTATGTGGTTTAAAGTCAAGAAAAGTGTGCATCAGCACTGTATTCTTTCTCCATACTTGCTCAATCTATAGGCTGAGCAAATAATCTGAGAATCTGGACTGTATGAAGAAGAACACAGCATCGGGATTGGAGGAAGACTCATTAACAACCTGCATTATGCACATGGCACAACCTTGCTTGCTGAAAGTGAAGAGGGCTTGAAGTACTTACCGCTGAAGATCAAAGACCACAGCCTTCAGTATGGATTACATCTCAATATAAAGAAAACAAAAATCCTCACAACTGGACCAATAAACAACAACATGATAGAGAAAATATCGAAGCTGACAAGGATTTCATTTTACTCAGATCCACAATCAATGTCCATGGAAGAAGCAGTCAAGAAATCAAACAATGCATTGCATCAGGCCAATCTGCCACAGAAGACCTCTTAAAAGCATTAAAAAGTGAAGATGTCCTTTAAGGACTAAGGTGCACCTGACCCAAGCTATGGTGTTTTCAGTTGCCTCATATGCATGCTAAAGCTAGGCAATAAATAGGGAAGACTGATGAAGAACTGATGCCTTTGAACTATGGTGCTGGCAAAGAATGTTGACTATACCATGGACTGCCAGAAGAAGGAAAAGTCTATCTTGGCAAGACAACCAGAATGCTCATTAGAAGCAAGGACGGTGAGATTTCATCTCACATATTTTGGTCATGTTGTAAGGTGGGTCCAGTCCCTGAAGAAGGACATCATGTTTGGCGTGGTAGAGGGTCAGTGAAAAAGAGGAAGACCCTCAGTGAGATGCACTGATACAGTGGCTGCAACAATGGGCTGAAACATATAAAGATCATGAGGATGGCAGAGGACCAGGCAGTGTTTCGCTCTGTTGTACGTAGGGGCTATGAGTTGGAACCGACTCAATGCCACCTAAGAAAAACAAAAACAACCACGCATACACACACACTTTTTTTTCCCTCTATGAGTCAAAAAAAGGAAATCTCTTAGAGAAATCATTAAAAGGAAACAGAGAAGATTCTGATCTTAAAGTATAGCTTCATGGAAAATCTTTGACATTTTAATAGAGGAAGCCCGACACTGTCTAGTGTTCTCAACAACAGAAAGCTCAGCTGTGAGGAAGACTTGTGTCAAACTTTGGCTTAACCAGCACAACTTGTATAAGGCAAGGTCATGGAAACTCTATGTTGTTGTTGTTGTTGTTGTTAGGTGTCATCGAGTTGGTTCCGACTCATAGCAACCCCGTGCACAACAGAACAAAACATTGGCCAGTTCTGCACCATCCTTGCAATCCTTGTTATGCTTAAGCTCATTGTTGCAGCCACTGTGTCAATCCACCTCGTTGAGGGTCTTCCTCTTTTCTGCTGACCCTGTACTCTGCCAAGCGTGATGTCCTTCTCCAGAGACTGATCCCTCCTGACAACAGTCCAAAGTATGTAAGATGCAGTCTCGCCATCCTTGCCTCTGAGGAGCATTCCAGTTGTACTTCTTCCAAGACAGATTTGTTTGTTTTTTTGGCAGTCCATGGTATATTCCATATTCTTTGCCAACACCACAATTCAAAGATGTCAATTCTTCTTCAGTCATTCTTATTTATCGTCCAGCTTTCACATGCATATGATGTGATTGAAAATACCATGGCTTGGGTCAGGCGCACCTTAGTCTTCAAGGTGATATCTTTGCTTTTCAATACTTTAGAGGTCTTTTGCAGCAGATTTGCCCAATGCAATGTGTCTTTTGATTTCTTGACTGCTGCCTCCATGGGTTTTGATTGTGGATCCAAGAAAGATGAAATCCTTAACAACTTCAAACTTCTCTCCATTTATCATGATGTGGCTCACTGGTCCAGTTGTGAGGATTTTTGTTTTCTTTATGTTGAGGTGTAATCCATACTGAAGGCTGTGGTCTTTGATATTCATCAGTAAGTGCTTCAAGTCCTCTTCACTTTCAGCAAGTAAGGTTGTGTCATCTGCATAACACATGTTGTTAATGAGTCTTCCTCCAATCCTGATGCCCCATTCTTCTTCATACAGTCCAGCTTCTCGGATTATTTGCTCAGCATACAGATTGAATAGGTGTGGTGAAAGGATACAATCCAGGTGCACAATTTTCTTGACTTTAAACCACTCAGTAGCCCCTTGTTCTGTCCAAACAACTGCCTCTTGATCTATGCACAGGTTCCTCACTAGCACAAATTAAGTGTTCTGGAATTCCCATTCTTCGCAATGCTGTCCGTAATAATGTCATGTTCCACACACGCGAATGCCTTTGCATAGTCAGTAAAACACAGGTAAACATCCTTCTGGTATTCTCTGCTTTCAGCCAGGGTCCATCTGACATCACCAATGATATCCCTGGTTCAACGTCACCTTCTGAATCTGCCCTGAATTTCTGGAAGCTCCCTGTCTATATAATGCTGCAGCTGCTTTTGAAAGATCTTCAGCAAAATTTTGCTTATGTATGATATTAACGATATTGTTTGGTAATTTCCACATTCACTTGGATCACCTTTCTTGGGAATAGGCACAAATATGGATCTCTTCCAGCTGGCCAGGAAGCTGCCTTCCATATTTCTTGGCATAAACAAGTGAACACTTCCAGCACTGTATTCATTTGTTGAAACATGTCGATTGATATTCCGTCAATTCCTCGAGCCTTGTTTTTTTGGGGGGTACCCTCAGTGCAGCTTGGACTTCTTCCTTCAGCACCATTTATTTCTGATCTTATGCTACCTCTTGAAATGGCTGAATGTCAACAAATACTTCTTGGTATAATGAACCTGTGTATTCCTTCCACCGTCTTTTGATGCCTCCTGTGTTGTTTAGTATTTACCCCATAGAATCCTTCACTACGGCAACTTGAGGCTTGAGTTTTTTCGACAGTTCTTTCAGCTTGAGAAATGCTGAGCATGTTCTTCTGTTTTAGTTTTCTATCTCCAGCTCTTTGCACATGTCATTATAATACTTCACTTTGTCTTCTCGAACCACCCTTTGAAATCTTCTGTTCAGTTCTTTTACTTCATCATTTCTTCCTTTTGCTCTAGCTGCTTGACATTCGAGAGCAGGCTTCAGAGTCTCCTCTGATGTTCATCTTGGTCTTTTCTTTCCTTCCTGTCTTTTCGATGACCTTTTGCTTTCTTCATATATGATGTCCTTGATGTCATTCCACAACTTGTCTGGTCGTTGGTCATTAGTGTTCAATGAATCAAATCTAGCCTTGAGATGATCTCTAAATTCGGTGGGATTTTGGCTCTCATGGACCTGCTCTGATTTTCTTCAGTTTCAGCTTGAACTTGCATAGGAGCAACTGATGGGTCTGTTCCACAGTTGGCCCCTGACCTTGTTCTGACTGATGATATCGAGCTTTTCCATTGACCCTTTCCACAGATGTAGTCAATTTGATTCCTGTGTATTCCATCTGGTAAGGTCCATGTGTATAGTCGCCGCTTATTTTGGTGAAAAAAGGTATTTGCAATGAAGAAGTCGTTGGTCTTGCAAAATTCTATCATTCCATCTCCAACATTGTTTCTGTCACCAAGGCCATATTTTCCAACTACTGATCCTTCTTCTTTGTTTCCAACTTTCTCATTCCAATCACCAGTAATTATTAATGCATCCTGATTGCATGTTCGATCAATTTCAGACTGCAGCAGCTGATAAAAATCTTCTATTTCTTCATTTTTGGCCTTAGTGCTTGGTGCATAAATTTGAATAATAGTCATTTTAACTGGTCTTCCTTGTAGACATATGGATATTATCCTACCACTAACAGCGTTGTACTTCAGGATAGATCTTGAAATGTTCTTTTTGATGATAAATGCAACACCATTCCTCTTCAAGTTGTCATCCCCGGCATAGTAGACTATATGATTGTCTGATTCAAAAAGGCTAATACCAGTCCATTTCAGCTCACCAATGCCTAGGATATCAATGTTTATGCGCTCACCCTTCAGCCAAGGATTTAACAGGCCCTTAAAACAAGAGACTAAAAGGGCACACCAGCCCTGGGGCAAGGACTAAAAATCAGCAGGGAACAGGAAAGTTGGTAATAGGGAACCCAAGTTTGAGAAGTGAAAGTTTTGACAGTCCTTGGGGTTGTTAACCAATGTCATAAAACAGTATGTGTACTAACTATTTAATGAGAAGCTAGTTTGTTCTGTAAACCTTCATCTAAAGTACAATTAAAAAAAAAATAGAAAAATAAAAACTTTGGCTTAAGTCAGCTTCCCCTGCAATTAGAATCAGCTTTTTGGATCCTTCCAGATAGTGCAGTTACTCGCGTCCCTTGTCACCTTGGAGACATTCTAATTGTTCTCCTTATCTGGATTTTGTGTGTTAACCCCTCAGAGATGGGAAGTGGGGGCCGACAGAATGAGCATCACAGGCGCTTGGAAGTAGGGTCTTAGAACTGAATAAATTTAGCCCTCAGCCTAGGATTTGGCAGACCCAGGGGATTGGCCAGACTCAAGCAGAGGAGATGGGACAAACTAGTGGAAGAGGGTGGATGTCCTGGGATGGATGGGGCAGACAGAGGGTGGGAAGGAGTAACCAGCAGGGGGTGGGCCATCCATGTCTCCTCACCAGAGCCCAGGCTGCTTCCTCACCCCAGCAGATCCCTCCAACCGAGGCCTCCTCAGCCGGAAAGGCCACATCACGAGGTGGTTTTAGAGCCAGGCAGTTGTCGTTGTTAGGTGCTGTGGAGTCGATTCTGACTCATAGTGTGCCTATGTGACAGAATATAACTGCCCTATACAGTTTTCTTGGCTGTAAACTTTACTGGAGCAGGTCACCAGGTCTTTCTCCCACAGAGCCACTGGGTGAATTTGTACCTCCAACCTTTCGGTTAGCAGCCAAGCACTTAGCCGTTGTGCTGTCAGGGCTCCAGGCAGACTGGGGTTCAAACTCTTGCTCTTCTCATACAGGTTGGTGTGAACGCAGGACACCACTGAAACCCTCTGAGGGCCAGCCTTATCTGTTGTTGTTGCTAGGCTCCATGGAATTAGTTCCAACTCATAGCGACCCCATGTATAACAGAATGAAACGTTGCCTAGGCCTTTGCCATCCTCACAATAGTAAGTGATTGAGCCCTTTGTTGCAGCCATTATGTCAATCCATCTTATTGAGGGTCTTCCTCTTTTTCACTGACCCTCTACTTTCCCAATTCTCTGAAGTCTTGTCTACTGTATTAAAAAAAAAAAAGAAAAAAAACACCAAACCCATTGCTGTCAAGTTGATTCTGACTGGTGACGACCACTTGTATGTCAGAGTAGAACTGTGCTCCATAGGGTTTTCAAAGCTGTAACCTTTCAGAAGAAGATCAGCAGGTCTTTCTCCTGAGGCACCTCTAGTGTTCAAACCAACTTTTTGGTTAGTAGTTGGGCACTTAACCATTTGCACCACCCAAGGACTCCATCTACTGTATAATGGAGGTAACTGTATCCCCTGACTCAGCATGGAACACACAGTGGATACTAGAGAAAAAGTCACTTCAATTATGATTACGGGTGGAGTGAGGCCTCATACGGAGGGTTTATATTTAACTCCCTTACTTTTCACCTTGATAAAAATCATAGCATTGTTAGCAATGTCAAAGTTCTAAAAACAACCTCCAGGCCCATCAACAAGGAACATATGAAATAAATTTCAGAGCCATCCATACAATGGAAGGTTGTCGTTGCTGTTAGATGCCGTCAATCTGGTTTCTACTCATAGAGACTCTGTGTACAACAGAACAAAACACTGTCCAGTCCTGAGCCACCCTCACAATTGTTGCTATATTTGAACCCATTGTTACAGCCACTGTGTCAATCCATCTCATTGAGGGTCTTTCTCTTTTTCGACGACCCTCTACTCTACCAAGCATAATGTCCTTCTCCAGGACTGGTCCCACCTAATTACATGTCCAAAGTACAGGAGACAAAGTCTTGCCATCCTTGCTTCCAAGGAGCACTTGGGCTGTACTTCTTCCAAGACAGATTTGTTTGTTCTTCTGACAGTCCACAGAATATTCAAGTGCCAACACCATAATTCAAAGACATCAATTCTTCTCTGGTCTTCCTTATTCATTGTCCAGCTTTGGCAGGCATAAGAGACAATTGAAAAGACCACAGCTTGGGCCAGGAGCACCTTAGTCCTCAAAATGACACCTTTGCTTTTCAACAAAGAGGTCTTTTGAAGTAGAATTCCCCAATGCAATGCATCTTTTGAGTTCTTGACTACTGCTTTTGTGAATGTTGATTATGGATACAAGTAAAACAAAATCTTTGACAACTTCAATATTTTCTCCACTCATCATGATGTTGTTATTGGTCCATTTGTAAGGATTTTTGTTTTCTTTTTGTCAAGGGTTAATCCATGCTGAAGGCTGTGGTCTTTGATCTTCATCAGTAAGTGCTTCAAGTCCTCTTCACTTTTAAAAAGCAAGGTTGTGTCATCTACGTACAGCAGATTGTCAATAAGTCTTCCTCCAATCCCGATGCCAAGTTCTTCATAGAGTCCAACCTCTCGGATTACCTGATCAGCATACAGATTGAATAAGCATGGTGAAAGAATATAACCTTGATACACACCTTTCCTGGTTTTAAACCATGCAGTATCCCCTTGTTCTGCTTGAATGACTGCCTCTTGGTCTACGTACAGGTTCTTTATGAGCACAGTGAAGCATTCTGGAATTCCCATTCTTTTCAATGTTAATAATAATTTTTTAAAATCCACACAGTGAAATGCCTATGCATAGTCAATAAAACACAGGTGAACATCTTTCTGGTATTCTGTTTTCAGCCAAGATTCATCTGACATCAGCAATGATATCCTTTGTTCCACATCCTCTTCTGCATCCAGCTTGAATTTCTGGCAGTTCCCCATCAATATACTGCTGCAATAGTTTTTGAATTATCTTCAGCAAAATTTTACTTGTATTTTGTTGGATCACCTTTGTTTGGAATGGACACAAATATGGATCTCTTCTGGGCAGGTTATGTAGTAAATAGATGGAGAAATGTGATCACTTGAAATGGTATATATACTTTATTATTGAGTGAAAAGGGCAGGCTACAGAATTGGAATGGCATCAAGGACATCATACATGAGGAAAGTAAGAGGTCATTAAAAAGACAGGAAAGAAAAGACCAAAACAGATGTCAGAAGAGACTCTGAAACTTGCTCTTGAACTTTGAGCAGCTAAAGCAAAAGTAAGAAATGATGAAGTAAAAGAATTGAACAGAAGATTTTAAAGGGTGGTTTGAGAAGACAAAGTAAAGTATTATAATGACATTGCGAAGAGTTGAAGATATAAAACCTAAAGGTAAGAAGACGCTTGGCATTTCTCAAGCTGAAAGAACTGAAGAAAAAATTCAAACCTCGAGTTGCAATGGTAAAGGATTCTATGGGGAAAATATTAAACGACACAGGAAGCATCAAAAGAAGAGGGAAGGAATACAGAGTCACTATACCAAAAAGAACTGGTTGACATTCATCCATTTCAAGAGGTAGCATATGATCAGGAACTGATGGTACTAAAGGAAGAAGTCCAAGCTGCACTGAAGGCATCGGCAAAAAGCAGGGCTCTAGGAATTGACAGAATACCAGTAGAGATGTTTCAACAAATGGAGGCAACACTGGAAGTGCTCACTCGTCTAAGCCAAGAAAGTTGGAAGACAGCTACCTGACCAACTAACTGGAAGAGATCCATATTTATGCCTAATCCAAAGAAAGGTGATGCAACCGAATGCAGAAATTATCAAACATCATCATTAATATCACACACAAGCAAAATTTTGCTGAAGATCATTCAAAAGTGACTGCAACTGTATATCGACAGGAAAATTCCAGAAATTCAGGCCAGATTCAGAAGAGGACATGAAACCAGGGATACCATTGCTGGTGTCAGATGGAGCCCGGTTGAAACCAGAGAATACAGAGGATGTTTACCTGTGTTTTATTGAATATGCAAAGGCATCCAACTGTGTGGATCATAACAGATTCTAAATAACATTTTGAAGAATGGGAATTCCAGAACACTTAATTGTGCTCATGAGGAACCTGTACATAGATCAAGAGACAGTTGTTCGGACAGAACAAAGGGATACTGAGTGGTTTAAAGTCAGGAAAGGCGTGCATCAGAGTTGTATCCTTTCACCATGCCTATTCAATCTGTACACTGAGCAAAAAATTCGAGAAACTGAACTATTTGAAGAAGAATGGGGCATCGGGATTGAAGGAAGACTCATTAACTACCTGCATTATGCAGATGACACAACCTTGCTTGCTGAAAGTGAGGAGGACTTGAAACACTTACTGATGAATATCAAAGACCACAGCCTTCAGTATGGATTACACCTCAACATAAAGAAAACAAAAATCCTCACAACTGGACCAATAAGCAACATCATGATAAATGGAGAAAAGATTGAAGTTGTCAAGGATTTCATTTTACTTGGATCCACAATCGAAACCCATGGATGCAGCAGTCAAGAAATCAAAAGATGTCTTGCACTGGGCAAATATGCTGCAAAAG
The DNA here is from genome assembly GCF_030014295.1 of Loxodonta africana. Lineage (NCBI taxonomy): Eukaryota > Metazoa > Chordata > Mammalia > Proboscidea > Elephantidae > Loxodonta > Loxodonta africana. The sequence continues at coordinate 109,333,226 of NC_087351.1, forward strand.
ACCTCTTTAAAGTGTTGAAAAGCAAAGATGTCACCTTGAAGACTAAGATGCACCTGAACCAAGCCATGGTATTTTCAATCACGTCATATGCATGCGACAGCTGGACAATGAACAAGGAAGACTGAAGAAGAACTGATGTCTCTGAATTGCGGTGTTGGCGAAAAATACTGAATATACCGTGGACTGCCAAAAGAACAAATAAATCTGTCTTGGAAGAAGTGCAGCCAAACACTCCTTAGAAGCAAGGATGGCATGACTGTGTCTTACATACTTTGGACATGTTGTCAGGAGGGATCAGTCCCTGGAGAAGGACATCATGCTTGGTAAAGTACAGGGTCAGCAGAAAAGAGGGAGACCCTCAATGAAATGCATTGACACAGTGGCTGCAAAGATGGGCTCAAGCTTAACAAAGATGTGAGGATGGCACAGGACCTGGCAGTGTTTCATTCTGTGGTACAAAGAATGGCTATGAGTCGGAACCAACTCAATGGCATCTAACAACAATAACAACAGAACTGGAAATTTGAATTTCCATTTAAATGTAGACACACACACAATGTCTGAAAGGATATAACAAATTATTAGAGATGGTTATCTCTGAGGAAATGAAACATGAACAAGGGACATATAATTTCCTTTACAAAAGTGTTCTACATCCTACTTTGGTAGGTAGCGTCTCGGGTCTTAAAAGCTTATGAGTCGCCATCTAAGATACTTCACTGGTCTCACTCTTTCAGGAGCAAGGGAACATGAAGAAAACCAAGGACACAATGGAAAGATTAGTCTAAAGGACTAGTGGACCACAACTACCAAAGCTTCTATCAGACTGAGTCCAGGACAACCAAATGGTGCCCGGCTACTACCACCAACAGTTCTGACAGAAATCATAATAGAGGGTCCCAGATAGAGCTGGAGAAAAATGTAGAACAGTAATTCTAACTTAACAAAAAAAGACCAGACTTTCTCATCTGACAGAGACTGGAGAAACTCTGAGAGAATGGCCCCCAGACATCCTTTTAAAGCAGTACTGAAGTTACTCCTGACGTTCACCCTTCAGCCAAAGATTAGACAGACCCATAAAACAAAGCGGGACAAAATGGGCACACCAGCCCAGGGGCAAGGATGGGAAGGCAGGAGGGAACCAGAAAGCTGGTAACAGGGAACCCAGGGTTGAGAAGGAGAAAGTGTTGACATGTCTTGGGGGTAACAACCAATGTCACAAAACAATGTGTAATAGTAACTATTTAATGAGAAACTAATTTGCTCTGTAAACCTTCATCTAAAGTACAATAAAAATTTTTAAATTAAAAAAAAATTATTCCTTTTCTTTTTATTTATATCTTTCTGCTTGAATTTTTATAAGCAAAACATATTCATATAAAATATTCAAGGTATCTCCATTTGGGAGAGCAAAAGTCACCTTGTTAGAAGGTGCTGCCTCTTTCAGCCTGTCCCCATATCTGGGCCCCTGGTTGAAGAAGGATATTTGCCAAAGTGGACAGGAATACCCACATGGTGCTTGCAGGGGCTTTGGCCACCACTGGTGGACCCACCCGATGGTACACCCTCATTGGAACAGTGGCTGGGCAAGGGCTACTGGAAGGGAGACCTCACTGCTCAGGGCCTCAGGCCCTGCCTGCCCGTGACACTGGGGGAGGGAGAGTTCTGGGTCGGGGGGTTCTCACAGAAGGGAGAGAATGGCGTCTTCTCCCCACCCAGGCTAGGGTCATCCAGTAGGCTCAGGCTTGTGAGGTTGAGGGGAAGGGACATGAGTTTGACGTTAAAAATTCACCTATTCTCAGGCAAAGCCAATAAGGAGTCCCAAGGCCATAAAAAAGGAGCCCTAGTGGAAGCACCAAAAGAAAGTGGAAGGAATACACACACTCACTGTACCAAAAGAAGAATTGGTCGACGTTCAACCATTTTGGGAGGTGACATATGATCAGGAACTGATGCTACTGAAGGAAGAAGTCCAAGCTGCACTGAAGGTATTGGCAAAAAGCAGGGTTCTAGGAACTGATGGAACAATTGAGATGTTTCAACAAATGGAGGCAACACTGGAAATGCTCAGTCATCTAAGCCAAGAAATTTGGAAGACAGCTACCTGGCCAACCAGGTGGAAGAGATCCATATGTATGCCTATTCCCAAGAAAAGTGATCCAACCAAACGCAGAAATTATCAAACAATATCATTAATATCTAATGCAGGCAAAATTTTGCTGATGATCACTCAAAAGCGGCTGTAGCAGTATTCCAACAGAGAACTGCCAGAAATTCAAGTCAGATTCAGAGGAGAACTTGGAACCAGGGATATCATTGCTGATGTTAGATGGATCCTGGCTGAAAGCAGAGAACACCAGAAAGATGTTTACCTGTGTTTTATCAACTATGCTAAGGCATTCGACTGTGTGGATCATAACAAATAATGGATAACATTGCAAAGAATGGGAATTCCAGAACACTTAATTGTGTTTATGAGGAACCTTTACATAGATCAAGAGGCAGTTGTTCGAATAGTACAAGGGGATACTGCATAGTTTAAAGTCAGGAAAGGTGTGCGTCAAGGTTGTATTCTTTCACCATACCTATTCAATCTGTATGAAAAGCAAATAATCCAAGAAGCTGGACTCTATGAAGAAAAACGGGGCATCACGATAAGAGGAAGACTCATTAACAACCTACGTTATGCAGATGACACAGCCTTGCTTGCTGAAAGTGAAGAGAACTTGAAACACTAATGACGATCAAAGACCACAGCCTTCAGCATAGATTACACCTCAACATAAAACAAAAATCCTCACAACTGGACCAATAAGCAACATCATGATAAATGGAGAAAAGATTGAAGTTGTCAAGGATTTCATTTTACTTGAATCAACAATCAACACCCATGGAAGCAGCAGTCAAGAAATCAAAAGATGCGTTGCACTGGGCAAATCTGCTGCAAGAGATCTCTTTAAAGAGTTGAAAAGCAAAGATGTCACCACCTTGAGGACTAAGGTGTGCCTGACCCAAGCCATGGTGTTTTCAATCGCCTCATATGCATGCAAAAGCTGGACAATGAATAAGAATGACTGAAGAAGAACTGACACCTTTGAATTGTGGTGTTGGTGAAGCATACTGAATATACCATGGACTGTCAAAAGAACTAACAAATCTGTCTTGGAAGAAGTACTACCAGAATGCTCCTTAAAAGCAATGATGGTGAGACTGCATCTCACATACTTTGGACATGTTGTCAGGAGGGATCAGTCCCTGGAGAAGGACTTCATGCTTGGTAAAGTAGAGGGTCAGCGAAAAAGAGGGAGACCTTCAACAAGATGGATTGACTTGGTGGCTGCAACAATGGGTTCAAGGATAGCAACAATTGTGAGGATGGTGCAGGACCGGGAGGTGTTTCGTTCTGTTATGCATAGGGTCACTATGAGTCAGAATCAACTCGACGGCACCTAACAACAACAGTGGCACAATGGTTAAGTGCTTGGCTGCTAATCAAAATGTTGGTGGTTTGAACCCACCCAGTGGCTCCGAAGAAGAAAGACCTAGAATCTGCTCCCATAAAGATCACAGCCTAGAAAACCCTATGGGCAAGTTCTACTCCTTCGCATGGGGTCGCCATGTGTCAGAATCAACCTGATGGCACCCAGCAACAACAACAAGGCCAGAAAGGAGTCCCTCAGTGATACCAATGGTTAACACTCTCAGCTGCTTACAGAAAGGTTGGGGGTTCAAGTCCACAGAAAGCCCCTTGGAAGAAAGGCCTGACAGACTATTTCCAAAAAATTAGCCATTGAAAACCTTACGCACAGCTCTACTCTGACACACATGGGGTCGTCATGAGTCGGAAGCAACTCGGCAGCAACTGGTGTTGCTACTGCTAAGGCCATAAAGCCTTCATTTTCACACTCTGCACACTCTCCACACTCTCCCTCTTCCTGTGCGGGGTGCCTTGGGCAAGTTCTCCACATCTGTGAGCCTCTGTTTCTTCCTCTGTAGAATGGGGGTAATAATGTGCGTTTCCAAGATCATCAAGAGAGTTAAACAAGAGCAAATGAAGCCTGTATATAAATGATATATATATATACCTGGTCCTGAGCACGGTTCAAATATAACTTTTAAAAGATTAAAAACATGACTCTCATAAAACCACTCTGTATTTGAATGAACACGTGTGAAAGATCTGTCCACCTATACAGAGGGAACAGACCCCAGGTGGCACAGTTGTTAAGTGCTCAGCTGTGAACCAAAAGGTCAGCAGTTTGAATCCACCAGCTGGTCCTTGGAAACACTATGGGGCAGTCCTACTCTGCCCTATATGGTCGCCATGAGTCGGAATGGACTCGTTGGCAATGGGTTTGGTTTTGGTTAATGAGGGAACTGGAGCCTTGGTGGCACAACAGTTACACACTCAACTGCTAACTAAAAGGTTAATGGTTCGAACCCACCCATCAACTCTGCTGGAGAAAGACTTGGCAATCTCTTCCCTTAAAGATTACAACCAAGAAAACCCTATGAGGCAGTTCTACCCTGTCACACGGGGCCACTGTGAGTTGAAAATCAACTCAACATCATCTAACAACAACAACCACAACAATGAGGGAACAAGTAAGGTTGTAAAGACACCGTGTCTTAGCACTCAGTTACTTAATGCTGTTGTAGCACAGATACCACAAGTGGATGGCTTTAAAGAACAGAAATTTCTTTCTCACAGTTCTGCAGGCCAAAAGTCCAAACCAAGGTGTCAGCCATGTTGATTCCTTCCAAGGGCTTTGAGAGAGGAGCCGTTCTCTGCCTCAAGTGGATGCCGGCAAGCCTTTGTGTTCTTTTGCTGCTTGTAGATGTACCTTCGTGTGCTGTCTTCCTCTTGTGTGTTGTCTGGTCCCCCCTTCCATAATACGCCAGTCAGAAGGGATTTGGGCCTACCCTATTCCTGTATGACCTCTGCAGAGCAATGGGTTTCTCTTTATATATGGTCTTTCTGGCCCTGGGTTTACAATTCTGGCAAAAATAATTGGTTGAGCCACAGCCTGCCGTGTGATTGGTCTATTTTTATGTACCTTGCAGGGATTGGACAGTTTACTGTACAAATAAGATATATAAAACTTTTGTAGGGATTGGTCAATTATTATGCAAATTAAATGACTATGGCCTACCAAGGTGATTGGTCAGTTTTGCCATCCTGCTAGGCTTATGAGGTCTAATCCCACAGAGGTTAGAGGGGGAAATCACTATCATCAAGGAGAACTTGGAGCAGAGCATGTCCTTTGGACCAGGGGTTCCTGCACTGAGAACTCCCTAGACCCAGGAGACAGAGAGAGCTGTAACACTGGAGATGGCCTGAGACAACAGTGGCAATACAAGCTCAAGAGCCAGGAGATCAGCACAAGGTGCCTGAGGTGGGCTTCTCGGCCTGTGGAGCAGGGAGAGCTGAGCACCTTCAGGCAGGATGCTTATTGGTGGAGTGGGGTGTCTCTGGGCACTTGTCAGCAGAACTAAAGAGCTGTACCACTTGCCCGAGGAGGGAAGAGGTCAAGAGGGGCCCAGTGGCAAGGCCCAAAAAATGCTGCCTTCTGCAGGCACGGCTGAGAAGATGCTGAAAGATGTGCTGGTTGGAAGCCGTCCTGATTGATGAACTGTATCCCGAGTTACTTGCTATTACCTCCAAGTTGATCCCAAGCACAAGTTGTAGCCTGTTGCTTTCCTCACAAACTGCATAATCGTGTGTATGGTCTGTGAGTTCTGTGTGGCCATTGCAACGAATTATCAAACCCAGCAGAGAAGTAGAGAGTGCTGTGGGGAGATGGCTGGTGTCAGAATTGGTGGAGAAAGTGGGGAGCAGAGATATATGTCTGACCTCTACCTCGTAGGAACCAGCTTTGTGCTGATGGTGATTTTGCTCAGTTAGCCAGCTTCCGATGCTAGTACCAGATTACAAACTCATTAACCTGACTGATAACATCTGCAAAGAAAACCTCTATTTCCCCAGACAAGGTCACATTCATAGGTACCAAGGTTAGGATTTTAACTTATCTTTCTAGGGGACACAATGAAATCCATAACAAGGGGGATTATGAGTTTAAAAGGAAAAAGGAACAATATAAAATGTATGACTTCTAAAGATGTGTGATTTACATATTTACAAAAAAGGGTCATAATGAGTATCAAACCACTATGACATTGAGATTCCACTGGATACATTTAGAAGAAGCACGTAGGAGTTTTATTTTTTTTTTAATATCAGTGTTTATAATATTTTGGAAAGCATAGGCTTTGCATCTATCTCAATTTTAGACAAAAAAGTTTTAGATGTCAACTTAAGTGTGTGCAAGAGGGTACATAGCTTTTCAAAATTATTATAAGGGGTTCAACCCCCCCTCACAAAAAAATTAAGACATATGCCCTAGGCAATGGTTCTCAACCATGGCTAGACACCAGAGTCACCTGGGAACTTTTGAAAGATACCGCACTGGGGCTTGAACCAACCCAGTGACGTGCTAAAGTTGGCTTTTTCTGGACTGTGAGAGCCGCTTGTTAAATTTTCAGTTTTGTGAGCTGGTTACTAAACACAGACATTATTAAAAATTAAATTATCTAACAAAGGTATATCATAAATTATATTTAAACATATACATATTTATATAAATATATGATAAATTATATTTTTAAATTCTCAAAATGCTTCACTTCCTAGTTATTCTACTGCGTCATGCTATTACCTCTCTTTTTTGGTTTATTTATGTCTGTTGTATCTGGATGATGGAAACACCACAGAGCGGTGCACTGCTGCGAAGGACTTCTTCCCTCTGCTTTCAACAATGTCATGGCAGTAGCTTGAAAGCTACAGTGATGGAAGAATTTACACCACAGGAATCGACCAATGCTGCAAATCGGGGCTTGATTTGTCATTTTGTTGACTATCAACACTTTAGAACTCGATGGAGGCAATGTTAATAATGCAGATGAAACTGTAAAGAGTACCATGTCTGTGGCTGTTACATTGTGAATTGCATCCAAGAAAGGAGAACCTAGTCTTCCAGTGTTCAAAAACCATTCTGCAATCCAGCAAAGAAGCCGTTTATATCAGTGGTGAGTGAAGCTCTGACACAAGTCTTCATTGTTACACTTCCATCATACTTATTAGCCTAAATAAAAATGTCGTTCACATCAGTTGCAGTCAGTTGCAGCCATACGTTTGTGATAGTTCAGCAAATTGGTTCTGTAAGAATTCTGTAAGAATCGATTGTTATTATGAATTTATGATAAAGAGTGTTGCCTATTTTTAATTACATGTAAATCGTGCTACGTGTCCTTTATGTTAGTAAACTTTATAATAAACTCATGTCCGTATATAAGTATTCCTACATTATTTTTCAGAGAGCCAGTTGTTAAATATATACATCAGCACACATTGCTAAGGCCCCATTCCTGGTGGTTATTGGCCTGGGCATAGGTATTTTTAAAACCTGCCTGCTGAGTCTGACATGCAGAGGGATTGAGAACCACAACTTTAGAAGGAGGTAGAAAAGGGAGGAGGCTGCTGGCCCCCCAACCCTATGTGAGGTTCCCCACTCCAGTGAGTGCAGCTCAGGGTCGGGGCGGTGTTAGGGAGAGTCCCCCCTCTGCCACCCCATTAGAGAGGCCTGGCCTGTGGCCTGTGTCTTGTGTCCATTTTGTCCATGGGTTTTTCTTGCTCTAACATGGTGTCATGATCTGCCCCAGACAGGGAGCTCCTTGTGGGCCAGGACCGTGTCCTGTTTCTCTCTGGAAGGCCTGGCACACAACGGATGCTCACTGGCTGTCTGGCAAGTGAGTTAATAAATCGTATTACAATATGATTATTCCAAACCTCCCACAATAATACTTTGCATAAATAAATTATGATAAAATGATTCGATGAAATGCTGTGCACCCACTAAAAATGACCATGGAGGAGAATATTTAATGATGTAAGGAAATGTTCATGATACATTGTAATTGCAAAGAGAAAGCTAAAACATGGCACATAAATTATGAACATAATTTTGTTTAAAAACACACAAAACATAATCCAAAGCTTGGCAGGGTATATAAATCAACTCCTGGCCTGTGTCTGATTCATTATGGGGACATAAGTACTTCTTGACTCTTTGTTTGGATTTTCACTGAAAACTGATGTTCCAAGGGAAGAATTTCTTTAATTCACAATTATTTGGGCGGCCATGGTGTAGGCTACAAAGGCAGTGCTCAAATTCAGGGCAATGTTTTGCTACGCTGAAGTAAAGTAGGCCGCCCCAGAGGCTGATCCTTGCCCTGTGGTCCATTCAGATGGAACATCTTGACCACTTGTTGTTGTGATGATGTTAAGTGCTGTCACATTGCCCCCAACTCATGGCAACCCCATGCACAACGGGGTCCATCTCTTTGTGATCCAAAGGGTTTTCACTGGCTGATTTTCAGAAGTAGATTCCCAGGCCTTTCTTCCTAGTCTATCTTCGTCTGGAAGCTCCATTGAAACCTGTTCAGCATCATAGCAGCACGCAAGCCTCCACTGACAGTGGCGATGAGGTGCGTTGGCTAGGAATCGAACCTGGGTCTCCTGCATGGAAGGTGAGAATTCTACCACTGAAACACCAGTGTTGCCTGTTGCCCACTTAGACATTCATAAATGGCATTCATACGGCATATCAGCACATGGAGAAATATCATTCTAATACAAAATGGATTAGGACCGTTTGTGGTTAATCTTTTGGGGTTTTTTTAATTTAATTTCTATATTTACAGAACATTGACTCCTGACTCGACTAAGAAGTTGGGAGGCACAGTGATAATTAACCCAGGGCTGAGAAGATTGAGGGGAAAGATAAAAGAGCACCTTGAAAACTCATACAAACTAAGTTAAATTCCTCCTGGATGTATCCAGAAACCGCTGGCTGGGACAGAGGAGGGAGGATAGCTATTTACATGCTTAGTAACACTTTGGAACCCAAATACACTTTGCCAAATAAATCCTTCACCATTGTTCTAGGGCTGCAGCCTCCCTGGACACGGCGGGACAAACACTTCGGTGTGCCTGTGCCAAGAACGGGAAAACACAAGCCCAGCCAGTTCCCGCTAGACCAATAGTTAAACGGCTAGTGTGTGAAATTGGCCTTGGCCCCTACCTCAACCCCTTCCCTGCCCAGCCTCCCAGTGTGGGGGGGAGGGGGGGCTGTTTAACGAGCAGGGCAGAACCAGCTTCCAAAACAGGGGTAAAATCTCCTGCAGTGTACAACCACAGGAACTCAGCAAGGACAAAGCACTAGCAAGAACTCCAAGACGCAAGGAAGAGTGAAGTCCTGACCTAGCATGTAGTGGCTCAAGCAAACACATTAGAGAAATCTGGAAAATACATTTTGATAGAGTGGTTACCTTCCTGGGTGACTGCAGAAATTGCGAGTCCTTCACAATGGTGAGAAAGACATGCATTTTCATGCCAGTTCTGGGGTCTGCTTCAGTTTTCATCGTAAAAGACATTTAGTGAGTGCTTACCAGGTGCATGCTGAGTGCTTGGGATACAGAAATCAGACACTCTTTCTTCTAAGAGGTTATAGTTCTGAGGGGGCGACAGATAAAAATACCCACTGTAATTCAAGATGGAATTAAACAAGTAATTATGATCGCTGTCACACCACTGTCTTCAAATCCACTCGCGCTAATCAAGTGAGACATGCTAGTGCTACAGCGCTTAACATATATGTATCATCTTGGTACAAACAGTTAACGTGCTCACCTGCTAACCCAAAGGTTGGAGGTTCCTTGGAAGAAAGGCCTGGCGAATTACTTAAAAATCAGCCATTGAAAACCCTATGGAGCACAGCTCTACTCTGACACACTACATGTTGCCATGAGTCAGAATCACTTCACTTGCAACGTGTTAATCATCTCTTTTAAATCCCACCACAACCAGTGAAGGAATTCCCATTATTAAGCCCACTTTACAGATGAGAAAACAGAGGCTTAGAGAGGTTACATAATCGGTCCAACATCTTAAAACCAACACAGTAGACCCAGCGTACAAGCTCAAGTCCTTCTCCACAGCCACTGCTTACAGCCATCATTTTACACTGAAATAGGTTATGAGCAAAATTCTGTGGGGCAGTGATGGGGGATGATGGGGGATTCTGAGAGGGGAAATCATGAAAGGCTTTATTGAATGATGAGTACAATTCCAAAAGATGAGGAAGAAGGGAAATGGCATGTGTTGTGGATTGAATTGTACCTTCTCCCCCTAAATAGGTGTTGGAATCCTAACTCCTGTACTTGTGGATGCCCCATGAGTCTGTCAGTTTGTCGTACTGTGGACTCTTGTGTGTTATTGTGATGCTGGAGGCTATGCCACCGGTATTCAGATACCAGCAGGGTCACTCATGGCAGGCAGGTTTCAGCTGAGTTTCCAGACTACAATTAGGAAGAAGGATGAGGTGGTGTGCTTCTGAAAAGAATTAGCCAATGAAAACCTTACAATTAGCAGCAGGCCATTGTCTGATATAGTGCCGGAAGATGAACCCCTCAGGTTGGAAGGCACTCAAAAGACGACTGCGGAAGAGCTGCCTCCTCAAAGTAGTCAGCCTTAATGACATGGATGGAGTCAAGCTTTCGAGACCTACATTTGCTGATGCAGTATGACTCAAAATGAGAAGAAATAGCTGCGAACATCCATTAAAAATCAGAATGTGTAATGTACAAAGTATGAGTCTAGGAAAATTGGAAATTGTCAAAAATTAAATGGAAAGTGTAAACATCAATATCCTAGGCATTAGTCAGCTGAAATGGACTGCTATTGGCCATTTTGAGTCCGACAATCATATGGTCTACTATGCCAGGAATGACAACTTGAAGAGGAATGCTGCCACATTCATCATCAAAAAGAACTTTCAGGATCTATCCTGAAGTACAACGCTGTCAGTAGTAGGACAATATCCATACACCTACAAGGAAGACCAGTTAATATGACTATTCAAATTTTTGTACCAATCACTAAGGCCAAAGATGAAGAAACTGAAGATTCTTACCAACTTCTGCAGTCTGAAATTGATCGAAAATTCAGTCAAGGCTCATTGATAATTACTGGTGATTGGAATACCAAAGTTGGAAAACAAAGAAGAAGGATCAGTAGTTGGGAAATATGGTCTTCATGATAGAAATGATGCCAGAGATCACATGAAAGAATTTTGCAAGACAAACGATATGACATCTTCATTGCAAATACCTTTTTGAGCAACATAAATGGTGACTATACATGTGAACCCTGCCAGATGGAATACACAGGAATCAAATTGACTACATCTGTGGAACAAGACAATGGAAAAACTCAATATCATCAATCAGAACCGGGCCAGGGGCTGACTGTAGAACAGACCATCATTTGCTCATATGCAAGCTCGAGTTGAAGCTGAAGAAAATTAGACCAAGTCCACAAGAGCCAAAGTGTGACCCTGAGTATATCTCACCTGAATTTAGAGACCATCTCAAGAATAGATTTGACATGTTGAACGCTAATGACTGAAAACGAGATGAGTTATAGAATGACATCAAGGACATCATACATGAAGAAAGCAAGAGGTCATTAAAGAGACAGGAAAGAAAGAAAAAGCCAAAATGGGTATCAGAAGAGACTCTGAAACTTGCTCTTGAACGTAGAGTAGCTAAAACAAAAGGAAGAAATGACAAATAAAAGAGCTGAACAGAAGATTCCAAAAGTTGGCTTAAGAAGACAGAGTAAAGTATTAGATAAGTGCGACGACCTGGAGTTAGAAAACCTAAAAGGAAAAACACACTGCATTTCTCAAGCTGAAAGAACTGAAGAAAAATTTCAAGTCTTGAGTTGCAATGCTGGAGGGTTCTATGGGGAAAATATTAAATGATGCAGGAAGCATGAAAAGAAGATGAACGAAATACACTGAGTCACTACACCAAAAAGAATTGGTTGATGTTCAACCCTTTCAGGAGGTAGCATATGATCAGGAACCAATGATACTGAAGGAAGAGGTCTTAAGCTGCACTGAAGGCACTGGCAAAAAAACAAGGCTCCAGGAATTGACAGAATGCCAATTGAGACGTTTCAGCATATGGAGGCAGCACTGGAAGTTCACTAATCTATGCCAAGAAATTCGGAAGACAGCTACCTGGCCAACCAACTGGAAGAGATCCATATTTATGCCTACTCCAAAGAAAGGTGATCCAACAGAATGCAGAAACTATTGAACAGTATCACTAACAACACATGCAAGTAAAATTTTGTTAAAGATCTTTCAAAAGCAGCTGCAGTGGTATATCGACAGGGAATTGCCAGAAATTCAATCCAGATTTAGAAGAGGATGTGGAACCAGGGATATCATTGCTGATGTCAGATGGATCCTGGCTGAAAGCAGAGAATATGAGAAAGATGTTTGCTTGTTTTTTATTGACTATGCACAGACATTTAACAAAGATCATAGCAAATTATGGGTAACATCTCGAAGAATGGGAATTCCAGAACACTTAAGGCTGCTCATGAGGAACCTGTACGTAGATCAAGAGGCAGTCGTTGCAACAGAACAAAGGGATACTACGTGGTTTCGAGTCAGGAAAGGTGTGCGTCAGGGTTGTATCCTTTCATGATACTTATTCAATCTGTATGCTGAGCAAATAATCCAAGAAGCTAGACTATATGAAGAAGAATGGCATCAGGATTGGAAGAAGACTCATTAACAACTTGCAATACGCACATAACACAACCTTGCTTGCTGAAAGTGAAGAGGACTTGAAGCACTTACTGATGAAGATCAAAGACCACAGCTCTCACTATGGAGTACACCTCAGCATAAAGAAAACAAAAATCCTCACAACTGGACCAATAAGCAACATCATGATAACAGAGAAAAGATTGAAGTTGTCAAGGATTTCATTTTACTTAGATCACAATCAACACCCACGGAAGCAGCAGTCGAGAAATCAAAAGACACGATTGCATGGGGCAACTCTGCACCAAAACACCTCTTTAAAGTGTTAAAACACAAAGATGTTACCTTGAAGACAAAGGTGTGCCTGACACAAGCCATGGTGTTTTCAATCGCCTCATGCGCATGTGAGAGCTTGACTACAAATAAGGAAGACCGAAGAATTGACATCTCCGAATTATGGTGTTGGCGAAGAATATTGACTATACCATGGACTGCCAAAAGAATGAACAAATCTGTCTTGGAAGAAGTACAGCCAGAATGCTCCTTAGAAACAAGGCTGACAAAACTACCTCTCACATACTTTAGACATGTTATCAGGAGGGGCCAGTCCCTGGAGAAGGACATTATACTTGATAAAGTGGAGGGTCAGCAAAAAAGAGAAAGACCCTCAACATGATGGATTGACACAATGGCTGCAAAAATGGGCTCAAGCATAACCACAATTTTGAGGATGGTACAGGACCAGGCAGCGTTTTGCTCTGTTGTACATAGGGTTGCCGTAAGTCGGAACCGACTGGAGAGCACCCAACAACAACAAAAACATACTTTGGATGTGTTCCTGTTTAGAAGTAGGATTTTCTTTGTTATGTTGATGAGGTCATATCAGTGTAGGATGTGTCCTAAACTTAATCACCTCTGAGTTGTAAAATGAGCAGATTAGGCGCAGATGCAAGCACATACAGGGAAGACAGATGCCATGTGAGGATTGCCAAGAAACAGGGAAACACCCGAGGCTACCTACAAGAAAGGAATCAACCCTGATGTAGACTTTTAGCCTCCAAAAAAAAAAAAAATAGCCTCCAGAACTAAGAAAATAAATCTGTGTTCTTCAGAATCACCACTTGTATTTCTGTTACAGCAGCACAAAGAAACTAAGAAAGCACCACGCACGCAAGGAGCTGCCTGAGCAAGTGCCAAGGGCTGGATCCTGGCTGCCCTGCAAAAATAATCCAAAATTTGTCCCACGCTGGAATAAGTCAACTTTATTTAACCACTGATGGTGACTAGAAGACTGGTCTTCAAGGAGCCCCCTCCCATATACACTGACTCTCCTATAACCCCTGCCACCTATGGAGACATAATCTCAAGCTCCTCTTCTGTAATTGGAGAGTTGCCCGTGTTGTATGCAACAGCCTCAATGGTGGTCTCATGGCTTCACTTTCATGGCTGATTTCAATTTGAGGAAGAGCCAGAAACCACCGTTTGTCAAAAATTATCAAATTGCATTTAAGATCTGTGCATTTGACTGAATGAAAATTTTACTTCAATTTAAAAAATTACATATATAGTATCCCTAGACAAATAAAAGCAAAGATGTCAGTTTGATGACTAAGGTGCACCTGACCCAAGCCATGGTCTTTTTCAATTGCCTTATGTGTATGCGAAAGATGGACAACAAAAAAGGAAGATAGAAGAATTGATGCATTCAAATTGTGGTGCTGGGGAAGAATCCTGAATATACCATGGACTGACAGAAGAATGAACAAATCTGCCTTGGAGGAAGTACTCCCAGAACATGACTTACAAGTGAAGATAGTGAGACTTCATTTCACTTATTTTGGACAGGTCATCAGGAGGGCCCAATCACTGGGGAAGGACATCACGCTTGGTAAAGTAGAGGGTCAGCAAAAAAGAGGAAGATTCTCAGTGAGATGGATTGACACAGTGGCTGCAACAATGGGCTCAAACATAGCAACAATTGTGAGGATTGAGCAGGACCAGCTAACGTTTCGTTCTGTCATACGTAAGGTCACCACGAATTGGAACCAACTCAACAGCACCTACCAACTACAACAAAACAAGGACTCTAAAATGAAAAAGAAATTTATGCATAGAATAAAAGATTTGAATGATAAAAATAGAATAAAGAAGAAGAAAAGAAAGAAAAAAAAGGACAGAGCTTCATCCACACAGATGGGCCCATGCTGGAGGGCATGGTACTGTGAACAGAAGGCAAGCCGAATTTTAGCGCCACTCACTCTCCAGCAGGCACCATTGGGCAGAGCACCACCTGTATGATTCAATGAAGCAGTCCAGCCAGTACCCCCCTCAATGAAATTACAGTGATGCACAAACTAGAATACGAAAAGCCTAGTTCCCAGGCTGGTTGGGGTAGTAGAATAGGAATGTAGAAACTTGGGTTCTTTTTCTGGCTGCTATAAACACCTTGTGTAACCCTACATAGTCACGTTACAAGTCTGAGCCTCACTTTCCTCATCTCCAAATAAACAACCGTGTATATGTAGGAGTGAGGGCCTGGGGGTGGCTGGTGGAGGAATGGGTGCAGGAGTTTCCAGGTCATTGACTTTTAACAGGTTGTTGGTGGTACCGTGGTAGAATTCTCGCCTGTGGCATGGAAGACTCAGGTTCGATTTCGGCCACTGCTTCTCATGCCAAGCCACTACCCATCTGGCAGTGGGGCTTGTGTGTTGCTCTGATGCTGAACAGGTTTCAGTGGAGCTTCCAGACTAAGATGGACTAGAAGAAATGCCAGGCGATATACTTCTGAAAATCAGCCAACAAAATCCCTATGAGTCACAACAGTTCGATCTACAACCAATCACGAGGATGGCATGGGAAAAGGCAGTGTTTCATTCCATTGTGCCTGGGGTCACCATGAGTCAGGGACAGACTCAATGGCAGCTAACAACCACAACATGTCCTTACAGGAAGTGTGGCATTGAGGTCCATGCATTGTCATGTTTGACCAGCCTCCCAAGTGACCCTGCAATGCAGTTACTACAAGAACTAGACTTGCAGATCCCCAGTGACCCTCCCCAATTCCAATATTCTGTGATCCCACCCTCTGTTCAGTGTAAAAGAGCATCTTGCAAGCCTTCCACGTGAGGATGGGAACACAGTCCTGGCTGTGGGCCTAATGTGCGTTTAGAGAAGTCCCCAGAAGCTGATCACCTGTCCAGGGTCAATGGTAGCAGAAGGATAATTACATCCGCATCGGGAAAGCAGCTGCAAAACACAAACCATTGCACTGCTAATCGCTTCAGGGACTTGTGTTTCGTGGATTGTAGCTGGCAGTGGCCCAGGATGCAGGGTCTGAATGCTGAGAGCTTTGTGGGAGCTCATTAACAGGGAAGCCCCTCCAGGCTAACCAATTAAGGGAGATACAGGACCAGGACACCAGGGAAGCCAGGCCACCCACAGCACATCAAAACCCCATTCCAAGTAGGCACCAGCTGGTACTCACAGAACAACCCAACGACGGGGAAACTGAGAGTCTGATGGGTTAAATAACCTCTCCTCCTTTTCATTTAAAAATCTCTTGCTCCGCAAACCACTTCGGTGCTGTTCTAATCACCCAGCCTCCTGTGGTCACAAGGAGGCTTAAAGAAAGGTTAAAGTTTGAAATATGCAGTAGCCAAGAAAAAATATTCAAAGCTCTAGGTGGGAAAACTAAGAGAATGGTAGTTTTTAGAGAGTGGGGCAGCCTGTCGGCATTTTTGGAGGAGGGTGGTAGGTGAGAGGCAAAGACTGACTGGGCAGTTTGGGGAGAAATGGTTTCTGCTGGAACTGGACATGGAATTTGACTCAAGTAGAGTTGAGCTTGAGTCTATGCAAACATAAAGCAGAGCCCAAAAAGAGGGTTAACAGAGGCAGGAGGGATCAAGGAAAGGATATATGGTAGACATTGAGGTTGACTCCCTAGTACTTATTCCACCCCAGGTGATTAATCTAACCAACCAGCCTAAAGCACTCCTCCGGCAAGTATTATTTGTCAAGGGGTGAGCATGCGTCCTAATTTGGTCCAACCAGAGTGGCAAAAAACATTCATAAGTTTAGGAAGACGTTTCTCTTTTTTTCTCCTGGTGGGTGTGAGTAAGGAAGCATATTGCCCCAATTGTCACTGGCCACCATCTTGCAAACATGAGATAAACCAGCTTGAGGGTGACACCAGTACTGAGAATGGCAGAGTAAGTTTGAAAGGACCTGGGTCCCAGATGACAGCATCAAACCATTGATGGACTGCACCTGAAACCCACCTGCCTCTGGACTGACAGTTATGTGAAACACAGATTTCTCTATTCTTTAAGACCTTTTGAATCAGGTGTCTTTTATTTGCTGCCAAAAGCTTCCTGGCTAGTCCAGCATCCTATAGGCGGTGTTTCACACACAAACATACACAGCAGCCAAGTAGAGAGTCTTAAGTGAAGTAGGCCAGGGCATAAGAACCTTCAATGCTGGTTTCAAACTTCCACAAAATATCAGTTTTAGTGACATTCTTTCAACAAAGACACACTTGATTTGCATATTAAACGTTAGGAAAATGTTCTCTCCCATGATTTATGAAAACTAAGGCCCTCTCAGTCTGTCCTTCATTTTCCCGCTTAGGAAAAGAAGCATAGGTATGAGAAATACCTTACTCTTCTCTTTTTGAGGAAAAAATCAGCATAAGTGCAATGAGAAATGGCTCCTGCCATATAGCCTTCACTAGAGGAGACAATAGAGAGTGGTGGAGACTGGGGTATAAGGGAAAGCACATGGACACATCGAAAGGGGCAACTATACTCAGCTTCAGCAGATGGTCACATGCAGAAATGTGGGCCCAGAGTCACCCAATCTTTCTATTCTTCAAAAGAAGCTATAAATTCAAATTTGTATGTGAACTCTCTGGATTTTTCAAGGTATTTAAAAAAAAAAAAAAAAGTAGGTCAACACTCTGTAGGCCAAACAAAACATATCTGTGGCTATGTACTGCCTGGCCAAGGCTCAGCCTGGCAGATCCCAAGCTGTGTAGAGCAGACCAGGAGTCTCCAAATATATGGCCAGCTATAGACAGACTATGCGAAGGCATTTGACTGTGTGGATCATAACAAATTATGGATAACACCGGAAGAATGGAAATTGCAGAACACTCAATTGTGCTCACATGGAAACTGTACCTGGACCAAGAGGCAGTCGTACCAAGAGGCAGTCATTCTAACAGAACAAGGGGATACTGCGTAGTTTAAAATCAGGAAAGCTGTGTGTCAGAGTTGTATCCTTTCACTGTACTTATTCAATCTGTATGCTGAGCAAATAATCTGAAAAGCTGGACTCTATGAGAAGAACATGGCATGAGGATTGGAGGAAGACTCATTAACAACCTGTGATATGCAGATGATACAACCTTGCTTGCTGGAAGTGAAGAGGACCTGAAGCACTTACTGTTGAAGATCAAAGACCACAGCCTTCCATATGGATTACACCTCAACATAAAGAAAACAAAAATTCTCACAACTGGACTAATAAGCAACATCATGATAAACAGAGGAAATATTGAAGTTGTCAAGGATTTCATTTTGCTTGGATCTACAATCTACAAGGAGCAGCCAAGAAAGCTAACAACATATTGCATTGGGCAAATCTGGTGCAAAAGACCTCTTTAAAGTGTTAAAAAGCAAAGATGACACTTTGGGGACTAAGGTACGCCTGACCCAAGCCATGATATTTTCAATCGTCTCATATGCTTGTGAAAGCTGGACAATGGATAAGGAAGACTGAAGAAGAATTGATGCATTTGAATTATGGTGTTGGCAAAGAATATCAAATATAGCATGGGCTGACAGAAGAACAAACAAATCTGTTCTTGGAAGAAGGACAGCCAGAACGCTCCTTAGAAGCAAGGATGGTAAGACTTTGTCTCACATACTTTGGACCTGGAGAAGGATATCATGCTTGGGAATGGGTCATCGAAAAAGAGGAAGCCCCTCAATGAGATGCATTGACACGGTGGCTGCAAAAATGAGCTCAAACATAGCAACGATTGTGAGGATGGTGCAGGAAGGGGTGGTGTTTTGTTCTGTTGTACACAGGGTCGCTGTGAGTCAGCACTGACTCGGCAGCACCTAACAATAACAACAGTGTACACAGTTGTGTCATCACAGTGTTATTTATAACACTGAAAATGTGGAAAGAACATTAATTCCTGATAACAAGAGATCAGTTAAGTAAACGATAGCAAATCCACTCGATGGAGGATTACACAATCATCTTAAAAAGTATTTACAAAGGGCAACTTGAGGAAAAGGCTTATGGTGTAATGTTTAGTGGGGGAAAACAGAGTCTACAAAGTTGTATACATAACATGAATACAGCTCTAGGAGAGAGTAGATTAGAACAATGAATTCGCATATAACTCTAAAAGCAAATGAACCAAGTACTAACAGGGGTGGTCTGTGGGTGGGAAAGAGTATTTGTTGCTCATCCTTCTTTTTCTTTATGCTTTTTTTGGATTTTGCAAATTGTCCATAATTTTATAATCATGAAAAATAAGCTTTGTTTTCAGGTTTCTAAGTCATGAGAGCGATGACTGCATTTAGCCCTGTCTTCCTCCACATCACCCTCAGTAGGCCAAATTCAGTTGAGTTCAGGTCTGCAAACATTCCCTGAACAGCTACTTCATACCATGTGCTGGGCCAGGCATGGAGGAAGGAGCTGAATTAGAGCCAGCCCCTCCCCCAGAAGAGCCCACAGACCAGTTGGTGTGACCAGATAACTTCAAAACAGGATGGTGAGAAGACAGACAGAGCAGATCACCATGGGAGCTCAGCAGAGGATCGATGGCCCAATCTGCAGGGCGGGGAAGGGCTCCTGGAGGAACAGCTATCCTAGATAGTGACAGAGCTTGTAGGAGCTCTCCAGCTAAAGAAATGTGGGGCAGGGCTTGAGGGCAAGGATCTGTACAGTGCAAAGTCACAGAGGAAGAGAACCACATGGCATATGTGGGACGCCAGGTCATTTCGGGTATGACGAAGGTCATGGCTGGTGTGGTGGCCTCACACCACTCATATCTGTCTGCCTTAGCTCCTGTTGGGGGTGGATCAGGTTGTATGAGTCCCTTTTACTATGATATGGGGCCAGTTGTCCACTAAAGGCCTGTGTCACCTTGAGGACATTCAGGTTCAAGGCTCTGGGGCTTCTTGGTTCACTAACGTCCTCATATCTAAGAAGCATTTGTCCCTAACTTACCTTGGTGTCCACTGAGATGGCCACTGGAGGTACTGTTTTGGGAGCCTGGGTCTGGGGAGACCACCAGACCACGGTAGTTGTCACAGCCATTGTCCTAACCATTGTCACAGATGAGAAGGAGAGGTAGAAAGAAGTAAACATATTTGAGCACTTACCATGGGTGGTTCTTTGCTTTCAGACATATGACCTCACTTAATCCTATCAACTCAATGAGGCAAGTATGATTGTGTTTGTTTCAAAGGGAAAAAAATAAAAATCAAGGTTCAGAGAGGTCAATTAGCCCACCTGAAGTCACGCAGTTAATAAATGGTGGAGCCAAGACTAGAACGGGGCTGCCTGCCTCCCAGATCCAGTTTTTTTTCACCACAGCTCATCGTCTTGAGGACAGGGACAATATTTATGGGATTTTGTGGCTGGCTTAGCGACTGGCACTGAGAATTCTCTGCACATAGATGCTCACTAGTGAGTGTTCATTTGGACTGAAGGAAACGCAGCCTTCTTTTCCAAGTCCAGACATCTTAGCACCAGAACCCCTGTGAAGGCTGCCTCTCTAATCAAACTGGACTTTCGAACCATTTCCCATTGAACGGCACCTCCCAGGCCCCGCATAGCACCCGTCTTCTAGAAAGGCAACAAGTTTGTCTACACAACTGGAGAATTTCCTGTGGGCCTCTGCTGGCACAATGCCAGCAGGGCAGATGCCAGTCCCCATGACTCCTGTGGTCCCATCTTTTGGGCACAGCACAAACTGGCTCTGATTCCAGAACTTTCCATCTCTAGTCATCTCTTCTCCCCTTCCTTAGAGTTGCTGTTGTTAGCTGCCGTACAGTCTGTCCCCAGGGTACGGCCACCCTATGCACGACGGAAGGAAAAGCTGCCGGGTTCTGCACCATCTTTGCTGTTGTTGCTAGGTGCTGTCCCGTCAGTTCTGACTCAGTGACTCTGTCCACAACAGAACAAAACACTGCCCAGTCCTGTGCCATCCTCATAATCATTGCTATGTTTCAGCCCGTTGTTGCAGCCACTGTATCAATCCATCCCATTGAGGGCCTTCCTCTTTTTCCGTGACCCTCTGTTTTACCAAACATGATGTCCTTCTCCAGGGATGGTTCCCTCCTGACAACACGTCCAAAGTACGTGAGTCGAAGTCTCACCATTCTCGCTTCCAGGGAGCATTCTGGCTGTACTTCTTCCAAGACAGATTTGTTTGTTCTTCTGGCAGTCCATGGTGTATTCGGTATTCTTCGCCAGCACCATAATTCAAAGGCATCAATTCTTCTTTGGTCTTCCTTATTCATTGTCAAGCTTTTGCATGCATAAGAGGCAATTGAAAAGATCATGGCTTGGGTCAGGCACACCTTAGTCCTCAGAGTGATATCTTTACTTTTTAACACTTTAAAGAAGCCTTTTGCAGCAGATTTGCCCAATGCAACGCATTGTTGGATTTCTTGACTGCTTTTTTTTTTTTGCTTCCATGGGTGTTGATTATGGATCCAAGTAAAATGAAGTGATGTTAGTCAGCATTTATTGTGTGCTGGCCCCAGACTGCACACTACACACTCAGAGATGAACCCAACAAAGCCTTTATCCCTGAGCTTCTCCCAGTTTTGTGCAGGAGGATCACCAGTAAATGAGAGTGAGGAGGGAGGGAGCAGCATGAGGGGAGTCACAGGACCTAACCTGACCTCCGAGGGGCATTTCCAAGACTTGGGAGATGAGCCTGGCCTCTGATCCAACATTCTCATTTTACAGACCAGAAAGGGTCATTGACAACAAAGCCAGGCTTAAACCCACCTCTCCTGACCCCTGGTTTTCCCTAGCTCCATTCAAGGATCCATGGCAGGCTGTTTATCCCTTAGGAAACAGGAAGGAGTAAGGGCCAGTTTGCCACATGGTTGATTCCAGCACTCCAATCCCCACCCTCTGCTTGAGAAAGAGTGGGAAAGATACTCACGTACACCATCAAGTCTGGGAGGGAGAAGGGAAAAGAGGAGAGATGTGCCCGCCATCTGCTTCCCCTCCTCTCTCTCCCAGCGTCTCCTCCCTGCTCCCAGCCCAGATGCCAGGGACAATTGGGGCAGGCAGGGGTAATGAGGGCTGGGGACAGATTGATTCATTCCTCTGCCTATAAGGACCCAGGGCAGATTCCCATGACAGGAGCCTTCAGAGCTCCCAGCCCCACCCTGGTAGTGATTGCTTGTCACAGAACACTAGCGAGAGATGAATTCCCAACCACAGGGCTTCTCAAGAAATGCCATCTGACCACACAGTTCTCTTAATGCCTTGTCATGCCAGAGGAGGATTATTCAAAACCCCTGACCACAGCCAGCACCAACCTCTTCCCACCCTGGGCTACCTGCCAGGGGCCAAAAGAATCCAGAAGCATTAATGTGGAACTAACCCCCCTGCAGTCGTGATTGGAAGCAGTTAGCACAAGGGTATGTGGGGCTGTCGCTTCCCTTCCAGTCTCGCACAGAGAGAGGACGGGATGCTAGCACAGCTCTCTGTCCAGGAAAGAGAGGAACACGCTGGTTCTCCACAGCCCAAGGGGCAGACAGGGACCAATAGGAGACTAACTTGGGCTGCCTGTAGGAATTCGGGAAAGCTTGAGTGAGTGAAAAAAAAAAAAAAAATTTTTTTTTTTTTCAGTGAGTGAGCAAACTGCTATTTGCAAACACATCTCCTCCCTAAAGGGGAAAGAGCCCATTCTGTGAAAGTTCTCTCTTCTGCTGAGCACAAGTGGGATTGGACGTGCAAATGTGGGGCTGAGCAGAGTGGGCTCTCTGCACCTAAAAACCCATTGCCTTCAAGTCCATTGCAACTCATGGTGATCCCACGTGTTACAGAGTAAAACTGTGCTCCACAGGGTTTTCTTGGCTGCAATATTTACGGAATAAAGGGAATAGAATACGGAATTTGGGGACCAGAAGGGAGAGTGGGCTGAGGAGGAGGAGTTGAAGGGGCAAGACAGTCATAAACGATTAGGAGGTAAGAAGCTGGGACCGTATGGGGCTGAGCAGCCAGGGATAAACACCCAGCCAAGGGGCCCAAGATGTGGACAACAGGAAGTCAATGTGAAGCTGTTGGCATTGCTGCAATGCACACCCCCGCCACCTTCTCCCCAAACCTTGAGGGACTCTGCTATGTATACCACACACACTTTGGGTGGGCGTTTTTTCATTTTGCTTTGTTTATAGAAACAGATGAAGAGTAGGGGTGTGTGGTAAGTTTGAAGCTATGTGGATCAGGCAGCACAGGTGGGATGAGGGGCAGTCAGACAAGTCATGAGTTCAGTGGAATCAGACACCTGGAGCCCAAGGGGAGCATGGGAACTTAAATGCCCAAGAAGTCTTGGAAAATGCTTTGGATTTCTCTGGGAATGAGAAGTGGACCTCCAGCCAATCTCTTCTAGATCTTAGGAGTCAGGGGAATCACTGCTGACTCAGGTCCTCGTAAAGATCTTTCCATCACTCTTTCCTACATGCCTGAC
This sequence comes from Loxodonta africana, assembly GCF_030014295.1. Classification (NCBI taxonomy): domain Eukaryota; kingdom Metazoa; phylum Chordata; class Mammalia; order Proboscidea; family Elephantidae; genus Loxodonta; species Loxodonta africana. Next base: position 109,356,641 of record NC_087351.1, read on the forward strand.
TCCCCAGTGCCAGATGAGAGCCCCATCTGCATTATACCTGCACACCCCCACTGTAGCACCCATCACACGGCCTCGTCCCTGCCTGTTCACACACCTGCCTCCCTTTCTGGGCTCTGGAGTCCTCAAGACCAGGGGCTGAGTTTCACTGATCTCAGATTCCCCAGAAATTAGCCCAAAGTCAATAAAAATGGGTTTTAGATAGAAGAGGCCTTGGTAGACATTTATGGAGTTGGACTGATATTGTGCCAGGCTCTGAGGCTAAAAGCCAAATAAGACCTGCAACCCGTCCCCAGGGTCCTCACAGTCTTAATAAAGTGAGCACGGTGCGGAGGTAGTAAGGACCCCATCTCTCGAAGTATTTGGGCAGAGACTGAGCTATTGCTAGGCATAGAACTGGGAAGGGCACGCAAGTTACAATAGGTTGTTGACTAGATGACTTCTATTGTCCCTTTGGTCCTTGTATTTCCTGGATCCTTAAGATCATGGCCCTGTAAAACATTGGCTCCCAGATTTTGGCTGCCCATCCACAGTGTTCTAGTTAGCTAGCAGTCCGTAAGTGGAGCGGTAAATAAGAACTGGGTAAATAATCCTTCGGAATGCCTGAGTAAGAACCTTCTTCCTTCTTACTAACCATTATAAACACATTACTAGTAGGCTATGTTTGTTTGTTCTTTGGAGTTTATGTTGCTGCGTGAAATGTGATATGGAGGATGAGCCCACAAACATCTGTCCACCCCATATTTAGTCATCCTTGTATCTGGTCTGGATGTCGTTCCACTTCAGAAAGTCAACAAAACTTGTGCTGGACAAGAAGACGAGATGTAGGCAGTAGCCCCACCTCACTGCAGCCCACCACACCAGTTGTGTGGCATCCTCGCCCACAGCAAGCTAAGGGGGCCCTTTGGGCTGCGGCACAAGAGCCACGGTTTTCAGTGTCCTACTGCTGCTGGCTTCTCCCATCTGTGTCTATTCTAAGTCCCCAGCAAGGATGGGTTCCTCTTTCCTGATCGTCCAAAAACAAATCCATATGTTATTGGGAACCCACTCTGTATCAGATGCTTTACATAATGGGCCTGTTGTTTCTGGTCTTCTTGATACATTAGACTATAAAATCCCCCATTTCACAGATGAATAAACAAAGGCTTAGCAGGAAGGGGTTCACCTGGCTCTGAATGGCTGGCTCTTTGCATACCACGCTGATTCTTCCAAACCTGTTCTCTTTCCAGTGTTCCCAATACCAGCTAATGGCATCAACCTCCACCTGGTTCTTCAAGTTTCCAAGATCACTTCTAACACTTCCTTCGTTCCCACTGTATCTCTTAGGATTGAGCTTCATGTGTCAGAAATCCAACTACAGTGGCTTAACCAAATAAACATCTATTTGCCTCAAAAAAAAAAAAAACCTTTTGCTGTTGAGTCGATTCCAACTCATAGCAACCCTATAGGACAGAGTAGAACTGCCCCATAGAGTTGCCAAGGAGCACCTGGTGGATTTGTACTGCTGGCCTTTTGGTTAGCAGTCGTAGCCCTTAACCACTACATGACCAGTGTTTCCTCTATTTGTCTCATGTGACATGAAATCTGGAGGTAGATGGTCTGGAGCTGGTGCACCTGCTTGAAGAAGTCATCAAGAACTCAGATGAGTCGTATCACGTTACCCAGCAGTACGACTTTGTTATTGCCTTAATTTGGAGATTACATTGGTTTAAGGAGATGTGTATGGGAGCCAGGTTGACAAGGGGTGGACTGTGATGATTAATTTTGTGTGTCAACTTGGCTAGACTATGGTGCCCAGTTGTTTGATCAAACGCTAGTCTAGCTGCTGTTATGAAATAGTTACACATGATGAGATCAGTAGACTTTAAGCAGAGTGTCCTCCACAATGGGAGTGCGCCTTATTCAATCTGTTGAAGGCCTCAAGAGCAAAAAAGAATTTTTATCCAGGGAGTATTCTGAAGTCCCTGGGTGGCACAAATGGCTAAACACCCAACTATTAGCCATAGGTTAGTAGTTCAAACCCACACAGAGATGCCTTGGAAGACAGCCCGGCAATCTGCTTCCTAAAGGACACAGCCTTGAAAACCCTATGGAGCAGTTGTACTCTGCACACACGGAGTCACTGTGAGTTGGAATCAACTCGACAGCAACCAACAACAACAACGTTCTGCCTCCAACTCTAAATAGACACCTTTCCAGAATTCTTCTGCTCTTCACTCTTCCCATCACTTGAACTATGAATTTTGGGACACAAGACTGCAGAAATCACTAGCCTGTTACCTGACCTATGAATTTTGGATTTGTCTGCTCCCCAAAATCATGTGAGCCTATTCCTAAAAATAGGTTATCTATCTACCTATCCATCATCTATCTGTATTACTGGTTCTGTTTCTCGAGAGAAACGAAGACATTTTGGCTCTGGTCTCTCTGCCAGCACCTCTTGTTAAGAGTCTTGTTCTAGTCAAGCCAGCAGCGCCTGACACATAAACATTTGTTGTTGTTCTTACTGGATGCTTTGGTAAGCCAGGAGGTAAAGCACCTGGCACATATCAAGAGATATGTACTATCTCAGCTACTCTGTAATATTAATGTACAATATCAACTACACAGGACCTGGCAACATTTCTTTCTGTTATGCTTAAGGGATTTTTTATGCTTAAGGTCACAAGGAGTCAGAGCCAAATGGACAGCAACTAACAACAATAATGATACTGGATAACCTTACCTTCTATGATCACAAGAAGTCCATGTAGATTTGGTGAGCCTCCATCCTCAAGCCACCATCATCCCTCATCTGAACTGTGAAGAACTTATAACTATTCTTCAGGAGCAGCTCCGAACTCTCCCAGCACCTCCGTCCTGAGGCCTTCGAGCTTGCTGCTTCTGCCACATTGCTCCCCAGGGAACTGCAGGCATGTTCCCTACCCTCCTTTGGGCCCTCGTCAAATGTCACCTCCTCTAAAACAGCACTTTCCTCAGCCCATCCAGCATGCCATCCCCCTCACCTACCATACATCCCAGCATGGGCATCTCACCACTTGACACAATGCATGTGTATCTGTTCCACAGGGCCAGATGACCTGGCCCAGGGCATCTGAAACATAACTTCAGGGACTGGCCGGACATGCCATGTTGTGAGGTGGGTCTGCTGCATTCAGGCCCAGCTCTTAGCCCAGCCATTCCCATTTTGTTCACCACTCGGCTGCAGACACAGGGTAGACGTTCCATAGTGCTGAATTCATTGAACCTATTTTCTGTATCATCAGGCATAGATTTTCTGGGCTGCGCCTCCCAGTTGTAAACGTTCTTCTTCTGTTATTCTGTTGGGTGGAGTCCTCCATGTGAACATGGATAGCGTTTCCCAGGGACTTTGACATACTAGGGCTGCGGGAGATGAGAGCTTACAGAATGCATTTCCTCCAGAGCCAGGTTGCCATCCTTCTCTCTGGCCTCGAGGGAAATAGTCTTGGCAGACACCAGAGACCTCTGGCAGCCATCTTGTATTTTGTCAACCTCTGTGGCCATTGGCTGGTGGCCCCAAAAAAGCTGTCCTTTCCTGCTGTACTGTATCTACTATGTGGCTCCAGCTCCATAACGGACCACATGGGGTCTGCCTCAGCACATAATTCCTCCCTCACAGGCGAAGTCTGCTGTGCACACATTCCACAGGGCGATAGCCACCTCTTGGTCCCCGGAGGCCCAAATCGGTCAGGCAAGAAACCTTTATTAAGCGCCTACTATGTTTTTGTTTTTTTTTTTTTTTATGTGCAGGCAGTGTTCTAGGCACTGGGGATACATCTGTGGAGAGACCAGATGAACCCTGCCCTCAAGAAGCTTCTATGGGGCAGATGGTAGACATGTCAGCAAACACATGAATGAGACCACATCTGGGACTGAGGAAGTCTGTGAAGAAGGGGAAATCAATGCTCATGGACAGAGTGAGTGGGGGAGCTGGGGATGGCTCTCTGAGGAGATGGCACCTAAGTCCTCCAACTAAGAGGGGGAGGAGAAAGCATCATGGAAGATGTAGAGAAAGAAGTGGTAAAGTAAAAAGTAGAATATCAAAATCCTAGAGAAACGTAGGTGTGTTTTCTGAAAGTGTGGATTGTCTTCTAGAGAGCTGTGGTCCTGAACTTGAAGTCAGCGATAAGATTTTTCCCAGCCATAATCAGCTCACAGGGCCGGGCAGCGTGAAAACAATGGTCAGGGTGGAGAAGGTTTAGAGAGAAGTAATCTGGGCGAATAGGAGATGATTGTCAGAAATCAGGCTGCTGAAATCAAGGTTGGGAAGAGGTGCTGAGATGGGTGGCAGAAACGATCATTGGCCGTCTCTTGAGACCTAGCAACTGGGAGGTTGCTGGGGTTCATATCAATGTCCTGGGCTGCGTAACAAAGCACCACAAACTATGCAGCTTAAGACAGCAGAAATGCCTCACACAGTTCTGGAGGCTAAAAGTTCAAAATCAAGGTGCCAGTAGGGCCACACTCTCTGAAGGTGTCTGAAGGATCTAGGGGAGGATCCTTCCTTTCTCTCTTCCAGCTTCTAGTCGTCTCAGATATTCCTTGGCTTGTGGCTGCATCACTGTGTCTTCACATGGCTATCTTCCCTATGTGTGTCTGTCTGTGTCTCTTCTCTTTTTATAGGGACACGAGTCACATTGGATTAGGGCCCAACTCCAGTAGGACCTCATGTGAATTTAGCTAGTTATATCTGCAAAGACCCTATTTCCAAATTAGGTCATATTCACAGGTACAGGGGTGTCTTAGTCATCTAGTGCTGCTATAACAGAAATACCATAAGTGGATGGCTTTAACAAACAGAAATTTATTCTCTCACAGTCTGTGAGGCTAGAAGTCCAAAGTTAGGGTGCCAGCTCCAGTGGAAGGCTCTCTCTATCAGCTCTGGGGAAGGTCCTTGCCATCGATCTTCCCCTGGTTAAGAAACTTCTCAGTGCAGGGATCCCGATGCTCCTTTCTTGGTGGTGTGAGGTCCCCATGTCTCTCTGCTCACTTCTCTCTTTCATATCTCAAAATAGATCGACTTAAAACACAACCTAATCTTGTAGATTGAGTCCTGCCTCATTAATGTAACTGCTGTTAATCCCACCTCATTTACATCATAGAGATAGGATTTACAACACATAGGAAAATCACATCAGACCACAAAATGGTGGACATGACACAAAACTGACCTAGCCAAACGGACAGATATTTTGAGGGGACACAATTCAATTTATGACAAGGGGTTAGGACTTCAACCTATCTTTTTGGGGAGACACAATACAACCCAGAACAGAGAGGGATGATGTCGTGGATGCTAATGGTACCCAGCCCAGACCCCAGGAGGCTATGCTGCCTGCAGTCTGCACAGACTGATGGCAAATACAAAGGTTGTCCCCTTGAGATGGAACTAACTCCAGAGCTCCTCACAGGATTAGACAGCAGCTAGCCTCCTGCTGAAACCACTTTTTGCTCAGCTTTTTCCACCTACACTATCCTGTTTCCCTTGCTCCCTTTTTTCTGAGAGTTACCAGTTACCAGTCATCATCAAGTTGACTGTGAGTCTTAGTGACCCCATATGTGTCAGAGTAGAACTGTGCTCCACAGGGCTTTCAATGGCTGACCTTTTGGAGGTAGATTGCCAGGCCTATCTTCGGAAGCACATCTGGGTGGACTCAAACCTCCAGCCTTTTGGTTAGCAGCCGAGTGTGTTAACCGCACCTCCCAGGGACTCCTTTTCTGAGTGTACTACCCAATAAATCATTCGCACAGAATTCTAGTGACCCAGCCTAAGACAAACAGATATTCATGTGCAAGAATGATGATGGGCGTGGTGGTGAAGAACGAGTCAGTGACCCAGGACTGACTTTACTGGTGAATAAGGACGGAGCTGGGAAGGCAGGAAATGGGACCAACAATGAGAAGATGTGAGGGTCATAAAGACGCAACACACTCCAAGGAACCAGGGGCTTTGAAGAGAAGGAGATGGTTTGGAAGTGAAAAGAAGAGCAAGGATGATGTTGACCCTCCCTCCAAGCCCTGAGATATGTGGAATAAGAGAGAAGAAGCCAGCTGCTTGAGAAGACCGCAAGGGAAGAGAGTTCTCAAGGGACAGCCAAGGGCGAGTTAGTATGTTGTGCCGTGATTGGGGGCTGACACCAACGGCCCTGCACCATTCCCATAATGCATTGCAGATCAGAGCATTGTGATCCGTACGGTTTTCACTGGCTGATTTTCGGATATGGATCCGCTGTGCATGGGGTCGCCATGAGTTGGCGGCTGACTCAATGGTAGCTAACAACAATAACAAAAACATTTTTGCAGTGCTTTCCTTGTGCTTGACACTAGGCTAAGCACTTTATAAACATCATCTTATTGAATCCAACATTAGTCTGAAGACCTAGGAAGTACCCCCACTTTCCAAAGGGTAAAACTGAGGCTCAATGACGTCAAATAACTTGCCCACAACCTTGGGGCTTTGGGTTGGCTAAACTGGGATTCCAGGAGGGTCTTTTTTACTTCAAAGCCCTTGCTCTCAAACTCCCTGCCACTGATACAATGACAACAGTCCTGGGAGCCACCACTGGCTCTGCCACTAATCTGGCCCTCCTCCCCTGTAGGTTCTGTTGCCCCATCTGTAAAATATCTGTTCAGGCTCGGTCTTTAAAAATGATAGCCCTGGACTTGAAAGAGCTAACACCGCTGCATGTGACTTTAAAATTATTTTCTTACTAGGATCTGTCCCAAGCTTCCAAAATAGCTTTGAAGATAAAAAACACATCATGGCTCACATTTTGGGGACAGCAGAGATTAGGAGGAAGTGAGTACGCAAACAGCCTTAGAGGTTCTTCTGGGAGGTCTGTAAATTATCTCAAAATATCATTTACTTTTTCAGTGGTTGTATTTTATTCTTAATGGGGTTTCCCCCAGTGGAATCCAGCTGCGGAAATCAACTCAGAGACCACCCAGCTTTCATCAGAGGGAAAGCAAGGGAGCGGGGCGTCCCTGAGCCCCTTCTGTGTGCCAGGTACCTTCACATACAAGACCATCCCATTTTACAGGTGGGAAGCTAAGGCCCTGAGTGGATACGGCTACCCTGCTTCCCTCAGTGGTCTGAGCAGACTGTGAGACCAGGGCATCTTTCCATGGCATCCAAAGAGGTCCCACAGTGCGAACATTGGAGGAGCCTGGCTCCCCTGATTCCCAGCTGGCACTTGACTCTTGACCCTCCTCGCCTAGGTTTTTCTGGATTTCTCAGATATCCCTGGGGACGGAGAGGGGCTGCCCAGGACCACTGCTCTGGGCCCGACCTAGCTTCAACCTGAACAGCTTTGCTTTTATCAATGTAAGATTTTGTTTTTTTAAAAAGTCTCCAGTGCTTAAAAAAAGGAAAGTTTGGAAATGCAGCTATTCTTTTCATCCTCGTCTTGCTCCTGAACTGGTTACAGCAAAGCCACATGGCTGTCTGACACCCAAAGGCAGAGCAGAGAGCAACTAAGGCAGCTCTGCGTTTGGGGGCAGAGACTTGATTACATGGTGAAGACATGCTGGTGTGGAAGCGTGTGTATGTGTATACGCCACACCCACTCATGGACGTCAGGGTGGACAGGTCCTTCACAGGACATCCTGACTGTCTCTTAAGAGGCAACCACAGGTGGCAACCATGGCTTTGTTTATGTTCCTCGATACCAAGACACCCAAACAATAGGTCGGAGCAGCATGGTTTCCAGCAGAGCTCCTAGACTGCTCTGAAGCCACGGCTGTGCAGAGTGGAGCCCGTCTGAGCACTTCAGACAGCGTGGCAGGGAACAGCCCAGCTCCCAAACCATCTCCTGGCTAAGAAATGAGGTTCTAGAAAGAGGCCTGGGTGGGGCACCAACGAGAGTCCCGAGTCTGGCCTCAGATCAGACCTTTTGTCTCCAGACCCCTGGCACACCCTGATGCCCCAGAGGTCTCCTGGAGCCCCACCTCCAGCTCCAATCCGTCAGTCCTGGAAAAACAGGGCAGTCCTGTCTAGTTCTGGCTCTCACAGATTCCACTGTACTTCCAGTAGGCTTCAACAATGATCATTCTCATTCTTTCTTATTCCTCATCATCACATACCGTTTGGCTGGATTACAAATGATTACCCTTAAAAATTTCTCCATCATTTCCCAATCCATGATCACATGCTGATTAATTCAGACAGGCTGCCTATTGCAGCAACCCCACCCATCACCTTTCCCCCTGCATATCCCGCATCTCTGCACTCCTCCCAGCTTGTCCCTTTTCCACCCACATGGTCCAGCTGCACATTCCTGATCTTAGTTGCTGAAGATCCCAGGTCTCATCCTGGCCTCCCTCTTTGTCCCTAATGCGACAGCCTAGTGGGCAAATTCAGATTCAAGACCAGCTTAGCTGCTGATTTTCTGTGTGACCTGAGGCAGCTTACTTAACCTCTCTGGTCCTTGGTTCCTCTCCAGAAGGAACGTGAGAGGTTGGCTCAGAGGGATTATCAGGGGCTCCATTGCAGTGGCATCACTAAGGGGGTGCAGGGGGTACGGAGCTCATCAGGTGACACTGTCAGAGGGGGTGACACCAAAATGGCTCTCTATAAAATTTTGTGTACTGTTTCAGCAGAAATTTATTATTTTTTACAAAAATATCCCTGTAGTTGGTTACAGCGCATGCGTCAATATACCACAAGGCTAAAACTCCGTGCTAATTTACTTTTTGACCCTTCTAACGCGTCTCATTCAGAGCTGTCATTATTACCCAGTTACAATGACACTTCAGGTCTCCTGATTTCGTCTGCACGAGCTACACACACGTGCTGCTGTTTTCATTGTTGCTGAGTTTTTACGGTCTCCGATTTTGTCAAATTTTCTGGTGTTTTAGCTACAATATTTTAGTACTTGTGAACATATATCAATAACTTTTTTGAGAATGAAGTAGTAATTAGAGGAAAAGAAGGAGGGATATACAGGAATTACAATTCCTGAGTAACGTTAGTACAAAAACCATTACTAAGGATTCTGTGTGGTCTAGTACGGGAGGAGGTCCGTGGGGGGAGGGGCTGACACCATTAGTTACCCCACTGGGTGACACCAACTCTAATCATGCCACTGTCCCTCCACTCTATGTGCCATCTGGTCTTTATTTCCTTCTATGTCTTGGCCCGACGGCCCCTTCTCACTACAGGACTTCCTTTGCCAGTGAGCCAAACCCCACTATTCACCGCTCCACTAGAGCCACCAGACTGCACCCTCTTCCCCGTTCTGCCCTTGCTGATCTGTCTCCCAGTTCCTGCATCTCTTGTGGCCCGTGAACACCTGTGATCAGAGATTGCAGAGTATTATTTTCAGCTTAAAGTGTTGCCTCCTCGAAGGAGTCCTGCCTGATTCCCATCCTGCACGCTCCCAGCTTCTATCGCTCACATAATGTGTCCCTTTGTTTCAGGCAGGGCATTTTGCTTGTAAGCAACAGAAAGCAATTCTGGCTTATCTAAGGAGGAGAGAGGGAGGTGGAGACAGAGAAGGAAGGGGAGATGGAGGAGGAGGAAGAAGAGCAGGAGGAAGAGGCGAAGGAGAGGAGGAGGAAAATGAACAAGAGAGAAGGAAGAGGAACAGGAGAAGGGAAGGAGGAGGGGGAGAAGAGGAGAAGGAGAGGAGGAGGGAGAATTGGAAAGACTCCCAGAATTGCAGGAGAGGCTGAACAGCGAGGTCTTGGGAAGGACAAGGAAGCAGCCAGGCAGAGGTCCAGGACCAGGAACTAGCTCACAGTCTCTTCAGGGTTCTGTAAGCAGGGCATATTAGCCACCCCTGCTTTCTTATTTTTGTTACAGAATTTTATTATACATATAAAAGGCTGTATTTATAACATATAGCAATGGGGGCCTAAAGGGTTGCCCAAAGGACATCTGAGGTGCTGCATCAGGGGTTGTGGACCTGAGTGCTGGGCAGACCTACCCACGTCCCCTGGTGGACTACCACATGACTTCTGCCGTGCTCAAGAAGGAGTATTGTGGTTTGGACTCCCTTCTCCTCGCACCCCCTTCTCTGACTTAGATGTGTGTTATAGATTAAATTGCATCCCCAAAAAATGTGTGTCAGCTTGGCTAGGCCATAATTCCCAGTACTGTGTGGTTGTCCTCCGTCTTGTGATCTGATGTAATTTCCTGTGTGTTGCGAATTCTAACTTCTATAATGTCAATGCATCAGGGTACAATCTACAGGATTAGGTTGTATTTTGAGTCAATCTTTCCTGAGATATAAAAGAAAGAAGTGAACAGAGAGGAGAGGGACCTCACACCACCAAGAAAGAAGAGCCAGGAGCGCAGCCTGTCCTTTGGACCTGGAGTCCCTGCACTGAGAAACTTCTAGTCCAGGGGAAGATTGATGGCAAGGACCTGCCCCCAGAGCTGACAGAGAGAGAAAGCCTTCCCCTGGAGCTGGTGAACTGAATTCAGACTTCTAGTCTCTTAGTCTCTCAGGCTGTGGGATAATGAACTTCGGAGTGATTAAGCCATCCATTTGTGGTATTTCTGTTATAGCAGCACTGGATGTTCTTCTGCAGGGCTGACCCAGAGCAATATTCGAGTGACAGCAGACTACACTCAGAATCTCCCCTATTTTGCCCACGTTTGCCTTGAACTCAACATGAATAGGGTTATTACCAAGAAGTTTCTGGGTCTTTAATACAAAGAGGCCACTGGTGGACCTCCCCTACCAGCCCTCACATTGGCCCACGTAATCTTGACTCCTGGACTAAGCCCAGCTCCCCAGTCCCAATAAAGCAGGCAAGAATGGGCTAGAGCTAAAGCAATATCTCCTTCTGTCATCCAGCCTGACCAAGATGGCTGTCTACCAAAATCTAGTTCCTTCTTTCTTGGCAATAGACGCGTAGCTGGGAATGAGCTACCCAGGTATAATACATTCCCCAAGTGCTTGTGGACATGATATGTGCTATTTTGGGATCTGAAATTTAAGCCACAAAGAGTGCTTCCTGCAGAGACATAACTCCAACAATGCCAATGACAAAAATGACGTAGGGAATAATCAGTAACAAAATGGCAGGAACATGGGTCCCTGAATGGCTGTGTGGAATACAGCTACCCTGCCAACCTGGACCACTCACTTCAGAACTGTTACATGAGAGCAAGACAGAGACTTCCAGGGAGTTTAAGCCACTGGGGTGGAGGGGAGGCTTTGTTGCTGCAGCTCAATCCTCACTCTAGTTGTTATTGTTGTTGTTGTTGTTGTTGCTAGCTGCTGTCAAGTTGGCCCCTGACTCATGGCAACCCCATGCACAGTGAAACAATATGCTGCCCAGTCCTGTGCCATCCACATGATCAATTGCGTATCAGACCATTGTGATCCACAGGATTGTCACTGGCTGATTTTTGGAAGTAGACAGCCAGGCCTTTCTTCCTAGTCCACCTTAGCCTGGAAGCTCCACTAAAACCTGTTCAGCATCATAGCAACACACAAGCCTCCATTGACAAAGCGCTGGTGACTGTGCATGAGGTGCACTGGCTAAGAATCGACTGGAGTCCCCTGCATGGAAAACAAGAATTCTACCCCTGAACCACCACTTCCCTGCCTCCCCACTCTAACTAATACCCTTACCATTCAGAAAGCCCTTTATCTCAGTGTCCAGAAGAGGAACGTCCCTGATAGGCACACTGTGGGACTAGGAGAGGCTACTAGTTAAGAGATCTCAACCCAACATACTTGCTGTCTTAGTCATCTAGTGCTGGTATAACAGAAATACCACAAGTGGATGGCTTTAGCAAAGAGAAATTTATTCTCTCACAGTCTAGTAGGCTACAAGTCCAAATTCAGGGTGTCATCTCCAGGGGAAGGCTTTTTCTCTCTCTCAGCTCTGGAAGAAGGTCTTTGTCATCAATCTTCCTGTGGTCTAAGAGCTTCCCAGCACAGGGACTCCTGGTCCAAAGGACACACTATTCTCCTGGCTCTGCTTTCTTGGTGTTATGAGGTCCCCCTGTCTCTCTGCTCCCTTCTCTCTTCTATATATCAAAAGAGATTGGTTTAAGACAAAATCTAATCTTTTAGATTGAGTCCTGCCTCGTTAACATAACTGCCACTAATCCCGTCTCATTAACATTATAGAGATAAGATTTGCAACACAAAGGAAAATCACATCAGATGACGAAATGGCAGAGGATCACACAACACTGGAAATCATGGCCTAGCCAAATTTATACACATATTTTTAGGAGACATAATTCAATCCATGACACTTGCCATGTGTTATATGGCCTTGACCTTTAGGTAAAACACTGTCATCCCAGGAGACTAACCAAGGAAGTGAGCATGAGTCCTGAATGGAGTAACACATACTTTACCTCATTAGCCGAGGTTAGGGAACCTAGGGAGTGATACACAGGACTGACAAGATTGTATTGGGATGGAGGGAAAAGACGGTTCTCTGAGAATACATTATGGTCTGATAGGGGTGAAGAAGAGTAGGGGGTGGTTCTGCTGCAGGGCATAACCAGTTGCCGTTGAGCCAACCCAGACTCATGGCAACCCCATGTGTGTCAGAGTAGAGCTATACTCCATAGGGATTTCAATGGCTGATTTTTTGGAAGTAGATCCCCAGGCCTTTCTTCCAAGAACCTTTGGGTGGATTCAGAACCTCCAACCTTTCAGTGAGCAGTCAAGCATTTTAACCATTTTCACCACCCAGGGACACTGCAGAGGATACCAGGGATTCATTTCTAAGGACCATAAGGGGAAAATGAGAAAGAAAAAAAAGAGAGAAGGACACAGAAAAAAGACAGCAAGAAGCATAAACAACAAAAAAAAAAAGAGTGTAAAATCAGCCAGACAGAAAGGGGAGCAGGAAAAGCCACATCAGAGAGAATGGCAAGGTTGGCCACAAGGGTCACGTTTCACGACATCAGAACGTTGGATTTCCCTCTGCTCCCCAGTGTCCTGAGTCCCATCATCACCAAGAAGGGAACCATCTGGCCGTCCTCACGCCACGCTCCAACACTGGTGTTTTTCCAGTTCACCCTACCACTTGGGAACTTCATGCCTGAGTCAGAGGTTCCACGTCAGCAGGCCCTCAATCATGTCACCCACTGGCCTCGCTTTGTTAATGGAGTCACTGGGGCTCAGAGAGTGTGACCTGCCCAGGCCAGGCAGCCCTGGCCTTGTCCCCATATTATAAGCCTCAACTCCTATGCAGCCTGCTAACTCAACAAAATGCTTCCATAACACAGTCGTATTTGATCTTCACAACCCAATGATATGGCCCAGGTAAAATGAGGAAATTGGGGCCCAGAGAGGGGAGGCGACATGCCTAAGGTGACATGGCCAAGAGAGGACAGACTTGAGGCTCCCCTCCAGATCCTCTCCAAGGAAGATGCCAGCTCCAAACATGGCATCCATCTTGCCCAGCTGTGGAGAAGATGGTGGGCATCAGACTCTATTGTTGATAGGCAGCCCCTCTTCCTGCTTCCAGCCTGGGGTGAGGGCGGCCTATGCTTGGCCAGCTCAGTGGGGAGACTAGGAGCAACCAGAAGAACCACTGCCCTGGGTGGCTTCAATTCCTGACCTGCTAGGGCCAGCAGCAGTAAGTCTTGCCAGGCCACAGGGGAAGCTTGGCTCACCTAAACCAAAAAACAAAAGCCCACTGCCGTCAAGTTGATTCCGACTCATAGTGACCATATAGGGCAGAGTAGAACTGCCCCATAGAGTTTCCAAGGAGAGCCTGGGGGAGTTGAACTGCCAACCTCTTGGTTAGCAGCTGTAGCACTTAACCACTATACCACCAGGGTTTCCTTGGCTCACCTGAGCCCCATAAAATAGAAGGCAAAAGGGCTCCCATTAACCTCCCCCTCCCTGGCTCTCTGCTCCATGGGTCTCCGTATTAGTTTCTTTGCTTTTTTCAGCTTCTAGAGGCTGCCTGCATTCCTTGGCTCACGGCCCCTTCCTCCATCTTCAAAGCCAACAATGGCTGGTTGCAGTGTGATGGATCACTTTTGTGTGGCCTTTCTAGGCAGGGTCTTGTAACTCCCACCCAAGTGATTGGGCTGGACTGCAGATATGGTAATTGTGGTCCGCTAAAACGGTTGGTCAGTTTTGCCATCCTGCTGGGCTTGAGGTGGGCCACCCCAGAGGTGGGAAAGAGAAGATACCACCACCACCAAGGAAGAACAACCAAGAACCAGCACATCCCTGTGCTGAGAAGCTCCTGGAAGCAGAACAGAGAGAGAGCTGTAACCCTGAAGATGCTGAAAAGCCGCGGTAGGAGAGACTTGTCAGTCTGTGAAGCGAGGAAGTTGAGTGCCTTTAGGCAGAGGCCTAGGGCCAGGTAGAGGTGTGCCTGCAAGCACAGCTGGGAAGAAGCTGTCCTGATGGAAGAACTGTACCCTGACCGTTCCTGAATCTGAATTGTAACCTGTTACTTCCCTAATAAACCCCATAATCGTGAGTGTGGTCTGCGAGTTCTGTGTGGCCATTGCAATTAATTATTGAGCCCATTAGAGAAGTAGAGTGCTGTTCAAAGGACAGCTGGTGTCGGAATTGGTAAAGACAGTGGAGCAAGGAGGCATGTCTGACTTCCACCTCATAGGAATCAGCCTTGGGCTATTGATCTTGATTCTCTTTCCCCCTTGTGAAGTTAGAGGAGATCAGACAACGCCCTCATGCCATTTTTACAGTTTGAGTCTTTCCCCCATTACGTCACTCTGACACTGACTCTTCTGTCTCCCTCTTCCACATTAAAGGACGCTTGTGACGACATTGGGCCCACCTAGATAATCCAGGATCAGCTCCTTATCTTAAGGTCAGCTGATTAGCAATCTCAATTCCATCTGCAATCTTAACTCCCCCTTGCCATGTGACATAACATAGGATGGGTTTATCTGGGAGGGGCATTATTCTGCCTGTACTTCTTCCAAGATGGATTTGTTTGTTCTTCTGGCAGTGCGTGGTATATTTAATATTCTTCCCCAACTCCATAATTCAAATGCATCAATTCTTCTTTCGTCTTCAGAATGTATAGCCAGAATGTAGAAGCAAGGGTGGCGAGACTTGGGCTCACGTGCTTTGGACATGTTACCAGGAAGGACCAATCCCTGAAGAAGGACATCATGCTTGGTAAAGTAGAGGGTCAGCAAAAAAGAGGAAGATCCTCAACAAGATGGATGACAGAGTGGCTACAACAATGGGCTCAAACACAGCAATGACTGTGAGGATGGCACAGGACCGGGCAGCGTTTCATTCTATTGTGCGTGAGGTCACCACGAGTCGGACCAACTCAGCAGTACCTAACAACAAAAACAAATTACTCTGACTACCAAAGTCACCTATTTGGGACAATGGGCCCCAGTTTTTAGAATTGCCATAGGCTTGGCTCACCTCAAAACCTGTAACAGATGACAGGCCAAGCCCTCTCTCTTTCTCTTCTAGGATGAGAGAAGGGTAGGAGAAGAATTGATCTGGTGGCTCGCTAATACCAGGTTTGTTGGTTAGTAAGATGGGCTTCCGGAGCCCTGGTGGCACAGTGGTTAAGAGCTACAGCAAGCTATGGCTGCTAACCAAAAAGTTGGCAGTTTGAATCCACCAGCCACTCCTTGAAAACCCGATAGGGCAGTTCTACTCTGTCCTATAGGATCTCTATGAGTTGGAATTGACTCGACAGCAACCAGTAAACTGGGCTTCCATCTGACCCACAGTCTGTGGATAGATGGACCTCATGCCCGTAGGGGGCCTGATGCTAGAATTTTGCCAGGAGGGGTGATTGGGACCTTCCGCTCCAATTGAATTCTGCCTTGGGAACTTGGCAAAAGCTGTTGGCAGAAGTTGAAAACTTCATAGAGAGAAAGTCTCCATAGAAGAGGCCACAGGCAACAAAGCCTGAGAAAGCAGAAGGAGAGAGAGAGGCAGATTCAAGAGGGCAGGATGCAGGATGCTGATGGTCCAGGATTAAGAGCAGTTGAGGCAGGTTAATGGTGCAGCCACAGGGAATTGTGAGGTCAGGTGTCCACCCCACTTCATCTCAGCCTCACCCCTGCCAACAGCTGTGGCTATGCTGAGCGGCTCTGCGCAGGCTTCAACCTGCCTTCTGCCAATGGTCCTCAGCCTCTTGGGTGCACCCTGCATCTCTCACTTCCTGCCCTGGGCTTCCCAGCTGCTATAGTGTGTACCACCTGAGGGACCCCACTCCACACTCACATGTGCAGAAGCCGAGAGCGTGGGATTTGATTCTTCACTGGGAAACCCTCAGCCCATGGGGGAAATGCTTCTCCCTTTTGTCCCTTACATAGATGAGATAGATAGGTAAGTAGGTAGGTAGAGAGAGGGAGAGATGATAGATAGATCGATAGACAGAGAGAAATAGAGATAGCTGCCATTGAGTCAACTCCAACTCATGGTGATGTTTGAATACAACAGAACAAAATGTTGTCTAGTCCTGTGTCATCCTCACAATCACCGACATGTTCGAGCCCATCGTTGCAGTTATCTTGCTAATGCATCTCACCAAGGGTCTCCCATGCCGTTGTTGGCCCTCTACTTCACCAAATATGATGTCCTCCTCCAACGACCGATCCCTCCTGATGACATGTCCAAACAAGTGAGTTAAACAACATCTGTTGCGAGACAGGGTTTTCGCTGGCTAATTTTCAGAAGTAGATCACCGAACCTTTTTTCCTAGCCTGTCTCAGACTGGAAGCTCTACTGAAACCTGTCCTGCCATGGGTGACCCTGCTGATATTTGAAACATCATCAGTAGGATAGCTTCCAGCGTCATAGCAACATGCAAGCTACCACAGCATGACAAAGAGATAGGTGGTCATTTGTCCCCCTAGGTAGACATTTCCGAGACACAGTCCAAGGTTTCCTGGAAGGTCCTGGTGGTATCAAGCACCTGTCACCCACAGTGGTGACCAGTTCAGTAAATGCATGGTGGCACTGCTTTGTCCTCCTTACATGTATCATTCGCCCCACCCCCTAGCCCTTCCGTTCCACAGGGTCACCCCCAAATAAGCACCCTGAACAGAAGCTTTCCGCTCAGGCTCTTCTTTGGAAGGAAGCCCAGTTAGCACAGGGTCCAGGGTGTGTTGGACCAGACAGCGTCCCTTCTGGGAGAGGCATTTCTAGCCGTGGCTTCTGGAGAAGTCGGTAGCCATGTTGGTCCAGTGTCATGCATTTCCACTGCCTGATATAAGCACATCACAGCAGGTGACTGGCCCGGGCCTGACCACTACCCAGAGGGGACAAGGAGGTGAAGGGGGCTCGATGACATCAAGCCCAGATCCAGGCATCTTGGGGGTTCAGAGCACCCCCCCTCTACCTCAGTTCCAGGAGCCCCCCAAATGAGTCCCCTTCGAGCCTAAGGTAGTGCATGGGGTGTCTGTCCTCAAAGTCAAGACACTTGAGAAGTTCTGGAGGATGTGGCTTGCTTCCACCTCCGAGGGGGTGGACCACTGGGGTCAGAACAGCAGGCCCATTTGGTGCCCCTGCATGTTGCTTTGCACCCATCCCGCCTTCTATGTGAATGCAGCCCCACAAGGTCTCTGATCCTTACAGGGTTGGGGCACCCCGACCTGCAGGCTGGGCTGTTCCCAGCCTCAGCAAGCTCTCTTCCAGTTCTTAATAATCCACAGCATCAGTGGCTACTTACTGCCATGGCCCCAACTTCCTGCTGTCTAGTCTTGGTTTTTCAGAGTAAACCCCCAGTGCCCACCTTCAAGTGGAAGTCTCTCAGAGCGGGTGACCACAGCCCTGGGCTACGTACAAGACACCATGGCCTGACCAAAGTGTGAAAGGCATTGATCTGTTCTGACAGAGCCCTCTGGAGTAAGTGAGAATGTAATTAAATGAGCATAATATTGAGGAAAGGAGCCCTGGTAGCCCAACAATTAAGCACTTGGCTGCTAACAAAAGGTTGGTAGTTCAAACCCACCCAGAGGCTCTGCAGGAGAAAGACCAGGTGACCTATTCCTGTAAACATTTCAGCCTACGAAACCCTACAGGGCCATTCGACTCGGTCACAGGGGGTTGCTAGGAGTCACAATTGACTTGACACCACCTAACAACAACAATGATACTGAGGAAATGCAGTGGGCCCAGTGTGACCTGGGTAGTGGGGACAGGGAAGGGAGCATACGCACCCATCCGACCCCTTCAAAGGCATGTAGCTGCCACCATCAGCCACCTTTACTGCCCTGACTCAAAGTTGTCACATGCTCCCCTACAGACACAGGAAGACTGTTCTGGAAGCTTTCCACTGATGATGGTCGTGGTGTGTTTAACCTGGGACCCTGGATGATAGTTATTGAGAGAAGTGTGCCAGGTGCCACACACGCATTAACTCATTGTATCCACACACAGATGGGCACTGCTTTTTTCTGCACCTGACAGACGAGGAAGCTCTGACCAGGAAGCCTAAGAGCCTTGCTTCAGATTCACAACAGAGCACAGTGGCTGAGAGCTCAGCTGCTAACCAAAAAGTAGGCAGTTTGAATCCACCAGCCACTCCCTGGAAACCTTAGGGGGCAGTTCTATTCTGTTCTATAGGGTTGCCGGGAGTCCAAATTGGCTCAATGGCAACTTTTTTTTTTTTTTTAACAGGCCCACCTCCCAGGCTGCCAGCTTCACCACGCAGGCTCTGCAGCCTCTCTTGGTGGTGCTGCAGAGGGATCGGGTGCACCCTGACTCCCGGTGGCTTGACGAGATGGACCCCACAAAGCCACCAGCCCGACTTGCAGCCTCGGGCTGGCCCAGGTGGACGCTCTGGGCGGGGGGCCTCACAGCCACAGGCACCTGGCCTTAGCACCTCTGTGTCTGAGCGGATTTGGAGGAATCCCAAGCCTCCGAGTGCCTGCCACTCAAGGCTCTCGTGTCTGATGTGGGAGTGGGCTGCTCTATCTGCTGTGAAAGAACTTTGGGGCAGCAGCGAGCGTGGTGGTGATGGGTGGTGGAGAGACCACATCATCCTAGGAGACCACCCTGAGAGGCCGCGTGAGGCATCCCGCAATTCCTCAGCAGCTGCCATGCGAACAAGGCAGATAAGGTCCCTGATGTCTTGGACTTTACGTTCTAGGGGAAGGGACTTCACGTCATAGTAAGCGAGTGAACAAATAGATACTGAATAGATGATAGGTCGTGACAGAGCTGCAAGGAAACAAAAGAGGGTAATGGGATCGAGGGTAAGAGGAGTGTATCTGTGTGTGTGTGTGTCTGTGTGTGTGCACACACGTGGTGTGGGGTGTGAGGTGTATGTGGGAAGGCGCAGTGTGTAGGCTATGGCGTACACGGTGCAGTGTGGGAGGCTGTCTTCTGGCTCTTATAAGGACACTTGCCACTGGATTCGTCCCTGGGTGGCATGAGTTGTTAAGCGCCAGACTACTAAAGGATGGCGGCTGAGGTCCACCCAGAGGCACCTCAGAAGAAACCCCTGGAGATCTGTTTCCAAAAAATCAGCCATTGAAAACGCTACGGAGCACATTCTCCTCTGACACACATGGGGCTGCCACGAGTCAGAGCTGGCTCAACGGAAACTACCGTTTTGGGGGGAGTTTTTTGAGGGGGGAACCGTTAGATTTAGGGCCCACTAGATAATCCAGGATGATATCATCTTGAGATTCTTAACTACATCTTCAAAAACCCTTTGGGGATCAGAAGGTGGGCATATCTTTCAGGGGCCACCGGACAACCCACTGTAGGAGACCCCCCCACCCCATGATCCATGGAGGACAGCACCCACTTTCCCAACCTTCTTCTACCCAGGACACATGTGCTGACTAGATTTCCCAATGCAACGTCCCCAGGGGGCCTGAGCATACAAAGAACCAGTGTGGTCGGGTCCGACCCCCTGCTGAGAAGTTTCTGGGATGGAAATGTAAGTTCTCAGCAGGGCGTTGAACCCAACTGACAGGGAGGAGCCATCCGAGCAGGGGGTGGCAGCTACACGGGCTCCCAGATGCATCGGGGGCAGCGTGGCACCCAGGGTAGGCCTGGCATTTCAGCAGTGCCCACCTCCAGATTGGAGCCCAGCGGGGCAGCTTCAGTGTCTGCACGGAGCAGCTCCGAGGGGGCTTTAGCCCCATTTCTGGCTGCGCAGCCTCCAAGCCCCCTTCCACCCCCCACCCCCCTCCCACCTGGAGAGGCTGTGAGCCTTCTCACGGGAGCCTTTGAGGATGGACCTGCCTCAGTTTCCCCTTTTGCCTTTGACGACCCAGGGGGCAGACAGAGATGAGCAACTGTTGAAGGCACACCTCCCTGGGCCGGCACCATGTCAGCCTCCATTATTTGAGGTAATTCACTTTTGCTTCCATTGTCGTTGTTGTAGTTAGGGCTGTCGAGCCGGTTCCGACTCATAGTGACACTATGCACAACAGAGTGAAACACTGCCCAGTCCTGCGCCATCCTTTCAATCATTGTTATGCTCGAGCTCATCATTGCAGCCACTGTATCAGTCCACCTCGTTGAGGGTCTTCCTCTTTTCTGCTGACCCTGTACTTTGCCAAGCATGATGTCCTTCTCCAGGGACTGATCCCTCCTGACAACGTGCTTCCATTAAAAAAAAAAAAAAATTTTTTTTTTTTTTTTAGCTTTCCTCAAATAAACCCTGGAGTCAGAAAGGGCACCCTCAGGAAAGGAAAAGCTCACCTCCTCACTTTCTGAATCATTCTCGTCTGAGAAGAGGCCTAAGCATAGTGCCCGGAAGGGCAGCCAGCCGCCACCCACACACAGGACCTGGCAGGGGCCTCTGGCTATTTCTGGTGACAGGAACTCTCACCCCTGCTTCTGCTCGACACCCTCAGGGCTGGTGATGGCCCTTTCTGGGAAGGTGATGCCGGCTTATGGGGCAGCAATAATAGGGTGTGCTCATGGTCTCCGCACTTATCAGGCTGGTTCTGGAGCACCCCTCTCCCATACCTCCCAGGACCCAACAAGACCCTCATCACCCTCATGGGGGGCAGAAAATGTGAGACCCCAGCCACAACGGTAGGCTGGTGACCTGGGGAAAGTTCAGTCTTTCTCTGGTCCCCAGTTTCCACCAATGTCACCAAAGGGCCCTCCAGCCCTGAGACTCTCCATTTCAATCTGTACCCCTCCCCTGCTCCATCCTCTCTCAGGGACCCTCCCAGGCTCGGAGCCATCCACTGGGCCCGCAGGAAGCCCAATGTGACTGAGGGGCAGTGTCCCTTGCACCAGCCTCCTGCCTTCTTACAAGTCTCTTTCTCAGAGTGGTGCTGTGGGCTCTGTGAGGTAGGGGTGCACCACTCTAGTTTCAGCTCCCACTCACCTGGGGGAGGTGTCATTTCCACTCCTGCAAAATGGTGTTGCTAATCCTGGGTGGCGCAAATGGTTAACATGCTCAGCTGCTAACTGCAAGGTTGGAGGCTTGAGTCCACGCAGACGCACTTTGGAAGAAAGGCCTGGCCATCTATTTCTGAAAAACCAGCCATTAAAAACCCTATGGAGCACTGTTCTACTCTGACACACGTGGGGTCGCCGTGAATGGGAGTCGACTCAAAGGCGACTGGTTAATCCTCACGTCACCCCCTCCTGGGGTGGGGATGGGGAGTCCCCATGGGGGGAAGGATGGGAACATCCTCTTGCCTCTCAAGTACATGTGGAGATTAACCTTGACATTGAAAAAGCAGGGCCCATGATTGCTTAGATCTGTGAGCCCTGGGCTGTGAGCCCTGGGCTAGAACAGAGGTAGCCTCAGGAGGTGTTTGCCAGACAGACAGATGGATGGATGAGTGAGAATTCTGGGGAAGTATAGGAGAAAAGGTGTGGACTCAAGAGCCAGACCTAGCCCGAGTTCACAGCCAGCTCCAGCCCTCCTTCATCTGTCCGGTGAGTGTTGAGCACCTAGTCTGAGCCTGCCTGTGGATTGGTGGATAGAACAGACGTGGCGCCGCCCTCATGGGGCTCATAAACTCACGGTGAACCTAGACTACACACAAGTGAGCAAGCAAACACGCCACTGCACATTGTGGGCATCCACGGAAGAGCTCCCCAGGGTGACACAGGATGAAGGCCAGTGGAGGGGCACCTTCTTAGCTAGGATGGCCAGGGGAGGCTCTCTGAGGGGGAGCCACTGAACTGAGGCTGAGACTTGAGGAAGGAGAAAGCATCAGCCATAGGAGGGGAGGGGAGAGCGCCCCAGGCTGAGGGAAGCTGTCGTGCCAAGGTCCTGCGGCAGGAGAGCACTGGATGGTGAGAAGGCCTGAGGATGGTGAGGAGGCGGGGGATGCAGGAGGTAGAATGAGGGAGTTGGGGCCAGATCCCACAGGGCTTGCAGACCACGGTGGGGGCCGGAGGGCTGAGTTTTATTTTAGGTATAATCGAAGCTACAGGAGGGTGATTTCTATTCTTAAGAAATCCTGCTGTAAGATAGCACACAATACTGGGGAAGCCAGCACAGCTTGTCCAAGGCAAGGTCATGGAAGCCCCATTGATACATCCAAACTCCCTGAGGGACTGAATTGCTGGGCTAAGGGCTGTGGGGACCATGGTCTCAGGGAACACCTAGCTCAATTGCATAGCATAGTTTATAAAGAAAATGTTCTACATTCTACTTTGGTGAGTAGTGTCTGGGGTCTTAAAAGCCTGTGAGCAGCCATCTAAGATACTCCACTGATCTCACCCCTTCAGGGGCAAGGAAGAATGAAGAAAATTGAAGATGCAAGGGAAAGATTAGTCCAAAGGACTAATGGACCACATCTGCCACGGCCTCCACCAGACTGAGTCCAGTACAACTCAATGCTGCCCGGCTACCACCACTGACTGCTCTGACAGGGATCACAATAGAGGGTCCCGGACAGAGCTGGAGAAAAACGTAAAACAAAATTCTAACTCACAAAAAAAGACTAGACTTACTGGTCTGACAGAGATGAGAAAAACCCTGAGAATATGGCCCCCGGATACCCTTTTAGCTCAGTAATGAAGTCACTCCTGAGGTTCAGACAAGATTAGACAGGCCTATAAAACAAAAGACTAAAGGGGCACAGCAGCCCAGGGACAAGGACTAGAAGTCAGGAGGCGACAGGAAAGCTGGTAATACGGAACCCAAGGCCGAGAAGGGAGAGTGTTGACATATCGTGGGGTTGGTAACCAATGTCATAAATATATGTACTAACTGCTTAAGGAGAAGCTGGTTTCTTCTGTAAATCTTCATCTAAAGCACAATTTTAAAAAAAAAGAAATCCCTCTGGATGGAAAACAGATCAGTGGTTTCCAGGGATTGGGGCGGTGGGGAGGGGTTGACTACAAAGAGGCCACACAAGGCAGGCAGCGTTTAGGGTAACAGGGCTGCTCTGTTTGGTGCCGGGTGGTGGATACATGACTACGCATTTCTGTAGAGCTGTACAGCACAAAGAGTAAACTTTACTCAGTGCCAATTTTTTAAAAATTAATGAAAAATACGATCCCTACAGCAACTGCTTAGAGGATGGGTGGGAGGGGCCGGAGGGGAAGTGGGGAGACGAGCTAGGAGCCACCGGAGGACACTGGAGAGGGCCGTTGGGTCTGGGCAGGTGGTGGCTGTGGAGAAGTGTACATTGGCCTCTAGGAGCCTCGGTTTCCCCACTGGGGGCATGATGCTCTGATCCACATCCAGGGACTGGCCATGCAGGTTCCAGATGGCACTTGTCACCTGCCTGACCGATGTCAGGGCGAGGGGCTCAGCCTGTAGAAGCCTGCGTGATGGTGCTCTGCCAAGGGCCTGGGGCTGACCTCTGGGGCCTGAGATGAGCTGCCTGGCCAGGGAGTGGCAGGGAGGGGGCTGGGAGCTGCCAGGGCTATGTCCGGAAAACAGGCCTGAAGGTGAACCAAAGGGGAATTGCTCAACAGTGAAAGGTATCAGGCTGGAGGCCCCCCAGCCCTGCAGATCGGGTGACGTCACCCAGCTGAGGAATGCGGCCCAGAATGTTGTGTGTTTACAGCTTCTCTCTCTCCCAGGGAGGCCGGAGTATTTGGCTGGGACTCAGTCAGAGTCTAACTGAGCCATGGACCTGGCAGACAGCTCCCAGGGAAAGCTGAGGGAAGGTGCAGGGAAAAGGCTGTGTTATCACAGCAGCCCTGGGGCCCTGGGCCATCAGCTGAGAGGCCAAGAGACAGGCAGGAGCTCCCTGGGGCGCAGGCCAGACCACTGAGGCCAGGATTCAATTTCCACTCCACTTCCGCCACCTGTTAGCTGGGTGACCTAGGGCAGGTTACTCAACCTCTCTGCTCCTCCACTATGAAGTTCAAATGAGTAGCACATGGGAAAACACCTTACTGACCTATAGCATACTCTCCCAAAGCGGGGGCTGAAAAGGATGCTGATGCTGACTGTGACAAAGGACTGGCCCACTGAGTCAGTAGAAGCTCAAATGTCCCCTGGGTCAAAGTGTCCTCCTGTCCCCAGCAGAATACAGTGGTCTGTGGGTTGGAACCTGTGAGTGGAGAACAGAAGGGAAGGGGGGACATCGCTGGCGGGAATGTAAAATGGTGCGGCTGTGGTGGAAAACCGTTTGATGCTTCCTGGTAAAGTTAAACATAGGATTACCGTATGACCCAGCAATTCCAATCCTAGGTACAAACTCAAAAGAAATGAAAACAGGGACTCAAACAGATACTTGTTCAAAAATGTTCATTGCAGCAATATTCTCAGTAGCCAAAAGGTAGGAAACAACCCAAATGGCCATCAACTGACGAAGGATAAACAAAATGTAGTACATATATACAACAGAATATTATTTGGTCAAAAAAAGGAATGACGTTTTGATACATGCTATAACGCAATGGAACCTCAAAAACAGTACGCTAAGTGAAAGAAGCCAGACACAAAAGACTGTCTGTATTGCGTGATTCCGTTTATATAAAATATCCTGAAGAGGCAAATCCATGGAGACAGAAGGTGTATTAGTGCTTGCCAGGAGTTAGAGGGAGGGGGAGCGAGGAGTGGCTGCTTACTGGGTATGGGGTCTCCTTTGGGGGTGACAAAACTGTCAGGGAGCTAGATAGAGGTCATGGTCACACGATACTGTGAGTGTACCAAACGGCACTGCATCGTCTGATTTAAAATGGTTAATTTCGCGTTATGTGAATTTCACCTCAATGAAAAATAACAGGGGAAGGGGGCCTTGTGAGCCACACTGCCAAGAGGAGAATTAATTGGTTGGGGGTCGAACATTACACAAACTCTCGCTTGGTCATCCCTGCACCCTGTGATGGGTTTGCTAATGTCCAGATTTTGCCCACGAAGAAACAGGCTCCTGCCAAGTCAGTGCAGCATGTGAATGGCAGAGCTGGGCTTGAGGGCAAGGTGGTCCCCACGCACGCTGCTTAGACTACACTGGCATCTCTAAGGCCGACCCCTGGCCGTGCGCCTGTGGCTCTGCCGGATGCCTCACACTAGTCGTCTCATCTGATTTTTACCACAGCCCTGCCAGGTGGGTGTCTGAGACCCCCGGGGCTGCCACTGCGTAGAAGTACAAAGTGGAGGGGCTGCAAGGAAGTGGGCACTGAGCCCTCCCCTTTGTGTCTCCCTGAGGCACGGGGCCACCAGACTACCCCTGGTGAGCACAGGGAAGGAACCCGGTTTGGGATAGAGCGGACAGGTGGGGATGGATCTGTGTCTTTCCAGCTCCCCCATCGCCTCTCCAAACATTACAGCCAGTCACCCAGGCTCCCACCAGACCCTGCGGGTCAGTTGAGGAAAAGCCTTATGGCAAACCAAAAGAATCCAAACCCATTGGTGTCGAGTCAGCTCCAACTCATGGCCACCCCATGTGTTACAGAGTAGAACTATTCCATAGGGTTTTCTTGGCTGGAATTTTTTCAGAAGCAGATTGCCAGGCCTTTCTCCCGTGGCACTGCTTGGATGGGTTTGAACCACCAACCTTTTGGTTAGCAGCTGAGGACAAACCATTTGCACCATCCAGGGACCCAAACTCTACCTCCCATCAGCTAGGTGAGCTCTGGGAAAAAATCCCCTCGAGGGGCCTCTGTTTCCTGATGAAGATGAGGAGGAGGACGACAAGAGGGTGGGAAGGGGAGATTAGCAGTCTCAGCACTGTGCCAGCCCAGAGGACTCTAGGTTAGCTGGTTAGTCAGGTACCCAGGCTGGGGCCCGAGGAACAGGCAGGCAGACCCAGGCCCCTGGAGATCCTGGCTCAGCAGTAAACCCCAGAAGAAGAGGGGCCCAGGGGTACGGGAACCAGCCTCCATGCCTCACCCACTGAGGAATTTCCAGCCTCGGAAGCCCCCAGGCGGCCGGCCCTGGGGCAGGAAGTGAGCAACCACCTCTCCCGACTGACGGGCGACAGCCCAGCGCCAAGAACAGAGGTAGGAAGTGGGGCCTGGCTGCCCAGAGAGCTGGGGGCCCCTTCCTGCCTGGGAAACCTGGGATGATCCACCAACCCCAACAGGACCGAGCCCCACCATCCATTTACCAGTGAAGCAGGGGGGCAGACAGATAAACAGAAGAAGGGCTGGTCTCTGTTCTTCACCTCCACCTCCCCCTCGGGTCCCTCTCCTGTCTCACATCTGAATGTCTTGCACCAGGGATAGCAAGGACTTCAGTACTTTAAGCATTTATTTTACTCAAAATCCATTTAACAAACCCTTACAGAAGATTGTACAGTTCCTCAGTACTGCTGTGGTGGAGGTTGTTAATTGCTCTCCATTCAGCTCTGACCCAGGGTGACCCCACTTACAACAGAATGAAACGTTGCCTGATCCTGTTTCAACTTCATGAACACTGATATATTTGAATCCATTTAGTCCTCGATACAAAGGCACCACTAATAATAACAGGGGAAATGTACACACCCATTAGTGATAAAACACAGCACTATGTACTAAATATTAGAATGGCCAAAAGGCTCAGCCTTGGGGACACAGTCTCCACCAAGCACTCAATGAGGGGCTGCCCCTCCTCTCTCGATCGATGCCCCTGCAACGACTCGACACCAGTGTGGGTCTCCATTCACGGTGGATGTGCCCAGGTCTCACAGCGTGAGTGCTGTGCAGATTCGAACATGCATTGCCACCCGCTCCTTACGCTGCAGGGTAATTAGACCAACAGATGGTCTCTGCCTGGCTGTCTTCCTTCCCTCCCAGGGTCCCCATCAGACTGGCCTAGGATGAGGAGCTGAACTCAGAAGGCCCGGCCTTGGCTGAACGCTCTGCTGTTCCTGTCTTGAAATTCTTAATCTTTTTTTTTTTTTTTTTTTTCTTTTTCCCCACAATTACGGAGTTTACTAGGGAAGTACCAGGTTACAACCCAGGATCAGGATCAACTTGGAAGTAGCAGGAACAACTCAGGAGAGAAGGTACGGTTCATCAATCAGGACAGCTTCCAACCTCTCAGCTTCTCCTCTGTGCCCACAGGCAGGCAGGCCTAGCTCTCGGCTGTGCCCACCGCCGGCCCTCGCTCTTGGCCTCTGCCCTCTTCGGAAAGTGTTACAGCTCTTTAGCTCCACTGCCCCATGCATGCAGGTGCCCCACACTGCCAGCAAGCCTCCTGCCCGAAGGCGCTCAGCTCTCTCACTCTGTGGGTCGCTGAGCCCACCACAGCTGCCTCGTGCCAGCCTCCTGGTTCTTACACCATCTCCAGTGTTAAAGTTTTCTCTGTCTCCTGGATCCTAGGAGGTTCTCAGCATGGGGACCCTGGGCCAAAGGACATGCTCTGCTCCTGGCTGTTCTTCTTCATGGCAGTGAAGTTCCCCCATCATTTTATTTTTGAACTTGTCTTTTGTAACTGAAGTCAGTGGGCCGCTGGAATGTGCTCATGAACAGAGGAGACAACGCACAACATGTGTGCCCATGGCCCTTGCTGCTCCATTCACAGAGAGCCTTCACCATGCCCCATCAGCAGAGAATTCCAGGGCCCCACGATGTATGAAGTTCAGCGAGACTCACAGCAAACACAAGACAGGTGTGTTACGTCTATGGCTGAGTAAGCAGGGAGGGCCAGGGCCACTGACAGCCCCAAGAGGCAGGGAGGGTTACTCAAGAGGCAGGGAGGATTACCCAATAAGCAAGGTAAACACGGGTTTACTTGCGTTTACTTACTAATCTATAGTGCACGATTTCACCTGTTTTTTACCACACCTTTGATGAAACCCATGTGAAATTGTGCACTACAGATTAGTACCCATTGCCATCGAGAGGATTCTGACTCACAGCAACCCTACAGGACACAGTAGAACTGCTCCATAGGGTTTCCAAGGAGCACCTGGTGGATTCAAACTGCTGACCTTTTTGGTTAGCAGCCACATCTCTTAACCACGATGCCACCAGGGTTTTCCTACAGATTAGTAAGTAAACACAGCTAAGCTCGTGCACATCCCTTGCTTTCTATAAGCTGGTGCGTACCTTGCTCACTGGTTAATCCACCCCCGCCAAGAGGCTCTGCGTTGCGTGGGAACCAGAGCTGGCTCCAAATGCAGAAAGAAGGTTATGACATTCTACAAAACACCAGCGACCAAGAAGCCTTAGCATATCCTTTCTTACCGTGTTAATTCCCTGTGTTAGCCAACCACTCAGGTTGAAAATGCTGCCACAGAAGGACAGAGAAAGGTAAGGTAACCCCTAGGTCCTTCTCCTTTCAGTCTTTCCATCAGTCAGCCAGAGGCAGAGAGTGCTGATAGAATGTGCACACGTTTCCAAGTGAAATGACAACAGGTATATATATTTTTTTTTATATTAGTCCTATGCAGTCTGTCCAGGTTCTAGTAAGAAGGAAATACATACTATGCTCGAACAAGCTACAAAATAATGAATTGCATCATTTCAGCCATTTCTATGCAAGTTAAATACACTGACATTTGCATTTAAAATTGGCAGTGCACGATGATGTAAAAACGAATGGCAAAACTTTAAATTTTTAATTAAATTTTTTATTTTTTATTATTCAGAATGACATTAAAGAGCAAATACACATGATGACAAGTTGAGGGAGAGACGGCTTTATACGTTGGTCCCTTGAGCAGCACTTTTTTCCTGCTTTCTGAGCAGGGAGCCCCACATTTCCACTTTGCACTGAGCCCCACAAATTGTGTCATCAGCCCTGGCGGTCCCTGGTCATAGCCAAATGCTCAGGAGAGGATGGTGGCTGGAAGGGTGGGCAGCATGGGAAGAAAAAGGGAAGCTGGCTTAGCTTCCTGGGGCAGCTGTGAAAAGCAGCGCATGCTGGGTGGCTTTCTGTAAACCACAGAAATGCCTTGTCTCACAGTTATGGAGGCCACGAGGCTGATGGCGGGGTGTCAGCCATGTTGATTCCTTCCTCTGCGACTCTGAGGGAGAACTCTTCCCTGCCTCTCCTGGCCTCTGGTGGCTCCAGGTGTTCCTTGCTTGTAGCTGCAGTGCCACAGTGTCCTCTGTCTCTGTGTCTCTTCTCTGTTATAAGGACACCAGTCTTATAGGGTTAGGACCCACCTTACCTCAGTCTGACCTCTCGTTAACCTAACTGATAACATCTTCAAAGGCCCTACAGGCAGTCCTCGGGTTATGAATATCAGGCTTGGATACAACCCATCAATGAACGAATCAACCCCTGTCAAGCCTATTAAATTAAACAATGGTTCGTAACACCAAACAGGTACGACTCAGCAATTATTAGTAGTACTAGTATGTTATTGTGTTAAAGATGTCTTAGTGTATCTGGAAATGTTTCTTTAAGGTTTTTTATGCATAGAAAGGTACGCACGTACTACATACTAAGCAACATTTGACTAACATTAAATATGAACTATATCACAAATTCAACTTAAGGACAGACTTAGGAATGGAACTCACTCATAAAATGGAGACTGCCTGTATTTCCAAACAAGGTCATGTTCACAGGTACCAAGGGTTAGGACTTCAACATATCTTTTGGGGGGACACAATTCAATTCATAAGAGAAGCAGTCACAGTTTAAAACAATAGCATGTATAATCTGATCCCATTTATGTAAAACGATATATATGTTATACGTACGTCTAAGCTAGGCATAAATAACACAGTATATGTAGTATGTATAATAAATAAATTTAAACCTACATAAGGTAAAGTAGGGGGTCAGCGAAAAAGAGGAAAACTCTCAACGAGATGGATTGACACAGCGGCTGCACCAATGGGCTTAGGCATAACAAGGAACGTGAGGCACAGGACCCAGCAGTGTTTTGCTCTCTTGTACATAGAGGGTCGCTGTGAGTTGGAACCAACTTGACTTCACCTAACAACAGCAACACTTAAGGACGACGTCAAATCCTTAACCACCCCCAAGCAGTGCACTTTGCAGGTGATTTTCGCTTTTTATCTTACATATTAAATTTAAATAATACAGAAAGGTAGCCATATATTATGTATATAATTGTTAAAAAAAAAAAAAAAGCTGTATTTTCATTTAGGGAAAAAGAGGAGAACGCAGTCTTGTAGTCAGACTTGGGTTCAAATCTTGGCTCTGCCATTTACAATCTACAGGACGTCAAACAAAACCAAACCCAGTGTCATCGAGTCGATTCCAACTCATAGTGACCCCATGGGACAGAGTAGAACTGCCCCATAGAGTTTCCGAGGAGCGCCTGGTGGATTGGAGCGGCTGACCCTTTGGTTAGCAGCTGTAGCTCTTAACTACTACGCCACCAGGGTTTCCCTGCAAGACTTAATTCACCTCTGTCGGCCTCAGTTTCCTCATTTGTAAAATTGGGACAGTGACCAGGAAGCAGCTCATCAGGTTGTTGTGAAGCATCCGTGATGTAACCCAGGTGTGTGCTCGGGTAGATGGCGCCTGGTAGGTAGAGGCCAGCTAGCGGTGTGACTTCGCAGTGGGGGCACACAGGGGCTGGAGCTGGGGAGTGAGGGGCTCAGGCTTGTGCTCTAGGATGAGGCCCCTAGAAGGAGCCTCTGGGGGTGGAGACCAGAGGGGGTGTAGGATGGAGAGGGCTGTCCCGGGCACCTGGGCCCAGAGGTGTTCTATGAACACTGAGTGATCTGCGGGGTTAACAGGTGTGGTTTCAGTGCTGATCATGCAAAACTGCCGGCTTGTGTTCTTTGTCATGATAAAATTAGCTTTACTTCCGAGTCAGCTTTACTTCCGAGTCTGCCTTCTGGCTCTCCAGCGCCGGTCTGTCTGGGGTGTATACGGCAGGGAGCACTCAGAGGGTGGCTGCTGGCTCACAGAGGGCAGAGGGTTTGGCTTTCTGACAGCACCGAGCAGTTCGAACGAAAGCATACCCACTCCTGAGGCTGGTGGATAATGGGGGTGGAGGGGTTGAGGACACCTGTCTCACATCTCCACATAGACGTTTGCCGAGAAAGGTCCCTAACATTGGGGCAGAGGGGCAGACACCACCTATACACACCACACGGGTACATAGACGCCTTTGTTCTGTCCTCTTTGCTTGGTCTTTATTTTGTCCTGACGAGCTTGGGCTGGAGGGTCTTTTCCGCATAGACTGGTTGCATCTTTATTTGGTCACCAGGTGTTTATAGGGTATCTACTATGTGCTTGGAAGTCCCTGGGTGATACAAATAGTTAATGCACTCACTTGTTAACTGAAAGGTTGGAGGTTTGAGTCTACCCAGAGGTGCCTCAGAAGAAAGGCCTGGTGATCTGCTTCTGAAAAATCAGCCACTGAAAACCCTGGGGCGCAGGGCTCTACTGTGACACACGTGGGGTCGCCATGAGGCGGAGCTGACTAAAACCCTGGGGCGCACGGCTCTACTGTGACACACGTGGGGTCGCCATGAGGCGGAGCTGACTAAAACCCTGGGGCGCACGGCTCTACTGTGACACACGTGGGGTCGCCATGAGGCGGAGCTGACTAAAACCCTGGGGCGCACGGCTCTACTATGACACACGTGGGGTCGCCATGAGGCGGAGCTGACTTGAGGGTAATTGGGTTTTTGGCATTATGTGCCAGACAACGAAAAAGTCAGACAGAATCCTTGTGGCGTTCACAGCCCAGCAGGGGCACCATGGAAACGTCAGGGCTGCGGTAGAAGAGGGCCAGCCTACTGAGCGCAGAGTGGTCACGGACCCTGGTCACGGACCCTGATGAGAGGCACTGGAAAGGCTCCTAAGCAGCCTCCGAAAGAAGAGCAGGAGTTACCCAAACGAGAGCAGAGAGAGCGTTCCAGACCAAGGCTACAGCACGGCATGTGCAAAGACCCAGAGTCAAGCGTGATCAAACCAGAAGTGATCCCATGAGGCTCAGGTACAGAGGGCTGGAGAGGAGGGCCAGGCCGACCCGGAAGGGCGGTTTTATCCTCCACACAACGGAGCCCTCGCTTAGCGGGGAAGCCGTCAGAGCCGCGCAGGAATAACTCGGGCCCTCCTCGGTTCCTCCTGAACGCAGCGGGGCTGGACGGAGCCTGCAGCCCCGCAGGCCTGAGCTCCCCTGCAGCTCCCAGCCAGGCAGTGAGCAGGAGGGCATAGTAAGGCAGGGGCAGGGATTTGGCAGGAAGGATGTAGACAGACTTTCTCACAGCGATAATGAAGTACAAAAGATGTGTTAATCCAGATACAAACTAGTGTGGTTGTCACTGAGTCCGTAATAATTCCCCACCACAGCGCTCCCCGTGGTAGGCTCCTCCCAGGCATGGGTGTGTCTGATTTACTCATTTCTGCCTGACCAACCACAGGCTGGTTGTGTGGGTGTGAATAAATGACTGAGTGGATAAGTAAATGGATATGGATGGATGGACAGATGGACGGACCGACGGACGGACAAACAGATGGACGGAAGGACGGACGGATGGATGGATAGATGGAGAAGTGTGTAGATAGACACATATCTTTTGGGGCTCTCTCAGTCAATGGTGAAAACCCTGGTGGCATAGTGGTTAGAAGCTAAGGCTCCTAACGAAAATGTCAGCAGTTCAAATAACCACCAGGCACTCCTTTGAAACTCTGTGGAGCAGTTCTACACTGTCCTGTGGGGTCGCTATGAGTCGGAATTGACTCAACAGCAATGGGTTGGGTTGGGTTTGGTTTGGTTTGGTTTGGTTTGGTTTGGTTTGGTTTCAATCAATAGTATTTACAGAAGCACAAACATTGGATTCAGATATTTGAGGCTTTTCATCTCATAGATACAGATTTCTGGAATGTTCCAGCTGAAAGGGACTTCGGAAGATGTCTGCCTGTTCTCATCCTTTTTGGATCATAGACTCCTTCGGTAATTTGATGAAACTATAGCCTGTCCTCTGGGAAGAGCAGATACACACAGTTCTGTTATAATTTTAGAGTGGACTCCAGGAAGTCTGTCCACAGAGCCCTACCCCCACCCAGTAATTCCAGAAAGCTGAGGTTAAGCAGCCCCGATGTGTGCAGATGAGTCAACTGAGTCACCCTGGTTGGGGAGGGACTTCACTCAAGTTTTTACAACCTGTTCATAGTAAAGCCAGTGCTGGACACCAGCCTCCCCATAAACCTTTCTGGGACTCAGTTTCCCCATCTCTACAAAGATGGGATTGGACATGATCACTGGTTTGTAGACTTGATTCAGAGGAGTTACAGGGAAAAGGAGATAGCAGATGGGGCTCTGACCCTTCTATCTACCCTCCAACTCCACCAGACTCACTGTTCTTGAAAGCCCGTGGACTTTCCGGAAATGTAAAGTGCTATGGATTGTCAATAAGTCTCTACGGAGAAACTGAGACAGTCAAGCTGAGCATTCAAGTGGGAAGAAACCCCTCGAAGCATCCCCCAAGGGAATGGCTGAGTATTTCAGGGGAACACAAATATTTACCTATCACCAGCAAATAGGATGAAGAAACAGGTTCATTCTCTGAAGACATTTGGGAATTTCTGCCACTGTCAGCCTTGAGAGGCTTGTGTGACATAAAATAAAATCAGACACCAGCCCGCCCACGTGGCCACTGTCTTGTTTACGCCTTCTGGGTAAACATCCACTCTTTACATCTGCAACTCAGACACAAAACAACCGTCTTGGGAAAATAAATAACGGTAAGCAGCAAATGTTGTATGAGACAAATTCATTCACATACAGAATGTTTCTGACCTACCTCAAGGCCAGAGAAAGAAAACTAGCGTTTGGGGGGCAGATAGTATGCGTTTGCTGGTTATGTGCATTTTCTCATTTCATTGAGAAAGATAATGGCACAATGGCTTAGAGCGGACACGTTGGCATCAGATCACCTGGGTTGCTGGAAGAATTAGTTGAGTTCATGTATTTCCATTCTTAGAAAAGTGTCCGGCACATAGTAGAAGTTACACAAGGATCAGGTGCTGTTATTAGTCCTCTCCATACCCCCCAGATCTGACTCACAATCATCTCCATTTCACAGCTGAGTAAACTGAGACTCAGAGAGCCAAGTAACATGCTCATCACCCTTAGCCAGGGAAGTGGCCGCGCTGGGACTGAAACCTAGGACTGCTAGCTTGTGGCCAGGATACTCTAGCCACCCCAAACCGCCCCCTCCCAGGCTCTGATGGGCAGGCAGTCTACACAATAGAGCACTCCTTTGGCACACGTGGAAATTTCTGTGATCTCTAACCACACCCCCAAGGCTCAGAGGGCGGGCGGGCAGAACTGCCCTGGGCAGCTGCAGTCATGCCAACCAGACCCTGGACTCTGCAGACGTGGGTTCTAGAAGCTGCAGACAGCCTGGCAGAGTGCACAGCCAGGATGGAGGTGGAGGGAGGGAGTGCCCAGGAGGGTGATGACATCACCACCCAGCCCTTGAAAGATGAGCTGTTCCCTAAGCCACTCCAGCTCCGTTCAGGAGGGCTGGGGATGGCAGGCAGCCCTGCCGGACCAGGGAATGACCCAGGGACCCACAGGTTCGCTCTGAACAAGGTGAGTGTGGGCAGGGGGTGGTCCAGCCTCCTACCCCTGTCCAGGAGGGCCAGCGGGCAACTGGGCCACGGGGGCCGACTCCTGGGCATGGGGAGAAGCTTCCTCCCAGGTCCTGGGGAGTTTAGGAAAGTTCCTTTCCTTCCCTAGGTCTGACAAATGATCTGGGAGAAGACTTCCTAGGCAGGAGGAATGGTCGTGTGTGTTCTGTAGGTTTTCTCCCTGAAGTCAGGTGGCAGAGCAGGTGTGTATGAGAGCCATTTGTTGTTGTTAGGTGCCTTCAAGTCGATTCCGACTCATAGCAACCCTATAGGACAGAGTAGGGTTTCCAAGGAGCGGCTGGGGGATATGAACTGCTGACCTTTTAGATAGCAGCCGAGCTGTTAACCACTACACCACCAGGGCTCCTGAATTTTTATAGACTCTGAAGCAGGAACCAGCCTCTCGCAGTAGGGAGGGGTGCGAGACTGAGACTCCGGAACCTGGCTTGACACTCAAATGGCAAACACAGAAATCTCTTTTGCAGCTAACCTGTGTGGCCTTGGGCAAGTTACTTAACCTCTCTGAGCCTCCACTTCCCTGCCTGCAAAGTACTCTGCTTGCCAGGGGGTGGCAGGGGTTAATCAGACAGAAGATGGGTTTTGTAAATGTTGTGCTCCTTGAAATTGTTTGTGGTGATGTTATCTCAGAGAGGACTTCTTGTCCCACCTGTTCAGGTCCTGGCTGACCACAATTGGAGGGCAGAGTGTAGGACGGTGCAGTAGTTCAGAACATGGACTTTGCATGCAGCCCTCGGCTTGGAGTCCCAGCTCTGCCTCTCATCCCTGCTGACTTTGCTGGGAAGGTTACTTGGTCCCAATTTTTTAGCCATAAAATGGGGGTCCTAAGATTTCAGGGTGGTTGCTAAGATCGAAATGGGATCATACCATGTATGCAATAAAAAAAAAAAAAAATGCAATAGGTGCTCAATAAATGGTAACCATTCCTGGAACTGCTGAGAGCAGATAGTTTCCTGAGCCAGGCGGGGTTAACAGTGGGCGTTGCCCTCCAGGGCAGGTTACAATGTGCCCCTCACTGAGTCATGGGCTGCCTGTGGCTCCCACCAGCCCACAGGAAGTGGGAGCTCTCCTGACTACGGGGGCAGTGGGGGGCCCTGGGCCAGCCCCACCTCTCCTTCCTTCTCTGGTGGTGGCTGGGGTGGAATAAGCGACCCTAGGGGCACTGTCCTCTTCTCTGGAGGAAATGCATCCACCAGGTTTAAAACCAGTCTGTGTCCTTCTGAGCTCCAGCAACAGTGGAGGGGAGGGAACATTCTGTAATTGGGAGCCCCACAGCCTTGGCAGAAGTGTTTGCTCTTTCCTGTGCTTGGGGCGAGGGACAGTGTGCCCAGGAGAAGGGGTTTTGAAAAACAAGAGGGCACTTGTGCTGGCCCCACAGGCAGGACTCCCAGGCTCAGACCAGCTCTGCCGTGAACTCACAAAACCCCGAAATCACGTGGTCTACACCTCTCATGGTACAGAGGGGGAAACAGAGTCTCAGCAGTGGACATAACCTCAGAAAAGCCCTTTACTCAATGCCAGGGGCAAGTGCCTCAAGCTCTTTGGGACTCGGGTTCTCTCACTTGTAAACAGGCGGAGGTTGGAAGGATTGAAGAAGCCTGGATGGTGAGCCTAAGAACTTTGGGTTGGGCCAAATTCGGCAGACACTGGCCGGGGGACCAAGCAGAGGAAGCCACTACCCTGTGTGGTATCTACACGCTGAGACTGTGCCAAGGGCTGCCCCTCTTCTCTGCCACCTTGTGGTCATGGTTAGGGGAGGGGCAACCCCAGAAAGGGAGAGGTCCCCTGCAGACCTGCCAGGGGACTCGTTTTCAAGATGAAAGCAGGGACTTTGTCCATTCACGACTGTGTTCCCTGTGCCTAGTATTAGTTGAATGACTGATAGTTGAATACAAGAAAGAATGAATATTGGTCACATTGTTGTCGTTGTTGTTAGCCGCCATTGAGTCCACCTCAGGCGTAATGGAATGAAACGCAGCCCGGTCCTGAGGCAACCCCACGCTCCGCTGCAGATCAGACCATCATGATGCACAGGGTTTTCAGGGGCTGACTTTGGAATTAGCGCTTCTTCCTAGTCTGTCTTAACCTGTACAATGGGGATGACTTCGGCCATTTCTGAGGCCCATCCAGGGGCATAGATCAGATGGTGCTGGCCCAGTGCAGCAGGGCCTGGGACCAGGTGCTCACAGGGGTGTCTCCGTGCAGTCCCAGGGCTCCCAGGGAAAAGGGCACCCAGCATGTGCACACTCATGTCCCTAGGCAAGCGGGTCTGTGGGCAGTGACTACAGAAGCCCTCACATGCTTCTCCTCAGCCTGAGACTCAAGGTTCCCCATACACGCCGGAGGGCCTCGCTGATCCCTAAGCCCCGGGAGCTGAGTGATCTCAGGCTAGCCACGTCGCATCTCTGAGCCTCAACTCCACGTGGGAAAACCAGCAATTCAGAAATTCAGCAGGTGCTGGGCCCTGAGAGCAGCAGCTCGGGGTAGGGGAGGAGACTTTTTGGAGTCCTGCCCAGCGCTTTCGGGATGGAGCCTTACCACACCAGAGCACTAGCTTGGCACGGTCACCTTCTCCTGAGAAGTCATGGGGTGGGAAGGGTATCGCATCTTGGTACCCCCGGTAGACACCTCGTACAAGTCACCCCCTCTTGGGAATCTGCCTTGCCCGTTAGTAATGTGGGGGGTAGGAGAAAGGGTCTCTACAGTCTTTTCTAATGGGAAACGTCTTCCTCCCTCTCCTTCTCCTCCTCCTCCATCACTTTCTCCTGCTGCATCTCCTTCACCTTTGCCTCCTCCATCTCCTTCTCCTCCTCCTCACCTCCTCCTCCATCTCCTCCTCCTCCTCACCTCCTCCTCCATCTCCTCCTCCTCCTCCATCTCCACCTCTGCCGCCTCTATCTCCTTGTCCTCCATCTCCTCCATCTCCTCCTCCTCCACCTCCTCACCTCTTCCTCCATCTCCTCCTCCTCGTCCATCTCCTTCACCTCTGCCTCCTCCATCTCCTCACCTCCTCCTCCATCTCCTTCTCCTCCTCACCTCCTCCTCCATCTCCTCCTCCTCCATCTCCTTCTCCTCCTCCTCCATCTCCTTCTCCTCCTCCTCCTCACCTCCTCCTCTATCTCCTCCTCCTCCATCTCCTTCACCTCCACCTCCTCACCTCCTCCTCCAACTCCTCCTCCTCCTCCATCTCCTTCTCCTCCTCCTCCTCACCTCCTCCTCCGTCTCCTCCTCCTCCATCTCCTTCACCTCCTCCTCCATCTCCTTCACCTCCTCCTCCATCTCCTCCTCCTCCATCTCCTCACCTCCTCCTCCATTTCCTCCTCCTCCTCCTCCGTCTCCTCCCCCTCCATCTCCTTCACCTCCTCCTCCATCTCCTCTTCCTCCATCTCCTTCTCCTCCATCTCCTCCTCCTCCTCCTCCTTTTTTGAGTCATCTTAAGAGTGTGGGGTCTGGAAGCA
Source organism: Loxodonta africana (assembly GCF_030014295.1). NCBI lineage: Eukaryota > Metazoa > Chordata > Mammalia > Proboscidea > Elephantidae > Loxodonta > Loxodonta africana. The sequence goes on from NC_087351.1 coordinate 109,394,920, forward strand.
GACCACCGGGCCGAATCCCATGCCCGCTTCTCCCCAGCTGTGTAACGTCAGGCAGGTGATTTAGTCTCTTGAGCCTTAGCCGCTCCATGTGAAGATAACATGCATTTGGAAACTACCTAAAAGAATGCAGGTCTCCTCGCAGAGTCTGTCTGGATGTGTTGGGGTGCAGTCCTGCTCTGGGGCACTGCGTGGCTGTTAAAAAGAATGACGTGGGCCTACAGGTACTGATACTGGGTGTCTCTAGGACACACTGTAACATGCAAAGATGCAGGACAGGTGCAGACCTTGCATTTGGGATGCTTCTGTTTGGGGCTCTAAACAATGGATATGCGCGTATTTGCTTGTAAGTGCAGGAGACGCAGAAACAAGCAAGAGTGGCTGTCTCTGGAAGGGTGAAGGGGGCCGAGGACAGGGCAGGAGGGAGACATACTTGTCACTGTATACTCTTTGGTACTCTGAAATTTTTATCATGAGTATGTATATCTCTTTCAAAAATTAAAATATTTTAAAAAACAACCCAGCCTGGAGTAGAAATACTGAAAGGGGAAAAAAAAAAACCGCCCTCCAAGTCCATTGCTGTCCTGGTAAAATAGGACTGGATGACAGTGCTCACCCAGGCCCAGCACTCAGGAAGCTGGTTGATTTGATCTTCTCTGGACCATGTACAGAGAGGCGGCTCTGGGCGTCCCCTGGCCCAGTGACCAGCGCCAGCCAGGAGGACAGAGCCTGGTGGGAGAGATGGTGAGGGCCCGAGCAACTCTAACAGCACTTTGCACCTGCAACCCCAGCTCCCATCCCCAGAGGACCCTGGGACAGGCCCATCAGTAGCTTGTGCCTACTTCTCCTGGATTGGGGGCCAAATGGTAGGATCTCCGCTCTTCCCAGAGGACCCTGGGACAGGCCCATCAGTAGCTTGTGCCTACTTCTCCTGGATTGGGGGCCAAATGGTAGGATCTCCGCTCTTCCCTTCCTCCTGTCCCACTTGTAGTTCCAGCCAAGCTGCGTGTGTCCACCACCACCCCCAACACACACGTGCAGACATACACATTCATCGATACACACATATGCACACAACGCACACATACACTCATGCACACACACATGAACACATGGGCATTCACACACGTGCATACGTGCATACGTGTGTGCATGCATACATGCAATACTCACACATGTGCATGCACACACACACACGTGCATAAGCACACACTCACACATGTGTGTGCACACCCTCAAACCCTGGTCGTGCCCCACCCTGTGTCTGTGCTGCCTGCATGTCCGCCCTACCAGCTTGTGACTCTTCTCCAACATCCAAGTTGTAATCGTGAGCAGCTTTCAAGTTCTTTGTCATGAGGGTCCTGCACCCCAGTAAGCTAAGGAAGTGCCTAATGGCGGAAAAGGAGTGTGGTGGGTCAGAAAGGCAAGGGGGCTGCCCAGTGCCGCATGGAAATGCATCTGAGGCCCAGCTCTGGCCCTACAGCACACTTGCCACCTCATAATACAACTCATGATACTTGGATCCCTCTTGGCAGCTGAGGAAGTAGAGTCTCTAGGGCTGGTCAGAGGCCAAGGTGGGACCGCACCCGGATGGGAGCTGGAGCTGGAGAGGCAGTGGGACTGGGTCCGTCCTGGCCTCACTGAGCTCCAGCCTGAGGACTCCCCCAGGGTCCTGCTCTGTAGTCCTCCCCGGCAGTGGAAAATGAACCTCCAGACATGTGAGTTTACCTCGAGGACAAACATCAGCCAAGGGGACTTGCCTGCAAGTGGCCTGAGAAGCTCTTCCGAGAGTCTGTTTGGACTGCGGTGTCCGTGGCTGAGGGCATGGACATGAGGCATCTGGGGCAGTCATGTCACAGAACAATCCTGGGATTTGGGGCAACCAGAGGCAACTGCCATTCCTGAGACAGGAAGGAGAGCTGAGGGCTAACGTGACCCTGAGTGCCAGGATCCTCGTAACAAGCCTGCAAGCTGGAGAGGGTGATCCTTATCCCACAAGTAGAGGAACGCAGACCCAGAGAGGGGGTCACTCATTCAAAATCACATCACCAGCAAGGAGAGGGCTGGGGTTTGGACGCCAGCCAGTGTGACCCCATCATCCTGGCTCCTTTGTTACACAGCAGTTTTGCCCACAAGCCAGGGTTGGCCTGGCTTGGGTTGGCCTACAAGGGTGGCAAGGTGAAGGAGCAAAACCCCTCAATGTGGTTTGCATTCTCACTCCTCCTCTCCCCAGCCTCTATTTGCCCACCTACAAAATGGCGCAATTACAGCCTGCCCTGCCTCCCTCATGGGATGTGAAAAGGGGATGAGTGAGCCTCCTCTATATACATCCTGACTGCATTTTTGAACTGCTAAGAGAAAAAAGAAAATGCTAGAAACATCCAGATTTGGGGGGAGAAGCAGGGACTGGCAACATACAAAGGTAGAAAAACCAGGATGGCTCTAGGCTTTTCTGCAGCAAGAAACACATCAGCTGAGAGCAGAGAAGCCCTGATAAACTCTGGGGAGAAAAGTAGGTGTGACACGGAGTCGTCTTTCACGGGGAAGGCAGCAGACAGACGCACTCATGTAGGAAAGGGCTCACAAAACATGCCAGCCCTGGAACCCTCATGAAAACTTCCCTGCAAGACGTCACCCAGCTGGCAGAGATGGGTTCGAAATCAAGAACAGAGTGTGGAAAGGGTTTGCTTCTGTCCTGTGCTTCATCCTGACCCCAAATCCAGGGAGCCAGACTGAATTCTGTGATCCCAAGTGGAATTCTGCAGCCCAGTAGGAAACCCCATCTCCCCTCCATAGGCTCCATAGGAAATCCCTCTTCCCTCAGCAGATTCTTGGCTGGGTTGCTAGAAGTCACTCTCCCCCAGGCTGTTAGAAACTCACAGGCTTCAGCTGCCCCAGACTGCTGGTTGGGTAAAATGGAAAACCATGGAAGAAATAACTCACAAATACTTTAAACATTTTGTTTTAATGTCAAACATAATTGTGTTTGTATTTACCAATTCTTATGTAAGCACTGTTTGTTTCTTTTTATGTAAGCACTGTTTTTTTTTTTTTAATGTAAGCAAGGTCTCTCCTTGGAGCCCGGGTTGGCTGATTACCTTTCTTCTATAAACTAACCCACAGCTCATACTCTATTTAAAAAAAAAAAATAGAAGGAGAAAACACGTGGCTTGGGTAAATATTTTTATTACAAAAGTAATATATGTTCTTGGTAAAAATTTTGGCAACTACTACAAAGAATAACAAAAACATAAATCTACTCATGACCCCAGGCTCAAAGGCAACCACCACCAGTAATCACGTGGTGTTTTGCCTCCCAGGTTTTTTTCTAGCATGTTGTAGACAACGAGGACCCAGCTTTGTCACCTGACACGGTGGCAGAAGTACTCTCTCGTTTTTTGGCAAACACTCTGGTGTATCATTTTTCATGCCTGCTTAATATTCATCCTTCATGGAGACAGGGTCATGTATTAAACCAGTTCTCTGGCTCTCAACATTTAGATTGTTTCCTGGTTTTTTGTTTTTTTTGATCTTCTAAATGATGATGAGGGTATTGGTGGTTCAGTGGTAGGATGCTCGCCTTCCATGCAGGAGACCTGGGTTCAATTCCCGGCCAATGCAGCTCACATGCAGCCACCATCCGTCTGCCAGTGGAAGTTGGCGTGTTGCTATGACGCTGAACAGGTTTCAGTGGAGTTGCCAGACTAAGATGGACTAGGAAGAAAGGCGTGGCAATCTGTCAACCAATGAAAACCCTATGGATCACTACGGTCCCATCTGCAGCCAATCACGGGGAGGCGCAGGACTAGGCAGTGTGTTGTTCCATCGTACACTGTGTCGCCATAAGTCCAGGCCCGACTCCACGATGACAGCTAACAATAACAAAATGCTGATGAACGTCTCTGTGCAGGAAGCTTCACCTATCTTTTTTATCATTTTCGTAAAGACCAAGCCAAAAAGAAAAGGCATTTTTTAGGCTCTTGGCACGATTTGCCGAATATTCCAAAACTGAATTTTCCAGAGACAGCTTTGGGAGCCGCTGACCCTGTCCTCCTGCCTGGCCCTCAGCAGAGAGGACGCTGCGGCTACCAGCTGCCTGCCTGCCCTCTGCCCCCACCCCCATCTGGAGCTGACCCATTAAATGCTGCAAACCAGACTGGGTTCATGTTGTCATGGCTCCAGGGGTCCCTCCAGGAATGTGGAACAGGCCACCAAAGGCAATCCGTTGGAGATAGAGGAGCCAGCATCTTGTCAGATGTAAACTCCTACTAATAGCAATACCGAACATTGACGGAGTGCCCACTACTAACAAATCCCATTTTACCAATAAGGAAACTGAGGCTCTGAGAGAGGAAGGGACCTGCCAGGCAGCAGACACAGAGGGGGCCCATCTCCCTGTTGGGCTCAGAGCAGAGTGCGTGGGTGGTGAGCCACCTGGGCACCCCCCTGCCCACTCAGGCCCCACTGGACTCACAGCGGCAGGTGAGGCAGCCAGGAGGATTTTGTTTCTGGCCCCAAAACCATGTAAGACAAGGGAACCAGGCAAGCTGGTGCATGTCAGAAGCTCTCTGCAAACCCTGCTCGGGAAGTGGGAATTTTCCACCTGTGTTTTTTTTTTTTTTTTTTAGCACCAGAGATGGTGAGTCAGGGCCAGCGCAGGGTTTCTGAAGGCCTCAAAGCCCTGGCCCAATCCCCCACTCACCCCAGGCCAGATCACAGGGCCCATGGTGGCCAGGGCTACATAACAGAGATGCCAGCATTCCTCCGTCTCTTTATCCACAGGAAGCAGGCAGCCTGGTGGCATGAACTAAACGCAGACTTGGGATGCTCTGAGGTTTCCACTGGACTCCACCACATCACGGCTGTGGGCCCCGCACCCCCTGCCCTCTCTGAAGTGCATTTTCACACTGAACTTCAGGGGGCACAACACCTGCTGTCATGCCCCCTGCAGGGCTGCCTGGAACCTTAGGGGGAACCAGGTGTCTGCATCCCCTGACACACTGTCAACACCTGCAAGATCTCCACACTGTACGCTTTCATATATGTGGAATATGTGGCCAGAAAAGGCCGAGGGACAGACAAGGGCCCTAAAGCTTAAGTTCATAGGCTTAAGTTCATAGAATTTAGATAGCCTCGGTCCAAATACACCAAAGCATCGCCCAGACTTTACTGGAGTACCTCTAGTGACATGCGTGCCACTGAATTCAGCAAACATTCATTCAACAAGCTTCCAGGATGGGCCAGGGCCAGGAAGTCAGAGACACAAAGACCTCGTCCTGTGCTGAAGGGGCTGGTAGCATGGCACTCAGGATGGGCATAGAGTGTGTGTGTGTGCATATGTGTGTGCACGTGTGCACGCACATGTGTGCATGTGTATGTGTGCCTGTGTGCGTGCATGCGCACACACGCAGTCACCAATCACTGGAACATGTGTTAATAGAAAGTCTCTGCTGGGATGAGGAGCACACAGACGCCAGGATAAACAGATTGAAGAAGCCGGAAATCACAGACTCACAGCTGGAAGAGCCTTACAAATAGTCTCTGTAATCCTTGCCCTACAGATGGGGGAACTGACGCTGGAGGGGGAAGCCACCCGCTCAGAGTCATATGTTGAGTTAGAGACCCAGAGCCAGTCAATTATAATAATATATGTAATATAGTCTTCTCGAGAGGCCCTTTGAAATCTTCTCCTCAGTTCTTTTACTTCATCATTTCTTCCTTTAGCTTTAGCTGCTCAGCGCTCAAGAGCAAGTTTCAGAGTCTCCTCTGACATCCCCCTTGGTCTTTTCTTTCTTTCCTGTCTTTTCAGTGACCTCTTGCTTTCTTCATGGATGATGTCCTTGATGTCATTCCACAACTCATCTGGTCTTCAGCCACTAGTGTTCAACGTGTCAAATCTCTTCTTCAGATGGTCTCTAAATTCAGGTGGGATATACTCAAGGTCATATTTTGGCTCTCGTGGACTTGGTCTGATTTTCTTCAGTTTCAGCTTGAACTTACATATGAGCTGTTCATGGTCTGTTCCACAGTCGGCCCCTGGCCTTGTTCTGACTGATGATATTGAGCTTTTCCATCGTCTCTTTCCACAGATATAGTCAATTTGATTTCTGTGTGTTCCATCTGGCGAGGTCCATGTGTATAGTCGCCATTTATGTTGGTGAAAGAAGGTATTTGCAATGACGAAGTCGATGGTCTTTTAAAATTCTATCATTCGATCTCCTGCATTGTTTCTATCACCAAGGCCATATTTTCCAACTACTGATCCTTCTTTGTTTCCAACTTTTGCATTCCAATCGCCAATAATTACCAATGCATATTGATTGCATGTTTGATCAATTTCAGACTGCAGCAGCTGATAAAAGTCTTCTATTTCTTCATCTTTGGCCCTACTGGTTGGTGCATAAATTTGTATAATAGTCGTATTAACGGGTCTTCCTTGTAGGCGTATGGATATTATCCTATCACTGACAGCGTTGTACTTCAGGATAGATCTTGAAACGTTCTTTTTGACGATGAATGTAACACCATTCCTCTTCAAGTTGTCATTCCCAGCATAGTAGACTATATGATTGTCCAATTCAGAATGGCCAATACCAGTCCATTTCAGCTCACTAATGGCCTAGGATACCAATATTTATGCATTCCATTTCATTTTTGACGATTTCCAGTTTTCCTAGATTCATACTTCGTACATTCCAGGTTCCAATTATTAATGGATGTTTCTTCTCATTTTGAGTCGTGCCACATCAGCAAATGAAGGTCCCGAAAGCTTTACTCCATCCACGTCATTAAGGTCGACTCTACTTTGAGGAGGCAGCTCTTTCCCAGTCATCTTCTGAGTGCCTTCCAACCTGGAGGTGCTCATCTTCCAGCACTATATCAGACAATGTTCTGCAGCTATTCGTAAGGTTCTCGCTGGCTAATGGTTTTCAGAAGTAGACTGCCGGGTCCTTCTTCCTAGTCTGTTTTAGTCTGGAAGCTCAGCTGAAAACTGTCCTCCATGGGTGACCCTGCTGGTATCTGAATACTGGTGGCATAGCTTCCAGCATCACAGCAACATGCAAGCCTCCACAGTACGACAAACTGACAGACACGTGCAAAGAGCTGGAGATGGAAAACCAAAAGGGAAGAACATGCTCGGCGTTTCTCAAGCTGAAAGAACTGAAGAAAAAATTCAAGCCTTGAGCTGCAATAGTGAAGGATTCCATGGTGAAAATATTAAACGACACAGGAAGCATCAAAAGAAGGTGGAAGGAATACACAGAGTCATTATACCAAAAAGAATTGGTCGTTATTCAACCATTTCAAGAGGGGGCATATGATCAGGAACCGATGGTACTGAAGGAAGAAGTCCAAGCTGCTCTGAAGGCATTGGTGAAAAACAAGGCTCCAGGAATTGATGGAATATCAATTGAGATGTTTCAACAAACAGATGCACCGCTGGAGGTGCTCACTTGTCTATGCCAAGAAATATGGAAAACAGCTTCCTGGCCAACTGATTGGAAGAGATCCATATTTATGCCTATTCCCAAGAAAGGTGATCCAACCGAATGTGGAAATTATAGAACAATATCATTAATATCACATGCAAGCAAAATTCTGCTGAAGATCATTCAAAAACGGCTGCAGCAGTATATCAACAGGGAACTGCCAGAAATTCAGGCTGGTTTCAGGAGAGGACGTGGAACCAGGGATATCATTGCTGATGTCAGATGGATCCTGGTTGAAAGCAGAGAATACCAGGAGGATGTGTACCTGTGTTTTATTGACTATGCAAAGGCATTCGACTGTGTGAATCATAACAAACTATGGATAACACTGCAAAGAATGGGAATTCCAGAACACTTAATTGTGCTCATGAGGAACCTTTACATAGATCAAGAGGCAGTTGTTCGGACAGAACAAGGGGATACTGATTGGTTTAGAGTCAGGAAAGGCGTGCGTCAGGGTTGTATTCTTTCACCATACCTATTCAATCTGTATGCTGAACAAATAATCCGAGAAGCTGGACTATATGAAGAAGGACGGGGCATCAGGATTGGAGGAAGACTCATTAACAACCTGCGTTATGCAGATGACACAATCTTGCTTGCTGAAAGTGAAGAGGACTTGAAGCACTTACTAATGAAGATCAAAGACCACAGCCTTCCGTATGGATTACACCTCAACATAAAGAAAACAAAAATCCTCACAACTGGACCAATGAGCAACATCATGATAAACGGAGAAAAGATTGAAGTTGTCAAGGATTTCATTTTACTTGGATCCACAATCAACAGCCATGGAAGCAGCAGTCAAGAAATCAAAAGACACATTGCATTGGGCAAATCTGCTGCAAAGGACCTCTTCAAAGTGTTGAAGAGCAAAGATGTCACCCTAAAGACTAAGGTGTGCCTGACCCAAGCCATGGTATTTTCAATCGCATCATATGCATGTGAAAGCTGGACAATGAATAAGGAAGACCGAAGAAGAGGTGACGTCTTTGAATTCTGGTGTTGGCAAAGAATATTGAATATACCATGGACTGCCAAAAGAACGAACAAATCTGTCTTGGAAGAAGTGCGGCCAGAATGCTCCTTAGAGGCAAGGATGGCGAGACTGCATCTTACATACTTTGGACATGTTGTCAGGAGGGATCAGTCCCTGGAGAAGAACATCATGCTTGGCAGAGCACGGGGTCAGCGAAAAAGAGGAAGACCTCAACGAGGTGGATTGGCACAGTGGCTGCAACAATGAGCTCAAGCATAACAACGATCGTAAGGATGGCACAGAACTGGGCAGTGTTTCGTTCTGTTGTGCGTAGGGTCACTATGAGTCGGAACCGACTCGACGGCACCTAACAACAACAACATATAATATAAAAAAACCCAGTGCTGTCGAGTCAATTCCGACTCATAGCAACCCTATAGGACAGGGTAGAACTGCCCCACAGAGTTTCCAAAGGAGCCCTTTGGTTAGCAGCCGTAGCACTTAACTACTACACCACCAGGGTTTCCACATATAATACAGTAATGTTATAATAATAAGGATAATATATAATATAAGGATATTGTATATTATTATATTATATTGTTATGGTAATATTATATGTTGCATTATATATGATATAGTAGAAACAACAACAGTGATGGCAGCTGTGTAGACGGAGCACCTGCTCTGTGCCAGCTCCTGTGCTAAGCACCCGATGCGCACTGGCTTGGTCTGTCCTCACACCACCGCCAGGAGTGCCCGCTACTATAGCCCCATCTTGCAGATGAAGAAATTGAGGTTCAGAGAGGGGACGGAGGAGCTGTGAGTCAAGTCCAGGTCTGTCTGTTCCCTTCCACCTCTCCCAGCAGCCCGAGAACATCTGTCTAGCCAGGGCACCTCTCCTGCAAGCCCCAAGGAGGGAGTGGACCATGGCACCTGAGGAGCCCCCAGCTCTGAGAAGGCAGCCCTGTAACTGCTGGAGGCCAAGGGGTTCCATAAGACCTCTGAGCCCCAAGATCCCGGCTTCTCCAACCAGGTCTGACTTGCACGCTGGACTGTAATCTTGGTTCTTTTCAGTTCTCTCTGATTGCCCCATGTGGAATCACCTGAGTCCCTACATCAGCATTTGTGATCTGGATAAATCGCTTCCCTTTACTGAACCTTAGTTTTCTCGTCTGTGAAATAGGCATAACAGGCAGAGTAGGGCAACTGTGAGGCTCAGGAAAGGGCTGGCATGCAAACCTTCCATAATGGAAACTGTAAAGTGCAGCGCCCATTGTCCCTAAGAAATAAGTGGCATTGTTGGTTGTGGAAAGTGCAGAGGGGTGGGGATCGGGACCCTCATGCCTGACTTTGGACAGGTCATCTCCCTCTCAGAGCTTTCGTTTCCTCATCTGTGAAATGAAGGTTGGACTAAAAATCTCTCAATAACGAGAATCTTCCAGCTGGAAAATTCCACGGTTCTAACATGTCTGTGGTACTTAACAGTTTACAAAGCACTTTTGCATTTAACTTCTGAGACCCCTGGGTTCTAATCCCACCCCACCCTTAGCCATCTCTGCCCCCCCCCCGACGTACACACTTCTTTCCCCTTGGCTGCCTCAAACTCCTCGCTGCCTCCAGACTCAGCCCCTCAAAGTCAGCCAGAGTGATGGCGCCAAGCATAACCAGTGACATCGTGCTCTGGCCACGTCCAGGCATCCTAGTGAAGAAGCCCAGAAAGTGAGCTCCACAACTGGGCAGGGAGGTCGGGCCAGAGCTACGTAACTAAGATCACCTGGTGTGCATGGACCCAGTCGAGGCCTCGGGTAATCACCTCCCCCAGCAAGCCTCCCATGCTCTGGGCATAGGCAGTTGCCACATTGTTTCCTATTCTGTACTTTCTACTAACTGGGAGACACCTGAGGGTAGGTGCCAGCTCTTATCACCCCTGTAGACACACTATAAAGAGAGAGAGACAGTCAGTGAGGTGGTCAAGAGCGGGGCTTGGGCGCCAGACTGCCGGAGTTCAAACCCCAGCTCCACCAGTAACTAGCTTGTGACTCTAGACATGTTCCTTCACCTCTCTGTGCCTCAGGCTTCTCATCTGTAAAATATAGCAATAGTACCTACCACCTAAGGGGATTGTGGATTATATGAACTCATTCAGGGAAAACACATAGAATACCGCTTGGCACATAGTAAACCTTCAAGAAATGATGCTATTATTATATCCTGGTTAAGAGCTCAGCTGCTAACCAAAAGGTCAGCTGCTCGAACCCATCAGCTGCTCCTATATGATCACTGTGAGTCAGAATCAACTCGACAATGAGTTTGGTTTTTGTTTTGTTTGGGTTTGGTTTGGTAGCTGACACATAGTAAAAACCAAACCAAACCAAACCAAACCCGTTGCTGTCGAGTCAATTCCCACTCATAGCGACCCTATGGTGGGCACACATAAATTCACTGAACGAAGTATAAACAGGGAGAAGCTTTGTAAATGCAGGTGTAAACCTGTGAGTCTCATCGTCATTGCCAGCATTCCCTCAACACTGTCCAGAGTGGGTGTCCTGTCTACAGCACAGCATATGTCGGCTAGAGCAAGAGGCCCGACCTCAGCTACAACACAGGCAAGCTCCTCCATCCCCTCCCCCACCCAGATGGGACATGTGAGGACTCGGGAGATGTCAACAGACGCTTGAAAATATTTATATTCTGACCAATGTAATTGAATGAAGGACCAGAGGACAAAGTTCTGAATTTATTTGGGAGGAGCTCCCAACCAAGAGTCAGCTCCCTCCGGGAAGGCTTCCTGGAGGAGAGGGAATTTTAAGAGCAGCATGAGTGGCTGACGCAATGGGGCTTGTGGGGAATGGAGTGCCCTGGGTGTATGGAGTGACTGATGGAAAGGCCGGAGGAGGAACCTGGAGTGGGAGGGTGAACAGAAGTGTCTTGGCTTAAGGATAACGTTGGGGCAGACAGGGAACCTGACTCCAGGAGGAAGGGCCAAGGCCACTTGTGAGGGGGAGGAAGGAAGGACGGACGGTTATCGAGCAGGTCAATAGGGGTTAAGAGTGCAGGCTCAATGCTGGTCAACTCCAGGGCTGTGCTTGCCAATATCGTAGCCACTAGCCACGTGTAACCTATTGAACACTTGAAATGAGACTGGTTCAAATTAAGATGCGCTGTAAGTTTAAAATACACACCAGATTTTAACTACTTAATAGGGAACATATACATATATAATAGCTCATTAATGAGTTTTATGTTGATTACGTGTTGAAATGGTAACATTTTAAGTGAAATGGACTAAAAGGATATTAGTAAAATTAATGTCACCTGTTTATTTATTTATTTATTTTTAATGTGGCAAGTGGAAAATTGTTCATTACTTCTGTGGCCACGTTGTATTTCTAGTGGACCGCACTAGGCGAGGCTGTGGAAAACTCTGTAGAACAAACAACCAAGATTTTTCAACAAATACATTGCAAGGAAAAAAAGAGATGGCAGGGGACCTGTAGATTAAAACAAACTTAAGAGAAATATCCACCAACTCAGTGTGTGAAGTAATTTGGATTCTGATTCAAGAAAATCAACTGTAAAAAAAAAAAAAAAGCATAAAGTGGCATTTATGAGATGGTTGGGAACTGCCTGAGTAGTTGACGCTACTAAGGAATTACTGTTAATTTCTTTGAGATATGATAATGGGTGTGTGGTTACGCTTTCTGGAAAGAGTCCTTATTATTTAGAGATGCATCCTGAAATATTTACAGATTAAATGATAGATGTGCAGGACTTGCTTCAAACCACATAGGAGGGTGAGTGGGTTTGGGTGTCAATGAAGTAAGATCGGCCATGAGTTGGCAATTACTGAAGCTGATCGATGGGCACGTGGAGTTTCATAATGATGGTTGTTTACTTTTGCACGTATTCAACATTTTTCATAATAAAAAGGTTTTTAAAAGGCCTAAGGCTCTGGCTCAGATGGCCTGGGTTCAGATCCCAACTCTGCCACATGCTAGCTGTGCCTCAGTTTCCTCATCTGTAAAAGAGAAAAAAAAATTGCCATTGAACCGGTTCCAACTCATGACGACCCCAGGTGGCAGAGTTGAACTGCCCCATAGGGTTTTCTTGGCTGTAATCTTTACAGAATCAAATAGCCAGGCCTTCCTTCCGTAGTGCCTCTGGGTGGGTTTGAACTGCCAACCTTTAGGTTAATGAAGGAGCACAAACTGTCTGCACCACCCAGGGACCTCTATAAATAGGGGTGATAATAATTGTCCCTAGATTACAAGGTTTATCTGTAATGCACTTAGAACAGTGCCAGAAACTGCAAACTAAGGAAAAGAAATGGAAGAGGGTGGCAGGCATTCCACACATTGTCACCAGTTGTCATAATACCCTGTTTGGGGAGGTTATGCCAATGTTACCCAGAGGCTAAGTCACCTGCCCCAGCTCATCATCGGTTCAAACCTACCCAGAGGCACCTCAGGAGACAGTCCTGGCAATCTACGTCCACAGCCACTGGAAACCTGTGGAGCACAGGTCTACTCTGAAACACATGGGGTCTCCAGGAGTCGAAGTCGACTTGATGGCAACTGGTTTAGGTTTTGGGGATTGGGTTTTTTGTGTGTGTGGTTTCTTTTGCTTCTCCAGTCACTAAGATTTGAGGGCCATTGATAGAGACCTGGTAGTACAATGGTTAAGCACTCGGCTGCCAACTGAAAGGTCAGTGGTTCAAACCCACCAGCAGCTCGGCAGGAGAAAGATGTGGTGTGGCAGCGTGCTCCCATAAAGCTTACAGCCTTGGGAACCCTGCGGGGCAGCTCTACTCTGTCCTGTAGGGTCACTATGAGTCAGAATCGACTCAACTGCAATCAGGTTTGCCTCTACAGATTAACTGTGAGAAAGATGCCCCCCTGCTCCTTCTAGAAAAGATTGTCAGAATTCCAGAGCTCTCAAATTCCCTAGGTTGACTCCCTACATTCCAAAGGGCTTGGCCTCCCAGCAGAATTGGGCCAAGGGCTGAGGGTCACATGACTGGGGCAAGGACTTGACTTGGGCAGGAATGTGGGCAGGGCTGACAAGGCGAGGCTGAGAAAGATGAGGAAGCTGCAGGGAGACAGGCAGGGAGGACGCCTGGTAAAGGGGAACTGTCTAGGACTGACTCATTCCACCCACCTCCAAAAGAGCTTTCGCATGCCAGTGAGTAAGGAGATGAACCTGAAGACACAGTGAGCCAAATCCCACCGTCTCTACTTGCTCAATTCTTGGGCTGGCAGCTCACTGCTTCCCCAGGGCAGCTCATTAAACTTTCGGGGCACAGCTGTGGAAGAGTCTTCAAAATCATCTATTACAGCCCCTCACTCTCCCAGTGAGTGATGGCCCCCTGGCCCCCAGACAATTCCCCTTCACCTCTTTGCTATACTCTCAGACAAGGCTGGGACCTCTGCTGGCCAAGAGGTCAGGGAAGGCTTCTTAGAGGAGGTGGCGTTTGAGAAGGTCCTTGAAGGGTGGTGCTAGAATGGTGCTTGATGTCCAAATTCTTTGTAGACTGCCCACCACATCTCTGCTGTTTGCCTCTGGATCCTCACACCGAACATGGCAAACAGAGCCCAGGAATAGAAGTGTGTTGAATGAATGAATGAATGAATGAGTGAATGAGCAGGAAGGCCACTCCCAGAAGGGGAGAGGGCAATGGCACAGGTCTTCAGAGCCAAGAACTTGTTGTAGGGAGCCTTCGGACCCCAGTATTATAATGAGCCCCTGGGTGGCGCAAACACTTCAGCACTCAGTTGCCAACCAAAAGATTGGTGGTTCAAATCCACCCAGAGGTGCCTTGGAAGAAAGGCCTGGAGACGGGGGGGTGGGTTATCCAATAAGTACAGTACAGATTTACTTGGGTTTACTTCCTAATCAGCAGTGAACAATTTCACACAGGTTTCACCACAGATGTGAAATTCTGTGAGTCGGAATCGATTCGTCAGCAACTGGTTTCGTGTCTTTGGTATCACATAGCGTGCAGGAGGGGACAAAAGTTTGCTGCCCCAGATTCGCTGTTCTTTGCGGCTCCCCTTGCGTGGCATGGGGCAGGGCCGAGACCACATCGTGACGTGAAGGAGTCTCCTTCCCCTGCGGCTGGCTCAGTGCCTCCGTTTACTGTGTCTTCCTCCCCCGGGTTTGTAAACTGAGGTGGGCGGGAGGACAGGTCACGCTCTTGCTTGCATGCGGTGGGAGAGATGGGCCAGCGGCCAGCTCGGGGGAGGCTCCTGGCCAGCCACCCTCTGCACCCTCCCCAGGAAGGGCCCTCTGCACCCTCCCCGGGAGGGCCCCTCTGCACCCTCCCCGGGAGGGCCTGTGCCACCTGAAGGTCATCGGGATCGGCAGGGGGCTGGGGAGTCTGAGGGAGACCCAGCCACGGCTCACCGTCCCGCCTGAGCTCTTTCTGAGGCATTGCTTTTCTGGAAGACAACCTCCCGTCTGGGCCTACAACCTTCCTTCCTTACATAATTTTTGGTTTTGTTCTCCATGTGGGTTTATACTTCCTCTCATTATAAGTTATTTACACGCTCACGACAGGACACCTTGAAAACACAGGAAAGTAGAAAGAGGACATCTCTATTGTCACACAAAGGCAGCTGCTCCTAACGTTTGGGTGTGTGGCTGCCACACTCCTGCAGGGGTTTTGGGTTTTAAACATATTCACAGACAATATTTGCATACAGGTCTGTCTTCACATGGGTGGGGACAGCAGGGGGATGATCAAAAAAGAGTTTAAAAAAACAGTTGCCATTGAGTTAATCCTGACTCGTGGTGACCCCTTGTGTGTCGGAGTAGAACTGTGCTCTGCAAGGTTTTCAATGGCTGATTTTTCAGATTTTTTAGCTTACCAGGCCTTTCTTCTGAGTTACCCCTGTATGGACTCGAACTTCCAACCTTTCAGCTAGCTGCCAACCCCATTAATCATTGAAACCACTCAGGGACTTTGATAAAAAGAATGTTGTTGTCAGGTGCCATCGAGTCGATTTTTGACCACAGCAGCTCCATGTGACAGAGTAGAACTGCCCCATAAGGTTTTCTAGGCTGTAATCTTTACAGGGGAGCCCTAGTGGCAAGGTGGTTAAGAGCTTGGCTGCCAACCACAATGTCTGCAGTTCGAATCCACCAGCCGCTCCTTGGAAACCCTACAAGGCAGTTCTACTCTGTGCCATCGGCTCTCTGTAAGTCGGAATCAACTCAACAACAACAGGTGTGGGTTTTTTGGTTTTTTAATCTTTACAGGAGGAGACTGCCAGACCTTTCTCCCATAGATCCGCTGGTGGATCTGAACCACCAACTTTTAGGCTGATAGCCCAGCACTTAACAATTGAGCCACCAGAGCCCCTTGATAAAAAGAATAACCCAAACCAAACCCAACCCATGGCCGTCTAGTTGATTCAGACTCATCAAGACCCTATAGGACAGAGTAGAACTGCCCCACAGGGCTTCCAAGGCAGTAATCCTTACCGAAGCAGCCTGCCACATCTTTCTCCCATGGAGCGGCTTATGGTTTCCAACTACCAACCTTTCGGTTAGCAGCTGTGCACTTAACCACTGTGCCACCGGGAAAAGAAGAACCTGTAACCCATTGCCATCAAGCCATTCCGACTCATAGCAACCCTATAGGACAGAGTAGAACTGCCCCATAGGGTTTCCAAGGAGCAGCTGCTGGATTTGAACTGCTGACCTTTTGGTTAGCAGCAGAGCTCTTTAACCATTACACCCCCAGGGCCCCATCCAAACCAAACCCAGTGCCGTCGAGTTGATTCTGACTCATAGCGACCCTGTAGGACAGAGTAGAACTGCCCCATAGAGTCTCCAAGGAGCACCTGGCAGATTCGAACTGCTGACCCTTTGGTTAGCAGCCGTAGCACTTAACCACTACGCCACCAGGGTGTCCCTAGGGCCCCATAAAAAGCTGGAAATCAGGATTCCAGGACCCAGGTTCGAGGTTGAGCTCTGGCACTAGCTGGCTGTATGCCCTTGAGAAAAATGCCCACTCTCTCTGGGCCTCCATGTCCACCTCTAACATGAGAGGCTCTGACGAAATATTGTCCAAGAGCCCATCCCCCCCTAATATTCCAGGCCACTGTAAGGTTTAGCCAGGAAGGGCTTCAGGGAGGGGAAAAGGAAGAAACAAGGAGGAACACGGCAGGAGCAATAACCCTATGCTGCAAGTGAGAGCCATTTCCCCAAGGGCTCCAGCCCTGACACACCTGACATTTGGGCTCCTCTGGACCCCTCGACACCTCTGGCCCAGGTCAGACCCCTAAAATGTCACTCCAGCAGGAGAAGGCAAGGCCTTGGCTCATGTTCCAAGCTGGGAATTACTTGTTGGGTGGCTTTAGGCATTTTTTTTGCCTCTCTTGGTGTCAGTTTCCCCCGCTGTAAAAGAGAGGGTGGAGGGGTAGATTGGGCGTTTCCTTTTTAATCAGCAGAACTCTTTCCTTCAATAAAATTGAGGAAAACCTGATACAGAGCAGAGAGGAGGGAGACACTGACGTTATCAAGCACTCAATGTGCATCAACCCTCGCTCTATGCGCTTTCCACTCATTAACTTACCCTACACTCGAAGCAACCCCACAAAGTAAGTGCTATTCTTACCCCATTTGACAGATGAAGAAACTGAGGCCCTGTGTGGCTAAGCTACTTGCCTAGGGTTATGCACAGCTAGTAAATGTGGAAGCTGGGATTCCAACCCGAGTAGCTATCTCACCCAGGGAAACCACAGGGCCCTTGTAGTTCCAACCCTCTGGGACATCTCCAGGCACCTGACCCATCCAGGCCCACATTCGCACAAACACACATATGCACAACACGAACACACAAACACACACACGTGCACAAACACACATACACATGCAAACACGTGCACATCTACGCAAGCATACATACAATGCACACGTGCACACACATCTACACACATGTGCACACATGAACACATACATGGGCACATATACACGCAGAGACACTGGGACCACTCCTCTGCAGCCTGCCTGCCAAGCTCCTCAAGTTCCAAACCAAAGGTGGCCATCGAGATTGAGGGACGAAAGTGTCCGAGAGGTGACCAAGGAGTAGTCAGAGCAGAGAGGGAGGAAGAGCCTTGCCCCTCAGCTAGAAGCTGCCCCCGAGGGGCTGCTGATTTCCTAAAGCTTCCATGATCCCTGCAGCTCTGGTGGCACAGTGGCTAAGTGCTCAGCTGCTAACCAAAATGTCGGTGATTTGAACCCACCAGGAGAAAGATTTGGCAGCCCACTTCTGTAAAGATTTACAGCCTTAGAAACCCTATAGGGCGGTTCTACCCTGTCCTATACGGTCGCTATGAGTTGAAATGGACTCAGCAGTGGGTTGGTTTTTGGTTTCCACTATCCCTGAGCCACCCACATCTGGCCAGCAGAGGGTCCGAGCTGCCCTCTGAAGGTCACCTGCAGAGAGCTTCTTCCCTGGGGGATGTAAGTCACAGCGCCCCCTGCTGGTCTGAGACAGCCAGTCCTGGAAACCCTCTCATCCAACAAATATTCCATGGTGGGCAGGGGAGGGCGCCCTGTGGTGAGTGGAAGGCAGTCCAGTGTGAGACCAAGGGCTTGTAATTTGGATTCAGGCAGGTCTGGGTTTGAATCCCCGCCCTGCCACTGACTAGCTGTGTGACCTCGAACCTTCTCAGTTTACTTCCCTGAGCCTCTGGGTTCTTATGTGGAACGTGGGCATGACGATGCCACCACCACACGGTGCAGATCTGAGGATGTCATGGGCCAACACACAGAAAGTTCTTCCTTTTCCCTTTGCGTCCACCCTGCAAATATGTGTGCTGGGGAGAAAAAAAGAAATAAGGATCACTCCGCTTTCTATCAGTCAGTCAGTCAACAATCACTTACTGAGCACCTACTGTGTGCCAGGCCACGGCAGAGAAATAGGAAGGAGCGAGAACACTCTAATAGATGTGCCCCGTGATAAACATCATAACGTGGGAAAGGAGGGAGAGAACACCTCTGCATCCGTCAGGGCTCAACCAGAGACTAAGGTCCACTAGAAGACATATATAAAGAGATTTATTGCAGGGAATTGGCTCGCACCATTATGGAGGCGGAAACCCTGGTGGCACAGTGGTTGAGAGCTATGGCAGCTAACCAAAAGGTCGGCAGTTCAAATCTACCAGGCACTTCTTGGAAACTATGGGGCAGTTCTACTCTGATCTATAGGGTCGCTGTAAGTTGGAACTGACCCAATAGCAACGGGTTTAGGCTTCTTTTTTTTTGGTTTACTCTGTCCAGTAGGGTCACTATGAGTCAGAATCAGTTGAACAGCAATAGGCTTGGGGTTTTTTTTATTATTATTATTATGAAGGCTGGCTAGACAAATCCAAAATCCACAGGGCAGGCCATGAGGAAGGACAGGCCAGAACTCTCGGGCCTGAGTGGAAGCTGAAGTTCACAGGCAGAATTTCTTCTTCTTCAGGGAAGTCTTCACTGTGCTCTTAAGGCCTTTCCACTGATTGGATCAGGCCCACCCAGGTGATTGACAATAACCTCCCTTACTTACAGTCAACTGCTTGTAGAGTTAAATCACATTACAGAATAACCTAATCATAATGAACAGGAAAAAGATAAGAAGTGAAATGAGCCCCAGGGTGACTGGGGGTGAGGATAGCCAGGGGAAGGCCTGTCCTCCTCTGGAGAGAGCAGGAGGGAAGAGGCCCTGCTTCTCGGGCTCTCCCTCATCTCCACTGCAAATGCCCTGTAACGTTCTGGGCCTGTAAGTGTCCCGATCCTGGAGGGCCCATATGCAAATATCTAGGATTAAATCAGACTTTCTGACTCAGCTCCCTTTAGGGGTTCCTGGAAGGAAGTAGACTTCCCAGAACCCCATCCTTCCCCACGGAACAGCTTTGGCCTCTTTCTCAAGGAAAAGGAGGAAAGGGCTCTTTGGAGACTCCATGCTTACGGCCACACCTCCTCAGCCTGCTATTGAGGCTGATACGTTTTATCAGGAGTCTCTGGGTGGTGCGAGAGGTTGGCACGCTCAGCTACAAACAGAAAGCTTAGAGGTTTAAGCCCAACTGGAGCCATCTTGGAAGAAAGGCCAGGAGATCTGCTCTTGAAAAATCAACCACTGAAAACCCTACAGACCACAGTTCTACTCTGACACACGGGGTCGCCACGAGTCGCCGAATCTGAAAAGGTCACCTCCAACCCACCCTGGCATTTACTGGGGCCTCAAGTTTTCCTTTGAGACTGTCTGTAAATAGCATCCTTACTCATTAATGATGTAAACCAGATTTTAGAGAAAAGTATTTATTCTAGGGAAGTGTCCGGGAAAGGGCTTTGAACTCAGGGCCTTAGCTCTTTCTAGCTCTGGCCTTGATTCTAACTTGCTGGGTGGTCTTAGTTTTATTTAATTATGGAGCAAATAGAAACCCTGGTGACGCAGTGGTTAAATGCTCCATTGCTAAACCAAAAAGTCAGCAGTTCAAACCCACCAGCCGCTCCATGGGAGAAAGATGTAGCAGTTTGCTTCCACAAAGATTGCAGCCTTGGAAACCCTAGGGGCAGTTCTACTTTGTCCTATAGGGTTGCTATGAGTCGGAATCGACTCTAAGGCGACAGGTTTGGGTTTTGTTTGGGTTTATGGAGTAAATGTTTTTCAAGAGCTTAGGTTGTGAAAAACACAGTAGCGCATGGCAGAGGGTAGAAAGATGAACAAGGCGTGGGTCCTCCCTTCTGAGAAGACTCTGAGTATAATGGGATAGACAGACACACCTCACATACACAAACACCTCTGTCACATACACATACCCCTGACACAACCTCACATATACACATACCCCTCAGCCCCTCTCTCCCACACACACCCATCTCACACACACGTCATGCACGCACACATACACACACATCGTCCTTACCCACACACCTCACACATACACCTCACACACACCTCACACACATACACACATACCCTCGCACACTCACATCTCTCACACACACCCCTCACACACACAACTGTCACTGACAGAGCGGATGCAAGAGAAAAAGGGGAAGAGCTGCCCTCGGACTGAGGAGGGAACATGGCAGCCCGAAGAGTTCCATGGATCCATAGGCCTGTGATGTCCCAGCAAGACTCTAGTCTCTCCACCCAGCTGGGTAACCAATGTCTGAAAACCCTGCCTGACTGTGAGCAGGAGAGCAGGCCGGGTGGAAGGGGCTCCTCCTGCCTCCTACCTCCCGGTGGCTGAAGCAGATGAGTCTGACAGATTCTCAGATAATGGAGGGAGAGTAGCCTGCCTTCCTGAGCACATGAGCCACATGTGGGCACTGTTTCTATACATGTTACACGTATTCACTCAACTAATCCTCACGTTAGCCCTAGGAAGAGGAGGTGGGGCTGTTTTTATGCTACTCCCCGCTTTACAGCTGAGAAAAATGAGACCCCATGAGGTTCCATTCCAAGCCCAGGGGGTGAGAACACAAATCCAGAGCCCGTGGGCTTAACTGCCAGGCTGTACCTCCCCTGTTTGGCATGTAAGTTTGCAACTAGACGCTGTGGGGCTGATTCCCGCATAGACCCTTCCACACTCACATCCCAGCCATATCTCTGTAGCTGGTACAATTATTTATTTAATATTGACTTGCTTTTTAACTGAGACTTCGTGTCACTAGCTTAAATGGAAAATGAGTATCATTTGCCATAAAAAGACAACAGTGAAGCATAAGTACAATGGAATATAACCAGTAAACCAGCTGCTATCGACTGACTCATGGAAACCCCATCTGTGTCAGAGTAGAACTGTGCTCCATAGGGTTTTCAATTGGCTGTGACCTTTCAAAAGTAATCGTTAGGCCTTTCTTCTGAGGTGCCTTGGGGTGGGTTGGAATCTTCTGCCTTTGGGTTAGTAGCTCAGTGCTTAACTGTTTGCGCCACCCAAGGACTCCTAATGGAATATAAACAATGTTGTTAAAGTCTGGTTAGATTCCAGAGGCCAGCCAAGTCTCTGAGCTCCTTTCTTTGTTGAAAAGGAAGAGTAGCAAATGCTAGAGAGGTGCTGAAGACACACCAGCACCGAGCTGAAACTTTCACCTTAACCTAACCAGGAGTGACGAAATGATCCAACGGCATTTACTCAGTCCACTCCCTTCACTTTGGGAAATACTTTCTGGCTGTAACATGCAGCCAGAAAATATTAGACAAAAGGCAGGTACAGGTACAGGTGACTACAAGGCCAGGTGGCTCCTCCAGAACAAGGCAAACCCTGGCCCTTGAAGAAGTGACGCTGCGTGTTGCAGAGGCCACAGCCTCAAAGGTCCCTCAGACATGGATTATTGGAAAACCAAAACAGCCTTTCTCTGAGGCAAAAATGGAACTCACTCCTGACAGCCCTGAAACCCAGTGTTTATATGATTAAATAAAGAGAAATATGTTTAAAGTAAGTCTTCTTGGACCGAATTCGGAGACGATAGACTACAAGTGAATCAGAATGTTGGATGTTCCCACTCAAGCATCTGTTTGAAAAATGAGGGGAAAGCCTGGCTGCACAATCATCCCCCGTCTGTGAGCGGCGTAGGGGCCAGATGGCTGCCCCTGGTCAGTAAATGAGGAAAATGAGGCCCAGAGAAGTAGGGGGACTTGCACAAGATCACACAGAGGTGACTCGAACCCCATTCCTGACCACTACCGTCCCGGCCAATGTGCCCACTATCCCCCCACCATCTCCCCTCATTTCTTTAGACGGTCTTCTGACATCTGACTTTCATAATCCCAGGCTATATTAGCCAGGGGCCCAGAATGAAAGAGAGACCACACTCAAACTGAGTAACATGAGGAGAATTTAAACAGAGGCTGTTTGTTGTTGTTGTTAGGTGCCATGGAGCTGGTTCCGACTCACAGCAACCCTATGAACAACAGAAGGGACCATTACCCAGTCCGGTGCCATCCTCACAATCGTTGTTACGCTTCAGCCCATTGTTGCAGCCGCTGTGTCTATCTATCTCGTTGAGGGTCTTCTTCTTTTTCGCTGACCCTCTACTTTACCAAGCATGATGTCCTTCTCCAGGGACTGATCCCCCCTGATAACATGCCCAAAGTACATGAAGACGAAGTCTCGCCATCTTCGCTTCTAAGGAGCACTCTGGCTGTAATTCTTCCAAGGCAGGTTTGTTTGTTCTCCCAGCAGACCATGCTATGTTCAATATTCTTTACCAACCTCATAATTCAAAGGCATCAATTCTTCTTCCGTCTTCCTTATTCATTGGTCAGCTTTCGCATGCATAGGAGGCAATTGAAAATTCCATGGCTGTTTGCAGAGTTGTAAACTACAAGGCTATGAGTCGGCATCTACTCAGCGGCAGTGGGGAGGATACAGGGTAGGGGGGAGTGCAGAGGGGCCAATGATGGTTCAGTGGCAGAATTCTCACCTTCCCTGCAGGAGACCCAGGTTCCATTCCTGGCCAATGCAACCCACTTGCAGCAACCACCTGTCTGGCAGTGGAGGCTTGCTTGCTGTGATGCTGAACAGGTTTCAGCAGATTTCCAGAATAAGACCGACCAGGAAGAAAGACCTGGAGATCTACTTCCAAAAATCAGCCAATGAAAACCCCGTGGATCACGACGATCCAATCCCATTGTGCATGGGGTGGCCATGAGTCAGGGGCCGAGTGGACAGCAGCCGACAACAGACTTCAGGGTAGCCTGCAGCACCCCAGAGCTAATACAGCAAAGGCAGTCGCCCCCACCCACGCCTGGCCCCAGTCCTGAAGGGGC
Organism: Loxodonta africana; assembly: GCF_030014295.1. Taxonomy (NCBI): domain Eukaryota; kingdom Metazoa; phylum Chordata; class Mammalia; order Proboscidea; family Elephantidae; genus Loxodonta; species Loxodonta africana. The sequence goes on from NC_087351.1 coordinate 109,418,156, forward strand.
AAGAGAAAAAAAAGAAAGAGGAGGTGGCAATTACTAGAGTCGGGAGACAAGGGCCCCCAGTAAGAGCTGTGAACTTTGGTCCAGCACAGCCAGTACCTGGAGCCCCCACAATGAGGGAGCTGGGGGAGCAGAGCCAACACCCCGCCTCACCTTCTTCCTCCTGCTTTCCCCTGCTCTCCTGCTGGTGCCCCCACTGCTCAAAGACCCAGTGGTGTTGTCCTGTGGTCCCCTCCAGTCAGCTTTCACAACAGAGGGCAAGAAGGAAAAGCGGGAGAGTGGCCTGGAGTGAGTGACTGCCCTACGGCAGCTGTGCAGCTCAGGGTCCACCCAGGTCTGTCTCTAAAGCACTAAAAACAAGAAGTCTGCTTCAGACTCCTAAGCTCTCCCATATCCTCAAACCCCTGCTCCCCAGACACCTGGAGACCAAAGCCATCCCCAGAAAGCTGGGCAGGAGAAGCCCTCGCCTGTGTTTTGAAAATGAGAGCCATGTTTACAGCTATTAGCAAGCAATTAGGATTCCACTGGGCTGATTCAGCCAGATCCGGGGACACCAAGCCAGGTAGATCCATAGCGGAGGGCAGGGAGGAAATACGGCCCTGGCAGGCCCTAACTTACCTGCACTTGTGGAAATGGGAGGCCTGAGACTGAGGTCCCCAGAGAAACTTGTCTTTGCTCTCCTTCCCCACCCCCAGCTTGTAATATCCACTGCCATCAAGTTGATTCCAACTCATAGCAACCCTACGGGACAGGGTAGAACTGCCCCATAGGGTTTCCAAGGCTGTCATCTTTACGGAAGCAGACGAGACACATCTTTATCCCGCAGAGCAGCTGGTGAGTTTGAACCACCAACCTTTAAGTAGCAACCAAATGCTGAACTCCTGGGCCACCAGGACTCCTTCAGCACATACCAAACCCAATAGATAGTTAATAATTGCTTTTAATGAGCCTGCGGGGCGCAAGCAGTTTACAATCAGCTGCTAACCTAAGGGGTGACGATTCGAACCCACCCAGCAGCTCCAGGGAGAAAGGCCTGGCCATCTGCTTCCGTAAAGATTACACCCAAGAAAACCTTACGGAGCAGTTCTACTCTGTCACACATGGGGTCCCCATGAGTAGGGGGTCCACTCAATGGCAGCTAACAATAACCACCACCACAATAACAAACTACTTTTTTTTTTTTTTCTTAATTTTTATTGTGCTTTAAGTGAAAGTTTACAAATCAGGTCAGTCTCTCATACAAAAATTTACTCCTTTCTACACACTCCTGCTTGCTCTCCCTCTGATGAGATAGCACAGTACTTCCCTCCACTCTCTCTCCTCGTGTCCATTCGGGTAGCTTCTGGCTACCTCTGCCCTCTCATCTCCCCTCCAGACAGGAGATACCAACATAGTCTCATGTGCCAACTTGATCCAAGAAGCTTGTTCTTCACCAGTCTCATTTTCCATCCCCTATTCCAGTCCAGTCCCTGTCTGAAGAGTTGGCTTTGGGGATGGTTCCTGCCCTGGGGTAACAGAAGGTCTGGGGTCCATGGCCTCCGGGGTTCCTCCAGTCCCTGTCTGACCATTAAGTCTGGTCTTTTTACGAGAATTTGGGGTCTGCATCCCACTGCTCTCCTGCTCCCTCAGGGTTTCAACAAACTACTTTTAATAAACAACTTAAACACCTGACTTCTGATTCACAGCTGAACTTGCTTTCCATGAGCCCAGGAGGGCCCCTCAGAAAGGAGAACAGCGAAGTCTTTCTTCCCTTCCCCAAAGCACTACCTCCTTTGGTACTGGCCACATCCTTGGGAGTTCCCCATCCTGCTCTCAGCTCTGCGCAGGGGCTCATGCAAACCTGTCCCAGGTGCTGTCTGAATATCTTCTGCTTTGATTCCTGTGTATCGGCTCAGCCTTTTCTTTTTCCTAATATGTTCAAATTTCCTGACTATCCACTGGCTTCTCTCCACCTCCCTTAACTGCGTGGGGGGAGCTGGATTTCTGAAGCCCCCGTACCAATGTTGCAATGCCTCTCGTTGAGGAGTGGCTCAGGCTGGGGAAGACAGATCTGTGGCTACCCCTGAGAGCACACACACACACGTATACAGGCACGCACACACGCATGCACACAGGCATGTACACACGCATGCACACAGGTGCCTTTCAACCCTTCCTGGGCAGGGGTGAGAGGTCACTGAGAACCTGGAGAGAGCAGAGGGCTTGGAACCAGAAGACAGGGGGTTAAGTCTTGCCTCCAGGTTTTCCCAACCATGCGATTTGGAAAAGCCACCTCCCCTCTCTGCACCTCGTTTCCCCCTGTGCATGGCAAGCACAGGGCTTATTCCCACCTCCCTGGGTGGGAGTGAAGTTGAGCATGAAGAGTAACAGAGAAAGGTGTTAATGGAAGCCCCACCTGGCAGAAGAGCTTGCACCTTTCACGGGGGGCTCAAGTGTGGTGCTGGACTCAGAATGTGAGAACACTTGGTAGCCATAACCACCACTAATGGCTGGAAGTATAGGTAGTCCCTGACTTACGAAGGGGTTCCATCCCAACCACTTCGTCATAACTTGGTTCTGAAGCAAGTCAAGCCCCTCTTTTTCCTTAGTTTTCATTACTTTTGCCTTTTATTATCAGTATCTTCGTAAAGTCAATCTATTTGTCGGCGTCGGTGTCAGCATCGGAGTCTTAACGGCTGTCGGGCACGTGCACAGTTCCATTGTCTCACGTCATTAGAGTTGAACTTTGCCCAACTTTCTATCCATCATGGCTCCCTGCACGGCACCAACACAGACTTCATTGTAGACCAGGCCACAGCCTGTTACATGGCAGTGTTTTGATCAGTTAACCATAACACCGAACATCCGCAAGTGAACACCCGAGAATGATAACATCAGCAAATTGCAGGCCGCAACATTGTTTGTAGCATATGTTACTAACAATAAGATGTAGAAAAAAACCGACAGTTCTAAGTGCAGTTCATTGTAACTGGAATATGTTGTAAGTCTGTACCTGTCTCCTTCATTAAGCTCAAAGCCCCTGGAGACCTCGTGCCTAATTTGCCTCATCACACCAGGACCAACCCTGTCCTCCAGCCCTGACCCCTCTCTGAGCTCCAGACCAACGCTGGACCCACCAACCACTCCACGCCCGCCCCCAGGAAGACCCAAAAGCGCCTCAAACGTAGGTTCAAGTCTAAACTCATGATCTGTTCTTTCAAACCAGGCCTACCTCTTCTCTTCTCAGTAGATAGAAGGTCCTAGGGGTCATTCATCCTACCGCCTCGCCATCGTTCCCATCCCTCCATGTCCAATCTTGCACCAGGCACGTCCATTTTACGCTGTAAACACCCCTGGAAGTCATCCTCTTAGCCTGCACTATTCCGTGTCTAAACTAATGGGCAGCGCCTGCTAACTGCTCTCTCTGCTTCCACTCTGCACCTGTCAAAATGCGTCTCCCTCAGCGGCCTAGCCCACGTCCATACCAAGCTTCTTCCTGCCTCAGGGCCCTTGCACCTTCTGTTCCTCCTGCCCAACATCCTCCTCTCCACCCTCATCCTTTCACCCAGTTTATTCCCACTCCAATCTCATCATAAATCTCCATGCCCTCCACCCCCATATGGCTTAGAACCCCATGTATATGCTGTCACAAGACCTTTCCTTTTATTTCCTGGCAATTACACCAGTTTGTAACTATTTAGTGACTATTTGAGTGATGTCTGGCTTCTCCATTAGACTGTACGTTCCTGGAAGACGGAACCTGTGTCTATTCTCACCATCATGTCCCTAGCACCCAGTACGTAGCTGGAGGGTGCTTAACAACTACTTGTTAAGGGAATGACAGGGTCCCTAGGTGGCACAAAAGGTTAAGCACACAACTGTTAGCCAGAGCATCTCAGAAGACAGGCCTGGCCATCTGCTTCCAAAAGGTCACAGCCTTGAAAACCCCATAGAGCAGTTCTACTCTACACACACGGGGTCACCATGGGTCAGAATCGACTCACCAGCAACAACAACAAGGGAATGACTGAAGGAAAAAGCAGCTCAGCAGACCCCATTTCCGTTTCAGAGCAGAGAATGCAAGTGTTCGATGTCCCCAGCCGCCATCTAACCGCTTTTTCTCTTCCAGTTAGCCCAGTGAGGCCACGCTCCTGGTCCACTGTGATTCCAAATGTTCTCTGCCTGGAAGAGACCCATGTTCCTGTTCTTTCATGAGGACTCGGAGCCCAGCATGGCCCCCTGCAGGTGAGTCAAAGGGATCCCTCCATGTACTATCTATGCGGAGGTCAGGCAACCTGGAAAATGGCCAGAAGAGTAGGTCTCAGAGTTGAAGGACCTGGATCCTCATCTCCTGGGCAACACTGAAGGAACCAGTATGGTTAAATTCAAAGATAAAACTCCAAGGGCTTGAGAGGCTGGTGTTCAAATCCCCGTCAGGAGAGGGAGGGGGTTTTTCTGTGGGGCTCAGGGGTGGGAGAGGGGGAGGAAGCATTCTTGGTGGTCGTATGTTAGCTACCATGGATGAACTTGGAAATGAAGGTAAGAGTGTTAATCCCTCAAGTCCACACTCAGTGGATCAGACAGGTATGTGCAAGGTCACCTTGAGAGAGAGAACATCTCTAACATGTTGCTGACTTCTGATGGACGGCCAGTACAGACTAGGGAGAGAATGGTGGAGGGGGAAGGGGGGATGTCTGAAATGGAGAGAGAGAAATGGTAGGGCCAACCCTGAGGGGCGCCAGTGTTAGCAAGATACCGACAAGAGGAGCCCAGCCCAGCCTCCTATGGCATTGACCAGGTAGCCATCCCAGCCAGGGCCATAGAGCACTCTGACTCCCAATTCTGCACTTAGCAGGCTGCCCCCTGTTGATCCTGGGGCTCCACAGAGCCAGCTATGGCCCAGGGTGCCATCCTGCCGAGAAATTAATAGCATCTGGTGCCATTTGTTAGCTTCAGTCTCTAGTGAGTTAGACCATGACAAGTAACTCCCAGGCCTGGGGCACTGAGCAAATGGATTTCTACAGCTGCAAAAAAGAAGTCCAAAGGCAAGGTCAAGGTGCACCCGGGGGAGCTCTTACCTGTGGAGGGCTCTGTGGAGGAGTCTGCCAGTCCTGGCTTCCTTGGGCATCCCTGATGTCATAAATTTCATCTTTCCCTGGTCTCCAGGACAATCCCCAGCATCCAAGAAACCTCTCTAAGGGAGGAGAGAGGTGGCAAGCTAGGTGGGGCAGTATGTGTTTCAGGTTGCAACAAGACAAAGTGAAAAGAACAGCCTCTAAATGCATAATGCATTGGGTAATGAGTCTTCAATGCCTCCCAGTAGCCCACAAAATTAAGTCAAATTCCTCTCCCTGGTACTCAAGCTCTCCACGCTCTGCCCCAACCTCACTCCTCCTCACAAGTACCATACGGTCGGCCTAAATGAGAAGACCCTCTCCTGAACCTCATCTAGTGCCTCCTACCCCTCTGCCTTTGCTGGTGCTGTTCCCCAGATCTGAAACACCTCCCCACATCACCTCACCCACCCCAGCTTTCTCCTTCCTCTCAAATAAGTCACTCGTCTTCTCTCTTTAGATCCCTCCCTGCTGTATAAAACCAAAAACCGAACCCATTGCCATCTAGTCGATTCCGACTCATAGTGACCCCATTGGACAGAGTAGAACCCCCATAGGGTTTCCAAGGAGCATCTGGAGGATTTGAACTGCCAACCTTCTGGTTAGCAGCAGTAGTTCTTAACCACTGCACTACTAGGGCTCCTCCCTGTTCTATACTCACAGTTTCTTTCTTGATCGTCACCCAGAAAGGTAGCTTCATCTCTGGGGTGCTTATCTAATCTCCTCACTAGGGTATAAACACCACGCAGTAGGGAAGGAAGAGCCCTGGGTTTGAATTCCAACTGTGTAACCTTGGGAGGCAGCGGCCCTTCAGTAAATTCCAACTTATGGCGACCCCATGTGTGTCAGAGTACAATTATGCTTCATGGGATTTTCAATGGCTAATTTTTCAAAAGTAGATCTCCAGGCCTTTCTTCGAGGTGCCTCCAGGTGGACTCAGTCCTCCAACTTTTCTGTTAGCTACTGAGCTCGTTAACTGTTTGCACCACCCAGGGACTTCACACCAACTAGGATGGCTATTAGAATCCCTATGTGGTACACACTTCTTGTCCCCCTTAAAGATCTCAGGGACAAAGCCTTTCTTCCTTAGCACTCAGGGAAGACTGATCTTCCCTTATTCAACCTCATCTCTTGCCACTCCCCACTTCCTCATCCAACATCTAAGCCCTCCTTCCATAAATGCTCTCACTCTGAGCCTCTGCGGAAGCTTCTCCCTCTGCCTGGCCTTCCCTTCCTCCTTCCTTTCCCCTGCTGAACTGCTCCCCCTCCTTCAAGGCCCAACTCAAGTCATCTCCTCCGCACCTTGGTCCCATGCCCCTTGTAATGGTTGGTATTATGTGTCAACTTGGCTAGGTCATGATTCTAGTATTGTATAATTATCTTCCATTTTGTGATCTGATGTAATTGTCCTCTGTTTTGTGGTACTATGTAATTATCCTCCTTTTTATGTGTTGTAAATCCTAAACTTCTATATGTTAATGAGGCAGGATTAGTGTGGGGTGTATCCTGAGTCACACTCTTTCTAAAGAGTGTGACTCAAGTCACAGCCTGACTCAAGTCACACCCTTACTCAAGTCACACCTTTACTCAAGTATATGTCATAAGGGAAGTTTCCTTGAAGGTATGACCTGTATCCAATATATATGGACGCTCTGGCAAAACTTGCTCTGGATCCTGTATGTGGCTCATCATCATCTGACCTCCAGTTCTTGGGACTTGAGCCAGCAGCCTTCCGTCTGACCTGACAATTCTGTGATTTACCAGCTTCCACAACCTCATGGGCCTGCAGCCTATCATCTGACCTGCCGATTTGGGATTTGTCAGCTCCTGCAACCACATGAGTCAGGAGAAGCCTCCAGCCTGATGCCTAACCCACAGTCTTGGGACTTGCCAGCCTCCACAACCACGTGAGCCATTTCCTTGAGATAAATCTTTATAGATATATATATAAAGCATAAGTGTATATATATGTATATATGCTTCATTGGTTTTGCTTTTCTAGAGAACCCTGCCTAAGACACCCCTCATTCTACCACCAAAATGCTGGACCACAGTTGCAGTTGGAGTTCCTACAGGGCAGGGCCACATGATACCCTTCTCTGTGTCCCTACACTCAATGCAGAGCTCGGCAAGGAGCAAATGCTCAAGAAACATTTAAAGGATAGATACATTGATTAATGAGTCCATCACGAGCTCTCAGCATGGCTCCAGGAAGCTGGCCAAAGGCTGCAGGAGGCAGAGGGTTTTTCCTGGGAAACCACAAAGGCCATCAGCCAAGTCTGTCCCATACTTTATCACCCAAAAAATGACGTTCCAGGAAGAGCCCCTCTACCTCCCTTCACTCACCAACTGGGCACTGGGGAAATCCCCAACTAGTCCCACCCTTTGGGTTGTGCTTTAGGCTCTTCAGTGTATCTTCACATCTACTCTTTGATCTGAAACTTACAACAGCCCTGCAAGGCAAGTCAGGAAGAGATAAAGCCCTACTCCAAAGAAAACCAAATGGAAGTTTAGAGAAGTCAAGCAGTCAGGCCAAGACCACACCACTAAGATTAGAACGCATGTCTGTCCAAATTCTCTTTTTCCACTATGACCCACGCCTCTTTGCTGCGGGTAGAGATGACTTAGCCTTAACGGCAACTCTTCTAGAAAGTGGGGTATCCCATACTTGTGCCCAAGAGGGAAACAGGAGCCAGTGGATTAATAATGGGGTCACTGATACAAAAACTTGCAAAAGTAATGCTGGAGTTTGACATGGCTTGTTTTAATAGGTTCACAAAAATAGATAATTATCAAGATAGCACCTAAGGTTTATTAAGCCAAGTGCCACTCTTGTCTCAAGTCCCACCACAGCCTTGAGAAGTAGTTTTTGTCATTCTCATTTTACAAGGTAGGCCATTGAGATTCAGAGAGGTAAAGTAACTTCCCTGAGTCACACAGCTTATGAATGAAGGACCTGGGATTTGAACCCAAGAGGACTGCCTGGCTCCAAAGCCCTTGCCCTCCCTCTGTACCATGCCCCCTCTGATCATCAATGCTTCCCAGATGAAGGGTTTGGAAGCAGAATGCTGCCCTTTGCCAGAAGAGGCATGTTTTCCAAGGAGATAAGGCGTGGCAGATGAGCCGTGACTCTGGGGCAGGACAGGAATCTCCCTGTCTGGCATGTTACTGGTTTTCTCTTTAATAAATTACTGGTCCGTCTGTGGCCAGGTTTTGAGGCTAACGGCTAACGGTTCCTTTGGGAGGGGCCCACGTGATAAGGAAGGAATATGCAGTGTATCCTCCTGTCCTGGGAGCTGCAGGGAAGTCCAGGTCCAAGACCTGTGATTGTTAGTGCTGTTGATAGACTCTGGCCAAGGAAACAGCCCAGGGAAGCCATGAGGCAAAGAGCTTGAGGTCTCAGTTTAGGTCCAAGGAAGAGAGGGGGCCTCTAAGACGCCAGGGAGTCAGGTGTGCTGGGACATGCAGCTCTGAACGGTGGGGCTCTAGAAAAGGGCCCCAGTTCCTCTCCTGACCTCACCTTCTGGAAGCTTTTCGCTGAACAGATTACAAAAAAAAAAAAAAAAATACCCTGTTGCCATCAAGTTGATTCCAACTCAAGGTGATCCCGTGTATTGAAGAGTAGAACTGCTCCATAGGCTTTCCTTGGCTTTAACATTTACGGAAGCAGATTGCCAAGCCTTCTTCCTCTGAGCAGCTGGGTGGCTGGGAACTGCCAACCCTTAAGTTGAACAGACACACGTCCTTATGCCCCTTCTCCTTCTGTATAATGGTTCCTCTTTCGTCTTGTGACCTTCAGGTGTAACAGCCTCTTTACCACTTTCTTTCAGCGCCGAGATGCTCAACATCACCTCGAAAGTCCTCGAGCCTACTCTTAACATGACCCTTCCCCAGAACCGAGACTGCCCCTGGGAAGAGTGGCAGGACTGGCTCAACACCATCCAAGCCCCCTTCCTCTGGGTCATCTTCATACTGGCCACACTCGAGAACGTCTTTGTCCTCAGTGTCTTCTGCCTGCACAAGAGCAGCTGCACGGTGGCGGAGGTCTACCTGGGCAACCTGGCGCTGGCAGACCTGGTCCTGGCCTCCGGGCTGCCCTTCTGGGCCGTCACCGTGGCCAACAACTTCGACTGGCTCTTTGGGGAGGTCCTTTGCCGCGTGGTAAACACTGTGACCTACATGAATTTGTACAGCAGCATCTATTTCCTGATGCTGGTGAGCATTGACCGCTACCTGGCCCTGGTAAAAACCATGTCCATGGGCCGTATGCGTGGGGTGCACTGGGCTAAACTCTACAGCCTAGTGATCTGGGGGTGCGCCCTTCTCCTGAGCTCACCCATGCTGGCGTTCCGGACCATGAAGGAGTATGGAGAGGAGGGACACAACGTCACTGCCTGCTTCATCATCTACCCGTCCATCGCCTGGGAGGTGTTCACCAACGTCCTCCTGAACTTCGCGGGCTTCGTGCTGCCCCTGGTCATCATCAGCTTCTGCACGGTGCGGATCATGCAGGTGCTACGCAACAACGAGATGCAGAAGTTCAAGGAGATCCAGACAGAGAGGAAGGCCACAGTGCTGGTCCTGGCCGTGCTTCTGCTATTTGTCATCTGCTGGCTGCCCTTCCAGATCAGCACCTTCCTGGACACCCTGCTCCGCCTGGGCTTCTTCTCCAGCTGCTGGGATGAGCACATCATTGACGTCTTCACGCAGATCAGCTCCTACGTGGCCTTCATCAACAGCTGCCTCAACCCGCTGGTGTACGTGATCGTGGGCAAGCGCTTCCAGAAGAAGTCACGGGAGGTGTACCAGCGAGTGTGCCAGAAAGTAGGCTGTGGGCCGGAGCCCGTCCAGACAGAGAATTCGATGGGCACGCTTCGAACCTCTGTCTCGGTGGAACGCCAGTTACACATTGCCCGAGTGGGTGGTGAGCAGCCAGTGGGCAATGCCACCCAGGCTGCTGCTAATTTCTCTGAGGACTGATGGACAGTTGCTCCTTAGCATGGCCCCACAGAAGGTTGGAAGGCATTTCCAACGTGTGAGCTTGGGCAAGGAGTAGTGTCTCCATCAAAAGCTAGGAGAGTAATCCCTGTCATGTCCAAGCTGCAGTGAGCACGGCTGTGAGGATGGGGCAACCTATGCCCAGCCGAGGGCTGCACACACACTACAGTGTTATTGCTGTTGTCAGCTGCCAGCCGGGAGCTCCTTCCATGAGTGGAGGGGTGGGGGCGGGGAGAGGAGCCAGTGAGCTTCCCTCCACTGTCCCGCCTGCCCCAGCTCGTCAGCTCACGTCTCCAGGACAATTGCCCCCACGTCTGGTGCAGTGGCTGAGGGCACACTCCAGGCCTGGCTGACTATTTGTGGAAGTTTCTATAATTCGCTCAGCTAGGATTTTGAAGGATGACTTCTCAGATTCACGAAGGCCAAGCCTGAGGGTCGTCTTCTGATGAAATCCGGGGGATCCCTGATAAGAACACAAGAGATCAGGATACTGTGGCTCGTGTCTCTGGTGGATGTACAAAGTGGTTTGTGGGAAAGAAAAACCCAATAAGCACTTTTTGGGCACTTGCCATATACTCAGCACTGAGCACCGTGGGACAACAAGGAAGAAACAGAAGGCCCAGCCTCCGTCTTCAAGGAACTCAAAAGCTCACCTGGGGATGCCTGGACCCTTGCAGCCACCAGGCTGTTGCAGGCAGGATCAACGCAGCATTACGGGTGGTGCAGAGAGCAGGTGCTCCCAGCTCAGCCCATAACTAGCTGCACAACTTAAGCCAATCGATTGCCTCGTCCCTGCTTCAGTTTCCTCCTCTGTCAGATGAGGTTGTTGTAAAGATTAAAGGTCATAGGCATAAGTACTTTGAAAAGTGAAAGGTGCTGTGTACAGTTAAGTCACTGCTGTTATGCATACAGAACGGAAATAAATTTATTTAGGCAAAAGCCACTGCAGACTTAGAGATAGCCCCACAGAGGAGAACAAGTGTTGATAGCTAAGGTTTATGTAAAGCACCCATTATTGTCTGACACATACGACACATAGTAAAAAAAAAATACCAAACCCATTGCCATCGAGTCAGTTCCGACTCATGGTGACCCTACAGGACAGAGTAGAACTGTTTCATAGGGTTTCCAAGGAGCAGCTGGTGGATTTGAACAGCCAGCCTTTTGGTTAGCAGTCATAGCACACCATAACTCTTAAATGTTAGCTCCCTTCCACCTTTCCTTCCACCACCCTGTCTACATCCCTCCCCTACACGCATACGCACACACATATGCACACACACAGGAATTTGGGGGGAAAACCACCTCTTAAATGCTGATTTGTGATGAGGCAGAGAGAAGAAAGGATTCTGATGGGACTTGGCCTAGTGATCACCGGCAGACCCTCCCCGAGGTTGGTAACAGTCGTATGAGAGGCTCAATCAATGGTTTACATCAAAGGTGGCCCCCGTGGTCCAGAGAAGACCTTGAGCAGGAAGTAGTGGGGGGCCACCCAAGGGCAGCAGACCAGTGAGCATGAGGGTCATCTACCTCCAAGTAGTCCATTTCCAGCCCCAATCTCCCTGACACAGGGGCTGAGCACCCCACTGGGAAAACTCAGGTCCATGGCCAAACGGAGATGGCCAGAAGAGTAATCGTGTTCCCATAGAATCAAATGCAGAAGGGCCCGGCTCCGCCCCATAGTGGGTGGGGCCTGAGGGGTGGACAGAGGGCAGGACCCAGATGTCAGGCCAGAGGAAGCTGGTCAGGCATCCTCGGCCAGGGGCCAGGAGATAGCCCCACTCCCAAGTCCCAGACCCTCCTCAGGGAATTCGTTTCTTTGTTTTCTCTATGTCTACATAAGCTGTGTCTTGTGGGCAGCCCCATGCCAAGCCCCACAGGAACATCAAGCCCCAGCGGGGAAGCTCAATGGTGCTTTCTTTGGGGGCAACAAGGATGGTGACTTAGACAGCCCCCAGGCCACGCTCACTCCAAAAGGGTGTCTGCTATCTTGCTGGCTTTCTGGAGAGGCTGGAACCTGAAGGATGGGTACGATTTGGATGGCAAAGAGCCCACAAAGCCTGGCCAACCCAGCTCCGAATTTCAGGACAAAATGGGTCAAAATTTCCCTCCCTGCTCCACCCCTTTTTTCACCACCCACACCCTTCTGCCCCGATGAATAAATCTATGCACTTGTAGCTGGAGAAAGAAAACGGGTGAAATAAGAGGCACGATGGCTTCACTAGGGGGTGTGGAGAGTGCAGACCTCACCCCCCGATGTTGTCAGAGGGGGTGACACCAAAATTACCCCACAGTCTGCAGTGGCATCAGTGGCTGCAGTGGGCAGGCCAGCATCGCCAGAGGAGGGGTTGTCAAGCCAGTGGCGTCACTAGGGATGGTGTCACTTGTCACCTAGTGTGGTAATGCATCACCCCCCCATCACCCACCAGTCACTAGGGTTGGTGTCACCTAGTGTGGTAACTGTCACCACCACTGTCCCCCACAGCACCTGCCACTAGGTAGAGAGAGGGTCTCCACTTTGGCCAGTGGGAGAGGGGAGGAGCTGCAGGGAGCCACAGGGGGCGGGGCCAGCACTCAGCCCTGCTCAGAGATGGGGTAGGGCCAGCCCCACCCACAGGGGGTGTGACACCATGAGTTACCACACTGGGTGACACCCACCCTAGTAACACCACTGAAGAGGTAGGAACCATTTAGTATTGGAATGAAGCTAAACCATACACATTGTTGTTAGCTACCACAGACTAGGTCCCCAACTCACGGCAACTCCATACACAACGGAACAAAACACTGCCCTGTCCTGCACCATCTCCATGATTGGCTGCAGACAGACCATTGTGATCCATACAGTTTTCCAGAAGTAGATCACCAGGCCTTTCTGTCTTAGTCTGAAAGCTAAAACTGCAGGAAACCTGCTCAGCATGATAGCAACACACAAACTACCACAGACGGGTGATGGCTGTGTGCGAGGTGCATTGGCCGGGTATTGAACCCAGGTCTCCCTCGTAAGAAGGCACTGAGCCACCACTGCCCCATCAACCATGCACACACTGTGAATGAAATCTAAGGGGCTACGCTTTGTGATGTACAGCAGTTATTCATCTGCAGGTATGTGATGGCCTAAGGGTCTGCCATGAGCATAGCCACACCACAGCCCTGGGCTCCTAATTGTCATTGAAGGTCCACCTGTGCTGTTAAGAGCAACCTAGCCTATGGGAGGGGAGCTGCCCCGTGCACTGCATTGATACTGTGATAAAGAACCTTCTCTGTCTTGTAACGGACCCTAAGAGGAAGCAGTTCACATAAGGATGAGAGAATAGATGAACTGTGTAAACATGTATCCTCTCTGTACAGCGTAATAAACAGAAGAAGTTCTTACACAGTTGTCATTTATTACAACTTCTGAACCCCCTGAGTTTTATTTCTGTCCTTGGTCAGGGGAACTGACTTGGGTAGGCAGTAGCCTTGGCGTGGTTGTTGGAGGGGGAGGTGCTGGGGAACGTCCATTTATTTCTCCTCAACCTACTCTAGGGTTCCTGTCCTTTAAATCAGTGGCCTCCAAGCTTTTGTAATTGTGTATTCCTATAAGTAAAAAAAGACAAGAGATTTTTTTGATTACGTATGTTGTTATCAGCTGCTGTGAAGTCAGCCCTCAACTCACGGCAACCCCGTGCACAATAGTCCTATTCTGATCCATAGGGTTTTCAGTGATTGATTTTTTGGAAGTAGGTCACCAGGCGTTTCCTCCGAGAGGTACACTGGCCAGGAATCCAACTGAGATCTCTGGTGTGGAAAGCAGGAATGCTACCACTGGACCACCCCTGCCTCCCATTGATTATCCATACTTTATATATATATATATATACTTATTACTATGTAATAAAATGTAAATTCTATGTGTGGCTAATGGCCTCTATGAACAACTCCTCCTTTGCCATGAGATCAGAAGGACTGGATGGTGCCCAGCTACCAATACTGAACATTTTTGATCAAAGATTCTACAGAAGAATCTTGATCAAAAAGGGGAAAATGCAGAACAGAATTTCAAATTATTATGGACTCTAGAATTCCTGGAGCCATGAAGCTTGGATGAACCTCTGAAACTATTGCCCTGAGATAATCTTTAAACCTTAAGCCAAAATTATCCCCTGAAGTCTTCTTAAAACCAAACAAAAAATGTTTGCGATTATTAGCCATTAGAGAAATGTAAATCAAAACTGCAATGAGATATCATCTCACCCTGACACTCCTGGCATAAATCAAAAAAACAGAAAATAACAAATATTGGAGAGGTTGTGGGGAGATTCGAATTCTCATGCACTGTGGGTGGGAATACAAAATGGTACAACCTCTATGGAAAATGATAAGGCACCTCCTTAAAAAGCAAGAAATAGAAATATCATAAACCAAAAAAAAAAAACCAAACCTGTTGCCATCAAGTCGATTTCAACTCATCACAACCCTGTGCAATCCACAGCAATCCCAGTCCTAGGAATATATCCAAGAGAAATAAGAGCCATCACACAAACACACATATGCACACCCATGTTCACTGCAGTATTATTCACAATAACAAAAGGATGGAAACAACCTAAGTGCCCATCAACATACGAATGGATAAATAAATTATGGTACATACCAGCAATGGAATACTGCACGATGATAAAGAACAATGATGAACCTGTGAAACATCTCACAATATGAATGAAACTGGAGGGCATTATGGTGAGTGAAATAAGTCAATCACAAAAGGACAAATATTGTATAAGATCACGGTTTTTAAAACCCAAGAAAATGTTTACACACAGAAAAAAACAATCCTTGATGATTACGAGAGAGGGGAAGGAGGGGGAGGGGAAATCACTAGACAGTAGACAAATATTAACTTTGGTGAAAGTAAAGACAACACACAATATAGGGGAAGTTAGTATAACTTGACCAAGGCAAAGCCATCGAAGCTTCCTAAACACATCCAAACACCTTGATGGACCAAGTTACTGGGATCATGGTCCTGGGGAACATCCAGGTCAATTGGTGTAACATAGTTCATAGATAAAAATGTTCTACATCCTACTTTTGGTGAGCAGCATTTGGGGCCTTAAAAGCTTGCAAGCAGCCATCTAAGATACATCTATTGGTCTCATTCCATCTGAAGCAAAGGAGAATGAAGAAAACCAAAGACACCAGGAAAATATTAGTCCAAAGGATTAATGGACTAAATGAACCCATAGCCTCCACCAGCCTGAGCCCAGAACTAGATGGTGCCACCACCTGCCACACTGACAGGGATCACAACAGAGGATCATGGACAGAGCAGGAGAAAAATCCAGAATGTAATTGAAATTCACAAAAAAAGATCAGATTTATAGGCCAGACAGAGACTGGAAGAGCCCCCCGTGACTGTGGCCCCGCACACCCTTCTAACTCAGAACCGAAGCTACTCCTGAAGTCCACCTTTCAGCCAAAGATTAGCACCTGTCATCTTGTGTGGTGCTGTGGTGGTTTGCATGTTGCTGTAATAATGGAAGTTTTGCCGTTGGTATTTCTAATACCAGCAGGGTCATCCTTGGTAGACAGGTTTCAGCAGAGCTTCCAGACTAAGACAAACTAGGAAGAAAGACCTGGCTGCCTACTTCTGAAAAAAATTTGGCCAGTGAAAACCTTATGAATAGCAGCAGAACATTGTCTAATATAGTGCCGAAGATGAGCCTGTCAGGTCGGAAGGCACTCAACATACAACTGGGAAAAAGCTGCCTCCTCAAAATAGAGTCAACCTTAATGACACGGATGAAGTAAAGCTTTCAGGACCTTCATTTGCCGATGTGGCACGACTCAAAATGAGAAGAAACACCTGCAAACATCCATTAAGAATCACCATGTGGAATCCATACAAAATATGAACCTAGAAAAATTGGAATTCATCAAAAATGAAATAAAACACATAAAGATCAATACTGTAGGCATTAGTGAGCGTAAATGGACTGGTGTTAGCCATTTTGAATCAGATAGTCATATGGTCTACCGTCATGGATTGAATTTTGTTCCCCAAAAATATGTGTATCAATCTGACTAGGCCAAGATTCCCAGTATTGTGTGATTGTCCACCATTTTGTCATCAGAAGTGCTTTTCCTATGTGTTGTAAATCCTACCTGTATGATGTTAATGAGGTGGGATAGGCGGCAGTTATGTTAATGAGGCAGGACTCAGTCTATAAGACTGAATTTTGTCTTGAGCCAATCTCTTCTGAGATATAAAAGAGAAAAGCGAGCAGAGAGATAGGGGGACCTCACACATCAAGAAATCAGTGCCAGGAGCAGAGCACGTCCTTTGGACCCGTGGTCCCTGTGCTTAGAAGCTCCTTGACCTGGTAAGATTGACGACAAGGACCTTCTCCAGAGCTGACAAAGAGAGAAAGCCTTCCCCTGGAGCTGGCCCCTGAATTCAGCCTTCTAGCCTCAAAAACTGTGAGAGAATAAATTTCTGTTTGTTAAAGCCATCCACTTGTGGTATTTCTGTTATAGCAGCACTAGATGATTAAGACATCTACTATGCTGAGAAAGACAAACTGAAGTAGAATGGTGTCACATTCGATCGTCAAAAAGAACTTTTCTGGTCTATTCTGAAGTACAACACTGTCATCGACAGAAAAACATCCATACACCTCCAAAGATCAGTTAATATGAATGTTATTCAAATTTATGCACCAATCACTAATGCCAAAGATGATGAAATTGAAGATTTTTACCAACTTCTGAAGTCTGAAATTGATCAAACATGCAATCAAGATGCATTGATAATTACCGGTGATTGGAAAATGAAAGTTAGAAACAAAGAAGGCTTGGTAGTTGGAAAATGTGGCCTTGGTGATAGAAACAAAGCCAGAGATCACGTGATAGAATTTTGCCAGACCAACGACTTCTTCATTGCAAATACTTTTTCCAACAACATAAACAGAGGCTATTCATGGGGACTTCACCAGATGGAAGACACAGGAATCAAATTGACCACATCTATGGAAAGAGACAATGGAAAAGCTCAGTATCATCAGTCAGAACAAGGCCGGGGGCAACTGCAGAACAGACCATCAATTGCTCATAAGCAAGTTCAACTTCAAGGTGAAGAAAATTAAAACAAATCCATGAGAACCAAAATATGACCTTGAGTGTATCCCGTCTGAATTTTAGAGACCATCTCAAGAATAGACTTGATACATTAAATGAACACCAATGACCGAAGACAACAAGTTGTGGGATGACATCAAGGACATCATACATGAAGAAAGCCAAAAGGTCATTAAAAAGACAGGAAAGAAAGAAAAGATAAAAATGGGTGTCAGAAGGGACTCTGAAAATTGTTCTTCAATGTCAAGTAGCTAAAGCGAATGGAAGAAATAATGAAGTAAAAGAACTGAAGAGAAGACTTCGAAGGGCGGCTCGAGAAGACAAAATGTTATAATGATATGTGCAAAGACCTGGAGTTAGAAAACCAAAAGAGAAGAACTGCTCAGCATTTCTCAAGCTGAAAGAACTGAAGAAAAAATTTAAGCCTTGAGTTGCAATTTTGAAAGATTTTAATGGACAAAATATTGAATGCTGAAGGAAGCATCAAAAGAAGATGGAAGGACTACACAGCGTCAGTGTACCAAAAAGACTTGGTCAAAGTTCAACCATTTCAGGAGGTAGCATATGATCAAAATCCGATGGTATTGAAGGAAGAAGTCCAAGTTGCACTGAAGCATTGGTGAAAAACAAGGCCCGAGGAATTAATGGAATACCAATTGAGATATTTCAACCAACAGATGCAACCCTGGAAGCGCTCACTTGTCTATGCCAAGGAATTTGAAAGACAGCTACCTGGCCAACTGACTGGAAGAGATCTATACTTGTGCGTATTTCAAAGAAAGGTGATCCAACTAAATGCGGAAATAATCAAACAATATCATTAATAGTACACGCAAGTAAAATTTTGCTGAAGATAATTCAGAAAAGGTTGCAACAATACATCAACAGGGAACTGCCAGAAATTCAAGCCAGATTCAGAAGAGGGCATGGAATGAGGGATGTCATTGCTAATGTCAGATGTATCCTGGCTGAAAGCAGACAACACCAGAAAGATGTTTCCCTGTGTTTTATTGGCCATGCAAAGGCATTCAGCTGTGTGAATCATAACAAATTATGGTTAACATTGCAAAAAAGGGAATTCCAGAACACTTAATTGTGCTCATGAGGAACCTGCACATAGACCAAGAGGCAGTTGTTCGGACAGAACAAGAGGGTACTGTGTGGTTTAAAATCTTTGGCCATTGGTGTTCAATGAGTCAAATCTATTCTTGAGATGGTCTCTAAATTCAGGTGGGATACACTCAAGGTCGTACTCTGGCTCTAGTGAACTTGTCCTAATTTTCTTCAGCTTCAACTTAAACTTACGAGCAACTGATGGTCTGTTCCACAGTCAGATCTTGGCCTTGTTCTGACTGATGATATTGAGCTTTTCCATCGTCTCTTTCTGCAGGTGTAGTCAATCTGATTCCTGCGTATTCCATCCGGCAAGGTCCACGTGTATAGTCACTGTTTATGTTGATGGAAAAGGTATTTTCAATGAAGAAGCCGTTGCCGTCGTTAGGTGCCATCCAGTCAGGTCTGACTCATAGCGACCCTATGCACAACAGAACAAAACACTGCCTCGTCCTCCGATGTCCTCACAATTGTTGCTGTGATTGAACCCGTTGTTGCAGCCATTGTGTCGATCCATCTCTTTACGTGTCTTCCTCTTGTTCACTGACCCTCTACTTTACCAAGGATGATGTCCTTCTCAAGGGACTGATCCCTCCTGATAACATGTCCAAAGTACATGAGACATAGTCTCACCATCCTTGCTTCTAAGGAGCATTCTGGCTGTACTTCTTCCAAGACAGAAGCCTCATCACCCAGATGTAGTCGATTTGATTCCTGTGTATTCCGTCTGGCAAGGTCCACGTGTATACTCACCGGTTATGTTGGTGAAAACATATTTGCAATGAAGAAGTCGTTGGTCTTGCAAAACTCTATCATGATCTCCAGCATCTTTTTATCACCAAGGCCATTCTTTCCAACTCCTGATCCTTCTTTGCTGCCAACTTTCACATTCCAAGCATGAGTAACTATAAATGCACCCTGATAATTACACTAAGACAGGTTTTAATGAATTGTTTTGAGCACATGCTCACTGGTGAGACTGCCCATCAGCGTGCACTCATTCCCCTTCCTTCCCCCAGTGGTGGAAGAGGGATTGAGTGCTCTCTTAGGATCTCCTTAAGGTTAGAAACATTAGTTGACAATAGCATGTTTCCTAATGAAGATGAGGATATACCATTTTACGGGATTTTCTAGGTTGTTTCAAAAGGAGGGCACTGAGGCCCTGCTCAAGGTCACACACCATGTTTGCAGCCAGCCCAGGCCTGCAAAGCGCATGAGCCACAGGCCTGGCGGAGCTAGGTTTAAATACCCCAGTCTCTGCAGTCTGGACCTGGGCTGCCCTGCTTGTCTCATCCTTTCCCAGACCCAAAGGGCAGACAAACCCAAGGGACTCTCATGCCAGGTCAAGAAGAGGCCACAGGGCTCAGCTCCTCGCTTCCAGACAGCCCAGTCACCAAGTCCACCAAAGGCCAGGGTGTTTGTAGCTGACCCTGAAAGACCTCCAAAGACGGGGCTTCGTGCCTCACTGGATGCCTCTCCACTCTGAGTCACCCTTCATGGCCCACTCACTGGCCAGCGATGCACACTTGTTTCTTCTCTCCGGTTCTGGCCAAGACAGAGGACGACTTGTGTGGCCCTTCCTTGTGCTAACACCACCACTGTCTTGTGCAACAGCAAAATGACAAAATCAGGACCGGCTAGCACTGGGTGCTTACTAAGGGCCAGCTACTTCAGCACATTATCTCACGTGATCTCCGAACTCTGCAGAGCAGCAGAGTACAGCCACACAGCCACAGAGCAACACACAAGCCTCTACTGACAAACAGGGGGTGGCTACGCATAAGGTGCATTGGCCAGGAATTGAACCCAAGTCTGCACGGAAAGCGAGAATTCTATCACTGACCCACCACTGCTTTTCTCAGTCCCCTCCCACCTCCTCCAGGTTTCAGGGCCCTGTTTTCTCTTCACAGATTGGGGTCTCCTCACCCTGCCCTCAGCCCGCAGGAGTCAGGCTCGCACTCCTCACAGCCCCAGAGGCAGAGGGAAGCCCCCTTGTCCCCTTAACCAAGGCTGCTTCCTTCCTCCTGTCCCAGGTGATGACAGACAGAAAATCCATTTTCTTAAAACTTTCCATTCCCCTCTCAGGCTGGGGCCCCGTGGCCTTGGCAAGGCTGCCAGTCACTTACCGAAGTCTGGCTTACTCAGCACTCAAGGATGGCACAGGGGTGGGGAGGGCAGTGGGGGCACAGCAGGGCCATCCGGACAGCCGCATCGCACTCAGGCCAGGCTCTCCTTCACGCCCCATCTGTCCCCAGCACTAGGTGAGCTGAGATCAGACATGCCCGATCCTTCTCCTGACCAAGCCTGGACTCAAAGCTCCCTCAAGCAAATAAACACTAGTATACAAAGGCACACATCTCCTAAGAGCCGGTCTTCTCGAAACAGTCCAGTCCACATTCCTATCGAAGTGGGGAAACGAGCAGCTTTCTGAGAAGCAGAGGTCCGCTAGCCAAATCCTTGACTTACAATACTAAGTAGTAAGGGCTGGGATTTGGTGCTTTTCTCCGGTTGTATTCGAGTTGATTCTGACTCGTGGCAACCCCATGTATATCAGAGTAGAACTGTACTCCGTACGGTTTTCAACGGCTTTTCGGAAGCACATCACCATGCTTTTCTTCCAAGGTGCCTCTGGGTGAACTTGAACCTCCAACCTTTCAACTACCAGCTGGGTGTGATAACAGTTTACACCACCCAGAGGCTCCTCTCTGGTTAAAAAAAATAATAATAATTAATTTTTTTGGTTAAAGAGTGCCCCAAATAACAGGTAACATTTGTTGATCATCTGTGTGACCAAAAAGCCCCACTGAGAGATAGCTCCTGGTCCAAGAAGACTTTCTCCAAAGACAAGATTCACACCTGCTACTGACTCTTTGAATGGTAATTTCTTTTCCTGCTTCAACTTTTTTTTTTTGGAGCTTATTCAACTTTTCCCCCCTCATCTTTTTTTTTTTTTTTTAACTGTGCTTTAGTTTACAGCTCAAGTTAATTTCTTATTCAAAAACTTATACACATATTGTTTTGTGGCATTAGTTCCTGTCATGGATTGAACTGTATCCCCCCAAAAATATGTGTCAACTTGGTTAGGCATGATCCTCAGTATTGTGTGGTTGTCCTCCATTTTGTGATTTTCCTATGTGTTGTAAATCATAACCTCTGTCTGTGGTTAAAGAGGATTGCGGTGGGATTTAATAGCCTTGCTCAGGCCACATCCCTGATCCAATGTAAACGGAGTTTCCCTGGGGTGTGGCCAGCCCCAACTTTTATCTCACGAGAGATAAAAAGGAAAAGGAAGCAAGCAGAGAGTGGGGACCTCATACCACCAAGAAAGCAGTGCTGGGTGCAGAGCAAGTCCTTTGGATCTGGGGTTCCTGTGCAGAGAAACTCCCAGACCAAGGGAAGACTGATGACAAGGACCTTCCTCCAGAGCTGACAGAGAAGCCTTCCCCCTCGAAGCTGACACCCTGAACTTGGGCTTGTAGCCTACCAGACTGTGAGAGAATAAATTTCTCTTTGTTAAAGCCATCTGCTTGTGGTATTTCTATTATAGCAGCACTAGATGGCTCAGACAGCTGCAATCCCCACAATGTGACAGCACACTCTCCCTTTCCACCCCCAGTTCTCTCCCTTCCTGCCTTCTCATCTTGCTTTAGGACAGGAGTTGTCCGTTTGGTCTCACATATTTTGACTGAATTAAAAAGCACATTCCTCTTGTGTGTTACCGTTTGTTTTATAGGCCTGTCTAATCTTTGTCTGAAAAGTGGGCTTTGAGGGGGTGGTTTCAATTCTGGGTTAGCAGAGTGTCTGGGGGCCATATTAAGGAGAAATTGCTGGAAAATTTGAAAGTGCAATTTGTCTCCACTGAGGTGTCAGTAACAGAAAAGTAGGGTGCAGACAGGCACTAGATTCAGAAAGCAAGAGCCATCTTCTGTTCCAGCCATGTGGTCAAAATGACCTCAGGTGATGCAAATGGAACACAAAGTAGGCAAGGCCAGGGTGTGAGTGAGGGCCAGGGCCTGTGAACTGGGAAGTCACTTCCCCAAATGCCAGAAGTCAAGCCCTGGAGCAGATGCGTCTCCTGACTTAGGGAGGCAGCTGAAAGCATCTTCATTTTTAGAATGAAGATAGCAGGTAAGTGGTGTTAAAGGAGCTTGTAGTCTGGGTCTCAAAGAAAGCCAGAAATGTCTTATTGTCTGTTATGGACTGAATTGTGTCCCCAAAAAATGTGTTGAATTCCTGGCCGTTGTACCTGTGGATGTGATCCTGTTTGGAATAGAGTTTTTCTTTTGTTATGGTAATGAGGCCATGCCAGCGTTGGTGGGTCCTAAACCCAATCACTTCTGAGTTATAGAAAAAACAGACTAGACACAGAGACACGCATGGAGAGAAGACAGACGTCATGTGAACATCATCTACAAGCCAGGGAACCAAAGAACACCCAGGGATCCGTAAGGCCAAGACCCTGATTTGAACTTTCAGCCTCCTGAACTGTGAGACAATATATTTCTGTTCTTTAAACCACCTCCCGTTATGGAATCTCTTGTTACAGCAGCACCAGGAAGGTAAGACACTGCCTGAAATATGAGATCTTAAGTAGTTCAACTAGATACTTGCAGCCCTGTATCAAAAAGGATTTTAGAACTGCCAGGGAAGGTTAAGAACGAGTATATCTGATCTTACTCAACTGTGGAATTGAGTCAAGCTATTCCTAACTCACTGTTTATATAATGGGATCCACACTGATGATTTCTTGGCCATGTATCTATCCTCCATGATCAAAATTCAAAAAAGAACATTCAAGTCAGCGCCCAGGGAAGCTTCTGCCAAGCCTCAGCCATCAGGAGCCAACTGTGAGCAGCGAAAAGTCATCATTCGATGTATGCTGAGACACGGTGAGGGCTGTGGGGACTCAGTGGGACCAAAAGGTGCTGTTAGTGCACCTGTGCCAATGTTCAAGTCTTGGACTGAGTTGCAGACCTTCCCGGATGTCATCACCAGGATAAAGAGGGAGACTGGAGCTGACTAACCTCTCACCACCCGCAAAGCGTGAAACAGTTTTCCTTTCAAAACTGCAGCCTGCTTCTGCCGCCTTGAAACAACTCATTTTTGCTGCAATCCTTCCAGTGACATCACCGGTGTGGAGGTTATGTAACTTAAGGCTGCCACCACCACCCCAGCGGGCTCCCAGAACCGAAAACCCCTCAAACGGCAGCTCCGGCCACCAGAAAATCCAGCTGAAGTTGCAAGCTGTTTCATGTTCCGAGTAAGTGAACAACCGTCTTTTTCTCTTATGAGAAGACAAGGTAAGAGGAGATTGGTGGCTCTTAAAAAAGAAAGACCAGAAAGCTTCTTTTTACGCTTATAGGTATTGGCAGAATTTGCTGTTTTTCTCTGCAAGTGTATTTTTTATTATTATTATTTTATTGCGCTTTGGGTGAAAGTTTACAGCACAAATTAACATCTCCTTCAAAAACGTATACACAAATCGTTTTGAGACATTGGTTACAATCCCCACACTCTTCCCCTTTCCACCCTGGGTTCCCCAGGTCCACTCGTCCAGTTTTCCTGTCCCTTCCTGCCTTCTGGTCTTTGCTTTTGGGCAGGTGTTGCCCGTTTGGTCCCGTATACTTGATTGACCCGAGGAGCCCACTCCTCGCCTGCGTTTTGTTTGTGTTATAGGCCCGTCCACGGCTGAAAGGCGAACTTCGGGAGTGGCTTCCATTTTGAGTTAGCAGCGTGTCCGGGGGCTGTAGTCTTGGGGGTTCCTGCAGTCTCTGCCAGACCAGTAAATTTGGTCTTTTTTGTGAATTTGAATTTTGTTCTACATTCTTCTCCTGCTCTGCCCAGACCCTCTATGTAATCCCGGTCAGAATGGTCTGCAAATATAGGGTTTATTGGAAATAATTCCAATTTAATTTAAGAGACTTTGACTGCATGCTTCAGTTGAGTTTTCATTGTTTTTCCAGAAGAGAAGGAGGAGGGATAGCGTTAGGAACAGCCTGTGAAGGCTCCAGAGCTCTTTCTAGCAAGGTTGTCTGAACACGTCAGGGCTGAATACGGCCACCAGAGCCTTGCTTGGATGGTGATCGGTTACAATCCAGGTGTTATAAAAATCAAAGCGGTCTCCAAGGGCTGCTAACACGATTTCATCAGGTCAATACCTGGTCATGTTATTTGTGGCTTGAAAATAGCGTCTCCTGCTACCATGTTGACATTCTTTAACATCTGCTTCTATATTTCAAATACCTTTATCATCACCCCACGGAGGAAACTGGAGCTAATTTGAAGAAGGCTAATTTGTTGAAGAAAGTCATGCTCTCCCCTGGATATTATTGTTGTGTGCTGTCGAATCGATTCCAACTCGTAGTGGCCCTATAGGACAGAGCAGAACTCCCCCATGGGGTTTCCAAGGAGCAGCTGGTTACGGTTAGCAGTCTAAGCTCTTACCCACTTTGCCACCAGGGCTCTACTGAATAGCACATGCCAATGTCAAAATGTGCAGAATTCAGAAAATATCAGATAGAAATTACAGAACCTTCATCTCTCGTAGGCTCGCACCTAAGTAGCCCTGGTGGCTAAAAAGTGGTTAAAACACTTGGCTGCTAACCAAAATGTCAGTGGTTTGATCCCCCCAGCGGCTCAGCGGGAGAAAGATCTGGCAGTCTATGGGTCAGAATCTACTCGATGACAATGGGTTTGGTTTTTGTTTTCGGTATTGAGCACCTACTATGTGTCAGGCAAATGTCAGAGTGAAGATAAGAGCTGGAGAAGGAAACTTTCTCCTCTCTGGTCGACTTTATAAACACGAGCAACAGCTGGTGAAGATAATTCTTTTAAAAATAAACCCGGCGGGTGCAGGCACGTGCTGTGGCTGCCAGGTCCTATGGGATGGGGGGCAGTGTCTGCTGACCCAATAAGGTTCGAACTGAAGTCAGAGGTCTCTGCCGGTGGCATAGGTGACGGTCTCTGGTTTCCTGGGCAGCATGTAACCTTATCTCCTGTATTAGTTTCCCGTTTTAACAAAAAGGTCCACAGTTTGAATCCACCAGCTGCTCCTTGGGAACCCTATGAGGCAGTTCTACTCTGTCCTATAGGGTCACTATGAGTCGGAATCAACTCAACGGCAATGAGTTTAAGTGACTTAAAACAACCCAAATTTATTGTCTTACAGCTCTGGAGATGAGAAGTGCAAAATCGCCTGTGAGTAGGTTAACATCAAGATTGGCAGGGCTACATTCTTCTAAAGGCTCTAGGGCAGAATCCACTCCCGTGCCTTCTCCAGCTTCTAGAGGCCGCCCACATTCCTTGATTTGTGACCCCTGCTCCATCTTCCAAGTCAGCAGTGAATCATCTTCAAATCCCTCTCTGACACTGCCCTTTCTGCTTCCTTCTTTCACCCTTGAGGTTACATTGGTCCCACCTGTATGGTGCAGGATAACCTCACCATTCAAGATCTTTAACTTAATCACATCTGCAAAGTCCCTTTTGCTCTATAAAGTAACACACTCACTGGTTCCAGGATTAGGATGTGGGCATCTTTAGGACCATTATTCTGCCAATCACAGCTCACTTCATCCCCATTTCTTGGGGCACAGCTGTCCTTTGGCATGGCAGGTGCCTGAGCCTCCCAGCAGCTCCTACCTCTCGACTAACTGTGTGACCTCTCATGAGGACACAGGAACCAGAGCCCCCTCCACCACCCCCACAAGAGCCATCCTCACCTGCCCAGACACCCACACTTCAGCAAACCCCCATGATCAGACATCATTAGGGGAGACATGGACATCCACCAGTATGTTCAAGGACACCTCCACATTTCAAGGGACATCTGCCTACAGAAAGAAAGTGAGGGAAGCAAGGCATTCCACACCTGTGGGATCTCTTGAATTCTCCAAAAGGAATGCCCTTCTCTCTTTTCTCGTTCCTTCTTAAGCCTCCCCGTAGCAAAGGCTCCAAGGCTGGAGGCAGATGGGAATCGCACTGCCAGGAACTGGACTCTCTTGAAACTCAGCCTTCTGGAATTTAGTGCCTTAGTTTCCTAATATGGCAGGTGCCAGGTAATCCCTGAACTGTTCCACTGCTCTAGAAGAGTAGAAAAGCCATTTCCATGGGTACTCTGGGCATTGGTGGTTCAGTGGTAGAATTCTCGCCTCCCATTCAGGAGACCATGGTTCGATTCTTGACCAACACAGCTCATGTGCAGCCGCCACCCATCTGTCAATGGCAACTTGTGTGTTGCTGTGATGCTGAATAGGTTTTAGTTGAGATTCCAGACTAGGAAGAAAGGCTTGGCAACCTATTTCTGAAAATCAGCCAATGAAAAATCCTATGGGTCACAGTGGTCCAATCTGCAACCTATCACGGGAATGGTGCAGGACAGGGCAACATTTCATTCTGTTGTGCATGGGGTTACCATGTGTGATTCGCACTGGGTCATCAACCACTGTTGCGTATCTGTCTCCCATTCAGACTGTGAGCACCATGAGGACAGGGGCTGGTTTGTCTGGTTCACCATGTAGCTCGGGCACCTGGCAAAGCGCTGGCACAAAGAAGGTGCTCATTAAAATATTTGTTAAGCTGTTAATAAGACTAATTGCAGCTTTCCACTGGGCACTTCCTCTATGCCAGGCATTATACTAAGCACTCATAGATAATATCGCCAGGGCTCACTGCAATCCTATAAAAAAGGAGAGTAAACATCAATGAGACTAAGTAGGGCACAGCGAGTGGCTGTGCTAGGATCTGAACTCGTGTTTCAAAGCTTTGGTTCTTTCCTTTATACCAAGGGTCGGCAAAGTTTTTCTGTAAAGCATCACATAGTAAGGATTTTCAGCTTGGCTGGCCAGACGATCTGTCGCAACTACTCAACTCTGCGGTTGTAGCACAAAACAGCCATGAACCAGTTACCAGCCAGTCAATTCTGACTCATGGCAACCTTACGTGTGTCAGAGTACAACTGTGCTCCATAGGGTTTTCAGTGGCTGACTTTTCAGAAGTAGATCACTGGGTCTTTGCTCTAAGGCACCCCTGGGTAGACTCCAGCCTCCAATCTTTTGGTTAGCAGCAGAGCATATTAATCATTTTTACCACCCAGGAACATCAAAAGAAGCCATAGACAACACATTAAACAAATGGGCACAGCTGTGT
Source organism: Loxodonta africana (assembly GCF_030014295.1). Classification (NCBI taxonomy): domain Eukaryota; kingdom Metazoa; phylum Chordata; class Mammalia; order Proboscidea; family Elephantidae; genus Loxodonta; species Loxodonta africana. Next base: position 109,445,620 of record NC_087351.1, read on the forward strand.
TTCAATAAAACTTTATTTACAAAAGCAGGCAGTGGACTGGATTTGGCCCATGAGCCATAGTTTGTCGGCTCCTGATTTATACTGTGTGCTGTTCATTTCAGGTCACTGTGGATGGCATCCCGGGCCCTTCTGGAGTTCCAGTCCCCCAACCAGAGTCAGGTCTTCCCTCCAAACATAACATCTTGTGAAAATGCACAGGGAGCCTGGGACCTGCTGCACAGGGTGCTGCCAGCACTCATCATCACCATCTGCTTCTTCGGCCTCTTGGGAAACTTCTTTGTCCTGTCCGTCTTTCTCCTGCCTCGGTGGCGTCTCAATGTGGCAGAAATCTACCTGGCCAACCTGGCGGCTTCTGACCTGGTGTTTGTCCTGGGCTTGCCCTTCTGGGCAGAGAACATCTGGAACCAGTTCAACTGGCCTTTCGGGGTCGTTCTTTGCCGCGTGGTCAACGGGGTCATCAAGGCCAACTTGTTCATCAGCATCTTCTTGATGGTGGCCATCAGCCAGGACCGCTATCGCATCCTGGTGTACCCCATGGCCAGCTGGAGGCAGAGGCGGCGACTACAGGCCCAGGCTACCTGTGCCCTCATCTGGGCCGTGGGGGGCCTCTTGAGCATCCCCACATTCTTGCTGCGAACTGTTGACGATGTCCCCAGCCTGAACATCTCAGCCTGCGTGCTACAGTTCCCCCATGAGGCCTGGGCCTGGCACATTGCGAGGATGGTGGAGTTGAACGTGCTGGGTTTCCTCCTGCCACTGGCTGCCATTGTCTTCTACAACTACCACATCCTGGCCTCCCTGCGCAGGCAGGCAGAGGTCCGCAGGACGCTGTGTGGGGGGCCCACGGACGGCAAGACCACAGCGTTGATCTTCACGCTTGTCATCACCTTTGTGGTGTGCTGGGCCCCTTACCACTTCTTTGCCTTCCTGGACTTCCTGCTCCGGATGCAGGCTCTCCATGGCTGCTTCTGGGAGGAGTTCTCGGACCTGGGCCTGCAGTTTGCCAACTTCTTCGCTTTCATCAACAGTTGTCTGAATCCGGTGATTTATGTCTTCATGGGTCAGCTTTTCAGGACCAAGGTCTGGGAGCTTTATAAGCAGTGTACCCTGAGAAGTACAGCTCCCATGTCCTCGTCCCATAGGAAAGAGATACTCCAACTTTTCTGGAGGAATTAAAATAAAAGTGAGTCAAGAAGCTCAATGTCCTTATACGTTATTTCTACACAACAAATAGTACTGTGGTCAGCTGAACAATGACCCCCAAGAGACCCACATCCTGCATACTGTGAATACTACCTTTAAGGGTCAAGGGGACTTTGCAGATGTGGTGAAATTAAGGATCCTGAGATGAGGAGATTATTCTGAATTACTTGGGTAATCACAGAAGGAGATTTGAAAACAGAAATAGGAGATGTCCCCAGAAACCCTTTTAACTAAGTATTTAAGTCACTCCTGAGGCTCACTCTTCAGCCAAAGATTAGACACGCCCAGAAAACAAACAGTAGCTCAACCATGTATACAAGACAAAATGGGCACACCAGCCCAAGGGCAAGGACGAGAAGGTAGGAAGGGACAGGAAAGCCAGACGAATGCAAATGGGGAACTCGAGCTTGAGAAGGAGAGGGTGTTGACACGTCATGGAGTTGGCAACCAATGTCACAAAACAATATGTATATCAATTGTTTAATGAGAAACTAATTTTCTCTGTAAACCTTCATCTAAAGCACGATTAACAAAAAAAAAAAAAGGAAATAGGAGATGTGGTGATTGAAAAGAGAGGTCAGAGGGGTGTGAGGAAGGGATCATGAACTAAGGAATGTAAGCCGCTCCAGAAGCTGGAAAAGGAAATGGGTTCTCTGGTAGAGCCTCCAGAGGAACACAGCCCTGCTAACACCTTGACTTTAACCCATTGACACTAGTTTTGGACTTCTGGTCTCCAGAACTGTAAGAGAATAAATCTGTGTTGTTTGAAGCCAAGTTTGTGGTAATTTGTTACAGAGGCAATAGGAATACAAATATCCAGCAAGGGTCTATTATTACATTTCCGTTTATCCACTCAAAAAACGTCAGGCTAACTGCTGAGAATACAGAGAGGATATGCCTAGAGATCCTATCCACAAGGAATTTACATAACCAAACCAAACCCAGTTCCGTCGAATCGATTCCGACTCATAGCAACCCTAAAGGACAGGGTAGAATTGCCCCATAGAGTTTCCAAGGAGCGCCTGAAGGATTTGAACTGCCAACCCTTTGGTTAGCAGCCATAGCACTTAACCACTACACCACCAGGGTTTCTCAGAACTTGCAATATATATATATACCCCAAACCCTAACCGAAGCCATTGCTGTCAAGTTGATTCCAACTCATAGCAACCCTATAGAACAGAGCAGAACTGCCCCATAGGCTTTCCAAGGCTGTGATCTTTACAAAAGCAGACTGCCACATCTTTCTCTCACAGAGCGGCTATTGGGTTCAAACTACTAACCTATTGGTTAGCAGTCAAGCGCTTTAACCACTGCAATACCAGAGCCCTGATGGCACAGTAGTCAAGAGCTTGGCTGCTAACCAAAAGATCAGCAGTTTGAATCCACCAGCCACTCCTTGGAAACTCTATGGGGCAGTTTTACTCTGTCCTATAAGGTCACTGCGAGTCAGAATCAACTCGATGACAACAATTTTTCTTTTTTTGGTATATATGTGTATTTATATACGTGTGTGTGTGTATAATGTATTATATACGTATAATAAATATTTTATATACTTGTATATATAAGACACATTTATTATAATATATATAATTAAGATAAAAGTTTAATATAACATAATATAGAAAATGAGAAATAGCGTGAGCCCACTATATACAGATCAGTACCTTGAGCATCGGAGGGACAGGGGTTGGTTCATTCTAGGGTTATCAGAGAAGACTTTGTGAAGGTAGTGAACTCTGAGCTGAGTTTTAACAAAGGGTAAAATCTGGATATGTGGACATAGGAAGCGTCGTGGATTGAATTGTGTCCCCCAAAAATATCTGTCAACTTGGCTAGATCTTGATTCCCTTGTATGATTGTATGACTGTCTACCATTTTATCTTCTGATGTGACTTTCCTGTATGTTGTAAATCCCATCACTATGATGCGATAAGATGGATTAGCGGCAGTTATATTGATAAGGTCTACAAGATTAGGTAGTGTCTGAAGCCAGTCTCTTTTGAGATATAAAAGAAAGAAGAGAGCAGACAGACATGGGGATCTCATACCACCCAGAAAGCAGTGCTGGGAGCAAAGCGCGTCCTTTGGACCAGAGGTTCCTGTGCTGAGATGCTCCCAGACCAAGGGAAAACCGGTTACAAGAACCTTCCTCCAGAGCTGACAAAGAAAGCCTTCCCCTAGAGCCAGCACCCTGAATTTGGACTGCTAGCCTACTGGACTGTGAGATAATAAACTTTTCTTTGTTAAAGCCATCCACCTGTGGTATTTCTGTTATAGCAGCACTAGATGACTAAGACAGGGAGGGAGGGCTGGTGGAGGCGTAACTAAACACCAAGGTAGAAGAATATGAGCTACTCATACAGGAACATTCATTGAACATTTACTGGGTCAGCACCTCCAGCTCCTGGAGATATAGTGGTGAGCGTGAAGGTGGCCCTGCCTTCAAGGAGCTCCCCACCTAATGGCACACAGATGATAATCAGGGGGTTGTGAATGGAATGTGAGGAAAGGGTGCTATGAAGGCACGGAGAAGAGGGGAGGGGACAGTTAGAGAGGGGCTCCCCAAGGAAGAAATGTACAAGCTGAATCTCAAAGAATGAATTCTCCAAGCAAAATAGGGGAAATGAGTGCTCCAGGCCGAAGAAACAAACTAGACCCAAAGACAAGTAGGTTTGTAGGTTAAAAGGAGAAGGTTGAGGAAAGGGGAAGCATGAGGCGAGTCATCTGCTAAGAAGAGGCAGGACATGGAGGGATTTGAGGTTTGAGGAGAATGAAGATGCTGGGAAGACCCACATCAGTCAATGGCAGGGAAAGCTTACAAGGGAAGCTTCCAGGGGTGTCCAGGTGGCTCTAAGGACCCAGCTGAAGCTGGGAACCATGAACCCTTTGGGTGAATTTATCCTAGCGATGCTTAGCAGGCCCAAAAAAGGCAGTCCCATTGCTCTGAAATTGGGGTGTTGCCAGAGGGAAGTGGATGGCCATCGTTCCACGGAGTTGGAGATATCAGTCAGACTGTGGGGACACAGGAAGTGGGAGAAGGAGAGTGACATTGACACAGTTAGAGAACAGGTGTAGTGGGAGCTCCTAGGTGAGAAAGCAAGAAAGATAGAGGTTGTAGCCAGAGCAGGAGGTTTTGAACCATCCTAGGAGATGGCAAGGACCAAGCGTGGCATGGTATTGGGTGGTTGGAGTGGAGTGGACCGGGGAGAAAGTCATGGAACTGAATGGACACATGGAGAATGGGCTCCCCCGGGTGCGGGGGCTCGCAGGCACATGGGGTGCTAGAATGACCTTGGGAGAAGAGAGTGTGTGGGCCAGGTGCCAAGGTCAGTCTTCGTGGAATGGGGGAGGAGGGAAGTGACCAGACCCCGAGATACTTGGGAGAAGGGAATGAGCAGCCTGTACTTCGGGCCGGAAGGGCTGGTCCTCACGGAATGGCAGGAAAGACCCGACTCACTCCAGAAATGGAAACAGGACCAGTGTTTCTGGAGGCTGGTGATGTGCTCAGAGAGGATGGCAGCAGCTGGACCACCAGGACCTCAGAGGCCATCAGTGATGACCCACTGATCAGCGCTCCAGCCCTTTACCCTCTGTGGTTCCCTGGAGAGCAGAGTAGAGCTCACACGGCCTGGATTTGGGCCAACAAGGAGGACCAGCTGGCACACATGTGTAATTTGGGCTACACGGTGCTTAAAAAGTGGTTTTGAACTGTTTACAAATATTTAAATTCCACGTGTTATTGTTAGGTACAGTCAAGTCAATTCCAACCAGGGACAGATTACCAATAAGCAAGGTATGCTTGGGCTTCCTTGTGCTTACTTACCATCTGCAGTGCAAAATTTCAGCTGTTTTTCACCTTTTTTTCACCCATTTTGCCCTGTGAAATTGTACACTACACATTAGTAAGTAAACACAAGTAAGCCCGTGCATACCTTGCTCGCTGGTGAATTCGCTCCTGATTCCAACTCACAGCAACCCCATGTGACAGAGTAGAACTGCCCTACAGGGTCAACTAGGCTGTAATCTTCAAAGGAGCAGATTGCCAGGCCTTTCTCTCTCAGAGCCCCTGGGTGGGTTTGAACCACCAATCTTTCAGTTAGGAAAGGCACTTAACTATTGCAACACCAGGGCTCCTTTAAATTCCAGTAAGAACCCAGGTTTCCTGTTTCTCTTGAGCATTCCGAAGATCTAGCAACACCGTCTGTGTTCATTCGTTTAGCCCATATTTATCGAGGCTCTGTGCCAGGCGCTGTTGTAGGCTCTGAGAACACAGCAGTGAACACAACAGAGGTACAGTCTGGTCTTCAGAGTTTACCCTCTGGTCTCCTCCCCACCCACGCGCCGCCATACACACAGGGTACCAATTCCTCAGCACTGAATAGCAGTGTCCCCGCTGGTAGGGCACACACCCACACCCCTGTGCACACACACCTCTGTGCACACACTCACCCCTATACACACCTGCAGGTCAGCTGTGGGCACTTGTTTTCGATCCCCTGGTCTAGCCCAGCTCCTTCACTTTACAACTGGGAAGAGAGGGCAGGTCATACTGCCCTGTTCAGGTAAACCCCAGAGGAAACCACAATACTTCACATGCAGCAATATGGCCAGGCCCACGGTCATCTCACTCCATGTGACTCTCCTGTGAGGCCTACTGCATGAAGCCTATTTTCCAGGTGAGGAAGAGGAGGCTGAGGAAGGCAGTACCTTACTCAAGCAGAGGCTGGGATCACCAGGTTGTCTGATACTCACACCAGCACAATTTCCCAGCCCCAAGCAGGAATTCACAGAGCAAAGGCCCTGTCGCCCACTGGCAGGACTTCAGGCAGGAACGCTGCTGTCGTTGCTGTTGGCTGCTTTCAGGTCAGCCCCCAACTCATGGCGACCCCACGCAGGATGGACAAAACGCTGCCCAGTCCTGCGCCATTCCCATGATCAATTGCAGATAGGATGATTGTAATCAGTCAGGTTTTCATTGGCCGGTTTTCAGAACTAGATCGTCAGGCCTTTCTTCCTAGTTTGTCATAGTCTGGAAGCTCCACTGAAACCTGTTCAGCGATGTAGCAACACGCAAGCCTCCACTGACAGGCGGTGGCTACACATAGGTGCACTGGCTAGGAATCGAACCTGGGTCTCCTGCATGAAAGATGAGAATTTGACCACTGAGCTACCACTGCCCCTTCAGGTAGGAATACCAAAAAAGAAAAAAAAAAAAAAACCCCGTTGCAATCAAGTGATTCCAACTCAGAGCGACCCTATAAGACAGAACAGAACTGCCCCATAGGGTTTCCAAGGAACGGTGGGTGGATTCGAACCGCCAACATTTTGAGTAGCAGCCAAGATCTTAACCACTGCACCACCAGGGCAGGAATAGAGGGCTAGATTTGCAGATGGGAACTGGAACTGGAAAGAGAAAATAATATCCAGTCTCCCCATTGCTCTGTGTGAATGGACCCAAACGCGCCCCTTTCCTTCTTTCTCCATCTGCGTTAAGCTGGTGGCTTAAAAACATCTTTTCTACAGGTTGCAAAAACCAACCCCATGTTTTAGAAGAATGTGCTGGCCTGAGAAATCAGACAGCATTGCTCGCCAGTCTGTGGTTCAACAGTAGATTGCAAATACGGTCTCTGAGAAGTCAGACATCCGATTTACGGACACAATGTGACATTTACCAAAGCACAAACCCACGCATTCGGATCTTCTATTGGAAAGACCAATGACTCACTTGCAGAGGGAGAAATCCCTGCTGGGGTTAAAATGGTCTGTGCCATGGGAGAAGTTAACAAGCTGGGACCCCCATGGATCTGGCTGAAGGGCTCACCTGGCATTTGTCACACCTGGGGCCAGGCCAGGCCTCACCTGGTAACACTAACACCTGGGGTGTAGGGGTGAGTTAGCAGATGGTCTTCCAGCTACCACAGTGAGAACCCCACGCAGGCTCCTTCCACCTCTCTGAGGAGGGCCAAATGGAGGCACTTCCGGCCACTTCCAGCTGTAGTCAGCCCTGGGCCTCAGTCATTGAGTCATGACCACACCGAGCCTCTTACTGCTCTGCTTGGTGGGAACAGAGTGGCAGCCGCCACCTCCAGCCCCTGCCCACATATCACAGGACTGAGCTACGAAGCCCACACCCCAGCTGGGAGGCTTCAAGTGTTGCAGCGGACATGGGCAGGTTCTTGATCTCTGGAGATGAGTCATGGCTTGATGAGAGCCAGGTGGGAGGTGGACCCCAGACACACTCCCCCTGCCACCCCCTAGCTCCCAACCATGCTCCCAGAGACCTTGGGGTCAGACGGGAGGCTGGGGACCAGGCTGGCTCGAGCCCTTGGTTCCCAGAGAGCTCCTCCCTGGCCTCTGCACACTTTCAGTTCCTTTCTGCCACCAGCCCCACAGCAGGTGCTCAAGAAGGCAGGGCAGGGCCGGGTTCCCAGTACCCAGCCCCTTTCCAGACCCTGGATTCCCTCTGAGCACCCTTACGCCTTGCCTGGAGACTGGTGACAAGTGCAGGGTGATGCGGGTCTGGAGGGCAGGGGTCTCTGACTTAGGCGCAGCACATTCCAAATCCCCCCCCCCACCATGGAGACTGGCAGGTCATAGAGCCTAAGCATCCCGTTTGTGAAATAGGACAAATACCAGAATGCCCTCACTGGGTTTTCAGTGACCTCATGGGCTGCCTCTTGCCCATTTTAGAAGGAGGGAGTCCTTGGGTGGTGCAAATGGATAACACACTCTGCTGCTAACCGAAAGGTTGGAGGTTCGAGTCCACTCACAGGCATCTCAGAAGAAAGGCCCGGTGATCCTCCAAAAAATCAGTCATTAAAAACCCTATGGAGCACAGTTCTGCTCTGACACACGGGGGCGCCACAAGTCGGACTCTACTGGACAGCAACTGGTTTAGTGAGTGAAATAAAAAGACCGGAAGGAAAGATGAAAACAAGCAAGGGAAGAAGGACGGAGAAGCGTGTGATCGGTGGGACGGCATCTGGCCCAGAGTAAGACTCCATAAGCATTTTCTCCTGTGAGCTAGAAGCGGCTTGAACGTCACTGAGATGAACACACGCGAGGCTGGTGCGATCTGAACAGGCTGGTGAACTGTACCAATCAATGTCAAGGTCCTGGCCGGCATGTTGTACTATATTTACCATTGGGGGAAACTGGGGGAAGGGTACAAGGGGTTTCTCTGTATTATTTCCTACAACTACATGCAAATCTACAATTATTTCAAAATAAAACGTTTAAAAAAGAAAATATCTAGTTCAAACCCTCCCCCAGTTTTACAGATGAGGAAACTGATGCCTAGAGAGGGCAGAGACAACAAAGTCCAGACCTCCTAGAACTGCTCGTAGGCCTTAGTTTCAGGTCTCAGGGCTGCGAGCTCAAAGAAGCCTGAGCACCCGAGTCCCAGCATCTCGCTTTCCCTCTTCAGTAAGTCCCATGTGAGTGTCCTTGATCGGGGCAGAGCGTCCTCTGCCTGGGGTTGAATTGGAGGCAGTGAGCAGAAAACCAGGCGAGATCATTCTTTGTTGTAGTGGGCTGTCCTAGGCATTGTAGGCCTCCTCCCACCGATGCCAGTCGCATCTCCTCCCCTGCCCCCACCCAGATGTGACAATGAAAAATGTCTCCAGATACTGCCAAGTGTCCCCCGGGGGCAAAATCACCTCCCTCCTCCCAGCTGAGAGCCTTTGAGCTGATCCGATCCAGTTATTCAGCAATGCCTCAAGAAAAGGCTGGTGGGCTGGGGAGACTTCTTAGAGGTGGTGAGTCTTGAGTCCTTGGAGAAGGATTGAACTAACAAAGGGAAGGGGAAGCCATGGTGCTGGACAAGCAGGAGCAGAGAGACGCATGGTGCAGGTGCAAGGGCAGGCCAGCCGGACAGGAAGACAGCACAAACAACAGGAAGGAAGGATGAAATAGCCAAGAACATCAAACCTCTCAGGCCACCTCTGGCACATACCACACGTACAGTGTTTGATGATATCGTGATCTACCACCTGTCAGTTTGTTGTACTGTGGTGGCTACAGTGTTCAAAACTATGCCACCAGTATTTCACAAACCAGCAGGGTCACCCACAGTAGACAGGTTTCAGCAGAGCTTCCAGGCTAAGAGCGACTAGGAAGAAAATCCTGGCAATCCACTTCCAAAAATTAGCCAATGGATCACAACAAATAGTGTTCAATACAGTGCTGGAAGATGAGCCCCCTAGGTTGGAAGATACTCAAAATACACAGTGGCCACAACAACAGACTAGAGCAGACCAATGTTGGTGAAGACAGACCAGGACCAGGCAATGTTTGGCTCTGTTGTCCATGGGGTCATCATGAGTCAGAGCCAACTCAGCGGCAACTAACAACAACAATTACATCATTACTGCAGACTCTTTCTCCCAAGTCCAAGAACTGACATATGCTTAAAACAACTCACTATTATTGATTTTGGAGTAAGTCCCTGGTGTTTAACAACACCCCCAGCCGACGTCTTGTGCTTCTCCTAATATTATTTTCCCCATTCCAAGCTTGTGAGTGTGGAAAAGGAGCGATTAGAAAAGGGAGAGCAAAGGAAGGGAAAAACCCGTAATGAACAAACTATGCACATTTTAAGTAAAGACAGAATCCCACCACGATCCGGGACGGGGGAGGCAAGGTGAGCATGCCAGTGCCAGGTGAGATACTTTCTTCATTTAAAGGGTTGAAATTTTGTTGCCTGCGGATGTTTTCACATTGATTTTGACTGTTTCAGGCATTGCCGTCTTAGTCATCTAGTGCTGCTATAACAGATATACCTTAAGTGGGTGGCTTTAACAAAGAGAAATTTATTATCTCACAGTTTTGGAGTCTAGACGTCTGACCAGCTCCAGGGGAAGGCTTTCTGTCTGTCTGCTCTGGAGGAAGGTCTTTGACATCAATCTTCCCCTGGTCTAGGAGCTCCTCAACACAAGGACTCTGGGTCCAAAGGACACATGTGCTCCAGGTTCTTGTTTCTTGGTGGTATGACCGTTCTTCTGTCTCTCTGTTCACTTCTCTCTTTTATATCTCAAAAGAGATTGACTGAAGACACAACCTAATATTGTAAATTGAGTCCTGCCTCATTAACATAACTGCCTCTAATCCTGCTTCATTAACATCATAGGGGTTAGGATTTACAACACATAGGAAAATCACATCAGATGACAAAATGGTGGACAATCACACAATACTAGGAATCGTGGCCTAGCCAAGTTGACACACATTTTTGGGGACACCATTCAATCCCTGATTACTGATTTGGTACCCCCCACCCTTAAATTTCGCACCTGAGGGGTGTCCCTCAGTCGCCTCCCCCTAGTCCTCGCCTGGGGTGGGGGGATTGGGCTGGGGGCTGTATTTCCAGGAGAGGAAGGAGCAGAGAGGCTCAAGCAGGACTCTGTTTCAGATTCACCGAGAGATAGATAGCCCTCAGGGAAAACAGCATCGAAAGCTCTTTGTCTGAATATAAAGCACATTTCTATTATCTCATTCCCCAAATACTCCCTTACCAGCCAGTTGTAAAATCTCTGCAAGCCTCAGGGCTGAGAGAAGCGCCTGGTGTGTATTACCACCAGGCCACTATTTACAGGGCGAAATTAATCGTGAAATAACATAACATTTTTATTGTTTAAGCAGTGTCCTCAACCAAGAGGACATTGTCACAGATGAGCCTTGGAAAAAGGCTAAAATAGTTAGGATTTTTCCAAGGCCCTCCCATGGTGAATGGGGTCAGAATTTTCCCAGTCTTCGGATTTCAAAACAAAGCTCTATTCAGGTAGAAAGCGGGCGCCTCCTGCTGGTAGTAAAGGCAGATTGCTGTTTCCCCAGAAAAGATTCTGCTACACTTCAAAACACTTCAAAAACCAAAAAAAAAAAAAAAAAAAAGCCGAACCCAGTGCCTTCGAGTGGATTCATAGCGACCCTATAGGACAGAGTAGAACTGCCCCATAGAGTTTCCAAGGAGCGCCTGGCGGATTCGAACTGCCGACCCATTGGTAACCAGCCGTAGCACTTAACCACTAGGCCACCAGGGTTTCCAGTGGCCCTATAAAAAAAAACTATAGCAAGCCCTTAAATGGGTTAGAACAGATCTGTGCCCAAACTTAATTGGCAGAACATGGAAATGTGAGAAGGTAACAATTTCTCAAATGGGGTTGTTTAAAAGGATCCTTCAAAAGAAATTTTTTAAAAAAAATCGAGTAAGCCTTGTTGGTATTTTGATAGGTACAACCTGTATAGAAGGCAATTGATAATATGACCTGAAGTTAAAACACCCACACGATGGACAGACCCTGTGTTTCCACTGCAGCGGGTTATCTGACAGATGCACTCACAAGAAACGGAGGCGCAGAGGGGTTGAGACACTTGCTCAAGGTGAATATTTGAGGTGGAGTGGGGACTTGAACCCCAGTCCAAAAGCCACATTAAGAAGCTGGCTTTCAAAACGAAATCTGGTGTGAGGGATTAAGAAGGTTTTTGAAGAAAACAGTATGTCTTGGAGGTAAAAAGAAGTAAGTAAATTTGTAGTTTACGTTGAAATGGAAACCAACTGGAATGGAAATGAGGGGAGTGTTCACCCATTGTAAAGAATATAACTGATGTCACTGAGCAATTTGTGCATAAATTGTTGAATGGGAACCTGATCTGCTGTGTGAACTTTCACCAAAAACACAATAAAATTGATTTTTAAAAAAACTGAAGTGAAGAGAGGAAGGTATTTATTCGGCCATGTCGTAGTTAGTTATGGTCGAATAGGTTTCGACTAACAGCGACCCCATGTGGCGGAGTAGAACTGCCCCATAAGATTTCCTAGGCTGTAAGCTTTACAGGGGAAACCCTGGTTAAGTGTTAAGTGGTTAAGTGTTACCGCTGCTAACACGTGGTTAAGTGTTACCGCTGCTAACCAAAGGGTCAGCGGTTTGAATCCACCAGGCGCTCCGTGGACACTCTCTGGGCCAGTTCTACTCTGTTGCTACCCAGTGAAAAACCAGAGTCGCTATGAATTGGAATCAACTCGGCGGCACTGGGTTTGGTTTTTTGGTTTTAACCTTTACAGGGAAGGAGCCCTGGTGACATAGTGGTTAAGCCAAAAAAAAAAAAAAAAAACACCAGTTGCCGTGGAGTCTCTTTCAACTCATAGCGACCCTATAGGACAGAGTAAAACTGCCCCATAGGGTTTCCAAGGAGCACCTGGTGGATTCCAACTGCCAACCTTTATGGTTAGCAGCTGTAGCTCTTAACCACTACACCACCAGGGTTTCCAGTGGTTAAGCACTAGGCCGCTAATAGAAAGGTCAGCAGTTCAAACCCACCAGCCGCTCCACAGGAGGAAGATGTAGCAGTCTGCTTCCATAAAGATTTACAGCCTTGGAAGCCGTATGGGGCAGTTCTACTCTATCCTATGTCACTGTGAGTCGGAATTGATTCAACGGCAATGGGTAATCATTATGGAAGCAGATTGCTGAGCTCCGGGGTGAGTTCAAATGGCCAGTCTTTCATTTAGTAGCAGAGCGCTTAGCCATTGTGCCACCAGGCTCCTTATTTGACTATAGAATTGTTTATTATAAATGAAAAGCGGATTTCTGACCACAGGGTTATGACACAGATACAGATTTTAAGTAGCACAGACTTCTGTGCTTTTTACTGTTAAGCGCCTTGTGGAGTTAACAGCCTTGAGGTCTTTGTCTCTCTAGAAGTATTGGGCCACATCTGGGCTGAACAAAATGCTCACACAAGGTTTGGGGAAGCAAAGTTGGCACTGTGCACTGAGCAGTCATGTTTTCCGCTACACCTCAGTGGCATCCAAATTAGAAAGAATGTGTTTTGTCCGCTCCTGGCAAGGCTTAGGAGTTCTTGCTGTAAGGACATGCTGGAGGAACAGGCTGCCTCAGCCATGTCTTGAACAGAACCTGCGCCATTTTTCCCTTCCCTAGCCTGCTTTTGTCTCCAAGTATGATTTTGCTGTTAGCTCCTCTAAAAGTTAAATGTTAACCAGTGTTTCCCCTAGGACTGTGGAAAAACAAGTGATATCGATCTAAGCCTGTCAAACAGGACGATGCTCACCAAGATGGCGCCAGCCACCCCCTGGGCTGATGGGATAAAAGCAGGAAAAGATCAACATGTTTGGGACGTGATCACCTAAACCACACAGAAAGAGTATGGACATTCCACAAGTTCCTAGAACCCAGGTCCCCTTTTCCTGTAAAACCCCAGCTAGACAGCTTTAGGAGGAGATCATTCCCTGTCTCCATATACCTGTATATATAATAAAGCTCTTGCCACCCACCTCAACCCTGTCTCAAGAATTGGCTGTTTGTGGCAGGCGGCTCTAACTCTTGAATTTACGGTAATAGTTTCTCAGCTAACCCAAAAGCCCAAAAGATAGTACCTTTCCCTCCAGCCAAACCAATTGCTGCAGAGTCAGTTCTGGGTCACGGCAACCCCAATGTGTTAGAAAGCAGAGCTGCTCCACAGAGTCTTCTTGGCTGTAATCTTCACGGGAGCAGACTGCCAGGCCCCTCTTCTGAGTTACTGCTGGGTAGGTTTGAATCGCCTTTAGGTTAGTAGTCAATGCAAACCTTTTACACCAGCCAGGGACCTCTTGTCTCCCAACACCCTCATTGAATTTTATTTCAAAATATTACCCAAGGCACCCTTCAAGTCAAAGCTCCCTGTAACTAGGCAATCCTGAAAATCAGTCTAAAAGAAAGCCAGCACCCTCAGTCGCCCCAAGGCAGCCCCAAGCTCACTGCTTAGTGCCAGGGAAGATGTGCAATGGCTGAGGGTCAGGAGACCAGGTGGCGTCTTCAGAGCCAAGGATTCCAATTCTAAAACTGCTCTGGGTGGTCTATGCTCCTTTCCTCACCTTCACAAAACACGACTCAAACTCTCAGGAGTAAAACAAATCAATTTACATTTATACGGAATAAATGGCTGGAAAGATTGGCTGTATCTAATCTGCTACAGATTAGAGTTTGATGCCTTTCTACCGGGTTTTGAGCTCTCCAAGAGCAAACACTGAGCCTTCTCTGTTTCTCTAGCATGGGCCCTTGACCATAGTAGGTATTCAGAAAGCAGTATCGACAATAATATCTGACACATGGTACTTCCTATGTGCCAGCACTGTTCTCAGCACGTTGCATATATTAACTCATGTAATCCTCATGTCGTTAACTGTCATGGCGTCGGCTACAACCCGTGGCAGCCTTATTATATGACGAACTTTGCCCGGTCGTGTGCTGTCTTCACGATCGTTGGCATGTTTGAGTCCATTGTTGCAACTGTTGTGTAGTGCCTTCCAAGCTAGGGGGCTCATCTCCCAGCACTATTTCAGACAATACTCGGTTGTGATCCACAAGGTTTTCATTGGCAAATTTTCAAAAGTAGCTCACCAGGCCTTTCCTCCTGGTTTGTCTTAGTCTGGAAGCTCCAATGAAACCTCTCCACCGTGGGTGACCCTGCTGGTATCTGAAATACCAGTAGTAGCACGGCTTCTAGCATCACAGCAACACGGAAGCCACCACAGTACAACACTGGTGGTGGGTAATCCTCGTAACACATACCTCTATTTTGTGGATGAGGAAACAGAAGCACAGAGAGGTTTAGTAACTTCCCTGAGGCCACGCAGCTAACAAGTAGTGGAGCTTGGATTCAGCTCCAGGGAGCCTAGCTCTAAAGTCTTTGTTCTTAGCAGATTACCGTTGTTCCCAAATTTATCTACATTCTAGTCACCTGGAGAGCTGCAAACACTACATCCCAGAGGCTGTGAGTGAATTAGTTTTGGGTGTGGCCTGAGTTTAGGAGTTTTAAAAGATCCCCCCCCCCAGGTGATTCTAATTTGCTGCAAGTTTTGGGAACTGATGCATTGTACCATCCTGCCTCATTACTCGGCAAGTGTTTGTTGGATTGAATTTGTTTCCTCCTTGTGGAACTGCTTTCAGGAATATAAACAAGCCCAGGAGGAAAAAAAAAATCCTACTTCTGGCAGTAGCAAATTACCTTGGAGTGCAACTGATTGTAATTCTAACGGAGCCTGTGCTAAGAGCATCAGTCTGGAGTCAGGCGTTCCCAGATTCAAATTCTAAATTGGCTGCTTTAGAGCTACGCAGAGCAGAGATTGGCTAGGTGTTCACCAGCCCAGATTTCCTTCCTTCCTAGGCACACAGCCAGACTGCATTGACCAGGTTCTCTTGAAGTTGGATGGGACCACCCAACAGAATTCTGACCAACAGAATGTGGGCACAGTGATGCTTGCCTCTCCTGGTACTGCATGAAAGTCATCCTCCTCCTCTCTCTTCCTGTGCAAAGTCCCCGCAGAGGATGCTGAGGCTCCAGGGGGCAGGGAGCCCCAAGATGGAAGGAGCCTGGGTTCTTCTATCACCACTTGGAGGAGAGCTGCTAGGAGTTCAGGAACACCAGCTTAGCTTTATGCAAATGAGGAATAAACTATTTTTGTAACATCACTAAGGTTTGGGAGTTTATCTGTCATTAGCGACTAAAGCCAATAAACCCCATGTGTGTCAGAGCAGAACTGTGCTCTGCAGGGTTTTCAATGGCTGATTTTTCAGAAGCAGACTGCCAGGCATTTCTTCCGGTAGCCTCTGGGTAGACTTCACCCCCCAACCTTTCTGTTAGCAGCCAAGTTGTGTCAACCATTTGCACTACCCAGGCACTCTCCATTAGCAACAAGTGTTCCTTTAATAGTATATTGCGTGGCTTTGGGTAGGTTACTAATCCTAAACCTGTTTGGTCAACTACAAGGTGAACATCACAATATTAATGCAAATAAGATCATGCGTGAGTACTGGGTACTTTCCACTGGCCCCTCTAAACCCACCCTCCACCGTCTCCCGGCTCTCCACTCTGCCCTTCGCCCTGGGCTCCAGCAGGAAATGGGAGGACAGTGCCTCAGATGGGCATTTATTCCTGGGGCCCACCCTGGCTCCCCCACTCTGCCTAAGGCCACAGCCCATCTAACGGCCTCCCTCCCCCAGCACCTCTCAGTTCTGTGACTCACTCCCTCTTTTGTCCTTCAGGCCTTGGGGTGGGGCTTAGCGTTGCTTCCGCTCCCAGGACAAACCCTGAGCAGGTCATCTGGCCTCGCTGTCTCAGTCTTCTCATCTGGAGCACAGGGAATATGGCAACAGCCTCACAGCACGGCTATAAAGAAGGAGGGGTGCCCCCTTCCCTTCCCACCACGGACAGCTGTAAAAGGGACAGGGCAGTGTTTCCTTCTGCTGTGCACAGGGTTGCTATGAGTTGGAACCCACTCAACAGCACTTAACAGCATCAATGAGCCCCATATCACGGGACTCGGGCCCAGGACAGACGCCGAGCTAGAAGCGGCGGAAGGAAGAGGCTGTCAGTCCCTACTGGCCCAGAGATAGCCCAAGAAGTGCCTGCGGGCTTCCCTGAGCCCTGCCTACATGTGCCCAGCAGTCCCTTCCATAAACCCAATCGGTCAGCCAAAGTGGCCATCTGTTTCCTGCCAGGAGCCCGCCTGACGCCCACGGGATATTCCGTGGAGAGCTGAGCAGAATAGCAGTCACACAGCAAATATTCAACAAGCGTTGGGCTTTGCTGCTGCTGTCAGATAAAAACCACACCCAGACTTTGGTAGGCAGAAGCTTTATTCAGAAAGAAAAGGTGGAGGGGCAACTGTAGCAGTAGGGGGCGGTCTACAACGGGGAGAACACTCCCCCATAACTAAGCTCTGTAAGCATCTCCAGGAGGTGGGGGAGATGGTGCTTTTCTTTTCTGGAAACTGAGTGAAAACAAGGATAGGAAAAACCCAGGGGTAGGGAAGTGGGGTGAGCAGGTGACATCATGGATAATAAATCAGAGAGCATTTTATGCTCAGGCCAGCCTGTTCTCTGGAGGGGTCCTTAAACTGGGGTAGTGTGTTGCCTCAGGTGAGGGTGGGCCAAAAGAGACTTGGCAAAGGAGAGAAGCTTCACCCAGAGTTTGACGAACAAGCACTTTGTGTCCGATGGATCAGTGGGAAGGAGCAATTCGGTTACTCATTCTTGAGGCAACTAACGGGAATTTGGAGGGTACCCTGGTGGCACAGTGGTTAAGAACTCAACTGCTCACTAAAAACATCGGCAGTTGGAATCCACCAGCCGCTCCCTAGAAATCCTGTGGGGCAGTTCTACTCTGTCCTATAGGGTCGAAATGAGTCAGACTGACTTGCCGGCAACAGGTTTGGCTTTTTTTTTGTTTGGCGTCTGGCCTTGTTATAGGGAAACAAAGGAGTGTCCCGAATCTTATCAGAGTCACATATATGGGGGGGGTTCTTCTTTGCAGCAAAGGGGATTTCTTTACCCATCGCTATTTTTCAGGCTCACAGGGTTCAGGGAATTCAATGTCAACACTAGCATGATTGCCAAAGGCAAGAAAAACGGAAATTGCATTGAATCCAGGACACTGGCAAGTACTAATCCCATGATCTTGGGCAAATAACTTCACCTTCTGGAGTACGAATATGTCTTTATAAATGAGGTTTTGTTTTGTTTTAAGAGAGGGGTGCTATTATGGCAGCACAGCGGTTAAGGGCTTGGCTGCTGACTGAAAGGTTGGCGGTTCAAACTCACCCAGCAGCTCCGCAAGAGAAAGATGTGGCAATCTGTTCCTGTAAAGATTACAGCCAAGAAAACCCTACGGGGAAGTTCTACTGCGTCACATGGGGCCACTATGAGTCACAATCAAATCCACAGCATCTAACTGACAACTTCTTGAGGAGGTGGCTGATCTGGAGTACAAAAGGCAGCATTTAAGCTGAGATGGGAGAAGCCAGACAAGGAGAAAGGAACATAGGAGGTCCCTGACCTGTTCGAACCAGCGGCCAGCCGTGCATCATTTTCACCAGGGAAGTTTTTACCCCAGTGGTTCTCAATAAGGGGCAGTTTTATCCCCAAGGGGCATTTGGCCATGCTGCAGAAATTTTTGGTTGTCACAACTGGGGCGAGGAAGGGTGTGTTAACAGCCTCTAGTGGGTACAGGCCAGGGATGCTGTTAAATATCCTACAATGCACTGGAGAGCCCCTCCAATGAAGAATCACCCAGACCCAAGTGGCAAGAGCGCTGCAGAGAAATGTTTATTAGTGGTTACCACAGGCAGCAAGGAGAGGGACCAGGAGGTTCCTTGTTTGGGAAGCAGAGAGTTTCTGTTTGTGGTGATGGGAAATTTGGCAATCTGGCAGTGGACATTGGTGATGGTTGCACACCTGGCTAATGTAATTGAAGTCAAGACTAAATTGATGTCACTAAACTGTAAACATGAAAAATGTTGAACTGGAAAATGCTGTGTTATGGATATTCTTACGACAACAACAAAAAATAGTGCTTCAACCAAATTACTGGGGTGAGAGCTGTGCGAACCATGGTCTCAGGGAACACCGAGCTCAATTGGCATAACAGAGTTTATAAAGAAAATGTTCTACATTCTACTTTGGTGAGTAGTGTCCGGGGTCTTAAAAGCCTGTGAGCGGCCATCTAGGGTACTCCACTGATCTCACCCCATCTGGAGCAAGGGAGAATGAGGAAAACCAAAGACACAAGGGAAAAATTAGTCCAAAGGACTAATGGACCACAAGCACTACAGCCTCCACCAGACTGAGTCCACCACAACCAGAGGGTGCCAGCTACCACCACCAACTGCTCTGACAGGGATCACAATAGAGGGTCCCAGATGGAGCTGGAGAAAAATCTAGAACAAAATTTTAACTCACAAAAAAAGGCCAGACTTACTGGTCTGAGACTGGAGAAACCCCGAGAGTATGGCCCCCAGACACCCTCTTAGTTCAGCACTGAAGTCACTCCAGCAGTTCACCCTTCAGCCGAAGATTAGACAGGTCCGTAAAACAAAACAAAACTAAACGGGCACACCACCCCAGGGGCAAGGATGAGAAGGCAGGAGGGGACAGGAAAGCTGGTAATGGGGAACCTGAGGTCAAGACGGGGAGAGTGTTGACATGTCGTGGGGTTGGCAACCAATGTCACAAAACAATATGTTTACTAATTGCTTAACAAGAAGCTAGTTTGCTCTGTAAACCTTCATCTAAAACACAATCAAAAAAAAAAAAAATAGTGCTTCAGTTCCCTTAACTGCAAAGTGACTACACAGGACTAGACGGCCACTAGGGGTCACCCGTTCACTCATTCATTCATTTAGCATTCACTGATTCCTGACTCTGGACAAGGCAATGCACTAGGCACAGGTCTAAACGTGACAGGAAAACTCAGACAATAGTGCCAGACAACAAAAGGTGATAAAAAGGTAAACATGGACACATCCGACGTTTCAGACGCATTGCCTAACAACGTGATTTTTTAAAAATTCTTTCACTACATGGATAGTTTAAATTTCATATGCCACGTCAGTAATCCCACATCTAAGCAGTTTCCTATTAATTCATTTAGCAGTTTTAAGATAATCATTTTGTTTGTTTGGTTTTTCACCCTGACCCCTTGAGCATTCCAACGACTACTTCCAGAGCTCCAATTCCCGGACTTGGAATTGCTGCGTTTTCCTCACAAGTTGTCAGTCGGCCTGGGAAGGTGTTTCCCATTATCAGCCCACCTGTGTCTTAGGCAGCTGCTCACGCCCGTGAATCCCACAGGGGTCACTGAGAGAGAGCTGCCTCCTAGTCACCTGAGATGAAGCTGAATATCTATTTGTTTCTTCTTTTACCCCTTGTCAGTCCTCAAAAGCAGTCTAATCATTGTACTCTGATATTATAGGAAACCGCTAAGTGAGAACTCACTGGGGAGACAAGAAATGAAGGAGAAATTGTTTTCCAGTCATTTAAATCAAGAAATGTTGTTGTTGGGGCCCGTCGAGTCAATTCTGACTCATAGTGACCCTACAGGACAGAGTAGAACTGCCCCAGAGGGTTTCCTAGGCGGAATCTTTACGGAAGCAGACCACCAGGTCTTTATTCCCAAGGAGCAGCCAGTGAGCTCAAACTGGCGACCTTTCCTTTTGCAGCCGAACGCTCAACCACACTGTGCCACCAAAATCAATAAAACCAAACCCATTGCTGTTGAGTCGATTCCGACTCATCGTGATCCTATAGACAGAGTAGAACTGTCCCCCAGGATTCCCAAAGAGTGGCTGGTGGATTTGAACTGCCGACATTTTGGTTAGCAGCCAAATGCTTAACCACTGCACAGCCAGGGCCCAATTTAAAAATAGATAGAAGGACATGCATGGATGCTGAGTAGCCAAAGGGGTGGACTGTGGCAATTATGCATTCATTTCTGCCAGCCCCACTTTCAATCTTCTATATACTCTGCTTCATAATGCCGGATTTAGGGGCTCCTGGTCCCGCTATTAAAAGACGCTGGGAGGAAACCGGAAACCCTGGTGGCGTAGTGGTTAAGTGCTATGGCTGCTAACCGAGAGGTCGGCAGTTTGAATCTGCCAGGCGCTCCTTGGAAACTCTATCGGGCAGTTCTGCTCTGTCCTATAGGGTTGCCATGAGTCGGAATCGACTCGATAGGAGTGGGTTTGGTTTGGGGAGGAAACCAGAAGGATGGAGGAGAAAAGACACTGTTCCTCCTCTCCTTCTTTTCTCTTCTTCTGTCAGTGTCTTTGGAGGTAGATGTATACCTTCTGGACACCCAGCTCTTCAGGTGGAAGCCACTCCTCCAAGCCACTAGCCCAGGTGGCCTGTCCTGTGTGGTCCTAGACTCTGATAACATGCCCTCCTCCACCTGTTTCCCCCACCCTAGGTAGTAAGCTCTCAGTTGCCTTATCATTCTCTTTTGGTTCTTCCAGTCTACCAACAGCCTTGTGACCATTTCTCTTTATTAAATACCTTTTTTTGAAATACCTAACAGGATTTCTATTTGCCTGACTGATTGAATGGCATATTTTAATGTTTTCCTAGTTGGTTGTTGGGTGGTAGACTGAAATACAATTAAATTTTTAAATTGTGCAATCCAATTTTACTACACTCTTATTAATACTAATAATTTCTCTGTAGATTCTTCCAAGTTGCCTAGATAGACGATCATATATCTGAATGATTAGCACTGATTTAGTGAATTTAGTGAATAGTGTTGATTTCATTCCTCACTTCAGCTGTTTCAGCCAAAACCAGACCCAATGCCTGCATGTCAATCCCGACTCACAGCAGCCCTATAGGACAGGGTAGAACTGCCCCCCAGGGTTTCCAAGGGTGGAAGTTTTACAGAATCTGACTGTCACATCTTTCTCCTTCGGAGCAGCTGGTGGGTTAGAACCGCTGACCTTTTGGTTAGCAGCTGAGCGCTTGGCCACTGCACCACCAGGGCCCCTTCAGCTATGTCTTAATCCATTCAGTGGATGTTTTATATTAATTTAAATTGTAAATTATTATACTATATTTAGACACTTCTGGGAGGAAAATATCTTTCAAATGACATAATCTCTTGCTCCACGCTCATATTTTTAAGCTTTTTTATTTCTTTAAACACATAAAATATAATTATTCTATATGTCTGGTAATTCCAATATCTGCAGTTTCCCAGGTAGGATTCTGTTGTCTGGTGTTTCTGATAGCTCTCACTATGGTGATTTTTTTTTTTTTTTCCTTGAGTGCTCAGTGACTTCTGACAGGGATTTGCCTATATACCTTCAAAAGTTATTTGTTGGCAGTTGTTGAAACCTTGATTGAACTTGCATTGTCCCACTACTTATGTAGCCTTTCTCTTCTGAAATCCAGGAATGGAAAGAAGGTTGTGCCTGGGGAGAGGAGAAGCCAGAAGGAGAGTGGAGGTAGGGTGGCAGATCCTGCAGGGTAACCACAAAGCCCAGGGAGTCCAGGGTTTTCCTGGTTTGAGCCTATGATGGGGTGAGTCAGAGCACCCTTTCACTGTCAAAAGTGTGTAGGTTTGGACAGAGTTGGGGACCCCTACCCTGAGGCCATAGTGCTGTTAGGTGCCCTCAAGTGGACAGAGCAGAATTGCCCCATAGGGTTTTCTAGGCTGTAATCTTTACAGGAGCTGACCACGCAGCCTTTCTCCCACGGAGCCGCTGGGTGGGTTGGAACCATGGGCCTTTTCGTTAACAGCCTAGCACAAAAAGGCTTGTTTTCACCAGTGGGGTACGATGGAAAACCAGGGAGAGTTTAACTGGGGAGTGATACGTGATTTATGTTTTATAAAGATGAAAAGGGAGGGGACTGGTGGGAGGCAGAGTTGAGCGTCAGCGACCCCAACGCAGAAGGAACTACGAATGACTTGGGGCTCTCAGTCTGAAGCTGCCTGGCACGTACCCCCTCACCTACCCTTGAGCCTGGGGTCCTCCCTGCCGAGGGAGGGGCCCCACCTGCGCAGCCCAGCCGGGCCTGACCTTGAGGGGGCCGGCCTGGCTTCTAGCCACGAGACTGACCCGAAATGGCGGAGAATGCCTGCATCCTCGGGCTGGCCTGGAAGGAATCCGTTTAGCTTCTCTTGCGCACACAGAGGCGCTCTTCGGGGAACGAGGCGCAGCCTGCCTTGACCACAGTCCCAGCTCGGTGCTCAAGTGAGGGATGGCAGAAAGGCCGAGCAGGCCCTGGCAGCTCCCGGGACGGACGTGACGTGAGCGAAGCCGGAGAAGAGGGAGCTGGCGGGACAGAGCTGGCGCCAGAAAGCCCGGGGTTGGGGACGCTGGGGGGCGGAGAGAAGCGCGGACTCGGAGGCTCCCAGGGCTTCCGCCTCGGTGGCAGGGCGGGAGGGGCGTGAGCGTCCGGACGCTGGGGCCGACCCAGACGCTGCGGGCGCAGGCCTGGGAGCGAGTGAGGACGCCCACCCTCCCAGGCGCACGGGCGGCGCGCGCACCCTCCGGACCCCCTCCTCGGTTGTCTCCCCTGCTGGGTCCCCGCTCCTCCTCGGCCCCCTCCTCTTCTTCGGTCTCAACCCCCTTTGCCCCCCGCCCCGCCCGCCTGTCCCCCGCCCGCCTGTCCCCCGCCCGCGTTCCCAGCGTCGCGGCCATGGCGTGGCTGGCGCCGCGGCCGGCCAAGGGCTACCGCGTGGTGCTGCTGGGCAGCGCGGCCGTGGGCAAGACGGCCCTGGCCACGCAGTTCGCCTGCGGGACCTTCCCGGCGCACTGCGAGCCAGCGGTCGAGGACCTCTTCAGCAAGGTGATCGAGGTGAACTCGGCGCCCGCGCTCCTGGAGATCGTAGACACGGTGGGCGCCGCGCACCTGGTCACGCTCACCGACCTGTACATGCGCGACGGCGACGGCTTCGTGCTGCTCTACAGCGTGGACAGCGAGGCCTCGTTCGAGGCGGTGCGGCCGCTGCGGGAGCGCCTGGGCCGCCTGCGGGGCCCCCGGGCCATCCCGCTGGTGCTGGTGGCCACCAAGGCCGACCGCGACGCCGAGCGCCAGGTGCTGTCGGCGCGGGGCCGCGCGCTGGCCCGCGAGTGGCGTTGCCCCTTCCTAGAGATCACGGCCAAGAGCAAGCTGATGGTGGATCAGGTGTTCACGCAGATCGTGCGGGAGATGGAAGCCCTGGCCCCGGCCGAGGCCCAGGTCCCAGACGTCCCCCCGAGTGCCCAGGAGACGTGGCCATCGGAAAGATTCATTGGCTAATACGCAACCGTTAATTTTCCACCTGAATCGCTTTTCGGGATTTCTGGAGCTGGGGTTTCTACTCCGTGCCTTGCAAGTTATCGCTGGGCCGAAAACCAGCGGCTACTTCTGCTTCTTAACTCTAGCCGGCGCTTCAAGCTGTCTGCGGATCTAAAGTACTTGGTGAAAACTTTAAAACTTTACCTGTGACAGTGCTTTAAGAAAAAAACCAAAATCCTCCCTTTTTCCTGTAGGGAGAAAGTGTTACCCTTTTCTTCAAGGGGAATTTGTGATAGGATTATTTTTTGTAATTAACACCTGCTGAGCTACTCAGCTATTTGAAATTGTCTTGGGAACATGAGGGAGTTTCAGAATTTCAATTCCATGAGGCTCCCTCTCTCATTTAGAGTATTGAATTGCCAGCAGTAACATCTAAATATAGTTATGAGTGTTTCTAAATGTAGCTACGCATACTAGGGTTGCTTTGCAAAGGCATAGCGTATCCCTGGGAGGGGAGAAAACAAGTGTGCCCACAGAAAGAGCTCAGCTGCCTTAGCTCTGTACGTGGCATCTAGTCGACGTCTGCATCTGTGAAATGTGCGAAAACAAGATTCTTTTACAGTTGCTGGTTTTTAATATTTGTCTTTCTAAATGATATTGAAAACTATCATTGCTTAAGTTTTCTTACACTGTCTCTTTGCTTTTAAGCTTTTCCTGGAAACAAGTTAGTAACTATGGGGAAAACAGCACCACACACCCTTGTTGGTTTTTGCAAAAGTGCTTTCAACTGCCAGCATTTTTCCCGTGGCTTGCCAGATTAGCATATTTTGTCCGAAAACCTGCATAGTTTAACAGTGATTGTTGTGTGGCGTGTCACCGATTCCAGCTTCTATCGACCCTGTGTGACAGAGTAGAACTGACTGTAATCTTTGCAGGAGCAGATTGCCAAGTCTTTTCTCCTGGGTAGCCACTGGTAGGTTCGAACCACCGACCATGGTGCCGCCAGGGCTCCTTGTAACAGTGATACAGATATGAAATAGAACCAAAATGTGTAAGAGTCTTTTTGCATAGTTTTCATAGAATGATATAAGAGATCGTTGCTTTGGTTTAAAAGTGTTGTTAAGCTTTGTGATTGTAAACATTCATCTTGATATGAGTTGTTTGCGTTTATTCACACAAGTTAACGTTTTTACCTCACCTGCTGCAACACGTGTTTCAATGTTAGGAAACCAACTTTAGCCATTTGAACATCCTTCTGAATAAAGTAAACAAGAAAGCTCAAAACCATGCCTTTGATTTGAAATAGCTCATTTTGATAAAGGAAAGTTATGTGTATTATTGTTGTTAGGTGCCATCGGTTTGGTTCCCACTCACAGCGACCCTGTGTACAACAGAGCGAAACACTGCCAGGTCCTGCACCATCCCCACAATTGTTGTTATGTTTGAGTGCATTATTGCAGCCACGGTGTCAATCCGTCCTGTGAAGGATCTCCCTCCTTTTCACTGACCCTCTACTTTTCTACTTTACCAAGCACGATGTCCTTCTTCAGGGACTGATGACTCCTGAATGGGTCCAAAGTACATGAGTTGAAGTCTCATCACCTTTGCTTCCGAGGAGCACTCTGGCTGCACTTTTTCCAAGACAGATGTGTTCGTTCTTCTGGCAGGCCACGGTTTATTCAGTGTTCTTCACCAGCACCGTAATTCAAAGGCATCAATTCTTCTTCAGTCTCCCTTATTCGTTGTCCAGCTTTCCCATGCATAAAAACCAAAAACCAAACCCACTGCCATCGAGTCAATTCCGACTCATAGCGACCCTATAGAACAAAGTAGAACTGCCCCGTAGAGTTTCCAAGGAGCGCCTGGCGGATTCAAACTGCCGACCTCTTGGTTAGCAGACATGGCACTTAACCACTACGCCACCAGGACAAGCCATGGTATTTTTAACCACCTCATATTTTTTTTTTTTCATATGCATGGGAATGCATGGCAATTTTTAACCACCTCATATGCATTCCCATGCATATGAAAAAAAAAAAAATACCATGGCTTGGGTCAAGCACACCTTAGTCCTCAAAGTGACATCTCTGCATTTCAACATTTTAAAGAAGTCTTTTGTATGTAGTGGTGGTTATAGAAGACTGTGGTTGTTTTTTTTTTTTTCCTTTTTTATTGTACTTTAGATGAAGGTTTACAGAACGATCTAGCTTCCCATCAAACAGTACACACATTGTTGTATGACACTGGTTAACAACCCCACAACAGGTCAACAGTCTCCCTTCTCAATCCTGGGTTCCCTATTACCAGCTTTCCTATTCCCTCCTGCCTTCCAGTCCCTGCCCCAGGGCTGGTGCACCCCTTTAGTCTCTTTTTGTTCTGTGGGCCTGTCCAATCTTTGGCTGAAGGGTGAATCTCAGGAGTGACCTCATTACTGAGCTGATAGGATCTCGGGGGGCCATACTCTCAGGGTTTCTCCAGTCTCTGTCAGGTGACTGTGGTGATTTTTATTTGTGTTGTATGTGATGTTTTAATAGAAGAATAGACTTGATTTTAACATTAAAAAAAAAAAAAACTTTTAAAATCTGACAGTGCAACAGCCAACTCCCAACACCAGACATTTAGACTGCAGGTCTTCCTCTGCCTTGGATCTCTCCTCCCTCTGTGGGGGTTTGGCCACCTACCTTTGGAGCCTTGAAATTGTTTAAAAAAAAAATCAAAACTCGGGAATTGAACTGTAGGATTTCTTCCAAGCAGTTCATCTATATGCCTATAGAACCTGATCTTTAAAAAAAAAAAAAAAAGGTTCGGGGTAGGCTAGTTACAATGAAGCTTATAAAAAGAGATAAGGGAGGAGAATAGATGGCATCGCAGTTAGGTGGTCTCTGGCCAGGCTGCCCCCTCCCCCATTCATTGCACAAATCTTGGCATGTAGTCCAGAGGCTTTAAAATGATAAAAAGTACCTCATCTCTCAGGAAGCCAGGGAAATTGCCAAACCTTACATTTTTTTGTTAGATAAACCCTGAGCTAGCTTATGGTTAACGAATGTCTTTGTCACAAAGGAATTTGCAAAGATTTAATCACTGTGTTAAACTGAGCCTCAGTTTCCTTCTTAACACTCCTTAAAGCTGGGTTGGGAGAGGCAGGGAGACAAGTTAATAGTTTTACAGTTTTGGGAATCAGGCTTTTACTGTTAATTTCTAGTTTCATGGGTTTAAAAAAAAAAAAACCCTTAAGATCAACGTAAGATGTCTGTTATGAATCCTTTCTTTTTTCATAAGGCAGAGCTGACCCCTCTGAGCAGGGAGAGGTTCCAGCCCCACTTAGCGTCCGGGGTCCTTCCTGGCAGTGTCTCCTCCCACCAAGGCAGACCGCCTCCCTCCTGGGAGCAAAGCCCTTAATCACCCCTGAAGGACATTTTAAGGAGCCCTGGTGGCGTAATTGCTAAGCACTTGGCTACTAACCTAAGGTCGGCAGTTCAAACCCATCAGCCTCTCCACGGAAGAAAAGTCCTGGCAACCTGCCCCCATAAACATTACAGCCTAGGAGACCCTGTGGGGCAGTTCTGCTCTGTCCTACAGGGTCACTACATTTCAAGCTCGAAGAGGAGGGAAGGGGCAGTGAGGGGCAGGGCACCTTCCTGGCCTCAGCTCCTTGTCCAAAGCTGCCCCTCCTGCCGCTGGAGCAGAGGCCGAGACACAAAGTCATCCTGTGTGCTGGGCTGGGAAGGGAGAGCAGTCAAGAACAAACAGCACCCGTTCCCTGGCCTGAGGGCACAGGGAAGGGCCACACGTTGACTGGAAGCCCCCACCCCGCCCCCATCCTGCCATTCCCATTCCAGTCTGGCTGCATATCAGGCCTCCATCCAGGAAAAAGTGCCCAAAAAAGCCACTTCTTCCACCGCAGACACTCCCACTCAGATCCAAGGGCTCAGTTCAGAACCCAGTGTGTTCCCGGCTGCCTGGTCAGCGTGAGCTGTGGTCAGGCCCAGCCAGGATCACGCGATTAGCTCCTCTGACCTCAGGAATATTCCTGAAGAAACTTCTGGGGTGTGTACAAACACACATGCACGCAGACACATGTGCGAGTATATATAAAGTCCTACACACTGGCTTTTCCCCTCCCAGGTTTCTAAACTTATTTTCTATTAAGCCTGGTTCCTCTGGAGGCAAATAAGGCATAAAAACCAAACCAAACCAGTTGCCATTCAGTCAACTACAACTCACGGCGACCCCTATGTGTGTCAGAGTAGAACTGTGCTCCACAGGGTTTTTAATGGCTTATTTTTCAGAAGTCAATCACTGGGCCTTTCTTCTTTGCAGCCACTGGAACCTCCAACCTTTAGCAGCCAAGTGTGCTAACCATTGGTTAACCATTTGTATCACCCAACCAAAAAAACCCAAACCAGTTGCCATGAAGTTCATTCTGACTCATGGCGACTCCGTCTGTTTCAGAGTAGAACTGTGTTCTACAGGGTTTTCCATGGCAGCTCTTTTGGAATTAGATCACCAGGTCATTCTTCCAAGGCACATCTGGGTGGATTCGAACTGCCAACCTTTCAATTAGCAGCTCAGTGCTCAACCGTTTGCACCACTCAGGGACCCAAATAAGCCGTAAATAACTCTAAAGTGAATTTGCAACCAGGAAATATGACCGCTTGTAAGGGGAGCTTTGGAACCTGGAAGCGCTGTGCCGGGGGGCGGGTCCATGAAACTGGCAGGCTAACTTGCAAGCGTATAAGCCAGATGAAATCTCAGGCCCTTCGCAGTTCTGGATGCTGGGGTGTAGGATATGCGCGTACCCAGCATGACTAGGGAACGTCAGACTGGCTTCCAAAGTGGTTTTAACGTTCCACATGCCCCCAGGCAGGGCACAAAGGTGTCTATGCTCTAAGCCCTCTGCAACCCAGGGTGGGGCAGACTGTTTTTTCCACCATGTGGTGGTTTCAACTTTATTACTCAGATTGCTGGCGATGTTGAGAATTATTTTGTAGGATTGAACATGGCATTTGTTTTCCTCTTCTGTGAAATGTCTGCTCCTTTTGCCAGATTGGAAACCATGGTGGCATAGTGGTTAAGTGCTACGGCTGCTAACCAAATGACCCTATAGGACAGAGTAGAACTGCCCCCATACAGTTTCAAAGAAGCATCTGGTGGATTCGAACTGCTGACCTTTTTGGTTAGCAGCTGTAGCTCTTAAACACTATGCCACCAGGGTTTCTAACCAAAAGGTTGGCAGTTCAAATCCACCACGCGCTCCTTGGAAATTCTATGGGGCAGTTCTACTCTGTCCTGTCGCTATGAGTCAGAATCGACTCAATGGCAACAAGTTTGGTTTGGTTTTTGTTTTGCCAGTTTTTTTTTTAAATTAATTTTTATTAAGCTTCAAGTGAACATTTACCATTCCAATCAGTCTGTCACATGTTAGTTTACATACATCTTACTCCCTTCTCCCACTTGCTCTCCCCCTATTGAGTCAGCCCTTTCAGTCTCTCGTTTCGTGCCAATTTTGCCGTCTTCCCTCTCTCTCTATCTTCCCATCCCCTCTCCAGTCAAGAGTTGCCAACACACTCTCCAGTGTCCACCTGATTTAATTAGCTCACTCTTCATCAGCATCTCTCTCCCCCCGCCGCTGACCAGTCCCTTTCATGTCTGATGAGTTGTCTTCGGGGATGGTTCCTGTCCTGTGCCATCAGAAGGTCTGGGGAGCATTGCCTCCGGGATTCCTCTAGTCGCAGTCATACCATTAAGTATGGTCTTTTTATGAGAATTTGGGGTCTGTATCCCATTGGTCTCCTGCTCCCTCAGGAGTTGTCTGTTGTGCTCCCTGACAGGGCAGTCATCGATTGTGGCCGGGCACCAACTAGTTCTTCTGGTCTCAGAATAATGTAGGTCTCTGGATCATGTGGCCCTTTCTGTCTCTTGGGTTCTTAGTTGTTGTGTGACCTTGGTGTTCTTCCTTTGCCTTTGCTCCAGGTGGGTTGAGATCAATTGATGTATCTTAGATGGCCACTTGTTGGCATTTAGGACCCCAGACGCCACATTTCAAAGTGGGATGCAGAATGTTTTCATAATAGAATTATTTTACCCATTGACTTAGAAGTCCCCTCAAACCATGTTCCCCAGACCCCAGCCCCTGCTCCGCTGACCTTTGAAGCATTCATTTTATCCCGGAAACCTCTTTGCTTTTAGTCCAGTCCAATTAGGCTGACCTTCCTTGTATTGAGTGTTGTCTTTCCCTTCACCCAAAGCAGTTCTTATCTACTGATTGATCAATAAAAAACCCTCTCCCTCCCTCCCTCCCTCCCCCCTTTGTAACCACAAAAGTATGTGTTCTTCTCCGTTTTTTCTATTTCTCAAGATCTTATAATAGTGGTCTTATACGATATTTGTCCTTTTGCCTCTGACTCATTTCGCTCAGCATAATGCCTTCCAGATTCCTCCATGTTATGAAACGTTTCAGAGATTCGTCACTGTTCTTTATCGATGCGTAGTATTCCATTGTGTGAATATACCACAATTTATTTACCCATTCATCCGTTGACGGACATCTTGGTTGCTTCCAGCTTTTTGCTATTGTAAACAGAGCTGCAATAAACATGGGTGTGCATATATCTGTTTCTGTGAAGGCTCTTGTATCTCTAGGGTATATTCCGAGGAGTGGGATTTCTGGGTTGTATGGTAGTTCTATTTCTAACTGTTTAAGATAAACGCCAGATGGATTTCCAAAGTGGTTGTACCATTTTACAATCCCACCAGCAGTGTATGAGAGTTCCAATCTCTCCGCAGCCTCTCCAACATTTATTATTTTGTGTTTTTTGGATTCATGCCAGTCTAGTTGGTGTGAGATGGAATCTCATCGTAGTTTTAATTTGCATTTCTCTAATGGCTAATGATCGGGAGCATTTTCTCAGGTATCTGTTGGCTGCCTGAATATCTTCTTTAGTGAAATGTGTGTTCATATCCTTTGCCCACTTCTTGATTGGGTTGTTTGTCTTTTTGTGGTTGAGTTTTGACAGAATCATGTAGATTTTAGAGATCAGGCGCTGGTCGGAGATGTCATAGCTGAATATTCTTTCCCAGTCTGTAGGTGGTCTTTTTACTCTTTTGGTGAAGTCTTTAGATGAGCATAGGTGTTTGATTTTTAAGAGCTCCCAGTTATCTGGTTTCTCTTCATCATTTTTGGTAATGTTTTGTATTCTGTTTATGCCCTGTATTAGAGCTCCTAGGGTTGTCCCTATTTTTTCTTCCATGATCTTTATCGTTTTAGTCTTTATGTTTAGGTCTTTGATCCACTTGGAGTTAGTTTTTGTGCATGGTGTGAGGTATGGGTCCTGTTTCATTCTTTTGCAAATGGATATCCAGTTATGCCAGCACCATTTGTTAAAAAGACTATCATTTCCCCAATTGACTGACACTGGTCCTTTGTCAAATATCAGCTGCTCATACATGGATGGATTTATATCTGGGTTCTCAATTCTGTTCCATTGGTCTATGTGCCTGTTGTTGTACCAGTACCAGGCTGTTTTGACTACTGTAGCTGTATAATAGGTTCTGAAATCAGGTAGAGTGAGGCCTCCCACTTTCTTCTTCTTTTTCAGTAATGCTTTGCTTATCCGGGGGTTCTTTCCCTTCCATATGAAATTGGTGATTTGTTTCTCTATCCCCTTAAAATATGACATTGGAATTTGGATTGGAAGTGCGTTATATGTATAGATAGCTTTTGGTAAAATAGACATTTTTACTATGTTAAGTATTCCTATCCATGAGCAGGGTATGTTTTTCCACTTAAGTATGTCCTTTTGAATTTCTTGTAGTAGAGCTTTGTAGTTTTCTTTGTATAGGTCTTTTACATCCTTGGTAAGATTTATTCCTAAGTATTTTATCTTCTTGGGGGCTACTGTGAATGGTATTGATTTGGTTATTTCCTCTTCGGTGTTCTTTTTGTTGATGTAGAGGAATCCAAGTGATTTTTGTATGTTTATTTTATAACCTGAGACTCTGCCAAACTATTCTATTAGTTTCTGTAGTTTTCTGGAGGATTCCTTAGGGTTTTCCATGTATACGATCATGTCATCTGCAAATAGTGATAGCTTTACTTCCTCCTTGCAAATCTGGATACCCTTTATTTCTTTGCCTAGCCTAATTGCCCTGGCTAGGACTTCAAGTACGATGTTGAATAAGAGCGGTGATAAAGGGCATCCTTGTCTGGTTCCCGTTCTCAAGGGAAGTGCTTTCAGGTTCTCTCCATTTAAAGTGATATTGGCTGTTGGCTTTGCATAGATGCCCTTTATTATGTTGAGGAATTTTCCTTCAATCCCTATTTTGGTAAGAGTTTTTATCATAAATGGGTGTTGAACTTTGTCAAATGCCTTTTCTGCATCTATTGATAAGATCATGTGGTTTTTATCTTTTGTTTTATTTATGTGATGGATTACATTAATGGTTTTTCTGATATTAAACCAGCCTTGCATACCTGGTATAAATCCCACTTGATCAGGGTGAATTATTTTTTTGATGTGTTGTTGGATTTTATTGGCTAGAATTTTGTTGAGGATTTTTGCATCTATGTTCATGAGGGATATAGGTCTATAATTTTCTTTTTTTGTAATGTCTTTACCTGGTTTTGGTATCAGGGAGATGGTAGATTCATAGAATGAGTTGGATAGTATTCCGTCTTTTTCTGTGCTTTGAAATACCTTCAGTAGTAGTGGTGTTAAGTCTTCTCTGAAGGTTTGGTACAACTCTGCAGTGAAGCCATCTGGGCCAGGACTTTTTTTTGTTGGAAGTTTTTTGATTACCGTTTCAATCTCTTTTTTTGTTATGGGTCTATTTAGTTGTTCTACTTCTGAATGTGTTAGTTTAGGTAGGTAGTATTTTTCCAAGAATTTATCCATTTCTTCTAGGTTTTCAAATTTGTTAGAGTACAATTTTTCGTAGTAATCTGAAATGATTCTTTTAATTTCACTTGGCTCAGTTGTGATGTGGTCCTTCTCGTTTCTTATTCGGGTTATTTGTTTCCTTTCCTGTTTTTCTTTAGTCAGTCTAGCCAATGGTTTATCAATTTTGTTAATTTTTTCAAAGAACCAGCTTTTGGCTTTGTTAATTCTTTCAATTGTTTTTCTGTTCTCTAATTCATTTAGTTCAGCTCTAATTTTTATTATTTGTTTTCTTCTGGTGCCTGATGGGTTCTTTTGTTGCTCACTTTCTATTTGTTCAAGTTGTTGGGACAGTTCTCTGACTTTGGCTCTTTCTTCTTTTTGTATGTGTGCATTTATCGATATAAATTGGCCTCTGAGCACTGCTTTTGCTGTGTCCCAGAGGTTTTGATAGGAAGTATTTTCATTCTCGTTGCTTTCTAAGAATTTCCTTATTCCCTCCTTGATGTCTTCTATAACCCAGTCTTTTTTCAGGAGGGTATTGTTCATTTTCCAAGTATTTGATTTCTTTTCCCTAGTTTTTCTGTTATTGATTTCTAGTTTCATTGCCTTGTGGTCTGAGAAGATGCTTTGTAATATTTCGATGTTTTGGATTCTGCAAAGATTTGTTTTATGACCTAATATGTGGTCTATTCTAGAGAATGTTCCATGTGCACTAGAAAAAAAAGTATATTTTGCAGCAGTTGGGTGGAGAGTTCTGTATAAGTCAATGAGGTCAAGTTGGTTGATTGTTGTAAGTTGTTTTGCCAGTTTTAAGAGTTGTATGATTTGTCTTGTTCTTCTTGGTTCATGGGAGATCTTGCTGCCCCCCAGTGATCCCCATCTCCTTGTATTCACACCTTGTTCAATCCTGTTCCCTTGAGGGTGAGCTGGACCTGGTGACTCTCTTCTAAGGAACATGATATGACAAAGTAACAAGATGTCACTTCCAAGACCAGTTTACAAGAAGACTGGCTTCTGTCTTGCTCACTCTCTCCCTCAGAGTCTCCATTCTGGGAAAAGCTAGCTGCATGTTGCAAGTAGCCGTATACAGAGAGACAAGTGGCCAGGAGCTGGTGAGGACATGGAACCTGTCAGCTACATGCATGAGTTTGGAAGTAGATCCTTCCCCGGTTGAGCCTTGTGTCACCTGCAGCGCCAGCCAACTCACCACCCCCCCGCCCCACTGCATCCTGTGAGAGACCCTGAAGCAAAGCATCCAGCTGAGCCACCCCCAGGGTCCTCATCCTCAGAGACTATGAGACAGTGAGTGTTTATGGCTAAGTTGCTAAGTTTTGCAGCGATAAGTAACTAATACAGATTTTTGGTAACTGGAAGTAGGATGCCACCACAACAAATATTTAAAAATGTGGAAATGGCTTTGGATCTGGGCAGTGGGCGGAAGGTGGAAGGATTCTGAGTAGCATGTTGGGTAAGGACTGAATTGCCTTGAATAGACCTTTAGTAGAAATTGGACTTTGACAGTGCTGCCACTGAGGGTTCAAAATGACATGATGACCACGTTATTGGAAATTGGAGGAACGAGGATCCTTGTTATGTAATAGCAGAAAGCTTAGCAATGTTATCATCTGCAGTTACAGGGAAAGCAAAAAAAACAAATGTGCCTAGTGAAATTCATGACCTGGTTTCTTCTTGCTGCTTATAGTAAAATACGAGAGGAGAGAGGTAAATTGAGAAGACTATTAAAGAAAAAAAGAACCAATACTTGACGGTTTTGAAAGTTCTGTTTCTCCTGATGGCAATAGGTGCTAAAATTACAAAATGGTGGTCTACCAACAGGTCTCCTCCCAGCTGGGGCAACAAGTCTGCTGAGGGAGACTGTAGGCGGTACGTCACCAACCACCATGGCACAGGTTCTGAAGCACCCCTTACAAGTGGCCTTATTTCCTGATTGCAGATTTACTTTAGAGTTATTTATGTCTTGTTTGGAGCCCCTGGGGTCGCTGAGTGGCACAACAGTTAAGCATTCAGCCACTAATCGAAAGGCTGGCTTTTAGGATGCACCACAGCATCGGTGGCAGAAGTGACTCACACCCTTCTTCTCCTTGCTTTGCTTTAAGTCTAGCTCATTGGCACCTGGAGTTTATCTTTCTCTTTTATAACTTTGCTAAAAGTAGCAAGAGGCAGCCAACACACAGCAATTTTTCACTTTTTCTTACTGCTTCCCTTAATACGTGTGTCAGCCAATGCAGAAGAAATAAACCACACAATTATTGTAACCATCACCACCACCCACCGCCGGGGAGTCGATTCCGACTTAGAGCGACCCCATAGGACAGGTACATTTTTACAGAAGCAGGCTGGCTGCCACATCTTTCTCCCACAGAGCAGCTGGTAGTTTCGCACCACTGGCCTTTTGGTTAGCAGCTGAGGGCTTTACCCAGTGCACCGCTGGGGCTCCTAATTATCATAACAGATCATTCAATATAAAGAATTGTTCCCCAGGTATTTAAAAGCTGAAGGAGCAAAAAGGAAAAACTGGGTAATGTTATCTCAAAGGAGCCCTGGTGGTACAGTGGTTAAGTGCTCGGCTGCTAACCGAAAGTTTGGCGGTTTGAACCCACCAGCCGCTCCTCGGGAGAAAGAAGTGGCAGTCACTTCTGTAAAGGTTCCTGCTCTACTTTGTCCTATAAGGTCACCACGAGACAGAATCATCTCAAAGCCAACAGGTACTGTATCTCAGAGGTAAGGATTGCAGGAAGCAGAGACCATGCCTGGGGGTGGGGAACAAAGGTAAGAAGTTGGGATTATGAAAACTTAAAAGCTTACAGAAGGGACCCTGCAGGAAGGGAGACTCAGACCTCAGGGTGGGTGGGGGGGTGTGCCTGACTAGTGCTGATGTCCCTGGCCTGGGAGGAGGGGCCTTGCAGAGCTGAGACCTCAGTCTCTGAGGCCGGGGTACCAGCAGGCTGGTGCTGGTACTGCTGAGGGGGAGCCCTGAGGCGGCCCCAGGAATGTGGAAAAACTGCAAACTGGAACTACCTGCTGCTATGGAATCGCCTGCTGTGTGTGCATCCCTGGTTGGCAATACACCTGTTTCCGTCGTCGAGTCATTTCTGACTCATAGCGACCCTAGAGGACAGAGTAGAACTGCCCCACAGGGTTTTCAAGGCTGTAATTTTTATGGGAGCAGGCTCCCACATCTTTCTCCTGAGGAGCGGCTGGTGGCTTTGAGCCACCGACCTATCAGTTAGCAACCGAGCACTTAACCGCTGCACCACCGGGGCTCCGCCTGGTTGGCAATACTCCGTGCATGCTGTCACATCGCTGCAGGGAGAATCAAGCACCGTCTGTGCAGCTCCACTGGGAGAGGACATCTGGAAGCTCCTGCCTAGTTTCTCCTGGACTCCGTCCCTTGCTCCTGCTTCCTTTGCTGATTCTAATCTGTCTCCTTTTTCTGTCATAAACCATAACAGTGAAGATAATAGCTTTCCATGTCCTGGAAGTCCTAGCAAACCATCAAACCTGAGGGTGGTTTGGGCGCCCTGACACAGATACCATGCAGGCCATAAGGCATTCTGGGAGTCTGTGGATGGTGGTGCTGGCAAAGCCTTACAGGCAGGGCAGGCAAACCCACATCCAGAGTGTCTATTCCAGTTAGGACAAAGCACTGCTCCTTCCATGATGGAAAGGATCTAATGTAATCTGCCTTCCACCTGTAACCAACCTTCCACCAGGCGGCTGGCTCTTCTCCCGGGAAATAGCGCAATATCAGGGGCTCAGCATTGATCTCTGCTACTGACAGGCTAGGCATTTAGCAGCAATGACAGTGAAGTCAGGCCTGGTGAGTTCACGAAGTTGAACCCGTGCATGACTTCCATCCCTGCCACTCTGGTCACTTTGTATGTGGGCCCATGAGCAACCACTGGGATGGCTGGGGGAAGAAGCTGACTGACATGCACAGAATGGATTGTCTTGTCCATCTTATTATTGACAGCCTTCTCTGCAGTAGCTGCCTTTTGGTGGCTGTCTCAGTTATCTAGTGTGGCTATAACGGGAAGACCACAAGTGGGTAGCGTTAACAAATTTATTTTCTCACAGTTTAAGAGGCTAGAAGTCTAAATTCATGGGCTTGTCTCTTTTCATCTTCTCTTCTTTGGCTCCTTAGTAATCTTCATGTGGCATGGCATATATCTTCCCCCATCTCTGCTTGCCTCTCTAAGCCTAATCTGTTCTTTTCTATATCTCGAAGGTGATTAGCTTAAAACACATCTTACACTGTTATGGCCTCATTAACATAACAAATAAAAGCCATTCCCAAATGGGATTATAACCAGAGGTATAAACCCATTGCCATCAAGTCGATTCCGATTCATAGTGACCCTAAAGGACAGAGTAGACTGCCCCATAGGGTTTCCAAGGAGCTCCTGGTGGATTCAAACTGCCAACCTTGTGGTTAGCAGCCGCAGCTCTTAAGCACTACGCCACCAGGGTTCCCACTACAGGTATAGGGGTTAGGATTTATAACACATACTCTGGGGGACGCGGTTCAATCCATAACATTGAGCATTGACATGTGACCAAGTATCTTCACAGTGTGTGCCTACCCAGAGAGATCCAACTTCATCTCTCTTCTCCAGACTGTCTGGTCACCATTCTTCCAGTCCTGCTTTTGCCAAGTCTCTGATGGCCCAATCATACCACCAGTGACTCTCCATCAATCAGTATAGATACATACTACGGGCCATCTCTCAGCCCAGGCAAAGCAGCCACCGAATGTACTGCCTGAAGTAATGACCACTGGGGTCCTGCTGAGCAAGGCCATCCTGGCTCCTTCTTAGCCCTTGATTCATGGGCTTTGACCCTCTGGGGCCCAGCTCGGGGACCCTGACTGTGGGGTCCAGAAGGCCTGAGCTCTCTCGAGCCCAGCCATTAACTTTGGCAGAATCTGGGGCCCTCATGTCCACCTGCGGAAGGCAAGCCTATCCAGAGGGTGACTGAGGTGGGGCGTGGTAGCGGTTCACTCATCCAAGGGCAGCTTCATGAAGTTAGGGGTGAGGGGAGCACACATTCAGCCCCAAAGACATAAATGACCCATAACGGGCCCAGGACGTCTTGGGAAGGGAAGGAATTGGGGTGCTGAGGAAGCCTGCAAGAAGTTTTCGTCTAGAGACCTCCATCCGTGCAAGCGCCAAACCCTTGGGCCCCGACCTGGGCCTCAGAGAAGGGTGCTGGTGCCTTCCTTGAAGGTAGGGACTGAAGCTCACCTTCTAGGGTGAGCTGGCCCACACCTGAGCCTGGCCTCTTGAGCCTCAGAGCCTTTGATGCCCTTACATATTTGCATCCTGGAAAGCACTTTCAGATAGTTATTTACATCCCTGGCTGGTGCAGATGGTTCTGCTAACCAAAAGGTTGGAGGTTTGGGTCCACCCAGAAGTGCCTGGAAAGAAAGGTCTGGCTATCTACTTCTGAAAAATCAGTCATTGAAAACCCAATGGGGGCACAGTTCTACTCTGTCACACATGGGGTCGCCATGAGTCAGAATAGATGGCAACTGGTTTGGTTTTGGATTTGTTTGTTTTTTTTAATTCCAGAGAGTTCGGCAAGCAACCCGCGAGAACACACAAACCACCAGGCAGACTAGAACTGCCCAAAGAGGGAAACGGAGTTAAAAGCTTGCAGCTGTGGGCCTCAGAGAGAGGGCGGGAGCTGGCTCAGCCTACGTGGGCGCCTTCCCGAGACCCGCGGAGCAGGTCGCGTGCGCCCGGCTGGGCCCCGTCGCGCCTCCTGCAGGGTCAGCCGGGAACACCCTGCGCCCCCACCTGCAAAACCGGGTCTGAGCGCGTGTGCCGGGCGGGGCGGGGGGCTGCGGAGAGCGGCTTATTTGAAAACGTGGTGCATTTTCCTGACTGAGGCCTGATATCCGACGTGGCCGGCATCCGGGGACACGGGGTGGCGCTGGGCCTAGCACCGGCCAACGGGGAGTGCGGGGCCACAGGAGAGCCCCGACGCGGGTCCCAGCGTTAACCCCTGCACTTTCCCTCGCAGCCCAGCCGCCATCGGAGGTGGCCTGGGGTGTGTGCCCGCTCCGGCGGGGGAGGGGCAGCTTTGGGACAAAGACGCACGATTAAGGTGGGGAAGGCGTCCCCGCCCCCAAGGGACCCTAACGCGCAGGCTCCGGGGAGACCTGGGAAAGAGGACTTGGGACTGATTGAGTGGCTCATTTTCCTGACTCCCCGCCCTCTTACACCACTGGAGGAGGTCCTTCCTCAAGGTGTAAGGTGACACCACCAATTGGGGGAGGGGCCTCAGCTGGCAAACTGCTGGGGGCGGGGAGGTTGCCGGGGTTGGGGAAGGGAAGTGAGTCGTCCAGGTTTCAAAGCATTTAAAGTCAAACGCTCGACCCCCGGGAGGAAGGAAACTGATGAAGGCACAGAGCCCCCAGCCCAGTTGAGAACTGAGTTCTTTGGTTTTGTTTTTGTTTTTGAAGGGCGATTAGGGAAACCCATTTAAAAAAAACAAACAAACGTTTGTTTGTTTTTACCTTACTTAAATGTTATATAAAATAATAGTAGAGCTTTACTTGACAACGTGGCTTAGCTGTTATAGATCAAAATCCCATTATGAGGTTTGAGGGGGTTGTTTTATTTAGAAGGAATCCCTGGGTGGTGCAAAGTGTTAACACACTCCACTCGGCTGCTGACCGAAAGGTTGGAAGTTTGAGTCCACACGGAAGTGCCTGGGAAGAAAGGCCTGACGATCTGCTTCTGGAAAATTAGCCCATTGAAAGAAACCCATATGGGGCACAGTGCTACTCTGGCACACGTGGGGTCACCATGAGTCAGTGTCCACTCAACCTCCATTGGTTATTTTATTTAAAAACATGTTCAAATGAGGCCAGCTGGGCTACTACAGCAGGTTCTGTTGGCGAGGTGCAAATCAACACAAGCTAAACTTTTTTTTTAAAGACCTAAAAAGAAAATCCTTCCAAGGTCGCTGTTGTCAACAGAATGAAACACTGCCCGGTCCTGTGCCATCTTCACAATTGTTACTACGCTTGTGCCCATTGTTGCAGACACTGTGTCAATCCATTTTATTGAGGGCCTTCTTTTTCAATGACCCTCTACTTTACCAAGCATGATGTCCTTCTCCAGGGACTGATCCCTCCTGACAACACGTCCAAAGTATGTAAGACGCAGTCTTGCCATCCTTGCTTCTAAGGAGCGTTCTGGTTGTACTTCTTCTAAGACAGATTTGTTCGTTCTTTTGGCAGTCCATGGTATACTCAATAATCTTTGCCAATACCACAATTCGGAGGCGTCAATTCTTCTTCAGTCTTACTCAATTGTTCAACTTTCAGGTGCGTAGGAGGCGAATGAAAATACCATGGCTTGGGTCAGGTGCACCTTAGTCTTCAAGGTGACGTCTTTGCTTTTCAACACTTTAAAGAGGTCCTTTGTAGCAGATTTACCCAACGCAATGCATCTTTTGATTTCTTGACTGCTGCTTCCATGGGTGTTGATTGTGGATCCAAGTAAAGTGAAATCTTTGACAACTTCAATTTTTTCTCCATTTATCATGATGTTGCTTGTTGGTCCAGTTGTGAAGAGTTTTCTTCATGTTGAGGTGTAATCCATACTGAAGGCTGTGGTCTTTGATCTTTATTAGTAAATGCTTCAAGTCCTCTTCACTTCCAGCAAGCAAGGTTGTGTCATCTGCATAATGTAGGTTGTTAATGTGTTTTTCTCTAATTCCCCAATGCTGGAAGCTGTGCCACCAATATTTCAAAATACCATTAGGGTCACCCACAGTGGACAGCTTTCCAGACTAAGACTAGAAAAAATGACCTGGCGATCTACTTCTGAAAAAACTGGCCAATGAAAACCTTACAAAGAATAGATTTGATGCATTGAATATTAATGACCTAAGACCAGAAACCCTGGTGGCGTAATGGTTAAG
Organism: Loxodonta africana; assembly: GCF_030014295.1. Classification (NCBI taxonomy): domain Eukaryota; kingdom Metazoa; phylum Chordata; class Mammalia; order Proboscidea; family Elephantidae; genus Loxodonta; species Loxodonta africana. Next base: position 109,486,208 of record NC_087351.1, read on the forward strand.
AGCTATGGCTGCTAACCAAAAGGTCAGCAGCTGGAATCCACCAGGTGCTCCTTGGAAACCCTGCAGGGCAGTTCTACTCTGTCCTATAGGGTCGTTGTGAGTCAGAACCAACTCGACGGCAACAGGTTTGGTTTTTTTTGTTTAAGAGCAGACGAGTTGTGGAATGACATCAAGAAGAGCATACATGAAGAGAGCAAAAACTCATTAAAAAGACTGGAAAAAAAGAAAAAGACCAAAATGGATGTCAGAAGAGACTCTGAAACTTGCTCTTGAACATAGAGTAGCTAAAGGGAAAGGAAGAAATGACAAAGTAAAAGCTAAACAGATCTCAAAGGGTGGCTCAAGAAGACAAAGTATTATAACGAAATGTGCAAAGACCTGGAGTTAAAAAACCAAAAGGGAAGAACACGCCCAGCTTTTTCAAAGCTAAAAGAACTGAAAGAAAAATTGAAGCCTCGAGTTGCAATTTTGAAGGATTCTGTGGGCAAAATATTGAACGATGCAGGAAGCATCAAAAGAAGATGGAAGGAATACACAGAGTCACTGTACCAAAGAGAATTGGTCGACATTTAACCATTTCAGGAGGTAGCGTATGATCAAGAACTGATGGTATTGAAGAAATCCAAGCTGCACTGAAGGCACTGGCGAAAAATAAGGCTCCAGGAATTGATGGAATACCCATGGAGATGTGTCAACAAACGGATGCGGTGCTGTAGGTGCTTACTCACCTATGCCAAGAAGTTTGGAAGACAGCTACCTGGCCAACCAACTGGAAGAGGCCCATATTTGTGCCCATTCCAAAGAAAGGTGATCCTACAGAATGTGGAAATTATCAAACAATATCATAAATATTACCTACAAGTAAAATTTTCCTGAGGATAATTCAAAACTGGTTGCAGCTGTATATCAACACGGAACTGTCAGAAATTCAAGATGGATTCAGATGAGAACATGAAATGAGGGATATCATCGCCATTGTCAGATGGATATCATTGCCGTTGTCAGATGGATCTTGGGTGAAAGCAGAAAATACCAGAAAGACGTTTAACTGTGTTGTATTGACCATGGGAAGACATATAACTGTGTGGATCATAACAAATTATAGATAACACTGCAGAGAATGGGAATTCTAGAACACTCTATTGTGCTCATGAGGAACCTGTACATAGACCAAGAAGCAGTTGTTCACACCCAACAAGGGGATACCGCATGGTTTAAAATTAAGAAAGTTGTGCATCAGGGTTTTATCCTTTCACCATGCTTATTCAAACTGTACGCTGAGTAAATAACCTGAGAAGTTGGACTACACGAAGAAGAACACAGCATCAGGTTTGAAGGGAGACTCCTTAACAACCTGCAATATGCAAATGACAACCTTGCTATCGGAAATCGAAGAGGACTTGAAGTACTTACTGATGAACATCAAAGACTACAGCCTTCAGTATAGATTACACCTGGTTTTAGTCACCTAGTGCTGCTATAACAGAAATACCATAAGCAGATGGCTTTAACAAAGAGAAATTTATTTTCTCACAGTCTAGTAGGCTAGAAGTCCAATTCAGGGCGTCAGCTCCAGGGGAAGGCTTTCTCTCTCTGTCGTCTCTGGAGGAAGGTCCTTCTCATCAACCTTCCCCTGGACTAGGAGCTTCTCTGCACAGGAACCCCAGGTCCAAAGGACTTGCTCTCCTCCCAGTGCTTCTTTATTGATGGTACAAGGTCCCCAATTCTCTGCTTGCGTCTCTTTCCTCTTATCTCTTGTAAGATAAAAGGTATTACAGGCCACACCCCAGGGAAAGTTTCTTTACATTGGATCAGGGATGTGACCTGAGCCAGGGTGTTACATCCCACCCTAATTCTCTTTAACCACAGGCAGAGATTTTTATAACACGTATGAAAATCACAAAATGGAGGACAACCACACCATACTGGGAATCATGCCTAACCAAGTTGACACATATTTGGGGGGGGGACACAATTCAATCCATGACACACCTCAACATAAAGAAAACAAAAATCCTCACAACTGGACCAATGAGCAACATCATGATAAATGGAGAAAAAATTGCAGTTGTCACGGATTTCATTTTACTTGGATCCACAATCAACACCCATGGAAGCAGTAGTCAAGAAACCAAACGACATAGTGCGCTGGACAAATCTGCTGCAAAAGACTGCTTTGAAATGTTAAAAAAGCAAAGATATCACTTTGAGGACTAAGGTGCACCTGACTCAAGCCGGTATTTTCAATCACGTCATATGCATGCAAAAGCTGAACAATGAATAAGGAAGACCAAAGAATTATGGCGTTGGCAAAGAATATTGAATTATACCATGGACTTCCAGGAGAAAAAACAAATGTCTTGGAAGAAGTACAGCCAGAACGCTCCTTAGAAGTGAGGTTGGAGAGACTGTTTCATGTACTTTGGACATGTTATCAGGAGAGACCAGTCCCTGGAGAAGGACATCATGCTTGATAAAGCAGAGAGTCAGCAAAGGAGAGGAAGACCCTCAAGAAGATGGATTGACACCATGGCTGCAATGATGGGCTCAAGCATAGCAACAATTGTGAGGATGGTCGAGGACCAGGCCGTGTTTAGTTCTGTGGTACAGAGGATCGCTATGACTAACAACAACACGTACGGACTTCATAGAGCCCTGGTGACAGTGGTTAATGAGCTTGACTGCTAACTGAAAGGTGGGTGGTTCGAACCCACCAGCCACTCTGCCTGAACAAAGATGTGGCAGTCTGCTTCTGTAAAGATTCACAGGCTTGGAAACCCTATGAGGCAGTTCTACTGTGTCGCATAGAGTCACTATGCGTCAGAATGGAGGTCAAATATTTAATCATGGTAAGTACAGAAGGGAAACCCTGGTGGTATAGTGGTTAAAAGCTACCGCAGCTAACTAAAAACGTTGGCAGTTGGAATCCACCAGGCACTCCTTGGAAACTGTATGGGGCAGTTCTACTCTGTCTGTAGTGTCCCTGTGAGTCAGAATGGAGCTCAAATATTTAATCATGGTAAGTACAGAAGGGAAACCTTGGTGTAATGGTTAAAAGCTACAGCAGCTAACCAAAAATGTTGGCAGTTGGAATCCACCAGGCACTCCTTGGAAACCGTATGAGGCAGTTCTACTGTGTCCCACAGGATCACTATGAGTCGGAATGGACTTGATGGCAGTGGGTTTTTGTGTTTTAAGTAACGGAACAGTGATTAAGAAAAGCAATTAAAATTGTTTGTTTTTTTTTTAAAAACAAAATCAGCCCTTGGATTTCAGCCGCTTTTAAATATTTAGGAAGCTAAAAAGATAAAGATTGATAACGACCAGATTTCATGCTCATGTGAACACGGCTGAGAAGCCCTGTGTTCAACCCAGGATCTCCTTCCAGCCCCGTGGCTGTGGGCGGGACATTGCAGGACTCCTCCAGACAGGCTAGGCGCCCGTGTCCCCAGGAAAAAGCAGACCTAGAGGCAACCCTTCGGGGATGCTCTAGCACGTGGCACAGACCTCACCTCGTGTGCACACCTGGTCCCCAGGTCCTGGTTCTTGGCTATGACCTCCAGGCCGTGGCACTACCGCGCCCACTCCTCGTCGGAGGCCTCCCCAGCGGCAGGATGCCCTCGCCTGGATGGCCGCGAAGGAGGCGACGTCGTCCCGGCTTCAGCTCCCCAGAACCGTCGGTGGGGCGCAGGGATAGACGCGCAGCAGCCCCCCCAACGTCCAGAGGCCTCGGGGACCCGCAGCTCGAGTAGCACCGGCCCTGCCACCTTGTGGCTGCGCGGCGCCTCCACGAGGGCGGGACCAGAGGGGGACAGCAGCCACGCACTGTGGCCACCGCCAGAGCGGTCCTGCCCACGGCTACGCGCCCGGCATCCCCACGCTGTGCTCCCGGCTGAGCCTGCCACCACAGCCGCAGGGACGCGCGGGGACGACGGGGGTAGGCGGCGGGGACTCAGCAAGGCTGCGCAGAGACGCTGCGGGGACGCACGGGGACGTGGCGGGACGCCTTCCTCTGGCGGGCGAAGGAAACGCGCCTCCCGGGCTGCAGTGGCGGGTCCCGCAGGCAGAGCCAGGACCGGACGGGGTGGGGACTCCGAGGCTCCGCAGAGGGGACCCCGCTCCGCCTGCCCACGGCGCCCCTTCCCCGCCTGAGTCTCCAGGGGTCCGAGGGGCCAGTTCCGCTCTGCGCGGGGTCCTCATGCCCAGGCTTTGTCCCGGGCCCCTGATCACCTCACGGGGACCGGGCTTAGAGGGGAGGCGGCTGTGGGGAAAGATGATCCTTGAGAGCAGAGAGGAGACAGTGGGCGGGAGGAGACGATGCGGCGAAGGAGGGGCGGCGGGTGATCCAGGGCGCACTCGGCGACCCCTTCCACCTACCGCACCAGTAACAGGGACCTTCTCTGCACCGCTCTTCCCCAGCCCTGGACCCAGAGGGCCTAGAGTTTCTCAATTCCTTTTTCGGGCCCTCCGCTGCACCCAGGCCTTGGGGTGCAGTTCTGGGCCCCCTCTCCCCCAAGCTGTGACCTCCATTCTTTGCCGCCAAGGGAGCCTCACACTTGCCCCGAGTGGGGAGAGCCTCATTTGGGCCCCATCCCCCCACCTTGGCCATATTATTTTAACCCTGTAAAAACAGGTACACAATCCCAAAGGAGTCAAGGTGGGAAAGGGACTCCCCTGGGCGCCCTGGCCCAGGTTCTGTCTCCCTGATTTGGTGCCAACCCTGAAGTCCCCCTGTACTAATTAGAGGATAAGTTTTCAGGTCCAGGGACGCAGGCGATGATGTGTGTGTCTGTGCGTGAGTGTATCCGTGTCTGTGTGTCCGTGCAGGTGTGTCTGTGTCTGTATGTGTCTTGCATGTGTGTCTGTGTGTGTGTCTGTGCGTGTGTCTGTGTGTCCATGCATGTGTGTCTGTGTTTGTGTGTCTGTGTGTGTCCGTGCAGGTGTGTCTGTATGTGTCTTGCGTGTATGTCTGTGTCCGTGCGTGTGTGTCTATGTGTCTGTGTGTCCATGCATGTGTGTGTTTGTGTGTCCGTGTATGTGTCTGTGTGTCTGTGTGTGTCCGTGTGTGTGTGTCTGTGCGTGTGTCCGTGTGTGTGCACCAAGCTGTTCCCTTTCTGTTTCTTTTGCCTCACTTGCCAGTTTCCCACTTAGCAAAGAAAGCACCTCTCACCTGTTCGCGTTTTCTTTCTAAGGTGCATTGCCAACTGGGACCCCCATCTCTATCCACTCTGTGGGGGAGAAAGGGCAAGGGGGCGTGGACAGTTTCTGTTTAACACCCTCCTTGCTGCTCTGCCCCTGAGTACTGTCAGAAATTGCTTGGCTCCTGGGAGGGCTGAGTGTCAGAAATGCTGAAGGCATCATCTCTTGTTTCATCCAGGCCCCAAGCTCAATTCAGAAAAAATTATTAAAATTGTGGAGCCTTATAGTCATGGGAAAAAATAATAAGTAAATATATTGTTGTTTTTAGTTGCCATGAGTCCATTCTAACTCATGGTGACCCCATGTGTTACAGAGTAGAGCTGCCCCATAGGGTTTTCTTGGATATAATCTTTACAGAAGCAAGCAGGTTGCCAGGCCTTTCTTTCACAGTACTGCTGGGTGGGTTGGGACTGCTAATCTTAGGTTAGCAGTGAAGCACAAACATTTGCACCACCTTTGGATTTTTTTTGTTGTTGTCGTTGAATTATGGTGTTGGCAAAGATTATCAAATATACCACAGACTGCCAGAAGAGTGAACAAATCTGTCTTGGAAGAAGTACAGCCAGAGTGCTCCTTGGAAACAAGGATGATGAGACCTCATCTCACTTACTTTGGCCATGTTATCAAGAAGGGCCAGACCCTGAAGAAGAGCATCATGCTTGGTAAGGTAGAGGATCAGTGAAAAAGGGGAAGACCCTCAATGAGATGGACTGACACAGTGGCTGCAACAATGGGCTCAAGCATAAAGATTGTGAGGATGGCGCAGGACCAGGCAGTGTTTCCTTCTGTTGTACGTAGGGTCGCTATGAATAGGAGCTGACTCGAAAGGCACCTAACAACAACAACAACAGGGATATATATATATAAAACAAAAAGAAACAAACCTATTGCCACTGAGGCAATTGTGACTCATAGCGGCCCTATAGGATGGACTAGAACTGCCCCATAGAGTTTCCAAGAAGCACCTGGTGGATTTGAACTGCCAACCCTTTGGTTAGCAGCCGCAGCACTTAACCACGACACCACCATGGCTTCCATATATATATATAATATGAAAAACCAAAACCAAACCCAGTGCCGTCGAGTCGATTCCAACTCATAGCGACCCTATAGGACAGAGTAGAGCTGCCCCATAGAGTTTCCAAGGAGCACCTGGCAGATTCAAACTGCCATCCCTTTGGTTAGCAGCCGTGACACTTAACCACTACGCCACCAGGGTTTCCATACATAATATAGACATGCATATTTTAATCAATGTTTGGTTACAAAAATATAATAGGCTTACTAATAAAACACAGAATATACTTACATTCAGTTAGAATGGGGGGAAGTGGGTTATACATAAAATACGAATTTAAAGAGAAAATGATGTAATATTTCCAACTCTTAAAAAAACTTGTTCATGTATTTTTCATTTTTCTAACTTTTTATGATGGATATTTTCAAACATACACGAATGTTCACAGAACAGTACAGTGAAGGGCCGTGTACCCTTTCACGAGATTCACCTAGATTCCACAACATTCTTCATCTGGTTTTTTTTTTTTTTTTGCTGAAATATTTAACATGGCACATATTAGTACCTATCAGCCCCAGTATGGCAGCACGCGTCTTCCAAACATGACATTTTCACACAAGTCCACTGTCACACTGAAGAAAACTAATAATAATTTCCTAATATCTAATATCCACTCCATATTAAAAACCAGTTGCTGTCTGGCTCATGGCAACTCAAACTCGGGGCGACTTCACATGTGGCGGAATAGAACTGTGCTCCATGGGGTTCTCAATACTGATTTTTCAAAAGTAGATCTCCAGGCCTTTCTTCTAAGGCACTCTGGGTGGATTCAAACAACCTTTCAGTCAGCAGCCAAGTGCTTTACCCATGGCACCACCAGGGCTTCTTCTGTAGAAAGAAACCTGTAAAGCCCATTGCCATCAAGTCGATTCCTTCTCTTAGCAACCCTATAGGACAGAGCAGAACTGCCCCATAGAGTTTGCAAGGAGTACCTGGTGGATTTGAAGTGCCAACCTTGTGGTTAGCAGCCGTAGCTCTTAACCACTATGCCACCAGGGTTTCCTCTACAGAAAGAAGTGAGACATAAATTGCTTAAGTTTTGGAAGCCAAACAAGGAGTAACCAAGGATGCAGGTCAAAGAGGCCTGAAAGGGTTGTGCCCACCAGGGAAGGCTAGTTCCCACCCCTAGGGGGCGAAGGCAGCTCAGTGGGAAGAGGCTGTGAGTGGACCCTTCCTGGTCAGCCCGTGCAGAGCATCTCCGGCAAAGCCCAGTCCAGGGCCTCAGTTTCCCTTTCCCCAGGACCTTGCTCTCCTACGCCATCTCTGGTGTTACAGCTCTCTGTTTCCTGGGCCTAAGATGTTCTCAGTACAAGGGCCCTGGGTCCAAAGGCGATTTCTCTGCAGCCAGCATTTCCACTGCCCCACAGTGCTCTGTGAAGCTGCGTGTCCCACAGTCTGGGCCCGCCCAGGGCCACTCCTAGTGTCTGTCTGACTGACTGAGGCCCCCCCTGTGGTGCCCATGCCCACCTCTGGAGTGGACTGCCCCACTGATGTCCCACTTTCCCAAGATGTTGCTGGGATTGTTGACCTCTGGCAGGAGGCCTGGTGCCATCTGCCCTGGGGCAGCACCCCAGCACACAGGAAAGGCTGGGGCAGACTCGATCTTGTCCCCTAGTCTCAGGGCCAGGCCCCTGAGGAATATAGCAATGTGAACAGGTGTGCCGAGGACTTACGCCATCGCAGCATCAGGAGGGGGAATCAGAGAAGTGACAGTGGAACCTGTATGATGTTTCTGCCACCAGGGAGTGGGCTGGACCACCTGATCGTCCCCAAAGCCTCGTGGAGAAGGCACTTCACATGTTCCCACTTCTCTAACTTGAGGCCTGGCCACATTCCCAGCCCCGGTCCAGGGCTGCACAGTTTAAGCACCTGACAGCACCCCTCTCTTTGGGCGTCACCCTGGGTGGCCCAGCCTCCGCCCTGTCCTGTGCCCTGCCCAGTTGACCCCAGCTCTGTGTTCCCAGGACTCAGACCATCCCCTCCTGGCAGTGTAAGGGGCTAGGGGCTGGTCCTGGGCCACATGGGGCCCCTCCCACCTCCTCTCTCCCCTGGGGCAACTTGGTGAAAACTCAATGCCGGCTCTCCCCAGCCCAGCTCAGATTACCCTGCTACCTTGGTGATCCAGGGCTGTCTCTCCTAGAAATTCAGTTGGCAGCTCTGCCCTTGCCAAATGATTTGGAAACAATCTTTGGACTTTTTTTTTGGGGGGGGAGGATGAGTTCCCCTTCCTCCCTGTTCTTCCAAAGTGGGGTGACCTGAGACACCACATTCAGGAGAGACTTGGGAGGCAGGGACATCTGATGGAGCTGACGCCCCCCAGGCAGCTGAGACAGAGCCCCTCCAGCTAGAGTGGTGGCCCTTGAAACCCTGGTCAGGCACAGGAAGGACCCAAGGGCCCCTGCACACTGAGGTGTCAGGTCACTGTTTCACAAGGAGCAAAGTCAAGGTGGGCGGTGCTCTCCCCTACCAGGGTTCCCAGGGTTCCTGCCCTTGAAGTCCCTCATTTGCCCTCCCCTGAGAAATGGCTGCCCTCCATCTGGGAGCCCCCCGCCAACCAAGCCTGGCCTGGCTTCCCTTCCACCCCATTGCCTGAGTGAGTTTCATGGGCAAACACCCCCATGTGGACTTGGGCCAGAGCTGGGCTCCTCCTCAGGCCACTCAGCCCCACGCCGCATCAAGCCCACAGCGGCACAGACCAGGCTGTGAGTGGACAGACAGTACTGGGGGCTCAGGGGCTGTGGATGGAGAAAGCAATCCACAGGCCACAGGACAAGCACAGCCAAGCCCAGGTCATCCTCGGGATCCCTAGGGACCCTTGCCCACCGAGGTGCGCTCCGTGCAGCTACAGGCTGGAGGCTGGGCCAGGCCAGAGTCAGCCCTTAAGGGGAGGAGATGCTGGCTCTGTCTCCCATGCCTTGGTTCCTTGACCTGGACTGAGCTCTTCCCGGGATAAGTGACAGAAGGACGGCCAATCCCAGTACCACCCTCGGGAGAAGGTGGAGGGAATGGTCCTGTCCTGGGGGACGGTCCTGCCTCGGGATGGTCCCATCCTGTGGTCTCAACAGTTCAGTCCCACAGTATGTCTGCTTAGACAGTCCCGTTTTTAAGTAGATTCTCAGGCGTCCTTCACAAATGGGGCCGCTCTACTCTGTCTTATGGGGTCACTATGAATCCACATCAACTCCACAGCAATGGGTTTGCATTTTTGGTTTAGGTGTCCTTTCTTCTATTCTATAGACTTTGGGTTTTTTTTTTTTTTTAACAACATTTATTTTCTAGTTTTAAAGCATTTTATTTTAGAAAATATCTGAACTAGATAAAAGATCAAAGAAGGAATTTTTAAATAGACTTTTTTTAAGAGGGGTTTTTTTAAGTTTACAGAAAAATTTTGCCGAAAGTGCAGAGAGTTCCACGTGTCACGGTCCCCTCCCGCCTCCGTGCTGGCTCTCCTGTTACTAACATCTTGCATTCCTGTGCTACATTTGTTACACTTTATAAACTGATATTGATATGTAATTATTAACTAAAGTCCATGGTTTACATTACCCAGAAGGAATTTTAAGTTACCCATAATCCCAATAGACACAAGCACGACCAGACCTGGGTGTGTTTCTTAAATGTGTTTCCCACCGTGTTTGTAAAAAATACAGTTTTGTTTACAAAAATCTGAACAACAAAAGAAGAGTCTCTCATACTTTTAAAGACTGATACGAAGTATGGATGGGAGGCCACGACCTTCACCCTCAATCTATCCAATCCTCTAATTTCCTCCAGAGTCCCTGGGTGGTTGTAAAATTGGTGTCAGAAGTCCTTGCCTAACTTCAGGAGGCGGGGAGAGAATCACCATCACCCTCAGCCCAAAGCTGATTTCTAGGAGGTAGAGGGCAGACATACCTATTTATCAATCTTTCTACAAGTTCTGACACCAGCCATCTCCTCCCACGCCCCCCTCTACTTCTCTGCTGGGTTCAATAACTCATTGCAATGGCCACATAGAATTCACAAACCACGCTCATGATTATGGGGTTTGCTAGGGAAGTAACCGGCTACAGTTCAAGATCAGGATCAACTTGGAGGTAACAGGAACAACTCAGGATACAGTTCTTTGATCAGTACAGCTTCTTCTCAGTGGTGCCCTCAGGCAGGCCTCTCTTTCGGCCCTTGCTCTCGCTCTGGGCTTGGGTCCTATGCTCTCAGCCTGGGCTCTGCCTTGACTGAGCAAGTGTTACAAATCTTTTCAGCTCCGCTGTTAAGTGTCTGGAGGCACCCCACTCTGCCAGGGAAGCCTCCTGCCCAAAGATGCTCAGCTCTCACTCTGTGGACTAGCAAACCCACTGTAGCCGCCTTGCTCCATGGGCCAAGAAGCCCGTTGCACTGTCTTGTGCCAGTCTCCTGGTTCTGCTGCTGCCATTTCTCTGGAGCTGACTCTGCCATGCCTGCTGCCCCTTCTCATTCTCTTGTGCTGACTCCAGTGTTACAGCTCTCTCTCTCCAGCCTAGGAGGTTCTCAGCGCAAGGACCCTGGGTCCTAAGGACGCGTTCTGCTCTCAGCTCTTCTTCTAGATGGTAATGAGCTCCCCTCCCCACCCCCACCCCCTCTTACTGTGAGATTGGCTCCCTTTAAGGCTAGCAGAATGGCAAAACTGACCAATCCTGTACAGGTGTTCTACGCACCGTATTTGCATAGTCTTACCCAAACATTTTGTGGGAGTCCCGGGACCATGGCTAGAAGCACCATGTTAAAGCAATTCACCGCACTGCAGTGGCACAAACTGTGAATGTGCTTGGCTGCTAATTGAAAGAGGGTTTACCCAGAGGTGCCAGAGGAAAGACCTGGTGATCTCTCCCAGAAATACCAGCCATTGAAAACCCCATGGGGGTTTTCTGCTCTGACGCACACAGGGTTGCCGAGAGTTGGAACTGACTCAGTAGCAAGTGGCAGTCTCTCCTGGTGTACGCAATGTTAACGTTTTGCTGCAAGCATATCTATATGCACGCAGCAATCCTGCTACAGATATTGTTCCGCAAATTTGCATTTTTCACTTAACATAGTGTCATGGACATTTTTTTCAAATCAGTGAAAATAGGCCTGCTTCGTTTTTTGAATAGCCACACTGTACTGTGCGCCGTAATTGTTTGCCTCTTCCCCTTTCACTGGGTATTTTGGTAGTTTCCAGTTTCCCTTACAATGGAAATGCTTGTATATATAATAGTACATGTTTGTTGTATTACTTCTTTTTTTTTTTTTTAATATTCTGTTCCTTTTTCCTTTTTTATAGTTCTTTAGATGAAGGCTTACAGAGCAAATTAGGTTCTTATTAAACAATATGCATATTGTTTTGTGACATTGGTTGCCAACCCCACGACAGGTCAACACTCTCCCCTTCTTGACCTTGGGTTCCCTGTTATCAGCTTTCCTGACCCGTTCTGCATTCTCATCCTTGCTCCTGGGCTGTTGTGCCCATTTAGCCTCATTTTGCCTTATGGGCTTGTCTAATCTGGCTGAAGGGTGAACCTCAGGGTATCTAGGGGCCATACTCTCGGGGTTTCTCCAGTCTCTGTCAGACCAGTAAGTCTGGCCTTTTTTTGTGGGTTTGAATTTTGTTCTACATTTTTCTCCAGCTCTGTCTGGGACCCTCTATTGTGCTCCCTGTGAGAGCAGACAGTGGTGGCAGCCGGGCACCATCCAGTTGTGCAGGACTCAGTCTGGTAGAAGCTGTGGTAGATGTGGTCCATTAGTCCTTTGGACTAATCTTTCCCTTGTGACTTTAGTTTTCTTCATTCTCCCTTGCTCCAGACAGGGTAAGACCAATGGAGTATCTTAGATTGTCACTCACAAGCTTTTAAACCCCAGACTCTACTTACCTAAGTAGGATGTAGAACATTTTTATCTTATTATTTCCAATACACACGTTCCCTAGAAGTAGAATTGCCACCTCAAAAGTCTTATTTTAAGTGGGACAAGATTCTTAAGCTCTTGTTGCCGTAAGAAAACTAACAGAGTTGGAAACTTGTCTTTTTTTATGTTTACTTTTTCTATCATGCAAGAGGGAGAAGAAGAAAGTGCCAACCACACTGTTTGGCATAGAAATCTCTCAGCTGCGTGTGCTGTGAGGAAACACAAGTGTAGCTCACATACACTATCAGCACTACCACCAAGACAGCAGATTACCAAGTCAGACAACCAAGCAGGATTCCCACCTCCTACACTGGGTCTAGGTGCCCACGCAGTCACCGTCCCTCCCAGAGGAGCCTGGGCTCAGGGCCCAGGGGCCAGGGGCCCAGCGAGGAAGGGAATGAGACAGGGAGGGAGGGGAGAGAGCCTCTGGAGGGAGTTTGGTCAAGTTCAGTTCAGACAGCTTCGGGAGGGGAGGGTCACCTCTGTGGTGAGGCTGTGGACACCCAGGCGCTGTCCTCACTGCTTTGGGGAGGTAGCTTTGCCAGGCTCCCGAGGGTCAGTTTGACAACACTGGTCAAACAACAAATGCACAAACCTTTGACCTAGTAATTTCCCTTCTAGAAATGTATCTTATCAATACTCCGACACACACAAAACGATGCAGGTACCAGGTTAGTGCTTTGATTGTAGCAGCAAAATATTGGAAACTACGTAATTTTCCATCAGTGGAGACTGGTTAAATAATACCATGTGCGCCGACAGTGGAGTACTGTGCAGCTGTGCCAGACACAAGGAAGTCCCCCTCTGTTCTGATGTGGGAAGTGCCCCGATGCACGACGGGAAGTGGGAAGGGAGGCACATGGGGGCGCATGAGTCTTCCCTACCTGGGCAGCACCCCTGGGAGCCATCACCCTGGCCTCTCTGGTCTTTCCCTCCCCAATCCCCATTCCCAGAGAAGAATGAGGGACATTTGACTGATGTTTGGGTGACTGTATTAGCTTTTTTTCTCTTTATTTTTATTTGTTAAATTCGTTCTGCTCATCTCCTGCTTAGGTTTCCAAGGGTGGAAATCTGCCGGCAGGAAGCCCCCTTGTCCCTACTGGGGGGGGGGGGTCTGTCTGTCTGTCTGTCTGTCTAAGGGGGCGCTGTAGCAGGATGCCTGCAGGTGTAAGCCCCCTCCTCCACATCAGCCTTTCCAGGAGTGAAGGTGATGTTTGCATTCTCACCTGCCTGCTCCTCCCAGGTTGGGTTTAGGTAGGTCGTTAACTGGAGCCCAACAATCTGCCTCTATGTCAACAGTTTACGTACGTGTTATACGTACATTAGACAAGATGTGTGCATTTTATACATACATTACACAATGCATATATAAATGTAGCTTGTTTACCTAGAAAAGAAAAAAAGCTAAGCTAAACCCCTATTAGAAGACATAGCATGATTTGGTAATGTCGCTGGTTACAAGACAAATATACATACCTCATTAGGTTCACATTGCACCAGTACCTAGTCAGATATTTTCCATTGAAAAAGGTCCAAGTCACAGTATTAACTAAAATCATGAAAAGTCCGGTGTTAAGTTTAAAAGGTATTGTTCAAGACCTCTACGGTAACAATAGAGAGAGTCTAAAACTACAAATCAAGAAAGAGCTGGGCCTGCATGACATTTGAACAAGTGATCAGGGCGAGGACCAGAAGACATGGGTTGTTGTTGTTAGCTGCTGTCAAGTTGGCCCCTGACTCATGGTGACCCCATGCACAACGGAACGAAGCACTGCCCAGTCCTGCGCCACCCCCATGATTGGTTGTAGATTGGACCATTGTGATCCATGAGGTTTTCAACGGGTGATTTTTGAAAGTAGATCGCCAGGCCTTCCTTCCTAGTTTCATAGTCTGGGTAGTAGAGTTGAAAAGTGAGGGAGGAGGGTGCATGTGAGGAGGAAGGGACTGACTTTTTAATTACTAGCCTATTTGACTTTTTAAATTATGTTTATCTCTGGGTCTGACATTGAAAAATGTAAATCAAAAATTTTTAAATTCACAAGAAGATGTGTCGAAGCTGACTGGATGGCTACTAACAACAACAATAACAATCCTAATAGTAACAAATCCTCAGACACCATTCGAGTTTTGTCAGTTGTCCCAAAAGTGTCCTTTAAAGGAAAAAGAATCATTGGTTGTATTTAGTGGTCAGGACTCTAGAGTCCATCAATCTGGAACGGTTCCTTGGTCTTCCATCCACTTTCATGACCTTGATACTTTATTGTAGATTACATGGAGGTTGTTTTGTAGACTGTTCCTCACTCAAGGAGAAATAGGTGATCTATATAGTCCTATGTCTACTAAACAGTTGAAACTGCAGTTAAAAATATTTTCACCATGAGAACTTCAGGCCCAAATGGCTTTACTTAAAGAAGACATAATATCAATTGAAGGGAGAAATACTATCAATTATACACACACACACATATATATATACACACACACACATATATATTTCTAGAAGCCCTGGTGGTGCTGTGGTTAAAGTGTTCAGCTGCTTACTAAAAGGTTGGCAGTTCAAATCCCCCAGCCACTCCGTGGGAGAAAGATGTGGCAGTCTGCTTCTGTAAAGATTTACAGCCTTGGAAATCCTATGGGGATGTTCTACTCTATCCTATAGAGCCTTTAGGAGTTGGAATTGACAACGGATTTAGTTTTGAGGTGTGTGTGTGTGTGTGTGTGTGTATTCTTCCAAAAAATAGAAACAAAGGAGACCCTTCCCAACTGATTTTATGACTACAGCATTAGTCTGATAAGAAAGCCAGACAAAGATATTATAAAAGAAACCCAATTCCCCTCAAGAACATAAACAAGCAGACAAAAAAATCCTCGACAAAATCTTAGAAAACTGAATTCAGCAATATATAGAAAGACGATACACCAAGCCTGCGTCAACATTCAAATATCAACCAATTTAATTTACCATATCAATAGACTTAGGAAGAAAAATCATGTGATCATCTTAGTAGATGAAGAAAAAGCACTGGACAAAATTTTTCATTCTTTCATGATTGAAAAAAAAATAACTCTCAGGAAACTATGAATAGGAAGGATCAACCTCAGTCTGATAAAGGCCATTTACAAATACCTACAGGTAACATAATACTTAATGGTAAAAGACTGAAGTCTTTCCCCCTAAAATTGGGAACAAGAAAAAGATGTCCACTCCCACCACTCCTACTCAACATCTAACTGGAAATCCTAGACAGTGGAATAGGGCAAGGCAAAGAAATAAAATGCATACAGATTAGAAAGGAAGAAATAAAACTATCTCATTTTCAGATTCCATGATTATATGTAAAAGACACCTAATGAACTTGAAGATGAAGAAATTGAAGATTTTTACCAACTTCTGCAGTCAGAAATTGGTCAAACATGCAATCAGGACGCATTGATAATTACTGGTGATTAGAATACAAAAGCTGGAAACAAAGAAGAATCTGTAGTTGGAAAACATCGCCTTAGTGATAGAAACAATGCCAGAGATGACAAGACCAATGACTTCTGCATTGCAAATACCTTTTTCTAACAACATGAATGGCAACTATACACGTGAACCTCACCAGATGGAACACACAGGAATCAAATCAACTACTTCTGTGGAAACAGACAATGGAAAAGCTCAATATCATCAGTCAGAACAAGCCAGGGGCCGATTGCAGAACAGACCATCAGTTGCTTATTGCAAGTTCAAGCTGAAGGAGAAGAAAATTAAGAACAAGTCCACAAGAGCCAAAGTACGACCTTGAATATATTCCACCTGAATTTAGAGACCATCTCAAGAATAGATTCGACACATTGAACACTAATGGCCAAAGACCAGACAAGTTGTGGAATGACATCAAGGACATCACACATGAAGAACGCAAAAAGTCATTAAAAAGACAGGAAAGAAAGAAAAGACCAAGATGAATGTCAGAAGAGACACTGAAACTTACTCTTGAAGGTCAAGTAGCTAAAGCGACAGGAAGAAATGACGAAGTAAAATATCTGAAAGGAAGATTTCAAAGGGCAGCTGGAGAAGACAAAGTAAAGTATTAAAATGACATGTACAAAGACTTGGAGGCAGAAAACAAAAAGGGTAGAGCACGCTTGGCATTTCTCAAGCTGAAAGAACTGAAGAAAAATTCAATCCTTGAGTTGCAATATTGAAGGATTCTATGGGGAAAGTATTAAATGACACAGGAAGCATCAAAAGAAGATGGAAGGAATACACAGAGTCACTGTATCAAAAAGACTTGGGCAACATTCAGCCATTTCAGGAGGTATCATATGATCAGGACCAATGGTACTGAAGGAAGAGATCCAAGCCTCACTGAAGGCATTGGCAAACAACAAGGCTCCAGGAGTTGAAGGGATACCAAGTGAGATGTTTCAACAAATGGATGTAGTACTGGAGGTGCTCAACCGTCTATGCCAAGAAATTTGGAAAATAGCTACCTGGCCAACCGACTGGAAGAGATCCATATTTATGGCTATTCCAAAGAAAGGTGATTCAACAGAATGTGGAAATTATGGAAAAATATCATTAATATCACACACAAATGAAATTTTACTGAAGATCATTCAAAAGCAGCTGCAGCAGTACATCAACAAAGAACTGCCAGAAATTCAAGCTGGATTCAGAAGAAGACGTGGAACAAGGGATATCATTGCTGATATCAGATGGATCCTGGCTGAAAGCAGAGAATACCAGAAAGATGTTTACGTGTGTTTTATTGACTATGCAAAGGCATTCAGCTGTGTGGATCACAACAAATTATGAATAACACTGCGAAGAATGGGCATGAGGAACCTGTACATAGACCAAGAGGCAGTCATTCAAACAGAACAAGGGGATACTCCATGACTTAAAGTCAATAAAAGTGTGCATCGGGGCTGTATCCTTTCACCATACTTATTCAATCTGTATGCTCAGCAAATAATCTGAGAAGCTGGACTCTATGAAGAAGAATGGACCATCAGGTTTGAAGGAAGATTCGTTAACAATTTGCATTATGCAGATGACACAACCTTGCTTGCTGAAAGTGAAGAAGACTTGAAGCACTTACTGATGGAGATCAAAGACCACAGCCTTCAGTATGGATTACACCTCAACAGAAAGAAAACAAAAGTCCTCACGACTGGACCAATAAGCAACATCATGATAAACAGAGAAAAGGTTGGTGTTGTCAAGGGTTTCATTTTACTTGGATCCACAATCAACACCCATGGCAACAGGAGTTAAGAAATCAAAAAAAGACTTACTGCATTGGACAAATCTGCTGCAAAAGGCCTCAAAGTGTCAAAAAGCAAAGATGTCCCCTTAAAGATTAAGGTGTGCCTGACCCAAGCCATGATGTTTTCAGTTGCCTCATATGCTTGCGAAAGTTGGACGAAGAGTAAGGAAGACCAAAGAAGAGGAATTGGTGCCTTTGGATTATGGTGTTGACAAAGAATATTGAATATACCATGGGCTTCCATAAGAATGAACAAATCTGTCTTGGAAGAAGTACAGCCAGACTGCTCCTTAGATGCAAGGATGGCAAGACTTTGTCTTACGTAGTTTGGACATGTTATCAGGAGATGCCAGTCCCTGAAGAAGGACATCATGCTTGGTAAAGTAGAGAGTCAATGAAAGAGAGGAAGACCCTCAAGGAGATGGACTGACACTGTGTCTGCAACAATGGGCTAAGCATTACAACAATTGTGAAGAGGGCACAGGACTGGGCAGTGTTTTGTTCAGTTGTACACAGGGTCACTATGAGTCACTTGACAGTTATACAATGGTATATTCACCCTCCATGATGTGATCTGATGTGATCAGTCAATTAGTTGTAAGGAAATTTTCTTGGCGGGGGGTGGCTTGCACCCACTATATATATATATGGACATTCTGGCAAAGCTCACTTGCTTGCTCTGGATCGTGCATCCTGCTCATCATCAGCTGACCTCCACTCCTTGGCACTTGAGCCAATTGCCTGCCATATTGCCTGCTGATCTTGGATTCATCAGTCTCCACAGCCCATGAGCCAGCAGCTTGCCATCTGACTTGCCAGTCTTGGTTTCATCAGCCCCCGCAGCTACATGAGTCAGGAGAAGTCTTCAGCTTGACACCTGACTCATGGACTTGGGCCTTGTCAGCCTCTACAGCCCTGTGAGTGGTTTCCTTGAGATAAATCTCTCTCTCTCTCTCTCTCTAGGAAACCCAGCCTAAGATTTGGTACCAAGAGTGGTTCTAGGGAAACAAAAATCTAAGGATGAGTTTTCTAAATTGGTTCTCAAGTCTGACTAGTCTTAAAGGTGCTGATGGATGACTCTGCCTTCCATAGTAAAGAGGGTGTTGTTAATCCATGGCATGAGGTGGCGATATTAATACATAAAATATCACCACCAATAGATCAAGTGTTGGTGAGAAGTTAGGCTCTGGATGATCGCATGTTTGATACTTTTCTACAATTTTGTCAGAATAAGAAGTATAGGGAAGCTGGTTGAGTGGTCTTACTTTCACTAGACAACATGGTGAAAGAAAGAGATGAGCTCAGGGCTTCAGCTCAAGCACTCCATAAAAGACCTGAAAGTTGGCACTTGTGCCCTGAAAGAAAGCCTCATTTCTTGTAGTAACACAGCTGATATTGCTGAAAACCAAACTCAGAGCCTTATAGTAAGAGTAACAGAATTACAATGCCAATTCAATTCCCAGCCTTGAATAGTATCTAAAGTTAAAGCAAGGGTATCGATTGGGAAGAAATGGGATCCTGAAACTTGGAATGGGGATATACAGGCAGATATCAGGAAGCTGAGGACACTGAGTCTCTAAGTTCTGTTGAATCACTCCTGCCAACAGAACCAGCCCTCTCAGTCCCATCTGAAAAGATTGCTCCATCTTTGTCTGCTAAGTCACCCTGCCCGGTAAAACCATTATACCTTCCACCCCCGTCCAATGAGATTAACCCAGCCCTGCCTAAAGAATCTTCGTCTGAGATATCACCTAGGTGGTGCCTGGGGCTTTGCCTGGGGCATTGCCTGAGGTAGGTGGCTTACAAGACATTAGTGAATATCCCCAGGGCCCACACTCACCACTCATGTTTGCTTCTAGACCTATAACTAGACTTAAGTCCCAGTGAGCCCCAAAAAGTAAGGTACAAAATGTGACCCAGGAGGAGGTACACTACATTCCAAAAGAACTGCTTGACTTTTCTAATACGTACAAACAGAAACCTGGAGAATATGTGTGGGAATGGCTATTAAGGGTGTGGGATAATGGTGCAGGGAACATAAAGCTGGATCAGTCTTGGTTTATTGATATTGGCCCACTAAGCACAGATTCTTCATCCAGTGTTTCAGCTCGAGAGATTAGGAAAGGATCTAATAGTTAATTTGATTGGTTTGCTGAAGCATGGATTATGTGGTGGCCTACGCTACATCGAGTTAAGGCACCAGACCTGCCTTGGTATACTGCAGAAGAAGATATTCAAAGGCTTAGGGAAACTGGCATGTTACAGTGCATTTATCAAATTAGACCCACAGACACACATGGAGTGCCCAGAGGACACATCTTTTACCACAACAGTGAGGAACAAATTTGTGAAGGGAGCCCCAGCATTCTTGAAGACTGCTGTGATTGCTATTTTATGTCACTTAAATTTGAGAGTGGGAACTGCCCTAACTGAATTAAGACACCCGACTACACCTGATTGATCCCCATGGTAGTAGGGGCCGAGTGCTGGTACTCAATTGACAAAGACAAGGTAGGCATGGTTACCATGATGGACGGCAGAGTCAAAGCAATAATCAGAATAGTCGGACTCACACGGGCTTATGGCATTGGCTACTGAGTCACGATGTCTCTAGGAGTGAAATAGGTGGGAAATCTACTAAATATTTACTTGGTCTGTACAAGTGGAAGAATTCTAGGTCAAGTGAATGGCGGTCTAACCTGAATCATCAGAATAGACAGTCACAGCCCGTCAGTCAATTCCCAGACTTGAGGCAGTTTGCATACGCACAAACCCTTGAATGAAAGGGAGGCTGGGTCTCCTTGAGGAAAGACCCCGGTACACCGCCAAAAATGTATGCTGCTCATCTTTTTCCCCAAAGAGATCTATGGCCTTTTACAAGAGCGAATATTCACTGGGCAAAAGGAAATGATCAGACATTTTGGGGGATTACTGGATACTGGCTCTGAACTAATTCCAGTGGATCCAAAAT
This sequence comes from Loxodonta africana, assembly GCF_030014295.1. Lineage (NCBI taxonomy): Eukaryota > Metazoa > Chordata > Mammalia > Proboscidea > Elephantidae > Loxodonta > Loxodonta africana. Next base: position 109,506,612 of record NC_087351.1, read on the forward strand.
GTCACTGTGGCCCCCCCAGTGTGGGGGCGTATGGAGGTCAGGTTATTAGTGGATTTTTAGCTCTAATTCATCTCACGATGGGTCCAGTGAGTCCCCAAACCCATCCTATAGTGATTTGCCCAGTTCCAGAATGCATAATTGGAATAGATAGACTTAGGAACTGTCAGAACCCCCACACTGGATCTCTGACAGTAGGGGCTATTGTGGTAGGAAAAGCCAAGTCGAAGCCATTAGAACTGCCCCTACCTAGGAAAATGCTGCATTCCTGGAGAGACTGCAGAAATTACTGCCACCAACGAGGACTTGAAGGGTGCAGGGGTGGTGATTCCCACCACAGCCTCATTCAACTCACCTATTTGGCCTGTACAAAAAACAGATGGCTCTTGGAAAATGACAGTGGATTAACAAAAACTTATACCAGGTGGTGACTCCAATAGCAACTGCTGTTCCAGGAGTGGTTTCATTGCTTGAGCAAATTAATACATCTCCTGGTACCTGGTATGCAGGTACCTGGTAACCAGGTACCTGGTACCTGTTTTGAAAGACCACCAGAAGCAGTTTGAATTCAGCTGCCAAGGTCTGCAGTACAACTTCACTGTCCTACCTCAGAGATATATCGACTCTCCAGTCTTATGTCATAATTTAGTCCACAGGGACCTTGATCTCCTTTTCCTTCCACGAGATGTCACAGTGGTCCATTACATTGGTAACATTATTCTGATTGAACCCAGTAAGGAAGAAATATCAGTGACTCTGGACTTACTGGTAAAACATTTGTGTGCTAGAGAGTGGGAAATTAATCAGACAAAAATTCAGATGCCTTCCACCTCAGTGAAATTGCTAGGGGCCCAGTAGTGGGGGAATGTCAAGATATTCCTTCTAAAGTGAAGGATAAATGGTTGTATCTGGCCCCTCCTACAACTAAAAAGGAGGCACAACATCTGGTGGGCCTCTGGATGTGCTATTCTAGCCTATTTATCAAGTGTCTCAAAAAGCTGCTAGTTTTGGGTGGAGCTCAGAACTAGAGAAGGCTCTGCAACAAGTTTAGGCTGCCGTGCAAGCCACTCTGCCACTTGGGCCATACGATCCAGCTGATCCAATGATGCTTGAAGTGTTGGTGACAGAGACATTCTTTGGAGTCTTCGGCAGGCCCCTACTGGGGAATCACAGCGCAGGCCCTTAGGATTTGGGAATTAAGCCCTGACATCCTCTGCAGATAATTACTCTCCTTTTCAGAAATAGATTTGGATTGTTACTGGGCCTTAGTAGAGCCTGAGTGATTAACAACGGGTCACCAAGTCACCACGTGGCCTGAGTTGCCCATCACGAACTAGATGTTGTCTGACCCAAAGAGTCGTAAAGTCGGACACAGCAGCACTCCATCATTAAATGGAAGTGGTATATACAAGGTCGGGCCCAAGCAGGGCCTGAAGACATAAGGAAGTTGCATGAGGAAGTGGCCCAAAATTCCACGGTCTCACATTACCTGCCTTCTCCCAGTCCGCACCTGTGGCTTCATGGGGAATTCCTTATGATCGTTGACTGAAGAAAAGAAACCTCTGCCTGGCTTACAGATGGTTCTGCATGATATGGAGGCACCACTCGGAAGTGGACAGCAGCAGCACTGCAGCCCCTTCTGGGACCTCCCTGAAGGACAGTGGTGAAGGAAAATCCTCCCAATGGGAAGAACTTTGAGCAGTGCACCTGTTTGTTCACTTTGCTTGGAAAGAGAACTGGCCAGATGTGTAACTGTATACAGATTCATGGGCTATGACCAATGGTTTGGCTGGATGGTCAGGGACTTGGAAGGAACATGATTGGAAAATCAGCGACAAGGCGATATGGGAAAGAGGCATGAGGATAGATCTCTCTGAATGGGCCAAAGAAGTGAAGATATTTGTGTCTCACGTGAATGCGCACCAAGGGGTGAGCTTGGCAGTGGAGGATTTTGACAATCAAGTGGATAGGATGACTCATTCTGTGGAAACCAGTCATCCTCTTTCCCCAGACACTCTCATCATTGCTCAATGGGTTCATGAAGAAAGTGGCCACGGTGGCAGAGGTGGGGATTATGCATGGGCTCAGCAACATGCACTTCCACTCGCCAAGGCAAACTTGGCTACAGCCACTCCTGAGTGCCCAGTCTGCCAGCAGCAGAGACCAATGCTGGGTCCCCGATATGGCACCATTCCTCGAGGCAATCAGCCAGGAACCTGGTGGCACATTGATTACACTAGACCACTTCCGTCATGGAAGGGGCAACGTTTTGTTCTTACTGGCATAGATGCTTACTCTGAATACAGATTTGCATTTTCTGCACACAACGTCTCTGCCAAAACTACCACCCATTCACCCCCTGAATGCCTTATCCACCATCATGATATTCCACACAGTATTGCCTCAGGACAAGGGACTCACTTCACAGCAAATGAAGTATAGCAATGGGCTCATGCTCATGGAATTGACTGGTCTTACCATGTTCCCCATCATCCTGAAGCAGCTGTCTTGATAAAACTATGGAATAGCTTTCTAAATACACAATTATGGCACCAGCTAGAGGACAACACTTTGCAGGGCTGGGGCAATGTTCTCCAGGAGGCTGGATATGCTCTAAGCTAGTGTCCAGTATATGGTGCTGTTTCTCCCATAGCCAGATTTATGATTCCAGGGATCAAGCACAGGAGATAAGAGTGGCACAACTCACTATTACCCCTAGTAACCCACTCATAAAATTTTTACTTCCTGTTCCTGCAACCCTATGCTCTGCAGGTCTAGAGGTCTTAGTTTCAAAGGGAAGGATGCTCCCACCTGGAGACACAATACCGATTCCATTGAACTGAAAGCTAAGAATGCCACCCAGCCACTTTAAGCTCCTCATGCCTCTGGATCAACAGACAAGGAAGGGAGTTACCATATTGGCTGGCGTAATTGATCCTGACTGCCAAGGGGAAATCGGATTAATGTTGCATAATAGAGGCAAAAAAGGGTGCGTCTGGAATACAGGAGATCCCTCAGAGTGTCTCTTAGTACTACCATGCCCTGCGATTAAAGTCAGTGGAAAACTACAACAACTGAATTCCGACATGACTACTAATGGCCCAGATTCTTCAGGAATGAAGGTTTGGGTCACCCCACCAGGTGAAGAACCACGGCCAGCTGAGGTGCTTGCTGAGGTCAAAAGGGATATGGAATGGGTGGTGGGAAAAGGTAGTTCTAAATACCAGTTACAGCCATGTGACCAGTTGCAGAAAGAATTGTAATTATTATAAGTATTTCTTCCTTGTATGTGTGCATCAAATATTTTTGTTTTCTGCACTTATAAAATACAGGATGCAAACGAGACTAGTGCTTTTTTGATTGTATGCATGTTAGTTGTATCTTGTTAGGTGCAATTATCATTTTGTAATTGTTTTTATTTAGATATTGTGTATGGTTTAAGGAGATGTGTACAGGTGCCGAGTTGACAAGGGTGGACTGTGATTGTTAAGGTTGTGTGTCAGCTTGGCCAGGCCATGATTCTCAGTGGCTTGGCAGTTATGTAATGATGTAGTTTGGCAGTTATGTAATGATGTAATTTGGCAGTTACATCATGATGTGGTCATCCTCTATGATGTGATCTGATGTGATCGGTCAATCAATTGTAAGGGGAGTTTCCTCAGTGGTGTGGCCCACATCCAATATATATGGACATCTGGCAAAGCTCACTTGCTTGTTCTGGATCCTGCATCTGGCTCATCATCCAACCTCTGGTTCTAGGGACTTGTACTTGGGGTCACTGTGAGTTGAAACCAATTTGACAGCATGTGACAACAAAGGCTAAATTGTAAAGTTAATCTCCAACAAATTCAGTATAGAATAAAAATGGCAAAGAAAAGAAGAAAATGGTTAGCATATGCAAACAAATACATAGATAAAAACAAGTAAAGGAAACAAAGCAAAGCTATTGTAGTCCTTGTTTCTATAACAGGATATTTGTCCATAATAGATACCTATGGCTCTTCCAGTACTCATTCTGCATTTCCCCTGCCCTCAGCTAGGTGGGGATCTTGTTGTTTGCCTGTTGACACTTTGTACTTTTTATTCTTCCTGCACATTAACATATAAGTAGAATATTTTTCATCCTAGATGTGTTTGATGGAAAAATCAACCATAAAAGCCATCTTTGTAAATCTGCTCCCAGGAAATACTTACAATCCTCTTCCATTTCCTTTGTAAGTATTATAAAAGCCAGTGGCTACTGGGCCGTTTTATTTTTTTTATTGTAGTAAATATATACGTAACATAACATTTGCCCTTTCAACAATCTTCACCCATACAATTCAGTGACATCAATTAAAATCATCAGGTTGTTCGACCATCACCATTAACCACTCCCAAAATTTTTTATCACCTTTAATAGAAGCAGCTCAGTGTCCAGTTGGGGATCTTTACTTGATGAAAAGACACCAACCTTCATTCCTGAAGGGTTTGAGTCCTCAACTACCCTGCCTTCTTATGGTTGCTTTAGTCTTCCATTAACCTTTACCAACTGTTAAGGTAAAGATGAATAGCAAACTTCCCATAAGTTAGCATAAATTCATACCAGTAGGAAAAGTTTCCAGACCTAGTCCTCCTTGCCCACATTGTGTAGCATCAACACAATTTCCACTTGGTTGTCAGAACCACTCACTCCAATCAGCAGAGTAATCCCTTTTTATGCCTTTTGGTTCAGTGGCTTGAGAGGCCCAAAATGGCCAGGTGGCAGTACCTTTTTCCAATTTAATGGAATCACTATTGTGTCCCTGGCTGACCTATTCTCTTCTTGAAGATTAAGACCTTCAAATTAGCAGAGCTCAAAGTTGTAGGGACCAGAAACAAACATCTTGCTAGTTGGTTATTGGGCATAATAGTGAAAGGACTCACTTCTGCCCCCACACCTTGATTCCTGGACCCATGTGTTCTGACTTTGATGAAGATGGCCCACATAATGGCCTCTGATTCAAAGGATGTATGGCATCCTGTAAGATAGAACCCAATGCTTTCTGGGTATTGTTTTCCATAACTGAGTCTTAAGTCATTTGATCTTTCAATTAAGCCAGCTGCTTCTGGGGATGCAGTAGGTAGTAAGAACAGCTGTGCATAGACTGTTGTTACTGTTGTCGCTAGGTGCTGTCAAGTCAGTTCCAACTCATAGTGACCCTACCTACAACAGAACAAAACACTGCCTGATCCTGCCCCATCCTCACAATCGTTCCTATGTTTGAGCCCATTGTTGCAGCCACTGTGTCAATCCATCTCGTTAAGGGTCTTCCTCTTCTTCACTGACCTTCTGCTTTACCAAGCATGATGTCTTTCTTCAGGAACTGATCTCTCCTGATAACATGTCCAAAGTAAGTGAGACGAAGTCTCGCCATCCTCGCTTCTAAGGAACATTCTGGCTGTACTTCTTCCAAGACAAATTTGTTCATTTGTCTTAGTTATCTAGTACTGCTATAACAGAAATACCACAATTCGGTGGCTTTACCAAACAGAAATTTATTTTCTCACGGTTTAGGAGGCTAGAAGCCTGAATTCAGGGTGCTAGCTCTAGGGGAAGGCTTTCTCTCTCTGTCGCTCTGGAGGAATGTCCTTGTCTTTTTGAGCTTCTGTTCCTGGGAGATCTACATGTGACTTGGCTTGTATCTTCTCTGGTCTCTGCTTTTTCGGCTTGCTTATTTAGTCTCTTATATATTTCAAAAGAAATTTACTTAAGACACACCCTACTCTAATTCTGTCCAATTAACATAACAAAGACAATTCATTCCCAAATGGAATTATAACCACAGGCATAGAGATTAGGACTTACAACACATATTTTTGAAGGACACAATTCAATCCATAGCATCATTCTAAACCAGTAACACATATAAATGTATAGAGACAGATTTATATCAAGGACAGCTCACGTGATTGTAAAGGTTGGAATGTCCCAAGTGCTGGGATCAGGATAGAGTCCTTTCCCAATTCACAGATCTACTGAAGCTGGTGAATCCAAGATGAGCTGGTTGGAGGGCAAGACTCCCACTCACAGGTTGTGATGGTTGAGGAATCCCCAAGGTCGGCAGGCAGGACTGCAAGGTTTCTTCTGAGTCACTTAGCTGCAGGGGCTGGTGAACCCAAGACAGGCAGGTTGGGCAGCAGGACTCTTGCTCACAGGCGGTGAAGATCAGTGAATCCCAAGATGGACAGGTAAGCCGCTAGCTCAAGTTCCAAGAACCAGAGATCAGAAAAGAGACAGCTGCTGGATTCAGAACAAGACAACAACCTTTGCAAGGCAGGAAGGAAGTAGGCAGAGGAAGGCCGAGAGATGAAGGCTGAGGGGGCAGTGAGCCAGCACAGGTGCCACCCCGACCAATACCACTCAACAGATTTCATCATGGGGGTGATCACATATCAAATTTCAATAGGGAAGTGATCACAACATTGTACAGCTGCCAAAACTCTGAGAATCATGGCCCAGCCAAGATGACACACAATCTTAACCATCACACCATGGTATATTCAGTATTCTTCGCCAACACCATGACTCAGAGGTATCAATTCTTCGGTCTTCCTTATTCATTGTCCAGCTTTCGTATGCATATGAGGTGATTGAGACATAAACGATGGCCATAAGGTATTTAGTCATTAGATAACATAATATTCAACAGGACTGGGACTGAATTTGAGAACTAGTTAATATATATAGGCAGTGATAGATACAGTAACTGGGCTGTGTCTTCCTATTTTGCAGAAAGGGTGAGAGCTTCATTTATACAAAGGATAGGTGTGACTTGTTTAGCAGCCATTTAGAGATGTTTCATGGCTTAACAAAAGTTCCGATGTGTGTGTTAGGCACATATGAAAGCTGACTGAAGTTATCAATCCATTGCCTCTCAGCTCTGAATCCATCCTTCTTTGCCCTGCTCAGAGTTCTGGAACAGTTTCCCCTTGCCAGCTGGATAGTGTGTAATCTTTGTCAGTAGGGGGCACTGGAGCAACAATAAAGGAGAGGATTTTCTTTCTGGGTCAGCTGTGCTTTTGATGGCGGACCCCACTGCACCTCAGTGAACTTCACCTTCCAGCGGGCTGAGGTCATGTCTCTCCAGCATGGTCTGAACCAAAGTTCCGGTTTGCAGGCAGAAGGGCTTCCAGCTTTTTTCCTTCTAGGGAGCTCTGCATCAGCCCCAGAGATGGTGACTGCTCTCATACCTGCTCTTTCTGTATTTTCAGAGCTCTCGTTACTCCTCAGTAGCAACCCCTTGTCGTACCAATCGTCTGCTATTGTCAATAATTCCTCACATTAAACCTTTCCTGCTCAAATTACTGCATGGTTTCTGTCTCATGACTCCCTCCAACTGAGAAAGTCACTGTCTTAGTGTCTGGGGACTTTAGTAACAAAGTACCTTAAGCTGAGCGGCTTATAAGAATAGAAATGTATTGTCTCACAGTTCTGAGGTTAAGAGTCTGAAATTGGGTGTCTGCCATATTGATTCCTTCTGAGGACTCTGAAGGAGAATCTATGTCATGCCTCTCTCCTAGTTTCTGGTGGCTCCTGTGAATTCTTGGAGTTCCTTGGCTTACAGCTCTGCCTCTTCCAATCTCTGCCACCATCACATGGCGGCCTTCCCTCTGTCTGTCTCTTGGTGTCTCTCCATATAGGATTAGGGCCCACCCTACTCCAGTATCACCTCATGTTAACTGATGACATCTTCAAAGACCCTATTTTCAAACAAAATCACACTCACAGCTACTGGGGGTTAGAACTTCAACATGTCTTTTTGAAGACACAGTTCAATCCAGTTCAGTTATTCAGCTACAGTTATGGGCCATTTGTGGCAGGAAAAGAACAACATCTCAGAGAGCAGAGCCAAGAGCATGGAGAAGAGATGCGGAGCCAAGCACCCATCTGTCTGTGGAGGCCACAGATTAGAAAGCACCCCAGGGATCAGAACTGGGCCCTGCTTGAGGCATGTGCCCATCTCCCAGAGCAGGCGACCCAGTGGCATATAAAAAACCAAGCCAAACCCATTGCTATCGAGTCGATTCCAACTCTTAGCAACCCTATAGGACAGAGTAGAACTGCTCCATAGAGTTTAAAACGAGCGCCTGGTGGATTCGAACTGCCAAACTTTTGGTTAGCAGCCATAGCACTTAACCACTACGCTGGCATATAGTCAGCTGGATTTCAGAATTGTCTCTGCTCCACCCCTTTCCAATGACAATGGCGACTATTCTGTACCTGTCTCAACACTGTTTAATGTGTTGCATTGAACCTTCTTTTTAGCTCACAGGCCTCTGGATTAAGAGTTGCCATCTCCAAAGAGCTGCACTTGGGAAGCCTCACCTCCATTCAGACCTGGTGAAGGTCACAAGATACTAAACTTCAAGCCTGATACATTAACTGGTTGAGACTCTGGGGGATCTTGGAAGGGGGCTGAGCATAGTTTTCATGAGGAAGGAATACTAATAATGGTAGTCAGAGGGCAGATTGTGGTAAATTGAGGGAGAGGGGAGAATGGCCAGAATATATTCCAACTTCTCCCATCTCCAACCCTTAAATCTGGACTTGGCCATGAGATTTCCTTTGGCCAGTGGGACGTTAGCAAAAATGACTCAGAGGCTAGAAAAGTGTTTGTGCACTGGGCTATCCCCATTGCTGCTGGGTCCTTCCCACCATCGTATGAACAAGCTCAGGCTAGTCCCTTAGGAGATGAGAAGCCCATGAAGGGAGGCCCCAGTGTTCCTCTGCCCCTGACACCTCCCATGGTTTAAGCCCCCTGCCCAGGTTCTTGCCAAGCCCCTATGCACTGGAGACACCAAACCCAGGGCCACCTGGATGAGAAGCTTGAGAGTCCCGTCTCCAGGGCCAGCCCCAACCTGCTAGGCAATATTCCCTTCTCCCTCAAAGGGAACGGTCTGGCCAGTGGAGGTCTTAGCTGATGTCCCTACATCCTATTCATCCCAGACTGCTGCCCTGGTGAGGCCTGGAGTCACCAGGTCCCCTGATTCATCATGGCCATCAATGCAGGCTCATCACCTACATTATCACTCTAGAAAGCTCAGGGACTCAGGGCACTACATGCTCCTTCCTTCCTGGCCCCCCCTCAATTCAGCCAGGTAAGGCTCTTGCACAGCTGGTCACAAGCCTAACCTACCACTGAATGCAAGAATCTACTGAACCCATGATTCTACTGAATCCAAGATTCTGCTAAATCCAGCTGTCTTAGTTACCTAGTGCTGCTATAACAGAAATATCACATGTAGATGACTTTAACAAAGAGAAATTAATTCTCTCACAGTCTAGGAGGCTAAACGTCCAAATTCAGGGTGTCAGCTCCAGGTGAAGGCTTTCTGTCTCTGTCGGCTCTGGGGGAGGGTCTCTGTCTGTCATCATTCTTCCCTGTTCGAGGAGTTCCTGAGTTCAGGGATGCTCTATTCTCCTGGCACTTGTTTCTTGCTGGTATGAGGTCCCCGTCTCTCTGCTAGCTTCTCTCTTTTATATGGCAAAAGAGATGGACTTAAAACAGAACCTAGTCTTGTAGATTGAGTCCCACCTCATTAACATAACTGCCCCTAAGCCTGCCTCGTTAACATCATCCATCATAGAGGCAGGATTTACAACGCCAAGGACAATCACATCAGATGACAAAATGGTAGACAATCACGCAGTACTGGGAACCATGGGCTAGCCAAGTTGACACACATTTTTCGGAGACAATTCAATCTATAACCCCAAGATTCTACTGCCTGCTTCCCTAGAGCAAGAGGCAGAAGCTGGGGGCTGAGGCTGAGGCTTCTTTAAGATCAGCACTCACCCCACACTGGCCAGTATGCCACCTCCCCACCATCTCCCCTTTCCTCATTGGAGTCTCTGTCCCACATTCTCAGAGGATAGGAGCTCCTGCCCATTGCCCTCCACTGCCACCACTTCATCAGCTCTTGGGGGGTTTCAACATCTACATGTTTTCTCCTGGTTCCTTGCCCCCTTAGCTCCCAATGGGTGTCAGCTACACACCCAGGTCATGCCCTAACTGGGCCATCACCAGTAACTGCAGCACTTCCAAACCTTTATTGCAAAAGGTCCTCCTCTGTGCCTGGAGCCTCCTGTCCTTGAACTAACTCATGCCCGTCCATGATCGCCCCAGCAGTCCCTCATCTCCATCCCCTGCCCCACCCAGGGCGCCATGACCCAGAGCTCTTTCACGGTCCCTCATCCTCCATGCCCCCACAACCCTCCTCACCAGCTAAGACCCAGTGGTCCCTCGCTATAACTCTCCCTCACTTGCAGAGCCCCTCACGCCTTTGTGATGCTCAGCCTCTCCTGGTCGCCTCACCGTGTTCCTGGTTAAGTAGAACCTGGTGACTCCAGGCCTCATCAGGGGCAGCAGAGCTTGGGTGGAGCAAACCACAGATCACTGACAGCCCTTCACAGGGGCAGTGACACTGCCGGGCACTCCCACCCCAAGACACCCAGTCTCATCTTCTCCTCTTCCCTTGAATCTCCAGCTGCACTTGCTTTCCTTTTCAATTTAATGTTAAATATGTAAAAATGCAATAGCACAGTTACATGGTTCAGTAATCAAATAATTCTAACAAGGTTACAGTGAAAATTCTCCTTCCACACCTTGTCTCCATCCAACCCAGTTCCCTCTCTTTCTCCCCGCCCCCCCGTCTCTGTTTCTCTCTCTCTCTCATACACACACACACACACACACTCACTCACAACCACTCCTGTTAGTTTCTGGTGTATTCTTCTAAGCTGCCTGAGTGCACACACATGCAAATACATATTGATATGCATCTTTTTATGCTTCTATTTAATCGAAGGCAGCACACCACACACTCTGTTCTGTGCTGTTTTTTTCCTTTTAACATATGTTGGAGCAGTTCCCACATCAAGACAGAGAGAACTTCCTCCTTCTTTTTCTACAGCTGCACAGGCTCGCGGGCAGAATTCTCACCTTCCAGGCAGGAGACCCTCCCTGCCCCGGGTTCAGTTCCTGACCAGTGTCCTCACGTGCAGCCACCACCTGTCTGTCAGGGGAGGCTTGTGTGTTGCTACAATGCTGAACAGGTTTAAGAGGAACTTCTAGACTAAGACAAACTAGGAAGAAAGGCCTGGCAATCTACTTCTGAAAGTCAGTCAGTGAAAACCCTGTGGATCACAATGGTTCAATCCCCAGTGGGTTGCCATGAGTTGGGGGCTGACTACGGCAGCTAACAACACAACAGTGCCCCATGGTTTTGGATGCCCTGGAATTATTTAAGCCGTCTTCACTGATGGGAATTTAGGTGGCTCCCAATATTTTCCTGCTACGAAGTGACTAACCTGGTACCAGAGTCATTTTGGGTGTGTTTCAGAGTAGCAAAAAGATGAATTTCTAGAAGGGGAATTGCCAGGACAAAGGTTTGTGTATTTGTCATTGACTGGTATCAAACTGCCCTCCCCAAAGCAGGGAGGAGAGCGACTGGGTGCCCCCAGTCTCAACCCAGAGAGTGACCCTCGCCTTCTGAAGCCGTCTGAACTGAACTTGACCAAACTCCTCCCCAGGCCCTCTCCCTCCCTCACCAGATCTTCCTCATTGTGGTGAAGGGTGCCCACCCAGCCTGGAATGGCTCCTTCCCTGACACTTCCCTCAGAGCCGGCAACTGTCCTTTCAGATCCTCCTCAAGAGCCAACCACATCTCACCTCCACAGTCCCAGCCCCAGTGGACCCTCTTCCCCGGGCCACCTCAATGCCCCCTAAGGGGTCTCTGAACCCCCCGCCCCCTCCTCCACTCAGCAGTCAGAGGGGCCTTTCCAAGTCAGGAATCACATTGGCCAAGTCACCTCTCACCCTCCAACGTTCCCTCTGCAGTGAGAATAAACCCAAACCCACAGCCCTGCCCGTGGCCCAGATGGTGGGTCCCCTGCCTGTGGCTCTGACAGGTTTGCTTCATTCCCCCTTCCCTGTCCCCAGCCCTTGGCCTCCTTCTCTCCGTCCAACTCTCCGAGCCCTTCACCATTGCCATCTCTCAACCTCTTACTCCCGCCCTGCCCTGCCGGCCAGGTCTGTGCTGGGGACCTCCTCAGCTCAGTAGGGTGTCCCATGACCCTCCACAGCATCCCCCCATTCCATCACCCCCACTACACTCACACCTGAACCTGCCTCACTTATTTCCTTGTTCTGTGTTTCCTGTGGGCCTCCTTGCAGCGGGGGGACCCTGGACCCCTGCCTCCCACAGCATGCCCCATCCAACAGGTCGCCTGCCGTGGCAGCACCCTGTCCATGCTCCTTGTCTGGCAACTGACTGTGGCCTCTCTCCCTGCCCCCCCCCCCCAGGAGTCTGTGTCCTTATACAAACAGACAGGTACCCACCCAGGCCCACCTGGCCTCCACCTTCATGTGCAGGGCTCTGGTCCCCTGCACTTACTGGACTCACTCCTCCCCCAGGGAGATCCCCCCTTACAGAACTTTCCTGCAGCTTTAGATCCACCCTTTAAGGTCCTTCTCCCCTCGCCGCTCTTCCTTACTCCTTGCTTCCATTCCACAGTGGCCTCCATCCCCTCTGGCTCATGGATAGAGCCCCCCATTCCCCATACCATTCAGTCCCTTCTGGCAGGACCCCGGGCTGCATGTGTGATTCCCTTGGGGGCCCTCCCACAAACCTCGTCCAGAACGGGGGTGGGGAGGAGGAGGACCCCTCCCCAGAAGCCCTGGCTGCGGCAGCAGCCCCTCCCCAGAGGTGAGCTGGGCTGTCCCTGAACACACCCCTCAGGCCTGGTTCTGTCACTCCCTGGGTGCTCAAGAGGACAATTCCAGAAACACAAGAGCCGGTTTCCACTGGACCATACACCACAAAGTGGAACTGACTGTCGGGGAGTCCACCCCCAGGTCATCCTCAGTGAGTGGCTGTGGGGGTGCCCAGCAGGATCATGACTCTGAATTTACAGATGAGGAAACTGAGGCACAGAGGAGTGAAGCAACTGGTATGGCTGCAGGCTGACCCTCCAAGATCAGGCTCAGAGGTGAGCATGGACCCTGGAGGCCTCTGGGGCTGACCAGACTGGGGATTGGACACAGAGCCTGGGAGGACAGGGTTCCCCCAGACCCCAAGAGGTTGAGAATATGCTAAGGATGCCCCCAGATGGAGGTAGGAAGCCCCCCGGCCCACCTCCTCTTTGCTCCTCCCAAAATGAGCCACTCAACAAGCCACTTTTGAAATCAGCTTTATATCAAGCTGTAGAAACCCAGGTTCCATCCTGAGTACACTCATATAAAAGCAGCACTATCAAAAAATAATATTAATTACATCAAACACAAGAACTCCTTACAAATGTACAAAGGCATCTGTGCACCACTTACATGGGCCAGTTCCTGACCGAGGTTTTGAAAGACAGTACCGGGAAGAGGGGGCAGAGCTAAGAGCTCTGGCTCCAAAGCCCCCACGGCTCCCTCCAGGGCATAAACTGTCCCCCAGGGACAAGCAGGACCTTGGGGGTAAGCAGAGGCCTGGGAGGGGTCCCTAATCCTGTGCCCCACCTGAGGGGCCCCAGGGCAGGGGAGGGATCAAGGTTGTGGTAGGCAGAATGACAGCCTACAAAGACGTCCACGTCCCACTCCCCAGAACTGTGGCTATATTAGATTTCATGGCAGGGGGGAATTCAGGTTGCCAATCAGGTGACTAAGGAGCCCTGGTGGTGCAATGGTTAAGCACTCAGCTGCTACCCAAAGGGTCATCCATTCAGCCACCAACGGCTCCATGGTCTAAAAAAACAACAACAGAAAAAAAAAGAACAACTATCTGCTCCCATATAGATTAAAAAAAACAGCCTAGGAAACCCTATGGGGCAGTTCTATAGGATGGCTATGAGTTGGAATCCACTCAATGGCACCTTACAACAACAACCCAGGTGACCTTAAAACAGGAAGATGACCCTGGGTTATCCAGAAGGGCGCAATGTAATCACAAGGATCCTTAAAAGTAGAAGGGGCCAGAGAAACAGCAGAGTGAGGACTGCACCCACATTGCTGGCTTTAAAGATGGAAAGGGGCCATGAGCCAAGGAATGCGGGAAGCCTCTAGAAGCTGGAAAAGGCACGGAAATGGACTACCCTCCAGAGCCTCCAGACGGGAAGCGGCCCTGCTGACATCTTGATTTTAGCCCAGTGAGACCCATTTCAGACTTCTGACCTCCCAATTGTAAGACAATAAGCTTTTGTTTTAAACCAAGTCTGTGGTCATTCGTAGCAGCAGCAACAAAAAATTCATACAGAGCCCAAGGGATGAGAAGGCGAGCTTGCCCTCTCCTGGCCCAGGCCTCAGCCAAGATTACAGGAGGAGCGAGTGTTTAGTGGCAGGGCCCATAGAGCACCTCTGGGGCCTGTCCCTGTGTAGTCCCTGGCCCAGGTGTGGTAGATGCCAAGGTCACCTGGGACCACCCATGGTGGAGGAGAGCATTGGGTGGGGGGAGGCCTGCAGAGGGGGCAGCCTGAGCTCCAGGGGCAGTCTGGAGGGGGGCTCGCTCTGTGACCTCACAAACCCCTGCCACCCTGTGGGACATCTGAAGACCTCTGCAGGCCCCAGTGAGAGCTCATCTCTTCTGCCTTTCTCTTCCACTCATGCCTTCAATCCACAGACTTGCTGAGCCCAGCTCACCTTGGCCCTGGGCCGTAGGAGGCAGGTTGATGAGGCTCGGCCCCAGCCCCAGAGAGCTGGGAAGAACACTCAGACCCACCCAAGAGGATGACAACTACGAGGCAGACCATGGGAGGCCCCCATGATGGCAAGTGGCCAGAGTCTCTAAACCCTGGCCACACTCTCCCTCCCAGCCCCCTCCTTTTACGCACGCACAATAAACTATAGTTTACAAAATGTTTTCTTCAGCGTTGCCTTGTCAGCTTCCCACGATGAGTGCTCTTGCCCCCACAGGACGGAGAGGCAGGAGGACCTGTCCATTCCAGCCACCCAGGGGCCTGTGTCTTGGTGGCCGGGGCTGAGCAGGAGCAGCAGCAGAAGGCAGAGGCCTGTGAGGAGCCGTCGAGCCAGGGCTGGTCTCAAAAGGTGGCCCCAAGTTGGGTGTGGTGCACGGAGCCCACAGATGTTCAAGGCAGGTCGGGCTGCAGGAAAAGCTAACCAACCTTTATGAGCGAAAACAGGGGGTGGGCAGACTCATGCGGCCCAGTGCTGATGTCCAGGATGCCCCGGATGCTTCGGGCTTCACCGCTCGACAGGTTCCCCTTGATAGCCAGGATGGCATTCAGGTGGCCTTTGCTGACAAGGAGAGTGTCTGTCAGCCCAGGCCAGTCACCAACAGCCCTGCTCCCACCTCATCCCAGCTTCCCTGACTCCTAGCTGCTGCCACAGGACCCTGCAGCCAGCCCCCTGCCCACCACCCTCCTAGCCACACTGACCCTGTCAGTCTAGATCATGCCAAGCTCCAGCCCCCCTCAGGCCTTGCACTGGCTGTTCTTCCTGGAATGCTCTTCCCTACACTCTTGAGGGTGAGGCCCTTCTCACCTTTAGGTTTCAGCACAAATGTCACCTCCCCAAAGAAGCCTTCCCAGCTCACTGTCTAAATTCAGCTCCTGTTATTCACAACCTTGGTTATAACTCTCCTTATGCCTTGCAGTTGCAAGTAAATAACAATAACTTTGCTATTGCTTACCCTCAATAGGCTGTAAGCTACATGAGGGAAGATTGAGACCAGGCTTTCTTGCACCTCTTTGCATCTCTGTGCCTAGGACAGAGCCTAGCACCTAGCATGAGCTCGTTAAATAACTGTAGATGGGAAGGGTGAGTGGATGGATGGACAGGTGGGTGGGTGGGTGGATGGGTGGGTGGGTTGGTGGGTATGTGGGTTGGTGGACGGACGGACGGATGGATGGGTGAGCATATGGATGGGTGAGTAGATGGGTGGGTGGGTGCTTATACGGGTGGGTAGGTGGGTGAATGTGTGAGTGTGCAGATAAGTAGTTGGGTAGGTGGATGGGTGGGTGAGCTGACTGAGTGGAAGACCAGATGAGTGGGCGGGTGGATGGGTGGGATGGGTTAGTCAGGAGCTGGGCTAAGGTAAGCTGGGTCATTCCACCTCAAATCCTGTCTAAACTTTCCCTACCATGTCAGAGGGCCCAGCCGAGAGAGAAAAAGATGTCCCTGGCTTACCAGGCCCTCAGGCAGCCAGGGGCTAAGTCTCCACTCCAGAACAGGCATCACCCCAGGGCCCAGGGCATCTGGACCCGAGGACACTAGGCTGAGTGATAGGTGCCAGCTTCACTACTGACAGGCCACCGCCTCTAGCACATCCCTGGTCTCTCTGGCCTCAGTTTCCCCTTCTGAGAGGCTAAGAGTGTGTGTTACAGAGCCAGGCTGCCTGGCTTGGTAATCTTGGCTCTACCACTGACTAGCTGTGTCACCTTGGGCATGCTCCTTTAACTCTCCAGGTCTCGTCTGCAACATGAGGACAGAAAGTGGTGGCCTCATGAGGTCGTAGTGAGTGTCAAATGAATCCCTGGGGAACAGCATCTGAGCTCCAAAGGCCCTGAAGCCCACTAATTCTGCCCTGCCAGGCCTCTGACCACAGACAGTGGGGTCTGGCATGACCCTGCTGACTGCTCAGGTCCTATGGTGACCCCCATTCTCACCTGAAGTCGGGGTACCAGGTGGCATAAGTGGCCACCTCGATCTTGATGGCATTGAGGTCTTGCAGGCGAATGATCTCAGCCAGCCTGGGAAGGGCAGCACTCAGCCAGGCCGCGGGGGAGCCCTGCAAACACAGGCCTTGTTGGTGGGAGACTGCCCCTCCTTGCAGGGCACCAGGGGCTGTCCTAGAGCCTGATGGGGCTCCACAGGGGCGGGCAGGCTGCCTTACGTTCTGAGTGCAGAAGCGCTGGATAAGGTCCGCATTGCTGAGGATGTGCCCCGCCAGGTGCTGCTGCTGCTCGGCTGTCTTGAGGACCAGGCGTCGCTTGCTGAGGCGGATGATGTACTCCTTCACCAGGTGCAGGTGCACGGCCTCCATGATCTCCTAGGTGGGCGGGCAGCCAAGGTGGTGTGAGCTGCCACTGACAGGGAGCTCACCACCTCCAGCCAAGCCTCACGGCCCTCGCAGCCTGACATGGGAGTCCAGGGAGAGGCAGGTGCCACAGCAAAGGAGCACTTGTGTGTATGTGCACATGTGTCTACACACATGACCACATATGTGTCAGGACAGCCCCTGACCGCCCAGCCACCGGCCCAGCACCTATGTGTGTGAGGGCACACGTGTGTGTGTGATCACATGTGCGTCAGGACTGCCCCTGCCGACCCTGCCACCAGCCCGGCACCTACATGTGCGTGTGCTTATGTGTGCTTATGTGTGCATGCATGTGTGTGTGATCACATGGGCGTTAGGGCTCCCCCTGCCTGCCCAGCCACCAGCCCAGTGCCTACGTGTGCATGTGTTCATGTGTGCATGTGTGTGTGTGATCATGTGGCTGCCCCCACCTGCCCAGCCACCAGCCAGTGCCTCCTCACCTCCCGGAAGCAGTCCTGTAGTTCTGAGAACTCAGGAAGCCTCTCACTCACGGTGGTGAGGATTTCCTCCAGGGTCTCCACCGGGGCCGTCCAGCGGGTCTGCGTGAACCTCTTGAACAGTGGCTGCAACAAGAGAGGCAGGATGTCCGGGAGGCCCACGAGGAAGGACGGTCCCCGCAGACACGCATACATAGTAGACACACACGCACCAATCTCTCTCCCAGACACAGGGGAAAGAGGGGAGGCCAGAGGGGCTGGGGCTCCAGGACTCCCAGGGGACCCAGGGGAGACTCAAGTGTCTGTTTCCAGGCAGGAAGTGGAGGCGGATCTGTTTACACTTCTCCTAGGTCCCCAGCTGGGGCGGAGGGCCCAGCACACCCTTCTGCCTGCCCAGAGGCCTATTCCAAGCATCCCTCTTACATAAACAAATTCCTGCATAAACAAGGCCATGTGCTTGGCTGGACCTGTGAGGCCCAGTGCCAAATCATCCAGGGTCACCGCCTAGGCCTCCACCACCAGCTGGCCACAGGGCGGGTGTCAAGCTGCCCATGGAGTCCCGCCCTGGGAACAAAAGGAGCACCCAGTT
Organism: Loxodonta africana; assembly: GCF_030014295.1. NCBI lineage: Eukaryota > Metazoa > Chordata > Mammalia > Proboscidea > Elephantidae > Loxodonta > Loxodonta africana. The sequence goes on from NC_087351.1 coordinate 109,524,693, forward strand.
GGAACCTATGGGGCAGTTCTACTCCATCCTATAGGGGCGCTATGAGTCAGAATCAACTCGAGGGCACTGGGTTTCTGGGAGCGAGTGTAGGCAGGGAACCCCTTCCTCTTCCTTTCAGGGACCCCTACCTAAGCCCTCTGCCACAAGATCTAAGGGGTTTCTGCAAACTCCTGGCCCACCGCAGCCATGGTGGGCAGCTGCCAGGGACATAGAGCACCAGGGGGTAAGAGCTGGGTGTGGAGGCAGCAAATGGGCAGGGAAAGTTGAGCAACCATGTGCAAACTTGGGGGCTAGGCTGGGTCTAAATGGGGGCAGGGAACAGAAACTTCCCCCCATATAAACTCATGCCCCTTGCCCCCCCAGCCCTGGTGGTTCTGCTCAGGCCAAGCTTACTCAGGATGCACAGCAGGTCTAAGGTCAAGAGCCCTTCACGGCTCCCACCACCCACTGTCATCAGCCTCACAACAGCTGGGCCAGCCCAGCTTTCCACAGCCTGGAACCTGTCCCCTCCTGGTCTTGGCTCCCTCCATTCCACCCTCCTGGAGGACCCTCTCAGCCCCGCCAAGGGGAAGAGGCTGCAACTACCTTCAGGTCCAAGAACAGGTTCTGGAGCAGGGAGTCAAAACCGTGACTCTTGATCTCATTCAGTGGGGCCAGTAGGTGGCTGTGGGTATCCTGTAGTGTCTGCCACCTCTGCTCCGCGGACATCCTAGAGGGTAGAGCAGGGAGGTCACACCAGCCCTGCCCAGCCTCCAGCCCCACACCCAGGGACCCAGCTAGCCCTAGACAAGTCTTCCTAAACTATCTCCTGCACTCTGGGACCTTCAATGACTCCCATGACCTGTGAGCTCAAGTCCAGGTCATCCCATCCAGGGTCCTCACTGGGCAGGAGGGCCCAGCCTGACTTCCCAGCGCACACCTACAGTGACTCAGCCCAGTTTGCTCCCCACCTTGATGGACAGGCCTTGATTATTGTATGGCTTTGTAGAGTTGTTACAGTATCAAATGAGACCAAGAGGAGGGCATTCGTTTAAGGGTTTGACACAGCAGCACTTGATAAATGCCCGCTGCACCAGCCCTGCTCACTTCCCCCACATCTCTGCTGAAGCTGCTCCCGTCTCCATCCCTGCAGCCCCCGCTCTCCACCTCCTAGCTACCCTTTCCCTGCCCCAGGCAGCCCCGGGTTTCCCACTCCTTCCCAGCCCATCACCACCCTCACCGGAAGGACAGGCAGTTGTTGATGTTGGCGATGACATTGGCCCTGTAATTTTTCAGCTGTTTGTACCTTTCCAGAAATTCATCAAAGGCGCGCTGGTAGCTGGTGAAACCGACAGGAGCACATTCAGGACCAGCACAAACACCAAACACAGGAACGATACCAGTCTCAGCAGCCCCACCAACCGCCCTGGGTCTAGAGCCTTTTCCATTCTATCAGCTCCCCGCGGCCCAGAGCCCAGCCCCCAGGGCTCCTGCAGAGGGGCCACCAACAGGCTCTCCTGTCCCACCTGTCCCCAGGTCCCTCCCAGCTGGAAGACTGTAGGGGGGTGGGTGGCTTCAGGAGTCCTGGGGGCCACAGAGCGCAGTGGGGGCATGGGGAGGGGGCAGGGTCTTACTCCTGGTGGGTGTACCCTCTTTGCAGCTGAGAGTGTGAATGAGTGGGGGAGGAGACAATAAGCTCCAGGTAGAGGTGGCATGGCCAGGTCACCTGAGCCTCAGTGAGCAGGGCAGGGGGGAGAACTCCCGCCTGGACAGGCAGACATCCTAGGGGCAGGGAAGTGGGGCTGGTCTAGCTTGGATCCCCACCTGGGGCACAAAGGAGGGGTTCTGGCTGCTGGGGCCCCCTCTGGCACTCACGCACACACACCCACCTCCTAAAGAATCCAACCAGCTCCAGCAGCAGCACCTGCTTTATTTGCATGCCCAGGTCCGCAGTGATGCTCTCAGCCTTCACCTGACCCTGGGAGATGATCTGTGGGGGAGAGGGGTGAGCCAGGCAGGGCAAGACTGGGGCGGGGGCAGGGTGGAGCAGGAAGGGGGCATGCTGGAGTAGGGCAGAGAGGCTGGAGGGGACCTGTTTATGCACACAGGGGGTGAGGTGTGCTCAGCGCCCACACACTCGCTTGCACAGGCGTAGGCTGTGTGTGGGCACCGTGTACACAGGAGACAGACTGTGGTACCTGGATGACGTCGATGGCAAGCTCGCTGTGACAGTGGCCGTCCAACCTGTGTGGGGGCACATCTTTGGCCCAGTGCTGTGACTCCAGCTCCAGGGCCCGGGCTATCAGCTCCTTCACATTGGCCTGGGGGTGGGGGACATGCCAGTCACGTGGGCTGGCCTCCCACGCGGCACTGAGCCTGCTCTCTGCACAGCCGTCTACAGTGGCCTCTTCTCTGCCCCCTCCCCTGTCCCAAATGCTCCAACTTCCAGAGCCGCCCCCGGCCAGCTAGAGAAGGCAGCTGAGGGATGGGTCCTCAGAGGCCCAGGGACAGTGGGCCTGGGCCCTGCCCCGACCCTGCCCACAGTTGCCCAGTTAGCAGCTCCTGGGCCCTGACTAAACCCTACCAGCCCTCTGCCTGGCTGTGCCACATTTTCTCTGCCTGGCTGTTTGCCAGTCCAGCCTTCTGTCTGTCTCCTGCCCACATCCGGTCTGTGTCAGGGGCCTCCCCTGTGTTTCCTTCCCACAGCACCCGTCCTCACCCCCAACTGAGACTCACCACCTCGTTGGACAGGAACGTGGCCTCCAGCAGCTGGATCTGCTCAGGGGGCAGGAGGCTCCCCAGCCTGACCTCTTGCAGCTCAGCTGCCAGCTTGGGGCTGTTGATGATGTCACTGTGAGCAGAGGGAGGCCTCCTGAGGAACTGCACCACGAGGCACCATCCCTCAAGCCAGAACCCCTCCCAGCTCCGTCTTGCAGGCCCAGAGCTCAACCCCACCCCTCACTCCAGCTTTCGCATCCACCCAGTGTGGCTCAGGCATCCCACCAGTCCAGAGGGTGGGCCAGTCTGGCAGGAAGGGCTGCCCCTGAGGTTGGGCGTCTCAGCTCACTCTTATGACGTCTCTGCGGGGCTGCAGAGTTCCCGGGTGACCTGCCCAGCCCTGACACTTCCTGAGGGCCCTTTGTCCGCCCAGAGGTTTAAGAATGGCCCCCTCTGTGCCCCTGGCTATAGGGATGTCCCTTTGCTCCCAACACTCTGGCCACACTGGCCTTGACGACTCCTCCCTGGATACCGCTCCCCATCCCCCGCTGGGTTCCCATGCCCAGCTCAGCCTCAGCTCCCTGCCCTGCTAACCCCCACTGGGCTCTGGGCCTGGAGACTCTGAGGTCACAGGGACAGGAAGGCAGAGGAGCCAGGTGCCCAGTGCTTCCTGGTGAGTCAGGACAAGCAAGAAGGAACTAGCCTAGGGCTGGGTCATATACCCCAGCCCCTGCCTGGGGCCGGATTTCCCTGTGCCCTGCTGACACCTCACCCACCGCCCCCACTGGCCCTTCCTCCTGTCCTCCTGAGGGAGACTGACCATCAGCACCAATGGATCCCATTTGACATTTGCCAGGCCACCCAGGCCTTCCCCACAAATATGCCTGAGAACTTCAGATACTGCTGACCCTGGCTACACCTCCAGACTTCCTTCCTCCAGACTGTACACTCGGGGCTGAGGGCAGCAAGGCTAAGACTTGCAGTAAGAACACTGGCCTCCTGGGCCCGGGCATTTTCAAGGAGGTCAAGTCCCTCCCCACCCAGCAGTGGCCTGTGTGAATGGTGAGCATACTCTGAAATCCATGAGGCTGGGTACATAAGCCCGCAACAGCACTGCCACCTTCACCTAAGGAGTTCCAGGCTATGAAGGCTCACTGGACCACCCTGTGCAGGAAGGGTCTTTCCAAGAGACCACCCGGCCCTGGCTATCTGCTGGCTCTCCTGCCTGGGAGTGCCCCCATAGCCAGCCAGATAAATGCAAATACTGATAAGCCCTGCACAGCTCCCAGCATGCCCGGGCCTCAGGCCCTTGCCCCAGCCTTCCTCTCGGCCTTCCTCTGGGCCTGCCTTCTCACCTCCCCTGCCTGGCTCCTTCACTCTTTACACTGTGTGCTCCCCTCAGGGTAAGGTGGGCTCCTATCTAATGCTGCCTCCTCCTCCTCCTCCTCCTCCTCTTCCTCCTCCTCGGGGATGATTCCCTTGACTTCCCTGCTCTGGGCTCCTGCAGTCCCTGGCCTCCTCACCAGATTGGGAGCTCAGGAAATACTAACTGAATGAATGAATGAAGAGGTCCCTGCCATTCTCTATGCCTCGGTCTCCCTAATTGCTGAACGTAGCTGAGCACCTGTCTTAAGTCCAGGAAATCAGTGATTCCAAGGCCAAAGCAGACTTATCCCAGGTCCTGCCCCTATGTCCACGTTCCGTTCCAACTCCACCCAGCACTCCTTGGAGTCCAGGCTCCGCCTCTTTGAGCCCAGTTTCTGACCCTGCCATCTCAGATCTGGGCCCCTGGGCGTACAGACCCCTCTACGTGCTCCCTGAAGTCTGCCCCCCCCCCCCGCCCAACAGCCGCCCAGGGCCCCCTCGCCGGCCAGCCCTCCCCTCGCTGGCTGGCTGCTCACTTGGGGTAGAGGTTCTGCACCCAGACCAGCAGCATGTAGGTGTCGCGCTCGCACAGTTCGAACTGCGCCATGGCCGCCACCTGGGCCGCGAAGCACTCGTGGTAGCTCTCGGCGTAGGCCGTCACCACGTCGAACTCGGCGGGGAAGAGCGGCTTGAGCCGCTCCACCACGGCCTCCAAGTCTTCCTTCATGGTGCGGCCCATTTGCAGGAAGGTGCGCTCCGCCTCCGAGCGGCCCTCGGCGCCAGCGGCCACTGGCTGGCCCAGCCGCTCCTCGGCCACCTGCGCCACGCCGCGCCGCCACAGCTGCAGCCAGCGCCGCGGGCGCATGGTGGCCAGCGTCGAGCCCTCGGGCCCCGCCGCCCCCCGGCGGTCTTCGCGCTCTTGCTCGGCCACCACGGCCAGCGCCTGGCGCAGCCGCTCGGGCGCCGCCTCCAGGGGCCGCCGCAGCACGCCCAGCACCTGACCGCGCAGTAGCACGTAAAGCGCCTCCACCTTGCTCTGGCGCTGCACCAGCTCCTCGTCGCTCGCGCCGCCTGCCGCCGCCGCCTCCAGCAGCTCCCGCTCCAGGGCCAGCAGCGGCCGGGCAGCCTCCAGGCGCCCTTGCTCCAGGTCCGCCTTCAGCTCCTCCACTGCGGCCAGAGCAGCGGGTTAGCGACGGGGCCCGACCTCTAAAGGGATAAGTCACCTCCCGGGACTCCCAGAAGAAGAGGCTGAGACCCAGATGATTAAGTGGCTTGCCCAAAGAGGCGAGGCAGTGCCCCAAACAGGACTGATGCCCTGGTCTCCCACTGCCAGGCCCCCAATATTGGGGAGGGGCAGCTAAAAGCAGCCCTCCTAATCTGTCCACTGGGGTGCAAGGAGTGGCTCGTCTTCTCTGACGAGCCCCCACCCTGCCCAGGCTCTGACCCAGGTCCCGATCCCACCTGAGCCCCAGCCCACCTGTGGGCAGCCCACCATCCAGCGCTGGGCTGGCCTTGGGCTCAGACTCCTGCTCCACTGGGCTAGGCTGACTCTTCTTTTTCTTCCCTTTGAAGACGTTGAACATTTTGGCCAGCCCTTTCGACTTCTTCTTCTCCTTTTTCACAGTCCCCTCCTCATCCCTCTCCAGGGCTGCCACCATCTCCAGGGGTGGCGCCAGGTCCTCAGAGGAGGCCTGTGACATGGAGGCCTCAGACTCCCCCTCTGATGTGGAGGACAGCTTCTGGTGGCTTCTGGGGAAGTCAAGAGGCCCTGGCACAGGCTGCTCACCCGGGAGGCCCTGGAAGGTGGTCATCATCTTCAGCATCACTCTGGCTCAGGTCTGCAGGTAGGAGGGGTTGAAGGAAGGGGTCAGTAGCTACAGTGGACAGCCCCTGGCTGAACTCCCAGGCCCAAGCACATAAGCATGCTGGATCTGGTTTCACCCGTACAACCACCAGGGCTCTGATCATGCCCTGGCCCAGATGAGCACCAGCAACCCAGTTCCCCCCAACCATGGGTGTCTCACCACCCACAGCTCCTCTTGCAGTACCCCTGGCCCTCCTGAGAATAGCTTCTAAAGCAGAGAAGAGGCAAGAGGCAGGGTACGCCAGCCCACCCAGACGAGGGGGCCGTCACTTCATTTTGGCAAACCCTTCCTTGGCCGCCCACCCTCCGAACAGGGAGGAGAGAAATGCAGGGCGTGAGCCCCCATGCTGGATCCCAGCAGACCCTGTCCAAAGTGGCCAGGGCCATTCCAGGGTCACAGAGTACCTAGGGCCTGGCTGGGATGAAAACCCAGGCCTCCTCCTGTCTAGTCCCCACCCACTGCTGTCTATTCAGCTCCTCTCTTGCCTCATCTAGCAGTGAGGCCTTGGAGGGATGCCATGAGCAGAAACATAGCCACTCCTTCTAGGACCATGAGGGAAGCAGAGCCTGACCCCCTATCCCAGCCTCCTCAGGCCCACAGAAACCACAGCACTCCCTAAAACAGAATCATTCAGGGCTCACCTTCAGGGGCAGGGAAGAGGCCTTGGAGAACCTTTTATGTAACAGTGGGGCAAGAGGCTTCGCAAGGCCCAGGGCAGCTTGGGGTCACTCAGCAACAGCCCGGCTCCCCAGCTCCCACCCCACCCTGTGCTCCCAATGGAATGAATCATCATCACAAAAGCTTCCACTTCTGGTACTCTTCTGGGGGGTCCATCCCCTCTCATCCACGCTACCACTGGGAGGGGTGTTATTTTCCTCATCTTACAAAAGTGCCCGGAGAGGTTTAAAATGTTCCTAATGTCAACAGCTTGGTCTTGGAACTCAGGTCACCCGATCCAGAGCCTGGCTCTGCCCCTGCCTCCATATACTCCACTGCTGTGCAAGCTGCCTCCAGAGAGGCAGGACCCTCCAGGAGAACTTGGCTGACCCCTGGGAGGGGGCAGGGCGGAGCTGAGCCTCCCTGGTAACTACAGTGCCCACAACCATGGTACCACCTGCCTGCCCCACCCCTAAAAGTAAATACATCAAGCCAAGCCAGTGACTTGTTTAACCCTTGCAACTGCCCTGGGAGGTGGTAGGAATGAGGCATCATTCAAATGGGGGAAACTGAGGCGGGGGTGGACCAGCTTGCCGCAAACATACAACAGGCCTGGGGCTCAAATAAGGTCTGCCTGGCTCTTCCCAAAGCCCCTGCTGCCTCCACCAGCCAGACCACCGTGTCCCATTTCCCGAGGCAGAACCCTGGAGGCTTGGCCAGAGCCACGTGGGGGTCAGTGAGTTGGGTTCCTCACCCTCAGTCCCAGTGGCCTGGGCAGATCCCTGAACTCCTAGACCTCAGCTGCCTCCCCTGTGCCATTTGGCCTGAGAGTCCCACTCGAGGACCCAGCAGGAAGTGCTCTGGGGAGCCACAAAGCCGAGATCCCCAGGTGCAGGCCACCTGACACTGCTGCCCTGCCCTCTTGCCACCCAGCTAGCTTCCCCTGCCAGCCCATCTCATTCTCAGGCAATCCTCCACAGGAGTTGGTCTGGCCAACTAGCTGCTCAGCCCTACCCTGGGCACCCAGGCCTCACCTCTGCCCTTCTTCTGGGAAGGGGGCTGCCCTGACCACCTGGCCCACCACTGCCCTCACTGTCCCACATCTCCCAGTATGATGCAGCTCCTCGTCCCCGTACAGGTCAGGCTCCTGCAGGTCCCTGGCCCAGCATCTCTGTTTTTTCCCAGCTGCTGCCCAGAATCCTTGCCCCATGCTTGGGGCAACTAGTGCAGTGGAAAGAGGGCTTCGAGCTCGGCTGCACCATTCACTAGTTTGTGGACTGACCACACCACTTCCTTCACAGGCCTCAGTTTCTGCATCTGGGAAATGGGGATGAGGGCACCCACCTTACAGTGCTGCAGGAAGGATGTGGCAAAACCACGCAGCCCAGCGATGGGCACATACATGGGCCTTAAGTGCAGTTTAGAGGACAGGAGGAGAGGCTGGCCTTTAGGCCCCAGCAGGGGTCACTGAGGCAGGAAGAGGCCTGCCCAGAGTCACACAGAGTGGCCACAGCCTGTAGACCAACAGTGGGGCCTTCGCCAAGCCTCCTCCCTCCCCAGCTTGTCCTCAGGCTCACACACCCTCAGCCCCTCCCGGGATCAGGGCTGAAGCCACGAAGCCTCCCAGTGGCCTCTATGCCTGGCTCCCAGACAAGGACCCCCAAATGTAGAGAAGGGAAGTGACTCGGCCTAGGCCCACAGCCCAGCAGCCACGCCCTGGGCCCCCCTTCCTACTGTCCGATAGCAAGGAGACCCCCGCCACTTGTTTCCATAGCCCCGGCCCTCCGCCTTTCCCACAACAGAGCCCTGCGCTGGAGGCGCCAAACCGGCGTGCCCTGCGCCCTGACGGGCAGACGCTCAGTGTAGGGACTTCAGTCTCCCTAGCAGGAGGACTGCCGAGGCCGGGGATCCCCCCCTCCCCAGACATCCCGCTTTCTTGGTACCCTCCGCCGCGCCGGGCGCTTCCTCCCGGGACCTGGCCGGGGAAGCGGGGCCGGGGCTGGAAGATGCGCGGAGCGGCGGGGCCAGACGCGTGGCGGAGGTCACTTACGTTGTCGGACCGGCGCAGCTGTCCTGGCAGAGCCCGGCGCGGCCTGAAATAGTCACGGGCCCCGCCCGCCGTCCCGCCCCCCGTCACCGCGGAAAACCCGCGGGCGGAGACCCAGCGTGTCGCGGTGTGGGAGTCCCGGCCCGGCGCTGGCGCGCTGCCCGAGACGATGGGCCCGCCCAGCAGGGGACGGGGGCAGCGGAGGGGCAGCGGGGCCACTACCTCCCACCAGTGGGCTGGGGTCCGGGGACAGAGTGCCAGCCAAGCGCCGCCGGGTAAGTGGCGTCCGGGTAAGTGGCGTCCGGGTAACTGCACCCCGGGAGCTCGGTAGCCCCGGGATTGGCCGGCCGTGGCCCATTGTCTGACGACGGCCCTGATTGGTTGCCTGGGAAGGGTCCGCGCCCCCCAGGACACTATCCCTGGTCACAGAGCCAGCGCCTACACCCGGAGCGCTCCGCCCCGTATGGGTTGCAGGGGACCGTCCCACCCTAACTGCTCAGGCCCCGCGAGAGTCGCCCACTCTGGGGAGAGCCTCCCATTTCCCAGGCACTGCCTCCTGTGGCTGCATGGAGGCATGGGGCGGGGGGCGGGGGGACTTCCTGGAGGAGGCAGCCCTGGGGAAGGGCAGCTGCAGGGCTGCTCAGGGTATGGACAAAGCACCGATGTCCACCCGGAGCTGTGCTGGGGTTTTGCACACACGACCATTATTGAGTCTCGTTGACACGAGGAAACTGATGGTCAGAAAGGTGAAGTGACATGTCCAAGGTGACACCGTAAGTGGATGGGTCTGAATTCAAGCCTGCAGGACTCTCGGTGAAGACTGCCCAACTCTGGAGAGGGTGCAGCTGGGCCAGAACAAGTTCCTGGGGTCCAGACCCCCAGGGCTCAGGCTTAGGTGGCCACCTGGCCCAGCTTTGCCCCCACTCCACTGGCCTCAGGCAGGTCATGCCCTTTTCTGGGCCTCAGTTCCCCCATCTAAGCCCTGTTTCTGTGGTCTGTATGGTAGAAAAAGGAGGGTAAAAGGAACTCATTGGCAACACACCGGCTTCCCTATTTCACTTGCTAGGAATTCCTGTGCTCAGGAGAGGAACATGTCATTCAGGAATTTCCCAGCTCTATTCCCTTCTCACTGGAGCTTGCCCCTCCCCCATGTTATGCCACCTCCCTCTCCTGACCCTCTCCCTCCTCTCCCCCCACCCCCATCAGCCTGGGCGTAAGTCCCAGTGAGGGACGCCTGAACAAGCAGGGGGCAGGGGGTGTTTTGGGGACTGAGAACTTCCTCTTCCTCCTCAGGAGGGGTTGCCCAGTGCCAGGTTGGGCCTGCAGTGTCATCTTCCATCCCGTCCCTGGGGGCTTGAGTAGGAGAGGGAGACAGGTGGCTGCCAGGAGGTGGCAGTAAGACAGATCCCAGCACCCCCGCCCAAGGCCCCCAGGGGTGACGACAGCCCCATTTTTCAGATGAGCCAACAGAGACACAGCATAGCCAGGCTGGGAGGGGCATCCTGCCTGCTTCCCAGGCACAGATGGGGAGACTGAGGCCTGGCCTCAGTTCACCCAGCAAGCAGGGCAATGAGGATGCGAAACTAGGGGGCCTGGCGGGCTGCCTCTGTGGTCACTGCTCTGGGCACATTGAGCAATCCCCACCTGGCACCCTGTCAGCTGCTCCAGCCCCCACGCCCAGCCCTTAGCCGATTGGGAAATCTCAGATGAAATCCCAGCTCTCCAGGGCATGGGGGAGGGCGCAGGCCTGCAGACCCCATGTCCCCTAAGAGCCATGAGCACGCTCAGCTGGGGCAGGAATGATGCTTCCCACCAGGTGTTGGGCCACAAACCTGTACCCCAGAGGAGGGAGAAGGCAGGGATGCTGTGCTGAGGACCAGAAGCTGGCGGAGGAGGCGGCTTGGGAAAAGTAGATGTTGCCTTCCTCCGTGTGGCTGAAACAGCCACTTTCCCTCTTTGAGCTCCAAGCATGAGGTCAGGGTCACATACTTGAAGTCCCCAGCCTAGGGTCTGCACAAAGGGCCAACCAATGAGAGAGCATCTCATGTCCTTCTCTCAACAGCCATTAGGGTCAACGGAGCAGGAGCTTTTCTCATTCCATGGCCCCCAGGGTCTGGATCTTCCAGGGGCGTCAAAGGCCAGCCAAGAAATCCACCCCAGCAGGAAATGAACTTCAGATGCTGGTCCAGAGCATCCCAGCCAAAGAGGCCCATTCCCCAGATCCCAGCCAGCCACAGCCCATCCCTGCCTCCCCAGCAGGCGGCTCCACCTGGCTGGAAGGGAGCAGACAAGTGAAGCAGACTCTCCCCCCACCAGCCCAGCCCAGAAGCCAGGTGTGTCAGCACCTGGAGAGGGGCCATGGTCAGCTCCTCGCACGCAACCCAGGGTTTCAGAGGCTGGGGACACCCAGGGCAGGGCTGACACAGCTGACTTTGGTTGGTTGGCCTCCACTGCTGCCAGGCTCTGCTCTAAGTGCTCTGCCTGCGTTAACGGATTTCATCTTTGAAATGGCCTCATGAAGTGGCTACTGCTTAACTAGCCCCTTTTCACACATGAGGTAAACTGAGGCCCAGTCATGTGCCAGCCAGCGGTGGAGCTGGGAGTTCTTTCACTAAGCACTGGGCTGTATTGCTTCCCCCAAAGTGTTGCTAAAGGTCTGAACTGAAGCTTGATGTATATAAGTCAGGCCAAACAGATCAAGCACAGAATTGGGAAGTTTTGCTGCCCTCTACTCCTTTTTCATCTTTCAAAAAATGATTTGCCAATCTTTCCATCACCTCATTCAGTCAATTAATTGAATTCTCCACCCCCATCCTATGGGGTGGCAGGAAGGACCAACCCAGCCCCACAACTTCCCTGCCAAGAGACAGGACACGCCCAGGGTGAGCCCCGAGAATAATGCAGGGCAAACCTGGCTCATGATCCTCCCTCCAGTCACTCTCCCGACTGGCTGAGGGCCTGGCAGGAGGGGCACTCCCTCCAAGAGGGGAGCTATAGAGGGCATCCTGGGGCAGGGGTCAGCAGGTGCAAAGGCTGGGCAGGGGGATCATCCAGGTGTGGAGGGGCTGTGGGTCGCTGGGCCTGGCTTGGCTGGTGGCCTTGGTCACAAGGGTGGGTGCTGACTGTGGGTGGGCTCCCCAAGAGGGGAGACAGGGAATTCGAGGGTGTCCCCAGCTCCTCCCCTGTCGTCCTGATGGCCTGCTGGCCCACTTCCCCCTTCACCATGACTTGCAGTTCCCACTGCCCTGCCCCTGGCTCTGGACAGGCCTGGCCTTGCTTCTCCCTTTCACTTCTCAGGCCGCCCTCCACCTGGAGCTTTCCTGGGGTCTTGCTTCCTGGGACTGTCCTATTCACTAGCTGCACTGAGCCATTTTATCCCAGATTTGATGGATGAGGACACCAAGTTTCAGAGGACATCAGTGGACACACAGGTTGAGGCCTTGAGGCTGGGGTTGCTGCTGCCACCGGTCTTCCCTGAGAGGGGAAGTGACCTGCTTAGGGTCATTTGGAGCGGCCCAGGGCCTCAGCTGCAATTTGCTAACCTCCCCTAGGACCACGTGAGAGCCAGGACAGCTGACCAGGGGCTACCACACAGAGCACTCCCTCCCATGCTTGAGGGGGACCTGAGAGCAGTCACCAGACCTGGAGCACACCCATAGACTGCCTCTCCTCCCACCCCTCCCCACCTCCACCCCAGGGAGGCTGTTTACTTGTTAACAGCCCCTCCCCTTCTCCCAGGAGGAAGTCATCACAGGGACATCTCTCTGGGTCTGGCAGATAGGGAACTGAGACCTCAATCCCAGCAGCCTCCCAAGGAGTGCAGTGCAGAAGGGCTTCCTGGAGGAGCCCTCTCGGGCTGAACATGGGGCTTTCTGCTCCCCATCTCAGCTCTCTCTCCTAAAAGGGCCTCCTGCGGCAGATGGTGATGCAAGATGACCAAGTTGAACTCTCTTCCTGTTTGAGGCAGCCCCAGCGTCAGCCCCATTTCAGAGCCCTTCTCAGAGCCACAGTGGTTTCCAGGAAAACAGCTGCCGAGCTTGGTCCATATAAAAGAGTACCACCTAATGACAGACACCTGTCAACTTGGCAAGGGCTCCCTGGGAAACTCATCACTGAAGGGGGAGACGGGGGAGGGAACAGAAGGGGCAGGAGGCTGCCCCAAACCAGCACAGGGCCTGCCCCTTCCGCGGGCTGGAGGTGCTGGGACGCCCTCCTAACGCGAAAGCCCAGAGCTTCTGGACTTTGGGGAAGGAAGGCACGATGGTGGGGGCTCAGATGTGGGGCCAACCGCACCAGTTGACACTGTCAGAGGAGGTGACACCAAAATGACTGTTCTATAAAATTTTTGTGCAGTGTCTCAGCAGAAATTTATTATTTTTTTATAAAAATATCCCTGTAGTTATAGAAACCCTGGTGGCGTCGTGGTTAAGAGTTTGGCTGCTAAGCAAAAGGTCAGCAGTTCAAATCCACCAACCACTCCTTGGAAACCCTGTGGGGCAGTTCTACTCTGTCCTATAGGGTCGCTATGAGTCAGAATCAATGCGAAGGCAATGGGTTTTGGGTAGTTAGTTATAACAACAAATGCATTTTTCATAAGCCCAGTTTACATTTATCAATATACCTATGAGGCTAAAACTCTATACTAATTTACTTTCTGAGCCTTCAAATGTGGAGCCCTGGTGGCGCGGTGGTTAAGAGCTATGGCTGCTAAGCAAAAGGTCTGTGGTTCGTATCCACCAGCTGCTCCTTGGAAACCCTACAGGGCAGTTCTACTCTGTTCTATAGGGTCCCTATGAGTTGACAGCAACTTGAGGGCAACAGGTTAATGCACTCAGTTCAGAGCTGTCATTATTAGCCAATTACAATGATTACATTTTGGACGTGGAGTTGAATTAAGACCTTTGCTATGACTGATGTTGTTATTAGGTGCCATCAAGTCAGTTCTGAATTATAGCGACCCTGTGTACAGCATAACAAAACTCTGCCTGGTCCTGCACCATCCTCACAATGGTTGTTATGCTCAAACCCATTGTTGCACCCACCATATCAATCCAGCTCATTGAGGGTCTTTTTCTCACTCACCCCTCTGCTTTACCAAGCATGATGTCCTGCTCCAGGGACTGATCTCTCCTGACAACATGTCCAAAGTACGTGAAACATAGTCTTGCCGTCCTTGCTTCTACGGAGCATTCTGGTTGTACACCTTCCAAGACAGATTTGTTTGTTCTTTTCACAGTCCATGTATATTCAGTATTCTTCGCCAACACCACAATTCAAAGGCATCAATTCTTCTTCAGTCTTCCTTATTCATCTTTCAGCTTTCACATGCGTATGAGGCGATTGAAAATACCATGGCTTGGGTCAGGAACACTTTAGTCTTCAAGGTGACATCTTTGCTTTTCAACACTTTAAAGAGGTCCTATGCAACAGATCTGTCCAATGAAATACATCATTTGATTTCTTGACTCCTGCTTCCACGGATATTGATTGTGGATCCAAGCAAAGTGAAATCCTTGACAACTTCAATCTTTTCCTCATTTATCTTAATGTTACTTTATTGGTCCAGTCATGAGGATTTTTTTTTTCTTTATGTTGAGGTGTAATCCATACTGAAGGCTGTGGTCTCTGATCTTCATCAGTAAGTGCTTCAAGTCCTCTTCACTTTCAGCAAGCAAGGTTGTGTCATCTGCATAACACAGGTTGTTAGTGAGTTTTCCTCCAATCCTGATGCCCGGTTCTTTTTCATATAGTCCAGTTTCTCAGATTATTTGCTCGGCATACAGATTGAATAGGTGTGGTGAAAAGATACAACCCTGACACACACCCTTCCTGACTTTAAACCACACAGCATCCCCCCGTTCTGTTTAAACGACTACCTCTGTATGTATGTACAGGTTCCTCATGAGCACAAGTAAGTGTTCTGGAATTCCCATTCTTTGCAATGTTATCCATAATTTGGTATGATCCACACAGTCAAATGCCTTTGCATAGTCAACAAAACACAGGTAGACATCTTTCTGGTAGTCTCTGCTTTCAGCCAGGATCCATCTGACATCAGCAATGATATCTCTGGTTCCGCGTCCTTTTCTGAATTCAGCTTGAATTCCTGGCAGTGTCTTGTTGATAAACTGCCCCAGCCTCTTTTGAATGATCTTCAGCAAATTTATATTTGCGTATGATATTAATGATATTGTTTGATAATTTCCACATTCGAGAGGGATGTGGGAATAAGCATAAGTATAGATCTCTTCCAGTCAGTTGGCCAGGTAGGTGTCTTCCAAATTTCTTGGCATAGACGAGTAAGCACCTCCAGTGCTGCATCTGTTTGTTGAAATACCTCAACTGGGGTTCTGTCAATTCCTGGAGCCTTGTTTTTTGCCAATGCCTCCAGTGCAGTTGGACTTCCTCCTTCAGTACCATCGGTTCCTGCTCATATGGTACCTCCTGAAATGGTTGAACGTCGACCAATTCTTTTTGGTATAGTGACTCTGTGTATTCCTTCGTCTTCTTTTGATGCTTCCTGAGTCATTTAATATTTTCCCCATAGAATCCTTCAATGTTGCAACCTGAGCCTTGAATTTTCTTCAGTTCTTTCAGCTTGAGAAATGCAGAGACTTTCTTCCGTTTTGGTTTTCTATCTCCAGGTCTTTGCACATGTCATTATAATACTTTACTTTGTCTTCTCGAGCCGCCCTTTGAAATCTTCTGTTCAGTTCTTTTATTTCATTTCTTCCTTTCACTTTAGCTACTCAATAATCAAGAGCAAATTTCAGAGTCTCTTCCGACATCCATTTTTGTCTTTTCTTTCTTTCCTGTATTTTAAACGACCTCTTGCTTTCTTCATGTATGGTGTCCTTGATGTCATTCCACAACTCGTCTGGTCTTCAGTCATTAGTGTCCAACGTGTCAAATCTATTCTTGAGACGGTCTCCAAATTTAGGTGGAATATACTCAAGGTTGTACTTTGGGTCTCGTTGACTTGTTCTAATTTTTTCAGTTTCAGCTTGAACTTGCATATGAGCAATTGATGGTCTGTTCCACAGTCGGCCCCTGGCCTTGTTCTGACTGATGATGTGGAGTTTTTCCATCGTCTCTTCCCACAGATGTAGTTGATTTGATTCCTGTGTGTTCCATCTGGTGAAGTCCAACTGTATAGTCACTGTTTACGTTGGTGAAAAAAAGTATTTGCAACGAAGAAGTCGTTGGTCTTGCAAAATTCTATCATGCTATCTTCGGCATCGTTTCTATCACTGAGGCTATATTTTCCAGCCGTTGATTCTTCTTTGTTTCCAACTTCGCATTCCAATCGCCAGTAATTATCAGTGCACCCTGATTGTGTGTTCAATCTATTTTAGACTGAGGAAATTGGTTAAAATCTTCAATTCATTCATCTTCATCTAGGAAGAAGGACCTGGCAGTCTACTTCTGAAAAGATTTAGCCAGTGAAAACCTACGAATAGCAGTGGAACATTGTCTGATAGAATGCTGGAAAATGAGCCCCTCAGGTTGGAATGCACTCACTCAAAAGACGACTGGGGAAGAGCTGTCCCCTCAAAGAGTCGACCTTAATGATGTAGAGTTGAGCTTTCGGGACTTTTCATTTTCTGATGTGGCACAACTCAAAATGAGAAGAAAAAGCTGCAAACATCCATTAATAATCGGAACGTGGGATGTACGAAGTATGAATCTAGGAAAACTGGAAGTCGTCAAAAATGAAATGGAACACATAAACATTGATATCTTAGGCATCAGTGAGCTGAAATGGACCGTTATTGGCCATTCTGAACCAGACAATCACATGGTCTGCTATGCTGGAAACGACAACTTGGAGAGGAATGGTGTTGCATTCATTGTCAAAAAGAACATTTCAAGATCTATCCTGAAGTACAACGCTGTCAGTGATAGGGTGGTATTCATATGCCTATAAGGAAGAGCAGTTAATACGGCTAGTATTCAAATTTGCTATGATGTGATGGGGTGAGTGTGTTTTACATGTGGCAAGGACATGAATTTTGGGGGGCCAAAGGGTGGAATGTTATGGATTGAATTGTGTCCCCCAAAAATGTGTGCCAACTTGGCTAAGCCGTATTTCCCAGTATTATGTAATTGTCCTTCATTTTGTCATCTGATGTGATTTTCCAATGTGTTGTAAATCCTGCCTCTGTGACATTGATGAGGTAGGTTTAGAGACATTTATGTTAATGAGGCCGGACTCAATCTCCAAGATTAGGTTGTATCTTAAATCAATCTCTTTTGAGATATAAAAAAGAGAGGAGAGCAGAGACACATGGGGACCTCATCCCACCAAGAAAGCAACACTGGGAGCTGAAGTTCCTTTGGACCCAAGGTTCCTGCGCTGAGAAGCTCTAGACAAGGGGAAGATTGATGACAGAGAGAGAAGGCCATCCCCTGGAGCTGACGCTCTGAATTCAGACTTCTAGCCTACTAGACTGCGAGAGAATAAATCTCTGTTAGTTAAAGACACCCACTTGTGGTATTTCTGTTACAGCAGCACTAGGTAACTAAGACAGAATTTAGTGGAATGTGGAATCACGTGTTGTTGTCTGCATGTGCTCCAAGCACTTGTGGTGGTTTTTGTTGCTGCCGGTGTTTTTATGGTCACTGATATTGGCAAATTTTCTGGTGTCATGGTGACAACATTGCAGTAATTAGTACTTGTGAACCTATGTCAATAACTTTTTTGAGAATGAAATAGTAATTAAAGGAAAAGGAGAAAAATAAAAAAACACTTCTGCTCAGTTACTAATAATGTTGAAACTAATAATGTAATTTAATGTAGATTTTGTTGTATTTATATCATCTAAGAAATATTATATTTAAGCAATTTCCGACTATATTTACCACATATTATTCTACGGTTAAAATTAGTACATTAGTATACAAAACATTACTAAGGATTCTGTGTAGTCTGGTACGGGAGGTTTATGGGGGAGGGGTGACACCACAAGTTACAGCACTGGGTGGCTGTTATGGATTGAATTGTGTCCCCCAAAATATCTGTCAACTTGGCTAGGCCATGATTCCCAGTATTGTGTGATTGTTCACCATTTTGTCATCTGATGTGATCCTATGTGTTGTAAATCCTAACCTCTATGATGTTAATGAGGCAGAATTAGAGAGAGTTATGTTAATGAGGCAGGGCTCGATCTACAAGATTAGGTTGTGTCTGAAATCAAGCTGTTTTGAGATATAAAAGAGAGAAGCGAGCAGGGAGACATGAGGAACCTCATACCACCAAGAAAGGAGCACTGGGAGCTCAGTGTTTTCTTTAGACTCAGGGTCCCTGCACTGAGAAGCTTCTCGACCTGGGAAGATTGATGACAAGGACATTCCCCTAGAGCTGACAGAGAGAAAAAGCCTTCCCCTGGAGCTGGCACCCTGAATTTGGACTTCTAGCCTCCTAGACTGTGAGAGAATAAATTTCTCTTTTTTTTTAAAGCCATCCACGTGTTTATTTCTGTTATAGCAGCACTAGATGACTAAGACAGGGACATCAACCCTAGTGATGCCACTGGGACCACCTGGGCCCTCTGAACTCCATCACTTACACCTGTGTATTGCTTCACTCCAAGGGATTTGTCTTCGTTCCTGGAAATGGAGTTAACTCATCCGAAGAGGATTCCTGTGGTTTCACTTTATGGACAGGGAGAGGCTGAGAAGGCTTCTATCGATCTAAGAAATAATGGAATCTTAGGACTCTGGGAAAGGGAAAGGTCATAAGAAGTCCTGCTGTTTCAGGGGCACCCACCCTGCGCTCTGCTCAATGATTTCCAGTTTTCCTGTCCCTGTCCCCTCCCCCTCCTCCAAGTCACTACAGCAGTTAAGAGCTCAGCCTCTGGGTTCCAATGCCCCTGGGCTGGAATCCCACCTCTGCACCTTCCAGGTTGGATAACCCTGGGCAAGTTATTTCACTGCTCTGACTGGGTTCAGTCCTCCACTCACAGGGTGGTATTCTCATCTATGGGCCAAGCTCTGCAGATGTTTTCCTGGAAATAACAGCTGCTTTGAGAAGGGCTACGCAGGCAGCTAGCCCAGGGGCTGCCCTCTGCCAGAAGGGGGTTGAATTTCCTAAAAGGGAGTTGAACTTGTTCATTATGCATCATCACTTGCTGTGGGAGAGAGAGCCTTGTGAAAGGTCATTTTAGGAGAGAGCTGAGATGAGGAGGAGAAAGGCCCCATGTCCAATCAGGCATCAGTCTAAGAATAAGGAGTCCTGGTGGTGCAGCGGTTAAGTGCTTGGCTGCTAGGTGAAAGGTCAGCAGTTCAAACCCACCAGCCACTTAAAGGAGGAAGATGTGGCAGTCTGCTTCCATAAAGATTTATAGCCTTGGAAACCCTATGGGGCAATTCTGCCCTGTCCTGAAAGGTCTTTATGAGTCAGAATCAACTCGACAGCCATGGGTTTGGTTTTTTTGGTATCAATCTAAGAGATTTAGGTTCAAAAAGGACCAGTCCACACACACATATTTTGACCACCTGTTACCTTCAAACTTTTAATCATTCGCTATGCATTTAAAAATCTTTCATAGATAACAAAGTTCATTCTCCTATCGGCTTTTTTAGGGTTGCCACAGTGAGTAACCAGGTTTGGATTAAACAAATCCGTGATGGAGAAAAAAAGTCAAATACAACCAGTTACCACCAGTTGCCAACGAATCGGTTCTGACTCACGTCGACCTCACGTGTTGCAGAGTAGAGCTAAGCACCACAGGATTTTCAAGACTGATCTTTTGGGAGTAGATCGGCAGGCCTTTCGAGGCCTCTCTGGGTGGGTTCAAACTACCAACTTTTTTTTTTTTTTTTTATTAACTTTTATTGAGCTTCAAGTGAACGTTCACAAATCAAGTCAAACTGTTACATATAAGTTTATATACACCTTACTCCGTACTCCCACTTGCTCTCCCCCTAATGAGTCAGCCCTTCCAGGCTCTCCTTTCCTGACAATTTTGCCAGCTTCCAACTCTCTCTATCCTCCCATCCCCTCTCCAGACAGGAGATGCCAACACAGTCTCAAGTGTCCACCTGATACAAATAGCTCACTCTTCATCAGCATCTCTCTCCTACCCACTGTCCAGTCCCTTCCATGTCTGATGAGTTGTCTTCGGGAATGGTTCCTGTCCTGGGCCAACAGAAGGTTTGGGGACCATGACCACCGGGATTCTTCTAGTCTCAGTCAGACCATTAAGTATGGTCTTTTTGTGAGAATTCGGGGTCTGCATCTCACTGATCTCCTGCTCCCTCAGGGGTTCTCTGTTGTGCTCCCTGTCAGGGCAGTCATCGGTTGTGGCCGGGCACCAACTAGTTCTTCTGGTCTCAAGATGATGTAGGTCTCTGGTTCATGTGGCCCTTTCTGTCTCTTGGGCTCTTAGTTATCTTGTGTCCTTGGTGTTCTTCATTCTCCTTTGATCCAGGTGGGTTGAGACCAATTGATGCATCTTAGATGGCCGCTTGTTAGCATTTAAGACCCCAGACGCCACATTTCAAAGTGGGATGCAGAATGTTTTCATAATAGAATTATTTTGCCAATTGACTTCAAACTACCAACTTTTTCGTTAATAATCAAGTGCTTAACGATTTGTGCCACCCAGGGACTCAACAGAATTATTGTATTTTCCCAAAGACAAAAAAAATTAAGAGGGCGATGATCTTTAACGAGACTTTTTAGAGACAGAATTCATAGAAGGACAAATGCTAAGAATATCAGAATCAAAACTAAAGTTAGAGAATATGAAAATAGACAGCATATAGTTCTAAGACTATTCTGGCATAAATTAGTTTAGTTTAGCCAATAATAAAAGCTTTCAAATGTGTCTCTCAGAGAACATGCAGCAGTTAACAGTGAGTTAGGGTCAAAGATGTTTGTTCCTGTGTTTGGTTTGCTGTATTTCAGTGGTTCAAGATGTCATTTGTTAAAATAGGAAAATAAGATGAAAAAATATCTGGACAGAAACATGTTAAAACTTTTAAAAAATGTAAACAAATGACATTTAAATTTATGTTACAGTAACAAAAAAAAAAAACAGAAAACCAGAAAATTTCTCAAGGATATAATGGCCAGGACACACCAGCTTCCCCATCCCTGTGGCACAGACTGGCAAATATTGAGTCCCCCCGAATCCCACAACTTCAGGAACTGGTGGCAATATGTATAAAAGAAAGCACTGGAAGGCGAAGAGACCACTTGCTTCAAGTAAAAAAAAACAAAAATCCAAAATGGCAGATCTCTTCTTGGACGGGGAAGAACAACCATCAGAACCACAGAAAAATGTAAAAGAATCCAACATGGCGGCTGTGACGCTGAAGACGCATAACTGATCTTTGTTGGGGTGGATCATGTAAACAAAGATGCTGAAATTCACTTTGTCAGGGTGATTTCAAATTCAAAACCAGTTATTTCAAACATTTGGGACAAAGCCACGCAGGGTCCACACTCGAAAGAAAGGCCACCATAGTCGAGGTATAGTTCATGCATTGCAGCCTGAAAATCACAGAGGTAGCCATCTGGCTAGTTTCTCAGCCTGAATCAAGATCTACAGGTGATCCTATTATTGATTGTTCATTCATACCTGGTTACAAATGGAGATCACCACACATCACGTCTCATAATTCCTCGGATTTGTTCTCACCACGGACTCAGCAGGTAGTTGGTACCGCTCTTTCTATAGGTGGTACAGATGAAAGTCCTCATGATTCAAAGCAACTTTCCACTTATGATACAAACAGTGGAAATCCCGAAAGGCTTAAACTCAACGATGCAATCCCAGGGGGACATTCTTTGGATACTCCATCAGGTACCCTTCCTACAGTGAACACTAGTATGCCCTCAGAAGGTGCTCACACCTCATCAACGCAGCCCCCAGGACAGCACTCCGGACTGGCTGGCTGGGGAAGAGCAGTGTCGCCTTCGGCTGGCAGCAGGCAGACACCGACAGGGCGGGTGAGCCTCCTACCCCTGTCTGCTGGAGTTTCCAAAGGGGCCTCTTTTGGAAACAAAAGGAGGAAGTGAGATTGGGAGGGAGGGTAGCCTTGGGGACCCTCTCAGGCAGTGGTGAGGGGCCTTGCAATGATGAAGGTGCTGCCCTGATGTTCAGGGGTCTGCTGAGGCCCAGGGCGGGAAGGAAGAGGCCAGGGTCACCGGGCAAGGAAGGAAGAGGGAGGGGCTGACCAGGTCTGGCGGTGACATGGCTGACCACCACTCACACCACACCTCTGGTGCCAGGACCTCTGTGGACATTTCCATTTGTCCCCATGCTCCCCTGCCTCCAGGGCCATCTCTCCCTTTACAGTCTGAGAAGGGAGAGACCCAGGGCACCAACCAGGGCACCACAGAGCTGGGATCTGAACTCGGTTTTGTCGACTCTGTTCAATGGACTTTTCTAGCAGGACACACCCAGAGGGGCTGGACCTGAGAACCAGGGGACCAGAAGGGGGAGTGGGTTACAGGGGTTATAGGCCCCCGCATGAGCTGGGTAGACACTCTAGCCCCCTCACTCTGCCAATTCCATGCCCTCCCTGGGCCAAGCAGGCTGAGATTCAGCCCCTCAGACGGGAGTTCCTGCCTCAAGCAGGCTCAGCCTCTGCATCTCTTCACTGCCCTCCCCAACTCCAGCCTTGGCCAGGGCCCCAGACATTTCTCAGAGCAAGCCCCTCTTCAAAGACCCCCAGCTCAGGGATAGAGACCAAAGGCAACCCTAGTAAATGAAGGAGCCCCAGGGGACAGGTGGCCCTGGGGGAAGGCAAGCTGGGCCCTGAAGGGGATGTAGCTGGGGGAAGTGGACAGGCAGGGGCTGGGACCAGGGGACAGCTGGCGGGGCTTGGGGTATAAGCTTAAGGGTCCAATGAGATGGCCTCAGGCTGTCCTGCCCCACGGAGGAGCATGGGGGCTGGGCAAAACCCCTCCATTCCAGGGGCACTGACAGGCCAGCACATCCCACAGACAGACAGACCACACACACACACACACACACCGCGTCATCAGTGAAACAACCTAGCCAATAACTCTGGAAAGTTCTGAGAACCAGGCTCCCAGGTCCCGGCATCCCCCATGCCTGCCTGAACAAGATGGCCAAAGAAATACTCTAGGGTTTTTGCAAGGCCTCATGGGATCTGGTAGGGGGTGAGAGGATCCTGAGCAGAGCCCTCCAGAGTCCTGTTTCTGAATCAGCCCAGGTTCCCTGGCCTCACCCACCCTCTGGTCCTCCTCCTCCCTCCTGCTCACCCAGGTTTGGCCTTAGGAAGTCAACCCCAGCCCCCAGACACTACTGGGCTCACAGAAATATGCACACACATGTACACATACCCCCTCTGCCAAGTACCGATACACATGCGTGCACAGTGCCTGCCAAGAAAATCGCGGCTTCCTGTCTCTGGGCCTAGAAACCTCTAGGCAGGCCAGGAAGGCCATCCTGGCTGTGTGAAGCTCTCGAGGACAGATGCTGCTCAGCTTTCAGCTTCTTCCCAGCCACCCCTGGGGGATCTTCCCCACTCCACCTCAGGTGTCACTGAGCACTCAGGGCTCCCTCACCCCTACACCCAGGGCCGCCTCAGCTTCTTGCAGACCATGGCCTGAATAGGCCCCTGGGAGCACAGGGTCACAGAGTACAGAAGCCTGGCTTTATGGCTACTTCTTACTTCATCCTTCCCAGCATCCCCATTTCACAGCTAGGACTGAGATGCAGAGACAGGAAAGAACCTGCCTACACCCTCAGGCTGAGGAGCAGCAGAGCCAGGGCTGCTGGCAGGGCTGGGGTTGCGAAGGGGCCCCCTGGGGAGAGCCCGGCCAGGACCAGAGTAGACCAGGTCAGGCTTCCTATAAGGAGCCCTAGTGGCACAGTGGTTCAGCGCTCAGCTGCTAACCCAAAGGTTGGTGGTTTGAACCCACCAGCCACTCCACAGGAGATGTGGCAATCTGCTTCCGTACAGGTTAACGCACACCTGTTGCCACTAGTTGGACAATTCCAACTCATAGTAACAGCCTTGGAAACCCTATGGGGTAGTTCTACTCTGTCCTATAGAGTCGCTATGAGTCAGAACTAACTTGATGGCAATGAGTTTGGTTGGGTTTTTGGGTTCCTATGTCCCCCTGTGACTTGCACCAAGGTTGCTGATGGCCCCTGGGGTCTCTTGCAGGGTCTGGCAGGGGCTAGCCTGTCAATCACCAGCCCCTTCCTCCCTTGGGTCCCTCCCCTAAGGGAAGGGGCCCGCCTCTGGCAACACCCCTTCCCTATAGCAATGAGAACCCCTGGCCATCTGTCCTGAGGCCCAGTGTAACCTCCACCCTCTGCCGGCCTCAGTTTCTCCACTGCCACAAAGACTGCTTGGCAAGTGTTTACACATACACACACACTACCCCAACCCCAAGCCCTGAAGCCTGGGAACCTTGAACTTGACTTCCTCATTTCTGTCTTGCACCCCAACCTCTCTGGATTCCACACCCAGGGAGGTCTGGATCCTCCCTCAGCCCTGCCTGTCTCACCCCTGGCCCCTAGCCTAGGCACACCCATGGTTGGGGAGGGGGGCTGGCCCTGACACCAGAGGAGATGACCACCTCCAGGCCAGGGCCCCAACCAGACTGTACCTGGCTCTGTGCTTGGGCCTGGGGGTAGGGAGTGAGTCAGAGCTGCGTGGGCACTGGTCCTAGGTGTCCACATGCAAGGAAGTAGTTGGGAGAGATCTTGCCCCATCACTGAGCTGCAGCATTTCAGGGCCCTCACCTTGTCCTTGACTCAACTTTGTTAGGTCCCTTGGCCCACCTGCAGTACTGCTCCACCTCTCTCAGACAGGTGAGGCCTGTGTAAAGGATGGGGAAGGAAAGGGAAGGCTTCGATCACAATCTCCCTGTAAATCCCCATCTCAGCTACTCAGCTTCCCTGGCAAGCCCAAGGCTGCCAATGCAAATGGCTTTCCTGGCAGCCTGATGCCCAGGCTGGAGCCAAGTTACAGCAGCAGCATTCCTCGAGACAAGGATGGGGGCGGGAGGGGGAGGGACAGGGTGCACACTCCTTACAGCCCCACCTCCAGAGCTAAGGCCTGCAGGGTCACCCCCGTCTCGATGCTCCATGGGTGACGTTTGCTCTACAGCAGCCTGACAAATTTCACTGCTGGAAAGTTCCTCTCACATCTAGCCTAAATACCTGAAGCTGCAGAACAAGCCTTGCCTTCTTCTTGTCCCCCCCAGGGCAAGACCAAACGCAGCTGGGCGAGGCTCACTTGGCACCTGAGGCTAGTGGACCCAGAGTCCCAGAGTCAGCCTGTTTGGCTATGCAGCCACAGGTGTGGGCCTTCCCAGCTTGGACCTCCCTCAGTCTTCTCACCTATACAATAGGACTAAAGGCAGGAAGGGGCTAGCCACCACGTGGAGTCATCACCGAGCCCCCAAGCCCAGACAGACCCTCAGTGCATGGGGACCCAGGCCTCCCACTCCCAGCCAGCGTGACACAGACCCTTCTTAAGGAGGCACCGTTTTAATTCACATTTAGTTTAAAAATAAATACTCTGTTCTTCTCTCCCAGATGGGGGGGTGGGGCTGGACAGTGAGGCAGGGAGGCTGCACAGTAAGGGAGATAGTCTCTGCCACCTCAGTACTCCCCCGCAAATGCCTCAGATGTCCCATCATCGCTGTTCCTTCCGGCAAAGCAGGCGTGCATGGCTGAGGGGAAAATTCCATGACCATGGGCTCCAAGCTTGGGGCTGGGTGCCTGGGGGAGGGTAGCTGGCCCTCCGCCAACCACAGATCCACAACCTGCTGTCAGCTCTGGTGGTGGCCCGTTAGATGCAGGTGATCAGAACGTCCACGGAGGTGGGCACTTCGATCTCTGCAAACAGCACGCGGCCCCTGGTGGCCCCAGAATCCCCAGCCTTGGCCGCGGCCCTCAGCAGGCGCTGAGCATGCTGCAACAGTCGCTGGTTCCGGCGACGGCCCAGTCGGCGCAGCGCCAGCAGGGCCAGCACGTGCTCCCGCCTGCAGAAACACGCAGCCCCTCACTGCAGACCCAGCAACGCCAGTGACACGCCAGGCTGCACTGAGGGGTACCCTAGCTCCTGCGTGTACCCAGCGGTCCTGGAGCCCGGCCTGGGAGGCCAAGCCTGCACAAGGCCAGAAACAGGTGAGGGCTGGGAGGGAAGGAGGGGGCGACGGGCTGGTGCGGGTGGGTCCAAGTCAGGGGGTCGTGGGCCCTGGAAGGAGCCAGGCCTCCTTCTGGGAGCACTATGGGCCCCCCCCCCGCCCCGCACAGCCAAGCAGCACCCCGCTGTGGTGCGGAGAAAGGGGAGAGGCAGCATGGCGGAGGGAGGATGAGCACTGGGCGGGCACGCAGCACCCACGCCAGGAGTGGGGAGGAGGGAAAGGGCAAGGGGAAAGGGGAAGGGAGAAGAGAAAAAGGGAGAGTGGAGGGGGAGGGGAACCCCGGCAGGGGCTCCCCGTGCCAACCCAACTCCGCCCACGGGGGCGCGGGGAGGACGTGGGGCAGGGAAGTGGCCGGCCCAGGGGCTTTCTGCACCCTCCCCTTCCCGGAATCTCCAAGGCCGCTCCAGGGAGGTTCGGGCTGGGATTTCCACGGGTTCCGATGACTCATCGTGGCCCAACACACACCCCGGGATCAGAGCTGCCTCCCTCAAGCTGGCCTGGCTCAGGCGGCTGGGCCCGCGAACTTCGGGCTTCCAGAGGTTTCCTCCCAGAGGAGGGGGCGCGCCTCCCCTCAGAGTCCCAGGAGGTGGGGAGACCGCCCTCCACCGGGCTGAACAAGGACAGGCCAGGTGGAGTGTGGGGAAGGCAAAGGCCCTGCCCGAAACTGAGACGCGACCCCGGCGCCTCGGTCCCCCCCCCCCCCACCGCGCATACACATAGGCTCCTCCCGGATTCGAGCTCTGCCCCAGCGGGGCCCCCAGCCCACGGGAGGGGTCCCCAGCCCACCGGAACTAGCACGCCCTTCCCTGCGGCTTCTCATGCCCCCCATCCCCCACAGCCACCGGGACACTCTGAAGGCGCAAATCCCAGCCCCCAGGCCCAGGGGAACCCAGAGGGGGCGGGAGCACAGACCTGACGTCCTGGTAGCTCCCGATGAGCGTCTCCAGGTGGCGGCCGATGTCGTCCTTGTACGTCTCACCCAGGATCTCAGACACGCACGGGATGGCCTGGTCCAGCCACGAGGCCTCCGAGCCCTGCGGGGACAGGGAGGCGCCTGAGGCATACGCCCCAAGAGCCCCGGACGCCCCACCTGGAACCCCGCATGAGCGCACCTTTCCGCCTTCATGCAGCCACCACCGACCCCTTCCACCCCCTGTGACGTCCTACACAGAGCGCAACGTGGGCCTCTGCACTGTCAGCCGCCACACAAGAAGTCCCCATGCCACATCCCCAAGATCCAGCACACAGAGGTTCTTCCTGTCTCTGCGTTGATGGGGAAACTGAGGCCTGGGCCAGGAATTACACAGTCAGCTGGAGGCCAGCAGCCCAGATGAGAGTGTGTGGCTGGAGGGGGGAGTAGAGGCGTCCCACAGGCCCCACCCATGGGGGGGCTGCGCCTGCAAACTGCACGTGAATGTGAAGGACTGCCGCCCCACCTGGCCTCGTCCCTCTCCTGCCCCTTCTCTATCAGAACCCAGGATGCTTGGCAAATGCTGGAGCTGCAGGCAGGAGGTTCCCAGCTGAGGTAAGTGCCCCGTGGCAGTGGCCACTGCTCCTACCAGGCCCTGGAAGGTGTCGCCAATGGCCTGGGCGTCGAGGCTCATCTTATGGGAGCCAGTCAGGCGCTCGACGCCCCGGAACCGCTCGCGTGGCCTCAGCGCATGCACCAGATACTCGCGGACCACGAAGCGGTGTGCCTCGTTCAGGATCTCCTGGTGGGTAGAAGGCAGGGGGGGCAGGGTCAAGGAGGCAGTGCCCCCGAATCCCAAAGTGGGCACGTCCCAGCCAGGGCCCGCCCCCTTCCTGTACCTGCCCCGGGGATGGAGCCAAGAGCTCGAGATGGCGGCCAAAGGCCACCACCTTGTCCATGACAGGCTGAAGCACGTCTTGTGTCAGCCAGGCCTTGGTGCACACAGCCCTGAAGAGTGGCTGGGGGTGGAGAAGGGGGTCAGGAGTCTTGAACCTCATCCTGTCCACCCACCAGTCCCTCCCCTCGACCCTTCCCTTGAAGCCCAGTCCACAACTCCTGGCAGGGGCTATCAGGCCCAGCAACATGTGTCACCAGGAAGGAAATTTGGCGGGCTACCTGATGCCCTTCTCTACCAGGCTGCCTGGTGCCACTTCGTCTCAAGCCATGAGTTGCATCACTAGGCCTTTGCCAAGAATGCCTCCTCCAGGCCTGAAGCTCCAGCCTGCAGGGTTTGAGTGGAGACTCTACCCCGGCCCTACTTAGGGTGTGTCCTGGACAGGCTGGGGCAGGGGCCCAGGCCTGGCTCCCTGGACACACCATTCTGGGGCTAGGTCTTGACCACTAAGAGGTACAGACTGAAGTGAGGTGGGCACATCCCAACCGACCCTGCTCATCTGGGTCCCCTGACCATCCTGACACACATCCCCCTTGAACTTGCCCTGGAAGGAAGTAGGTGCTGTGACCTGGGCCCACAGGCTCCAGGGCACAGGGGCACCTGCTGGGCATGAGAAGTGAGAAAGAGGCAGGCCTGAAAGGTGACAGGGCCAGCACCCCCTCACCTGGACATCACTCTGAAAACCCTGTAGTATATGCTTCTGGAAGCTGGAGGTGGTAGCTGCCAGGGGCTTCTCCAGTTCCTCAAAGATGCCTGGGAACCTGGCCAGAAGACTGGTCCTGAGGATGAACCAGGACAGGTAAAGTGGGGGGTAACGGAGGGAAGGCTAGAGGAACCAGGCCCTAATTGCAGCCACAGTCATGCAGGCTGGACACCACAACTCTATTTGCTTAGACTACAGTGTGAAGGGCAGCCCCAGGAGCTATACAATGTAGTACCCTTGGAGCAGAATCAAGGAGGGGACCTTACCAAGGGCCTAGGAGCCAGTCACGGAGGGCTCAGTCAGCAGGGTTGTGGTGGCCCCACCCCATGGCAGAGCTCCCCTCAGGCACCTCTGGGCTGAACCCTCTCAGTGGCAGGACAGTGCAACATGCCATGCCTGGCATAGGTGGGGCTCTCCTTTGAGCCTCATGATTACTCCCCTAAAGGTGATAACGTTCCCATTTCACTGTTGAGGAAACTGAGAGCTGATCTGTGCTCAGACCCCACAGCCTATCAAGGAAGGCTCCCTGCCTGAGCCACCCCCAGATGGGGCGGGGAGTGCTACTTGGGCCAGGAGCTAGATCTGACTGAACCCCCAGGGTCCCCAGTGCCTGGTATGCCACCCTCAGATGGAATGGGGACCACCCCTGTGCCAGGGAGTGGGTCTGGCTGAACCCCCAGAGTCCCCAGTGCCTGGCATGCCACCCTCAGATGGAATGGGGACCACTCCTGTGCCAGGGACTGGGTCTGGCTGGAGCCCCATGGTCCCCAGTGCCTGCCATGCCACCCTCAGATGGAATGGGGACCACTCCTGTGCCAGGGACTGGGTCTGGCTGAACCCCAGGGTCCCCAGTGCCCAGGACCAGCCTGGCACTGATTAGGAATTGGAGCATTAGAGAAGCAGTGCCTGGTTGTGGTCATGCTTTGAACCCTGGAAGGCCTGGTTCAAATCCCATGTCCACCACTTATTGGTTGTGTGATTGTGCCCAAGCGACACTTCCTTTCTTATCCATAAATGGACTCACTGCAGTCATGAAATCGCACCAGACCTGTTAAGCACCAGCACAGTGCCGGGCACATCACCAGTGCTCACAGAGAGTCAATGTGACCGGAATTCCCTGAGCCACTGAGTCCCAACACAGCCCTAGAGAGCTGGCTCTCTGATCCCCATTTGACAGATGGAGAAACAAGGCTCAGAGAGGTTAAGCGACTTGACCTAGGGCAGAAAGCCACTAAGTGGCAGAGTCTGGACCTGAACCCAGAGAGAATGGCCCCAGAGTCCATGAACTCAGTGACTGGTGTGCCCACAGGGGGTAATATTGAAGCTCTGCCTGGGGCTGAGGACACGGAAGAGGGCAGCCATATTCCAAACCACAGAGAAGGTCTCCTGGGAGCAGACAGATCCAGGCCCATCCCTCAGCATAGCCCAGGGTGGGGTATCAGGGACAGCTTCCCGGAGGAGGGGGTGTCCCTGACAAGGAAGGAGAAGGCAGGCTGGGATAAAGGGAGGAAGGAAGCTGAAGGAACCCAGAGTGGCAGGGCCGGACTGGGCAGGTGGCAGACAGGGACTGAGGCTACCAGAACTCTTTGCTCAGCTTTAAAACCTTTCCCACATCCCTTCCCAGGCTTCAACTGCGCTGCCCATTAAGGAGGGGGGAGGAGGGGCGCCGGAATGGGAGCTGGATAGGCCGGTCCCTGGAGACCTCCTGCGGAGCCTGCCCCGTCCTCATTCCAGGAGAGACCAGCCCCTCAGTGCCGAGATTCAGGTTCCTCTTCACTTGCGCCCCCCACCAGTGCGCGCTCACACACATACGGACTCGGCGCAAAGTCACACGACGGCCGCCCTACTCCCGCCGCTGAGGGACCCGACTGCTTCCAGGGTTCCCGGAGCTCGCCCGCCCCCTGCTGGCTGCGCTAGGCACCACCCCGCGGATATCCGGAAGAGGCCTTCTGGACGCCTGGCGCCCACACCCACCTGAACTCCTCGCAGGCGTTGATGTAGGCGCCCAGGTGCGGCTCGCTCACAGCTTCTGACTCCAGAAAAGCTTTTTCAAACCTTAGGGTGCAGTACGCAGATGCCATGGGGTCCCTGCTAGGCCGCGGAGTGGCCCCGGCTAGGCTTCCCCTCTGGTCTCCAACCGCCGGCCTTGTGCTGGGGCCATTCCCGCCCCCCACCTACGGGCCGGAGGTCTCGGACTCTGAGCAAGCGGGATGGGGCTCCCCGGACGACCGCCGCCCACACCTGGCCCCTGGCCGGCGGAAGATGCGCCCGCACCTGGGCACGAAGAGGCCGAGCGCCCGCGCGCAGATCCGCAGGGTGGTGGCCTCTAGCTCTGCAGAGATGGCGCCGGCCGCCTTCACGTGCTCGGCCACCAGCTGCGAACAGCGCGACGCACTGAGCGCATGTTCGAGACCCCAATGTCCCCAGTCCCTCAGCTCATGGCCTGGCAACGTCCTCAGCCCATTCCGCTCTGCCTCACTGTCCATTTTCCCAACTCCTGCACATCTACGGGCCACCTGTCGAGCTGAGAGCTGTGCACCACTGTGCCCCAGGGATCTCAATTCCACCCCACTCGAAAGGGTCCTGTCTACACGGAGGGTAGGTTAGGGCTGGGCTCAGCATCTAGGGGTCCCCACCGAGCGCCTGAAGCCTGAGTAAACGCTCCCAGCCCTGCCTGGCCGCACCATGTGGACGTCAAAGGACAGCGGCGCGTGGTAGCGGCCCTGCAGCACGTCGGGGGCCTCTGCTGCCGCCCAGCGACTCTGCTCCATCTGCAGGATGCCTGTGAAGCAGTTGGCGATCTTGGTCTGCGAGGGACGATGGGGTGGTGGTGAGACCCTTCCGGGGGGATAGAGGGCTGGGCACTGCCTTCCTCCCAGGCCCTCCTTGCCCTCAGGAGGAGGGCTCCCCCGCAGGGGCAAAGGCCCATGCCTGAGACTACATGGCGGAGGTGGTTCCCAGGCCAGCACAGAGAAACATCCTGGGGTAGCACGCCACCTTTCGGTGCCAGCACTCCTGGCACCAGCGCCAGGGGAGCTGCCCTGCCCCACTCCTCAGGTCTGGCCCGCCCCGCCCAGCCTCACCTCTAGGAAGCTGGTGTAGTCCTTCTCCAGCTGGGCCCACACTTCCGGCTCCAGGAGTGGAGGCAGTGGCTCTGCAGGCAGCGCCAGGTCTGGGGCGCCCAGGAAGTCAGGACTGGAAGGCAGGGCCACAGCCTGAGGGCCTGGGCAGGGCTCCCATCCAGCAAGGGGCAGCAGCTGCCTCCCACTCCTTCGGGCCCAGCTCAAAGCCTGAGGCCATCACTGCAGGGTCATGGAACCTGAGCCTCTGTTCACACTCCTCTCCCCCGGCCTGCCTTCAAAGCTTTTATGCCCCTCCCCGGAAGCTTCTGAAAGCTCAATTTCCAGGGATTCTAGCAACAGCCAAGCGTTTGCAGAGGACATAAGGATGGCTGTCCAGATGGACCTCAGCCAACTGCCTCGGTCATGATTGGGATACACCCAAGGCTGGGCTGTAAACCTCCCCTACCCCAGCACCACACAGATCAGGAACCTGCTGCCATCTAGCCCACACCGCTGTCCCAGAGAGGAACAGGTACCTGCGTGAGGCCACACAGCGAGGGAAAAGGAGCCTTGGCCTTTTGAGGACCCTCCTCTCACTGGCACCCCTGCCTGTGGGGCCGGGGGAGCACCCAGCTCACCTCCCGCTCCACAGTGCAGAGCCAGGGGTGCAAATTCCCAGCAGGCTGTGTCCAGCACCCAGGTGCTACCCAGAGGGGTGAGCAGAGGTGAAACAACCATCACCAAACTCTGTGATCTTCAGGCTGCCTTCTTCTAATTAGAACAAAGGCACGGCCTGGACTTGCACAGGCCCTCTAACTGGTACACCTGCAGGGTGGGAACCTGGCCTGGGACACTTTCTACCTTGGGGAATTAAGCTTAGTGGCCGCTTAGGAAAACCCTGGGCAAGGGAGCACCACGAGGCCTAGGGTGAGAGTGTAGAGCAAAGGGGTTTGAAGACCCCGCAGGCTCTCAGGCATCCAGTCACCAGCCTTCTCCCAGGGAGGAAGGGAGAAGGAAGTCGCCCTGTGTCCCCCAGAACTGTTCTGAAGGCCTCCCCAAGCTCACCTCGCCATGGCACCCTGGCCTGCGGCCTCACCTTCTGTAGACATTGGCGGCCCAGTCCAGCAGGACGTAGAGCTGCTCACAACCGCGTGCCTCACACGCCAGTTCCTGGAGGCGCTGGGCCACCGCGCCGTGGAAAGCGCGCAGGTAGGCCTCCCACGCCGGGAAGCCCGCGGCCGCGTAGACAGGCTGCACCTCCAGCCGCACCTTCTGCAGGTCGCGGCGGACCAGGCCGCCGAGCTCCGCCAGAAGGCGGGCCAGGCCAGATGAGCCCTCGTTGTCCCCCAGGGCCGCCCCGGAGCCTACCCGCCTGACACGCTCCCGCGCGCTTCGTCGCACCGCGCCCTCCCAGTGCTGGCGCCAGCGGCGCGGCGTGCGCAGGAAGTCTCCGTCGGCAGGGGGCGCTGGGTGGGCCTCCTCCTCGGCGCGCACCACGCGGGCCAGTTCGGCGAGCGCGGCCGCGTCCACGCCGTCCGGACCCAGCGTCTCGCTCACCATGGCTCCGATCTCGGCGGCCAGCCCGTCGTAGAGCAGGCATACGTCCATGGCGCGCCGCGCGAAGCCCGTGGGGTCCTCCTCGTAGGCGTGCGAGGCCTTGGCGGCCACCAGCTGCGTCTCCAGGTGCCTCAGCTGTTCGAAGGCCGCCAGCAGGTGCCGCTCAGTAATGAGGTCGGCCACAGATTTGCCTTCTGCAAGGGACAGGCGGTATGTGTGTCCGGGAGAAGGGACAGCGGTGAATGGGGCGGTTCCGGGACCTCGGCAGGAACCAAGGCTCAGGCGTTGGTGGGCGACTCAGCCCTGCCCTGCCTTAACCCCCCATAGCCCAGCTGAAGACCTGCTCCAGGAATGGCAGCCCCAACTGCCAGAAGCCCTCCCTCAGAAACACTGTGGAAGAGGCAGACCCCAGGCCCCAAACTTGGCTGCAAACAGCAATTTGGATTAACAGTGGGGGTCTAGGGTGCAGCCTGGGGCCTACCAGCAGTGCCCAGCGCCTGGCTCCCCAACCCCACGCTGGCTCTGCTGAGCTGGGCCTGGTGGCTGGTTTGCAGCCCTGATAGTAGGTCTAATGGGGCAGAGCTCAGGCTGGGCGTGCCTGGACCCGGGCTCCTGCCCCAGGGCTGGCCTCCAGCACTGCTGGCTGGCCTCCACTCTTGGGCAGCCCCCACCCACAGTAGCCCTCTGCCTCCATCTGTACCCCCACTTAGAGCCCACCTTCAGTGCTTCCTCCTTTAGGCAGCCCCTCTGACCTCCCTCCAGGCAGCCATCGCTTGTGCACCATCTGTGGCCTCATGGTCAGAGAAGGCCAATGCCTTGTCCATCCCCAAGCTTGGCCAGGAGCCCAGGCATCATGCCGGCTCCTGGAGGCGATGGACATGGAAGGCTAGGGTTCTGATGTCCTGCAGACCTGGGTTTAAATCCCATCTCATTCATTTCCCAGCTGTGAGGCTTTAGGCAATTCACTTACCCTCTGTAAGCCTCACTTCTCTCATCAGTCCAATGGGTGCACCTCTCCCTGAGATGTTCGAATTTAAACAGCATTTGTGCCAGTCACTCAGGGTGGGAGTGGGGTCGGGGTTGGAGGGCCCGTTAGAAAGCTGGGGACGAGCAAACACAGCCAGCTCATCTCCCACTAGCCACCCTCTGACCTCAGTTTCCCCTCATGCTCAGTGTTGCTTGCTAGGCCCTCACCTGAATCGGTTTCCAGTTCCTCAGGCCCCACCCCAGTGGATGCCTGCTGGCTGACACCATCCATGCCCTTGGAGGGCATCTCCAGGCGGTGGGCCTCCCCTGGCACAGTGGGGGTCTGGGGCCCGTCACCAGCCATGCCCTCCTCCAGAGTGCGTCGAAAGGACCGGAACAGGAATCGAGAGCTCCGCCGGAGTAGGCTGGGGTCCTCAGGGACCCGGGCCCGTTGGCTCACCCGGGTGAAGGCCCGACGCAAAGTGCCCAGACTAGGCCATGCAACCTCATCGTATTGGGTGCTGGGCATGTCCCCGCTGCTCACCCGCCGAGTACCCCGTGCTGGGGTCTGCTGTTGAGCTGGCTCCTTCCGGCTTTGCATCTCCGGCCCAGGAGTCACTGGCTGTGATGACTGCATCTTGGTGGCAGGAGAGCTGGGGATGAGGAGGAGGCTCAGGAGGCCTGAGGGGAGAAGAGTTGCCTAGTCCTGGGAAGCAAACACAGAAACCCAGAAAGGAGAGCCCCATGAGGCCTGGCCAGGCCCAGGGGCTTGGTCAGGAAGGCTTCCAGGGGGAGATGACCCTCAAGCCACCTTCTTCGTGCCAGGCCTCAGCTGCGAGCTGAGACATAGACAGCCACTTCCATGGGATGCCTTCCTGGACGCCTCCCTACCATCCCCAGAGGGTCCCTCCGTGCCCACACCTCACTCGGCCTGCTGGGCCAGACCCTCTCCAGAATTAGAGCAGGGAGTTAAGCTTTCAGGTTCTGGGGCCCAGCCCAAACCCCAGCCAGCAGCTGCCACCAGGACTTCTAGGTCCTGAAGCCTAGAATGTCTGCCCCCCACTCCAGTCCCTTTGCCACCCTCCAGAACCCCCAGCTCACCCCCAGTTCAACCGAACAGGCCTGACTGCTTCTGCTCAGAAGGGTGCCCAGGGGCCCCACAGGCATCTACCCCCTTCCCAGGGGCCTGAAGAGCCAGAGGCAGGTCCGGCCTGAGGGCACTGGCCAAGGCCATCCTGTGGCTTATCGTGGTCTTGCAGGCCACAGGGGAGGCTGCGGGAGGGGCTTCGGGTTTATATTTAACTGGGGGAGGGAGTGGAGGGGTTTCCATCACTGCTTCCCACCCCTGCCAACCCCTTGTGCTGTGCCCTGACCCCTGCCTGCAAGATGCTGAGTCAGGTCTGCCCCTGCCCCTGCAGACCACCCCTTGGCCCTACCCACCCCCTCTCCAGCGGGAGAAGAGCTGGCTGTGTTTGCTCTTCTGGCTTCCGGTTGGTTAAGCTGGGGGCGGGAGAGACAAGGGGACCTTCCCAACCTGCTCCCGCCCATCCCATTGTGCAGACGTGGCCACTGGGGGCTGGGGGAGTGGATTAAGCCAGCAAGGGCCCACCTTACCCTTGGAGAAACTGAGGCCCAAGAAGGGCTAGACCTACTGAAGTCCCCAGCCAAGCAGAGGCAAAGCCCCCAGCCCACCCCAGGACTCCCTCCCCTCCCCACCAGGTACCAGGACAAAGCCCAGGCTGGAGCCAGCACCTGACCCTGGCAACATTGGGCCTCAGCTTCTCTGCAGTGGGGTGACACTGTGATAAGCAGTCCCAGACCCCCACCCGCCTCCACACTGTCTGGCAGGGTCTGTTCTGGTCCTTGTAGGCCTACCTTCTTTGAGGTTCCAGGGACAGACACAGAGAAGTTGAAAGGAGGCCCTGCCAAGGGAGGAGGGAGGGTGGCCCAGGTGACTGCTGAGGCCTTATCGGCCCCGCCCTGGCCACAGGTCATATGCTTCCCCTGGTGCCTCCTAACCCTGCCCCAGCTCAAACCCAACCCACACACGGCAGGAACACAGTCCCTGAAGCTGACCACACAGCCCCCTCACCTCTCTGGTGCCACTCTGAGCAGCAGGCACTGGGGCTGCACCCACAGGGGCAGGAGTAGTGATGAAGAGACCCTTCCAACCTGGGCTAGCCCTCCCTGTCCCCTCCCCCGTGCAGGGGGTGGAGGGGAGGGGCAACAACACAGGGAAAGGACAGCCAGGCTCTCCCTTGGTTGGTTGGGAAGAGCTCACACTTAGTAAGTACCTGCTGTGTGCCTAGCCTGATGCCTGGCACAGATCCCCATAACAGCATGGTTACAGGAGTGACTGTCATTCACCCCATTTCAGAGATGAAACTGAGCCTCAGAGATGGGCTGGATCTTGCCTCAGGCCACACAGCTCAGGTGCGAGGAGCCTGGAATGAGTCCAGGTCTGTCTGGAAACCTGGGAGCAGAGACTGGCCTGTGTTTCCCCAAGCGCTAGGGAGCCAGGCTTGCTGCCCAAAGCCCCTTTTCCTGGCAGAGGGGCCCGAGATGCCAGGAGAGGGGCCAGAGAGCTTGAAGTCCTCTCCCAGGAAGCCCAGAGACAGATTCCGGGGTAAGGGGGGGACAGCTGCCTGGGTGCATCCCGTGGGAGGTTACACAGGCCTGGGCCTGGGTGCCCAGTCTGCTCAACCACCCTGTCCCCAGAGCTGCACTGAAA
This sequence comes from Loxodonta africana, assembly GCF_030014295.1. NCBI lineage: Eukaryota > Metazoa > Chordata > Mammalia > Proboscidea > Elephantidae > Loxodonta > Loxodonta africana. The sequence continues at coordinate 109,561,354 of NC_087351.1, forward strand.
GGCCCCAGACAGCCCCTTGGCCTCCAGCCACACCACCCCTGACCCTGCTCCCAGCAGCCTCCCCCACCAGCCCTGACCTTCCCAAAGCGCAAGTCCCGATGAGCCACTCCTGTGTCAGGCCCCTCCGTGGCCCCCACACCCTGAGGCCAAGCATCCGGAGCCCCCTTCCCGAACCCATTTTTTGCAGCTCCCCTAGGCCCTGTGACATGCATCCACAGCCAAGCTACAAGCCTCTTCTGTCCCCTGTGTCCCTCTGTCCTCCCGCCTTTCCCTCAGACCACCCCCAACTGGCCTGCTTTCCTTCCTCCCCAGATCTGACCTGGGTGTCAGGATCCAGGGATGCAGGCACCCCCACCTCCAGGGAGCCCTCAGACTGTTGCGTCACCAGCTCTCACCATCTGTTTGCTCAGCGGGCACTCAGGTCCCTGGTGATGTGACCCCCTGCGCTGCCCCGGGAGGTTCTGCCCGCCCCCTCCCCATCACCCCAGAGCCCGGCCTAGAAGAGGGGTAAGCCTCCAGTGTCAGGACCCCCTCCCCAGGCTTGCCTGGCCAGGTGTCTCTCAGTGCATCCAGGGGGCCTCTCTCTGGCTAGCCAGCTGGCTCTCTCTCTCTCTCTGCCCCTATTGCCCTGAATGTTCTGTAAGGCCTGGGCTCGGAATTGGCTGAGCCTCAAGGCCCTAGAGACCCATGCCCAGCTGCATCAGGGCCAGGGGTGAGGACACCACCCAAAAGCCACAGTCATTGGGAACTCCCACCCTGGACCACCCCCACTGTGGTCAAGAAGTCAGGCCTGGAGAAGGCAGCAAGTGGTGACTGGAGCAACAAAACGAGGCTGTCTCAGGTGCCACCCTTGCTCTCCCCAGCCCCCCACCTCAGCTTCCCCCCCCTCTTGCTAGCCCTTCGCTGCTGCAGCAGCCCCTTCAGTGCCCAATCCACCCGACCAACCACCCACCATAGAGCTGGACCACTGCCCCATCCTTCCAAACATAAAACTAGTCCCTGTAAACAGGGCACTGCCTGTACCCTGGGCACTACCCATGGGAAGGCCTGTCTCCCCTTCGGGCCTGCCACCTGCCCTCCACCATCACCTGACCCCAGCCGTAGCCTCCTCACTGCTCTCCTTCCTGGGCCCCTGGGGCCCGTCTCAGAGCAGTCAGTGGTTCTTGCCAAAATAGAAACCTCCCTTGAAACCTGCCGTGAAAGTAAGATGTCTTCTGAAAGTCAGGGACTTGACAAGGACAAGCGTTCCCACCTTCACTATCCAACATTTACCTGGAAGAACTAGTTAAGGCAATAAGGCAAGAAAAAATATAAATAAGAGGTAAGAATATTGGGAAGGAACGGATAAAACTCATTATTTGTGGTGGTATGATTGTTGTTGTTAGGTGCCGTCAAGTCAGTTCCGACTCATAGCGACCCTACTTACAACAGAACGAAACACTGCCCGGTCTACGCCATCCTCACAATCGTTGTTAAGCTTGAGCTCATTGATGCAGCCACTGTGTCACTCCACCTCGTTGAGGGTGATATGACTGTCTCCTTAGAAAATCTGAGGCTGACAATTGTTGGAGCTTAGTAAGGGTTTAGTAAGCTTTGTATGTAGATGTTGGGAATACAAGATGCAAATACGATCACTTCCTTTCCTAGACCACAGCAAAGACCGTTAGAAAAAGGTATTTAAAAGTCTCCCTTTCAGGAGAGCAACAAAACATATCACCCTTCCAGTGAGAATGGTTGCACAACTCAAAGAATGTACTCAGCGTCACTGAATTATACGTGTAGAAATGGCTTAAGGGGTGTATGTTTTGCTGTGGAAAACCTGGTGGCGTAGTAGTTAAGTGCTACGGCTGCTAACCAAAAGGCTGGCAGTTTGAATCCACCAGGCGCTCCTTGGAAACTCTATGGGGCAGTTCTACTCTGGCCTATAGGGTCGCTATGGGTCGGAATCAACTTGATGGCACTGGGTTTGGTTTGGTTTTTTGGCTGTTTTGCTGTGTATATTCTCAACAAGAACAAAAAAATTAAAAAATAACATACCACCCTCCCAGCTGCCGGCATTGTCAGCAGAAGCTCTGACTCCTTACCTTGGCATTCAAAGCCCTTCCTATCCGACCCTACTGGCTTCATCTCCTACTCACCACCCACTCAGCACCACTCCCCTCCCCCCACACCTTTGCACAGCCTGGTCCCTCCACTTACAGTGATCTCACCCCACCTCCTCTGGCTGTCATCTCCTTCAAGGCTCAGCAGAAGTGGCTCTTCCTCATACAAAGAAGCCTTCCCTGACCACCTGAGTCCCAGACCACAGTCACACGCCCTATTCCCATGACAGGGACAGGCACAGGAGCCCTCTCTCTGGGGGAAGGAGAGGGCCTGACCCACCACCCACCCAGATGTGAGCCCATATGTGTGTCCACACAGTGTGCGTCTGGTTTGCACATCTGGATGTTGGGCTGAGCATCTCCCTGTATATGCGGGTCCAAGTGCCTGCCGGGGGTTCTCTCCGTGAGTCTCTGTGTGTCTGTGTCTGTCTGTGCCTGCATGCTTGTCTTTGCTTTCCGCATGTGTGTGTCTGTGTGTGCGTCTTTGTGTGTGACTCAAGCTGGCCCTCCGGCCTCATCAGCTAGGCTCCAAGCCAAGGCCCTTGGCCCAGAAGGCCACTGGCAGAACCAGAATGTCCTCAGTCTCTCAAGCCCACCCTCTGCCCACAGCGCCCCTGTGGCCCTCTGGCCCCACCTGCCTGGAGCATACCTGCTAAGTAGGCGGAGACTGGGTCCCTAGGCAGAACCGGGCACCTGGAGATGAAGGCCGAGTGGGGCCCTCAGAGCTGGGCCAGGCTTCGGGGCCTCCAAAGAAGCTGAGTGAGTGACCAACAGCTGGGACTTCCCAGCCGTGGTCAGCGCTGCCTGGACCCACCAGCCCCACCCTCCGCCCAGACCCCATACTTTCACTTTCAGCAATGCTCCCACCCACTTGTCATTCCAAAGGCCAGGCTGCTGCAACCTTTGATTCCTGGCTCAGGAGCTGAGGACAAGGGCCAAAGGAGAGGGGCTAGGGCCCCAGAGAGGGGAGGGCAGCACACGGAAACCGAGACTATGCGAGGGGTTCAGTCTGAGGCCAGAGGGAGCAGGCGCTGGCCTGGGAGCCACCAGCCCACAGGCTGAGCCCAGACGGGCTCTGCCTGCTCCAGGCAGGGCCGCCAGCACCAGACCCATCCTTCAAGCTCACCCCAAGGTCCCCTGTGCCCGGCCTGTGCTGGGACCCAGGAGAGCAGAGACTTGGCCTCATCCTGGGGGAGTGCGTGTTGTGGGGAACATTCCAGAAGGCTCCATGAGTGGGAAGAAGGGATGGGGGCACCATGCTGAGTAGGACGAGGGAGAACACTCTGAGCAGGGGTCAGCAAAGGCAATCATGGGGGGGCCTCACCTAGTGAATGGGGAACTCAGGCAGAAAGTGAAGGAAATGGGGTGGGAGACAGTGGAGAGGTCACCAAGACTGCCCAAAAGAGACAGCTCCTGCCCTTCGTGGGGGGATTCCGCTGCAAGCGTCAGGAAGAAACTCAGGGAAAGTCCAGGGAGAACAAATCCAGGCCTGTCCCAACCTGGGCTGGAGCCACCAGGGCCACAGGACAGAGAGAGGAGGGAAGGGGGGTGCCAAGAAGGAGAGCAGGGATGGAGGTAGTAAGGGAGCTAAGACACTGCAGCACCCACACCTGTGGCACATGGGGCAGGTTGGCCAGAGATGCCTAGCACCTCCTCCAGGAAGCCCTCCGCTTAACCACTTGAGTCCTTTCGCCACTGAGCCCTGGGTTTCCCTCTTCAAACTGGGTAATGAGAGACCCAGCTCTTCTGGGTATGCCAGTGCCACAGGGCCCTCTCTGGAGACAGAGAGGCCAAGAGATGGGAGGGGACAGCAGCGCTCAAGAGAAGAGCTGGAGCCACGGTGACAGCCAGGGCTCCTTGGTGGGTGCCCAGGCCTCTTCGACCCTGCTGGGAGCCCCAGGGCCCCTGTAGGGGAGATACCGAGACTCAGGCGGAGGAGCCTGGTCTCAACCACACTGCTGGTCAGGGAGGGCCCAGGACACCCTCCACCCCAGGGGCCAGGCCTAGTGGACACTAGGGGCTCCCAGACAAAGAGACAGATCCCTGGAAAGCTGGTGGGGTCCAGGGCCTGGGAGATTGTGCCTGGACGTCCCCCAACCTCAGCTACACCGCACAGTCACCCAAGCCTGGGTCCACTTTTTGGCATGAGACTGTGGTGTTTCTTTTATTCTACTTCCATGTCATTTCCCCCCAAATTTCTGCATAAAATCCCTTTGGAAAAGTCCCAGGCTTGTCTCAAAGAGCCAAGGGCACAGGGCTTGGCTGGCCAGGGTCAAGCAAGGGCAGACCAGAGAGGGCAATGGCGGGGGGGGGGGGTGGAGAACCAGCCAGAGACCCCAAGCAGAGTACACATCCTCGCTCCCCCACATGGGGCTGCGTGACCTTGGGAGAAGCACTGAGCCTCTGAGCTTCGGTTTATTCCTCTGTAAAATGGGGTTGTTGCTGGGATTAAATAGGGGAAGTGACTACAGATCTGCTCAGTGGAGGACCCGGCTCCCCCACGTAAGGAGGGTGGGGAGAACGGCTCTCGCCACCAGCTGCTGCTCTGTCTTAGGGAGTCTCAGGGAGGCCAGGCTGCCACACCTTGTATGCTGAAGACCCATTCCTGTTGCCATGGAGTGGATTCCGACACATAGCGACCCTATACTGCAAAGGAGAACTGCCCCATAGGGTTTCCTAGGCTGTAATCTTTACGGAAGCAGACTGCCACATTTTCTCCTGGGGAGAGGCTGGTGAGTTCCAACGGCCCACCTCTCTGTTAGCGGCCGAGTGCTTAACCACTGCAGAAGGCAAACCAAGCCAAATCCGTTGCGGCTGAGTTGATTCCAACTTATAGCGACCCTATAGATCAAAGTAGAACTGCCCCCATTGGGTTTCCAAGGAGCGGCTGGTGAATTTGAACTGCTGACCTATTGATCAGCAGCCAAGCTCTTAACCACTATGCCAGGAGGGCTTCTTACTTCTGCTCCCAGACTGTGTTCTGCTCTGCGTCTGGCAGCCTGCGTCTGTGAAATTTGGGACATTAAGACAGAGGCCCCAAATTTCACAGATGCAGGCTGCCGGACACAAAGCAGAGCCCAGTCTGGGTGCAGAAGTCCTGCGCTCTAGCCTCAGCTCTGCCCCGAACCGCTGTGGGATCTGGGCAGGGGGCAGTGCCCCTCTCTGAGCCTCCATTTCTCCCAGGCGAGGATTGCACAGTTCAAGTGGCCCCTTCAGGAGCCCCCCTGGCCGTGGTATCAGTTCTTTCCGCAGTGACCCCCAATCAACGCCAGCGGAGTTACGGGATGATTCCGGAGGAACCTTTCCCCAGGTCGCCAAGAAACTGCGGGATGGGATGGGTGTGCTTTCAGGGGCGGGATTTAGGACCAGGCATCGGTCCCTGGCACCACCCCCACTATTAGCACCTTGGGCTCAGCAAAGCACCAATGGGTGGTCTGGGGACCCGCTGGTCTTAAAAGGGTTGGGTTCCGCGGGCTGGGGGCCTGCCCCGGGATGGAAAAGCAGTCGGTCCAGGGACACGGCTGCTTTCCTCCGTCTGACCCCTACTTCCCACCCCCAGCTCATGTGCGACCTTCTCTTATGGTCCCGAGAAATCCCCCCAGCACCTGGGAAACCTGGCCTCAGAGTTGCCACCGTGTGCAGTGCTCACCCCACCCCAGGAGAGACACCGGCCACTGCACCACTTTCTTGCGACTCAGAACCGCAGTTTGAGTTGCAGGCTGTCCTGGGTTTCTGTCCCAGTTCAGCTATTTTTCAACTCTGCAGCCTTGGGAAAGTCGTCTCTACAACAGGTACGATAATGCCTGCCTCGCAGGGGTGTGGAGAACCTGGGTGGTGCAGACCACTAAGTGCTGTCCTACGGGCCTAAAGGTTGACTGTTTGAACCTACCCAGAGGTGCCTTGGAAGAAAGGCCTGGCAATCTGCCTCTGAAAGGTCACGGCCTTGAAAACACTATGGAGCAGTTCTACTCTGCACACACGGGGTCGCCATGATCGTAGGGGAGTGGTGAAGATTGTCTCAGTTAATGGCACCACATTTCTATGCCAGGACCCAGAAGTCTCCCCTGCTGGCCACTCCCTCAATCCACACCCCACGTGTCAGCAGGTCCTGGCACCACTTGCAGGAAAAGGTCTACCCTCCTTGTCCCACCCTTGCCCCACCCTGCTGCCCACCCTGGCCCAGGCCTCCTCCTTATCTCTCCCTCCAGCCCGTCCTGCTGCAGCTGGAGTGGCTTCGGTTAGGTCTGGAGAGGCTTCCTGGTGCCCTCAGGGTAAAGGGTCAGAGTCTTGTGGTCTGGGCAACCATCCACCTGCCACCCGCTCACTCACACACTCTCTCAGCACCTGTGCACGGAGCAGCATCTCTGTACCCACCTGAGCTGGGCTCTGAGGCTCAGAGGAGCCTGTGCCGTGGTTGCCCTGCATTGGCCACGGCACAAACCACCAGGTCTCCCTGGACTTTCGAATTCCCTGGAACACACAGCTTTCCAGAGCCAGTTGTCATTGTGTGCCGTCCAGTTGATTCTGACTCATAGCGACCCCATGTGAACTGCCCCACAGGGTTTTCTAGGCTGCAGGTTGTCAGGTCTTTCTCCTTTGAGCTGCTGGGTGGGTTCAAACTGCAGACCTTTTGGTTAGCACATGAGCGCCACCAGGGCCCCTTCCCAGAGCAAGGGGAGCCTATAATTGGATCTAGGTGGGGTCTGCCTCCCTGTGTAGACTCTTCTACCAAGACAGGGCCATGTCTGCCTGGTTCTTGGGTGTCCTGGTGCCTGGCACCATATAGGAAGAAAGGATGAAGAAATAAATGAATGAGAGCCAGAGATAACGCATCTAAGTGCCAAGGCAGGAGGCAGAGCTGACCAGGGAGCGGGTGGTGGGACAGCCCTGAGGTGGGCCAGAAACAGGCCACTGGGTATGGTGGTCCCCCTATTGGCGCCAGCATCCAGCACATCCAGCCCTCACCCACACACGGGCTCCTCACCCCAAAGGCAGGTAGCCACGACTAAAAGGGGTCCAATTCACCCACAGCCTGGGCCATCCCAGACTGCAAGAGGGTCTGGAAGGGGGCAAGCAGGACTTCTCGAAGGCCAGCCCAACACCCTTCCTAAGCCATAGACCAGGGGACAGCCCACCTCAGACATCCTGGGCCTGTACTGGACCCTCAGGGTCAACGGGTTTAAAATTAAAGCGAGCTCCCAGGCTGCCAGGAGAGCTTCCACACCTCCACCTCCCGCCTCTCCAGCATTGGGGGGGGGGGGGGGGCGGGGGGGTGTGCTATTTTTAGAAGGAAGGAGGTCTGGAGAAACTGTCTTATTCATCCTGGAGGTTGGCAAGCTCCAGGGAAGGACGGAGGGGCCCGTGTCTTCTGCCATCCCTCCACGCTCACACGGGTCTTGGCCTGCCCTGCTTGGAGCTTGGAACTGTCAGGCTAACACTTATAGTGGGCTCCCTCCCCACCCAGGCCCAGTGCTTCCTTAGTTCTGGGTCAGGTTGGCCGGGGGAGGGTGCAGGTTCGGAGCTGGGAGGATGGGGGGTGGGCCCCAGGCAGTAGCTGGGTTTCTGCCCCCCTACCAGCCCAGACCAGCCAGCAGGACTCCCCTTGTGCTGTCAGACAGAGCCAGGAGACACTGTCACGGACCCCGCAGAGGGACAGGACCCTTATGTAGGGCAGGAAGAGGTGCCTGTTCACCTCAGTGCTCCCAGTCTTTGCCATCCCTTCATAGACCGGCTCAGGGCTGACCTTGGGCACTTCGCTTCACACCTCAATCTTGCCATCTGTAAAATGGGCCTTTCGTGAGGGTTTAATGAGATCCAGCCTGGAATAGGACACCCTACTCCATGTACCATCCCCATGCCCCTCTGTACCCTGCTGGGGTGGGGAGTGACAGAAAGGACCCCGACCCCTCAGAGTCCATGAGCATGAAGGCTTAGCCAGGGCTGGAGGGTCCCAGGAAGGGTTGGGAGGCCACCTGGACCAGGCTGTCCTGCCTTGGGCAGCCTTGGCTGAGACAAAGCAGGGGGCACACAGGCAGGGCCATGGTGACCACAGCCACTGGGCTGCTTCTGGAGATTTCTGGCCATCTCAGCCCTGTCGTCTGCAGCGCCCCACCCCAGTGCCTGGCACGAAGTGGTCAAACAGTGTGTCCACCTGCCCCAGGAAGCACTTTTATTTCTGCTTCAAGCCACAGAGCAAGGAGGGGTAAACCCGGGCCCCAGGCAGAGGGCAGGAAAGGCAAGGGCTGCAGTCCCAGCCAGAGCCGAAGGGGCAGAAGGCAGCGGGCAGCTCAGCTCTGCCCCAGGGGTGTCCCAGCAGGCCCCGCCCTCTGCGCATCAGCTGTCAGAGAGCTGTCAGAGAGCACACACGGCAGAGTTCACCATGCACTTGTTCTGTCACTGGGCCAGTGGTGCCTGGTCCTTGGAGCCAGCAACCTGCCCCGATGCTCCGGGTAGACTCGGTGAAGGGCCTGCAGAAACACAAAGGCATCCATGTGGGTAAGGTGTCTCAGTTCACGACATATTTGCAAGGAGCCATGGGAGGGATGCAGTCCAGGGGGCCTCCGGGGCCAAGGTAAGCCTTTAGCAGAGGGGAGCGGTGCTAAATGTGGGTGCTGTGTGTGAGGGAGGGAGGACGAGGCCCGGCTCTGGGGAGCAGGGGTGGTCTGGGGGCCTCGCAGAGACCAAGTCCCAGTGATTACCCAAGGAGAGGCCCCTGACCCTGTCCTCGGTCCTGGGTGCACCCTGACAGGTTGAAGGGGCTGGGAGAGGTCTTGGTTGTGGACAGACCCCTGCAGGAACTGCTAAGCAGCAAGGGCTGCTGCCAGGCAAGGCCTGGGGCAGGAGAGGACCAGGCACAGCACTTCCTGATCTAAGGACAGGCTCCAGGGCACAGCTGGTCCCCCAGATCCCCGCCCTGCCCCTTCTGGTCCTCAGAGCCCTCTGGGGAAGGTCCCACTGCCCAGCCCCGCTGTCTCCTCTGTGCCTCAGACCTGGCCCTGGCTGACCCCTCTTTTGCGCACACAACCCTCCTCCCAGAAGATTTCCAAGCTCCAGCAGCCCTTTGGCTTTTAAACCAGGCACCTGCAGCCAACAGGAACCTATGCAGTGGGGCCCGCCTCCCCACCACCTGGGCGCCTGGCCTGGGCATGGCCAGCTCCCATACCCTCACCCCTTCCAGGAATGGGCCCTAGTGGGCGACGCACCTTGTTCCAAAGATACAGGGTCAGTGAGGGAGGGGAGGAGGGAGGGCTGATGGTGAGGGTGAGAAGGTACGATCATTCATTCAACACCGCATAGGCCAGGTTGGGGCCACAAGAGTGGGTGAAAGGACCTCAGTCTGCAGGTGGGAGGGATGGTGATGGGGAGGTGACTGAGGCCAGGCCTTGTCCAGGCAGAGGAGGGGTGGCTCTGTGGGGTGTGAGCAAACTGCAGGGTCAAAGCCCCCAACTATGGGAGTGGACAGGCCGGAGCACTGGAGTAGCTGTACCTCCTCTCTCTTAGTGTCCTCCAGGTGGGCCCTTACTCACCAGCAGCAGCCTCGCTCTGGGAGGGGCCCTTCTGGGCACCCTCAGGGGGCCAGCGCAGCTCCCCACTCTCCACGGCGCCCACCTCGCTGGGCTCTACCACAATGGAGGGCAGCCACTGGCTCAGCCGGGGGCCCCGCTCCGGGGCACACAGAGCTTCCTGCAGGGGGTGGTCAGCGGTCAGGGCTACGCCAGGCCCTTCTACACCTGCCCTGCACGGCCCACTGGGAGGGTTGGGGTCCTCCCTACCCCATCCCTGGGAGCATGTGTGTGTGTATGCACACCCTGAGCAGGGTTCCATCCCCTTCCTCATTCCACCACTGGGGTGGGGGCACTTGGCCCCCGGAGTGGCAGCTCTCCAGGGGACACCATAGGACATACCTGGGCTCAGCCGGCATAGGCCCATTTCACAGACAGGAGCCTAAGGCCAAGAGGCCAAGGTCACGGGTGAACGAGCCCAGGGCCTTGTACCTGGAAACCTGCCTCTGGAAACCTGCCCCTTTCTGGGGTCTTCCCTGCTGGGCCCTTGGCCTCCTCCTACCTCAAGGAGCTAGCAAGATGTTGCCGTAGCAACCTCCAGGCTCACTCCCACCTGGCTTTGGGCTCATCGTTCCATGCCCACAAGCCTGTGTGGCTTCTCTACCTCCTATTCAAGGCCTCCACAGTAGAGGCTAAGCCGCCACGGCCACAGCCCAGACTGCCATCCCACAGCACCACCTTAGCCCTGGAGACACTGCACGTCCCCCTGCCATGCCAGTGCTTGAGCAGGCCCCTTCTGGTACCCCCCATCTTGTTTACCTAGAAGGGCAGTCTTTTGGGGTGCATCCATCTTCCCTACTGGCTGTAAGGGCCTCGAGGGAGGGCCTGGCTCATGGTGGGCAGGACTTTCCTAAGTGGCTCCTGAACCACCTGGACAGTGTGTTTAAGTGTAAATTCCTCAGCTCCACCCCAGACCCTCTGGGGGGCCCAGAAATCAGCATTGTAATCAAGTACAGCAGGTGACCCTGAAACATGCAGATAGGTGTCAGTCTGAGATATAGGTGGGTCTCAGAGGACAGCAGCCCAGGGACCCTGGCCCTGCCCCAGTGTCTAGTCCCTTCTGGGGCCAAGCCCTCCCACTGACATTCCCAATCCAGTGCCTCCTTCTGTCCTGGATTGCCTCCCACTTGTATTTTCCCTGCCCTTATCCAGAAAGCCTCCAGACCCCATCTGGAGCGCTCCTCTGCCCAGAGGGTGCCTGCTGGGGGGAGGGTGGCCAGGGCTGGCAGAGCCTAGGGTTCTGGGGCCTGGTGCTCACCCCCATCCTCCCCCCAACCCCATCAGCCCTGTAGAGGAGGCCGTATCTGAAAGCCCAGGCCCAGCCTGGACCCTGTGCAACTCTGGGCTGGGCACCTCCCACGGTCCCCACCCCCAGCTGAGAGCAACTGAACTCTGGGATTCAGCACATCAAGGTTGTGCCCCTGTGTGGGGCCTCACCTGTTAGCTGCATTGACCCCTTCCCCCAGAAACCTGAGCTGAGGCAGGGACCCTGGCATTGCGTCACCCCACAGAGAGCAAACTGTGCTTTGGGGAGCAAGCCCTGGGTGCCCCAAGGTGCAGAGGGCTGCTGAATAAGCCAGAGGAGTCAGCTTCCAATCACTTTATCCATCAGAGTCTATAAAAAAGCAACCACCCACCCACCGCCGAGATGGGTAAACCGAGGCCAGCATTGAGCAACGGTGAGCTCAGAATCATAAGCCAGGGCCTGAGGGTGGTCCCCCCCCACCCAAGAATGAGGACCCGTGGATCCCAGGGCCCTGGTCACATACCTTCCCTGCTGAGCTTCCAGCCTCCTTGGCTGAGCTGAGCTCCAGCATGGTGGTCTCGGGGGCACTCATGCTGCTGCTGCGTCACTCTGCTGAGGGCAGGGAGCAGAAACCAGGCGTCGGCTATGGAGCCTGGCTGCAGGATCCAGACTGCTCCAGCCCACCCCTACCCGCTCCCGCCCACGGTCCTTTGCCCACCAGACCACTTCCACTGCAGAGCCCTGCTCAGCCCACCATAAGGGGAGGCACTGGACTGTCTCCACCCTGCTTGCCCAGTGGGCAGGAGATGAGATCCAGGTAAGCTTCCTGGAGGAGGATCTGAGGCCTGAGGAATGAGCAGCAGGCAGCTAGGCTGGTGAGGAGAGAAGAAGAGTGTTCTGAGGCAGGGAACAGTGAGGAGGGGGCACAGAGCAGCTCTGGGACCCCAGCGGGTTTCTGAGAGTGGAGCTGGGAAGTACAGAAGCTGGGTTCGTGTCAGCCAGAGACCGAGAGCAGATACCCCCCACACACCCTCAGTCCCCAAAGCCGAAGGGAACCAAACATCCTGTCCACACTTGGCGGTGCCCACTCAGGAATTGGGGATGCACGGGCACCAGCCTCAGTCTTCCCACCTGCACTTAGCCCAGGTGGATTATTGGGGCCCTGACCAGGCCAGAGGCAGAAAAGTGGGCAAGGTCTGGCTGTCAGGGACCTAATTTCAGGCACCAGCTGGAAGGCAGCTGGCAGCTAGCCACAGGCAAGGGGCACCCTGTTCTCCAAACCCCCAAAAGCCCAGGCCCAGTCTGGATCCTGGCTGTGCCCAGCTGGGCACCTGTAGTGCCCGGCTGGGTGCTGGGCTGCTATTTTCGGAAACAAGGTCTCTGTCACCTAAACATCCAGCTCAGGTCAGTGACAGGCCCCAACCAAGCCGAGGGCCTGCAAGCTGCAATGGGCGCCTGGGGCAGTGGGCACTAAGCTGCACCCCCGTGCCTCCATCCAACCCCAGAGCCCATGAAAGGCTTCCCAGATCCCACTGCCCTTGGGGTCCCATAGAAGCCCTCCTGGGCCCCATCAGTCCCCCAGAACCTAAGTTAGAGCCCCAGGCAGCCAGGACAGAATCCTCAAGAGTCAACTTAGATTCAGAGAGACTCGAGAAAGGCAAGGAAAGCCAGCCTCAGAGACAGGAAAGCGGAGATGGTAGAGCTACAGAGAGACAGAGAGGGATGACAGAGACAGATCTAGAGAGAAGGTACAGAGACAGATGACAGCGTTCTCACCTTAACCTCTGCCAGGACTGGGGCAGTTGGAGGAGGAAGGACGGCTGGTGGGTCTCCCACTCTTTGCCAGGGGCAGGCAGGCAGAGGCTCATGCCTGACAGCTGCTTCCACTTGACCAGTACCAAGGCCCAGTACCAACAGGGCACCCGCACCCAAATGGACTCCCACAGTCCACACCTCCCCAGCTCCCAGGTGTGCAGGCCCAGGTAGGGCTGTGCACAACCCCAGGGGCTCTAGCACAAAGCCCTGCGTTCAGCAGCCCAGGGCTGCCCGTGACCCCACGCCTGGCCCTTCCCCACGTGCTGAAAACCTCTCCGTGGCTCCCACCTCCTCTCCCACCCTCCCTGTACCTGGCCACCAGGGCCCACCAGACATCAGCCAGGAAGGATGCGAAGGCAGCAATCTATGCCTCATTCACGCTGTCACACTGCTGCTCGCGGGTCGCCGCCACACTCTACTAGGCGCTGCAGCTGCACATCCTCAGTCCCCACACTCTCCACCCACACACGCTCACAGCCCAGCCCCTCAGTCACACTCACTTTCTTCTACAGCGGGGCGCAGCCGCCCTCGGCGTTGCCACCCTCCCAGGGCCAGCCCCAAAGACGACCCCTCCCCACTCTCCCTTTGAGGAGACTCCATCTACTCGTAAACCTATTCAGGTCACTTGAGACTCTGAGCCTCAAGGTGGGGGTTCAGGAATAGGAGACAGACTTCGGTGGGGCCAGGTTTCATAGAAAGAGAAATCCCTCCAACTGGGACAATAGGACAGACGAGCGAAGAGCGCAAAGAGGGAAGGGTACTAGGGAAGGGAGTCACCCCACCATCTCTTTCATCTCCATCATCAGGCTTATTCCCAAAATGGGGCCAAACAGCCCTGGGACAGTCAGTCTTTTTTAGCCCTGAGTACAGGCCTGTCACCTGAGGCAAGGTGCATAATCTCTTAACCACAGGATTCACCAATCTTCCACCACCCAGCATCTAACACCTACCAGCAATTATCCAACATCCAACATCCATCCACTCACTCTCCAGCTACCACCTCTCTGCTATCCACCATCCATCCTGTTCAATCACCATCCAACCACCATCAACACTGACTATCGACCATCCACCATCCATCTTCCAACATCCAACTGTTTATCCATTCACCACGCCCCATTCAAGCACCACCCAACCACCATCCATCATCCATCCACTAGCCACTGGCCACCAGCCACCATCTACCATCCAACACCCAATATCAATTAACTTTCTATTCCCATTCACCATCCACTACCCAACCATGTATCCATTCACCATCCACCATGCAGCCACCCATTCACCATCTGCACCCACCATTTACCTAGCATCAATGTATCATGAAAATACCCATCAATCCAACATTCGTTCACCATACATCCATCTACCATCTATCCATCCATTACTCGCTATCCAAGAGTTTTCTATCAAATATTTAATAACTATCTATTCATCCAACATTCATGCATCCATCCACCATCTTCACTTATCACCCATTCACCATCTACTTGCCATATGTCCATCTTCCTCCTTCTATCCATCAAACCATCCACTTACCATACACCACTCACCACCCACCATCCATCCATCATCTGTCACCATCTAACCATCCACCATCCACCTTTTATTCATTCATTTTCCAAGATATAACCATCGACATTTAACCACCATCCATCCGTTCATCATCTATCCACCCCGAATCCATCCATTCATTATCCATCCACTCCATCTATAGTTCCACAGTAGGCAGCCCATTATCCATCCAGCTAGCAACCACCCATTTATTTGTCATCATTCCTCATTTATGCACCATCCGTCATCCAGCCACCATTTACCATCCCACCATTTGTGATTTATCCATCACTTATCCATTCATGTCCATCTACCATCTATCCAGCTGCTCGCTATGACTGGATCCACCACAAATCATTCACTTACTATTTATCCACCATCCATCCATACTTCCATGATCCACAGTTCACAATTTGTCCATCCACTCTCTATAAATTCTTTCATTATCCATCAATCCATCAACCCAGCATCCATATCCATTCACTCTCCATTCATTAATCTACAACGTATTCATCTACTCGACATCACTCAACCTACCAGCACCCCATAGATGCATCCACCATCCACCATTTTCCATTCATTTACAATATAGCACCCATCATCTACCATACCTCCATTACTTACCAAACCACTATCCATACATTCATCCACTGTTTATCCATCCACCGATCCATACCGATTTTACCATTGCATTCGTCATTCGTTCATTAATTCACCTAGCCATCCAGTCATTCATCTCCCATTAACCATCAATCCACCTAGTAATTCACCCACCTGTGATCACACCATGTATCCATCTATTATCCTCATATTATTCATGTACCTGACCATCGGCCCACCATTCTCACTTCCTTCGCTCCACCATCTGCCTCCATCGTTCATCCGCGCATCCATCTTCCCACCATGCTTTCTCCCCTTTATTCATAAACTGAACATTGATTTCAGCTTACTCAGTGTCAGCGCTGGGTGCTGGGATCATCGAGATGAATAAGGTCCCGTTCAAATTTATGGTCTGATGAAATCAGTCTGATGAATTCACAGAAGTGTCAGAGAAACGTCAGGGCACAAATATATATTGTGTAGCCATTTCAGTGTCTCCATCTCCCAAACAATGGGTGGAGCCCTTTGCATAAGTTCCCTAGAGGAAGAGGGGAGGGGGGCTCACTGCAGGATCAGCAGAGGCCCGATAGCCAGGAAGACCTGACAGCAGGGGTGGTTGTCAGGTAGAGAGAGGTGAGACTAGAGAAAGGCTGGCAGAGATCATGAAAGGCTGGGAATACCTGGATAAGGGATTTGGTCACCGATGTGGGAACCATGGGGAGCTCTGGGAGGGTGTTAGGTAGGCAAGTACCCCAGTCAGCTAAGATTCTGAGAAAGGACTCCCCCCGACCCCCGCCAGTCACACACACTTCTCCGCTCTGAGTGTATCTCATCTAGAAGGATAGGGTCTTCCCTTGGGGTCCCACAGGAATGCCAGAGTGGACTAACACCTGGTACTTTGGTCACCGTGGCTGCAACAGCACCATCTCAACACTCAGAGGCCCTGCGTCAGGAAAGCCGGTGCTGGTATGCTCCCCCTTCCACCGCCCCATACCCCAAAGGCCACCCCACCCCTTTCCACTCAGCCAATATTTGCTGTCCCTACTTGTTAATGCAGTGTTAGCTGTCACCTACCGTGTTAGTTGTCAACAGAGGTGTTAGCTGACAAGGGCGTCTCAGCTCCTGGGAATTACTCCCAATAGAGCTCTCAGGAAGTGCTCAAGGCTTTGGGGCAGAAAGCTCTGAGAGTGGGGCCCGGCTAGGGACAGGCAAAAGTAAAGGCAGGCCTGGAGCCCCTATCTGAGCCTGCAGAGCCTGGGTCGTCTCTGCCTCCAGCCTCGGATTCTGCGTTTCCCCTCCCTCATGCCCCCTCCCTAAAATCTCTTTTCCACAGGAGTCAGGCAGATCTGGGGGCAGTCCTTGCTACACCCAGCCCTTGCTGTACGCCCTTGGGAGCCCTGGCCCCTCGCAGGTGCTGCTCCGTGTTCCTGCCAATGCAGCAGGGGAATGAGGTGGACTAAGGGAAGCGTAAGGATGAACCATCTCTGATGCCTCCTCCCCATTGAGGCTGCAGCTCCTCCCTTCCCATCCCTACCCCACACTCCCTTAGGAGGTGAGGGCAGAGTTCTGGAAAGCTGGTTCTCGTCGCCCTCTTGTGACCACTCTGGGTTACAACACTCCGGACCCCTTAGCGATGGAACAGCAAAGTGACAATAGGTCATTTGGGTGTTTAGTTTTCTCATCTCAGCAACGCTGAATATTTGAAGCGCAGTATGGCACCGTCGTCTTATATTTTGTCTCACGTGCTGACCCTCTGTAAACGCTCAGGCCCAGGGCAGGTGGGGCAGAGGGTCCTAGTAGATGACTCCAGGGGAGAAGCCTGCCCAGAGGGTGCATTGGCCTGGAGGGAAGGGGGAGGTCAGCCTAGAGGAACTTCTCCCCCTCCTACTCTCCGCAAGCCCAAGCCCGTTGCCCTCGAATTGATTCCTACTCACACAATCGCGACTCTACTCGTCACCCCAGGGCAGGGATTTTCGACAGTCTTGCTCAAACCTTAAATCCCCCACCTCTAAACGTGGATGACCACATACAGTTTCTGGCAGTTTCTCTCTAACCAAGCCAGTTGCTGTGGGTGGATTCCAACTCATGGCGACCCCATGTGTGGTGACAATCAGATTTCAGAATTTTAAAAGTGCTGCATAAGAGAATCCCATCAGCGGAGGCAGTGGGGGAAGCAGGCCTGCGCTGCCTGGTGCGAGACGCATTCTCAGGGTCTAGGGGACGCCGACAGCCAGCCGGCGTTGCCATCAGCTACCAATATGCCCCACCTGTGCTGAAACCCAGGACAAGTGGGGGAGACAGATCCAACCTGCGGCCACTCTGGGGGCAGGAAGATGAGGGGACTTATCCTTCTACTGACACTGAGTCGGGAGAGGGGGAGCCAGGCCTGTTCCCGGAGACCTGAGCTGCACCCCCCACAGGACTGAGCCTGGCTGGGAGGACTGAGTTGGGTGGCGGGCTGGAGGCAGGGGTTGGCCGGCTAGGCTGCTGCCAGGGTGAGCCGGCGGACCGCGATGGGTGTCAAGGTCGTGGCTGCAGAGGCTGGCTCTCGTGGCCCCTCCTGATCTGGGAGGCAAACGCCCGCCAACATTCCCCCACACCAGCCAACACGGGTCACAGGGTGAAGGGGGCCGGCCAGGCTCTGGGTGCCCAGTGGGCAGGCGGCGAGCATGGGGCACCCACTCCAGCGTGTGCCTCTCTGCAGAGCACTCGGAGGGGCCCCGAACAGGGACAAGGGGGAAGGCAGCGCCTGGGCCTCCGGGCCTCCCACTGGCTCCAACGCAGGGGTGGGGGTGGAGAGTGGAGGATGAAGGAAGCACCGAGCCCCTAAGCTGTCGCTGTCTCCCCTCTGGGACCTACTCTGAGTCACATGGTCTCTGTCTCTCCGAGTCCCAACCCACCCCGGCTGAACCCGCAGGAAGGATGGGGGCCTGGCTGCCACCTCTTCCCCATTCAGCACTGCTGCCTCCAGCCTCTACCCCTTGCACAGCCAGAGAAACTGAGGCTCAGGGAGGGTGGGTCGACCTGAGAATCAGTCAAAGCCAAGCAGGATCCAGGGCCTGGTGCCAGGTGCAGTGCTGACACCTGTCCACTGGGAGGAGGTGTCTTCTCCCTGTTGCACAGATGGGAATGTGGAGGCCTGGGATAGCCGGCGGTGACCAGGGCCCAAGTAGGGTGCGCAGGGAACTCAGCCTGATGGAAGAGGAAGACAGGGGTCCAGGTCAGCCAGGCAATCCAGGGGGCTCAACGGGCCACCCTGGGACTATAAAAAATGGTGGTCCAGGCAGCCGAGGACAGGTGGAGATGGAAGCCAGGGAGGCAGCCCAGGTAGTCGTAGGGCCAAAGGCTAATCCCGCTGCAGAGTTGAGGAGGGCAGCCAGGGGAGGGGGAGCTGTGTGAGCTCATCCCCCCACCCCCAGGTTCATCCTGCTGGGCCAGGTCAGCCTGCCAGCCCCCTGGGAGCAGAACTCTCCCCTCCCCTACCCTTGGGCCACCCACCACAGGGGACAGTGCTAGTGGCCTCTTTCCCCCCTGCCCTGCCCTGCCCCTCCTTGAGCTGACATACCCCTTGGCCTGCCCTTCGCCATGCCTCCACCCCAGCCCATCCCACTGCACGTATGGGGAGACTGAGGCCCGCTATGGCCCGAAATCAATCTTCTGCAGACATGCCCACTGCCAGGGGTAGCAGCTGGCAGCCAAGGACAGGACTCAATCAGTGAGCCCCTGAGAATCCCCAGGTCCTGGCTCATGTGGCCAGCCCACCCCCACCCACTAGAACTAAGGCGGCAGCTCCTGGTCACAGATGTGTAGACAGACCTAATCCAGAAACTGCTGGTCATTAAGAAAAGTACCTGTCAGAGCAGTGACTGTAATGGCCACTTTTGTGTAACAAAAATGCAGTTAAAAATGTGTGCCCCTTTCTGTACCTGTATCGGTGTAGCATAGGAATGTTTCAGAAGGATACACAATAATCCAGCCGAACGCGCATTGCACTTACTGTGTGCCAGGCACTGTCTAGGTGTTTTGTGTATAACTAGCTCATTTAATCCTCGCACAATTCTAGGTGGATGGTATATTAGTACCCCCATTTTACAGATAAGAAAACTGAGGCACAGAAAGGCTGAAGAACCCCCCCAGGGTCACAGAGCTGAGTAATTTGGAGTGCTCAAGCTATTCTCCTAACTATTGGGCTGTGCTGGTGCCTCTGGGGCCCACGGGTGCTCGGGGCTGGGGGAGACCCACCTCTCACTGAACCCCATAACAATGACCTTTTCCCCATGCACATGGAGCATTTACAAAACGTGCTTTAATTCCATGTGAACCCCCGGGTGCTCCGGAAGGTCTGCTCATTCAGCCCTGGCCCCTTTGGGGCTGGTGGGCAGGGTGGGGACCTGGTTCCAGTGGGTACAATCTGGGGCCCTGGCTGATTCATGTTCCCCTCCCCCTCCCCCCAGCCCAGGTCTTTTCTGAGTCCCCAGGCCTAAGGAGGAGCCGGGCCAGCTGCAGGCATCCCTGGTGCTTCCACCTCTCACTCACTGACCCCAGGTCAAGCCTTGGCCTTCCAGTCTATGAAATGGGCGGCCGCTTCCTGGGGCAGCTGTGATCATGCCACCAGGCCGTGGTCAGGAGATGCCTGGACTACCTAACAGCAGGAGGTGGGAAGAGAGCCAGCAGCCCTTCTTGCCAAAACTGGGCAGGCTCCTTCCAGAGGGAGGAGCAGCGCCCTAACACAGCGAAACCATGCCATGAATTGTTGGAGGAGGGGTGCAGGTGGTCAGCCCCGCAAGGACCCATAACAGCAGAGGACAGAGCCTGCTGGGTGTGCAGGGATTTTCAGGGCAACTATCCCAGGGCTCAGAGGCATCAACCCCTAGGGTGGAGGCTGGGCGGGGACCCAGGCTACCTCACCACCCCCCACCCACACACACACACACAAACACACCCAGAAGAGCTTGGAGCCCACGGAGGGGGCATGCCTGGGGCTCCCGTCCACATGCCTGTGTCCCGTCCCTGGGCTGACCCGGAAGGGAGATGGAAAGGGGTCTTCACGCTGAACGTTGTGCCCACCAGTGCACGGCTCGTCTCTTCCCAACAGGCTCCCCCAGGCCTGGACTGAGCAGAGAAGAAACCTTCTGGGTCAGGGGCAGGTTCCTTCTCTTCTCCTGATGACGGAATCCCCTCCAGGCGCCAGACCGTCGGGAAGGCCTGCAGGAGGGGTGTCTCCAGGCCCCAAGACCCCCAGCTGGGGCCCAGCCCACTGGGGTGACAGGGGATGTTCCTTCTCCTGGTACAGATGCAGACCCTAATACTCCAAGAAGGAAAACGGGGTAGCGCAGCTGGAAAAGGGCGGACCTGAGACTGGGACCGAGAGTTCGCGACCCCGCTCCGCCTCCAGAGGCAAGCGTCATCTTCCCTCCCCGCCCCCGGGCGCGTAGCCCCTGCGGGCACTGCGAGGGGTGGCAGGCCAGCGAACTGCGAGGCCAATGCCTGCGGGGGACGGGGCGGGGGTCACCGCGGATCCCAACCGGGGCGGGGGGCCGGAGTCGCTGCCGGGGGTTGGGCCGGCCTTGGCCCGGTCGTGACCTCCGAGTGGGGCCCTAGCACGCTGGGTCCTCGCGGCCTCGCATTGGTAGCAGCCAGGAGAATCAGGGGCGGGCCACCCCACGTGCTCCGCCCCGGCCTCGGGTCCCCCACCCCCACCCCGGCAGCCCCCCGACCTCGGGCACGCCCCGCAGCCGCGCGGGCCACCTTTTCCTCTGACATCTGTCCACAGAACTGCAGAGCGGCCTCCAGCCGAACACTGCGACCGGGGGTCTGCACCGCCCGGACGGCGAGCTGGGTGGTGGAAAGGAGGCAAAAGGCTGGACCCTCGGTGGGAGGGCGGCGCCCAGGTTCCAAGGCTCAAGTCCCCTGATGGGGCAGAGTTAGTAGTCCTGAAGGCCGATATAGGGAGCTTATCCTCTGAGCACTGGAGTCCCTGGGTAGTACGAACAGTTAAAACTCCGGGCTGCTAACGGTAAAGATTGGAGGTTCAATCCACCGAAGGTGCCTAGAGAGAAAGGCCTGGCTATCTACTTCCACAAAATCAGCCTTGAAAACCCTATGGAGCACAGTTCTACTCTGACACGCATGGGATCGCCCTGAATCGGTGTTGAACTCTATGGCAGCTGGTTTGGTTTTTGTTTTCTGAGCTCTGGAAGGGAGGTGGGGTGGTTAGGTCCATGATAACAATAATAATAATAAAATGACAACGACGCGGGTTATGGAGTGCCCACTGTGCCCACTGCTCCGGGCACTGAGCAGAATATTTTATCCGCATAGCCCTGGAGGGCAGGGACTAGAATTCTGCTAACAGATGAAGTCATCTACTGGCTTGGGCAGGTGAACCAGCAGACCGAGTGAGTCCAGACTAGATGCTGCCCAGCTCCCTCTCCATTCTTACTGAGCATTGGGAGGGCAGTACAGAGCCCTGGAGAGAAACTGCAGGGTGAACCCCCACCCCAGGGTATGTCTGGAGGCCACAGCTGTCGTGGTTCTCAACCTTGAGGGCATCAGAATCCCCTGGTGCCCAGCCCCGGCGGCTCTGTGGCATTCCACCTGGGGTGCATTTCTAACTAGTTCTCGAATGATGCTGTTGCTGCTCCTGGTCCGGAGACCACTCTTTGGGAACCAGGAGGTGAAAGGGGCTGCAGGAGTGACTGCAGGGTCCCTTCCTGTGCCTCTTCTGGCCACACCCCAGGCAGGGTGGGTGTGCCCCCAGGCTAGGGGCAGCCAGGCTGCACCACCCTGAGCCCTAAGAGGAAATGGAAAGAGCAGAGACAAGAACCCAGAGGGAGAGAGGTGCCTGCCTTGACAGAGATCTCTGGCAGGGGACATAGCCAGGGGCCAGGCCACAGGGAAAGAGCCATGGGAATATCCATCCTCCCTCCCTCCCTGACCTCCAGCCAGGGCTCCCCAGTGCCCAAGCCCAAGAGCAAGTCAAGAGCCCAGAGCCTGGTAAGTCACCCTCACAGGCAGGCTTCAGGACAAGGAGAGGGTGGAGGTGGCACCTGAGGGGCTGATGGAGACAGGACACAGGTGGTGACAGCTATGCCGCTGCCAGCCCCTTCCTGCACCATCCCTGTGGTTCCCTACATCTTCCCCTGCCATTGGTCTCTTTGCAAACAGATCCTTCTGGAATGATCCTAATTCAAGGGGGCCAGCCATTTCTCACTGGAACCCTGGCAGAGACAGATGTTTTAGGGCTCTGTGTAGCCAGGCCCTGGGGAGCTGCCCCATCCAGCTCTGCTCAGCAGCTGAGCCCAGCCTGGTGTGCTCCCTTTGCCTGGGGGCTGTGGAGGACCCCAGGGTCGGCTTTCTGGCTTCCCGGGGACCATGCTTTTGGCTACTTGGGCCTCTATGATAATGGCTCCTCTGATTCCATCACCCCCTTTTGCTCCCCCACCACTGAGGGACTGAACAAAGAGAAGGAAGGGAGAAGTCCCCACCTCAGCAGTTCACGCTAAAGGGCGGGCAGACTTCTGTACCCAGCGAAGTTCAGATCTGGGTCCTGTAACAGTGGGGACCACTGTGGTCCTGTTCTCTCCTGCCCCCCATCGCTGGCGCCTTGCCCCCTCCCTCCACACGTTACACAAACATTTCTGTGGGCGCTTTCTTTGCATCTAGCCCTGGCAGGGTACTAGCCAGTGCCCCAGAGCTTCAAAGTCCTTCATGTGGTCAGCTCAGATGTCAAGAACAAGGAGAGAAATACCCTTCAGGAAGAGCCACAGGCTCTGAGAACCAGGCAGCGGGAAACCAGCTGTCATGGATTGAATAGTGCCCCCCCCCAAAAAAAAATGTGTCAGCTTGGCTGGGCCTTGATTCCCAGAGTTGTGTGATTGTCCACCATTTTGTCATCTGATGTGATTTCATCATGTGTTGTAAACCCTACCTTTATGATGTTAATGAGGTGGGATTAGTGGCAGTTATGTTAATGGACAGGACTCAATCTACAAGGTTAGATTGCATTTTAAGCCAATCTCTTTTGAGATATAAAAGAGAGCAGAGAGACGGGGGACCTCATACCACTAAGAAAGTAACATTGGGAGCAGAGCGCATCCCAGGGGTCCCTGCACTGAGAAGCTCAAACTCCTAGACCAGGGGAAGATTGATGACAGGGACCTTCCCCCAGAGCCTACGAAGAGTAAAAGACTTCCCCTGTAGTAGCCTCCTAGGCTGTAAGAGAATGAATCTCTCTTTTTTTAAAGGCATCCACTTGTGGTCTTCTGTTATAGCAGCACTAGATGACTAAGACACCCAGGAACCACAGCCAGGTAGGCGATAGGGAAGGTGGGGTCTCTGCAGAACCACCCATGGGCAAGGCCCACCAGGTACATCCAGGCCTGGAATATGGCCCTGCCCACCTCTCTGCCACACCATGCTTGCCTTTGCCCTGTGCCAGTCCTGTGCCAATGTTTCCTCTACCTGGGAGCCTCTTTCTTGCCATTGCTGAAATGGCATTGCTAAAATGTTGCTGAAATAGAGGCCTCCCTTCCGGCCCTCCTCTCCCTCATGTTACTTGTCCTCTTTCCTTGAAGCTCTCGCCACTACCCCAAATTCTCTCTTTACTCCTCCAGGCATTGGTTTGTGGTCCGCGTCTCCAGGACTAGAATGAATCCTCTGGTGTCTGTCTTGACCACTGCTGTGTCCCCCAGCACCTAGAACGGTAATGGCACACAGCAGGTGTTTAGTAGCTTTTTTTTGGTTGAATGAATTAATCTACATCTTTTTTTTTTCTTTTTAAGTAATGTCTTAGTTTCCTAGTGCTGCTGTAACACAGGAGCCCTGGTGGCACAGTGGTTAAGAGCTTGGCTGCTAACCAAAAGGTCGGCAGTTTGAAGCCACTAGCTGCTCCTTGGAAACCCTATGGGAGAGTTCTATTCTGTCCTATAGGGTTGCTATGAGTTGGAATCAACCCATTGGAAATGGGCTTGGGCTGTAACACAAATACCACAAGTGGGTGGCTTTAAAGAACAGAAATTTATTTTCTGATGGTTCTGGAGGCTCAAAGTCCAAATCAGAGTTTCGGCTTTGTCAATTACTTCCTTGTAGGTAGCACTGGGCATGCATCATTGGTTCTGGTTGATCCTTGCAAGGCATCTGTGCTCTCTGGGTGTGTGCCCAACTCTGTGTCTAATCTGCTCTTTTTGTAGCTCAGAAGTGATTAGGCTTAGGACACACCCTACTCTGATAAAAACTCTGATACGGTGTCATTAATATAACAAAGTAAACCCTATTCCCAAACAGCATTATATCCACAGCTGTAAAGATTAGGATCTGAACACATAGTTTGTGGGAACACAATTCAGTCTATATCAAGTGACTATGTGGAGTTTCATATTGTGGATGTGTTGCTGTTAGGTGCCATCGAGTTGGCTCTGTATAGGGGCTTTTAAAATTGAGGTGCTTGGCACATCTGAAATGGTTGGTTCAGGTTTGGGCCCAACTCCATTTTGTAACTTCTGCTTTTGTCTTAGTAACAGCGCACCTTACCCCTGAAGGGGCCCAGAGGCAGAGTAGGTGGTGACAGACAGCAGGGCCAAGAGGAGTTTGTCCTCAGGGGCCAACTGGAGGCCTACACGGTAGAAAGGAACCTAGAGAGCTTTCCTGCACGGAAGAAGGGAGACTTTCCCTCTATGCTTCCTCATCCTGATTGTGAGTTGTGTCTTGTTACTTCCTTAATAAACTACTTACCTGTAAGTATGGTCTGTGAGTTCTGGGTGTCCGTTGCAATAGGTTACCAAAACTGGAAGAGAAGTAGAGGGTGCCATGGGAGTGACGGCTGGTGTCAGGATTGGTAAAAAGGTATGTCTGACCTAGACCTCATAAGGATTGCCCTTGGGCTGATCTTGGTTTGCACTATCCCCCCTGCAGTTAGACGAGGCTGCTAATACTACCACCACTACTTCCGCTAGAATTTAACAATGTCCTTCTCCAGGGTCTGGTCCCTCCTAACAACATGCCCCAAGTAAGTGAGAGGAAGTCTCCATCCTAGCTTCTGAGGAGCATTCTGGCTGTACTCCTTCCATGACAGATTTGTTAGTTCTTCTGGCAGTCCATGGTATATTCGATATTCTTGGCCAACGCTGTAATTCAAACGTGTCAGTTCTTCTTCAGCCTTCCTTTTTCATTGTCTAGCTGTTACACACCTATGAGGTGATAGAAAATACTGTGACTCAGGTCAGGTGCACCTTAGCCCTCAAAGTGACATCTTTGCTTTTTAGCACTTTAAAGAGGTCTTAAAAAAAAAAAAAGGAAGTCCCCCAATAAGATGGACTGACACAGTGGCTGCAACAGTGGGCTCAAACACAGCAGCAGTTGGGAGGGTGGCGCAGGACCAGGCGACGTTTCACCCTGTTGTACGTAAGGTTGCTATGAGCCAGAGTGGACCTGATGGTACCTAACAACAATGACATTTTGTTTTTGATGGAAATTTAGGTTTTCTTTTTTTAAGGTAAAATACAAATAGCACTGTCATCACTAATATTGTACATTAAACTATGTCAGAGTCCCAGCAGGTGGCATGCTGAGCAGGGACATCAAGGAGGGGCTCTGTTGAGGTGTGGGCAGGAGTAAGGGAAGTTGGGAAGGGGGGGAACAGTTCCCTGAGGTGACAGTAGCAGGGAGTTGACACCACCTCTAGGTCCTCCAAGGGCAATAGGAAGGAGGAGTGGCCAGAGCCTGGAGATAGGAGCTTCACAGAGGGAGCAGGTCCCGGGCAGGAGCTGTGGCTTTCAGCTGAGATATAGCACGTGGTGAAGAGGAAAACAAAAAGCCAGTTGCCAGCAAGTGAACACCAACTCACGGTGACCTCATGGGTGTCAGAGTGGAACTGTGCTCCACAGGGTTTTCAGTAGCTGATTTTTGGAAGTAGATCGCCAGTGCCTCGGGATGGATTTAAACTGCCCAACTTTTTGGTTAGCAGCCAGGCACGCTAACCGCGCCACCCGGGGACTCCGGTGCAGTGGCTCTGGGGAATAAATGCCTGTTCTCCACCTAGCTCCCACTCTCGTGCCAGAGCCTCCTGGTGGCCAAGGGCAGAGGTCAGAGGGCAAGTTTACCTATTGGCACAGCCCATAAAACCAGGTAGAGAAGGGTGGCAAGTGGACCTGGAGGGGCGAGGGGGGAACGTCCACCCCTGTGCCCTCCAGTATGCCCCTTGTCCACAGGGGACACACAGAGTCCCTTCCACTCCTGGTCGTCGTGGGTGATGGCAGCAAGAGTATTGAGCAGCCCCCGTGCTCCTATATCAGGAGGCAGGTGGGAAAGAACAGGAAAGAAGCCATCCACATGACACATGCCCCTGCAGTCCCTGCTTCCAGGCAACCTGAGTGGCCCGAGGTATAAACAGGGAAGCCCAGCTCCTCAGCAGCATCTTTTTCTTTTTAACCTAGTAGGTGGTCTAAACTTTCATTCCTTCAGGACCTGGATCCTTCGTGGGCCTGTCTTTAATGGGTTCCCTTCCCTTTTCTCTTTTCCCAATAAGCAGACAATTAAATAAGGACGCCCTTTAGTGTCTCTTGGGTACAGACATGGTCTGCTTGTCCATGTGTAGAATCGGTCTACATTCCCTCAGTTAATTAGAATCAATTACCCCAGCTGGTCCAGAGGTCCCTTCTCTGCCTGCTGGTCCCGTGGAACGAGGAACCAGAAAGAGCCAGTGGGGGAGGGTGACCTGAGTTTTAATTCACTGGCACCAAAACTGAATTTCCTGGTGGAAGCACTCCTTTCTTGGACACTAGCCCAAGGTCACAGGAAGGAAAGCTAACATTCCTCCAGTGTGGTGTTTGGTATAATCGTTGGTTCCTGGACGCATGCATTTGGGCTGTGGGGGAGATGGCACCACGTAACTCCTGCTGGTTTGAAGCACACACCTCACCCTGCAGGAAAGCACTTCAGTCTCACAGCCTGCTATTTCTTATCTGGCACCACAGCCAGACTTCTGCGGGCCATCCCGCCATCCTTTCAAGGCAGCTGCTTCTGGGGGATGGGGCAGGTCCTAGGTTCCTGTTGTTAGTTGCTATTGAGTCAGCTCCAACTCATGGTGACTGTTATGAGTTGAACTGTATCCCTCAAAACTTTATGTCAACTTGGCTAGGCCGTGATTTCCAGTATTGTCTGGTCGTCCTTTATCTTGTGATCTGATGGAATTCTCCTGTGTATTGTAAAATCCTAACCTCTATGATGTTAATGAGGCAGAATTAGAGGCAGCTATGTTAATGAGGCAGGACACAATCTACAAGATTAGGTTCTATCGTGAGTCACTCTCTTTTGAGGTGTAAGAGAGAGAAGCATACAGAAAGGAGGGGGACTTCATTACCACCAAGCAAGAAGAGCTAGGAGTAGACTGCATCCTTTGGACCTGGGGTCCCTGTGCTGAGAAGCTCCTAAACGAAGGGAATATTGATGACAAGGACCTTCCCCCAGAGCCAACAGAAAGCCTTTCCTTGGAACTGGTGCCCTGAACTTGGACTTCTAGCCTTCTAAACTGTGAGATGATAAATTTCTCTTTGTTAATGCCATCTGCTTGTGGTATTTCTGTTATAGCAGCTCTGGATAACTAAGACAGTGACCCTATGAACAACAGAATGAAATGTTGCCCAGTCCTGCACTGTCTTCACGATCGTTGGCATGTTTGAGTTCATTGTGGCCATTGTGTAGTGCCTTCCGACCTAGGAGGCTTATCTTCCAGCACTACGTTGTTGTTAGGTGCCCCGGAGTCAGTTCCGACTCATAGCGACCCTATGTACAACAGAATGAAACACTGCGGGTCCTGCGCCAGCCTCACAATCGTTGTGCTTAAGCCCATTGTTGCAGCCTCTGTATCAATCCATCTCAGGGAAGGTCTTCCTCTCTTTCACTGACCCTCTGCTTTACCAAGAATGATCCCTCCTGATAACACATCCAGAGTATGTGAGACGTAGTTTCACCGTCCTTGCTTCTAAGGAGTATTTTGGTTGTACTTCTTGCAAGACACATTTGTTCTTTCCTTTGGCAGTCCGAGGTACGTCAGTATTCCTCTCCACACCACAATTCCAAGGGGTTGATTCTTCTTCAGTCTTTCTTATTCATTGTCCAGCTTGGGTCAGACACACCTTAGTCTTCAAGGGGACGTCTTTGCTTTTCAACACTTTAAAGAGGTCTTTTGCAACAAATTTGCCCAATGCAATGCATCTTTTGATTTACTGACTCCTGCTTCCATGGGTTCTGATTGTGGATCTAAGTAAAATGAAATCCTTGACGACTTCAACCTTTTCTCTTTTTATCATGATGTTGCTTATTGGTCCAGTTGTGAGGATTTTTGTTTTCTTTACGTTGAGGTGTAATCTATACTGAAGGCTGTGGTCTTTGATCTTCATCATAAGTTCTTCAAATTCTCTTCACTTTCAGTAAGCAAGGCTGTGTCATCTGCATAATGCAGGTAGTTAATGAGTCTTCCTCCAATCCTGATGCCCCCTTTTACTTCATATAGTCCAGCTTCTCAGATTATTTGCTCAGCATATAGATTGAGTAGGTGTGGTGAAAGGATACAGTCCTGACACACACCTTTCCTGACTTTAAACCACACAGTATCCTTGTTCTGTTCAAATGACTGTCTCTTTACCTATGTACAGGTTCCTCATGAGCACAATTAAGTGTTCTGGAATTCCTATTCTTGACAATACTATCTATAATTTGTTATGATCCACACTGTCAAATGCCTTTGTATAGTTGATAAAACACGGGTAAACATTTTTCTGGTATTCTGAAGCCAGGATCCATCTGACATCAGCAATGATATCCCTGGTTCCATGACCTCCTCTGAACCTGGCTTGAATTTCTGGCAGTTCCCTGTCGATATACTGCCTCAGTTGCTTTTGAATAATTTTCAGCAAAATTTTATTTAAGTGTGGTATTAATGATGCTGTTTGATAATTTCCGCATTCAGTTGGATCACCTTTCTTGGAAATAGGCATAAATATGGATTTCTCCCACTCGGTTGGCCAGGTAGCTGTCTTCCAAGATTCTTGGCATAGATGAGTGAGCACTTCCAGTGCTGCATCCATTTCCTGAAACATCTCAGTTGGTATTCTGTCAATTCCTGGAGCCTTGTTTATCACCAGTGCGTTCAGTGCAGAATGGACTAATTCAATACCATCGGTTCCTGATCACGTGCTACCTCCTGAAATGGTAGAACATTGACCAATTCTTTTTGGTATAGTGACCCTGTATCCCTTCCATCTTCTTTTGATGCTTCCTGAGTTTAATATTTTCACCATAGAATCCTTCAATATCGCACCTCGAGGCTTGAATTTTTTCTTCAGTTCTTTCAGCTTGAGAAATGCCAAGTGTGTTCTACCCTTTCTAACTCCAGGTCGTTGCACATGTCATTATAATACTTTGTCTTCTCGAGCTGCCCTCTGAAATCTTCATTTCAGCTCTTCGACTTCATCATTTCTTCCTTTTGCTTTAAGCTACTCCCCATTCAAGAGCAAGTTTCAGAGACTACTCTGACATCCACTTTGGTCTTTTCTTCCTTTCCTGTCTTTTTAATGACCTTTTGCTTTCTTCAAATATGATGTCCTTGATGTCATGCCACAACTCATCTGGTCTTCGGTCATTAGTGTTCAATGCATCAAATCTCTTCTTGAGAAAGTCTGTAACTTCAGGTGGGATATACTCAAGGTCGTACTTTGGCTCTTATGGACTTGTTCTAATTTTCTTCAGTTTCAACTCTAACTTGCAGTGAGCAATTGAGGATCTGTTCCACAGTCAGCCCCTGGCCTTGTTCTGACTGATGATATTGAGCTTTTCCATTGTCTCTTTCTACAGATCTAGTAGATTTGATTCCTGTGTATTCCATCTGGCGAGGTTCACATGTATAGTCACCATTTGTTAGTGAAAAAAGGTATTTGCAATGAAGAAGTTGTTGGTCTTGCAAAATTCTATCATGTGATCTCCAGCATTGTTTCTATCACCAAGGCCATATTTTCAACTAACGATCCTTCCCCTTTGTTTCCAACTTTCGCATTCCAATCACCATGAATTATCAATGCATCCTGACTGCATGTTTGATCAATTTCAACTGCAGAAGTTGGTAAAAATCTTCAATTTCTTCATCTTTGGCCTTTGTGGTTGGTGTGTAAATTTGAATGATAGTCGTATTAACTGGTCTTCTTTGTAGGCGTATGGGTATTATCCTATCGCTGACAGCATTGTACTTCAGGACAGATCTTGAAATGTTCTTTTCAACAATGAATGCAACACCATTCCTCTTCAAGTTGTAATTCCCAGCATAGTAGACCATATGGTTGTCTGATTCAAAATTGTCAATACTGGTCCATTTCAGCTCACTAGTGCCTAAAATATCATTGTCTACATGTTCCATTTCATTTTTGATGATTTCCAATTTTCCTAGATTCATACGTCATACATTCCATGTTCCAATTTTTAATGGATGTTTGCAGCTGTTTCTTCTCATTTTGAGTCATGCCACATCAGCAAGTGAAGGTCCTGAAGGCTTGACTCCATCCATGTCATTAACGTCAACTCCACTTGGAGGACGCAGCTCTTCCCTAGTCATCTTTTGAGTAACTTCCAACCTGAGGGGCTCATCTTCCTGCACTATGTCAGACAATGTTCCACTGCTATTCATAAGGTTTTCATTAGCTACTTCTGTTCAGAAGTAGACTGCCAGGTCCTTCTTCCTAGTCTGTCTTAGTCTGGAAGCTCAGCTGAAACCCGTCAACCATGGATGACCCTGACGGTATTTAAATACTGGTGGCATAGCTTCCAGCATTACAGCAACATACAAGCCACCACAGTAAGACAAACTGACAGACGTGTGGGGGCCCAGCACTATACCAGATAATATTTTGTTGTGATTCATAGGATTTTCGTTGGCAAATTTTCAGAAGTAGGTCACCACGCTTTTCTTCCTAGTCTGTCTTAGTCTGGAAGCTCCACTGAACCCTGTCCACCATGGCTGATCCCACTGGTATTTAAATAACTGGTGGCATTGCTTCCATCCCCACAGCAACACACACACCTCTACAGTACAACAAACTAACAGAAGAGCGGTGGTCTTAGGTTTTTTTTTTTTTTTTTTTTGTCGTATTTCTTATGCTTCGAGTTCATTTAACTTCTTGGATGTGTGGATTTACAGTTTTCATTAAGTTTGGAAAAATTTCTTCAGATATCTTTCTGTCCTCCCCCTTTCTTGCTCCTCTCCTTCAGGACTCCAATATCTTAGGCTATTCGAAGTTGTCCCAGAGTTTACTGACGTTCTGTTCTTTTTTTTTGGATTCTTTTTTCTCGGTGTGTCATGGATTGAATTTTGTTCCCCAAAAATATGTTGGAATTCTAACCCCTCTACCTGTGGATGTAATCCTGTTTGGAAATAAGGTTTTCTTCATTATGCTCGTGAGGCCATATCAGCCGTACACCTAATCACTTTTGAAACATAAAAAGAGCAGGGTAGGCACAGAGATAAGCAAGCTGACAAAGGGGGAGGACAGAGACTACGTGAACACGATGGAGGCAGACAGCCTAGAAGCTCAGGAGCTCCAAGGGTGGCCAGCTACTAGAAACTGAAATAGATAAGAAAGGACCTCCCCCGACAGCCAGTGCATTGAATTTCCTAGCTTCCTGAATTGTGAGAAAAAAAAATTCTGTTCTTTAAAACTACCCACTTTGTGGTGGCACAGTGGTTAAGAGTTATGGCTGCTAACCCAAAGGCTGGCAGTTTGAATCTACCAGGTGCTCCTTGTAAACCCTATGGGGCAGTTCTACTCTGTCCTATAGAGTCGCTCTGAGTTGGAATCTACAGCAATGGATTTTTTTAAGCACTAGCTAACTAAGATGTCCACAGGTTGCAGGTATTAAGATGCGTATATCTTTGGGCCATTATTCTGTCTCTCACGGTGGGGGTCTTCAGGGGCCATCTTGGAGGCTGCCTTTCACACCACGAAATCAGGGACTTGCATCCCTTTAGGTTTCCTGTCCCTTCCCTTTCTACTTTTCTGTGTCCATTGTCTTCATTCTCTTTCACTGCAGCTCAGCACATCTGTGGAGGTCAAGGAAGATGGCTGTTGACTGCTTCAGGCCTTGCTTCCTGAGACTCTCCCACCAGATAGGAGCCACCTGCTTTCCTGAGTTCCCGTATATATAAAAAAAAAAAAAAAACATGGGGAAGGATTTTGATTGGTTTGGCTTGCATCAGATTGAACCAATCAGCTGTGGCTAGAAGTTGATCCCTCTTAGCCAATGAAATCACCTCTGTGTGCTGGAGTGTTTTCAGAGAAAGGGGAAGAAGCATCATGAGCAGCAGAGTCACTCCCACTAGTCCCCCGTACATTGGGTTAAATGATGTAAACCTTTTTTATTTCTGCTTGTGAATTCCCAAAGGTTTGGAAACCTTTCCCAAAAGGTTTTCCGGGTTGGCGCAAGCCACACAATGACTGCAACAGCTTCCTAGTGGTCCTCCTGCCTCTTGTCTGAAATTAGCTGCAACAGGTACCCAACTGATCATCTCGTTCCCCTGCTCACTCCCTTCTGTGGCCCCAAACTCTTTGGCACTCCTCCCTTTGAGAAAGGGGTCTACATCCCCTTCCCTAGAACCTGGCCAGGCTTGTGACTGCATTAGCCAATAAAATATGGCGGAAGGGATGCCACGTGACTTCAAATGTTGGTCATAAAAGGCCATGTATACGGGAATGTTCATAGCAGCATTGTTATGGATTGACTTGTGTCCATAGGTCTTGTAAATCCTAATCCCTGTATCTGTGGTTATAATCCCATCTTGGACCGAAATTTCTTTGTTATGTTAATGAGACAGGATTAGTGTAGGGTTTGTCTTAAATCGATCTCTTTTGAAATATAAAAAGAGCAGATTAGGACAAGCAAGAATGCAGAGATGAGGGAAGATAGATGCCATGCCACATAAAGATCACCAAGGAGCCAAAGAATAGAAGCTGAAGAGACAAGGACCTTCTCCCAGAGCCAGCAGAGATAGAAAGCCTTCCCCTAGGGCCAGTGCCCTGAATTCAGACTTCTAACTTCCTAAACAGTGAGAAAAATAAATTTCTGTTTGTTAAAGCCACCCACTTGTGGTATTTCTGTTATAGCCATTGTTGTTGTTAGGTGCTGTCGAGTCAGTTCTGACTCAGAGAGACCCTATGTGTCACAGAATGAAACACTGCTCAGTCCTACGCCATGCTCACAATCATTGTTATGCTTGAGCCCATTGTTGAAGCCACCGCAATCCATCTCGTTGAGGATTTTCCTCTCTTTCACTGACCATCTACTTTATCAAGCATTATGTCCTTCTCCAGGGACTGATTCCTCCCGATAACATGTCCAAAATACATGCGATGCAGTCTCACCATCCTTGCCTCTAAGGAGCATTCTGGTTGTAATTCTTCCAAGACAGATTTGTTTGTCCTTTTGGCAGTCCATGGTATATTCAATATTCTTTGCCAACACCACAATTCAAAGGTGTCGATTCTTCTTCAGTCTTCCTTATTCATTGTCCAGCTTTCACATGCATATGATATGACTGAAAATACCATGGCTTAGGTCATCTTAGTCTTCAAGGTGACATCTTTGCTTTTCAAAACTTCAAAGAGGTCTTTTGCAGCAGATTTGCCCAATGCAATGCATCTTCTGGTTTCCTGACTGCTGCTTCCATGGGTGTTAATTGTGGATCCAAGTAAAATGAAATCCTTGACAACTTCAATCTTTCCCCATTTATCATGATGTTGCTTATTGGTCCCGTTGTGAGGACTTTTGTTTTCTTTATGTTGATTGTAATCCATACTGAAGACTGTGGTATTTGATCTTCATCAGTAAGTGCTTCAAGTCCTCTTCAATTTCAGTAAGCAAGATTGTGTCATCTGCATAGCGAAGGTTGTTAAAGAGTCTTCCTCCAATCCTGATGCCCCCTTCTTCTTCATATAGTCCAGCTTCTTGGATTATTTGCTCAGCATACAGATTAAATAGGTGTGGTGGAAGGATACAACCCTGACACACACCTTTCCTGACTTTAAACCAAGTGGTATCTCCTTGTTCTGTCCAAACAACTGCCTCTTGATCTATGTACAGGTTTCTCATGAGCACAATCAGGTGTTCTGGGATTTCCATTCTTCGCAATGTTATCCATAGTTTGTAATGATCCACACAGTTGAATGCCTTAGCCTAGTCAATAAAACACAGGTAAACATCCTATTATAGCAGCACTAGATAACTAAGATAAGCATTCTTCACAACAGACTAAAGGTGGAAACAATTCAAGTGTCCATCAACAGATGAATGGATAAAGGAATTATGGTATGTCCATACAGTGGAATATTCATCAGCTGTAATAAAAGAATGAAGTACTAATTTATGCTACAGCATGGATGAACCTTGACAACATTATCCTAAGTGAAAGAGGCCAGATACAAAAGACCACATATTATATGATTCCTTTTGTGTGAAATATCCAGAATAGGCAAGCCCATGGAAACTGATTAATGGCTGGCAGGAGATGGCAGAAGGAGGGAATGGGGAGTGATTACTCAGTGGGTATGGGATGTTTTTCTAGGATGATGAACATTTTTGAAACTAGGGAGAAGTGGTGTTTGTACAACGTTTGAACACACTAAATGCCACTGACTTGTACACTTTAAAATGCTTAACTGTATGTTATGTGAACTTTACCTCAACAAAAACAAGAAAGACCATGTAGCCTCACCCTGTTCATTAGAACACTCACTGTTGGTGCTCTGAGCCACCATGTGAGAAGTCCAAATACCCTAAGGCCACCATGCTGTGAGGAAGCCCAAGCCCCACAGAGAGGCCAAGTATAAGTGCTCCAGTCCATAGTCCCCACTGAACCCAGTCTTTGAGTCATGCCAGTTCAGACACCAGACTTGTTAGAGACAAAATTGCCATGATTCCAGCCCCTAGCCATTCAAATCTTCCTAGCCAAGGCTCCAGACATCATGTTGTTGTTGTTAGGTGCTGTCGAGTCGGTTCCGACTCATAGCGACCCTATGCAGAACAGAATGAAACACTGCCCGGTCCTGCTCCATCCTCACAATCGTTACGCTTGCAGCCCATCGTTGCAGCCACTGTGTCAATTCACCTTGTCGAGGGTCTTCCTCTTTTCCGCTGACCCGGTACTCTGCCAAGCATGATGTTCTTCTCCAGAGACTGATCCCTCCTGACAACATGTCCAAAGTATGTAAGACACAGTCTCGCCATCCTTGCTTCTAAGGAGCATTCTGGTTGTACTTCTTCTAAGACAGATTTGTTCGTTCTTTTGGCAGTCCACGGTATATTCAATATTCTTCACCAACACCACAATTCAAAGACGTCAACTCTTCTTCGGTCTTCCTTATTCATTGTCCAGCTTTCACATGCATATGATGCGATTGAAAATACCATGGCTTGGGTCAGGCGCACCTTAGTCTTCAGGGTGACATCTTTGATCTTCAACACTTTGAAGAGGTCCTTGGCAGCAGACTTGCCCAATGCAATGTGTCTTTTGATTTCTTGACTGCTGCTTCCATGGCTGTTGGTTGTGGATCCAAGTAAAATGAAATCCTTGACAACTTCAGTCTTTTCTCTGTTTATCATGATGTTGCTCACTGGTCCAGTTGTGAGGATTTTTGTTTTCTTTATGTTGAGGTGTAATCCAAACTGAAGGCTGTGGTCTTTGATCTTCATTAGTAAGTGCTTCAAGTCCTCTTCACTTTCAGCAAGCAAGGTTGTGTCATCTGCATAACACAGGTTGTTAATGAGTCTTCCTCCAATCCTGATGCCCCGTTCTTCTTCATATAGTCCAGCTTCTCGTATTATTTGTTCAGCATACAGGTTAAATGGGTATGGTGAAAGAATATAATCCTGCTGCACACCTTTCCTGACTTTAAACCAATCAATATCCCCTTGTTCTGTCCAAACAACTGCCTCTTGATCTATGTAAAGGTTCCTCATGAGCACAATTAAGTGTTCGGGAATTCCCATTCTTCACAGTGTTATCCATAGTTTGTTATGATCCACAGTCAAATGTCTTTGCATAATCAATAAAACACAGGTAAACACCCTTCTGGTATTTTCTGCTTTCAGCCAGGATCCATCTGACATCAGCAATGGTATCCCTGGTTCCACGTCCTCTTCTGAAACTGGCCTGAATTTCTGGCAGTTTCCTGTTGATATACTGCTGCAGCCGTTTTTGAATGATCTTCAGCAGAATTTTGCTTGCGTGTGATATTAATGATATTGTTCTATAATTTCCACATTTGGTTGGATCACCTTTCTTGGGAATAGGCATAAATATGGATCTCTTCCAGTCAGTTGGCCAGGAAGCTGTCTTCCATATTTCTTGGCATAGACAAGTGAGCACCTCCAGCGGTGCATCTGTTTGTTGAAACATCTCAACTGATATTCCATCAATTCCTGGAGCCTTGTTTTTCGCCAATGCCTTCAGAGCAGCTTGGACTTCTTCCTTCAGTACCATCGGTTCCTGATCATATGCCACCTCTTGAAATGGTTGAATATCAACTAATTCTTTTTGGTATAATGACTCTGTGTATTCCTTCTATCTTCTTTTGAGGCTTCCTGCATCATTTAATATTTTCCCCATGAAATCCTTCACTATTACAATTCGAGGCTTGAATTTTTTCTTCAGTTCTTTCAGCTTGAGAAACGCCGAGTGTGTTCTTCCCTTTTGGTTTTCCATCTCCAGCTCTTTGCACATGTCATTATAATACTTTATTTTGTCTTCTCGAGAGGCCCTTTGAAATCTTCTGTTCAGTCCTTTTACTTCATGAACTCTTCCTTTTGCTTTAGCTGCTCAACGCTCAAGAGCAAGTTTCAGAGTCTCCACTGACATCCCTCTTGGTCTTTTCTTTCTTTCCTGTCTTTTCAGTGACCTCTGGCTTTCTTCATGGATGATGTCCTTGATGTCATTCCACAACTTGTCTTCGGTCACTAGTGTTCAGTGCGTCAAATCTATTCTTGAGATGGTCTCTAAATTCAGGTGGGTTATATTCAAGGTCATATTTTGGCTCTCGTGGACTTGCTCTGATTTTCTTCAGTTTCAGCTTGAACTTGCATATGAGCAATTGATGGTCTGTTCCACAGTCGGCCCCTGGCCTTGTTCTGACTGATATTGAGCTTTTCCATTGTCTCTTTCCGCAGATGTAGTCAATTTGATTTCTGTGTGTTCCATCTGGCATGGTCCATGTGTATAGTTGCCATTTATGTTGGTGAAAGAAGGTATTTGCAATGAAGAAGTCATTGGTCTTGCAAAATTCTATCATGTGATTTCCAGCATTGTTTCAATCATCAAGGCCATAGTTTCCAACTACTGGTCCTTCTTCTTTGTTTCCAACTTTTGCATTCCAATTGCCAGTAATTATCAATGCATCTGATTGCATGTTCGATCAATTTCAGACTGCAGCAGCTGATAAAAATCTTCTATTTCTTCATCTTTGGCCCTAGTGGTTGGTGCGTAAATTTGAATAATAGTCGTATTAACTGGTCTTCCTTATAGGCGTATGGATATTATCCTATCACTGACAGCGTTGTACTTCAGGATAGATCTTGAAACGTTCTTTTTGATGATGAATGCAATGCCATTCCTTTTCGAGTTGTCATTCCCAGCATAGTAGACTACATGATTGTCTGATTCAAAATGGCCAATACCAGTCCATTTCAGCTCACTAATGCCTAGGATATCGATGTTTATGCGTTCCATTTCATTTTTGATGATTTCCAATTTCCTAGATTCATACTTCGTACATTCCAGGTTCCGATTATTAATGGATGTTTGCAGCTGTTTCTTCTCACTTTGAGTCGTGCCACATCAGCAAATGAAGGTCCCGAAAGCTTTACTCCATCGCGTCATTAAGGTCAACTCCACTTGGAGGACGCAGCTCTTCCCCAGTCATCTTTTGAGTGCCTTCCAACCTGGGGGGCTCATCTTCCAGCACTATATCAGACAATGTTCTGCTGCTATTCATAAGGTTTTCACTGGCTAATGCTTTTCAGAAGTAGACTGCCGGTCCTTCTTCCTAGTCTGTCTTAGTCTGGAAGCTCAGCTGAAACCTGTCCTCCGTGGGTGACCCTGCTGGTATCTGAATACCGGTGGCATAGCTTCCAGCATCACAGGCACACACAAGCCCCCACAGTAGGACAAACTGACAGACCCATGGGGGCAGACATCATAGTGGTGCCAAACTATGCTCTTGTCCAAATTCTTTTCTTTTTTTGGATTTTTGTTTATTTATTTTATTATGTTTTAGGTGAAAGTTTACAGCGCAAAATAGTTTTTCATTCAAAAATTTTATACACAAATTGCTTTATGACATTTGTTGTAGTCCCTGCAACATGTCAGCACTCCTTTCCACCCTGGGTTCTCAGTGTCCATTCGCCCGGTTTTCCTGTCCCTTCCTGACTTCTCATCTTTGCTTTT
Source organism: Loxodonta africana (assembly GCF_030014295.1). Lineage (NCBI taxonomy): Eukaryota > Metazoa > Chordata > Mammalia > Proboscidea > Elephantidae > Loxodonta > Loxodonta africana. The sequence goes on from NC_087351.1 coordinate 109,599,706, forward strand.
GGGCAGGTGTTGCACATTTGGTCTCATTACTTGATTGAATTAAGAAGCATGTTCGGCACGTGTGTTATTGTTTCAAGACCCGTCTAATCTTTAGCTGGAAGGTGGACTTCAGGGGTGGCTTCAGTTCTGAGTTAGCAGGGTGTCTGGGGGCCATAGCCTTGTGGGTTCCCTGCCCAAATTCTTGACTCATGAAGTACTTGCTCTCTTTGTGCCTGTTTCTTCACCTGTAAAATGGGGCCAATAACAGTACCCACCCTATACAGTTCTTATGAGGGTTCAATGAGTTAATATATGTAAAACTTTAGAATAGTGCCCAGCATGTTGTCAGTGCTGTGGAAGTGTTTGCTAGCTTCCTCCTTCTCTTATTATCTAATAAATGTGCCCAAGACTTGGTTTCCCCATCCCAATCTCCATTCCCGGCCACCTGGGCTACTGGGCCTCCTGCAGGTGCCTTTCCTACCTGCCCTGGAGTACCGTCTCTCCTCAGCTTGCTCCCTTCACCCCTGCAAACACCTTTTGCTGTATGGGGCACTAGGAACCTCTGCCCGGACCTTGGAGGCAGGGTATAGGCTCAGGGAGGCCCATAAGAACGACTCACTTCAGCCTGTCTATGGAACAATGGAATGGGGGAGCTGAGCAATAACACTGGTGCTATGGGAGCATGGAGGAGGGGGGCAGAGCCCCAGTGCCTCCTCCCATCTCATCAGCCACTGCCAAGGTCAGAATGGTTGTGGGTGACACTGACACTCTGGCCTACCTCGACTGCCTCCCCAAGCGCACGGCTTACCTGCATTCTCCACGCTCTCCTCCAGCCCAGTGCCCACGTCACCTGCACTCTTCATGCGGGCAGAAGCATGCATCCTACAGGGCCCACCTCTGTGTTCATTCAGGTAGCCATTCCTTCAGCCCTGTTAGTGAGCTGTCAGGTGCTGGGCTAAGGGCAGAGGACATGGTGCTGAGCAGAAATCTTATGCTCCTAGTAGTTTCCAGGCTAGTGAGCAAGCTTCACATGTACCAAATGTACTCAGTGCCAACAAAGAAAAGTATAGGGTGAACTGGAGCCTGGTGTTATCCCGGGAGTTAGGCAAGGATTCCCTGAGGGGGCAATATGGAAAAAGAGATTTGAGATTAAAGTAGACAAGCTGGGGGTGAGTGGCAGGAATCCAAGGTGGAGGGCCTGGTAAGTGCAAAGGCCCTGAGGCAGGAAGAAACTGGAATAGCTGAGGAGCAGCAAGGAGGCCAGTGGCGCTGGAGTTAAAAGACTGAAGGGAAGATGGTTAACAATGGGCTGGAGGGCTGAGAGGGACCAGGCAGAGCCTGCTGGGACAGGAGACAAGATAATGTACTGTTCAAATCAGGATGCTTGTGGGAGTGAAGGACACTGTGAATACTAACACTGCAACAAAGGCATAAAATGGAAACTGGCTCAGATAAATTGGGACATCTGGTCGTCCTACTTAAAGGTCAAGGTAAAGAATTTGGTCTTTAATCTAAGGCCAGCAGGAAGCTGCTGGTTTTGAGGCAGGTGACCTGTTTTTTTTGTTTTAACTTTTTTATTTTAAAAAAGCACACATGCAATAAAGTACAGAGATATAGTTTGAAGAAGTTTTATATGTGTAGACTCATGTAACACCAGATCAAGATACAGAATGTTTCCTGCCTTCCAGAAGGCTCTCTTGTGGCCCCTCCAATCCATATCCCCCAAAGGTAACCACTACTTAATGTCTATCACCAAAGGTTACTTTTGCCTATTCTTAAAAATTCAGTAAAAATATATACACAGTGACATGCACTAATCTGAGCACACAGTTGGAAGAATGTTTACTGATGTGTACCCTTGTGTAACCACCACCCCAATCAAGTCATTGAATGTTTCCAGATACCAGACAGCCAATATCATTCCCCAAGAGGTAGGTCCGATTCTGACTTCCAGTACCATAGACTGGTTTTGCCACATTTGTTTTTCAAGATTGAGAAAAGGGGAGCCCCCAGGATCCCCTAGCTTCCCACCACCAAACCCCTATCTGCCCCTCATCTGCTCCACTTAGCAGCCTGCTCCTACCTTTCCTTGGGTTACGGTCCCTCAGTCTGGGGCCTGGACCGGAACACTCCATCCCCAGAGGCTCTCACACCCTCCCATGGCCCCAGATCCCCCACAAGTTCGAGCGGGTCCACACACCCCCATGGCCCCAGATCCCCCACAAGTTCGAGCGGGTCCCTCCTCTCCAGATGCCACGGGTTGGTTTAGGGGGTAAAAACAAAACAAAGAACCCAGACCAGTTGCAGTGGCCTGGATTCCAACTCATGGGGACGCTGTGTTTTCGAGAACTGTGCTCCACATGGTTTTTCAACGGCTGTGACCTTTTGAAAGGCCTTTCTTCTGAGGTGCCTCTGGGTGGGTTCAAACCCCAACCCTCCCGTTAGTAGTCCAGGGCTTAACAGTCTTCACCACTAAAAGACCCCTCATATTCTCCATCAGTTTTCTTCCCCCAGCCACCCAAATAAACCAACAGAAACCAACGACTTTAGTAAAAGCAGCGGCTAGCCAGGCAATCTGTATCAAATTCACACCCTATACCATCTGTCTGAGAAGAAGGGGTAAATCGAAGCATGGGATTTAAATGGCCACGGCAGCAGGCGTCGCGAATACACGGGGTGACCGGCTGGAGTGACCCGCTGGTCGCCGCCTCTCTAGCAGCTGCGCCACATTGCGGGTGCGGCCTGGGCAGGTCAACCTTCAGGCCTGGGTCTCAGCTTCCCGGACCCACGTTTTAAGGCCGCTTCAAGCGCGGATGAACCCCGGTTTTAAAGCACTCTCCGAGGCCGGGACGAGGCACCGGGGCTGCGCCTGCGGGCGGCCATCGATGTCTACGGCGACCAGGCTGGCCCAAGACCCCACAGGCAGGACACGGCCCACGGCGCTCCGGGCAGCGGGCCGCTCGCCCAGTCCTTCCTGGGGGATCTTCGCATTCGATCGCGACCCCGGCTGTCTGCACTGGGGCCGCCTCCCGTACCCTCGGGTCCCGCGCGGGCCGTGAGACCGCGGCGCGCACTCGGACGGGGACGCGCGCACGCGCCGGCCGCGCACAGCCGGTGTTCAGTCTCGCGCACGCCCGCCCCTCGGCTCCTGCGCACGCGCCGGCCAGCAATCTCAGCCGTGCACTCGGCGGCGCTCGCCCCGTCCCGGCCCCGCCCCTCCTCCGGCCCCGCCCCTCCTCCCTCCGCCCCCGCCCACAGTTGCCTTCCCAGCATCCCGGCCTCCCTACGGAAAGCGGCGAGGCCCGATCCCGCCGGGAGCCGGGAGCCGGAGTGCAGGGCGGGGCAGCGCGCTGAGGTCAGCGCGGCGCGGCGGGCGGCGGCCGGCCCCGCCGTGGTTGGCTGCGCCCGCGCTGGCCGCGCCCTGGTTGGCTACGGGCCGCGGGGCTGGGCCGCTGGGTCGGGGCTGGGGTCGGGGCTCGGGCGCCGGTCGGGCTCGCGCAGCGCTCGGATCCGCGCCGCTCCAGGTCGGCGGCGGGCGGCAGGCCCGGGGAGGGCGCGGCGAGGGCGAGGGCGGGCCGGCAGGAGGGCGGCGGCGCCGAGGGGAGGGACCGGCCCATGGACCCGCGGGGCCCGGCGCCCCAGACGCTGCGCCGCCGGGACCGACCCCAACATGTCGGCCTAGGCCGGGGCGCGACGACGCGGACGGGGCGGCGACGAGGCGCCGCTGCTGCCGGGGCGCGCGGCCGCCGGGCCCCCGAGGGCTCGCCCTGACGGACTGGCCGAGCGGGCGGCGAGAGGCCGGCGCGTCGGGAGCGGGCCGCGCGACACCATGTCGGCCAAGGTGCGGCTCAAGAAGCTGGAGCAGCTGCTCCTGGACGGGCCGTGGCGCAACGAGAGCGCCCTGAGCGTGGAGACGCTGCTCGACGTGCTCATCTGCCTCTACACCGAGTGCAGCCACTCGGCCCTGCGCCGCGACAAGTATGTGGCCGAGTTCCTCGAGTGGGGTAAGTGCTGCGCCGGCCCGGCCCGGACCTCGGCCTCTGGCCGCCGCCGCCCCCCCGAGCGGCTACCTGGCCTTCCCATGCGCATCCTTCTCCACCCTGTCGTGTGTGCCTCCACCTAGAGCCTTTCCCCAGCCAGTCGGTGCGCCCTTATCCCTCGCACATCCGTGTCCCATCGTCCCGCCCCCTCATCCTGGCCCTTGGAGCCACATCCTCCGTTCCCATCCCCACCCCTCCCCCCCGCCGGGCCATCGCCCCGGCCGCTTCCTAGATCCACCCTCCGAGTCTGGATATCATTTCCTGCAGCACTCCCAGGGATATCCGCCCCCCCCCCGCACCTCGCCTTTGGGGTCCGGAGGCAGGTTGAGGAGCCCTCCCTCCCCACCCTGCCGAGCTGCGGGGGTAGCCGCATGTGCTTTCCGCATCTGCCTCGCCCACCGCCCAGTGGGCCCCCCACCCTTGTCTCCTGGGAACCCAACTCGAATGGCCCCTCCTACGTGACAGCCTGGCTCTATCCCCGGATGCCGGGGGCCTGAACACCCCCTTAGCACCTCCAAGGGATTTTTTAAGGCTAATTTTAAAATGTTGAGTCCGCCATGCAAGAGCACATTGCTTTTTTTCATTGTAATTGTTACAGACCGTTGTCATATTTTGGGGGTAGGTGAAAGTGTCAGTATGTGGAAGTCACTTAAAAACTTTCTTCATATGGTGTTCTTTGCATGCTTTCTCTAGTTCCAAATTCACTGAGGGATGTGATCATTTAAGAATCTGTAATGCCACTTATAGAGACATCTGACCAACTGTGTTTGACTAGAAGAAAATTTGATTAAGCAGCTTAATGATACTGTCATCATTTATGGATTGAGAATGGTGCATGTAAGGAGCACTGGTGGCCCGGTGGTTAAGAGCTCTGCTGCTTAAACGAAATTTGGTGGCTCTGACTCACCAGCCGCTCTGCGGGAGAAAGATGTGGCAGTTTGCTTCCTTGAAGATGACAGCCGTTGGAAACCCTATGGGGCAGTTCTGCTTTGTACCGTAGGGTCTCTGTGAGTTCAAATCGACTGGACGGCAACAGGTTTAATGCTGTAGAGTAACTTGACTGACTAACCTATATGCTTTACTGGGAAAATATTTTGATTAAGCCACATAATGATAGTTAGAACTGTGAAGACGGTAAAAGTGTAAAGTGAAACCCTTTTACTTCATCTTTCCCTAATCTGAACATGCTGTCAAGACCCTCTGACTCTTCTTACACCCAGAACAACTGAGAGGGAGAAGGCAGTGCCAAACCTATAAAAATCTTATTCTTGGGCCATGTGCGTCATTGGGCTAGGACAGCGCAGTCTGAACTAGTAGTTTCAAATCTTTGGCACTGATAAAGCTGGTATTTAAAATGTTAGCTGGAATTTGGCATTTTGTTTACGGATTAAAACTGAAGTTGCAGTATTCCTAAGGGGGCTTCCGCTTTTTGCTCTTTGGTGAAAAGTTGACGTGATGTCTTCTGAGAGCAACGATGGAGGCTGCCAGAGCCCCAGGACAGTGGGCCATTTCTTGTTTCTGAGGGGACCACCATTCCTGGTTATCTAGAATGTCAGTAAATTCAGAGTATTCGCTCTCTCGGGTCTTTTATCGACGCCAGTGACATGCTTTCCCACTGAATAATTAATTGACTTTCCAGTGAGGTCTTTGGTGTGTCTTAGGATCTAAGGCCTCTGAGCATTGCATTCACCATTCCTTCCTGAACACTTGATCTTGAAACCTAGACAGACCCACAGTCAGGTTCAACTTGGTGCACGGTGTGTGAGTAAAGCGTGACTTTGAGGAGGAAGCCGAGGGCAGAGTGGCGTGGCTGGTCAGGTGTGGTCTGGCTGGCTCTGGCCTGGGAGCTGCATGGTGACTCTGTGGGGATTAGTTGGAGGTTGGGTGCCCCCTGGACCAGTCGCTGCAATGCAGCTGCTTCTCGAAGTCCACACCATAAACAGGGTTGAATGTCACTGGGTGAGACTCTTAGCATGTGTGAGGGTCATAGTTTGAGATTTGACCTTTCCAAGTTTAAACAGAAGTTGGTGTGCAGTCATGCAGAAATGGTTTTCAAAGGGATATTCTGACTCTTTGGGAATTGCGATTACAAATAAATTACATTATTTTCCCCCTAAGAACTCAGTTTGCACAGAAGTGTAAACTTTTAAGTTACGGAGAAGAAAAATGGACTTAAGATGGCATGTTTATGAACTATAAATATATTTGGAAGTAGTATTAATTTTGTAGATGTTAGCATGTAACCCTGGAGTTACTTGTCACTAGTTACTATATGTGTGTACTGCTCACTGAGATTGGAAGGCAGGGAATAGTCTTTCAGACAGAGTTGTTTGCAGAGTGTTGTTAGGATATTTTAACCTCCAAGTTCTCAGGAATGTAGAGCTTATTACTTTTGCTCCTGGCATGCCTTAGTTTTGGGTCCACCTATACTGATAGCGGAAACCCTGGTGGTGTAGTGGTTAAGAGCTACGGCTGCTAGCCAAAAGGTCGGCGGTTTGAATCCACCAGGCACTCCTTGGAAACTGTACAGGGGAGTTCTGCCCTGTCCTGTAGGGTTGCTATGAGTCGGAATCAACTCAACAGCAAAAAGTTTGGTTTTTTTAAATACTGGTAGCACATCTGAGAATTAAAGAACACAAGTAAAATAAGGAGTTGTTGGGTGGCACACATGGTTAAGCACTGGACTACTAACGGAAAGGTTGGCAGTTCAAACACACCCAGAGGCGCCTCAGAAGACAGGCCTAGCGATCTGCTTCCAAAAGGTCACAGGCTTGAAAACCCTGTGGAGCAGTTCTAGTCTGCGTGCATGGGGTCGCCGTGAGTCGGAAGCCACTGGATGGCAGCTAACAACAGGTTAAGTAATCAGAGTGCTATAGTCACTTTCCAATATATTTGCTTATGAGGAATGCCTCTGTGTGTGTGTATGTGTGTGTGTATGCTAAATATACAGAGGCTCTCCGTCCGTGGGTTGTTAAGTTTTGGATTCACACACTGATGTTTGTAAACTTTCATGTTGGTTCCTGATGTGCAAGGGGATTGGCCTCTTCTTACCTCCTGAACCTTGCCTGGTGTCTAATGATAATTATGTAGAATTCTTGAAACTTATAAGCAGCTGGTTCTGCCCAGAGTTTGAGACTTACTGTGAGATTCTGAGGACATTCAGAAAATATAGATAATAAAGTTTTTAAGCTTTAAAAAAAGACTTTCTGGCTCTTATTATTACCACAGAGCCTGCGTGGGACAAAAGTCAATTTCTGCCTTCAGTTCGGGTTTTTGTCTTTAATTTTCCCTTGATTGTGTTTATAGTTTGATTAGCTTCCCCCTTTGAAATCTTGGACCTTAATTAAAAGTTAGACATACCTTGCTTAACAAAACAAACCTTTTTTTAAATTGTTTGTTAGGTGGAAGCTTACAGAGCAGTATAGTTTCCCACTCGATAGTTTGTGCATAAAGTGTTTCAGGACGTTGGTTTCCTTCTCCACAGTGTGTCACCACTCTCCCCATCTCTGCCAGTCTCCCCATTTCCTTTCATCCTAATTTTCTACCCCTTCCTGCCTTCTCATGGCCCTGGTGGCGCAGTGGTTAAAAGTTTGGTTGCTAACAAAAGGTCAGCAGTTCAAATCCACCAGCCACTCCTTGGAAGCCCTGTGGGGCAATTCTGCTCTGTCCTGTAGGGTCGCTATTTGTTGGAATCCACTCGACAGCAATGGGTTGGTCCTGCCCTCTCATCTTTGCCTTTGGGCAAATGTTGCGCTTTTGATCTCACATAATTGATTGTTCTAAAGAGCACGTTCCTCTCAGGTGTTAAAAGCTATTTTTTTTTAATGTAAATTTGATACCATTTGAATCAGAACATATGGAACACTTTAAAGTTTCTTCTAGTAAATAGCAACAAATGTGGACATCTAGATGTCCTTGTTGTTATGTGCCGCTGAATCGGTTCCAACTCATAGTAACTCCAGGTACAACAAAACGAAACACTGCCCTGTCCTGCGGCATCCTCACAATCGTTGCTAGTTTGAGGCCATTGTTGGAGCCACTGTGTCAGCCTGTCTCATTGAGGGCCTTCCTTTTTTTTTTTTTCACTGGACACGCTGCTTTACCAAGCTTAATGTCATTCTTCAGGGACTGATCCCTCCTGATAACATGTCCGAGGTACGTAAGGTGAAGTTTTGCCATCCTTGCTTCTAAGGAGCGTTCTGGCTGTAACTCTTCCGAGACAGATTTGTCCCTTCTTCTGGTAGTACACGGTATATTCGTTATTCTTTGTCAACACCATAATTCCGAGGCACCAATTCTTATTCTGTCCTCCCTACTCGTTGTATAGCTTTCGGCGCATATGAGGTGATTTGAAAATACTGTGGCTTGGGTCATGCACGCCTTAGTCCTCAAAGTTACATCTTTGCTTTTTAACACTTTAAAGAAGACTTTTGCAACAGATTTGCCTAATGCAGTACATCCTTTGATTTCTTGACTGGCGCTTCCCATGGGCATTGTTTGTGGATCCACGTAAAATGAAATCCTTGACAACTTCAGTATTTTCTCTTTTTTTATCATGATGTTGCTTATTGGTCCAGTTTTGTGATAATTTTTGTTGTCTTTATGTTGACGTGTAATGCATACTGAAAGTGTAGTCTTTGATCTTCACCAGTAAGTGCTTCAAGTCCTCTTTGCTTTCAGCAAGCAAGGCAGTGTTATGTTCGTATCATCGTTAGATTGTTAATGAGTCCTCCAATTCTGATGCCAGGTTCTTCTTCATATAGTCCAGCTTCTTGGATTATTTGCTCGACATACAGATTGAGTAATTATGGTGAGAGGGTACAACCCTGATGCACACCATTCCTGGTTTTAAACCACGCAGTATCCCATTGTTCTGTTCAGACGACTGACTCTTGGTCTATGTACAGGTTCTGCACTATCAGATTAAGAGTTCTGGAATTTCTGTTTCTGGCAGTGTTACTCATAATTTGTTATGATCCACACAGTCGAATGCCTTTGCACAGTCAATAAAACACAGGTGAACATCTTTCTGGTATTCACTGCTTTCACCCAGGATCCATCTGACGTCAGCAATGATAGCCCTTGTTCCACATCCCCTTCTGAATCTTGTTTGAATTTCTGGCAGTTCCCTGACTATGTACTGCTACGACTGCTTTTGAATGATCTTCAGCAAACTTTTACTTGTGTGTGATATTAATGATATTGTTTGATAATTTCCACATTGTCTTAGATCACCTTTCTAAGGTGTGGACACAAATACAGATCTCCAGATGTCTGCATGGACGTCTAGAATTTATTTTCTTTAATCTTAGGCATATAAACATAGTTTTAGCTTACATATGTGTTCATAGCATAAATATAATGACTTGTGTTACATTTTGATGGAGCTGATGTGTGAAATCCCAGCATGCTGGCACGGGGCAGGACTGTAGTGGTCACCTGCACACCAGGCCACAGGCCTAGAGTAGCTCGCTGCTAGTGTGGACACAGCTCATGGAGGTGACCGAGCGTGGGTTCCCAGTTCTCTGTCCAGGGCATCTTCTGTGACGCTGTGCCTCCTCCGTATCATGAACACGTTGATTTTCCTAAACTTTTGCCTTATTTCCTCATTTGTGGCTTTCTTCTTATGAGTGCAAAAGGTCTTCACTTACACAGAGTTCTCCTTCATAAAGGCGAACACTGGTGGCTTTTAACCTGGGGATACCCAGATCTAGGTGTGAGCAGGCTGATTGGGGAAACTCCTGCCTCAAATTAAGTAAGTAAGGTTTAACTGACAGTGGTAAACATTCCAAACTATATTTTAATCTTAAGGTTTCCTCTGGTTAGAATGTGTAACATGGGCACACTCTCTTTACAGATTTCAGGACTAAGATTTTGAAATAAGATGTAAGTTACAGGGAAATGTCGCCGTTGCATAATAACTATTACGCTAACATAATTTTGATTTCATAAATAGCTTTTTGAAATGCTGGTTGATATTGACTACCTAGACTGCAGTGGGACAGTTGAAACCAGACGTTAAGAAGCCAACTTTGTTTTCTCTTCTAAGAACTTTTCCAGTGACAGTCAGACTTTAGAGTGGGCAGCAGTATCTTTGTTAGGTCTAGACTTGCAGCAAGGGTGATTGTAGTGGGTGAATTGCCCTCACTCCAGGATACCACCATGTGCTGCCTGAAAAAGTTCATGATGTGCATTTGTGCAGTCGTCTGTTCTTCGAGCAAAGCACTCAAATACCTGTAAGTTACAGAGCTCCAGGTGCTGCAGGCTTGACGGGTAGCTCCTCTCGGGGCTTCCTGCCTCTGCCCTCCTCCCAGTGAAGAGCCAGATGCCCTTAGAAGCCCCATTTGTATTGACCTCGGTGATGCTGGTTAAACATGTGGGCAAACAGGGCTGTTAATTCCAAACTATATTAAATACAGGAAACTGTCGAGTGCTTTTCTCAGAGACACAAAAAGTATTTTTTGAGGCCGGCAAAGTGAAAGGGTCTTGGTAACAGAGACTGCATATAGATTTTACTCTTTTTATTGAAAAGGGGGTTAAAATAAAATTAAAGAAATATTTGAAAGAATCATAATAATAATTTAAAAAAACTAATCTCATCACCCTGCCTTCCCACAATATGTTTTAGTTATTGTTCACATTTACATAGGATCCTTAGATTCTTAGAATGTTACTGAATGACAGTGGGTTAAGTTACCTTAAATTTGCCGAGAAGCTCCCACAAATGGCTCTCTTGCTAATGAAAATGGATGAGAGGAAAATGCACTTCCATTAAGTCTAAAATCACAAGTGCTTTGACAGCGTGAACTGAGTATGGGAATCCTTTGAAGACTTTATCTGGGCTTAAGAACTTCATCTTGCTAGTAAAATAGGTACTACCTGTGAGATAAAGAAGCACCCCGATGGTGCGGTGGTTAAAGCGCTCAGCTGCTAGGCTGCTAATCGAAAGACTAGCCCCTGGAGGAAGGTCTGGCATCAGCTTCTGTAAAGATTCACAGCCTTGGAAGTCCTGTGGGGCAGTTCTGCCCTGTCCTGTTGGTCCCATGAGTTGGCGTTGACTCGAGGGCAATGGTTTGATTTTATAAGGTAAAGGTCACACTTTAGAGTCTGACTTTCAGCAGCCTGTGTTGAGTATTAGGGTTTGTTCAGCTTTATCAATTAGGTAGGTAGCTGTGGCAACAAACTTGCTTTTAGATTAAGACATTGCCAAAAGGATGGATTATGTAATTGGGGATTTTAGATTTTTGTTATTCTAAGTGAGGAAAGGATAACAAAAATTCAAAGTCCCCAATTTTTGTTATCCTTAGTGAGGAAACCTACCACTTGTGTCTCTGTTGTACTGTAGTAGCTTGAGTGTTGCTGTGATACTGGAAGCTATTCCACCGGTATTTTAAATACCAACAGGGCCACCCATGGTGGGCAGGCTTCAGCAGAGCTCCAGATTAAGACACACTAGGAAGAAGGACCTGGTAGTCTACTTCTGAAAACTTGGCCAGTGAAAACCTTATGAATAGCTGTGGAATGTTGTCTGATACAATGCCGGAAGATGAGCCCCTCGGGTTGGAAGGCACTCAAAATATGACTGGGGAAGAGCTGTCTCCTCAGAGTGAGCCGACCTTGATGACGTGGATGGAATCAAGCTTTCAGGACCTTCATTTGCTGATGTGGCACAACTGAAGATGAGAAGACACAGCTGCAAACATCCATTAGAATCGGAACGTGGAATGTACAAAGTATGAATCTAGGAAAATTCAAAGTTATCAAAAATGAAATGGAATGCTTGAAGATTGATATCCTAGGCATTAATCACCTGAAATGGACTGGTATTGGCCATTTTGAATTGGGCAGTCATATGGTCTACTGTGCCAGGAATGACAAAGAGGAACGGTGTCACATTCACTGTCAAAAAGAACATTTCAAGATCTATCCTGAAGTACACTGCTGTCAATGATAGAATAATATCCATACACTTATAAGGAAGACCAGTTTATATGACTGTTACTCAGATTTACTCACAAGCTGCTGATGCCAAAGATGAAAAATTGAAAGTTTTTACCAACTTCTGTAGTCTAAAATTGATCAAACATGCAATCAAGATGCATTGATAATTGCTGGTGATTGGAATTCAAAAGATGGAAACGAAGAAGGATCAATAGTTGGAAAATATGGCATGGTGATAGAAATAATGCTGGAGATTGCATGATAGAATTTTGGAAGGCCAATGACTTATTCGTTGCAAATACCTTTTTTCAATAACATAAACTGCAGTGATGCTCACAGACCTCATCAGGTGAAATACACAGGAATCAAATCGACTACATCTGTGGAAAGAGACTATGGAAAAGCTCAATAACAGAACAAGGCCAGGGGCTGACTGTGAGCACACCGTCAATTGCTCATATGCAAGTTCACGTTGAAGCTGAAGAAAATTAAAACAAGTCCGTGAGAGCCAAAACATGAACTCAGGTGTCTCCCACCTGAATTTAGAAACCATCTTAAGAATAGATTTGACATGTTGAACACTTAATAACCGAAGACCAGATGACTTATGGAAGGGCATCATACATGAAGAAAGCACGAGGCCTTTAAAAAGACAGGAAAGAAAAGGTCAAAATGGATGTCAGAAGAGACTGAAATTTTCTCTTGAATATGGAGTAGCTAAAGTGAACAAAAAAGTGATGAAGTAAAAGAGCTGATGAAAAGATGTCAAAGGGCAGCTCAAGAAGACAGAGTAAAGTATTATAATGAAATGTGTGAAGACCTGGAGTTAGAAAACTAAAACTGAAAGAAGAAAAAATTTAAGCCTTGAGTTGCAATATCAAGAGATTATATGGGCAAAATATTGAATGAAGCAGGAAACTTCAAAAGAAGGTGGAAGAAATACACAGAATCTCTGTACCAAAAATAATTGGTTGATGTTCACCCATTTCAGGAGGTAGCATGTGATCAAGAACTGATGGTATTGAAGGAAGGACCCAAGCCTCCCTACAGGCATTGGTGAAAAACAATTGAGAGAATACCGACTGGGATGTTTCAACGAGTGCAACAACTTGAAGCACCCACTCATCTCGGCCAGGAAATGTAGAAGACGGTTAGCTTCCTGACCAAGCAACTGGAAAAGATCCATATTTGTGCCATTCCAAAGAAAGGTGGTCCAATAGAATGCAGAAATTATCAAACAATGTCATTAATATCACACGCAAGTAAACTTTTTTTTATTGTGATTTAAGTGAAAGTTTACAAATCAAGTCAGTCTCTCACAAAAATTTATATACACCTTGCTATGTACTCCTAATTGTTCTCCCTCTAATGAGACAGCACACTCCTACTCTCCACCCTGTATTCCCTGTGTCCATTCAGCCAGCTTCTGTCCCCCTCTGCCTTCTCTAAACTTTTGCTGAAGATCATTCAAAAGCAGTTGCAGCAGTACATCAACAGGGAACCGCCAGAAGTTCAAGCCGGATTCAGAAGAGGACATGGAACGAGGGATATCATTGCTGATGTCAGATGCATCTTTGCTAAAAGCAGAGAATACCAGAAAGATGTTTACCTGTGTTTTATTGAGTATGCAAAGGCATTCGATTGTGTGGATCGTAACAAATTATGGATGACATTGCAAAGAATTGAATTTTCAGAACACTTAATTGTACTTATGCTGAACCTGTACACAAACAAGGAAGCATTGTTCAGATAGAACCAGGGGATACTGCAGGGTTTAAAATCAGGAGTGGTATGCATCAGGGTTGTATCCTTTCACCATACTTCTTCAGTCTATATGCTGAGCAGATAATCTGAGAAGCTGGACCGTATGAAGAACAGGGCATCAGGATTGGAGGAAGACTCGTTAACGTGCAGTATGCAGATGACACATGCTTGCTTGCTGAAAGTGAAGACTTGAAGCACTTATAATGAGGGTCAAAGACTACAGTCTTCAGTATAGATTACGTTTCAACATAAAGAAAACATCCTCATGACTTGACCAATAAGCAACGCCATGATAAACGGAGAGAATATTGAGATTGTAAAGGATTTCATTTTACTCGGATCAACAGTCTACATCCATGGAAGCAGCAGCCAAGAAATGATGTATTACATTGGGCAGACCTGCTGCAAAAGATTTTTAAAGTGTTAAAAAGCAAAGATGTCACTTCGAGGACTCTGATCGTTAAGGTTGCGTGTCAATTTGGTCAGGCCATGATTTTCAGTGGTTTGGCAGTTACGATGTAGTTTGGCAGTTGTGTGATGATGTGATCACTTCCATGATGAGATTCAATATAATATGATCTCCTCCATAATGGGATCTGTTGTGAGTAGCCATTCAGTTGAAAGGGAGTTCCGTTGGGGGCGTGGTCTGTTTCCAATGTAAGTGGACTTTCTGACAAGGTTCTCAAGCTTTTGCTTGCTCTGGATTCTGCAGATGGCTCCTGTTTGTCTGACCTCTGGTTCTTAGGACTTCAGCTAGCAGCTTACCTGCTGTCTTGCCTGCCAGTCATGGGATTCATCCGTCTCCACAGCCTGTGAGCCAGATCCCTGCTGTCTGACTTGGCAGTCTGGAGTTCGCCAGCCCCTGTGGCTGCGTGAATCAGGATAAGCCTCCAGCCTGATCCATGTTTCAGTCTCTACAACTGCATGAGCCATTTCCTTAATATAAATATTTCTGTATTTATGTGCTTTACTGGTTTTGCTTCTCAAGGGCTAAGGTGTGCCTGACTCAAGCCAAGGTCTTTTCAGTTGCATCATATGCATGCGAAAGCTTGACAGTGAGTAAGGAAGACTGAAGCAGAGTTGATGCATTTGAATTATGGTGCTGGTGAAGAATATTGAATATATGTACCATGGACTGCCAGAAGAATGAACAAATCAGTCTTGGAAGAAGTACAGTCAGAAGGCTCCCTAGGTGGTAGAATTTCGTGACTTCATCTTACGTTCTTTGGACGTGCTGTAATGAGGGACCAGGCCCTGGAGAAGGGCATCATACTTGGCAAAGCAGAGGGTCAGCGAAAGAGAGGAAGACCTTCAACGAGATGGATTGATACCATGGCTGTAACAATGGACTGAAACATAGCAAGGCTTGTGAGGGTGGCACAGGACTTACCACTGTTTTGTTCTGTTCTACGTAGTGTTGGCTATGAGTCAGAACTGACTGGATGACACCTACTAACAAGAATAGTGAGGAAAGACTTAGAAATTCAAAGAGGAATACATACCCAAAAGACTTGAAAGCATAGACTCAACAGAAATTTCTACACCAATGTCCATTGTAGCACTATTCACAATAGCCAATGGGTGGAAACAGCCTAAATGCTCATCAACAGATCAATGATAAACAAAATGTGGTACATTCATACAATGGAATACTACTCAGCTGGTTGGAAAAATGCAGTCTTGGTACATGCTACAATATGGATGGAGCTGGAAGACCTTGTGCTGAGTAAAATAAGTCCATCACAAAAGGACAAATGTTGTATGACTTCACTTATTTAAAAAGGCAGGAAGGCAAATGTATAAACAGCAAAGTTTATTAGTGGTTACTGGAGATGGTAGGGAGGTTAACAGCGATGGAAATATCACATTGATTAAGGGTAGAGTTGCACAGCTGATAATTGCAATTGCTGTCAGTAAGTCGTACACCTATAGAAAGTTTAATTGGCAAAAGTTGTGTGATAGATATATTTACAACAACAACAAAAGAGTAGCTGCTGAGGCTGCTTATGTACAGTCAAAAACCTCATGGGATTTGGTTTCTTGGTTTGGAGGTTTAGGGTGGTGGTTTCATGGGACATCCTAGTTAATTGGCCTAATAGCGTGTTTAGTGCTTCTGTCCTACCTCCTAGTTCATTGGTCTCTAATCGCCTGGAGCAACAGAGGAAGAAGGCATGTCAGGACTAGGAAGAAGATGTGGAATGTGTGGCTAATTGCCTCCATGAACAACTGCCTCTTTTGCCATGAGACCGGAAGAATTGGATGGTGCCCGGATACCACTACTGAACATTCCTATCAAAGATTCTTTTAAAGTAGCCTGATGAAAAAGCCTCTGAAACTGTTGCCCTGAGATAGTGTTTAAACCTTAAACCAAAATTATCCCCTGAAGTTTCCTTAAAACCAAACAGTAGTTTAGTTTAACTAGTAAAAAAATGTCTACCTCGAGCATTATGCTCTTTTAAAACTATCTCTCTGGGGCGAAATTGACAAGAGCAACTCGAAAGATAGGAACCTTAAGGGGTAGTAAATCTGTATTCATGGGGGAGGAACAAGTCGGAAAAGGAGGGTGAGAATGGTCGCGCAGCTGGAAGAATGTCATCAGTGTCACTAAATGGTACATGTAGAAACTGTAGAAATGATATACGTTCTGCTGTGTATGTTCTGAACAACGCAACAAAATAAATAAAAATTCAAAGAGAAATTTAAATTGAATCATAATTTCCATCAGATGCTATCCTTGTATTAGAACTCCTTTGGAGAAGATGTGGAAATTATTCTTTTAAGGTGACTCAAAGTTATTGAGGTGATGACAGTTACTCTGACCTCTAAAATCAGAGTCATGGGTTTGAAAACTGTTAAGAATTTTGAGAGATCATATGATCTGTCCTCTCCCCTTCTCCCTAATCCCTGACTCTCCTTTGGGTAAACCAGTTCTGGACATTTTTCCTAATCATTTCTGTTCAAGCAGCCCTCCAACCAGGGCTTCACCCCCTCCATGATAGACTATGGTCAACCTTGGTCCCCCTTGCGGCAACTGCTTTGAAATATCTCAGTTTTGTTTTAGCCCTTTCTTTCCATTCTCTTTATCACTGATGAATAATCAGTGCCCACAGAAGCAATAGTCAAGAAATCAAACGATGTATTATATTGGGCACATCTGCTACAAAAGACCTCTTTAAAGTTTTAAAAAGCAAATATGTCAGTTTGATGACTAAGATGTGTCTGACCCAAGCCATGGTCTTTTCAGTCACCTCATTGTGTATGAGAAAGTTGGATAATGAAAAAGGGAGATAGAAGAATTGATGCATTCGATCTGTGGTATTGGCAAAGAAAATTGAATAAACCGTGGACTGCTGGAAGAACAAACAAATCAGTCCTAGAATAAATAAAACCAGAATGCTCCTTAGAAGTAAGGATGGTGAGACTTCGGCTAGCTTATTTTGGACATGTAATCAGGAAGGACCAATTGCTAAGAAAAGACGTTATGGTTGGTAAAGTAGAGAGGGTCAGCAAAAGTGAGGGAAACCCTCAGTAAGGTGGACATGATAGCCACAACAGTGGACTCAAACATGACAACGATCACGTACATAAGCTTGCCACGAGTCAACTCAGTAGCAACAACTGCTAATTTCTGATTTTTCCAGGTTAGACGTTATCTGTTGACTTCCTTCTATGGAAGAAAAAACTTCAGAACTCTAAACTCCTCCCTCCCCCGGCCCCCCCCCCCCCGCCCCGGGTGCTAGAAACACACACACACACACACACACACACACACACACACACTCACTCCTTCATTTATTTCCTTTTTTCCAAATTTGGTTATATAATAATTTTTTAAATTGATATTTAGTATTTACATTATTACGTGTTCATAGCCAAGCCACATTAAAATAGATAGACAGACAGATTAGATTAGATTAGATAGATAACAAACCTGTTGATATTAAGTTGATTTCAACTCATAGCGACCCTATACAGCAGAGTAGGAGTGGCTGGTGGGTTTGAACTGCCAGCTTTTTGGTTAGCAGCTGAGCTCTTACTACAGCGCTCTGTTTCCTAATTTTTGTGATTAAATGAACTGTCTTTTCTTTCTGTTAGCTTGGTTTTGAATGTACAGTCATGAATTTAGTCTTAGACTTCTTAATAGAATTCTCAGTACAGTCAAACATCTCTAGTAATCTGTCGCTTTTAATTCTTTTCTTGGAGCCATCTCTTCCAGAACTTTCCATTTTCCTGTTCAAATCCAGACTGTTTGCTGTCTAGGCCTGCTCCTTAATAGTGGTCCTGGGATTTCTGTTCATTCCTTGCCATGGGAATTCCCTTTGTCCCCTCTGTTGAATCCCCTCTTTGGATCCCATGTCTTTCTTTCTCCTTTTGATCGTTTATATCACACTTAAATGACAGTTTGCCTTGGTATGGAAATTCAGGTTAGAAATTATTTTTCCTCAGACATTTGAAGGCATAGCTCCATTGTTGGCAGTGACAAATCTAAGGCCATTGTGATTCCTAAGCCTTTGTGTGTGACTTGTTTTGTCTCTGAAACCTTTAAGGACCTTCTCTTTACCTGTTGTGTTCCTTGGTGGATCTTTTTGGTCTTGGGACTAGGGTCCTTCAGTTCTGAGAAACTTAGTTTTTTTTTACATTGTAAAATTTATTTTGGTTTTGTTTTTTTTTTCTATGATTTCTTTTTTCTAGGCTTCTTAAGCCCTGGTGGTACAATGGTTAAGTGCTCGGCTGCTAAGTGAAGGTTCAGTGGTTTGAGCCCACCAGCCGCTCTGCGGGAGAAAAGACCAGTCGATCTGCTCCAATAAAGATTACAGCCTAGGAAACCCTATGACGCAATTCTACCTTGCCCTGTAGGGTTGCTATTAGTCAACAGCACATAACAACAAAGCCTTCTTGGTCTCCTATTGTTCAGATGTTGGACCACCTAGAATGTTCTCCTAATTTTATTGTTTTTTTCCATTCTTTATCTTTTTTGTTGTGATTTATTCGAGAGAGGGCTTCAACTTTATCTTCTAGTCCTTACATTGAATTTTTATTTCTGCCATTATAGCTTTCATCTCTAAATGTTCTTATTCACAGTATTCTTTTTTATAACATTTTATATGTTTCATAGAAGTAGTACATTAAAAATTGTTTATTAATTTTTTATGTCTATATCCATTTATACATAGACACATATAGACATTTTCTTTTATTTCCTGTGTTTCTTCTGAGGTCTTTTCTTTTTTACTATTTCCTACTTTGGTCTTTGTCTTTGATGTTAGAGATTTTTCTCTAAATTGTGATCAGGCTATCTTTTCACAATTGTGAGTGGACTAGTTGGAAACTCCCTGTATTTATGGGCAAAGTTTAAGTGATGAGTTTCACCGTTAGGAAATAGGGTGTGGGCCCTGCCACTTTGAGAGGGCACTACCAGAAGTTGTAATTCTTTCCATTGGGCCTGTCAGAAATTCCAGAGAGGAATTTCCCGTCTCCTGCCTGGGAGATGGAGGGGTTGGAAGTGGCATGGTAAATGCCTGGCTGCCAGTGTTCTGGGAAGGGGGGGGTGAGGGGGTAGACCTTGGGTGTAACTGCTTCTTCTGCAAACTTGAAGCCAGTCCTTCTTCTGTCCCGTTAGGACTCAGACCTTCAGAAATACTGGTGCCTCTGATAATCCTACCTCTTTGTCCCCTTCCCTTATCACACACACACAATTAGGTTTCAGTTTTCTGCGCTTTGCTGAATTAGATACCATGTCTCCATTTGCTTCCTTTTCACTTGCAAAATTATGTTGCCGTTTCTAGTCTGCTGTTATCTCCAGTCATTCATTCAACACAATTTTTTTTAAAGAAATTAGAATGAGCGAAGCGCTGCAGCGGTGAAAATAACAAAAGGTCTGCTCTCCTTGAGCTCATTTCCTCCAGGGCTCTGTGCCCACGGTGCTCGCCTGCGCGCTGTCTTTGGAGCAGGGTCTCCACGTGGCCCAGAGATGAGCTGTGGGTTCTCTGCACCCTACTTAACTGACAGTTACCCTGGTTTTCACCTCTGTGTGACATTGAAGTTATAGTTGCTGGTTTCTTTGATTTGAGTGTGTTGCTATTTCTATTCTTATCGTTAGAGGATGTCTTCCATTAGTAGAAGGAAGAAATGAGAATTAGGGAGGGCAGGTTTTTCATAGTAGCTGTATCAGTGTTAGAAGAGGTGGAAAAGAGAAATGGGTTAAAAGGGGGAATTGCCTGGGAGGTACACTGAAAGCAGGAAAAAGGAGTGCCTAGAGCGTCTCTATGAGTCTGAATCGACCCAAGGCCATACAGCAACAACAGAGCGTCTGCCTCCTCAGGGGCCGGGAAGAGTGGGAGTGGGTCTGCTTCCTCAGGTGAATGGGAAGAGCGGGAGCGGGTCTGCTTCCTCAGGTGACTGGGAAGAGCGGGAGCGGGTCTGCTTCCTCAGATGGGTAGGAAGAGTGGGAACGGCTACTCTTGGGTGGTGAAGTGGGGAGGTGTGTGTGGAGAGCCTCTACTGTGGAGAGGTTTGTAATTGGGCAAGGACTGCCTGTTTAAACTTTATCTCCTTTGAAATGCTGCGGAGCTTATCCTGTCTGACACCACAGCTTTGGCTATGCGGGAAGAAAGCACCAATTTAAAATTGACATGAGCAGAATAAAACGTCTTCTCGCCACTTAACATTTTTCTAAAAGCATAAATAATAGAAATGAAATCCAAAGGCCTATAGTCTCCCCTTACCGTGATGCCCAAGGCTACGTTTTTGGAGCCGTCACTGTGTTGTACTGCACCCTTGTTAGTGCGAAACATTTAAATTGAAGTAGTTGAATTTCTCAGTCGTGTGGTTTGAAAAAAATTAAATCAGCGGACTGAATTTATTTTTTTAAACTTCATTTTTATTTGAAATAGTATTTGTATTAATTCCTAACTGCTACCAAGAAAGATGTTGATTTCATAATTAGTGGACATTTAGCAATCCTATATGAAAATTCATTTTGCAGCCATGTCACAAATAGATTCTTCCCTTTTTTACCCAAAGTATTTGGAATAAGATTGTTAAGAAGTCTGTAAGTATATTAACAAATCACCTTTCTGATGTACCTTTAAAATTGGGAAAATGTCAATGAATCGTTTCTTTAAAATACGTAGGCAGTGTTATCTGAGTAAATTAGGAGTGGTCTCTTCCCAGTGTAACCAGTTCATTCAGGCAACAGGGATGGTATTTATATTATACTGTGTGAGGACAAGAAATAACTTCTCAAAGCATCAGATGTTAACAGTTTTATGTAACTGAAGTGATAAGCCTGGATATAGTTCCTTCTACAAATACTTATTTTTTAAAAAAGCAAGATTTGTGTTTATGTAGTTTTGATAATCTTTGTGAAATAACATGTTAAGAGGGTTATTGAACAAAAACTGGGTGTCTTATCAGTAATTTGAGAGGAACATTCTGTTATACTTGTAACTGAGTTTGTTTTTCATCACTTCAGAAAGGAACCCCGTACGCTTTAGCTATCACCCCCATCTTCACCTTCACCAGCCCTAAGCAACCGCAATTTACTTTCTGTCACTGTACATTTGCCTATTTTGGACATTTCATATAAATAGTCATACCATATGTGACCTTTTGTAACTGGCTTCTTCCACTGAGCATAATGTTTTCACGATTTGTCTATGTTGTAGCATGTATCAGGGCTTCACTCCTTTTTATGGCCAAATAATATTATATTGCATGGATAGACCACATTGTTTATCCATTCATCAGTTGATGGGTATTTGGGTTGTTTGTATCTTTTGGCTATTATGAATAATGCTGAAATGGACATTTATGTACAAGTTTTTGGGAGGACCTGTGTTTTCATTTCTCTTGGGCATATTCCTAGGAGTGAAATTGCTGGGTCACATGGTAACTCTGTGTTTAACTTAGGAACTGCCAGCCTCTTTTCCAGAGTTGCTTTACCATTTTACATTCTCACCTGGAGTGTTCAAAGGTTCTAATTTCTTCACCTCCTCGTCCACACTTATTATTATCTGACTTTTTATTATAGCCCTTCTGGTGGGTGTAAAGTGATCTCATTGTGGTTTCGATTTGCATTTCCTTAATGGCTCGTGATATTGGGTATCTCTTCATGTATTTATTGACTATTTGTGTATTTTCTTTTGAGAAATGTCTATTCAAGTCCTTTGTTTATTTTTTGGTTCGGTTTGTCTTTTTCTCGATGAGCTGTAAGCATTCTTTCTGTATGTTTATCGGAAGTATAATTTGCAAATGCTTTCTCTCATTTCGTGCGTTCTCTTTTACTTTCTTGATGGTGTTCTTTGAAGCACAAACATTTTTAATTTTTGTTGTGTGTGTTTTTGATGTTATATCTAAGAATGCATTGCCAAATCCAGGGTCATGAAGAGTTACACCCATGTTTTCTTTAAGAGTTTTGTCGCTTTAGCTCTTACATTTAAGTCTTTGATCCATTTGAAGTTCATTTTTGTGTACGGTGTTAGGTAAGGATCCAAGTTCATTCTTTTGCTTGTGGATACCCAGTTGTCCCAGCATCATTTGTTGAAAAGATTGTTCGTTCCCATCGAATGACCTTGGTGCCTTTGTTGGAAATCTGTTGACCGTAGACATATGGGTTTATTTTTGGACTGTCAGTTCTGTTCTGTTAATTAATATGTCAGTCCTTATGCCAGTGCCACATTGTCTTGATTAGTCTCGCCTAGTTTTGAAATGAGAAGTGTGAGTCCTCTCAACTTTTTTTTTCCTGCAGGATTATTTTGGCTATTCTGGGTCCCTTGAAGTTTCCATATGAATTTTAGGATCAACTTGTCAGTTTTTGCAAAGAAGTTTAGCTGCTATTCTGATAGAGATGCTTTGAATCTGTAGCTCAATTGGGGTAATATTGCTACCTTAACACTATTAAGTCTTCCTGTGAATGAACATGGAATGTCTTTCCATTTATTAAAATCTTCAATTTCAACAGTGTTTTATAGTTTTCAGAATATGTTTTGTACCTTGTTAATTTTATTCCTAAGTATCTTGTTGTATTTTATGTTGATGTTATTGATGGAATTATTTTCTTAACTTCGTTTTCAGATTGTTGGAAGTGTAATAAAAAATACAATTGATTTTCGTGTATTGATCCTGTATCCTGCAACCTTGCTGAACTGTTATTTCTAATGCGTTTTTTTTTAGTGGGTTCTTTAGGATTTTCTGTATACAAGATCATGTTATCGGCGAATAGAGATAGCTTTACTTCTTCCTTTCCACTCCAGATGCCTTTTATTTCATTTTCCTGCTTAATTGCCCTGGCTAGAACCCTGAATAGAAGTGAGAGCAGACATCCTTGGCTTGCTCCTGATCTTAGGGGGAAACATCCAGTTTTTCACCCTTCAGTATGTTAGCTGTGAGTTTTTCATGCAAAAACCCATTGCCGTCAAGTCGATTCCGACACATCAGGACCCTGCAGGACAGAGTAGAATTGCCGTGTAGTGTTTTCATGGAGTGGCTGGTGGATTCCAACTGCCGACCTTTTGGCTAGCAGCTGGGTGCTTACCACTGCACCACCAGGGCTCCATCAAGTTGAGGAAGTTCCCTTCTTTTCCTGGTTTGTTGATGGTGTTCTTATCATGAAAGGGTGTCATATTTTATTAGATGTTTTTTCTGTGTCTGTTGAGATAATCATGATTTTTATTTTTTATTGTATTGATATCATGTATTACATTTATTACATTAATTGATTTTCTGGTGTTAAACCAATCTTGTATCTGTGGGGTAAATCCTACTTGGTCATGGACTATTATTTTATGTTGCTTATACTAATATACATGGAAACCCTGGTGGCGTAGTGGTTAAGTGCTACGGCTGCTAACCGAAGGGTTGGCAGTTCAGATCTGCCAGGCGCTCTTTGGAAACTCTATGGGGCAGTTCTGCTCTGTCCTGTAGGGTCACTATGAGTCGGAATCAACTCGATGGCACTGGGTGTGGGTTTGGTATATTAATACATGCAATGCTATTGATCATTCATGCATTCCCAGAGTAAAACACACTTAGTCATGGCATTTTATTCTCTACCTGGACTGCGAAGCCTGTTGTATTCATGTTGTACTTACTAATTTTTTATGCATTACCAAATTAAGAATAGCCTGTGGTTTTGCATTTTGTATGTTATTTTTGAAATATTTTGGTATCAGATTTATGACAGTTCTGTGAAAAATTATGCTTCCCGTATTATAGAATGAAATTTTAAAGTATTTATTCGTAAAACTGCCTGAATATAGTGCCTTTTAGTGGGGAGTATTGTTAGACAACTTTCAAACTTTTTTCCAAAGTTAGTATTTTATTATTTTTTGGCTGATTTTAAAATTAATATTTCCCTGGAAATACCATCTATTTCATCAGTAATTTATGGCTTATTAAAGTAGAATTGTATATAAAATTACTTCATCACTGTAATTTCCCTTAGATCTGTGGCTATGTCATTTTTAAATTTCATTTCCTTCTACTTAATTAGGGAAATTATTGGTTTTATGTTGTCAAAGTTAGTAACATTTATGTAATGTTCTGTGACTTTAAGTGTTCCTTTTTTATCAAGTTGGCTTTAAGAATTGTAATCTAATAAACCACATTTATAGTAAATATACACGTGAATATTATTCACTCAAAAACCCAGCCCTGTGACTTGGGCCTGGAGAGAAGGCAGGTAACCTGCTGCTGTCAGCTGAGCGTGGTCCAGACGTCACTATGGAAGAGTTCCTTCTACTTTCCTCCTTATTTTCTTTGCTGCTTCTGGGTCGTACCCAGATGTCCCTGTTCCTTACACTCACATCGCGCTTTCTTGAATTTCTTTTTCATTTGCTGGAGTGTTTTCATGGGGGGAGGAGTATGGGATGTGTGTGTGTATAAAACTTAGTCCTCCCCTGCCATATAGGGAAGAGGGGTGGTAGCCTTTCCCAGTTAATGTCTAAAAATGTCTTACCGTATCCACAGTACCTCAGCAGCTTGACTGATTACGGAATTCTAGGTTTCAGATCTTTCCCTCCTGAAGAAGATACTGCTTCATGCTTATGGAGCTGATGAGGTGGGAGGTGGGTGGTTGGTAGCTAGTACCTTTTTTCCTGTCTTTCTGAGGATACTAATTAAAATTTTTAAAAATGTCCTCTGCTCAGATTCATCTCTTTTGTCTGTGGTCAGTTCCTTGTTCACCTTGGAATTTTCCATCTAATGCTTTTCCTTAAAAGACTGGTAATCTGGTTTCCATTTTGATGTTCATTTTTTAGAAAACTTCCCCCAAAATAATACAGAATTACTAGTTGTCCCTATTGAATGGTGATATTTTTGAGCTTTGTTAGATCCTCACTTGGTCAGATTTTATAGTTTTTCTTCTCCAATAACATTTTGGTGACGATTGGTTTGTAATATAAATAAAACTTTGTTTAACCATACGAACTTTTTAAAATCCATGCGCTTCTGAATTAATATCTATTTCATAGTACCACCCACGTCACTCTTTCTGTGGTTTATTTTTCTCTGCTACAGTAACTTTTGTTGATAATATTAACTAAAATACTCCATTCATTATATGAGGAAAATATTTTTCAGTAAAATGAACTTTAAAGGTTTTAAAAAAGAAGGTTTGGTGTGGAGAACATTAACTGTCGTTTTTCGTTTTCCTGCCGTGTTATCCAGTACCGTGTTTGTGAGGAAGGCTTTAGGTAAACATTTAGCAATATAAGCATTACGATAGCCGTTTTGATGAAAGTAGAGTCCAAAGTGCTGCTGTGTCGGCATCTGTCAGGGTTAGGATAGATATGTATATATACCCTGCTGGATGCTGAAACCATTAGTCATGACGGCTTTGCAGAGCTTGCACTAAAGTTTACCAGCTCATAAAACTGTTTTATGACCCAGAAGGAATGCCAGCAGTAAAACACACGAACTCGTAACGGATGAACTGGGCATGGAGCTGATTTTCGAGCTGCGGTATGCTTCCAGTGAGAAAAACACTGCTGCTGCTTTGGGACGAGAGAGTGTGGCGATTTGAATTCAGTCTTCCTGTTTCGAGTATTTGTGAAAGAAAACTCCTTTTTCAAAAATGTCTACACCAGTGCGCATTTCATGCCCTCAGCTGTGCTCTGTTCGATTTCATTAATGAAAAGTATGGGTTAATCCCATGTGTGAAAATGTTATTCTTCCTTTTTTGGAATGCCTGGTTTTGATATTCATTTTCATAATCAGTATTAACAAGCGATAGCAACAGGTAATATTTCCTGTTTAGAATTTAAAATTTTTTATTATAGGAAATCTCAGGAGTAGATAGACTAATGAGCCCCCTTTACAGTTGTCAGCTTCAACAGTTATCAACTCATGGCAAGTCTTATTTTTATCTTCCGTTTTCCCAGGAAGGATTATTTTGAGGCAAATTCCAGATACCATTCATAAAAATTTCAGTATGTATCTCAAAAAGACACTGTCTTGAAAAACATAACCATAATAACATTATAACTTTGGGAAGAAACAGCAGTTACCCGGTATCAAATATTTAGCCGTTGTTTAAATTTCTTCTCTCTTTTTTTTTAATAGTTGATTTGTTCTGTAGGATACAAAACAAAGTCTGTACTTGGCATTTGGTTTCTGCAGCTCTTAATGCTCTTTTAATCTGTAGATTCCATCTTCCCGTTGTCTTCTCCATTGGCAATTTAGTGAAGAAACCGGGCTCTTTGTCCTGTCCTGCTCACAACATTTTAACTTCCAGTGTTTTCATAGCTGAACAAGGTTGTTGTTGTTAGGTGCTGTCCAGTTGGTTCCGTCTCGTAGTGACCCTGTGTACAAAAGAACAAAGCACTGCCAGGTCTGGCGCCATCCTCACAATCGTTGTTATGCTTGAGCCCATTCTTGAAGCCACTGTGTCAGTCCATTTCATTGAGGGTCTTCCTCTTTTTTTCAGGCTCTCTACTTTACCAAGCATGATGTCCTTCTGCAGGTATATGAGATGTAGTCTCGCCATCCATGCTTCTAAGGAGCGTTCTGGTTGTACTTCTTCCAAGACAGATTTGTTTGTTCTTTTGGCAGTCCATGGTATATTCAATATTCTTTGCCAACACCACAATTCAAAGGCGTCAATTCTTTGATCTTCCTTATTCATTGTCCAGCTTTCACATGCATAGGAGGTGATTGAAAATACCAAGGCTTGGATCAGCAACACCTTAGTCTTCAAGGTGATGTCTTTGCTTTTCAATACTTTAAAGAGGTCTTTTGCAGCATATTTGCCCAGTGCAATGCGTCTTTTGATTTCTTGATTGCTGCTTCCATGAGTGTTGATTGTGGATCCAAGTAAAATGAAATCCTTGACAACTTCAATCTTTTCTCCGTTGATCACGGTGTTCCTTATTGTTCCAGTTGTGAGGATTTTTGTTTTCTTTACGTTGAGGTGTAGTCAGTGCTGAAGGCTGTGGTCTTTGACCTTCATCAGTAAGTGCTTCAAGTCCTCTTCACTTTCAGCAAGCAAGGTTGTGTCATCTGCATAATGCAGGTTGTTAATGAGTCTTCCTCTAATCTTGATGCCCCGTTCTTCTTCACAGAGTCCAGCTTCTCAGATTTTTTGCTCAGCGTACAGATTGAATAGGTATGGTGAAAGGATACAACCCTGATGCACACCTTTCCTGGCTTTAAACCACACAGGTTGGCATTTCTACACAGAGATTTCTAGGGCTTTGTCACTCTCAGAGCTCTCTCCTCAACGTGGTTTGTGTGGATCCAGGTTGGGAAGAGACCTGAGACCAAGCAGGAGGTGTGACTTGTCTACTCTAGAGGATGTGGTCTCTTGGAACCAGTGGAAATAAGAACCTGGGTCCTGGACATCTGTGACAGAACAGAGAGAAAGGAGAAGTGGAAGAAATGTGAATGTGCCACGCCAGTCCTTTGTGTCAGAACAACCCACCATGGCTCCAAGTGAACAAGGACACCATCCCAGCCACTGTGTCCTTGTTGGTTGTATGTGCTTGCTAAGCCTTGATGACTTACAGGTAAATGGAGAGAAAACATTTATCTTTTAGTATTTATCTTACCATTAAAAATATGTAAGATAGGTTATACATATGTGCGTGTGTGTATAAAACAGAGGTGGCCAGGGACACTTTGGAATTGACATTGAGGACTCAATTTTTAAAATGTGCTCTTAATAATAAACTTAATAGTAACTTATAATAAACTTTTTGGTTTTTCAGTTGAACTTAGTTTATACTTGTCCATCCTTGTGTGGAGAGTGATTCTTTACTCTCCAGTATGCCCAGATTTTTACTTTTTTAAAAAATCCGGCTCTTAAAAGTGAAACGGGTTGAGCATTCTGCACGCAAATAAAACCACACAAAGGCTGTGCTTTAGAAACAAGGAAAGCGAGGCCAGCTTCCTGGTGAAAGCATTGTGGGAAACACTAAGTGTGGGTGTGTAAAGTATTATAAGCCACTCACAATCATGGAGATGTTCTGGAAGAGTGTGGTTTTTGCAATCAAATAACGTTTGCCGTGTAATTCGTTTGATTTCACTGAAGCATTTGTTTAAGGAGAACTCAGGTTTGACGGCCGTTTTAGCTTAGGAAAGAAAATGCAGATTTCACCAAAGCTGGGTGTCTTCTTTTGAAATGTTAAGCATTTGCCAACCTTCAATAAAATTGAGTTACTTGGAAAGCTCTTTTCATTTTCCTTGATTCCAGGCATCCAGTGGGCAGGGTGGCAGTTTCAGCTGACCAACGGCTGTTTGAAGCCAGGGTAGTTGTTGGAAAAATTTCTGACATAAAACAGCCTTATTTCCTATTTATTTACTAATTAATTTGTTTTGGGGGGGCCAGCGAGCTAAAGATGTTGTTGTTATGTGCTGTTGAGTTGATTCAGCACGAAACAACATCTTTAGTTTACCGGGGCCAAAAAAACAAATTAATAGCGACCCCATGTGACAGAGTAGGGCTACACCATAGCGTCTTCTAGCCTGTAGTCCTTATGGGAGCAGATAGCCAGATCTTGCTGCCGTGGAGCTGGAGCCGCTGGGTGGGTTCAAACCGCCAGCCTTTTGCTTAGCAGAGCGCTTAATGAGGGAGACATTTGCTCTCCTTCTCTAATTGGTGTCTAGACTGATTTCCTTTTTGTTTCACCTCCTTTATGCTGATGTTTCTGTACTGCTGAAAAATATGAAGCACAGAAGTTTTGTCTTCTTATTTTAAAAGACATACCTCAGAAACGCGTAGGTTCAGTTGGATAGCGAGACATACCGTTAAGCGTGGATAGTGTAGCACCCATCTGAACAAAGCTAACTGCTGATGCTTAATTGATAGCATTTAAAGTGAGTGAAGCCGTTTGTATCACAACCAGGATTATTTCTGTTTCCTTAACAACTTGTTAAGCCTCATTTTTTGTAAATTAGGTTCTTCTGTATGTTCATAAGAGTTTTAAACAGCACCGTTTCCACCTTAAACCTGTTAACCAGCAAGAGGCTTTGGTAGTTTAGTGGCACACTGAGAAGCACAGAGTCTTGGAGGCTGGTGTGGGTGCCGGCTGGGCTCGGCTGAGGGCTGGGCCCCTCTACGTCTCTGCTCCCACTTTGGTGTGTCCCACTGAGGGCATGTGCTGGGTGACTCTTCCTCTGTCTCGGAAGCGGTCTCCCTGAAGGCCAGTCGAGTACTGGTTGCCGAATGGACAGCTATCCGACCCTCCTCTTCCTGCTCATAGTCATGTCTAGTCACTGGGGGCTGCAGCCTAGTCTTCGTTTGTGGCCTCAAGTGTCTGCCCATAAGGTTCATGTAATTTTGACAGGAGCAGTTTTTTTCCTTCCAGAGACCTTGGTTCCTGGTGTAAAAATACAGAGCTAATCACAAAATGCAGTAAAAGCTTGCAGGGATTTTGGATAAGTGAGGATGACCCACGTTTACTTTTTAACCTGTCATTTTGCTATGCCATCGTATTTCTGGAATATCGGCCCTCCGACCTAGAGAGGGGGCCAGGTAGGACTTGGATAAATCAGTATTTGGTTCTGGGCGAAGATTATAAGCACTGGTGACCCTGGTTTCTATGCAGAAGATTTAGGAGATTAAATAGACTCTATCGATCTCAGAACTTAGGCTAGAAACTCCCTGGCAGAAAGTTGTTTTTTTTTTTTCGCTAGGTGCTTTTCAGTTGAATGAAATTTAAAAATGAACAACAGCCCTGTTAAATGAGATTTCCACTTACTTGTACTCAAGTGGGGAAACCCTGGTGGTGTAGTGGTTAAGAGTTACGGCTGCTAACCAGGTCAGCAGTTCGAATCCACCAGGTACTCCCTGGAAACTGTATGGGGCATTTCTGCACTGTTCTATAGGGTCGCTATGAGTCGGAATCAGGCTTGTTTTTTTGGTGTACTCAGATCGAATAGTACGCTCCATGTATATGTACAGGTCATGAGCAGGTATAACAGAGGGGTAGATGGCAGTGGAAAAGCCTTCTTGGAAGCAGTGGATTTCGTTTGAGTTAAACAAGGTCAGTGTGGAGGCGCCTGTGAGGTCAGAACTCCAACGTCTTCGGTGTCCTCAGGCCTGGCAGAAATGGTGTTTGTGACGGAGACGGATGCAAGGAAGGCCCAGGGCAGCCCACAGGGAAGTGGTGGCTGTTTCGGGTCAGCTCACAGTGTCACGCAGGAAGGGCCTGTGCCCAGGAGAGTGCAGAGCGTGGGATGGAGGCTCAGGGCCCTCTCTTGCACCTATGGCGCTCTGGCTGGACACCAGGCCCTGTGCCGCCTGCAGAGGATGCCCTGTGTCCTTGGCAGGGGCCTGGCTGTTGCTTCTGTGGGCAGGGGACTCGCTGGAAGCCCAGTCAGGCTTCCTGTGATGGGTGTGTGATATTGTATGAATATAATGGCTCCTACTTAGTGACATGTTCTAAGGGCCCACAGTGCGCTCATTGCTTACAGTCATTGTCTCATTTAATCCCTCAATGACTCGCAGCCCTAGGATTATAACTAATTTACAGATGAGGGAACTGGTGCTCAGTTTAAGCACTTGCACCCAGTGGCGCAGCTGGATTTGAGCAAAGTCTAACTGAAGTGCCTGCTCCCAACCACTGTGACTGTTGCTTCTTTCCGGCAATGTCTTTGGATAGCTTTCATCTCTTTTGAGTGAGTGAATGAATGAATGAATGATGCACCTTAGTAGGCTTTGTTGTATGCCCCTGCACCCCCACCACCCTGTTGTGACCCATATCATAGGTTCGTTGTGGCTGGTTTTACTTATTCTTTTTCAAGTGTACAATTCAGTGGTTTTTAGTATTGCAAAAACGGCTTGGGGGCAAGTGTCTGACCTCCTCCAACCCCACAAGGGGGAGGGAGAACCAAGATCAACAGTGTAAGGCTGACTCCCGTGAGGTGGAGGCCAGGTAAGCTTCCTCTCTCTGCTGTGTTTACTAATTCTGACACCAACCATCCCTCCCATGGCACTCTCTGCTGAATTCGATAATTCTTTGCAGTGGCCACACAGAACTCACAGACCACACTCACAATTATGGGGTTTATTAGGGAAGTAACAGGTTACAGTTCAGGCTCAGGAACACTCAGGATACAGTTCTTCCATCGGGACAGCCTCTTCCTAACTGGCATGCCCGGCCCTGGCCTTAGGCCTCTCCCCAGAGACGCTGAGCTTTCTCTGTGGGCCGGGAAGCCCACCGCACCATCTCCTGCTGCGGAGTCTCTGCTGTCAGAGCTTGCTCGCTCCGCCCTTCCCCTTCCCCTTCGCATTCCTTCTCTTCCCCCTTCTTTTCCCCAGTCTCCCCTTATTCTTCTTCCTCCGTCATGCTTCTAGGAGCTTCTTAGCACAGGGATCCTGGGTCCAAAGGACCTCGCTCTCTGCTCCTGGCTGTTCTTCCTTGGTGGTGGTAAGAGCCTCCTCTCTGCTCTGGAATTGGTGCATTTTTAAGGCAAAGCTGACCAATCACCTTGGTGGGCCACAGTTACCCTGTTACACGGTCCTGCCCAGTCACCTGGGTGGGAGTTACAACACCATCGCTAGAAAGGCCACAGACCAAAGTAATTAATTGCACTGCAAATAATATTCACGGAGTTGTGAAGATGTGTATGAATTTGGCCTTCTGTTTTCTCAGTTTGCTTATTTATCCAACCAAAGCAAGCCCATTGCTGTGGAGTCGATTCCAACTCATAGCTACCCTATAGAGTAGAGTAGAACTGCCACATCTTTCTCCTGTGTAGCAGCTGGTGAGTTTCAACCACCAACCCCTCCGCTAGCAGCTGAGCACTTAATCACTGTGCCACCAGTGCTCCCTGCCATTAGCAAAATGGGTGATTTAATATTTTATCAAGTGCTTGGGGTGTAAAAGAGGTTAAAGGCAAATTTAGAGAATTAAGCACTGTCAAGATTGTGCCTCATGTCTCTTAAATGGGACCGTGTTATAAATTGAAATTATTGCATTGGTTAGAAGGCAGGTGGACACTATACTTGGCTACTAAAAATTCCCCTAATTACTGATAACTGAAATTGAGTTGCCTTCCTTTGAATTTTAAAAGTCTGCCCTGATGCTTTCCAAACTGTTTACTTTCCCATTTCCTGCATTCCTATGTTACTCTCCTCACTCGCTTCTTAGTTGTAGCTTCCTTCCCAGATGCTAGTTTATCAGTGTCCTGTCTTATACATACGTTCCTTGACCACTGTCTTCTGGCAGTGTGAGCAGGTCTCAGACTCGGGGGCCAAGCACCAGGAAGAGTCATCGACCTCACTCTGCTCTAGACTCTGGTGGCTAAAACGTGGGGCTCCTGCTTGTCCTTCCACCTCAGTTCTCTAGAGTCATTCACACAGATAAGCACATGGCCTCTGTGAGGAAGAGACGCAGACACTTCCCTTCCTTACCGTTCACATCCTCCTTCCTGCCCTGGCAGGTCACAGTCCCTTTAGAAATTGGGAGGGGGGGTCCCCTGTACGTGTAATTAGGAGGGCCCACGCTTCGTGCTGGGCAGGGCTGAAGGAATTCCTTCTTTATGTCTCATCCGGCTCTGGCACAGCACTTAGGCTCATTTCCTGTGCTGCTTTCCCTGGTGATGGAGCAGGAGCGGGGGATGAGCGGGCCCACACTGGCCCCAGGGTGTCCCTCCATAAGTTGTGATCGTTTGGCCTGCACGCAGGCTCCTTTAGACGTGATCTGCTGGGTGGAAATGACGTGCAACCATACATACCCTGTGATTGTATACTGCCTTTGTCTTCAGAGTAACCACTGGAGTGCTCGGGACAGCATTGACCGGTTCCTAAGGTTCATGGAGACCTAGTTAACAGTAAGAGCGGAAACCAGAAAACCATCGTTCGAGTATGGCCATCAGACTGTACTGTTGAGCTAGCAGAGGCCGTGTGCTGATGTCACATGGTCTCACACACTTAAGCTTGGCCTACTGTAAGCCTGTATGTCATCAAAACATATGTAACCACCCCAGTGGTTGACTTAAGAAAACAGTATGAATATATACAAATATATTTTCTTTATCAAAACCAAAATTTTTATCTAGAATTCCGTAGAGAAAGATCAGGAAAAACTGAAGAAAAATCAGTGAGTTAAAATCACTAATTCCTACAAAGAAAATAAATGTAGATATGTTTGTGTCCTTGCTGCCTTTGTGGTGTGGAAATGAACGATCTATCACAGGTACTGTGGGTCTGTGCGTGGGACCATCATCGGGTGAGCGCCCCTGTCACTGGAGAAACACTGTGTGGTCCCTGGTCACCAGGTACAGGCTAGGGGTACTGAGTACTATCAGTGCCTGTTTTAAGGAAATGGCTATTCTTTCGATTGCTTATTGAAGCCTGGGGTGTTTGTTTTGTAACCCTGGATTTGAATTTTATGGTTTATTGCTAGCATCTAAGCCAGAGAAAGTGACTTTTGTTTATAACCTCTGTGATGTGATCTGTCTCTGTGCGTGGGCGGTGTCTTAGTTATCTAGTGCTGCTATAACAGAAATACCACAAGTAGATGGCTTTAACAAAGAAATTTATTCTCGTACAGTCTAGGAGGCTACAAGTCTGAATTCAGGGTGCTGGCTCCAGGGAAAGCCTTTCTGTCTCTGTCAGCTCTGGAGGAGGAAGGTCCTTGTCATCAATCTTTCCCTGGACTAGGAGCTTCTCAGTGTAGGGAGCCCCGGTTCAAAGGACACGCTATTCTCCTGGCTCTTGTTCCTTGGTGGTATGAGGTCCTCCTGTCTTTCTGCTCACCTCCTCTTTTACCAATCTTGTAGCTTGAGTCCTCCCTTGTTAACATAACTGCCTCTAATCCCACCTCATTAACATCGTAGAGATAGGATTTAAAATATATAGGAAAATCACATCAGTTGACAAAATGGTGGACAGTCACATAATACAGGGAATCGTGGGATAGCCACTTGACACATATTTTGGGGGACACAATTCAATCCATGACAGGCAGGTAACTGTCAGTGTGGTGAGCACACAGGTTAGGAATGGACCATTCTTACCTCCACCCCAAGGTTAGTGGGGTTTTCTATAAAACATTTAGTGAAAATGATTTCTAGCATCTAATCCATGGATGATTTAACAGTCACAGTCTTCAGAGTTGTTTGTTCTCATATCTCTACGCCCTCTTCTTCCATTTTCAAACTCATCTAATCAGGTTTTTGTCCCCTACCACTGCCCCCAAACTCGGCTTTTGTCAAGGCCACCTGTGGTCACCACATGGCAAAAGCCAGTGGTTAATTCCCAGTACTCATCCACCTTCCAACATGCAAGTCCTGGTGTTTTCCCGACCTTGCTGGCGTTTTCCTTCTCTTCCCCTCGCTCTCGGAGTGTCAGAGTTCCTTCTCAGGTCAGTGCCAAGGGCTTCAGCTGTACAGCTCCAGCCCAGGCCTCTGCAGGACCCAGACTCCTGCATCTGCTGCCCTGTGATACTGCCACCCACAGATGTGCTCCCTCCCTACCCACCCCATCTCAGTGTGGAGACCTCCATCCTCTAGCTGCTCAGGCCAGCACCTGGGCTGCCTCTCCCACTGCACGTCCAGCCCAGCAGGAAATCCTGGTGGCCCTGCCTCTCGATGGGTCAGCCAGAGTCTGACGGTTTCTTTCTTTTTAACAGCTTTATTGAAATAAAAGTCATGTGCTGTAAAATTCTCCTACAACTAGTTTTTTAAGTCTGCGGCTCTTCCCTTGCTTGTCCAAGTACTGTATTCACAGTGCCTTTCTCTGTCCCTGCTCTCTGCTAAACTGAGAGAGCTCAAAAGGCAGGTAGAGGGTCTTGGATAGGGTGATTTATATGAATTTAGATTCGAAGCCTGTACTTCTCAGATCTTGCAGGGCATGCTGGAGGTGGACAAGGAGGCAGGACCCTTTCCACAGGGCTGGGAAATGACTCCAGGACAGAGCCAACAGGGCTGTGTCTTCAGGTCACAATAATGACCTGCTTCACAAAGGTGGAGCCCTGATGGCGCAGCGATTAAGAGCTGCGTCTGCTAACCAAAAGTTTGGCAGTTTGAATCCACCAGCCACTGCTTGGAAACCCTTCTACTCTGTCCTACAGGGTCGTTCTGAGTCGGAATCGACTCGACGGCAAAGGGTTTTTTTTTTTTTTCCTTGCAAAGGTTACCTCACGATGGTGACCTGACGTCATGAAGGTTACCTCACGGTGGTGATCTGGCCTCATGAAGGTTACCTCACGGTGGTGACCTGGCCTCACAAAGGTTGCCTCATGGTGGTGACCTGGCCCCAGCAAGGTTACCTCAAGAAAGCGAATTACCAGTTGGCAGGTGCCTGAAATCAGCAGTGGTCTGACATCGCATAGGTCTGATACAAGCCTCAGCCTTTGTCCACTCCTGTAGCTGGGCGTTTTGGAGTTCATCCTTAGGGACTTCTAAACAATAATTTGATTCGTTAAAGTGAAATTTCTTCAGACATTCAGAATTGTTGCATTTGAAGAGTGATACAAGTAAATGAGCATATTGAAGGATTTGGAGAAAAACTGCAAAGATGAGTAAAAGGTCCTAGAAAATTGAGCAGTGTTGGAAGGAGGAAGCCATGATTGTTCCACTCAGGAAGGAAAAGTGATTCACCAAGTCTCTTTACTCTGTGGTTGGGGCGCTTTCTTATCGCTAAAAACTTAAGCAAAAGAAACAGACAAGCTACCATTATTAGATTACAGTTTTTCTTGCTGAGTTAAATTTTAGAATGGGGTACGTTAGAGAGTGATAAAAACTTAGAAAAAAATTTTTTTTCTCATATGTCTGTCTTGGCCAGCATAGTCCCTACAAGCAAGAAGGTGACTTAGATGACCTCTTAGGATCCTCCTCAGTCTTGCATGTTTGAATTTTCTAGAAATGGCCTTCTGACAAGTCCTTAGCACTCTATAAACAAATAATAGGCACCATGTTTCTCTTCTTCCCTCTTATCCAAGGCTTTGCAGAAAGGGGAGACCCAGGTCACGTTACAGCCTTCAGAGCTCCAACCCCAGTGCTCTGGGCAGAGGGGGCACAGTACCCTGGGTAGACCATAGATGATTGACATTGCTTTAGCTTTGCCTCCCAGAAGCTTTGCTACTTCCTCTCTGTGTTGTCAGACAGATTTCTCGTCTTCTGATCCATGGTTTTCTTACCTATAAAATGGGGGGGTAATTGTGCTGACCTGGCAGGGTGGGTGGGTAGCAGTAATCAGTGCCACTTTGTAGCCACTCAAATGGTTTTGGTGTTTGTAGTGGCATTTGTCCTAGGACATGCTCTAAATTGGTGTGTTATTGTGTCAGATTCATTAGACTTCACCCTGGACTTGCCTTATTAAAATGAGGTCAAACAAAATGAAAGATCATTAAAACTTTCATATTAGCAATTCTACTGATTTCAGGAAGAAAAAAATGCATTTTTCAAAAGCTTTTTACCTGGTTTTCCCCCAAAGCAGTAGGATACCGTATCTTATTGTACTTCTCTCAAACCTGTCTTCAGTTAATTTTTTTGCGAGTATCTTCTCTGTATGGTGAAAGAATACAACCCTGACGCACACCTTTCCTGACTTTAAACCAATCAGTATCCTGTTGTTCTGTCCGAACAACTACCTCTTGATCTATGTACAGGTTCCTCATGAGCACAATTAAGCATTCTGGAATTCCCATTCTTCACAGCGTTATCCATAATTTGTTATGATCCACACAGTCGAATGCCTTTGCATAGTCAATAAAACACAGGTAAATATCCTTCTGGTATTTTCTGCTTTCAGCCAGGATCCATCTGACATCAGCAGTGATATCCCTGGTTCCACGTCCTCTTCTGAAACTGGCCTGAATTTCTGGCAGGTCCCTGGCAATACACTGCTGCAGCCATTTTTGAATGATCTTCAGCAAAATTTTGCTTACATGTGATATTAATAGTATTGTCCTATAATTTCCACATTTGGTTGGATCACCTTTTTTGGGCTAGGCATGAATATGGATCTCTTCCAGTCGGTTGGCCAGGAAGCTGTCTTCCATATTTCTTGGCATAGACAAGTGAGCACCTCTAGCGGTGCATCTGTTTGTTGAAACATCTCAATTGATATTCCATCAATTCCTGGAGCCTTGTTTTTCGCCAATGCCTTCAGAGCAGCTTGGACTTCTTCCTTCAGTACCATCGGTTCTTGATCATATGCCACCTCTTGAAATGGTTGAACATCGACTAATTCTTTTTGGTATAATGGCTCTGTGTATTCCTTCCATCTTATTTTGATGCTTCCTGCGTCGTTTAATATTTTCCTCATAGACTCCTTCACTGTTGCAACTTGAGGCTTGAATTTTTTCTTCAGTTCTTTCAGCTTGAGAAACGCTGAGTGTGTTCTTCCCTTTTGGTTTTCCATCTCCAGCTCTTTGCACATGTCATTATAATACTTTGTCTTCTCGAGCTGCCCTTTGAAATCTTCTGTTCAGGTCTTTTACTTCATCAGTTCTTCCTTTTGCTTTAGCTGCTCGACATACGAGAGCAAGGATTGGAGGAAGACTCATTAACAACCTGCATTATGCAGATGACACAACCTTGCTTGCTGAAAGTGAAGAGGACTTGAAGCACTTACTAATGAAGTTCAGAGACCACAGCCTTCAGTATGGATTGCACCTCAACATAAAGAAAACAAAAATCCTCACAACTGGACCAATGAGCAACATCATGCTAAATGGAGAAAAGACTGAAGTTGTCAAGGATTTCATTTTACCTGGATCCACAATCAACACCCATGGAAGCAGCAGTCAAGAAATCAAAAGACACATTGCATTGGGTAAATCTGCTGCAAAGGACCCCTTTAAAGTGTTGAAGAGCAAAGATGTCACCTTGAAGACTAAGGTACACCTGAACCAAGCCATGGTATTTTCAGTCTCATCATATGCATGTGAAAGCTGGACAGTGAATAAGGAAGACTGAAGAAGAATTGACACCTTTGAATTGTGGTGTTGGCGAGGAATATTGAATATACCATGGACTGCCAAAAGAATGAACAAATCTGTCTTGGAAGAAGTACAACCAGAATGCTCCTTAGAAGCAAGGATGGCGAGACCACGTCTTACATACTTTGGACATGTTGTCAGGAGGGATCAGTCCCTGGAGAAAGACATCATGCTTGGCAGAGTACAGAGTCAGTGGAAAAGAGGAAGACCCTCAACAAGGTGGATTGGCACAGTGTCTGCAACAGTGAGCTCAAGCATAACAGTGATAGCTCAGGACTGGGCAGTATTTCATTCTGTTATGCATAGGGTCGCTATAAGTCAGAACTGACTCGACGGCGCCTGACAACAACAACAACATCTTCTCTCTGATAATGAGCCTTTGAACAAGTGTGGAAGTCAATGAAATTTAAAGGCCAGGCCTGGTGGAT
Source organism: Loxodonta africana (assembly GCF_030014295.1). Classification (NCBI taxonomy): domain Eukaryota; kingdom Metazoa; phylum Chordata; class Mammalia; order Proboscidea; family Elephantidae; genus Loxodonta; species Loxodonta africana. The sequence goes on from NC_087351.1 coordinate 109,638,247, forward strand.
ACCTATCACAGTGTCTGCCTGAGGCAGAAATTTCACTTTGATTGACCTGTCGTGTTTTCAGTTTATAAAGAAATTCTTAAACTGGGTGTGATGCAGAAGAAGGGAAGTCATGTCTGTCACAGTGTGAAGGTAATGAGAATAATAAGAACCCTGTACCACACCCTGGTGCCACTCACCCTAAACCCAAGTTGCCGCTGCTTCTGATGCTAGATGTATACTGATGAACATTGGGAATCAGCTGGGGTGGGAGAGAATGGAAGCTATAAACAACCATGTGTGGCAGTTTGGACTTGGCAGGTAAAATCCTCTTATCTATCCCCCTGATCTAGAGAGGCAGAGCAGTGGACAAGCAGACCTTCTGCCCATGGCTCAGTTGTCAGTGTCTTTGTCTGCTGGGCATAAAAGTTATTCTGCAATGATGCCTTTCCGGTAGGAGGATGGCCAAGGCTTGGTGACAAGAGATGTTTGGCTGACAATGCCTACCGCTGCCTGGCTGATGTTGCGAAGGCTCTGGACAGCCGCAGACCTGCCGTTCCAGGGGTGCTCGTGGGCTGCGCTACACTGGGGCCTGTGGGGCCCCATTTTGTGGTACTTGGTGCACACACTTAGTGCAACCTGTGTGGTAGAACTTGCTTGTGACCAGTGTACCTTCTAGGTTGGTGGCTTAACTGGACTCTAGGATATGTTTGCTGATTTGGCTTATTTGCTTTTTGTTAAGCATGACATATGTGATCATACTAATATAACTGATCAAAAAGCAAAATGTCCACTTGTGAGCAGCCATCTAAGATACCAGTATTGATCCATACTCGTCCACAGCAAAAGAGAAAGAAGGAAACAGGCTCAAAGAGGAAACTAGTCTACAGGATTGACAGTCTGCACAAATCATGGCCTCATCCACCCTGCGACCAGAAGAACTAGGTGGTGCCTGGCTATCACTACCAGCTGTTCTGATCAGGGCCACAGTAGATGGACCATGACAGAATGGGAGAGAAGTTCTTAAAAAATCTAGACTTCTGGATTGGTTGAGACTGAAGGCCTCCCCAAGAGTACTGCCCTGAGATACTCTTTAAACCTTGAACCAAAACTAGCCTCTGAGCTCACCGTTTAGCTAAATAACAAATTGGTTTACAAAATAAAAGAATATCACCCGTGAGTACTGTGCTCCTTTAAAAAATCATCTGTGTGAGACCAAATGGTCAACAATTACTTTAAAACAAAGATGAGAAGGTAAGGGGGCAGAGAAACTAGATTAATGGAAATGGAACAACCAGAACAGAAATAATGAGAATATTTACACATTCTGAAGAATGTAATCAGTGTCACTGGACCATTTATGTAGAAATTGTTGAATGGGAACCTAAACGGCTGTGTAAACCTTTGCTGAAAATACAATAAAATATTCCTTTAAAAAAAAAAGTCACCCCGAAACGGTAGCAGTGGCTACTATTTAATGAGTACCATGCTGGGCACCATGCTCAGTGCTTTGTGGGGATTATTCAATTTAATACTCACAATGACTCTGAGGTAAGCACTATTATTCTGCCAAGTTTGCATAAATCTGCCAAGCTCATAGGGTGGTAGAGTGTTTGGATTTAGCACCCTGCCCCAGAATCCTTTGTCTGGCTACAAAGGATATGCCTTCTACTTTACCAAAAAAAAAAAAAAAAAATTCAGACCAAACCGATTGCTGTTGACTTGATTCCGACTCATAGTGACCCAATAGTACAGAGTAGAACTGCTTCATAGGGTTTCCAAGTTTCTAATCTTTACAGAAGCCAGAGTGCTACTATGTCTTTCTCCTGAGGAGTGGCTGGTAGGTTCGAACTGCCAGCCGTTCAGTTAGCAGCTGTACACTTAACCACTGTGCCACCAGGATTCCCACCTTCTACTTAGTAGTGGTGATATTAGGAGAGCTGTACTTTTTTTTTTTTCCCTCCTAAGATTTTGGTTCTTAAGTGTTAGTGTGCATCAGAATGACATGAAGAGCTTCTCAAAGCAGGTTGGGTTTCTGATGCAGTAGTAGAGCTGGGATAAAGCCAAAGCCGTTGCTGTCCACTTGATTCTGACTCATAGCGACCCTATAGAACAGAGTAGTACTGCCCGATGGGGTTTCCAAGGAGTGGCTGGCTAGTGGATTGAACTGCAGACCTTTTGGTTAATAGCCGAGCTCTTAACCACTGTACCACCAGGGCTCCAGGTCTGGGATAGGGCTTGAGAATTTGCCTTCCTAACAATTCGCAGATCATGCTGCTGCTGCTCTTGATTTGGGTAGCACCTTGGAGAACTACCAATTTATATATGGGGTGAATAAGCCCATCTGACTCTTTGCAGAGGACACATTTGGTCAGATGGAGATGGTGGGTGGAGAGGTCTTCAACCCACTGGAGAGAGGTGGTTTAGAAGTAGGGTACTGCGGGTGGAGCAACCTAATTTGTAACACTGAGGGGAGCTCCTCCGCCTGGAGAGGGGTGAGTGACTGAGGGAGACTATGGTAGGTCTGTCCCCCATGTTCCCAGGCTGATGCTGCTCGTCTGGGGAACAGACATTGAGAGCCCTGTTGAAAGAGAACAGAAGTAGTAAAAATATTATTATCCTAAGTTATTTAAAAAGTGGCTCTGAACTCTTCAGTCATTTGACAACCGTTGCTCATTCTGAACTTTTTATTTGCCTTTATCTTGTATTTAGAATGCATATATACTGGATACTTCTAGTAACTCATAAGAAGTAGTGTGGAAACCAGCTATCTCGGTGGTGTCAGCACAAAGGTTAATGAAGTATCCTGTTTGGATCTCTGGGGCGTTCCTGTGATGTCTGCACTAGGACTCCTCTGGCCTTGCCCTTAATGCTCCCTCCCACACATTGTTTTTTTTTTTACGAAAACCTATATCTGTATTCACAAGAGCAAGGGAGCGAGACCTAGAAAGATGTTTGCCATGAAGGTGGTTCACTTTGCACAAGGCTCTGTACTTTGCAGGGGACTCCCATAGGACGGTGTTGGATGGCTCCTGGGGGACACTCACTGCCCCAGATCTTTGCCTTCTTGGTTGGGGGCTTGAAAGCGTGATGGTGGTTCTCAGACAGGAAGATAGAACAGCTCTAAAGGTACTGAGAAATGAGGCACCAGAAGTGATTTCCATAATGATGAAGCTGGATGGACCAGATGAAGATAAATTGTGGGGTGGAACCTGTCAGGTGGTGAGTGAAGGCACAGAGAAAGAGCCAGGCCAGCCTGGAGCTGGTCCTGAGTTGAGGTGTGAACCTGGCCACCAGGTTGAATGAGACAGCTCCTGGTCTGGTGTCGACTCAGGGCACCCTCCCTACCTGCCTGCCGCACCCGGCTTCTCAGATTTTTACTGACTCTGTGCCTTACTTGTCTTCTGAGTCACAGTGTTAGTAAAGGGCTTCCTTCTAAATCCTCTAAAATCTTCAACTGCAGTAAGTTAAAATGTGATGTCTGTTTATTTTCAAGCATTTCTAGCTTCTGAGCACCAGCGTACGTGAAAGAGTTCAGATGCAGAGAACTTCACTGGGGAGTTAGTAGGGCTTCGGGGAAGATTGACTCTCCTCAAGGTGGTGATTCCTGGTGAGGACTTGTGACTGACCCCTATACAGGAGAATGAACACTCTGTCATTTAAAAAAGGGTTTTAGTGTGTAATTTAAACACATTTTCAAAGCCTTTATGGTAGATGTTAATCTTCTGTAGGTCTGTCTGTCAGCAACCTGAACTCTAAGAAGGAAGGCAAGCCGTTTGGAACTGTAAACTCATTCTAAGGAAGTGCTTGCAGAAAAGGCTTTCTCTCTCCGTCACACGCTAGCTATAAGCCAGACTCCGCTCCTACCCTGAACTAGGTTCTCAGGGCGTATGTCCTGCATGCTTAGCTGGGGTTGAATGTATACTCTTCCCACCTTATTGTTTTGCCCGTGACCACAGGCCCTGCTCCTTGGGGTGCTGTTCAGGAGCGTCTCTGCCTATAAGAGGAGTGTGCAGGTACTGTGGAGGTGTTGCCTCTGGAGCTACCCCATTACTGGGTCTTAACCGGTAGCTGCTACAGAGCTCTTGCTCTGGGCAGTGGCAGGTGTCGATCTTGCTGTCTCTATGGGGACCAGACCAGTCGATGGCAGTTGTGAAGATGGAGAACCATGTGATAGAGTGAGGTTAACTGTTCATTTGGGAGATAGGACTTCTGTCCCTCTTGTCCTCTGCACATAACTGGGCCTTTGGGACTCTTGTTTCCTCACTGGTAAATTGGATTCATTGGACTGGATAATCTGTAAGACCTTTTCCATTTCCCAATATATTGGTTATGGACCACAAAGCGGCTGAGGCCTCAATATAGAGAGCAGAGCAACCAGGATGAGCCATGCGGTTCTCAATCAGAGGGGGTGAGTGCCTTTGTCTCTTACTGTCTGTTCCCTATGTCTGCTTCCCATCTGCTCTCTGTGTTTGCTTCCTATCTACTTCCTGTGTCTACTTCCAATCTGCTTCCTGTGTCTGCTTCCCTTCTGCTTTGTGTGTCTACTCCTGTGTCTACTTCCCTTCTGTTTGCTGTGTCTGCTTCTCATCTGCTGCTTGTGTCCATTTTCCTGTGTCTACTTCCTGTCTGTTTTCTCTGTCTGCTTCTCATCTGCTTCCTGTGTTGGCTTCCTTTTCCTTCCATGGTTTGTCATGCTGTGACACAGCCATCTTTCCTCAGCACTGTCCCTCCCTGGGTACTCCTTCCAGCTGGTGTGATCTTATTTCTTCTCTTAATAAATAAACCAGAGAGGAAGGGTGAGAGTGGGGGTATTAGTTCCTCATTTCACAACAGTTTTCTCTCAGTTTTAGGTAAAGATTCTCCCCGCTATCCCCACTTCTCAACAAAGCATTTCCTGTTTAAAGAGAACAATGGGCTCCACTTTTTCCTTACAGTTTGGATTTTAGGAGTTTAGGTTTGGGAGCTGTACTGATAATTTGCTGGTGGGTGCCAGTAATTGATTCATTAATTCATTGCCTTTTAGGGCACGAAGCGAAGTTCTGTAGGTGACAATCTTGGGTTATAGAGGAATGAAGAGTTTAGGGGAAAATTTCTAGTAATAAAAGTTTAGCTAACGAAAAGGACAAAACTTTATTCAGCCTTTTTTGGTAGAAAATATTCCAAGATGTTGAGTATATTTTTACCTTACAAAACTACAGACCCACCCTGGAGATCGGATAGCCTTTTTCAGTGACTCATGGTTGTGATAACAGTTGACGAATGGTCCTTCCAGTGACAGTAATTGCTGAGCTCCTTCCATGGAGCCAGGTGCTTGAGAGGAGTGGTTACCACGATGAGGCTGACCCTGCCTTCCTGGGCCCTACAGTCTAGCAGAGAAGACACTGGTGGACAGGTATGCACAGGTGTGAAGCAGGGAGTGACAGGACCACAGGGGACCCTGTTGTTGGAGGTAAGACTGGGCTCCTAACATAGCGGTGCTGGCTGTAGGGTGGGGTGAAGGTGTCCCAGGCAGGAGGTCTGCTTCTGAAAACTCAGAATTGAATGAGAGCCTGAGCAGCTGAAAGAAGTGGGGGTGGCTTGACTGAGGGGAGCAAGGAGATGAGGGAGATGAGGCTGGAAGGTGGGAGGATGGTTCAAGGAGAGCAGGGCTGTAGAACAGTGAGAAGTAGCTGCATGAGACGGGGCTGTGTCAGGGAGTGGTCTGAGAGAGTGCCCAGGTGCTCTTGCTGAATGGGCAACAAGGTGCATGGTATGCAGGATTCCATGTGGGTGAGCCCCACGGGTGGCAGCTGCTCAGCCTGACCCAGCTTCCCAAGGCGGCTGACCATCTGTGGCCTCAGCATGTTGGAACCCAGGCTGGCACATGTCAGGTCCTCAGTGCATGTTTGTTGACTCCATGGCTTTTAGTGTTTGTTGATGGAATGTGAGGGAAGGGTCCTTTACCCTTTCTAGAATTTATAATAGGATGCTGGGGTGACCTTCAAGTTCATTATCACCGTGAAGATCAAGCATCATTTCAACATCACAGCAGACCAGTTTCTCCAGGCCATATATTCCGTAATGTCTGGCTTCTTTCCAAGAGAACCTGAGTGTACATGACATGTAAAGTGAATGTGTCTGGGTGTTTTGGTTGTTGTGCTTTTGTTTATTAACATCCCGGATGTATTAAGAGTGTGTGACACCCCACTGGATAGAATTCATAAAATTTTGTCTGTAACATTTTATATTTCAAAGAGCACCTGAGCCCTACGTGAAGTCAATGAAGTGAAAACAGCGGGCTGAAAAATGGTTTAAAAACTGTGATTTCCTTGCTTCCTCCCAGTAAGCACAATCTACAGTTGCCTTGAATAGATGGGTCACTCCCCGCCCCCGGAAGGTGGTGGTGTTCTAAGTTGATCATTTATTGAAAATACAAAACTGCAGTAGAATCTTTTAAGAAAAAACATCTGGTCCCTTCCCAAACTTAGGCGCTGTAGCAGTCACTGGTGTATTTGGTTCTGTTTCCCCACCCACCACGCCCTTCCCACCCCAGCCGGCTTGTCTCTGGGTCTTTCCCACCCCTGTAAATGGCACCCCATTCATCACGTTCCCGGGGCTACAGACCTGGCAGTCACCCCCACATCACTGCCCGTCAGCAAGTCCCGTGGATTCTACTTCCAAAGCATGTCCTGAGCGCATCCTCTTCCTCCTCCTCTCCTCTGCCACTGCCGTTGTCGTTCTAAGCCACCGTTGTCACCTCCTGCCTGGGTGCAAACTCCTCATCCTCTCCTCACCTCCAGACTTGCCCCTCTATAGTCTGCTTTCCGAATTGCAACAGATGATCTTTTAAAAAAGATTTTTTTTTTTAAGTTTGAAAGTCTCAAACTTACAGCGAAGTTGCAAATAACTACGGAGAACTCTCCCCACCCCTCAGCTATTTGGGACAAAGTTGCTTACGTGATACCCCATTGTCCTGAATACTGAGTGTGAATTTCCTTCCAACAGGGATACTCTACATAACCACACACAACCATCAAGTTCAGGAACTTAAAGTGGTACATCACTGCCCTCTAATCTCCACACCCCACTGGAGAGGTACCTATTTTCTAATACTTCCCTTTGTATTCAGGGATCCACTACTGAGATTAGGTCCAGAACCACTCACTGCGTTTCCTTGCCATGTCTGTTCAGTCTCTTTAGTCTCCTCTATCTTCCCTTGACCTTCACGACCATGACACTTTGAAAGATCACAGGCCAGTCATTTTGTAGAGTGTTCACATTGGCTTTACGCAATATTCCTCCTGTTAGATTCAAGTTGTCCATCTTTGGCAGGAAAGTCACAGACGTCATGCTGTGCTCCCCTGCCAGTGTCCTGTGGTGTGGCTACCATTTCACTGTGTCACATGTCCGGTGATGTGCATCTGCCAGATGTTGCTGTGACATCACTCTTTTTCCTCTATGGTTGGTAAGGCTTTTGTGTAGAGCTGTAGATGTCCCATTTCTTAACAGGTTTTTAATTTACCAATGTATTTATTTGTATCAGAATGGACTCCTGGTCTCCTGTTGTGTTTAATGGGTTAGAATCTGCTACTGGAGTCTCTATGTGGTGCAAATGGTTAACGCACTTGGCCGCTAACTGAAAGGTTAGGTTGGGGTCCACTCAGAGGAGCCTTGGAAGAAAGGCCAACTAGTCTGTTTTCCCAGAGGTGGCAGCAATGAAAGCCTTATGGAGCACAGTTCTACTCTGCAACACATAGGGTTGCCATGAGTCAGAATTGACTCAAGGGCAACTTTTTTTTTTTTTTTTTTTAAATCTACTGCTATCACTATTTATTTTGATATGTCATCATTCTTCCTTGCTAGGAATATATGTAGGTGCACACACATTTATGTCATGTGGCCCTTCTCCTTGGCCTCTGTCACTCTGGGCTAGGCCAGCGCGCTCCCCGTGGCATGGAGGCCCTCCTTCTGCCTGAGGTGTTGACTCCCTGTACGGGCCATAGGTATGCCTTCCTCTCACAAGTGTGTTCTGACACCCCTGTGCTGGGCCACCTTCCCCCACGGAAGCCCTCCTTCTCACTTTGTCTCGGCTCTGACACTTCAAACCAGGCCGCCCCCTCCAACCCCTACCTTGCTCAGGCTCTGAAATCCCTGCCTGAGGCTCTCTTTGTGGACCTATGCGGCTACCCATCACTTTTGAGTACATGCCTAGGGATGAAATTCCTGTATCATAATGGTGGTGCCCAACTGTTTTCCACATGGTTGTATTATTTTGACACTCCCACCAGCAGGTGAGCAAAGATGTCACCTTGAAGATTAAGGTGCCCCTGACCCAAGCCATGGTGTTTTCATTCACCTCATATGCATGCAAAAGCTGTACAGTGAATAAGGAAGACCAAAGAAGAGTGGATGCCTTTGGATTATGGTGTCGGCAAAGAATATACCATGACTGCCAGAAAAACGAACAGATCTGATCTGTCTTGGAAGAAGTGTAGCCAGGATGCCCCTTGGAAGCAAGGATAGTGAGACTTTGTGTTACATACTTTGGACATGTTATCAGGAGAGATCAGTCCCTGGAGAATGGCATCATGCTTGGTAAAGTAGAGGGTCACTGAAAAAGAGGAAGACCCTCAACGAGATGGATTGACACAGTGGCTGCAACAGTGGGCTCAAGCATAACAATGATCATGAGGATGGCACAGGACCGGGCAGTGTTTTTGTTCTGTAGTACATAGGGTCGCTGTGAGTTGGAACCAACTAAGTGGCACCTAACAACAACAGCAGCGCCACCACCAGCAGCGTACGGTTATTTCCTTACTTCATGTCCTCACCAGTACAACATTTGGTGTTGTCAGTCGTCTTTGATAGTAGCCTTTCCAGAGGATTTGAAGTGCTGTCTCATTGTAGTTTTGTGTTTTCCTGATGAGTAACGATACTAAGCACCTTTTTATGTGCTTATTGGTCATTCATATACCTTTGTTCCAGTTGTTTACTCATTTTTAATTGTTTGACTCTTTTTAATGATTTTTCTTAGTTGTTGAGAATATACACAGCAGAACACGCCCCAATTAAACACTTTCTTACATATACAGTTCAGTGACGTTTATTACATTTCTGAGTCGTTCCACCATTCTCACCTTCCTTTTCAGAGTTGTTCTTCTCCCATTAACATAAATTCACTGCCCACTGTGTACCCCCTAAGTTTCCTATCTAATCTTTTGAGTTTCTGTTGTACATTTGATCCCAAGTAGATCGTCCCTAAAAGGGCACAGTGCTCAAGCAGACATTCTTTACTAAAAAAAAAAATTTACTAGTAAGGCTTAAACTATTGTTTGGTTTTGAGAAGACGTCAGGGGATGTTTTTGGTTTAAGGTTTTTGTTTTGGTGATTCATTTTTTTGTCGTGATGAAAACATACATACCAAAACATGCCCACACCAAAGCGCACAATGACCTCCACATTTACAAATCAATGGCATTGACTACATTTTTCATGTTGTGCCACCAGTATATTTTCCACCACCATTAGCATAAACTTAGTGCCCCTCAAAAATTCCCCTTTTCTTCCTTCCTCCCAACCCTGGTAACAGTTAAGTCTTTGGTTTCTATGTATTTGCTTATTTCGTATAAGTGAGATCATACAGGTTTAAGTTTCAAGTTTATCTCAGGGCATTAGGTTCAGAGGTTCTTCGAGCCTCCATGCTCCAGAAAGTCTGGATTCCATAAGAATTTGAAATTCTGTTCTACGCTCTCCCTCTTTTGATCAGGATTCTTTTATAGAACCCTTGATCAGAATATTCGGTAGTGGTAGCCGAGCACCATCCAGCTCTTCTGGTCTCATGGCAAAGGATGCAGTTGTTCTTGGAGGCAGTTAGCTGCACATTACATTTCTTCCCTGTTCCTGACTCTCTGTCTTCCTCTGTTGCTCCAGGCAAATAGAGACCAGTTGTACCTTGGATGGCCGCTTGCAAGCTTGTAAGACCCCAGGCACTATGCAGCAAACTAGGAGGTAGAACAGAAGTACTAAACAGGGTATTAGACCAGTTAACTGGGATGTTCCATGAAATTATGACCCTAAACTTCCAAAGAAAAGAACCAAATCCTATGAGGTGTTTGGTTGTACATGGCAGCCTCAGTCCTTTCATGTTTTTAATGGGATCTTGATACCATTTATCACCTCATCTTGCAGTTAATGCTTTTACGTCCCGTGAAAAATATCTTTGCCCACTCCAGGATAGATGTGTGAGTTACTAAGCTGTTGTTTCTCTGCCCCAAACCCACCCTTCTATATCTATACTTTGTCAGTTCCTTCTCCTGGGTATGGGCTTCTGGGTTTCTACTTTGCCAGCCAAGGAGGGGCACTAGAGGAAGCCTGCACAGCTGGAGGAGGGACAAGGTGCCTTCCCACCTGCTTCTGTTACTTTGATGTCACCATGTCAACTCTTCTCCATCCTAGTAGCAAAAGTTCCTTCTAGTGGCGAGCAGCTGAGTTCATTTGGCGTATTCCCAACACTTGCAGAACCAACTTCAGTGTTCTCTCCTCCAAGCCCCCAGCATCAGCTGGCTTACGCCCCCTCCTCAGATACCTGGGGCCCAGGCCATAGGGCCCACCTTAGATACACTACCAGTCATAGCACCCTATCCTCAGAGGTCTGAGGTCCAGCCTTACAAGCCCTTCCCCCAGGACTCTAAGTGTTAGTAATACCACTTGCTTCTTGTATGTGCTCTCTCCATGGTAAGTTAGCGCTCCCTTTTGCTGTTTTAGTTACCTACTTAACAGTTCCTTATATTAAATTTTCTGTGTTCAGATAACTGGTGTGGCTTTTGTCTCCTGACTCTACCCTGACCTGTATAGTTGTGAAGCCATTCTTTGATACTTAAACCTGATACGACCATTAAGATTACAGATCAATATCACTCCTGAACATAGATGCAACAAAATATTAGTAAATTAAATCCAGCTACGTGTAAAAAGCATAATGCACAATGGCCAAGCCGGGCTTATCCCGGGAATGCAGGATTAGTCCGTCCAACATTAGGAAATCAATAATTTAATTCACCATATTAACAGAATAAAGGAGAAAAAAACATATGATTATTTCAGTAGATGTAGGAAAAGTGTTTGAGAAAACTCAATATCCATTTATGATTTAAAAAAAAAAAATCTCACTAGGAAAAAAAGGAAACTTCCTCACTCTAATAAAGGACATTTATGAAAAACTTACAGCAAACATCGTACTTAATGTTGAACTCCTGAATTCCTTCCCCCTTCAATCAGGAATGGTTTCATCGCTTCTAGTCATTGGAGGTTCTAGCCAGTCCAACAAAGCAAGAAAAAGAAAAGGCATAAGGATTGGAAAGGAAGAGCTGAAACTGCCTTTATTTATAGACAACATGGTTTTTACATAGAAAATGCAAAGAAATAAAAAAACAAGAACAAGAAAACCTACTAGAACAAATAGGTGAATTTAGCAATGTTATGGGGTTCTGCAGACATGATTTTTACAGAGAAAAGCCTAAGGAATCTACCCCAAAAAACTACTAGAACTAATAAGTGAATTTAGCAAGGTTACAGGGGTCAAAAATAATGTACAGAACTCAATTTTATTTCTGCATATACTAATATATATTAAAGCAAAAAATAAATTCAAGGAAAAATGTGCAAATTTATAATTGTAATGGAAAAGTTTAACATACCTTTCAAGCAGACAAAAAAATCAGTCAGGGTATAGATTTGAATTGACAGGTTCACTGTAAAACATAAATACACAAACACATACCTCAACACTTGTAGAATATCTGCTCTTTTTCAAATGCACATCGAACATTTACAAAAAATAACCACACGCTTAGTCATAAAGCTGGTTTCACAAATTTCCAAGGATTTGTGTCATATAGATCATATTCTTTGAGCACATTACCATTAAATTAGCAATCAGTAACAACGATAACTAGAAAAGGCTCATGCATTTTGAAATTAAACATACTTCTGTAACTTAAAGATAGAATCATATTGAAAATGAGACAAAATTTCAACTGAGCAATCAAAAAATGTCAAGTTGATTCCTACTAACGGTAACTTATTAGTTTTATCAGTGGCAAAGATTTGAGACTACTGGTTCAGACTGCGCTGTCCTAACCCAGTGACGCACATGGCCCGAGGATAAGATTTTCATAGGTTTGGCACTGCCTTCTCCCTCTCAGTTGTTTTGGGTATGAGAACCCAAGAGTCAGAGGGTCTTGACAGCATGTTCATATTAGGGAAAGATGAAGTAAAAGGGTGACTTTACACTTTCACCGTCTTCAGTTTTCTAACTATCATTATGTGGCTTAATCAAAATATTTTCCCAGTAAAGCATATAGGTTAGTCAAGTTACTTTACACACAGCATTAAACCTGTTGCTGACCAGTCTATTTCGATTCATAGCAACCCTATAGGGCAGAGAGAAGTGCCCCATAGGGTTTCCGAGGCTGTAATCTTTACAGAAACAGACTTCCACATCTTTCTTCCACAGGGTGGCTGGTGGATTTGAACTGCTGGCCTTTTGGTTAGCAGGTGAGTTCTTTACCCACTGTGCCACCAGTGTTCCAAATGAGCAGTAATATATCAAAAAAGTAGAATGTAGCTGAAGAAGTTCTTGGAGACAAATTTATAGATTTAAATGTTTATATTAGAAAAGAAGACTTAAAATAACCTAAGGATCTAATTTATGAAGTTTACAAAAGTACAACAGAAAGCTAAATAAAGTAGAAGGGAGGAAATTTAAAGATGAGAGCAAAGTCTAAGAAAATAGAAAACAGTCATACAATAGAGAAAATTAACAAAACCAAAGTGATTTATTTCAAAGATTTTTAAAATGATCGATGACAAGATTGACGTCTTGACAAGATTGATCAAGGAAAAAAATAAAGATGGGACAAATAAACAACGTTAGGAATTAAAGAGGGCGCAGTTGTCAAAAATACTGAGGATACCATGAGCAACTTTATGCTGATAAACTTGTCAAATGTAGGCGATATGTACAAATTCCTGTAATGTATGACTTCTACAGTTAACTCAAGAAGGAATAAAATGCTAGTTGTATATTTATTAAAGAAATTGAATCAGTAGTTAAAAGTTTACTTACAAAGGCAATTATGGCTCAGATGGTTTTACCAGCAGGTTCTTCCAGACATGCAAGGAATAAATCATTCCCATCTTACCCAAAGTTTTCCAGAGCACAGAAGAAGTGGGAGCACACCCTATCTCATTTATGAGCCTGGCTTAATCATGATACTAAAACCTAATAAGGAGATATGAGAAAATTGCAGGCTGTTCTTACTCATGAACATAATTTCAAAGTTGTAAATAAAATATTAGCAAACTTAATCCAATAACATGTGAAAAAGCTACCAGACAAAATTGCATTCAGAAGAATGCAAGGTTGGCTTACTTTAGAAAATAAATCGAGGAATTTATTAGTTTAAGAAGAAAGCCATTTCATCCCAATGAATACAGAAAAAATCATTGCTAAAATCCAGTATCCATTTGTAAAACTATTACCGTGATAGTTAAGATTGTCAGCTTGGCTGGGCCATATTTCTCAGTGTTAATATGTGATCAGCCCCTTGATGGGATCTGCTGTGAGTAACCAACCACTTGAAGAGGAGTTTCCTTGAGGGTGTGGCCTCATCTGAATATAAGCAGACGTTCTGGCTTTTTGCTCACTCTGGATTCTGCGGCTGCCTTCTGTTGGTCTAACCTCCGATTCTTGGGACTTGAGCTATCAGCTTATCTGCCAATCATGGGATTCTTAGATCTTCACGGCGTGTGAGTGGAGCCGTGCTTTCTGACCTGCTGATCTTGGGTTTGCCAGCCACTGCGGCTGTGTGAATCAGGAGAAGCCTCTATCCTAAACCACGAATTTGGGACGTTCCAGCCTCTACAATCACATAAGCCATATACACTTAACTGGTTTTGCTTCTCTAGAGAACCCAGCCTAAGACGTTACCGAATTAGATTGATTAACAAAATGTTGCTAGGTGCCGCTGAGTAGATTCTGACTCAGCGACCCTACAGGACAGAGTAGCGCTGCCCCATAAGGTTTATTAGGCCAAAATCTTTCAAGGAGCAGATGGCCAGGTCTTTTTTCCCATGGAGCTGCTGGTGGGTTCAAACTGCCAACCGTTTGGTGAACAGCCAAGCTCTTAACCACTGTGCCACCAGGGCTCCTGAATTAACAAAATAAAGTAAAACTAAGGGGAGCTGCCTTAACTTGATAACTATTTAACAACAGCAAAAATCCTGCACTGAACATAATAAATGATGCAACAGTGAAAGTATTCCCTTTAATACGTAAAACAAGACGAGAGTGCCTGATCACCACTTCTGCTTGCTGTGCCCTTAGTGGCCCTCACTCACTCACTAAGGCAGGGATATTAAGGAAGAGATAAAAAAGATTAGAAAGGAAGAGACAGATTGTCTGTTTGCAGATTATTTGTCTGAACAGAAAACCCAAAAGAATGTGTTGATGACTTATTAAAGTCAGTTTAGTGGAGTTGCCAGATATGAAATCGCTTGTGTTTTTATACTGCAGCAAGAAGTAAAAAAATAAAGAAGTACCTAAATAAACACTTACAAATAGATCTACTAAGATTTGCAAGATCTTAATTAAAAAAAAAAAAAAGGCTATTTGAAGAGTTTAAAGAGAGGGAAAGAAATTGAGCAAGAAGTGCTATAATCAAATGGATTGGAAGACTTCTTGTCACAGATAGGAAAGCTCTCAAAAATGATCCTTGGAGTCAGTTTAATCTCTCACTCAGCCGTTTGTTTTGATTGTTGTAGTTGAACAAGCTGATTTTAAAATTTAGGTGGAATAGTCAAGACACTTCTGAAGAATGAAAACAAAAGAGGTGAAGGGACTTGCCTTACCAGATAGGAACATTGTGACAGAGCACGATAGCTTAGACAGCAGAGCGTCGGAAGCAGGCCCCCATGAACACAGGAGTGTCACGGTTGACAGAGCCAGCATTGACCGTCAGTGGGTAAAGGGTGGGTGTTTCTGTGTGTGGTCCTGGGCGAACGGTGCCCACGTGGCAAGCAGACATCAGGCCACTGCTGCAAATGGCAGAGTCATTTCCAGCTGCAGGAAGGGCTGAACGTGAAAGGCAAACTGTAGCAGTTCTGGAAGACAGTCACTTTAGTTACCCTCATGGAAGGGAGGAGGCTCCTTAAACATGACACAAAAAATGTAAACCACATACAAAATGATTAGTATATCCAACTGCATTCAATTTTAGAACCTTTCATCAAAAGATACTGCTCAGAGGGTGACAAACCATAAATCAGGAGGAAAATATATGTAGCATATACAACTGTCTGGCATAGGTGACTATCAGGACATATAAAGAACCATCAAACAGTAAGAAAGAGATAACCCAGTAGGTAAACGTGTAACCTCATTGTAATAAGGAAATAAAATTGAAACCATAATGACATAATTTCACACTCATCCAACTAGCAGTAATTACAGAGTATAGAAAAATCGTTAAAGGAGTGCGAACACCTGCTTACCTGCTGCTGGTTGGAGTGTCAGATTGGCACATCCACTTTAGAGATCAGTTTGGTATTACCCAGCAGTTCTACTCCTTGATATAAACCCTATAGAAACTCTTGCACGTGTGAAGCCAAAGACACGCATAAGAATATTCTCAGCACATAAGAACTGGAGACAACTTGGATGTCCACCAGCAGACTGGACAGACAGGTGTGGCAAGTTCAGCCGTGGAGTACCACCCAGCTGTGTCGTGTGTGTCAGCAGCATCCTGGATGAGTCTTGGTTACAGAATGTGGTATGAGAAAAGTAAGGGGCAGAACACATTCCACGTGATTCTGTGTGTTTAGAATTCAGAAACATGTAAAACTAAGTATATTGCTTAGGGATGTGAGTGTTACAGTGTAAGAAAAGGGAGTGATAAAGCCCTGAATCACAGTTGCTTTGAAGTAGTGGGGGAGAGGAGGGGTCTTGGGACAGGGCATGAGGGGTGCCTTCACAGGAAGCGAGGGTTCTTTTCTTTAGCTGGCTTTGGACCCCTGGTATAGATGATTCGTCACACCGTGTATATAATTTATAAAAATTCTTTTAAAATTTATTTACTATTAAGTGAAAATGACAAAGAGTCCCACCACCTATGTTTTTTGAGACCACACCTGTATTATCTTCCACCCCCAGATCAGTGTTGGAGTCCTCCATCTTACAGGTGGACAAGCCAGGGTCCGAGGGTTCCAGCTCTGGTGCCAGCCTCGGCCTACTCGCTGCCTCTGTTGGCCAGTTGTGTATGATGGTGATTCCTTATGGCTCAGAGGTCAGCATCTTCCCAGTGTGTTTTTCAGTGGTTTCTTCTCTGTTTTTAACTAGTTTCTACTCAACAGCATTTTGAAGCACTTGATGTGGTCAAGTCTTCAAGTTGTTTTGCTTGGTTGTTTGGTTTTAAACTTCTCATGCCATGAGGGGAGATTTAGGAAAATCTGTTGTCTCCCTGCAATGGCTGTGAGGAGAATCTAACCACCCCCCAAAACCGTTTTAATTTTTTTGTAGTAAAACATGTATAACAAAAAGTTTACTATTTTAACCATTTTTAAATGTACATTTCAGTGACATTAATTATACCATGTTGTGCTACCATCATCACTAGCCATTTCCAAAAGATCTCCATCACCCCAGACAAACTCAGCAGCCCTTCAGCAATAGCTCCCGTTCCCTCCTGCCCCTAGCCGCTGGTAACCGCTGATCAGCTTTGGTCTCTGTGCATTTGCTATTCTGATACCTCATGCAAGTAGAATCATAAAATACTTGTCCTTTTGTGCTCCCCTCCTTTTACTTAAAATTTATGTCCAACCTGCTGTGATTTGGTCTCTTACTAGCACTGTTGCCTATCGTTAGCTCTTTGTTTTTCCACCTAGTATTTTTTATTTATTGTACTCAGGACAGGCCTTTTTCATTCCTACTTCCTTGCATTTTTGAAAAGTTGCTTGTTGGTTTTTTTAATTTTCCATTAATTGTTAAAAAAAAAAAATCAACAAAATGTAAAAACATCAAAAAGACAGTAGTGAACCCCAGTCTCTGCTGGTGCTGTCCTGACCACCTTGCAGACATGTCTCTGCCTACGCCATACCCATGCGGCTTTCTGTAAGTTGGATCACACTCTAGTCCCTAACGAGAATGTTTTGGACATCTTTCCACATCACTGAGTATAGAGCTAAACTGTCGTTTTTAATGGCTGCATGTTGTTTGTTGTTGTGTGCCATCAAGTCAGTTCCAACTCGTAGTGACCCTATAGGACAGAGTAGAACTGCCCCACAGGGTTTCCAAGGCTGTAATCTTACACAGCAGCGTCACCAGGTCTTTCTGCCATGGAGCGGCTGGGTGTGCTCGAGCTGCTGACCTTTTGGTTACAGCTGAACTGCGCCACCAGGGCTCCAGTGGCAGCTTAGTACTTTATTATCTATGGATGGGAAAATTCAAGTGACTTTTCTAAGGTGACACAGCTACCAGGTAGTGCACAATTCTGTCACCACTGGAATCTCCCTGTTAACCTTTCGTACCTGCCCCTGCGCTTGAGCGTCATTTGTCCACGATGACCTGCCTTTGCTGAGTGCAGGGACTTGCGTAAGTGCTTTGTATCCCGTTCGTCACAGCATCCTGGACAGAGGGATATTACTGTCTTACAGATGAGAACACCGAGGCTCACAGTGGCTTCTGTGGCAGTCAGGATTCAGAGTCAGGCCCAGATGTTTGTGCAGTCTGTGCTCACCCTGTGCTGTGTTCTTGAGGGTCTTTTTTAACTTTTTATTTTCTTGTCAAGAATATTCACAGCAGAACACACACCGTATCGACAGTTTCTGCATGTACAGTTTGGTGATGTTGATTACTTCCCTTGAGCTGTGCAACCATTCTCACCCTCCTTTTCCAAATTGTTCCTCTCCCGTTTGTGTAAACTCTTATGTCCCCTAAGGTTCCTATCTCATCTTTCAAGTTACTGTTGTCAGTTTGCTCCCATGTAGATGGTTCTTAGAAGAGCATAATGCTCAAGGCCAACATTCTCTTTTAAATATTTTATTGTGGTTTGGGTCAGAGTTTACAGAGGAAATTAGTTTGCCATTCAGTGTGACAGCATTCTACCCCCTTCTCCCTGGGTTCCCCATTTCTATTCATCCATCTTTCCTGCCCCTTTCTGCCTTCTGAACATTGCTTTTGGGCAAATGTTGTCAAGGTAGACATTCGTTACTAGTTAAGCTAAATTATGGTTTTGAGACTTCAGGGATATTTTTGGTTTAAGGTTTAAAGATCATCTCAGGGCAATAGTTTTAGAGGTTTATCCAACCTCCATGACTCCAGAAAGTCTGAATTCTATGAGAATTTGAAATTCTGTTTTATATTTTTGCCCCTTTTAGTCAGAATTCTATGGAATCTTTGATTAAAATATTCAGTATGTTCTTAAGGTTTTAATGGAATATTCAGGCTTTAAAGCAGGTCAAACCTGCATGTGATAGTAACTCCGGAAGTAAGTTACTTTTATCCCTACCTGCTCCTCTCTTTTATTAGCAATTCATGGGAGGCAAAATTATGGGGGGAGTGTAGAGTCAGTTAGTTTAATAACCCTTTGGTGACCCTATTATTTTCTGCTTTGAATTTTTTTTGATACTGTGTGTTTTCATTAATGGAAATATACGGAGTCATGGGGTGTGTTTAAATTTTTGGTTGGTAATACGGATTTTGAGAAATATTATCTGAGACTACATGGTTACCATTTGCACTCTCAAGCCTTCTGATTGATGGGTGACTGCCCCGGTGAACCTTATTTGCTAAAAATATGGCAGATGCCTTCCGTTAGGTTGTATGGAGAACCTATGGTTTTCCAAATATGACACAAAAAAACTAAAACCAAGCCCACCAGGGCTCCCTAACTATCGCACAGGAAACCATAAATACTCTTACGAGGCTGATCTAGGGGTACAAAAGCCAAAAGAGGCAAAATTTTAACCCAGCCACACTTCCTGGTTGTATTACCTTACTTACAGGCATCATACTCGAGGTATTTTTGGTTCAACTAACATTTCTTTCACCTTTCACCATTACGCAGGTTCCCACTGAAGGGTAGCAAATACTTTAAGCTTTCAGCGGAAAAAGTATACTCCCAAAGAACTCCAGAGGCATAAAAAGTGGTTGAGATACCACCATATGTCCACAGGTCACCAAAGGGTTAAATGATTAGCCCTCTTTAATGAAGAAAAATTGTATGTGAGAATGGACATGTAAATTATGATTGCATTTGGAGAAACTAAGCCAAACCCTCACATATTACAAGTAAAGGAGGATTTGAAGAAGATCCAGGAGGAACAAATAAAATTAGCATAAAACATATGGGCTAGAGGCTGGGGGTGAGAATAACAACTCACGTGGGAGAGTTTGTTGACTACGGGGTGCTTGTCTGTGGGCAGGCTGTCCAGTCACGAAGTGAGTGCCAGGTCCTGCGGGGTGGAGTGTAGGCCCTGCCACTCACTGTACGCTCCTGGGAAGAAATCCCCTACTGCTGCACAGAAACTTGGCTCCGTTTTCTCATCTGTAAAATGTGGATGATAATAGCATTAACCTCAGAACACCCATGCAGGACTGTGTGAGCAGAAGTGTGAAGTGCTAGCCCCTGACCGTGGTCACCGTTGAGCCCTGTGTGGCTCAAGGAGGATGGTTCCAATGTCCCGGGGGTAACACCAGCGCTTTTGAGAATGACATTGTCTTGGAGAATGTTTCAGGTCCGGTCGTGGCTCCATGCTGCAGATGGGTGGAGCTCAGCGTACACTCACCTATCACAATAGTTACAGGAAGGCAGCTAGCAATTACTTTATCAATAAGCACGCCTTGGGCCACAAATTCTTTTACAGGGAGATCTTTGTTGTAACAGTATTTGCTATAACAGATACTGAAGTTCAGTTGCTAATGACAGACATCCCCGTAAACACTTAAATACTGAAGTTGAACTCAGTGGCATGGCCCAGTGGATTAAATTTTTCTAGAGGACCAACATACTGGACTAAATCGTTACCTTTACTTTTTCCTTTGTAGCTAAACCATTCACGCACCTGGTGAAGGAGATGCAGCTGCATCGAGAAGACTTTGAAATAATTAAGGTGATTGGAAGAGGTGCTTTTGGGGAGGTAAGAAAAACTTCACTGTGTTCATTTTAGCTAGATTGCCAAAGTAGCAGCACCTCCCATTTGGTGGTGGTGGTGGCTGTTAGGTGTTTTCGAGTCGGTGCCAACTCTAGTGACCCTGTGTACAACAGAACAGAACACTGCCTGGTTCTGCGCCATCCTCACAGTTGTTGGCATGTTTGAACCCATTGTTGTAGCCTCTGTGTCAGTCCATCTCATCGAGGGTTTTCCTCCTTTTCGCAGACCTCTACTTTACCAAGCAGGGTGTCCTCCTCCAGGGACATAACATGTCCTGATAACATGTCCAAAGTACATGAGAGGAAGTCTCACCATCCTCCCTTCCAAGGAGCATTCTGGCTGTGCTTCTTCCGAGACAGCTTTGTTCATTCTTCTGGCAGTCCATGTTTTAGGTTCCTATAAACTGACTTTGGGATAAAGCAATTATTGATACCAGCTAGAGTGTTCTTGGTGGACAAAATATGAAAGAATTAGGAAGAGAAAAATAACAAGTAAAGTTTGTGACAGGTGAATTACCCTGAGTTATGGTTTCGACCAAAAAGCGTTTCTTACAGACCTTAAATGTACAAAAGTACGTTTGTTAATTGAAAATTTACTTGGCAGTCATTTCCTGAAACATGCAGGGAGGGTAAAGCAACAGCCACTTTGACCACATGTAGCTTGCCAAACGTCAGTACTCCATACTGTTTGCAAGTCAGGCTTCTTTGGCATTGAGGGAGAGGGCAGATGATAACAGAATTTAGGCGGAGGACGTTCATTCAGGTGCCTCATGAAAGGGCCCTATTCTAGAATGATGCAAGCAGTTTCCATACAGTAACTGGGTGCGTTTTGTTTTTGAGAAGGGGGTGGTGAGTGGTGCAGCCCTGCTCTGGGTTAGGAAGACGCACCTGGGAGGCTGTGGAGTGGGTGGACGCAGATGGATGCAGTCCTTTGGGGGCCCCACTCCCAGTACTCGCCCCTGGAGGCCAAGGAGAAGCCCATGTTCCCTCGTATCCAGCAGCAGACTCAGGGGTTTCACAGTTAGTCACATTAAGGGCTTTAGTTCTTAAACTTGAAGTGTATGAATACTTATATTTAACCTTTGGCTCTCTCAGGCTGGAGAGCTGTGCACCTTGGTTACTGAAGATGCGTCAACAGAAAGCTGTATGGGATATTGTAGCTGTATATGTCTTGGCTCTGCTTGACAGTGAACTTACTGGGCGTTACTATAAAGTGCCATAAAAACGTAAAGTGCAGGCCATACGTTTTATATTGTACAGACGTGATGGAAAGCAAAACAGTCATTTAACGAGCTCTTCTTTGCTCTGAAGTATCTCAGTATATGACTCCTGAGTTGAAACAAGGCCCACTGTCTGTCTCAGAAGAACATCTCAAAACCTTCTGCTGAGACACCTGCTGACACACTACTTTATCTGCAGGGCTTTAGGAGAATACATAAAAAAGAAAACACTTCTCTGAAAATCCTAAAAGCAGTCTGGCGGAGAGCTCACTGAGCCACCAAGCATGGGGGCAGTTGTACATTGAGCCTCATTTCTTCCCTGGAAACGGCTTTGGTCTCTGGCCAGACCTTCATTCTGAGTCCTTTGAAGGTCCCTGTGCCACTTGGCTTCTTCCCTTGCTCCCCCTGCTTCAACCCTGTCTTCATGCCCACCGTCCTCCACCCACCCTTTCAGAACTTTCTTGTCAGTCTCCCCAAGGGTAGAGGGAGAAGAGCACCCTGTTTCCAGGTGTTGCACTGGCATCATGGAGGTGCTGGCTTGGTGGCTGCCTTGGCCTCTTGGATGGCAGCTCCTGCAGAGCCCCATTCCAGGCTGGCAGGATTTCTGGTGTTACCACAGGACAGCCTCAGATCTAGACTGCCTTGACCAAGCTCAGGTTGCTGTGAGCTGGGATGGAACAGGAAACTTTATTTTTTTTTTATTCTGAGATACAGAGGTATACGTAAAACGTACAGCCAGATCTAATTGTACAGTGTGATGAGTTTTGACAAATGTCTCTACCTGTGTGACCAGCACCCCAATGGTTGTAGAGTATTCCTGTCACTCTACAAAGTTCCTTCCTGACCATCTCCAAATGCCCCTCCCCTTTGGGTCCTTCCCAGGCCAAGCTGCTGCTCTTCTGATTGTATCAGCCAGGAGCTGTTTAGTTAAAGGAACCACAGGAAAAAAGTTTCACACAGAAAGAAATCTCTAAGCTGTAGGTAGGTTACTTGATGATGTAAAGTATAATTTTTGTTGTTGTTCAGTTTATTTCTTTAGAAAGAAGAAAGATAAAGTCTTTAAAAGTCCACACCAGAGTCAGTCCAGTGTACATGCTTAGCAATGGCTTTTGTATACCAGGAGCTGCGTCAGGTGCTGGGCCAGGTGCTGGGAGTAGAGACCACCCAGGCCAGACACACCTGTGTCGGCACACCCAAAGATATTAGAAGGTTGATTGAAGGGAAGGAGGGGAAGAGCGAGTGGAAGAGATGACTGTAAAAAGGGAAAATGAAAGAATAAGGGGGAAAATTGTTTTGCCAAATAATTTATGGCTGTTTTTAGTGTTCTTCTTTGCCAGAGAACTTAACGTGAAACTCAGCTTTATGAGTCTCAAAGAAAATAACATGGTTCACCTCTCCAGGTCCTTCCAGATTAAGGTCAGCACGTCCTCCCAGCCCAGGCCTTTGCTCCTTTGCATTCTTTACCTTCATTCCCCCCTCCGCCCTTAGATCTTCTTTGTAGTCCCCTATCCTGGACCTTCCCTCAGAGTTAACCTCCATCCACCAGGACACTCCTGTCACCCCATGGCCTGGGCTGTGCGCCCCAGCTTTGCCCGCAATCAGGCCTCCTTGCCACTCACCCCTGCACTGGGCGGAGCGCCGCCTCACACTCACCAAACCCTCACCTGCTGTCAGCTAGAGCTTTGGACCTGCATGCAGTACTGCCACCATGCCATTACCTCTCTGGGCTGTTCTCAGGATCATGTACGTCAAATGTGCCCAATTGCAGCTTCTCTGCCAGAAAAACACTGAGTGAACCACAGAAGTCAGGACGCTCTTTACCAAATGGTGGGACCAGGATTTTTTCACAAATGGTTCTTGTTGAATTATATTAATGACCAGCCAGGGAGGAGAGGAGCTTGCGCTGGCAGTATAGCTTAGTTATGTGTTCAGACGGGAGCACTTAACCTGCTCCAACCCTGAGTATAGTCTGCTTGAGAGCCCCATCCCCCGAAAGAATTTGTGGAGCTTGATCTATATGCACAACTGTATGCAAGCAGCCCCTAGAGTCAGAGGAAGAGTTCTAGGTTATTGTTTAAACAAAGTGTAGAATATTTAGGTATTGTCCTTTTTCTTGGAATCACTGTCTTCCTGTCCTCGGCATCTTTGGGACAGCCCCAGTCCAGGATGTTCCTCCGATGTGGCCGCCTGTCTGGATTAGAGCTAATTCCCAGGAAGACAAGGCTGCTCTCTCTAAATGGGAGAAAATAGCGATAACAAAGAGTGGGCACCAGAGTTCTTACTCTTCTACATGTGGGAGAGTGCACTGGTCTTTATCCAGGCACTCCTTGTTCTTACTCTGGTCAGGATGCTAGCGAGCTTGGTCATCGGTTTCTAAGGCTGTAGCTAATGAACAGCCACCTAGGTGTGACGAGAGGTGGCAACAGGGAGGTGACCAGGGGACGGCTCCAGCCAGCAGGGCAGGCACAGGATGAGGCTGCCTAGGAGCTGGCTAGTGTGAGGCTGTTGTCTCAGACCCCCCAGGAGGCTCTGAGGTCTGTCAGGATGTGTTCATTGTGGTCACCCCCATCGCTAGGACCAAGGAAGATGGTCACTACTTATGACTGCCATTATAATGTAGTCTTTAAAATTAAGCACCCAAGAGTGAGAGGGTGGTTTGAGTCTGCCACTTCTCGGGCATGTTCTTTAGCCCCTCTGAGCCTCAGAGTCGGCACCTGTAAAGTGTGGGTGTTGAAGATACATGTCTTCTTAGGGTTGTTGGAGAAGTAATGAGAGGACGCACACATGCTGCCTGGCACCATGCTGGCCCGTGGAGGTGCCCTGTGCACATTAGCGTTCATGATCATTCTGACAGTGTGATGGCAGGGGGCAAGTAATTCAGTTTAAAAACTCTGGTCCATGCCTGCTGTGTGCAAGGAGGCATGCTGGTTGGCTGCCGTTGGTGGCAGAAAGGTGCAGAAGTCACTTAAATGACCGATGAGTCGTGTGCAGTGTTGTGATGGGGACACAGGCCAGTGAACGATGGGCTTACAGAGCAGGACGTGCCATGGGGTGGGGCAAACACCAGGATGTGCAGTGGTAGTGACTTGGGACGCCACGAGTCGGGATTGACTCAACAGCAACGGGTTTGGTTTGGGTTTTGGTTTGGGAAGTCCAGGAGGACTTTGTAGAAGAGGTGGCATTTGAGCTGTACCAGGAAGAATCATGGCTGATGGCACACATACCGAGTACCAGCTATGCACCTAACCCTGTTGGAAGCACATTAAATGTATTGACTCATTTGATCCTCACAGCAATCTTAGGAGGTCAGTCCTGCTCTTTCTCCATTTTACAGTTGTAGAAACTGAGGTAAAAGAAGTTAATTTGTCTAAGGTTACACTCCAGAGGCCATAGGGCTACTGTCTGCCCTGTGAAGGAAAGTTATTAAATGAAAGAAATGCTAAATACAAAAGAGCAGAGGTGGGGGTGGAGGCAGGGGTGAACAATGGGGGAGGTGAGAAGGCAGGGGTAAGCACGGGGTGGGGGATGAGAGGTAGGGGTGAGCATGGTGGATGAGAGGCAGGGGTGAGCATTGAGGGAAGCAGCAAGAAAGGATGGGGGGCATTAAATCCAGGGAGGAAAGTCTGAGAGCCCCTAAAGAGGTCTTAAAAGTTGTCATTATGAAAATTGCCAGCCATACTCCAAAGTAGAGAGTACAGTGAGTGGAGCAAGTGATATCATTAAAATTGCAGTATGGCTAAAATCAAGTTTGATGCTTAAAAGGGCAAATCTTTACTTCGTGGAAAACATCGTTTTCCTTTAACAGCTCATTTTCCAAGGTTCCCAGGTAGCTAAGATATTACTGTAGTTACACTAAAACATGCTAGCCTGTGGTTCAGTTAACGAAATTTTGTTAAACGAGCATTCGTATTCCAGGTTGCTGTTGTCAAAATGAAGAACACTGAACGAATCTACGCCATGAAAATCCTCAATAAGTGGGAGATGCTTAAAAGAGCAGAGGTCAGTATGGAGTGCCTACCCCCTAAACAAAACAAAACACAGTAAAAATGGGGCTTTGTGTAATAAGAGGGAAGTCAAGTATGAGCCTTCGCTCTTCAACTAGAGCGCGAGGCTCTCGGGTCAGCTTTCGGAGTCCTCTTGGGCAGCTGCCGCTCTCAGCATTGCTTTATCCATTTCCCAGACACACTGCTCAGCGCTTACCCAGGAGTCTGTTGGCTAGAGTTTTGTTTACTGAAAGGCAAATTAAGGTCTTCGTGGGAGTTTTAGGTATTTTTGCAGCCCTGCTCCATATGCAGAAGGTGAGGGGCCACATGTGCTCAGTGGGGCAGGAGTCCGAGCAGAGGAACAGAGGGCGATGGATGGAGCAGGTCTGAGGACCAAACCAGGGGATGTACTGGCAGCATCTTTCTTAGAAAGGAAGGACACAGGCTGGGTGGATGGAGACAGAGCTGGAAGGGGTATCTGGAGATGGCCAGAGAGGAAGCTGGTCTCAGGTTGGGGGTGAGACCAAGCGCCAAGGGGCGCTAAAGAGAATGGGGTCAGGGCATGACACTGCCCCTGGGGATTGACACGGAACTAAGAGAAAGTGAGTCAGATTGCCAAGCCATAGTCATCTATTTTTGTGACAATCCTCATGTTTCACCTGCCCGGCCCTTCCAAGCCTCTTGGGAGCTGACTGCCCAACCCCACTGCAGCCTCGGTGTGTCTCCTCAGCCCCAGTCCTGGGCTCTGCCCTGTGGACTGATGCAGCAGTGTGCTCGGGGAGGGGCCTCATCATCACCACCTGGCAACCCTCCCTTCTGTTTCACTCATCTTGTTGCCCCTCGGCCACTCGACTGTGGGAAATTCCTTCTTTGCTTCTCGCCTTTCTCATCATTCCACTCATTCTGTTTCCTGCCCCTTGTTCTGATTTAGTT
This sequence comes from Loxodonta africana, assembly GCF_030014295.1. Lineage (NCBI taxonomy): Eukaryota > Metazoa > Chordata > Mammalia > Proboscidea > Elephantidae > Loxodonta > Loxodonta africana. The sequence continues at coordinate 109,664,548 of NC_087351.1, forward strand.
TTAGGTGGCCCTTGCCCCTTTTGTCCTGGAATTCTTGCCTATTCTGCCAGTGACAGCTGCCACCGTGGGCTGATGACTCCAGGCACCATTGCCTTAGGCTAGCTCTCTCTCAGCCTCAGATTCCCACCACCTGGGTGGTCATTCTCTCTGCAGCGACCCCTGCACCTCAGGCCTGTGCTCCTAAACCCATGTAGCTTGTGCTCTTTCCCATCCGCACCTTGACCTCTTCCCTGTTGATGCACTCAGCATGGGCTAACCCACCTCCTGCTTAGAACTGCTGACCGGCCCCTGAGCACAGAGTGCTGGTGGCTAGGCTCTGCTTCCCATGGCCCCCGAGTTCCCGCAGAGTCTTCCCCCTGCCCCACCCCACCCCCATTCACTCCGCTGGCCTCCCCTTCTCCATCCTCACAGCCATCGTCTGCCTCATCTCATGTCTTCAGCTGGCAGCCCACCTCCCAGCCCTTCCCAGCCCTTAGTCACATCACCCCTGAACTTTAGTGAACACGGGAAGATCATTGAAGCATTTCTTATATAGGGGCAAAAGTAGCTGCTGTTAAGTGAAAGCCCGTGGAGAGGTATAAGGTGTTTGAGGAAAGAAATAGTAGTAACAAATTCCATTCAAGATTATATTTTCACACAAGTGATTTATGAAAGAAGGTAGGTGAGCCACATTTAATATGACTTGTTGTGATAACCTGTGGGATTCCAAAATTAGAAAAACCCTCTGGTTAGAGGGAGTTGATTCTCACCATATCTTATTAGATTAGTGAGTATTTATCCAAACATCATGGTGGATCTGAGATAGTGCTTTCACTGTCCAAAAAATAAATATTGATGATTTCATTTGAATCCCATCACACTTCTTATTTAATTGGCATACTCAGAAAAATCAGGAATGGCAGTAGATCCTGCTAGTTATCCTAGAATAGGTAATGGGATATGGCTACAGATATGGACATCAAATACTGGTTGTGGATAATTTGTCTTTTTTTTGTATATAGTAGGCTTATTTTAAACATTAAATTTCACGATATTGACTTCTAAAAATTTTCTTTAGCAGCTTAGTCACGTGAGGTAAACAGGAGGTGGCCAGTAGGAAGGCTGTAAGCAGTAGAAGTGCACAACTTTTAGACCAGACTAGGCTTTTTTTTTCCTTTTATTTTTTAAAAATAATTTTTATTGTGCTTTAAGTGAAAGTTTACAAATCAAGTCAGTCTGTCACATATAAGTTTATATACACCTTACTCCATACTCCCACTTACGCTCCCCCTAATGAGTCAGCCCGCTCCCTCCTTCCAGTCTCTCCTTTCATGCCGGTTTCGCCAGTTTCTAACCCTCTCTACCCTTCCATCTCCCTTCCAGACAGGAGATGCCAACACAGTCTCAAGTGTCCATCTGAGACAAGTAGCTCACTCTTCATCAGCATCTCTCTCCAACCCATTGTCCAGTCCCTTCCATGTCTGATGAGTTATCTTCGGGAATCGTTCCTGTCCTGGGCCAACAGAAGGTTTGGGGACCATGATTGCCAGGATTCTTCTAGTCTCAGTCAAACCATTAAGTCTGGTCTTTTAATGAGAATTTGGGGTCTGCACCCCACTGATCTCCTGCTCCCTCAGGGGTTCTCTGTTGTGCTCCCTGCCAGGGTAGTCATCGGTTGTGGCCGGGCACCATCTAGTTCTTCTGGTCTCAGGATGATGTAAGTCTCTGGTTCATGTGGCCCTTTCTGTCTCTTGGGCTCATAGTTATTGTGCGACTTTGGTGTTCTTCATTCTCCTTTGATCCAGGTGGGTTGAGACCAATTGATGCATCTTAGATGGCCACTTGTTAGCATTTAAGACCCCAGATGCCACATTTCAAAGTGGGATGCAGAATGTTTTCATAATAGTATTATTTTGCCAATTGACTTAGAAGTCCCCTTAAGCCGTAGTCCCCAAACCCCCGCCCTTGCTCCGCTGACCTTCGAAGCATTCAGTTTATCCCGGAAACTTCTTTGCTTTTGGTCCAGTCCAGTTGAGCTGACCTTCCCTGTATTGAGTATTGTCCTTCCCTTCACCTAAAGTAGTTCTTGTCTGCTAACTAATCAGTAAATAACCCTCTCCCACCTCCCCTCCCTCCCCCCCTTAACCACAAAAGTGTGTGTTCTTCTCAGTTTATAGTATTTCTCAAGATATTATACAATATTTGTCCTTTTGCCTCTGACTAATCTCACTCAGCATAATGCTACTTTTAATTTTTTATTGTGGTGAAAACGTGTACAACAAATCCTTTACCATTCACCAGCTTCTCTGTGTGCGCTTCAGTGACATCGACAACATTCTTCAGGTTGTGCAGCCGCCCTTGCCATCCTTTTCCGAATGATTCCACCACTCAGTGGTCCCTAAGCAAAAACTCCCCCTTCCCCTTCCTTCCCACTCCTGGTTAACGACTAGTAATCTTTGGTTTCTATGTATTTGCTTATTTAATATAAGTGAGATTTTATATTATTTGTCCTTTTGCAACTGACTTATTTCACTCAACATGTTTTTGGGATTCATCCATCTTGTGGCATGCATCAGAACGTCATTTTTCTTCACACTAGGTTTTTATTTCATCCTTTTTTTTTTTGGTCATAAAAAATACTAAAGTTTTTCTGTGCACCCCTTAAAAAAATTAAACTGTTGAATAATATCTGTATTGCTAACTGTGGGTCCCCAGTTAACTGGTGGTCACCAGGTTAAAGAATGGGTTTTTATTCTAAAAGTTGGCAGGTAGGTACTTGAGAATGAGGAGAACATTTCTTCTGAGGTGCAGTGCTGTTGGCTTGAGGTCAACTCTGTGGCCCACCTGACCTGGAATGCTCACCTGCCCTGTCCCCGTGTCTCTGAGAGAGTGGCCTGGAGGATGGGGTCGGGTACACTGATACCAGCTTTCTTTCTTTTTTTTTTTTTTTGACTCTTTTGTGTTTGAGGCGAAAGTTTACACACCAAATTAGATTTCCATTCAACAATTCATACGCCAGTTGTTCCGTGACAGTGGTTGCTATCCCCACGGTGTGTCAGCACTCTCCACATTTCCATCCTGCCTGCACCATTCCTTCCATTCGGTTTACGTGCCCCTCCTTGCCTTTTCATCTTTGCTTTTGGGTAGATGTTGACCATTTGATCTCGTATAGTTGATGGTTTAAAGGAGCACATTGCTCACAGGTGTTTTTGTTTATTTTTTAGGCCGATTTATTATTTGGCTGAAAGGTGACCTCTGAGAGTAGCTTAAGTTCCAGGTTAAGAGGGTGGCTTAGGGCGATAGTCTTGGGGTTCCTCCAGTCTCTCTCAGTTCAGTAAGTCTGGTCTTTTTTTATGAATTTGTGCTTTGTTCTACATTTTTCTCCCATTCTAACTGGGACCTTCTGTTGTGTCCCTGGGCACCTGTCAGTGGTGGCCGGACACCATGTAATTCTTCTGATGTTAGGCTAGAAGAGGCTGTGATTTGCATGGGCCGTTAGTCCCATGGACTGATTTCTTCCTTGAGTCTTTGATTTCCTTCACTCTCCTTTGCTCTAGGTGGGAAAAGACCAATAGTTGTATCTTAGCTGCTTGCAAGCTTTTAAGACCCGAGATGCTACTCACCAAACTAGGATGTAGGACATTATTTTTATTAATTAATTTTTGCCAGTTGACCTAGTTGTTACATGAGACTATGGTCCTGAGCCTTCAAACCCAGTAATTTAATCCCGTAAGGTGTTTGGCCGTGTCTAGGAAGTATCCCTAACTGCCCCCTGTGTGCTTTGTTGTATATATGAATATATATGCAGCACATGTATATACATACGCCCACAAATATGTACTCCCGTATGCCTTCCCACACCCATATAGCATACCCTTTTCATGACGAAATTGTTTTTCACTTTAAATTTTTTATACATGTAATTTTTTTTCATCAACAGAATGCATGCTGAATCATTGCATGTGTCTGAATTGAGGATGTCCCCCTGGACTCTGGGGGATAGGATTGGTAGGGCACATGTGCCCCTCTGGCCTTTGGGACACTTAGGCTTCTGTGGACTCTGTTGTAGGTTGGTGGGACACATATGTCCACACAGAGTGCACCTTCGTTCAATACCCTGTAAAAACAGTAACTTGTAGCACACGCCCTCTTCTTCTGTTTTAAGCAGTTGTGCAGGTCTCCTCCTGGTGGCTGCGTGTACTGTCAGTGGGAAAGCACCTTCCCTGTAAACCCAAGAGGAGGGAAATGTAGGTGGACATTCTCTATCCCACGGGTCATGAAAAGGATACATATCTACCTGTGTAATTACTCACATAATTTTTGCTTGTTATTACTACTGTTGCAAAATTATGCGTTCCTTTCAGTGTCTTCGTTTACCTTGGGCACGTTGTGCTGACTTCCCCCATGATGTATATTGCCTGTCCCATCTCCCGTCGGTACCAGTTTTCTTTCAGCCACCCGTTTACCAGGCCCCTCGGTGTCTGGGTTGCCATCAGCAAGGGGGTTGTGATGATTCCAGAACTATCTGTCTCTGAGCATGTGGACTTCACTAAGCTGATTGTTGAGCTGTGTGAGATCTCTCGTCTCGTTAGAGATCTGTGGAACTGGAACATGTCTGTATCTCGTTTTGTTTTGAAACAGTAGAAAAGACATGTTACAAAGGTCACTCAGAGATTCAAATAAGAGAAAACAGGTAGAACGGGTACTCCATGCCCTGCCCATCACAAGCTCTCAAAGCTTTGCAAATTTCAAATATGGGGAAGAGTTTAAAACTTGCGATGGTATTTGCTAAATAAAGAGAAAGTTTTCTTATAATCACGCCAAAGACCTGGTTACTGTTACGTACAGATGCTGCCCTTGCTCTGTTGTTTTTTTTTTTTTTTTTTTTTACCATAGCCACCTCAAAGCTAGCCTTCGCCCTTATGCTACTGGCCATAGGTCTTCATAGTAGAGTCCTATTACAATCTTGTGCATCAGTATATTGGGAATAAACCGCATTTGGAAATAGCTGACTCCGATCCGTAAAGAGGTGGGCATCCCACCCTGCCAGCCATGTGGCTACTACACGATGGATATAAGACAGAGTGGGCAGCTGCTGGGGTGGCTGGAGGAGGTTAATCTGGCCAAGAGAGGCCAGGTGATGCTGGGGAGGAGGAGCCCGGTCAGGAAACTCAAGTTTGAGGACCAGGCCATAGGAGGTGGATGCAAGGCCTCCTGGGAGGAAGTGAGTTCCAGCAGCCCTTGGCATGTGGGGCCACAGGAGTGGACAAAGGGAGATACGCTCGGCCTTTCGGTCCCTGTAGGGTGGTGGTGCAGGTGCAGGTGGTGAAGTGTGGGTCAGGTCTACTGGGAGGAGACCCGGCCTGCAGAGCTCTCACCTCGGCCTCTACACTGAGGAGAACGCTGGACAGCTTACCATCCAGGTGGACATGGACGAATTCTCCCCTTCCTTCTCCACAGACGGCGTGCTTCCGGGAAGAGCGCGATGTGCTGGTGAACGGCGACTGCCAGTGGATCACAACACTGCACTACGCCTTCCAGGATGAGAACTACCTGGTAGGTCCGTGCACTGGCCAAGGCCGTCCACGGTGCACACCCAAGCTTTCTGACCCCTTTGTTCTGTCACTAAGATGTGTATCCAACCAGGTAAAGCTGAGGTTTGTTTAATGGGGTCATGACCAGGTGGGACTTGTGAGAAATGGGCTTACGGAATCACTTCCTGTGTGCTCTGTAATTCTAGGTCACCTGATCATTTTGTTTACTCGAATTTTTTTTTAAATGCCTTCTATCTTGAATTATGGCAAAGAATAGGAAACTTGGGGCAGGGAGATTGAAGCTGGACCTCAGCATCGAGTGTGTGTCCGCCGGCCGTGTGAGGCACTTCACTCAGGGTGAGCGGCCCTGCCCTCAGTGAGGAGTCGGCCTTGTGGAGGCCTTCTGACACAGTGCGTGCATGGGTGACTGTTTCAGCATCCTTGTCATCTCTTTATTGCTCTGACTTGAGCTGGGAGTTAACTTCACTGTTGAATAATCACCTTTGTGGTTCACACATGTGCGTAGATTTTAGTGTTTATGAAGCGTAAATAAACACTATGGTTTAATGAACCATATACCAAGACAACTGGTTTTAGAAGTAGAAGGAAAGTCAAACCTTTGGTCTGAGGTAGCGAGTGATTCACAAGACCACTTTGTTCAGAAAGTTTCAAAAGGTCCCTGCCGTTGAGTGATGACTCGGGCTCACACCTCTGAAGCAGGTGGCCATGCTGCCTCCTCAGCAGTGATGGCAAGGGTCTACCTGGTGTCCATCACCACAGCCTCAGGGCAGGGGCTGACAGCCAGTTTCCTTTTCCATGACAACTGGCCTAGCCCTTTACCCTGAAGCCCCTTGATGGTAGGCTCCACCTGCTGCCACAAGCTGAAATGTAGGATTTCTTTTATTCATCTTGAAATACTATCTTCAAACACTGAGGGAATCCCTTAGATTTGAGGGTCCAGGATTAGGTAAAGCAGCTTGTTAGGCTCTGTTTAGAATTTAAAAATACACATTTTGGTGTTTATGGAGCGCATAAGGGCACCTCACTTTGTCTTCCCAATGGCCTTGTGAGCTAAGCATTCCTGATTTTTAATACTTTATAAAACGGGGTATCTGGGCAAAGAGAGGCTAAGCCGCTTGCCCGAGGGTGTCACACCAATGATAGGAACAGAGGTGCCCATCTGTATGATGGCTCTGGTTATGTGGTGTCGCCTCCCTTCCGACTCCAGGGTCCGAGTGCTCAGAGCGTCTCCACAGGAGCCCCTAAACTCCTTTGCCTTCTGGATCAGTGTACCTGCTCAGAGGACAGAAATGAGCTCTTGAATTCATTTCCTGTTTTGATAAGAGTGGAACAAAGTTTTCCACGAGTACTAGGCAACTCGGATCTGAGCAGGAGGAAGACACTGCTTCTGATTTTGTTGCTGATATTTTCACTGAAACCTGCATAGTGTGCTGCTGTGTGAAATGTTAGGTGTCATCTGGTTTATTCTAAGTTAAGATGCATCAATTAGGAATCCCAGCTAAGAAGCTGGCTTCTTGTCTAGAGAGATAGATGTTGAGCTTTTGGAATTGTTCATTTAGACATACAGTGAAAACTAAAGATGAACGAGAAGGCAGAGGTTTTGAAGCTCTCTAGTTCGTGGACGTAGGTCCAGTTATTAGGATCGTAGCCCAGGGCTTGGCTGCCACTTCTGCCATCCAGGAGAAGGTGTGCTTACGTAAGTGCCACACCTCTGGGACCACAGCAGTCAGTGCCTTATAGGGCTGTGGTGAGGGCGGAGTGAGGCCAGGATGGAAAGCACGGGACCTGTCCTTGTGCCCTGCGCAGGGCCAGGAAGTGAGCACTCCTATTAGACGTTTCTCCTAATATGGAAACTCAGGTTCCACTGGCCACCCAGCACACGTTCCAGAATACAGGTTTTCTCCTTGCGTCATCAGCTTTAGTGCTGACCACCGTACAGATCTAATCCATGCTATAGTTTTTACTGTAGGTGTCTCAGCTTGGAGTTCCGTAAAAATCAAACCTGTTTCACCAGTATCTAGAAGGGTGTTGCCTTGTTGATTTAACACAAAATCTCATGTGACATGACATGAAATGATTGGTCTCGTTCTTATTCCAAAAATAAGTTTCTACTTGTCTGCCTTATAAGCCCCTGCAGTTTGCTGCTCTTATAAACTTGTTTCCCAGGAGGCCGTTAATCAGACTTAGCTCTGCTGTGATGCTAGATGGCTAGGAAGACATGGAAACCATTGAGGGCCAGCTAGACATGGGCTGGGCTCATTCCATGGCTTTCTTTAGGGCCCAGGCCTTCAGTCTTTGTTCTCCTGGTTTCCCCTCAGCGGCCTCTGCGGCCTCTTCTCCAGAATCTCTCCAGTCTTGCCCCACCATCCTCGCTATCCTGCCTGGACTGCCATCGCAGCCTCCATGCCCCGACTGAGGCCCTCCTGCCCCTCACCCTCCAGTCTAGTCTCCACAGAGCAGGGAGGACACGGGACTACATCATTCCCACCTGGCCTCATCCTCACCTAACCCATTATGCTCCACCGCGCTCACCACCTCTCTGTTTCTCTGGTGTGCCACGTTCATTCTCTTCCTAGCCTTCCTGCACACATTGTCCCTCTGCCTGGAAAACGACCCCCAGACCATCACACAGCCAGCTTTTCAGGCCTCAGCTTGACTACTAGCTCCTTATAGAACTTTCCAGATCATGCTAGTAGGTAGCCTCCCAGCATGCTCTGCCACCCTGCACGGCTCTGTCTTCTCCCTGACACTTGGCGCTCTCTGAAACAGCCATGTTCGTTCTTGTGCTTGCTGGTGGCCCGTGTCCCTCCCTAGATGTAGTAAGCTCCTTAGAGCAGGGGCCTTGTGATCTGCACGTCAGTGCCCCTGTCACCTGAAGGATGCCCAAGGCCATTACTGAGAGGATGGGGGAGCAAGCGAATGGATGACTGAGTGAACAGACTCAGCTGGAATCATGCCAGATGAGCAGGGACAGAAAAACAGTTAGCTCTTACGACTCACTTTTGGTTGGAAGGCCCAGGCGATAGCAGCCAGGAGAGGGAGCCTGGCCAACGCTGCCTTTGGGGACAGGGTTGAGGCAGAGAGATTGGGAGTGCTTCACAGGGAAGGGGGGGGTCAAGGCGGTCTTGAGGCCGACGGCTTGCTTCAAATCCTAGCTCGCTCGCTTCCTGGCCAAGTCATCAGGCCTCTTTCCCATCTGTGCTGTGGGATCATGATAGTATCTGTGTGAGGGCTGTTGTGAGGGTTAACGGAGATTGTGGCTGTGATCGTATGGCCAGGAGGCATGGACACAGCAGCTGCCCATTGAATGGCGCTATCCTTAATGCTAGGTTCTCCATATTGAACCATGTTCCACTGGCTGAGTGAGCAAGGTGGTGCTGTTTCCTCATCCCCTCAGAGGACATGTGCATCTAGGGAGGTGATTCCTGCAAGGCAAGACGGCCAGGCCCTCTAGCAGTCTCTGTGGCTCGCAGCCCCAGCAATGGAGGAGCAGCTGCACCCCAACTCTGGTTGCGATGATCCTCCATCCAGGGCTCTCCTACCCTGGGGATGCTCTCTTACCCAGGGCTTCCTTGCCCATAACCTCAAAGTGCTTCTCTGGGAAAGCCGTTCACGGTTGGGGAGCCCCTGCAGGCCGACTGTGGCAGGATCATCTTCGAGTTTCCAGTGCCTAGCATTTTTCATACTGAAAATCAGTGTAGTGTGATTGGGGAGCAAGATGGGGAGGCAGGTAGGAAGGGGCTAGATCAGCCTGGGGGCCTGGAAACCAGGGTCAGGGTTTTAACTATCGTGAGAGCAAGGGAACGCTTTTCAACGATTTTAAGCAAGAGGACAACTTAACATTATAGAGAGTAGCTTGGAGGTGACAGGTAGTGATAGTACTTTGAAATGGACTGGTGGTGGTAGAGAGAAGTGGTGGCTCAAGAAGTATACCAAAAAGCCAAACCCATTGCCATCGAGTCAGTTCCATCTCATAGCGACCCTGTAGAAGTATAGGGAGGTGGAATGTCAAGGGCTTAGTGACTGACAGGGCGTGGAGGCTGAGGGATACGGAGGAGGTAAGGACAAGGCCAAGGCTTCGAAGTTGGACACACTGGGGTATTGAGAGCCCATCAGCCGAGGGTGGGGGCCTAGGAGGAGGAGCAGGTTCTGAGGGACGTGGACATGCTCGGGCTCCATGTGGTCATGCTGCCTTGGAGGTCCTGGGGACATTCTGCAGAGTTGTGTGGCAGGCCACTGGGTGTGTGGGTCCGTGTGAGTCAGGAGAGGAAACTGGGATAGACTGTAATCTGTATGTCTTCACTCCCTGTCGTTCATGAATACAAGTCATGTACACTGAGAGCTTGTTCTCTCTCCTGTTTTCCTTGTGGGACCCTGTTACTAATGATGTCACCATTGTCTCTTCTGGTAGTGTCTTAAAGCACTAAAAAAAATTGGGTACCTTAAATTTTATTGCATTACTTGTCTGCAAATATCTTTTACTTTCATGTTATTTGTTTGACTTCTAGAGCAAATACCCAAGAGTACAGTTTTCTTTAGACACCCAGTAGTCAGAGGGAAAAAACCAGAAGCCCAGAGTAGACTTGATTCTAGTCGCCTTCCCGATTCCCCTTTTCTAAGCACTGTTTGTTTTCTATGACTTATTCCTCAGTGGACATTTGGCCTTTTATTGTCAGGGTAGTCATGATTAAATATTGTATTTTCTCCTCTTCTCTCCCCAATTTGTAGTACTTAGTCATGGATTACTATGTGGGTGGTGATTTACTGACCCTGCTCAGTAAATTCGAAGACAAGCTTCCAGAAGACATGGCAAGATTCTACATTGGTGAGATGGTGTTGGCCATCGATTCCATTCATCAGCTTCATTATGTGCACAGGTAATTGACTTCTCACATCTTTTCTGGGAACCACATTTCCTGTGTTAACATACTCCTTCCTGAGCTCTTTGACTCCTAGACACCAGGGTGCGGGCCATCTCCAGAAGGTATGCAGGTGGCAGGGCTTTCTTGGTGCCTCGGTGCAGGGTGATCCACCACACGACCTCCTTTAAACCCCCCAGTGCCTGGTGCCTGGTAGGTACCAGCTTTCATTGTCCCTGTGTGGTGGCGTAGCTCAGAGCAGCTAAAGCCACCTTGTCTTCTGGTGCTTACATGACCCTGGCTGAGCTTCTCCCCTGCCAATACCCCCTCCTGGGGGAGCTGCAGGACCTGATGCCATTGTCCACTTTCCTAGCTCTGTTCCACACTGACCCTGTAGGGCCCGCAGCCTTGATTCCTGCCCTACCCCCCAGCACTTACAAGAGGAGGATTGGGTTGAGGAAGTGGGGCAGACGTCACAGCAGCAAGAAGGACCTGATTCAGTGATGGTGTGGTGTCTACTGAGGAGGCACAGTGTGAGGTGGAAATGGGGCAGATTGCCCTCTCCTGCTGTGCTGTCCCCCTGCCCCACCCACTGTCCTTGCTGCGAGGGTAACACCCTGTGACCTGGAAAGGGAGTCTGCACCTTCAGTCTGACATGTAAGGCCCAAAAACTCAGGCCTGTGGTGTATTTTTTTTTTTCTTTTACTGGTTTTACCTCTATTTTTATCAAAATAATTTTGTGTTGGAAGTTTTAAAAAGTCATGTAGTTCTACAGGGCTTTTAATGAAAAACATGAGTCTCCAGACCCTGTTTCACTTACCAAGGGTAACTTTGTAAACTCTAAGCTGCTGCTTCCAGTATTTACCTTCATGTTTCTAAATATCAGGCTTAAGTTGCTGTTTTCATCATTTTTCTTTTTTAATAACATCTGTTAAAATGACAACTCTTCATGCACACCGACATTCGCCCACAAACCTGGGTGCACACACAATCCCTCCTCACTTGTCTCCCACACATACTCTCAAGCTCTCCCCCTCCCTGCCATCTTCCCAATCAGTAAAATCATAACTTTTAGTGTTTATGGCATGGGTATATAACAGTTACTCATTAAATAAATGAGCCCTGTTTTAGTGGCATACAGTAGGTGCTTTTCTTTTTTTTTTTTTTAATTTTTATTAAGCTTCAAGTGAAGATTTACCATTCCAATCAGTCTGTCACATGCAGGTTTACATACATCTTACTCCCTTCTCCCACTTGCTCTCCCCCTATTGAGTCAGCCCTTACAGTCTCTCGTTTCATGCCAATTTTGCCATCTTCCCTCTCTATCTTCCCATCCCCCCTCCAGTCAAGAGTTGCCTACACACTCTCCCGTGTCCACCTGATTTAATTAGCTCACTCTTCATCAGCATCTCTCTCCCCCCCACTGACCAGTCCTTTTCATGCCTGATGATTTGTCTTCGGGGATGGTTCCTGTCCTGTGCCATCAGAAGTTCTGGGGAGCATTCTCTCTGGGATTCCTCTAGTCGCAGTCATACCATTAGGTGTGGTCTTTTAGTGAGAATTTGGGGTCTGTATCCCATTGGTCTCCTGCTCCCTCAGGAGTTGTCTGTTGTGCTCCCTGACAGGACAGACATCGATTGTGGCCGGGCACCAGCTAGTTCTTCTGGTCTCAGGATAATGTAGGTCTCTGGTTCATGTGGCCCTTTCTGTCTCTTGGGTTCTTAGTTGTCATGTGACCTTGGTGTTCTTCCTTTGCCTTTGCTCCAGGTGGGTTGAGACCAATTAATGTATTTTAGATGGCCGCTTGTTGGCATTTAGGACCCCAGGCGCCACAATTCAAAGTGGGATGCAGAGTGTTTTCATAATAGAATTATTTTACCCATTGACTTAGAAGTCCCCTCAAACAAACTTTTGTTTTCTCTGGAGTTAATACTTGCCTTGTTTTTCATTAGCTTACCTTTCTACATAGCTGTCTGTAATTATGGCTGAATTATAAAGCTCTGTACATTCAGACATGTCTGGCAGTCTTTCTGCCTAGATTTTTCTTGGAGATCTCCCTTCTGGAACTTTGCTGTTCTTTCTGCTTTGGTTGCTCATTACACTTACTGTAGTGTTCTCATTCTAGGGTTCTTTTCAAGTGAAGAGATTCCTTCCTCACCTCTCTGGAATTGGATCCCTTGTTTTCCAAATCACGTGTCTTCCTCTTTCTTGGCTTATTCTCCTGATTTGGTGACACACAGTCAACTCAGTGGCAATGGGTTTGGTTTGTTTTTTTTATCCTCCAGTAGTTTCTGTGAAAGGAGGGGTGTAAGATAATTTCATTGAGATCTTGCCTGTCTAAGAATGCCTTTATTGTGTCCACATATATGGTCGATAGTTTATCCAGTATGGAATTTTAAATTGGAAATTGTTTTCCCTTTGGGACTTGGAAGGTTTCACTCCTGTCTTCCTCCTTCCGTGTTGCTGTTGAGAGATTCGAGGCCATTATGATTTCCATGACTTTGTATTGTGATCTGTTTTTATCTTTTGAGATTCTCTCTTTATCCCTGTTTTTTTGAAGTGTCCTAAAGGTTCTCAGTCAGTCTGGGCCCAGTCAGGAGAGAAATGACAGTGATTTGGCCAGGGAAAGTTCATGTAAGGAATTGTTCACTGTAACAGAGGAGTGGCATAGTGAGAGATTGCCTGGTAAGAAGTAAAGAGAATGCTGAAGAATACAGGTAGGACCAGCAGATAGAAGGAGCAGCCACGGCCCTGAGGGCTGAGGTCTGGATATTGTTGGAGAGGGCACGCTGTGGCTCACAGGATGGCAGAGAAGTCTCTGTAGTGCCGCGCCCTGGGGCTTGCTGGAAATACTTCTGGAACTTGCTGAAAATCTGCCATATAAGGTGACAGGGAAGGCTGTTGACGGGGAGATGTCTCCCCAGAGCACTGTGTTACAGAAGTGCCTGATGTAAGGGTCATACAAGAGGAAGTTGCTGGCCACACACCGCAGGACTGGACTCAGGAGAAGCCACTTTTGCTGAGAGCACAGTACCCTTCCCCTACTGTCTCTCTAGCACCCCCTACCAACACAGCTTAGCATTGGGCCAGCAGGCAAGAAGGATGAATTTGAAGCTGAGAGGTGGTGGTGAGTCACTCAGTTCACAACTGAGTGCTTCGAGGTTCCTGCAGATGTTCCCTGGTGTAGGTGGTTCTCACTCCTTGGCTGAGCACTCTGTGTGGGTACTTGGGTCCTTCTGTTCCAGGAAATGTCCTTATGCTTGATCATCTCTTCTCTGAGTTGTCTGTTCCATCTTTCTTGAAGTTCCGTTATTCATATATTGGACCCGTTGGACTGGTCCTCTCATTTGCTATCCTTTTTCCTATTTTTCTTCCATCTCTATACTTTTTAACCTACTTTGGGGAGAGTTTCCCAACTTCTAGGCTTTATATTAAAGTTTCACTTTTGTATTATATAACGTCCAAGACCTCTTTTTTTTTTTCCTCTGGAGTTAAAGAAACATAACATCCTGTTCTGGCTTCATAATTAGAGATTCTTCTATGTCTCTCGGGTACCAATTATACATGCGAGTTTCCTCCTGCTGCCTGGATTGTCCGCCTCTTCCTTTTCCTGTTTGTTTGGTCTCTGACTTCCATGTTAGAGGCTCCCCACTGGCCCTCATATTTCGGAGCAAGATGTTAGGGAAAAGCTGCACTGGAAGCTGTGTGTCCTGTGAGGGCTTCTGCAGGGAGCAGTCAGACGTGGACCCGGCCATTTTCTTTGGGGCCCCAACTATCCATTCGTCTCTTCCTTCCCTTGAGCCTTTCAGGTACCCAGAGATGAATCCTCCCTGTGGAGAGGGAGATGGGAGTGGTGAGTCAGGACTTCCACCTAGTTTCCCTGTCTTCCCTACAGCTTCACCCTGTCTTAGCCATTCCTGGGGTCTCCAAGCCCAGAGTCCTGGCTCAGTCGCTCCCAAGAGTAAATCTCCAGTTTTCTTTGGGGGGTTTAACTGCTTCTTTTATAGTTGTCAGCAAGTCCTCAGTGTAGCTCTGCCTGCAGTGGGACCCAGTGCCCCATTTGTGAACATTTCTGGAGTTCTGTGACGCACAGTATTCCTTCCCCCAGGCGAGGTTGTCTGCGTCCCGGCTCTGCTCAGTCTGTTACTCCTGAGCATCTCCTAGCCCATGGAATGGTACTACATCATCTCCGCTGCCTTTTCATTGCTATTTCTTTGTCCTTGTGGATTTAAAAAAAAAAAAAAAAATACATCTTTACTGTCATCTGGAGTGGTGCTGGACAGGGCCAGAAAGAAGTGTGTTGTGTTCAGCCTGTCCTGGTCACCTTTGTGAGCCTCTTCTCTGACCGACGGCTTCTGTCTCCTCCACCTGATGCAGCCAGGCCTGTGGCTTCAGCTCCCTGCAGGGGCTCATCGGGAGGCTTATGGGGGGCCCTGGCTGGGTGGGTCTGGTCCAGCCTGTCTCCTCTATTTCTCTCCCTCAGCTTCCGTCACAGGCCACTTGCTGCAGCCTCGTGCTGCTGGGAAGATGGCTGGGTTCCAGCCACCTTAGTGAACCCCTCCACTCTGGGGAAACACCTGTGTCGTCACACTAGGGCTGGAATGCAGGCAGCTCACTGATAGTTGTGTTCTGCCCACTCTTGGCCATCCCCATGTTGGATGAGGACAAGGAAGGGCAAGTTCCTTTCCCATAGCTCTTCTCTGGGGGTCTCTCCGTTGGTTGGAAGGTTGGAAGCCCCTTACCCGCCTCATAAGTAGCGATGTGGAGCAGGAACAGTACCTTGTCATGGTACCATGCTCCTTGGTCTAGCCAAGGGGGTGGGGGCAAGGAGGATCGGGGCTCCTCTTGGAAGCCCTTACAGAGTAGGCTGGCTCTGCAGCCTGGGATTGGGGTGCTGAGCTGAGCACACTGTCCTCAGCTTTGGGCATAGTTACAATTGGGAGTTAGCAGGAAGAACCTTCTTGACGCCCTATTGTACCTTGGCCTCTTATGCCCCAACATTTCCTCTATTACGCACTCCTCGCCCCCACCCCCGCCCCCCTCACTGCTCGGTACACTCCCCAAGCACTGCCTCTGGCCCCGCCCTGGCTCCTGCAGAGCCTGTACTCAGGCCACGGTGCCTCTGCACAGTCAGAAGACTTTCCTGGAGAAGGCTCCTCCTCTGCGGGCCCTGATGGCACCCCAGTGACAGTCCCCACTCTCCATCTTCCGACGTGTGCTACCTTATTGCAGGCGAGGAAGCTGAACGCCTGCTTCGGGCCACGTGGCTGGTAGGTACCAGAGTGAGGCTCAGACCTCCTGCCGCTGCCTGTGGCTCCGTGCTCCATGCTGCCCTGCACTGCCACTGCGCCACAGGACAAGTCACAGCAATACAGCTGCCTCTTTCAGGAAGATGAGTCCTGCTCAGCAGTTTTTTGTTTTCAAGTGGCTGCTTTTATGGCAGTTATTGTGGCAGTTCCCACATGTGGGGCTCATATTCCATCTTCTTGACAGAACGCTGTCTCACTTACGATGGAGAGAGGAGCATCGTTGTGTTTGTCACGGGTCTCCAGGGAAATTAACTTTACCACCTTTTTTGTAGTTTAGTCTTTTCCTATTTTCTCCTCTAATTACAAAGCTTTTCTTCTCGTTTTCTTAATTGACTTTGTGAAAGTTTTACTCTATCATTTGACTTGTGGGCATATTACCCGTTGCCATCAAATCGATTCTGACTCAATATTAGGAGACATTAAAATATGTAATTCAAAAACTTCTTCTCCCCGCAAACAGCTCATTAGTTAGACCAAGTGCTTGAATGACTGTGTCTAAAAACAGTTTCGCGTTTTTGCTGGAAAGTTTAAAAGTAAGATTTTGTACGAACCCGGTCCTCCACGTGTCTCAGGTGGGTGCCTCATGAGTGAGGTGAAAATGACCTTTCATGGGGTCAGAGTTGAGTGAGTTTTGTTGGCACAAGAGTGACATCACTGGTTGTTGAGCAGACATGGGTCAGAGCTCACACTGTGGCCCTGGCATCTTTGCCATGGCTGGTGGTGGCAAAGATGAGGCCCCACCACTGGCCTTCTGCAGGCTTCACAGCTCCGGCCTGGCTTTGGCAGCGAGAGCCCAAAGAGCCCGTCTCTAATGCTCCCATGGACCCTGTGGAGGTGCGCACAGCCTCTCCCCAGAGGTTAGGCAGGGACCCCTGGGTGCCCAAGGAAACCACTGCTGAGAAAGGCAGAGTCACATCCTCAGAGAGAACAGAGCCTACTATGTGAATGAAGTAAGAGCCGGGTACATTTTTAAGAAAAGGAATATTCAGAGCACAGTAAAGGACTTGGAAAATAGACAGTGTAAAAGCAGAAAGTCCAGTAGAAGGGCTGGAAGGAGAAGTAGAGGAAACCCAGCAGAGAGATAACCAGACAGGAAAGGTGAGGTGGCTGAGCAGCTCTGGAGCCACCCCTCCTCCGGCCAGCAGTGCCTTGGAGGCCGAAGCTCATTCACACACTGGGCACCACCCTCTGCCCTGTGGTTTCACAGCAGGACAGGACACATCCTGGGAAACAGTTGGAAGCTGGAGCTGATGGACCACTCAGGACAGGTGGTTGTGGACTGGCTGCCCTATTCGTTGTGGCAGAGGAACAGCTGCTACCTTTGTGGCTCTGAATGGGCCATCCACACCAGCATTTAAAACCAGAGGCACAGCTGTCATGAGAAGGAGTTTTCAGAGGAATTCTCAGCAGTCTGCCACATGCTAAAACAATGCTGCTGCTGGCCTCGGAGCGATAACAGGCTGCAGTGGTCCCAGGCCCGGTGGTGGCCCATGGGATGTTCATACCCCAGTGAGCTGCTTATCACCATTGGTGGCGTGAGCCCTGCTGGCCCCCCTAAAGGGCTCTGATTCTTTGTCCCCACTGTATGAGGCCCAAGTCTTGTCTGAAAAGACTCAGGCCTTGCCCTGGGCCGCCCAGATGGTCTCGATCAAGAGGGCCCTTCAGTGATGCCAGAGCCTCTTAACAGCATTCCTGCTGTCACCTTGCTCAGCTTTTGAGGGCAGCGCCTTTGTAGCCTCCCTCAGCACAAGTAGCCAGTTCACTTCTCAGTAATGACATTTATTAGCACTATTGTGTTCTTAAATACAGACTCACACTGCCCAAATCAACACTGAATGCCATTAAAAAAAAATAAATAGTGCATGCAAAAAGGTTAGGAATTGAACACAGCTGAAAGGCATAGAAGGAGGCCTTCCTTCCTGGAGACCCTCCGTGGCCTGTCTTCCCAGGTTAGCTGATGTTAGGCCCCTGGGAAGATGCCTGTTTGGAGGAATTATTGACAGCCAGATGCTCTTTTACCTAGAATGCTTGCTCCCTGTCCATCTGCTCTTTGTGTCATTAAACACCCTGCTAATGGTGTTCTCGTGGCCCCCTAACCATTTCTCCTGTTTACTTTGGTTTTTCTGAGTTCTTGGGAAACGTATGTGTATGTGAAATTACGGATGGCGGTCTTAAACAAATCTCTCTATATAATTGTTTCTCCATTTCTCTGGATCATGGATTGAATTGTGTCCCCCAAAAATGTGTGTCAACTTGGCTAGTCCACATTTCCAGTATTGTGTGATTATCCACCATTTTATCATCTGATGTGATTTTCCTTTGTGTTATAAATCTTACCTCTATGATGTTAATGAGGTGGGAGTGGCAGTTACGTCAATGAGGCAAGACTCAATCTATAAGATCAGGTTGTGTTTTAAGTCAGTCTCTTTTGAGATATAAAAGAGAGAAGAGAGCAGAGAGACACAGGGACCTCATACCACCAAGAAAGAGAGCCAGAAGAACAGCGTGTCCTTTAGACCTGGGGTCCCTGTGCTGAGAAGCTCCTAGGCCAGGGGAAGACTGGTGACAAGGACCTTCCTCCAGAGCCAACAGAGAGAGAAAGTCTTCCCCTGGAGCTGGTACCCTGAGTTCAGACTTGTAGCCTCCTAGACTGTGAGAAAATACATTTCTTGTTGTTAAAGCCATGCACTTGGGGTATTTCTGTTACAGCGGCACTGGATGACTGAGACAGAATCTGGTACCCAGAGTGGGGTGCTGCTCTAGCAGATACCTAAAATGGAGAAGTGGTTTCAAAACTGGGAGTAGACAGAGGCTGGAAGAGTTTTAAAGTACCTCATAGTAAAAACCTAGATTGCCTTGAAGAGACTGTTGGTGGAATTACGGACGTCAAAGACAATTCTGGTGAGAACATAGAAGGAATGAGGAGAGCTGTCTTACTGGAGACAGTATAGGTGGCGAGAAGCAGTGGCAGAGAAGCGGCAGCCGCAGAGAAAGGCAGCCGCAGAACCGGGAGACCAGTGTGAGACAGCACCGGGGCCAGCTCTCAGAGCGAGAGAGCTCAGTGCCTTTGCACAGGAGGCTTTCTGGCGGAATGGGGTGCCTTCGGGTACTGAGCAGTGGAGCTAGGCATGCCGCCCCACAGAGCAAGACAGCTGAGTGTCTTCCAGCCGAAGTTTACTGGGAGTGGGGTACTTCCAGGCACTTATTGGTGGAGCTGAACAGCTTTGGAACACTTGCCCCAGCAGGGTGGTGCAGCCTGAGGGGCCAAGGAACCAGGAAGCAGAAGCTGAAGAGATAAGAAACACAGGAAGCAGAGCTGCCTCAGTCTCAAAGGGTGGAGCCATGGCCACAGGAGCTTCTACGGGTGGGGCCACAGCCTCGTGGGTTTCAAAGAATCAGATCTTCACCAGCTCAGTTCTAGAGCGTGAGGCTGCCATTCACAAGTGCCAGTGGAATGAGGCCAGATCTGCTGCCCAAAGCTGAGGTGGCAGAAGAGTGGGGCCTCCTGGGGCCGAGAGGGTAGGGTCGACACTCAAATGGACTCGGAGAATGAAGCTGCTCAAAGCCAAGGGAGCAGAGTTGCCATTCCAGTGGGCCTGGAAGGTGGAGCTGAAGCCCAGAGCCAAAGGAGGGCCTCCATTCAGAATCCAGACAGTGTGGCCAAAACTCCGAGTCTGGAGAGCCAAGGCCATTACCTAAATGGTCTCAGAGAACAGAGGATTAATTTTAAGCTTTGAGAGCTAATGTAATGTGTTCTCCCAACTTGTTGGTGGCTGTTATCCTTTCTTTCCCTCCAGTTTCTCTCATTTGCAATGGAAATGTCCAGCTTTGCCTGTTCCACCATTGTATTTTGGGAGCAGTAACTTGTATTCTAAATTTCATAGATTAAGAGGAATTTTTGGATTTTGGAGTCCAATTAAGATTTTTGCTACAGTATGATGGGGTGAATATGTTTTACATGTGGCAAGGACTGAATTTTGGGAGGCCAAAAGTTGGAATGTCATGGATTGAATCACGTCCCCCCAAAGCGTGTGTGAACGTGGTTAGTCCTTAATTCCCAGTGATTGTCCACCATTTTGTCATATGATGAGATTTTCCTAAGTGTTGTAAATTTTACTTCGGATGTTAATAAGGTGGGATTAGCAGCAGTTATGTCAATGAGGCAGGACTCAATCTAAAGATTAGGTTGTGTCTTAAGTCAGTCTCTTTTGAGACAAAAGACAAAAGCAAACAGAGAGACGTTGGGACCTCATATCACCAAGACAGAAGAGCCAGAAGAACAGCGTGTCCTGTGGACCTGGGGTCCCTGGGCTGAGAAGCTCCTAGGTCAGGGGAAGATTGATGACAAGAACCTTCCTCCAGAGCCAGCAGAGAGAAAAAGCCTTCCGCTGGAGCTGGCACCCTGAATTCAAACTTCTCGCCTCCTAGACTGTGAGAGAATAAATTTCTGTTTGTTTTAGCCATCCACTTGTAGCAGCACTAGATAACTAAGACAGTCTGTGAATTGGTCTGCTTTCCATTCCAAAACTAGAAAGTTAAAAATACAAGATGAGGGATGACCCAGTGTGTGTTCTAACCTGAATAGAGTAGTCCCATCACACTGTTCTTTAATCCATTCCTTCCTGGAAGCCAGGCACAGAACTTGTCATAAAACCTCATCGAGCTTCTCTTAATAAATATATTCTGTTAGAGTTACTTCAAGAGAGTCCTCATTAAGAGAGTCATTCTTCATTACTTACATGTGTGCGGTACAGAGGGGATGGTGACTAGACGGCATCAGGCAGGGGTGTGAGGAGCAGTGAGCGCCACAGCGCGGCGGTCACACGGGACAAGGAGAGGGTCGGTCTGCATCTGCTTCCTGGGAGAGTGTCCCTTATTCCTCCTTCCCTCTCCCTACTTCTACCTCTTTCCTCTCTTTTTCTGTGAAAAAAGGAATGCAGAATAAGTAGTAGGAGTGTGTTAGATTTCCAGAGAATGCTGCCTGTGGACTTGAGCACTTCAGCCAGGGAGAGGCTCACGGAAAACTCACTACTGTGCTGCGTGAAAGAAGCCGAATCCCATTCCTATGAAATGTGCTCTCCCCGTCTCAAAAAAAAACCCAAACCCATTGCTGTCAAGTCGATCCCAGCCCTTCACAACCCGATAGGACAGAGTAGAACCACCCCGTAGGATTTCCAGGGCTATAATCTTTGCCGAAGCTGATCACCAGGTCTTACTCCCGTGCAGTGGCTGGTGAGTTCAAACCACTGAACCTTGGATTAGCAGCTGAGTACTTAACTACTGCGCCACCAGGGCTCCTTAATCTCAATAAAGCTGTTCTTAAAAACAAACTTATTTATACCTTCTGTTGGTCATGGCATCCGGCATAGCGTGTTCATACAACCTTCAGAACAGTCTCTTCTCTAAGGAGATGAACAGTAGCTTCCCTTCCTCCAAACACCGGCAGGTCCACGGGGGAAGGAACGCACAGTATAGTCACTGTTGAAAGAAGAATGTATTCCTTTGAAGATTCATTTAGATATGTAGACAGTTTAGAGGAAAGAGGATTTTTTGTTAGTGAATATAATATATTCAGCAAATGTTTTAAAGTAGATGTCCCTCAGTTTTCTCTTGTGCAAGAAGGGGAGAATAATACCTGCATCAGGAAGCTGTTCTGAGGATTCATTGCAGCACACTATGTAAAGCAGGTGCCGTACCTGGCCCAGTCGGCACTAATAGCTGGAGGCTGCTGTCATCACCGCCTGCCCAGTATCGCTGAGGTCACTGCCCTCTGTAGTTGTGATAGGCCGGATGGGTATAACTTAGCAAGTCCATTTTTTATTTTTCCAATTGGTTCACTTTGTGTAGATTTTATTGAGGTATATATAACACACGTTCAGAGAAGTGCACAAATCCTAAGTGTTCATTTTTACAAAATGAACACACTTGCAACCAGCACTCAGGTAAGAAACATTACCAATCCCCCCAGAGGCCCCACCTGGCCTCTCCCAACCTCTTCTCTTTCCTTGCTGCCCAGAGCCAGCCACCACCTTAACCTTCAGCAATGCTGTTCGATAGAACATTCTGTGATGATAGAAATGTTTTATACTGTGCCGTCCAATATGGTAGCCACTAGCCACATGTTGAAATGTGACTAGTGTGACTAAGGTACTAAATTCTTCATTTTATTTAAACTTAAATGCAAGTAGCCATATGTGGGTAGGGACTGCCATACTGGACAGCGAAGCACGAAAAGCACAGATTAGTTTTGCCTGTTTTTACATATATATGTATACAGTCTGGAAAGCCTGGTGACATAATGGTTAAAGTGCTACAGCTGCCAACCAAAAGGTCAGCAGTTCAAATCCACCAGGCGCTCCTTGGAAACTGTTTGGGGCAGTTCTACTCTGTTCTGTAGGGTCGCTGTGAGTCAGAATCGACTCGACGGCAGTGGGTTGTGTTACGGGTATATAGTCAGCTCTCCGTATCTGTGAGTTCTGCATCAGTGGATTCAACCAACCATGGGTTGAAAATATTCGGGAAAAAAAAACTTAAGGGCCTGGGCACAATGCAGAGGGCAGTATAAAACAAGACGGGATTTGACTGAGGAACAGTACATGGCTGTGAAGGAAGAAGCTCCCAGGGGGACAGAGGCAGCCGTGCCCCGACACAATTTGGACAAGTGAGGACACTAGGAATGGGGTCGCCTGACATAGGATCTAGCAGAGCATGTTTGCGGCAGAGGTCTTGGGTCCGCAAGGAGAGAACAACGTTGCCAGGCCCAGAACATAGCACTCTGCACCATGCATGTGCAGGTCCTATGTCACCAGGACCTCCTATGTGAAAGACCCTGGCTTGGAGAGCAGCCTGCAGCAGGAGGGCCCAGATGCAGCTGCCCTTCAAAGTGCCTTCTTTGATCCAGTGCTTCAGGCATCCACCCTCACTTGGTCTGTCCATTGGTATTCCACTTCATGGCGAAACAGTGTTCATTCCTGTGCTGTGTTGTTTAAAAAAAAAAAGCTATGCCATTTTGTACAAGGGACTTGAGTATCTGAAGATTTTAGTATCCTCAGGGGATCCAGGAACCAATCCCCTGTGGATACCGAGGGGCGATTGTGTGTGTGCATGTGGGTGTGTGTGTGTATTTTTAACATGTAGGTTCAGATCACACATTCCCTGCTTTAACATGCGTGTACGAATGTGATTCGCGGCCTTCTCAGGGTATCACATCCAGAGGCACACGGTGTCCAGCTCCACTTCCTGGTGGTTAATTAGATTATCCGGTTAAGATTTTGTTTGGTTGTTCCACTGTAGAGCTAGTATTTTTTTTCTTGCCCCTTGCAACTGAAAGGAGTCTGTGGGAGATACTTTAAGACAATGCAGATATCCTCTTCCTGACCAAAAGTTCCTCCCTAGACATAGTTATCTGTTGATGACCTGTTGTAGAACCATCCACTGCCATGGTTCCCCCTGTATTTACCAGTCATCAGGCGACTTTCTATTTATGATCGGCATGGAATCATGGATTCTTGTTTTCCCCCAGTGATTTATAATCTATCACTGTCTTTAAATTTTGTGCTCCAGTTGTCCCAAATTTGGTCAGTGGAAGCCCCTTCTAGGTGACACCTTGTTTGTGATGTACCCTCATCATTTTTTGAGAACTCCCTTAGTTTCTGGCTCATCTTGTACCTTCCCTGCCCCAACCCTGGAATCAGTCATTTCTCTGAGGAGCCCTGGTTCCGTAATTTGGGATGTAAATTCACTCCTGCCTTCCCCGATTCTGTATTTTTGTCTCCCTTCTACATTGATACTTCTGGCTCCTAGCGCCATCAGCACATTCTTATTTGCTTAACCCTGTGATACACCCAAAATAATGTTAGAATTGCTTTGGCCATACTACTACAGAAAACAAGCCTATGGTGAAGAGTTTAGGATCTCTTTGCATTCTCCCCTACCCCACTCTCAGCCTCCACATGCACACATGTCAAATTCTGTGTTCATAAGTTACTTGGACTTGTTTGCCTCCCTCCCTCCTCCATTGTTTCGTATTATTCACTTAAGATATTGTCGGAATCATTGGTTTCGGTCAGTTTCCCATTTTAGGTACCCTCTTACCATCTTTGTGATTTAATTTTATTTTTTAAATACGGAGGACATTAACACACTTATAAAGAATCTTAACTGTCCAAATTTATACTCAGAGAAGTATCACTCCCTTATCCCGCCTCATTCCCACTACCTTTTATGAGTAACTAGTTCATGATCTCCTGATTTATTCTTTGTGTGTGTATGAGAGAGAGATAAGCAAATATGGTTTCCTATTATTTCTTATGCAGAAGGTAGCATACTAAATATGTAGTTTTACATTTTGCTTTTTCACTTCATAATGTATCCTAGAAATTATTCCACATCAGCTCATAGAGCTCTTCATCTTTTTTTTTTAGACATAGCACTCGATTATATGTAAATGTTGTTGTTAGGTGCCATCAAGTCGCCTCTGACTCAGTGACCCTATGTACAGCAGACCATATATATAACCGAACAAAATGCTGCCAGGTCCTGTGCCATCCTCACAATCGTTGTGCTTGAGCACATTGTTGCAGCCACTGTGTCAGCCCATCTCATTGAGGATCCTCCTCTTTTTTGCTGTCCCTCCACTTTACCAAGCATGATGTCCTCCAGGGACTGATCCCTCCTGATAACATGTCCAAAGTATGTGAGATGAAGTCTCGCCATCCTCCCTTCTAAGGAGCATTCTGGCTGTACTTCTTTCAAGACAGATTCGTGTTATATGTAAATACCCTGGTTTATTTAACCAATCTTTTATGGGTAGACATTTAGGTAGGTTTTTTGCAATGATAAAGAGTGCAGTAATGATTAACCTTGTGCATATGTACAACATTTCTGTATTGTTGATGTATCTTTAGGATAAATACCTAGAAATGGGATTGCTCAGTCAAAAGATAAAATGCATATGTGGTTTTATTAGATGTTGCTAATTTCTTCCATAAGGATCGTACCTTGTTGTATTCCCACCAGCACTGTATGAAGGTGCCTGTTGGTATGCAGCTTCACCAACAGAATGTATTTTCAAACTTGTGAATTTTTGCCAATGGGTTAATGGATAGGAGATGTTATACAGTTGTAGTTTTTCTTTTTTCCTTTCTTATGAAAGTGAGCATTGTTTTTATATGTTTGTGTGTATGCTTGTGTGACTTGTCTGTTTCATTTCTTTTGCCCCATTTTCTAAAGGATATTTGACTTTTTTTAATTCAGTTTTTTTTAAAAAAAAAATTTGTCCTTTATCTGTGATATAGTTGCAGATATTTTTCCTGGTTCATCATTTGCTTTTTGACTTCATTTATGGTGTTTTTTGCTGTCAGATTAAACAACTTTTTTTATGTAACCAAATTTATTGATCTTTCCTTAGATCTGGAGTTTGAGTCATAGTTACCAACATTTCTTGTACTAGTTTCGTGTTTTCATTCATACATAGTTTCATTTTTTATATATGGATCTCTGATCTGAGGTTTGTTCTTATGTATATCATATGAAGTATGGATCTAATATTATATTTAAATCTCTCTCCAGCTGTCCTAACAATTATTTATTTAAGACTATATTTGCCCCAATGATTTGAGATTCCATCTTTATCATGTACTTAATTTCTTTATGCAGCCAGTTTGTTTCTAGATATTCTGTTGTCTTTCTATCTCTTCATGCACCAGTACCATATTTCTTTAATTATGGAGGCTTTGAAATCATATAGGACTAGCCCCCCAACATAGTTTTTTCTCATCAGTGTTTTTCTAGCTGTTTTCATATGAACTTCAGTATCAACTTATCTGGCTCCAAAAAACAGCCCCTTTTTTAAAAAATCTGTTGCTCTCTCTCAGTGTATAAATTTAGATCTTTTTTTAATTCCTGGAAAGCTTTCTTGGTTTATATGGGGCCCTGGTGGTTCAGTAGTTAAGAGTTATGGCATGCTATGGCTGCTAACCAGAAAGTTGGCAGTTCAAATCCACCAGCTGCTCCTTGAATCCATATGGATTATAATTTTAAATATTAGTTCTGTTTCATTGTTTTGATTTCTTCTTCAGGGACTCCAGTTATGTATATGTTGGATCTTCTTTGTCTTCAATTTCCATCTTCCACCACAAAACTTTATCTCATTTTTATTCTTTTAGTGCTTTTCCTGCCTTCAGTGCTTTTCATTAAATTTTCATTTGAATCTACTCTCCTTTGAGCATTTTATAATTTAGTCTTCATTTCTGATAAGATTTTTTCTTCTGTTTTTCCCTGAGTTAAATCAACTCTCATTTCATTCCATTTCTTCTTGGTTTTGTCTGTTTATGTTCTTAGTTTTTGTTTTCCTCATTCATTGTGGGGTTTTTGTTTTGTTTGTTTTTCATATTCCTGAATGCTTACTTGAGGATATTTATTTAAGTTTGAAGCATTGTATTACAGTTTTCTTTTGCTTTGTGGCCTTTTTTCTTAAGAATTTTCATCTTTTGCTCACATTTGTGAGAATCATCCATATTGTTAGAAGTAGTTGGTAGTTTAATTCTTTCGTTGCAACGTGGTATTTATCACACAAGTCTAACCCAGTTTATTTATCTACTGTCCTGAAGGTGCGTATTTGGATTGTTTCCACTTTCTGGCTCTTGTGAGTAGTGCTGCTAGGAACACACTTGTACGTGTCTTTTGGAACAACTTCCTTTGTTTTTAAAGTAAAGTTTGTTCCCTTTCATACTTCTTCATCTTATAAGTGGATTCCACCAGTAAGGAGTAGTAGTTCCTTTAAGTCTGCTCCCACCCTGCTCAGCGGTTGGTAGTACAAATATTGATTACATGTGGATCGTGTTTAATCTGCTTTTTAAGACATCTGCTTTCTGTGCACATTTCGGAACAGCAAAGAACAGCAGTTAAGACAACAGGCCTTAGTGAGACTGACTTGTGTTTACTTTCCTGCTCTACCACTTGCTGCCGTGTAACTTCAGGCAGATTACTCAGCTTCTTAAGCCTCCGTGTCCTCATCTATAAATTGCCGTTCTTTGGGTATGTGGTGGTTTGTCAGCCTGCTGTGGTCTTGCCCCAAATCTTTACATGACTCCTTTAGTTCATCAGTCTCTGCGCCAGTGTCACTTCCTGACAGTAACCACCATCCACCACACTGTAGCGTGCTGCCTTGTTTCATATGTCTTCACAGTTCTCCATAGTACTTACCCTGTAGATTGTACTGCATTCTACCACCTGGACTCACACTGCATATTTATTTATCTGCATGTTCACTTCCTGACACCTCAGCTAGTTTGCAAGCTTTGCGACGTCAGGGGCAGCGTTGTGGTAGATGCAGGGTCGAGGACAGTGGCTGGCACAGAGGAGATGCTCAGTAAACACTTGTTGGGTCGGGGGAATGTAGGAATAATAGGTGCCTTGTCGGGTTAATTGGGGATAAATGAGTTCCTGACACACAATAATAAGTGGTGCTGGTGGTGGGTGCTACTGCCAGACCAGACTGAATCAGCGTGCGGAGACGTCCTCTCCTGGGTTGTTGTAGCTGTTAACGCAGTAATAGTAGCACTTTCTTATCTGCTCCACCACTAATTACAGGCTTTAACTTAACCTCATGGGTTGCACGGAAATGGTTAATTTGTGTATTTATTTTACTAACAGAGACATTAAACCTGACAATGTCCTTTTGGATGTGAATGGTCATATTCGCCTGGCCGACTTTGGATCATGTTTGAAGATGAATGATGATGGAACTGTATGTATATTTGTTGGAGATTTTCCATTTGGTTTTGGGCTTTGCTTGCAATAACAAGGGGCTTAAAATTTCTGTTTGAAATACAATTAACAAACCATGTTTATTAACGTGAATTAAAAAGATGAATCCATTTGCTAGACAGCTGACATTTTCTATTTGGGAATTTTTTTTTTTAAGTTTAAAAACATCTTTAGTGCCTTTTATGTTTACAAAAGTAATACATATGCCTTCTAACATGGGAAGTTTTCAGGTCCCTCACCCGTAGGCATCTAAGAGCGTGCCAACCCCACAGTGAGTTGTGTCAGGCAGCTCGCGTGTCCTTTCTCACAGTACCCGTGTAGGCTGGGCAGGTGGGCAGACCCTAACTGTGTGGCTGCATTTCTTATTTTGGGGAAGAGTGGTAGCAGGTGACTTCCTATCAGTGTTTTCTCTCTATGGGTGTTGTGGGCCTAGAGGCAGGGGTCTTGGACACTCAGAGTATGATGAAAGCCGGGTGACACTCTCATGGTAAAACACAAGGAGGGCTCCTGGATTCACTGGATCCACATTCATGGTCAGAGACCAGCGCTGTGGTCGAGTGGCCTGAGGCATGGCCGCCCCAGCTGCGCTCAGAGTCCAGCTCAGCAGCTCCCACCAGTGACAGGCTCCATGGTATTAGGGAGTTTTTCAGTTCTCTGCTGTGGCAGCTGTTGAGGCAGTAATCTTCCATGTTAGGGAGCGTTTTCTTTAAAACCTTTCACTGCCATAAAGTCTAACGAAAAGTGCTTCTCCAGAAAAAAGCAATTCCTTCCATTCTTATGAGCAGGTTTTCAAGAGGTAGTATTTTAAAAGACCCCATAAAACTAGCATCAGTTAACAATGTTTTGAAAGAAGTGACTGAAGTGATTACTCTCTTTCTACAAAGCCAGCCTGCCTGGCTGTTAAAAGTCTTTACCACACACTGACAAGTTGATATGTTTACACAGCCGTCAGGCCTAGTCACCGAATGTCTATAATCATGGCTGTGGTCTGAGCTGGAGCCCTGGCTACCTGCTTCCCACCTAGGTTCTTAAAACCTTTCTTAACATCCATATCACTACCACCCTGTGTAATATTTGACCTGTGTCACAGTGCTGCACTTCTGGTTGTCTGTAATCCACAGGGAGGCTCCTGCAGGCTGGGCCAGCCTGTGGGAACAAGAGGCTAGGCACAGGTGTGGGCATGGGCTCTGCTGACCCCTCCAACTGAGCATCCACAACACCCGCGACCATGGCTGCTGCTCTGTCCCTGGGTACCTCTGCCCAGAGTTACCAAGGCTGAGTTTGGTCTCGGTTGCGTAGGCCCTCTGTGACTGTTGTCTCTGGTCCTCCCTGACCCTCAGTCTTGTAGACTCGGAAACCTCAGGGGTGGCCCCATGTTGTCCATGTGCCCTGCGACCACCTGCCGGGTGTGCTGCTCCTGTGCATTTACCCCACCTAGGGGCCTGCTCCATGGGAGCCTGATTATCACGGCTGGAGGCAGAGCCAGGTGCTCAGTAAAGGTGTCCACTGGGCCCCTGGGTCTCCTGCCACCAGACCAGATGGACATCTGCTCCTTGAATACCCCAGCCTCTGTGGTCATGGTTGTGCCCTTACGAGCCCAGCTCTTGCCAATGCAGCTTTCTGTAGCAGGGCTGCTGCACTCAGCAGCACCTGCTATGGAGGCAGCCTGGGAGCTGCCCTGCCCCTTCTGGGGTCCGTAGTGCACCTTAGTTGACGTTGGATTTGAGCTCACGGAGGCTGCCTCACTCCTCTTCACACACCTTCCCCAGTTGGACCCCTCAGACAAGAACCCATGACCACACCTGTCTTGGCCTCTATTTCCATCGAGGAAACAGCTAAGCACCCAGCTGTGCCTAGCCCTGCTTCCAGATATTCCACCTGGGGAGACAGAGTGGACTGTGGGTTAGCAGCATCCACACCATGGGGAGCCTGCTAAAAAGGAAGCAGCTGTGGTGACCCAGAACCTCCGTTTCAGCAAGAGCCCCTTGGGCCCCACACAGGCGACAGTCTGGCAAGGGCTGGTCTGGACGCACGTGGTCCCCACACCACCCTTGGAGCAGCCAAGAGCGGCTGGGAAACACTGACCGCTGTGAGAGATTGCTGCCTGGCGACGTGGTGTGGCATTTGGGCCTCAAAAGATGGGGGGTGCAGGAGAGCCATGTGTATTCTGGAACTGATAGCGTTTAGTACTACAGGACAATACGCGTTTGTGTTGAGTTTTGAATTATTAAGTTTTTAAGTTATGATCACTGGCCATTTTTATCCCATGATGGTTTCATTTTCTGGTGCCCCTGTTTTAGAGAAGGTAGTTAATGTGGAGTTAAAGGTGTATGAGGATCTCCCTAAACCCAGCTTTCTCTCCCAGGTCCAGTCCTCCGTGGCCGTGGGCACGCCCGACTACATCTCCCCGGAGATCCTGCAGGCCATGGAGGACGGCATGGGCAAGTACGGCCCCGAGTGCGACTGGTGGTCCCTGGGGGTCTGCATGTACGAGATGCTCTACGGAGAGACACCCTTCTATGCTGAGTCGCTTGTGGAGACCTACGGAAAGATCATGAACCATGAAGTAAGACACTGCATTCCCATGGCCCGTTTCTCCCAGTGCCCAAACATAGGCCTGGGATAAAGAGAGCAGCAAGCCTGGAGGGAGGAAGAGGGCCCGGAGAGGGTGAGGGTGCTTAGGCAAGGCATGTGGCACTCAGGATGGGCAGTTGGGCGATTTGGGAGAGACTCAGGTAGGATCTACCCAAGCTGCAGACATGGCAGATGTGGCATGAGAAAAGGGAAGCAGCAAGGTGGTTTCTGGTTTGGGGCGATGGTGTTCACCGAGCCCAGGGTCCCTGGAGGAGAAGGGGCTTCGGTGGAGGCAGGGCTGGGGAGGGAGGCCTGGGCGGCCTGTGGTAGGGGCCAGGTAGGCAGGTGGGCCTGTGGATCTGGGTTTGTCAGGTGCCAACTCAGATTCTCAAGCTGCTCTCCCACAAGTCACTGTCACTAACTGGTCACAGGGCTCAGCAGAGCAGTCCTTACCCTCTGGACCCCATGTCCTTTCCTCTCTTTTCTTTTTCCTCTCCCAGCTATTCATTTTTCACTTTGACTTTGCCTTCGTTTTCTTTCCTTTGTTTTCCTTCATTTTCTATTTCCCTTTTTTGTCATCTTTCTTTTTCTGTATTCTCATTACTTGGGTCTGCCTTTCTAATGCCATCTCCTCCCTATTTATCGGTATGCTTCCAGCATCTCCTTTCCTGGCCTGCTCTGCGCCCCCTTCCCACACACATACCCCAGGAACCTGGCCGCGGGCCTGCCCCCTAGCTACTCTCCAGCTGATGGCTCGTGGAGGGAACAGAGCAACACTAGATGTGGTAAATGGTTTCTACCTAGCTCAAAGTCAAAGCAAAAGTTACACTTCAAAATTTTTTCCCAAAGTGGGAGTGTGTTTTTCGTTTATAAATTAACGTATGCATCTTATAAAATGCAGTCAACAGAAGCGCATACAGTAGCTGGTGGGAGTCATCTCCGTCCACTCCTCAGTGATAAATGCTGGGTAACAGGGGCTCGATGCTGGGAGCACGCGCTTCCCCAGGCTCCCGAGTAGCCCGCCAGGAGGCTCATTGTGCAGCAGCTCATTTAGTCTCCACCCGTCCCCTGAAGACCCCGGAAGGTGGTGCTGCTGCTCGTTTCCCTTTTCAAGATGGAACGGTGAGGTCTGGAGATGGAGGAACACAGGCAATGAGGGGCACACAGGCTCTGCACACAGGCCCACAAGCCAAGCTGGGTGTCTGTGTGTGTGGGTGTAAGTAAGTGGCATCACCCTACATAGACCAGTTGCCATTGACTCAACTCTGACTCATGGAGACTCCATGTATGTCAGAGTAGAACTGTGTTCTGCCAGGTGTTCAGTGGCTGATATTTCAGAAGTGGATTGCCAGGCTTTTCTTCTGAGGGGCTTTTGGGTGGACTCGAACCTCCAGTCTTCCGGTTAGCAGCTGAGTGTGTTCACCGTTGACCACCCAGAGACTCCCACACTTCATACAGTCAGACTTGTTTGGCCAGTATATTTTTGACATCTTCCCATGTCAGCACACTGAAATGTTCTGTCCCGTGTGTGTCCACGTGTGCGTACACACATGCACACACACCATACCTTTTATTACCAAGTCCCTTTTTGAAAGATATTTAGGCAATTTGCGTTTTTCTTGGTTAAAATATAACGTTATGAACGTGTTATGTTTTCTGTTTTTGAGTATTTCCATAGATTACGTTTCTAGATGTAGAATTGTCGCAGATATTGGTGAAGTGCCCTCTGCCAGGGCTTTGCCGGTTTACATTTCCCCAAGAGCGTTTTGTCAGCAGCCTGCCCCTTGGATGGTGAATGTTTATTATTGTTTTAATTTATATGCAGTGTGGTAACAAGTCTGCCGTGAATAAGCCCTATAAGCCTAATAATTTTGTTTGCCCTTCTGAATTTCTGAATTCATTAGCTCTGGTTTGCATTTAGTTACCATGAAATAAAAAAATGACTGTTGCCTTGGAGCAACAGTAAAACCTGCCAAAGTGGGAACCTGTGTAAGGTGGAAACCTGTCAGCAAAAGAAAACAAATATTTTCCACTAATAGAAAGCAGTAGAAAAGTGGTAAGACTACACCCTGTCAAAGGGGGAAAACTTACAAGCCCTGGACTAACAAGGCTCTGGTTCTTACACGTTTCACTGCATTATTTCCACTTTATTGTCTGGAATGTCTGTACAGCTTAGGTTTTTCTGAGTAAGTCTCAACTTTTCACTGTTTTCTGCCCTCAGGAGCGATTCCAGTTCCCTTCCCACGTCACGGACGTATCTGAAGAAGCAAAAGACCTCATTCAGAGACTCATCTGCAGCAGAGAGCGCCGCCTGGGGCAGAATGGGATAGAGGATTTCAAAAAGCACGCCTTTTTTGAAGGTCTAAATTGGGAAAACATACGAAACCTAGAAGCACCTTACATTCCAGACGTTAGCAGCCCTTCTGACACGTCCAACTTCGACGTGGACGACGATGTACTGAGGAACACCGTGAGTGTAAAAGCCATCTGCCTCTCAGCATCGCTTCACAGCGGGGCCAAGAATCTCAGGTTGTGTTGAAGGGCTTGCTTATCAGGATAGTGAAGCTTAGAGTAGTAGTGATTTTTTTTTTAAATCAGGCAATTGTCTAAAGGAAGTGCCCCTGCTGTTCTAACCCTCACCATGGTCCTAAATGTCCCTTTAGAAATGATGGACCACTCGGTGTCAGGAAAATTGAGTTACATGGCTCTTGTTTTAGAGCATCAGAAATGCATTTGCTTTTATTTTCGTGGTGTTCTCTACTTACCATACTAGATTCACTGCAGCTCTGTCGTGGGGCCTGGCTTCTCTCTGGCTGTCCAGCCTGCTGCTCACAGTCTTACCCCACATAGGAGAGCGTGTTGCATCTTTCAACCATCTTACGCCTCCGGTGTCTGGATTTCTGTTCCTTTATACATCAGGAGTTCAAGAGTGACAGTGATGGTGTGCGGATTTTGAGTCTTTCCGCTGACATTGTGGATCATGGATTTTCCAAATTGGTTTGGCCCAGGGGCTCATTTGTTGCTCTGCTCTGCTCTGGCAAGGCTGATGTAGACGGCTGGCTTAGATGTAGTAGTTAGCACCTTGGGCCCGGTAGAATTTTGCACACATGTTGTAAAATTATTTTGGCCTCATCAGACCCAACCTTTTTAGTACAAACCTGTGGCTTGGTTTAGGGGTAGAGAAACTGAGGGGTAATCAAGTGCAAGAATCTTCCCTATTGCTCCTTACCTTGGAGAATTTCTCCTACTAAAGGAGCCCCATTTGCTGAACATTTTGTTCTTAAGTGACCTTGGGAAAACTATTGGCTCTTTAACAGCCTCAAAGTGGAAGAGGTTCTTTTTTGTGTGTGTGTGCTTTAAGTGAGAGTTGACAAACCAAGTCAGTCTCTCATACAAAGACTTATATGCACCTTGCTATATATACTACTAGTTGCTCTCCCTCTAAGGAGACAGCACACTCCTTTCCTCCACTCTCTATTTTCGTGTCCATTCAGCCAGATTCTGACCCCCTCTGCCCTCTCATCTCCTCTCCAGACAGGAGCTGCGCACATTGTCTCCATGTGTCTAGTTGATCCAAGAAGCTCACTCTTCACCAGTATCATTTTCTATCCCATAGTGCAATCCAAACCCTTTCTGAAGATTTGGCTTTGGGAATGGTTGCTGTCTTGGGCTAACAGAAGGTCTGGGGACCATGATCTCTGGGGACCTTCTAGTCTCAGTCAGACCATTAACTCTGGTCTTTTTATGAGAATTTGAGGTCTGCATCCCACTGCTTTTCTGCTCCCTCAGGGGTTCTCTGTTGTGTTCCCTGTCACGGCAGTCGTCAGTTATAGCTGGGCACCATCTAGTTCTTCTGGTCTCAGGCTGATGTAGTCTCTGATTTATGTGGCTCTCTCTGTCTCTTGGGCACATAATTACCTCGTGTCTTTGGTGTTCTTCATTGTCCTTTGCTCCAGGTGGTTTGAGACCAATCGATACATCTTAGATGGAACAGAGGTTCTTAAGGAGAAACTAGCAAGCGCCCCTTGTAGCTCGTTAACAGCATTGTCTCTTTTACACTTCAAACTTGACTTGATGGCTCCATGTTCAGAACAAGAGCAGAACTTGAGAAAAGACCAAGAAAGTGTTATGTGGAAAGGACTTTTCCCAGACTCTAAAGAACTTCTGTGCCAAAATGGCCCAGATAGATTGTAAATCTGGATTTGTTTTGAATAAAGAAGGATCCTGAAAAATAGAGTTGGGAGAAACTTGTCTAAGACAGTCTGACCTTGGGTTCCAAATCTCTCCCCCGTGCACTGGGCCTCTGTTTCAAACCAGGAACCTGAGTGTTGCCAGACCTCCGGCCCGTGTTTGTCCCAGCGACTTCACCCTGGTCCGTGGTATTAGTCTCTGCACAGGATTTTGTTGAGTTGTGGCTTCTGTGGCTTAAAAAATGTTTGCGTATCACTAACCTGTTTTAGGTTTGGCCTTACGCCACTGTCATCATCAGAATCGGTGTGTTTACCCTCTTAATTGCGTGTACATTCAGCCGTAGAGCCAGGAGTGAAGAGTACAAAGATCTGCCTGCGCTAAGCTCGCATGCAGATGACGCCATGGAATCAACATTCTAGAAAGCCACACGGTTCTCCCTGGCACATTCTTTTTTTTAATTGTATGTTAAGTGAATGTTTACAATTCAGGTCAGCTTCTTGTACAAACACTTACACACACATTGTTATGTGACCCTACTTGGCTCTCCCTGCAATGTGACAGCACACTCCTCCTCTCGACCCTGTATTCCTGAGCCCGTTCAGCCAGCTCCTGTGTCCCCCGCCTTCTCATCTCCCCTCCAGACAGGAGCTGCCCACATAGTCTCATGGATCTACTTGAGCTAAGAACAAGAACCACACTCCTCAGCAGCATTATTTTCTGTCTTATAATCCAGTCTAACCTTTGTCTGAAGAGTTGGCTTCAGAAATGGTTTTAGTTTGGAGCTAACAGAGAGGCTAGGGCCCACAACCTCTGGGGTCCCTCCAGTCTCAGACCATTAAGTCTGGTCTTTTTACTAGAATTCGAGGTCTGCATCCCACTGTTCTCCTGCTCCATCAGGGATTCTCTTTTGTGTTCCCCGTCAGGGGAGTCATTGGTGGTATCCCTGGCACACACTTGACAGTCATGTTTTATAACACCCTTTCCCCGTTTTTCCCCTCGTTTGTTTGAACGTGGAGTTCACGTATGTTGTGTGTGTTCTTGTGCAGGAAATATTACCTCCTGGGTCTCATACAGGCTTTTCTGGATTGCATTTGCCGTTCATTGGTTTTACATTCACAACGGAAAGGTAAGTCCAGATATATCACTCCGTGTGCGTGCATGCTCGTGTTGGGGATCGTGGAGGGCCTTGTTCATGGAAGTCGGGGATGGTGGTTTCATCCCCTAAAAAGGCAAACCTGGTGCCTGCATGGGATCACTTGGAGTCAGCAGACTGCTTCTGTAAAGAGCAGGTGGTAATGGGCTTTGCGGCTGCTTATGGTCTACCCTGTATTATTATTGGGGCCCTGGTGGCAAAGTGGTTAAGAGCTTGGCTGCTAACCAGAAGGTTGGCAGTTTGAATCTACCAGCTGCTCCTTGGAAACCCTATGGGGCAGCTCTACTCTGACATACAGGGTCACTATGAGTCAG
Source organism: Loxodonta africana (assembly GCF_030014295.1). Lineage (NCBI taxonomy): Eukaryota > Metazoa > Chordata > Mammalia > Proboscidea > Elephantidae > Loxodonta > Loxodonta africana. Next base: position 109,700,251 of record NC_087351.1, read on the forward strand.
AAATGACTTGACAGCAGTGGGTTTGGTTTTGTTTTTTATATTATTATTATTTCTTCTGATTTCTTCTTCCCCTTCGAATATTAAAAAGTCAACCATTCTTAGGTTGTGGACTGTACGCAGCAGGCTGTGGGTTGCAGTTTGCCTGTTCTGACTTATGGGGGCATCAGCGTTGCCAAGATTGGTTGGTAGGAGAGTCAGTGGCCACGGCCACCAGCCCTTGGTTCTTGGTCATGCTCGGCAAGAGCCATCTCCCCTGACAGCACTGTGCTTGGCTGTGTAAGAATGTTTGCATCCTCTTGGTAGGTCCCATTCGTGGAGCTGGAGTGCAATCCATGGCAGGCATTTTGCCTGTTGTCCTTGATCTCAAATGGGCCTCGTGGCACAGTGGTGCTTCCTGGGGTGGCCATATGGGGCCCAGGGGAGAGGCGTTAGGAAGAAAGGCTGGTGAAATAGAACACTACTTCCAGAGTGCATGATGGACCGTCACAGAATTTGACTGATGATGTCTTCCGGCACTGGTACCGGAGCCAATGAGAATGTCTTCAGCAGAGGTGATACTTCTGCTTGAGCTTGTAGACAGTTTTTTCTCGTGTGAGATAACCAGGGCTGAGCAGCACTTAAGCCAAAGCGATGGCTGATAGTGCCTAGCCTACAGGAAGCTTTGTAGGCTGCAGTAGGCTTACAGATTTATTGTCCCCAGCACAGAGGCCCTTGACCTTCCTGGTGCCCCTGCTCACAGGGGTGCTCATCAGACACCCCAGGGCTCCCTCCCATGACAGCCCCTGCAGTGCTGAAGGGACAGCGCCCAGGCCTTGGCCGGGTTCTGTCATTTGGACGTAAACGTATACGCACGTGCTCAGCACCTTCAGTGGACTCCATGGAGGAACTCAGAAGACTCTGCTCAGGTCATTGTCACACAGAAAGCTGAGCAGAGCTAACTCTGGTGAAACGGTCTAATACTGAGTGTGGCCACAGGGTGCATCTGTAAGCCAGCTGGTCCCTGGTGAGTAGCTAAGCTGTGCTTCTCAGTGCCGGCATCTGGAGGGACCCTAAGGGTTCCTGAGTCCACAGGTAAAGAAGGGGCCCCCCAAAGAGTTGGAAGAGCTGTCCCCTGATCACTCAGGTGGCCCACACTGTTCTGGCTGCCTTCGGTTGTCCTCGGGCTGGGGCCGGGCCAGTGAGTGAGGGGCCCTCCTGCTGTCCACCAGCACAGCTCGTTACCGAAGGAGCCTCTTGTTCTTGCATATCTAGGGGAGCGTAGGTGATGATTCAGAAGTTAAGTTCCCCGCCTTAGCAGAAGCGTCTTCTTTTGACCAGCGCTGAAGGAGCCTCCTCCTCAGTCCCCTGTTGATCGTCTAGTCATTTGCAGTAAGGAAAGTCTTGTCTAATTTTGGCGCCATAAGCAATGCCATCTATCCACAGGTATTTTTGTTTGCCAATTTAAAAAGACTGGCTCTCGCCCCGGGAGGTGTTTAATGCTAGTGAACTCACAACACGTTGGCAGTGGAGTGACCAGCCTGTTGCCCTGTCTTGCAGCTCCTTCTCAGACCGCGGCTCTCTGAAGAGCATGATGCAGTCCAGCACCCTGAGCAAGGACGAGGACGTGCAGCGCGGCCTGGAGAACAGCCTGCAGATCGAGGCTTACGAGAGGAGGATCCGGAGGCTGGAACAGGAGAAGCTGGAGCTGAGCAGGAAGCTGCAAGGTGGGTGGGCCGGCTCTTGGGGACGCACCGGCCACCACACCATGGCTTGCACTCAAGTTGGTGTCTCTCTCACCCCTAGAGTCCACACAGACTGTCCAGTCCCTTCACAGCTCAGCTCGAGCCTTGGGAAGCTCCAACCGAGACAAAGAAATCAAAAGGCTAAATGAGGAAATCGAGCGTCTGAAGAACAAAATAGCAGGTGAGGGTTCTAGAATGTAGCCAGTTCATTTCTGTTCTCGGGTGTTAATCTATTCAGAGGAAACTTTGAGAGTTCTTTCCATAAGGTGGAAAAGAAAAGCTTCAGCAAGCCTATTTACAGCTCTGGTATTTTGTCAACATGTTTTGAATAATTTTCTCCACCTTGATTGATTCTAATATAATTTTGTAGTTACCGGCTAGAATCAGTCAATACCTAGTATTCTATCCCTAAAACTCTTAGGATAGTTTGCATTTCTCTCTTAGTTTTTCTCTTGGCAGCTTTGTGAGGAAATTGCTGTACTTAATTTCTGTCTTTCTCTAAACTCTGCCCACTTTGCAGTATTTTAGGTGCTAGATTTGTTGGGACCATTCTTTTGTGGCCCCGTGGTTATCAAAGCTTCCTAAAGACTCTCCACAGTTTTTCAGCCTTAACCCTGACCCTCAGACAGACTGGCTCTGCACTTGGCTCTCACCTGCACATCACACCTCGAACCTGTCATTGTCTTTCCGTTTCCCATCTGAACCTCACCACTCTAATCCAGAAGAAGCCTTTGACTGAGTCCATTATTTATGGAGCCTTTATTGCACCCATGCAGGGGCCAGGCCCTGTGCCGGCTCCCACGACAGGGTGTGAGACAGACGGGCGGGGGAGTGCAGCCTGGGACTTGGTTTGGGAAGAGCTGCTGCTCAACAGGCTATCAGAGTCAGCTTCTGTACATGCAGGGCACTTTTGTGTGTGTGAAGGTCAAAAAAGCCTCTAAATGAGGATGATTGCTCTGAAATATTAAATAATTTACTACCAGTAAGCGTGAGGTACCACCAAGGTTTGGCTGTCCCTGCACGTAAAGGAACACGATCTGTTGTTACCTTGGCCCAGATTCCGGTAGGCTCGAGCGACAGCGTGAGGATGCTGCGCTGCTCCGCCGAGAGCAGGAGGACTCCACGCAGCGGCTGAAGGGGCTGGAGAAGCAGTACCGCGTGGTGCGGCAGGAGAAGGAGGACCTCCACAAGGTAACCAGGCTTCCGTTTTGTTCAAGAAGGGCGTAAAGGAGGTGGCAGAGTTTGCAAGGTTGAGTTCATGGCAATGCTAAAAGACCTCCTCCCAGGCGCTGGCTTGCGTCAGGCTGCTGCAGTGGGTGGGAGTGAAGCTGCCCCAGCCCCCGCCCCATCGCCTGCAGCTGGTGTGCTCTGTGTATCGCCATCTTTGCCCTCCACCCTACCTGTGGAGCCAGTGGAGTTCCCCCCCATCTTAAAAGAAGGAAAGGAAGGTCAGAGGATGGGAGGGTTTCCCGACGCAGCACCTGTGCCTCCTGGCCCACCCCCTCCACCACGCCACCCCGCAGGCTCTGATAATGATTTGTTAAAGCTTGGGTGACCACCTCTCCCAGTAACTGCTTTATAAAATTGATTTCCAGCAAATGTGTCAAACTATGTCTCAAACACTTAATACCACGCTTAGGGTTGCGTTTTCTGAATACATTAATTTATACACTTAAGTAGTTGAATCTATGGTTTGTGGTTTGGTCTCTAAAACGTACAGCGTTTCAAAACCACGTTGTCTGAGTGTTATCACCAGCAGTGATGCATCAAGGGGTCGGGTCGGGTGGGACCCCTGCCCTGAGGCAGCCACCCAACTTGCTCTGAGCCAGGCCGGGGACCTGGTGGAGGTGAGCCCCATCCCCCCACCCCCGGCCAAGTCAGGTTCACATCCAGCCTCAGAGTGGCAGGTGCTGAAGTACAGGGACAGCCAGTCTGTTGGCCAGACGGGCTGCAGGGAGGCCGGGGTGGTTAGTGCCACCGTTGGCAAAGCCGGGCTTCAGCCGGGAAGACTGACTGGCATTCCCACCCACCTCAAGCCCTGGTGAAGATGGGCCATCCAACGACTTGTGTACGCGTTTTTCACTCTTTGCTTCACATCTCAAGGATTTTTGTGTATCATGTCCTTCTGTGATTTAGTGGAGTTTAAGTGTGAGCACCCATGCTGTGGGTCTTTCCCCTGTGATCGTGTAGATGACACAGGAAGAGCTGTGGGTTGCTTCCTGCTGTGGCCAGCTGTTCCCACGTGTGAGGAGGGTCTTCCCTGGTGCCGAGTGGTGCTCAGCAGTGGACCAGGTCATCCTTCCAGCTGCCTGTGTGGCTTGCTGGGGCAGAGCACAGGGCCTTTGCAGAGAAGGTCAATCCTTGGCCAGATGGCTGTGATCTGTAATCAGCACTGAGAGACTGAGCTTGAAGCCTTCCAGGTTTTTGTTGAACCAGTGTAAAATGTATACAATTCTTTTTGTTCAGCAACTGGTGGAAGCTTCGGAACGGTTGAAGTCCCAGGCCAAGGAGCTCAGAGAAGCCCAGCAGCAGCGGAAGCTGGCTCTGCAGGAGTTCTCCGAGCTCAACGAGCGCCTGGCCGAGCTCCGCTCCCAGAAGCAGAAGGTTTCCCGGCAGCTGCGCGACAAGGAGGAGGAGGTGGAGGTGGCCATGCAGAAAGTCGACTCACTGCGGCAGGAGATGCGCCGATCCGAGAAGTCCAGGAAGGAGGTAGCTTTCTCACAGATCAGGGTCGTGCTGGCAGGACCTGCGTGGTCTTCGTAGAGCACTTGCGAGACAACTTTTGGAAGCTCGACTGCAGTGCTGCATGAATTAACTTTCAAATGGACTTTAGATTTGATGTGAGCCAAGTTAATCTACCAAGCATAGAGTCCGTGCTTCTCCCCCCTCAACACTTATTTCTGGAATTATTAGAAGAGGCTCCTACAGTACAGATTTTTGAAATTCCCTTTCAGAGTAAATGGGGGGAGTTCATACATGACATGTAACAGCAATGCGCTGACCTGGGATAGGGCGTGGCTGGCACGACTGAGCACCTGCGCTCAGGACCACGGGCGCAGGCATAGCAGGCATCAAGTCAGGTGCCCTGGGTCAGTGGTTCTGGAGCTTTTTGGTCCCAGGACTCCTTTACACTCTGAAAAATGACTGAAGACCTCAGGAGCTGTCGTTTGTGCAGATTATGTTATGATACATGCACATTAGAAATTAAAACGGAGGCTTTGCTTATCACCTGTCAGATCATTTAAAACTTACAACAGTAAACCCATTACGTGTTTTAAATGTAAATATCATTTTATATGAAAATAATTTCGGAGCCCTCGTGGTAAAGTGGTCAAAGGGGTTGGCTGCTAACCAAAAGGTCAGCTGCTCCCTGGAAACCCCATGGTGCAGTTATAGTCTGTCCTATAGAAAAATATTTAGTGGGAAGCGTGGCTTTTTTTTCCATTTTTTGCAGTTTTCTTTAATGTCTGGCTAAATTGAAAACAGCTTCCTGAGCACAGTATCTGCATTCAAACTACTGTGAATAGTTGTTTTTGCTGAAGCCCATGAAAAAAGTCAGCTCCTCAGCTAGGTGGTTAGAAAAGACAGGGCGTCACAGAACCCCCCGAGGGCTCTTGGGTACCCACTCCGAGAACTGCTGCCCTAAATATTCTGAATGGGCTACACTTAATGGGTGGCAGATTTAAGCAATACTTAGTTTAAAATTCCACTAAAATTGACTTGATTTAAAAAAAAAAAAAACCCAAACCCGTTGCCAGCAAGTCGATTGCAACTCACAGAGACCCTATAGGACAGACTATAACTGCACCATGGGGTTTCCAGGGAGCAGCTGACCTTTTGGTTAGCAGCCAACCCCTTTGACCACTTTGCCACGAGGGCTCCGAAATTGACTTGATAAACCGTATTAATTGGAAGGCCTGGCAGGACGTCCACGCTCTTGTTCTTTCTAAATTCAGGTCTCTTTGTCATTTAACCTCAGAATGCCTCTTTTCTTCTTAGACATTTTGTTTTGCAACATAAATATATTTGGAGAAATAGCCGACTGCAACTCATGTTGGTGAAACCCCTAATTAAGAATTAGTGTTTCAGTGATGGGTGGAACGATAATACCAAATCATCAATTTAAATTAGATTTTAAGCTTGTTTTATTACTAATCAGTTAAGTCCTGAAGTATATTTCTTAACTTCTAACTTGTGATAAAATTTGATGAAGGCTGAAGAAATGCAAAGATCCTTCAAGCTTTTGTCCACGGAGAGGCCCCTTTGGGCGGAGATTTAATTGACACAGTGATGCCGGTTTTGTGTTAATAACAAGTGGGTTTTCTCCTTTTCGCAGCTGGAAACTCAGCTTGAGGATGCTGTTGCCGAGGCGTCGAAGGAACGCAAGCTCCGCGAGCACAGCGAGAGCTTCTCCAAGCAAATGGAAAGTGAGCTTGAGGCCCTCAAGGTAGTGCTTGGCTAGGACCTTTGTCCTTAATAGGAGAGCGGGCGGTTTTCTCCTTACTGACTGACAGTGACCGTGGTCCCCAGTAACCTGTCTGTCAGGCTGTACTTTACGGATGAGATGCGGGGAAGTGGTAGGATGTGAGCTCTGTCTTTGTTACGGTTTTTCACCTGTAAACCAAGTGGTGGTGGTGTTGGGTGCCATTGAGTCGATTCTTACTTCTATCAACCCTATAGGACAGAGCAGAACTGCCCCGTGGGTTTTCCTAGGCAGTAAGCCTTACGGGAGCACATCACTGTATCTTTCTCCTATGGAGCTGCTGGTGGGTTCGAATCACCGACCTTTCAGTTAGCAGTAGAGCACTTAATCATTGCGCCACCAGGGCTCCTTTTTAAATCCAAGTACGTCGATTTATTCCGTTATCTAAAAGTTTCCAGCAGTTTATCTTAAACCCTAGCAAACCGACCCCTAGTGGCCTTCTTTATATCCTGATTTATAAATTCATCAGTTCTGGAATTGACGGCCTTCTCCGCTTACTTACTGGCTCATCATCAGGACTCCCCCTCTTTCCTTGAGAGCAGAGACTTGGGGTAGCCCTGTTTCCAGAGGGTGCCCAGTGCCAGGTCAGCCTCACAAACTGCTGTGACATACATGAGTGCATGGGCCCAAGTGGGCCTTCAGGCTGCATGGCAGTGCAGACGGCTCTAGAGCCCAGGCGGTTCTGGGGCACCACCTCTGCAGGGCAGGAACTGTCACCTCTAAAACGCACCCTTCAGTGATTGTGAGGATCACGTTCCCATGAGGTCACCTAAGTCACTAGGTACAGTGCCTGGGTGTGGCAGACACCCAGCGACGGAGCCGTCACCGTGAGGGTCAGGAAGCAGTGTTGTACACGTAGGGTGGACAGCATTGTACCACTCACAGGAGGACACAAGACTGACCGTTATTGTAACCTTTGTCTCCAGATGAAACAAGGAGTCCGGGGGCCTAGTGCCACCTTAGAACATCAGCAAGAGATTTCCAAAATCAAGTCTGAGCTCGAGAAGAAAGTCTTATTTTATGAGGAGGAGCTGGTCAGACGCGAAGCCTCCCACGTGTTAGAAGTGAAGAACGTGAGGAAGGAGGTGCACGACTCGGAGAGCCACCAGCTGGCCCTGCAGAAGGAGATCCTGATGCTGCAGGACAAGCTGGAGAAGACCAGGCGGGAGCGGTGAGTCTCCACACAGTGCTCCGTAGCCTGTACCCGCACGTGGACACCAGCGCCCACAAAGCTGTGAATCCCCAAAACTTTCTTTCCCTCACCTCCTTAGGCATAATGAAATGGAGGAGGCCGTAGGCACAATAAAAGATAAATACGAACGAGAAAGAGCAATGCTGATTGAAGAAAGCAAGAAATTAACTGCTGAAAATGAAAGGGTAATTTCAAACACTGAGTTATATTGTATGGAAATTGTCGTTTTTTCCTTCTTGAATCTTTGAAGCTTGTGTATTTTAGAGATTTTAATTTTTAATTGAAGGAACAAGTTTGGTTAAAATGGCTGCTTTTATTCCGTCAGTTACCTGAACTCACCAGCTCTTTCACTTTTAGGTTCAGATTGAAATTGAAATGTGTCTTAAGTTAGAGCCTATCAGAAAAGTTCATAATCATGAACTTTGGTTGGAAAAATCTCACGAAGATTAAAGACAGCATTTAGGATCTTCAGAGAACTTAGTTTTAGTAATACTGACATCATACTTAAAGGATGCCAGATTAATGGTTTGTGTGGCAAAATGGTTTCATTTCAGCTCTGTTCCTTTGTGGATAAACTAACAGCTCAGAATAGACAACTGGAAGATGAGCTGCAGGATCTAGCAGCCAAAAAGGAGTCAGTGGCCCACTGGGAAGCCCAGATTGCGGAGATCATTCAGTGGTAGGTACCTGAGGCCAGACCCCATGGCCAGCCCTGTCCTGTGTGCACACCGCTGCTGCTGGACCACCTTCAGCCTCACCCCTCTGCCTTTTCGCCCACACGCTGGTCCTCTAAGGTGGAGGCACAGCGCTTGTGGCCGTCCCCCTGACATGTTATGTCTGGGCAGCAGTTTGTCCCTTGGCCATCATGCTGGGCCAGCACTGGGGAGCCAGCCTGCCATCTTACCGACAGACTTGGCTCAAGCTGTCGGTTCAGAGACTCGTGTTCTCTGTGAAACAGGCAGGGAAGAAGACTAAAAGGGCAGCTGGGGGCTGGCCCGTGGGTTCTAACGGCATTAATGCGGTGCCATGCGTAACTGGTGTTTGGGCTAATGCGAAGCTGGATGACTCCAGTCCTAGGAAGGTGGGAATGCTGTCGTCTTACTCGGCTCCTCACTAATGCCTGTGCTTGTGAGACAGAACCATCTCTGCTTTGCTTCCATTCTTTAGGGTCAGCGACGAGAAAGACGCCCGCGGTTACCTTCAAGCCCTTGCTTCTAAGATGACCGAAGAGCTCGAGACCTTGAGGAGTTCTAGTCTGGGATCAAGGACACTGGTAGGTTTTTCCTGAACCATGCTTTTTTATTACTACAGTATTCATTCATGGTTTTAAGTATGAACGAGGCAGTTAAGAACTTCTCAGACAATTCATCAACGCGAAAGACTTGTGAAGGCAAGGAACTTGGGCCCCAGTTTGAGGAGCGCCACCATTTTGTCAGTTGCCAGGATATCACAATTTCTTATCATACTGCTCATTTGGTTAGCAAATAATTGTCAAGTCCAGAATGATCAGAACTGGCTTCTGCCCTCCAGGAGTTTCATTAAATTATCCATTCTTTCAGTCAGTATAGTTTATTTGTGAGCTCCCAGAGTATGGCAGGCACTGGGCTAACCCTGTCTGATTGTTAAACCTGTAGGCGAAAACAGTACTGTGAGACTCTGCAGGTGGGGCGAGCAGGTGGGCGGCTGGCATCTGACCCTGCCCAGCGCCTACGCCTGTCCTGCAGCTCTTGGTCTGCAGGCCCTGGTCCTGTTCTGCTCTTCACTGCTAACCTGAGTTCAGTTTACCCTTTTTATTTTTTTGCACATGTAGGTTATTCTCAGAATAATTTGCAAAAGTAATAGAGGGACAGTAAACACATTATTAAAATTTTAACCAGGGTCTAAACTTGGCAAACCCAAATGTTTGAAGGTGTATTTACCTGCATGGGCAGTGTCCTTTGGATACAGCTAGCAGCTCCTCCCCTGTCCTGGATGAACCTGGACCACATCCACCTGTAAATACCGACTCCAGGTGCCAGACCCGTCTCGAGTAGTTCCAGACTTACCATTGCATCTCCTTCTTGATCTTTCATGGTCAAAACACAGTACTTTTGAAAAAGTGGACAACTCATGAATTTTATTGAAGAAAGAAATACAGCTGTGTTCTCTGCTCCATAGCTGCAAACCATTTTCATTTTAAAATTTTAAATTTATAAATACCAATTAGAATGATCGATCCAATAAGTTTTTTCATTCCTATGCTTTCTCTTTCCTTCTGTTGTTGTTATTAGGTCCTGTCAAGTTGGTTCCGACTCATAGCGACCATATGTACAACAGAACGAAACACTACCTGGTCCTGTACCATCCTCGCAATCGTCGCTATGTTTGAGCCCATTGTTACAGCCACTGTGTCAGTCCGTCTCATTAAGGGTCTTCCTCTTTTTCTCTGACCCTCTGCTTTACTAAGCATGCTGTCCTTCTCCGTGGACTGATCCCTCCTGATAACATGACATAGTCTTGCCATCCTTGTTTCTTCTTGCATGGGTTGTACGGCTTGCAAGACAGATTTGCTTGTTCTTCTGGCAGTCTATGGTATATTCAATATTCTTTGCCAACACCATAATTCAAATGCATCAGTTCTTCAGTCTTCGTAATTCATTGTCCTGCGTTCTTATGCATACGAGGAGATTAAAAATACCCTGGCTTTGGTCAGGCACACCTTAGTCCGCAAAGTGATCTCTTTGCTTTTTAACACTTTGAAGAAGCTTTTTGCAGTAGATTTGCCCAATACGTCGTCTGATTTCTTGACCGCCGTTTCCATGGGTGTTGATTGTGGATCCAAGTAAAATGAAATCCTTGACAACTTCCATCTTTTCTCCATTTATTGTGATGTTGCTTACTGGTACAATTCTGAGAATTTTCATTTTCTTTGTGTTGAGGTATATTCCATACTGAAGGCTATGGTCTTTGATCTTCGTCAGTAAGTGCCTTGAGTCCTCTTCACTTTTAGCAAGCAAGGTTTTGTCATCTGCATACCACAGGTTGTTAATGGGTCTTCCTCCAATCCTGACTCCATGTTTTTATTTACATATCCAGCTTCTTGGATTATTTGCTCAGCATACAGATCAAATAGGTATGGTGAAAGAATACGACCCTGATGCACAGCTTTCCTGACTTTAAACCACACAGTATCCCCTTGCTCTGTTCGAATGACTGCCTCGTGATCTATGTACAGGTTCCAAAAGGTTATCTATAATTTGTTGTGGTGCACGCAGTCGAATGCCTTTGCATAGTCAGTAAAACACAGGTGAACATCTTTCTAGTATTCTCTGCTTTCAGCCGAGATCCATCTGACATCAGCAACATAGCCCTCATTCCGGGTCCTCTTCTGAATCTGACGTGAATGTCAGGCAGTTGCCTGTCGATGTACTGGTGCGACTGTTTTTGAAGTATTTTCAACAAACTTTTATCTGCATGTGATATTAACAATGTTCAATCCTTTCCCCATTCTGCTGGATCACCTTTCTTTGGAATAGGCACAAATATGGACCTCTTCCAGTCGGTTGGCCAGGTAGCTGTCTTCCAAGCTTCTTGGCATAGACGAGTGAGTGCCCCAGTGTTCATCCGTTTGTTGAAACATCTCAGTTGGTATCCGTCAATTCTTGGAGCCTTGTTTTTTGCCAATGCCTTTTCAGTGCAGCTTGGAGTTCTTCAGTACATCAGGTCTTGATCATGTGTTACCTCCTGAAATGGTTGAACATTAACCAATTCCTTTTTGGTTAGTGTGTATTCCTTCCATCTTCTTCTGATGCTTCCTGTGTTGTTCAATATTTTGCCCATAAAATACTTCAGAATTGCAACTCGAGGCTTGAATTTTTTTCTTCAGTTTTTTTAGCTTGAATAGTGCCAAGAATGTTCTTTCCTTTTTGGTTTTCTAACTCCAGGTCTTTGCACATTTCATTATAATACTTTATCTTCTCGAGCTGCCCTTTGAAATCCTGTGTTTTCATCATTTCTTCTGTTTGCTTTAATTACTCTGTATTCAAGAATAAGTTTCAGAGTCTTTTCTGACATCCAATTTGGTCTTTCCTTTCTTTCCTGTGTTTTAATGACCTCTTGCTTTCTTCTTGTATAATGTCCTTGATGTCATCGCACAACTTATCTGGTCTTCATTAACGTTCAGTGCATCAAATCTCTTCTTGAGATGGTCTCCAAATTCAGGTGAAGTCTGCTCAAGTTCGTACTTTGGCCCTCCTGGACTTTTTAATTTTCTTTGGCTTCAACTTGGACTTAAATACAAGCAACTGATGGTCTGTTCCACAGTTGGCCCCTGGCCTTATCCTTACTGACGATGCTGAGTGTTTCCATCATCTCCTTCCCCACGTGTAGCGGATTTGATTCCTGTGTATTCCCTCTGCTGAGGTCCACATGTATAGTTGCCATTTATGTTGTTGAAAAAAACTATTTCCAGTGAATAGGTTGTTGATCTTGCAAAATTCTATCATGCAATTGTTCGCATCATTTCTGTCACCAAGGCCGTATTTTCCAACTACAGATCCTTCTTCTTTGTTTCCAGCTTTTGCATTTCAGACACCAGTAATTATCAATGCATCCTGATTGCACGTTTGATCAATTTCTACCTGCAGAAGTTGGTAAAAACCTTCAATTTCTTTAGCTTTGGCATTAGTAATTGGTGTGTAAATTTGAATAATAATCATATTAACTGATCTCCCTTTGAGGTGTATGGGTGTTATCCTTGATAGCATTGTACTTTAGGATAGATCTTGAAATGTTCTTTTTGACAATGAATGCAATGCCATTCCTCTTCAATTTGTCATTCTCAGCATAGTAGACCATATGATTGTCTGACTCAAAATGACCAATTCCAGTCCATTTTAGCTCATTGATGCCTAGTATATCGATCTACAAACGTTCTGCTTTATTTTTTAGAACTTCATCTTCCTAGATTCATACGTTGCACCTTGCACGTTCTCATTGCTAATGGATGTTTGCAGCTGTTTCTTCTCATTTTGAGGCATGCCACATCAGCAAATGAAGGCCCTGAAAGCTCGACTGTATCCACACCATTAAGGCCAGCTCTACTTGGAGGAGGCAGCTCTTCCCCAGTCATATTTTGAATTCTTTCCAATCTGAGGGGCTCATCTGGCACTGTATCAAACAACGTTCTGCTGCTATTCATAAAGTTTTCACTGGCCAATTTTTTCAAAAGTAGATCGCCAGGTCCTTCTTCCTAGTCTGTCTTCGTCCGGAAGCTCCTCCACTCATACGTCAGTTTGTCATACTGTGGTGGCTTTCATGTTGCTGTGATAGTGGAAGCTATGCCACCAGTATTTAAATGCCAGCAGGGTCACCCGTGGTAGACAGGTTTCAGCAGCGCTTCCAGGCGAAGAAGTCTCTTTTCCTTCTAATCGTGTTTATGTATACAGCAGCACTTATGAACTACATTAAATAAATTTTGTACACGAAAATCGTAAAAGATGAAAGAATACCATCGTGTCCTTTTAGCAAAATGGATAGTTGAGACTTTGTTGCAAAATACTCTGTGAATCGGTCTTCCTGTTAAAGGACTAACTGGATGAGAATACATTACCTTTTTATCCTTAGAAATATGTCATTCACATGTATGTACTATTCACTCATTGAGGCTTGTGAAAACCCATCTGGGGTACGGTCATATGAGGCCCCCGAGTTCTCATACAGGCTCGCTCTCACTGTCACCGTCAGTGTCTAGAGAGGGTGCCGCTTCTCACCCCTCTGCTCTGTCTTCCCATTGTCTAGTAATTGTGAAAGGTATTCCTCCGTCTGCTCTCTTTTCTTTGCTGTTACAGGTTGAAAAGGAAAAATTCAGAATTCTCAGATGAGTTAAATGAAAGTTAAAAAAAAAAAAAGTCTGCCAAGATGGTGTCTCCAGGACTGCTCCTAAACCTGCCTGAAAGCTGACGTAATACACTGGGACACTCAGTAAAGAAACTAGGGAATGAAGCCATCAAGATGGTTTATTTCGTTATTGCGTCATCCTTCTAGTCATTTCCATTATCCTTCCTTTTTCTTACCATTTTAGTCTTTTTTATTATAGCACGAAGTGATCGATGAGTAGTATAACAATATGTTCCCAGTATAATGCAGTAGCAAAATGCTCCAAGATAGAGGAGAACTGAGATAGGTGATACCTCATAATGTACCTTAGGGTCATAGAAGAGTTCAACAGACCGTAAGATAATTGCAAGGTAGAATCCATTTCTTTCTTCTAAAAAAAAAGTTAAATTTTGTTTTTTGGAAGCCTCTAATAAGAAATAAAATTTATGAAATATCAAAATTAAAACTGGATCCAGCAGACGTTGATAATACCTGCGGGTTTAATACTTGAATATTAGTACTTGAAGTAATAGCAAAGGTTAGGTTAGAGAACAATGAATCACTTGTTCGGTGGCATTCATTTTGCTGAGATGTGTTGGTGTTTCCGCCGGCGTTTGCAGGACCCGCTGTGGAAAGTCCGCCGCAGTCAGAAGCTGGACATGTCTGCCCGGCTGGAGCTGCAGTCTGCGCTCGAGGCTGAGATCCGGGCCAAGCAGCTGGTGCAGGAGGAGCTGCGGAAAGTCAAAGACGCAAACCTCTCCTTCGAAAGGTGCTTTGTGTTGTGTTCTGACACACGGTGGGAGCTGGGTTGTGCTGTGTTCGGATGCGAGGTGGGAGCTGGGGACCACACAGCATGGGGCCAGTACTGAGCCTCGCAGATTCTGGAAAGCTGGAGCACCTAGTTCACAGGGCTGACATGAGGGCAGCTGGGCCAGGTGACCTGCTGAGCTCTGCGGGGTGTGGCCTCTGCACTCTGTAGATGCCTGATGAGAGCTTGTTGGAGTCGTGTGCACGTGCCCCTGGCCCACCACACAGGTCATGTGAGTGCTTCAGACGACGGTGCAAGGGGTTCCCTAGCGTGGTGTGGGCCTCTCTCTCTGAGTGCGGAAAGAGGTGTTTGTCTTCCACGTGCTGGGGGGCGAGAGACACCACACATCTGACAGGCCCCTCTCTGCCCTCCCAGCACCTTGGGCCATTAAATTGACCCACTTAGAATTTTTCCTGTGAAGCTGACACTGACATTTAAAATTCAGATTGAAGATGGTATGCCTGTTCAAGACTTTGTTTCCAACTTCAAGCAGTCATAAGAACATGATTTTCCTACAGCAACAAATTAAACAAATGTTTGTTAGACTGCCGCACTCAGGATGACGGTGTTGCGGCCCTGCTCCCGGCCCCGGAGACAGCCTGCTGGTTCACACCCTCACCTTCCAGAGCCACACACAGTGCCTGTTCTCAACACGCTTAAAGCCATTTGTGTTTTATTTTAGTAAACTGAAGGATTCCGAAGCCAAAAATAGAGAATTACTAGAAGAAATGGAAATTTTGAAGAAAAAGATGGAAGAAAAATTTAGAGCAGATACTGGTAAATCCCAATCCTAAACTTCTGAATTATTTAAATATAAGCCTTTTTTAGTGAACAGTTTTATGTTTTCTTTTTGATTTAACTATTTTAGTTACACAGAGCACTTACATGGTTCCAGAGACAAAATGGTGAAGCAGGGTCCATTCGGAGCTGCCTTCCCACCACAACCCCACCCACAGAGAGAGCCTCAGATCTCCTGGTTTCCACCCTCTGACTAGGGGAGAAATAGCATCTCAGTGCAGATTTAATTTCCATTTTTCTTATGAGTGGAGTTGAGCATCTTTTCATGTGTTTAAGGGCCATTTGTATTTCTTACTCTGAATTATATGTTTGTGTTTTTTGCCCCTTTAAAAAAAATCACGTTTTTAGCTTTTTTCTTAATTTTTGAAAGTTCTTTATGTATTGGGGATTAGATCCCTTTGCGACCTAAGTTGCAAATATTTTTCCTCATTTGTCTTAGATCTTTTTACTTTGCTTGTGATGGGTTTTTTTTTTTCTTTTTTTTTTCCAAGGCAGTGTTTGTATATTTTTGTGTGTCAGAATTATCATTCGTTTCCCTTTTTTGAGTTGTAGTTAGGAAAAGATTCCCCACCCGCTGGGTATTCAAGAATTCGCCTTTGTGTTCTTCTAATACGTGTACAATCCCATTTTTTTAATTTAGATCACTGGTCCATTTGGAATTCTCCCTCATGTGCACTGTGGGAGATGGATTCAGTTTGACCGTTCTCCTTATGGCCAGCCAGTTATTGACAGGTTCTTCTCCCCACTGACTTCAGATGCAGTTCTTGTTGTAGGAAATTACGTGGGGACCGGGGTCTCTCCCTGCCTTTCCCACCTTTCTCCAGTGTTTGTGCACAAGCGCTGATTGATTGCAGTCACCGAGGCTTTAGTGAATGTGTTCTCGTGTCTAATCAGTCTGCTCCCCCAAACCCTCTCGCCACAGCTTTCAGATCTCCTAGTCTTTCTAAGGCTTTCTTGCTTGGTTACTCTTCCAAGCGAACTCTGTGTGTGTACGTGTTTGTGTGTGTGTGCTAAAAGATGTGTAACAGAACATTTGCCATTGTAACCGTTTTTACATGTACAGTTCAGTGATATTAATTACATTTATATTATGCAGCCATCACCACTGTCCACTTCTAATTTTTAAATATAATCTGTTTTATTTTTTGTTATCGTCGCTGAGACTATACGCAGCAGAACATACACCAATTCGACAATTTCTTCATTTACAGTTCAGTGACATTGATTACGTTTTTCAAGTTGTGCAACCATCTAGCCCTCCTCTTTCAAGTTGCCGTTGTTAATTTTCATCCCATATAGGTAGTTCTTAAAAGAGGACAGTGCCCAGGGCAGATGTTCTTGACTAATTCTTTTCTGTCACCTTTAACGGAAACTCAGCTCCCCTTAACATCTCCCCGTCTCCCTCGTCCCCCAGCCCCTGGTGACCACTGGTAGACTTTGGTCTCTGTGTGTCTGCGTGTTCTGTGCATTTCGTATACGTGGGATCATACCATATTTATCATCTTACATCTGACTGACTTCACTCAGCATGATGTTTTCACAGGCCACCTATGCCATAGCATGTATCAGGACTTCATTTCTCTTTATGGCTGAGTAATAACTCATTGTATGTACACATTGCATGGTGTTTATCCACTTGTCTCTCCATAGACACTTGGGTTATTTCCACCTTTTGGCTGTTATGAATAATGCTGCAATGAATATTCATGTGTAAGGACCTGTTTGGGTCCCTGTCTCCAACTCTTTTGGATCTGTACTTCGGAGCAGGCTTGCCGGGTCACGTGGTAGTTCTGTGTTAACATTTTGAGGAACCGCCAGACTGTTCCCGAATGAATGTTTCAATCAGGTGGTCTAGCTCCAGGAAAAAGCCTAATGGTATTTTTACTGAGATCACATTGAACTTGTCTGTTAACTTAGGGGAGAATTGGCATCCTTATAACACTGAGTCTGTCATCTAAGGTTAAGATACAGTGTTTTGAATGTTTTACCTTGACTACCCTTTGTTTCTTTCTCACAGGACTCAAACTTTCAGACTTCCAGGATTCTATTTTTGAGTATTTCAACACTGCGCCTCTTACACATGATCTGACGTTTAGAGTAAGTAATCATAACAAAAAGTGACAAATGAAGTTAATTTCTAAGTTGGAAAAAGCATAATGTGATTTGATTAGCTGCGGGGCCAAAACCACACCAGTAAATTAACACACAACAGCTTATCTCAAAGCTGTGCTGACCACTTCGTTGACCTGGGATGTTGACTGTGTGTGAGGATATTTGAGGCATTTGAAGTATTCCCAGAGGAGCTTCCCAAACTAAGTGGAAGCTGTTGGAGGAAGCGCCCAGCTTCTTCAGGGCAGGAAGGGACACTGGTCCTTGGCAGTGTAGTGAGCAAATACAAATTTTCACCCGTCTCTGGCCTGTTGAGAATAACTCAGTCATGTTACCATCGTAGTTGACATTTACATGGCTGTGTAGTTGAGTTTCAGTGATGGTGGAGAAGGGCCGTTTATAAGAACAAGCCAGTGCCAGGTGACCTTGCGAAGATTCTGGTGTTGGGGTTAAACACACTGCCCTCCACTCTGAAAGCTGGCTCATCCTTGAACAGCTCCAAGCATGCTCTCTAGGCCTCATGGCCGCAGGCCTATTTAGGAAGCCGCTCTGCTCCGGGGCACCACCTCTTCCCTCTGCGCTCCGGCACCTCAGCGGAGTTCCGGGGAGGCCGGACACCCTTCCCCTCATTTTCCAAAGTGATGGTGGCGGATCCTTACCAGCCACACCTGAAAGCAGCCCAATAAGCACTGATACAGTCAAGGCGAGCCTCTAATGGGGCTCTGACTGTTGTTCTTGGTTTTCCAACAGGAGAACTGAAAGAATCCAGTAGAGTGAGCATGTGTGTATCCCTCACCTAGTGCTTTGCTACATGTACTTTCTCTCTCACATACCAAACCAAAACCAAATCAGTTGCCACGGAGTCAGCTGTGACTCCCAGCGATCTCTTGTGTCAGAGTAGAGCTGTGCTCCGTAGGGCTGAGTTTCCAGAAGTAGATTACCAGGCCTTCCTTCTGAGGTGCCTCTGGGTAGACTGAAACTTCCAGCCTCTTGGTTAGCGGCTAAATGTGTTAACCATTTGCACCCCCCGTGCCTTCTGTCTACATACACTTGACTTTTTCTCTCAGAACTATTGGACAGAAAGCCGTAGGCATCAGAATCCCCTAGATATTTCAGCACTGTTTTCCTGAGGTCAAGGGCATTCTGCTGCACACCATGACACCACTGTCAGACACCCGTCAGGCGTTTCACACCAGTGCGGCAGTGGTATCCAGTACACTGTCCATGTTCACATTGCTCCTGTGGCCCCATCACGGCCCTCCTGAGCGGGTTGCCTTCCAGGTCGGGATCCAAATGGAGATCCTGCCTGGCATTTAGCTTTTGGGTTTCTCTGGTCCTCTGATCTAGAACAGTGCCCCGTCCCTTTTTTTCCTTCTGTAACACTGACGTTTTTCTAGAGGACACACCAGCTGTCTTGTAGAACATCCCACACTCTGGGTTTGCCCATGTTCCCTCTTGATTAGATGTGGGTAAACATTTGGCAAGAACTCTGCATGAGGGGTGCAGTGCACGTCCTGCTGCCTCCCTTAGGAGTCAGATGTCTGTCTGCCTGGGTTGGTGATGCTGCCTGCTTATCCAGCCCTGTCTGCTGGGAAGGGGTCCCACCCCTGTGTAAGCCGGGAGCCACCTGGGAGTGACTACGTGGCTGGCCATCCGCAGCCTCCCTCCTGGTGGTTTCAGTGACGTCTGTGCCTGTAAAACTGGGGCACATTTGTATTGTTCCCAACCCTTCTGGGCACAGAAATGTTTTTTATGAAAGTGGTGGTGAGCTCTTTCCCTGACATCCTCCATGCTTTAAGAAGACAGTGTGTTTAACCACTGGGTGCACACAGTTCCTCCATGAGCCACCTGCTACACAGCCAGTGCCTTCTCCAGCCACACCGTCCAGTCAGGCGTGAACTCAGAGGTCCCCCAGAGCTGGAGCTGTCCAGACACCGTGTTGGCGGGGGTGGAAGCCTAACTCACCTGCCAGACCTCACTGAGGGGAAAACGTGCTTACATGTTGGGCTTCGACAACCAGTAATTGACCCAGCCTTTCCCTTGCGCCTTTATGTACAAAATCGGATGTCATGGTGCGCGCTGCACGCTGCATGCTGCACGGGCGGGCGGGCGCAGGTGTCTTCTGTGTGTGCGCCGCATCCCCAGGTGGACGGGCTTGCACTTGGCAGCCCATTAATTACACCTGTTGGGCAGTGTCAATCTGGTTCATCGGGGCCCTGAGGCGGACACTGCGTTCAGCAGCATGCTGTCCTTCCGGGTGCTTCCCAGCTCTCTGCAGGGTTTGGGGGCTCTGATCACTGCCTTCTTGTGCCAGCAGCTCCCACGAAGCACACACACACAGCACCTGTGCACCTGCCTAAATAGCAACCATCTGTGGTGAGGAAAGGTTTTCAGAGTACTCATCTAAAGTAAGGTCCCTTTTAAATAGTTTTAGCATGTAGATTTAGCTTCAGGTAGACCATTGCTAAGTTCACTTGAAAATCTTGAGTTGTCAGAACAGAGCAAAGCTTGGCTTCTCTGCATTATGAAAGTTGCAGTGAAATTTTCCTTCCTTGGCAGTGACCTGGCCAGAGCCTTCTGGTTCTGGCCCCAGACCTCAGTTGATGTTAGAGTGTCTTCCCAGGCCCCTGAGGGAGGGTAAGAAGCATCGGTTAGTTTATCTCAGGCTGCCAGTGTAGCTAAAGTTGCTTGTGAATACGATCATTTCCCAACTCACACCCTTTGAATGGCAGGAAGAGGAAAAGGCCATGAGCAGGTGAGGACAGCCAGTTTCTTGCCTTTGATAATAACAAAATTGTCAGGCTCCACTTGCCAACGCAGAGGCCCTGACCCAGGCCCCAGAACCTGCAGGGCAGTGGTCCCGGGAGGCAGGGAGGCTGTACCCTCATGTGCAGGGTGGCCAGGACACAGGGTGGGAGCCCAGGGCCCCTGTGGACTAATGTTGTTTATAAGAACCTGTGGTTGAAGTCTGCGTTCTGCAGAGTACGCCCTTCACCCCTGCTCCTTGCTGTGTTTTCACAGACGGGCTCAGCTGGTGAGCAGGAAGCACACACGCCAAAGCCGGAAGTGTCACCATCCATGTCTGTGCCCACAGGCATAGAGCAGCAAGAAGTAAGAGGCTGTTGCCCCGTGGTGCTCCGGGGTCGGTCCTTGACGCCCACCCCGCTTCGCTGCAGCCTGTGAACCTAGTGATGGCAGCACTCTTGTGTCAGGCCAGTCAGCCTTGTCCCTGAGCCCCACTTGTAGCCAGAACTTCTTCCTGGACCCTCATGCACGGTCTCTATTTTCAGGATCACCGCCAGCTAGGTGAGGGGTGCCCTGACAGGTGTCTCCACAATGTCATCCATTAAAGATGCAAAACCGCTCATTATTAATAAGTTCTAGAGAGAAATGACTCCTCAACAGTGTGTGGCACCCACGGGCAGTGCTGAGATCAGCACCACACTCACCTGTCCCTGTTGTCTCCCAGGATACGGCTCGGGCCCTGCCAAGGCCTCCTGCAGTGCTGCCACCCACCATGCCATCCCTCACCCTGGCTGGACCCAAGGTAGGCCTTGCCTTGTGCCCTCCGCAGCTTCTTAGTTTTAGAAAACACCTTCTGTGGCACCGTGAGACCTGTGTTCTGGTGTTGGTCCACTCTGAGTGGTGTGCGACCCAGGAGACTGCCGGGCTGTGTGTGTGTCCTCGTCACACCAGCCACACCTACCTGCAATTTAGTTGCACGTTCTGAGTCCAGCCCCACCCTTCCGTCCCACCTTCATGGGAACCACTGCGGGTTGTGTCACTGTCCAGCTCTTTCTCCACAAGCTTGTAGTCACGTATGTGTGCACACGCGGAGCCGTGTGGTTTGTTGTTGTTTGGTGCCATCCAGTCAGTTCCGACTCAGAGCAACCCTGTGTATGACAGAAGGAGACACTGCAGGGTCCTGCACCATCCTCATAATCATTGTTATACTTGAGCCCACTGTTGCAGCCACTTTGTCAGTCCATCTCCTGGAGGGTTTTCCTCTTTTTCGCTGACCCTCTACCAAGTGGGGTTTTTACCAGCCCAAACGGGATTAACGTACACATGCAGGTTTGTAACCTATCTGTTGCAAGCCGTCCTCATCAGGGCTTCTGCCTCCTTCTCTGCATGGCCTCTCGCTGCCTGTCTTCCCCTTTTCCTTTAGTACAAACCTTGACACAGATGGAGCACTCCAGCCAGAACAGTGCCCCTGAGATCCAGGCTTAGCAAGCACGGGGCCAGGTGTGCTCACAAGTCTTTTCACTTTTGAATGAAGACGCAGCCTCTTTTCAGGTTCAGCCATCGACAGCCAGGCCAGCTTGATTTAGTTTGAGACTAACTAGTGGTTTGGCTTTTGGATTTAGATTCTTGTAGTCAGGCAGACAGGTAGTGTTTTATTTTACATAAGACGGGATTCCCGAGAGTCACAGAGCGCAGCTGTGAAATGCGTTCCAGTCCCCACAGCCCTGGGGGTGCCCATGCTTCTCCCATCCTGGCCTTAGCCCCTCCCCTGCCACCATGCTCCAAGCTTTCTGCTTAACTCCCTAGCTTTTCACAGATGGTTTCCCCCATAGATGTGACTCCTTGAGTAACATGGTTTTATTTTGCGGGTCTGGGCTTTCCAAACACTCTGTGACTCGTAGTCTGCAGCCTGCAGCTTCCCGTCTCGCTGCATGTGTGACCGCATCATGGTGTGTCCACCCCGACAGAGACCTCAAGCGCTCTCAGCCTCTGGTTGCGAAGAGCAGGGCTGCTGTAGACACTCGTGTGTCTCTCCCTGCGGGGGCTGCTTTCGGGGCCGCCCCGCCCAGCACTGAGCTGGTGGCTGCGGGGCCTGAGGAGGAAGGAGGCAGAGCCCCTTGTCGATGCTGACTGTACTCCTTGGTCAGCCCTGCTGTGGGACATACATGCCCGGCAGTGTCACTGCACCTCCTCAGCTCCTTACCAGCAGGCCCAAGTCGTTGATAGAGTTGCGTCCCAGCAGACTGGCCCCTCGTCTCACAGTTGGCTGCTCCCCATGCTGCTCTCTTCCAGCCTAAAGCGCACCAGCTCAGCATCAAGTCCTTCTCCAGCCCCACGCAGTGCAGCCATTGCACCTCCCTGATGGTTGGACTCCTCCGGCAGGGCTACGCCTGCGAAGGTGAGTGGGGCCCTGCCAAGGCAGCCACCCAGGAGGCTTAGGGTCCATCACGTCCATGGTTTTATAAATGCTCAGTCAAGTTGGTGGGAGGAGCGTGACCCCCTGCTGCAGCAGGACAGTGCCAGCTGTGGGGCCCCGGTCAGCTACGGACCATTACTGATTGTAAAATGCAGTGTCCCCGGCTGTTCTAGAAAGTTAGGGAAAGCAGAGAGTGAAAAGAACTCCAAAGCTCTCCATTATGAAATCATCTAGAGAAAGCTGCAATTGGGCCACATCTATTTCCTTCTAGTCCCCATTACTGTCATTATGGTATTTTTAGGACGCCGCCTGTTGTGCCTGGCCCTGGGCTGGGCTCCATGCCCACCTGGATGTGGTGGCCTCGTCCACCGTCATGCCCAGGCAGGGGTCACCCCCGCCCCACACTATAGATGGATAGGAGTGGCCACACAGGGTGGGGCCCGATTGCAGGCTCTGCACACACCCGTCACGCTGTCCGGGCTTGCCGTCGTCCTAAGAAGTGGTTTAGTCTTCACTTCTTTGTGGTACACAGCAGCAGCGCATTTCCTGTTATGTAAACTCAGTGAGCACTTGGACTGGCTGCCAGGACCCGTCTCATTGTTGTCACCCTGTAGCAGGCATGTGGCTTGTCCCTGTGGTAACACCGAGCCTGACCATCGGGTTGAGCACTGCTGTGCAGGGCGACAGTCATCACTCTGTGACAGTGCCCCCGCGAGCGAGCTTGCACCCGTATGTGTGCTCCTACACACGTGTTGAGAACTTACTGAGTGCCAGGCCCCGAGCTTCGCGCCAGTCCTGTCCACAAGCTGTCTTTGGCTCGTAGCTCGTCTGACCTCTTTCTTGGTGACCCTGGGTGGCTACAGTTGTCATCTCTGCAGTGCGCTCTGCAGTGACTCCGCTTCAGGAACAGGTTTTAACATTGCTACTCCTTCCCTCTCCCAGTGTGCTCGTTTGCCTGTCACGTGGCCTGCAAGGACAGCGCCCCCCAGGTGTGCCCCATCCCTCCTGAGCAATCCAAGAGGCCCCTCGGGGTAGATGTACAGCGAGGCATCGGGACTGCCTACAAAGGCTATGTCAAGGTAGGTGGCGGGAAGGAGGTGGTTCTGTCCACCTCACGCCTGGCACCTTCCTATCTTGTGCTTAGCACCATGGAGGCGTGACGGTCCCCCAGATCCCCACTGCTCATGACAGCATCTCTTTTGCGACGTGAACTGACACTGGAACCAGGCCTGGGAGGCCCCTCACCCTGGGGAGGGATCATCAGGTTGATGTGGCCAGTGTGGCTGATCTCAGTAGACCTGGGTCCCAGACCCCCAGACCGACCCTGGGCTCCGCAGGTCCCAGACCCCCAGACCCTGCGACACACATCGCCTGCCTCCTGGGCGGAGCATCTGGGCAGGTGCGTTGGAGGACTCCAGAGCTATGCGGCGTGTGGTGCCCGCTGCACGTGGACACCCTAAGCTTCATCCAGCTGTTCGCCCACCATGTTCCGTGTCAGGTGCAGATACATATGGCGTACCTGATTCTCCCACCTTCCCCTGCAGCATGTTTTATCAGGCACGTGGAGCACTCCCACCAGTGCCCTGAGCCCAGGCATGTTTGGCCAGAGCATGAGAGTGTTATCCCTTAGGAGCACAGTGGCAGCGCAGCGGCTGGAGGGCAGCACAGGCCCGGCCCCGGGTGCACAGGCCTGGCCCCGGGTGCACAGGCCCGGCCCCGGGTGCGCAGACCAGGCTGCAGTTGCCTTGAAGACCTGCTATCAGGCGCAGTCTCAGGCCTCGCTGCTTGGTAAAATGTGTCCCTGTTGGTTTGCAGGTCCCTAAGCCCACCGGGGTGAAGAAGGGTTGGCAGCGGGCCTATGCGGTGGTCTGCGACTGCAAACTGTTCCTTTATGACCTGCCCGAGGGGAAGTCGACGCAGCCCGGTGTGGTCGCCAGCCAGGTCCTGGACCTCAGGTCTGTCCGCTTACCAGCACTGTGTTACTACTTTCCTGTTTTTAACCTTTGGCCAGAATAAGAATTTGTTGCTTTGGTAATTTTGGCTGCATTCATACCTTCATGTCCTCAATTATTGCATAGGTCCAAGAACAGGTGACATTTAGCTGTCAAAGTACATGCTATGAACTTTTTCCGCCTTGAATCTTTTTGCATTGAAACAGATGCAAAATAGGCATTTAACATAAGGAAATCGCTTGCTGAAAACAAGCAAAAAATACTCCCAAGAATAAATCGTGCAGCAGGAGCTGGGTGGCCTGGTGTGCTTCAGATGCCTTGACTGGTGCCCTGTGAGGCCGAGGCGTGGGACAGTGTGTGTGAGGGGCCACGGCTGCGCCCTCTCTGCCCCTTGTCCAGTGAGGCCGAGGTGTGGGACAGTGTGTGTGAGGGGCCACAGCTTCGCCCTCTCTGCCCCTTATCCAGTAAGGCCAAGGTGTGGGCCGGCGTGTGTGAGGGGCCACAGCTTCGCCGTCTCTGCGCCTTGTCCAGTGAGGCCGAGGTGTGGGATGGCGTGAGGGGCCACGGCTTCGCCCTCTCTGCCCCTTGTCCAGTGAGGCCGAGGTGTGGGCCGGCATGTGTGAGGGGCCACAGCTTTGCCCTCTCTGCCCCTTGTCCAGTGAGGCCGAGGTGTGGGCTGGCATATGTGAGGGGCCGTAGCTTTACCCTCTCTGCCCCTTATCCAGTAAGGCCGAGGTGTGGGACAGCATATGTGAGGGGCCACAGCTTCTCCCTCTCCACCCCTTATCCAGTAAGGCCGAGGTGTGGGATGGCATCTGTGAGGGGCCACAGCTTCGCGCTCTCCACCCCTTGTCCAGCAAGGCTCCCCTCCGTTAAACACACCATGAGGACAGTCTCTTCTTCCTTTCCACCTGTTCTGAGCTAGCGCATCTGTCCTCTATTTCCCCATTTGTAAAGTGGAGTGATAGCAGCACTGTTGACGGCATGGAGCTGTTGCAGGAATTAACTAAGTTAGCAGACCCAGCACCAGGCCTGGGCGCATACAGCTTTTGTCACCGCCTTGTCCTCACCCTATAACATGGGTCCTGTGCTGCTGTCCCCTTGCTCCCAACGACAGGGAGCCAATACTGCTGGGCCCTTCTCTGGGCCAGGGCCTGTCTGGGAGCCTCCTGGTCTCCAGCCTTGGTTCCTGGGGGCAGGGGGCCCACAGTGGGCACATTTAAGACAGCTGCAGAACACGTGTCAGAATCATCTGGACAGACCAGCATGGCCCACTTCCCAGTGCCCCCATCCCACGGGGCAGGGGTGGCAACCGGCTGGTGCCCGTGCTCTGGAAATGCTGCCAGTGGCCCTGTGGCAGCTCCCACCGTGCACACTGCCCTGGCCTGGCAGCAAAGAGGCGTTCAGCCTGAGCACGTGTCCCGGGGCCCACAGAGCTCAGA
Organism: Loxodonta africana; assembly: GCF_030014295.1. Lineage (NCBI taxonomy): Eukaryota > Metazoa > Chordata > Mammalia > Proboscidea > Elephantidae > Loxodonta > Loxodonta africana. The sequence continues at coordinate 109,725,773 of NC_087351.1, forward strand.
GTAGCACCTGTGTCAGACTGGGGAGCCTGGGGTGCAAAGCGTAGTGGAGAGAGCATTTCCTAATTGCCCCAGTGATTTATGTCCCATCTTGAGACGGACTTATCTGACCAGGCCAGACACAGACTGAGTCATGGGCATGTTTGTAGCTGAGGTGACATGGCACGCAGGGGGGCTCTTACCTCCGGCACCATTCAGCCACTGCAGGGCTCTCAAGTAGCCGGCTTGTCAGTGTTCGTCATTGTAAGTATGTCTTACCCAGGTGGAGGTGGGGGTCCCACCTGGTCTTCTAGAAAATAGATTCATAGAAGTATCATTTCTTGTAAGGTTTGCTATACGAAAGAGTGAAAGGCAGGGGAGAGGGAATGGAGACGGGGATGTGAGTGTGTGTGTGTGAATGCGTGAGGCTGTGTGTGAATGAGTACGTGTGTGAATGTGTGTGTGAGTGCATGTGAGGGAAGCTGTGTCCTTCCCAGGTGTCCTCAACGTCTTCTCTCTTAGCAGAGATGAGGATTTTTCCGTGAGTTCAGTCCTGGCTTCAGATGTCATACATGCTACACGCCGAGATATTCCTTGTATATTCAGGGTATGATATTGCTTATTTTTTCCTATTTTTTAGAGACCGTTTCATTAATAGTTTTTTAAAAAGCCACACGGTTAAGACAAAGCAGTTTTCTTAAATGCTTCGTTGCGTCCCAGGATGTGCTAGCACAAACCCAAAGCCTCTGGTTTCTCCTGCCCTGCCCTGACGCCTTTTTACACGTTGAATGTGTCTACCCGGTTCACCCTGTCGCCCCCACCAAGCACAGCCCCCTCCACACAGCCATGCCCCCGTTGGGGGACCTTCCTGGCTCCTTCCACCGGCGCCCATCTCCCCCTCTACCGACCCTCACTTTTTACCTGCTCCTGAAACCCCCCTCCTGGGGCTGTACCTCAGCTCCTCTGATCATGAGGCTTTTAGCACTAGAGGAGGCCCGTGATGAGGATCTGTGAAATGAGCCAAGGCCTGGCCAAGTGCTCCCCAGAGCAGGAACAGTAAAGGGCCAGCAGGAGGCCCTGCTGCCAGCGTCAACACGGGGTTGGGGGGCGGCGCTCAAGGCGCTGGCAGGGGTGTGGGTCAGGGGAAGATGCCTTCAGCACCCCAATTGGGAATTTTATACACCCAGTAAAATCGGTGGTTTGCCACAAAAACCAAGTCTGTGAATCATTTTTTTGTTAAATCACTTTATTCAGAACCCTCCACCATCCCATCTGCTAAAACAGTGACCTGTCACGGAGGGCGATGTGCTCAGTGGGGGTGACGGGGTAGACACACTAAACAGGTACAAAGGTCAGGGCAGGGCAGGAGGGCGGAGAGACCAGAGGCTCTGGGTCTGCATCCTGGGACACAGCAAGCACTGAGGAGAGGTGCCTCAGGGCACTTTTGAGGAGCAGGACTCTGGAGACTGGTTTTTGTTTGACACCCACTTCTCCTTGGGCGCAGTGTTTTTATTTATTATCATAAAGTAACTCCAGAAAGAAATTTTTAAGTAGATTGCTAGACCACAGTTTTGACAAGTGCAAAGTTAATACCTGAAAACAAGGGGCTCCACCCACCAGGTGGGTGGGTCATTCTGACCCTTCCTGCTGTATGCTGGCAAGGGTCTCCTGTGAGGCAGCCGAGGAGCTGGCCAGGCTGGCAGCTCCAACGATCCTCTGGGGTCAAGACTCTGCACCCACCAGTCGTCCTCGAGTGCACGTGCTCCGCTGCAAAGTGGCTTTCCCACAGGGCTGGTAGGCAGCTGCCTGGTGTATTTGGTCGTCTCATAGCTGTTCTCTGTTCTGTTTCTCCTGTCTCCCGTTATGAAGGTGACAGCCTCTCTCTTAGGTACACCTTCTAAGACCAGCTCACTGCTCATTCTGACAGAAAATGAGAACGAAAAGCGGAAATGGGTTGGGATTCTAGAAGGCCTGCAGTCGATCCTCCATAAAAACAGGCTGAGAAACCAGGTGGTACACGTGCCACAGGAAGCCTATGACAGCTCGCTGCCTCTCATCAAGGCTGTCCTGGCAGCAGCCATCGTGGGTATGTACAGGCACTGCTGCCGGGCCGCGCTGTTGCGTGTGGAGGGTAGTGCTGCGTGCAGGTGGTCCCTGTGGCTGCAGCCGTGGCGTCCGTTAGAACGTGTCCGCGATCTCTCAGGTGGGGGCCTCGGGCAGTGCAGACAGTGAATGCACTTGGCCACTAACTGAAAGGTTCGTAGTTCAGGTCCACCCAAAGGCACCTCCAAAGAAAGTCTTGGTGACCTGCTTCCCCGAAATCAGCCAGGAAAACGCTGTGAGCACGGTTCTCCTCCGATACACGGGGGTCACCGTGAGGCAGAGACCACCCAGCAGCAGTTGGTTCTTCTCACACGCTTTAAGAAGCACGCCATCCCTGCTCACGCCGCTGGTATCCTCGTCGTTCTCACTCCTCCCCTTCTGCCCTTACAGATGGCGATAAGATTGCTGTCGGCTTGGAGGAAGGGCTGTACGTCATAGAGCTTAACCGCGACGGTGAGTGAGCAGGGCAGGCTGCTTCCTCAGCAGGGGCGTGCACAGCAGGGACGGGGAGGCTTTGCAGGGCTGCAGCAGAGACACAGGTCAGTTAGGAAGTCTCTTGAGTCACCACATCAGGTTCATAAATCAAGGGAAAGGCAAACCGCTGATGAAACAGGTTGCCGAGGGTAGGACGAGTGTGCGGCAAGTGTTTGTCCAGTGCCCTGGGTGCTCGGGGCTGGAGCAGCAGGCGGGCGCCCTCTCCCAAAGCTCTCATGGTGGGGTCGGATGGTGAGCTCAGCGCTGCCTACCATCAGACCTTTCGAGGAGAGGGCATACGGGAGCCCTGGGCAGTTGGGCAGCATCCCAGAAGAAGTGAGTCTTCACTGAGGGACACGTGGTGCCTCTGCTTCAGACGTTGGGATGTCATTCCTCCCACGAGGGAGGTGCCCCCTGTCTTTGCCTCGCAGCCTGAGTCTCTGCACAGAACCTAAGGAGGCCAGGCCGGGTGCACCGGACCACCACAGCCCAGAGAGGGTGTGTGCTGGGAGTAGCCACCTCCTCACAAGCCCAGGTGGGGTCAGAAGAACAAAGCTGTCACCTTCCCAGGATTGCGTAGCCCAAGGCCATCTCTGTGTGGAAAGCCGCAGGCGGGATCCTGGTCTAGATGGTTGTCAGGGGCATTGCGTTCATTTGGGCCGCATGGGGAGCGGAAGGTTCAGACAGTACTTCTCCAGGGCCTGGGGGGCTGGAGACAGCTCTTAGTTCCTCACATGCAGCCTAAGGGTTCTCGCCTCAGGGGTGAGTGGAGTAAGGGCCGGGTCCACCCCATGGGGGGACACCGGAGAGAGGAGGTCAGGACGGCCATATTCTCTGCATGGTACAGGGCCACACCGTGCAGTGACAGGCATTTGGCCACCATGGCCAACGTGCAGCAGCTGGCAGGGCCACACAAAAGCCCCATCCAGTGGTACTGCTCGGGGAGGGTGGGTGGGAGCCAGAGACAGAGACATGCCAGGAAGCCTACCAGTGGTAGCCCCACTGCTCTTGAGTAGGGAGTTGTCTGTGTGATGGGAAAAGCTCAGGAGGTGGGAGTAAGCTCGGCAGAGTGCCAGAGACGGCGCCCTGCGGAAAGGCAGCTTCAGGCCGGCCGCAGGGGGTGGGGTGCCCGACACCTCACGTTGCACCCTTCTCTGCAGTGATCGTCAGGGCGGCCGACTGCAAGAAGGTGCACCAAATTGCACTCGCACCCCGGGAGAAAATCGTGATCCTGCTCTGTGGTCGGAACCACCACGTCCACCTCTACCCGTGGTCTGCCTTGGACGGGGCAGAGGGCAGCTTCGACATCAAGCTTCCGGAAACCAAAGGCTGCCAGCTGATAGCCACCGCGACACTGAAGAAGGGCTCTACCACCTGCCTGTTTGTGGCCGTGAAGCGACTGGTGCTCTGCTATGAACTGCACAGAACTAAGCCTTTCCACCGGAAGCTCAGCGAGCTGGCAGCGCCCGGCACCGTGCAGTGGATGGCCGTGCTCGGGGACAGGCTCTGTGTGGGCTACCCGTCTGGGTTCGCCTTGCTGAGCACGCAGGGCGACGGGCAGGCCCTCAACCTGGTAAATCCCGCTGACCCCTCGCTTGCCTTCCTCTCCCAGCAGTCTTTTGACGCCCTGTGTGCTGTGGAGCTCAGAAGTGAGGAGTACCTGCTTTGCTTCAGTCACATGGGACTGTACGTGGACCCGCAAGGCCGGAGGTCTCGCATGCAGGAGCTCATGTGGCCTGCGGTTCCTGTCGCCTGTAGTATGTATATGTTTTCTGTTGCCATTTCCCCGTTGTTGCCTCCTCGCCAGCAGCAGCGTCTGTGCACTCTCGCTCTGGCTCGGCGTTGTCCCGTGGTCCAGTGGCCACAGAGCTGCAGAGGTGGGCCTCTGGTTCCCGAGGGGGCCAGGGCAGCCATGGGGCTCGTGGGGCTGCAGGCCTGGCACCTCCAGGAGCTCAAGGCTCACCTGCCCTGCGCCTGCTCCCACCAGGAAAATGAGGCTCTTTGCCAAAGTCTTTGCAGATGTCCCTGCAGCAGAGGACCCCGTGGTGGTAGCTGGCCTCCCTGGGCAAGAGCAAGGTGACAGGAAGAAGAGACCGGCATTTTCTTTTTTGCTTACAAGACCTTCTTCATGATAATGTATTAATTCAGGCAGTAATCAGAACCAGCTCATGGGTGTTGGTGGCCAGAAGCAATCCAGCTCTCCAGTCCCGCCAGGAGCCTCTCTGGGCATGGGGTTTCGCGTGCTTCTAGAGCTGTTCTGATGTGCCCTAAGCAGCGTGCTGTGTGCATGTTGGTGCTGGGCAGGCGTCCGCTCGGGAAGTCACTGAAGGCCCAGAGAGTGGGGAGCAGGGGCAGGAACTATCCCCGAGGCACCTCAGAATACCCTGCACATGGCCCCAGCTGGCCGGACGGAGGCAGCGGTGATTAAATGAGCCAGCCAGATGCTGTTTCGGGGCCTTCACCCTCCCCTTCTCATCCCTCCACCGCGCACGCCTCGTCACCCTCCATTACCCAGCCATGTGCAGTGGCCACATGCAGGGCCTGCTTCTTGCGGCTCTTTCTCCAGAACAGTATTGTTTTGAAATGAAAGGGCCCGGCCACTGAGTTGGAAGTTTCCAAATCTTGATTGTTGGCCCTCCAGTGTTGACCCAACATTCCTGTCACTCCGCTCTGCCCCCAGTTCTTGGTCCACCTGTGTGAGCACTTCCTTTTTTTTTCCCATGCAGAACAGACAGTAAGTCAGCCTTAGAGCTTGCGGAAAAACTTGTTCCAAGCCCTGCACGGGCACTTTAGATCTGTGATCTCACTTTAACCTCCACCCCACAGTCTCTGCTTACAATGGGGATATCAGTCCCATTTTACAGATGAGGAAACCGAGGCTCTGTAATGTTCATAAATCACACGGCAAGGCCAAGTTCAAATTCAAGTCTGTCAGACCTTACAGTCTGTTTGCTTCCGCCAGTAACATTTAACTTTTTAGTTGAAGTTGCTGTTGTGGTGGACGTCTCAGTCTATCGATTTATCAGTGTCTTAGTCATCTAGTGCTGCTAACACAGAAATACCATAGGTGGATGGTTTCGACAAACGGAAGTCTATTCTCTGACAGTCTAGTAGGCTAGAAGTCCAAATTCAGGGTGGCAGCTCCAGGGGAAGGCTTTCTTTCTGCCAGCTCTGGAGGAAGGTCCTTCTCATCAGTCTTCCCCTGGACTAGGAGCTTCTCCGCACAGGTACCCCGGGTCCAAAGAACACACTCTGCTTATGGCACTGCTTTCTTCGTGATATGAGGTCCCCATGTCTCTCTGCTTGCTTCTCAGTTTTATATTTCAGAAGAGATTAGGTTAAGATACAGTCTAACCTCATAGATCTAGTCAGTATAACTACTGGCGATCCATCTCGTTAACATCAACAGTGATAGGATTTACAGCACCTAGGGAAGTCACATCAGATGACAGAAGGTGGGCAGTCACCCATTCCTGGGAACCATGGCCTCACCAAATTGATACCCGTGTTTTGGGGGGACACAGTTCAGTCCATGACAACCAGCAAGTGACACGCACAGATGTCTTCCTGCCCGTAAAGCCCGTCTGTGGAGATGTTCCTCTGGTAGCACCCTCGGGCCCAGCCGGCTTCCCACACCTTGTGTGCCTGCCTGAGAGCCAGCCTCACGGCCGTAGTCGAAACATTCCTTCGGAGACAGCTGGGGTCCTGTTTTAGTACCAGTTATGTCAGTTTCTCAAGCGCGTTTGTTCTTCATATTCAAAAAGAAAGGGTCGTTCAGCAGCCAGTTTGCATTCTGTAATAGGAACGTAGTAGAAGCTTTTTAAAAAATCATCTTCATTTAGTGAAGTATGATGTAATAAAAGATTAGCTTTTAGTTCTGGGAAGTAGAAGAACTGGACCCAGAGCCAGCTGACTCCTTCCTGGGCTGGATGGCCGCCGTCCCAGCTCTGCGTTTCTGCACAGACCACGCCAGGTGGGCTGTGTTGACCCTGGCAAGTGACGGGGGATGGTGGCCGTCTGCTGAGCCGCCATCCTCAGCTCTGCCAGGTGTTTCCTACTGTTCTAAAGGAGGGGACACGGTCTTATACTTCAGATGCAAAGTGGTCCCTGGCTCTCGGCCTCGGGTCTGGTGCGCTGTCCAGCAGTGCTGGTTCCCCGGGGTGAACGGGAAGAGGCCGACGACAGGGCCAACCACTCTAAGGAAGACCAGAGTGCCTTCCCTGATGTCTTTACACGATGCTCCCAGACAGACCGCATAGGTGAGGCCTGAGACAGCCCTTGGGCCTGACCATAGAAAAGATTCAGAGCCCGCAGGGTGGGTGAAGGTGGGCAGGTTTGGCCTGAGAGTCACGCAGCCGTTAAGCAGCCTGGCTACTTGGCGTCTCCGGGAGAAGGCGTTTGCCTGATCTTTCAGCACCTGCCTGGATTCTGTTTCATCTGAATTAATAAGCTGTTGCAGCAATCACGTTGTAGGAAAACTAAACGGAAAAGGTAACTAAAAACAGTCACCTTCAGCACCCATACACGGCTGTACAGTGTGTCTTGGTTACAGAGGTGGCGGGGTGTTGAAGCGTTTCCGGCTATAACGGTGTGAGCTTTATGTGATGTGAACTGTAGACTAGAAGTGGGAAGAAGCATGTAATTACCGGAGCCCACCTGTCCCCTGACATGGGGCAGCACTGCCCACCTGGGGCAGTTTCTGACATGCCGCAATGTCCCAGCATCTGCTGGCAGCCGAGGGCGCTCACTGCTTTGCACCTCCGTCCACACTAGGTTGCAGCCCCTCCCACGTCACCGTGTACAGTGAATATGGTGTCGACGTCTTTGATGTGAACACCATGGAGTGGGTGCAGACCATCGGCCTGCGGCGGGTAAGGCTGGGCAGGCGGCTCCCTGGCTCTCTGCTAGGATGCTGCCGCCTGGGCCACCATGTCACCACTCTGCTTTCCTTCCAACAGATCCGACCACTGAACCCAGAAGGCAGCCTCAACCTCCTCAACTGCGAGCCCCCACGCCTCATCTACTTCAAGAGCAGGTTCTCTGGTGAGCCCCGCTCAGAGGGCAGGAGTAGGCGGAGGGGTCTTCCCAATGGTCTGTGGCCCTGTCTCACAGTGAGAGTGGCCGTGCCCCTGACATGTGGTGCCTGTACACTAGGCCCACGGCCCATGGTCACCAGGGCCCCTCTGTTCCGCAGGCACGGTTCTCAACGTGCCCGACACCTCTGACAACAGCAAGAAGCAGATGCTGCGGACCAGGAGTAAGCGGTGGTTCGTGTTCAAGGTTCCTGAGGAGGAGCGGCTGCAACAGAGGCGGTGAGGGCAGCGCCAGGCTGGCGGGATCACATGGGGGGCTGGGGCACAGCCGAGGAGGTCTCACGTATGAGCCGGAGGCCAGGGCACAGCCAAGGAGGTCTCTTGTATGGGCCGGGGGCTGGGGCACAGCCGAGGAGTTCTCACTTACAAACCAGGGGCCTGGGCACAGCTGAGGAGGTCTCGTGTATGGGCCAGAGGCTGGGGCACAGCTGGGGAGGTCTCGTGTATGGGGTGGGGGCCAGGGCACAGCCAAGGAGGTCTCGTGTATGGGGCGGGGGCCAGGGCACAGCCAAGGAGGTTTCATGTACAGTCCAGGGCCCGGGGCACAGCCGAGGAGGTCTCATGTGCTTGGGGTCTCAAAGCCACTCTCGCTCCCCAGAGAGATGCTCAGAGACCCAGAGCTGAGATCCAAGATGATCTCCAACCCAACCAACTTCAACCACGTGGCCCACATGGGGCCCGGCGACGGCATGCAGGTGCTCATGGACCTGCCGCTGGTGAGTGTGGTCCTGGGGTGGGTGGGGACTCTGGGCGGGGCCCCACTCAGACCCAGGCAGTGGCGTGGCAGGTTAGGGAGGAGCCTGGCTTTGCGGTGCCCTGAGGGGGCACAGCTGCAGGGGCCCCTGGAGGTTGGCCCCGTCACTCCTACCTTCTTTGCCGTGGGAACGGCCGGGCCCTTCCCCGCCAGCCTCCCAGCGCACTTGTCTGCACGTCTGTGGTGGCCCACCCTTAGGCTGCCCCTGCTCCAGCGGGTGTTCATGGTGCTGCTTCCTCTGCCCAGAGTGCACTGCCCTCCACGCAGGAGGAGAGGCCCGGCCCTGCGCCCACTGGCCTGTCCCGGCAACCCCCGCCTAGGAACAAGCCGTACATCTCGTGGCCCTCGTCAGGTACAAAGGGCGCCGGCCAGCATGGCAGTGGGCGGTGACGCCTACGGGGCCGGGAGGCAGGCCCCAAGATGAGGCACACCTGAGACGGTCTCTTGTTCTGCAGGCGGGCCAGAGCCTGGGGGGGCCGGGCCTCTGAGGAGCATGTCTGACCCCGACCAGGACTTTGACAAAGAGGTGAGACTGGCCTCACCGGCAGAGCAGCCCCGGGCGGTGGACCCAGCGGGGCTCTGGGAGGAAGGGCAGGCCCTGCACAAGGGAGGTCATCGTGACATCTGGGGAACATGAGAGTGCATGTGTGAGTGCGTGTGTGAGCCGGGGGGGGCCTGAGCCAGCTTCTCTCCAAAGCGGATGTGTGCTGTCCACCACTCCTTCCCCTCCCACATGAGCTGCCTTCTTGTGCTTTGAATCTCGTGTCTACACATGGTGGTGGCTGCCACCTCTGCTCGGTCCTGCCGTGGACTAGGGGATCTGGTAGAGGTGATCTCCCTGTTTTTCTTCAGTAGTTTCTTAGCCATTTTGTATCTCCTTAAATAAATGGTAAAGCTAGTTTGTTGGCTTCATAGTCAAAAACTGTCATGTTGAGATTTGGGGGACCAAGTTGAATCTATGGTTATTTGGGAGCATACAACATCTCGAATCTCTTGTCAGGGAGCATCGTGTCAGCCGGTGGTTTCCCTCCTCGAGGATACACAGTTCCCCATCAAGGCCACATGGTCCCCCTGCCCCCATTGAGGGTGTGCGGGTTTGTTGTTAGCAAGCATATTCTTAAGAGCGCCGAGGTTTTTGTTGCCACTGCGAGTAGGATATAATCTTTGATGACGTTTTCCGGAGTTCGTTGCTGGAGATGATACAGGCTGGTGACTTGGGGATGTTCTGTGTGCTGCCACCTCCCTGATTGCTGACTGGGTCCGGTGTCCCACTGATGGCCTTGGGTGTCGTAGGCAGTTTTGACAGTTGTGTCTCTGCCCGTGTGAGTACGCACGTGTGAGTGCATTGTGTGCCCGTGTGTCTGCGTGTGTTTGTTAATGATTGTGCGTGGCCACAAGTACACGTGTGCATTCATGAGTGTGGGTGTGAGCATCTGAGTGTGTGCCTGGGTGGCTGTGCATATGTGTGTGTGAGCATGTGTGAGCGGCCTCTCCCTGTGCTCTGGCCAGGGCTCCCAAGTAGTGTCAATTCATATCCCTGATGCCCTCTCCTGGCCGCTGCCTCAGTTTCTCCACTGCCCTGGTGCTGATTGTCATTTCTAATGAACAGCTTTCACCTGGCTAAGGAAGCACTTTCTTTTCGCACCTTGGTAAGAGTTATGCCGTGAGGAAGGGGTGGTGAATACTAACTAGGCAGGATTTTTTACATTTCCCAAGTGGCTTTCATGGGTTTTCTCAGTAACCAGTTAGCGCGTTGAGTCACACCAGCCTCCCTAGTCCTTAGAGCAGACCCTCCTCACCTGCAATGCTGTACATCAGTACGTGTTGACCTGGGGTGTGAACGTCTTATTTACAGTTCCTAATCTGTGTTTGGAAACCGTGGTGGTGTAGTGGTTAAGTGTTACAGCTGCTAACCAAAAGGCTGGCAGTTCAAATCCACCAGGCAATCCTTGGAAACCCTGTGGGGCAGTTCTCCTCTGTCCTGTAGGGTCGCTATGAGTCAGAATTCACTCGACGGCAATGGGTTTGGTTTGGTTTTTTGGTTAATCCATGTTTATCAGTGAAGTCACCTGTGTTGCTCTCTCACCTTTGGTAGGTTTGTATGCAGGGCCCTGTCTGCTCCAAGTACTGAGTTGTGAGGTTTTGCATCTCCTAGTGGCTGTGACACTGGGCTTCTCTGTCTGTAAGGCCTTAGAGCCCTCCCCCAGACTGCCGGAGGCTGGTGATGCTTAGAGGCAGGTCTCTTTTCCCTGCTTTACTTTTTTCAAACCTCCAGAAAAGTTGTAGGAACAGTAGGGAGTGGAGTGATGGAAAACTCCGGAAATGGATAGTGGTGAAGGCCAGCATGGGGAATGTAGTCAATACCACTACGCTTAAAAGGTTCAAATGACAAACTTTTTTGTTACACATATTTTACCACAATTTTTTTTAAAGTATAGGAAAGAGAACCCCCATACATGCTTCACCTGATTGGTTTTGGCCTGTTGACTTTTGGGAGAACAGTGTGACCCTAAGTCTCAGCATCATGGCCCCCACGCACTCTCGTGGTCTCCTGCGAATGCAGGCCACCTGCGGGTCACGACGGCCCACACAGACAGTCCCACAGTGACCCTGTGTGTTCACCCAGCAAGCTGTCCACACACAGACCCCTCCTCTCCTGTCCCTGCAGTGATCTCTGACACCTTCCCTCAAGTCAGCCTGGGGCCGCGAGCGCAGGTCTTGGCAGTCCCATCGGCTGTGTCTTCTGGGACAGTGACTTTGCTCAGAGATGTCCAGGCTGGTTGTGGTGCACAGCGTGCCTCCCTCAGGATTGAGAAGGGCCTGCACCTAGTGGCCAGCACCTATACTCCCCAGGGACAGATTGATTCACAGAAGTCTGTGTGTGTGTGTACACAAATACACACAAGCACGCATATACACTTGCACACTCACGCACATGCATTTTTGCTGAGCCATGTGAGTAGGTTGCCCACGTCGTGCCCTGTACGTAAGGGTGGAGATCTTCTCTGAGGAGACCCCAGCATGGCATTAAACCCAGACAGTGTACCTCTCACGCGACATCTGCCCGTGCCGATTTCAGTGTCGTGATAATGCCCTCTGAAGCGAGGCTTTTTTTAACAGGACCTGCCCACTGCACTTAGCAGGCCCACCTTACGGGTACTCCTCTTTCATCAGGACAGTCCCACAGCCTGCCTTTGTGCGGCGTGATGGTGGCAGCCTGCCACGTCAGAGGCCATTTCTGGCCAGGCCCAGCTGACGTCTCCTGTGACACCATTCATGCCGGTGCACTAGTGGGCCGTCATATCCTCTCAGTGGGCCAAGGCAATGGCACCTGTCTGCCGGCACCAATGCACTGGCCACATTTGACCACCTGGTTACTGCGTCACCTGGCTCTTCTCCGGAGGCCCTGTCCTGTGATGACAGAGCCATCAGTGGGGCAGGGTATTAGGTTTTATGGTGCCTCACAGCAAAAGGACCAGGAGGGTGGCTTGCAGACAGCAGGTTCCAAGCAGAGAGGAGGCACAGTGTCACATCTGACCCCGAGCATGCCGTAGCCCGCTGGGCTGCACAAGGACCAGAGCACACCCAGCCGCCAGCATGTGCACTTATCTACCCCTTCTTGTGTTGACAGCCTGACTCGGATTCCACCAAACACTCAACCCCATCCAACAGCTCCAACCCCAGTGGCCCACCAAGTCCCAACTCCCCCCACCGGAGCCAGCTCCCCCTGGAAGGCCTGGAGCCGCCAGCCTGTGACGCCTGAGCCATCTGCCACCCGCGCCACAGCCAGCAGCCCACACCAGCCCCATCAGTGCCAAGACTGAGCGGACCCTTGGTGTCATCCGAGGAGATGTGGAGTGGGCGTGTAGATAAGGAGATGCAGAAAGTCTATTAAACCATGTGCAGAGCTGTGCCGCGTCATCTGTGTGGTAGCCAGGCCCACCACCTGCAGTGTGGTGGCAGTTCTGCTTGGTGGCGACGGTCCCACCCATCCCCGCTGCAGCCAGGGCAGCTGAGAGGCCGTGCAGGCCCCCCCTTGGGGCTGAAACAGACCTCCCGCTTAGGAAGCAGACACTTCCTGTGTCCCGAGACTGCTTCCAGGGCCTCAGGAGACTAGAGAAGTCGTCTGTGATTCCCAGAGTCACTAGAATTTTGAGACACAGGAAGGGGAGGGTAGTTCGTGGCCTTTGCATTATTTAGCCATCGCAGGCTCAGCTGAAGTCTTTCTGCCAACCTCCCAGTCAGGGACTAGTGCCGCCTGCCCACCCATGTGCTAGCCGCAGTGTCACCGGCATCCCCTGCTGCAGTCAGCTACGTTCCGTCTCCCACTCACCTCCCAGCTGCTGCTGTCAGCCTGAAACCCCACACCCTGGGCCAGGGTGGCATGGCGCAAGCAGGCCCAGGGAACCAGGCAGCAAGTGCTGGGACCCCCCCCACCCCCACCCCCGCATGGAGACCCCGTGATTCGTAACCCAGAACCGATCACGTAGACTCACCCACACACTCCGCGTCCCGGCCACAGCAGCAGTGAGGCTCGCGTGTGTTTAATCTCACTCTCCTGTACTATATGTTGAGTAATTGGGTTTGTGACCCTGTGTCATTAAAGGCTTGTAATTAACTGGCAGCCGACTCCGCCTGTCGTCCGGCTCGGACAGTTCACCACTTCTGTCCCAGGCTCCCCACCCTCCCGCTGTCTTGCGGCGCCGACCAGGGCACACATCAGGTTGGCGCTGAGTGGCGGAGGCTCCCTGTGCACCGAGCTGCCCCACTGCCCTCCTGGGCCTTCTGCTGGGGCTGGCACCTGCTGGGGGTTCTGGTTTTTACTTTTTTAATGTAAGTCTGAGTCTTTGTAATTATTGAATCGTGAGGACATTTTTGAACAATTTACCTGTCAATAAAGAGGAAGACGGCAGTTTTAAAGGTCACAGGGGTCTGTCTTCATGTGTGACGGTGACACCATCAGCACGTCTGGGTTCCCAGAAATCCCAGAGTAGAAATTCTTACTCAAATGGAAGAGCCACCCTCTCAGGGAACCACACGGAGTCAGCTGTGTCCCACGTGGCCAGGCTGCGAGTGGAGGGGCCCCAGGTAAGTGGTGCCCTGGCTAGGACCTCTGCTGGTTCCCAGATGAGCCCACAGGGCTGAGACCCTAGGGGCAGGGGGCTCCTTGCTCCCACCCAGGGCCCAAAGAGAGAGGCTGTGCAGGAGGGCCACCCCAAGTGTGGGAGGAGGTGTGAGGAGGGGAGCGGGTCTGCAGGTGGGGCCCTGGCCGGGGGTTCACTTCCCTGGGGCGGGGCTGGCCGTGCTGGTGAGTTCTTCTAGCTCAAGAGCAGAGCAGCACCTGGGCAGGTGGTATGGGGACGAGCAGAGATGGAGCCGGAAGGCGGCTGGGCAGCCAAGCACCAGCACGGGTGGACGCCCAGTAGTAACATTGGCGTCACTGGGCATTAGTCACAAGTAGTCCCGGCACAGACCTCGCAGGCATCCGTGAGCCCTGGAGGCCTGCGATATGGGGACACAGCCATTCTGGCTACGGACACGCGGGTGTGGGGATGGGCGGGGAGCACACTTGGTAAACCCCTGCAGCTCAGGGACTCTCTGCAGTCCAACCCTGACCTCAGCCAGGACGGCCTGTCTCCACATCTGCTCATCACCACCCCTCAGCAGATGGGGACCTGGCCTCTGTCACCAGCGTGGGGGGGGAGGTAGACGGGCACATCTAGCTCTGGCCCCCAAAGCCCATGCCACACCCACTGTCCAAGGTCAGAGACAGTGTCCTCCACGTGTGGGGGAGGGGGGACTGGAATGAGTGGGAGCAGCAGGGGCGCCACAGGGTCATCAAAAGAAACTTGCAGAAATATCAACCAGTGCTTGGGGAGGGACAGTGTGGGGCAGCGGAGGGGTGCTCAGTCAAAATCCACCTCGAGGATTAAAGCAAGTAAGGATGGCAAAGCGCCTCGCAGATCTGGACCAGGAGGCATCGACTGTGTGCCAATTTTGAAAGCAAAGCGCTAGCTGAATATATGGTGGTGGTCACGAACTAAGGAGCCCTGGTGGCACAGTGAGTGGTTAAGCGTTCAGCTGCTAACTGAAAGGTCAGCGATTCGGACACCAGCGACTCTTCAGGAGAAAAGACTTGGCGATCTGCTCCCGTAAAGGTGGTTGTTGCTAGGTGCTATTGAGTCACTTCCGACTCAGCGACCCCGTGTAGAACAGAACCAAACACTGCCCCGTCCTGCGCTGTTCTCACAATCACTGCTATGTTTGAGCCTATCGTTGCAGCCGCTATGTCAGTCTGTCTCGTTGAGGGTCTTCCTCTTTCACTGACCCTCTACAAGAATGATGTCTTTCTCTAGGGACTGGTCTCTCCTGATAGCACGTCCAAAGTATGTGAGATGAAATCTCGCTATTCTCGCCTATAAGGAGCATTCTGGCTGTACTTCTTCCAGGACGGACTTGATCACTCTTCTAGCCATCCATGGTATAGTTTGCATCCTTCGCCAACGCCATAACCCAGATGCACCAGTTCTTCTTCCATCTTCTTATTCACTGTCTAGCTCTCGCATGCATATGAGGCAATTGAGAATACCATGGCTTGGGTCAGTCATGCTTTAGTCCTCAACGTGGACTTTGCTTTTTAACACTTCAAAAGATTACAGCCTAGGAAGCCCTATGGGGCAGTTCTACTCTGTCCGTAGGCTTGCTATGAGTCTAAATCGACGGGGTCAGCAACTCGCAGCAGCACTCCTGTGCTGGAAAACCATACTGAGCAACACGCTTCCTGGATCAAAAGGGACAAGGACCACGAGGGGCTGTGGGAGTCTTCACGGGGAGCCAAAAACGGGGCAAAGCTGACCCAATGTCAGAAGAGGGGAGTGGGTACCGCAGAGGTGGGGACCCTTGGTGCACTAGGCATTGTGCACCTGTCTGTATACAGTTGTCCACACATTAGCATGAATCACCGGCCCACTGTCAGGACCCACTCCCTAGGTGAACACCACCCTGTGGGGAGAAGGGCCTCACCTTGCATGATGGATGCCAGAGCTGCCAACCTACCCCTAGGATGGCCACCCCGGAGCTCGGATACCCCCATCTGCCATCTGAGCAGCCCTAGCCCTGCCCCACCAGGAGGTAGACCGCCTTGCCCCCCAGGACAGCACCTTGGGCCCAGAGGGTTGGTCTGCCCAAGCACCTCCAAGTCCACCAGGCTGGCTCTCAGCATCCCAGTGCACATGGCACCATTCAGAGCGCGGTGGTTGAGGGGCCTGGCACGAAGGGGCTGGGGTGCCCACCTCTTTCCCCCCACCTAGTACCTGCCTCCCCTTCAGCCAGCTCCCCACCCCTCCCCCCAGTTCTGGCTTCCACTGGGTACATAGGAGGCCTCGGGGGGCTCACTGGTCAGGCAGCCCCCTCCCCCAGCCCTCTGGTCGGCAGTGTGACCTGCTGGAGCAAGAAGCAGGGGAGGTTGTGTCCAAGGCTGACAGCAGGTGCAGAAAACCCCTTTATTGGACAAGGCCACCCAGACCTTGGCCTCCAGCTGGGGTGTGGGAAGAGGCGTAGAGGAAGGACACGAATATTCAGGTCCCCGGGCCAGGCCGGGCAGGGGGCATGGCGGGGGGTGCGGCTCTTTCAGGCCTCCGCCTCGGCGACAGCGAATAGCGGGTTGATAAAGTAACTGCGGCTGGTGGTCCCGGCGTCCGCCTGCGGGGCAGGGGGCTGAAAGGGAACACCTAGTTAGCAGTGTGGAGTCTTGCCCAGGTGAACCCGCGCCACCCCCGCCCGCCACTGTCTCACCGGCTCTTCGGAGGCCGCGGAGCCCGTCAGGTCGAACACTGGGTTGTCGAAGCCCAGGGGGGCCCCGGCCGGCGCCGGGACTGCGTCCTCCCCACGCCTCTTCCATTTCCACCTGGGAGACAGGAGTCGCCAGGTGAGCCCCTCGGGGGATACCCTTTTCCCACCCACCAAGTGCACCTGAGCCCCCTCCCCGCGTACCTGAGCGTTTCGGCCCGGCGCAGCAGTACCACCAGGAGCACCGCCAGGAGCAGCGCGGCCGCGACAACACCCCCAAGTGCCACGCTGGGTCCCGGCTGGTGCAGCCCCGCCGCGGAGCCACCCTCGATGGGCGCGCCAGATTCGCGGACGGTCGCCGACAGGATGCCAAGGGCGTCTCCTGCAACGCAGGGCGCGCTTCAGTCTCCCCACCCGGCGGGGGTGCGGGTGGCAAAGGGCAGGGGTAGCGGCGCTAACCGTGCTCGGCGATGTCGGCCAGGACGTCCTGGGCCAGCCGGGTGGCGCTGCCTGCCCGGTCCTCGGCCTCGGCCAGCACCACCTGGATCTCCGTGTCGGACTCCCGACCCGCTGCCTCAGGGACCCGCCGCGTGCGCCACACCTTAGACACGGCCACCTGCAGTCCCTGATACTCGGGCTGGCAGAGAGGGGACACCGTTGGCACCAGTACTCTCCCCGGACCTGCAGGGACGCTGGGGACAGGGGCAAATAGTGGACTGGGGACGAGGGTGGCGAGTGTGGCCACAGGGTCCCTGCCGAGGGGCTGCGCACCCCTCTGCCCGGCGGTGCCGCAGAGGGGCCGGTGGGAGCTCCGTTACCAGGATGAGAAAGGAGCCCAGCAGTCGTGCCCGGTACCGCTCCAGGTCGAAGGCGGCGCCGTGGGTCAGCGAGACGATGGCTCCTGCGCGGGAAGACAGGGTCAGTCAAGGTCAGACAGGGTCAGCGCGGCGGCAGGGGGACAGACAGGCGGTGGATCCCCACCGTCCCTGCAGAGCAGTCCGGGTGGGACAGGGCGCTCACCGCACAGGTCGCAGCACTGACCCACAGGCCGGAGAGCGTCGTTGCAGGCAACAGAGGGACAGCGGCCGCCCAGGGACTGGAGCAGGGCTGCGCAGACCCAAGGCAGCTCCTGGGGAGGGGGCGGATCAGCAAAAAGGAGGGCGGGTCGGCGGGGAGGGGGTGGGCCCCGCTAAGCCAGCTGGAACTCAGGGGTGGCCAGCGGGGACCGCGGGGTTCGCAGCTGCGGACCCGAGAGTCAGGCCTCCTGATTTCTCCATCCCGGCCTCCCTGCCATCCCCCACTGCCTCGCCGCGCCCCCGGCCCACCCGCGCTGACCTCGTCGTTGCCACAGACGCAGCCCGACGGGTCTGTGCAGGCCTCGGGGACTACGCGCAGCGCGCCCGGCCCGTGAAAGCGCAGGCGGCCGGAGCGGGACGCCAGGAAGGCGGCCAGGTCGTCGTCGCGCGTGAACGTCTGCGGGGCCCGGACCCCACCCGGGGAGGACACGAGTTAGAACGTAGGAGCCCACGCGCGCGGACCGTGGGGACGGAGGGCGCCCCGGGGACCCCACCTCACCTTGCCCAGGACCGACACGCTGCGCACGGTTCGGACGCCGGGTCCCAGGCCCACGCGGAAGGACGTGGCCAGCGGGAAGACGACGTCGTCATGTCGACAGGGCACGCGCTCGGCGTCCATGGAGAAGAGGCCGCTTACCGCGTCCTCTGAGCGCCACAGGCGCGGGTCGTGCCACAGGAAGCGATCGGGGTCGCGGAAGAGCGCGGGGCCGCCTAATGGGGCGCATTTCTGAGCCCCGCGAGGGACACGCTCTCCCGGCGAGCCCTGCCCCAGACACGCCCTCCTGGAAGCCAGAGTCCCTGAACCCTCCCTCTCTCCCAGCCCTGCCCCAGACACCTCCTCCTGGAAGTCCGAGTCCCTGACCCCGCCCTCCCTCCCAGCCCTGACCCAGACACCTCCTCCTGGAAGTCCGAGTCCCTGAACCCTCCCTCTCTCCCAGCCCTGCCCCAGACACCTCCTCCTGGAAGTCCGAGTCCCTGACCCCGCCCTCCCTCCCAGCCCTGCCTCTGAACATGTTCTCCTGAAAAGCCCGGCCCCCGGACACACCCTTCCAGGAAACCCTGCCCCAATGCCCTCTCACCCTGCCAAGCCCTGCCGAGGACACGTCCTCCTTCCGAGCCCCTCCTAGGACACGATCTCCCCTCAAACCCCGCCCAAAGCCTTGCCCACCGTAAAGCCCTGAGGCTGTCATACCCTCCCTCCATGTCCCACCCTCCCCAGCGCCCCGCCCATGGCCACGCCCCCTCTCTGTGCCCTGCCCCTTCCCGGGAGTTCGGCCAGCTGCCCACTAACCTCACCTGCGCTACAGTTGGGGTCCCAGGTGGTGACTGATGCGCTGAATGCCGCTCCAGAGGCCAGGATGAGTTCGCCGTCCAGCGGCAGGAGCTGCGGAGGCTCGGGCTGAGGCGGTGCCACGCGGTGGCTGGGTGGCCCCAGGAGGTCCCGCCCGCGCCCACCCGGCTCCCGGGTCCCTGAGGAGCAAAGCCCAAGTGACCACGGAGAGGGCCAGCGTGAGGCGGGGCCAGGATGAGGCAGGGCAGGACACAGCTAGCAGAGCGACTAGGATCTAGCCAGGGAAAGAAAGGGGAAGGGTGCTTTGTACAGGGGTGGGCCTGCAGGAAGAACAGTGTGGGACTGCCCCAGACCCTGTGAACCGCGGAAGGGCCAGGGGGTGACACCTGTCAGGTAGTTACCCTACCCCATGAAACTGTAGAAGCGAAGGAGTTATGGGTTCCAGGAACTCAGTTTTAAAACTGTGAGAAGTCTCTGGGGAGGGGAAAGGCCACGCTGAAGTGTGTTAGGGAGTGGAGGGGGCTGCCAGAGGTGAGAGGGGATAGGGACCTTGAAGTCGACCCTTCTTCCCTCCAGGTCTGGGCCCCACCGCGGAAGCCCCTTTGCCACAGAAACCAAGCCACAGCCCAGGCCTCAGGTGTAAGAGGGAACATGGAGCACAAAGGCCCAGACTTAGGGGGCTACTGACCAGCAGCCCCCTGACTCCCCCACCTCTCCCCCAATGCCCCTCCCCCACAGAGCTTCTCCTTCAGGGGTTGGGGCCTAAGGTGATGCCTGGGCTGCTCCGTGCTGGGGTCATGAGGGATTCTGCACTGTCAGGGACTGTCCACCCAAGGATAACCCATAAGGACAGGGCTGCTCTTCAGCCCTTACCCGGGCACCCGACCTGACCCAGAGTGGGAGCTCACACATGAGGGTGTGGCTTGAGACATCTCCACCCTCAGATGCCCCAGGTGATGCTGCAGACAGATTCAGGAGTGCCCAACAAGCTCTATAAACACATCTCAGCAGGAGGGAGGGGTAACAAGTGTGAGGCCCAAACAGGAAATTGGTTTTTCAAACAAATAATGGGAAAAAATAGAAAATAAATATGAAAAATACAATAGTCAAAAGGAAGCCCACAATAGTTAGAAGGACATCAGAAGTGGTACAGCTGAAGAACGCCTCATGAGGTGGGTGTTCACACCAAGAAACTCCCCTGGAAGACAACAGGAAAGGACTAGGAGACAGAAACTATGAGAGGTGACCACAGGAGGACAGACACAGAAGTGCCAAAATTCAGATACCAAAAGTCTCAGAATGAGGGATGAGGAGAAGAGGAAATATTTGGAGAAAAAAAAATGAAGATGAATTTTCCGGATTTGAAGAAAGTTGGGAAACCTCATGACGGGTCTCGTTGATTGTCAAACAGAAGAAATAAAGACAATCCACACCTAGACACATGACAGTAAGTTTAGGAATATCAAAGACAAAGAAAACATTCTAAAAACTTCAGAAAGAAAGAACAGATTATACAGGGAGGAAAACAAAATCAGATCAGATTTCTCAACAACAATGAATGCAAAAAGACGACAGAGTCATATTTTAAATATAAAGGGAAAAAATATTCAATCTAGAATTTTATATGCAGCCAAACTGTCACTGAAATATGAGGGTATAATAAAATGTCCTCAGGCCAAAAAGGAAGGCATCGCTACACAAGAACTATTGCCACACAAAGACCTACCCTGAAAGCACACCTGGAGAAGTAAGAAGGGAGACAAATCCAGAAGCTACAAAGAGATATGGGAGGCAAACCAAAAAAACTCATTGCCATCCGGTCGATTCCAACTCATTGCAACCCTATAGGACACAGAAGAGCTGCTCCATAGGGTTTCCAAGGCTGTAAATGGAAGCAGACTGTCACGTCTTTCTCCCTCTGATCTTCTGGTTAGCAGCTGAGCTTTTAACCACTACACCACCAGGGCTCCAAGGGGGATGGAATATGTAGGAAAAGCTTACTGTTGTCATTTTTAAAAGCTAGAGCTAAAGTGTGATGGAATTGGAAGAGGGGAAACCAAATGGGGCCTTGGGGTACACTAAAGAAATTACTTGTTAGAGGGAAGACACGGATATTCAAAAGTTTAAGAAATCAATTTAAAAAACAAAAAACAAAAACACCACCATCAAGTGGATTTCAACTCATAGTAACCCTATAGGACACAGTAGAACTGCCCCCAGAGAGTTTCCAAGGCTATAAATAGAAGAAAACTCACACCTTTCTCCCACGGAGAGGCTGGTGGGTTCAAACTGCTGATCATTTGGTTTGCAGCCGGGTGCTTTAAACATTGTGCCACCAGGGCTCCCTTAAGAAATCCACAACACTACCAAATTTGACCCAAATATGTCTGTCAGTTTGTTGTACTGTAGGGGCTTGCATGTTGCTGTGATGCTGGAAGCTTTGCCACCGGTATTCAGATACTAGCAGGGTCACCCATGGAGGACAGGTTTCAGCTGAGCTTCTAGACTAAGACAGACTAGGAAGAAGGACCCAGCTGTCTACTTCTGAAAAGCATTAGCCAGTGAAAACCTTATGAATAGCAGCGGAACACTGTCTGATATAGTGCTGGAAGATGAGCCCCCCAGGTTGGAAGGCACTCGGAAGATGACTGGGGAAGAGCTGCCTCCTCAGAGTAGAGTCGACCTTAATGACGTGAATGGAGTCAAGCTTTCAGGCCCTTCATTTGTGGATGTGGCACGACTGAAAGTGAGAAGAAACAGCTGCAAACATCCATTAATAATCAGAAGGTGAAATGTACCAAGTATGAATCTAGGAAAATTGGAAGTCATCAAAAACAAAATGGGTTGCATAAATATTGATATCCTAGCAGTGAGCTAAAATGGACTGGTATTGGCCATTTTTAATCGGACAATCATATGGTCTACTACATCAGGAATAACAACTTGAAGAGGAATGGCATTGCATTCATTGCAAAAAGAACATTTCAAAATCTATCCTGAAGTACAAAGCTGTCAGTGACAGGATAATACCCATACACCTAAAAGGAAGACTAGTTAATACGACTATTTTTCAAATTTATGCACCAACCACTAAGGCCAAAGATGAAATAATTGAAGAGTTTTACCAATTTCTGCAGTCTGAAATTCATCGAACATGCAGTCAGGATGCATTGGTAATTACTGGAGATTGGAATGTAAAAGTTGGAAACAATGAAGAAGGATACGTAGCTGAAAGATATATAGCCCCCGTGATAGAAATGATGCTGAAGACCACATGATAGAATTTTGCGGGACCAACGACTTCTTCATTGCAAATACCTTTATTTACCAATATAAACAGCAGCTATACATGGACCTGGCCAGATGAAATACACCGGAATCAAATCAATTACATCTGTGAAAAGAGACAATGGAAAAGCTCAATAACTTCAGTCAGAAAAAGGCCAAGGGCCAACTTTGGAACAGATCATCGATTGCTCACATGCAAGTTCAAGTTGAAACTGAAGAAAATTAGAACAAGTCAATGAGAGCCAAAGTATGACCTTGAGTGTATCCCACCTGAATTTAGAGACCATCTCAAGAAGAGATATGAAGCATTGAATACTAATGACTGAAGACCAGACGAGTTGAGGAATGACATCAAGGACATCACACATGAAGAAAGGATCATTAAAAAGACAGGAAAGAAAGAAAAGACTAAAATGGATGTCAGGAGAGACTCTTAAACATGCTCTTGAACATCAAGTAGCTAGAGCAAAAGAAAGAAACAATGAAGTAAAAGAGCTGAACAGAAGCTTTCAAAGGGTGGCTCAAGAAGACAAAGTAAAGTATTACAATGACATGTGCAAAGACCTGGAGATGGAAAACCAAAAGGGAAGAACACGTTCTGCATTTCTCAAGCTGAAAGAACTGAAGAAATTCAAGC
Source organism: Loxodonta africana (assembly GCF_030014295.1). Taxonomy (NCBI): domain Eukaryota; kingdom Metazoa; phylum Chordata; class Mammalia; order Proboscidea; family Elephantidae; genus Loxodonta; species Loxodonta africana. Next base: position 109,748,253 of record NC_087351.1, read on the forward strand.
CTTGAGTTGGAATATTGAAGGATTCTATGGGAAAAATATCAAGTGACTCAGGAATCATCAAAAGAAGATGGAAGGTAATAAAATCTATTAAGAAAACATTCTGCATCCCACTTTGAAGAGTGGCGTCTGGGGTCTTAAACGCTAGCAAGCAGCCACCTAAGATGCATCAGTTGGTCTCAACCCACCTGGAAAGGAGAATGAAGAACACCAAGGACACAAGGCGATTACGAGCTCAAGAGACAGAAAGGGGCACTACAGCGACTACATCATCCTGAGACCAGAACTACAACCGATGACTGCCCTGACAGGGAACACAACAGAGAACCCCTGAGGGAGCAGGAGAGCACTGGGATGCAGACCCCAAATTCTCATAAGACCAGGCTTAATGGTCTGACTGAGACTAGAAGGACCCCGGTGGTCATGGCCCCCAGACCTTCTGTTGGCCCAGGACAGGAACCATTCCCGAAGCCAACTCTTCAGACATGGATTGGACTGGACAATGGGTTGGAGAGGGATGCTGGTGAGGAGTGAGCTTCTTGGATCAGGTGGACACTGGAGACTATGTTGGCATCTCCTCCCTAGAGGGGATGGAGGGGGTTAGACGCTGGCGAAATGGACACGAAAAGAGAGAGTGGAGGGAGAGAGCAGGCTGTCTCATTAGGGGGAGATAATTGGGAGTGTGTAGCAATCGGTGAATACGGGTTTTTGCGTGAGAGACTGACTTGATTTGTAAACTTTCACTTAAAGCACAAAAAAATTATTAAAAAAAAGAAGAAGAAGGAGATGGAAGGAATACATAGGGTCACTAAACCAAAAGGAATTAGTCGACATTCAACCATTTCAGGAGGTACAATATCAGCAGCAACCAATGGTACTGAAGAAAGAAGTCTAAGCTGCACTGAAAGTATTGGCAAAAAACGAGGCTGCAGAAATTGACAGAACACCAATTGAGATGTTTCAACAAACAGATGCAGCACTGGAAGTGCTCACTCGTCTATGCCAAGAAATTTGGAAGACAGCTACCTGGTCAACAGACTAGAAGAGATCTGTATGTATGCCTATTCCCAAGAAAGGTGATCCCACCAAATTTGAAAATTATTGAACAATATCATTAATATCACATGGAAGTAAAATTTTGCTGAAGATCATTCAAGGGTGGCTACAGCAGTACATCAACAGGGAACTGCCAGAAAGTCAAGCTGGTTTCAGAAGAGGACATGGAACCAGGGATATCATTTCTGATGTAAGATGGATCCTGGCTGAAAGCAGGATACCAGATGTGTTTTATTGATTATGCAAAGGCATCTGATTGTGTGAATCATAACAAATTATGGATAACACTGCAAAGAATGGGAATTCCAGAACACTTAATTGTGCTCATGAGGAACCCGTACAAAGATCAAGAGGCAGTCATTTGAACAGAACAAGGAGACACTGCATGGTTTAAAGTCGGGAAAAGTGTGCATCAGGGTTGAATCCTTTCACCATACCTATTCAATCTGTATGCTAAGCAAATAATCAGAGAAACTGGACTATATGAAGAAGAACAGGGCATCAGGACTGGAGGAAGACTCATTAACAACCTGCATTATGCAGATGACACAACTTTGCTTGCTGAAAGTGAAGAGGACTTGAAGCACTTACTGATGAAGATCAAAGACCCCACAGCCTTCACTACGGATTGTACCTCAACATAAAGAAAACAAAAATCCTCACAACTGGACCAATAAGCAACATCATGATAAACAGGGAAAAGATTGAAGTCGTCAAGGATTTCATTTTACTTGGATCCACAATCAAAACCCATGGAGGCAGCAGTCCAGAAATCAAGACACATTGCATTGGGCAAATCTGCTGCAAGAGACCTCTTTACAGTGTTGAAAAGCAAAGATGTCACCTTGAAGACTAAGGTGCTCCTGACCCAAGCCACGGTGTTTTCAATGGCCTCCTATGCATGTGAAAGCTGGAGGATGAATAACAAAAACCGAAGAAGAACTGACACCTTGGAACTGTGGTCTTGGAAAAGAATATTGAATATACCACGGACTGCCAAAACAACGAACAAATCTGTCTTGGAAGAAGTACAACCAGAATGCTCCTTAGAAGCAAGGATGGCGAGACTGCATCTCACATACTTTGGACATGTTGTCAGGAGGAATCAGTCCCTGGAGAAGGACATCATGCCTGGCAGAGTACAGGGTCGGCGGAAAACAGGAAGACCCTCAATGAGATAGATTGACACAGTGGCTGCAACAATGGGCTTAAGCATAACAACAACTCTGAGGATGGCGCAGGACCGGGCATTGTTTCCTTCTGTTGTACGTAGGGTCACTATGAGTTGAAATTGACTCAATGACACCTAGCAACAACAGCACAACCATATTTGAAAGGAGCCTCAACTGCTAAGCCAAAAGATTGGTAGTTCAAACCCACCCAGTGGCCCCAAATTTGAAAACCTGGATGAAATATGGGGTCCTGGAGGTGCAGTGGAGCCCTGTTGGTGAAGTGGTTACGAGTTCAGCTGCTAACCAAAAGGCCAGCAGTTCAAATCAGCCTTGGAAACCCTATGGGGCAGTTCTACTCTGTCCAATAGGGTTGCTATGAGTTAGAATCAACTAACCACAACAGCTTTGTTTGTTTTGTTTTGTTTTGCTTATGAGATATATCAATTTCTAGAAAGATTCAAAACGTCAAAATTGACACAAGAAGCAATAATTTGGATAGATGAGTAAACATTAATGAAGTATAAATGTTAGTCAAAGACTTCCTATCCCTAAAACCCTCAGTCCAAATGATTTAACACGTAAGGTCTACTAAACTCTCAAGGAACAATTAATTTATTTTTACATGACTTGTGCCAGAAAACAGAAGAAACAGAAGAGTGAAAATTGTTTTTTGTTTGTTTGTTTTACGTTGTTGTTGTTAGGTGCCGTCGAGTCGGTTCCAACTCATAGTGACCCCATGCACAACAGAACGAAACACTGCCCAGTCCTGAGCCATCCTCACAATCGTTGCTATGGTTGAGCTCATTGTTGCAGCCACTGTGTCAATCCACCTTGTTGAGGGTCTCCCTCTTCTCCGCCGACCCTGTACTCTGCCAAGCATAATGTCCTTCTCCAGGGACTGATCCCTTATGACAACATGTCCAAAGTATGTGAGATGCAGTCTCGCCATCCTTGCTTCTAAGGAGCATTCTGGTTGTACTTCTTCTAAGACAGGTTTGTTCATTCTTTTGGCAGTCCATGGTATATTCAATATTCTTTGCCAACACCACAATTCAAAGGCATCAACTCTTCTTTGGTCTTCCTTATTCATTGTTCAGCTTTCAGATGCATATGATGTGATTGAAAATACCATGGCTTGGGTCAGGGGCACCTTAGTCTTCAAGGTGACATCTTTGCTCTTCAACATTTTAAAGAGGTCCTTTGCAGCAGATTTACCCAATGCAATGCGTCTTTTGATTTCTCCACTGCTGCTTCCATGGCTGTTGATTGTGGATCCAAGTAAAATGAAATCCTTGACAACCTCAATCTTTTCTCCATTTATCATGATGTTGCTCATTGGTCCAGTTGTGAGGATTTTTGTTTTCTTTATGTTGAGGTGTAATCCATACTGAAGGCTATGGTCTTTGATCTTCATCAGTAAGTGCTTCAAGTCCTCTTCACTTTCAGCAAGCAAGGCTGTGTCATCTGCATAACTCAGGTTGTTAATGAGTCTTCCTCCAACCCTGATGCCCCATTCTTCTTCGTATAGTCCAGCTTCTCAGATTATTTGCTCAGCATACAGATTGAATAGGTATGGTGGAAGGATACGGCCCTGACATACACCTTTCCTGACTTAAAACCAATCAGTATCCCCTTGTTCTGTCGAACAACTGCCTCCTGATCTATGTAAAGGTTCCTATGAGCACAATTAAGTGTTCTGTGATTTCTATTCGCAATGTTATCCATAATTTGTTATGATCCACACAGTTGAATGTTTTTGCATAGTCAATAAAACCTGTTTTACGAGGTCAGTGTAATTCAGATTCCAAAATCAGATGAGGAGGCATTATACAAGATAAGAACATGTATAGGCCCGTTCTACTTTACAATGCAGGTACAAATACTCTAAAGAAAATACTAGATAACTAGATCTAATACTGTATTAAAAAAGACGTGGGGATCAAGTAGGAGTCGTGTCCCAAGAATGTAGGGATGGAGGGTGGAACACTGTTACTTCTAAAAGCCAAACGTGTTGCCACTGAGTCAGTTCCAACTCATAGTGACCTATAGGACAGAGTAGAACTATAGAGTTTCCAAGGAGTGGCTGGTGGATTCATATTGCCAACCTTTTGGTTAGCAGCCGAGCTCTTAACCACTGCGCCACCAGGACCCCTCATCTCTAAACCAAAAAAACAAAACCCACTGCTATCAAGTCAATCCTGACTCACAGGGAGCCTATAGGACAGACTAGAACTGCCCCATAGTGTTTCCAAGGAGCACTTGATGGGTTTGAACTGCCGATCTTTTGGTTAGCAGCCGAATGCTTAACCACTATGCCACCAGGGCTCCTTATCTCTTCAAAAAAAAACCGTTGCCATTGAGTACATTCCAGCTAATGGCCACCCTATAGCTAGGTCATATATACAATGATGTTCCAGCAGATGGCAGTAGAGAGTCTCGTGACCACAAAATTAGTATACTATAGCAGAGAGAAGTCAAGCCTCTTGAAGAAGTAGCACGTTTTGTAACCCACAGGAAGCTGTCAAGACATCAGCCTTCAAAGATAGCTCAATCTCAAGAAATTTTATTAACAGGCTACGGGAAGAAAATCATACCTCGATTGACATAGAAAACGATATTGACAAAGTTCAACAACCTATTTATAACTTTTTTTTAAGCTGCTAACAAAATAGCAACAAGAATAGAATTTCCCTGATTTGATAAAATTTATATACCAAAAAAAAGCCCTGGTCATGCAGTGGTTAAAGCACTCAGTGGCTAAATAAAAGGTCGGCAGTTCGAACCCACAGCCACTCTGTGGGAGACAGATGTGGCAGTCTACTTCCATAAAGATAGCCATGGAAACTCTACGGGGCAATTTTACTCTGTCCTATAGGGTCGTTATGAGTTGAAATTGACTTGATAGCAATGGGGTTTTTTTTTGGGGGGGATGTTGGGGGGACTTATATAAGAAATATCACATTCAGTGGAGAAACTTGAAATGCCTTCTTTTTAGCATTGACACAAAACAATGATGCCCACTTTTATCAATCCTGTTTAACACAGAAGTCCCAGCCAATGCTATAAGGAAAGAAAAAGGAATCAAAGGAGTTAAGACTGGAGGAAAGAGGGAATAACTGTCATTATTTGAAATAATAATTTTTTTTTTTTTAGAGAGTATACCACCATGCGTTTGTTGTACTGTGGTGGCTTGTGTGTTGCTGCGATACTGGAAGGTTTGTCACCAGTATTTCAAATACCAGCGAGGTCAGCATAGAAGAGGAAGACCCTCGATGAGATGGATTGACACAGTGGCTGCAACAATGGGCTCAAACATGGCAACGATTGTGAGGATGGCGCAGGACTGGCAGTGTTTAGTTCTGTTGTACATGGGGTAGCCATGACTTGGAACCTATTAAACACCACCTAACAACAACAATAATGAGACAATATAATTTTTTTAAATTTGGGCAACATTCACCATAGCAAGCAAACCTATAAAATATTTACAAATTGACCAATACTATACAACATCTTTCAAGGATTTCATTTTACTTGGCTCCACAATCAACGCCCACGGAAGCAGTAGTCAAGAAATCAAAGGTCATATTGGATTGGGCAAATCTGCTGCAAAAGACCTCTTTAGAGTGTTGAAAAGCAGAGATGTCACTTTGAGAACTAAGGTGTGCCTGACCCAAGCCATGATATTTGCAATTGCCTCATAGGCACAGGAAAGCTGAGCAATGAATGAGGAAGACCAAAGACGAGTTGACACCTTTGAATTATGGTGTTCGTGAAGAATATCAAATATACCATGGACTGCCTGAAGAAAAAACAAGTCTTTCTTGGAAGAAGTACAGCCAGAGTGCTCCTTGGAAGTGAGGATGGTGAGACTTCATCTCGTGTACTGTGGGCATGTTATCAGGAGGGATCAGTCCCCGAAGAAGGACATCACGCTTGCTAAGGTACTGGGTTATTGAAGGACATTATGCTTGCTAAGGTACTGGGTTACTGAAGAAGAGAAGACCCTCAAAGAGATGGATTGACACAGTGGCTGCAACAATGATCTCAAACACAACAATGATTGTGAGGACAGTGCAGGACCAGGCAGTGTTTTTTTCTGTTGTACACAGGGTCACTAGGAGTTGGAAATGACTCAGTGGCAGCTAACAGCAGCATACAATGTCTTTATGGGACATTCTGAGACTCTAAGAAAGGACAAGGGTGATCTAAAATATTTGCAGGAACAGTCTGTGTCTTGGATGGATGACCTGATATTATAAAGCTCTCATCCATTCCCAAAGAAAAGTGCAGCCTTTTTGTTGTTGTTGTTGTTACCTTATAAGCCTATTCTGAGCCGCCTTGGTGGTGCAGTGGTTAACAGACCGGCTGCTAAGTGGAGGGTCAGAGGTTCGAGCCCAGCAGCCGCTCCTCAGGATAAAGATATGGCAGTTTGCTTCTTTAAAGATCTCTGCCTTGGAAACCCACTTTCTCTGCCACAAAGAGCTAGGGAACCTTGTAACAGAAAAGTGGGTGAGTTGCCCCAAGAGCTGAAGGAGAACAGCGTGGTGTTGGTATGAGAACAGGCAGAGAGATCCGCATATACACCAGGCACTTGGTGAACACGAATCAGAGGACATGGCTGGCTCATTTGTGGGAGGACAGTGGCCGTGTGGCTCACTATCACGAGCAAAATAAAGCTGCTTTCTAGCTAGCGTCACACTCAAAGATATGTCTCAGAGGGCAGAATCATGACGCTAATTGAGGCAAAATATAATCCATTACTAAGGAGCTGCGAAGTGATCTTAGTCAAAACACCAAAAATCACAGTTAAAGACAATGGATTTGGATGTTAGATTAAAATGAGGATCCCTGGGTGGTGCAAATGGTTTCCCTGGGCTACTAATACATATATATATATATATATATATATATATATATATATATATATATATATATATATATATATATATATATATATGGTCCCTATAAGTCGGAATCCACTCGAAGGCAACGGGTTTGATTTTTTTTCTTTAACTAACATAAAGGTTGACGGTTCGAACGCACCCAGCGGTACTGCAGAAGAAAAGGCCTGGCCAACTGCTTCTGTATAGATCACAGCCAGGAAAACCCTATGGAGCAGTTCCACTCTGTAACACGTGGGAGCGCCAGGAATTGACAGGACAGCTAACAACAAGATTAAAATGGTCAGCAAGGGGGCCCGGAGAGAAGACTTGCAGCGTCTCAAGCCGTTGATGAAGAGAAAATCCGAGATCCCGAAAACCTGAAAACCAGGTAAAGGAAAGAAAGCAAGCCCCTGTGAGAGGAGTGCCAGACCAGAGAAATGCAAAAGGGAAAGCCGATGCCGCCTCGTCTGTTACTAGAGCAGCATCCAGGCGCTGGACCAAGCACCGAGCTGGGGATGGTGCAGGCGGGGACCCTGTCCTGTCCGGCGGGGCCGGGGGCGCCAGGGCAGCGCTGGGTGGATTCAGGCGCCCCCGCACCCCGCCCCTGGGCAGTTCCCACACCTAAGCCTGGAGGGCGACGAGGGTGCCCCCAGGCGGCCGTGCGCAAGTGCGCAGGGAGCGAGCCATGCGCTGGGTCCCGCACAGAGAGGGGAGACCCTCTGGGCGGCGGGGAGTGGTTGAAAGAACCAGGCTGGAGGGACCCCAAAATGTATGTGGAACGAATGAATGAATGAATGCTGCCCAGGCTCTTCCAAAGGAGAAGATAACCACAGTAACGAAGTCGGCCCAGAGGGGCTCGCAGGCTCGGCACCCAGCCACCCCGACTCCCCCTCCGCGGCGCTTTTGCGGCGGGGTCCCCAACAGCTTCCCGATGCCGCTCCCCCACACTCACTCCCTACCTAGCCTGGTTGCCATGGCGACGCATCGACTTGGGGGGCCGGGCCGCAGGGTCCGGGCGCTGCCCACCGGGTGCCCCCTCCGCAGCCTCGCCGCCCTCCCCGGTCAGTCCGGGATGGACCCGAGCCAGCTCGCGGGTGGGGCAGGGTGTCAGAACCCCGCGCGGTGACACCCCTGCCCCAGCCCTGCCTGGCGCGGGCCCAGACTCCCGACGTTAACAGCACAGGTAAACCCAGCGCCCTCGGAGTGGAAAACAAGACTCGCGGGCCCCAGCGCCTGCGTCTGGGCGGATTGGGCCGGGCCACCCCCACGCTCACACGCCCGTGGCTCCAGGGTGAGAATCCCCGCCCCGGAACTCACAGCCCGAGCCGCTCCCGCTCTGCCCCTTGTTGGGAGCCAGCGACCCTCACTGAGGTGCGACCGAGGCTGGCAGGCCCGCAGGTGACAGGCAGTGACTCAGCGCAGGGTGCGGCAGGCTCTGGCCTGGCGTCCCCCCAGTGAACTCTGAAGTCGCATGAGCGAGGAGCCAGTGAACTCATCTGTGGCGCCACCGTGGCCACCAGGCTACCTGACTAAGGGACAGGGCGGTGGTGTGCAGTGAAACTTCAGGGTAGCAGAAGTTTGAATTTATGTTTTACTACTCATGTGCCATGCCCATGAAATGGTGTTCTGCTTCTTCTGAATTTTTCCAACCATGTAACTTGTAAAACCCGATTCAGCCACACAAGCCAGAGGGATTTGGCTGCAGTCTGCTGAGCCCTGCTGTACACAAGACATTAGGTTTCTTTCTCAAGGGCCTTATCAGAGTCTTTAAGGCCTGGCACGGCTCCAGGCAAGCGCAGTAGGCAGCACTCCCCAAACCTAAGGGGAACCTTTACATGAGGAACCTGTACACAGATCAAGGGGCAGTTGTTCGGACAGAACAAGGGGACACTGATTGCTTTAAAGTCAGGAAAGGTGTGCGTCAGGGTTGTATTCTTTCACCACACCTATTCAATTTGTAGTGACCAAATAATCTGAGAAACTGGACTATATGAAGAACAGGGCATCAGGATTGGAGGAAGATTCATTAACAACCTGTGTTATGTAGATGACACAGCCTTGCTTGCTGAAAGTGAAGAGGACTTGAAGCACTTACTAATGAAGATCAAAGACCACAGCCTTCAGTATGGATTACACCTCAACATAAAGAAAACAAAAATCCTCACAACTGGACCAATGAACAACATCATGATAAACGGAGAAAAGATTGAAGTTGTCAAGGATTTCATTTTACTTGGATCCACAATCAACAGCCATGGAAGCAGCAGTCGAGAAATCAAAAGACGCATTGCACTGGGCAAATCTGCTGCAAAGGACCTCTTTAAAGTGTTGAAAAGAAAAGATGTCACCTTGAAGACAAGGTGCACCTGACCCAAGCCATGGTATTTTCAATCGCATCTTATGCATGTGTGAGGTGGACAATGAATAAGGAAGACCGAAGAAGAATTGACGCCTCTGAATTGTGGTGTTGGCGAAGAATATTGAATATACCACGGACTGCCAAAAGAACAAACAAATCTGTCTTGGAAGAAGTACAACCAGAATGCCCCTTAGAAGCAAGGATGGCGAGACTGCGTCTTACATACTTTGGACCTGTTGTCAGAAGGGATCAGTCCCTGGAGAAGGACATAATGCTTTGTAGAGTACAGGGTCAGCAGAAAAGAGGAAGACACTTAATGAGGTGGATTGACACAGTGGGTGCAACAATGAGCTCAAGCATAACAACGATTGTAAGGGTGGTGCAGGACCTGGCAGTGTTTCGTTCTGTTGTGGGTAGGGTCACTATGAGCCAAAACCAACTGGATGGCACCTAACAACACGAAGTGGTTATGGAACCCTTTTCCCTTCAGAATTCCCATCATTCTAGGGAACATGAGTGTTCTGTGAAGCAGTTTGAAAACATGGTAGTCCAGACTTCTAAGGGTGGTCTTCCAGACACCAGGACAGAGAAAGACTTTCTATTTGGGTCTCACAAACGCCCCCACCACCAAGATGCGGACCGCTCCGGCTGGGCCTGACAAATAGATGACAGAATTCGGGAGTGGGGGGAGAGGCACACGCAGAGGGGGCAGGAAGCACTCCCTACCCCACTGCCGGCAGGGACCCTGGCACCAAGCCCTCCTGCTCTTCCCCTCCCCACGACGTGTGGCTCCCTGACCTCCCAGAAGCCCCCCAACCCCAGAGGCCACAGGTCAGGGGCCAGCAGATCCCATGTCAGCGGGGGTCACGAGGCACAAGGCCAAGGAAGGGGCTTAAGGGAGACGTGGGTGGGCCGCCCCCCGCCCCCCATCCCCCACCAAGCCCTGTCCTCTCTCACCAAGTCTGAGACGCTGTGACCTTCCCGCACAAGAACCGACACCATCTGCAGGAAGAGCAGCGTCAGAGCGGACGGGGGGGGGGAGGAGAGTGACCCCTGGACCCCTCCCACCCGGACCACGCAGAGGAGCCCAGGCCGCAACGCAGGGCCCCGTGGGGACACCAGGCACCTTGTGGGCCGGGAACTCGACGGCAGCGCTGGCGCACGGAGTCCGGTTATTGCTCCAGTTGGCAGCGTCGTCGAAGTCGGTGTTGGGGACCCAGAGTTTGTAGGCGGCCTGGGTCAGCGCTGGGGAGGCGGCCAGCTGAGCGCCCGCTGAGGCCGCAGGACCTCTGGTCTGGGCCGACCCGGCCCGGGGTCCCTGCCGCTGCCGGGCCCCAGGCCTTCGCCCCTGCCCACATCAGGCCGCCCCGCCCCCCCCGCCCCGAGCTCCCGCCGGGGCTCTGAGGAACTCCTACCCGATCCGCAGAGCCCTCACAAACGTCCCCACCACCAGGACGGGGGCCGCTCCCCGCCCCGCCCGACAAGGATAGTGGCAGTCCCGGGAAGTGGGGCAAGGCTGGCCTCTGTTCCAGTCTGGGGGTCGGAAGGCTTCCTGGAGGAGGCCCACCCGGGCAGGAAGACCTGCGGCAGGAACGCATCCCAAGTCTGGGCGCCGCACGGGCAATACCCCGGCTAGCGAAGGAGCGGGCTGGAGGGATGGTGACAGCAAAACAAGGGGCTGGGGCGCAGGACTGGCCAGGCCGGGTCCGATGGGGAGGAGGCTTCAGGGAGTGGAGAGGGACTCGGCTGCAGTTTCTGCAGCTCCGGGGGCATTGGGGGCGGGGCAGGGGCGGCACCGAGGAGCGGGTGTGTTCCAAGGAGCATGCGCTGGCCCGGGTGCGAGGCGGAGTAAGCCGCTGCTGCGCCTTCCCGGGAGGGGAAACTGAGGCGGGCTGCCGAGCAGCTCAGGCTCCCGCGCGCAGTCGCCACTGAGCCGCTGCATCCTCGGGTACCCGCGCATCGCCCTCCGAGGGAGGCCTGGCCGGGTGTCGCGCCCCCCAAGCCTTCGCCGCCCACCCATCGCGGGTCCCTGGCCAGCCTCCTGGCTGTCGGGGCCCGGGGCCGCCCGCTGCCGTCCCAGCCCCCAGCAGCGCGCCCGGCCTACCGCAAAACTGCAGCCACAGCACGACCCGGCCCAGCGCGCCCATGTCGCTGCTCCGGGGAAGCGAACCTGCAGACTTTGCCCCGCGCGGCCACGTGACCGGGAGGGTTGGGGTGGGGGCCTCCAGGGACAGTTATACATTTACCTGCAGGAGCGCCTGGCCCCTCAGGAAGCACCTTCTCGGCTTGCTCCCTCCCCCACACTCACCCCTTCAGCTCCTGAGGACCTTGCAGGGGACAGACTCGCCCATGAAATGTGTGTGTGGGTTGCAAAACATTTGGACTCACCCCTTGTTCTGTTCCAGCTGGGGCCACAGCAGCACCTGGTCTCCCCACCCTCCACGCAGGTCCCCCTCCTTCCCTCCTGGCCTGGATAGATTGTGGATGGTGGCTGGAGGATAGAAGGATGACAGCGGTGGGTGGTACCTGGATGAGTGGATGCATGGAGGACAGGTGGATGGTGGAGAATGATGGGTGGAAGGATGGTGGATAGGTGGATGGTGCATGGTGGAGTGTGTGGGTTGGATGGTCGGTGTATGGTGAGTGGCCAAGGGTGGGTGGTGTGTGTATTGGTCAGTGGTGGTAGGAGTCCCTGTGTGGTGCAGTTAAGAGCTCAACTACTCGCAGAAAGGTTGGCAGTTTGATCCCACCCAGAGGCACCTTGGAAGACAGGCCAAGAGGTCACAGCCTTGAAAACTCTATGGAGCACACGAGGGGTTGCCATGAGTTGGAATAAACTCTGCAGCAACTAACAACAGTGGGTGGATGATGAATGAACAGATGGGAGATGGTGGGTGAATAAATAAACGGACGGTCATGGAGGGATGGTGGACAGAGAATGAGTGCTGCGCGACTGGATGGATGGTAGAGGGCTATGTGAATGGTGGATGGTGGGTGTTAAATGGCAGGTGGCGCAGTGGTTAAGAGCTCAGCTGCTAACCAAAAGGTCAGCAGTTTGATTCCACCAGCTGCTTCTTGGCAACACTATGGGGCGGTTCTACTCTGTCCTATAGGGCTGCTATGAGTTGGAAGCGACTTGACGGCAACAAGTTTGGTTTTATGGTTTTTAGATGGTGGCTAGATAGTGAATCACAGCAAGTTGGAATTGACGTTGACACACAACAACAAAAGATAGTGAATGGTGGATGATGGAGTCATCCACCATTCATTATCTCATGGTAATGAGGATAGTGGGTTATGAAAAGACGGTTAATGATGTTTATGAGGAATATGACTGGATGGATGTTATTGGTGAATGACGGATGGTGGCTAGACATTAAACGGTGGACAGACAGGTGAAGGATCATAAATGGTGGATGGTGGATGGATAGAAGATAGTGGGTTGTGGAAGGATGGCTGCTGATGAACAGACAGGTGATGGATGGTACATCAATGTAGATATTTGATAGTGGATGAAAGGATGGTGTATGAATAAGTGGGTGGATGGTAGATCATAGATGGTGGATGGTGGGTGGATGAAGGAGAGTGAATTGTGGAAGGATGGGGAGATGAGTGGTAGATGAGATCAAGCAGTAGCTGAACGGACTGACGGTAGGTGAATGGATGGTTGGTGGCGAAGGATGGCGGATGGAGGGATGAGAGTACAGAAGTGATTGGACATATACATGGATGGGCGGACCGGCAGGTTGGTGGGCAGATTGTGGATGAGTACAGGATAGGCGGGTAGAGGGGTGTTGGATGGATGGGTTGGATGACCGTGATGAATCAGAAGAATGATGCTTGGATCGATGCTTAGAAGGATGGATGGATGGATGGTGAGTGAATGGAAGATGGATTTGTGGATGATGGGAGTGATGGATGGTACAGGGTGGAGGAATGGATGGGTGGTGGGTAGATTGTGGATGGTAAATTGGATGAGGGGTGGCAGGGAGGATGGTGAATCGATTGATAGGGGGTGGGTGGATCTCCCCAGAGGCTGAGAGATCCTTTCTTTTGACAAAGGAAGTGGATTACACAGAGGATGGGCGGCAGGGTAGACTCTTGGATGGCTGGCCTGGGGGGAAATGGGAATGCTCTGATATCTTTGACCCCCACCTTCCATTCCCAGAGAGGTTGTGCTGCATGGTGAGGGACTTCAGGCAAGCCTGGATCCAGGGGGTGTCTCCCTCTGGCCCTGTCTCTCTGCCCCCCTCCCACCCTCCCAGGCTTGGCTGCCTTCCCACATAGGCTCCTCCACTGGCAGGGTGCTCTGGACTGGAGGCCTCTGATTGGTTCCTGGTTCTACTCCTGCACCAATCACCATGGCCAGGGATTGCTGTGCTCTGATTGGCCAGCCCAGTCCACCCTCTAACTCCTGGTGGAGGTGTGCTGCACTGCAGACCCACTAGGTAGAGAAGGGAAGAGCCAGGCAGAGTGACCAGGGTCCCCACTCAGATGCCACATGTCGGTCACCGCCCCACTCCCTCCCACCTCTCTTCTCCACAACTCTTTGTGGGAACCAGGAGCTCCCCCCCCCCCCGCCCCGCTCAATTCCTTGCTTCTCCCCTACCTTTAGGCCTGATTTGCTGAGTGACCTTGGCTGTGTCCTCCTCTCCTCTGGATGGACCCAAGCTCAGCTTGCTGGTCCATTCCTGGATACCAGACAGGAGGGGGAGCAGGAGGGGCAGCCCCTCCCCTCATTCAGGACTTTGCACCGTGCACCCTTCCTAAAGCCCACCCAGCTTCCCCTGACCCTCAGTGTCTGTCCCTGGACAGCCCGTGGCTGACTCTTCCTTGCTCACATTCTGTGCCCTGCTTGTGAAACAGGCTGCTCAGCCATATTGAAGACCCCAATCAACACCTCTTCCCCCCCCCCCCCTTTGTCTTGCTAACCACGTTTGCTTTGAGCAACATTTTTCAGGAAGTCACAGCAGGTAGTGGCTCCCTCCACTGAACTAGCCCAAGTTACACCCTGAAGCAGGGATTGAAGAAATCAAATCCTTCATCTGACCCTCCCGGACCCCCAAATACGGGCATGGGAGGGCTAAGGGCAGAAGTTCCAGGTACCAAACTCAACGCCGGACGTCACTGGAAACAAAAAGCTCCCCAGCCCCCTTAGTCGGCGAGCATGTGGCCTTACGGTCACCAGACCCCACGCGCTACTTGTATGCGCAGACAATAAACTTGCCACTTTCAGTTTCCCTTGCAATCAGCGTCCGTCTTTTTTCAGTTGGCTAATAAGACAGGACGAGCGGCATTCGGTTACAAATTCTGGTGACTCTGCCGGGACGGCCGACTGTGAGACCCTGGCAGTGAGTATCCGGACCCCAGAAACCCCTTAAGGCGCGCCCGATCTCGTTTCATCGGTAAGGAGTCTTGGCCAGCCACTGCGATTCCCGCTCCGGACGAAGTCTGCCGTGTCCCCACCTCAGCTCAGGAACAGAAACTGGACGGAAGAGGCCTCTAACTTCGGGTAAGCGCGCTCGATCAAGTTGTTCCACCGGTCTTGGGGAATTAGGCAAGAAAAGGGGCGCCAAGCGCAGTCCTAAGACCAGACCCCATAACAACGAGGGAAATAGGGGTTGTGGCCCACTGGGACCTAATTAAGGAGCCCTGGCCCCGTTGGTGATTTGGGGGTTTCAAGTCCCTCCGCAGTTTCTTGGAACACTCTTTCTCCCCTTATCTTAGTATCCACTCTGCTCTCTTTTTGGTCTCCATCTTTTATTTCCTCTTTCTTTCCTCTCCACGTGGAAAAGTGTGTTTTTTTCACCCCTGAGAAGATTGTAATCCCAAGAATTACTAACCCTGGCTGTGGGTTGTAGATGTAGGTCTTGGTTTAAGAATAGCCCAAGAAAATAAGCTTGAGAGTCCCTCCGTGGCCTTAAAGTTTTTTTCTTTTATTTCTCTTTCTTAAAAAAAAAAAAAGAGAGAGAGAGATACATGGCAAGAACAGATTTTCAGTCTAGACTGGGACTTGAATCACAATACAGAGAACACTCCAAGCAGAGTATTAAGATTTTAAAAAGAGGTTCTCTCCCAGAGCTGAGAAAACTGTTGGCTGCAGCACGTGAGACAAATAAATTCCTATTACGCTAAAAGAAAAGCTTCAAAAACTGAAGGAAGTATAGGGTTAAAAATCTCTTGGCTAATAGAACAGACCTGCCAAGTTTACTCTGAGATAAAGAGAAAGAAATTGTTATCTTCTGCCTTTCAAAATGCCTAGGTGCACTTAAACATATATAAATGAATTGAGATGACTCCCGCCACCCCCAGTCTCCCTAACTAAGAATTGATGGATTCATTTACAAAATTGCTAAAGAGCATTGGTACTTACTGGGTAAACAGCCTTTCAGAATGCCTCCATCAATTTAAACACGAATCAGAATGACCTAATCTTGTCTTCTACCTACAATTAAAAGGCAGGTAGGGCAGGGCAAGATCAGGCCTTCTCAGCCCCCAGCCCTAGTCTCCGGGGTCGTACAGCTCCAGGGAACCTTTTAAAAGATTCCTTTCAACTAGATCCCACCCACTGCCTTAGAGTCGATTCGGACTCATAGATAGAAACTCTTTTAAGACAAAAGATAAAGAAAATTGCTGTTTTACTGTAGTTATCAGAAACTGAGTGGATCCCAATCATAAAAAAAAAAAAAAAACTGTAAACAAGTTCTCTCTATTGTAAGAGAACGTCAAGAAGCCCAAAAGAAAAAAATATGTGTATGTGTGTTTTTAGGTCTGCTTTTAATAAGAGTCAGTTCACTTTGGCCGTTTGAAGAAATAAACTGTAAGAGATATACAAGAAAAAAAAGCATTTAAGAGGCTTATTAAAAAAGAAATTTACTTGATAATGGTCAAAAGTTTTATCTGCTTGACTAAAATATAATGGTTTAATTTATACAATTTTTAAGAGCTTTAATGTTAAATAACATACAAAACAAAGAATTAGGTTTCTCACTGGTAAAATAACAAAATTGTCTTTGATTACTGAGTTAAAGAGTTAATCTCTTCTTTGTGTATTCTGCTTCAAAGACAAAGGTTCAGTTTGTCAGCAGAATCAGATTCCTGAGTCAGAAACTAAACCACATGGCTTTAATAAAAAAAAACCTAAAGTTTTTACTGTAAGATTTTTGATTGAATACAGTATTGTTTCTTAGTAACTTATGATAAACTCCTGACAAGTTGAGAAGCCACAGAATTTTTGTAAAGAAAAAGGCATAAAAAAGTTTATTTAACATGCTATACATAGAACGTGTTGTTAAAATCATGAGAAGTGCCTGATTCTTTCTCTTTGGGTTAAAATTTATGTGTTAGTGTTTCCTCTTGTGTTTTTGCCTAATATTAGGCAGCAAATGATTGCTAACTTGGTTAAAACTTCATTTTTTTGAATCTAGCAACATCAAAGCCAATAGATTAGATGAAGAATTACTATTCAGGTATTTAGAGACTTGATAATCTGAAAATGTTCCTGGGATATCCCGACTATATGGCATTATGTCTCAAGGTTATTGTTACATTGGAAGTTCTTTAAAAATATGGTTAATGGTTATTATTGAAAATATTTTTATCTAAAGTTTTTTTTTTTTTAACTGATTTTATTTGGCCTTTACGTTATGCTTGTAATTAATTTCTAACAGGTCTTTCACTATAAAAAATTATGTTGATAAATTAATCATTACCATCTTAAGTTTTGTCATCTACAGGTAAGTTTTTACTGATTTTCTGAAAACATTTGACCAGAATATCTCAACAAAAAGGATGGACTATATTGTTGTTAGGTGCCGTCGAGTTGTTTCTGACTCGTAGCGACCCCACGCACAACAGAATGAAACAACTGCCTGGTCCTGAGCCACCCTTACAATCGCTGTTATGCTTGAGCTCATTCTTGCAGCCACTGTGTCGGTCCACCTCGTTGAGGGTCTTCCTCTCTTCCGCTGACCCTGTACTTTGCCAAGCATGATGTCCTTCTCCAGGGACTGATCCCTCCTGACAACATGTCCAAAGTACGTAAGATGCAGTCTCACCATCCTTGCTTCTAAGGAGCATTCTGGTTGTACTTCTTCTAAGGCAAATTTGTTTGTTCTTTTGGCAGTCCGTGGTGTATTCAATATTCTTCGCCAACACCACAATTCAAAGGCGTCAATTCTTCTTCGGTCTTCCTTATTCATTGTCCAGCTTTCACATGCATATGATGTGATTGAAAATACCATGGCTTGGGTCAGGTGCACCTTAGTCTTCAAGGTGACATCTTTGCTCTTCAACACTGTGAAGAGGTCCTTTGCAGCAGATTTGCCCAGTGCAATGCGTCTTTTGATTTCTCGACTGCTGCTTCCATGGCTGTTGATTGTGGATCCAAGTAAAATGAAATCCTTGACAACTTCAGTCTTTTCTCCTTTTGTCATGATGTTGTTCATTGGTCCAGTTGTGAGGATTTTTGTTTTCTTTATGTCGAGGTGCAATCCATCCTAAAGGCTGTGCTCTTTGATCTTCATTAGTAAGTGTTTCAAGTCTTCTTCACTTTCAGCAAGCAAGGTTGTGTCCTCTGCATAACGCAGGTTGTTAATGAGTCTTCCTCCAATCTTGATGTCCCGGTCTTCTTCATATGGTCCAGCTTCTCGGATTATTTGGTCAGCATACAGATTATGGACTATATTAGATTTATGAAAAAGACTGTGACTAGACTCAAGCAAGGACTAGACTCAATCAAGATTTCCAGAACTCCTATATAAAAGTGGACGGGTTCATAAATTGCAGTCGATCCAAGATCACTTAAAACAAAATTAACTACATAAAATGGAGTAAACGGAAAGACACTATGGGTTTTATGTAAAAATATTGTTGATGTTTTAAAGTCTTTCTAAAAATAAGGAATGCTTAACCGTTTTCCTCCTACTACCAGATTAGGGTCTGTGCCCTGGAGCAGTTGAGCCAATAAATGTACTCCAGGTCAGAAAGAGTGAGCAAGTTTAAGAGATGTGTACCTCACCTGAGACCTGGCAAGGACACAAACTATCTCGGTGGAGCGATTTTACATTAGAGCTTGTGTAGGGTTTTATGAGGGTTAAAAGTGTCTTTATAGCCCACAGATGGCTAGAAGAGTTTTTCATTACAGAATGGTGACAGGGGACTCCGTAAGACTGAAGAGACACAGGCCAAAACGTCTCTTTATCTGGCTAAAGACATACATGACAGACAGCTGGGCTCTAATCTCCATGTGGAGGGTTGTAAGTCATAGGTAGATAGAATAAAATGAAGTTGTTTACATCAAATTAGAACAAAGAACACAGTCATGAACAGAGGTACATAAAAGAAAAGACAGACAGAAAAAAAGAGAAAAAAACTTATGTTTATCACGGCCTTAGTTATGTCAACCTCTCAGCCGCCCATTTTAAAAAAGAGAAAACATACGAAAGAGTATTATCTAACTAGTGGGTTTAAATATTATAACTTTTGAGTTAGAAGTTCCTGTTAATAAATTTAACAAAGCTATAAATATTATAACCAAAAAAGTATCTAAAGCTTGACCTATGATTTTACAAATTAAAATAACATTAGATTTCCTATTAGTTCTCTTAAAACAGTTTTGTGCCTCAATAAATAATTATTGCTGTGTTTATATTAATATACAAGCCGAGGTTTTACAAAATACAGTTGCTGCTGTGACACATGAAAAGCAGTTACTGATGATGCAGAAACAAACGCCTCATGAGATTTGCTTCCTCGGTTCAAAGACCTTAGAGTTTTGGTTTTATTAGTTATCTCAGACAATTGGCCTAATATTATTGTTAGGGTTTCTACCTCCTGATTCGCTGTATAGTGCCTGAGATCTTAAAAACCAGACAGTGCCCAATTACCATTTATTGAACATTTTTTGATCAAAGATTCTATAACAAGATCTTGATCCAAAGAAGAAAACCATGAGACAGTTATATGTAACTCTCCTAGAATCCAGATTTCTGGCTTTCACAGAGGTTGGGGCAACCTACATAGCCCATCGCCTTTAGATGTCCTTCTGAACATCAAGCTTTGGAAAAAAAGAAAAAACTGATCCCTGAAGCCACTTTGAGTCAAACAATTGTCCAGATAAATTAACAAGACCATTTACTCTAGACATCGTATTTTTTTATTTTAAGAATTCAGTCTGTTTTGAGAAACTAACTCCAAAGATCAGACTGAGACTTATGTTCAGGGTAAATCAGTAATCAGTTTAGTCAGTCTTCAGAACAGTGTTGTATAAAATACCTGTCTAATGTTTGTAACCAAACTCTCACCTTCTTGCTATGCAAAGAATTGTATATCTTAAAAAAAAAAACAGGCTCTCAGATCGACCTCATGACTCAGACTCCATTCTGTCTTAAGTCTTGGCTTCTAAAAAAGTGACCCATGACTGTTAATAAGAAAACCAAAGAGAGGCAGCTTGCCCTTGAGACTTTGTGTTTTAAACAAATTAACTAGAAATCTCCAACAAGAGAAGTCCATTCTGTATTATCTTGTTAATCCTGTGTTCTTTAATAAAAACTTGTTTGTCACATGTAAATTTTCTATACCTTCTGTTTTCTCTAGAGAAACTTAGTGTGCTTTATAAATATATTTTTGTGTGGTAGATCCAACTACACTAATTTAAATGATTCCTTTCTAACTAATAGTAAATTTATGTAGACAATCTCATTTAGATTTCTGGCAAATGTGTGGACAGTGCACTTTGAGAACTTTAAGATTAACTTTAGATATTCGTAATAAATACTAGAAAGGTAATATTAATTTGTTATCCTTTATAAAACGAGAGTCAAGAAAAAGCCCGTTGGCCCAACACTCAGGGTATGGTTAGTAACGTCAATTCCTACTTATAGTATATTTGAATTAGAGAAATTAAAAAAAAAAATTATCAATCACTATGGGACAAAACAAAGTTACTAGCGGGATAGAAACACAACAGTGATCTCTGACCTCATTAAGCCAAGGTGGCATGAAATAACAAAATAGCCTTGGATTTTATTTATTGGTCCAAGGAAGTGTGATATGTGCTGTAACAAATACCTCTTGTTACATTTAGATAAGTAACACAAGAGGAAAACAGAATCTACAAATAGAATTGGACAAGTTCCTTGGTTACACACTGTGACACCCTTACGAACACCAGATTTATTTACACTACGACAAGTAATATTCTTAGTCTACATCCTGATAGTATTAGGCGATGATAAAACTTATCTTCTATTGTCTTACACACCTAAAAGAACAAAAGAAGGCCTCGGGCTAAAATGTTGATGTACGTTGAGCTTGCTCACTTTGGCAATGTGACTGATGAGAACATCGCTCTTAAGATCCTGGTGAAGAACCAGAGGGTATCCGGTGGAAAACCAGCACCGTGACTTTAAAGAACCTGCCATGGTCTCCATCTAAGAGCTCGACTAAGTCCAGGTATTGATCACCGATGTGGTATCTCCAATCTCTGATCAAAAAGAGAGGATGATTTAAAAAATAATATTAGAGTCATTATTCGCTATCCTTGAGCATAGAGAATGTGACCCAACTAGAGCTGGGCTTACAAGGACTCACAAGGACACATCAACTGGGCCCTGAGATATAAAGACAATAAATATCTTGAAAAATGTCTTTGAGGGAACCTTTCACATAAGCCAGAACACAAAAGACTTTCCACTCTTATCTCTCTATTAACATCTAGTGAACAGATATTTGTTGGATCAGCAAAGACCCTCCTGACCGTCGTGACCAGTGATCGTTAAGGAAGACAATTCAAAATAAAAGATCGCAGGTTCTAGCCAATTTGTGAAAAGGTGAAGCTTTTGATAGTTTCGCTCATTTTATACCCTGTAATATTCTTAAGACTTAAAAAGACATGAAATAACAACACGCTTGTCTGCTTCCCACTTTTGCCTTTTTAAAAATATGCACCAGTAAAAAGACTTAAGTGGCTATTCAAGAGAGAAAAAAAAGACTGGCAAATCAGCATCATAAAAATGAGTGCTATAAAAGCGTTAAGAATTGTTTTTGCTCCAGCCCTGTTACTCGTTTCTGTTTTAACCTTTGCTTGTGTTGTTTCTCTAGATAAGCTTATGCGTCTTGGTGTATGCCTTAATGAGTTGGTGCCTTCTCCCCGAAAGGGTGGAGTCATTTCAAGTGATTCAGAAGTTCCAAATGATGGTTGCCCAGAAATTTCGACCCATCCCCCTATCAAGAAGAGAGACGACAGCCTAATAAGAGACCACTGTAGATACAAGAGAGAGAAAACAGTTTAACGCGGACAACACCAGAGCTCCACTTCTCTAGCCCTTAGACCTCTACGCCCCCATCCAGCAAGAAGCAGCTAGAGAGACATGGCACCCTGTTTCCCAAGACTGAGAAACCTACAACAAAAGGGGGGGACTGAAACAGGCTGCTCAGCCATATTGAAAACCCCAATCAACACCTTTTCCCTCCTCTCTTTGTCTTGCTAACCACAAGCTTGTTTTGAGCAACACGTTTCAGGAAGTCGCAGCAGGTAGTGGCTCTGTCCACTGAACTAGCCTGAGTTACACCTTGAAGCATGCACAGATTAAGGAAATCACATCCTTCAACGGACCATCCCACACCCCCAAATATGGGCATGGGAGGGCTAAGGGCAGAAAGTTCCAGGTTCCAAACCCAAGCCCCGACGCCACTGGAATCAAAAAGCTCCCCAGCCCCCTTAGTCAGCAAGCATGTGGCCTTACAGTCACCAGACCCCACACACTCCTTGTATGCTCAGACAATAAACTTGCCACTTTCTGTTTCCCTTGCAATCAGCGTCCGTCTTATTTCAATTGGCTAATAGGAGAGAAGAACCCGAGTGGCGTTCAGTTACACTTGGGGCCCAGTGGATGCCCCAGACACTCAGGGAGCAAAGGACGGTGGGAGACCACTCAGAGGCAGACGCCTGCCCCGCCAGACCCTGTAGCCCAGCAGACTCCTCGGGGCTGGGAGCTCAGGGACTCTTTGGCCCTGTATGGCCCCCCGTTCTGGACCTGGGAACCCTCATCTCCAGGTGGACCTTCTCTTTGGACCCTTCATTCACCCACATGCTAGGTGCCAGCAGACGGGTGCTAGGGAGCCCTTCCCGGGCTTGCTGAGGATAAGGTGGACTCAGAGGAGGTGAGGCTGGAGCTGGTTGCCAATCTGGTTGCTGGGGCCGGGGGTTGACAGAAGTGAGAGGGAGCCACTGGGGTGTGAGGATTGCCACTGTATGCCCTGGGGTAGCCCTTTGTCCTGGGCAGCCTCACCGGCCTCTGGGCCACTTGCCAGGTGCCCTTCCCCCCTTCCACTTTGCAGAGGTGGTATGAAAGGCAGGCAGGCTCCCTGTGCCCCTCTTGCAGCAGCACAGTGAGAGGAGGGGTGGGGCGGGGTGGGGGGAAGCTGAGTTCTCAGGAGAGGAGGCAGCTCAGCCCCTGCTTGGTGCCCCTTCTTCACTTGGGGCCATGGAGAGAGGGGCATATACCAGACGGGGAGTTGAGGCTCTGGGGCACTGGCCAGAAGCTGCAGCCAGTGAGTCAACTGAACCCACACTAAGATGGGGGGGTCCTTGCTCCTGTCCCCGCCAACTGCCCTGGTCCTGTTTCTGGACCAAAACCAAAAAGCCGTTGCTGTCAAGTTGACCCTGACTCATGGTGACCCCATAGGATTTCTTGGCTGTAATCTTTGGGGAAGCAGATGGCCAGGCCTTTGTTCTGTGGCCCTGCTGGGCGAGTTGGAGCCGCCAGCCTTTAGGTTAGTAGTCAAGCACAAACTGTGCTACCCAGGGACCTATTTTTTCTGGACAAAAACCAAACCCATTGTCTTTGACCCCTAGGACAGAGTAGAACTGCCTCATAGGGCTTCCAAAGAGTCCCTGGTAGATCCGAACTGCTAACCTTTGGATTAGCAGCTGAGCTCTTAACTACTGCACCACAGGGCTCCTTTTCTTCTGGACAGGAGGGTTTGTCATCTGCCCCTCCTGCCTTTGTGTTGAGGGGTGATACGGGGGCACGAGGGGAGCTCAAGATGGAGGAGCCACACTAGGTCAGGGATGCCAGTGAGATGCTGCTGTGGGGTCATTTCATGGGTATCCCCGTGGTGAGGGAGGGGCTTATGGGTCTTCCCATGGTGAGGGGGGAAAGCTCAGGGGTCCCCTCCTGCGGTCAGGAGGGGCTGATGGGCCTCCCTGTGGTGGTGGGGGGGCTTGTGGGTTCCCCATGGTGGGAGGGCCTATGGGTCCTTGCAAGGTGGGCTCATGGGTCTGCCTGTGGTGACGGGGGGCCCAAGGGCCCCTGTGGAGGGGGATCGTATTCACCTCTATTGTAGTGGTGGTGGTGGGGCGGGGAGCAAACACCTGAGGAGGGTGGGCCAAGGAGAACTCAGTCTTGCTCATAAACACTCACCCTCCCTCCCTGGGGGAGGGTCCAGTGGGACTGGCTGGGCCAGGGGCATGGGATTGGACACGACACAGGCCACTGTGGCAAAGTGTGGGCAGCCAGTGAGGCTGGTCATGGGTGAGCAGTCTTCCCGCCATCTGGGACGTCCCCTCTCCACCCACAGAGGCTGCTTCAGTGTGGAAGGGTGAGAGGCCACAGGGTGGGGCCTCCTGGAGCCCAGTGCTATGGCCACGTGTGGGCCCCTCCCGCCAGTGCGCCTGTCAGCGGTCAGGGCCCCCTGAACACAAGGCCAGGGTCCAGGGCCCAGCAGGCCAAGGTCAGCATGGAGTGCTTTCCACACGGGGTCCCCTTCCACGGCAGCACCTCTGTTCTCTGGGCCAAATGCTTGCGCCATCCCGTCAGTCCATTTTAACGGTGGCATAGGGCTTTCCTGCAATGGGGCTTCCAGTGCGGTACAGTCAACAGGAACTAGACCTCGAGGCTCTCCAGAGTTCAGCCTTCTCTCAGCTCCCCCGGGCCTCAACACTGCCCGCTAAGTACAGCTTTACCATGGTGGTGCCCCTCCAGCAAGGGCACTCTCCGCCCTGGGCCCTCCATGGGAGTTTGGGTCTGCAGTTCTGAGCTGGGACACCTTCCCAAGTCTCCACCCAGCAAACATGCCCTGGTACCTCGTCCTCGGTCAGCTGCAGGGTTAGGACCCAACAGGCTTGCCCTTGACCCCTTGAGCTAAGGGAGGAGGGCAAGGCTTGCAACAGGTCAGAATGGCTCCCTCCCCGCGCAGCCAGGACCCTCCAGCCGTGATCCTTCTGGTCCCCACAGGGCATCACCTGTCCTGGGGCTATGCTTGGTTGGACCTGTCCCTTCTTCTCCTCTCTCACCGTGAGGTTGGGGCTTCAGGCTGGAGGGAGGAGGCAGGAGGCCTGGGTCCCTGGGAGGAGCTGCACGGAACCCTGCTCCCATTTTGCCTCAAACCTGAGACTTTCTGAGGCTGCTCTGTTGGGTGGTCCCCCGTCAGCACCCCCAGTCAGTGGCCAGCCCCGTGGGGTTTTCCTCCTTGGTGTTTATCACTGATTCCTTTCCAGGAGGACTTGGGGGGAAAGTTCCAAATGGCTGAAAGAAAAGCCCAGTTTCTGAACCCAGGCTCGCTCCCCTCAGTGAGCTGGACACCCCCCAAGTGCAGTCAGCGCAGAGGGCTGGTCCTGCCCGCGGGCCTGCTTTCCTGGGCCGCCCCGGCTCTACACGCCCAGCCACCTTTTCTCCGTCTACCTGCTCACTGTTGGCGGTTGGGGTCCACAGCAAAGTGTCACAAAGAGGATGGCTAAAAGGACAGAAATGCGTTGTCCCCCAGTTCTGGAGGCTGGCGGTCCACTTCAAGGCGTTGGCAGGGCCGTGCTCCCTGTCTGCTCTGCGGGAGGCTTTCTCGTCTCTCCCAGCTTCCGGGGCCCTGGGCGCCCCTTGGCACACACCTGCCGTGTAACCGTCTTCACTTGCCATCTTCTCTCTCTGTCTCCTATAAGGCACTGCTCAGGTGGGATTAGGGCCCACCCTGCTCCAGCGTGACATGTTAGCCTGATATCGTCTTCAAAGACCCTATTTCCTAACAAGGTCAGTTCACATGTGTAAGTTAGCACTTCAACATGTCTTTTTGGGGGACACCTTTCAACCTACGTCAGGGCCCATCCTTGGACACACTGGCTGTAGGGTCACCTGGGGACCTCGCCCAGTGTCCCTGGGTGTGATCCAGGCTGAGGAGTGACCCCAGGCCTGAGTGCCCGAGACGCCTGTGTCACATTGGAGTCCAGCCCCTCACCACAGGGAGTGGGGACTTGGCACCTGTCCCTCTCGGAGGGTCCCGGTGTGGCTGTGCCCCCTGGCTGGGGACTCCCGGGATGCGGGGGCAAGTGCTGGAAGAGCTGGGAGACCACCCTCTGCTCTGTGTGGACCTAATACTCCCTGTCCAGTGATGGCAGGTGTGGGGACTGTTCCTGGTCCTGGAAGGGCTCTCTGGAGGGCCACTGTGGCCACCATGAGCCTAGAGACAGCAGAAGCAGTGCAGTCATTAGACTGGCGTGAACCGTGAGGACTGGCTGGTGACCGTGCGGGACCACGGGGGGCAGAGCCTCTGGGGCTTGTTCCTCCTGCCCTGTAGGACACATGCGGCCACCACGCTCTGTGGGGACTGGGCTGAGCAGGCAGCCGCGATGGTTGAGGAGGCTGCAGGGACACGCCTGGTGGGAACCTGGGACAGTGTGTGGGGCGGCGGGGGGGAGTGCCCAGCCAGTTCCAGTCCCTCGGTTCTAGTGTTTGGAAAGCAGCCCCCACCTGGGAATTTAGGGGGCCCTTCAGGGAGATGCAGGGCTTCCCGTCCTGGCCAGCTGCAGTAACCATAGATGCAGTGACCACCGAGGACAGGGAATTGGATGCAGAGGCACTTCACGGGGTGACAGATGTCGGAGCCACCCTGGCTGACCCTGCAGCACTACCCGGAACCCCACTCCCACCCCACGGTGCCACCTGGCGGTCACCCTTTCACACCCACCTTGTTTCAGGGAGGTACAACTGTGCTTCCATTTCACAGGTGAGAAAACTGAGGCTCAAGGAGGCTAGGCAGCCTGCCCCAAGTCCCACAGCCAATGAAGTGGTAGAGCCAGGCCTGCCCCAAGTCCCACAGCCAATAAAGTGGTAGAGCCAGGCCTGCCCCAAGTTCCACAGCCAATAAAGTGGTGGAGCCAAGCCTGGACTCCAGTTTTGCGGGATCCACCGCCCCCTTCTGCCAAGCCAGACGCCCGCCAGGCACACAGCTTGGCAGGAGGTTGGGGGCCAGGGCCCAGCCTCTACCCCAAAGACTTGCTCAGAGTCAGCCACTGCCTGGAGGGCAAGCCACGAGGTCACTGCAGGACCAGCTACAGGACCTGCACAGCCCAGAGCAAAACGGGAACGTGGACCCAGGCTCAAAACTGCTCAGGAATTTCCAGATGGCAAAAGCAGAGTGTAACCAAGTGCCAGCCTTCCCGAACTGGGAGGTGGGCGGGGGGGGGGGCCTGTGAACAGGGTGGGGGCCCTTCTGAGCGAGGGGGTGCCCTGTGTGACCACACAGTTTGCCGCCCTGCAGCGGGCCCACCCCAGGACACCCCTCAGAGGCCACGCAGGGAGGACCACAGGAGGTGATGAAGACGCCAAGACTCCTTGATCAGATTTATTTTCCTCTAATAAGACAGTTTAGCATTTCAAAGTTTAGCATTCTACACTCTTACAAACTTTAGTTATTAGCATCAGAAACACAAAAACATTGCAAGACCTCAAAACACAAATAAATACCAAATAAAACCACACACAATGTACAGAAAACAAAAATATCAAACATGATAATGCTATCAGAGTCCGACGCGGTTAACTCCGGTTAACAAGGTTATTGCTGAGCCGTCACTCGCACTGTCTCTGTGGTGGTGGTTCTCAGAAGAGCAGAGTATGGACATGAATCACTGGTCACGATCACTTGTACTGTCAAGATGGGGCCTCACAGCTAATGGCTACTACAGACAGCAACTTGGAAAACAGGCAGATTACAACGGGTCAATGGGACTGGCCTTCTTTGGTCTTTGTTTTGGGTAAGAGAACTGAACACAAGAGGTGTATCATCAGAGAAAAGAACGCAACTCTAAAATGCGCACAATTGTCTACATGGGTTTGTCACAGATGTTTTACTTCTTACAGAAATCCTTGGAAATAATGCCGGCTTTTGTGTTTTCCAATTGAGTCATTTATTTTGTTGTGAAAGGTTACCTTCCTTGCCTAAGGGGACTAAGTTATAAAATCAATCACCACGAATCACAGGAGTGGGACAGCGATCCTGGACTTGACCTCTTTTTCACTGAGAAAGTTAGATGTGCTCTGAAGACAGCAGCTGGCGGGGGAAGGTGGGGGGTCAAGCGCGCGGGTCTGGGCGCAGCAGTCAACCCCTGCCCTGGACTAGGGTGGGACCCATCTTGCAGGTTTGCCCTGAAACTCCATCGCTCACACTTGGTGCCAGAGAGGAAAGCCCCACGTTGTCTGGATGGTGGCTGGCCGGCCTCCCTGTCCCCTTGGCTGTCCTGCTCCGCCCCAAACCACGCCACCAGACGGACGGTGCTGGCATTTCCAAAGACCAGCAGCCTTCAGACGGACTCACTGGCTTGGACCTGAGCGCACACTTCACTCTGGGGAAGATGGACCTATGGGATTTGCAAGCGGGAGACAGACATGGTCTGGGGCTGAGAGCAGGGATGGGGGGCAGACCCTCCTTCATCTTACAGACCCTGCACGGGGGCGCCTCCACCCCTGTGGCTACTCAATGCCAACCTGGACTGGGAAAATATAGCATCTTACAGCTCCATCCGAGCTCAGGCAGCGCCCAGTAGAGGGGCACGTCTGGAGGGCCATGGGCTGGGCAGAGCCCCCACGGGGAGTCCACGCCCAACCCATTCTGGAAAGAGCAGTGGCATGGTACAGATGTGGCACCTGCGAGGTGGCCACCCCCTGCACCCCACTGTGCCAAGGAAGGGTGCGACATGAATCGTGCCACTGGCTCTCCAGGGCCCTGTGCTGACCAGATGACCCTCCTCTGGACATGGCCTGTTGTTTAAAGGCCGACACCACCCACCCACCCACTGCAGATGCCAGGGCTTCTGTGGGTACTGCCACCTCGATGCTTCTGAAGTGAAGGGGGTTGTTCACAATGACACCAGGG
Source organism: Loxodonta africana (assembly GCF_030014295.1). Taxonomy (NCBI): domain Eukaryota; kingdom Metazoa; phylum Chordata; class Mammalia; order Proboscidea; family Elephantidae; genus Loxodonta; species Loxodonta africana. Next base: position 109,776,869 of record NC_087351.1, read on the forward strand.
CCCCTTCACTCATCCAGAAAGAGGGAGGATAGAAGCCTGGAGGGAGCGAGGCCTTGACTCCCTGTCCCTTCATCGAGGTGGGCAACAGGAGAGTCACTTGTGCCAAAGAACCGGCTCGGCAGGGAACCCACTCCCAGCACCTTTCAGAGCTCCGGGTGGCGGGTCTGAGGGTCACAGGGAGGCACAAGCAGGGGCCCTGGAGGGACGAGGAGCACAGCACTGACCGGTCCCAAAGCCACCTGGTGCCACAGGCAGGACAGAGCTAGGGGGCAGGCAGGGACGGGGAGAAAGGAGCTCAGCCGCAGCCCTGCCCACACCGCGCCATCCCGAGGTCCCCTTGCATAGGCAACACACGGCAGTGTGCCCAGGCACCAACACTGCACGCACCCCTCACGTCATATGGGACACACTCTCAGGAACAGTGCCACTCTTGTCTGACTGGTCCTAGAACAATTGTCTTCTCAAAATGCCACCTGACCCGGGAAATCAAGTCAACTTATAAAAAGGCTTATTTAAGTTCACTTCATCCAGCCAGCTGGGGCTATGTCTGTCTAGTCCCAAAGGGCTGCATGAGGTGTAGCCGTTCCCCGCCCCCATGCTGGAAGGCCCCTCTCTCGGCCCAGACCAAACCTGCACCCCAAGCGCAAGCACAGAGCCGGGCACTGACCTGGGTTCTCACATACCATGAGCACTAGCCCTAGATGGCCCCGAGGCTGCACACCTGTGCCCCTGCAGCTGCGGCTCTGCCCACCCTGCCTGGAGGGTCGTCTCCCTGCACAGAGAGAGGCCTGAGCTGGGAGGCTGTGCTGGAGGCAAGGAGACTGGCGTGGTCTTCACATTGTCACAGTGAGGAGGGATGTGGACAGCGAGTTCAGTGCAGACGGCAGTGTGGCTTCTCAGAGCACTGGGGGTGTCTGTCCTATAGGGATGCTGTCACCTTAGCCACGGCCAAGAGTGCCCACAAATACTCTTGTGTACATGACCCTGTGCCTCTTGTTGCTGGGACCCTGTGAGGCAGGGGGGCTGGCTTCCATTGAAGTGGTAGCCAGGCTACATGTGGAGACCACACCCGTGGACACCCGAGCAGCGAGCACCAGACAACACCAAGGAGCCCTCGAGGGAGGCGGCTCGAGACACGGCCATGCAAGCTGCTCTTCCCAAGAAGGTCTGAGCACCCAAGAGAGAAGCGCGCATGGAGGAGGGACCCAAGGCGTTTGCTCCCTATCCCATCCCACAGGGACGCACCTGGATACACCTGTCCCCATGACAGCACTGCCACTGCTGCCACAGCCCGGGGTGCCTGGGAGGAAGCCGAGGAGCGTTCCTCTGTCCCCTGGGCCCACCTGGGAAGGCTGCTGACAGTCCCCCCTCAAGAGGTGGGGCTTCCTAGCAGTTCCCCCAGGAGGCAGACGCCCAGACTGGATTTAAACCCAGGAAGGGGAGGGTTTTTTTACCAGGTCAAAATGTTGCTTGTCCTCAGTTGGTTAATACCGTGGGTGCTTTTTGTGAAGGGAAGAAAGTCGCAGGGAGGCCCTGAGATGGCCTCAGGAAAGCCGTCTGGGGCACAGGCGGACTGCCAGGTGGCCCCCCCACCCCTACACCTGCAGGACTTGCCCGGGCAGGTGTGTGTGTTGGGGGGGGGTCAGCACACCTCGGAGGGAATAGGGGTCTCCACAGCCATCTGTGGGAAGTCCTTCCTGTGAGCGGTGACGAGACTCATGACTCCTTAAGTGGCCAGAATCGGTGACAGGGACTCACCCCAAAGCAACTCCAGGACTGTGGGGAGAGAGGCGGATGGAGAGAGAGAGGAGAAAGGATAAGAGCTGAGCACGTCACACACAGATCACGGCAGAGCCAGGGGCGGCGCAGCCACGCACGTCGGCGCGGAGGATGGACGCGATGGAGGGCACCTCCAGCAGGCACTGGGGCAAAGGCACACCCAGGACAGGTGGCAGCACCAGAGACGCGCGGGCCACCGGGGCACCAGCCCAGCCGTCCCTTGCGACGAGGTGGGGGGCCCAGGGGCAGGCAGTGGGGGCGCGGCCCGGCTAGCCAATCGCGGGCACGCCGCTTTGAGCAAGTGGCACAGATGCGGTGGTTCGCACACACTGGTTTGCCTAAAGCACCCATCGCGTGTAGCACCCGTCAGTGTTAAAAGCACCCAGAGGGCGTGGTGCATAGCAAAAGGGGAACTACAGGAGGAGGGCCCCAGACTCCCATCACAGTTGGACCATGGGTAAAAGTAAACAGTGAGTTGAGAGGCGCCTTTTGGAGGCGCAGGCTGGGGTGAGGCCCCCGTGACCGCCTCCCGCGGATAGTGCTGGGTGCCTGCCGGGCAGCCTGGGCGGCCCCAGGGCAGCGGTCTCCGGAATGCTCAGAGGACTGCTTCGAGCTGTCTGTCGTCCACAGCTGGGGGTGGCCCCGGGCCAGGGTGCTGCTTTCGGTCCACATCAGCTTTGGGGGGTGGGCCGGGCTTCACAGAGCGGGGCTCAATCGCGGGGCCTAGCGATTTGGAATCTGTGACAATTCAGCGGTGGAGGGTCTACAGTGACACTGAACACAAACCCGGGGTGGAGAAGCAGCATGTCACGTCTAAGGCACAGGCACAGATGCCACCATCTCTACGCAGCCACGTCGCCATCGGAGATCACTGACAGGTGCGGCTCTAGGACGGAACGAGACAGTCTGCTGTGGCTGCCTCAGCACAAGTCCCCTGGCCCACCCCTGGACGCCGGACACAGGACTGAAGGTCTAGGCCGTCAGCAACAGAGCGCGCCTGGACACGTGGGGCAGAATTTTAAAAACCTACAGGGTTTTGTTTAGAACTCCAAAGTTCAACTAATGCCCTATTTTAGGGTGAAAACAATTATAAATCTGAAAATGATGCACAGCATCCATGAGCAATTTTCCTCTCATAGTAATTTTGAAGTAGTGTCATTAACTACGACAGATATCGAAGGTTTACATTTCTAACGAGAAATAACAACAGATTGGATATTCTCTTTCCTATCACAAGTGATAACCAGTGTTTGATATTTTACATTTTCTTCCAAGAAATAGCAGTCTATCAACGTTTTAAAATAAAATGTTTGCTGTAACAATTATCTGTAGAACTTTAAATTAAAAAAAATGATTCTGAATTTAGAGACTTTCAAAAAAGACCTAGGTATACTTCGGGGTCTTCTGACAAACAAATTATTAAAACAGAGACCAGATGAGGCCTTAAAAATAGACAATATACTATATTTGAAACAAGATTGAACTCCTGAATTTTAGATGAATATATCAGAACTGCGTAATTACTTCATAAATTCTTCTTTGACTTAACATGCTGACATCTCCAGCTATCCCACGTGTTTGTATGTTTTGTTCTTTTTTTGGTGTTCAAGTTTAAGAAAGAAAATTCATGTTTCTTTTGTTTAACATATATGTTTTCCATCTTAATTAGCTAGATCTTTAGAAATGAAAATGAAAACCTCCTTCGACAGCGACATTTACCTCCGCGGAGGATAAATGGGTCTTCAGAGTTGAGTGTTACTAGTCTATTAGAAAGCAGGGCGTGTGTGGACGTGGGCTCCTCCCGTCGGCCGTGCCGGCCACCTTCTGCCGTTCCGCCATTCCACAAGGTCCTTTCTGAACACGAGGACCTCAGTGAAGACAGGCCGGTTCAACCCCCCCAACGGAGTTACCTTCTGCTAATCCATCTCCCCGGCTACTCGTCAGGGGTCGGGCAGATCTGAAGTATCCACTATGACTTTAATAAAAATCGTATCATCTTTAATATATGTCCCGTTTTCTAGAACAGTTTGGGCCACAAAGACTGGGCAGCCAGAAGCAATATTCATCTCTCCAGTGGGCTTCTTGAAGCTACTGCTGTTGGGGTCGGGCTTGAATGCGTCTCCCAGATGGCGCCGAGAGGACCCCTGGTCCATCAACATGAGCGTCACTTTCTGCTTGAATGGCCAAGGGAGCAGAGCGTCATACTCTCCACGCATAATGACAAAAAACAGTGACAAGTGCGTCCCCTTGCCCATTCCGTCCCCGTTCAGATAGACCCTGGCACACATCTTATAGCCAAAGTAGCCGGTGTAGAAGGGCTGGCTGTAGAGAGACAGGGTCTTGCCCATGACGGCCTCCTGCTTCCGCCGCCTGTAGTCACGAATCTTCCAGACCAGCACGCCGTTGTAGCTGGCGGTCTCCAGAACCTGGAAGCGCAGGTCCATGTCAGCCAGGCGGATGTCATGGACGCTCAGCATCTGGTCGTGCCGGCTCAGCTGCGACTCCAGCAAGCCTGCCGGGGTGAGGGGGAAAGGCGAGTTAGACAGGCAAGCACCACAATAGGAACTGGCAGGTGCACGCGGGCATTTGAACCAGACAATGACACAAGGTTTACTGTAGCTATCACAGGGTGATGGAGGGACATCCCACCCAGGAGTCACCCTCCAACACCCCTTGTCTGCAGCATGTCTCAGGTTCCCGCAGCCCTTCTCCCACCCACGGCTCCCAGCCAATGACTCGCACAGGGCATGGCCGCCTTTCCTTCCTGCAGCCACACAGCAGAACCCCGTCCTGAAATCCTGCAGTCCTCTGCTCCCTGAGCCTGAGCCGCTCCCCTCTCCACTCTACCTCGGCCTGCTTCACCCCATCCCCACTGTGGCAAGTCCACCCTCCTTCCCTTCCACCATCAATCCTTCTCCTACAAACACTCAGAAAACTCCCTCAGTCCCCAGAGCAGGGGGCCTGTGGGGCTTGGGGGCCGGATCCCTTTTCTCCTCTGTCCTATCATCTGCCGCTAACCCGGGGCCAACTCCACCCTGTGGCCCCTCTCTCAGGGAGTCCCTGAGATGCACCAGGACTAAGTGGTCCTCCCCAATCCCTGACACTCGGGGCCTTGCAGGGAGGGGACATTCCCAGAGGCACACATTTCTGTCTCCACTGGGGAAGCTCAGCAGGAAAATCACAACCCTGCACAGGCACCAAACGGAACAGAGAAAAGCTGCCGTTAGGCACCGTGCCACTGTATGTCTGTTCCATGAAGTCACCCGAGGACCTGCAGGGCTCACCACACAATAGTCCCAGGTGCTGCCATACCCAGGGTCCTTCACAACCTGAGTCCTGTCCCACCCTGTCTCTCAGCCCTGCCCACCCTGGGACACCCTGGGTCCCTCACAGCCTGCGTCCTGAACCACCGTCCCTCAGTGCTGCCCACCCTGGGACACCCTACGTCCCTCACAGCCTCTGTCCTGCCCTCTGCCAGATCCTTCACCTCCACCTGCCCTGGGTCCCTGACAGCCCGCGTCCTGCCCCACCCCGTCCCTCAGCGCTGCCACCCTCACCCGTGTTGCGCACGGCCTGCCCTGCACTCTTGTCCACGCTCTCCAGCTCTGTCACTCTGTTCTGCAGGGACTCTACACTGCTCTTCATGCTGTCGGCCTCCTCCCAGTTCTGCCGGAAGGGACGGATCTCTTTGTCCAGTTCTTTCAGTTTCTCTGCTTGGCTGTCAATTACTCGCTGCCAAAGTCAAGGTGTGAAATGCAGTTAGAACCCTGAGAAACAAGCGAGGAGGCCAGCACAGGGGCAGCAGTGCTGCTGGGGGGAGACGCGCCAGCTCAGGGCCTGGGGAGCCATGTCAGGACCACAGAAACCAAGGAAGACCTGTGCCAACAGTGACGGCCTCAGGCTGCACTGGCGGGGAGTGGCTCTGAGCTGTCCTCTCTCATCCTAGGCCAGCGCCCAGGGTCGCCGCCTCCTCTCGCCTCCCCTCAGCCACCCACCGTGGGCAACAGGACCTCCTCAGGCTCTGCTGTCTGAATGCCCAGAGCCCCACCCACCTACCCTCACAACCCTGGTTTCCAGAACTCACATGCACCCCCTTGGTCCATTGGACATCTCGGGGAGACCAGAGGAGGAGACTGAGGCACAGAGAGGTCTCACCCCACCAGTGCAGAGGTCGCTCATCGAGGTCTCAAGTTCAGGATGGTGGACATCCTCTGAGGGCCGCATGGCCTAAGGGGCAGGGACCTCAAAGGGCCCTTCGCCTCCTCTGACCCACCAGAGAGGGAGGACAAACAGTGAGTCCTCCCTCCTCTGCACCCCCGGCCGCCCAGGCCCCAAGAGGGACACCTGCCTGGGACGCCTGCTCCACACAGGCCTGGTAGCTGCCAGAGGGCCCTGTGAGAAACCAGGGCCCAGGGCTTCTCAGCCCAGCCCTCCTTCCACTCAGCCCACTGGTTGGGGGTGGGGGCGGGGGCAGAAAGGCAGGGACATTTCCAACAAGCACACAGTCACCGACAGGGCAGCAGGATCTTAGGCTCTCTTAACGTGGACACATTTTTCCAGAAACACAGGGACCATCTAAAATCCACATTAGTGAGCGACAGTAATGGGGTGAAGTGAGCCCCTCAGCAGCAGCGGCCAGTCTGCTTTAAAGCTGCTGGCCAGCTGGGGGATGATGGGCCCACGGAGGCCACAGCTGCACGGCCCTGCCACCTAACACACTTCCCCTTTTTGGACTCCATTTTTAAACACTTAAGTTTTGTCACCTTTGCTGGCTGTTAGTAACACAAGCACAGGCCCACAGGTCTAGTGGCCTCTCTGGAGTAACAGTGTCATGTTCTCCTGTCCTCTCTGGTTAGTCAGCATGATAACTGCCACGGACTGCACACTAATGTCATACACTGAGCTTAAATGGACGCTAATGAGGAAGACACAAGTTAATGAAAACGAAGACAGTAAATGAGGATCTGGTTGATGGGTTTTGTCGCAGGATGCCTGGGGTAAGTCACTCATCGTTTCTAACCCTCGGACCCCTCAAGTAAAGAAGGGGTGAACCCTCAGGTAAAGAAGGGGTGACCCCTCAGGTAAAGAGTGGAAGACATGGAGCCGCTCTGTCCCAAGCCCAGGGGCATATGGGACACTGGACGTGGAGGCGTGTGGCCACACGCACCATCCAAGCATAAGATACTTTGGAGCCTGATCACATGGGCAGGACTGTGGTATCTGAGATGAGGGCTCCTGCACTCACAGGGGGGCTCCCCCAGCTGCCACACAGTGGCCCCGAGTCAGTCAGACCCACACACACAACACACGTAACACACATACATGCACACGCACATCCAGAGACAGGGCTCAACCAAATTATTCAAAGGGGTTTTTAGACACAGCAAGGGAACACGCCTGATTTTTCAGGAAGGCCTGTGCACTGACATACATGGCAGTCTCAAAGCAGGCAGCTGACCGAAATCGAGCTTTCTCTGTAAAATGCCACACATATGCTCTCACTCCTTAAGAGTGGTCTACACCTCAGCCACCGGAGGCTTTCTATAAGGTAAGTCTTAAACGGATGTGTGGGATTTTACGAGAAAAGAATGCAGAAGCTGAAGTGAAGCACAGGCTGCTCACCATATAAATAAATCCCAATAAAAAGGTCTCCTTTCTGGAGTGCCTTTGTCAGTCCCATGAACTACACACTTCAGGGCTTAAACTAGCATTTCTGTGGGCTGTCCCTGGAAGCCTGCACACAAATATTATCTGTGTGAGGCAGTATGGGCGGTGGCCATGGTGTCCAGGGCCGTGTGAAGACCGCTGCCCACAGCCCTCAGAGTCCAGGGCTGTGTGGAGGGGGTGCTGACCATGGCCCTCAGAGTCCAGGGCTGTGTGGAGGGGGTGCTGCCCAGGGCCCTTAAGAGTCCACGTCTGTGGGGAGGGCACTGTCTACATCCTGTTTCAGTTCCCACTATGCGGCTTTCAGCCCTGCAGACCCACTGGTTGCAGGAATGATCAAATCCATCTATTTCTTACCAATAATGGGAACATGAGAATTAAGCTAATATCTGCTGTCATTTTAATTAAGAAATACAGGATCTTTAAAACGGAAAATATTAACAAACAGTTCTTCCCCTGGGCCAGCAAATGCAAACACACTGTTAAATTCCAGCCCCCTGACACCTCCTCACTGGGTTACTGGGTCTGGGACACCTCCTCAGACTGTCAGCCCTGCAGTACCTCATACGTGCTCCTACCAGCCTTGGGGGCTCCAGGGCTGTGAGGGAGTCAGACAAGGCGTGAGGTGACCACAGTAGAGTGACCCGTGCCATCACAGAGACTGTGGAGCCCCAAGGAGAGTGGGGCCGGGGCAGAATTCATGGAGGCGGTAGCATTTACGCTGACACTTGGGCTCTGGGGAGGAACCGAAGCTGGTCATTAAAGGATGGTGGGGAAGAGGGCCCTTGAGGGCAGGACATCCATCAGGGCCTAGAGCCTTTCAAGGGGCAAAGAAGGTTGATTTGGCTGCAGAGAGCACGGACAGTTGGAAAGGTGGCTGGCGTCAGTCACACAAAGCTCTCTGGCCGTGATAAGGAACGTGGGCGCAGCCCTTCGCAGGGGCATGGGAGCGTTCTGAGGAAGGCAATAGTGAGAGGGGCAAGTCCAAGCTGGGCTCTTCTGAGAGGGTGAGGATGGACAGAGGAAGCTGAGAAGCACCTCACATTAGTAAGAGCGCACCTGACTCACGGTCGAGTCGACACCCCAAGAGTCCAGCAGGTGGAGGCCCTCAATTGGTGCTTTCTGGGCCACTGACAGCCAGGACCTCTCCCCACCAGTCAAATGCTGCAACCCCACAGCCATACCGAAGGTGAAACTGAAGCTCACTTTCTGTAAATCCCATGGCTGGGGGGCCTCCGTGCATACCCTCACTAAACAGTGAACCATACTAACAAGTCTCAACATCTTTAGCCCCTGTTCCTGGACTTGAGTTAACCCAGGGCTCAACATCCAGTCTGGCCCGAGTCCCGTTCTTTAAAATATGACCTATTTTCCTCTATGCTGTTCTGGCTGTCGTGTCACCTCCTCCCACTTTTCACCCAGCCCTCGCTTCTCTGGGCCCTAGAGACTCGGTTTCCCCCTTTCTTTCTGACTCTGGCCTCGTTGGTTTATTCAATCACGAAAGTTTCAAAATAGAAATCATACATAATGAAGTGTATAGCTTTTCAGACTAATGGGGGAAATGAAGAAAGCAAGCTGAATCACATAAAGTCTCTCCGTGCTCAAACGCATCCATGACGTAGTTGGAAGCTTCTAAGTGTTTCTGTTGTAAACAGACCTGCTATCTTACTCTTCTCTTTTCTCCCGCTGGCATGAAACCTTCTACTGTGACTTGTACTTCCTTGGCATTTCCGCCCCTCTCTGAGCCCCAGGGCAAATGCAGCAGCTACGCTGTGAAGAGCTGGCATGCTCAAGGCACTGCAGGTGACGGGCTGCTCAGGTTGGACACGTTTCCCTGGCACAGGGGCTTGACTGGCCACCCTGGATGGTCTGACCAACAGCTGGGTGGGCCCTGAGCAAAATGCCTGGGGCCCCTGGGGGAGGCTTGTTGGAGTTTTATGCGACGTATCATTTGGCTTGATCAAATAGTAGTGATGACTTGCACCTTCTCTAACACAACCTGATGTTTCATTTTGTGTTTTACTGTCTTTCTGGGCAGCCACAGAATATAACACAAATAAAATTAATTCAATAAATCCCTATGCAACTCCAGGTGTTGTGACCATGCTCCGATGTTAGAATGTGAGTAAAGGCGTGCTCGGACATGCCAGGCTGCAGGATCGGGAAGACTCTCTTCTGGGTAATTTAGGGAAACACCACACATACAAGGTCTGCAAAACAACTTCCAAAGCACAAGTGGCTCTCCCTCAGGCATGCGTGACGCACATGGGGAGTACTGTAACTAATGGACTCTACACGCACGCTTGCGTGGCTACCGAGAAACACCCCAGCATGTATCTGATGAGGACCTGGGCTGATCACAGAAATGAGAAGTGACATCTTAATCAGGTCTGTTTATCAATCATCTGTTTTTTGGAGGTGCCATTGAATTGTTATGGTGAAAAAAGTGAGTACCATATTTTTACACAAATAACGTGTGCGCCACACTTTTTTTTGCTAAAAGCCACCCCCCGTATTTTAGTAAGCACACTATCTTAATTTTTAACAGCAACACATAAAAAAATTAACATAGTGTGTTTATCAAAATACCTTGGGGAGAAGGCATGGTTGGCCAAAAAAAAAAAAATTATAACATGCGTGTCATTTGCATAGCAATACGTGTACCGCTTAGAAGCACACAGAACAAACAGTTTGGCCTCACTTTACTTCAGGCAGTGAGCCTGTACACAGCACAATTACCCAAGGACAAGATGAAATCCTAAATAGTAATAAAAAGTGACTACATTTTCAAAACACAGGTTTTAAATCTTATCTCATCAACAGTGAGTCATAGGCCCAGAAGGTGACAGCTGACTACAGAGATGGGGGGAGGGGAGAACTGACCCTGGCCACCTCCTCTCCTCGTGTGTTCACTAAAAAACCCTCTCTTCTTACATGGCAAGGGGCCTTGGTGGCACAGTGGTTAAGATCTTGGCTGCTAACTAAAAGGTTAGCAGTTTGAATCCACCAGCTGCTCCTTGGAAACCCTACAGGGCGGTTCTACTCTATTCTATAGGGTCCACACAGTGGCTACAACAATGGGTTCAAGCATAGCAACAATTGTGAAAATGGCGTAGAGACCAGGCAGTACTTCCCTCTGTTGTGCATAGGGTTGCTATGAGTCAGAACCGACCTGACGGCACCTAACGACAACAATAACCATGTGGGCATTACGAGTTGGAGTCGACTTGAAGGCAACAGGTCTTTTTTTTTTTCCACATGGCAAAGCAAGAGAAACAAAAGTTGCCTCTCTAAAACTTGACAAAAGACAGCTTTAGCTCAACCATCTCACTAAGAAAGTCCTAAAGGAGAAAACAGAAGACGTGTTCCTCTACCTGGTGATCCAGCCACAGCCTGAAGCATCTTACCTGTAAGTGAAGTATCTTGGATTCATTATTTCGAAGCATTTCCTTTTGTCTCTCAATTTCAATTTCGAAGCTACAGATCTGATTGTGCAAGCTTTGAATGCTCTTGTTTTTCTCTACGCTTTCATTCTGCAGCAAGGAAACCTGAAAAAGAATTCTTCTGTTAATCTAAAAAAAACCGTTTTAATACTAATTAAATACAATTACAACAGTAGTAACCGAACCGTCACAATAGGGGCCTTGTGTTAGGTCACCGAAAGATGGTGTTCCCAGAACAACACTCCCTCCACAGAGGAATTGAAGTCTGGGGATTCTGCAGGGAGTCCCGTTGGTGTGTTCCTCAGAACCTCTCCCCATAATCGGGGATGAGGCAGAGCCTGGCAGCTAAGGGACCATTAGGATGAATGGGATGCTTCCTCAAGTTTCTGCTGAAAACGAACACGTCTTTTACGGCAGCAGCTTTCAAACTTAGCAGGGAACGTAGTAAGAAACACTCTTACGTGTCAACCCGTAGGTACACCCACCTGTGTGTGCATACACCTAAAAGCAGATTTCAAAACCCACACCTGCCCTAATCACTTACAATGCGCCCTGATACACTCCATGTTATTCCTTTTTTTTTTTTTTTTTAAATGCTGGTCACAGTCCACTAGATCCTTTCACAATCCCCGCACAGGCCACACCCTGCAGTTGGAGAAGCCCTCACAATACAGTGAGAAAGCAAGGTGAGAAGAGAAGTCAGAATAAAAACCTACCAGTGTGGCAGTTAATCCTCAGGTGCCCAGCAGGCACTGTGACAAAAGTCCCATAGCATTTGCCTATAATCCCCTTAATGCTCCCAACACCGTGCTCACCTGTGATGCCCGCGCCACACACCTGTAACACCGTTAACACTGTGACGCCCGTGCCACACTCACCTGTGACACTCTTAACACTGAGACGTCCGTGCCACACTCACCTGTGACACCCTTAACACTGAGACGTCCATGCCACACTCACCTGTGACACCCTTAACGCTGTGACGCCTGTGCCACACTCACCTGTGACACCCTTAACACTGAGACGTCCGTGCCACACTCACCTGTGACACCCTTAACACTGAGACGTCCATGCCACACTCACCTGTGACACCCTTAACGCTGTGACGCCTGTGCCACACTCACCTGTGACACCCTTAACACTGAGACGTCCGTGCCACACTCACCTGTGACACCCTTAACACTGAGACGTCCATGCCACACTCACCTGTGACACCCTTAACGCTGTGACGCCTGTGCCACACTCACCTGTGACACCCTTAACACTGAGACGTCCGTGCCACACTCACCCGTGACACCCTTAACACTGAGACGTCCGTGCCACACTCACCTGTGACACCCTTAACACTGAGACGTCCATGCCACACTCACCTGTGACACCCTTAACGCTGTGACGCCTGTGCCACACTCACCTGTGACACCCTTAATGCTGTGACGCCCTTGCCACACTGACCTGTAAACACCTTTAGCGCCCACGCCACAGAATTCGCCTGTAATGCCCCTAATACTGGGGCCACAGCATTCACCTGTAACGCCCTCACCATGGCCTTCACCTGTGATGCCTGCACCAGTTAAAAGGAAGCGCCTGCCAAGTGTGCACTCCCAGGCCAACCTCTAACCTTTTCAAAATCTCTTTCTGGAAAATAATCTGTTCCTGAGCCACCTTCCACATGGTCTGAAAAGACCCAGGGTGAGAGGGCTTCGAGGGCGGCTCTTACAAGGCTCCTGTCTCACAAGATTCCCAGAAAGGTATTCTGAAGTTCTGGAACAAAGCCCTGTAGATGTCTGTGTTTACACATCCGCGTGCTGTCACCTCCCTGGGAGGTCCACCCACCCGCTGGGCTGAGGATCAGGACTGGACTCTGATGTGTCACCTCTAACGCGAACTCCCCTGGGGTCACCGGGGCCTGACTACCAACCTCAGGGGGCAGGTGACAGCCTCGGGGCATCTCAGGACAAAACTGCTGTGGGCAAGAACTGATGCCTGTTGTATTCTGTCTCAAGAACAACCCAGCCTAAAGACGGGCGCTTTCCATATGTGACACAATTCACTAAGGCAGGAAGCACTCTGGGTGCGTGGCATTCTGTTTTATTTTAAAAAACGAAACGTGCTTACGAAGGAATGTGAAACTTGCAAGGTCTCATGGGCAAAATATGACTCACTTCCCTAGGACTTTATTTAGGAAAATTAGTTCCTTACCTAAAAGATAATGTCTCAAATGTCCATCAACAAGTGATCGACTTGCACTAACCCAGAAGCAGTGTATGTAGCACCACGACATTCTGTCAAAGACGGACAGAATTCCTAGACTCGAGTCTCACATCCATACAGGGCAGGCACCACGTAGGCCAACCCCTTTTACGAAAATCTTAGTCATATCTCCCAAAACATCGGCCATTTTTTTAGCAATAAATGAAGTAGTTGGGAATGAGCAGAGCACCTCGCGGGGATGAGCACACTGCATGCCATGCTGACTCTCGGGTCTTCTCTTCTTTGGGGACTATTTGAGCCAGAGAGCACGGCTCCTGGGTGCCGAGGGCTTGCTCCCACTCGTCTTGTCTGTGAGGCAGACATCTCACACACAGGGAAGTCTACCTGGCAGGTGTCTCCAGGATGCAGTGTCACCTCCGCACAGCAGAGGGGAACAAGACGCCTGGCTTTCCCCTGAGACCCTCCTCACTGGGGCAATTCTCTCACCCAGCCCTTTTGGTGTGGGCACTCTCCATTTCCCTTTGACTTATCCTTTAAGATGGGCATTTTTCAATCAAGATTTCATAATACAGTTTCCTTTAGTTTAACCATAAATGTTATGATCAGTCGTTCTAAGCCAACTCAAATATTCTACTGCAGATGAGCAAAATAACCTAAGAAAGTCCAGCTTAATAATTCTGTAATGAGAAACACATCTCCACGTTAGGACGCATAAGCTTCTCCATCCTGGCCCAGTCCTTCTGCGGGCCCAGTGGGGGAACAGACGTTCTCGTGAACATAAACCAGCACACGCAGAGCTGAGTTGGTCCTGACGCCCACGTGGGGACCACATGCTGACAGACAACACCAGAGATGGATCCTTGAGCAATACCCAAGAGGGCCAGCCTTTCCAACATCATGAAGTCACTGTATCCCAACATTCTCTTGCCCAAACTCTGACCATTTCCACCATGGCTTGGCCGGTGTGAGTTTAAGTACATGGTGGTACTCACAGAGCAAGAACCCAGTGTAGACGTGTGTAAGGCAAGCTACCCTCGTATACTGGTGTCCTGGGGTTTCTAATGATGCCAGTCATTCACTTTGAATGGGAAAAAACACAAAACAGGAAGTAAGGAGATGCACATAACCCAATGGACAACCAGCCGGAAGAGATGCCCACGGGGCCTTGGCCCTAGAGGACGACTGGGGCAGCTCTGTCCACAATCGCCCACCGGGTGGCCAGACCTCAACCTGCTAACCAGCATGTAACTAGTAGGGCTAATTCTTAATGTGGAAAGATGGTTCTTTCAAATGAGAAACACACCACCGAAGAGCGACAAAAAGCCCTGAGATCTATGCCTATGATTTTTAAAAGGAAAAACAAGATGTTCTTTAAAAAGAGGGAAAAAAAGGTTACATGTAAACCCTAACTGAACTCAGCTAATCCTGAGATGCACACTGTTAGAAAATCCTGATGACTCATCTAACGCTAAGTTTATTTTACTGTCAAAAAAAGTCGTCTTTTGCTCCACTTGGGTATGTACATAAAACAACCAATTTTTTCATCCTTCTCAAGTTTAAGCATTTATACTAAAAAACTATTTCATGTCAGATTTGATGAAAATCCTTTGATTAAATATTTTGATTTGGATGCCTACAAGGCTTGCCTCTTTCAAGTGCGTTTAAATTTTGAATTGCCTGGATTTAAATCTCAAAACGAGACCTTCAAAATCTTTACAAATCTTGAGAAAACTCAAACGTTCACGCCACCGAAGGCTCGGGCTCATCTTAGTCAGCTCCCCCAGTCCCTACCAGCACTGGGTCTTCCACACCGCAAGTTCTCAATTCTTGTTTGTTGCACACTGAATTGTTTGTATTTCTATAAATAAACCCCGACAGGAGATGCTGTAACAACTGCTCCTTCTCTATCAGTTCTTAGAGATTTTCGACTTTTTGTGCATGAAAAAGCTGGAACATCACAGAATAGACCCCACTGGGAAGAAGCACTACAATGGGAAGGAGCCTGCGGCTGACTTCCCAGCGCCCACAGTTAAGACCTCTGTGCGAACAAGTCTGAGGAAAGGAAGTCTGTCTGGAAAGTGGTCTGCTCAGCGCACCGAACTTCCGCAGAGCAGCAGCCTGGAAAAGCAACAGGAAAGACTAGTGACAGGAAATGCTCTTCCTACTTGTCTCTTACAAAAGACAAAGAGCTGACAGGCACTTAACACCGGTCATCTTCCAGATAAAAGCCAGATAGTAAATATTTTGTGCTCTACGGGTCATAAGGTCTGTGTCGCAACTACTCAACTCTGCCGCCGTGGTGGGCGTGGGAGTGAATGAGCGTGGCTGAGCTCCAGAGAAACTCTTGCTCACAAAACAGACAGAGTGGGCGGGGCTGTGAGCCAGGAAAACTCTATTCACAAAAGCAGACCTGGGGGGTGGGGGCGGGGCTTAAGTTTGAAAATCTTGTTCTAGGTCAATGCTAACATGACCACACCATGATGAAAAAGTTCTTTACACTTGCTTGCTTGGGCAATTAAAACAAAAAAGAACGCACAGATAAAAACGAAATGCCTTCATTTATAAGCTCAAGATCACACAAGGGGAATTTACTTTTTGACAGTCTTTTGATACTGCTTCTTTTATCTAAAAACCATAATGATAAAAAAACTTTTCCTCTTTTAAACAATTTGAAGTCGCTGTTTCATGTGTATATATATATGAAACCCTGGTGGCACAGTGGCTAAGTGCTATGGCTGCTAACCAAAGAGTCTGCAGTTCGAATCTGCCAGGCGCTCCTTGGAAACTCTATCAGGCGGTTCTACTCTGTCCTATAGGGTCGCTACGAGTTGGAATCGACTCGACGGCAACGGGTTTGGGTTTGGATTATACATAAATAAACAAATAAATAAAATTTTGGTGTATATATACACAGAAAGGTTGGCAGTTTGAGTCCACCCAGCGGCACCCCGGGAGAAAGGCCTGGTGTTCTACTTTTGAAAATCTGCTACTGAAAACCCCGTGGAGCACAGGTCTGTTCTGACACTCATGGAGTCACCCTGAGTGGGAGTCAACAGCAACAAGCTGTGTGTGTGTGTGCCTATGTGCGTGTGTGTGTAGAGAAACAGAGAGAAGGGAGGTGTACCTTCTTCTCCAGAGAATTGCTCCATTCCTTCAGTAAGTTCACGTGCTGCACTGCAGAGCTGGCCTCGTGTGCCTTAATCTGCTGGTTTGTTCCCTGCGAGAACAAAGAGGCGAAGCATTAAGCCAATTCACGCCACCAGAAGCACAGAAAGACCAACAATGACTCTAAAACTCTCTCTACCCGCGAAGGGGACACTTATCCGCAGTTGTGGCTACCTGGTCTACTGCATGCAGGCGAGCAGGCGACAGCACCCAGCAGCACGAGCGGCGAAGCGCTCTGCAGGTCTGCCACCGTAATCCTCAGCCCTCACGCTGGCAGTACCTTCTGTCAATTCACCGCTCACGCTTGGAATGCCAAGAAGCTACAGTTTAAACTCCTATCACTTTTGTTCCTTTAATATGATTTTTTCATTAAAATTTTGAATGGAAAACGTTTAGGTATCAGAGTTACACCCACATACTGCTACGAAAGCAAGATGCAATCCAATCAGGATTTACGGTAATTTACTAGAACACTAATCTGTCAGCTCAAACACACTATCAGGAGATGCACTGTTCCTCGGCCTTCTAAGTCTACTTAGTTACGTACAAACACAGCGTATCTACAGAGTACATAAGATGTAGACCATTTTCAGAATCAGGAATAACACACGAAATGGTGCCTCCTGTGTTTGAGGAAATGATCGGTATGAAAATATAATTTGTTTTGGTAGTGGAAAATTAAGAAGCCGCAGAAAACATTTTAATGATCTCCAAAACATATACTCTGTACATGGACTATCCGTGTATATATATGTTGACACAAGTGTCGCCGTGTATGAACATATATATACACGTACACAAAGAGAACGGATGATGCTACACCAGACGTTGACAGCGGCAAAGGCCCAGTCTCATTACAGACCAAAGCAAAAGGGAAGGCTACTGTCACTCTGAAGCTTTCTATTTTCTAAGAGAACAGTGAAACGCCAACAGCTTTACAGGGATCTCATAACAATGTACTGCTAATACATAAAATTAGATATAAAATACTTCACTTGTAACATATACTTTACTTCCCTCTGACAGTTTAAGATAAACATTTAAATGGAAACTCAGTTCAAATCCTCTAGCAATCTCAGATGTATTAAAAAAAAAAAAAAAAAAAAGGAACAAACAAAACAACCGGAGACGGGTTTCTCACGCTACATGTGTGGCAGGAGCCGACGTCCCTCCCTGCCCCCGTCCCGGGAGAGGTGGCTGGTCTGGCCTGTCATGACAGGCACGTCCACGAGACGCACTTAGCACACACATGCATGTGACCCTGGTGGATGTGTCGTGATGCGCACACTGCTGAGCTGTGTCCGGCTTGGTGTTTACTTCTATTCAAATCACATAAATTTTCCATAACAATTTTTCTAGAAACCCCCAAACTATCATTGCTGGTCTCAGATGGAGCTCTTCTGATGTCAGCAAGCTGACCTGCCCCTCGGCAGAGGGGTCCACTTGCAGACTCAGAACGTCACAGGCAGAGGAAGCAAGCGCCACCTGTGCCCTGGGCATCTCCATTTCATGACAAAGACTGGAAGAGTCTAGAACCTGCATGTTAACATGGTAATATGATAACTTTCTCTCATTGCAGAATGCCAGTGACCGGAAGGACAAATGTCGGATACTGACCTGAAAAACGCAGCCATAACGCTTAAAACTACAGGTGCTGGGGGCATTGACACACTCTGACAAGTGTGCACTCAACTGCAACGGGAAAGAGACGTGAGTTGTGGCACGAACGTTTGCACGAACATGTTCAAACATATTAAGGGCACAGATCGCATCGGGGCTGCACTGTTCAGAAGGGTGCTAATCAGCTACAGGTGTGCATCTATTACCTGCTCCCTAGACTCGCAGGCAGTACAGCCACGTGTATACACACATACACTGTATACAGAAATACATTTACTGTAACGTTTCTCAAACTTCCCTGTTTCTTTAGAACAAATTGTTCAAAATCTGACCTGCTGTCTACAGTGCCAGAATTTTAAAAAGTTAAAAAAAACAAAACAAAACAAAAACGCAAACTGAAATGCACATTTATAGACTATAAACAAAAATTGCATGAAACACAAAAAATATAAAGCATTCAGGATGCAACTGGGTCACACATCTAATAAACAGTACACAAAAGAAATATATTTTAAAAGCGAGCTTACACAAGGTGCCGTTACTCTTAGTACTAGAGATAGCTGCGGGGAGGTCTTCCGGTCTCGGGAAACACCTTCCCCCTCTGTCTGGTCATAGATTCATTGAGACTTTAAAGCCCTCTAAGGTCCTTCTAATGATGCGCATCTCAAGACTGCACCTCTAATTGATAGGAAGAACCGGGGGAAGAAATCTTGTCTTTCAAGGAAAGCCCTCACTCAGTCTGATGTTGGGGCACCAGCAAACAAAACCACTTACAACGCTCCTTGGGAGAAAATGGGGTTGGAATGACAATATTTAAAGACTTTGCTTATGTGCTAACCCAAAAACCAAACCGGTTGCCGCTGAGTTCATTCCGACTCATAGCAACCCTATAGGACAGAGTAGAACTGCCCCATAGGGTTTCCAAGGAGTGGCTGGTGGATTTGAACTGCTGATCTTTTGGTTAGCAGCCGAGCTCTTAACCAGTGTGCCACCAGGGCTCCAGTCTATGCACTAGGCTGACACAATTTAAAAGGAGTCCCTTCCCTTACTGAAGAAATTCTCATTAGGGGCCTCCAGGGAGAGACCTTTATATGCCAACCTCAGGCCCCATGCTGGGAGCTGGGCTGCGGCTCCTGTGGCGTGTTTTTCTGAGCATGAGGTGTACATGGACCAGAGTGGCCACTCAGGAGGGGGCCACTAGCTTCCGCATCTCCTAGGTCCACAGGACAGGGTTGGGCCTGCCCTGGTCTGTGTGTGGCGCAGAGGGAAGCAGCACTGTGCCGACCTCTCGCCCTGTTTCCACAGTTAAGAGAGAGCAGACGTGTGGCAACAGCCTGGTGTCACCCATCGGCCCGAGGCTGAGAATAGCCTTCTTGGAAGGCCACTGAGCAGGCAAAACCAGGATGGCTGAGGATCTAGCAGCCTGGGGGACACCAGGGGCACCGTGAGGAAGGCCCAAAGGCTGGTCTCAAGTGGCCACAGGTAACGCATACAATCAGGAATCCAGCAAGTCTAATGCTAAAATCAGGGACACGCTGAGCTGATAGATGTTATTTTCAGTGTACTACTTTACCTTCAGAGCCCTGGTGGTGCAATGGTTAAGAACTCGGCTGCCAACCAAAAGATGAGCAGTTTGAATCCACCCAGCCGCTCTTGAGAAACCCTATGGGGCCGTTCTACCGTGTCCTATAAGGTCGCTATGAGTCTGAATCGACTCGCTGGCAATGGGTTTGGTTGTTCTGGGGTACCTTTAAGTTCAGGGTTGTACTTTTCCTAAATTGGCTTTATTATACCATTACCCTCAGAGCCCTGTGAAATTTATAAGAGCTTCTGAACAGAGGTGAGAATAAACTACAGCCCCACAGCACCTCCACCAGAAACCCAAGATAAATGTAGATTTAAAGATTGTTTAATAAAAATAACTTGAGACAAAACGGAAGCAGCTTTTGCCCCTAATTGAGATAACCCCGACTGAGTAAAAACTTAGGGAAGTGTCTAAATTACTGGAACTACTTTAAGAGCACAGTCTCTTTGTATGTGAACTGATGGAGGAACTGTTCACGGCCGTGGTTTAAAGTCCATGTGGATGGTGCTGGGGGCTGGAGGCTGCCATAACAGGGGGGCCCGGCTCACCCATCCACATCAGCATCTGGGAGGGCTCCCCATCTGTGCCCTGGCCCTATGCCACACAGGCCTTCTCACTCAGCTGGGGACAGGAGGCTGGACTGACCCATCCCCTGATATCCAGGCAGAATTCAGGCCTGTTGGAAAATACTGGGGCCCTTCAGACCCTATCGCCAAAGGCTAAGGGACTACCTGGAGACCAGGGGCACCACACACCACCGGGCCCATGAGGGTGTCATGGTTTCTGTCATGGCAACCAAAAGGCATGCCTGCACAAGACACCAGGTCAGGATTGGGGGCAAAAAGACTCCCTGGAGCTTTTCCATCTGAATGTGTCCTGATCACATGAAGCAGAGGGAGGTGCGAGAGTCAGCCTGGGGCGGGGCCTTGGCCCAGCACCTCCCTGCCCCTGTGCTCACCCTGACTGCTCTGGAGTATCTCTAAATTCACTTATTTTCTTGAGATAATCCTGTAATAATCCCATATTTCATAGACTTCAATTGCTTTTTTAAATTTTCCTGTAAAAAACTGTCACCTTTGCTGTCATTGTGGATTATTTATCCTTGGAAATATTTTTTGCACTGAATTTACCCCTTTGTAGCTTTAAGTGTTTGTTTCTGAAATTTCTGACTTGCAAAAACTA
Organism: Loxodonta africana; assembly: GCF_030014295.1. Lineage (NCBI taxonomy): Eukaryota > Metazoa > Chordata > Mammalia > Proboscidea > Elephantidae > Loxodonta > Loxodonta africana. Next base: position 109,797,518 of record NC_087351.1, read on the forward strand.
GCCTGAGGTTTTCCTTTCTGCTACAGGTACTACTGTGAGGATCTGTAACAACAGCAGACCTCAGCGATGGGGGAGTGGACTCTCGGGGCACGCTCATCCCAAAGCCCTCACGCCCTGGAGTGGCCCACGGCTCTTACCTCGCTCCTCAGAAGTGTCTGGACGCTACACTTATGGGGACAGGAAACCACCACGCAGGGGCACTCAGTGTCCTCGTGTTTCTGTGGAGGAGGGAAGGGGCGGGGTTACTGTGCGAACACACCCAGACCTCCTTCAGCCCCCCACCCCACGCCCCCACACGGACCCAAAGCAAACGCTCTGCGCGCTGTCATCGCTCTGAGCAGCAGCCACTAAAACCACAATCCTGAATGCCGCGTCTCTACCCTCTTTCCTTTTCAAAAAAGAATAGTTTCATTACAGGCATATGGGCACCAATTAAAATATTTTGTTTTGATTGTTTTTAATCTTGTTGAAATGGAACTCTGCTACATGAGTCTTCTGTGACCTGGCTCGTTATTTTGCTTCTCGGAGTGACCCACGGCTGGCATATAGCTATGGCTTCTTCATTTTCACTGACGCACAACACGTTTCACGGTTGTGCAGTGATGTACTGTCGTTGCTGCATCACAGTACACGGAGTGAGCCTACCACAGCTTATCTGTCATCTGCCTGCGATGGACGTTTGAGCCGTTTCTAGATTCTGCAGTTCTGGTCACGCTGGAACACGATGCCAGGCAGGCATGCGCAACGGTTTCTCTTACACATTCAGGTGAGGGGCTGCTAATGAATGCAGCATGTCAACGCTTAATGTAATAAAACATTGCCCAGGCTGTTCTCCTATATATACTCCCACCACCACGCATACATTTGCCCATAAAATGGTCTTTGCAATTCTGATTTCTCACAAATCGATACAACCGTTTAAAGACACTGCTATTCAATAATTTCTGGGAACCCTGGTGGCGTAGTGGTTAAGTGCTACAGCTGCTAACCAAGAGGGTGGCAGGTTGAATCCACTAGGCACTCCTTGGAAACTCTATGGGGCAGTTCTACTCTGTCCTATAGGGTCGCTATGAGTCACAATTGACTCGATGGCAATGGGTTTGGTTTTTTTTTTTTTTTAATTCAATAATTTCTAGATTAAATGCACAAGAAGGGATTTTTTTTTTCCCTGACATGCTAACTTATAAATCAAAAAAAAAAAAGACTTGGAAAAGCTGATGGAATGTTCATACCACAGCTTCAATACCGGAAGGCAATCCTCACATGAACCGCAGTGGGCCAGAGGCTCAATGCTTTATCAACGTCCACTGTATTGATAATGTGGTATCTTGGACAGGCTACGAGACCTAGAAAATGTAGGAAAATAAGCATGTCCTGGGGTCTCAAGAGGGTCCCTGGTGGCACAGTGGTTAAGCGTTTGCCTGCTAACGAAAAGGTCGGCAGTTTGAGGACTAAAGCAAAAGCTAAGAAGTTTCCTGGACACATCCAAACACTCTGAGGGACAGAGTAGCTGGGGCTGGGGCCTGGGGACCACAGTTTCAGGGGACACCTAGGTCAACAGGCCTAACAAAGTTTATTAAGAAAACGTTCTGAATTCCACTTTGGTGAGTGATGCCTGGGGTCTTAAACGCTTGCGAGTGGTCATCTAAGATGTGTCAAGTGGTCCCATCCCCTTTGGAGCAAAGGAGAATGAAGAAAACTGAAGAAACAAGGAAAATATTAGCTTAAGAGACTAAAGGACCACATAAACCAAGAGACTCCACCACCCTGAGACCAGAAGAAGTAGATGGTACCCAGCTACCACCAATGACCACCCTGACGGGGAACACAACAGAGACTCCTAGATGGAGCAGGAGAAAAGGGTGGAGCAGAACTCAAATTCATATAAGAAGACCAGACTTAATGATCTGACAGAGGCTGAAAGAACCCCCAAAACTATGGCCCTGGGACGCTCTGTTAACCCGGAACTGAAACTATTCCTGAAACTATTTCTTCAGACAAAGATTAGACAGGACTACAAAAAAAAATTATACATCTGAGTGTATTTAGTTCAATGAGATACATGAGACCAAATGGGCGGCTCCTGTCTGGAGGCAGGATGAGAAGGCAGCAAGGGATGGGAACTGGTAGACTGGACACAGGAAACCCAGTATGGAACAGTGTGGGGATTGCAACTAATGTCACAAAACAATATGTGCATAAATTTTTGTATGAGAAATTAGCTTGAACCATAAACTTTCACCTAAATCAAAATTAAAAAAAAAAAAAAGATCTAAGAGAAACCATACAGAGAAATGAAGTTATCAATAAATTTGCTGATGTCTGAAAAAAAAAAGGCTGGCAATTGAATCCACCAGCCACCCCTTAGAAACCCTATGGGGCAGTTCTACTCTGCCCTATAGGGTCACTATGAGTCAGGATTGACTCCATGGCAATGGATTTTTTTTGTAGGGTACCATGCCTCCCTGAGTTAGACTAAACAAGTGAGTCAGATCTGAGAGAACAGAAAGACTAGGGAGTCAAATCACACCCCTGATGGGCTGGGTGGCCCAGGGAAAATTCCAGAACCTTCCCTGGCATGTGAAAGAGTGATCGTGCAACTGCTCTGTCAGCGTCAGGGCCATCAGGTCAGGTGAGGGACGTGCGCAGACGTGGGCTCAGACACATGCTCATTACACTTACAGCAGCAGGCCGAGAAGGAGCACAGGGCTGAAGGCGTTAGAACAGTCAAAATATTTTTCATCACTACAGTGTTTATTATTTACACAACTCAGGTCCCCACACTCGCTGTCCTCCTGGGCCTTCACACCCGTTGTGCCTTTCTCTCCTTCTCTAGATGATGAATTTGAAATGCAGACCAAATCAAAGCCCGCTCCCCACTAAAGTCTTCCTTGACCCTGTCACATGATGTGAACCAGTCCCTCCTTACTGGCTCTTTATTCGAACAGCAGTATTTCCCACACTACAGCGTACTTGGTTGCTTATTTGGCTGTCTCCCTCACTGGGTTGTACACCAAAGGAGAGAGACCATGAGTCATTCTTTTTTGTGTCCCTAGCATGGATCTGGGGCCCATTGGCCCTCGGCGGCTGTCTCGTGGGCGCAAGTGCCGTGCGGGTGTTTTAAAGCCAGGCTCTTCACAGCCTTGTCCTGTGCTCAGCATCAGCCACTTAGGTGGTCTCTGACTGACACACTCTGCAATTCCTTCTCAAATGAAAATTTATTCCTGGATTCTATCCTGCAAATAAAGGTAACAGATTTTTGCAAGAAGCAAGGTATAACTCTGAGGGTGATACGCTAATACTCTAAGGTCTGGAATACGGTTCACTGGGTATGTGTCTCATTCACCCGAATTGAATTACTGAAGGAATTATTCAATTACGGTAAATACACCAAAAATCAAACCCGAGGCGGTTGAGTCGATTCCGACTCATAGCGACCCCACAGGATAGAACTACACTGTAGGGTTTCCAAGGCCATTATCTTTAAGGAAGCAGACTGCCACATCTTTCTCCCATTGGGCAGCCGGTGGGTTCGAACTGCCGAGCTATTAGCAGCAGAGCGCTTAACTACTGGGCCATCAGGGCTCCTTAATTATGGCAAATACTATTGCTATTTGCCAAAGGGGAGGGCACAGTCCTTAAAAGTTCTTAATAAATAGAAATGTTTACAATACCATAGAGGAAAAAGACTTCACAATGCAAGAGAAGTCCCAAGACAGGAAAGCCATTCCAAGTTTGGTAAACACGAAGGTTACAGAGAGAATATCTCACCTCACACAGAAAAGCAAAGACAAGGTTTCGTCAGTGTTGGTCCCTAAGTGTTCCCGCAGGCTACCAGGCATGCCACTGTGGCCTTCACTCCCTGGCTGTGCGCTGGAGTCCCTCCAGCTGATGACCTCCACTGGTCCCCACCTGGCTGGCCACACCGCCTTCTGGGAAATGCTGACGTTGCCTCTGCAACCCCACTGTCCAGCCCCTGCCTGCCTTACTGGCCCCTCCTGGGGTGGACAACCCCTTGGACACTCTGTAAGCGTTCATGCACCCTAGGCCTCATCCCCTCCTCCCTGCTCACTCCATCTATTAACATGACTGGTGCCTGGCTTCAGGCTCCTCAGTTTCCCCCAAACCTCCTACCTTCCACGGGCCCCTCTTGTAGGGCACCCCCGTCACCCAGAAGCCCTATTAATAATGCTGTGTGTCATTGTTAATTCTGCTGTTTCCTGTACCCCATATTCACGCCATCGGTGAATCCAATTGGCTCTATGGTCACCACGGATGCTAGGTACAATTGCTCCTCACCCCCCAGCATCAGGCCTGGCCTGCCTGGCTTTCATCCTCCCCCAGTCTCCCTACCTACCACCCTGCCAGGGTGACGCACCCCCTTGCTCAGAGCCGTGAAGCGCCCTCACCCCCTGCCCAGGCCACCCTCCACCATCCTGGGCACCTCGCCTCTGCTCAGCGCACAGAGCCCCGGGGGCTGCTCCTGAAGCACACACGCAGGCCCACGTCCCTCTCAGCGTGGCGCGCTCATGTTCTGCCCCTCTGCTCAGTGCATGGAGCCCTGGGGGCTGCTCCTGAAGCGCAGACGCAGGCCCGTGTCCCTCTCAGAGTGACATGTTCACATGCTGCCCCTCCGCTCAGTACATGGAGCCCTGAGGGCTGCTCCTGAAGCACACACACAGGCCCACGTCCCTCTCAGAGCAGCGCACTCACATGCTGCCCCTCCGCTCAGTACATGGAGCCCCGAGGGCTGCTCCTGAAGCACACACGCAGGACCACATCCCTCTCAGAGCAGCGCACTCACATGCTGCCCCTCTGCTCAGTGCATGGAGCCCCGGGGGCTGCTCCTGAAGCACACACGCAGGCCCATGTCCCTCTCGGAGTGACATGTTCATGTGTTGCCCCTCTGCTCAGTGCATGGAGCCCCAGGGGCTGCTCCTGAAGCGCACACGCAGGGCCATGTCCCTCTCAGAGTGGCGTGCTCACGTGCTGCCCCTCTGCTCAGAGCGCTCTTCCCGGAGATGCTCACGTACCCATCCTGATGGCCTCAGAGAGGCCCCAAATCACCCCCCTGTACCCCCCCAATGGAGATTCATTTTTCTGCATAGCACTTAGCATCACCTGACACTATATATTTGTTTGAAACATAATTTGTAATTTATTTGTCATTTCTTCTACTAGGAAGTCAAGCTGAGTGATTTGTTTAGCTTAAATACAATTCCATCTCTCTGTGTCACAGAGCTCTTTAGCAGCAGGTAAATGCTAAAGTGCTAATTACCCCTCCCACCAGCAGCCAAGTATCACTGCAAAGCCTGGCTCCTAGAACAGTGCCTGGCACGCAATAGGTACTCCATAAATAGCTGCTCAATGAGTGGGAAGATATCTGAGTGTCCTTGCACCAGTGCAGCTGATTGTTTTCAGTGTTTGTCCCTCACTCCCAACATCCCGCTTTCGCTTTAATTTGCACAGAAGTGCTCTGATTCTAACGTGGGTACAAGATAACTGCACCAAGATAATCCAGGTTTTGAAAACGTTGTAAATTCCCATCTATCTCCACGAAAGACAGCTGCGCTTCACTGCCCATTGCCATCCAGTTGATTCCAACTCGTAGCTACCCTATAGGTCAGAGCAGAACTGCCCCATAGGGTCTCTAAGGAGTGGCTGGTGGATTGACTGCTGGCCTTTTGGTTGGCAGCCATAGCTCTTAACCACTACACCAACAGGGTTTCCAACTTCACTAGTGTCGGGAAACCATCTTGCTGAAGGCGATGGTGGTCACAGAGCTGAAACGGACCAAGCGCCCACCAGAATTTTCAGGCCATTTCCTGGGACAAGTTGGAAGTCTACATTTTTTGAGTAGTTAGTCTTCACTTCTTTGACACTTTCGAATGGTATTCAGTCAAGGCAATGGAAATGTTAGTCACATAAATCAAAACAGTCAAAACAAATAAAGCTTAACTCTGAAATGAGCAGATGAAAACTGCTCTTTACTCCCGTCTTCTCTCTTTGTTCCTGTTAGAATAGTCGCTTCAACAGCTATATTCTGTGAGGACTCACATCTGAATGGGGCAGGGGAGAGGTGGACAGGGGATACTGCACCTGCAAGGTGATCATTGGAACCTGGCTTTTACAGTGATTGCACGTGGCCTCGCGGTATTTACAGGCCTTTTCCACGTGGTCACAGAGGTCTTTTCTCAATACTTTTTCTTTGCAGTCAGCACGGACACATGGAAGTTCTTCAAATTGGCAATCATTTTTTAAATGTACCTGTAAGACAGAAAATTCGAAGTTCCTACTTGGCAAAATCTCACCCTGAAATACCAGAGTCTAACTTCTAGGCAATTAAATCCGGCAGAAGTATTTCTAATCTGCCGCTGTATGAGTTTTCGACAGTTGCGAGTGACAAAATGCATTAAGGGGCACAGAGTCTCATGTGCTATTTAGTGATTACTCAAACTCTACTGCTTTTGAAGAAGTCAGTCAACTCTTTCTCCTGGGTTTTGTGTTATTCCAACCCAAATATCCTTCCAGGGTAAAATATGATACTAATCGAGAGATCTAAGTTATGCAGAATTTTGTGATAAAAAAGAAAGAACAAGCTTTAATGAGTCTTTGGAAATTAAAACTCAATTCAGATTTCTTTCTATTCTAAACAGGGCGGGGTGTTTAAAACCAGGTGACACGTCTGCCAATGATGTCTACGGTAAAATGAGTTCCTGTATGTGGCCTTTTGTCTCAGTTCTTTGGAGAAACGGTTGGGAGATTTTTTTCCCCTAAGCTCTGAAGAGTTACCTTTGCCCTATTATTTGAAGAAGCAATTTGGGGAGGGGGTTCCCAGGTTGTTTTTTATCCCAGAGTGTTTGTTACAGAGAATTCGCTGGGTTGACCAACATTTCCTGGGTAAGCTGTAAACAACTTGATGGTCTGATACTTTTTGTCTGGCCCTGGGCTGTAGTCTGCCCTGTGATTGGTCTATTTTATGTACCCTGCAAGGACTGGTCAATTTGCTATGCAAATAGTGGCTTGAAAATCCACCCTACAGGATTGAGTGACTTGTGGTGTACTGAGGGGATTGGTCAGTTGGTGGTCCTGCTGGGAGTGCCATGACTTGAAATGGACAAGGAGTTTGGTTACATAAGTGGCTAACTACACAGAGGTGTTTCAGAAAAAATAGAAAAAGAAAAAAAGAGGAACCTCTGAGAAGAACTGTAAAATGGGTTAAGAGTTTTAATGCTGAAGGTGGTGAGAGGCCCAGAAGGGGCCCTACAGCAGAGCTGGTGGTAGTGGCAGAAAACTGCTATTATAAGAGGGGCAGCTGAGCAAGCTGCTACATTAACTATGTGCTGCCAGTTAGCAGTGAAAGGGCTGACAGCAGGGAGGTCAAAGGCAGGGAGGTGTGCATGGCTAAGAAGGCCTGTGTGCTTGCACAGCTAAGAGGGCTATCCTGATTGGAAACTCCTCTGCACTAAAGGAGGGAGGGATGTGCTCTCACCGCGAGGTGGCCTTCTAGACCTCACCTAGGTACTTCTGATCCTCAGTTGTAGCCTCTTACTTAATAAATCACTTAACTGTAAGTATAGTTTGTGAGTTCTGCAGGGCCACTGCAATTAATTATCAAACCAGAAGAGAAACAGAGTGCTGTGGGGGGAATGGCTGGTGTCAGAAATGGTGAAGAAGTTAGAGAGTGGAGGTATGTCTGACCTCCATCTCATAGGAAGCAGCTCTGTGCTGATCCTGATTCTTAGCCCCCATGAATTGAGGCAGTTCTTTATGACGGTAGATTATAATGTCATAAAAGTTCCATTTCATATCCAGGAAATTCTGACTGCTTTCATATATGGTGGTTTGCAAGATTAGCGTACATGTGGTCTTAGATGCCACATGAGATGCCCATTGGTTGGCTGACCCAGGGACCCGTGTTTCACAGCGTAAACCCACAGCAGCACCTACCAGCAGAAGCCCCAGGGTTAGCTGTTCTGCACAGCCCCGGCTTTCATTCCGACAATAGATCTGAAGAGCTAGGATCTCTCTCTTGCAGCAATTGTCCTTAAACACCTGAAATGGAAAGATAGTTGTTTTAGAGGATTAATATTTTTTAATCTCCACATGCTGCCACTTTGGACAAGGTAAAACCACTTTAAAAAAATCAGGAGAGCAGCTCTTAAGTGGACCTCAGGAAGCACCGAGGACCATCCTAATTGCTACAAGGAGGATGAAGGTAAGGATGAGGTAAGAGGTACAATTTAGAGAATATACCCTTACCTACCACCTTTCATTAGATGAGCCAAAAGAAAATGAGTTACACTGAATAACTGAAGATCATTTTGGATTACCTTTGGCATAATCTCAAGACAAGGGCAGAGCAGCACTGAGTCCATGAGGGTGGAGTTCACAGGCCACAGATGCCAGCATGTGAAGGGGGCCACAGACGCACGGGGAGTGCACTTCCTTGCCAAGGATGGGAAACAGCCTGCTGTAACCCAGTGTCCTTTATAGACTGCTTGCCAGAGAAACACAGATGCTACTGGAAAGGACCTTTTTTGAGTGGTTTGTAAAATATTTATTTTAAATCACTCTGCTAAGGTGATATTGCTTATTGCTCTTTTTTTTGCCAAAAAAGGTGGCAGGGTTCCATTAAAAGAAAAAACAAAACTCTGGGGTTAATCTGATAATAAAAATGTTCAACTTTAAAAAAGAAAATTTTCTTGCCTTCATTTGATTTTATTTTTCCCTTAGAAAACATATTTGCTACTTGTACTAGGAAATTACTCTTACTCTTTCTAACAACACCTCTTAGTCCTCAGGCATTTCTAAGAAACTCCCACCTGTTAACACTTTATGACAAAAGGAGAAATGGACAGGGATGGTACCAGACAGGGATTTCAACCCCACAGGCAAAGAAATAGAACCGACGGCTGCTAAGAGTTAAGGATAAACTAATTTGGAGTTGAATCTAATCCTTCACAAACATGACTTTTTAAAAAGAGTCATTATTTAAGGTACCAGAGTCAACAAAACAGGTATTTTTAACCAGTAAGAAACGTGCTTCCTTTTCATGCCATCATGTTCTTTAAGTTATTTGCATTTAACCTTATGGATAAAAAACATTGGATAAGAACACCAGAATAATAAAAGTATAGCATCTTGGAACTGAAAAGGACCTTGGAATATTGGCTCTGTTTTAATAGGTGAGGAGCCTAGGCCCCCATGCAGCCTGCTCCACTTGGTGGCCTGGGAGTGGTACAGCCATACTTTCCCATAAGGATCCATGCTTCTGCCAATCTCATTACAATTCCTCAACAAAACTAGGAAACACTCTTCAGCTGTCAGTGCCATTGAAGAAGGGGGACAGTACTTCTGAGTGACAAAATACGGATACTAAACAAAAGCATCTCAGTCTATGGCTTCAGCTCTCTCTTGATCATACAAGCTGAGATGCTACTAAGTAGAAGTGAGTGACTTGTTTCCTTCAGAACAATTCCCTCTCTGTGAGTAACTGACACCTTTATCTGCAGGTAAATGCTAAAGAAGGAAAGGTTCGTGGACAGTTGACCGGTTCCAACCTAAGCTGTCAGATCAGATGCCCTCACCTGGTTACGCCCACCTGGTCTGTCCTGACGGACAAAGCCAGTCTGCAAAGTGCTTTACGCAGGAAAAAGCCAAGAGCAAGGATTTGATTGCAAAGTGTAATGACCTACATTTAAAGATCTGTTACGGTCATGAATCAAAATATCAGAAGCACTCGTCTTTATTGACATTTTAAGTACTTTAAGAATGAGTCGTTTCAAACTCAGTGTGTGCCTGGCAGGGTTTGGCAGCACTGGATGACCACCTGTCAGAGGTTAGGGCCCCAGGTGGGACGCTGGGCGGGCAAGCTAGAAAGGTCCCTCCTGCTCTGACAGTCTGCAGTCACACCCAGGAGCTTCAGCCAGTACATGTGTGCATGCGTGTGGATATACACGTGTGATGTACCTGTGTACGTGTGCATGTGTGTATATTTACACGGGCACACTACATGTGTGTCTATATGTGTGTGTGCATGGACGTGTGCATGTGTGTGCATACCCATGTTGTGTGTATGGACCTGTGCTGTGTGCATGCACACGTGCACGAAAAATGCTGAAATCTCACGTCTAATGATTTTGAGATATGCATGGGGGGCAGGGAAAGAGCAAATTCAAATAAATACCTCAGATTAGCACGTTTGACAGCAGAACTTAGTATAATATTCAAATACAAGCGATCTGGGATAAAGACCCAGGTGACAGCAGTGGCTCTGGCAACGGGCACTGCCAGGGCCAGGCGTGAACCCAGCACTCCTGTGACCCAGACTCCTCCGCCCTCCCACAGCCGCCTGCAGGTCTACGAGGTGGTGTTATCATTACAGCTGAGGACACAGGCTCGAAGGGTCAGAGTGCCAGGGCACAGAACACAGACTGTGTGACCATTACCCAGCTTAAAACACAACAGAGTAATTTCTTAAATATCAGAGTACCTTATCTTTAACGATGCTTTCTTGACACGCAGTACACTTCGGACTAGCGGAGCTGAGGGAAAAACACAATGAACCTGTTAGAGCATGAGCCCATCTCTCATTTGAACTCAGCAGATACATCAAACTATTTAGCTTAAGTTCATGGTCAAATTCACTATGTGAAGCTTATAGCAGCAGCCAGAGCTTCAACAGGCCACAGTGAATTTGGTTTAAACATGAAGCCCCAGGAGAAAAGGGCCGAATTAACAATAACAAACAACAAAAAAGGTAACTTTTCAAAAGGAAGTTTGTAATCAGTACAGTTTAGTTCAGTCTCACTTGGAAAGCCCCTTCAATTAAAAGAAAAGTGAAATTTTATTTCAGAAACCAAAACGAGCTATCTGCGGATGGGCCCTAAGTGCCAGCACTCGTCCATCACTGGGAGAGTCCTGAGTGATCTCGCTTTTTAAAAATAGCCAATACTTTACCCACAAGCTATTTTCTTCACTGCATATTTAAACACTAACGCAATTCCGCAGACTATAAACAATATGAGAATTTTAAACTGACCCTGTTTAAAGAAAGCACTCGTCTCCTGTATCACTCCTGTCCCCAGAGTCAGGGCACAACTGCCTCTCCCCGCAAGCTGCCTGTCTGGACTTGGTTCTCATCCCATCCCACCCTGTGCCTGGAATCCACCTCCTATAGGTTAGAAATAAAAACGAGATGTGAGCTCTTGCTACCTCCATGGTCCAGCCTATAAGCGCCAAGAGGCCAAGTGGGGCATGGGCAGCCCGGTCATAAGCAGCAGAGGGCAGCATGTGTGTATGTGTGGCTGTGAGCAGAGTGGGGCCAGCTCCATAAGACCTGGAAGCCACGCAGGGGTGTCAACGGCTCATGGGGTAGGAAATTATTTTAAAATAAAACCTCATTTATTTAGACTCTACTAGTATGGAACTGGAAACCTTGGTGGCATAGTGGTTAAGAGCCCAGGATGCTAACCAAAAGGTTGGCAGTCTGAATCCACCAGGCGGCTTCATGGAAACCATATGGGCCAGTTCTACTTGGTCCTATAGGATCGATAGGAGTTGGTATTGACTTGATGGCAATGGGTTCTGAGTATAGAGCCGAGAGCATTGGTGGCGTAGTGGTTAAGAGCTCAGCTGCTAACCAAAAGGTCGGCAGACTGAATCCACCAGCTGCTCCCTGGAAACCCCGTGGGGCAGCTCTACTCTGTTCTATAGGGTTGCTGTGAACTGGAATCGACTTGAGGCCACAAGGTCTGGTTTTGGTTTTTTAGTATGAAGCTGACTGCCTGGGTTGTGAAAATGGTTAATCTGCTCAGGTGCTACCTGAAAGGTTGGAAGTTCGAGTCCACTCACAGCCACCCTGGAAGAAAGGCATGGGGATCTACTTCTGAAAAATAAGCCACTGAAACCCTGTGGAGAGCGGTTCTGCGCTATGCCGTGTGTCAAAGCAGACGCCCCAGCAACTGGCTGGTTGGTAGTATGAAACTTGTACCAATTCAAAAAGAAATCATTATAAATCTTTTACATCCTTAGCCCAAGGGACTGAGCAGCAGCTGAGTGGGGTCCCTGACACCTGAGGGACAGAGGCAGAGGAGGAAGTGGCGAGCAAAGGAGGGCCTGGGAGCCAGACAAGGAGCACCCTCAGCCCTCCCCGCCTCCTTCCTCTTCCTCCCCTTTGCCCAGCTCCTCCTCACAGGGCCCACAGAGCCCCCTGTAAACTTACACATGGGCTTCTACTGAGTTCTCCTAAAGAGTTCACAAGTTGAGCTCTGAATATTTTATTCACACTTCAAAGCTTTCAATCTTTAGGTTTTTTTTTAGAGAAATAAGTGAGCAAAGAGGTGGGCAAGGGAGACAGGGATGGCGGGCGCGGCCGCTGGGGGCCCACCTCAGCAGGGCAGCCATGCAGGTCTCACAGAACCGGTGTCCACACTCCGTCTGCCTCGGGTTGCACAGGACAAGGCGGCACTTTTCGCACTTGTACTTGTCCTCCACGGTCTTCACAAACTTCTCCTTGTAGCCCCCTTGCTCGGGGACAAACCCGGCTGCCCCAGCACTGCGGTCAGAAGTCGGCTTCAGCGGGGGGTTGGTCTGCAGGGAGCCTGGGGGGTCCATCTTTTTACTGGGCTCCATTTTGGGAAAGAGAACTTCTGCAGGAGGAAACACAACAAGTGAGTAAGCCCCACCACGTCATTCGCCTGAGAGAAAAGCTTTCTTCAGGTGACACATCACACGCAAGCCTCCCTCCCGGCTTTAACACATCATGGGAGCAAGACGTGCTCAGATACGCTCTACCCTTTTCTCTTTCTGGAAACATGACTGCTAACTTGACTATTTAAAAAACCTTCTAAAATGTCCGTTTTGAACTGTATTTTCAAGATTCCCTAGATTGCGGGGTTACTCTGCTGCCATCACTTCAAGGTCCACGCATCACTTCCCCGATGCTGGCTGAAGCAACGGCTGTCCTCAGCCAGCTGCACTTCCCCGTTAGCCTCATCTCGGGACTCAGGGCGCAGCAGCACACGCAGCGGCCATCCTGTGAGGCCTCTTGTTCCGAAAACAGGACTACTGCGCCAGATGTGGTTCCGGGTACCACGCGGTTCACCCAGGGCTCCTCGGATCTGGAGATGGCATGGCTGCGCCCACCCTCCCTGGCCTCGTCACCCTCATATCATTAACCTAAGCACAGGGCTTCGGAAAAGAGCCTCACGGACTCACAGGTGCTTTCGAACCCTCTCCTGACGATACTCAGATGGGCACACACCAGGAGCTGGCCTCCACTGTACCATGAGGCGGCAGAGGCTCAGGGGTCACTGACCAGAGACTGCCTGGGACTCAAGGCTGGCAGAGAGCAGAGCGGGAGTGGACGGGGTCTCCTGTCCCACCATGCCGGCTCTCCTCACGCAGGCGGCTACAAGTTAGTTTCAGTGGGTGGCTGCTGCCCTCTGCTAGTCCTCTTCGCTGACAGAGTCTGCAGCTCTGAGAATGAGTCCACAAGGACCCTAGCCTGAGCGACCCTGCCAGCCGAGACCCCGAGACCCAGCAAATGAAAACAGACAACGACATAAAGGAGAGGAATAATGTTCACCAGAAGCATTAGCTTTAATAAAAATTACAAAATGCGTGAATACATATGCATCAATAAGCTGATGAATGATCCTAAATATTTATTAACATTTATCTGAAGCATAAATTAAACACCTTCAGATGGTGGGATAAAGGGTGGTTTCTCTTTTCTGTTATACTTTTCTTTTCTGGATTTTCTACAACTGGCATGCAGTTTTAGAATAAAAGAACACATTCTGAATGCTGGACAATGCCATGATCCACTCGGGCACCGGACGCTGCTCCTCCACCCAGCTCCTCCCACCCTTGCTCAAGCCCTCTGCCTGGCAGCCTCAGCACAGTCTCAAAAGAACACATTCTGAATGCTGGACAGTGCCATGATCCACTCGGGCACCGGACGCTGCTCCTCCACCCAGCTCCTCCCACCCTTGCTCAAGCCCTCTGCCTGGCAGCCTCAGCACAGTCTCGGGGGCTCAGCTGCACCCCCTGTCCTGTCATCAGCCCCAGCTGGCCCTGCCCCTGCGCACACATGCCTGGGTCAGCAAGGAGGGGCACTGTAGGGGTGGTGAAGGTGGGTCGGGGCACGGTAGCCTCAGGGCAGAGCTGCTGCCCAGGTGCCTGGCACAGGCTCCACGGGCTGCAGCCAGGACTTTTTCATGTGGACTCTGACCACCTGCTTCGTTCTCACCGCCTTCTCTCTCATGTGAAATGGTAACGCACTTGTTGAACTGCCAAATGATTTTCTTTCAACTCACTGAGTCCCTCCAAAACTATGGTCTGAACCAATCCATCTATCTTTGCTACTTCCAAAATTAAGGGCCAAGGTCTCTCTGCTCACGAGTCCTGGGCATCCACCTGGCCCTCCTCAGTGAGGCTCAGCTGTGAGCGCTCCAGGGCTGGAGGCACGGCAGGCCTCGGGACTGCGTGTCCAGCCACTCCCTCCCATCCTTGTCCCTGCACTGCCTCTTCCTGCCTCTCTCTGTAGGAGGCTGAAAGAAGCAACGTTTCACATAGGGCGACAGGCGACAGATTAATGAGCCGGTATTCCACTGTGCGTGGGAGAGCTTTAATAAAACACAATGTTACTGCGCCAAAGTGGGGGCCTTGTTGAAACTCACCTATTCACGAACTGTTTTCAAAATGACCTCAAAAGGCCAATGACCCTTTGCTTGCAAACCTGTCCACCAGAATCATGTTCATTAAGATGCTACGTATACTCTCCAACAGCTAGCTAGGCAGGAAAGGCACTGGGTGGGGGGCCTCGTGTCAGAGAAAAGGGCCCACCAGCCACCTGCCTCTGGTGACTTGTGCCCCCTCCTGCTGTCCTCTGCAATGGCTGCCCCCCTCTGGAAGGCACTCCCCAGACCCCCATGCTGGACTCTCCCCCTTCTCACGGAGGCCCGCTGGGCCTACCCCACTTTCCCTGCCCCCTGCCCTGCCCTGCTCTTTCCAACAGCACGTCTGGCCTGCTCCTGTACAGGCACTTACTGTCTCTCTCCTTGGGAGGGAGGTAAGCCCTGAGGTGCCAGTTCTGTTTCTTTGACTGACAAACCCCAGGCCCCTAGAATGGTGCCTGATGGAAAAGAAGGTGCTCAACAAACGCTTGTTGATAAACAAACAGATGGCAACAGAGGTCCGAGATACTGAGACCACACGGTATTTCTAGGATGAGCTGACTCCAGGAGCAGGGAACATGTCAGCTCTTTAGACCTGACCCTATAGTTTCACACCCTGCTTAGATTATGGACTACTTACAACTTCAGTTTATGATTTTATCCTATAGTGCTTGGGTAGCTGTGGTGCTCAATAGTTTTCTGATGAGGAACACTTGTTCCTGGGAGGTGAATTCCTATTTCAAATACAAGGGAGAACTAACCTAGGATCAAGCTCACGATAAAGAATGGATGTTGATGAACCTGTAACATGTCCTACTCTAAATAAGCGGCAAAGAGTGCTGTTTTGCACCACTTGTTTTTACCGAATACTGAAGAGAAACAAGCAGGCCAAAGGTGACAAAGCAGGGCTGTGGCAGCCCTGTCCCAACAGCGCAGTAGAATCTACAGCTGACAGGTCTCCTGGGGCTGACCCCGTGATGCTGGACACTCATGTGGCATCTGTGCGAATGGGACACCGGGGCTCAGAGCCCATTCAGTGCGCCCGTTCTTGGCCCACGCACTGCTGTTCCTGGGCTGAGCTCACAAGATAATGGTCCCTCAGGGAAGGAGGGAAAAGGGCCCTGGGTGCTGAGGTAGAAGACCATGAACGCCAGACCATCACCACCTAACACTCACAATGAGGAGGAAAGAAGTGTAAGAAAATGATCTAAATGTGAAATGTCCAGAACAGGCAAATTCACGCAGGCAGAAAGTAGCAGCTGCCAGCTGTGGGGGTGCAGGTGGGCCTGGGGGTGACAAAAATATTCTGGAATTAGATAACAGTGATGGCTGAACAACTTTGTGAACATCCTGAAAACCACTGAACTGTACACTTTAAAGGGTGAATTTTATGGTATGAGAATTACAGCTCAATTTAAAAAACTATCTAAACAAGGGCATTAGAAAGTAACTGTTCAGAATGGCCTGGTGTAGGTTTGGTTAAGTTGTGATATTTACATTCTTCAAAATGTACGGTTCTAAAACTGAAATCACATGGTACCTGGTGCTATGGACAGATATATGAGGAGTACAATAAAATAACAACAACAAAATAAATAAAATTGAAAGAAAAAGAAAAAAAAAAGATTATCAATGCTGCCAAACTGCCTCCTCAAAAGGTTACGCCCATCAGTGTGTTTCCTCCAATGCCTATCAAACTACCAGACAAACCTTATTTTATAGGAGAGAAGCCCACGTCACTCAAACATGATGTTGTTGTTGTTAGGTGCCGCTGAGGCAGTTCCAACTCATAGTGACCCTATGTACAACCACATGAAACACTGCCCAGGCCTGCACCGTCCTCGCCTTATGCTTGAGCCCACTGTTGCAACCACTGTGTCAATCCATCTCATTGAGAGGCTTCTTCCTCTTTTTTGCTGACCCTCTACTCTACCAAGCACGATGTCCTTCTCAAGGGGCTAGTCCCTCCTTATACCACGTCCGAAGTATATGAGACGCAGTCTCACAATCCTTGCTTCTAAGGAACATTCTGGCCATACTTCCTCCAAGACAGATTTGATCATTCTTCTGGCAGTCCATGGTATATTCTATATTCTTCACCAACACCACACTTCAAAGGAGTCAATTCTTCTTTGGTCTTCTTTACTCACTGTCCAGTTTTTGCATGATATGAGGCAATTGAAAACACCGTGGCTTGGGTCAGGCTCACCTTAGTCTTCAAGGTGACATCTTTGCTTTTTAACACTTTAAAGAGGTCTTTTGCAGCAGATTTGCCCAATGCAATATGTCATCTGATTTCTTGACCGATGCTTCCACCTTTTTTTTTTGGCCTAATGGTGTTTTCTGGAGAGCACTTTTGGCCCGCCGTGGTTTCCCCTGTTCAGCGAGCATCGCGGGGTGCCTGCTCTGTGGACACCGTCCTAATGGAGCCTGTCTGCAGGGCTCAGCCATGAAGGCTCAAGTGGTGCCACCCACCAGGCCCTCTGCACCACGTACATGCGAGACTCCTTCTGAGTGGGGATTCTGCAAAGCATGGTTGAACTGCACTTTATTTCCACAAATGTACTGGACAACTGTGATGCACGAGGCTCAGCACCAGCACTCCAGGGGACACAGGGATGATGGAGGCAGCCCCTGCCTTGAAGCGTCTTTGAGGGAGTCGGGATGCTGGGGAGAACAAGAAACTGTCCAGGGTAATAGCTACAACAAGCAGCAGAATGTGAAAAGCACCATCCTAGAGCTTTTTATTAGAGCTGCAAATGGCTGTGGGTCTCATGAAGAGGAAGACAGCACCTCTGTTTTTGGGAGACCCAGGGGCTTCCTGAGGTGGACTTGGGCGTGATTCCAATTCCGTCGAGGAAGACAAGGAAGGGTGGCAGACACAGCACTGCCAGGTGGTGACGCAGGGGAACTGGGGACCAAAGTCTCGGGGGGTGGGGAGAGCTGATGTCATCACAGATGCGATGCAGACAGGCTGAGAGGTGCCAAAGGCAGGGCATCTGTTGGTGTGGGTGTGAAAGCCAGCCCAGCAGACCTGACTGGAACCCTTGGGCACAGCCTTTATCTTCTGCAAGCTGTGCTTTTATTTTTTTCTTTTTAATTCATTTGAAAAGCAGGTG
Organism: Loxodonta africana; assembly: GCF_030014295.1. Taxonomy (NCBI): domain Eukaryota; kingdom Metazoa; phylum Chordata; class Mammalia; order Proboscidea; family Elephantidae; genus Loxodonta; species Loxodonta africana. Next base: position 109,815,321 of record NC_087351.1, read on the forward strand.
CTACCTCTAATTCTCACAGCATTATCAGGTATCAGTGAGAAGATACACGTGCTCCCCTGAATGCCCTGCAGCACTGTAAGCGTGGAAAATTATCCTCCTGCTGAACAGCGGCAGCAAGTCTGACAAGGACAGGGCTGTGTGCTCATCTGATGGCTCAACGCCTTTGTTCAAAAAGTCCCTTATTGGCAATTAGGCAAGAAAAAGAAATAAAAGGCATTCAGACTAGAAAAAAAAAGGAAGAAGTAAAACTGTATTTCAGATCCTAAGGAACTGCCTAGAGGCTAGCTGAACTAATAAATGTGTTCAGCAAGGTTGCAGGATATAAGATCAATTTCTAAGAATCAATTGCATTTCTATACACTACTAATGAAAAATCTGAAAATGAAATTAAGACAACAATGCCAACATCAGCAAAAAAAGACTATCTAGGAATAAATTTAACAAAAGAAGTGCAAGACTTGTATACTGAAAACAACAAAGCATTGTTGAAAGAAATTAAAGAGCTAAATAAATAGAAAGATGTCCCATGTTCATGGATCAGAAGACTTAACATTAATAAGCCAGCAATACTCCCCAAACTGATCTACAGACTCAGTGCAATGCCTATCAAAATCCCTGGTTTTTGGACAAATTAATAAGCTGATCCTCAAATTGACAACAGCAATTTAAAAGGTCAAATACGAAGCTTAGGGGGCAGTGAGTTTCCATCAATTGCGAGGAGGAACAATTCAGAAAAGGAGGATGAGGACGGCTGCACAAGTTGAAGAATGTAGTCACCATCACTGAATTGTACATGCAGAAATGATTGAACTGGTGTATGTTTTGATTTGTATATTTCCAACAATTAAAAAAAAAAACTGATCCTAAAATTCACATGGAAATGCAAGGGACCCAGAAAGGACAAGACAATCTTTAAAAAGAATGAAGTTGGAGGACTCAGATTTCCTACTTTCAAAACTTATTACAAAGCTAAATAATCAGGACAGTGTGGCACTGGCATCACAACAGATACACAAATCAATGGAATAGAGTTGAGAGTCCAGAAATAAACCCTCCCACTCACGCTCAGCTGATTTCTGACAAGGGCGCCAAGGCCATTCAACAGCAAAGGACGGTATGCACTTAGTGACCTTACAAACGATATGGGATAAAGGAGGCTTTACTTCTGGGGACTCTCCACACCACACAGCAGCCTCCCTCCTGCCCACGTGGTCAACTCAGCTAAGCTCTGGCACAGAAAGCACTGCTTCGGGGAGGACAGGCAGGTAAGTTCTAAGACCTCCCTGGCTGGTGTCCTTTCTTGCTGTTCAAAAACGTATTATGAGATATCTGATACACACAAAATGTCATGTGCAATCTATAAGCAAGTTATGAAGCACAGCAAAATGAACCCCAGAACTCACTGAATAGTCAACATCTACCTGTGTGTTCCTTCCCTCCCCACCTCCTGCCTCTGCCCAAAAGGAACCGTCAGCATCAACTTGGTCTTTATAATTCTCATGCTATCAGACATATTTTTCTTTGTACACAATACACTTTTGCTTGTTTTTGAACTTCATAAAAATGACGTCATACCCTGTATGTTGTCCTTTTTCTTCTTCTACACTGAGTGTTTTACATTTTCATCCATGTCTGTCGTGTGTGGATGTAACTCATTCCTTTTTGCTGCTGCTCTGAACTGCTGGCACATGTCTTCTGGGGCGCTCCTACAAAACTTTCTCTAGGGTATATATACTAGGATCAGGGATCAGCAAACTATGGCCTGGGAGGCAAGTCTAGTCAATGGCTTGTTTTTGTAAGGCCCTTGAGCTAAGAATGCTTTTTAGGTTTTAAGAGGGCTAGAAAAACAAACAAAACAAAGAAAAATATTCGACAGAGGTTGTATGTGGTCAGCAAAGCCTACAATCTTGCCCTTTACGGCAGAGTTTGCCAGCCCCTGCCCTAAACTCTACAACCAGAGATGAAGAGAAAGTGTGGTGTGCAGGTTGTATGAACGCTCTGCGTCACAAACTAGTGCCAAGCTGCTCTCCAAAGAAAGGCAGCAAAGCATGCACCCGCCAGCAGCTTGTTTCTATTAATCCATACCCTCACTCACCAACACTTGATATCCTCACACATATTAATTTATGACAATCTAGCAGGCACATTTTTTTTTTAACATTACCCTGATAATTTAAAAGTTGGACATCTTTTCCTGTGTTCATGAGCCACTTGTGTTTTACCTTCTGTGAAATGCCTGATTGTGTCCTCTTGCTGTTTTGCATTGAGTTATTTGTCTTTTACTTATTGACTTGTGGGAATTCGTCATACATTCTGACTACTAATCCGTTGATTAGGAACCCTGGTGATGCAATGGTTAAGCACTCAGCTGCAAACCAAAAGGTTGGTGGTTCAAACCCGCCTAGCACCTCCATGAGAGAAAGACCTGGCAATCTGCTCCCATCAAGATTACGACCAACACAATACAGGGGAGGTCAGCACAATTGGACTAAACCAAAAGCAAAGAAGTTTCCTGAATAAACTGAATGCTTTGAAGGCCAGCGTAGCAGGGGCAGGAGTCTGGGGACCATGGTTTCAGGGGACATCTAAGTCAATCGGCATAATAAAATCTATTAAGAAAACACATTCTGCATCCCACTTTGAAGAGTGGCGTCTGGGGTCTTAAACGCTAGCCATCTAAGATGCATCAATTGGTCTTAACCCACCTGGAGCAAAGGAGAATGAAGAACATCAAGGACACAAGGTGATTACAAGCCCAAGAGACAGAAAGGGCCACGTGAACCAGCAACTACATCATCCTGAGACCAGAAGAACTAGATGGTGCCTGGCTACAACCAAAGACTGCCCTGACAGGGAACACAACAGAGAACCCCTGAGGGAACAGGAGAGCAGTGGGATGTAGACCCCAAATTCTCATAAGACCAGACTTAATGGTCTGACTGAGACTGGAAGGACCCCAGTGGTCATGGCCCCCAGACCTTCTGTTGGCCCAGGACAGGAACCATTCCCGAAGCCAACACTTCAGACGTCGACTGGACTGGACAATGGGTTGGAGCGGGATGCTGGTGAGGAGTGAGCTTCTTGGATCAGGTGGACACTTGAGACTGTGTTGGCATCTCCTGCCTGGAGGGGAGATGAGAGTGTGCAGGGGGTTAGAAGCTGGCGAAAAGGATGTGAAAAGAGAGAGTGGAGGGAGAGAGCAGACTGTCTCATTAGGGGGAGAGTATTTGGGAGTGTGTAGAAAGGTGTATACGGGTTTTTGTGTGAGAGACTGACTTGATTTGTAAACTTTCAATTAAAGCACAATAAAAATTATTTGAAAAAAAAAAAAAAAAAGATTACAACCAAGAAAACCGTACAGGGCAGTTCTACTCTGGCACATAGGGTTGCTATGAGTCAATATCAACTTGATGGAACCCAACAACAATCCTTTGATAGTTATATATATTGTAAATGTCTATTCCAAATTTGTGGCCTGACTTTATCTGTGGTGTCTTTTAATAAAGATAAATCATTAATTTTAACGTGGTGGCATTTATCTTTATCTTGGCCTTTTAAAAAAATGTTCAGTTTAGCTTGTGCGTGATGCTGATGAAAAAGACCCAACCCAATATATCTGAAGCCACAATAGAAAACAATTTTAATTCTATCACAGCATCATTTTTAAAAAGAATGATATTCTGCTCAAATAAGACTAGCAGATGAGCCACCAACTGTTTCAAACAGACTAATAACACTGTTCAAGAAAAATATCCTTTCTGAGTAACAGCTGCCTCAAGAAAGAAATGATACAAGCCCTGAGCAGAGCCCAGCAGGAGGGCTCGTGTCCCTCTGCATCAATGAGGTGCCAGCATAGGCCTCCGCCTGCTCTGAGGAAAGCAGGAGCTGCTACCCTGGTAGGTACCAGGACCAGAGGACATGCGAACACTCTCAGGTTTAGTGACGCCAATGAAATGGCTGAGTAAAGAACTCCAAAAGTCCATCCCTACATAAAAGCAATGAAATAACTGTGAGAATTAACTTTTTAGGCACTCTGGAAACGAACCCAGAGCTTGCAGCAACCAGAGGAGCACCTAATTAGAAAATCTGGCTGAATCTGGTAAGAACAGCAAGCTCTATGGCAGTCTCACTTACCCTGGTCCCATCCCCAGCTCCCAAGAGACAGTGGCCTTGAAGATAACAAGCCACATTCTCAGTACAAGCACAAAAACCTCATTTGTAAAGAATTGTGGTTGTTTGTTTTGACTGGTCTACAGACTCTACGGAAGAAGGGCTCAAAGGGCTTGCCTTTATCTCCCCCAAATGAGAACTTTCCCAAGCAGCTATGTAAGGTGTCTGTAGCAAACATTTACAGGCAAATATATTAGTTACTGGTGCCTGAGGCAATGGATAACTGTTGTGGCAAAAAAACAGGCTAATTAAAAACTTCAGAGAAAAGGCTGGGAATAAGATGCTTTGGGGGAATGAGGGCTTTAAAAAGCTGGCTGCAACCTATTTCTGGGAATCTAGAGGACCACATGCGTGGCCAAACCAAAAAACCAAACCCAGTGCCGTCGAGTCGATTCTGACTCATAGCGACCCTACAGGACAGAGTCGAACTGCCCCATAGAGTTTCCAAGGAGCGCCTGGCGGATTTGAACTGCCGACCCTTTGGTTAGCAGCTGTAACACTTAACCACTACGCCACCAGGGTTTCCCTGGCCAGGGCTGTGACAATGTCCAGGAAAGACCTGATGAGGCCCGAAGCTCTCTCCTCTAGCTGACCTTCGGGCTCTGTGTGAGCAGGAAATGAAGGCTAAGGTAGAGTTGTAAACTTCTTGCTCAGTGTTGATGACAACAACACACACATACAGAACCCATCTGTAAAAGCTGGCTAAGGGATTTTTTTTGGTTCTAGTCATTTAAGGAAATCTCTGTTGAATCACTTAGCTAATGAAACAGAGACTTCAGTGGCCACACGCAACAAAGAATACAGACTCTACAAGATTTGTTTAAAAAAGTCACTAAACAAACAACAGCAACTACAATAAGAAGCAACAACAAATCCTAGGAGGAAGTAGTCTGATTTTCAGAGATGCCACATTATAACATCCAAAGGGCTCATTTTCAACAAGAAGTTACAAGGTATGAAAAGAAATAAGAAAGTATGGCCTATACATAGGGACAAAAGAAATTAATAGAAATGGTCCCCAAGGAAATCCAGACATGGAACTTACTAGACAAAGACTTTAAATAAGCTATTTTATACATGTCCAAAGAGCTAAAGGAAACTATGGCCAAAGAACTAAAGGAAACCACAAGAACAATGTCTCACCAAATACAGAATACCAAAAATAGAAATTATACAAAGGAACCAAATAGAAATTCTGGAGTTGAAAAGTATAATACCTGAAATGAAAAATTCACTAGAGGGGTGCAATAGCTGTTTTGAGCAGTGAATGTGAGGATAGGTCAATTGAGACTATCTAGTTGGATGAACAGAAAGAAAAAAAGAAGGAAGAAAAATGAACAGAGCCTAAGAGCCTAAAAATGAATACAGTCTAACAACACATGCTTAATGGGGGTCTCAGAAGGAGAAGAGAAGAAGAAAGAGGCAGACAGAATATTTGAAGAAATAATGATCAAAACTTCCCATACATGATAAAAGACACAAATCTACATATCCAAGAAGCTCAACAAACTCCAAGTAGGGTAAATTTAAAGAGATCCACACTCAGACAGAGTATACTCAAAGTGCTGAAGAACAAAGACAAAGAGCCTCATGAAAGCAGCAAGAAAGAAGTGACTCATTGCATACAAGAAATTTTCAATAAGATTAACAGTTGATTTCTCAGTAGAAACCATGGAGGCCATGAGATAGCAGGATGACATATTCAGAGTTATGAAAGAAAAAAACTGTTAGCCAAGAATTCTATATTTGGCAACAATATCTTTCAAAAATGAAGGAGAAATTAAGACATTCCCAGGTACACAAAACTGAGAGAGTCCACTGCTAGATAAGCTATACAGAGGCCTGTCCTACAAGAAATATTAAAAGGAGTCCTTCAGGTTGAAATGAAAGAACACTAGATAGTATCTCCAATCCATGTGAAGAAATAATACCAGTAATGATATTTACACAGATAAATATAAAACTCAGTATTAATGTACTTCTGTTTGTAACTCCTCTTTTTTCATATCTGGTCTAAAAGACAACTGTATAAAACAATAATTGTAAGTCTAAGTACATGGGCACACAATATATAAAGATGTAATTTGTAACAACAGCAACATAAAGGATGGAGGTAAATAGGAGCAGTTTTCTGTACTCTATTGAAATTCAGTTGGTATTAATATGAACTAGATTGCTATAAATTAAGATATTAAAACCCTTTCATTACCACAGGCCTAAATGGTGTGCCAGCCATTTTTTATGCCTCTGGATCTCAGGGGTAAGGTGTTATTCTGGTTCTAATGCATCTAGCATCAAGGTGGGTCCTTTTGAAATGTGTGAAGCTCAGCAGACCAGCATAAGAGCCTCACTGTTGTGTAGGCTGAGTATTCTATTAGGTGATGCTTTCTGGATGTATTAGTTTTGTAAACTTTTGCCTTTCTTCCCTTTATTTCTCTGAGAAAAGGCTTGCAAGCATAATCGTGGCTTTCCACGGTAAGTGTTAGGAGCCCTGATGGGTTCGTTTGGTATTTCTGTGTCATATTTGGAAAACCAGAGGTTTCCCATGTAACCTAATGGACAGGTGCCAAAAATAAATTATCTGCCTAGTTCTCGGTGGCACACTGTGATGACACAGATTGGTGGCACCAAAGTGCCACTTGCCTCATTGGAGTATTACATTGCCAGACCATCTTTCTCAAAATTCATACAAACAACCCCAAATTTAAACATATTTAATTAGTAAGCATGCTAAAAACACACACCATCAAAAAAATTTTTTTAAATAAATAAATAAAAATTTGGTAACGAAAGGGTTAATGGTAATCCCCAGGGTAACCACTAAGAGAATAACTTGAAAATACAGTAAAAGAAACAAGGGAACTAAAATGGAGCACTAAAAAGTACCTATTTAACACAAAAGAAGGCAGAATTGGCAGAACTGAGGGACAAAAAAAATAAACAATATACAGAAAACAAATGGCAATATGGCAATTAAATAGGTTAAATGTAAATAGATTAAACGTCCCAATTTAAAGCAGAGATTGGCAGAATGGCTAAAAATCATGATCCAACTATATGCTGTCTATAATAGACTCACTTTAGATCCAAAGACACAAATAAAGTGAAAGTTAAAAAAAAAAAAAAAGGGAAAAGATATTCTATGCAAACTGTAGCCAAAAGAGAGGTGGAGTGACTATACCAGTATCAGACAAAATACACTTTTAAAATTCTTGTAAGAGACAAGAAGGACATTATATAATTACAAAAAGGCCAATTCATCCAGAAGATAAAGTAATTATAAACATATATCCACTTATCAACAGAACCCCAAAATACATGAAGCAAAAATTAACAGAACTGAAGGGAGAAACAGTTCAACAATAACAGTTGAAGACTTCAATACGCCGTTTTCAATAATGGGTAAAACTAGACAGACAGCTCATCAAGGAAAGAGAAGACTTGAAAAACCCTATAAACCAACTAGACTTAATAGATATGTGTACAATGCTCTATCCAGTAACAGCAGAATACAAACTCACCTCAAGTGGTTCTCTAACACAAACAATATGTTAGGCCACAGAACAAGTCTCAAAAATTTAAGACTGAAATCACACAAAGTATGGTCTCTGATCACAATGGAATGAAATCAGAAGTCAGTAACAGAAGAAAACTCGGAAAATTCACAAATATGTGGAAATTAAACCACACATTCCTAAATAATCAATGAGTCAAAGAAGAAATCTCAAGGAAAATTTAAAAAATACTCTGAGATGAACAAAAGCACAACATACCAAAACTTATAGAACGCATCAAAAGCAGTGCTTAGAGGAAACTTTGCAGTTATAAACATCTACATCAAAAAAGAAGATCACAAATCAGTAACCAGACTTGACACCTTGAGGAACTAGAAAAAGAAAAGTAAACTAAACCCAAAGCAAGCAACAAAAGAAAAAATAAATTTCATTTCCTCAAAATTAAAAACTTTGGTGCATCAAAGGGCACTACGAAAAGTGAAAAGACAACCCACAGAATGGGAGAAAATATTTGCAAATCATACATAAGGGTTTAGTATCCATAATATATAAAAAGCCCTAACAACTCAACAACAAAAATATAAACAACACAGTTTTTAAAATATCAACATTTCTCCAAAGACAAGAAGTGGCCAATAAGCACATGAAATGATGATGGATACTATCAGTCATTAGAGAACTGCAAGTCAAAATCACAATGAGATATACTTTCTACCCACTAGGATGGCTATAATAACAAACAATAAAAATGAAAAATAACAAGCGTAAGGATATCGAGAATTTGGAACCATCATATATTGCTGAAGGGAACATAAAACAGGGTAGTCACCGTGGAAAAGAGTCTGGAAGTTCTTCAAAAGGTTAAGCAAAAACTTGCACATGAATGTTCACTGCAACATTATTAATAATAGCTAAAAGGCAGAAACAATCCAAGTGTCCCTCAACGGATGAATGGATAAACACAATGCGGTCTCTACATACAATGTCTACTTTCAGTCAGAAAAAGGAATGAATTTCTGATACATGCTACAACATGAAACCATGATGCTAAACGAAAGACGACAGATACGAAAGGCCGCATTTTGTGTGATTTCATCTATATGAAATGTCCACAATAGGCGAATCCATAGAGACAGAAAGTAGGATAGTAGTTTCCAGGGGATGAGGAGTAAGGGGATGGGGTGTGAGTGCTTAATGGACACAGGGGCTCTTTTTGGGGTGATGAAAATGTTCTGGAATTCAAGAGTGGTGACAGTTGTACAACAATGTGAATGTACTAAAACCTACTGAATTGTATACTTTAAAATAATTAAAACCGTGAATTTTATCTCAGTGAAAAAATAAATTTAAGAAATAATTTTAAATGGAAAAAAACTTAAGGGAGTCAGACACCCAGATCCCTCTCCTCATCACACACAGCCAGGTAACCACCCCAGAAGACCAACAATAACAACAACAACAAAAAAAAACTAGAACATTTGAACATAACATAATTCTGTTTGCCCAAATTTATATCCAAAGAATTTCATGTCATCCTGAGTATTTAGTAGTATTTAATAGGAAAAGTTAAGATGGAGAAGAATAAAGATATTGGGAGGTAACGAAAAACTAGGCTTTAAGCTAAATGTTTTAAGCTAAATGCAGAGAAATAAGAAGAAATTAAGTGGCAAAGAGGACAACTGCCAAATCGAACTTGGACCACACTGACTGGCAGTATGAACTGTAAATGGCTGTCTACTGCAGGCAGCCATTCTTGACCCCGAGGCTACAACAACAATATCTATTTTAAGTATAATTCCAAAAGGAAAGACCATGTTCAAAGTTCCTCAAAATAAGAACGATTATAAAAATAAAGTTCCTCAATTCTTAATAACAGTTCTCTAAAATGTATAAAATTAAAAGCAAGAACACCAGAAGGCTAAGTCTTTCTAAAACACCTGTGACGGTAATTTCTCATCTTTGACTCTATCTGGTCTCTTATGCCCAGCTTCAGACAGGCCAGGAATCCCACAGGTGTTCCATACGTAGGCTGATCACAGAAGCGGCAGTAAGTTAGCAAAGTTGGATTTTTGGAACCTTCCAAAATGGAAGATTATAAAAACTTTTGACTAGATTTCTGCACTGGGCAAATCTGTTGCAAAAGACCTCTTTAAAGTGTTGAAAAGAAGTCACTTTAAGGACAAAGGTGTACCTGAACCAAGCTATGGTGTTTTCAATCGCCTCATATGTATGCGAAAGCTGGACAATGAAAAAGGAAGACCAAAGAAGAGCTGATGTCTTTGCATTAAGGTGCTGGAGAAGAGTACTGCATATACCACGGATTGCCAGAAGAACGAACAAATCTGTCTTGGAAAAAGTACAGCCAGAATGCTCCTTGCTGAATGGTAACAATACATAAAATTAGCAAAGAGAGTGTAAAGGAAACAATAAAGGGAAAGTGTGTGACTAAGACATGGCTATTCATAAGGTTTTCACTGGCCAATGTTTTTTCAGAAGAAGATCCCCAGGTCCTTCTTCCTCCTCGTAAGCTGGGAGCTTCACTGAAACCTGTCCACCATGGGTGACCCTGCTGGTATTTGAATACCAGTGGCACAGCTTCCAGCATCATAGCAACACGCAAGCCACCACAGTATGACAAACTGACAGATGAGTGGTGGCTTGAATGACATAATGCCCCATAACGTCCGTTCAGGTAACGTCTGACGGCATATACATCTGTGGTCTGGCGTGCACCCTCCAGGGATGCCCACAGCCAGACTTGGCAGCAAGCCTGCCCCCCCACCCCCCACCTGCAGGAACAGGCATCCTGCCAATGGGAGGAGTAGGTGGCCAATCCTGCTCCCAAGCACCCAAGGTCTGTAGGTATTGGGGGACCCAGCTGGGGCGGGATCACCAAGATAGCTCATTTCCTTTTATTGATAAAAAATGTTGTATTGTATGGATGTACCACAGTTTATCCACCTATTGAAGGACATTCTAGTTGCTTCCAATTTGGGGCAATTATGACTGTTGCTGTTGTTAGGTGCTGTCGAGTTGCTCCGACTCATAGCGACCCCGTGTGCAACAGAACAAAACACTACCCAGTCCTGCGCCATCCTCGCAATCATTGTTATGCTTGAGTCCATCACTGGAGCCGCTGTGTCAATCCATCTCGTTGAGGGTCTTCCTCTTTTTTGCTGACCAAGTGCTATGAATAGAGCTGCTATGAAGATTTGTGTGGACATAAATTTTAAACTCATTTGAGTAAATATCTAGTGGTGTGATTGATGGGTCACACGGTAAAACTAAGCTTAGCTTTGTAAGACACTGTGAAACTGTCTTCCTGTTTGGCTGCGCCATTTTGCATTCCCACCAGCACTGAATCAGATTCTCTGTTGCTCTACATTCTCGTCAGCATTTGGTGTTGCCAGGGTTTTGGGTTTTAGCCATTCTATTGGTGTGCAGTGGTATCTCACTGCTGTTTCAATTTGCAATTTCCTAACAACATATGATGGTGAGCATCTTTTTATATGCTTATCTGTCATGAGTTTATTATATTCTAAGGCCATACTCAAGGGAAAAACTTAATTATTTGAGAAAATCATTCACAAACATTTAGTTTCTAGCCAGCTACTCAGGCAGCCTCTCTCTGACAGGTGAGGCTTACCTGTATTTAGAAACACAGGAAAGAGGTAGGCTGGAAGCCTCTTCACTCTCCTCTTTGCCTCCACTGCTCTAACGATGTAGTTTGAGTTCCTTACTGGTGAGAGTTAAGTTGAACTACATTTCAGTTGGAGATTAGAAACTGGAAACAAAAGTACGACTGCTGACAAAAGAGTGTTCCAAGAACTGGAAAGTCCGGGGAAAACCAAAAAAGGGAAGCATCAGATAAACAACGAAGATGGCTTCTGCTAGCAAAAAGTAGTAAGCACAACACATATGTAGAGAAACCAGCTAAACATCAAGCCCAGCAGAAAAATGCCAAGTGCCATCCAAGTGATGCCAATAAAGGGAGAAGGGTGCAGACAAGGGTGCCCTGTTTGTAAAAACATTTTCTGGAAATCATGCTTATGCCAACATTTCAGCACACTGACTCTTTCATGATACCTGATGATGCCAAATACTCGGCCATGGGAGAGGCCCACGGCTAACATACAAGGAAAGCAAACACTGGAGGAAATTAGGCTCTTATTAAAAGCCCCTCTCTTGCACAGACTCTCCTCCTTCTGCCTGTTGTTTAAAGGTAGCGGCTGTGTGTATGTGAGAGAGAGAGAACCATATAGACAGACACGGGCGACAGCCAGAAAAGAACCTGATTAAGCCATGTGTAAAACTTGGTCTTAAAAAGTTTGGGAAAACAATAGCTATTTGAGGCTTTGCACTGTCAATACCCCTTAGCTGATATGATTTAGGATTTTTTAGAGCACTCATTCAACCCTACTACATGCACAGATGCTGTGTCTCTCCTGGCCCAGGCCAGAGTCCTGCTATCAGGACAGGGAGGAGAAGAAGGAGGAGCTGAGGAGGCCCCTTGGTCCACTGGACAAACAAGGAAGGGGGGTGGGCACGGTCCACCGTGGATGCCCCCAGGCCAGGCTTGTGAGCCTGGATCTGAAGCCCTTGGGCTATATGAGAGAATAAGACGCTGCACAGGGGATAAGGTCATTTCCCTAGGGTATCAGCTTCACTTGGACAAATGAATGAAAAGCATAAAGCATGCCATATTAAGCAGTAGATTACAATATTTAAAGCTATTTTTAGAATGAAACACAAGCTTTCAAAAAATACTGGTTCTCATCTCTCCGCTTCTTCCCACTCTCTTGCACAGACTCTCCTCCTTCTGCCTGTTGTTTAAAGGCAGCGGCTGTGTGGGTTCTGATCTAAATCCTCTTCTCTTGTCCTCCACACAACTTGCGCTGGGCAAGCTCATCCACTCCAAGGCCTCGCCCACCACATCTGACCAAGTGAGCCTCCAGCTCTCGGGGCCCCGACTCCTGAGCTCCAGGACAGCCCCACTCTTGCTGTACTCCATGCTGCCTCGTATTCACCATGGCCCAGATGGCATCGTCACCTTCCATGTGCCCCATTTCTATTCGACACACCCCTACCTATCTCCCCAAATAACCTGCTCCTCGCTCAGGGAATGACACCACCACCTAACCAGCTGCTCACCAGAACTTTACAACTATCCTCACCTCACTGACTCTGACAAGCAATCGTCAACCAAGCCTACTGATTTCATCACCTGGCAAATCTACTCAACGTATCCTCACCACCACCCCAGTTACAGGGCGTGAAGCTCTGGTTCCAGTGAGATGCTCTCTCAGACTGTTTACTCATCTGCAGTCTCTTCTGGCTAAAATAACCAGCTTCTAGCACAACCCTCTCATTTTACACACAAGGAAACTCAGGCCCAGAGAAGCAACATGTTTGCAAGATCCCAAACCTATTAGGCAAAGAAATTGCAACTGGATACATAGAAAAACTGATTAGTTATACATATATGAAGAAGCAGCACATAACGATGAAAGTTAACACCTTTTTTTCTTTTTTAAGTAATAACCCCTCATACCCCCTTCCCCTAGCTCCTGGGAACCACTCATCTACATTGGTCTCCATGTGTTTGCCTGTTCCAGATGTTTCATGTAAGTGAGATTATATAAGACTCGTCCTTTTTGTGTCTGGCTTCTTTCGCTCATCATGTTTTCCAGGCCCATCCAAGTTGCAGCATGTACTAGAATTTCATTTCTCTTTATGGCTAAGTAATATTCCACTGTATCCAGGTACCACATTTTGTTTATCCATTCATCTGTTGATGGACATTTGGGATGTTTCCACCTTTTGGCTGTTGTGGATAGTGCTGCACTCAACACTGGTGTACACATATGGATGACTCCCCGCTTTTGAGTCTTGTGGGTACAGACCCAGGAGAAGAACTGCTGGGTCATATGAAAGGCCAACATCTTTCTAAAATTTAAAACATCTTCTTTCCTAGTACGCTCACATGATGGAATACTGTGCAGCTGTGAAAGCACCAAGGAGGAGCTCTATACTCGTGATCTGTTGTTAAATCCAAAAAACAGACAAACCAAGGCAGAGAAAAGCTTGTATGGTATGCCACTGTTTCCTAAGAAAGGGAGCTGTGTGCACACACACACAGAGATACATATAAAACACATATACATGTATGTCTACATAAATGTATATTTACATATATACGCTTATATTAAAAATGGAAAGATAAACCAAAAAGCAGAAAAAGCAACCTATAAGAGAGAGAAGAAGCAGGGCAGAAAGATCAGGAATGGAGGCTAGATTTCTGAAAATATTTTATTTTGTGGCTTTGACTCAGAACCATTAAAATGTTTTATAAACATTATAAAACAAATTTTTAAAAGAAGCTATTCCTAAATTATGAAATAAATAAACCTAACTGCATAACCTGTAGGTGGCACAGTGAGGAACTGGTTCAAGTGACTTTAAAATATAACCATTTGACGGTACATCTCTAGGGACATACCCTCAGAGGGGAGGAAACTGCAGAAAACCTTAAACTGTTTTCAGTAATCACATAGCTAGTGATACTGGTTTTGTTTATTCTAATACTACCACATACTTTATATTAAAGCAGGTAAGTAATGATAATGTTGTTAGGAACCAAGATCCTAACAGCATAAAAGAAAAGGAGATATAAATATAACATCAAAGAAGTAAAATCTATACAGCCCTAATTCTAAACTAAAAACAGTACGAATTCATGATGTAGTGTCACTCAGAAAGTATATTTCCTGGCTGTCCACCAGAAAAACCTAGGAACAATAACCGGCCCTGTGGGAAGGTGCATCCCTGGTGCCTAGATGTGGTCTCAAAATACCCCTTGCACAACAAGGAACCAGGTTCTTGGAGACACAGCCAATTCCAGGTCTTGGGCAGGGAAGGCACAAGATGAGTCTAAAACATCTTGCCATATAGCAAGCAAGGATACTAGATTCCTAGGGTCCTGTCAAAAGGATGCAGGAGTCAGTGGAAGACGTTCCTGCTGGCCAAAAATGGTATAATTTTAGCATCTATAAGAATAATAATGGCACCCAGATGTAAATCCATCTACCTACGGCCACCTGATCTTTGACAAAGTTCCAAAGTCCATTAAATGGGGAAAAGACAGTCTTTTTAACAAATGTTGTTGTTGTTGTTAGGTGCCGTCGAGTCGGTTCCGACTCATAGCGACCCTATGCACAATAGAACGAAACACTGCCCGGTCCTGAGCCATCCTTACAATCGCTGTTGTGCTTGAGCTCATTGTTGCAGCCACTGTGTCAATCCACCTCATTGAGGGTCTTCCTCTTTTCCGCTGACCCTGTACTCTCCCAAGCATGATGTCCTTCTCCAGGGACTGATCCCTCCTGACAACATATCCAAAGTATGTAAGACGCAGTCTCGCCATCCTTGCCTCTAAGGAGCATTCTGGCCACACTTCTTCCTAGACAGATTTGTTCGTTCTTTTGGCAGTCCACGGTATATACAATATTCTTCACCAACACCACAATTCAAAGGCTTCAACTCTTCTTCGGTCTTCCTTATTCATTGTCTAGCTTTCACATGCATATGATGTGATTGAAAATACCATGGCTTGGGTCAGGGGCACCTTAGTCTTCAAGGTGACATCTTTGCTCTTCAACACTTTGAAGAGGTCCTTTGCAGCAGATTTGCCCAATGCAATGCATCTCTCGATTTCTTGACTGCTGCTTCCATGGCTGTTGATTATGGATCCAAGTAAAATGAAATCCTTGACAACTTCAATCCTTTTTCCGTTTATCATGATGTTGCTCATTGGTCCAGTTGTGAGGATTTTTGTTTTCTTTATGTTGAGCTGTAATCCATACTGAAGGCTGTGGTTTTTGATGTTCATTAGGAGCTTCGGTGGCTCAGTTGGTAAAGTGTCAGACTTTTAATCTGAGGGTCCAGGTTTCAAGTCCCTGTTCAAGCATTATTCTCATTATAAATAAACCCTGGTGGTGTAGTGGTTAAGTGGTTTTAACAAATGGTGCTGGCAAAACTGGGATGTCCATCCGTAAAAAAAATGAAACAGGACCCATACCTCACAGCATACACAAAAACTAATTCAAAATGGATCGAAGACCTAAATATAAAATCAAAAACTATGAAGATCATGGAAAGAAAATATAGGGTCAACACTAGGGGTATAAACAGGATACAAACCATAATTAACAATACACAAACACCAGAAGGTAAGCTAGATAAATGGGATCTTCTATAAATTAAACACACTCATCAAAAGACTTCACCAAAAGAGTAAAAAAAGCACCTATAGACTGGGAAAAGGTTTTTGGTCTGATCTCTAAAATCTATTGGAAAATCTAACACCTCTACAATAAAAAGACAAATAAATCAATTAAAAATTGGCAAAGGATAGGAACAGACACTTCACCAAAGAAGACATTCAGGCAACTAACAGACACATGAGGAAATGCTCACGATCCCTAGGCATTACAGAAACGCAAAAAAAATTACAATGAGATACCATCTCACCCCAACATTACTGGCACAAATCAAAAAAAAAAAAAAAACCCGAAAACAAACGTTGGAGAGGTTGCAGGGAGACTGGAACTCTTATGCACCGTTGGTGAGAATGCAAAATGGTACAACTATTTTGGAAAATGATATGGTGCTTCCTTAAAAGGCTAGAAATAGAAATACCATATGGTCCACCAATCCCACTCCTAGGAATATATCCTAGAAAAACAAGAGCTGTCCCACAAATGGACATATGCACACCCATGTTCACTGTAGCATTATTTACAACAGCAAAAAGATGGAAGCAACCTAAGTGCCCAACAACAGATGAATGAATAAACCAACCGTGGTACATACACACAGTGGAATGCTACAAAATGATAAAGAACAATATGAATCTGCAAAGCATCTCACAACATGGATGAACCTGGAGTGCATTATGCTAAGTGAAAATAAGTAATCACAAAAGGACAAATATTGTATGAGACCACTGTTATAAAACACACAAAAATGTTTCCACACAGAAAGAAACAATCTTTGATGGTTACTAGGGAGGGGAGTGGTGGAGAGGGAAAAACACTAACTAGGTAAGTGGTAACTTGGATAAAGGGTAAGACAGCACACAATACTGGGGAAGTCAGCACAACCTGACCAGGGCAAAGTCATAGAAGCTTCACAGACACATCCAAATATCCTGAGGGACTGAGCCACTAGGCTGAGGTCTGGGGACCATGGTCTCAGAGGATATCTGGCTCAACTGGCATAATACAGCTTACAAAGAAAATGTTCTATATCCAACTGTAGCATCTGGGGCCTTAAAAGCCTGCAAGCAGCCATCTAAGATACATTTACTGGTCCCATTCCAGCTAGTGTAAAGGAGAATGAAGAAAATCAAAGACATGAGGGAAAGATTAGTGTAAAGGGCTAATGGACCACAACTACCACAACCTCCACCAGATTGAGCCCAGAACAACTAGATGGTGCTCAATTACAACCACCCACTGCTCTGGCAGGGATTTATAATAGAGGGTCCCAGACAGAGTGGGAGAAAATTGTAGAGCAAAATTCAAATTCATATACACACACACAAAAGACAAGGCTTGCTGGTCTGACAGAGGCTGGAGAAACCCTTAGAGTATGCCCCCCGCCCCAGACACCCTTTTAACTTCATCCTTCAGCCAAAGATTAGACAGGTCTATAAGAACAATAATAACACAGGTGAGGAACGTGGTTCATAGTCCAATCATGTATATAAGACTAACAGGCACGCCAGCCCAGAAGCAAAGATGAGAAGGCAGAAAGGGACAGGAAAACTGGACGAATGGCAACAGGAAACCTGGGGTGGAGAAGGGGGAAAGTATTGACACATCGTGGGGTTGGCAACCAATGTCACAAAACAATCCGTGTATTAACCGTTTAATGAGAAACTAATTTGCTCCACAAACTTTCACCTAAAGCACAATAAAAAAACACTGAAACATAAAAAAAAAAAATTATAGCCTTGGAAACTCTATGGAGCAGTTCTCCCTGTCCTGTAAGGTCCCATGAGTCAGAATTGACTAACGGTGATGGTGGGGGGGGGGAGGGGGCCGGAAAAGAATAATAATGGCAATGGATTAAAACATGTATGTTTAAATTAATGAGCTTATACTGATACTTAAAACAGTCATTGGTCACTTTGCAAGTATGCTCTGGGACCATCTTGTTCTTTTGAGAACTGACAAGTAAGGAGAAAGAGTCAAGCATCTATTCTGCCCTCCCTATACTAACTGTCCCTTAGGGTAACAAGTAGTTGATAATTTCTCTCTCCAAAGTATGACAGTTTATCAAGGAAGAGTAAACGACAAAATTAAGAGTATCATCATTTTGCAACCTCCAAATGGAGAAAAAAGTGAAGCTGTCAAAGGTTTCATTCTACTTAGATCAACAATCAATGTCGTGGAAGCAACGGTCAAGAAGTCAAATGACATACTGCATTGAGAAAATCTGCTGCAAAGGACCTCTTTAAAGTTTTAAAAAGCAAAGACATCACTTTGATGACTAAGGTGCACCTGACCCTAGCCATGGTCTTTCCTGTTGCTTCATATGTATGCGGAAGCTGGACAATGAAAAAGAAAGATGGAAGAATAATTGATGCATCTGAACTGTGGTGCTGGCAAAGAATACCGAATATACCGTGGACTACCAGAAAAATGAACAAATCAGTCTTAGAAGAAATATAACCAGAATGCTCCTTAGAAGTGAGGATGATGAGATCTTAGCTGACTTACTTTGGACACGTCATCAGGACAGACCAATCACTAGAAAAAGACATCATAGTTGGCAAAGTGGAAGGTCAGCAAAAAACAAGGGAAACCCTCAGTAAGATGGACTGACACAACAGTGACAACCATGGACTCAAACATACCACGACCATGAAGATGGGGCAGGGCTGGGTAACATTTCTTCTTGTTATACATGAGGTTGCCATACGTCAGAGCTAACTGGACAGCAATTAATAACAATAACAATGAATTCTGAATGTCAGCAATGATCATCTCAGGGAGCTAACACCACAAAAGAAACAATCAGACCTTGTGAGCCTTACGGGGCGGGGGGCGGAGGGGAGCACATACTACCCCTAGGGACAGGGAGTTCATGCTTAAAGGCTGAGCCTGGATGTGGTCAAGTCTCCAGATCCACCCATCATTCTACAGGAAATATGGGTGACAGAGGAACATTTTAAATGCAAGCAGCAAAATTAAAAATACGGAAACTTTTATCTATAGGGCAAATAGCTTGGATTTTCCAACAAACAAAATGCAAGGAAAAAAAGAAATTGGGAGGAAGCAATCTATTGATTAAAAGAGGTAAGAGACATATCAATTAACTGCAATTGTTTGGATCTTGCATCAAACAAACTGTAAAAAAAAATTGAGACTACTGGGGAAAACTGAATAGTACTGTGATCATGGATGAAATTTTAAATATCAGCTTTCTTGATACTTTTCAATGTATTAAAAAGAACTATGTATTAAATTTCACTTTGGATGTCAACATTTCAAACCCATTTTAATGTTCTACCATATTAAAGAATTCTTAATTTCAAGTATAAAATGCCACTAAACCACAAATTAGAGGTTAAAACACAGGGTATTTTGTTTCCTTTCAAACTCCTAGAGAAAGACGGTTAAAGAGCAAAGAGTTCATGTGTCAAAAGATGCAGTTCTCAGCAGACACAGGGTTTCTCCATCAGCCAGGTGGCACCTTTCCTGTACTGGGCCTCCTTCTAGGGGATGTGGGGCTCGGAGCTTCAGAGGCTGGCCTCTGAGGCAGAGATGTGTGCCCACTACTCCTGGTTTTCAAAAACTTATTAATGATGACTGGGTGTTATGGACTGAATTGTGTCCCCCACAAAAGGTTAAAAGAGACCAGAGACATATCAACTAACTGCAAAAGATACGCTGAAGTCCTAAACCCTGTATAACCTGTTTGGGAATAGGTTCTCTCTTCGACGTCCTAACCCCTTCTGAGTGGTGTCTTATAGAGGGGAGAACAGACACAGAGAGAGTCTCACAGGGGGAAGACTCCATGTAAAAATCCATCTACATGCCAAAGAATGCCAGAGATGCCTGGGGCTCCCAGAAGCTGGAAGAGACAAGGAAGGACCTTCCCCTAAAGTCCCCAGAGAGGGCATGGCCCTCCTGTCGCCCTGAGTTCAAACTCCTAGCCTCCAGAACTGGGAGACGATAAATTTCTGTTCCTTAAAGCTACCCACTTTACGGTATTTTGTTACTGCAGCCCTAAGGAGACTAAGACACTGGGTCATAAGGTGTAGTGTCTACTATTCTCAAAGTTTAATGTTGGTTGAGAAAATGAAAAATAAAAACGAGATCAGACACAAGTCAAAACAGTGTGTCATGTATGAAGAAGATAAGCAAATGCATCTGTGAAAGAAAAAAATTGCTAAAGCCCCAAAGGGGCAAGCTCAGGATGCTTCTGAAGTTAATTATTTTTACGCAAAGAAGTAACAGTAGAAGGAGGAAATCTATGCAGATTCACATCTCCTAGTGACATACCTGTGTGTCATATGCTGTCAGAAGGTTTGTCCACGCTTGGCTGGGAGTAGGAGACTTCAATAAAGAGAGATGTCAACAGTGTCAACCTTGTCCTCCTTCAAACAAAGCAGTGGGGTCCCTTATCTAGGGAGGAAGCATAACACGTGGTCAACTCTCATCTGCAGAACTTAAAAGGCTTTTCAAAATAGAATTTCAAAATGTAAATTTCCATAAAATGACCAAGTAAGGAGTTTAAGATCAAACATTTTAACCACGCTAGGTGCAGATGTGGTTTGAGTTATCCACATTTTTTTTTAGTTGGACCTGAATTACAAAATCTGCATATCTTCACATTATTTTCATTTTTAAATCACTTTTATCATGAAATATTATACACATATAGAAAAGCAGAGGAACTATATATGTATAGTTTCATGAACAGTTAGCATATAAACACCAGTGCAACCACCCCCCAGGCCAAGGAACAGAGCACTGCCAGTACCCCAGGAAGGCTGGGTGCCCCTCTCTGGTCCCGAATCCCTTTCTCTCCTCTATATAACTACTACTCTAACTTTTAAGGAGCCCTGGTGACACAATGGAGCCCTGGTGGCACAGTGGTTAAGATACTGCCTGCTAAGCATAAAGATCGGCAATTCGAATCCACCAGCTAGCTACTCCTTGGAAACCCTAAGGGGCAGTTCTACTCTATCCTGTAGGGTTGCTACGAGTTGGAATCGACTCACTGGCAACAGGCAGGCTTGGGTGGCACAATGGTTAAGCACTTGGCTGCTAACCGAAAGGTCGGTGGTTCAAACTCACCCAGCAGCTCCATGGGAGAAAAGACCCAATGATCTGCTCCCATAAAGATTACAGCCTAGGAACCAGGGTTTCAGGGGACATCTAGGTCAACTGGCATAATAAAATCTGTTAAGAAAATTTTCTGCATCCCACTTTGGGGTGTGGCATCTGGGGTCTTAAATGCTAGCAAGTGGCCATCTAGGATGCATCAATTGGTCTCAACCCACCTGGAGCAAAGGAGAACAAAGAACACCAAAGACACAAGGGAATTATGAGCTCAAGAGACAGAAAGGGCTACATAAACCAGAGACTACATCAGCCTGAGACCAAAAGAACTAGATGGTGCCCAGCTATAACCAATGGCTGCCCTGACAGGGAACACAACAGAGAACCCCTGAGGGTGCAGGCAAGCAGCGGTATGCAGACCTCAAATGCTTGTAAAAAGACCAGACTTAATGGTCGGAGGTCATGGTCCCCAGACCTTCTGTTAGTCCAAGACTGGAACCATTCCCAAAGCCAACTCTTCAGACAGGGATTGGACTGGACTATGGGATAGCAAATGATAGTGGTGAGGAGTGAGCTTCTTGGATCAAGTAGACACATGACACTATGCAGGCAGCTCCTGTCTGGATCGGAGGTGAGAGGGCAGAGGGGTCAGAAGCTGGCCGAATGGACATGAAAATAGAGAGTGGAAAGAAGTAGTTTGCTGTCTTATTAGGGGGAGAACAACTTGGAGTATAAACCCAAAAAAACCCACTGCCATCAAGTCAATTCTGACTCATAGTGACCCTAGAGGCCAGAGTAGAACTGCCCCATAGAGTTTCCAACGAGCGCCTGACGATATGAACTGCCAACCTTTTGGTTAGCAGCTGTAGCACTTAAGCGCTATGCCACCAAATACTTGGAGTATATAGCAAAGTATATATAAATTTTTGTGTGAGAGACTGACTGTATTTGTAAACTTTCACTTAAAGCACAAAAAAAAAAAAAAAAAAGGATTACAGCATAGAAAATCCTATGGGGAAGGCAGTCCTACTCTGTCACATGGGGTCACTACGAGCCAAAATCAACTCGATGGCACCTAGAAACAACGGCCCTAACTTTTATGATTCTCATTTCCTTGCTTTTCTTTAGAGCTTTGTAGGTATGCAGCCCTAACATATATACTTTATTTTCATCCTCTTTTGAATTTTATACAAATGGGATCATATTGTATGTATTCTTTTGCCTTGTCTTTTTTTTTTTTGCCTGACATTGTTGATGTACCTGTAGTTTATTTTCATTGCTGTGTAACAAGCCATTGCATAAATACACCATAACTTATGTATCTATTCCCTTGTTGATGGACCTGGCCAATCAGAGCATCCTCTTCTGGGCAGAGATAGGCTCATCTCTATAAACACACAACCCACCAAGTCATAACTAACAAAGTCTTTTCTTCACCCTCTGGGCCTAAGAGAAAGTCTCGTTCTTTCTCAAAGAATTTGAACACGAGCACATAGAAGTCTGGAGCTGATGCTGCCATCTGGCAAGTATGAATGAAGGTCCTGCCTGAGAACAGAGTAAATCCAGAGGAAGATGCTGGGGGAGAAACCGACCAAACAGAAACATCTGCAGCCAGCCCTACCTAAGATTTAGGTCAGTCATTAAGTTCTATTTTTAATTAAAACAGCTACAGTCAAGTTTTCTAAAATTTACATCACAATGAGCCCTCACTGATAGAATCACATATTTAAAAACATGAGCTTCAATCTACTCAAGAAACTGCATACCAAAACCAAACCCGCTGCCGTTGAGTCAATTCCGATTCACACTGACCCTACAGGACAGAGTAGAGCTGCCCCATACGGTTTCCAAGGACTACCTGGTGAATTCGAACCCCCGACCTTTTGGTTAGCAGCCATAGCGCTTAACCACTATGCCACCAGGGTTTCCAAGAAAATGTACAGGTCATATTTACAGTGCACATATATGCAAGTATACACATATTCCCCAAATTCTTCCACCCTCAGCTTTATACTTCTAAGCCATTTATCACCCAAACCTGGACTACAGTTCTTGACAAATGAGCAAGGTAGGCCTGAATGTTTCTTTGGCAAAAGAGCTAAAAACCAATAGCTGTAATTTACGTGTCCACTATAAACACTGCACTGAATATACTATCCTTGTCAGGCCTTAGTAATAAAGCTATGGTAACCACATAAAACGTATTAGGAAGCAGCAATCCGTTTTAGTCTCAGGAAGTGTTTGGGTAAAACTGGAATGATTTCTTCCTTTTGAAAGTCTGGTAGAATATAAAATGGAGCCATCTGTGCCCCAAAATTTGTAATTACCGATTGAAATTTTAAAGCGGTTATAGGATTATTCAAGGTTTTCTATTTCCTCTTCAGTCGCTTTTAGTAAATTGTAGTTTGCAAGAAATTTTATCTAAATTTTCAAATATACTGGCATGATGCTATTTATAATATCCTTTTATGATATTTTTAGTCTAATGAATCCATTGTGATTTCTATTTTTCGTTTCATTTATTTATGCCTCTGTTTTTTTTTCCTTACCAGTTTCATCAGAGGTCTGTCAATTTTGTCAGACTCTTCAAACAAACAACTTTGTTGTTTTGTTGGTCTTTTCTTCCTTAAGTTCTCCATTTGATTAATTCTGGTTGTTATTATGTTCTTCTGGCCTTTTTTAATAGTCGTTTCCAATTCTGATGTTTAGCCTATTAATTTTGAGCTTTTCTTCTTTTCTAAGGCTATTTTTTTAAGGCTATATATTTTCCTCTAAGCACAGCTTCATTCTACAAATTTTGTTACGTTGTTGTCAGGTGCTGTCGAGTCGGTTCCAATTCATAGTGACCCCACGCACAACAGAACAAAACACTGCCCGGTCCTGTGCCATCCTCACAATCGTTGCTGTTTCAGCAGCCACTGCGTCAATCCATCTCCTTGAAAGGGTCTTCCTTTTTTTCGTTGACCTCCTTTACCAAGCATGATGTCCCTCTCCAGGGACTGGCCCTCCTGATAACATGTCCAAAGTACGTGAGATGAAGTCTCGCCATCCTTGCTTCTAAGGAGCATTCTGGCTGTACTTCCAAGACAGATCTGTTTGTTCTTCTGGCAGTCCACGGTATATTTAATATTCTTCGCCAACTCAAATGCATCAATTCTTCTTTGGTCTTCCTTGTTCAGTGTCCAGCTTTTGCAAATTCCACAAATTCTGATATACAGTACTTTCATTATCATTCAGTTAAAAATATCTGCTAACTTCCATTACATCATCCTCTTTGAGCCATAGGTTATTCTAAAATATTTATTTTTAAACTCCTGGGGATTTTATAATTATCTTTTTGTTACTGATTTATAGATTAATTTCACCATGGTTAGAGATTATAACCTGTATTATTTCAGTGCTTTGAAATTTATTGAGACTTGTACTATGGCCTAGTATTGGGCAACTTTTTAATAAATGCCCTATGTTTGCTTTAAAATAAAGTATATGTTACAGTTTTTAGATAGAATGTTCTATTTGTATACATTAGACCAAGGTTATTAGTCCTGTTTAAAACTTTTGTCTTTACAGATCTTTTTGAGGGAGGGGGGAGGGGAAGGAGTTTTTCCTGCTTGTTCCATCAATTATTGAGATGTTTATTGAAATCTCCACTGTGATTATAAATTTGTCTATTTTTCCTGGGATGCATGTCAATTTCTACATCATATATTGTGAAGTCGTATTATTCTGCTCATCTACATTTAAAATTGTTATGATTTCCTTTGGATTGCTTTTTATCATTACAAAATGTGGTAGAGACTACGTGTTCACTAATTACCTCCTGGACACAGAGCTAAATTATATTTCCCAGTCTCCCTTGAAGTTAAGTTTGGTTATACAACTCGAGGCCTGATGAATGGGATGTGAACCTAAGAAATGTACACCTCCAGGCCTGGCCCATGACCACTTACATGATTCTCTACACTCTCTCTTCCCCAAATGAAAAGGATCGTGCAAAATACTCCAATGTCCTAGGAGATGGTGGAGTCACAAGGGAGAAGAAACTTGAATCCTTCAACGACTATGTGGAAAGCAATCTGCCAACTAGGACTATCTCATTGGACTTTGTGTGAGCAAGAAATGAACATGTTCACAACAAGCTACTGAAACGTCCAGGTTTTTGTTACAGCAAGTAGAGTTACTCACCCCGTAACATAAAATGGCCCTTGTCTGTAGTACTGCTTTTTGCCTTAAAGTATATTTTGTCTGAAACTATACAATCCTGCTTTTGGTTAATATTTGCATGGTTTATCTTTTTCCATCATTTTACCTTCAACGTTTCTGAATCCTTGTTTTAGACGGGTGCCTTCGAAACAGCATATAATTGGAGTTTTTAAAAATCCAATTTGACATCTTCATCTTTTAATGGGAACACTCAGTCTATTTACACTGGAAGTCCTTACTCATATTTATATTTAAATCTACTATGTTACCAGGGACTTTCCATTTGCCTTCTTTTTGATGATTTCTTATCATTCCAGTCACCACTCCCCATTAATCTGGAAGTTACATACTCTATTTCTACTCTTCTAGTGCCTAGTTTAGAAATTATAATCTGCAGTTGACTTACCAAAGTTCAGTGTTAACCAATATGCTTTACCCTTCTCTGGGAACCTTAAAACACTGACTCCACTTACCATATTTACAACTTATAAACTTCTGTCATGTGTATATACATATGTGTATATATTTAAAACCTGTAAGTCATTATTAAGTCATTTAAATATACCTACTATCTTTGTTTTCTAGTGCTGTCATAACAAAAATGTCCCAAGTGGGTGGCTTTAATCAACAGAATTTATTGTCTCATAGTTTTGAGGCTAGAAGCCCAAATCAGGGCATTGACTGTGAGAGAGGGGCTTTCCTTGTCAGTAGCCCCAGGCATTCCTTGACTTGTACATTGATCTTCCTGCAGTTTCTATTCCCTGTGTGTCTCTCTGTGTGTCTGTTATAAGATACCACTCAGAAGAGATTAGGTTTGGGACTTGCCCTGCTCTAGCAGGACCTAGTTAACATTAAAAACCTCTATTTCCATACAGGGTCACATTTATAGGTACAGGGATTAGGGCTTCAACCTGTCTTTTTGGGGAGTATAATTCAATCTGTAACACCCACTTATACACTACTTGCTTTGCTCTTCATTCCTTCTTGTAGTTCAGACCTATCTAGAGTAATTTTCCTTCTGCTTGGTGCCAAACTCTTTTGTCTGTCTGTAAACATCTTTGTTCTTGAAGGATATTTTGGCCGGGTACAAAATTTTTTTTTTTTAATTAACTTTTATTAAGCTTCAAGTGAACGTTTACAAATCCACTCAGTCTGTCACATACAAGTTTACATACATCTTACTCCGTACTCCCACTTGCTCTTCCCCTATTGAGTCAGCCCTTTCAGTCTCTCCTTTCGTGACAATTTTGCCAGCTTCCCTCTCTCTCTATCCTCCCATCCCCCCTCCAGACAAGAGCTGCCAACCCACTCCCAAGTGTCCACCTGATATAATTAGCTCACTCTTCATCAGCATCTCTCTCCCACCCGCTGACCAGTCCCTATCATGTCTGATGAGTTATCTTCAGGGATGGTTCCTGTCCTGTGCCGACAGAAGGTCTGGGGAGCATGGCCGCCGGGATTCCTCTAGCCTCAGTCAGACCATTAAGTGTGGTCTTTTTATGAGAATTTGGGATCTGCATCCCACTGATCTCCTGTTCCCTCACGAGTTCTCTGTTGTGCTCCCTATCAGGGCAGTCATCGATTGTGGCCGGGCACCAACTAGTTCTTCTGGTCTCAGGATGATGTAGGTCTCTGGTTCATGTGGCCCTTTCTGTCTCTTGGGCTCCTAGTTGTTGTGTGACCTTGGTGTTCTTCATTTTCCTTTGCTCCAGGTGGGTTGCGACCAAGTGATGCATCTTAGATGGCCGCTTGTTTAGACGCCACATTTCAAAGTGGGATGCAGAATGTTTTCACAATAGAATTATTTTGCCAATTGACATAGAAGTCCCCTCAAACCATGTTCCCCAGACCCCCGCACCTGCTCCGCTGACCTTTGAAGCATTCATTTTATCCCGGAAACTTCTTTGCTTTTGGTCCAGTCCAATTGAGCTGACCTTCCATGTATTGAGTGTTGTCTTTCCCTTCACCCAAAGCAGTTCTTATCTACTGATTAATCAATAAAAAACCCTCTCCCTCCCTCCCTCCCTCCCCCCTTCATAACCACAAAAGTATGTGTTCTTCTCAGTTTTTACTATTTCTCAAGATCTTATAATAGTGGTCTTATACAATATTTGTCCTTTTGCCTCTGACTAATTTCGCTCAGCATAATGCCTTCCAGGTTCCTCCATGTTATGAAATGTTTCACAGATTCGTCACTGTTCTTTATCGATGCGTAGTATTCCATTGTGTGAATATACCACAATTTATTTACCCATTCATCCGTTGATGGACACCTTGGTTGCTTCCAGCTTTTTGCTATTGTAAACAGAGCTGCAATAAACATGGGTGTGCATATATCTGTTTGTGTGAAGGCTCTTGTATCTCTAGGGTATATTCCGAGGAGTGGGATTTCTGGGTTGTATGGTAGTTCTATTTCTAACTGTTTAAGATAACGCCAGATAGATTTCCAAAGTGGTTGTACCATTTTACATTCCCACCAGCAGTGTATAAGAGTTCCAATCTCTCCGCAACCTCCCCAACATTTATTATTTTGTGTTTTTTGGATTAATGCCAGCCTTGTTGGTGTGAGATGGAATCTCATCGTAGTTTTAATTTGCATTTCTCTAATGGCTAATGATCGAGAGCATTTTCTCATGTATCTGTTGGCTGCCTGAATATCTTCTTTAGTGTAATGTGTGTTCGTTCATATCCTTTGCCCACTTCTTGATTGGGTTGTTTGTCTTTTGTGGTTGAGTTTTGACAGAATCATGTAGATTTTAGAGATCAGGCGCTGGTCTGAGACGTCATAGCTGAAAATTCTTTCCCAGTCTGTAGGTGGTCTTTTTACTCTTTTGGTAAAGTCTTTAGATGACCATAGGTGTTTGATTTTTAGGAGCTCCCAGTTATCTGGTTTCTCTTCATCATTTTTGGTAATGTTTTGTATTCTGTTTATGCCCTGTATTAGAGCTCCTAGGGTTGTCCCTATTTTTTCTTCCATGATCTTTATCGTTTTAGTCTTTATGTTTAGGTCTTTGATCCACTTGGAGTTAGTTTTTGTGCATGGTGTGAGGTATGGGTCCTGTTTCATTCTTTTGCAAATGAATATCCAGTTCTGCCAGCACCATTTGTTAAAAAGACTATCTTTTCCCCAATTGACTGACACTGGTCCTTTGTCAAATATCAGCTGCTCATACGTGGATGGATTTTTATCTGGGTTCTCAATTCTGTTCCATTGGTCTATGTGCCTGTTGTTGTACCAGTACCAGGCTGTTTTGACTACTGTGGCTGTACAATAGCTTCTGAAATCAGGTAGAGTGAGGCCTCCCACTTTCTTCTTCTTTTTCAGTAATGCTTTGCTTATCCGGGGCTTCTTTCCCTTCCATATGAAATTGGTGATTTGTTTCTCTATCCCCTTAAAATATGACATTGGAATTTGGATCGGAAGTGAGTTATATGTATAGATGACTTTTGGTAGAATAGACATTTTTACTATGTTAAGTCTTCCTATCCATGAGCAAGGTATGTTTTTCCACTTAAGTATGTCCGTTTGAATTTCTTGTAGTAGAGCTTTGTAGTTTTCTTTGTATAGGTCTTTTACATCCTTGGTAAGATTTATTCCTAAGTATTTTATCTTCTTGGGGGCTACTGTGAATGGTATTGATTTGGTTATTTCCTCTTCGGTGTTCTTTTTGTTGATGTAGAGGAATCCAAGTGATTTTTTTATGTTTATTTTATAACCCGAGACTCTGCCAAACTCTTCTATTAGTTTCAGTAGTTTTCTGGAGGATTCCTTAGGGTTTTCTGTGTATAAGATCATGTCATCTGCAAATAGTGATAACTTTACTTCCTCCTTGCCAATCCGGATACCCTTTATTTCTTTGTCTAGCCTAATTGCCCTGGCTAGGACTTCAAGTACGATGTTGAATAAGAGTGGTGATAAAGGGCATCCTTGTCTGGTTCCCGTTCTCAAGGGAAATGCTTTCAGGTTCTCTCCATTTAGAGTGATATTGGCTGTTGGCTTTGCATAGATGCCCTTTATTATGTTGAGGAATTTTCCTTCAATTCCTATTTTAGGAAGAGTTTTTATCATAAATGGGTGTTGGACTTTGTCAAATGCCTTTTCTGCATCAATTGATAAGATCATGTGGTTTTTATCTTTTGTTTTATTTATGTGATGGATTACATTAATGGTTTTTCTGATATTAAACCAGCCTTGCATACCTGGTATAAATCCCACTTGATCAGGGTGAATTATTTTTTTGATGTGTTGTTGAATTCTATTGGCTAGAATTTTGTTGAGGATTTTTGCATCTATGTTCATGAGGGATATAGGTCTGTAATTTTCTTTTTTTGTAATGTCTTTACCTGGTTTTGGTATCAGGGAGATGGTGGCTTCATAGAATGAGTTGTGTAGTATTCTGTCCTTTTCTATGCTTTGAAATACCTTCAGTAGTAGTGGTGTTAGCTCTTCTCTGAAAGTTTGGTAGAACTCTGCAGTGAAGCCGTCCGGGCCAGGGCTTTTTTTTGTTGGAAGTTTTTTGATTACCGTTTCAATCTCTTTTTTTTGTTATGGGTCTATTTAGTTGTTCTACTTCTGAATGTGTTAGTTTAGGTAGGTAGTGTTTTTCCAAGAATTCATCCATTTCTTCTAGGTTTTCAAATTTGTTAGAGTACAATTTTTCGTAGTAATCTGAAATGATTCTTTTAATTTCATTTGTTTCTGTTGTGATGTGGTCCTTCTCGTTTCTTATTCGGGTTATTTGTTTCCTTTCCTGTATTTCTTTAGTCAGTCTAGCCAATGGTTTATCAATTTTTTTTTTTTTTATAATAACTTTTATTAAGCTTCAAGTGAACGTTTACAAATCCAATCAGTCTGTCACATATAAGTTTACATACATCTCACTCCCTACTCCCACTTACTCTCCCCGTCTTGAGTCAGACCTTTCAGTCTCTCCTTTCTTGACAATTTTGCCAGCTTCCCTCTCTCTCTATCCTCCCATCCCCCCTCCAGACAAGAGTTGCCAACACAATCTCAAGTGTCCGCCTGATATAATTAGCTCACTCTTCATCAGCATCTCTCTCCCACCCGCTGACCAGTCCCTTTCATTTCTGATGAGTTGTCTTCGGGGATGGTTCCTGTCCTGTGTCAACTGAAGGTCTGGGGAGCATGGCCGCCGGGATTCCTCCAGTCTCAGTCAGACCATTAAGTTTGGTCTTCTTATGAGAATTTGGGGTCTGCATCCCACTGATCTCCTGCTCCCTCAGGGGTCCTCTGCTGAGCTCCCTGTCAGGGCAGTCATCAATTGTGGCCGGGCACCAACTAGTTCTTCTGGTCTCAGGATGATGTAGGTCTCTGGTTCATGCGGCCCTTTCTGTCTCTTGGGCTCTTAGTTGTTGGTTTATCAATTTTGTTAATTTTTTCGAAGAACCAGCTTTTGGCTTTGTTAATTCTTTCAATTGTTTTTCTGTTCTCTAATTCATTTAGTTCAGCTCTAATTTTTATTATTTGTTTTCTTCTGGTGCCTGATGGGTTCTTTTGTTGCTCACTTTCTATTTGTTCAAGTTGTAGGGACAGTTCTCTGCTTTTGGCTCTTTCTTCTTTTTGTATGTGTGCATTTATCGATATAAATTGGCCTCTGAGCACTGCTTTTGCTGTGTCCCAGAGGTTTTGATAGGAAGTATCTTCATTCTCGTTGCTTTCTATGAATTTCCTTATTCCCTCCTTGATGTCTTCTATAACCCAGTCTTTTTTCAGGAGGGTATTGTTCAGTTTCCAAGTATTTGATTTCTTTTCCCTAGTTTTTCCTGTTATTGATTTCTAGTTTTATTGCCTTGTGGTCTGAGAAGATGCTTTGTAATATTTCGATGTTTTGGACTCTGCAAAGGTTTGTTTTATGACCTAATATGTGGTCTATTCTAGAGAATGTTCCATGTGTGCTAGAAAAAAAAGTATACTTTGCAGCAGTTGGGTGGAGAGTTCTGTATAAGTCAATGAGGTCAAGTTGGTTGATTGTTGTAAGTAGGTCTTCCGTGTCTCTATTGAGCTTCTTACTGGATGTCCTGTCCTTCTCCGAAAGTGGTGTGTTGAAGTCTCCTACTATAATTGTGGAGGTGTCTATCTCACTTTTCAGTTCTGTTAAAATTTGATTTATGTATCTTGCAGCCCTGTCATTGGGTGCATAAATATTTAATATGGTTATGTCTTCCTGATCAATTGTCCCTTTTATCATTATATAGTGTCCTTCTTTATCCTTTGTGGTGGATATAAGTCTAAAGTCTATTTTGTCAGAAATTAATATTGCTACTCCTCTTCTTTTTTGCTTATTGTTTGCTTGATACATTTTTTTCCATCCTTTGAGTTTTAGTTTGTGTCTCTAAGTCTAAGGTGTGTCTCTTGTTGGCAGCGTATAGATGGATCGTGTTTCTTTATCCAGTCCGTGACTCTCTGTCTCTTTATTGGTGCATTTAGTCCATTTACATTCAGCGTAATTATAGATAAATAAGTTTTTAGTGTTGTCATTTTGATGCCTTTTCATGTGTGTTGTTGGCGATTTCATTTTTCCACATACTTTTTTGTGCTGAGACGTTTTTCTTAGTAAATTGTGAGATCCTCGTTTTCATAGTGTTTGACTTTATGTTAGTTGAGTCGTTACGTTTTTCTTGAGTTACGGAGTTGTTATACCTTTTTGTGGTTACCTTATTATTTACCCCTATTTTTCTAAGTAAAAACCTAACTTGTATCGTTCTATATCGCCTTGTATCACTCTCCATCTGGCAGTTCAATGCCTCCTGTATTTAGTCCCTCTTTTTGATTATTGTGATCTTTTACCTATTGACTTCCATGATTCCCTGTTATGTGTATTGTTATTTTTTTTTTTTAATTAATCTTAATTTGTTTGTTTTTGTGATTTCCCTATTTGAGTTGATATCAGGACATTCTGTTTTGTGACCTTGTATTGTGCTGGTATCTGATATTATTGGTTTTCTCACCAAACAATATTCTTTAGTATTTCTTGTAGCTTTGGTTTGGTTTTTGCAAATTCTCTAAACTTGTGTTTATCTGTAAATATCTTAATTTCGCCTTCATATTTCGGAGAGAGTTTTGCTGGATACATGATCCTTGGCTGGCAGTTTTTCTCCTTCAGTGCTCTGTATATGTCGTCCCATTCCCTTCTTCCTTGCATGGTTTCTGCTGAGTAGTCTGAACTTATTCCTATTGATTCTCCCTTGAAGGAAACCTTTCTTTTCTCCCTGGCTGCTTTTAAAATTTTCTGTTTATCTTTGGTTTTGGCGAGTTTGATGATAATATGTCTTGGTGTTTTTCTTTTTGGATCAATCTTAAATGGGGTTCGATGAGCATCTTGGATAGGTATCCTTTTGTCTTTCATGATGTCAGGGAAGTTTTGTGTCAGGAGTTCTTCAACTATTTTCTCTGTGTTTTCTGTCCCCCCTCCCTGTTCTGGGACTCCAATCACCCGCAAGTTATCCTTCTTGATAGAGTCCCACATGATTCTTAGGGTTTCTTCATTTTTTTTAATTCTTTTATCTGATTTTTTTTCAGCTATGTTGGTGTTGATTCCCTGGTCCTCCAGATATCCCAGTCTGCATTCTAATTGCTCGAGGCTGCTCCTCTGGCTTCCTATTGCATTGTCTAATTCTGTAATTTTATTGTTAATCTTTTGGATTTCTACATGCTGTCTCTCTATGGATTCTTGCAACTTATTGATTTTTCCACTATGTTCTTGAATAATCTTTTTGAGTTCTTCAACAGTTTTATCGGTGTGTTCCTTGGCTTTTTCTGCAGTTTGCCTTATTTCGTTTGTGATGTCTTGAAGCATTCTGTAAATTAGTTTTTTATATTCTGTATCTGATAATTCCAGGATTGTATCTTCATTTGGGAAAGATTTTGATTCTTTTGTTTGGGGGGTTGGAGAAGCTGTCATGGTCTGCTTCTTTATGTGGTTTGATATGGACTGCTGTCTCCGAGCCATCACTGGGAAACTAGTTTTTCCAGAAAATCCGCTGACTAGTACGCTGGCTCCAGGCTCTGAAAACAATCGCTGCCTCTCCGTATTTGTTCGTTCTCCGTCTCTAAATCTGTGTTTGTTGTTCAGGGTTCGTATATTGTTATGTATGTGATCGATTCACTTGTTTTTCCGAGTCTTTGTTGCAAGAGGGATCTGCAGTAGCGTCCACCTAGTCCGCCATCTTGGCCCCGCCTCCAAAAATTTTTTCATTCAATATAATTATTATACCACTGTCTTTTTAGCTTTCATTGTTGCTGTTGCTGTTGAGAAATTGTAGGTAATCTCCCCTCCACCCTGAATGCTAGTAAGTTTTCTCCTTGTGTTTGGTCTTCTGCGGTTTCACTATGATGTCACTAGATATGAATTTCTTTTTATTTATCCTGCCAGTCATTTGTTGGGCTTTCTGAATGTGTGGTTTAGCATCTTTCATAGTTTCTGGTTTTCATCCATTATGTTTTCAACTATTGCTTCGCACTGTTCTCTCTCTCTCTCACACCTTCTCAGACTCCAATTATACATATGTTAGGCCTCACTATTTTATCTATGTTTCCTGTCTTCCTTTTCTTTTTCCATATTTCTACCACTGTGCTCCATTCTGATTTCACTTTTTGGTTTAATACTATAGTGAATTTCATTGATTGATATTCCCATGTTAAACCAACCTTTCATTCCGGGTGAAATAAACCTCACTTGGTCTTCATATATTATCCTCTTTATATGTTGCCGGATTCTATTTGCTAAAAATTCACTGGGGATTTTTGTGTGTGTGACAACTACTGCTCTGCGTTTTTCATTACTTACAGCACTGGGGTTTGGGTTATAACATCTTTGTCCAGTTTTGCTATCAGGATGATGTTGCTCTTATAGAATGAACTGGGAACTATTCTCACCTCTTCTATTTTATGAAAACGTTCCTGTCTGATTAGTATTATTTCCTCCTGAAGTATCTGATACAATTCACCAGTGAAGCCATTTGAGGCAAAGTTCTTAGCTATAAATTCAATTTCTTTAATAAACAGAGTTATGCTTGTTATATATTTCTTCTTTAGTGAGCTTTAGTGGTTTGAGTTTTTCAAGGAATTTGTTCATTTTACTTAATTTGCCAAATTTACTGGCATAAAATTATTTATAAGATTCCTTATTATCCTTTCAATGTCTGTAGGATCTGTCATAATATTCCCTTTTTTATTCCTGATATTGGCAGTTGATTTTTTTTCCGATAAAAAAAATTTTCTGGATATAATATATATCTTTTAGTTGTTAGTCTACTTTCAAATAATATTATACAACTTCATACTTATATCATACTTATTCCATTTCTCCTATCCTTTGTGCTATTGTTAACATTTATATACCTCTACAATTATAATAAACTCCACAAAACATCTGTATTTTGCTTTATATAGTCATTTATTCTTAAGAGATTTGAAATGGGACTATTTATTCATCTATTTAACATTTCTGGTTTTTTAATTTCTTTGAGTAGATGCAAATTTCCATCTGGTACCATTTTCCTTTTACTTGAACTTTCTTTAATGTTTCTTGCAGTGCAGTTCTTCTGGAAATAAATTCTCTCAACTTTTCTTAGCTAACAAATTATTCTTTATTTAACTTTCATTTTTAAAAGTTACTTTCACTGGGTACAGAATTCCAAGCTAACAGGGTTTTTTTTTTTTTTTTTCCCATCAGTATTTAAAAAATACCACTGCACTGTCTTCTGGCTTGAACAGTTTTTGACCAGAAGTCTGCTCTCATTCTTATCTTCATTCCTCTGTAACAAGCCTTCTTTTCTTCTGGCAGCTTTTCCATAATTTTTTCTCGTTATCACTGTTTTTTCAGCAATTTGATTATGAGATGCCTTGATATGGTTTTCTTTACGTCTACTCTGGACTTTCAAGGCTTCCTGGTTTGTAGTTTTTATCAAATTCGGAAATTTTTCAGTCATGATTTTTCAAATATTGTTTCCATTCCTTCTGCTCCTCCTTTGAGGACTCCAGTTACATGTCTGAGTTATACTGCCCCACAGGCCACTAATGCTCTGTAATTTAGTTTAGTTTCCTTCTCTCTGTGCTATATTTTGGATAGTTTCTATTGCTATGTTGTCAAGTTCATCAATCTTTTCTTCTGCAGTACCTAGTCTGCTGTTTATCTACTGTAGTTTTCATCTCTAGAAGTTCCATTTTTATATTTTTCATTTCATTCATTATGCTTATGTTTTCTTCTACATTCTTGAACATATGCAGCATATATATAATAGTTATTCTAATGCCCTTGCCTGCTAATTTCACCATCTCTGTCCAGTTCTATTAATTGACTTTTCTCTTGGTTAATATATTTTCTTGCTTCTTTGCATACCTGATTAAATTTTTGTTAGATGTTGGACAATAATTTTTTTTTTTTTAACATTGTTGAGTGTTGGATTTCACTGTATCCGTTTATAGTTTGGGCTTTGTTCTAGGAACACAGTTAAGTTACTTCTAATCAGCAACTGAATCAGTCAATCAATACAAAGTTCAGAGCAGCCTTTTAGTCTAGGGCTAATTCGGCTCCAATACTAGGGCAATATCCTTCTGAAGAATCTATCAGACGCTCTAGATGGAAACGTTCTTCCAAACCCACCAACAAAGATTAAAAAGCAAGCCTCCAAAGGATCTAAATAATTCTACTCTGGGTGGTGGGAACAAACTATTCCCAGCCCTGTGTGAACTTCAAGAATTGTTGGATCTAGTCCTTCCTGGTGGTGGTGGTTGTTGTTGCTGTTGCTTTTCTTTTTTTTTTAAATATCTTACTGTATCTTAGATGAAAATTTATGCAGCAAATTAGGTTCCCCTTTAACAATTTTTACATGAATTGTTCCATGCCATTGGTTACAATTTCTACAATGTGTCAGCATTCTCATTTTTCCCATTCTGTTTGTTCTGTTTCCACTGATGTAGCTTCCCTTCTCCTCCTTGCCTTCTCACCTTTGCTTTTGAATAAATGTTAACCGTTTGGTCTCATATAGTTCATTGTTTAAGGGATCACGTTACTCACAAGCGACAGTGTTTAATTTATAAGCCAGTCTATTATATGGCAGAAAGATAACCCACAGAAATAGTTTCAATTCCATGTTCAAAGGTTATCTGAGGGAGATAGTCTCGGGGGTTCTGGTGATTCTTTTCCTGACTTAGAGTTCTTCCCTCTCACATATGTGCAGATCAGTACTCAGCCAAAGCCTCTTGGGGCCCCTCTCAAGATCTCTGAGACTGTTTCTAAGCGACTACTCCGCTCTCATACTTTGCCCCAAAACTCTAGCTCCCTTGGCATTCCTGAACTCTGAGCTCTGTTTGCTCACTTAAGTGAGGTGAGTGGCTCTGTTTGGCTTCCTTCTCCCTGCCTTGCAACCTGGAACCTGCCTCTTGGCCAAGGTTTGGCAAACTATGGCTTATGGGCCAAATTCAGTCTGCCATCCATTTTGTAAATAAGATTTTACTAAAACACATGCATATATATTCATTTATGTGCTGTAGCACAAACGCAGCCCTAGACCAAGGCAGAGCTGAATAATTGTGACAGAGACTATATGGCCTGCAGAGGCTAAAATATTACTGTCTGGCCCTTAATAAAAGGTTTGCAGACTTCTGCTCTAGGGAGTAAACTGGAGTAATCATAGGGCTCATTCCATTTGTTTCTCTTATTTCAAGGAACACATTCCTAACTTGCCTGCCTCAGACACAAAATTTAAGAGTGTACAAAAAAACTCAGTAATCGAGATAAATATTCTAATACAATACTTTAAAATACCCAGACTAATGTAAAAACTCCATGATGAACAAGGTATCAAAATTTTAAACAAAGACAGGGTCAATAACAATGCCATGCCAAGTCATGTTGGAGCCTGGGACAAAAGAAAAAATCATTAATATCAATCCTGTCTTTACTCAAATTTTTATCATGGTTTTTCCATTAAACTTTTCTTTAAGTGTTGCATTAAAACATTATTTATCTCAACTGCTGAGTTTTTGGTGCCCTCTTAAATTTTGCACCCAAAGCAAGGAGGCAAGCACCTCACTCACCTCCCTCTAGTCCTGCTTGGAGGGTAAATATGGACCTTGTTATTTCATCATGGTGGAAACAGAAGTGACTTACTTACTGAGTGGAATTGGACTAATACCTTATAACTACAGGAGGTAATTAGAATCAGCAAACTAAACGCTTTCTTCCTTGGTGATGTCTTAGAAACAGAGATTGCTTCAACCCGGGACATTATGCTTTAATTATTTGCCACTATTTGCAACTAATGTCTCATATGTACACGTTCTCACATATACCCATCAGAGGAGATCATAAAATGTCTGTCAAAGGAATATAAATTAGTAAACAAAAGCAATCTGCAAACAGGAAACGTACTATAAGGTCATAAAAACTTTGTTAAAATTACTACATAAATGTATGTACACAAAGATAATGCGACTGCAAAACAATACCGTGTTATACAATAGCTGGTGATAACCCATTTACATTATGAGGTTCACTAGAAACAGCCAGATGCCACAACCATTACCAAGTAAATTTACTGTTTGGTTAAAGTAGGTGCCCAGTCTCTGAACACATCAGTTCAATTAAAATCAAATCAACCAACAAATTTCCTTTCCTGATTTTGCAGGATTACCACCCTTCTAAAATTAGCAAGCTCATTTTCTAAATATTCCCAACTCCCATTATTATCTAATAAACCTGGTAGGAAAGAACTTCACGAGAAAAAGAACTGTCTCTTTACTATGTGAGAACAAAAGAACCTCCATGCATACAGCCAATTTCCACATATTCTCTACAATGTTAGTTCATTTCCTAAGGCACAGGTGCAAGGAAATGTTTTCAAATATGATGACAAAAAAGCTTCTTTCTTAACTAAGAATTTTATGATATTAAATTTACTGTGGGGGCTTGTGTGCTGCTGTGATGCTGGAAGCTATGTCACCGGTATTCAGATACCAGCAGGTTCACCCATGGAGGACAGGTTTCAGCTGAGCTTCTGGGCTAAGACAGGCTAGGAAGAAGGGCCCGGTGGTCTACTTCTGAGAAGCATTAGCCAGTGAGAGCCTTATGAACAGCAGCGGACCACTGTCTGACATAGTGCTGGAAGATGAGCCCCTCAGTTTGGAAAGCCCTCTAAAGATGACTGGGGAAGAGCTGCCTCCTCAAAGTAGAGTTGACTTTAATGACTTGAATGGAGTCAAGCTTTCGGGATCTTTATTTGCTGATGTGGCAGGCTCAAAATGAGAAGAAACAGCTGCAAACATCCATTAATAACCAGACCGTGGAATGTATGCAGTGTGAATCTGGAAAAATTAGAAATTGTCAAAAATGAAATGGAACACATAAACATCGATATCCTAGGCATTAGTGAGCTGAAATAGACTGGTATGGGCCATTTTGAACTGGATGATCATGTGGTCTACGACACTGGGAATGACAACTTAAAGAGGGATAGTATTGCATTCATCCTCAAAAAGAAGATTTCAAGATCTATCCTGAAGTACAATGCAGTCAGTAACAGGATGATAT
Organism: Loxodonta africana; assembly: GCF_030014295.1. Classification (NCBI taxonomy): domain Eukaryota; kingdom Metazoa; phylum Chordata; class Mammalia; order Proboscidea; family Elephantidae; genus Loxodonta; species Loxodonta africana. Next base: position 109,854,117 of record NC_087351.1, read on the forward strand.
CCATAAGCCTACAAGGAAGACTGGGGCATCAGGATTGGAGGAAGGCTCATTAACAAGCTGCATTATGCAGATGACACAACCTTGCTTGCTGAAAGTGAAGAGGACTTGAAGCACTTACTAATGAAGATCAAAGGCCACAGCCTTCAGTATGGATTACACCTCAACACAAAGAAAACAAAAATCCTTACGACTGGACCAATGAGCAACATCATGATAAATGGAGAAAAGATTGAAGTTGTCAAGGATTTCATTTTACTTGGATCTACAATCAATGCCCACAGAAGCAGCAGTCAAGAAATCAAACGACACACTGCATTGGGCAAATCTGCTGCAAAAGATCTCTTTGAGGTGTTAAAAAGCAAAGATGTCACCTTGAAGACTAAGGTGTAGTTGACTCAAGCCATGGTATTTTCAATCACATCATATGCATGTGAAAGCTGGACAATGAATAAGGAAGACCGAAGAAGTATTGATGCCTTAGAATTACAGTGCTGGAGAAAAAAAATTGAATATAAAACAGATTGCCAAAAGAATGAACAAATCTGTCTTAAAAGAAGTATAACCAAAATGTTCCTTAGGAGCAAGGATGGCAAGACTACGTATCACATACTTTTGACATGCTACCAGGATAGACCAGTCCCTGGAGAAGGACATCGTGCTTGCTAAAGTGGAGGGTCAGTGAAAAAATGGAAGATCTTCAACATGATGGATAGACACAGTGGCTGCAACAATGGGCTTAAGTATAACAATGATTGTGAGGATGCTGCAGGACCGGGCAGCGTTTTGTTCTGTTGTACAATGGATCACTATGAGTCGGAACCGACTTGACAACACCTAACAACAACAACAAACAAGACAGATCAGTAAATGTGACTATTATTCAAATAAGCACAGCAACCACTGAGGCCAAAGATGAAGAAATTGAAGACTTTTACCAACTTCTGCAGTCTGAAATTGACTGAACATACAATCACGATGCACAGATAATTACTGGTGATTGAACTGCGAAAACTGGAAACAAAAAAGGATCGGTAGTTGGAAAACACGGCCTTGGTGATAGAAACAATGCCAAAGATCCAATGATAGAATCCTGCAAGACCAACAACCTCTTCATAGCAAATACCTTTTTTCAACAACTTAAACAACGGCTATACACATGGGCCTCACCAGATAGAAAACACAGGAATCAAATCGACTACATCTGTGGAAAGAGACGATGGAAAAGCTCAATATCATCAGTCAGAACAAGGCCAGGAATTGACTGCGGATAAAACCATCAATTGCTCACAGGAAAGTTCAAGTTGAAACTGAAGAAAATTAAAGTAAATTGAGGAGAGCCAAAGTATGGCCTTGAGTATATCCGACCTGAATTTAGAGGCCCTCTCAAGAAGAGATTTGATGTGTTGAACACTAATGACTGAAGGCCAAACCAATTGTGGAAAGACATCAAGGACATCATACACGAAGAACGCAAGAGGTCATTAAAAAGACGGGAAAGAAAAAAAAAATCAAAATGGATGTCAGAACAGACTCTGAAACTCGCTCTTGAACATCAAGTAGCTAAAGTAAATGGAAGAAATGACAAAGTAAAACAGCTGAACAGATAGATTTCAAAGGGCAGTTCAAGAAGTCAAAGTAAAGTATTATAATGACATGTGCAAAGACCTAGAGTTAGAAAACCAAAAGAACACACTTGGCATTCTCAAACTGATAGAACTGAAGAAAAAATCCAAACCTTGAGTTGCAGTACTGAAGGATTCTACAAGGAATATATTAAATGATGCATGAAGCATCACAAGAAAATGGAAGGAATACACCGGGTCACTATACCAAAAAATGCTGATTGACATTCAACCATCTCGGGAGGTAGCATATGATCAGGAACCAATGGTACTGAAGGAAGAGGTCCAAGTTGCATTGAAGGCACTGGCAAAAAACAACGCTCCAGGAATTGACTGAATACCAATTGAGATATTTCAACAAATGGATGGATGTAGCACTGGAAGTGCTCACTCATCTATGCCAAGAAATTTGGAAGACAGCAACCTGGCCTATCAACTGGAAGAGAGGCGTATTTATGCCCATTCCCAAGAAAGGCGATCCAACCGAATGCGGAAATTATCAAACAATATCATTAATATCACACGCAAGTAAAATTTTGCTGAAGATCATTCAAAAGGGGCCGCAGCAGTACATCGACAGGGAACAGTCAGAAATTCAAGCCAGATTCAGAAGACGACGTGGAACCAGGGATGTCATTGCTGATGTCAGATGGATTCTGGCTGAAAGCAGAGAGTACCAGAAAGATGTTTACCTGTGTTTTATTGATTGTGCAAAGGCATTCGACTGGATCATAACCGATTATGGATAACATTGCGAAGAATGGGAATTCCAGGACACTTAATTGTGCTCCTGAGGAATCTGTACATAGATCAAGAGGCAGTCGTTTGAACTGAACAAGGGGATACTGTGTGGTTTAAAGTCAGGAAAGGTTTAAAGTCAGGGTTGTATCTTTTCACCATATCTATTCAATCTGTATGCTGAGCACATAAGCCAAGAAGGTAGACTGTATGAAGAATGGGCATCAGGATTGGAGGAAGACTCGTTAACAACCTGTGTTATGCAGATGACACAACCCTGCTTGCTGAAAGTGAAGAGGACTTGAAGCACTTACTAAGGAAGATCAAAGACCACAGCCTTCGATATGGATTACACCTCAACATAGAGAAAACAAAAATCCTTACGACTGGACCAATGAGCAACATCATGATAAACGGAGAAAAGATTGAAGTTGTCAAGAATTTCCTTTTACATGGATCCACAATCAACGCCCATGGAAGCAGCAGTCAAGAAATCAAACGACACATTGCATTGGGGAAATGTGCTGCAAAAGATTTTAAAGTGTTAAAAGTGTTAAAAAGCGAAGATGTCACCTTGAAGACTAAGGTGTGCCTGACTCAAGCCATGGTGTTTTTAATCGCCCCATATGCATGCAAAAGCTGGACAATGAGTAAGAAGACCAAAGAAGAACTGATGCCTTTGAACTATGGTGCTGGCAAAGAATGTTGAATATACCACGGACTACCAAAACAACAAACAAATCTCTCGTGGAAGAAGTACAACCAAAATGTTCCTTAGAAGCAAAGATGGCGAGGCTACATCTGTCACATACTTTGGACATGTTATCAGGAGAGGTCAGTCCCTGGAGAAGCATATCATGCTTGGTAAAGTAGAGGGTCAGCAAAGACTCTCAACATGACGGACTGACACAGTGGCTGCAACAATGGGCTCAGGCATAACAATTGTGAGGATGGCGCAGGATCAGGCAGCATTTCATTCTGTTGCACACAGGGTCACTGTGTATCAGTACTGACTCGACGGCATCTAACAACAACAAATGTAGTGGACGAACAAAGACCATGACATTTAAAGTCATAATTTATATGAAGAAGACTGTCTAGTACTCATGAATCTGAAATTAATGATCAGACAAATACAACTCGCCACGTGGATTCACCCAGAGGCCTCTCCCCTATAATCTGCTCCTTCTGGCCTGGCCTCTGGGCGTGGTTCTACCCCGCCCAGCGGGCTCAGCGGCCCCTCCCCTCCCAAGGCCCAGCCTCCCTTATCACAAGAGCCAGCTTACAAACTGTCCCACTAGTCCGACTTTGTGCTTCTGTGCTTTTGGTCCTGCTCTCCCACTCCCAAAGAGCCCTGGTGGCAGAATGGTTGCATGCTCAGCTGGTAGCCAAAAGGTTTGCAGTTCAAACCTACCCAGCAGCTCTATGGGAGAAGGACCTGGCAATCTGCTTCTGTAAAGATTACAGCCTAGGAAACCCTATGGGGCAGTCCTACTCTGTCACACCAGGTTACAATGAGCCGAAGATGGACTCCATGGTACCCAACTCCCATTTCCTCCACTGTCTGTCAAACATGTACACGTCAAAACTCCAAAAATATCAATGTCTAGCAGATGTTTTTGCCCCATGTTAAAGCCAAGTACCTTTTTTCATTACAGGCAGTCGCCAGGTTACAAATGAGATCCATCCCTAAGTCTGTCTTTAAGCTGAATTTGTAGGTATGTTGGAACAGGTACGTACGGTTCTTATTTAGCATCAGTTAGTCAAATGCTTTGTCTTAGTGTGTAACATATATTTTACCTTTCTACGCAGATGGAACACTTCTAAAGCGTGCAATGTTTTCATGAGCGTCACAAAGTAGTGTGTGTGCTCGTTATTACAAACCATTGTATTCAACTCCAATTTTTAATATAACAGCAGTCCGTTCACAAATACCGTAAGTCAGACATTTGTAATCCAGGGGCTGCCTATATTTTGGATTTCAGTTTTGGCACTCCCTGAGTTCATTTATCCTCTGAGGACTAACGTGACATTCACAACCACACGCACCAAAGGCAGTACCATCAGCTGAGCTAAATAATGTCATTTCTGACTTTGACGAAGATACTTAAGGCCTTGACTAGGCTGAAATAAATTTTTTCACATCATTTACATAATTATTTGCTTATTTCTAGTTACTTTAATATGAGAGCTGACTAGAACTATTTAGCTCACCTTTGAAAAACATTATCCAAAAGGATGTGAAAGAGGAGGAAGAAAAGAGCTAGTTAAGAGTGAAACGACTGCCCCATGTGGTGGGATAATTTTTTAAATCATTCTTTGGGGAAAGAAGCCATGTTCTGGAGTGACAACACAACGGTGAGGGGTTTTCTGTTTGGCTTTTAGCATGGTAATCAAAATCTGTGAAGCCTTACCCATCTGAATATTTAAGACTAATTTTCTGTTATCATGACCAAACACCCATTACTTGAAAAATGTGAGGCACACTTTTGCAACTACACAGAGTCATGATAGAAATTTAATGTATCTAGTTTAACAGTTCTAGAATCTTTTTGAATTTAATATTCTTCACGCTACATAAACCCTCTAAAATAAATTTACCTCATAATCAAATCTGATCTGTCTATTGTTAAAATTGGGAGACCCACCAGTACAAACTTTCCTACCTGGCATCTAACTGGTCATATTATTTTAGCTTGAGTTGTACGAAGTGTGAAATCTTTCCAGGTCACCTTGAAATTTTCATCTAATTGGCCTTTCAAATAAACTATTCTGCAATGTTGGCTTTTGCTTAGTATAGTTAAGATTCATTACAGTTTACTCAGTGAATTTAAATAGAGATTTGTTATGCAACATCAAATCTCTTAGGTTTCCCCAAAAATTAATCACTATTTTGAACACAGAATGTTCTACTGTCAACACTTCTTATACAAATAAAAGGGCTATATTAATAAAATCTTCTTTTGGAGTAAAATTAAAATAAATCTGTAAATGTAGGTTAGAGTAGTGTATGACTGACTTTAGAAGACTGTAAGCGACAAGAGCCTGGGAGAAGGGCATCCAGTGAGTGAGTTTCACGGTGGACATGCTAGACCAACGTCTCCCTCCTGTTCTCGCGGCCCTCACAGTGCCCAGCACCACCTTGTGCACGGCCCCCGGCTGAGCACCAGGTAGTCAAGGGCAGTCAGGACCACAACCTCCCCATCTGACTCCAGGGCACCACGTCCTTCTGACCCTCACACTAGGGGCGTGTGGGGGGTACTAACCATATGGGTGACACTGTCAGAGGGAGTGACACCAAAACGACTGTCTGCAAAATTTTTGTGCAGTGCTTCCGCAGAAATCTATTTATTTTTATAAAAATATTCCTATAGTTCACTGCCAACAGTTGTGAGGATGGCACGGGACCAGGCAGTGTTTTGCTCTGTTGTACACAGGGTCACTACGGGTCGGAGCTGGCTCAATGGCACCTAACAACAACACAACATTCCTGTAGTTGTAACGACAATTTTTCCGAAGCCCAGCTTACACGTATCAGTATACCTACAAGACTAAAACTCTATGCTAACTTACTTTCTGAATCTTCTAATGCCCTCCAGTCAGAGCTGTTGCCCAGTTACAACGATGCTTCAAGTGTTTTTATCTGCACGTGCTACAAGCACGCACTGCTGCTTTCGTTGCTGCTGGTGTTTTTACAGTCACTAATTTTGTCAAATATTCTGGTGTTTTAGCTACAATACTGTGGTAATTAGCAATGGGGGTGAGTAACGCCATGAGTTACCACATCGGGTGACACCAACCCTAGTTACATCACTGCAGATGTGCGCAGTAAATATGTTTGAGTGACGGTACTCCTTCTTCAGCTTGGTACTTGTAAATGTAACTTATGAGAAATGTCCTTAAATGAAAACATCAAAAGCACTGGGCTGAGTTTTACTAGCTTTCAAAATTACTTTATTCTCCTTGAGAATCCCCATTCTTAAATTTGATGGACTATTTAAATCTGGTACCCTTCACAATGTATTTGTTCACTTACATGAGAAAGAACTTGAAGGAAAAGTAAAGGAAGGACCCATCAGGATATAAAAAGTCATCTATTCTTAGCTGTTTCCTACTCCTTGGACGAGGGAAAAAATAGAAGCATTCAATAATATGAAAAAATAGTAAATTAGTAATGGAAAAAATCTTTCCTAGTTGAATCAGAACACACATGGCAAACTCTGAGACCATTCTGTCAGAAGGGTCGATGTAGATCATCACAGACACCTGATGGGATGACTGTGGCGTCCCATGTTCCCATTCATTCACGCGTCTACGGTGGGACAGGCACCCTGCACGGAGAAGGAGAAAACACAGACGGGGCCCTGTCCTCACAGAGCTGACAGTCTAAGGGAAAGGGGACGTCACACGGGTAGTTACGTGTGTGTGCGCATGCACCGAAAGCTACCGAAGGGGAAGGACGTGGTGGGCACAGTGGTGACACCCACATAAAAGGCGTATAGGGACAGCCTTCCTGAGAAGGGGATGTATAAACTGAAAGGTAAGTAGAAGTGAACTACTATCTATAATTCTCAGATTTTGAAATTATAGAATAGGTAAATTCCATTAAAAAAATCAAATGTTTATAAAGCGGTTCAGTCTTAAACATCAATTCAACATTTCATTTTATAGGTTGTACAGAAAATAAACTTCACTACAATTCTAAGGTATTGAACTTTTTGTTGTATAATACTGCTGTTGCTAGGTGTCATCAAGTCAGTGCTGACTCATAGTGACCCTGTGTACTCCAGAACGAAACACTGCCCGGTCCTGCACCATCCTCACAATCGTTGCTATGTTTGAGACCACTGTTGTAGCCACGGCATCAATCCATCTTGTTGAGGGTCCTCCTCTCCTTAGCTGATCCTCTACTTTACCAAGCATGATGTCATTCTTCAAGGACTGGTTCCTTCTGATAACACGTCCAAAGTATGTGAGACAGTCTTGCCACTCTCGCTTCTAAGAAGCATTCTGGCTGTACTTCTTCCAAGACAGATTTGATTGTTCTTTTGGCAGTCCACGGTATATTCAATTTTCTTTGCAAACATCCTAATTCAAAGGCATCAATTCTTCTTTGGTCTTCCTTATTCATTGTCCAGCTTTTGCATGCAAATGAGGCAACTGAAAATAGCATGGCTTGTACAGTAATAGTGCTTGATAAATATTAACTGAATTGAGTGGGTTGCTAGCCAGAGTTTAGAAAATGTGTTTGTTAAAAACATATTTTTCTCTTAGCACATCTTTTCCTAGCACCAGATTCTATCTGCACACCAAATGACTTCCAGGCCTTAAATTACATTTCAAAATTATCTTTATTAAAGGTGATATAAGAGCTGTTTTCTATAACTGATCCATTGAAAGCCTTGTTCTAAGTTAATATTATACTGTATACAGAATTTTTAAATGAGTAAATTTGAAAGCAGGGAGTGAATCTGCTCTACAAGATTTGAAGTTCCAAGTTGTAATAAACCACATCACACATATGCAGAAATGATAAAACCATCCACCATTCTTAGACATTCTCAGAAGCTCAGCTGGGGGAAAAACAAGGAATGTTTGAGGAACTGTGGATTTTGAGTTAAGGGTCTTAACTAAGAAAGATCCCTGCACTCTGGGCAAGGCACCCCCTGGCTGAGGGTGAGAGAAGGCCATCAAGAAGGGCAGCAGACAGCCCTCAGCGGGGAGGGAGGAAGGGCCTGCCGGGCCTACACAGACCCAGCTCTGACACTTAGCTCCACACCATGGGGCTGAATTTCCCCATCAGTGGCCAGGTGGGTTGCAAATCAGATTAGTTCTTGAAGTTTCAGCATTTTATGATCTATGTCTTCAATAGTCCAAGAGGCATCTCCTTCTCACCAGAAGGTAACCCAAGCCCCACTGCCAGCCTTTCTTTGCAAAATGTTTCACCTCAGCCTCTTCTGCTCTGGGGGACACATTTCACTGCCGCAGCAGGAGCCTCGAAGACAGCAGTGTTGGCTTTCTTACGTAGATGTCCCAGAGCTGAGCACAAGCTGTGTGGGGCACCTCAGAGGGCTCCTTATCCCAATACGAGGGTCTAAAGACCCTTGTCAAAGAATCCTAATTAACGAATCTGCCTGTGAAATGCCATCCTGTAGCATATGTAGGGCTCATCGAAGCATGACAATCTGTCATTTTTAATTGAATATCATGTCTGTTTTTGACAAGTCAAGATACTGTCCTCCTTCAATTAATTTTTTTCCTCCTAAACCAAAGAACAATTTTAACGAGATTACACTGCTGAATTCATTTTTAGTTTATCACAGACTTCTAATATTAGTGCCCATTTCACTTGCCGTAAATTGACGAGCCCTCATCTTGACCTGAACGGCAGTGAACAAAGAATACTAGGTTTCTTCCTTCAGGGTTTTATCCCATCTAAACTACGTAGGGAACGTGAGGGCAAACTCTTTGCCGAGGCGCCTGCCTTAGAGGCCTGATGAAGTGAAGCCCTTAGGTAGACAGCGTCTAGATGACCAGACTCCTCAGATCAAGAAAAATCTGGCTCCTCCACAATCTAAAAGCAAAAAACTTTCTCCATCTGAAAGGTTACTTCTAAGACTCTTCTGATGCGGTTCTCTCTTAAGTAGGATAATTCAATTCTCTCTCACAAGTAGAAACACATTTATCCTGGGTTTTCTATTCAGGCCAAAGAGAAACTTCTGAAGACTGTATTCTTGATCCCCTTCTCATGTTCTGGATTCTCCCACGTGCTTACTGAGCAACAGGGTCCAGGTGCTACCAGATCTGTCCCCTGGCGTTCTTGCTTCCCTGTCACATTTAAAAACCATCCCCAAACCTGCCACAAACCCATCACTCCCAAGTTATCTAGCCAGTGCCTGAGCTCCTGTTACATGCTGAGCCAAGATACAGCGCTGAGAAACAGCTTCCTGCCCTTGGAGAGCTCTTGGTCTAGGTGGAGACAGGCGGGGACGAAGTACCGCGAAGTTGCCCTCGCTAACAGCCGCAGAATTCGGGTGGCACCACCAGCATATGTCCCTCCCTCTTGTCAATCGGTACAGACAGCGGCTGGGCAGGAGACAGGAGGCACAGGTGGCGGCATCTGTGTCGGGAACAAAGACCAGGCAGGTGGCACAAGTGTGTTCGTCCAGGCCAAGGGCAGACAAAGCCCCCCATCTGTTTTTGTATCTAAAGTTTCACTGGACCACAGTCACACCCATTCCTTTATGTACTCTCTGCAACAGCAGAGCCACCCACTGGCACACAAAGCTTAAGATGCTACGGCCTGGCCTTACCCCTGGCCCGGGCTGTTAGCAGCCCCTTCCTCTTCCGGCCGTGCCTTTGCTCCTGCCCATGCTGCCAACTTTCATGAGTGCGTGTGAGTGTGTGTCAGTGTGTGTATGTCTGTGTGTGAGAGAGAGGCAGGAGAGAATGCCTCTGTGTGTCCTGCTATGCCCTGAACTAGCTCCTCACTCACCAGATCTCCCAGTGCTCTGTTCTGATTCAACAGAGACCTTCTGGAGACGTCCTTCCTGCCTGCAGCATAGTCTCTGTCCTTACTGAAAGCTTATGTCTTACTGAAGACTTGACACGAGCTCCCGTCCGCATACAGACACTCATCAGTGCTACAACCAGTCCGGCTTCACCCACAGCTTCTCACCTTCCCTCTTCCCTCGAGGTGAAGCCATGCACCCAACAAGCGCTGATGGCGTGCCCACTAGGTTCCAGCCACCCGAACCACTGGTCGACACACACATGCACGCAGTCCTAATCTCCCCTTTGTGTTTGTCTGCTGAGTAAACTACATTTGTCATCGTTGATAGTTGCTGTTGAGTCGATTCCAACTCATGGCGACCATGTGTGCAGAGTAGAACTGCCCCATAGGGTTTTCTTGGTTGTAATCTTTATGAAAGCAGATCTTCAGGCCTTTCTTCCAAGGCACCTCTGGGTGGGTTTGAACCACCAACCTTTGGCTAGTAGTTTAGTGCTTAACCATGTGCACCACCCAGAACCAAAACCAAACCAAACCCATTACCGTTAAGTAGATTCCAACTCAAGGCAACCCTATAGGACAGAGTAGAACTGCCCCATTGAGTTTCCAAGGAACACCCGGTGGATTTGAACTGCCAACCCTTTTGGTTAGCAGCTGTAGCACTTCACCACTATGCCACCAGGGTGCGCCACTCAGGGACATCTATATGTTAGATTGAGAGTCTATCATTTCGGGGTGATGAAAGTGTTCTACAATCAAACAGTGGTGATGGTGCACAACTCTGAGCACACTGAAAACCACTGAATTATACACTTTAACAGGGTGAATTTTATAGTATGTGAATTTTATCTCAATGAAGCTGTTACTTAAAAATTTTTAAAAAGCCTGATTAGCAAATAAAAGTATGAATTTTGTACGCTTTCCATCTCTAGCATGTGATAAAAGGCCATCTCCAATACTGCTGAATGAAAACACTAAGGATTCCAGTAACTAGGCTACATAACAAATTGCTCCAAAATGTAGTGGCACAAACACCCACTTGCCACATTCACAGATTCTGTGGGCCTGGAACCTGGACAGGATACAGCAGGGGTGGCACAGCTCTGCTCCACAGAATTTGGGACCCGAGATGGGAGGCAGGAAAGGTAGAATCGTTGGAAGGGCCGATGGCTCACATGTCGGGAGCTGCTGACTAGGGGCCTCCAAACTGCTCCATGAGGGACTCTCTGGGGGTGTCTCTGTAGAGTTTGGGCTTTCTCACAGCATGGTGGCTGGCTGGCTTTCTCCAGAGCGAGTGTCCCAAAAGGAGAAGCCAGGCAAAAACTGTACCTTTTTTGGCCACATAAACCAGAGACTCCATCAGTCTGAGACCAGAACTAGATGGTACCCAGCTACCACCAATGACCACTCTGACAGGGAACACAACAGAGAGTCCCTGACGGAACAGGAGAAAAGTGGGTGTAGAACACAAATTCTGGTAGAAAGACCAGACTTAATGGTCTGACTGAGACTGGAGGAACTCTAGAAGACATGGCCTCAGGACTTTCTGTTAACCCAGAACTAAACCATTCCCGGAGCTAACTCTTCAGACAAAGATCAGACTGGACTATAAGACATAAAATGATACTCATGAAGAGTGTGCTTCTGAAAAAAAAAAAAAAAAAAAGAGCGTGCTTCTTAGCTCAAGTAGATGCATGAGACTAAATGGGCAGCTCCTGTTCAGAGGCGAGATGAGAAGGCAAAAAGGGACAGGAGCTGGCTGAATGGACATGAGGAATCCAGGGTAGAAAGGAGGAGTGTGCTGACATTATAGGGATAGCAACTAGGATCACACAACAACGTGTGTATAAATTTCTGTATGAGAAACTAACTTGAGCTGTAAACTTTTACTTAAAGCACAACAAAATTAAAAAACTCTGCCCTTTTTAAGACCTAGCCCGCAAGTCACCAAGCATCACTTCTGCCATGCTCTATGAGTGAGGCAGTCACAGACCCAGCCCAGACCCAAAGGAAAGGGATAGCGACACCCACCTCTTGGTCAAAGTCCCGTTGTAAGAACATGTAGGATGAGAGATGTTATTGAGTCCATTTAGGAAAATAACACTCTCCCACACCAAAATCTCAATCTTGAAGACTGGCAAAGTAAAAACCTGGGTTAACTGGCATCTGACTAAAAATTAATCTGTATCAACCCTTGTAAGTTGAGCCTCTTCCAAATATTACCCTGCGTCTTGCCTTAGTTAAATACAGGACAGCGACCTTGATTTAATCTGTGACGATCAGGGTCACTGCTGGGTGATCACTGGTCACTTCAGCTTTTCTGGAGAACACCACAGACAGGCTGCAGGCCAGTACACAAGCCCTGATCTCGGGTTCTGTGCTCATCACAGCCACAGCATGTGGCCTGGGGGCAGAGGTCATGCCCTCCTCCCCTGAGGATGTCTCCGACAAACTGCATGGAAGTTTAAAGAACGATAGAAGAGAGCAGGATGGGAAGACAGGGATTTTCTAAGTTCTAAATTAGTGAGTTCTATTCCCGTTATTATGACAGGCCCCTCCTGATAAAAGAAAAACAAATGGAGAGCAAACCTCTTCTGCTGGGAACGCGATCCTTAGGAGAACAGAAAGCCAGGAGCAGCCCAGAGCCAGGTTTCTGATCCGAAATCTGGTTCCAACCAGCTTCGGGACCTTAACCAAGTGGCATAACTTCTTTGGCCTCAGTTTCCTCATCTGTAAAATAATAAAGGGATGGAATTAGATTCCTAACTGAGGTCTGTAGGCAAGTGACCGAGACATGCCTGCTCACGGGCACCTGGAAAGTTAGACCCCCTGTGAAGTTTTTATAAATCAGCTGCCGTTGAGTTGACTCTGACTCCTGGCGAGCCCAAGCGTGCAGGGTACAGCTGCTCCTCAGGGTCTTCAAGTCTGTGACCTTTCGGAAGCACATCGCTAGGACTGTCTTTTCAAGGCCTCTCTGGGTGGGTTCAAACTACCAACCTTTCGGCTAGTAGCTGAGTGCTTAACTGTGCCACGGCAATACAATGGACTACTTTTGTATGGCCTTTCTTGCCATGGTCTTGTAATTCCCACCCAAGTGACTGGGTGGGACTTGCAAATAAAATAACTGTGGCCCACCAAGGGGACTGGTCAGCTTTGCCATTCTGCTAGGCTTAAAAGAGAGCCAATTCCAGAAGAGAGAGAGGATCCCGCCACCACCAGGAAGAAGAGACAAGAGCAGAGCGTGTCCTTTGGAGGCTTGCTAGACGAGGAGGGTACCTCTGGGCACTTAGCAGAGCCAGGCTGCTGGTCCTTGGAGCTAGAGCTGAGCACCTGTGGGCCAAAGCTTACTGGCCGAGTGGGGCAGAGCTTAAAGACCTTTGTAACACTTGCCTGAGCAGGGCAGAGGCCAAAGGGCCAGAGAGGTGTACCTGCGAGCACAGCTGAGAAGAGCCCGTCCTGATGGAAGAGCTGTATCCTGAGAGTTCCTGAACCCAAACTGTAACCTGCTACTTCCCAAATAAACCCCATAATCGTGGAATATTGTCTATGAGTTCTGTGTGGCCACTGCGAGGAATCACAGAACCCAGTAGAGAAGTAGAGTGCTGTGGGAGGGACGGCTGGTGTCAGAATCAGTAAAGATGGTGGAGAGAGGAGGCATGTCTGACCTCCGCCTCAGAGAAATCAGCCTGGGGCTGCTGATCTTGGTTCTTCTTCCCCCTTGTGAAGTTAGAGGAGGTCAGATGACTCTGCGTCAAGCCATTCCAGCCACTTAGGGACTCTCGAAATTTAACTATATGACCTGAATGTTTATTAACAAAGAGAGTGAATGCCACACGAGTGTAAAAAGTGTTCCTAGAGCCTGGCCTGGCCCTCTCACAGGGGCACCTGCCTCAGCAGCTATTACCCTGTCTGGGGTTGCCGGGCAGCTTCCACCACCCCCACCTCCAGACCCAGGCCTCCTCTGCACTCAGGATGTGTAGGTGCGTTTACAAATGTTAACAAACAGACATTTCGGTCCCACGCAATCAAGATATCCACAGAGTTTACATGACCAAGGGGAACCGGTTTTCAAAGAAACTATGCTACAAATATTTCTAAGAAACAGCAAACAAATTACTATAAACATAGTGGGTACACATCCAGTAATTATCACAAGTTTGGCATTTTGGATATGGGTCTAACATGGGCCTCCTTCCCCAAAGCCAACCGTTGTAGTATCCTACAAACAGAAAAGGCAAGGCTGCCACCCAGGAAGTCAGGCCTTCTGCTAGAGCCCTGTGGTGTATGACTAAAAAACACTCCTCAGGTGGATGAGAAGGCTCCTCCCAGAACCCTCCAGCACAATGGTGGGCTGCAGCCATGCTAGCCAGCCTCAGGAAGCGCTGACATGCCACCTCCCCTCAGTCTGCACCACACCACAGACCAGGTGTCAGGATGTCACACAGAGGCTCGTTCCCCAAATACCCAGGCAGATGTCACCAGAGAAGGAGCTGAGCTGAATGGATCGCCCTGGTAAAGGGGAGGAAGGATGTGCTTCACGTGGGATGCGGAATTTGCTTACACTCCTCGTGAACGCAGGCTCTCAGCTGGAAAATCTCACTCAACACCAGAAGGTTCAGAACCCATTCACAAGCTTTCAGAATGCATTCAGTTGCCATGGTAACCCTGACATTCCATTTCTTGGCACTGGACATATAAATTACCACCCATAATGCATTTAATACAGTTCGGGGCTGCTGAGACATAGCAAAATAAATCTGAGTTCTGGCTATTTGCTTCCCACTTAGATAAACCAAGTGGAGCAGCTGGAGGTTGTATCCAGCTCACCACAAGAACAGGCACAGACCTCCTCACGTCCAAAATCACCCGTATGAAGGCAAAAGAAGAACTAAGGAAATCAGTCTTCATCACTAGCGCCATAGGGCTGACATTTTGTAAAACAAGATGCCCCAGGCCTGACTGACAGCCTTAAGTTAAAGGGACAAACACACCGTGTCCATATCTACATCTCTGAAATTCGACTATGTTTAGCAAGCCACAGGAAAAGCCGATCTCTTTAAAGAACATTTTCACGAATTTATCTAGAGGGCAGCTGTCAACACTCAATAGGATGATCCTTTAAATGTCAAAATTGTCACCAACAAGAAGCGAAAGTTTTACTTCTTAGGTTCAGAAGAGATCTATCCATCGTATTCCTCACCTTCGCTAGGCATACCCGTTAACGTGCACATCCTATGTGTGATTCCCAGAGTCCCTGCCCTTCTTCCCGTCTACCATCTGAACACAGAAAGGCAAACAAAATCAGCATGTGCGAGCTGCAGGGTACCTTCTGTTTCCCGTTCCCGGCAAGGCCGGCGCACCGGGAACTTAGCCGAGCTGCTGCGGAGCCTGCCTGCGCTGGCCCCGGGGTCCTGGAAAACCGCTCACGTTCTCGTCACTGGACCTCTAGGTGTGGAGAGCCCTGCCTTCATTATCTCCTCCTGCAAACTGCAGGCAATGGTCAGCAGTCGTGGAGGGGAGCAGAAGGCTCCCGCACGGGCTGCTTCCACAGTCCCGGGGACTTTGGTAACCGCTGCATTGCAGTCTTTCTGAAAGCGACCAGCCTCAGAAGCAAGACTGCTGGAGAGAGGCTCCCTGCACAGGAAGCTGCCTTTTGAATCACAAAGGTTTTTTAAGGATCTTAAAAAAAATATATTGCAAACACCTGGGAGGGGGGAGGGCATTTCTAGCTTTCTAACCTGTTTGCTAAAGGTTGACTGGTTTGTGGTTTTTACTGGGGGAAGGTTTTGACAATTTACTGGGATGCAGCTGGGTAAGAAAACTGAAATGAACCAAATGAGCTGATGACACGCTGTCTCAAGTGCACATCTGCAGCACAGCCCAGCTTCAGACCCCTGAGGAGCTCCTGGGAACCACCGTGACTTTCATTCCAGAAAATGCAACTGCAGCAAGCACTCCCAGTTCCTCTGTGGGCAGCGGTCATCTTGACCACCCAGCTGCCTTCCCAGGAGAGTGAAGCCATCATGTGGTCAGAGCGCCTGGAATACCAACCGTTAGCCATACAACCAAATCTGGAAAAGAGCATGCTTCCTAAGTAACCTTTAATTTTCGTTCACTCACTCATCATATCTAGAGAGCAGCAACCCTGTGCAGTATGCAAAAGGCCACCCTAGAAGACATCTCGCCAGCACGGGGGTTACAGTCACTCTAGAGGGGCAGACACATGGAGGAGAACGGAGTCCAGGCGCAACAACTTGTATGCTGGAGACGCATGGCACACCAGGGCGGGCAGAAGAGAACCCATCTGGGGGCCAGGACAAGGTTCCACGAGGCAGGACCACTGAACAGGAGCGAAGGGATACGGGCTTGGCTAGCAAGAAATGGCAGGCACGAGGGCTGTCCCCGCCCCTCACAACGTCCTCATACGTCCTCAGCAGGAGTGTGTGCAGGCTTGGTTCCAGCCACACTGCAGGGGCTCAACCAACCTCACAGCAACCCTGAGTGGGCACCACTGTCACCACCACCGGCAATGCGGTGCCTGAGATCCACGCTTGCCCAAGGTGCCTGGCAACTAGGTGGGGCCAGATGTGCACCCAGCAGCGTGGCTCTGTGGATGTTACGAGCAGCTGCCTCCCTACCACCCATTTCATCAGGACCAGTGAATAACCCTGATGAAATCGCGGTCTAAGGAGCCCCCATTTAAACGGCTTTGCTCCCGCCTACATCTGGTGCCCAGCCTGACACCTCACAGGTGCTCTGTGAAGGTTTGGATGCGGGGATAAGCAAATTAAGGAACCTACTGGTCACTAACTCATTCTAGCAATAGGAGGTGACCCATCGTGTCCCTGAAGACGCTGAGCTGTTCTCACTGAGAACACCCCTTTGGTGCCCTCCCTCCGTCTATCTAACTCCCCTTACACCTGTGCTCCGCACCTTCTCCTCCAAGACACTTTCCTGGAGTCCACTCCCACCCCAGCTAGCACAACCCCTCCAGGGGCGTCACCATCCCCAGCACTGACCACACTACACAGAAGGGCAAGCCTGCTTGGGTCTGCAATACTGGCACGATGTGCCACAGTTGGCAGTGACAGAGATCGCCACAGGCTGCCACCACCACTCCACACACACAGCCTGCCTGTCCCCCCATGAGGTAGCCACGTGCGTGGGCTCCATCTGACAGACCAGGACACTGAGGCACAGAGAAGTCATGCTATGGTCCATGTGGCTCACCAAAATTCATACCCAGGCACACAGCTTCCATAAGCCACATTCCTAGCACCCATATACCACTCTTCCAGCACCCGATGAAAGTTCGCTAAAACGAATTGGAAAAGACGGGTTTTCCCTGGGGGCTTTACCTCATGGGAGCTGGCTGGATTGGGATTACAGAAAAACTTTTAAGAAAATACTGTAGTCTTCCTTGTATTTGTTGTCATTAGCTGCCGTTGAGTCGGTTCCGACTCATGGCGATCCCGTGTGTGCAGAGTAGAACTGTGCTCCACAGGGTTTTCAAGGCTGTGATCTATCTTTCTGGCTAGTAGTTGAATGCTTATCTGTTTGCGATACCCAGGGACTCCGTAGTCTTCCTAAACCCCGTTTCAAGAGAGGTGCAGTAAGCGAACACTCTGGACAGAACCAGAGCCACTGTGTGTGTCAGGTCCTGGCTGACTGGAACAACCT
This sequence comes from Loxodonta africana, assembly GCF_030014295.1. NCBI lineage: Eukaryota > Metazoa > Chordata > Mammalia > Proboscidea > Elephantidae > Loxodonta > Loxodonta africana. The sequence continues at coordinate 109,871,667 of NC_087351.1, forward strand.
CACAGCAGCGCTGCTGAGCAGAGGGAGCCAGCAGAGGTGGCGTGAGGACGTGTCTTTCTGTCGTGGCTGTACTTCACAGAGCTCACTAGAGCAGCTGAAGAGCCTCAGAGGAGCTGTCATCAAAGGACACAGCACACTCGGGGGCCACTCTGGGCACTCCCCACGAAAGAAGCGCCAGCAGAGCTCTGCCTTTCAAATCAGCGATCGAGGCTTGTGCCCAGCGGCTGCCTCCCGCCTGCCCGCCCCCAACAGCCACAGTGTTGTGACGTGGTCCTTCCTCCCACTGGATCTTCTTTGTCCAGGGACCCTGAGCCCAATGCAGCCAGGACCCTGGGCTCCACCACGACTAGGCCTCCCGGGGTCTTAAATATTAAGAGTCTTGTGCCTCCTGGAACAGACACACCTAGAGAGCTGGGGCTGAAGGCTAGCCTAGGTCTGAGACGCCCAAGCATGTTCTGGGTAGTGGGCAACATTGGGAAAGAGACAGAAGAGGGCATGGGTGCCTCTTGGAGCAGTGGTAGGAGGCTGGCAGAGGGATGAGGAGGGGTCACAGGCTCCAGTACGCCTGCCTGAGAACCAAGGGCAGCAAGCAAATGCTCAGTGCATGCCTCGCAGTGCCAGGCCCAGAGGGCTGGAGAGAGTGGACTGCCAAGAGCCTATGGAGGAGGCCTCCTCTAGCGCCACGCCACAGAGAAGGCGGTGATGGCAGAGACAGGTGAAGTGGCTCCAGTGGGTGCTCCATCAGTGCCACTTGGCTTTGGACTTGGTAACAATCCTACAGGCGAGGGGCAGCCTGCTCGCCTCACACCCAGTCTCCCCGCTCTCTCTCCATGTGGGACAGAGTGGAAAGTAGGTTCAAGTTCACAGCACAGGCTCTGACTCCCTGACACCAACACTACCCTGCACGAGGGCTTTTCTGAATCTCAGATTCCTTGTCCATAGGGAAGGAGTATCACTATCTACAAGTCTGATGGAGCCCTGGTAGCACAGTAGTTAAGTGTTACGGCTGCTAACCAAAAGGTCAGCAGTTCGAATCCACCAGCCGCTCCTTGGAAACCCTATGGGGCAGTTCTACTCTGTCCTATAGGGTCGCTATGAGTCAGAATCGACTCGATGGCAATGGGTTTGGTTTTTACAACCCTGATGGGAGTCCTCAGGTGGTGTTTAGTCAAGTGCCCAGCGGCTAGCTGAAAGGCTAGCAGTTCAAGTCCACCCAGAGGCATGTTGGAAGAAAGGGCTGACAAACTGGCCACTGAAAACTCTATGGAGCACAGTTCTACTCTGACACACATGGGGTCGCCAAGAGGCAGAGTTGACTCAACGGCAACTGGTTTGTTTTTGGTTTGGTATATAAGCTTTATGAAGTTGATTTGATTTTGAACTGATATATGTAAAATGCTCCCAAAAGTATAAGCTGTCCCACAAAATGTAAGGCACAACTGATAGAAAACACAGCTGGTATCCACAAAACACTCAATAATTTTTCAAAGCTTAACTCAGCCTAAATACACGTAGAGAGACCTAAAGAGCCCTCACCACTGATTGGAATGAGCACAGCCGAAAGTATCCGTTCATTACACAGCAATAATGAAATTCACACTCTAACTCAGGCAGATTAGCTAATAGCATTAATGTACATTGACATGAACTTAATGCAAATTACAGAAACATCCCTGTAGGTCTCGTTCGGACCTCAACAAAATGCTCAAAAGCATCACTACCATCTTCAGGTGTTCCATCGCTTCACAAGTAGACAACCCGGATACCAAAAAGAACATGAACTAACCAACGGTGTGAGTGGCATCCTGCCAGAAGGGAAAGCCCACGGCATCACTTGGTCCTCTTGGGGCCTCAGAATCAGGGTCCCCTGAGAACCCAAGAGGAAGTGGGGAGAGAGCACGAGAAAAAACACAAAATACAGACAAAACTTTGTGGCTTACATACAGACTTAATTATTTGCCAAAAATCTAACAGAATGCTTATTTGATAAGGCTATGTGCTGACCCTGACCATCAGATGTTACCTGGTCTCAGAAAAGGGGGGTAGTGTAATTCTGGCTGCTTCTCCAGGCAACAGGAGGTCCAGGGACTTCAAGCATGAAACAGGAAGTCACTGGGTCACCAATCAAGGTCTGAAGAGGCCCCAGTTACAAGGAGCAGATCCTCTTTACAAACACAAATGTGAACCTGAACAGTAGGTAAAAGAAATATCAAAAGCTGATGCAAACTCCCAGGTATCTAATTCAAAAGAAATGAAAACACATCTTCACACAAAAACTTGTATACCTGTGTTCACTGCAGCATTCCTCAGAATAGCCAAAAAGGGGAAACAACCCAAGGTCCATTAATGGACAAATGGGTAAACAGACTGTGGTATATCCATAAATGGAATATCATTCAGCCTAGAAAGGAATGAAGTACTGACATATGCTGCCACATGGATGAACCTTGAGAACATTACGTTAAATGAAAGAACTTAGTCACTAAAGACCATATATTGCATGCTGGCACTCAGATGAAATGTCCAAAATAGACAACGGTTGCACAATCCTGCCAATAAGCTAAAAACCACTGAGGTTTATTTAAAGTGTACATTTTAAATAGGTGAACTATATGATACGTGACTATATCAATAAAGCTGTTATTTAAGAAAAGTGACACAACCAGGCCAAAGGCCAAATATCCAAGCGTTGATATCACTTAATGAGATGCAGCTCACTCACTCAAAAAAAAGGAGGGGGAGAGGAACAATATTAGTACAGTGCTTACCATGCCAAAAACTGCGTTGAGTTTGGTGTACCCCTTCCAAAAAATTTTAAATAAGCTTCTCACAGTCCAAAACAACCCTTCTACCTGCTTTGGTAACTTTTCCCCTCAAAGCCTCACAGTCAAAGCTCAACAAATTTCTTAAAAAGAAAACCAATCTTAACTTTACTGTAAAATATAAATTACACATGTATATATAAATGCAGCACTTTTAAATGCAAGGGAGAAGCACCACTGTGGAATCCATCAAACTTTTTTTTTTTTTTGAAGGTATTCATTTGCTTGTTCCTTCCTGCTATGAAGTAAGTAAGAGCACCTGGATTTTTAAGACCCCCAAAATATTTACAAGCCTTGATGTAAAGAAAACACATTCATTAACTGAACACAAAATTCATAAGAATAAAAATAAACCTTGTGTGTAAAAGGAGCAACTAACTGGTTTACAGAAAGACTCCATCCTCTAACCCTAACAGCAGAGCTCCCAGCTACCAAGTTTTCAACAACCCAACTAACAGAAAGCAACCCAAGGCTGATGTGGTAACCGAAGGATGATTGTGCAATTGGCTAAAATTGTCACTACAATAATGTATGTTTGTTTTCCGCAGGAAGAGAATCATGTCTACTCACAACTCACAATGAGTCAACCAGTGTGTAAAATATTTTACATAATGGGAAAATTTATTGTGACCCAAAAGTTCAGCATGTTCTCATTAAGTTACCAGAAATTACAGACGTGAAGATACTTCTGTTAACTTAACCAAAATCAAGAAAAGAAACTACCTCAGATACGTACACATTTTCGACTTGGGAGATCTAATCCTTTTTATGCTACCGTATTTCAAACTACTCAGATTGGTAAATCCATAGTTTAAATACGGAATGAAGACAACCTGCATGTTGATAACACAGGTAATTTAAAGTTGGTTTTGACACGTGCTAACCTATATAGTGAAACAATGTCAAAGCCCGACACGGGTGGCTTCAGGCTTTATACACACCCCTACCGCAAAGTGGTTTTTCCAACGTGATGATACCATCTTCAGCGTTAATGGCGCCTTCCCACTGTGCCTCAGGGTGAAGAAAAAAACTTCTGTGGAAAATCTTATAGCGTTGCATCCATTTAACATTTTACATATGTTATAGACAGTGTTTTTTTTTTTTATCCCAGTTAAAGAAAAATATTTAAGCAATTAAAACACATAAAATTTTTCTACTATGACCTTTAAAAATTCCTCCATATCCTATAACTGCCTAAAGGCCATACTTGGAAGCTGACATGTTTATACATGCAGTACAATGCAAATATTTTAAACTACATAATCTACCTATATACCTTTACACACACCTTAAAAAATTGAGCATTTCCAATTCCATAAACAATACACCTGTAGCACATATTTTTTACTTTATAGGTAGGTCCCAAGGGTAACTATAGAACACAAGAGTGAGTCTCTTTTAGGCTCCGACACTATTTACAAATATTAACTATGAAACTGCTGGTGTTATAAAACCCCAGAATGTGTTTTGAAGGAAGTTTTTACAACACAAACTCTATTCTTAACTATCTTAAGTATGTCAAAATATGTGGCAAAAGGCCATTCTCATAAGCCTTCTGAAACTGTAATATCTCTTATAAAACCAAAAAGAAGGAAAATGTGCTTTTGCCTCAGTGTCATGGCTCATTACATCCTAAGTCAAGTACCCTGGACAAAAATAATTCTAAACTGAAACAGCAATCTTTGATATACGTTTTCGGGTGAGTTTTAATTCAGTTTATCTAACCAAAAGGTCAGTGGTTCAAATCCACCAGGCGCTCCTTAGAAACTCTACGGGGCAGTTCTCCTCTGATCTATAGGGTCGCTATGAGTTGCAATCGACTCGACGGCAACGGGTTTGGTTTTTTGGTTTTAATCCATCAAAGACCACAGAAAACTCTGGAAATAATGGAAGTAGCATACTGTGACATCTGCCTCAGGAACACACTATTTTGTTCTCCGTCATTTTGGAATGTTTGAAAAATGCGCGTCTCGGTGTATTTGGGTACTAGTGCTTCCTTTTCTAATTAAAGCAAAGGCAGGCTTTCCTGCGGCCTGGCAATTAAACATTTTCAAAAGGCAGGCGCCATTTCAGAACGCAGGCAAATTAAAGATTCCTATCTACATAAAAAATGTACCTTAAAATATTCAAATAAAACTATCTACATAAAAAATGTACCTTAAAATATTCAAATAAAACTATACTCATGGCATTTTAAAAGTCAGAAAAACGTATATTAAATCCATTAGTGTTTAACAAATTTGGCCTGGACAAGAGGGCAGAGCGCATGACTACAAGACCCTGCCTCTTGAGGAATGTCTAGTCCTGATGGACAGCCGGTGGGGACGGCAGACATCCAAAGGGCCAGAGACAGGAGACAAGACCTCATGCAGGGGTTCATCTCAGGCCTGTGAGCAAGCCTGTCTAGTATGAAGGTGGCATCACTCTCTGCTCCTTGAACCCCCTGTGGCCAATGGAAGACAACCCAGGACAACCCAGAAAAGCTACCTCCTAGGCTGAGAGCACAAACATCTGTGATGCTCATGTCACGGCAGAGTGTTCCTTCTGTCAGGCCCTGTATGACGTATGACACACCTGAAGCAGTCAGCACCTGAAAGCCACATTTCTCAAAAAAAAAAAAAGAGGAACACTGGCGAATAAGCTGTACCTTTCAGTAGTACCGGCAGGACTCTTGCACTTTGCAGCAGTGGCGTGAAAACTGGCAGGTGGCAGGGCAAGGACCTCCTCTGTGTTCCCAGCAGCCGGCATTGTTGCTGTTGCTGGTTGCCGTCTAGTCCGCTCCGACTCGTGACGACCCCACGTGTGCAGAGTGGAACTGCGCACACGGTTTTCAAGGCTATGACCTTTCGGAAGCATATTGCCAGGGCTGTCTTCCTAGGCGTCTCTGAACCACCCATTTTCCGGCACCCAGCGTAACGCCAGACAAACATGCCTGGTAAAACAGGCCCAAGAGCCCTCACCTACAATTCTGAAGTCCAAAAAGCTCTAAAAAAAGGAAAAGTGTTCATAATTCACTTGGCGGCATGCCCTGACCTCAGGCTAGGCTATTCACGGTCTTCACTTGTCCTGCCTGGCGCAAACACTCACATACTTCACTGCAAAAACATTAGTGTTTGACTACAAAGTGTTGCCTGGATGTCCACGGTTTATGGTACATTCACTGATTCTGTTCTAACACCTTGAAAACTCTAAATTCCAAGCACAGCTGGCCCAAGAGTTTCAGATAAAGGCGTGTGGCCCTGTGGTGGCTCAGTTAAAATAGTCGAGCACTTGCGAAGATGGTGACACACTAGTCCTGTGACTGGACAGCAGGAAGAAGCCCCTGTGATGGTCAGGCAACAACAGCAGTCTGTATTAAAAATCTGGATTCACAGAGCTGCTCGCGCTACACTTTCCAGCTGCACTAGGTGCTGGGGGAGACTAGGGTGAAGCAGGCTGACAGGGTCCCTAAGCCATGGACTCACCGACTGGAGGTGAACGGCAGTAAAAGGGGGCCCCCCTCTTGCTGGACAAATATAAACTTGGGGAGCGTGTGAAGGAAAGAGGATGCTGTGATAGATACAAAGAGGGCCTACCGCAGGGGGGTCCTCCAGGAGGCCTGAGGAGTGGCCAGGGAGTGCTGCAGGCAAAGTGGGGACAGAGGACAAGGGTACAGGAACAGGGACATAGGGATGGGGTGCATCCACTCTGGGAATTCCTGACCTAGGGTGACAGCACAGTGGGTGAGGGGCGCCCAAGAGAAGCAGCACGCACGGGGTCCAGATGGGCAGGTATAGGAAGCTGCAGGGTTTGAAGTGTGATGGGAATAAGGGCCACAGGACCTATTCGTGCAAACCAGCTACGAAGTGCAAATCAAGCACCCCCCAGGCTGCAACAGTCTTACCTGTCAACAAGATGGACCAAACCTCTGATGTCTAAAGTACTCCCAACCCATGGAGTAGCTCTGTGGGGTGAACCAAACTGTTCACAGCACTTCCTGGCAAAAGGGTTGAAGAACCTTAATTGGAGGGCAGGAGGTGGATGGGGGGACTTAATCATACTAAAATTTTATAGAAAGAATAAAAAAAGCAGGCAGTGCAATAAATAGGAAAGAACCACAAGTTTTCATCACTAAAAAAAAAAAAATTTTTTTTTTCATCACTACTGCATGTTAAATATTGAAAAGGTTGGCTAAGGCACTACACTCAGCTCATCCAAACTACTGTGCCAGATAAGAAGACAGGCAGCGCGACTGTGCAGTGTGCTAGAACCCAGGGACAAGGGCCTAACATTTCCTAGGAAGGCACCGCACTCAGGAGCCCAGCGCAGGTCCTGCCTCTCCACCCTCACCTCCAAGCTCAGGAGGTGAGGCTGGAAGGCAAGAGGGAACCCCATTCTACCTGCAGACACCCCACCGTGGCTTCCTGGCCTTCCCCAGTGCAGGCTGAAGTGGCTTGCCAAACAACTATTAAGAGCCATAAATGGAGGGATATTTGGAGCAGATGCAAAAGCTCTATTAAGGATAACAAAATGGGTGAGTGAATCTCCAACTCTTTAAGGTTAAATACTCACTTGGGTGGGATTTAACCACATAACAATACAACCCGGTCATGAAGAGGCTCCGCAAACTTTTCCTCCAAAATACTCCCAAAGGCATGGGAGAGAGAACCCTGAGGGCAGGCGCTTTGAAGCAACTCACTTTATCTGAAGTCTTATGTTTAATATTAAAAATCCAGGCACGTTTTATATTTAACTCCATAACACATCCTTAAACACCCCTCGCACCCTTGTCACCCTCTGCTTTTGGAAACAGAAGCAATCTGAAGAGAAATGTTCTCAGCCTCCCACTGCCAAACCAAAGGCCTGGGAGGTCTACTCTGCCTTCTCTCAGGTGAGAGAACAGGGCTCGCCCTCCACTCCAGCACTGGATCTCAGCCCCCGCTCCCTCACCCATTCTCCTGGACCATTGCCACCAATGCATGTAGAAGAGATATGTCCCCAGTCTCTGCACCCCCTCCCCCAACGCCCCATCATTCTGTCCACTTTAGAGCAAACGCTTTCACAGACTTGCCAATACACTCATCCCTTCCTCCCCTAAAAACACAACTCATGCTTCCACCCACCAGTCAACCGTGGCCTACAGACACCACTCTTGCCAAAGCCCCCAAAGCCCTCCATGATGCCAAATCCAATGGTCAATCCTCACTCCTCGTTCTGTTTGGCATCCACGCAGCAGCTGCCATACCTCATCACGGCCCCCAAACATTTCCTTCACTAGACTTCCGGCCACGGTGTCGGCTCTCCTCTAATGTGTCCTCTGTCTCTGGGACCTCCTGCTGGCTTTTCTTCCTCGGGGCTCCATCCTCTGACCCATCTTTATTCACACTCACTCCTGAAGACATCTCACCCAGTCTCATGGCTTTTTATAACTCCCAATATGTATCTCTAGCCCCACCTCCCCTGAGATTTCTAAACATGAATATCCAATTACCAACTCAACATCTCCACTTGCATATCCAAAAAGCAGCTCAAACTTAACAGGCCCAACACTGAATAATTGGTGCCCTCTCCACTGCCCCCACCTCTAGCAATCCCTGGCTCAGTAAGTGGCAGCATCCAAGTGCTTAGGTCATAAAGGCCTCACTTCCTTACACACACCACATCCAATTCATCAGCAAAGACTGTCAGCTCCATCGTAAAAACATACCCCAAATCCAACCACTTCTCACCAAGGTCAAGTCAGACTAGCCCCCTTGCTGCTTCTAAAACATTCCAAGCATATTCCCACTTCAGGACCTTTGTGCTTCTTGATCCCTCTGCCTACAACATTCTCTTTCCAGATCTGTGTATGGCTCCCTGCCTTACTGCCCTCAGTCCCTACTCAAACGCAATGCTACTCGCTCAGAAAGGCCTTCCCTGACAACTCTACTAGAATAGTTCTCCCATCACACTCAATCCCTGAAGCCTATTTCCTTTTCCTACTTAACACCTCTCTTTGTTTAGCATTAACTGATATATTTACTAGTTTGCTGACTATCCTTCTCCTCCATTAGAATATAAACTCCAAGAGGGCAAGAATTTGGATCCTTCCACCACTGTGTTCCCAACCCTTGGAGCAGAGTCCAACTCAGGGTGGGGCTCAGTCAGTATTTGTTGAGTGAATTTGTACTCATTCAATGACTTTATAACACAAATGCTTGCTTTCACGCCCTAGACTTAGAAGTACAGTACACTTGTTTCCCAAGTCTTCCTTGTGAACTCTGCCCTGGCAGCAGTCACAGCTGTACACAAAGGCCTAGCTACAAGGTCGCTCATCACAGTACTGTGTAAAAGTGTACAATAAAGAAGACTGGAAACAACCTAAGTGTCCAACAACAGAGAACACAATCAAGAAACTTTGACGCAATCACAAAATTATCATAGAACCAATCATTATTATAATAAATATGCTACTAAAAAATACTTCTGTCCAACAGAAATATGAGACTCAAACATACGATTTTAAATCTTCTAATAGCCACATTAAAAAAAGTTAAAAGAAATAGATAAAATTATTTTTATGTATACTACTTAAAAAAAAAGCCCATTATAAAATTGTACTATTTCAACATTGATTTAATAAAAATACTATTAGTTAGCTATTTTGCGGGCTTTTTTCTCCACACTAATCCGCTAAATCTGGCATGTAGTTTACACTTAAAGCATACCTCCATCTGGACTGGCCACATTACAAGTGTCCTCACTACCACAGGTGGCTCATGGCTACTATACTGGATATCACAGAAAAAGGTAAATGATGTCATAAGTGAAAAAAACAAGTTATATTTTGCGGAAATTGACAAAGTGATCCTAAAATACATGCAGAAATGCAAGGGACCCAGAACAGGAGAAACAATCTTGAAAAAGAAGAACAAATTTGGAAGAGTCATACTTCCTGATTTCAAAACTTACTACAAAGCTACAGTAGTCAAGACAGTGAGGTACTGGCATAAGGATAGATATATAAATCAACAGACTAGAACTGACAGATCAGTTATAAACCCTTACATTCATGGTCAACTGATTTTTGACAAGGATGCCAAAACAATTTAATGGGGGAAAGAACAGTCTTTCCGTCAAATGGTGTCAGAACAACTGGATCTCTACATGCACTAGAATGCATGCGGACCCCTACCTCACACTACACACAGAAACTAGCTCAACATGCACTAGAGGCTAAACGTAAGAAGACCATATAACTCTAATAAGAAAACATAGGTGTGTATCTTCACGACCTTGGATTATACAATGGCTTCTTAGATATGACACCAGAAGCACGAGCAATGAAAAGAATAAAATAAATTGGTTCACCAAAATTAGGCCTCTGCATCAAAGGACACCATCAGAAAAGTGAAAAGACAACTCACGGAATGGGAGAAAATATCTGGAAATCACATATCTGATAAAGGAAATGTATCCAGAATATATAAAGAACTCTTGTTGTTAGTTCCCACCAAGACATATACAACTCATGGAGACCCTATGTGTGCAGAGCAGAACTGCTCCATGGCGTTTTCAAGGCTGTGACCTTCTGGAAGCAGATCACCAGGTGTGTCTTCTGAGGCGCCTCTGGGTGTGTTCAAACCACCAACCCTTCAGCCAGTAGTTGAGCACATAACCGTTTGCGCTACTCAGGAATTCCTGATAAATGAATTTTATCTAGAATATATAAACTCTGAAAACTTAATAATAAAAAAACAAATAACCCCATTTTAAGATAGGCAAAAGATCTGAATAGACATTTCTCCAACAAAGATATGCTAATGATCAGTAAGTACATGAAAAGGTGCTCAGTGTCCTTAGTCATTAGGCAACGCAAATCAAACCCACAATCGGATACCACTTCATTCCACTAGGACGGCTGAAATAAAAAGAGACAACAAGTGTTGAGCAGGATGAGGAGAAACTGGAGCCCTCATACACTGCTGGTGGAAACACAAACTGTCTCAGCAACTTTGGAAAACAGGCTGGCAGTTCCTCAAAATGTCAAACATATGACCCGGCAATTTCACTGATAGGTATATACACTAGAGAAATGAAAACTTATGTTTACAAAAAATATATTCAAGAATGTTCCTAACAGCATTGCTCATGACAGCCAAATAATGTAAACAATCAAATGTGCATCAGCTGAAGAATGAATAAACAAATGTGGTATATCCATACAATGGAATATTACTCGGCTGTAAAAAGGAACAAAGTGTTGGTACATGCCACACATGGATGAACCTTGGAAACGTTATGCTAAGTGAAAGAAGCCAGCCACATAAGATCACATATTATGTGATTTCCATTTATTAAAAATTTCCAGAATAGGGAAATCCATAGAGAGAGAAAGTAGTTAAGTGGCTGCCAGGGCTCAAGGGGAGCCCTGGTGGCCCTGTGGTTAAGAGTTCGGCTGCTAACCAAAAAGTCTGCAGTTCAAATCTACCAGCCACTCCTTGGAAACTGTACGGGGCAGTTACTCTGTCCTATAGGGTTGCTATGCTTCGGAATCAACTCCGTGGCAATGGGTAGGGTGGAGGGAAAGACAGAATAGGAAGTGTCGACTAATGGGTACAGGTTTTTTTTTTGTTCTAAAATTTCTAATGTTCTAAAATTAGATAGTGGTGATAGTTGCAAAACTCTCTGGATATACTAAACACCACTGAACTGAACATTTAAAAGGATGAATTTTTTTATGTGAATTATATCTCAATAATGCTGTTATTCAAAAAGCAAGTTATAAAACAGTATAATTCTATTTTTATATAAAGAAAATATATATATGTATTCTAAAGATGGTTTAGAAGAGTATATTTGTAATTATCTAGGTGGGCAGAAGTCTAAGTATTTTTTTTTTTCCATCTCTTAATTTAACTAATTTTTTTCATTAACATTTTTCTCTTGTGAACCCCTGAGGGAGCGGGAGAGCAGTGGAATGCAGACCCCAAATCCTTGTAAAAAGACCAGACTTAAAGGTCTGACTGAGGCTAGAAGGACCGCTGAGGTTATGGTCCCCAGACCTGCTGTTAGCCCAAGAAAGGAACCATTCCCAAAGCCAACTCTTCAGATAGGGATTGCACAGGACTATGGGATAGAAAACGATACTCACGAAGAGCGAGCACCTTGGATCAAGTGGACACATGAGACTATGTGGGCAGCTCCTGCCTGAAAGGGAGATGAGAGGGCTGAGGGGGTCAGAAGCTGGTTGAATGGACACGAAAGCAGAGAGTGGAGGGAAGGAGTGTGCTGTCTCATTAGAGGGAGAGCAACTAGGAGCATATAGCAAGGTGTACATAAATTTTTATATGAGAGACTGATTTCGTTTGTAAACTGTCACTTAAAGCACAATTTAAAAATGGTATTATTTATGTTGCCATTTTTGCAAAAATACTTAAGATTATGCTTCCCCAAAAGTGAGGAATTATATACACCAAAAAAATTAAGAGTGATGAGACGATGGGCAATATTTTCTTTTTGCTTATTTGTATTTTCTAAATATTCTGTGGATACACTGGATTATTTCCTGAAACATTCAAAACACACACACATACACCTCTTCCTGCAACTCTAAAATTCTAATATAAGGGACAGCATGGCCCTTGGGGAGCAAAGGAAGGAACGCCGAGTGTAAGCAGATGTCAGTCACGTGGATGACCTCCTCGGATATGAAGTCCACGTGGGCCTGTCCACGCCGAATCCCCAAAGGAGGCCTAAGCAGTTCTAGGGGTACTGTCTAACCAACTCCCTGGACAGAGTTTCCTGAGGGGAGGAAATACAGCACAGCTAAGGATCGTGACCTGGGCCCTCGGACTGTGGCAGTTCTCAGGGGTGAGGCTGGAAGGAGGCTCAGGATGGAAAGATGGGGGGACTGGCCACCCGGGGCGGCTAGAAATCTTCAGGAATAATCTTGCTGTAGACCAGCTCTTGCTGAAGGACTCCGGTGGAAAGAACTGCTATTTGGCTGGAGAGTACCCTCTTCACAATGTTAGTCCACCTTAGCAACTTCTGATGAAGCTGAGAATCAGATGAAGAGGCTTTAATGAAGGCCTTTGTCACCGTCATACTCAGAAACAAAGGTTCTGACCTCTGCAAAAAAACACAGTCCACCCCTGAAGTCTTCTTAAAACCAAACGACCGTCTAGGTCACCTAGTAGAAAATGTCTGTCTTGAGCACTATACTCTTTTACGTACTATCTATATGGGATCGAATTGATAACGATTTGAAAGATTAGACAGGAACCTTAGGGGGCAGTGAGTTTATGTTAACGGAGGAGAAACAACTCAGAAAAGGAGGGTGGGAATGACTGCACAACTTGAGGAATGTAATCAATGTCACTGAACCGTACATAGAAGCTGTTGAACCGGTGTATGTTTTGTTGTGTATATTCTCAACAAAACAAAATAAAAAAAAAAAGAGGCATAACTAGCCCCTATCTCCCACCAAAAAAGGAGAAAAAACAGTCCATAATGCCCAGGACTCGCTGTTGCTGAGGCTTCGGGCGCTGGACGCACTGAAAGTGCTCGTGGCTGGCTCACACACACACTGATTCAGAGAGCTGTGGGGAGGCTTGACAGGACTGCTGAGCCGGCAACAATCAGGGCAGGTCAGCAACCCCTCAATCACTGGGCTATTCTTCACTCCGCTGTAACATAAAAAATCTGTAAAGTACAGAACCTGATTTCTATATAATGATTTAAGTACATATACAACGAAAAAAGACTCAATGACTACACCAAAATGTTAATCGTGGGAGGATCACAGGAGGGAATTATTTTCTTTGTTTTTATCTTCCTGCATTTTCTTTGGGTATACAAAAGCCTACTGCTGTTGTGTCACGTCCAACACATCAAGACCCTATAGGACAGAGTAGAACTGCAGTACAGGGTTTCCAAGACGGTAATCTTTACGGGAGCCGACTGCCACATCCTTCTCTTGCGGAGTGGCTGGTGGGCTCAAACTGCCGACCTTTAAAGTGAGGATGCCTTTATCCAGCTTTCTCCTGGGAAACTTCCTTCTGGAAACTAGAGACTACAGGTTCTGCCTTCAAGGACATCTGCCATCAAGAATCCAGATTGTGAATGTCTGCTAGAGTCAGGGCACCTCTTCTACATTTCATCTCTCAGGGTATACATCCACACCTAGGTGGGCTGATTTGATATGGCAAACAAAACTGCAGTTCTCTACCTAGAAGTTTACCAACTGAAGTACAATTATTACTTGGGCAAGAATTTTTCTATCTTTCTGGAGAATCTCTCGAATTCCTCAATTTACGGAGTCATCAAGACTTCATACATGTCTGCTGCCGATCAGGAAACACAAACAATCATGATAAGCCAGAGACCAAATTTTCGGCCTTAAACTAGGAATTCTGGACCCGTTTCCACATCCAGTATCATGCAGTCAGTGCCCCGTGAAGGCAGAGAATCACTTCTCAACTATCTCACAGGTCAGGATAGCATGCCTCGGAAAAAAAAAAATGGACTAGTCACTTCAGCTTTGCACAATTAACTCTAATTGTGACATCCTCCTACTCAAAAACTTTTGATGGTTCACTACTCACTTCAGAACCGAGTTCAAACTTGCTGATATTTAAAAATGACTGGCCATGAGCCCCTGCTCCCGTTTGTCCCACCACACACTCAGCCCACCCTAAGCTCCAGCCATAGCTCACCGCACCCCAGTCAAGGAACTCGATCTGCAGTCCTCCTCCTGGGTTTTCTCTCACCCTTGCCCCACCCTTGCTGCCCTTGCCATCAAAACACTATTCATCCTGTAAACTCCTGCTCAGTTCCTCTGTAAAGCCTTCCATGACCCTTTAACCCAAGGGTTGGCAAATTTTCTGTAAAGGGCCGGACAGTAAATATTTTAGGCTTTGCCAGTCACATATGGCCTCTGTTGCATATTCTTCTTCATTTATTTTTACAACTCTTTAAAAGTAGAAAACGTTTTCTTAGCCCTGTAGTTTGCCGGCCGTGTTTTGCACACTAGCACTCCCATGCCAGTCAACAGTGCTCTGGCTCTACTACTACGGCTTCTGCGTTCTCCTGCCTGTCTAACGGTGCACGCTTCTGCAGGCTGCTTCCCTCACTACGCTACATGTTCTCTGAAGGTGGGAATGTATGGATTCTACCCCACGTCACCTAGTAAACCAAACCCAAACCCAGTGTCGTCGAGTCAATTCCGACTCATAGCGACCCTATAGGACAGAGTAGAACTGCCCCATAGAGTTTCCAAGGAGCGCCTGGTGGATTCGAACTGCCGCCCCTTTGGTTACCAGCCGTAGCACTTAACCACTACGCCACCAGGGTTTCCACATCACCTAGTACACAATACTAATATACACAAAGTGCTTTGTCCATGGATCTTTTAAATTGATCATTTTTAAGTACAGTGTGTTGAATTTTTTTTCAAATTTTATTTATTTTGTTGTTGTTGTTGAGATTATACACAGCAATCTGCCACCCGTTGCTGTTGAGTCAATTCCAACTCATAGCAAACCTATAGGACAGAGTAGAACTGCTCCGTAAGGTTTCCAAGGCTGTAAATCTTTACAGAAGTAGATTGCCACATCTTTTTCCCCGTGGAGAGGCTGGTGGGTTCAAACCAGCAACGTTTCAGTTAGCAGCCAAGCACTTAACCATTGTGCCACCCGGGCTCCTTTATACACAGAAAACATACACCAATTCAACAGTTTCTACAGATACAATTCAGCAACATCGGTTATAGTCTCCACTTTGTGCAAACATTCTCAGCCTTTTCTGAGTCGTTCTTCCCCCGTTAACATACACTTGCTGACCCCCAAGGTTCCTATCTAATCTTTTGAGTTGCTGTTGTCAATTTGATCCTAGGAGAGAGTTCTTAAAAGAGCATAATGCTCAAGGCAAACATTTTTTATCAGTTAAGCTGGACTACCCTGTTCGGTTTTAAGAAGACTTCAGGGGATATTTTTGGTTTGAGGTTTAAAGATTATCTCAAGGTAATAGTTTCAGGGGTTTATCCAGCCTTCACGGTTCCAGAAAGTCTAGAGTCCAGAAGAATTTGAAATTCTGTGCTTTTCCCTTTTTGATCAGGATTCTTCCACACAATCTTTGATCAAAACTTTCAGTAATGGTAGCCAGGCACCACCCAGTTCTTCTGGTCCCACGGCAAAGGGGGCAGTTGTTCAGGGAGACAATTAGCCATGCATTCCATTTCCTCCTCCTATTCCTGACTCTCCTTCCTCTGTTGCTCCAGGCAAATAGAGACCAATTGCTGTGCCTTGGATGGCCCCTGGCAAGCTTTTAAGACCCCAGGCACTAGGCAAGGAACTAGGAGGTAGAGAGAGTGCTGAATTTTAAAGTTGCTTATTTAAGCAGTTTCCATGACAAGCAGCTGAAGGACTTGTTTTTGGTAAGGCAGATTTCTGATGAGCTTCTTGACTGCAGGAGGATAGCGTGGAATTAGACAGGGAAAACGTCCTCAGTTTAATATCAATTAGATGAGCTGCCAGGTCCAGCTGAGAGGTTTCGCTTCAGAGATTCCAGTGCCCACTGTTCTCTTCCACACAGGTCTTTGAATTCTCTGTTGTAAAAGATTATAAAGCCTGGAAATAATCCTCACTTGGTATACATTCAGTTTCCAGGAAATACGTAAACTTAAAAAAAAAAAAAAAGGCAACCTCATCAACAAGCTGAAAATAATCAAAATTAAGACTAGGGCTCAAGGTTTTCTAAAGACAACCATCAGGCATTTAGGCTCACAGAACGCTTTTTTTCCTTATTAGAAAAATGCACCTTTCGTACTTCCAGCTCATTCCTTCTTGTAAAATGGGTCTATGTCTAGGATCCACCTGCTTGTCTCATTCGGAAGTTTCTCCCATCACCAAAAAATCATCTTAAATAACTTCTCAGACATTTCCTTCTCACAGAGGCCACCTAGGAAGGAATCCCCCAACTCCTGACTAGTACTGTCCTTCTCTCATATGTACTTCCCATGTGGAAACTTAAGAATGTTCCATCATCCACCTTTGGTAAATAAGAGACATGTCGAACTGACCCTCTCTGCCCCCTTTCCCGGTCCTGCTCATCTAAAACACTGATACAGGACTGCTCAGTTATGAACACGTGGACTGTGCATTTTCTCATATCTAACAACACAAGACTCCATTTACTTTAGACATGCCCTAAAGGACTAGTGAACCAAATAAACACTCTGCTTCAGCTTCCTTCCAGCACCGGTTCGCATGCTGGAATAATTACACCGATACCGTGGCACTAGTTTTCCATTTTCTCTTCTGTCATAAGAAAGCCTCGCCAGGCTTTACTTCAGAGAGCTCAGTAACAAAACCAACACGTGCCTAGCTCTGTGCTTCAGGAAGGCAGGAAGGAATACAAAGCTGCTGTGGGGGTCAGAGAACCCCCAGGAGGTGAGGTCACTACACCCCACCCCACACCCACCACTACCTCATTCTTTTACTACTCCAAAAGGTGAGGAAAAAATAACTGACACAAAAATCCCCTATGCAAAAACCCCAGCCCCGCGGGATGGAGGGCGGGTCCCTGTGAATCATCCATTCCTCCTCCCAGCAAAGGCCACGCAGGTGAGGGGTTCTCATCTCTAGACTGCACTGCAAGGGCCGTCTGCCAGCACCTGCAGGAAACAGGCCACAGAACGCAGGGGAGGGGTGGGAAGACAAGAGTGCGGAGGAGAAGGGGCGGCCACCAGCACAGCCACCCAGTCACTGCTGCTTCTGGGCAGGCAGGTTCTTCTGGCAAGAGGCCCACAAGGAGGTCAACGTGCCTGAGCTGGGTCAGGAAGGGCAGGCGCAGGGCCTCGTAAGGAGGGATGCTGTGCTTACTAGGTGCAGTGGGAGGCCGTGGAAGGTTTCCAGGGAAGGCGGGGAGCCTGGAATGGAGCAAGGGCAGGAGCTGAGAGGTCAGTCAGGGCCAGGAGCATTGGCTGGGGCCAGGGAGGTGAGCACAGCAGGGTGCAGGAAGGACTGCCCTGGACTGAAGGTGGGGTTAGCCAAGGAGAGGGACCATTGGCTCCCCAGTCTTCTGGCTGAAGCAACTGGATGGAGGCAGGGAGGAACCGAGAGTTCCGTTAGGGACAGGTTAGGTGAAGTCCAATTGAACACCTGGTAGCCCCTTCCTGTCCTCCACAGTGCCCCAGTCACTCCATCTGTGGGCTGTTGGACAAAGCTGCCCCTGCATCTGCACCTTCTGTCGGCCAGCACCTTCCAGGTCAGCTTGGTGAGGTGCTCTGCTCTTGACCAGCCCCCAGACCCACCAAGCCAGCTCTGCTCTACCTCCTCTGTTCATCTGGACTTGTCTGTTCTCACGCCCTGCTGGGAACACAGGCTTCATGAGGACAGAGCTGCCAGAATCATTCACTGCAGGTCTCCTGCACACACCGAGAGCTCAAGCAGTAGTTGTACAATGAACCCGGGGGTCTAAACCTGAAGCTCCAAAAGATGTATGGGTCAAAGACGTTCAAGGAACTTAGGAACCACAATGGAAAATTATTTCATTTTTCTGATGGCACCAACTAAAAAATTCCCATTCTGTCAACCGAAGTTTTGTCGTAAATTCTGGTATCTTCCGAAGAGTTTTCCAGACTGGGTTGGTAGACACCTGTCCATCTATCCCCCATCTTCCTCTGCTAATGATGAAACACACTTCTAGTTGAGCCTCACTATAGTCGAAATAGTTTTTAATCCTTAAGATCTCATTTAACAATTAAAGAATGAATCTCTGTAGAAAGTACCTCTCCTCATAAAAACATTGTCTTACTAATCATACCCTAGAAATCAAGAAAAGAGTATCTCTGAACAACTTCCAAGCCAGAGTGTTGCTATTGACATTTGGGACTGGGTAACTGCCATCGGGGCTGCCCTGTGTGTTAAGTATGATTACAGCATCCCTGGGTCTATGCACAAAATGCCAGTAGCACCTTCTCCCAAGCAGTGACAACCCAAAATGTCTGCAGACGTTGCCAGAAGTCCCCGCCCCCATGGTGAGAACCGCTCTTCTAGACCGAGTGGCCTTTATCGTTCTTTTTTACACAAATATAGCCAGGGAAACAGTCATCGCATGCAGTTACATCTGAAATGCCTGTTTAAAAACAAGCAGCTCCAATTACACCCTCCGGTGAAACTGAAAGCAAAGCAGGTGCCTGCACACACCCCCCCCCCCCCGGGGAGGTCTGGAGCCGCGTCATCAAGACGCGCCCACCTCTCCTCTGGGGAGAGCCTGGGTCTCAACGTGAGGCGGACTCTCGAGGTGTTGTCGCCCACTGCAGATAAGGGAGCACCCTAGCACACCTCTCCGTTTCCACAGAATGGAGACACCCCAGGCAAAAAAACCCCTGATGACCAGATCCTACAGATACTCACGGAAATGTGGCCACGTGGAGTTACTCTCTACATGTGTAAATGCTGGGGGCTCACAAAGGTGGCCGAGGTGGGCGGCTCCCTGGGTACCTCTGTACCAGCCCACTGCCTCAGCCCTTCTGCACACCAGCCAGGAGAACCTTCCAGAAGTCTTGGGCACTTACAGCTCAGCCTCAGCAGCATCCCTTGGAAGGCTTGCCTTGAGTCCAGTGTTGAGTCCCTACTCAAGGGGGCGTCCAGGACCCGGGAACCCACGGGCCAGGAGCCACGTCTGTCTCGACTGGACATTCCTCCCACCTGTCACCATGTCTCCGTACGCCACTTTCCAGAGAAAAGGTAGTAAGTCTTACACAGTTTAAACCACAAGACATCAGTGTGTCAGATTCTCACATCAGTCCACCACAGCATGTTTGAGGTCTTAACTTTTTCCTTCCCAGGTCAGAAAAGCAGTCACTGAGAAAACAGGCATTCCGATGAGTCTCTCGGCCTTCCAACTCCCCCTTAAAATTTTTGATAATGGGATCAAAACAGTGGGAAATTATCTAAACCAAAGGGCACCTAACACACATGTATAGCACGTGATCCCTTAGAGGCCAACAGGGAAGAAAACTGAAGACAAGTAATTAAGGGGCCAAAGACGCGTCACTCTCCAAAGAGATTCTCCATGCCCAAGGAAGGTCAGAGTCTTTTCTTGTGCTTCCCAAAGCAGGGTGGCACACCGGGGGCTACGGGATCAATCAGTACACGTTCCTGTCCTAGAGGGTCAACTCTGGGACGCAGAAAGAGTTTTAGAGATTTGTAACATTAAGGCACGTATTATGTAGCAGAGTGCCAAGATTCATATAACTTTACCGAAAACAGGTTTCACAAAAAACCTGTTACGAATAGGCTGTTTTAGGAAGCTGCATCATTGGCCCTCTGAAAGGGGACAGTCACACATCCACTCTCCTGTCACGAGGGACGCCTCACCCTGGCGAGTTTGGGACACATGGAGAGTCGTCATCTACTTATTTATTTTTTTAATACTTATTTATTTTTTTAATACTAGCTACCGGAAAATAGCACAATTCTTTTCCTAGCCACAGTCGGTCATGGAGCAAAGGAACCCTGTGGAACCCGCTCAGGAGAACCCAAGATTCTAAGTCTCCACAGACAAAAATAGGTAAAACAAGAAGAAAAAAACGTCAAGCTGATTGTAAAGACACATGCGTAAACATACCACTTCTACTGTTAGCCAACTTCAGAGGGTCACCTCCTTGAAGGTAAGAATTGTATCTGTGCATGTTTTTGTGGTACACACAGCAGTCAAGGTGAAGGGGCAGATGTTCAGAGGGTGGGGACAGCCCAGAGCTACAACACTGCGAGTGCACACAGGAGCACCAGCCTGGAGCCAGAGCCGGCCTGGCCACCAACACCTGCTCTGGGCCCCACCCACGCAGAAATGTTCCCTTCTGGCAAACCTCCACTATTGTCCTAGTAACACAAACCAAAGCCCACTGCTACTGAGTTGATTCCAACCCAGAGCGACCCTACAGGACAGAGCAGATCTGCCCCACAGGGCTTCCAAAGCTGTAATCTTTACAGAAGCAGACTGCTGTTTCTCCCACAAAGCAGCTGGTGGGTTCAAACCGCTGACCTTCTGGTTAGCAGCCAAGCACTTAACCACTGCGCCACCAGACCTCCTTCAGTAACACAAAGCTGCTGACTTATTAAGCACTTACCACGTGCTCCACGCCTTCCATCTTCACGCCTCTAGGAGATAGGTACTACCAGTACCTCTATTTTTGGGAACTGAGACATGCAGGAGGTGAAGGAACTTGCCCAGGACCCAGAACCCAGGGTCACTCTGACCAGGCGTTCAGATACCCACGTCCACGCCCTCCACCACCGTAAGGTACTACCTCCCTAGGCCTCCTCAGCATGCCGCGTTGCGGCGACGAGAACGCCACCGCCATGAGGCTGAGCGCTAATGCGCCACGGGCCTGTAACTGTGAATCGCACAGGTCTTTTGTGCCCCACAAGGACCCTCCTCTACAGGAGCCCTCCCTCCCCCCACCAATGACAAGGCAATTGTGGGTAAGCCGCCTTCACCCATGTCTTCTACTCTCAGCTTAAATGGTTACTGAAGGGTCTCTTTTAAAAACATATGACAAATCTCCACCTGGTTGTGTTTTCTCTTTCTAGAACTGGTCACTAAGCCCTGTGCCAGCAGGGACCATGACAGATGCACACTGTCACTCCCCCAAGGCATCCAGCCCAGTGACATGCACACGGTGGATGACGGATACCCATCTGTAGATTTTATTTACTCCTGATTTAGGGAGAATACTGAGTTATCTGAAGAGTAAAGTCTGCATACCAAATATAAAGGTGCTGGGAAAACAAAGAAGCAAGTGTAAACACACAAAAGGAGAGATTTATTGCTTGCCTGGTAACTAACAGGAGTCTCACACGTTATTTACACACAGACACACACAGGCTCCTTATATACACACACAGACAGGAGTCTCACATGTATATTTACACACACAGGCTACTTACACACGTACACACAGACAAGAGTCTCACATGTATATCTACACACATAAAGACTTCTTATACACATACACGGACCCGAGTCTCACATGTATATTTACACACACACAGGCTACTTACCCACATACACAAACAAGAGTCTCACATGTGTATTTACACACATACAGACTTCTTATATACATACACGGACAGGAGTCTCACATGTACATTTACACACAGACTTCTTATAAACATACACAGAGAAGTCTCACATGTATCTTTACACACACACAGATTCCTTATATGCTTACACAGAGACAAGAGTTCCACATGCATATTTACACACACAGACTTCCTATAACCACCTATAAGCTGGGTGTCTACAGCTCCACAAGTCCTTATCCAAAACTGAGGGCAGATGTGTTCCAGAGTTCAGCATCATTCGGAGTTTAGAAATGAAACAGTGTGTGTATACATTGCCTATTACCTGTCCCTCCCAGGGAAGTCTGGGGCAGCGCCATAAGACAACACACTGATTAAATGTGGGCGTATTCCACACTAGGAAACCCTGGCACGCAGTCGTTATGAGCTCAGGCTGCTAACCAAAAGGTTGGCAGTTCAAATCTCCCAGACACTCCTTGGAAACCCTATGGGGCAGTTCTACTCTGTCCTATAGGGTCGCTCTGAGTCGGAATCAACTTCACGGCAATGGGTTTGGTCTTTTTTGGTTTGGTATTCCACACTAAGTGGAACAGAGACTACATACAACATCCGTTCAGGCCAGGTTTTCAGTCCGCTTTCAGAGGTTCTGGGGAATGAGGAGCCGGGTGCCTGCACGACTGCCCTGCTGTCCTGGTGTCCTGGTTTTCTGTGCATGGCCTGGGGCTCAGGGAACTTGCTCAGGCTCACATAAGCTGCGGAGGAAGAGACAGGGCTTGAACCCACCTCTCTGGCTCAAAGCTTGCCCAGTGCCTCTCACACCGAGCAAGCTGTCACTCACCTGAGGGCCCTGTGGAGAGGCTGACCTCGAGTCAGCAGGTGTGGGCTGGGCCTGTGATCTAAGACTCTCTAGGTGATGCTGAGGGAGACAGGAAGCGAACAACTCCCAGTGACCCAGGGGCCTCCACCCTAGCAGCTCACGCGTTACCTTGGGGCTCTTTACCTACATCTAAGTGGACTCATTTAAATGACTGATATGGTCTGGGACACAGCCGCCCTCAGCTTTTGCGGTTCTTTCTGATAATTCTAATGTATGCTGGGATTCAGAATCATGGACACTAGATCGTGAGGAGAAATAAATCACTAATAAAGGAAGGCTACCAGAAGGGAGCCGCTGAGCGCAGGTAGGCGTACCTGGAGTCACTACATTCCATCGAAGGAGTGTCGGAGGCCTCCAACAATGACCAGGAATCTACTAAACTCCTTCGGCATGGGACAGACCCCACCACCCATCCCAGGCTCGGCAGATCTTCCCTTGTGACCAACAAAATCCTAGATATACCACACTGAGCACCATGTCCCCTCAGACAAGCACACACAAATGTGAAATCAAGAAGTATCACTGCCTGACAGCTGAAAACCAAAACAAGTATTTAGCAGAGCACTATGAGAAAAGTTCTAAAGTGCAGGCCCTGTTATACTATGGGTATGGCTCCATAAATTTACTGGCGTATGCGCACACCAGTCAAAGTGTGGATTTTTAAATCATGCTAATGAAATCCTCAGATTTAGAGGGGACGGGAGTGGTCATCCACCCCTCCCACTGTGTAAACTCTCTACAGCCCCTGTGCCCAGCTTCCACCCACACACTCAACCAGTCATGAGCGAAGACTCTGGAAAGGCCTTCCACACTTGGACACGTGGCTAATTCTCCTTCACTAGTCTACCCTCGTCCCCCAGGAGTCCTTGGGTGGTACAAACAGTTAACATGCTCACCACTGACCGAAAGGTTCAAGTCCACCCAGAGGCACCTCGGAAGGAAGACCTGGAGATCTACTTCCAAAAAATCAGCCATTGAAAATCTTATGTAGCGTAGTTCTACACTGACACACAGGGGGTTGCCACGAATCAGAATTGACTCGATGGCGACTCGGAACTGGTAGTCGCCTTCTAAAGCCACCAAACTCCTAATTCGGCTTCAATGTTCCACACCCTGGGTCATTTCTGAAATGACATGTATGTATTCCAGCCCAGTCACCACCCAAATGTCAGCTCTCTGGGGAGGCTCACCTGTCAAAATTCCTCAGGTAAACTGAATAAGAGTCCTGTTCTGACGAGTGTTAGCCAGCTACCTTCCTCGCCCATCCTGTAAGTTGCACCCTGCTATTTCTGTTCCATTGCCTCTTTCGTAAAGGTTAAAGGGCCAGGTCAAAATGAGCAGTCTGAGTCACCACCCTCCCCGGTCCTCAGGGCTCATCATGCTTCTTTGGCCCCCAAGCCAGTCACCCCAGGTCAAAGCGCCACATTCCAGTCTAGAGAATTCTAAGAGTAACAGTGAACAAAAAAAAAGGTAAATAGCACCGAAAGAAGCATCCACAATAGCTTAGGGACCTTCCAGAGAACAATTATTTTCTCCTCTGTGATATGCTGAAGGCCAGCCAACTTTCAATATTCAAACAAGGTCACGGTAAGGATACATACATACAATTTTACTGCTCCAAGAAACGTCAGACCATCTAGACCAGAAGTTCCTGACCTCAGGAATCCAGGGAGGGGCTTTAGGACTCCCTGAAATTCCATGCCTTGCTCAGTCATTTCGGGCTTGCTTTCCACTCATGCCTATTTTGGACAGGAGGTTAGGTGCCCAGGAGGGACAGGTAATTTGGGAACAAAGGCAAGGTATGCCTGAGAAACACAGAGCTGGGCAGCTGACTCCTTGGCCGCCTCCCAGCCAGAGATGCAGGGCGAAGTGTTGTACCGGGCTGAGCCTGGGAAACAGGTGCCGGCAGCGTGCCAGAACCCGGCAGACAGAGCTCTTTGCCCTCTCACCGCAGCGAGCCCAGTGCCATGTGGTTCCACCGGAGCCAAAGAGGCAGATTTCTCGTTTCAGTACTTAAATTCACTCCCTCATTCCCCTGTGACCTCATCACACTTGCTCCCGCCTCCAAGAGTGTTGCAACAATTAGATGAGACAGACTGAGAAGGCAGGGTTTAAGGAAAAAGAGATGTCTATGTTAGAGCCAACGCATACACACCTCAGCACATGCTGTCAAATTACCCCACACCTCTACACGTCAACAGCTATAGCCTCGTTCCAATAAGTCCCCAGGGGGTTTACTAGAAGGATCTAGGGTGAAGAAAAGGAAATTTAGGACACAGAGGCTTACTAATACTTCCTCAATGAAGTTTATTTTTAAAGAACAGAGAGAAATGTAAACTTAAACTCCGCAGGACTCTTCAAAATTAAAGTGGTTTCAGATAATTTTTAAAAGGAGGGGAAAATGTATGGATTCAAAGTGGTACCTGAGAAGCTCCTAGCACACAGGTAATCAAGGATGTCTGCTAATTAAGAAAATAAAACAAACATTGTCATGGAGGCACATACTGCTTCAGGAACAGATGTATTTCCAAAGTTGATTCATGAATCCTTGGTTCAGAACTCTGACTACATTTTCTCACAGACGTTGGGTAGCACAGAACACTTGGGGATCCCATCTTACCTACAACAACCCATCTTCAAAGGTCTCTCTGGCATCTAATGCTGATGGCATTATGGACTCTAACCACCACACATACAGAGGATTAAAGACAGCCACAAATTCTGTGACACTCCTCCCATGGACAGGTGGGGTTTATGTCCCCCCTCCTCACACCTGGGAGGCCTCTGGCTGCTGTGACCAAGAGAACATGGCAGAAGTAATGCTATGTCAATTTCCAAGGCCAGGCTGAAGAGGTTGACGGCTTTGACTTCCTCTCTTGCACACTTACTCTAGGAGCCCTGAGCTGCCACGTAAGAAGTCCAGCCACCATAGCGAATAGTCCATCTACAGAGATGCTAAGACAACAGAGGTGGGAGGTGCCCGCTGAGCCCAGACACCCAACCAGCTAAACATGTGAATTCAGCCATCTTGGACCCTCCAGACCAGGCCAGCCACCAGATGACCCCAGCCAATGCCACGTGGAGCAGAAGAATTGCCCAGCAGAGCCCTGTCTGATTAACCCTCAGAACACTGAGATCTAATAATAGATTGTTATTTTAAGTCACTGATTTTTAACGTGGTTTGTTACTCAGCAATCATTAACCGGAACAACCCGTGGCTTTTCCAGGAAATGACAGAAGCACACCTCACTCCTGCCCTGGCATCAGGAATAGAGTCTCCTTCCCAACCTCCACTGGTGGGCACAGGGGTGTTCCCCAGCAACAAGCCATCGAGGGCAACCCCCTGTGCCTTACAGCAGGTACTACAGCGTGTGGTGCATGTGTGTACGCGCACACGCATGTTGGGAAGCAGGGAGCTACACAGTATGACCATCACAGAAGAGGAAAGGGTTTTCCTGCCTGCTTCGAAACCCTCCCAGAATCTTCTACACACTACTAACTCAGGGGAGGACGGGTTCCAAAATTCTGAAGAAACATACTGTCAAAACGTGGCTGGACTATAGTTACTGCTGCATTCAAGCAAACACCTGAGTGCCTACCACACACCAGGCACTGTCCTAGTACAGGAGCCCTGGTGGCATGGTGGTTAAGAGCTCGGCTGCTAACCAAAAGGTTGGCAGTCTGAATTCACAAGCTACTCCTAGGAGACCCTATGGGGCAGTTCTACTCTGTCCTATAGGGTTGCTATGAGTTAGAATTGACTCAATGGCAATTTTTTTTTTTTTAAATATATATCCTAGTACAAGGAGCCCTGGTGGCATGAACATTAAGTGCTCAGCTGCTAACTGAAAGGTTGGTGGTCTGAACACCCCCAGCAGCTCTGCAGGAGAAAGACCTGGTGACCTGCTCCCGTAGAGATTACAGCTGAGAAAACCCCATGGGGCAGTTCTGCTGTACCACACGGGGCCGCTCTGAGGCAGGATCGGCTCGATAGCACCCAACAACAGCAACATCCTAGTACAGGGGTTAAGGTGATGAACTAAAGTTTTCTGCTCTGAAGGAAAAAAGTAAGGCAAGAGACTCGATGGCGAAAGCATGGGCTACCTTAGGCATTCAGGGAAGACCTTGCAGAGGTGACGTCTGGACAGAGACAGAAGGAATTGAGGATTATCATTCCTGCTAAATAACTGAAGAAAATAAAGTGCCAAAATATAAATTAAAATTTTATCAAAATTCATCATACGCAAAAATTGGTTTCTAAAAAAAATGGGGTATCTAAATACAGATGTTCCTTTTTGTGCAAACATACAGAGATTCTGGTTTCCAGACATCTTTACCCTTTGTTACCAATCATTTCTTTCCAGTCCAGCGGTGTGCTGCCTCTTCCCCTACCTGCAGGACAGCCTTCCGCTGCCAGCCACACTCCAAGGAGAGCCTGTCGTTCACCTTGCTAACCAATCATGTTTTCCTTCAGGAAATCACTCAGGAAAGGAAATGGGGGAATGGACTGGCATTTCTTGTATGCTAGGTTCTCACTCTCTCACATTTAATGCTCACAATTACCTCTGTATAGATGAGAAAACGGAGGTTCAAGATGGTAAGTAACTTACTAACAGTTAACGGAAGGACCAGAAATCAAACGAAGTCTGACTTCAAAACCCATACTCCTTCCATATATCAATCTGTTTCATTTTTACTGAGCACACACCTTGGGCCAGACTGTGAAGATACAAAGAATGAGTGGCCCTGCCCTCAAGAGGCTTATTGTCTCAACACTAGAGACCTAGTCGAGAGGCACCAGAACATCCCTCAGCCTGGAGAGGGCAGGGAAGGTTCCAGATTCACCCTGTGCTACGGCCTCCATCTCAAATGGGTCAACGTACCTAAGGAAAAAGACATCTACCTTCTACCACCCCAGGGAGTCCCTGAGTGCTGCAAATGGTTAAGCGCTTGACTACTAGCTGAAAGGCTGGTGATTCAAACTCACCCAGAGGTGCCTCGGAAGACAGGCCTGGCAATCTAGTGCTGAAAGGTCACAGCCTCGAAAACCCCACAGAGTACAGTTCTATTCTACACACACAGGATCCCCATGGGTCAGAATCAACTCAACTAACAACCACCACCACCACCCTAGGAGCCTCACCTGGGGCCTGGGTGCCCAGCTGTCCCCCCTTATTCATAGCCCCTCTCAGAGCAGCTACATGGCCACGACACAAGCCCCCACACCCTGTCCAGTCACCAGTGACCTTTCCTGGTTCCACATTCAAAAGTGTCACAGTAGTTCTACCAGAAAAGTCACATAAAATCTTTTCCAAAACATCATTTCCCCGCTGACCATGAAGAGGAATTCTTTTCCCTTAATTTATATTCCCTTAAGCAAATCTGTAGTTATAATTACATTCAAGATGAATGGGTGGAAATCCGACCGTGCTGGGCTGTAACCATTATGCTCTCTACAGAGTGACCCGGCCTCGGGGACTTGTTCACCACTCACAAGCTAATGTTTGTAAAACCCTGTGAAGACATAATGACTAAACACTATCATTATTACTAGACTACTGGTTTAAATGCAAATGAAGAGAGAGAAAGGAGAGAGAAAACATATTAGGAAATCAGGTTAGGGACTGCTATTCGGCAAAATGTAAGCAGCATCTGAACCACGGGGGTGAAGCACATCTTAACTGGATTACTTCAAGGATACTGAGGGCAGCATTGCTGCCATAAGAAAACAACTCAAAACATAGAGAAGGAACCGAGTCCTGACTGGGAAAACAACCTGTAGAGTCAAAACAGATGCTGGATGAGAAGCAAAGGCTGAGATGTGAAAAATCTCTGCTGGAAAAGCACACACATTTTAAAAACAGCACTCACTACACCACAGCAGAACGAAAAAGCCTATGAGCTGAACGAAATCCCAAACAGGCCTGTAACTCGTCTTCAACTGACTGCAGAGCACGATGAAATTCAGGCTCTGAGGTCCAAAAGGCCTGCTTTGTTCTCATCTGTAAAATGGGGGTAACCCCTACCTCAAAAGTAAGGATAGCACAAAGGCAGCCCCCAAAGGCACCAGGGCCCCACACCACCTGGGCCCCACGCCACCACCCCCAACCACAGCCCCAGGGGCTGTTTCAGACTCAGGTGCCCTCTGCCATGCGGCTCTGCCCAGCCCACGCTTCTCCTCCTCTTCTGTGGCTCACTCACGCTCATCCTTCGAGAGTTACCTCCTCTGGGAAGCTCTCTGAGAGCGTCCTGGTCCAAATGACTAGGTGCTGTCCCATGCCTGCTCCCGCAGGGCTTCTGTCCCACTGAGACAGCACCTCCCACACCCCGCCCCAGTCAACCTCTCCCGGCTCATCCACTGCCCGGAAGCTCCCTGAGGACAGTGACCACATGGAGTCTTCTTAGCTTTTTAGCTGCAGCAACTAGCAAAAAGCACTTCGTAAGTTCTCAGAACTTTTGCTGTCTGGATAAATTCTCAATTATTTCTAATTGAAATGAGAAGGCAATCAGCTTCTCTGGGGTAAATCTTAGAAACATGAAGTATGCAGGGGAAAAAAATTCTACTCTGGGAAAATCTGCTTTGCCATTATACGACTTGGAAGAGTGACTTACCCGAACACTCTGAGCCTCAGCTGCCTCCCGTTTATAAAATGAAGTCGACCAGAAAATCGCTCAGGTCCCTACTAATGAGATCGAACATACCATGATCACATCCTAAGATCCTAACACTCGCACTCTGTACATTTCAGTCCCTATTAATAGGAAAATGGGCATCTGTGGAATTCCACACA
The DNA here is from genome assembly GCF_030014295.1 of Loxodonta africana. Classification (NCBI taxonomy): domain Eukaryota; kingdom Metazoa; phylum Chordata; class Mammalia; order Proboscidea; family Elephantidae; genus Loxodonta; species Loxodonta africana. Next base: position 109,901,206 of record NC_087351.1, read on the forward strand.
GTCCATCTCACTCCCAACGAGCAAGGCATGTGGGTGGTGCTGGGAGCCCCGTTGTACAGACAGGGAAAACAAAGTCAGGGAGGCCAAGCAGCCTGCCCAATCCCTGCCACTGGCTAAATACACAAGACAGGGCTATAAGTCCGCTCTTCAAAGCTGGTGGCTCCCCACCGTGTTCAGCTTCTCAAGCTGGGGTGTGGACAGCCCCGGGGGGTACATGGTAGGATGCCAGGAGACCCCTTGGGGACCCTAGGGGAGAAAAGAATAAACACATCTTTGGAGATGTTCTCAAAAATGTAGAAGAGGAACAAAGTGTGTTTAAATTAAAACAATCAGACATATCACAGAGCAGAACGTAGACTTCACATTGCCTGTTAAGATAAAGGAGCACACAGCGGTTAAAGCAACTGGCTGCTAACCGAAAGTTCGGTGCTTCAAATCCACCAGCCGCTCCACAGGAGAAAGATGTGGCAGTCGGCCTCCATAAAGATTACAGCCTCAGAAACCCTATGGGGCAGCTCTACTCTGCCCTGTAGGGTACTCGACTCAATGGCAACCGGGTTTTGGTTTTTTATGGCTAAGATAAAACTTAATGGGCTCGGCCCCAGGCTCCCATTAACTAGAGAGTTTGAGACCTACTTCATTAAGCCATGCCATGTCCTTCCTCCCAGAGCAAAGCCTTTAGGAACCTGAACACTTAATTTACCCTATAATAAGTCTTCAAACAGCAGGTTATATTAATCCAAAAAAGAGACAATTTAATTTCTAGCACAGAGTCGTGACTTCTGGGCATTACCAGACAAGGCTCAAGAGAACTACTAGTTCCCCTGTTCTCGCCTTTTAAGTCATTAAAAGCCCCCAAGAGAGTTACGTTGTCCGGTGAAGTCTCCCATCATATACACCCCCTTATTCAGCAAACACTGAGAGCTAAGCGCTGTCAGGACAGGAGGACCATGTACTGACAGAGGTGGGGCACACTGCTGTTCCCCACCATCGGCCATGCCCTTCACCATGGGAGACTGCCCAGCCCACTGAGTTCCTGGTCACGAAGGGGCCTGGCAAGAGCCAGGGGCCATCACACGAAACTTCATAATTGGAAACCTACTGACCGAGCAGCATTGCCAGTGCTATCTCTTGGCAAGAAGCAATCAGACAGTAAACCATCAGAGCCCATTTTACCAAAACAAAAGCCAGCAAAGAGATCCTCCCCGTACCATCCTCAGAGCCACGCAAGATGGCCAGGATGGCTCTACTGTTCCAGGGCCTTCTTGATGCTCAGGCTCAAGGCCCACTTCCTGGAAGCCTTCTGGTATACCCCAGGCAGTCCAGAGCATTCCCTTTCCTGAATCCCCACACTTCAGTCTTGTTCACAACCTCCTAATTCACTTCATGCTACATCGTATTACTTTCTAGTTTCTTCCTGGCGAGTCTTCTCTCTGCAGCTGAGAGGCCAGCTCCCTGAAAGCAGAGTGGTGAATTTTCATTTTTTCTTACCCTCCCTGCCACAAGCTTCTGTCCTGGCGCTGTCGGTCAGATAGCTGCTGGTTCCTGGCATCACCCATCACCATGTACAGAGGCCACGGCAGCCCAGGCTTCTGCTGAGCAGACCCTTACAGCAGGTGCTGTGTCTCACTCTTCTCTGTATCTCCCAGCACCGTCACTAGGACATTACGGGAACGCAGGGCATGTTAACTGAACATTAATTAAACAAGAAAAAGACTCCCAAGTCCCAGTTAATGATCCATTTATCTCAAGAATACCGAATACAGTTGTAAGAGATCCTAACCTGGTGGATGGAGTTGACAGAAACCAACAGTCACCTACACTTGCCAGCCTCACCCCAAGCTGTCTACATGGAGCAACTAAATTTCCATTAAAAAAAAAAAAGGTTTTATGCCTAATGATAAAAATCCCACCTCCTTCCTAGGTCTGTCTGTCTCTCTTCCGCCATATGTCTGGAATAGTGTTTCGTAGAACATAGGCAGCCAATAAATGTTTTCTAATACAAAAAAGCCATTTTGTAATTTTACTTCATTTTGAATAATGGACATCACACAAGCACACACTACATTTTCTTACTTCTTTTTTTTTTTTTTTCCTTTCGGTTCAAAATTACATTTTCTTGTATTTCCATCAGGTCCTTTGGGACCCCAATCCTGCTTCTTCGGTGCAAGCCTTACCTGTCCTCTTCACCTCTCTATGTTGCCCTCCTGCCTGCAGGCAGCTGGGCTTCTCAGCTGGCTTTGTGCCTCTTTCTGAGCACAAGTCTCAGCATCACCTACACTCAGGCCTTGTAGCCTCTCTCTCTGGTGGTGGTCTCATCTCCTCCTTTCTCGCTCTGTACCTCTTTTCCCTGTATTATCGGTATCTGAGGTAAACACTAGGACTCCTCCCTCCAAAAATAATTCTTCCCCCCTATAACACCACAATGAAGCACACAGGGGGTCCTCATGCCATGGACTCAACACCAAGGACTTCAGTCACAGACGTCTCCTCTACCAAGTCAAAAGACCTTAAAGTGACCACTGCAAGAAAATTTAGCTATTGTGTAATGTCTGATAAGTTAGATCACTGGCCGTTTGGAGCGTCTTGCTGTACCAAAATGAGAAAATAGAGATGGGCAAATTTAACGCAATTTCCTCTGTTTGCTTGAGCTAGCACAGACTTGCAACACCACAGTAACAGTTTTATCTCCCTTGAAGTATAGCTTTAACATCACAGAAAAGGATTTTAAGGGAGCGATAAGTCATTCTTGTCTTTCAGCCCATTAACTACCCTGACAACACCCTAAAAAGGTCCTTCTCATTTTGCACAGTGAAGAATTAAAGGGATTCGAGCAGGAGTGTTTACAGAATCAAAACCCCAAACACTGGGGAAAACAGCAAGAAGCAGCTCAGCTGTTTCAGTTAAATGAATGACTTTCTCCAAGACATGAACAAGAGTAGGGATATTTTGATGGTGTTAAGAGAAACAATTGGCCACTGCTATCGCCTGTTTCCAATGGAATGTCTTCGCAGCCTCTCACTGAGTGAGGCTGTCTTATGATTTCCAAAAAGAATGGACAACATCCAAACAAAATAATTGGTCTTCTTCTCCATCACAGAAAAATTCACAAGAATGTCTTAAAAGAAAAAAAAATTATAGTTAAAAAAAAGAAAAGGCTGGAATTCTCCCTGTCGGCTCTCTGCTTTCCTGGCTTCTGCGTTGTGACAGCTGGAACAGATGGCGCCTCGGTGAGACACCTTATATCTTAAACCTTATCCATGATAAGGTCTGATTTTAACTAGTGATGCTGGAATCCAAGGTCTGTCAGGATTTCCGTTATAAAGCACCTACTCACAGGGATTTCCAATCTCAAATGGTATTTTCCAGTTTTCACGTTGATATGGCTTACTTTTGTTTTGGCCAAAGAATTTTTCACCTTTAAACTAATCTTTAATTACGTATATTATCACAAAGTGGTGCAAAGGCAAACATTTCCCCTCATTTGAAAAAAGAATGGCTGGATGCTATTTTGCCAGACACCCTATATACATGATGCAGTCTTTTTAACAGGCCGTTTTCAAAGACACCGTAAAACAGGAGAAAATTTTAAGACCAACTGATGGTCCACCTTATTTCTTCAAATTAGGGTCTTACAGACACATGCAAGATTATATATAACAACATTTCCAAAGGCTTCACCAGTGTCTTCACAGCAAATGCTAGGGAGGAAAAAAAAAAAAATTATGGCTCCTCTTCAGTTGTACGCTGTGAATATAAATGAAGAAGCGGCTACAACGCCACTAAACACAGCCTTTATGACTCCACAAAAATAAATAAATTACACTTCACACACACACACACACACACACACACACCCCTATCTCATGCTGAAAACTGATTCAGAGCTTAATACGAAAAATGTGAAATCAAATTGCTTCCTTCAGCCAATCGTTATCGGGAGACTTCTTAAATTTCCAAGCACGTCCACGATACTTCATCCATTTCGTCGCTATGTTTTCAAATTCAAGGTAAAGAGTTTCCCCGCACAGAATTCTCTCTAAAGGTCTAAATATCAAGTCGACGTCCCCAAATGGGGGTTACAGTGTGAGAACGTGGCGGGGCATACAGAGCAGCCGCCTGGCCCCTCGAGATGAAATGTTAAATGCCGTGGCGGGCATCACCCCAAGATCCGCACCGCGGGGAGCCTAGTCTGACCTTTGGGATCAATCGGAGGTGGAATTTGTGCATTTTGCCCAAGCTGGACCCCGGGACCCGCCTGCCTGCGAGGCCACTGCAGCTCTCCGACTATGAATCAGAGGTTTATCTGCAGAGGAATGACTCAGTATAAACTTTTAAATAATAGCTTAAAACACACACACACACACACACACACACACACACACACCCCGAACTCGGCCGGGGAGCACGTTCGTCCATGCAGACACCCTGAAGCAGTACGTGTCTCACCCCGTCCAAACCGAACGTCCCAGGAGGGGATGCTGATTTCTCGACGCCGGGGGGGGGGGGGGGTCACGGTTTAAAGAGGCCTCGGCGCCCCGTTTCCTGAAAAGCTGCGGGAACCGGGTCCCCTCCGCGGCCCAGAGCCCGGCCTGAGGACAAAGTTTTCCAAAGTTCAGGCGTCCGAGGGCGGGAAGGGCCCGGCCTTGGGGCCGGGGGGCGAGGCCGCGCCGCTCCGGGCACTCGCCGCCGGGCAGACCGGGCCTGGCCGCTCCCCGGGGCCCCGCCGGGCCCAGCCGCCGAGGGCCGCGCGCTGGAGCCGGCCGGGGATGGAGACACCGGGCCGCGCGCCCGCCCGCAGCCCGCCGCAGCCCCCGGCCCGCCCGCCGCCGCCTCTGCCGCCGCCGCAGCCCCTTACCCGGCTCGGCCGCTCAGGGGCGCCGGGCGCGTCCTCCGCCGCGGTCCGCAGCGTCCTGCTCCCCGGGCAGCCCCATGTCGGGGGGCGGGGAAGGGCCGGCGGCCGCCGCCGCCGCCGGCTGGAAAGTCCCTGCTGAGCTGCACCCCGGCTCGCGCACGCGGCGGCAGCGCCGCGCCGCGCTCCCTGCGCCCTCACGCACCCTCACAGGCACTTCCTCTCGCGCGCTGGAAATCCCCGCCGGCCGCGGCCCGCGCCCCGGCGCGCGCGCCCGCCCCGCCCCCGGGCCCGCCCCCGCCGCCGCCCGCGCGTGGGAGCCGAGGAGCCCGCGAGCGCGGCCGGCCCCCCGCGCCCGGCCCCGCGCGCCCCCGCCGCCCCGCGCGCGCCCGCGGCCCGTTGCTAAGGGCCCTCCGGCTCCGCGCCCGCCCGACCTTAGCAACGGAGCCGCGGCGCGGGGCGGGGCGGTGGGGGCCTTCGCGCGCCCCCCAGTCCCTCGCGGACCCCCGCGCGCCGCACACCCGCCGCGGCCCCGGTCGCTCTACCGCCGGCCGCTGTGGGCCCGGCGACCTCGCCTTTCCGGGTCAAAAAGCCACGCAGGCAGCAGGCCGAAGGGTGCCGGTTTCCTCGCGGTGGGGGAGCGGATGGCGTCACCCTGTTCACCAGGACAGCCACCGTCACTCCCGCTGTCACAGACACTCATAGGCAGTCACACACTCACATACAGGCACATCACACGCTTACACACGTTCATGGACACATACACCCTCACACACACATTCTCACACTAGCACAGATCATACATACTCGTAGGGTGAGTGTGTCACAGAGACACACTCGCATACTCACACACTTGCATACTCACACTCACACACCTGAACACTCACAGAATACTCTGTTACAGACAGAAAAACACACACTCAATCACTCTCACACATAAACACACTCGTGGACACACACTGACCACACACAGTAACTCTCGTAGACATAGACACACTCATAGTCACTCTCACAGATACTCATAGACACACACTGACACACTCGCAGACACACACACACTTATAGACACATACCCTCACAGACACACTTAAATAGGCACACTCAGATACACACACACACTTATAGATATACATTCTCAAGGCACACTCACACTTTCATTCACACATACATAGACTCACACTCACATATTCTCACACTCACTGACACATACATACTCACAAACTCTTACAGATACCCTCACATACACCCTCATACTCAGACACACACTCACATTCTCACATGCTCTCTCATAAGCTTATAGGCACACTCACCCACACCCAGGCTTGTCACACGCATGCACAGGGCATACACACACTCTCTTGCACATATACACACTCACATTTTCACTCCTACCCACACTCACCCCCTCTCATACATATAGGCAGGTTGTGGGGCTGAAGTTGACTCAAGATGTATGGGCCACTGCTCTTTTTGGTAGGGTGATGTCTAAGCATTTGGTTGGGGTTTCCTTTCCCTTCTCACAAGGCTTCCCCCACACCCAGGAAGTTGTGTCTTGGTCAAGCTTCAACAGGGTGTCCAGTGTACCCCTCTCTTCCCTTGACCCCAGGATCCTGCAGACTCCAGGTGCCCATCACTCTGGCTGCCTCAGCCCTCTGCCCCCAAGTCATTGATGATCCACCAAGGTCCACAGAGATTGGGCCTAAGAAAATAGTAGGTGAATGGGGAGCTTGCCTCCAGGAGGCTCCAGGCCAGCTGAGGAGGGAGGTCCTCTCCACATGAGCTTACAGGTCAACACTGAGGAGACAGAATGAGTTTTTCAGTTTTCACTTCTCCAGAAGCCTCATAAAGATCTCTAGTCCAGGGCTGAGGCCAGTGAGACCAGCTTAAGTCAATCCCCCTTCTTGTATTTCTCCAGTGACTCATATGAATGGAGGCAGGAAGTCTGGCATCTCCTCTTGCAGCTTCCACATGGAATGTTCCAGAACCCTGGGATAGTCTGACCAGGCTATTGGTGCCATGGCTCTGGCCCCATCAGTCCAACAGGTACTTGTCCAATGGTCACAGAGAGGGGGCCTTCCTGCCCAGGCTCTGCCGGGCTGCAGTGGCGCCCTCACTTGGACCACCTGAGCACAGGTCTTTGAGTTCAGATCCAAGATGGCTGCAGTTTCCAAAACAGGATGATGCCAAGGTGACAGGCCAGCCTCGGCCACCCCTGGGCCCTGAGTGAGTCTGGGTCCCCAGAGAGGGCTCCCCTTCCCTCAGGTGAGTTTCACTTTGGAGCCTTGAGTATCTTTCCCTGCCAGTCACAGGTTTTAATGATAACCTTGAAGAGTCAGGGTCCTGATAGTTTCCCTCCCACCAGGCCCCAAGGCCTTGGTGTTCTTGCCCACCTCCTCCCAGGTCCCCAGTCCCTCAGGCCACAGTCCCAGGACACTGTCGACCAGACAGCCATGCCTACTCCCACCTATCCACCTTGCACTGCGTACTGCCAGGGATGGGTTTTAAGAGTTTGCCAAAAGCAGGGAAGACTCCCTGGGTTCTTTTAAAATGAGCAACAAGGCAGAAGTTTCAAAGATCCGTCAGAGGGATCTTTTAGGCTCCTCTCATTCCCCACCAAGACGATACTAAGCACCACTCAGAATGAAGGGCTCCAGATAGACCCTCTGCTGGTGAGACCTGCTCCCCTGGTGAGACCTGCTTCTGCTCCTCCTCCCTCTTCCTCTTCCTCCTCTCCCTCCTGCTTCCCCGCCCCCACTTCGTCTTCTCCAATTGTCTGAGCAATTCTGGAGCCCCTGCTTTTTGCAGGGTGTGAGGAGCAGCGCAAAGAAGTTTGCCCCAAACAGGGCAACCGCTTCAGGGGCGGGTGTTCTGGCCTCTGCAGTCCCAGCCGCAGGGCAGCAATGATGGGCAGAGAGGAGAGCCAATCAGAGCTCCCTCTTTGCGGCCTTTCAAAGGCAGAGAGCACTCTGTTCCCTATGGCAACGTGGAGCAACAAGCGGACACCATTTCTGGAGGAAGACATTTCTCCCAGGAAATATATGTAGCATTACATGGTCCATTTGTGGTGTTTCTGGGAGACGTGCACGCAGATATGAGTTACTCGCGTGAGTGCAACATAGCTCAGAAAGCCAGTCCCGCTTGTTGTCCAGACAAAAGAAAAAGTGCTTATTGTACAGTGTCAGGGGCTTCAGGCCTCGGATGGGGGTTTCGTCAGGCCTCTCCCAGAATGTGAGGATCAATCCCTCACGTGACATCTCCCCACGCAAAGACGATTGGCCCCTGGGAGTCTAACTTGGGCTGAAGTGTGCTGGCAACTTCTCTCACGAAAATATATTAAATATCACCTCAGAGGAGACCAGCTACATGGCAAAATCAAAACCAGCTACACTAATTGTTTAGACAGTGAATACTCTTCATGTACCTTTTACATAATGAGCCAGTTCATGCAAAACACACACACACACACACATATATAAAACCAATTGCCTATCGAGTTGATTCCAACTTGATGGTAACCCCATGTGAGTAGAGTAGAACTGCTCCATAGGGTTTTTATGACCATGACCTTTCAGAAGTAGGTTGCCAGGCCTTTCTTCCAAGGTGCCTACGGGGGGGTTCAAACCACCAACTTTTCAGTTAGTAGCCACACACTTGATTGTGCACCACCCAGGGACTCCTATATATGTGTGTTTGTGTATAAATATATATACTTGTGTGCGTGTGTATATATATTTGTATATATACTTGTATATATGTGTATACATATATATTTGTATATATGTGTGTATGTATATTTGTATTACATGTGTATATATATTTGTGTACGTGTGTATATATATATATTTGTATATTTATGTGTGTATATAAAAGTATACATAAAGCAATATTTAATCTCTGATACTTCCTGGTTATTTATTTATTTTTTAAATACTGGTCATGACCCTCTAAACTTACTGTTGGTTCATGACCTGAAGTTTAAAATCACTGTTTTAGACTACACAAGCTACTGAAGGTGGTGGAGGGGGCGTGGGCTTGGGGTGGTCATGGTGTGAAATCACTCCTTCCTCCTGCTCCACCCCAAGCCCCCGAGATAGCCAGGCTGGGAAGTCAAGGACATCAGTTGCCCCTTCCGGCCCAGGCCCTAGCCCCGAGCTGACCCTGGCTACAGACTCCAGTGCCACTTCTCTGGGGTGGCCTCTGCGAAGAGGACAGTTGAAACCAAGCTCAGAGGAGTCTGGGACTGGACAGCCTGGGTGACCTGGCATCCTAAGGGTGGGGGTGCAAACACAGCCAGGGTTTTGTGTAAATGATAAGGAGACAATGGAGGAAGGTGGGAAGTGTGGGGTAACTGCCCACATAAAGACAGATACAATTTTCTCTCCTTTCTGTGGGCGAGTCAGGAAGACCAAGATATCCTCCTTTTAGGGAAGATCGGCCTGGAATTTCTCCCTTCGGGAGAACATGAGTCCTGGTGTAGCTGGCGTCACACAGGCAGCCTTGACTGGAGTCTCATGCACACCTTGACCTTCAACACTTTCTGAAGAAAGATTCAACTCTACCACGTGCCTGCAGAAAAGGGCTATTTTACCGCAGACATCAAGAGAGACAGGGAAGCGAGTCACGTCAGACACCACATAGCAAAGCTCACAAGGCCTACTGTGAAAATCTCGGTGCCTGCCTTCAAACCCCTTCTGAGGCTCCACTCCTCTATCTCATCAATGACCCTTTCCCCCACCCCACAGGGACACAGTAGCCCCTTGGCTTCCTCAAGCAGTTCAGCTTCAGCTCTCCACTTAGCAAACAAAAGCCTATGGTAGGCAGAGCAGCCCCCTGGGAGGGCCCAGCTCATCCAAAACTCCTAAAAGAGGCCACGAGCAGCATCCAAGGAAGTGAGGTCCATTTCTCCCTGCACGTTAGACATCAGGAGCAGGAGCAGGTTTGTTGCTAGTTGCTATCTGGTGGGCTGCAACCCCCAGCAGTGAAGTGGTGCCAGGCCCTGTGCCTTCTTCATGATTGTTGGGATATTTCAGTCCATTATTGCAGCAATTGCGTCAGTCCATCTCGTAAAGGGTTTCACTAGTTTTCGCTGACCCTCTCCTTTACCAACCGTGATGTTCTTTCCTAGTGATCGGTCAAGTCTTGGTTAATGAGATAAAATGTTTGAAAAGAAGAATGGTTCAAACTCATCAAAATTGCAATATGTCATCTTGCTATGAAGGATGGCAAATGTGCCCTTCTCATTTCTGAAGGCTGATAACAACGCTGAAATGTCACATGGTCCCTGGAAGTAAGTCCTCCCATCTTCCTCGTGTCTATTACTTCATTCAAGACCTATTTCCTGGGCTCTTTCCTTCCAGCACTCTCTAGCACAAAACTGAATCAAGTGCCTGCCCTTGTGTTCTAGCAGATGGAGATAAAAAGAAACAAATCACAAGGGAATCTGTAACCAGAGCTATGGGGAAAGTTAAGGCCAAGAAGGGGAAGAGGGAAGCCGGGAACGAGCTGCCATTTTATGCAGCAGTTGAGGTGCCATATGAATGTAGACCGAAAGGATGTGGTGGGAATCACCACCCCTGTATCCTTCAAGACCTTGATGGTGGCAGTAATTTCTGCAGTTCCTCTAGGAATGTGGTATTGCTTTTTGTTTACTATTTTCCTAAATAGGGGCAGTTCTAATGTCTCCCACTTGGTTTTTCCTATCATAATAGCTCTTACTCCACTTGTCAGGGATCCAGTGTGGGGGTTCTGCCAGTTACTGAGTATGTCTATTCCAATTATGCATTTCTGAACGGGGGAAATCACTACAGGATGGGTTTGGGAACCCACTGGACCTACTGTGAGACTGACATGAGCTAAGAGTCCATTCATAACCCAACCCCAGCGTGCCCCCATTCTGACTGGTTGGATACAGTGATGTTTTGGGTTTCCCGAGATTAGTGTCAGTCCAGAGCCAGTATCCAGTAATCCCTGAAAAGTCTGATTATTTCCTTGTCCTCAATGAACAGTCACTCTCTTAAAAGGCCATAGATCCCTTTGGGGAAGGCTGGGAGAAAGATTGACAGTATACATTTTTGGTAGTGTAGTGAGGTCCCACTTCAAGGGGACCCTTCATTCAAGGGGTTGTGGGTCTGTAAACTCACTCAAGTCTGGGAATTGATTTAGGGGCTGTGACTATTCTGGAGACTCGTGTTAGACTGCTGCTCACTTGACCTAGAATTCTTCCACTTGTACAGATCAAATACATATTTAGTAGATTTCCTATCTATTTCACTCCTAGGGACACCATGGCTAAGTAGCCAACACCATAAACCCACACAAGTCAGACTATTCTGATTACTGTTTTGACTCTGCTGTCCATTATGGTAACCACCATTACGGTAACCACATCCACCTTGTCTTTGCTGATTGAGTGTCACCGCGTGGCCCCTGCTACCCTGGGCTCCACCGCGTGGCCCCTACTACCCTGGGCTCCAGTCAACCCCATTGTAGTTAGATGATTGAATTCAGTTAGAGCAGTTAAAACAAAACCAAACCCAGTGCCGTCTCATAGCGACCCTATAGGACAGAGTAGAACCGCCCCATAGAGTTTCCGAGGAATGCCTGGCGGATTCAAACTGCCGACCCTTTGGTTAGCAGACGTAAAACTTAACCACTATGCCACCAGGGTTTCCATTAGAGCAGTTGCCACTGTCAAATCTGACTTAACATAAAATAAGGAACGGAGGAAGGGCACTGTGTGAATCTCAGCAGGAAGGGTACTAGGCAGAGGAAACAGCATGTGCAAAGGACTTGAGGTCAGTGAGCATTCCAGAAGGCCAGGGTGTCTGGAGCTGATAAGCAGAGTGAGAACCACAGAGGACGGGGTTGGGGTCGGGGATAGAGGTGTAGGTACTAGGGGTGCAGAGCCTAGGGGTCACTGGTAGGACTTTGGTTTTTACTTTTAGATGGGAAGTGTATTGGTTTCCTAGAGCTGCTATAACAAAGTACTGCAAAGAAGGTGGCTTATAAGAACAGAAATTTATTCTCTCACAGTTCTGGAGGCTAAGAGTCCAAAATCAGGGTGTCAGCTGTGTTGATTCCTTCTGAGGGCTCTGAGTGAGTCTGTTCCATGCCTCTCTCCTAGCTTCTGGTGATGATCAGTGATCTTTGGCATCCATTGGCTTATAGATCACTCCAGTACCTGCCTCCACCTTCATATGGACATTGTTATGGATCAGATTGTGTGCCCCCAGATATGAGTTGGAATCCTAGCTCCTATACCTGTGTGTTTAATCCCTTTGGTTATAGTTTTCTTTGTTATGTTAATAAGGCCGTATCATGTAGGGTGTGTCCTAAACCTAATCACTTCTAAGTTGTAAGGATCAGATAAGCAAGCACAAAAGGAGCTCTCTGAAGACAAGAGGCAGATGAATCTACACGCCTAGGAAAGCCAAGGGTTGCTAGCTACTAGAAGCTGAAATAGGCAGAGAAGAACCTCCCTCCAGAGCCACACTCTGAATTGGGACTTCTAGCCTCCTAAACTCTGAGAAAATAAATTTCTGTTCTTTGAAGGTATTTAAACTTCCACTATTTCGGTTATAGTAGCACTAGGTGACTAAGACAGTCTTCTACCCGTGTATCTCTCTGTGCCTCTTCTCTTTTATAGTCACCACACAGATGGGATTAGGGCCCACACTACCCCAGGGTGACTGGGTGTTAACTGAAACATCTTCAAAGGCCCTATTAGCTAACAAGGTCACATATTCACAGGTATGGGGGTTAGGCCTTCAACATATCTTTTTGGGAACACAATTCAATCTATAATAGTGGTCATTGTAACATTTGATTGATAGTTTTTATTCCATCAAAACTAACCTTATGTTTGATTTTATTTCATTCTCCTTCAGTTGATAGCCATATGTTGAGCATCAGGGAAGTTCACACAGCAGTGGTCCATGCTCTTCTCTTTACGTAATGGACAACCAATGATGCTGAGTTGGTGGGAATGCAAATTAGCACAGAGTTGAGGGCTAGCAACTAAAACACAAACATCCAGAGTGTTAGAAAAAGGAGGTAAGTTCCTATGGACCCACTGACCCCACGTCTGGGACTTTCTTCCAGAAAGAACACCATACTCTGGGGAAGCATGGGACCATCCACCTTCAAGACAAAGGAAAGGGGGATGGAGCACTTGCCCTATAATTGGTGGTCATTGTGGGTTCTCCAACAGTGGAATGAATACTCAGGTCAATGACCCTGCTATCGGGTGTGTGACTCAGATACGTTCCACAGGCAGGCTACTCAACGATCGAGTTTTTAATGGCTGCATGTTAGGGTTTGCATTTTAAATTCCAAATGCCATAGAGAGATGTCCAGCAGTTAAAAAAAAGATTCAGAGCAGTTGGAGAGCAAACATCTGATGGGGATGAGAGCACCCAGCACATGGCCCACGAGCGAAAGTGGCTCTTGTGATGGCCCCACTGTCCCCACATGAGAGCCTTTGCCCAGTGGCTCTCAGTGGTGAGTCCCCAAGAAGAACCGAGGGGCCATGGAAGTCACCTCACTCACTACTGCAGCCACACTGGCCTTCAGGATCCTCAGTAGACCAGGGCCTTTCCACAAGCTGCTCCATCTGCCTGGCTGGGTGCCAATGTGCCTCCTCCCGCCCCCCCCCCCCCCGCCCCGCTCTTCCTTCAAGCCATAGCCAGTTGGGGTGATTCCAGATAAAAGGTGGGTCTCCTGGACCCACTGTCTCTGCCACCCAAATGGACCCCTGGCCTGACACTGTGAATGATGCCATGGGACAAGCCCCCAGCTCTTTTTGTCAAGGGCCCTGCAAGTATCATGGAGATATGTTCCCCAGGAAAGGCAAGCTGGAGAGGAATTCACTAGAGTAGGAGAGTTCTAGATCAGAAATCGAAAAAGCAGAACTCAACTCATGACTAACTGATCTTAGGAAGGCTCTTTACCCTCTTGGTCCCGGGTTTCCCCTTTTGTAGAACGGAAATACGGCTGCCTGCCCTACCCCAAGGGGGCTGCAAGAAGGCAGCTGTACCGGAGAGGACCACGCGGCTAGCCTGTCCCTGGGAGGGGCCACGATAACCCAGAAGAAAGGTGCAGGGTGGCATTCAGATGCTGATGCTATCGTCACATGTGGACGAGCAGCCTGGCTTGGCTCGCTTCAAGGTGTGCAGGCATGAAGGGTTGTTTCAATTTCAGGTGTGCATGATCAGTCATCGTGAGTAAAAATCACAGTTGCCCTAATATGTGCTGGGGACATCACCTACGTACTTTCTTATCACGCTTTCGGGGGGTACCAGCTCTTGTGATATGAAGCTGATAGACAAACATCATTATTCATTCACTGAAAAGTATTTTCTGAGAAATCGTTGGTCCTCTCATCTCCACAGGGGAGGTACCAGAATCGTGCCAGCCCCAGGGCCTGGGATGCAAGCTTTTGCAAACTACAGGTCACAATCCATAGGTATATCATAACATCGGTTGAGTGTGTGCGACCACCATTTTTTTTTTACTCGAAATGAAATAATAGAAAATAGCAGAATACTTCGTGCCTGATAAAGGTCAGATATAGTTTGCTTAAAAAAAAGTAGAGGGTCTGCAAAAAAGAGGAAGACCCTCAATGAGATGGATTGACACGGTGGCTGCAATAACGGGCTCAGACTAAGCAACTATTGCGAGGAAAGTGCAGGACTGGGCAGGGTTTCATTCTGTTGTACATAGGGTCACTGTGAGTCAGAGCCAACTCGATGGCACCTAACGACAACAACAGTAGTTTGCAGATCAATCTTAGAAGAAATACTACCAGGGTGCTCTTTAGAAGTGATGACAGCAAGACTTGAGCTTGCTTACTTTGGACACATCATCAGGAAAGGCCCGTTGTGGTTGGTAAAGAGGAGGGTCAGTGAAAACGTGAGGGAAACCCTCTATGAGATTGGCGCAGTAGCCCCAACAATGGCCTCAAGCCTACCAACAATCATAAAGATGGCACAGGGCCAGGCAACGTTTCATTCGGTTATACATAAGGTCACCAGAAATCAGAGCTGACTCGATGGCAACTAACAACAGCAACATAGTTTTATGAAACTTTTCTTTCAGTTACGTGTGGGTATACATAAATATGTTTGTGTGTCTTGAGGTAAAACGTCTCTCTCGCTGTGGGTGGTGGTAAAGAGGTTTGGAAGCGCCATACTAATGGAGATACAACTTACCTATAATTTGTACACATTGCATAAAAGCATCATGGTTTAAAAGTTCTTTTTATTACATCTGCCAACACGGTTTTTTTTGTGTGTATAGGAAAGTTCCACTGACCCCAGGGTGAAATACTCAAAGTTAGTAGAGCCTAAGGAGTCCCTGGGTAGCACAGACGGTTTAGCGCTGGACTACTAATGAACGGAAAGGCTGGCAGTTCAAACTTACTCAGAGGCACCTAGGAAGATAGGCCTGGTGATCTGCTTCTGAAAAGTCACAGTTTTAAAAACCTTTTTACTCTGCACATGTGGGGTCACCATGAGCCTGAATCAATTTGATGGCAAGTAACAATGACCTTAAAAAAGAAAAAAAGAAATGTAGTAGAGTCAGAATTAACAAAGTTTGCTATATTCAAAATATAAATGATGATGGGATTCAAACTGTGTGTGCCCTCCTGGACAGAAACCCCTACTCCCTCCTTTCACCCCACTTCATTCACAGAATGCTTTGGTCTGCTTGGCCATTTCTCTCTTTTTCCAGGTCCCTCGAAACTCCACACCAGGACTGCTAGAGGCCTGACATAGGAGGAAGTTGTCCTGGGCGGAGAAGAGCAGCCAGTGAATGAACGAGTGAATAAGTAAATGAGTCAATGAATGGACCATCTGCCCCACGCCAGAGGCTCACAGTTTCACTTCGTCAAACTTCATGGGTACACGGTTCCCAGCACAGAACCCTGACCAGGGTTGGTTGGGCTCAGAGCTGTGGCTGGCTCCCGAATTTCCACACGAGGGGGGCTTTTGATGGGACCATCTGATTGGAAGAGAGTCCAAGGGACTTGTCTTGAACCCACATTATCATAACGATCATGGCGCCTTTATTTAATAGGTTTATTCAAGGTGGATTTGGAGGGCTGTTGAAGATTGGAGGTCTTTGGTCACCCTCTGAGTATGGGCACAAAAAACCTTCAGGCCTGGTGACCACCAATCCTAGGCTAATCAAGAACCCATTCAAGACCCATGCGATTGATTGTCCTTTGGGATGCGATTGATTGTCCTTTGGGATAGCAACAATAATCCACTCTGACTTCCTTATTTCCACCCAAGTTGCATTTGGGGCAGCCCAGTTGTACTTGTATCTCGTTATTCACTGGAACCATCTGAGCTATAATTCATAAAGTCAGCTACAACTAGAACTCCTGAACTCTGGGGCATGCTAGGGCCAGGTATGATGGGCTCCATCCTTTGTGGAACTGGCTCTGTGGAAGCCACTCGTGAGGAAGAAGAGGGGGCTTTTCCCACCTTGAATGGGGCCTGGAGTTTCCAGTTCGGAGGCCTGAGTGGAGCTAATCAGCCCCATCATTGCCAGACCTCCTCTGGTCTCTGTCCTGGGTAAACCAGTTACCATATGCTGTCGCATTGACTCTGACTCATCGCAACCCCCGTGCGTCAGAGCAGAACTGTGCTCCATAGCATTCCCAGTGGCTGGGTTTTCAGAAATAGATCAGCAGGCCTTTCTTTTGAGGCACCTCTGGGTGGACTTGAACTTCCAACCTTTCTGTTAGCAGCCAAACATATTAACAGTTTGCACCACTCCTTGGGGACTCTCTGTTTGGGTAGCAATGATAAAAAAAAAAAAGACCAAATGGGCAGCTCCTGTCCAAAAGTAGAATGAGAAGGCAGGAAGCGACAAGAACTTGGTGGATGGACACAGGGAACCCAGGGTGGAAAGGGGGAGCATGCTGTCACATTGTGGGGATTGCAGCCTACGTCACAAAGCAATATGTGTATAAATTTTTGAATGAGAAATTAACTTGGGCCATAAACTTTCACCTAAATCACAAATTCAGGTTCTAGGTACCCCTCTGTGGCTAATCCATTGCTGGGACCAAGAATTTCCTCTCTTGCTGACTTCCGCTATTGATCGCAGGGTAGGTGATTTGTCATAATTACTAAGTTTGAATTTTTTTCAACAATTTTTCAACAGGGACCCAACATAAGCTCATCTCACAGTGGACATCTAACACTGCTTACAAGCTGATACTGAAACGAAGATCTTTCGGGTTTCTTTAAGTAAATAACAATTCTCTTTTGGATTAGCAGGCTAAGTAAACAACACTGTGTCATCAGGTTAACAAGAGTTTGCTAAATACCAGCTATATTGTACTTCCAAAGCTGGGGACGAAAAGCAGCCATAAGGAGCCTTGAGGATATAATTCAAAGGGACCCAAGGACTAGAGAGACGTCCAGCTGAGCTCCCTTCTGGCCCTGTGCCCAGCGCCCAGGTACCTTGGGCACTTCCCTGTACCTCTTGGGTGACATATTTCCCCTCTGTTGGGGGATAATAAAGGAGTTCCTGGGTAGTGTAAATGGTTAAGCTGTCAATTACCAACCAAAACTTTGGCGGTTTCAACCCACCCAGAGGCACCTCGGAAGGAAGGCCTGGCAATCTGCTTCCAAAAGGTCATAGCCATAAGAACTCTATGAAGTGCAATTCTACTCTGCAATATGTTGGGTTTGCTGTGAGTTGGAAATCAACTTGGTGGCAACCGGTTTGTGTGTGTGTGTGTGTGTGTGTGTGTGTTTGGGGGGGTGGGAGGTGGGTAATAATAGGTACCAGCCTGTTTCAAGAGTCAAGGCGGGGCTCACAGGAGAGGACCCTGGGAAGATCCTGGCCACCCCTAAGGCCCCTGGGTGTTGCCGGCCTTGGATGAAGTCTGGGCTGGGTCACAGGAAACGGCCTTTCCCCCCTTGCTGTTTCTTTTTGAGTGTGTGGCAAACCAAAAACTTTCCCTGCAGATGGTTAGGGAACCAAAATTGGGCGCTCTAACTTTGGTTTGGGGATTTTGCTCCTCTGATGGGGCACCTCATTCTGCAAGTCCGAATGCAGAAATTGCACCACCAGGGCGCCGGAACGCAGACCCTTCCGAGCAGCCACTTCCAGGGCATCCCCAGAGAGGCCGTCACGTCTCCTCAGCCCCCTGGGGCCCTGTGCTTTCAGGGAAGGCAATTTCGACAGGCTCGGGCTTGTCAGAGACTTCCAGGGCGATTAGGAAATGGGATTTGGCTTTTCCTTTCATACTTTGAGGTCAATAGATGGCATATCTCTTGATTCCCACCCTAATTTAGATTTTTAGAGATGCTTCCAAAAAGAAAACAAAAGTTAGAATAGAATTAAGGAAAAAAAATGTACTGTTTGTCCACAGCCTTGAGTTCATTTTTTTTTCTTTCCATCTTTAATGACAAGTAAGATTGTTTTGCCCTAGAATTGGCCCCAAATTAACATCCACTTGCGTATCGTTGAAGTCTTCATTCACTCATCCATTCATTCATTTGCGAATGTCCACCGGATGGTTGAGGAATGGGGTCCACCCCAGGCCTGTTCCATTTGTAAACCCCGATAAACTGCCCAGCCTGGCGGGAGAGGGAGGGCCCCTCCTGCGAGCCCCAGCAGTGCTGTGCTGGTGACCCACCTCAAAGACATCTTCCTCCCCTCTCTCCTCTTCATGCTCACTCCACCGAAGCCTCCGGAGCCCCGGGATGGACTGTGAAGAAGTGTGGCCACAAACCTGCTCACAGTGGCTCAGAATTGTGTGGTGTTGGGTGTTTGTTCCCGCATAAGTGTCCGGCTTTCACTGGATCATCAAAGGGCCTGCAGCTCCCAAAATGCGATATAGCCTCTGACACTTGCCCTAAAAAATATGACACCTGAACAAACAATCCTGGCACCTTTTGAAATTAGGCAAAACCCAGGAGCATTGCTTGGCTGTATGCATTGCACTTGGGGTCATCGCAAAAGTGCTGGGACTTTCCCCAAACCATCCCCTGCTACTCACTACCCCTCCCACCACCTCTCACCACCATTTACCATCCCCCTGCCATCCCCTTCCGTTCTGTCCCACTATTCCTCACCACAACCATCTACCCCACATCTCCCTCAACCATTCCCTCCCACTAGTCCCCCATGCCATCTCCCCACCATTCCCCACCACCTATCATTCTCAGCTTTCTGGGTAGTGAAACACAGCTCCCTCCCCTACCACCTGTCCCCAAACCGAGCTGTAAAGCAAAGGCTGAAAAGTAGGCATGCCTCCGGGGGCTGGAACGGACGCCAAAACCCCTAAACTGCATCTTAACCCCAAGGGCTCTGATCTCAGGGGCCACATCTTTCCTAGCCTTTCCCCCACCCTCTGAGTCCTTGAAAACTCCAGCTCCTTCTGCAGAGACGCACTCCCCAGGACTGAGGGCCTGGCTCAACAGGATGGAGGTGCAGGAAGCAGTCTGTGCAGAACCCAGACAAATGGCTGCTCCTTTGGAGATGGGCATCCTCCAGGATTTCCAACAGAGAGAGACCTTTAACCAACACCACCACTGTCCCTTCCACTCAGCAACCACATAGGCACCTGTTCTAGAAGTTTCCCACCTGGAGTCTCTGGTGGGAGAGAGGTTAGAGGGGCAGAATGGCTTGCTAGAGAACAAGGAAGGCCTAGCCACAGATGTGGAATCCCACAGATGTGTAGGGGTTTTAGCTAACATTTGATGCTGCTGTGAGCCAGGCCCTTGGAGAGGCTCTGGGGCTTGAAAGAGAAAAGGAGCTAACAGGACAGACAGACAGTCGCAAAGTTAATCAGGGCACAGAGTGATAACGGAGGACCAGCGGTTTGGACACAGTGTTCCAAGTCCTCAATTAGCCCTTCTTGTTTGTGCCCCTGGTGGCAACAGGGAGATGGACATTGTCTCGGGTCAGTGTCCCAGTTACTATTCAACCAAAACCAAACCCAACCCATCACCGTCGAGTTGACTTGGACTCATAGTGACCCGATAGGTCAGAGCAGAACTGCCTCATAGGGTTTTCAAGGGGCGGCTGGTGGATTCGAACTGCTGAGCTTTTGGTTAGCAGCTGAGCTCTTAACCACCATGCCACCAAGGCTCCCCTGTTACTATTACTGCATATCAACTAAGACCAAAACTAAGTGGCTTAAAACAGCAACAATCTTTTTATTCTCTCTCAGGGTTTCTGGGGGTTTAGCTGAGCAGGTTCTCTCCTTCATTTGTGTCAGGCAATGGCTGAAACTGGAACAATGTGGGGCTGGCCAGCCATCTGGCCACATGGGCTAGGTTGACCTTCCTCACAATGTGGTGATCTCAGGGCAGTCAGGCCGCTCATATGGTGCCTGAAGGCTTCATGAGCAGATATTCCAGCCAATAAAGCAGAAAAGGTCTCACCTTTTATACCTACCACCAGAAGTCCCACAGCGTCACTTTTGCTATATTCTTTATTGGTTACAAGCAAGTCACTAACACACCTAGATTCAAGGTGAAAGGACATTGTGCCCAACTCTCAATGGGAGGAATGTCAAGACCACATTGTAGAAAGGCGTGTGGGATAGGAAGTATCACTGTGGCCATCTTTGGAAAACACAGTCTCCACAGTGGGGTTTCTGGGAAGCAGAGCCTGAGTATGGGTTTGGGGGTATGTGGTTTGTTGAGGTTTGCTCTCCCTTAAGTAACCCACGAGGGAGTGAGAAGCAGGACAGGAAAGGGAAAGAGCTGAGCAAGCAAGGACGTGGGCTCAGGTAGAGTCTACCCTGGCCTGAGGCCCAAAGGCTCAGGAGCATAAATCACACCACGGAGCTGCCCCCCTTGAAGCAAGGGACCCAGACCTTTGTACCCGCATATCAGTCAGCCACTGGCTGGGAGTCACCCTGGGCAGCAGGGAATGTAAGCTGGTACAAGATGTCTTCCCCTCAGCCAAGAGCCTTCTCCAGAGAAGGAGGCCCTTGGGAGCTGTTTGCAGCCAACATGTACAGCAACTGGAGAATGGGGACACAGTTTCATAAAGGTGGTCTGGGGGGCTCTGTGGTAGACTGCAAAATGGCCCCCCATCCCTGAGTCTATGCCCTTTGCCTGTGACTACTGCTCCTTCCATCAAGAGAAGTCTATTCCCCACCCCTTAAATCCAGGCTTGGCCATGTGACTTGCTTTGACCAATGAGACATTAGCAAATGAGATGTAAGCAGAGGCTTGAAAAGTGCTTGTGCACTGGGGCTTACTCTGTTTTGTTGCACTAGGAGCCCTGAGACCACAGGTGTGAGCCTGAGCTGACTTCTGGAAGGGCCACATGGAAGGAAGCCAAGGCCTTCCAGCCAACAGCCTTCAACTGCCAGAAATGTGAATGAGGCCACCTGTCTTAGTCTGGGATCTCTAGAGGAGCAAAGCCAGTGAAACATATATGTAAATATATATAGCGAGAGATTTACTTCAAGGAAATGGATCACACAATTGTAGGGGCTGGCAAGTCCCAAATCTGTGGGTCCAGTGGTAGGTTGGAAGCCTCTGCTGGTTCACAGGGTTGCAGGGGCTGATGAATCCAAAATCTGCAGGTCAGGTGGCAGGCTGGAGGCCTCTGCTGACTAACGGGGTTGCAGGGGCTGATGAATTCTAAATCTGCAGGTCAGGTGATAGGCTGGAGGCCTCTGCTGGCTCACAGGGTTGCAAGGGCTGGTGAATCCAAGCTCTGCAGATCAGGCAACAGGATGGAGACTGCTGCAGGCTTATAGCCCAAGAACCAGAGGTCA
This sequence comes from Loxodonta africana, assembly GCF_030014295.1. NCBI lineage: Eukaryota > Metazoa > Chordata > Mammalia > Proboscidea > Elephantidae > Loxodonta > Loxodonta africana. Next base: position 109,922,823 of record NC_087351.1, read on the forward strand.
GGCAATGAGAATAGTGCAGGGTCGAGAGAAAGCAAGTCTTGCCAGAACATCCATTTATATACTGAAGCCAGGCCACACCCCCAAGGAAAATCTTTCAACTGACTGGCTGCTCACATCAGATCACAAAATGGAGGGTGATTACGTTATGCAAGAGCACCTGGTTTAGCATCTGCCAAACCACCGAGAATCATAGCCTAGCCAAGATGACATGTACCATTAGCCATCACACCATCTTAGATCATCCAGCCTCAGCTCAGTCACATGAGTGAGCCCGGATGAGACCAGTAAAACCAACCAGCTGAACTCAGTCCAAATCATCAACTCACAGGCTCAAGGGCCAATAAACGATTGTTTATTTAAGTCACTAGTTTTGGAGTCATCTGTTACATAACAAACACTAACTAATATGGGCACCAATGGTGTCCACTACGGAAATCTAGTGGATCCAAAGGTCTGCTCACCCTCTACAATTGTGTCGATGGAGAAAAGGAGGGACTTTCTCCTGGGCCTGAACTTTGAGGTCTCTGGCCCTCTGGTCCTCTTACCCTTTGGCTTGCTCTTCGTGCTCACCAGCACAAGCCCTAACCTGAGACTTTTCCTTGATCATCCAGAGCCCCCTCCACGTAAGTGAGACCTCCGGCCCAATTGAGGCCGTAGTGGTTCAGTGGTAGAAGGCTCGCCTTCCACGCTGGAGACCTGGGTTTGATTCTCTCCATCGGTGTTGACCTGCATGTTGCTATGATGTTGAACAGGCTTGAGTGGAGCTTCCAGATTAAGACAAAGAAGAAAGGCCTGGTGGTCCCCTTCTGAAAAGCAGCCAAGGAAAACTTTGTGAATCACAATGGTTCGATCCACAACCAATCATGGGGATGGTACAGGACTGGACAGCGTTTTGTTCCAGGTTGCACGGCATTGCCATGAGTCAGGGCGACTCAATGGCCGCTAACAGCAGTAACAACATGGCCCAGTTAGAGACTTTGGGGCTCCGAAGTTTTCTGAAGGCAAATGGGAACCAGCCCTTGAGGAGTTCCCAGAACAGCCCTGCCACACCCATGCTTTTTGCCCTTGTGGCTCTGACCTTCCCTGGGGCCCCAGATTTGGGTTTGGGTAAAAGTCGGGGCATTAAGTCATCTCTCCAATGACCCCAGCTCCAGGTTAGAGCCAAGATGCCTTGTCAGCAGGCTTGGGAAGGGCCAAGCTGTCTCTTGCAAAACATGTTTTGGGTCTCCTGGATAAAGATTTCAATATTAAACATTAAGATTTTGCTGTTATTAAATTCTCACTGGACATGGGGAGAGACTGTTACTACATTCCAATGTAGCATTTGAAAGGATTTAGTGATTTTCCATTAATTTTTTTTTGAGATATCAAGGGTATATCCCTTTCTTCGAGGACTCTGCCTATGGCAAATTTCAGGTTTAAAAAGACCCAGTGAGGGACTTACAAGGCCAAGAAGGGGAGTAGAAAATTTACAATTCCAAAATTATGACACTGCTATGTTTTCAGTTAATTCAAAAATCATCTCAGTGGAAAATTTTGTAAGCTTTCCACGCATAATCCAAACGAGCTGGTTTGAAATCGCAAGTGAAACGAAGCCTTGTAAGAGCAGACGTTCTGAATAAAATTATCAAGCTCAGATCAAAGGCACCGGCCACATCTGATTACATTACCGAAAACACCTTCCAGAGGACCACAGTCAGCCTGTGAGGGAGACGGCCAGACCTTCCTCTCTCCTCCCCAGCCTGTCTCTCCCTCCCCTCCGCCATGCCTCACAGCCAAGAAGGCAGGCAGAGGCTGCAGTCTTCAATTTCACGCAGCAGTGAGTTTGTAGTAAATATTTATTAGCTATTTAGTAAACACAGGAACCCCAGTGGCGCAGTGGATAAGAGCTTAGCTGCTAACCAAAAGCTCGGCGCTCGGCAGTTCGAATCCACCAGTCACTCCTTGGAAACCCTATGAGGCAGTTCCACCCTGTCCTACAGGGTCGCTCAGAGTTGGAATCGACTCGGCAGCAACGGGTTTGGTTTGGTTGTGGAAACCAAATTTCTGATGGAGATTGGTACGTTTATCTTGAGGAATCAGGGAAGTTTTACTTCTAAGCCTAAGTGGACACCAGAGTAAGGCAGTGTAGACGCTCAAGTGCAAATGAGAACACGGTGCCCAGAATTGCAGGAGGGACAGGGATCCCGCTCTCTGAAGCTGAGGCCCCTCTCTTGGGCAAAGGGCCCCGGTCAGAGAGCCAACGCAGGGCCTGCCCCTCTGTCCCTTGAGCGCCTCCTCTGCCCCTCTGTGGGGGACACCACCATCTCTCCCCACGCAGGGGTTAAACAAAACTTGCTCCTTCCCCAGGGAGGACTGAGGCATGCGGGGTACTCACTCAGGGCTGGGCTTGTCACTCAGCCCCTGGGTCACTGAGATCCACCCAGAGAAGGCCATTACCCAAGGTCCTCCAGTTATCTGAGAGAACAGTTGGACCACAGCTCCAGCCTCCTGACTCCCCGCAAAGTGCTCAAAACACTCCAATCCCAGGTGCTCGTCTCTTAAGTGTGCACACACTTCCACCCAGCAATCTCATTCCTGAGTATCTACCCGAGAGAACTGAAAACATACGTCCCCACAAAAACCTGTACACGAATCTTCATAGGAGCAGGATTCATAGTGGCCCAATGTTCATCAACTGATTCATGGATAAACAGAATGTAGTCTGTCCCTCGGTGGGTATTATTCAGCCATAAACGGGAACGAAGTACTGACATATGCCACCACATGGATGATTGCTGAAAACATTATGTTGAGTGAAAGAAGCCAGACATGAAAGGCCTCGTATCGTATGGCTCTCTGAGTATATGAAATGTCCAGGATTGGCGTATCTATAGAAACAGGAAGTAGATTAGTGGTTGCCTGGGGCTGTGGGGAGGGGAGCAGGGGGTGACCGCTAAGGGGTGCCGGCTTTCTTCTCGGAGTAATGAACTCGTTCTAAAATTTGTTGCGGTGATGGTTGCATAACCTTGTGTATATACTAAAAACCACTGGATTTTACACTTTAAAATGGTGGATTTTGTGGTATGTGAATTATATTCAATTAAAAAAAGAACTTTTGTCTGAATGGGCATGGGATACAGTGTGAGTAGCTAGCCCCTGGGTTTGAATCTGGCTTCCCCACTTACCCACTATGGGGCTTTGGGCAGCTTACCTCAGCATCGGAGCTGGTGTGAGGGTTCATTGAGCTACTCTGTGAGCCGTGCTTGGTGAAGTGCGGAGTCTTGGTCCTCATGGCAGTTTAGGCACGGTCACATTAGTGTCCTTCCAGCAGACACAGCAGTGCACACAGGGAGGTGGTGGCCAGACATGCAGCCAGACACAGAACTGGCTCCGAGGGCCAGAGAGGGAGTACCTGGTCTGTGCTCTTTCTGGACAGGACACTGGCCCTCACCTACTCCACCCACTCCTGACCTGTCCACGCTAGACTGTACCACCTCCTAGACCGCCTGGTGAGGATGGCCTGGGGCAACACTCAATGGACTGTCCTGAGAGGGGACACCTCTTCTAGTTCCTCTGAGCAGGAGTCTTAACCAATTGCCATCAAATTGATACAGACTCATGGTGACTCCATATATGCTGAGTAGAACTGTGTTCCATGGGGTTTTCAGTGGCTGATTTTTCAGAAGTAGGTCACCAAGTCTTTCTTTCAAGGTGTCTCTGGGTGGACTTGAACCTCCAACTTTTCGGTTAGCAGCCAAGCACGTTAGCCATTTACACCACCCAGGGACTTCAAGCAGGAATCTACTTTCTGGAAAGTAGCCTTCTCCTCCCAGAAGGACCTCAGGCCGACTCAGGCTCTGGCAGGGTACGGCAACATCTGAAAGTTTGGTCACAATAGATTAGAAGTGGCTTTTTTATGAAAGCTTTTTATGAAATCAAGCAAGGGAATATGGGCCGCAGACCCCATGGGTCCCATACCCAATGGCTACCCTTTTTCCTTGCCAACAGAGTCCAGTTTTGTTCCTGAGTTCCTGCCCGCCCCCTGTGTCTCAGGGGTAGATTCTGATGAGTTAGGCCAATGACTCCTCTAGCCAGTGACTGGCTGAGCACAGCGCATGTGACCCAAGCCTCTCCAATAAGATGTGAGGGGATGGCTATTGAGGAAATGCTGGGAAAGGTTTCTTTGTTGATAAAAACACACAGAGGCAAAATGGCTTCTTCCCTTGTGCTGACAGTTGTGTCTGCAGGTGACACCCAGCACCTCGTCAGCCACCTCACAACCACGTGGAGACTCACTGAGCTGGCAAAGCATGAGGTGAGACAGCAGCCCCTCCGTGCCACTAAGTGGCCAAGCTGATCAGCCTAGAGCTGCCTTTCCTTGGGAAAGGTCACAGGGGAGTCAGGTTTCTGCCACCAGCAACCAAAGGCATCCTGATTGGAGGAGCAGGCCAAGTGCAGAGCGCCCCAAACGGCAATGACCAGGGATTCTGCTGATATAGGGCGTCTGTCGTCAGCATAGGGTGGTGTTTCTGAGGGGGATAATTTTCAAATAAGTTTCTAAGCAAGTCATTCAGTTGTTTAGGCCTTGAAGCACACACTCTTGTTTCTAGCAGGTACTTACAGAGCTTCCAGGTCTCTGATTGATCCGTTGCTTTGCCCCAGGGCTGCTTGCTAGAAAGGAAAAGTGCCCTTCACTTGAATTTCTCTTTGACACCTCATCCTTGACACCGAAGAAGAGAGGATGTCAAAATCCATCAACATCGTGACTCTTGGCCTCGCCTCTTCTCAGAGGTACTCCGGAGAGGCCTCCAGAACTGGGGTCAACATCATATCTTTCTCCCAGGAGGGTCCCCAGGGGAGGAGCTTCTAGGGAGAGGAGGCTCTGTTGAGGTCTACCGGGGGGTTTGCTTCAGCGGTGAGGAGCCTTGAAGATCTCGGAGAGACTCCACAGCCTTGCGGACTCTGGCCTGTGCTGGGAGTCAGGAGGCTGCCTCAGTTTCCCCACTGTCAACGGATCATTGTCAGAGGGTGACACGTCCCTCCTTTCTCAGACGTGCTAGATGCTGTGGTGACCGTGACAGGTGGTAGGAGGAACCCAGGCCCCCTTCTCCCTCTTCTGGAGAATTCATTCATTTATTCGTTCATGTATTCCACAACGTGTATTAAGTTCCTAAGCTGCCTCTCAAAGACCAGCTGGGGCCTCCAGGCCCAGAAAGGAGATGGGGGTCTTCAGCCTACGGACCCGAGTTGGGGGGAGGGGACAGACACCAGGGCAGTGGGCACACGCTCAGGGCACAAAGGGGCAGCAGAGCCATGACAGTCATCGCTAGGCAAGGTAGGGAGGCCGGGCAGGTCTGAACCCTCTCCTACGGGGTCACAGCTGAAGTTGCTGAGGGAGGGGGACGTGAGGTGCAGGTCCTTGTTAGGGAGGGTACTCAGGGGAGAGTGTGGACCAAGGCAGTGTGGGCAGAGGCATTGCTCGAGGGCTGGGGGAGACCAGGTGGGTCTCAGGTGGGCTTAGGCTCTGTCCTAAGTAGGATTGGCTGACCAGCTGGACGAAGTGGCGGAGAAAGCATAGGGGACGCTGAGGCTGTGGAGTCTGGCTCGGGCATCCAGGCAGGGGCCTCTCCCTGGGGTAGGAGGCTGAGGAGACTCGGTCAGTTTGGGAGAAAGGGTTGTGAGGAGCTTGGACGAGTGGTGCTTGAGGCTCCTGTGGGACATCCCAGGGGTCCCAGAGAGATGTGGGGTACAGGGGGGACCTCAGGATAGAAGCTTTTGAGACAAGGCCTAGTAAACCAGTTGCCACCAGTCGGCTCTAACTCTCGGTGACCTCATGTATGTCAGAGGAAAACAGTGCTCCGTAGGGTTTTCAGTGGCTGATTTTCAGAAGTACAGAAGTACATCGCGAGGCCTTTCTTCCAAGGCACCTCTGAGTGGAGTTGAACTACCAACTTTTTGGTTTGCAGTTGAATGTAGTAACTGTTTGTACCACCCAGGAACTCCTCAGATGAGGACAAGGGGGCCAAAGGGAGCTAGAAAATCCACCGCAGGCCTCGCTGGGCCTTCCTGTCCACAGGAAACAGATTGGTGGCCAGAAGCCTGGCGGGTGGTCAGGACTTGAAGGAGGGAAGGGAGAATTGGGCCCTGTGATGTGCACATTTAATGAGGACAAGCATTTAATTTGGGGTAGTAAAAATAATTCAAGCTCTTGAGTTTATGTTAATGGAAGGAACAGTTTGGATAAGGAGGGTGAGATTGGTTGCATAACTTGAAGAAAGTAATCGATGTCACAGAATTATACGTGTTAAATCGGTGTGTGTTCTGCTGCTCATATTCTCAACAACAAAAAAGAAAATAAATTATTAAAAATAATAATAATAATTTAAGCTCAATAATTTCTCCTTTGAGGTGCTGAAATCCTTTAACAGAGTGGGATCAACTTTACTAAGAGTGAAACTGAACCCACTCCGTGGAGGACAGTTTTCTGTCTGGATCCCCTCAGGCAGCCTTGCCAATTCTGGCCTGTCCTGGGAGTCAGGATGCCGGTGGCCAGAGGAAGCTGGAGACCAGCTCTACCACTGCATCAGTTTCCCCCACTGTCAATTGTCGTTCTCAAAATTGCTCCTTCCCATGATTTCATCCTGGGAGCAGACCTCACCCTCCAGCTCGAGGCCCCGGGTGGAGACCTGATCCCCTTACCACGTTCAAGCACACTCTCCACTCACTCAGCCCCTAGTTCCCCTCATTTTCCCAAGCCCAGCCCCCTCTCCTCACTTGCCAGCACAGATTTATAAAGATTTAAGAGCGGAGAGCTGTAATGAGCACTCTGATTATTAAGCTCTCGTTCCTCTTTGAAAATACCTTCTGAAGTATTATCTTAAATTATTAAAACCAAATTCCACCTATCAAAATAAATGACAAGGGCTGTTTGGGTCTATGATGTCCTCGAGTGACTTCCCAGGGAGGCGGGCTCCCTTCTGCCCTCTGTCGCCACGGGGGCCCAGTGTACAAGTCCCGGGCTTTCTAAATTCATTTCTTTTTCTTTCAGTCCAAGTTAGTGACCTCCCTGATATAGCCCCTCCTGCCAAAGGGAAAGATCAGGCGACCTCAGACGTTGACACCAAATGGCCAATCCCAAAATAAGGATTTATCTATATTCTGAGAATGGAGCGTAATCTATACTTAGGAGCTGGAATCCGGCCTCGACGGAGGGCCATGATCTCATCACTGCCACGGCCAGTGTCTGGAGCAGGCCTTGTGGTGACACCACCTGGGCCTCACTTGGGACAGGGGCCTCTGGGAGGGTCCCTTTGTGGCCATTGCTCTTCTTCCTTTACACCCAAAACTTTCCCTGGTGGTGAGAGCGGAGCTGACCTGTGGGGAGGGACTGTGTGGTGGACACCGGAGAAAAGGGCGGAAAGACTAAGCAAGGGAAGGAATCCAGTGGGCTTTTCCTGCAGTTCCAGCGCCCCTAGATGTCTGGTATCTCTTCTGTTCACTTTAGGGGTTTGTATCAGACAACAGCCCTCGCGGTGTGGTGATTAAAGCACTCAGAGGCTAATCAAAAGGTCAGTGGTTCGAATCCACTAGCCACTCCACAGGAGAAAGATGTTTGCTTCCGTAAAGATTTCAAAAACCAAACCAAAGCAAACCTGTTGCGGTTGAGTCGATTCCGACTCATAGCAACCCTATAGAACAGGGTAGAACTGCCCCATAGAGTTTCCAAGGAGCAGCTGGTAGATTCGAACTGCCGAATGCTTAATCACAGCCTTGGAAACCCTATGAGGCAGTTAAACTCTGTCCTATAGGGTTGTTATGAGTCGGAATCGACTCGGTGGCAGCAGGTTTTTTGGTTTTCTGGACAAGAGCCTTATGCGCACTCTGCCCAGAAGGGCAGCTCCACTTGAATGTCGCTCGGCCAACCTGTATGGCATTCTACTGGTTGCCAGGTAGGGCGTCTGGTAGGCACTGCCAGGGGCTATGTGTGGATCTGACAAATACGCTGCTCGCCAGCCGCACAGCCCTAACCTCCAGGACCAGCAGCACATTGCCAAGCTCTATTCTGGCAAAACAGGGGCTGCTGTTCCCCCACCCCTCAAGACCCCACCCACCTGGTCACCATGTGGTTGTCATAGTTGCTGTCAAGTCAATTCTGACTCACAGTGACCTCATGTTTTCAGAGTAGAACTGCTCCATGGGGCTCTCAAGGTTATGACCTTCCAGAAGCTGATCGCCAGGCCTGTCTTCCGAGGTGCCTCTGGGTAGGTTTGAACCACCAACCTTTCGGTTAGTAGTCAAGTGCTTAACCACTTGTGCCACTCAGGGATTCACGTGACCGCCATACGACCCAGTAATTTTGCCCCTAGGTATATGCCCAAAGACTTGAAACCAGGTGTTCAAACAAATCCTTGTACACAAATGCTCACAGCAGCACTATTCACAATAGCCAAAGGTTGGGGCAGCCTAAATGGCCATCGGCAGATGGATGGGTAAACCAAATGTGGCCTATCCATACTGTGGAGTATTTATTACTCAGCCACAAAGAGAAATGAAGTTCTGATAATGCTATAACACAGATGAACCTGGAAAACACTGCACCTCAATTTCCACACAGCCAAGTCCTCTTCAGGCCCACGCAAGCCAGGGGGGCATGCTGACCCTCGGTCACAGGGCTCTCTCTGAAGTCTTGAAGGCCACTCAAAGCCCAATGCAGCAGAAGGTTCCAGAGAATTACCACCTGGGGAGCACCCTCAACCAACAAAGGTTAGGAGTCACTGGATAGATGCCTACACCCCCCTCTTTTTGTGCTCTCCCCGCGTGCTGCGTGATTCCTTATGATCCCCAGCTGGCCTGAGCCCCAGGTGCCCACAGAAGTGACCTGCTCGGTGACTGGCTTGGAGTGGCACTAAGGTCATCTTCCAGATGATCAGCCTTCACCCCCTTTCTTGCTCTGCCTGCACCCCCGTTCTTGCTCTGCCTTCACCCCCGTTCTTGCTCTGCCTGCACCCCCATTCTTGCTCTGCCTTTACCCCCGTTCCTACTCTGCCTTCACCCCCGTTCTTGCTCTGCCTTCACCCCCGTTCTTGCTCTGCCTTCACCCCCGTTCTTGCTCTGCCTTCACCCCCGTTCTTGCTCTGCCTTCACCCCCGTTCTTGCTCTGCCTTCACCCCCGTTCTTGCTCTGCCTTCACCCCGTTCTTGCTCTGCCTGCACCCCTGTTCTTGCTCAGCCTCTGCTTTCTAGGGAACTTGGACAGTCTGGGACCTCCCGGAGCCTCAGCTTTCCCTCCTGGAAAGGAGTGTACAAACAGCCTGCACAACCCCCTCTGGAGGTTTTCGGAGGACTGAGCCCAAGAGGCCAGCACAGCTCTGCACACGGGCAAACAAAACACACCAGCTGACTGTCAAGCTGATTCCACGACCCATGTGTTACAGAGTGCACTGCTCCATAGGGCTTTCTCGGCTGTAATCTTGATGGAAGCAGGTCACCAGGCCTTTCTTCTGTGGTGCCACTGGCTGGGTTTGAACAGCTAACCTTTAAGTTAGCCGCTCATAGCAAACCATTTGCGCCACCTAGGGGCTCTGTAAACATCTCTGAAGAACACCCCTGAGCCGAGGGCGCCCCTGCGCTGAACACTGCTCTCAGTACTGGTGGATTCCGGTGTATTATTATTTGTTGATTGTTGGTATAATTTTTGTTGATTTGCTCATTATTATTTGTTGATTCTGGGTTTGCACAGCCACAAATATTCAAATATCTCAAACCGCACTCCCTGCTGTTTCCTGGCTAATTCGAGCAAAACCAGAACGTTCTGCCCTCGCGCGGCACCCCACTGTCGCCAGCGCACGCCACATAAGGCACCGGAGAGCGAGGGCCCTGCCCCCACCTTCTCCGGGAAACAAACAGAGCGATTACCCGGAGAGACAGAGAGATATCCCCAGCCCGGTCCGGAAAGCCCAGGGCCCTTTCCACCCTGCGCGCAGGGGCCACCGCGTCGCAGGGACAGGGGTTGGGTGGCAGCCCCTTGATCAGCGCCAGTGTATTCAGGGACATATGCAACTGGGAACATCCAGAAGGGTCCCGGCACAAGCTCTCGGGGCTGCGCGCAGCGGCTCGCCAGTGTCAGCGCCGTGGGGGAGGCGAGCTGCGTCCCCGGGTTGCAGGGTGGCAGTGCCGGGACACACTGACCCGTCCCGCCTGCAGTCAGCCAGGATCCGGCGTGGGGAGAAGTCACGACTCGGGCTGGGTGTGCAGGGCGACCCCTACAGGGACAGTGACAGCCGCAGTTGGGGAGGGGAGGCCTCCTGGGCCCAGAGAGTCTGGGACTCATGCTGACAGCAGCAGGGGAGCCGCAGGCACTAAAAATAGCCAGGACCTTGCCCCCTGAGCCCACTTCACTCCGGCGGGCGGGTGCTGGGCAGGTGGCAGGACAGGAATAGGCGCCAGGACCCTGGAAGGGAGGGCACAGGCTCATGAGGGAGGGGCCTGCCTGGCCATGGTCAGGGGCAGCAGCCTCGGGGGACCCCAAGTCCTGGAGCTGAGATGAAGGAGGAATGAGGGAGAGTGGGCTGTGGCCCTGCTAGGGGATCCCTACCTACTGGGGACAGGGAAGCAAGCTAAGTATAAGGAAGGGAACGACTAAAAGGCTCCAGGGCTCACCATGCTTCCCAGCAGTGCTGGCCTGGACATTGGAGCCGGACCAGGGGTCCCAGTCCATGTACTAGCTGTGTGACTTGGTGTGTCCTTTAACTCCAGGGTGCAGCCTCCTCATCCGCACACAGGGCACCATGGTCCGACCTTGCGGGGGCACAGGTGATGGGGAGGAGAGGTGCTGCTAAGAGCCAAGAGCTCAGGGGCCAGGGGAGGACCCATCACCTCTGGCTGACATCTCCAGGGCAGGCGTGGGGAAAAGGTAGGTGTGAGCTGGGCTCCAAGGACCGGGAACTGGGTGGGCTCAGAGAGGACCACAGTCAGGGACCTGCCCAGGCCTCCCCCCACCCCATCCCTGGACACCTGATAAGAACAGGCCACTGCCTGGGGGTTTTCCAGTCTGAAACTTCTTGGACATGACAGGCTGTGCAGGCTAAAAAGGTTTGGTCACCAAAATACAGCGCTCAAGGCGCCAGGCGGCCGGGGAAAAGGCCGGACACACTCCTGGAAGTCGAGCTCATGTTTTCAAAATATCACACCGCGTGACTGCTCCCAGCTTGGCCTGGAGAGTGGGGGGATTTTGCGTTCCTCTTCCTTTTTATGGAAACCTCGGTGGTGTAGTGGTTAAGCGCTACAGCTGCTAACCAAAAGGTCGGCAGTTCAAATCCACCAGACACTCCTTGGAAACTCCATGGGGCAGTTCTGCTCCGTCCTATAGGGTCACTATGAGTCGAAATCGACTCGACAGCAGTGGGTTTGGTTTGTTTTTTTTGATTCTTCCTTTTTATGAGTAAGCGTGAGCAGCTCGCTCCCAGGCCTGAAATCAGAGCCCTGTGGCTCCGGGCACCTGGGAACAGGTGGGTGCAGGTGGGCCAGGTGAGCACAGGTGGGAGCCCGTCTTGGGGCTGTGGCTATACATCGTGCACAGCATTGGGAAGGACAGCCCCACGTGCCCCCTGAGAAGCTGTTGAGGTGGCCGCAGGAGTAGCCTGGGGTTTGAGAACATGACCACAGCCCAGCCCTGTCCACACCAAGACCTTGTCCTCCTGCCAGTGATAGGCATCTGCAGACATCTGCTGTGGACACTGGGAGGCCGAAGCAAGAGCCTGGCAGACAAGACTGCATTTGTGGACGCTCCCCACAGATGGCGGAGCTGCCCGCAACCACTCGTCCTCCGGCCGACTCCCACTCCTGGCGACCCCCCGTGTGTCAGAGTAGAACGATTCCACAAGGTTTTCAGCTGCTGGTTTTTCAGAAGCAGACCACCAGGTCTTTCTTCCAAGGGGCCTCTGAGTGGACTCGAACCTCCAAACTTTCAGTTAGCAGCTAAGCACGTTCACCTTTTGTGCGGTCCAGGGACCCAGTTGCCCATAGGTGGAAGCCGGTGCTGCACAGGCCCCACTTTGCAGCCAGCAGTTGTTGGGAGCTGACTCTGCACCAGACCCTGGCTAGGTGTGGTGGAGACAGAGAGGGTACCATGCTCAGTGGAGGGGCCCTTCAGACTAGATCTCTCCTTACCCTGATGCAGATGCATGAGGTGAAGCCAAAGCTGGGAGATAGTAGCCACCCTGCAGCTGCAGCCCCTCCTTCCTGCCACCTCTTTCCCCAGGACCCATGAGTCTCAGCTGGGCTCTCCCTGCAGTGGCCCAAGGTGATCCAGATGGCTCTGGCCATGTGCGTCTGCACTCTGGGGCCGCATCAGCTGCTGCCCTCCAAGCCCTAGCTCAGGCTGTTCCCCTCTTTCCATCTTTGTCCTGCCCACCCAGCATTCTCCCCAAACCCCACAGCACTGACAGCTCTGAGCTGGAGGGGACCACCCACCTGGCCTGATAGGTGTCCATCAGCAGGGAGGGAGTCACGTGTCCCTCCACAGTCCGGGCACTGGGGTCACCCTGGCCTGGGTTCAAATCCTGCCTTTGTCACTTCCTTGTGGCAGAATTTGGGGCAAGTCCTCAACCTCTCCAAACCCCTGTCTCATCAGCAAATGACAACTGTTTGGAGAATGGAGTTGCGTGAGATGACTTAGCCCTGTGCCGGCTCAGAGGATGAGCTCAGGGAGTGAACCAGAAGCAGGTGATGTGAAGAGCTGGGGACTGTGTGCAATCCATTCGGACGAGGTGTCAGTCCCCTGTTGGCTCTGGGTCTAGCTCCAGTGTCCAGCATTGGTGGCCACAGGTGGGCGCATGCTTCAGCATCTGAGTCCAACAGCCAAGGCAATGGTATCCTCATGCAAGCGCTTCTGGGTTGCAATTTCGGGGACTTTTCCTGACCTCAGTGCCTCCTAGCCTGGTTCTCATGTCCTCTCAGAGATTCTGCGGATTTCTTAATTTCCTTTCCAGAGTTCTATGTTATTACTAACTTTTTAAAAATCCAGCTGTTCTATTGATACCATGAGAAGGGTGTTAAAACTTCCAATTGTAATTATGGATTTGTCTGCTTTTCCCTTTTAGTCCTGTCAGTTTTTGCTTCATGTATTTTGAAGCTCTGTTATTAAGTGCACATATGTTTATAATTGTTATGTCTTCCTGAGGAACTAACCCTTTAATCATCATGAATTGTCCTTCCTTGTCTCTAGTAACACACTTTGTCTTGCTGTCTATTTTGCGTGATATTAATAAGCCACTCCAACTTCCTATGCTCACTGTTTGCATGCATGTATCTTTCCCATACTTCTACTTTCAGCCTATCTGTGCCTTCATATTTAAAGTGTGTCTCTTGCAGACAGCATGTGGATGGATCTTGCTTTCCTATCTAGTCTGACAATGTTCACCTTTTAATGTGAGTGTTTCCATCTACATATAATTAGGTTGGATTTAGGTTCTGCAATTTTTTTTTTTTTTTGAAAGCTGTCTCCTATTTTTTGGTTCCTATGATCCTCTTCTTCCTTCATTTTTTTGTTAATCTGTTATTTTCAAGTACTCCATAATTTCTCGATTAGATTTCTAGCCATATGTCTTTGCATTTTTAATTAATTACTCTAAAGACAACATGCATTTTAACTTATTCCAATCTGCTTAGAATTAATATTGAATTGAAATAATTCAGGGAAAATATAGGAAAATGGCAGTGGGACCTTTCTATTTACCCCTGTCCTGAGAGCTATTGTCATCTATGTTACATCAACATGTTATAAACACAGCAATACAGCATTATCATATTTCATGTAAACATTATTATGTCTTTTAAAGAAATTAGGAAAAAGACAAGTGGAAGTAACTAGAGTGTGTCAGTTATCAACTTATTGCCTCTCAGCTCCAAATCCACCCTTTTTTGCCCTGCTTTGTGATACTGCAGCTGGACCATGTAAACATTTCTCCTTTGCCAGCTGGAGTAATGCTAGGCTTTGTCAATAGAGGGCACTAGAGGGACACTGCAAGGCCGTAGCTAAGGAAGGGGCTTCTCTTCCTGGTTCCTGTGTACTTTTCTCCTCCGGGGGCAAAACTGCCAGTAACTTGCAGAAGGCCCACTGGTACTCACTCTCCAGTGAGTTTCTTGGCCCTCCAGCGGGCTTATTCCTATGAACCAGCTCCAGCCAGCACCTTTGTCAGGTTTCTTTATCACAGCCAGGTTGTGTGTTCCTGCGGCAATTCAACCTCGCCATGAAGTCCGAATCTCAGCCTTGTTGTGCAGGGGAGATTCCCCGTCTAAGTTCTTAATTCCTTCTTTATTTATTCTCCTTCAGCACCAGATATAATAGGTCTTTCCTGCATTTACTATTTCTGTATTCTTCAAAGTTTTCTTTTACCTATTTTAGTACTTAAAGATCTTTGACTAATTTGTAATTCTTTGTTAAAAAGCTTCCTATTTGGAATTTTCAGGACAGTGAAACTATTCTGTGTGATACTGTAATGGTGGACACATGACATCAAGCTTTTGGCAAGACCCACACGGCTGTACAACACACAGAGCGAACCCTAATACACACTATGTTGTTGTTGTTGTGCACCACCGAGTCAACTCTGACTCATAGGGACCCTACAGGACAGAGCAGAGCTGCCCCATAGGGTTTCCTAGACTGAAATCTTTGAGAGCAGATTGCCAGGTCTTTTCTCCTGCAGAGCCACCAGTGGGTTCGAACCTTTCAGTTAGCACCTGAGCATTTAACTAGTGCAGCACCAGTGCTCCTTAATATAAACTATCCAAAACCAAAACCAAACCCACTGTCATCAAGTCGATTCCGACTCATAGTGACCCTACAGGACAGGGTAGAACTGCCCCATAGAGTTTCCAAGGAGCACCTGGTGGATTTGAACTGCTGACCTTTTGGTTAGCAGCTATAGCTCTTAACCACTGCCACCAGGGTTTCCATGTAAACTATAGACTTTAGTTAATGACACTGTATCAATATTGGCTCATCAACTGTGACGAATGTACCACACGAGCGCTGGATGCTCATAAGAGAACCAAGAGGCAGGTGGGAAGGAGTGAATGGCAACTCTGTACTTTCTACAGTTTTTCTGTTAACTAACTGCTCTAAAAAATAAAGTCCATTAAAAAAAAGTCACCCCCTTCAAATTACAGTCATGGTTTCTGTCTCCTGACTGAGTCTTTTATACATATATTTTTTATATCCAGTCTTTCCTATGCACTCACATATTTGCCATTTCTGTTGCTCTCCATTCCTACCTGTAGATCTGAAACGCAACCTGGGTTCATTTAGCCTGAAGAGCTTGCTTTAGCAATTCTTATAGTGAAGATCTGCTGGTGAAACATTCTTTTCAATTTTTGTTTATCTGAAAATGTGCTTATTTTGCTTGCATTTTGAAGAATAATTTCATTGCACGTAGAGTTCTTGGCTGGCAGTTTTGTATTTTAGCACTTTGAATATGTCATTCCACTGTTTTCTGGCCTCTATTGTTTCTGTTGAGAAGTCAGCTGTTAATTGCACAATTGTCTTCCCTCTATCATGTTATTTTTCTCTGACTGCTTTCAAGATTATCTCATTATCACTGGCTTTCAGCACTGCACTGTGGTGTGCCTAGAAGTAGTTTCTGCTGTATTTATTCTGCTTTGGGTTTCCACTGAGTTTCTTGGATCTATAATTTAATGAGTTCCACAAATATTTTTCAAATATTTTCCTGTTCCTTTTTCCATCTCCTCTCCTGTTGGGCTGCTGGATATTGTCCCACATGTCTCTGAGGTGCTGCTCGCTTTCCTTCAATCTTTTTCCTTCATTTTTTGAATTGGTTAATCTCTACTGCTCTGTCTTGAAGTTCATCATTTCTTTCTTCTGCTGTCTCAAAGCTGCTATTCAACCCATCAAGTGATCTTTTCATTTCAGTTATTATGCTTTTCATCTTTAGAATATCCATTTTAATTGCTTTTAAATCTCTGCTGAGATTCCCTATCTGTTCATTTGTTAAAATAATTTTTCTTTAATTATTGATACATATTTATAATAACAGCTGTTTTGAGGATTTTGTTTGCTAAATGCAGATAAAAACTGGATGAACTTGGAGTCAATTTCTATTGTCTGTTTCCTAATCATGAGTCACACTTCCCTGTTTCTTTGCATGGCTATTAATTTTGGTTGAAAATTGGACATTGTAGACAACACATTGTCGTGACTCTGCATTCTGTTTTGTTCTTATGATTGTTTTGTTGTTGTCGTTCTAGAGGGCAGTTAATTCTCCTGTATTCAAAGCACAAAGTCTCTCTTCCTTACAGTGTGCAGTCACCGTTATCTCTGCTCAATACCTTCAGCTTCTAGCTGCTGCTTTTGTTAGCCTGCTACCCTGGGGGTCTCCCTCGTGCCTGTATAGTCTGGCAGCCAGTCAAGGATTTCCTCAGAGATCATACTCAGATTTGGGGGCTCATTCTCTTGTGGTTCACTTGCTTCTGATGCCTTCTCGCTAAATTCAGAGATTTTTCTGCCAGCATAAGATTCTACCTTCTGATACCTTGAGCCAGTAAAGCTTCAGCTTTCTGCCATCCAGGCTGCACACAGTCGGAGAATATACTCAGTTAAAAAAAGCAGTAAACTCACAAATTTCCCATCACAAATCTCAAGGCAGCTGCCTTTCAGGGGCAGGTTCCCCTGCATCGCTGCTGGGCACACTGCTGTCTCTTCAGCACATGTGTAGTTCTGTGGTCAGCCAGGGATTTGAGCAGTTTTACTCAGATTTTGTGTCTTATCTGTTGTTCTCTCACTTCCAGAGTTTTCCCCCAGCTTCTCTTCCAGCTCTGAACTCAGTTCTCTGCCACTTTAAGATGATAAGGATGTGGCGTTCTGCTGCTGTTTTTCTTCACCATGGCAATGGGGCTTAGGGAGCATCCTTGGGCAAGAAAGCCACAAACTCACAATTATCCCTTCCAGCTGCATTTTTTCAGGAGGAATGCTCCTTTCTGCTTTTGGGTACCTCCCAGTCTTTTTGAATAGTTGGAGTTGATTGTTTTGTTTCGTTAGTATTTTATTCAGATTTTATCATTGCTGTCTGCAAATGGGGTTGCAAAACCACTTCACTCCACCACCACTAAGGGAAGTCTCCATTCCCCAATATCCTTTTAATAACTCCCCTTTCTGCTTAAACTGGCCAGAGTTTGTTTCTGTCACCAGCAAGTGGGAGTCCTCACAGAGGCACATCCTCAGCTCCGGCTTGTAACTGGGGTGACGAGTCAGAGGACAGTGGATTGCCAGCTTCCCTAGAAAGCAGAGGCTGAGGCAAAAGCTTGCATGCCAACACCTGCTGGGAAGCTGAAGTGAGGATAAAGGGGCGTTTGACAGGGAAGGCGTGAGAGCATATAAAAGAGAGTGCATTACTGAATGGCCACAGCTTCAGGACATGCTGAGTTGCTGGGTCTCCTGGTACATTTTCAGAGAGGCCTGTGAAGCCACTACATAGTGAACAGACCATGGGGGAAAGAAGGGAGAAGGGTAGGACAGCTGGCTCACATCTCCTATTGGCTGAAGTTCACCTCCCAGGGCATCAACACCTGTTGCAGCTCCAGGTTGTCCACTTGTGTCCTCCGGTAGCTTGAGCCAGTAAGGCTTCAGCTTACCACAAGACAATGAGCCTCCAAATCGACTACGAGCTTCGTAGAAATCCTTGACTAACAGATCCTGCTGTGTCCTGCACTTCAGCGACAACAGGGATGCCTTGGGGCTGGAGGCAGGGGCCACAAAGTCCTGGTGTGAGGTGAGCCACTGTTGGAGTATGTCCTCAAGCATGAGACCAGGAGTGGCCACTGTAGCACACCTGGACCTACGATCATAGGAACAGGGCAAGCCGATGGAGGACCAGAAAGTGAGGCATGTGGGTATGTCTGGGGCAATACATAAAGTGAAGCTCATAGAAGGGGTACAAAAGCAGATGCTTCCTGAATAAGAAACAGCATCTCAGTATGTCTGTTACGGATTGAGTCGTGTCCCCCAAAGGTATGTGTTGTAAATCCTGACCCCTATATCTGTGTTTATAATCCCATTTGAAAATGGGTTGTCTTTGCTATGTTGGTGAGGCAATATTAGTGTAGGGTGTGTCTTAAGTCAGTCTCTTTGAGATCTAAAGGAGCAAAACAAGCAAGCAGAGATGAGGGAAGAGAGATGCCAAGCCGTGTGAAGATCGCCGAGGAACAGAAGCTGAAAATGACAAGGACCTTTCTCTAGAGCCGACAGAGAGAAAAAGCCTTCCCCTAGAGCCGGCACCCCGAATTTGGACGTCTAGCCTTCTCAACTGTGAGAAGAGCAATTTCTGTTTGATAAAGCCATTCATTTGTGGTACTTCTGTTACAGCGGCACTAGGTGACTAAGACACCCTCGAAGCAGGAGTCCAGGGCCCCCCCCAGGTAGAGGGCAATGTCACTTCCGCCAGGGCACTGTGCCCATGGAGCTCAGCTGCAGGCCCCAGCCTGGTCCCAGGGTCCGGGTGTGCAGGGTCCGGCCTTTAGGGGCTGAGGCTGCAGTGCAGCAGCAAGTCCAGGCACCTCAAGGTCACCCGAGCAGATCTGGGGGCCAGGAGAGTTTAATATCTGCACCACCCCTGCCTGACTCAGAGCCTGTCCACCCACTCCTGGTGATGCCCACCAGCCTGTGCCTAGGGCCCCAAAGCAGGGCTGCCAGCATAGCAACCCCAGGTCGTGCTCCAGAGAAGAGGGCCTCGGCACCCACGAGGGAAGAGTCTGTTGTTGGTTTTGAGCCCGGGCTGGGAAGTGCTGGCCCCTCTTCCCCCCTCCAGCCCATTGATGCAGAGCTCTGAGACTGAGAGGAGGAAAGGGTGGGCTTTGGGGGAGGGCAGTGGGGTCCAAAGACTGGGGCCAGCCCAGGACAGTGACCCATAAGCTGTCCTTTGACCCAGGGGATCCCCCTGAGGGCCCTGGGGTTCCTGGGTCTGGACCAGCCCTTTGTTTTCTGGCAGAGCTAGGGTGACTAACTGATCTTGTCTTCCCAGGACTTCCCAGCTTTAGCACTGAGACACCCCCCTTGGTCCTGAGGATCCTGGGGCTGCTGATGGGCATAGGCGTTTGAAAAAGCACAAAGACCACCGACCACCATCACGTGGAGTTCTGTCAGGAGAGGCCAGTGACCACACCTTCTCCCTGGTGGGCTAAGGCTCTGGACTGGGCCTCCCAGGTGGCTCAGTGAGAAAACAGGGCAGACTTCCACAAAGACTCCTGTAACCCCTTCCCAGGCCCACTGAAGATGCAGAAAGTTTGCTCAGCCTCTGGCATGAGACCCAGCAAGCTGGGCAACTTGGGTCACTCTTCTGAGAGCCCGAGGCCTCGCCTTCCCTCAGCCCTGGGGCTGACACTCCAGGTTGCTTCCTTCTGGCGTTCTGCTTTCTCACCGTAGCCGTGTGGGCTGGAGATCAGTGCAGTGGCTCCCTGTACCCATCTGTGCTGAGGGCTCCCGGTTGCCATGGAGAAGTCCAGGGAAAAAAGGGCTTCTGGGAACGCCAGGGGAGGAGGTTATCTGGCCCTTCCAGAGCTCACAGCTGAGGGCCTTCGCTGGCGCCTTGCTCCTTCTGGCACAGTGAGGGTCAGCAGGGACTGGTCTTGGAGGCCTTTTGGCCAAGGTGACCCCATGTCTCTGAGCCCCTGGGCTTGGTGCGAACAATTCTTCACCTCCTGGCCCAAAGCTGAGGTTGCCACTGGGGGCGGGGGGTGGTGGTGGTGCTGGTGGCAGTCTTCCCAGGATGATGCACAGGAGGACATGTGTGCATCCCAGTCTGTGGGACAAACTGCAGGACACAGTCCCTGGCTTCCAGCAAGCCCCAGAGGGCAGCTCTTTTGCCAGCCACTCAGGTGCCCAGACCCCCAAGCAGCCCGACCCCAACTTCCCTGTGGCTCTTCTCTCACTGCTTCTCCCTCCTACAGGCCACCATCCTCACCTGTCCCCTAGTAGCTGCTGTCAGACTGGACAGGGAAAGGGCAACAAGATTGCACACTCCAGCTCATGCCAGACCCTGGCATCCACAGGGGTGTGCTATCTCACCTTTCTAGGGCTCCACCTTCCAGCTGGAAGACAACCCTTCTTGGCAGCCAGACCCTGGGTGGTTCAGCTGTTAGTGCCCGGCATGGCAGAGCAGCAAGAGAAGGACTCCTATCCTTAATTCAGTGACACACCCCCATCTGAGCACCCCGCCTGGGTCTTTACTTCCTGCTATACACACAAACAAGAGCATGGAGACAGTGAGACTTCCTGGACCCAGTGGGGCTGCAGTGGTCCTTGGGGAAGCCCTCTGGAACAGGCAAGCCCCCTGCCCCGCAGCAGTGTATGAGTGTTTGGTGGGGGGCACTGCTGTTAACCCGTTCAGTTCATTCCCTTTCCTCTACTTTCTTGCCAGCTGAGTTCCATTTAATTCTCAGATTGACCTACCACATGTGAACTCTGGGCAGAACACAGCCTCTCTGAACCTTAGTTTCCATGCAGCCCAAACGTTGTTGGGAAGGTAATGGGCATTCACGTTTGTCTCAGCCCCAGGAGGTGATACTCCAGCCATCCATTCAATGAGAATTTCTTGGGCACTTACAATATACCAGGATTTCTGACATTGTGGGTATAACTGGCAACAAAACAGCCCCTTCTATCATGGCGCTTACATTCTCACGGGGGAGGGTGGAGACAAATAACAAAAACATGAACGAGTGACTCTATAGCATGTCAGATAGTGCGACTGTTCGGAAGGAGACTACTACTTCAGATGAGTGGAACAGCACGTGCAAAGGACCTGCGACGCTGTGCTCAAGGAACAGCAAGGAGGCCGCGACGAGCGGAGTGAGGCGGAGAGCGGCAAGATGAGGACAGACAGGTTGTTGATTAACCTAACTGGCCGTAGTCATTTCACTCCTCAGCCAGTGACTGTGTTAAGATTTAGGCAGGGTCCCTGATCCAATTCTGGCCCTGAGATATGAAGAGAAGTCTTCTCGGGGGTCCTCCAGGAAAGGTTTCTTAGCTCTGTAAAGGGGACATGCATCCGACTTACCCTCCTGCTATAAACGACTATGAGAAATGGGCAACATATCTTCTTCAAGCAGCAGGCTACGATCCTCCAGAGGCGGAAAACACACAAAATGCGGCACAGAAAGAGACCACACAGACAGCAACAGCCTCACTGGGCTGAGGGAACAGAGGCTGGAGTTCAGGGCTGCTAAGGTGCTTGGGATTTGGGGCGCAGGTTACTACAAAGAAAAAGCCCCAAAAATCTGTGTGGCGGTTTCTCTAAGGCACTTGGCCACCATCTAATCTGTACATGTGCATAGTGAGATACCTACCTGGAGGCCTCTGGGAGACTGAAGAGCTGAGCAGAGATTTCAGACAGCATACAGTGCTGTGGAGATGGGCACTGGAATTTGGGTTCAGCTGGAATGGAGAGACCTTGATGAACAACTCATATTCTTATAAATGAAACACAGAAAACCAGACCCACTGCCATCAAGTTGACTTTGACTCATAGTGACCCTACAGGACAGAGTAAAACTGCCCCATAGGGTTTCCAAGGAGCGGCTGGCAGATTTGAACTGCTGATCTTCTGGTTAGCAGCTGAGCTCTTAATCACTCCACCACCAGCGCTCATATATATACACACAAATATTTTATTTATTTTGATGGCAATATATAGAACCAAACATACATCCATTCTCAGTTTCTACATGAACAGTTCAGTAACATTAGTTTCATACTTTACATTGTATCACCATTTTATCTCTACCCATATTGCTTCATTATCATTAATTTAGGCTCTCTGTCAATCCACACTTTTAGTTGAGAATTCAGAAATACCACCATAGGGATAAAAACAAAACTGAAATATGCCCACCCTAACAAAGCCTAAAACTAAGCTGGACAGATTCAAGGTGATCTGTGGGCAATTTAAATGCCTGCCTAAACACTCTAGAGAAAGATAATGTAATCCAGGTACCATTAAAAAAAAAAATTATACACCATTAATAATGTCTAGCGTGCAATAAAAATTACTAGGCGTATGTCTCAGTTATCTAGTGCTGCTATAACAGGAATACCGCAAATGGATGGCTTTAGTAAAGAGAAATTTAGTCTCTCACAGTTTAAGAGGATAGATGTCTAAATTCAGGGATCCGCTCCAGGGGAAGACTTTCTCTGTCAGCTCTGGAGGAAAGTCCTTGTCATCAATCTTCCCCTCGTCTAGGAGCTTCTCAGCACAGAGACCCTGGGTCCAAAGGACACGCTATGCTCCTAGCACTACTTTTTTGGTGGTATGAGGTCTCCCTGTCTCTCTTCTCTCTTTTATATCTCTAGAGATCGATTTAAGACACAATCTAATCTTGTAGATTGAGTCTGGCTTCATTAACATAACTGCTTCTAATCCTGCATCATTAATATCATAGAGGTAGGATTTACAACATAGAAGAAAATCACATCAGATGACAAAATGGTGGACAATCACACAATACTGGAAATGATGGCCCAGCCAAGTTGACACACATTTTGGGGGGACACAGTTCAATCCATGGCAGCATACAAACAAGTAGGAAAAAGTGACTAATAATCTTTGTTGTTGTCGGTAGTTGCTGTCGAGTCAATTCCAACTCATGGTGACCCCACGTGTGCAGAATAAAACTGCATTCCTTGGGGTTTTCAAGCCTGTGACCTCTCGGAAGTAGATTGTCAGGCCCTATTTCTGAAGCACCTCTGGGTGGGTTTGAAATGTCAACCTTTCAGTTAGAAGCCCAGCACTTAACCATTTGTGCCACCCAGGGATTCCGCTGATAATCTAGGGGTAAAACAATCAATAGAAGCGGACCCAGAAATGATCAAGATATTGAAGCTATCAAAGACTTCGAAATAAGTATGATTAACATATTAAGCAAAATAGAGGAAAAGATGGAAAAACGGATGACAAGATGAAAGTATTTCAAAAGAAAATTAGAGTATATATATATATATAAAAAGAATGAAAAGGCCTTTCTGGAATTGCAACATAAGTATCTGGAATTAAGAACTCATTGAATGGGACAGTAGCAGCCTGGGCAGGATTACCCACTGCTGCTGAGTTGATTCCAATTCGTAGCAACCCTATAGGACAGAGTAGAACTGCCTCATAGGGTTTCCAAGGAGCAGCTGGTGGATTCAAACTGCCAAACTTTTGGTTAGCAGCCAAGCTCTTAACCACTATGCCACCAGGGCTCCTTGGAAAGGATTAGTAAATTCAAAAACGGGTAAGCCCATGGTTTCAGGGGACATCTAGGTCAATTGGCATAATAAAATCTATTAAGAAAACATTCTGCATCCCACTTTGAAGAGTGGCGTCTGGGGTCTTAAATGCTAGCAAGCAGCCATCTAAGATGTATCAATTGGTCTCAACCCACCTGGATCAAAGGAGAATGAAGAACACCAAGGACAAAAGGTGATTACGAGCCCAAGAGACAGAAAGGGCCACATGAACCAGCGACTACATCATCCTGAGACCAGAAGAACTAGATGGTACCCGGCTAAAACAGATGACTGCCCTAACAGGGAACACAACAGAGAACCCCTGAGGGAGTAGGAGAGCAGTGGGATGCAGACCCCAAATTCTCATAAGACCAGACTTAATGGTCTGACCGAGACCAGAAGGACCCCTGTGGTCATGGCCCCCAGACCTTCTGTTGGCCCAGGATAGGAACCATTCCCGAAGCCAACTCTTCAGACATGGGTTGGACTGGACAATGGGTTGGAGAGGGCTGCTGATAAGGAGTGAGCTTCTTGGATCAGGTGGACACTTGAGACTATGTTGGCATCTCCTGCCTGGAGGGGAGATGAGAGGGTAGAGGGGGTTAGAAGCTGGTGGAATGGGCATGAAAAGAGAGAGTGGAGGGAGACAGCAGGCTGTCTTATTAGGGGGAGAGTAGTTGGGAGTGTGTAGCAAGATGTATATGGGTTTTTGTGTGAGAGAGTGACTCGCTTTGTAAATTTTCACTTAAAGCGCAATAAAAATTATAAAAAAAACAGGTCAGCATAAAATATTCAAACTAAAACACAGGGAGAAAAAATATTGGGGGGGAAAACAAAACCGAGTATAAAAAATATGTGCAAGACATATACCTGGAGCCCCAAAAAGTAAGGAAAGAAAGAAAGGGACAGTGCAACCTTTGAATAAATAATGACCAAGAATTTTCCAAATCTGATGAAAGACATCAACCCACAGACTCAAGAAGCTCAGTGAACCCCAAGGAGGTTAATTAAGCAGAACAAATACAAAGAAAGCCCACATTAAGATAATCAAAATCAAATTGTTGAAAGACAAAGAAGAAATTTGTATAAAACATTCAGAGGAAAAAGGAATGCTATTTTTCAGAGAAGCAAAATTGTTGAAAGCTTGCTGACTGTGATCATAAACTCTTGCATGGACTTATATATAGAACGTATGACAAGACTAGCACAGAGGGCCAGAGGGAGGTAAGTAGGGTTTGGCAAGTGGTAAATGCATTAATTCAAAGTAGAATGTCATGAATCAAGAATGTGTATTCTCAAAAAGAGAAAGACAGGCACGAGAGGAGGAACTGCACTTTCCTGCCTCTCCACACGGTCCTGTGAGGAGGTACTGCAGCAACCATCTAAAGGGGAATAAAAAGAGAAAGAACAGGGTAACCTAGCTCCCTTTTTTTCATCCTTGAGCTACTGAATTCACAATCTGGAAATCCCCTCTCTCTGGACTACTTACTGGGAAAGATAACAGCTGCTTTTTCTGTTCCTTGCAGCCGAAGACTTCTCACCTCGCCAGCGTGCTATAAAGAGTGCTGACTGGGTGGCAGTATTGCAGAGAACAGAGCACTGGCTCAGGAGCTGGAAGGTCTGAGTTCAAATTCTTGCTCCACAACCCATTGGCTGTGTGATCTATAGTAAAGTCGCTTAACCTCTCTGAGCCTACAGAGAGTTTTGTGAGAAGAAACAGGATAATAAACTTTGGGGGCAGTGAGTTTATGTTAATGGTGTAGGAACAACTCAGAAAAGGGAGGTGAGAACGGCTGCACAACTCGAAGAATGTGATCAACGTCACTAAACTGTACATGTAGAAACTATTGAATTGGTGTATGTTTTGCTGTGTATATTTTCAACAACAACTAACTAACTAAAATAAAACAGAAAATCCTAAAGCAACCGTCTTAGTTATCTAGTACTGCTATAACAGAAATACCACAACTGGTTGGCTTTAACAAAGAGAAATTAATTTTCTCACAGTCTAATAGGTTACAAGTTCAAATTCAGGGTGTCGGCTCCAGGCAAAGGCTTTCTCTCTCTGTCGGTTCTGGAGGAAGGTCCTTGTCCTCAATCTTCCCCTGGTCGAGGAGCTTCTCAGGCTCAGGGACCCCGTGACCAAAGGATGCGCTCTGCTCCTGGTGCTGCCTTCTTGGTGGTGTGAGGTCCCCAACTCTCTGTTTGCTTCCCTTTCATCTGTTTTATCTCTTGAGAGATAAAAGGTGGTACAGGCCACATCCCAGAGAAACTCCCTTTACATTGGATTGGGGAGGTGACCTGAGTAAGGGTGGTGTTACAATCCCACCCTAATCCTCTCAACGTAAAATTACAATCACAAAATGAAGGACAACTACACGATACTGGAAACCATGGCCTAACCAAGTCGATACACACATTTTCGGGGGGAGATAATTCAATCCATGACAGCAACACCACACTGAGGCTATGCACAGATGAAAATAAATTCAGGTAAAAGCCAAAGAAAGAAAAAGAAATAGGACAATGTGATTGGGAGAAGGTTTAGCAGGCGCCAAGGAGCAGGGGCGCCTGAAGTGCTAGCTCCAAGGCATATGAGAAGCACATACCATTTAGAACCACATGGTTTAGTCCACTTTCTCTGGACAGCCATATCCAGAGTGCCAGGTCCTGGAGCCCAGGGCCTACCTTTTAGGGCCCCTCATCTGTAAAACAAGGTTGAGAAGCCCTGTTGGTTTGTTGTTGTTAGGTGCCGTTGAGTTGGTTCCGACTCACAGTGACCCTACGTACCACAGAACAAAACACTGCCACAGTCCTGCACCATGTTCACAATCGTTGTTACGCCCTGGCTTGTTCTGACTGATGATATTGAGCTTTTCCTTCATCTCTTTCCCCAGATGCTGTCGATCTGATTCCTGTGTATTCCATCTGGCAAGGACCATGTGTATAGTCACCGTTTATGTTGGTGAAAAAAGGTATTTTCAGTGAAAATGTCGTTGGTCTTGCAAAATTCTACCATTCAATTTCTGGCATCGTTTCTATCACCAAAGCCACATTTTCCAACTACAGATCCTTCTTCTTTGTTTCCAACTTTTGAATTCCCATTACCAGTAATTATCAACGCATCCTGACTGCATGTTCGATCAATTTCAGACTGCAGAAGCTGGTAAAAATCTTCAATTTCTTCATCTTTGGCCTTAGTGATTGATGCGTAAATTTGAATAATAGTCGAATTAACTGGTCTTCCTTGTAGGCGTATGGATATTATCCTGTCACTGACAGCGTTGTACTTCAGGATGGATCTTGAAATGTTCTTTTTGACGATGAATGCAACACCATTCCTCTTCAAGTTGTCATTCCCAGCATAGTAGACCATATGATTGTCTGATCCAAAATGGCAAACAGTCCATTTCAGCTCACTAATGCCCAGGATATCAATGTTTATGTGTTATGATGGTTAGCAGTGTGGATTAACAGAGCGGAGAGAATGAAGAAAAGTCCAGCAGGAGAAGAAACCTGTGGGGCCCGAAGCCTATAAAATCGGTCGGGGGGGGGGGGGGGGCGTCTTCAAGAAAAATACAAAATTATGATTAAAATATTAGATGTGAAAGTTAATACATAATTTGAATAAAAAGGAATTTTCAGCAAACTGCAAATTTCCAAATAACACATACATCACAAATTTAAAGAAAAATAACGTATTTTTATCAGTGAACTGCCTTTGTTGCTGTTGTTAGCTGCTGTCGAGTTGGCCCCTGACTCATGGTGACTCCATGCACAACGGAATAAAGCATCGCCTGGTTCTATGTCATCCTGTGATTGGACTGTTGTGATCCATAGGGTCTTGATCAGCTGATTTTTGGAAGCAGATTGCCAGGTCTTTCTTCCTAGTCTGCCTTAGTTTATCTAGAAGCTCTCCTGAAACCTGTTCAGCATAATAGCAGCAGGCAAGCCTCCGCTGACAGAGGTTGCATATTGGATACGTTGGCTGGGAATCGAACCTCTCTCCCCACTGGAAGGAGAGATGTCTTTTTGTAAGGCAACAATTTCATAATGTCATTTTTGTAATATTTCTAGTTTAACTTTTTGGATTCCCGAGGATACTTACTTCTCATCAATTATTCTGAAAACAACACAATGAATCTGATATTAAGATGCTGTTGTTCTTAGGTGCTATAGAGTCGGC
The DNA here is from genome assembly GCF_030014295.1 of Loxodonta africana. Classification (NCBI taxonomy): domain Eukaryota; kingdom Metazoa; phylum Chordata; class Mammalia; order Proboscidea; family Elephantidae; genus Loxodonta; species Loxodonta africana. Next base: position 109,950,265 of record NC_087351.1, read on the forward strand.
TCCGACTCCTAGTGACCCTATGTACAACAGAACAAAACATTCCCCAGGCCTGTGTCATCCTCACAATCATTGCTACCTTTGAGCCCACTGTTGCAGTCACTGTGTCAATCCATCTCATTGAGGGTCTTCCCACTTTCCACTGACCCTCTACTTTACCAAGCATAATGTCCTTCTCCAGCACCTGGTCTCTCCTGATGAAGTGTCCAAAGTTAAGTGAGACAAGTCTCACCATCCTCAATTCTAAGGAACAGTCCGGCTGTACTTCTCTCCAATCAAGACAATCTTGTTGCTCTTCCAGCAGTCCACGGTATATTTAATATTCTTTACCCATACTACAATTCAAATACATCGGTTCTCCCTCAATCTTCGTTTTTCATTGACCAGCTTTCACATGCATGAGGTGACTGAAAAGAACTTGGCTTGGGTCAGGCACACCTTAGTCATCAAAGTGACATCTTTGGTTAACACTCTAAAGAGCTCTTTGCCACAGAATATTAAGACATACTTAAGAGCAATTCAAGTGTATTTTAAAATCACTGTTAGGATGTATTGTACTACAGAAAACTGGTTTTTGTAGACTGTTTTTGGTGGGGGCGATTCTGGGCACCTGTTTATGCTGATACATTGGGGGTGCATAAACCTGTACACAGGGATTCTGATATATTCTATGGTATGCAATTCCCATGAATATTTCTCCGGTACATTTAACATTGTATACGTTGCAATACTGAGTGTACAAAACTTCTGTTTTGACTACGTATCAATGGGAATGGAATCCTCCATTTATAATGTTTTATCTCTGATGAGAGAAAGGATTTTCCATAGATTAGCTTCTGAGTTTGTGTACCTCAAACTGTGTTTCTCCACTCCCCACATACTTCTGGAGCTGGGCACCCCAAGACATGCCCCTCTCATGATTCAGCTTCTGGTCCTGTACTTTTGAGTAGGGACTTGGGCCTGGAGTCAGTCAGCAGAGCGGTAAGTGGGTATATTCCTGAAACTACTCCTACCCCGGGACAGTTAGCAGTAACTTTACAGAGAAGAGACAGCAAACGACACACACACACACAAAAATGCCTCACTAAGTGCAAACCAGGAGTCCTGGTGGTGCAGCGGTTAAGTGCTGGGCTGCTAAGTGAAAGGTCAGCGGTTCGAACCCACCAGTGGCTCCACAGGAAAAAGATGTGGCAGTCTGCTTCTGTAAAGATTACAGCCTTGGAAATGCTGTGGGGAAGTTGTACTCCATCCTGTAGGGTCTCTATGACTCAATGGCAATAGGCTAAGTGCAAACTAAATGTATCCCCAACTCAACTTTTCCTTAGCCAGATCTCAAAAATGTCCACGGCCACCTGAGCTCCACGGGACACAAAGGCAGGCATGACAGAGAGGAAGTCGGAATGGAAGGGGACAGCTGTCTTAATTGTTTGCAATTAAAATATTGTGCATTCACAAATTTTATAAAAACAGGGCCCTGGAAGGTGCTTTAGCTTCATGATACATCCGGGTTCCGGTTCTGGGGTAGCCATGGCTAATGCAGACATGGGCAAGGAAGACACTAGACCCTCTATGGCTCTGCTATCCGGAAACCATATGAGCCAAGAATAAAGACTAGACAGAGAACTGTGACTAATGGTAACCTACTAAGAGGCATTGCAAACGTCAGTGAAAACAGTTGATACTGTCTCCCCCCAGCTCCTGGAGAGCAGGGGAAACTGAGGTGGTGTTTTGGGAGGCGACTTGTAAGAGATTTTGCTGCACAGTAAAAATATACTTCCCACCCCCGTGGGCAGTTTACTGAGAATAAGGGAAAAATGGCATCATTTGCTATTATATTTCTATTGGACTGCTGTTTCTTTGAATCAATGTGTATTGGGAGACCAGTCAGGACTCAGACCCCTGGCCTCTTCTTCTGAGAAAAGTAAAGTTTTGAAACCTTAATAGAGTAGCCTTGCTAGCCTGTAACCCAGAAGACAGGCACAGTCCCTGCCCTAGAATGTCTTGGAGATTCCAGGGACTGAAGGAGGAGGAGCAGGGAGAGGAGTGAGGGCATCAGGGCTGCAGAGAAGGGAAGGTGAATGTGACCAGGCACTGGGAGGCTGCCAAGCCATCTCGCAACCTGCCAGACAAGGAGAAAACCTGCAGACAGCACAGAAAATATGTCAGGGAGCCAGAGCCCCTCAACTTCCCAAGATCGAGGTCCCAGTTTTATAGCCTCACGAGCTGTTAAAAACCAAACCAAACCACTTGGCCATTGAGTCCACTTCAATTCATGGTGACCCCATGTGTGTCTGCATAGAATTGTGCTCCATAGGGTTTCTAGTGGCTGATTTTTTAAAAGGAGACCGACAGGCCTTTCTTCCAAGGCACCTCTGGGTGGACTCGAACCTCCAGCCGCTTGGTTAGTAGCCAAGGGTGTTAACCACCCAGAACTCCACATGAGCTGTTATAGCCTCTTTATGGTTTAAGTCAGTTCAAGTTGGGGTTTCCGGTTATTTGCGCCCAAAACAACCTAAGTGACCCACCAGGAGACAGGTACCACAGAGCAAAGGACTGCAGACCCACCTGACTTTGTGTGGTCCCCAGCATTTCCTATGATGATAATTCAAACACACAGGAAACTAGAGAAGACAGGATAACAGACCCAGCTTCAAAAAGCAACAATCTCCATAGAAACAGAAAGCAGACTGGTGGTTGCCAGGGGCGGGTGTGGGGGAGAATGGGGATTGATTACTTAATGGGGTGGGGTTTTAGTCTGCGCTGCTGAAGACATTTTAAAACTAGATAGAGGCGGTGGTTGTACAACACTGTGATTGTTCTAAAAGTCACTGAATTGTTCACTTTCAAATGCACAATTTTAAAATCGTTAATTTTGTGTTACGTGAATTTCACTGCAATTTAAAACAACATTTTGAATTTACAATTATCACCCCCCTTTTCTCCCCAAATAAAAAGCAACATTTGCCACTCTCCGGCCTCATCTTCCTGATGGAGCATTTTAGAGCAAATCTTAGACACCATGGTCTTCCTCCCACAAATATTTCTGATTGTATCTCTGATTAGGAATATATATATATATATTTAACATAACCATCTAGTCCGTATCACACCACTACAAGTAATCTCTTCTTAAACCCAGTCAATATTCAGATCGTATCATCATAGCCAAAGGAAGTCCACACATTGCATTTGGCTGTTAAGTCTTCTAGTCTCTTTAAATTCCCACTTTCCCCTTTTTTAGACCACTGATTTATTGGCAGAAATGAAATCATCTGCTCTAGGGAATTTCCCACTTTTGAGATTGGGCCGATCATGCTCTTGAGGTATCCTTAAGCTATGCCTGTATCCCTCACTTTGTGCAAACTGACATTTATATCTAGAGGTTCAATTAACAGGTTCAATTTATCAAAAACTTTTATAGCTGGTGCTTTTGTTGATAAGAAGTCTTTGCTTACTCAGTTACAAAGATTTTCTCCTATGCTTTCTTCAGGAAGTTTTCTAATTTTGGCTTTCATCTTTAGGTTTACAGGCCATTTTTACTTCTGCACATGGTGTAAGGTGAGGATCAAGGTTTGTGTTTTCCCCATAAGGATGGCTCCAGCACCATGTGTTGAAAAGACTATTCCTTGTCAAAAGGACTATTTCTGGGCTCTATTCTGTGTCACTGATTATATGTTTACATATGACAATACCACACTCAATTGTTGTAGCTCGGCCATCAAATAGGGTGACTTCTCCAACTTTGTCTCCTTTTTCAAAATTATCTTGGTTATTCTAGACCTTTGTATTTTTTCAGAGTCACCTTTTAACTATAGTGGCTAAAATAAAAAAAGACTGACAACAGCAAGTGTCAACAGGGCTGTGGAGCACCTGGAACTCTCATACACTGCAGGTAGGACTGTAAAATATTACAGTTACTTTGGAAAACAGTTTGGCAGTTTCTGAGAAAGTTAAACATATACTGCCCAGCAACTCAGAGAATTTATTTGTGAAAAATGAAAACATTTGTCCACAAAGACTCGTACAAGGATTTTCACAGTATCAGGATTATTCATAATATTCAGTGATTGGAAACAACCCAAATGTCCATTAACAGGTGATGTTGTTGTTCTTGTCAGGTTCCCTGGAGTTGGTTCCAACTCATAGCGACCCTATGTACAACAGAATGAAACACTACCCAGTCCTGCACCATGCTCAAAATCACTGATATGCTTCAGCCCATTGTTGCAGCCACTGTGTCAATCCATCTTGTTGAAGCGCGTCCTCTTTTTCACTGACCCTCTACTTTGCCAAGGATGATGTCCTTCTCCAGGGACTGATACCTCCTGATAACATATTGAAAGTATGTGAGACATAATTTCACCATCCTCGCTTCTAAGGAGCATTCTGACTGTACTTCTTCCAAGACAGATTTGTTAGTTCTTCTGGCAGTCCATGGTATATTCAATATTCTTTGCCAACACCTTAATTCAAAGGCAACAATTCTTCTTCAGTCTTCCCTATTCACTGTCCAGCTTTGGCATGCCTAGGAGCCAATTGAAAACACCATGGTTTGGGTCAGTGCACCTTAGTCTTCGAGGTGACATCTTTGTTTTTAACACTTGAAAGAGGTCTGTTGCAGCAGATTTACCCAATGCAATGTGTCTTTTGATTTCTTGACTGCTGCTTCCATGGGTGTTGACTGTGGATCCAAGGAAAATGAAATCCTTGACAACCTCAATCTTTTCTCTGTTTATCATGCTGTTGCTTACTGGCCCAGTTGTGAGGATTTCTGTGTTCTTTATGTTGAGGTATAATCCATACTGAAGGGTGTGGTCTTTGATCTTCGTCAGTAAGTGCTTCAAGTTCTCTTCACTTTCAGCAAGTAAGGTTGTGTCATCTGCATAACGTAGATGAGTCTTCCTCCAATCCTGATGCCATGTTCTTCTTCATATAGTCCAGCTTCTTGGATTATTTGCTAAGTATACAGATTGAATAAGTATGGTGAAAGGATACAACCCCGATACACACCTCTCCTGACTTTAAACCATACAGAAGCACCTTGTTCTGTTCAAACAAATGCTTCATGATCTATGTACAGGTTCCTCATGAGCACAATTAAGTGTTCTGGAATTCCCACTCTTTGCAATGTTATCCATAATTTATTATGATCCACACAGTCGAATGCCTTTGCATAGCCAATAAAACACAGGTAAACATCTTTCTGGTATTCTCTGCTTTCAGTCAGGATCCATCTGACATGAGCAATGATATCCCTGGTTCCTCATCCTCTTCTCAATCCGGCTTAAATTTCTGACTGTTCCCTTTTGATATACTGCTGCAGCTGCTTTTGAATGATCTTCAGCAAAATTTTGCTTGCATGTGATATTAATGATATTGTTTGATAACTTCCACATTTGGTGGGATCACCTTTCTTGAGAATAGGCATAAATATGGATCTCTTTCAATCAGTTGGCCAGGTAGCTGTCTTCCAAATTTCTTGGCATAGACTAGTCAGCACTTTCAGCGCTACATGTGTTTGTTGAAACATGTCAATTGGTGTTCTGTCAATTCCTGGAGCCTTGTTTTTCACCAATGCCTTCAATGTAGCTTGGACCTCTTCCTTCAGTACCACTGGTTCCTGATCATATGCTACCTCCTGAAATGGTATATTCGGACAGTGGAATACTACACAGCAATAAAAAAAGGAACAAATTGCTAATAAATGACATGACTGAATCTCAAAAACATTATGCTGAGCAAAAGAAGCCAGACATAAAAGATTGTATTATTGTAAGATTGCATTTATATAAAATGCTAGGGCTGACAAAACTCATGTATAGCGACAGAAAGCAATTAAAATTTGCCTGGGGCTGGGGTGTGATTGGGAAGGAACAAGAGGGAACTTTCTGGAAACATTTTCTCTACCTTAATGTGGCTGCTGGTGGTTACACAGGTGTGTGCATTTGTCTAACTCATTGACCTATATACTTGAAATGGGTGCATTTGATTGTAAGTTATATCTCAATAAAGTTGGTTTAAAATGGAAAAAAATCAAGTTCAATATTTTGGGGGGCATTGTGTTCTTCCTATTGCAACAGCATCATAAGGCATATTTTGCTGGCCCGTTGGTAGACATTCTAAGCTTAGTACGTGGGTTCAGGTCCAGCCTGACCCCTCCATTATCAACTTCTCTGTCAACCTTTCACCGGATGGTTTTAGCAGACACTGATGACTGGTGACTAGATCCACGATTTCACAAGGAGTTGCAAAATAGTCATTTTCTAGTTCTGTCATATCGTACTGCATTTATGAACTGGAATTTTCTATAAAGATCTTTTCCCCTCAACAATTTGATTACCTGGAAATAGTTTGTATAAGAAAGTTGGCTGCGTGTCTGATACCCTAGACTCCAGTGATGATCAGTGGGTGTTGTTTTAAACAGATCGTTAACTTTTGGATTCTTACATTTGCCGTGTTTCAATTAGTCATTATTCCTTTTTTTTTTTTAAATAATTTTTTAAAAATTGAACTTCAGATGAAGGTTTACAGAACTAGTTTCTCATCAAACAGTTAGTACACACATTGTTGTATGGCACTGGTTAACAACCCCACAACATGTCAACACTCTCCCTTCTCAACCCTGGGTTCCCTATTACCAGCTTCTCTGTTCCCTCCTGCCTTCCAGTCCCTGCCCCAAGGCTGGTGTGCCCCTTTAGTTTTGTTTTGTTCCATGCGCCTGTTCAATCTTTGGCTGAAGAGTGACCCTCAGCAGAGGCCTCGTTACTGAGCTGAAAGGGTGTCCCGGGGCCATACATTGCTGGTTTCTCCAGTGTCTGTCAGGCCAGCACGTCTGGTTTTTCTTTTTGAGTTAGAACTTTGTTCTACATTTTTCTCTAGCTCTGTCCAGGACTCTCAATTGTGATCCCTGTCAGAGCAGTCAGTGGTGGTAGCTGGGCACCATCTAGTTGTACTGGACTTAGTCTGGTGGAGGCTGTGGTAGATGTGGCCCACTAGTCCTTTGGACTAATCTTTCCCTTGTGTATTTAGTTTTCTTCACTATTCCTTGCTCCCAAAGGGGTGAGACTAGTGGAGTATCCTAGATGGACACTCACAGGCTTTTAAGACACCAGACGCTACTCACCAAAGTACAATGTAGAACATTTTCTTTATAAACTTTCTTAATGCCAATTGAGCTAGATGTTCCCTGAGACCATGACCAAAGCCCTCAGCCCAGCAATTCGGTCCCTCAGGGAGTTTGGATGTGTCTATGGAGCTACCATGGCCCTGCCTTGCACAGGCTGTGCTGGCTTCCCCAGTATTGTGCACGGTCTTATCCTTCATCAAAGTTACCACTTATCTATTGTCTATTATGTGTTTTTCCATCCCCACCCCCCTCCTCCTTTGTAGCCCTCAAATATTCTTTTTGTATGTAAACCTTTTCATGAGTTTTTACAGTAGTGGTCTCATACAATATTTGTCCTTTTTAATTGACTTATTTCAGTCAGCATAATGTCCTCTAGATGCACCTGTGTTATGAGATGCTTCACAAATTCATCGTTGTTCTTTATCGTGCACAATACTCCGTTACGTGTATGTGCCACCATCTGTTTATCCATGCATCTGTTGATGGGCATCTAGGTTGTTTCCATCTTTTTGCTGTGGTGAACAGTGCTGCAGTGAACACGAGTGTACACATATCTATTTTATCCATTCTGTCACTCTGTGTCTCTTTTTGGGTGCATTTAGGCCATTTACAATCAGTGTAATTATTGATAGGTGTGAGTTTATTGCTGTCATTTTGTAGTGCTTTTTTTTTGTGTTGCTAACATTTTCTTTGTTCCTCTTACTCTCCCGTGCTGAGTTCCTTTGTTTGTGGATTTCTTTTTCATTTGTTTTTGTAGATTTTGTTTTATTGAGACTTTGTTTTTCTTCTGTATTTCGATGAGTACGTTTGTTAACTTTCTTTGTGGTTACCTTGAAATTTATCCTTATCTGCCTAGGTTTGAACCAGTCTATTATTGCTTGGTATCGCCTTGCCTTCCTCTCCATTAGAAAGTTCTATATCTGTACTGTTTCTTGCCTCTTTTATTGTTCTGACATTGTTGTCATTTACAGATTAACCTCTCTGGTTCCCTGTTGCAATTCTTTTGGTTTTGGATAGTCCTTGAAAGTTCATTTCCTAGGTTGGTATCTGGCTGGTACAATCTTGCATCCTAGATTCAGGCTGTGGTCTGATGTTGTTTGTTCTCAGACCAAAGGACTCCCTTTAATAATTCCTGTAAGTTTGGTTTGGCTTTTACACATTCCCATAATTTCTGTTTATCTGGAAATATCCTAATTTCACCAGCATATTTGAATGAAAGTTTTGCAGGATGTTTATTCTTGTTTGCGATTTTTTTTTTTCTTTCAAGGCTTTATGCCTGCATGGTTTCTGCCGAATAATCAGGGCTTAGTCTAATTGTTTCGCCTCTGTATGTGACTTTTTATTTTTCTCGACCTGCTCGTAGGATTTTTTCTTTGTCTTTGGTTTTAGCGAGAGTGATTATGATATGCGTTGGTGTTTTTCTTTTGGCGTCTATCCTACACGGGGTTCGCTGAGCTTCTTGGATGGTTAGCTGTTCATCGTTCATATTAGGGAAATCTTCTCTCAGCAATTCTTCAATGATCCTCTCTGTATTTTCTGTTTTCTCTTCCTCTTCTGTAACTCCGATCACTTGCAGACTTTTGCTTTTGATTGTATCCCACATAATTCTCAGGGTTTCTTTTTCTTTTTTTCTGATTTTTCTTCTGAGTTGTACCCAAGTTTGTCTTCAATTTCACTGATTCTGTCTTCCATCGTTTCAAACCTGCTCCTCAGCCCTTCTATGACACTGTCCGTTTCTGAAATCTTGTTATCTTTTGGGTTTCTAATTGTTTTTGTATGACTTCTAGTTGTGAATTTATTTTGGCGTTTTGTTCCTGTATTACTTTCCTGAATTGTTCCACTTTTTTTTGTATTTTCCATGAATTTGTCTGCCTTTTCCATAAATTTGTCTATTTTTTCCTCATTTTTGTCTGCATTTTCTTCAACTCTTGGATTGCTCTGAATATTAGAGATTTGAATTCCCTGTCAGGTAGTTCTACTGCCTTTTCTTCTACTGGAAAGTCATCTGGTGTTTCTGTCCTTTTTTTTTTTTTTTTTTTAATGTTTTGATCTTGTCTGCTGTCTTTGGGACATTCAGTAGTTATTGTCTTCATTTCTTGATTGTAGATTTGATTGTTTCATCCTGCTTTTTGCTTTATTTGGTTATGTCTGAGCAGATGGGCTGTGCATTCTTTGTTGTTTGCTTGTCTGTAGTTGTGATACTTTTCACCTCCTTGTCCAACAGGCAGGGCCAGTCATTCAGCTGTGGTGCAGCAGGGCAGTTCCAGCTGAAGGGGAAGGGGCTGGGATGGGTTGTTTGTGGCACATACTAGGGCTGACAGGGCAGGCCAGGGAACAGTGCTGGGCAGGTTCCAGTAGGCTGTGCCTGCGCTGCTCAGGGGTGTGATGTCCAGTGTGCTGCAGGTAGGCAGGACAGAAGGGGTAGGTTGTGATGTGTGGAGCTAATATGGGTATGGGAAAGAGGAGAGAACGGAGAGGCAAATAGGAGCCAAAAACAAACAAGAAAGAAAAAAATTAAAAAAGAATGCTAAGGGAGCTTGCCATTGGAGTGGAGAGATCAGAAACCGAGAAATGGAGAAAACAAAAAAGGAAAGAAAGAAAAAATAACTAGATAAAAATTTGGAAAAGGAAAAAAGAAAAGAAAAGCCCCCAGGAGTCCCGGAGTCCCACTGGTGGGGCTGCTAAGGCTGGGGAAGTGGCTTTCAGGCTGTGCAGTACACGTGGCTAGAGGGGGTATAGATGTCACATAGCACCAGGTATTCAGAAGACAGGAAAAGAAGTGTAGAGAGATGAGAACTGAGAAACGAAGAAAGACAGAGAGGGAAAAAGAGAGAGAGAGGAAAAAAAGAAATGTCCCCAGGGATCCTATCTATGTGGCTGCACAGATTAAGGGAATGGCTCTAAAGCTGTGCTGTGCAGCCAGGCTGGAAGGGGCTCCCAAACTGCAAAAAAAAAAAGAAGAAAATGAACACAATAAAACAGAACAAAGCAAAACAAGAAAAAAAAAAAAAAAGCCCCAGGGATCCCACCAGCATGGTGTCACGGGCTGGGGGAGTGGTTCCCCACTGGAACGTGGCTTCACAGACTTTGAAGAAGAAGAAAAGATGGCACAGGGAGCCAGGTGTTCCAGAGAAAGGAGAGGGAGGTGGTAGTAGGCACAGAAGAAACCAAAAGAGATGGAAAGAACAAACACCAGCTCAGGGGCCTGGCCAGTGTGGGGAAGGCAAATCTAAGCAGCCTGAGGCCAAAGCAGTTGCCTCCTGGCCAAGAAACTGCGGGTGGCGGGAAGCAGAGGAGCCTGAAGCTGGGAGGAAGGGGGGGCGGGGTTAGGAAAGCATATATCTATTGTTACCGGGTTCTCTGTCTCCAGCTGGGAACTTCGTGAAGCTGCTTCCCCTCACTCCCTGTCCACCAATCTCCAACATGGGTGGAATGAATCCAAGCAGCATGGACACTGTGATTCGCAGCCAGCCGAGCCACTGCAGCCAGCCAGGAAGCTCGGAGGTCCAGGAGTGAGGAGATAATGGGGGGGTCCAGGAGTGAGGAGATAATGGGGGGGTCCAGGAGTGAGGAGATAATGGGGGGGTACAGGAGTGAGGAGATAATGGGGGGTACAGGAGGAGATAATGGGGGGGTACAGGAGTGAGGAGATAATGGGGGGGTACAGGAGTGAGGAGATAATGGTGGTTTTTTTTTAAGTGTGTATAGTTGCTTACAGGGTGCCCTGTCTCCTGCTGGGGGTCCTGTGAAGCTGCTTTCCCGTGCTACCTGTCTGCCGATCCCAGACTGGGGCCCAACATGGCGGATCCGTGCTGCCTTCTCTCTCCCTTGCTCTACATCCTCTGTCAGTTTTATTCCATTCAGTGCTTGACTGAGTTCCTTATCTCTTCATTTGGCACTTCGGGTTCCAGGAATGACGTTTGTCTCTGTTTTACTTAGTTTTTCAGGTCTTTGCTGTGGAGGGATGGCGTGGTGCTTCTGTATATGGTGCTTTTTTTTTAATAATTTTTATTGAGCTTTAAGTGAACGTTTACAAATCAAGTCAGTCTGTCACATATAAGCTTATATACACCTTACTCCATACTCCCACTTACTCTCCCCCTAATGAGTCAGCCCTTCCAGTCTCTCCTTTCGTGACAATTTTGCCAGTTTCTAACCCTCTCTACCCTCCTATCTCTTCTCCAGACAGGAGATATCAACACAGTCTCAACTGTCCACCTGATACAAGTAGCTCACTCTTCATCAGCATCTCTCTCCTACCCATTGTCTAGTCCCTTCCCTGTCTGATGAGTTGTCTTCGGGAATGGTTCCTGTCCTGGGCCAACAGAAGGTTTGGGGACCGTGACCACTGGGATTCCTCTAGTCTCAGTCAGACCGTTAAGTCTGGTCTTTTTATGAGAATTTGGGGTCTGCATCCCGCTGATCTCCTGCTCCCTCAGGGGTTCTCTGTTGTGCTCCCTGTCAGGGCAGTCATCGATTGTGGCCGGGCACCATCTAGTTCTTCTGGTCTCAGGATGATGTAAATCTCTGGTTCATGTGGCCCTTTCTGTCTCTTGGGCTCATAGTTATCGTGTGACCTTGGTGTTCTTTATTCTCCTTTGATCCCGGTGGGTTGAGACCAATTGATGCATCTTAGATGGCTGCTTGTTAGCATTTAAGACCCCAGACGCCACATTTCAAAGTGGGATGCAGAACGTTTTCATAATAGAATTATTTTGCCAATTGACTTAGAAGTCCTCTTAAGCCATAGTCTCCAAACCCCCGCCCTTGCTCCGCTGATATGGTGCCATCTTGGCTGGAAGTCCCAGTCATGATTATTTCGATGTCAAATGCTTCCACCTTAGGCCAGTGACAGCCCCATGAGGTTGTCTCCTGAGTGCTTAGACAGGGCCCCAGTAGTCTCTTTACTTTTAGCAGAAGGATCCCAGGGCTCGTCTTGTGCACTTCCTCCAGAATGGAACTAGCCATCTCTCCAAAAAGCCCTGGTCCCTTTCAGTGGGAAGTGGCCTTCAGAGCATGTTATCTGGGCTTGGGAGGTGGGCTGTAAATAAAGGCTATTCCAATCCCCACCTGGGGCTGCCAGCCTCCTCCTCCAAGCTTACACCTGGGCCACAGCCTGGTCGACTTTCTCACCATCAAAAGCCTTCTGCCTCATGGGAGGATCATGCCCCTAGTGGCCAGGCCAGGTCTCTTGGAGTCATACCAGTGGATGCTGCTACAGCCTTCCTGGGAATCCTGGTGGAGTAGTGGTGAACAGCTATGGCTGCTAACCAAAAGGTTGGCAGTTCAAATCCACCAGGCACTCCCTGGAAACTCTATGGGGCAGTTCTACTCTGTCCTATAGGATTGTTAGAAGTTAGAAGCCTTCCTGGACACCACACAGGGAGAGAGGAGCTCAGCTCCAGGTGGGAGGAGGCCTATAACTACCTCTGGCCCATCCTGCACCCCAGACCTTGGAGGCTGCCCCAGTCTAACCAAGTAAGTGATCCTCCCGTCTCCTCTGGGTTACAGCACCAAACGATTTCTTTCACAGGAACATGCAGTATCTTCCTTGCTTGTCTGTTTCTACTTCTTGTCTCACCACTGGCGTTCGAGCCTCAGAAGGCAGGGCCTCCCTTGCATATCCCTCTCCCCTTGTGGACAGCAAATGAACCTGCTCACCTGGCAGAGCAGGGCTCCAGGCTGGCCACCTCAAGGGTAGCCCCTCCCTCCCCTGACCACTCCCCTGCTGTTGGGTCCCAAGGGTGCTCAAGGCTGTGCAGAGAATGCAGGGCCCTGGAATCTGCTCAGGCTGAAGGGGCGTCGGTCCTGGCTCCTCCCAGAAAGACTAGGAACCTCCCCCAGCCCCATTCTTCCTTGTACCCCACCCGTTTAGCCCATGTTGTGGGGAGCAGGAATGCTACTGTCCCTTGGGGAGGCAACTGGGAGGCCACACCTTCACTGCAGTATCCAAAGCAATGGGAAAGCACAGGCCACACAGGAGTCCAGGGACAGAATCCAAGCCCCTGAGCCCTTGCCAGTAAGATCCGGCTCCACTGAGCTGAAGGTGCTCCAGGCAGATGGAGACTGGAGCTGCAAGGCAGGAGAATGCAGGCTAAGGAAATGGGGGGGGGGGGAAGGGAGAGAGAGTGTGTGTGTGTCTGGAAAGAGTAGGGAAAAGCATTTCAATTCTGAATCTCCTTAATAAAAAAGGCAGTCAACCAGCAGGCCCCAGACTTTATGAGTTTAGAGGGCTGTTGGGAGCAGCTGCCAAGAAGGCCCCAGCAGCCTCCTCCTCCCCCAATAAGCCAGGGGCAGGTCTCAGGGGGGCCGTTCCAAGTGACTCCCTGTGGCTTGAGGAGGTGGCCATCTGGCCTGAGGCAGGCAGAAGTGCACACTCCCCTCCCCCACCCTGCAGCTCCAAGCCAAGTGGCCCAGCCCCCGAAAGCTGTGGACCCAGCAGCACCCTGGCACCAAGGAGCTGAGTGACAGCCCCCTTCTGTGGCCTAAGCTTTGTCACAGTGCCTGGGTCCCACTCCCCTCTGCATTTGATTTGTTCACAATAACTCTGTGGTCTAGGATGGACTGTTTCACCAGCTTAGTGATTGGTGCAGCACCACCCCCACCTCCCAACTCCCCACCCCAGTCTCCCAAAGGAGCTTCTTCACTGGGAGGCAGACATCTCTGCAGCAAGGGGCAAGCCCTAAAGCACAGTGCTTTCCAAGCTCTGCTTACGTCCCTCTTGCGGATGCTCCACTGATCAAAGTAGACCAAGTGCAGAGTTCACGAGGAAGGGCCTACCCCTCCGCCCAGGGTACGCGGAGGTCCTCCTCCCAGGGTATGCGGAGGGCCAGACTGGCCCTGCTGCGGTGACTGATCAGTAGCACCAAGGACTCATCCAGCCCCTGGCTTCATGGTGCTGACAGTGAGCTGTTCACTGAACACCCCCAGGTACTCAGGCTCAGGGTTCTGGGTTAGAGAGAGGAACCAGACATCACACTTTAGGGAGGACGGAACCTGTAGGATCGAATCAATGGCTGGCTGGCATTTCAACAAGGGCCCAAAAAGGATGAGATGGGGAAATGGCAGAGTCCAATTTGGATGGAGCCGTGGCGGAGAGGTGGATCGGTGGTGGGGGGATGACCAGGACTTCGCCAACAAGGAGGGCACGATGCCAGCTCTAGTAGGTCTACCCACTTGTGTTTTCCAGCAGGTGCTCTGCTACAGAGGCGGTGGTGGTTCAGCGGTAGAAGCCTTCGATGCGGGAGACCCAGGTCCTTTCCCAGCCAACGCCCCTCGCGCACAGCCACCACCTGTCTGTCATCGAAGGCCTGTGTGCTGCTATGATGCTGAACAGGTTTCAGTGGAGCTTTCAGACTAAGATGGACTAGGAAGAAAGGTCTGGCAGTCTACTTCTGAAAATCAGCCAGTGAAAACCTGATGGAACACAATGCTCTGATCCACAACACATGACGGTAGCTGTGCAAGGCTGGGTAGCATTTCATCCCATTGTGCATAGGGTCACCACGAGTCAGGGGCCAACTCGATGGCAGCTAACAATAACAACAGGCTCTGCTACAAGCCGGACAATGAGCCACATCTACTGTCACGGTCCTGGTGAGGGGAAATCAAGGCCTGTAAGAGGCTGGCAGGCAACCTGGAGAGGACTATGCAGGAGGCTTTGGAGAAGGACCTTCCGTTGCATAAGGCTAGAAAGGACATCCCTCAAGTGGCCCTCAGGCCTGTGACTGAGACTGAGGGGGAGTTGGCAGCTGCACTCTGCAGGGACTACGGGGGGCTTAGGGCAGGCTCAGCCATGGGTCAAACCTCGAGTGGAAACACTCAAACCCACACCTCGATGCCCCAGCCCACCTCTTCTCCACTTCCGAGCTGCTGTGGCACCCAGGCCCCCTGGCAGGAGGTCTGTCTTGAAGCTGGCACCCAGGTCTCCAGCCCAACTGCTACTTATGGGCCAAGTGACTTTGGGCAAGTCACATCAACCCATTGGGCCTTAGTTTCTTCATTAGAAAAGTGCCATCCTGCCTGTTTAACATCCCAGGCAGTCCCATGCCACAGACTAACGATGGCAAGGGACTGCCAGTGTGACTGAGTCGTCTAGAACAGTGGGTGTGGGAAGAAAACAGCTTGTCAGTTTTACTAAAATTGAACTGACCACAAATAGCACCTGTACACAGTTATACATGAATGCAGACACGCTGCCAGTGCATCGCCAGAACACTCTACCAACAGAGTATGCCATCAAAAACACAGCAGACCACTGCTCTGGGGCTAAGATTAGAGGTGGTGTGCTCAAGAAGCGAGGCTTCCTGTGGAGGCCGATGAGCTGGGAAAGCTCGGCAGTTACTCTGCCCCATAGAAGATGCCAGAAACACAACCCCAAGACTTTTCTTTATAGAATGTGTCTTAAGACTCTTTAGAGAAACAGAACCAGTCAGAGTATAATCAGAGAGAGGTTGGTTGACTTGAAGGAATTGGCTCATGCAGTTGTGGGGGGCTGGCTAGTTCCAAATCTGTATGTCAGCTGACTGACTAGAGACTCCTTCAGTCTTATGATCCCAAACCCAAAATCCATAGGTCATTCGACGGGAGAAGTGGAGGAATTTTGGCAAAAATATCTATTCACGGTCTAGAGACAGAATGCTGCCTCGAGAAAACACCCCTTTTGCTCTTAGGGCCTTCAACTGATTCAATAAGGCGTATCCACATTATGGAGGGTGATCTGCTTTCCTTGAAGCCAACTGATTTAAGCACACGCGACTCTCTTTGTAACAGCATCTAGTGTTTGAGCGAACAACTGGGCACCATGGCCTAGCCAAGGTGACACACGAAATTAACCGTCACAGAACGAATGTATCAGACATTGATCCAGCACCTATTCCATGCGCAGCAACTGGGCAGAAGTTTTTACATGGATTCTCTTACTTAGCTCACCCTCCTCAGGCGGCCAGATCCCTGAGGCACAAGTGAGGGAAGGCCAGGAGGTAAGGGAGTGGCTGAGGTCACATGGATCTTGCGTAGTGAGGGCGCAGTGTAGCCTCCCTGGTCCAGGAGAAGAGGCCGCACCCTGGAGCCAAGGCTCTATTTTGTCTAGTTCCGATTCTGGCCTTTTCCACTTGTACGACCTTGGACAACACAGGCTGATCTCAGTGTTGGTTTCCTCCTCTACAAACAGGGAGAACAATAGTTCCTACTCCAGAGACTGCTGTGATGATTAAATAAAGTATCGCATGTTCGGTCCCTAGAGGACAGATCTTAAATAAGCAATTATGACTAAAACAAACACAAATAACTTGCTGTACACAATTATTCACAGTATAAAGACTGGTTAAAATGTTGAATTGGCAATGTGTTATATTTCTTACAATGAAAAAAAGACTTACTTATTGCTAACTCTATTGAATCAATTAAATGCCATGAGCCACCACACTCAAAGTACCTTTGTTACACAAAGTCTTTGCAGGAAGAGTAGGAGGCTACCCAGCAAGGTTCCCTGCTTGGGCCAAACACTGGTGAGTGAAGGTTAGGGTGACCTGGCGCCCACCTCGAGAGCTAATGTCCGAGTCTGCCCAGGCCTGTGCGAGTGGACTTGTACAGAGAGGTTGAGCCTGCAGAGTGTCATCCGTGCCTTGGCTGGACCCGCTCGTCTCTGACTCCGTCAATGGGGATGACGGAAGAGGACGCCGCACCCCGCCCCCAAGGCTGCAGTGTCTGCAGGGGAACCCGGCCTGGGTGGGTACCAGGTTAGGTTGGGGAACCACAGGAAATTCTAACCCCCTTCATTGGATGAGGAGGAAACAGAGCCCTGACTTCACCATGGGGGCCGGCTCGTCCCAGGAAAACTGCCGGGTCTCCTGGAGTTGCTCTCTCCTGGGCCAGATGCTGGTCACTCTTCAGCTGTCACCTCCGTCCATGTAGCTTTCCCCAAGAGCCCGCATGCAGGACATGTCCCTACCCGCCTCTCACTTGGCTCTGAAGAGCTCTCCTGCCTGCATCTCAGCTGAAGTGGCTGCCAACACGCGATCACACTTACCATCCGACCATCTCTCCACGGGAGGGAGGTGCACAGTGAGTAATGGATGGGAGCGGCGGACCTGAGAGCCAGAATCTGTGCTGCACTCTTCAGTACATTCCAGGTCTACCATTACCAGATCTTTAATTTGAATTCTTTTCTCATTACTTTGGCAATAAATAGCTGAACAGCAGATTGCTCAATAAAACAAGCCAAGGGCCTAAGAAAACCCCAAAGCTCAGCTGATCCTTCTCTGGATACCAGGAACTGGCAGCTGCGCCTCGCACTCCCCAGGAGTCGATCAGAAGCCACAGTGGAGCCTTGTTCCTGCAAGCGCGAGCCCAGCAGGCATTTCTCTTCCTCTGCAGTGCTCCCAGCACCCAGTCCTGGACCAGGCACTCAGAGCCGGTCACCGCCAGCTCTTGGGACTGAGAGACACGTGACAGCCCTGACTTCAAGGAGCTCAGTCTGCTGGGCTGCAAACCTCATAAAGCGTCTCATCACCAGTGCTAGGAAGGGGGTGCGGAGCTGGCTCCTCACTCAGGGCAGACGCATGGGACACTGCTACAGCTCCTGTAGGAGGCAATTCGGCAATCCAGATCAACTGTCGAGTGAGCAGGTCTTCTGACCCAGAAACTCCAATTCTAGATGTTTATTCTACAAGGACATGTACAGCTGTGCAAAACCATGCGGGTTATTTCCAGTCCTCTGATGCTATGAATGGCGATCCTGTGTCCATCAACAGATGGCAGTTTTAGGAAGATTGTTATAGCCATTAAAAGAATACCATGAAGCTGATACAAAACAATGAAGCAATTTTAGACACGTGTCCTGATATGGAAAGGCTGCTGTTTGCCAGCCCAGGTACAGGGCTGGCGTAGAGGTTGTGTGTGCTGGTGTCTGTTTTCTTTAAGGCCTCCACCTGCTACTTCCAGGACAGGGGGAAGTGTGCTTGCCAGCTACCTGGGGTACTGATTCCATCCAGCCCAGAACCAATGAGCACATCTGGACCACCCAGTGGCCAGTCTCAGCTCAAACGATGGCCCAAGCATGACGCAGCTGTGGAGTGATAGGCAGGGCTTGAGATCTGCCGGGAAGAGATTCAATAAACTCAGCAACAAGTTTGTTTGTTTTTATTGTTGTAAAATATATATATAACACATTTGCCAATTCAACATTTTAAACCACCCCTGGGGAGGTTTTGTCCACCTCGCTCACTGTAGGAGTCAGCGCCCAGCACCTGGAGAGCACAACGCAAGGAGGCTACACTCACAGAGAATGCGGAGAGCTGGCCTCGGGCTGCACAGCCCACTCCTCTTCTTAGTGCAAGATGTGAAGGAAGCCTCTAGAAGCTGGCAATCCCAACATGAGCATTGCCCTTCCCTTCCCTTTGTAGGTGCTCTCAATACCCCTCCCTGCAAAAGAAGTTACCCAGCAGCACTGGGCTGGTGGGGATACAGAAATTCTTCTCACTTGTGCAGGTGGTCTTGACCTAGATTTTACCCGGAAGCAGAGCCTGAGATGAGGGTCTGTGAGTGAAGAGCTTGATTTTGGAAGTGAGAGTGGAGGATGAAGAAAACTGGTCACTGCTGTGGGCCGCAAGGGGCGGAGCCCAGAGAACTGCCCGGAAACCTGTTGCCTGCAGGACAGCAGAGGAGCACCCCAAGCCCCCACCCAAAGGCTGCCCCCCAGGGCACCCACCTGTTTGCAGGCTGCAGGTGCCTGAGCTCCTGCCTCCTGCTGCCCCCATGTGAGGAGTGGTCAGCGGTATCTGTGTGAGGCTGGAAGGAGATGTGTGGGCACAGAGGCAGCTGTGCAGGGGTTCTTTCCTCCTAGTTTCAAGGAAGGCAGCCTGGACTCACCTCTCACACGTCCTTGATTTCGGGCCTCATGACTTGTCTCCTAACCCTTTCTAATCTATGGCTATCCACAAGTGCTGGTCTGTCCAAGTGTCTAAAAGGTCCTTTCCTTCAATACCTCCTGAACACCCTCCACGTCCCGCCCTTAGCAGTCATCTGAAGTTATTTTTCTAAGGCAACAAAGGTGGAGCCCATCCTAGGAGACACCTGTGGCATTTGACAACGGGCCACCTCCCCAACCATCCCCCCTTGCTGGGCTGACTCCCTGTTGGCCTCCCTTCCCCTGTCTCCCTGCAGGGAAGTCCAGGGTCTGGCCTTAGCACCTGTTGTCACGGGGGTTGCTGAGCCTCAGCCCTCCACTCCCAGGCACCACCCAGGTCTCATCCCAGGAGACGGTATCCTCCCCCAGGGTTAGCTCTGGAGAGTCATCCACTCCTTGAAGGCATGAGCGGGCCGATCCCTTCCTCCCCGGCACTTCCACAGCCCGGTACTCTCTCCCAAGACACTTAATGCTATAACCTGGAATGTACGTTCAGTTTTCTAGATGGCAGGCCCTGTCGTGTATACTCCCTTCTACCCTAAGTCATACAGGGATCCCATCTCCCTATTTTAAACACTGTTCGAGGCCACACTGGATTTGGGTGTCCAGTTCTCACAGTAGTTATCTAACCAAATCCAGCTTAAAAAAAAGGGAGACCATAGATGAAAACTGTGACGGCCAATGGATGCTGTAAGCGCCCACTGTGGACTGACCAGAGGTGGCCAAGGCGGTGGTCCCTGCCTCTTCACAGCCATAGCTGGGGGTTGTGGAGGGGCCAGCCTCCAGGGGTCAAAGCCTGGACATGCTGGGGTATAAAACCACTAATGGGAAAAAATTTTTCTCTTACTGAACCTTTTCATTTAAGCCATCAAACTATTGCAAACCTTATACACTCACAAACCGCCATTTGATCCCAACCACGTAAGGTTTCTCACAGAAAGGAAAATGTAGTTCAGGTGGAGCTGAAGGCTAAAAAACAAAAGGCTTCCCTGGTGTGTTTCCACAGGGCTTAAGTCTGCAAAAATGATACAGTAGAAACCCCAAGACCCGATGCAAAGGGAAGAAACTACCTGTTCTGTATTAGGGTGGACACTGCTTTGATGGAGAATGGGGGTGCAGAAAAAAATTTTTTTTTCTTTCATATTTTATTACATCAATGCCTTGAAAATTTTTATTTAACTTCAGCAAATATTGGAAATAGAAAAATGAATTCTGCAGAATTTCACAAATAAATTTTCCAATTTCCACTAACCAATGTTATCATTCAATGGCTAAGCAATTATAATGCTATTGACATTCACCACAATGACTGTGCTGAAATAGAAAACAGGCAGAGACATTAAAATATTACAACAGCATTATTACAATGTATTTTCTTTAAAATTCCAACGTGGATTTTATCACTTCAAAAGATATACAGCATTTCCATTGTATCTGTGAACTTAACCTTATACATCTTTTAAAATCTTGAAAATTTTTAAGCAATCTAAAAAGCACTTAGCAAAGTTGAGAAGTCTACATAATGGGATCCTATCCACTCCAGTATAAAGTTTCTCTTTAGGAGGAGTTGACTGTAAACACTCATTATGATACAACATGCATAGACTATACTGACCGTCCTTCTGAGCTGTGACTTTACGGCACCGTGCTGAGCTGTGACTTTACGGCATTGTGCTTTACTGTAACCGGGGAAAGCTGCAGAGATCCAGGAGTGGCAGGAAGAGGGTTTGTTTCCGAGCATTGCACGAGATCACTAGATCGGATTAGCTAACTACCTTGCGTCAATTCGAGGCAAAGTTTCCCTTGATATGAAAAGCTTGAGTCCTGGGCCACTAGATTTGGAAACAGGCTGGACAGGTGGAGTGCCAGGCCCTCCTGGGAGCTGGCCCCATCTCTCCTTTGCTCACATCAACAGGGGTCCAGTTAGTGTAATGCACTGTTTGGCTTATTTTTGGTGTGCAATTATACCAATAGTACATCTGATATTTAGAAAGAGAAAAATAGGACGTAGTTGAAATTTAAAGTGACAATGAGCACACTTATAGTGGTGTGTGATATTTGAGGAAACTTTATATACACAGAAAACAACCGCTTAATTAGTCCACCACAGTAAGCTTTTAAAACTAAACAATTTTTTCATCTTGTTTTTGATTAGAGGTTTGTGGCCATCAAAGGGTCTTACAAATGAAAAACTACCAAAACCCATTTTGAGGAGCTGGAGTCTTGGCAGGTCCAACTCACCAAGACAGCACAGCGGACGTGCTCCACCAGCCTCGGCTCTGCCGCCGCTGGCACCCGACTGTGCGCTGTTGCTAATCTACCAGCACGACTGAGGCATGGGGTCCTGGGGTCAAAGCGCTCTAGTACAAAATCGATCACTGCTTCAGACCAGTTAACACAATATTCAAGTAACAAGGTGTTTAAATGGTAAGTGAAAAAAAAAAACGTTTACCTAACACTTTACACATCTATATAAAATTAAATAAAACAAACTTTTAATGCATATGCAATACAATTTCTATCTTTTAGGATTTCTAAACTAAAAGTTAAACTATCATTTGCTTCAATGATACTATATTTTGCACAATAACTTATACTTAGGAGAAATTTTCCACAAAAATATATATAATTATGACATTCACATTGATAATTTTTTACGAAGACAAAGCTTAAGTGAACATTCCATCTTAAGCAGTTATCACTGTGGACCCTCACATCCCAACGCTGCCTGCTGACGCACCTCATTCTTGATATGTTAAGAAGGGTCTTCACAGAAATGAGACCAAACCACGTAACTTTTAAAGCTAGGTGATTTCTTGCATTTACAACATCATCGCAAGACAGTGTCACGAAGAAAAGTTTAAAACACAGTGCTATCTTATGCATGAAGCTCCAACAAAGGCAGTCAGGCAAAGACAACCATCTTTTCTCTTTCTGTCAAACAATAAGGACATGACCTTGGAGAGAAAGCCTAAATCCCACTGCAATGCTCCTAAGTACACCAGCAGAGCAGTGACTCTTCAGGATGGGAGGCCACTCGGTGCCAGGAGCGAGTGAGGGGACCGTGCAGAACACAGAGAAAGGCCTGGCACAGCCGGCCTGCCTGCCATGCTGACTGAGGATATCCATCCAGCTTTCAAGCGTTGCCTGCCGGGAAGGATCAATTCTTAAGGAAAACAGCCTGGGCGTGAAGAGGAACAGCCCCACTGGCAGAGTGGAAACCCACTGCAGCAAGCTGCCTGCTGATCCCATCAGGGGGAAGGAGGTCTTGAGAAGCAAGGAGAGCCTAAAGCGTCTGTTCATGCCTTAGTGTCCCCTTTAAAAGACGTGCAAAAACTACCCCACTTCTCCCCACGCGGCTCTCTTGCCGTTTTTCAGTTACATAGCAGGCTCACGATAAACACAAAAACAAAAGCCTACGTCATTGCTAGTGTTATTTGGCTACCTGTCTCCAGGTAGGAAAAGCGGGCTGTGACTGCCCTCCGCCCCCTCTGCTGCTATTCTTCACAGGCTTTTACTTGACCAACAGACGCCAAGTGCAGTACAAGGCTGCAAAAGCTCGGAGAGGCTATTCACTCCCCCTCCTGAGTGACCCTTCTCCAGCTTTCTGGGGAAAAAAAAAAAAAGAATTCCAAACAACCTAAGGTTCTAGCTGATTCTCTTTCTAAAGAAAAAAATCAGCTGACTTACTTTAAAAAAAAAAAAAAAGGCAAGGTGCTTGGGATTCAAAACACATCAAATTCTAATTGCATATTTTAAATTCTGAAGAATTCTGTTTATGCCTTGAAGCACCTGCGTTTTTCTCTTTTTGGTATTAAAAGCAAAAAAGTATTTAACTAAATGATGCAACAAAAAGAAGAAAAAGGAAAAAAGGCTCCTCTGACATTATTTAATGCAGGCTGAAGGGACCACGGGCAGGGGCGAGGCTACCTTAGAATGCAGTCCTTCAGCAGACCCACAGTCCCATACAGACACCAAAACAATCCTGGAAGATTTACTAGAAATTTCTACTTGTCCAACCAAAAGGCATTACCTCCTGCTCTGTAGATTGTTTCTGCTCATCCTGGTCTTATACTAGACCAGGAAGTTCACTCTTCAGCCCTGAATTCTGACTTGAAGCGAGGAGATGGTGCGTGTGTGATCGCATCTGCGTGTGAAGGACACAAAGGGATACGCGGCGTGCCGGGGAACAGGCCAGGCATCCCAACAGAACAGGAATAAAAAACATGCAGCTTTTACAAAACTATCACCAGCGACTCAACACCCTTTACTGAGCTAAGCTGACATTTCCATCCGCATTCCGCCAGAACCTGCAGCAAGCTCTCCGTCTCCTAATCCCAGCGATGTCATCTTTGGCAAGCAATAAACTTTCAAGAAGAAATAAGACACTGAAACAGAAAAAGGACTCATACTATGGTTGCCAAAAGGAGAAGGCACCAATTCCAAATGTACAAGCACCAGGTACAGTGGTTTGGACCCAATCTCTTGGAGGCGGGGTGGTGGGGATGGGGTGGGGTCAGCGAAGACGAGGGGGCACCCATCCTGGGATTACAATGTTGAAGAGAAGGCAGAAAGCTCTGAGGTTCACACTCCCTTTAGGCTACACTGTCCAAAGACAGATGCTGTGACCGAGCGTTCTACCACTTGGGAAGGGAGAAGGGGGAGATTTAAGCCGATGAAATTTATCAACCATGATTCTATCCACAGTTTAGGGGATGGGAGTTGTGTCAGGACGCTTGGCGCGATAAAGGTCACAACGCAGTCGGCCATGGTATTGTGATTTCCAAAGACGCGTGGTATCACTGAGGTGGTTGCCTCAGAAAAGAACATGAGAAACTTTCTAGAAGGCCAACAGGGTCACAGTTACTCTGAAAATTACATTATGCACAAAGTAGAAGTTGCAAGCCATGCAGGAACAAGGTCGAGCCTTCCAGGCCAACGACCTGTTCTGAAGCTGCTGACTGGGAAGAGCTGCCGTCGGTGGGGCACGGGGCTCCGGCTGAGGAGGCGCACCCCGAGTCACGGGAGGCCTCCCCAGTGTTGAGGCAGAATGTGAAAGACGCATGGAGCTCTCCGGGAAGTGGTGCCGACATGGAGGAACGAGCAAAGAATTAAGGCAGATGTAGCACAGGACTAAAGTATATGCCTTTTTTGGTAATAGCTGCTTGTCCACAGAGATGTGATGCAGATGGCTAGGTGATGTCCAGTAATACCTGATTTCCTGATGATGCAGTAGTCCACCCGAGTGTCCAAAGCTACCAGAGGGTCTCAGGAGGCAGATGCATATCTGACGTCGAGAACAGAAGCAGCCTGAGCAGAAGAAAAAAAGAGAATCAGAGAGAGCAGGTAAACAACAGGAACCGCTAACTCTGGCCCACGGAAAGAGGCAGGGCAGGAGCACTCCCCCACACCTACTGCAAACCCAGTGTGGTACAAACCCACACACCCCTAAGGGCAGGGCCTGTGGCGACAGCTGCGCCAAGCAAGGCTGGCACAGGGCAGGGTGGGAGCAAGGCCTTGACAGCCAGGTGTCTAGGGCTCAAATCCTGGCTCTGCCACTTTCTAGCTGTGTAACCTTGGACAAGTATCATTTCTTTTTGAGCATCAGTTTCCTCACCTGCAGAACGTACATAATAATGAGATGTACGTCACAGGATGAAATGAGAAGATCTGTAAGTGGCATGTTAGCAGAAAATATGGCAAACAGTAATGCTCAAGGTACGCAGCAATCATGACCATTCACGCTGGCTAGAGGGGCCACCTCACTAAACAAGAGCTTCTGGCTCTGCTGGGTCAGACATACATAGACACATACGAGTGCAGGGTTTTCTTTAAAGGATTCAAAGGCACTTCCTTAACTCCCTATTGCACTTTTCACAACTTGTCTCCTGGACCCAAATCTAAAGGTTCCATGAGTACCAACACATGGGTCACATGGCTAGGAAAACAACTGGGCTATGAATCCAAAAGCCTGAAGACTGCTGTTCCTCCCACTGGAAGGAATCACAACTGACTAGAACTGTTGTTAGCTAAGTCAGGAGATTTCTCCTCACTGATAATACATTCAGTCATTTCATAATTTCAAGTAAGGCTCTTTCTCTCCACTCCTGTCATTTTTAGTAAACCTCCATGTCCTTTCTTGAATGTGAGGTTGGATGTGATCCCACCCTATGTGGTACCCCGTCCTTGGTCACCTCAGAGAGCTTGGAATCTCCAAAGCTCAAACCCTTGGGCTACCTCCCTTCTTAGCCCTAAAGGGAATAGACTCATCCCTTGAAGCCTGTAACTGACAGACCACTGTTAACAGAATGTAGACCGTATGGCACTTCTGATGCTCTTCCTCCTCCCTGTCGGTACTGCATCACGGCAGGGGGCAGACAGGCCACCAGCCCACCTCTCTCCTAGCTGCTTGACCCATGGGATAAACAGATTTGTCAAGTAACAAAGACGCCAACTTCTAAGCACTGCCCAGAAAGACAATTAACCAGCATTCTAACAAGTTCCCTTAGGCCCTGGGTAGACAAGGAGAAGCAGCTGCTCATTACAGATTAATTTCCTTCCGCAAACTAACATATGGAGAACAAAAAACTGGGAGGGGGAGGCAGAAGGCTGGTGCTGTAAGAAGCATAAAAGAACTAAATAAAAGGAAATAGAGGAATGTGTGTGTTTTAAACGACTAAAAGGGTGGAAAGTTTTTAAAGAGAATATAAAGAGTACTCATTAAAGGTGAGTTAGATAATACCATCCTACTTATCTCCTGTTCTTTTTGAAGAGAAAGGTGGAGGATAACTAAGATCTGCTGCTCGGTGGGAGGTCTAGTTATGGATGACCAACACTACAAGAGACCGTCATATGGGTACTGTGATGTGCAATCAACTTGGTAAGTGGGCGCCATCAGTAAGGACGGGCCTTCTGAGCCACCAATAAAGGAACTAGACGCATCTGAGTCTGTCAGTAAATGCACCAGGCAGAAGAGAAAGAAGAAATGTATACATAAGGAAAAGGTGACGACTTTGGTCTTAAACTTACTGTCAGATTTTTCACATCAGCCCTACCTACTAACACCCGTTCTGATTAAATCTGAAGAGGGTTCATGGCCAGTTTCTTATTTCTGCTTCTAGTAACCCTGGGACTGAAGCTGAAAATACACATGGAAGAAAGTGCTCATTTTTTGCAAATTTTGATGTTCCTGCCCCAGGAATCCCCATCGCTTCAATGCTTCCTAAATTAAGTCCAGGACTTCAGGAAAATTAATCTGTTGTGGATTGACACAGTGGCTGCAACAATGAGCTCAAGCATATAAATGATTGTAAGGATGGCTCAGGACCGGGCAGTGTTTCCTTCTGTTGTACACAGGGTCACTATGAGTCGGAACTGACTCGACAGCACCTAACAACAACAACAGCAATTTGTTGCTAAAGAAGTAATTAGCACTGGAACAAAATCAGTGGCAACAGATGAAAACATAGTCATTTTGCTCTTACGTTCATGGGTGTCAGGCTGGGCCAGGCATTGGTGGGTGGTAGGGGGGTGGCGTGGTCACAGGGTGCCTCTCACAGTATCGATAGCACAGATTCTGTATACTTATTACAAAGCTATTCTGGTGGAAGGCTCTACACAGTCCGATCTAACAAAATCAATCTATGCCAACACTTTTCTGACAGATGGAAGTAAGGTGCTCGAGGCCCTCTCCTAACTAACTGGCAGGAAGGCACTGCAGATGGGGGGATGCCATCTTCCTTAGGGGACACTTCCATGCTCAATCACTCCTGCACAGTTTGGGAACACTCTGACGAGAAAGTGACTTTCCTTATAAAGCTTAAGTTATGCTTACATGACCACGTCACTGAACAAAGTCAGATGTGCAGCGACTGGTGATTCCTTCCTGTCTACGGCCAGCCTCCATTCTCCTCTTCTGTGGCAAGTGGGGGTGGTAGGTATGTAATAGGGAAGGTCCGGCTAGATGACAAAGTGGCAAGCAACCCTGTCACAGGAGACAGGGAGGTAGCAGATGGGTCCCTGCAGCCTCAGTAATCTTCCTGCCTAATCTCTGCTGACGGGGCTGATGACATTGGCGCCACTATCCTGGAGATTACTAGAATATGAGCCACTGTCCTGAAGCTCCAGCCAGTCACAGGACCCAGAATTGTCCCCATCAATACTGAAGCCAGGTAGCCCCCAACAGCATCAAAGCCTGGGTGAGCCAGAGAGCAGAGACAGGCCCCAGGAGCTCCTGTTGACTAAGTACGCAGACTCACCCAGTAAACTCGTATTTTACATAACTGAGTTTTTTTTTCTTTTTGACACTTCCTACCTGGCCTATTGTTTTATGGCAGAATTTATACTGTATTTAAGAAGATAATGATAACGTGGAATATTTTGTGGCTGGAGAAAACCAGGATGGAATTAAGAATTTATGCAAACATTAAAGTGTGAATAATATACACAGTGACCAAGAATTGAGTCAACAAACATACTATGGTCTTTACAGGTAGAAGTCAAGCTAACAACATAGCTGAAACCTAAAAATATTTCTATAGCTGAACAAAACCAAAACCAAACCTATCACTGTTGAGCTGATTCTGACTCAAAGTGACCCTATAGGACAGAGTAGAGCTGCCCCATAGAGTTTCCAAGGAGCACCTGGTGGATTGGAACTGCCGACCTCTTGGTTAGCAGCCGTAGCTCTTCACCACTACGCCACCAGGGTTTCCACAGCTGAAAGGGTCATCAATTTAGCAATTAACTGGAATAGTGAGCATGAACCTGGCAGAGAAGAGATTGTGTTGTTTCAGATTTACCTCGTCTTCCTCTTCAGGCATCTTAATAGAATTATCCGGGGACTTTACAGGTTTCTGGTTACTGGGCCCATTGGTCTCTTCTTTGCCATGTTCTGCCTCCCATTCTTGTAAAACTTCATCTATGTTGAAGCGGCGTCGGTAATTTACAAAAAAGTTTTTCACTTGTACCACTGATTTGTTCCCAATCACATCTGAGATTGCCTGAAAATCTCGGCCATATTTCCTGATGGCTAAGGATGTAAGAGAGCATTTTTTTTTTTTTCAATACAAAAGAAAAACAATTTTTTAAAAAACACAATTGAGACTTAGCCCTTATCCAGATAAATAAACACAGCTTTTAATAGCAGGCACTATCTTAGTGTATTATATCCGTGGAAAGAAGCAGTTGGCTACTCTAGACATATCCTGCAGATGACGGATCAAAGAAGTTCAGCGCGAACCTGTCATTAAGGAATCAATGTCTTCCCCTCATGCGCCACAGGACAAGTGAAGTCACCGACAGTTACCCTACAGCTCTGAATACATTGTATCCTCCCTTCTAGGCTCCCCAGGTCCAGAACAGCTCCGATCTCAGAATCTCAACACTCCGTGTCTGCTTCTTTCAGGGTTTTGTTCTTGCTCACTATTCAGAGCTGAACAAGCAACTGCTCAAATAAAATATACCTTAGAAACTGAGGCTCCCAAGTTAATTTGTATAACTTGTGAGCCATGAGAAAGCAAAATAAGGGAATGTAGTAATTTGCAGAAATGTCCACTAAAAGAATGCAATCCTCTAAGAATCCGTTTCAAAACAAATGATGTGCTGAGAACAGGGCAGGGCCTAACTTTTCCCTAAAAGCTATCGTTGCTGCTCAACTGGTCTGAAGAGAACCTTTCCCATACCTTGTACGGCAAGAAGCTGCTCTTCTGTGGTCCAACGTGCGTTAAACTTCTGAACGACCTAGATATCCAAACAAGTCCTATTAGCACATTACATTTAGAGTGAGTATGTCCGTATGAGGACAAACGCATCTTCCTTTTTCTCATATTAGAATGTTAATATCAACTAGGTTTATAAAATTATATCTATGCCCTTCCAAGAGATGTATATGGAGATGCATTACACAGATAACCAAATTCCTGACCATGTAAAACCTGGATGACTCCTGAGGTGATGTTAAGATAATCCTACCTCTGGAAGTCGATACGGTTCTATTCCACCATCAAGTTTCTCTTTAAGCGCACTGTTCGTCTGTTTAATGTTCTGAATCTAAGAAGGAAAAAAGATTTTATTTTAAAATGAAAAACTTGTATAAAGATATGAAAAAAAAAATCAAGAACTAAAAAACCTAAAACAAAAAACCAAGAGCAAATAAGTTCCTGACTTCTTCATAGACAAAATTTAAGATCTCTATATTATCTTTTGAGAGCATATACTAGAGTCCTTAATGGGCTTGCTTAGAGCAAACAGACAAGGGACAAGCAGGAAGGAGGGGGAAGTGGTGAAAAAGCTCCTTTGCACACAGTCCTAATCCACTGTTTGAGGCGATCACCTGACCAGCAGCAGTTGTGTACCTGGGGTCTGACACACAGACAGTGGAGATGTCTGGGATTCCTACACCACAGAACTGGAGTAACAGAGCAGCCCCAGGAGGCAGAAGAGGCACGTGACCTCCACAGAGACCAGTGTTTACAGCAGAACCACACAGATGGCCTCACTGAGCTCCTAGCACTGGGTGTCTAGGCCCAGGCAGCACTGGTTCTACACAGGGCAAAAACGCCTGTGGGCAGACTCACAACGGGGAGAAAAAAAGGAGGCTGCATGCCAGGGTATTTACCACAAGCCTGACTTGGATCAACTGTAACTGTTTTCATTTTCTCACAATTATCTTTTCCTACATTATTGCTGTGACTTCATGCCTCTAATCTCTCACTGCCCTTGCCTAATCAAAAGAAAGACGTGAATACCACCAACCAACCCACCGGCCCATGGCTGAGCCTTCTCTCCCTCACCCCACGGGCTTCTGAACAAGCTGGTCACAGAAGCATGCCCTTTTCTCTCAGCTCTAAGCAGAGGGGCAATTCTGAGTGACGCACTACAAGAACTCTGACATCTGTCGTCTCTGAATAATCACACAAGCAAACAGAAAGCAGGGGGAAATACTGGTTGATTTACCCAAGGAAAACATCAATGACACTCATGAGTAGAAAGCGCCCCTCACAGAAGAAATCTTATCAAGGCAAAGGAAGAAAAGCAGGACTTTAGAAGTGGCAAAGGTATCTTAGTGCTGCTATAACAGAAATACCACAAGCAGATGACTTCAACAAACAAGTTTATTCTCTCACTTTCTAGTAGGCTAGAAGTTGGAATTCAGGGCGTCAGCTCCAGGGGAAGGCTTTCTCTCTCTGTTTGCTATGGAGTAAAGTCCTTGTCATCAATCTTCTCCTGGACTAGGAGCTTCTCCACACAGGAACCCCAGGTCTAAAGGACACGCTCTGCTCCTGGCCCTACTTTCTTGGTGGCACGAGGTCCCTCTGTCTCTCTACTTGCTTCTTTTATATCTCAAATGAGACTGACTCAAGATAAAAACTAGTTTTTTAGATTGAGTCCGGCCTCATTAACATACCTGCCTCTAATCCCATCTCAGCATCATAGAGGAAGGATTTATAACACATAGGAAAATCACATCACATGACAAAATGGTGGAGAACCACAAAATACTGGGAATCATGGCCTAGCCAAGATGACACACATTTTAGGGGGGACATAATTCAATCCAAAACAGGAGGGGTAAAAGAGGACTGGGGTGGGGGTGGGGTAGGGGGAGACAGCCATTCAGATACCTCGTAACAATTCTTGCTCTTAGCTTCATTTTAAAAACTTTTACAATGTTAAAGAATTCCAGAGTTGAATTTTTTCCAAGTGCTTACACTTCACAGAATTCCAGTTTCACACATTCTTTCCTATGTTTTACTTCTTCCAAAAGGTTTAAAAGGTGGAGTCGGGCCGGGGTGAAGATTCTCCATGTCGTTGGGCCAGTGGCCAAGTAAACAAGAACCAGCAGCACTGCTAACGATCAGACTGTGACTGTTTACCATTCGTAAGAACCTCAGAATCTACCAGAAGTATAGCATACTTTGTATCTTTTTGTACTAATGCCAAATGAGAGCATAAAGACAACTGAAAAGATAAATACAGGAAATGGGCACAAATTTTACTCTACAGTAAAAGCATAAATGGGTACCTCAAGTTGGTGAAATTTGTTTTAATTTAAAATTTACACAATAGGAAATTCATGCCAAGCTCTTAAACCCAAAGAAATTGCCCAAAGAAACTTTCTGCAATGATGGAAATATTCTAAAGCTGTGCTGTCCAATATGGTAGCCACTAGCCACATGTTGCTACTGAGCACTTGAAAAGTGACTAGTGTGACTGAGGAACTGACTTCTTAATTTTTTCAATTTTAATTCACCTAAATTTAAATGCCATATATGACTATTGGTTTGGCCTGCGTAATCTTGAAGACTTTCACCCCGTGCTCTTTCAGTTACCAACAGCCCATAAGATACTACATAGTATTCAGATGACGGTCACTGAATGCCCCGTAAGACAACACCTGGACTTAGAAACTTCCGACAAGGAATAATAAGCCAATTCTCAAACATCAGGAGTCTAGAGTACTGCAAGCCTCCCAGCATTACAGTTAGATGCGTTACTCTATTCTCTGTTGATATAAACTACAAAGTGGATTTTTTCCCCTGTGATTAAATAACATGCATTTTCCAAACAAATCAACATGCATGTTTAACACATGCATTTTCTGCCTTAAATCAATGAAGCAGCAGAGATTAAATGAATGGCTACAAAGTAAAACACCCACAAGTTCTGAACCAAAGGGTAGCGTCTACGTTCTCATCAGCCTGCATCTCTCTTCCTGAGGCATTTTCTGTATCAGAAAGATCCAGTATCTACTAATCCGAGTAAGACTGGGGGCTAGTTGCCAACATCACACCAGTTGGAAAGGAAGCCAGAGTGGCATCAAGCTGGCGAAGAACTAGGATACAAAAGTTATCAGCATTAAAAAAAGGCATTTTTTTTTGGTCTGGTGCCTAATCTAGGACCTCCCAATCAAACATGACTTTCTTTTTTCTACTTTATTACATGCACAGTGACTCCTCTCTAATGTCACACCTTTTCACTCTCCACTCAGAGAAAAATCCAACGCAGCAGATACTGTCTGCTGGCTAATCTAACAGACGTTTCTAGCTCTCCTCCCACTTATATCTTCCTTCTCTGGAGACGGACAGCATCCTTGGGAGCGAGGAGGAGCCATATTGCAAAGCTCTGCCAAGAAGTCGTGTGCAGAAATCTGCCAGGAGTTTCTGAAAAGGCTGCTGCTTTTCCTGATAAGAGGGACAGATGGATGAGCTCTACCTCCAGCTCCTCTTCTTACTGCCCTGAATGCAGATGTGACGGTTGTGAAATGACTCTGCAGCTTCAGACATGAGGCAACAATTAAGCTGAAAAGCTAATAAGCTAAGTATGGTGGGGTAGAAAAACAGAAAGAGCCTGGGTCCCTGAGAGCATCACTGAACACATGAACTAAAGCTAGCAATTGCTGATGGCAGCACGTCTTGTTAGGTGAGAAAAATAAACCTTAACTGTTCAGGCTGTTGTCAGGTTTCCTGTTATTTTCAGGCAAACATTTTCCTAGCTGATACACCACCAAAAGTGGGAGGCATCCAGAATAAAACACCCTCTATGTGACCGATGGCCATTTTGAGTCTAGAAGTACACCTGGCAGTGAACTCACTGCTCCAGAATAAAACACCCTCTATGTGAGTGACGGCCATTTTGAGTCTAGAAGTACACCTGGCAGTGAACTCACTGCTGGAATGCAGTACTGAAATGTTGTGGAAAGAAACAATCCTAATTCGTCCCTTACTAAGTTAGACCCTAAACTCTCTCTCTCCATCAATGTAAACTTTGAATAGCTACCTTCAAATAAAACAATTCCGGCTCCTGACCCTGCTGTGAAAAACAGAACTCTCTTACCTACCACATACTACAGAGCCATAACACCTCTGTACTACAGAGCCAGTAACACTTCATGGATGAAGGGGCTCTCCCCTTTCTTTCCTGGATGTATTAACATCAAACAGCAAGCACTAGGAGCTCACTCAGCAGAGGGGGAAATGAGGCAGACGGAAATGCGGGCCGGAGCTCCCATCCCAACCAGAGCTCTCCCAGCGTGAAGAGAGCTGAAACTCTGCTCTCACTCACAGCAGCCCTCAGAGCCTGTGAGACCAGGCAGCCAGGATTAATCTCTGCATTTTAAAAGAGGCCGAGAAAGATCAAGTGATTCTCAAGATTAGAGTGCAGCTGTGCCAGCAGCCAAGCTAAGAAGCAGAGCGTCTGATTCTGTGGTCCTAGTCTGTGCTTCCTTCTGAAAGCTGAACTAAGACTGGGCCACAGGCCTCATTCTTCTCAACTGTGAAATGACAGTTGGCCTCCAATTTAACCTTTCAAGGAAACCATCAAACTCAACAAATAAGGCAAAAGCAGCAAAATCTAACAGTAAACCATCAACCCACAATTTGCTTTGAATTCTAAAGGGAAGGAAGGAGAGCAGACACAAACTAATAAAAGGACAATATTAGGCTATTAGGTTGAATTTTCAGTTTAAATGTATTATGCAATCAGATAAGAAGTAATGAGCCATTTCTACATAGGACAGCTATGAGTTGGAAGTGACTCAAAGGCAAGTGGTTTGGTTTTTGGCACTGAGAGCAAAGGGTAGTGAACAGGGGGCATGAGTGGAGCTTTTGAAGCGATGCTGCGTTTCTTGAGGACAGCGATGGGGTGAAGGAACTCGGGGCAGAATCCCATTTCTTGATTTGAATGGAGGTTACATGGGTATATCCACTTTGTAAAACATCCCTTAGATAGACACACACACACACACACTTAAGATTATATAGATTGATAGGCTTTAAACTGAAATAATTCAATTTAAAAACAAAACAAAAGACAGTACCCAATAATCTTCTATTAATTCCTTAAAAATAAAGTGAAATTGTGGCAAGAGAACATATGCGTGTGTGTAAATGAAAGCACGTCTGAAGTGCTGGTTCATCACTTTACTCCGGCCCGGGCTGACAGAAACCCACCTGTCGTTTGATTGAAACCAGTTCCAGGTCCAGCTGTCTCAGCACCGTGGCTGCAGCCGTGGCATTAGCAGAAACGGCCTCTACATCTTCTTGAGAAAGAAACATTCCTTTTGGAGGTTTCCTCTTGGCTCTATTTTTAGCTTGCGTGCTATGTTTTTCTTTTTTGACCTGAGGAACTGTCTCAGTTGGGGGTACCTGCATGATACACATATTTGACTAATTAGACTCTTAAAAAATAAAACTTAATGTCAAAGGAGTAGTAATGAACATATTTCCTTAACACGACTCCAAAGAGTGTAAGACGAACACCATCCCGTACCGTAATTACCACCTACGGACTGTGACAGGCAGTTAACAGGCAAAACGTTGGCTACTGAAATTTGACTAAACACTCCAAGTGAATTCCATTTCGCTCTTGTGCAGATACACGCTTACTCTTTCACGTTAAGCCTCTTATGGTGAGAATTCTTTTGGGGCACAGTATATTCTCAACTTCCTGTAGTATACAGGAAGGAAAAAAAAAAAACAATCAGTATTTCCCTCTGGTAAGGTTTGCGGCCCTGTAAGGTTTTTATTGTTTTTAAGACTAGGGAGCTATTTTATCTTAACAGTCCCTAGCAGCATAGATGGACACATGGCCACAGAGAGAAAAATGTTTCAGTACATGTAAAAAGATCCATAGTACTTTTTTAAATCTTGCCATTAAGAAATATAAACTTCGATATGAAATGATGACTTTTTACACACCTTTTCTTTTTGGATAGCACTTAACTTTTAGGGCAATTTGTACAACTTGCTTCAAAAACTACATGGTATTATTTTTAAATAGGTGACTGCTACTAGTTTTTTAAGTGTTTTTCTAAAAGCAAAACCTTCAGAAATAAAAGGCAGTAAAATCCAGAACACTTAATTGTGCTCATGCAGAACCTGTACAAAGACCAAGAGGCAGTTGTTTGAACAGTACGAGGGGATACTGTGTGATCTAAAATCAGGAAAAGTGTGTGTCAGGGTTGTATCCTTTCACCATACTTATTCAATCTGTATGCTAAGCAACTAATCTGAGAAGCTGGACTAGATGAAGAAGAACAAGGCATCAGGATTGGAGGAAGACTCATTAATAACCTGTGATACAAAGGTGACACAATCTTGCTTGTAGAAAGTGAAGAGGACCTGAAGCACTTACTGATAAAGATCAAAGACTACAGCCTTCAATATGGGTTACACCTCAACATAAAGAAAATGAAAATCCTGACAACTGGACAGATAAACATAATGATAAATGGAGGAAAAATTGAAGCTGTCAAGGATTTCATTCTCCTTGGATTCAAAATCAACACCCATGGAAGCAGAAATCGAGAAATCATATGATGCTTTGCACTGGGCAAATCTGCTGCAAAAGAACTCCTTGAAGTGTTAAAAAGCAAAGATGTCACTCTGATGACTAAGGTGCACCTACCTCAAGCCATGGTCTTTTTAATTGCCTCATAAGCATGCAAAAGCTGAACAATGAAAAAGGGAGACAGAAGAATAATTAATGCATTCAAACTGTGGGTTGGCAAAAAATAAGGAATATACCATGAACTTCCAACTTCCAGATGAACAAAGAGATCAGCCTTAGAACAAATATAACCAGAATGCTCCTTACAAGTGAGGATGGCAAGACTTCGGCTCACTTACTTTGGACACACCATCAGGAAAGACTAATCTCTAAAAAAAGGACACTATGTTTAAGGAGAGAGTCAGCAAAAACAAGGGAAACCCTTCTTAAGATGAACGGACACAACAGCCAGAATGGACTCATACCAACGATCAAAACGTACCAAGGATCACAAAGATGTCACAGGACTGGGCAATCTCTCCTTCTGTTACACATAAGGTCATCCTAAGTTGGAGCCAACTCGATAGCAACTAACAACAATATAAACCACTGGCAAGAGTGCCACTCAGAGAAGGTTACCGGTCTCCAACTAGTGATAAGTATCAAAAATTTTTATCAAAAGAAGCTTTAAAAACGTGTATAGAACACTTTGACCTAACTGCTCAACTTTCAAAAAATAACTCTAATAGAAAAAATTAAGGGTACAGATAATTACGAGATCATCATTTCAGCATTGTTTATAAAAATCAGGGAGAAAAACAAAACACAGAAATCCATATAGGATTAACTAAGTTATGGTAGATCTGTATGATGGAATCATATGTAGCTATGCATAAAAATATATTTGACATAAAAATATGTTCAAAGTAGAGTAAATGTAAAAGGATACAAAATATGATATATTAAGATCCCATGTATATTTTTAAGAAGTAAGTACGGAGTCAGAATTATGTACAAATGCGTACATATTTTACAAAGAAAACTGTGTGGAAAGATAGTCACCGAAACAGTGGTTTTGAGTAATACTATAATTTTAATTTTCTTCTTATTTAGCTGCATTTCCTACTTTGTCTATAAAAAGTATGTATTATTGATGAAATTTTAAAGCTTAAGTATGTTTAGATTTTTTTTTCAGGTCTAGAATAGCTGTTCTCATACCTTGGGGGACAGAGAATCCTGTGAGAATTTTATTGAAACTATAGACTGTCTTCAGAAAAATATTTTTGCAAATACAAGTGAAAGTCATGTATAACTGTAGGGATTCACACGCCCCTTGAATCCAGAGATTAAAAAATCTCTGCGCAGCCTGAGCAACAGAAGAAGGACAGTCAGGAATAGGAGGAGGAAATGGAATGTGTGGCTGAACTGCCTCCTTTGCTATAAGGCCAGAAGAACTGGATGGTGCCTGGCTACCATTACTGAACATTTTGATCAAAGATTCTGTAGAAAAATCCTGATCAAAAGGGGGAAAGTACGGATCAGAATTTAAGTCTCATGAACTCCAGACTTTCTGGAGCCATGGAGGGTGGATGAACCCCTGAAACGATTGCCCTCAGATAATCTTTAAACCTGAAACCAAAAATATCCCCTGAAGTCTTCTTAAAACCAAACAATAGTTTAGCTTAACTAGTAAATAATGTCTGCCTTAAGCATTATGCTCTTTTAAGAACTATCTATATGGGAGCAAATTGACAATAGCAACTTGAAAGACTAGACAGGAACCTTAGGGAGCAGTGACTTTATGTTAATGAGGGAAGAACAGTTCCAAAAAGGAAGATAAGAACGGTTGTACAACTTCAAGAATGTGATCAATGTCACTGAATTGTACATGTAGAAACTGTTGAGTTGGTGTATGCTTTGCTGTGTATATTCTCAACAACAACACAATAAATAAAAATGTTTAGATGTCTTACATAATGATTTTTAAGATGAGAGATATTAAAAAATTCACTGTGTGAGAGGTGATGGTCCTGGCTGTCTCATGACATTCACTGTTATTTCTGAGTAACAACAGGCCTGCACTGAACCTGCGAGCCCCTGCAGTCACCTCATGACCCAGAGTGTACAGATCCCAGTGGGCCCAGAGAGGAGCCAACCTGGCTCTTGTGGAG
Organism: Loxodonta africana; assembly: GCF_030014295.1. Classification (NCBI taxonomy): domain Eukaryota; kingdom Metazoa; phylum Chordata; class Mammalia; order Proboscidea; family Elephantidae; genus Loxodonta; species Loxodonta africana. The sequence goes on from NC_087351.1 coordinate 109,987,736, forward strand.
ATATATGTAGCCTGGTCTCACCAGCGCCACTTTCTAACCTACTAAGCTAAAGCCTTAGAAAATAAAGCAGTTAGGACTGCTACCTATCAGGCAAAATCTTTACTCACTGTCATAAATGCTATTTTCTTCTTTAAGGCTTCTGTCATTAATCTTTCTTGGCAAACAAAATTCTAAGTTCTATAAAGCAAGTTTGTCGAGTTGCCATATCAAGTTGATTCCAACTCACAGCAACCCAATGTGTGTCACAGGAGAACTATGCTTCATAGGATTTTCAATGGCTGATTGAAAGCAGATCACCAGGCCTATCTTAACAAGGTACCTCTGGGTGGACGTGAACTGCCAACTGATAGTGTGTTAACCATTTACATCACCCAAGGACTCCAGAGCCAAGTTAGTATTGTTTAAAAAGTCGTATCACAATCCTTTATAGACAGCACTTAAGATACTGAACAGAGTGAGTAAGCAGAATGTTTTACTTCATCTGAACAATACACAAAAATATACCTCCTTTTTGCTTTCCTTGTTTTGATCAACCTCAATGTCAATGGGGTTATTTCCATTTGTTTCTTCCAGTTCATCCTCACTGGAAGACAAGAACAAGTTACTGAAAGATTATTTTGTACTACTTCTATTAATTATAAAAATATAAGCAATAAATTGATTTAATGGCAGATGTAATAAAAAATTAGTGTATGTTTTCAGCCTGCTGAGATAAAAGCATTTTTACAATTCAAATGAAATACTAGTAACTCCATAGTTCTTTTAGTCTAAATGATGAAAAAATATTGAAAAAGACTTCTAACCACCCAAACCGGGTCTCAAATACTAATGCTTTATATTTCTGAAGTGTTTTCTATACCAAAGGAATGAACCCTCAGCTGCAGAATATCAAATTTCAAAGAAATTTACTTTATTTCCCCATAATTATCTACTGGAGGGCTAAGACATGATCATTAAATATAACAGAGAAATTATGTAAAATTTTATAAGAATGTAGTAAGAATGAAGTCCCAATGCACTGGAAGCAAACTTGCCAAGAAGTAAAAATTCATTAAAAAAAATTTTCTTTTATTGTGCTTTTAGTGAAAGTTTACAAATCAAGTCAGTCCCTCATATAAAAATTTATATACACCTTGCTATATATATATACACTCCTAGCTGCTCTTATTTTCGTGTCCATTCGGCCAGCTCCTGACCCCCTCTGCCCTCTCATCTCCCCTCCACACAGAAGCTGCCCACATAGTCTCATGTGACTACTTGATCCAAGAAGCTCGCTCCTCACCAGGATCATTTTCTATTCCATAGTCCAGTCCAATCCCTATCTGAAGAATTGGCTTTGGGAATGGTTCCTGTCTTGGGCTAACAGAAGGTCTGAGGACCATGACTTCTGGGGTCCGCCTAGCCTCAAACCATTAAGTCTGGTCTCGTTATCGGTCTTTTCTCCTGCTCCCTCAGGGGCTCTCTGTTGTGTTCCCTTGTCAGGGCAGTCATCAGTTGTTGCAGGGAACCATCTAGTTCTTCTGGTCTCAGGATGATGTGGTCTCCGGTTTATGTGGCCCTTTCTCTCTTGGGCTCATAATTACCTTGTGTCTTTGTTGTTCTTCATTTTCCTTTGCTCCAGGTGGGTTGAGACCAGTTGATGCATCTTAGATGGCCACTTGCTAGCGCTTAAGGCTCCAGAGGCCACTCTCCAAAGTAGGATGCAGAATGTTTTCTTAATAGATTTTACTATGCCAATTGACCTAGATGCCCCCTGAAACCATGGTCCCTAAACCCCCGCCTCTTGTATACTGGCCTCTGAAATGTTCCGTTTATTCAGGAAACTTCTTTGCTTTTGGTTTAGTCCAGCTGTGCTGACCTCTCCTGTACTGTGTGTTGTCTTTCCCTTCACCTAAAATAGTTCTTGTTTACTATCTAGTTACTGAATACCCCTCTCCCTCCCCACTCTCATAACCATCAAAGAATATTTTCTTCTCTGTTTAAACTACTTTTTCAGTTCTTGTAATAGTGGTCTCATATACAATATTTGTCCTTTTGCAACTAATTTCACTCAGCATAATGTCTTTCAGATTCCTCCATGTTATGAAATGTTTCACGGATTCATCAGTGTTCTTTATCGATGCATAGGTATTCCATTGTGTGAATATACCATAATTTATTTACTCATTCATCCGATGATGGGCACCTTGGTTGCTTCCATCTTTTTGCTATTATAAACAGTGCTACAACAAACATGAATGTGTATTTATCTGTTCGTGTAAAGGCTCTTATTTCTCTAGGATATAGTCCAAGGAGCGGGATTGCTGGATTGTATGTTAGTTCTATCTCTAGCTTTTTCAGGAAGCGCCAAATCGATTTCCAAAGTGGTTGTACCATTTTACATTCCCACTAGCAGTGTATAAGTGTTCCAGTCTCTCCACAACCTCTCCAACATTTATTATTTTGTGTTTTTTGGATTAATGCCAGCCTTGTTGGAGTGAGATGGAATCTCATTGTAGCTTTGATTTGCATTTTTCTAATGGCTAGTGATTATGAGCATTTCCTCATGTATCTGTTAGCTACCTGAATTATCTTCTTTAGTGAAGTACCTGTGCATATCATTTGGCCATTTTTTAACTGGGTTATTTGTCTTTTGGTAGTTAAGTTTCTGCAGTACCATGTAGATCTTAGAGATCAGAGGCTGATCAGAAATGTCATAGCTAAAAACTTTTTCCCCATCTGTAGGTAATCTAAAAATCCATTTTTGAAGTCCCATTTGTTTACTCGTGACCATACAAGTCTTAAAATGGGAACTGTTTTTTGGTGGCCTGTGTAACAAATTTTTAAAAAGACAGCTCACGTTTGTATGATACTTCCCATATTTTTGTTTACTATTCTTCCATGTAGTACTTCTTAACCAAAAAAAAGAAAAAGCCCTCTGGTAGGCTTACAAAATGAGAAAACCAAGCTCGCGGAGGCCAGCAGCCTGCCCAGTTGGCCCACGGTTAAAAACAAGTGCAGAGTGGTGGTAGCAGAAAACGCACGTCATCAATTGCCAATATCCCATTCCGTCTCCAACATCCAAGCCAGATACACACCCACTACACACCGTGCCCATTCCACCCCAAGGTGGCAAGACATTCTAGCTGAGGAAAGTATCCATGCAGAGAAAGAGCCTGGGGTTGAGGGAATTTTGTCCCAGTCCCTGCCATTACTTTCACAGGCAACAACCTCTCAGATGCTACTGCCGTGGCAGAGTGCCCCCGTCTGCATCCTGACAATACAAAAAGGTGCACCAGGAGGTGGAAGCACAGCACTTCTCAGCCCCATTGGCAGAAATGCAAAGAAAAGCACCTGGGTAGCAAGAACGGAGGTGTGTTGGCCTTTACTCTTAAGATTTCATAGTCAAGGATGACAAATCCCATCTATTTCTTGATTTAATTCTAACTTTTGTTTACTAGACTGTACCTCTTTCTAGTAATAGGCCTTATTGTATAAAACCATAAACTAGACCTAATATATAATAAAAATAAATGAAAAAATTTAATCAAAAGTTGCTGCAATACTAAAAACAAATGTAGTAGTGTTTGTTACCTTCCTTTGGTAAGAATAACCCACTGCCATCAAGTCGAGTCTGACTCACAGAGAACTGAGTCATAAACATACCCACTAGCATGCATGCTGCAGACCAAGAAACAGGCAGATGTATCAAGGTCCACAGTTTTCTAGAATTTTAAAGTTGGAAAGAGCTCTGGAGATGTTCTCAGTATTGCTCTCATTTTATACCTGGGCCCAAAGATCTGAATTCTCTCAATCTGTCCTTACATGTTACTCTCTTTCATTTGAAATAATGTCCTCGGAAAGGACCTTGAGATTGTCTAGTTCATCCTTCTTTGTTTTATTTTGTACTATTAATTTATAAAAATAATGTAGAAAATGTGGAAACTGTAATTTTTAAAAGTCACCTATACTCCTGCCACCCTAACACAAAAGCCATGTCGTATACTATGTACCGCCTTCTGGACTTCCAGCACCTTCACCTCAGAGTTGAGGAAACAGAGGCCACCGAACTTGCCTGTGAGTGTGTAAGTAGAACCTTCAGAGTTGTACGCATGCCCAGGTGCACACCCACTGCACTACACACTGCCCTCACCCCGCTTCTGAATATGAGTACACAGCCATTTCCACCACTCTATGCTGTATAAAGGACTAAGAAAAGACTGAGAAAGTAACGGTTAAGAAACATCCTACTCACTAAGCTATCCTTAAAGACTGTCTATCATACTTGCTAAAGAATTATCAAATGTTTCTCTCTCTCACACACACAGGCACAAAACATGTGGCCAAAAAGCGGAGAAGAAAATTTAAACTGTGTTGTCGTTTTTTTGGTTTGTTTTTTACATACCAAACATAAAAACATGTCAAATACGTCTTACATAAACATACCAAATAAATTTCAACCAAGAAAATAAAAGATTCCTTTTTATTAAAAGGAGACACACTTAAGACCCTTAAGGGACAGGGCAGGTATCTGAGAAAGTTTAGTCATTTGCAGTGGAAGCTCCCTGACTTCAGGGAGAGAGTTGTGAAGACCAACACTTGGGATTTAACACACCTCACCAACATGGAGCTTTAACACACATCATGGGCGTACTTCCGTAACTTCTGGTTCCACCAGGAAGTTACTGGGGGAAATGCAGTCATTTGGCCTTTCCTAGGAATTGTAGTGTATCCTCTAGCTCCTAGGAATTCTAGCGACTCAAAGACTCCCCTATGTGGTGAGACAACGGCCCCCCTTTGCACTGACCTTTCCTCTCGCTCCCGTTTTTGTTTCCGAGCATGGCGGTCCATCACACTGGTTTTAGTCCTCGTCTTCTTCCAGGAATAGTAAAATTTCACTAGACTTGCAATAGATTTATCAGGAAGCTAAATATAAAAAATCAGTTGGTTTAGATTTAAAGGTAGTCTTTGAAGACTAAATAAACATATTTAGATACATTTCATAAAGGTCACTCACATATTCAGAAATAAGTCAAGCCTCTTTTTTTAAATAAGGAAAAATATATTAAAAGAACCTTTATCGATACATTTTCAAATTACTGAAGCTTGACTGTAAGTGAAACTTATCCCAGGAAAGATGAACCCCATCAAAACAAGTCAGAGTTTGTTACATACACAATATTCTTAACACACTTTTGGCTTATTTAGAAAAGAATCCCTTTAATACTTAATGCAAATTTCAGTTAAGCTTTGATGGTAGGAGTACACCAACAGCTTCTAGAACGAGCTGCTTTTTCTAAGGGGAGCTTTGTTAACAATGGGGATACCCATGCTGGAGGGCGAGACTTCATCTCTCAGGTGTGCTGCAGAGAAGCGAGGCTGGGCTGAGGGCGAGGAGAAGAGGCTAATGCACTTACCATTTGTTGGATTCTATGAAACGTTTTCCCATGAAAACTAAAGGCTTGTTCAAACAAGACTTTATCTTCCACAGTCCATTCATCTGGGAAGGGGGTAAAGTTGGGCAAATCAGCCAATGATTTTTCAATATTATGCTTATGCCAAAATAGCATCCCAAGAGCCTAGAAAAATAACAGCAGTGAAATTTTAGCGCGAACAAAGACTTGATTAAACATTACAATGGAAGGAAGGTGACAGAAGAGCATGCATTTCTTGACACCCAGATAAAGTAGGAAGAGCCAACTTGTATGTGGCGTTAAATGGTAGACACAGTTATACAGCTTTTTGTACGTAACTCATTTATTTCACAAGCTCTGAGAGGCAAACGCTGTAATTTCCACTTCTCAAATCAGACTATCGAGGCCCTGAGACATTACTAAATAACTTGTAGGTAAGTGGCTGAAGCAGGATCCAGATCCAAGCAGTGTGGCCTAGAATCTGCGCTCTTAGCAGGCACATACTAACACCGCTGTCTGTGAAAGGAGAAAGTCACTTATAAGCTATTATAAACCTTTTCACCTCAGAAAGGAAAAACAAAAAAATGTACACATGGGCAAGGAACAAATTAGACACAAAAGAGATAGATTATTTAGGAACCCTTTCTTGAGAAAATTTTCCATATTACAATTCTAAAGTGAAAAGGGTCATACTTTTGAAGACTAAACTCCTTAAGGACTCATACAAGTATATTTTACAACCACCCAATAATACTTTCTAAATAGAATTTAAAACCGAGGATTTTCTGAGCCATCTGGTGAAGTCCATATTCAGGGTCTGGAAAAAGAGAAGCATACATTTCTTGCTTTGAAAGATTCTGGAGATATTTTATTGTGCCTTGTTTTTCTGAAAGTGCCTTCAACGACCCATGTAGGATAATTAAAAGTAAGGCTAAGGATGAAAGAAAGAGTGTAATCGATACAACCTAGAACAGTGGAGTCTTCTGTTCTTAGGATGAATGAGAAATGATGGCAACGTACAGGCTGCAGGAACTAGATCAATGCCATGAAAAGCACAAATCCCACTAAATATGCTTCAAAGAGTAGTTTGAAATAAGGCTGAGATAAAATTTCATGACACTGTGGGGGGAAAATAATGGATCTCTCATCAATAGGCTCCAAACAGTATTTTTTATTAAAAAAAAAAAAAAACTTGGGTCAAATTCTTACGACCTGAAAGTCATTCAAAATCATGAATATCAAAACACTGTAGGTCTAACTGGGATAATATGGCTGGGGGGGGATCACACAACCAGAAGAATGCCAAGCACACCACAAATGAGACAGTGTGCTACACCTAAAACTGCCACTGTCCAAACTGCTGCAGACCCACAGACACCTATAGATGACTTTCCAATCACAGGGACCTCAAGTACTCACCTCAAATAGTGAAAGTGACCAGAGCTTCCTTGTGTAACACTGTTATAACCACCAAAAAGTTGCTAATGAGGAAACACTGCTACTCAGCACAGAAAAGAAAAAAATTTAACAGGCTGGCTACAAAAACCCATTTTTAACAACAAAAGAAAATCATGACATTACCTGCTCCATGTTGTACCCATGCTTCTCTTTAGCAATGGCAATGTATTCGTCCACTGAAAAACAAGACCAGAGACCAGTAAACAGCCTGAGGAACACAGCAGCCTATGGAACTGACATGTATACACACACACACACACTTCAAGCCAGCCTATGGAACTGACATGTGTATACACACACACACTTCAAGCCAGCCTATGGAACTGACGTGTATACACACACACACACACACTTCAAGCCAGCCTATGGAACTGACATGTGTATACATACACACACTTCAAGCCAGCCTATGGAACTGACATGTGTACACACACACACACTTCAAGCCAGCCTATGGAACTGACGTGTACACACACACACACACACACACACTTCAAGCCAGCCTATGGAACTGACATGTGTACACAGAATAGAGACTAAGAATAGAGAACAGAAGGTAACAAAACAGCATTGTACAAAACAAACTCATTAAGGATCCTACATGTATAAATCCCACAGAGAAACAGGTGGAAGAACATACTCAGATATTAACAGTAGTTATCTCTGAATGGTAAGATTACAATTATTTTCTTACTTAAAAAAAAAAAAAAAACTTGGCTCTACTTCAATTTTCTACAACAAAGTATTACTTTGGTACTTTGAAAAATAATTATTTAGAAATAGGAAATTGGGGTTCCTTTTTAGTCTCAGTTAAGGTTAAAGAACAAGTAAACTATTTTTATGTATAAAAAAATCTTAGAGATGAATTCCAAATTTTATCTAAGCGATCCACCACTAGTCCTGAGCTCCCATTGACCTTATTACTCAGCTCACTAGCTTGTAACCTTGAACAAAACACTCAGCTGCTCTGAGATTTAGAGTTCCATCTGTAAAGTCAGAACACCGCTAACCTACAATGTTAAAAAGCACCCTGTAATAGTAATGGGGAAAAGTGTTTTACAACTGAGTGTTAGACGTTTTAAAGGAATTCTGTCTAATTTTGTTAGATGTGAAAACGGCACGATATTTTTTTGAGTCCATATCATATTTCAGTGTTTATGGAGACATGACACAACGCCTGGTATTTGCTTTAAAATACTCCGAGCAAAAAGAGCAAGGGGAAAGACCTGTGAAATAAAATCAGCAAATATTAATAGTTTAATTAGAGTAGGTGACAGTTACATAGGAATTTATAGTATTCTCTTTATTTCTGCATGTGATTTTAAAATTCCATGATAAAAAATTATAATAAATAAAGGCAATGGCGCCTTAAAAAAAAGCTTAGCAATACAAGGTGAGGCCCAATAATGAAGATATCTATGATCACCACAAAACTCTCAAAGACCTTCTGGGTTAGGAGGCTCTGGGCACACTACTGCATAGACAGGAATGGGCAAGTAGCCCCAAGTTATAAAGGGGGGGGCGGACAAAACGAAGAGAATATTTTAGTTCAGCATTGGCAGAACTAATCATAATTTATTTGAACAAATTTCTCAATTCAACAAGTATCTATTTACAATCAATATGTTCTACTGGAGTTATAAAGCGGGGGGGCATGGTTGGGCCCTTGGGGATTTAAGAGTCTAGTGGGAGAGCTAGGCACAAGCAGATAATTTCAGTATAAGGGGCAAGTTCCAGCTGCCAAGCACTAAGGAAACACCACGGAAAAGGCTGACTCAGGCCCAGCAGAAGAGGCCACCTTCAAAGGTGAGTCTACTTCCTCCCTAAGGGTTTCCTCTAGTCTTTCTTTCCAGGTGTACCCCCTGGTGGTGCTCTGGCTACATACTCGGCTACTAACCAAAAGGCTGTGGGTTCGAATTCACCCACCAACTCTGAAGGAGCAAGACCCAGTGATCTGCTCCCGTAAAGATTACAGTCAAGAAAACCCTATGGGGCAGCAGTTCTACTATGTTACACGGAGTTGCTGTGAGTCTGAATAGGCTCATCGGCAACTAACAACAACAGCTGATAGCACTGCTTTACATTCACACCTATGATCTGTCTTTACCCCTTATTCCCTCCCTTCCCTAAATCTCACTCTCCAGGTGACCAGTAACAGTTTCAGATTCTCTCTCCAGACCTTGTCTGATGGTTTATTTTTTTAAGTAGAAATGCGGTCATGCTAACTGCTGTCTGCGACTTGTTTTTACTTACAATATGTGATCATCTGCTGCTAACCAAAGGGTCGGCAGTTCAAATCCACCAGGCGCTCCTTGGAAACTCTGTGGGGCACTTCTGCTCTGTCCTATAGGGTCGCTATGAGTCGGAATCGACTCAGCGGCAGTGGGTTTGGTTTTGGATGTGATTATCTTTCCATATCTATGGTACCTATTTACCTTATTTAATTAGCCCCTGAGTCAGAGGCACTAAGACATCTAGTTTTTTCTCTTACACACTGCCATGAATGTTCCCGTACATATATCCTTGTGAAAGTGCACATACCCTTAATATATCAAATTGGTTTTGCCAAATAACTCTGTCATACATGATCTCACTTGGAACCCTACAACCCCAATAAGGGACGGAGAAGTACAACAACCAAATATACAGTTGAAAAACTAGGTTCAGAGCAGTCCACTCACCTACTGTCATACAGCTAGTAAATGAACAACTAGAAACAGCTGCCGCTGAGGCAACTCCGACTCATGGCAACCCCTGTGCGGCAGAGTCAACTGCTGCAGAGGGCCTTTGTGGCTGTGGCCTTTCTGAAACACATCACCAGGCCTATCTTTCAAGGCACATCTGGGTGGGTTCGAACCGCCAGACTTTCAGTGAGCAAGCCAAGTGCTTAATTGTTTATGCCACCCAGGGACTCCCTAACAGTTAATAGAAAAGATCCAATGAATTACAAGTCAGGTCTTCTAAATCCCATTATGCTATTCAATTATACCATAACTATCCTTCTAATTGTGGTATAACTGACAGTCAATTTAGGAAAAAGAAATCAATTGTGAACAAGAATTTGAGCAATTTTATTAGTATGTATTCTTATAATTCAGACAAGAATGTTTCCATTGACAAAAGAAAAAGTGGAAATAATTCAAACAGTAATCACCCATAGTGCAACTCAGTACTAATTTCAATACTAAGGCACTAATTTTCTGTTTTTTTTTTTTTTTTTTTAACCTCTATAATGAATGCAAACTAACTGGTTACTTCACCCAGAATGCACTAAAATTCTAATTTACCTGAAAGTCAACTAATTACAAACTAGATTATCTTAGTTTGTAACAAAAGTTGAAACTATTGATTAAAAAAAGAGGGGGAGGGGATTATTCCAAAACATGTTGCCTGGTTTTACTTCACAGCAGGGTGGGTTCTGTCAAGTAAGAGAAGAGTGCGCTGAGGTTCTGAAGATGCTCCCCGTAAGGCTGCACAGAAAGTGACCACGCACACTGGCAGAGTGCTGCCGAGAGCCGTCGGGGCCAAGGATCACACTGGAGGAGACCTCGATGCATGGGGCAGCACACGAGAGCAGAAGATAAAAATGGGTAAGGAGAGGTATTCAAGAACTCGGGGTCAAGAACGTGTGACAGAAAACAACCTACAGTGACTTCGGGGTCAACCCTGGAGAAGGTCTGCTTATTTACTGCCCAGTAGTGGCTTTCAGAGGGTTCTGGAGTGGCTTTCAGGGTTCCTTCTTTTAATAAGTATTTGTTGACTGAACAAGGAACCCCACACTCCTGCTGCACAATCTCAACTCTGTACACACAGATCTCCAGACACAGTATTTACCTTAGCTGAGCACGGAGTGTGTGTCACGTGACCTTTAAGCACCTGAGCACATTGGCTGGCTGGGCACAGGAGGCCCTGCAGTGGTCACCTGGGGGCCGGTCACCTGGTTCCGCAGTTCTGGCAGACGCTGCCTGCTCAGCAGTCTGCTCTGCTAAACTAGTCGAGGGCATAACAAGTCCTTTGTCCCCATTGTCTCCACCGAAATTTAGCTGAAAAATTACAAGCATCTTTGCACGCTACTCTATTTTCTTTTGGTTTTGTTTTTTAACATGAGAATTGGCTGGAGGTAGAAATGCTAAAATTGACTGACAAGGTCATTCTGATTGTGGCAGCTGAGGCTGACTATAACATTTGCCATGTTGTAAACAGAAGACATTCTTACTAAGGTAGCCTTTTAAAATTACATACCTTTCAGATTTTCTTGGAGACCACTCTGAGGACTCAGACCTAAAGTAAAGGAAGATATAGAACTCTACCGTCATAGCTACATAAGTGAGGTCAATGGCCACTTCTACCAGGTGCTCTGAAGGCTGTGATAAAATAAGTTAATATACGGAAAGTCTTGTAATCTGTTCACGAATTACCATCTGACAGCCATCAGCAAATATACTTTTCATTCTTCTGTCTTCACTGTCCAACAAAGATTAGGCAAACACTTAATGAATGACCGCTTGGGGTGCTGTGCTAAGTACCATGGCAGTATTTTGGATTCTTTCCCCAGCAAGGTAAAAGGCAGCACAGTTTAGATACGGGGTTACACGACAATACTAAACAATAAGAAAGCCCCAGGTCAAGTCCTGTCCCTGCCTCTTGATAAACCGAGTTCAGATCCTGTTGCCTAGTATGCAACAAGCACTACATTTAAGGACTGTACTCCTTAAGTAACCTCCTTGGCCTTTCTAGGAATGAGCTCTCCCCAGTAGATACAGCCATCTGTACAAATAATGCTGGTGAGGGGCCCTATTTCTTGCTGCTTTCCTACTCCACAGTCCTCAGTTCTTCTCTTTAGTAATCAGAAGGGCATGGCTACCTACCATAACTTCCAGAATGCCCCATGTCCACCACCCACCCTACCCCTTTATAGTGTATGCCAGTAGGGCAGTGAATAAAATGGAAAGTGCATTCTTAAACACCTCCCAAGTGGTTTCCTTAACTAAAGCAAAATAAGCCTTCAATTTAAGACAACGAAATCCATTTTCAATTGCCCTCATAAAAAAAACAAAGGATAACCAGATGCTTAAGGTGGGTGGATAAAAGATGAAACAGAAAGAGGAGCAAGAGAAATACAAGCTACCTGAGACAAGCTGTCCTGAAGCCAAGAAAGCAGGGATCCTTGGGGGCTTTTCCAGTAAGTTCTATCTCTGGCAGTAACAATCTCAATTTCACCCCAAAAGACTAAAGTAACCCAGAGTTAATCCCAATCTGGGACTGAGGAGCCATGGTGAGCCAGGGATTTGTCAGGTGAACTGGGATCAGGACGAGGAGCAAAGTTCCTGTGGCTTCAGGACTTGCTGGGAAATTTCCTGGGCCTGGGCACATGTATGTATGTACCAGCCTCCCCCAACTCTCAGGGAAGTCCCAACGAGTCACCTGTGAAGGGAGAACGCGCAGGCTTGCCTTGTGCAGTTTATCTGACATTTTAATCTGTTACACAAGCCGAAGAATTAATCACTGGGCTAACTGTCCTTTGCTTTAATAACAATTCTGTTATGGCACACATGCAATAGTTTTTAAAACTTGGAAACTCCTTCCTAGAGAAATAAGAGCCTTTACATGAATAGATATATGCACACCCATGTTCACTGCAGCACTGGTTACAATAGCAAAAAGATGGAAGCAACCAAGGTGCTCATCAATGGATGAATGGATAAATAAATTGTGGTGTAGTCACGCATCGATAAAAAAGAGTGATCAATCTGTGAAACATTTCATAACATGGAGGAACCTGGAAGGCATTATGCTGAGTGAAATTAGTCAGCTGCAAAAGAACAAATATTGTATAAGACCACTATTACAAGAACTCGAGAAATAGTTTAAACAGAAAAGAAAATATTCTTTGATGGTTACGAGAGGGGGGAGGGAGAGAGGAAGGGAAGGAGAGGGGCATTCACTAATTAGATAGTAGATAAGAACTACTTTAGGTGGAGGGAAAGACAACACACAATACAGGAGAGGTCAGCACAGTTGGACTAAACTAAAAGCAAAGAAGTTTCCTGAATAAACTGAATGCTTCAAAGGCCAGCGCAGTAGGGGTAGGGGTTTGGGGACCATGATTTCAGGGGACATCTAAGTCAACTGGCATAATAAAATCTACTAAGAAAACATTCTGCACCCCACTTTGGAGAGTGGCGTATGGGGTCCTAAATGGTAGCAAGTGGCCATCTAAGATGCATCAATAGGTCTCAACCCACCCGGAGCAAAGCAGAATGAAGAACACCAAGGACACAAGGTAACTGTAAGCCGAAGAGACAGAAAGGGCCACATAAATCAGAGACTACATCAACCTGAGACCAGAAGAACTAGATGGTGCCCAGCTACAACTGATGACTGCCCTGACAGGCAACACAACAGAGAAGCCCTGAGGGAGCAGGAGCGCAGTGGGATGCAGACCCCAAATTCTCGTAAAAAGACCAGACTTAACAGTCTGACTAAGACTAGGAGGACCCCAGTGGTCATGGCCTCCAGATCTTCTCTTAGCCCAAGAAAGGAACCATTCCCAAAGCCAACTCTTCAGAAAGGGATTGGACCGGACAATGGGATAGAAAAAGATGCTGTTGACCAATGAGCTTCTTAGACCAAGTAGACACATGAGACTACGTTGGCATCTATCTGGAGGGGACATGAGAGGGCAGAGGGGGTTAGAAGCTGGCGGAATGGACACAAAAAGGGAGTGGAGGGAAGGAGCGGGCTGTCTCCTTGGGGGAGAGCAGCTAGGAGTAAAGAGCAAGCTGTATATACATTTTTATATGAGAGACTGACTTGATTTGTAAACTTTCACTTACAGCACAATAAAAATTAAAAAAAAAAACTTGGAAATTCCTATTAAGACAACCAAGAAAAATTGTTTAATATTAAATTATGACGAATAAAGATATGAATCACTGAGATCCTACAATGCGTGCAAGGACTGAACAAGTCAATGGTTTTTTTCTGAAGAGGCAGAAACTAGCCACGTGGAAAGCACATAGGTCAATATGTTGTTGGGCTAAGATCATCTAAATACAGTGTGTGTGCGCGCACCCATGTGTGTGTCCCTCACTCGAATTTACAAAATTCCTAAACCCTAGTCAAACACTTATTGAGCTGTGCTTCCTTGGTACAAAACACTGCATTATGTATGATGCCAAAATATAAAAGCAAAAATTAACCAATTTCCTGCAGCAGCTTAATTAACACACAGGTAACAGAAGAGAACAGGAACACAGGAGGTAACAGCGTAGATGTAGGACAGCACGGAAACGCAAGATAACCTGTAAATAATAATAACGAAGGTAAGGGAGGAAAAGCTTCCTAGAGATTCAACAGCTACAGTGCTAAGTAATAACAATAGCTACCGTTGTTCTAAGCTCTTTATAAAGGTTATTTTGTTAATTCTCCTCAATAATCCTATTACCACCCCTATTCACAAATGAGGCTCAAAGAAGTTAAGTAACTTGCCCAGGGTCACACAGCGGTAAATAGCAAAAACAGAACTTTCAGACAGTCTGACTCCAGAGCCCGTGGCCTTAAATCTCTCTGTGCTATCCATCTCTTGAGTAGAGGAAGGAGGGCATTTTAGATAAGGAGACGAGGCTGCATGGGAAAAGGAACTAAGCAAGGCTGATCAACACACTCTATCTAGCTTGAATGGAGTTAAGAACAACCGTGACGAGGAAAGTGACAGAAATGGAGGGTGAGAGACAGATGGTGGCCTCGTGCTGAGCTTCCCTTTTTATATTCATGTTTTAATCCAATGAACTAAATGCCCTTAGCACCATTTGTAAGAGTCTCAAATTCTCCTCCAAAACAGGGAAGGATGCAGATGAAAATTGTCTCAGTAACCTCAACTCACCCCTCCCCCAATACTGCAGAGATTCAGCAGAACACCTTGTGATCTTGCATATTCTATGCAGAGCAAGGGGAGGACAGCCTAAGGTGGTTTGAGGACAGAGCTACAACTTTAATACAGCCTTTTAAAATTATCATAACATTTGCAGTAGCATTAGGCACTGCAAAGGGAACACGGCACCGATTTCTCTCTCGTAACTCAAACTAAGCATGCCAAAATTTTCTTCAAGAATACAGTAACATATCATGGCATCTCCTTTTACTCCTTTTATGATTAAAATGAGAAATAAGTTATTACTGTAACTCACTAAGAATCAAAACCAGCTCAAATCATTTAAGCAAAACAATTATGCCACCTGGTGGGCACAGACATTACTACAGTTAACATCTCTGAACAGGTATCTTTGTTGTTGTGTGCCACCTAGTTGATTCCGACTCACACCGACCCTACAGGACACAGCAGAACTGTCTATAGGGTTTCCTAGGCTGTAATTTTTTTTTTTTTAATCTTTACCGGAGCAGACCGCCAGGTCTTTTTTCCTGTGAAGCCACTGGTGGGTTCGAAATGCCAGCTTTTCAGTAGCAGCCAAGTGTTTAACCATTGGGGCACCAGGGCTCCTTGCATCTATCTTTAGAGGAAGCGAAGAAGACACAAGAAACAAGAAAAGACATATACACTAAAGAAGCTTATCAGATGCTTCTGACCTACTAGGATTATTGTTGTTGTTAGGTGCCATGGAGTTGGTTCTGACTCATAGTGACCCTAGAGGACGGAGTAGAACTGCCCCATAGGGTTTCCAAGGAGCAGCAGCTGATGGATTTGAACTGCCAACCTTTTGGTCAGCAGCTGAGGACTTAACCGCTATACCACCAGGGTTCCAACCAGGGTTAGCCAAAAAAAAAACCCACTGCCGTCAAGTCGATTCCAACTCATAGCGACCACATAGGATGGAGTAGAACTGCCCCACGGAGTTTCCAAGGCGTGCCTGGCAGATTCAAACTGCCAAACTCTTGGTTAGCAGCCGTAGCACTTAACCCCTATGCCACCAGGGTTTCGGAGTACGGCAATGGTTAAGTGCTCGGCTGCTAACCGAAAGGTCAGCTGTTCAAACCCACCAGTGGCTCAGCAGGAGAAAAGACCCAGAGATCTGTTCCTGTAAAGATTACAGCCTAGGAAACCCTATTGGGACAGTTGTACTCTGCCCTATAGGGTCACTAGGAGTCAGAATTGACTCAACAGCACCCAACAACATTAATGATGTTAAAGGGCTTTGCCAGAGTGTTAATATAATCTACCAGTCCTTCAAAGACAGCAATAAAATGTGATTTCTTTTTGAAGAGGCTGTGTCTTTCTTTCTTTTTAAATGCTTTATTATATTTTCGGTGAAAGTATACACAGCCCAGCAGCTTCCCATTCAACAACTTCTACACATAGTGTTCAGTGACACTGGTTATACATTCTTCAGTGTGTGTCAACATTCTCATTATTCCCGTTCTAGTTGTTCTACTCCTATTAATTTAGTCTTACTCTTCTCATCTATGCTTTAGTGTAACTATTCTCCAACTATGCTTGACAGTAACTGTTCTTTGGTCTCAACCAGAAAATTTTTTATGAAGGCATAGTTCTCAAGAGTGAAATTCTTTACTTTTTGAGCTAAGCTGCTAGTTAGCTACCAGAAAAATTTTTATGAAGGCACAGTTCTCAAGAGTGAAATTCTTTACTTTTTGAGCTAAGCTGCTATTTAGCTAAAAGGTGCTTTCAGGGTGTAATTTCTGCTCAAGGTTTAAAGAGGATCTCAGGGCAACAGTCTTAGGGATTCCTCCAGCCTCATGAAGAGGCTATTTACTAATGTAGTTATTCAATGAGCCCCCACCCCCACCTCTCGGTTAATTCTACAAAATCCCACCCAGTCTCAGACAACCCCATCTACTGGAGATAGGAAATAGGAACACCATACTTAACTACACACGTTTGGATTCAGCTTCTGCCATCTATTCCTACCTAAATACCCTATCTCCTCCTTCCAGTTTCAAGTGTATGACTGGATACATCCTATATCCCCCCACTCTGTGCCTTATTTTTACTTACCGGTAAAAGAACAGATTGACCATATGACCTTAAAAGTCTCTTCCACAGTTAATATTTTATGAGTAATTAAAAAAAATGTTTTTAATGTTAAATTTAAACTTTCATGTGCTGCATT
This sequence comes from Loxodonta africana, assembly GCF_030014295.1. Lineage (NCBI taxonomy): Eukaryota > Metazoa > Chordata > Mammalia > Proboscidea > Elephantidae > Loxodonta > Loxodonta africana. The sequence goes on from NC_087351.1 coordinate 110,004,672, forward strand.
AAAAAACAATTAAATCCCAAGAGAAAAAGGATAAGAGCATTCCTCCATTGTTACCCTAGTATTCACACATTCGTGTATCCTTCCAGGGAGTTTAAGTATTTACATTCTTATATATCACTATGTAAGATGTATACATAATATATATGTAGAAACTCACATGTTTTTAAAACGAATAATCACTAGAATGACATTTAGCTATGACTAATCATGACAAGGCGCCCTGGTGGCTCAGTGGTTAAGAGCTCGACTGCTAACAAAAAGGGTGGCAGTTCAAATACACCAGCCACTTCTGGGAAACCCTATAGGGCAGTTCTACTCTGTCCTATAGGGTTGCTATGAGTTGGAATCAACTTGACGACAAGGGGTTTGATTTTTTCAAAAAAAAAAATCAAGACAAGGCACATCCTCTCCTTAAAAATGTCCAAAATATACATGGTAAAGAACACAATCAGTGCAGTGACACACTTTCCTTCTGCAGGCAACTCAGTCCTCAAAATAATTTCATTAGCTACCATTTATGCTTTGCTTTGTAAACTACAAGCCGAAGGAATGAGCCATGTTTAAAACAAGGACAGTAACATCCTCTAACATTAAATGGCAGGAAAGGTATGAAAACTGACACTGTTAATTCTCCCCTAACCTCAAAAAAACCTACAGTGGAGACAGCCCTGGACCACGAGTCAAAATCCTGGTCTTTGTAAGGAGCTTGCTTAGGGAAGTCAAAATACATAAATGTAAAATATTATTAAAGTTAACCCTTCATACATATTTGTGGAGATTCAATAGAGGTGGGGATATAGTTCATGACCATACAACTGATTTAACAAGAATAATCAAAGCCAATCCTTTAACTGCATTAGTGAATGCTGTGCTCTAATTTAGCAGTCCCAATCCTAATTGATCAGAATTATCTGATAAACTTTTTTAAGATACTGGTTCTTAGGCCCTTCCCTGTTTTGTGTATATGTGCATACATGAATGTGTATGTACGAGGGAAACACAGAGAGGGGCTATGTTACAGGTCGTACATGGGTATACTACAAGGTCTGGTCACAAACAGCAGGGTACAAGTCACTTTCCCTCTGTCGGCCCTGGGACTGAAAGCTGAGCTGCACACTGGCACAGTGAGGGTGTGGTGAGGATGCAGTGAGGGGGAGCGGTGAGGGGGGTGGTGAGGGGACCGGTGAGGGGACGGTGAGGGGGCAGTGAGGGAATGGTGAGGGGGCGGTGAGGGGGCAGTGAGGGAATGGTGAGGGGGCAGTGAGGGGGCGGTGAGGGAGGTGGTGAGGAGGGCAGTGAGGGGGTAGTGAGGGAATGGTGAGGGGCGGTGAGGGAATGGCGAGGGGGCGGTGAGGGGGCAGTGAGGGAATGGCGAGGGGGCGGTGAGGGAATGGAGAGGGGGCGGTGAGGGGGCAGTGAGGGAATGGTGAGGGGGTAGTGAGGGAATGGCGAGGGGGCAGTGAGGGAGGTGGTGGGGGGGCAGTGAGGGAATGGTGAGGGGGCGGTGAGGGGGTAGTGAGGGAATGGCGAGGGGGCAGTGAGGGAGGTGGTGGGGGGGCAGTGAGGGAATGGTGAGGGGGCGGTGAGGGGGCAGTGAGGGAATGGTGAGGAGGCAGTGAGGGAGGTGGTGAGGAGGGCAGTGAGGGAATGGTGAGGGGGCGGTGAGGGGGCAGTGAGGAAATGGCGAGGGGGCGGTGAGGGGCAGTGAGGGAATGGTGAGGGAGGTGGTGAGGAGGGCAGTGAGGGAATGGTGAGGGGGCAGTGTGGGAATGGCGAGGGGGCAGTGAGGGAGGTGGTGAGGAGGGCAGTGAGGGAATGGTGAGGGGGCGGTGAGGGGGCAGTGAGGGAATGGCGAGGGGGCGGTGAGGGAACGGCGAGGGGGCAGTGAGGGAATGGTGAGGAGGCAGTGAGGGAGGTGGTGAGGGGGGCAGTGAGGGAATGGTGAGGGGGCGGTGAAGAGTGCAGTGAGGGAATGGTGAGGCAGTGAGGGAATGGCGAGGGGGCGGTGAGGAGGCAGTGAGGGATTGGTGAGAGGGCGATGAGGGGGCAGTGAGGGAATGGCGAGGGGGCAGTGAGGGAATGGTGAGGAGGCAGTGAGGGAGGTGGTGGGGGGGGCAGTGAGGGAATGGTGAGGGAGCGGTGAGGGGGGCGGTGAGGGGGGCCGTTAGAGTACTGGCATACAGCAGGCATGCTGGGAGGGGGCAGATTTTCCCACTGTAAGTCCTACCATTTTCAATGCTTGAATCTTGAGAGGAGTTTTGCTTTATTCAGTAAAGAAACCCTCAATAAGAACTGCTGTAGAAACAGGCAAAGTAACATATTTCACATTTAATTATTATCCACTGATTCAACAACATTCTCAGGCCTACTGTGTGCCTGGTGCTACTTATATAATATATAGTCATGATTAAAATAAATAATCTCTGCCCTCATGGAACTTATATTCTGGCTGGTAAGAGAAATAACTATATAAATAATTAATTCCAATTATTACAATGCCAGAGAAAAAGAAACATGAACGCATTTAACTGGGAAACCTGAGCTGCAGAATGAAGGCAGGCTTCTCTTCTACTGGAAAAGCACATTATAAATTCCTACTAACTCACGTGTTATTTACAGTAGTAAAAAACTGAAAAAAAGCTAAATGTTCAACAATGGGACACGGTTAAATAAATTAAGGTACAAAACAGGATACCATTCAGTATCAAAACTCAGTTTAATTTTTAATTACAGGAAAATCAAAGTTGAAACACTGTAAGTATGACCCCATTTGTGTTCAAAATCCTCTGAAGACTCCCTTCTAAGAGTTCCCAGGCCACAGTTCTGCATCACATTTGACTACAGCTGCCTCAGAAAACTTTTTGGTTTTCTACAAAAAGACTGGGACTAAAACCTGGCCTGACTGTACCTACACGTCAAAGAAGACAAGACTATTTATCTAGTAAGCCTTTTTCGATTTGTTACCAACATCACTTTGTTTTGCTAACTTTGAACTGCTTCTCCACACGCAAGCAACGAGTGTGAGAAGTCAGGCTACGGCATCCATTGCTGCAGGACCCCAGGAGAGAAAAGGCGGTGCGGGTTGCCAAGAGAACCAGAAGGACCAGTCACTTGGGACTGGGTGACACAGGGTGTACTCTGGGGGCTGGTGCTCTGGTAGAGTGTGAAATAGCAGGAGGCCCCTGTGTCTTGGAGTCCCTGGGTGGTGGAAACAGTTAATGCACTTGGCTGTTAACAGAAAGGTTGGAGGTTTGAGTCTACTCAGAGGTGCCTAGGAAAAAAGACCTGGTGATCTACTTCTGAAAAATCAGCCACTGAAAGTCCTATGGAGCACAGTTCTAGTCTGACACACGTGGGGTTGCCATGAGTTGGGAGTCAACTCAATGGCAACTGGCCCAGGTCTTTCTGTCAAAATCAGGAGTTCTCTCTTCCTCTTCCCCAGCAAGCCAGTCCAAAAGCCATTAGGTAGAGCTGAGCATCTGGGGTGGAGACCAAGTAAGCTTAGGAGGAAGACCCTGAGGGAGGGCAGTCTGGAATGGGGTGAGGAGGATGCCTACAGATGGGGAAGGGGAGAGAAGGGGAACATCCATGCAGGAGGGCAGCTGTACAATCACAACAGGGTCTGGGGAGCACCGCCAACACGGAGATGATGTCACAGCACAGAAACAGGCGGCCTAGTTGGTCTCAACAGATATTGGTGGAATAAATGTAGTATCACGCTTTAAACAACAACAAAAAAATCTCCCTACTGTCGAGTTGATTCTGACTCAAAGCAACCATACGGGGCAGCGCAGAACTACCCCATAGGGTTTCCAAGACTATAAATCTTTATGGAATCAGATTGACACATCTTTCTCCTGAGGAGTAGCTCATGGGTTCAAACAACTGACCATCTGGTTAGCAGGCATGTTAAAGGGCACCTGGACCACTCACCTAACCCCATACTGGAATGATCTTCATCTCCTCTGAGCATATCCAGGCACTCTGGATCATTGCTGATTTGACTTCCTAAATCCATCAAACCTCTGTTTAACAGCACTGACCTTGGTTAGGGCATCTACTCCTTTCCCCTGGAACGGTATCAACAATTTACCATCTCTAATCGGAAACCCTGGTGGCGTAGTGGTCAAGTGCTACGGCTGCTAACCAAGAGGTCAGCAGTTCAAATCCACCAGGCGCTCCCTGGAAACTCTATGGTGCAGTTCTACTCTGTCCTATACGGTTGCTAGGAGTCGGAATCGACTTGAGGGCAGTGGGTTTGGTTTGGTTTGGATTCCCTATTCTTCTCTAAACCACAGGGCTGTCAGTTAGCTTTCTAATGTAAACCTTACCCCTTCTAGCTAAAAATCCTTCAGGGAATCCTCAGCTCTAAGAATTCAGCTTTTCCAGTATCACTGCTTCTCATTCCCCCAAAGACATGTGTTCCAGTTAAGCAGGTCTCAAAACTAAAGCACTGGACCCCTCCCCCCCAATCTCCCTCTCTCCCTGCCTTTACGAATACAAATGCCATCATTTCTTCTGTCTAGAGTGCACTTGTGCCCCTTGTCCATCCTGCGAACTCCTATTCATTCTTCTACATTTTACTCAAATGTCAACAGTCTCCAAAGCTTTCCTTGTTCTCATGCAGGAGAAGATGGAGCTTTACGTTGGGTCCCAATGGAAGCAACAGAACATTAAATGGTACACAGAGATGCTGGATGTTAAAACAATGTAAGACCGACTGTCCTCTTGTCCAATTAGTGAGCATTTTTCCATTTCTCCCTCACTGTTGCCAAAGTTCTTGATTCCACCACATGTTTATTTTTACTTCATTCACTCCTTTGTCCCCTAAATCTCATGTCATTCTTTCATCAAGTAATTTTTACTAAGTAAATTTCCACAATCATTTGATATAATACTATTTAAACTCTCTTGTTCCTATCCACTGAGCCGTGGTGACGCAGTGGTTAGGAGCTGGGCTCCTAACCAAAAGGCTGGCAGTTCGAATCTACCAGCCATGCCTTAGAAACCCTATGGGGCAGTTCTACTCTGTCCCATAGGGCCACTATGAGTCAGAATCGACTTGACGGCAGTGGGTTTTTCGGGTCCCTATCTATGCTGCTTGGAACCATGTCGACTTTCTCTACATGTAAGGAGTCTCTCTACAAGGTACACTCCTCCAGGACTACCAGGTACCTAGGTACATATAAGCTGAATCGCCACTGAATGTTTTAGACAGCACCCAAGGCAACTAGTGTGATATTAGCAGTGCTTTAAGTATTCAATTTACAATTTATTAAATGAAGCAGCACACGAAGGCAGATACATGAACAAAAATAAAATGCAGGCTGGAGACTGGAGATCCAGCCCATACTCCATTCCAAACTAGCTGTGAGGCTGCAGCACTTAACTTCCTAGACTCAGTTTTTCACCTCTAAAAAGAGGTGAGTTCGACTAGAGAAAATACAAGTAAATTACTTGTTTACATGTTCATTTTCTTCTCTCTCTCCCCAGATAGACTATAAATTTCCAGAATCCCTAACACCTGATTCCAGGCACACAAAGCTGCTCAATAAAAATGAATGAAAATCACTTCTCACTATATAAAATCAAATTCAGTATACAGGTAGTCCCCGGCTTACGATGTAATTCAAGTTACGACAAATCACACTTCCGACTGTCCATTTTTGGTTTTTCTGGTACACGTTATTATTGCTGGTAATAAGTACTACATACAATGCTGCGTCGCATAATTTGCTGATGTCATCATTTCTTTAAGTTCATATGTAATGTTTCCAACCCCCAAAGACAAATAAAGATTGGATTTATAAAGATACTAATAATAAAAGGCAGTTAGTAAAGAAACTTAAGGAAAAAAAAAAAAAGAAAGGTGTTTCACTTAATGTCAGAACCAACTTACGACCAAGTCGTCGGAACGGGCCCCCACTGTAAGCCAGGAACTACCTGTAGCCCCCACAGAGATACTTCTGGAGGGAATTTAACACCATGAATCTAAGATTGACCTAGACAAATAAATACTGAGACAGAAAAATGGAAAAGAATGAAAATGCTACTCAAACAGGAATCAACAGGTCAATGAAATAAAAATCAAGAGCCCGAGCCCAACACAGACCTTTGAGTTTAATATAAGTAAAGGGAAAAAAATAATTCAATAAATTCTAAATGGAGTAAACATGTAAGCAGGGAGTGGGGACAGGATCACAAGAAAACACAGGTATATATTTTTGTAGCTTGTTTTTTGGGGGGTAGCAGGGGGAACCTTTTTCAGTGTGAGAGTATACTAGGGGCCACAGATTAATAAATTTATATATACACATACACATTTTTTGTTCAAGTATATATTTAAATCAAAATAAGATTAATAAATTTTAGCTGTGTGTCTGTGTACATATATACGCATAAATCAAAAATGGAGTAAGACATAAAAAGAATTAAATTATAGTAATGCCTTTTAAGTTTAGTAATAATTAATAAAATCCTTTTCTATCAGTTCAGCAAAGTTTCAAAAATTTATATACCTAGTGCCATGGTGGTTTTGGAAAACAGACACACATACATATATCTCTTTAGAGGAAATCTGGAAAAATCCTCCAAAATTTAAAATATACGTACCATTTGGTCTAGCAACCCAGCTTGTAAGAACTTGTCTTTCAGACGCACCCACAGGCTGTTCACTGTAGCACCGTTCAGAAATGCGTAAACTATGGAACACTCATCATGTCTGCTGTTGTTAGTTGCTGTCAAGTCATTCCAGGAAAAAGATAAATCTACAGGGATCACCAGCATCCCTGGGTGGTGCAAATGATTAACGCGGTTGGTTGTTAACCGAAAGATTGGAGAGATTCAAGTCTACCCAGAGGCGCCTCACAAGAAAGGCCTGGGCAACCTACTTCCAAAACACAAGCCACTGAAAACCCTGGGGAGCACGGTCCTACTCTGACACACGTGGGGTCGCCAGAGCCAGAGTCTACTCGATGGCAACTGGTTTTTTTTACAGGGACTAACAGACATCCAGAAAATTAACAACTGTTAACTTGGGGAAAGTAGGACAGTTTTTCACTTTTTAAAATTTTAGACACTGAGTTTTGGGTTTTTTGTTTGTTTGTTTGTTTGTTTGTTTAAAAGAAATAATATTATTTGTCCATTGAACTATGAATTCTATTTCTAGGGATTTATCCTAAATAAATAAATGAAAATGTTCACTGCAGCTTTTATTAAAAGAGTTTAAAAAAAAAGAAAAAGATTTCAAATATCTGTCCCCAAAAAAAGGCTAAATGATGGTACATTCATATTTGGTACAGTTAAAAATTAGGCAAATGCACTGGGATGGTACAAAGCCACAGATATATTAAGAACACTGCTAAACAGCTCATATTTTATGAAAAAAATTTAAATACTTGTTAATATGCATTAAAATATTAGGGAAAATACAGACATTGTAAAAAATGGCTATGGGAGGCTCTCACTGGCTACATTATACATCCTGTATTGTTTGAATTTTCGGTAATGAGCATATATTTTTATAATCATAAGACAATTTTTAAAACTGTCAGTAACCGAAACTAAACATACAAAGTAAAGATCAGTCCACAGACTGGTCCACATCTACCATGGCCTCCACCAGACTGAGCCTAGTACAGCTAGATGGTGCCCGGCTACCACCACCAACTGCTCTGACAGGGATCACAATAGAGGGTCCCTGACAGGGCTGGAGAAATTGTAGAACAAAATTCTAACTCACGAAAAAACACCAGACTTGCTGGCCTGACATAGACTGGAGAAACCCTGAGTGTATGGCCCCCGGACACCCTTTTAGCGCAGTAATGAGTCACTTCCGAGGTTCACCCTTCAACCAAAGATTAGACAGACCTATAAAACAATATGAGACTAAAGGGGCACAACAGCCCAGGGGGCAAGGACAATAAGGAAGGAGGGGACAAGAAAGCTGGTAACGGGGAACCCAAGGTCAAGAAGGGAGAGTGTTGACATGTCATGAGGCTGTTAACCAATGTCATAAAACAATATGTGTACTGTTTATGAGAAACTAGTTTGTTCTGTAAACCTTCATCTGAAGTTTACAAAAAAAAAAAAAAAGAACAAGCAAATAGGGTAGCAATTTGTTTTCACTACAATTGCAGGAGAAGTGATTTTCGGAGAATTAGTGGTTTCAGTGTCAGGGTTTGGGGCAGGAGAGGTAAACTGAGAAGGAGCAAGTGAAAGTGGAGAGTGAGACAGAGTAGAGAGGGAGCTGAGGGTCAGTGGGGTGGGGGAATCTTAGCAGTTGTCTGAGTGGGAAACTTCGGAGAGAGTTGTCTAAAGCAGATTTTAAGGACGTAGCCTTTATGATAAAAACAAAAAACCCAAACCTGTTGCTGTTGAGCCAATTCCAACTATGGCGATCCCAGAGTAGAACTGCTCCACAAGGTTTTCTTGGCTGTAATCTTAGGGAAGCAGATCGCCAGGGCCTTCTTCTGTGGTGCCTCTGGTGGGTTAGCACTGCCAACCTTTAGGTTAGTAGTCAAGCACAAACCATTTGTGCCATCTAGGGAGGGACCTTGCCTTTATACGCTGTGTAACATCTCTTGCCCTGCTCCTTTAAGAAAACCACAGTAAAGAGCAACATTCTCTTCTGTCCAGTGTGGTAACCAGTAGCCACACAAGGCTAGTGAGCCCTGGAAGTACGGCTGGCCTGAACTGAGGTGTGCTGCTAGTATAACACACACACCGGATTTCCAATATAAAAAAAAAGTAAAACATCCATCTCATTAATATTATAAAAACTGAATGTGTATTCAAATGATACCATTTTCAATATACTGAATGAATAAAGTGTATTACTAAAGTTAAAAAAAAAAAAAAAGTTTCAGTAACCCTATCAGGCAGAATTCTAGAACAGCCCTCTGAGAAGAAACCAATACAGAAAAAGCCAGGGATTTACAGACAATCTTACTTAGAATTTTAGATACCTGCTAGAACTGCATATATGTACTATATCTCTTAATTCTACTTAAAGTCAGAATAAATGCTAAATAACCCAGGCTTACACATTATTTTAAAATGAAAAAGGCATTTAGAAAAGATTTCTCTTTTTTTGCTTGTGAACGGGGGGAGGTGAAGAGGAGAGGACAGATGGCAATGAGCAAATTTTATATACTTGTTTGCTTTAACACTATAATTACATTTAAAATATTGTGAGGCTTAACTATGGTTAGACTACTAGCCAAGGAGTATGATGCCCAATGTTGCACAAAAAAAGAACCAAAACCACATCAAGGAACCCACACTACACCGCCATCCTTGCATTCAGGCACTCAGGAAAGCTCTCTTCAGGCCACAATTCCATTTCTAGGAATATGTCTTAAGAAAATATTAAAAATAAATAGAGGCCAACATGCTGTGACTCAATTTTCAGTGTAGCTTTCTTTTACAACAGCAACAAATTAGGAGTGACCTAAATATTCAACAGAACAATGACTGCATACATTGATATGAATATGATGGAATATTACCCAGTTATTAACAATGTTGTAAAAGGCTTTTAACAGCATGGGGAAGTGCTTAGGTCAAGGTTTAGGAAGACAAACCAAAACTCAAAGCAAATCCATTGCCATCAAGTCGATTTTGACTCATAGCAACCCTGCAGGACAGAGTAGAAGTGCTCCATAGGGTTTCCAAGGAGCAGCTGGTGGATTTGAACTGCCAGCCTTTAAGTTAGCAGCCAAGCTCTTAACCACTGTGCCACCACGGCTCCAAAGTGAAAGTTCTAGGGGGCACCAGGAAGACAAAACACACCCACATATGGGCACACCACCATTTCAATTATGCAAACATGCACAGAGAAAAAGACTGGAAGAAGTATTCGAAAATGCAGAATAATGGTTATCACTGAGTAACAGAATAATGGGTGATTTTTTTCTTGTTTATACTTTTCTGTGTCTTCTGAATGTTCACCAATATATAAACATTACTTTTTATGGCTTTTAAAGTTTTAACCTATATTGACAGGGCTTACAAATTGCCCTTGTTTAAAAGTCCACTAACTTTCCCATATTCTGCTCTTTTCTTTTAGGTCTAGAAAAAACAAAACAAAGTTCTGACTCCAAAGACTCCAGTGGGTAATAAATAGCAAAAGGTATTAATACAATCTTAAACCATAGTAACAGAGGTATGCATGGCTGGAATGAAGAGGAAACAGACTTAACAAACTCAACCTGGGAGCAATGTTTAGAAACATGACCCATGAGTGAAGAGTCAGCAAGCCTGGACACTACTTCTGGTTCCATCACTGACTACTTGCGTTAGTTTTGTAATACTCTTTGAACTGTTAAACTCTCAGCTGTAAAATGGAGGCAAGAACTTGCTCTTGGGTTATCCTGAAGACTGAATGATATAGGATCATGGAAAGCATTTTAGCACCATGCTTGGCATAAAAATTTATCAAACACTTACTATTATTAATTTTCAGTCCTGGACACCATAACTTAAGATGGGCATTGTGACCGACTGGAATGTATCCAGGAGAGCAACAGAGATGTAAAGAGACCCAGAACTCATATCATCTGAAAAAAACTTAAAGCAACGAGGTAGGTTTAGCTTGGATTAAGGTCATCAGGGAGGCAGGATGAATGAATATCTAAGACTCACAGGGAAGCAGACTTAATTAACAGATATCAGGGAAATAAAGCTTTAAAAATTACAGGGAGGCATATTTTCAGCTCCATCCAAGAAAGAACAGCATGTTCTAAAATGGAATGGATTATTTTTGTAAATTGCTCCAAGTGTGGAAAGAAAAAAAAAAAAAACTCAGAAAATTCTTAAAAGGTCTTTCCTAGCACAAAGGCACCAGAAGTGCCAATATTCTTTTCTTCCCGTTCTGTTCTCCATTATAAACTCATAAAATAGCACCCCGAAGAACGTAAAATTAAGATATTCTTTAAAAAAACAGATTATACTGAGAAAACTACTTTATTACTGCTGAAGTTGACATTACTAAGAGCAGTCAAATTTCCTGTGTCCCATGGAGGGTGTTGCACATAAAACAACAAACCAAGATCCCTCTGGGTAAAGATTAAACATGTTTCTTTGATGATATGTTCTCAGCGCCCTAAATATGATGAGCATGGATTTTGAATATCCAAGAGAAGAATATAGTATGCATCATCTGTCACACTTACTTGGCAGCGGAAACCTGTTAACAACTATTTTAATACTTCAAAACACAATTAGGGAAATCCTGATGGAAGCCTAAGAGTTCCAATTTTACTCTCAATGTAATAGACTCCTTAGAGACATTTACCACTGATGGCCTTCTAAGCCCTGCCGTGTTCTAGAGCAATGGTTCTTAACCTGTTTTTGTCAAAAGACCCCTTATAGAATTCAATGCCTCTCTCCAGAAAAATGCACGTTCATCAAAAATTTTGCATGTGACGAACAGACATATACACACCCCCTTGTTCATTACAAGATTGTTCACAATAGCAAAAAGATGGAAACTTAGATGCCCTTCAGCAGATGAATGGATAAACTATGGTACATACACACAATGGAGTATTACGTAGCGATGAAGAAGGATGAATCTGGGAAGCATCTCATAGCATGTGTGCATCTGGAGGACATTATGATGAGTGAAATAAGTCATTGACAAATGGACAAATACTGTACGAGACCACTACTATAAAGACTCATGAAAAGGTTTACATATAAAAAGAAACAATCTTTGACGGTTACAAGGGAGGGGAAGGGTGGGGATGGAAAAACAGTAACAATAGATAAGTGGAAACTTTGGTGAAGGGTAAGACAGTACACAATACTGGGGAAGCCAACACAACCTTACAAGGCAAGGTCATGGTAGTGCTATAGACACATCCAAAATGCCTGAGGGACTGAACTGCTGGGCTGAGGGCTGTGGGGACCATGGTCTCAGGGAACAGCTAGCTCAACTGGCATTAAGAGTTTATAAAGAGTATGTTCTACATTCTACTTTGATGAATAGTGTCTGGGGTCTTAAGAGCCTGTGACCGGCCATCTAGGACACTCCACTGGTCTCGACCCTTCAGGAGCAAAGAATAAAGAAAACTAAAGATACAAGGGAAAGACTAGTCCAAAGGACTAACGGACCACATCTTCCATGGACCCTACCAGACCGAGTCCAGTAAAACTAGATGGTGCTTGGCTATCACCACTGACTGCTCTGACAGGAGTCACAACAGAGAGTCCTGGACAGAGCTGGAGAAAAATGTAGAACAAAATTCTAATTCAAAAACAAAGACCAGACTTGCCGGCCTGACGAGAGTCTAGAGAAACCCTGAGTGTATGGCCCCCGACACCCTTTCAGCTCAGTAATGAGGTCACTCCTGAGGCTCACCTTCAGCCAAAGACGTAACATGCCCATGGAACGAAACAAGCGTAAAGGGGTGCACCAACCCTGCGGCAGGAACTGAAAGGCAGGAGGGAACAGGAAAGCTAGTAATAGGGAACCCAGGGTTGAAAAGGGACGGTGTTGGCACGTCGTGGGGCTGTTAACCAGTGTCATAGAACAATGTGTGTACTAACTGTTTGGTGAGAAACTAGTCCTACAAACCTTCTTCTAAAGTACAATGAAAAAAATTCTTTTTCGCATGTGAATTTCAAGTTCACAGACCCCAAAAAGACCATTCACAAATCCCTGCTGAAAAATTCTCAAAAAAGGAGTTTAGTCTTCTTCTCTCTCATGAGGAAACCCTGGTGGCTTAGTGGTTAAGTGCTACAACTGCTAACCAAAAGGCTGGCAGTTCAAATCTACCAGGCGCTCCTTGGAAACTCTATGGGGTAGTTCTACTCTGTCCGATAGGATCGCTATGAGTTGGAACCGACTCAACAGCAACAGGTTTTTGGGTTTTCTCTTACGAAGTTATGAAGAAAATAAAGACTTTGAAAATGGCAGTTTAACTTATGGAAAAGTATAACAAAAAATTAATCTTGTATGGCATCAGTTGAACAGATGGGACAGAAAAGCTGAGAAATCAGACTCTGAAAATACAATTAATATTACCAACAGCTACAGGGCCCCTTCCTTCCACCCCCACCCCCCCAAAAATGAAATGTAGCTCAGAATATTCATCCTAATAAACTTTTAAAACATAAAACAAATAAATTGCCAACTCAAAGTTTTCCTTCCAGCTAGGCAGGTCTTATAAGGTCTATTTCCAATAATACACATTTGGACTCTGTCATCTTTTTAATCTTCACCTTAAAAATCTGACCATTTCTCTGTCCTTAGAAATTTATAAATTCCCAGCTAAGGGAGGTACATGACGAGTCATGATTTTCTTCCCACTCTGAGTCTCTCTTTCTAGTTACTTCAGAATTAGCTACACAAAGCATTGTGGAAAAAGTGGGAAATGATGAAACCACAAGGTTAAAAATCTTTAAGTCATTATGACAGACCACAGTAAAAAAAAAAAAAAGTTATTTCCAAACTCCAAATTATTTCTTTTAAATAGAGAAATGAAAAAGAATTTATGAGAAATGAAATATATGTTGAGAATTTTAGCCACAAAGGTACCTTTAAAACCTTACGTTAAATAAAAAGAGTGAAAAATAAATGTGTTTGAAGACTTACGTTTTGCCTCTGAGAGATTTTGATTAGGTGACCAGACTAGCATTCCAAGATTTTCTCTTTCTTGACTGCGTCTTGCCAGTTTAGCTTGGTAGAAATAAAAAAGAAAATTCTTATGTAATTATTATAATTTAACAGATATAACAAGCAATGAGTAACAACAAGACTTTGGTCTTTAAGCCTGAGAGCGTGATGACATCACCCACCTTTTACCTAAACCTGCCTTAATGGGACCCATGTGCTTAGCATTATAGGGTGATGGGATGGGTGGGGGTGGCTCCCAAATCAGCTGAGACAATGTTACTGCCAAGCACTTTTGTATCTTACCTTTTTTTTTTAACTTAAGAAACAGGTACCATGTAGAGTTGTTAGGTACTGTCGAGTCAGCTCCGACTCATAGCAAGCCTAGGCACAAGAGAAAGAAGCACTGCCCAGTCCTGTGCCATCCTCACAATCGTTGCTATGTTTGAGCCCATTGTTGCAGCTACTGCTGTCAATCCACCTCATTTAGAGTCTTCCTCTTCTTTTTGCTGACCCTCTACTTTACCAAGCATGATGTCCTTCTCCAGGGATTGGTCCCTCTTGATAACATGTCCAAAGTACAAAAGACAAAGTCTCACCACCCTCCCTTTGAAGGGCAATTCTGGCTGTACTTCTTTCAAGGCAGATTTGTTCCTTCTTCTGGCAGTCCATTTATATTCAATATTCTTCACCAACACAATTCAAAGGCATCAATTCTTCCTTCGTCTTCCTTATTCATTGTCCAGCTTTCACATGCATATTGAAGCAACTGAAAATACCATGGCTTACATCAAGCACACCTTAGTCCTCAAAGTGACATCTTTGCTTTTTAACACTTTAAAGAGGTCTTTTGCAGCAGATCTGCCGAATGTAATGTGTCTTTTGATTTCCTGACTGCTGCTCCATGGGCATTGATTGTGGATTCAAGTTAAATGAAATCCTTGAAAACTTCAATATCTTCTCCATTTATCTTGATGTTGCTTATTAGTCCAGTTGTGAGGATTTCTGTTTTATGCTGAGATGTAATCCAAGCTGAAGGCTGTAGTCTAGTCTTCGATCTTCATAGTAAGTGCTTCAAATCCTCTTCACTTTCAGCAACCAAGGTTTTGTCATCTGCATATCACAGGTTGTTAATGAGTCTTCCTCCAATCCTGATGTCCCGTTCTTGTAAATACAGTCCACCTTCTCTGACTATCTGTTCAGCGTACAGACTGAAAAACTATGGTAAAAGGATGCAACCCTGACAAATGCCTCTCCTGATTTTAAACCACACTGTATCCCCTTGTTCTGTTTGAATGACTGCCTCTCGGTCTATGTACAGGTTCTGCATGAGCACAATTATATGTTCTGGAAATCCTGTTCTTCATAATGTTATCCATTTGTTATGATCCATACAGACGAATATCTTACAGTTATTCCTATTTGACAGATCCTGTGTAATTCATAGTGCTCACACTTTGGGTCTTTCCTCCCCAGCCTTCCAACATTTCTCTTTGAAATAACGCTCCCAGAGAATTTAATGTATGTTTTGATCACCCTCACCCTTCTCTGCCATTAATAACTTTATAGTGACTTGACAATAGAAATCCAAAGATTCTTTTAACAACATTATTTTAAAAATTTAACCTGAGGGAGCCAAGATGGCGGAATACACAGGCGCTTCCGGCGAGCCCTCTTTACAACAAACACCCGAAAAAACGAGTGAAACAAGTATATTTGTGACAAGCTGGGAGCCCTGAACTTCAAAGGCAAGCTTAGACAACGAACTGAGGGGCAGGGGAAGGAAGAGACCTTTCAGAAGCGGAAAGGATTGACCAGACCTGAAAGGCGGGGAGCCCTGAGGCACCATTCCTGAGCAGCGGCAGCAGCAGCGGGCTGGTACTAGCACTCGGCAGCAGTTTCCTCAGGGACAAGCAGCAGCCACACAGCCCACACACACCTCTGGAACCTGAGAACCGTGCTCTCGGCAAAAGCTAAGTGTTTGTGTATATGTTACCGGGCCCCGGCACCCCAAGCTGGCTTCAGAGGCTGAATCCCTGGGTCTGAGATAGACCCTGGTGAGCACCCAGAGCCATCGTCCCGGCCTTGGGAGAGCAAAAAAAAATTGCATTTAGGGGAAAAGATAATTTGCTAGCTCCAATAACCAGGGGAGCTCAGGACAGAAGCAGCTCCTGTCCAGGCATAAACTGTCTGTGGACTTGGAGCACCTTTCCCTTCTGCATGGACCCGTGTGGGCCCATTTCGGGAGAATAGGCCCTTGTTGGCAGACTCCAACCATTTCAGCTGTACAGTGGACAGGTGGGTGTCTGATGTTTGATATTGCTTTGCCTATTAAACAAGGTCCTCACCTACCCACATCAGGGACCTAAGGACTGGTAGCTCCACTCAGGTCACCCAACCACCCACAACAGGGGTCCAAAGATAACTGGCACCTCCCAGTCCTTACAACCAAAAACTTTGGGTGCCCACAGTCTGTCTGCAGAACCCACCCACCTGCACGTTCTAGGGAACAGGGATGCGCTTTCCTCAGAGACACTCAGGGGTCGGTTCTCAACCCCCTGCCTTGTTCAGAGCGTGACCCCCTACTGCAATCAGATACCAGTATACACGCCAATCACCCCTGCCCCTCTAAGACTGTAGGGCGGAGCCTGGACCACACACTGGATGATCAGCTACCTGGAAACCTGAGCTGAATTCATACAAGAAAACTGAATGGACTCCTAGGCTGATATACCTGATAACAGCTCTAGCCAGCTGGGGACAGGACACCAGAGCTCCAAAGGTGAAAATAATCAAGCTGGCTCACTGAAGCAACCCACAGGGGTATACCAAAACAAAACAAAGAAAGAAGCTATGACACGGTAAGCAAGCATAAACTAATACAATAACTTATAGATGGCTCAGAGACAACAGTCAATATGAAGTCACATAAAGAAACAGACCATGATCACCTCAACAGGCTCTCAAAACAAAGAATCCAGGGATCTTCTAGATGAAAGTGCCTTCCTGGAATTACCAGATGCAGAATACAAAAGTTTAATATACAGAACCCTTCAAGACATCAGGAAGGAAATGAGACAATATGCAGAACAAGCCAAAGGACACACAGATAAAGCAACTGAAGAAATTAGAAAGATTATTCAGGAACATAATGAAAAGTTTAATAAGCTGGAAAAAATCCACAGTCAGCAATCAGAAATTCAGAATATTATCAATAAAATTACAGAAGTAGACAACTCAATAGAAAGTCAGAGGAGCAGAACTGAGCAAGTAGAAGCTAGACTGAACTAGAAGATAAATCACTTGGCACTAATGTATTTGAAGAAATATGAGAAAAAAGAATTAAAAAAAAAATGAAGAAACCTTAAGGAATCATGTGGGACTCTATCAAGAGAAATAACCTACAAGTGACTGGTGTACCAGAACAGGGAGGGATAACAGAAAATACAGAGAGAAATGTTGAAGATTTGTAGGCAGAAAACTTCCCTGATATCATGAAAGATGAGAAAATATCTATCCAAGATGCTCATCGAACTCCACATAAGGTAGATTTTAATGAAAGTCACCAAGACATATTATAACCAAACTTGCCAAAACCAAAGATAAAGAGAGAATCATAAGAGCAGCGAGGGATAAACGAAAATCACCTACAAAGTAGAGCTAATAAGAATAAGCTCGGACTACTCGGCAGAAACCACCCAGGCAAGAAAGCAATAGGATGACATATTTAAAAAATTGAAGGAAAAAAATTCCCTGTCAAGAATCATATATCTAGCAAAACTGTCTCTTAAATATGAAAGTGAAATTAAGACATTTCCAGATAAGCACAAGTTTAGGGAATTCGTAAAAACCAAACCAAAACTACAAGAAATACTAAAGGGAGTTCTTTGGTTAGAAAATCAATACTATCAGGTATCAACCCAAGACTAGAACACTGGGCAGAGAAACCAGAAGTCAACCCACACAGGGAAATCCAAAAAAACAAAGCAAGATTATTTAAAAAAAAAAAAGCATCAAAAAAGGGTAACAGCGATGTTATTCTATAAAAGAAGACAACATTAGAATAATAAAGAGGGACTAAGATATGTAATCATACACCTTCCAAATGGAGAGGAAGATATGGCAATACAAAGAAATAAAAGTTAGGTTTAAATTTAGAAAAATAGGGGTAAATAATAAGGTAACCACAAAGGAGACAAACTATCCTACTCATCAAAATAAAATACAAGGAAAAAATACAGACTCAGCAGAAACAAAATCAACAACAACAATTATGAGGAAAGGACAATATATAAAGAATATCTACTCAGCACATAAAGTCAGGTGGGAAAAAGAAACTGCCAGCACACAAAAAAAGACATCATAATGATAGCACTAAATTCATACCTATCCATAATTACTCTGAATGTAAATGGACTAAATGCACCAATAAAGAGACAGAGAGTGGCAGGATGGATTAAAAAACAAGATCCGTCTATATGCTGCCTACAACAGACACACCTTAAACTTAAGAGACAAAAACAAACTAAAACTCAAAGGATGGAAAAAATATATCAAGCAACAACAATGAAAAAAGAGCAGGAGTGGCAATATTAATTTCTGACAAAATAGACTTTAAAGTCAAATCCATCAGAAATGATAAGGAAGGACGCTATATAATGATTAAAGGGACAATACACCAGGAAGATATAACCATATTAAATATTTATTCACCCAATGACAGGGCTGGAAGATACATAAAACAAACTCTATCAGCATTGAAAAGTGAGACAGCTCCACAATAATAGTACGAGACTTCAACACGCCACTTTCAGTGAAGGGCAGGACATCCAGAAAGAAGCTCAATAAAGACAAGGAAGATCTAAATGCCACAATCAGCCAACTTGACCTCACAGACATATACAGAACACTCCACCCAAATGCAACCAAGTATACTTCTTTTCTAGTGCACACGGAACATTCTTTAGAATAGACTGCATATTAGGTCATAAAGCAAGCCTTAGCAGAATCCAAAACACTGAAATGTTACCAAGCATCTTCTCTGACCATAAGGCCATAAAAATAGAAATCAGTAACAGGAAAAGAAATCAAACACTTGGAAACTGAACAATACCCTGCTCAAAAATTACAGGATTATAGAAGGCAGTAAGGATGGAATAAAGAAATTCATAGAATCCAATGAGAATGAAAACACTTCCTATCAGTACCTTTGCGACATGGCAAAAGCAGTGCTCAGAGGTCAATTTGTATCAATAAACGCACACATCCAAAAAGAAGAAAGGGCCAAAATCAAAGAATTATCCCTACAACGTGAACAAATAGAAAGAGAGCAACAAAAGAAACCCACAGGCAGCAGAAGAAAACAAATGATAAAAATCAGAGCTGAACTAAATGAAATAGAAAACAGAAAAACTGAAAGAATTAACAAGACCAAAAACTGGTTTTTTAAAAAAAATCAACAAAATTGATAAACCACTGGCCAGACTGACAAAAGAAAAACAGGAAAGGAACCAAATAACCCGAAAAAGAAATGAGATGGGCAATATTACAACAGACTCAACTGAAATTAAAAGAATCATATCAGATTACCATGAAAAATTATACTCTAACAAATTTGAAAACCTAGAAGAAATGGATGAATTACAAACACACTACCTACCTAAACTAACACAAACAGAGGTAGAACAAGTAAATAGACCCATAAGGAAAGAAGAGATTGAAAAGGTAATCCAAAAACTCCCAACAAAAAAAAGCCCTGGTCCAGACGGCTTCACTGCAGAGCTCTTCCAAACTTTCAGAGAAGACTTAACATCACTACTACTAAAGATATTTCAGAGCATAGAAAAGGACGGAATACTACCAAACTCATTGTATGAAGCCACCTGATACCAAAACCAGGTAAAGATACCACAAGAAAAGAAAATTACAGACCTATATCCCTCAAGAACGTAGATGCAAAAATCCTCAACAAAATTCTAGCCAACAGAATTAAAAAACGTATCAAAAAAATAATTCGCCACGACCAGGTGGGATTCATATCAGGTATCCAGGGATGGTTCAACTTTAGAAAAACAATTAATGTAATCCATCGCATAAATAAAACAAAAGACAGGAATCACTTGATTTTATCAATTGATGCAGAAAAGGCATTTGACAAAGTTCAACACCCGTTCATGATAAAAACTCTCAGCAAAATAGGAATAGAAGGAAAATTTCTCAACATAATAAAGGGCATTTATACAAAGCCAACAGCCAACATCACCCTAAATGGAGAGAGCCTGAAAGCATTCCCATTGAGATCGGGAACCAGACAAGGATGCCCTTTATCACCGCTCTTACTCAACATTGTGTTGGAAGTCCTAGGCAGAGCAATTAGGCTAGATAAAGAAATAAAGGGCATCTTTGCAAGAAAGAAGTAAAAGTATCTCTATTTGCAGATGACATGATCTTATACACAGAAAACCCTAAGGAAACCTCCAGAAAACTACTGAAGCTGATAGAAGAGTTCAGCAGAGTATTGAGATACAAGATAAACATACAAAAATCAGTTGGATTCCTCTACACCAACAAAAAGAACATCGAAGTGGAAATCACCAAATCAATGCCATTTACAGTAGTTCCCAAGAAAATAAAATAATTAGGAATAAATCTTACCAGAGATGTAAAAGACTTATACAAGGGAAACTACAGTACACTTCTGCAACAAACCAAAAGAGACTCACATAAGTGGAAAAACATACCTTGTTCATGGATAGGAAGACTTAACATTATAAAAATGTCTATTCCACCAAAAGCGATCTATACATTTAATGCAATTCCCATCCCAATCCCAACGACATTCTTTAATGAGATGGAGAAACAAATCACCAACTTCATATGGAAGGTAGAGAGGCCCCAGATGAATAATGCATTACTGAAAAAAGAAGAACAAAGTGGGAGGCCTTACTTTACCCTGATTTTAGAACCTATTATACCGCCACAGTAGTCAAAACAGCCTGGTACCGGTACAACAACAGATACATAGACCAAAAGAACAGAACTGATAATCCAGACATAAATCCATCCACATATGAGCAGCTGATATTTGACAAAGGCCCCAAAACAGTTTGATGGGGCAAAGGCCGTCTTTTTAAGAAATGGTGCTGGCATAACTGGATATCCACCTGCAAAAAAATGAAACAAGACCCATACCTCACTCTATGCACAAAAACGAGCTCAAAATGGATCAAAGACCTAAATATAAAATCTAAAATGATACAGATCATGGAAGAAAAAATAGGGACAACGTTAGGAGCCCTAATACATGGCATAAACAGTATACAAAACATTATAAAGAACACAGAAGAAAAACTAGATAACTGGGAGCTCCAAAAAATCAAACACCTATGCTCATCCAAAGACTTCACCAAAAGAATTAAAAGACTACCTACAAACTGGGAAAAAGTTTTTAGCTATGACATTTCGGATCAGCGTCTGATCTCTAAAATCTACATGATACTGCAAAAACTCAACTACAAATAGATAAATAACCCAATTAAAAAATGGGCAAAAGATATGAATAGACACTTCACTAAAGAAGACATTCAGGTAGCTAAGAGATACATGAGGAAATGTTCACGATCATTAGCCATTAGAGAAACGCAGATCAAAACTACAATGAGATTTCGTCTCACTCCAACAAGGCTGGCATTAATCCAAAAAACACAAAATAATAAAAGTTGGAGGGGCTGTGGAGAGATTGGAACACTTCTACACTGCTGGTGGGAATGTCAAATGGTACAACCACTTTGGAAATCGATTTGGCGCTTCCTCAAAAAGTTAGAAATAGAACTACCATACGATCCAGCAATCCCACTCCTCGGAATATATCCTAGAGAAATAAGAGCCTTTACACAAACAGATATATGCACACCCATGTTTACTGCAGCACTGTTTACAATAGCAAAAACATGGAAGCAACCAAGGTGCCCAACGACGGATGCATGGATAAATAAATTATGGTATATTCACACAATGGAATCCTAAGCATCGATAAACATTTCATAACATGGAGGAACCTGGAGGGCATTACGCTGAGTGAAATCAGTTGGTTGCAAAAGGACAAATATTGTATAAGACCACTAGTATAATAACTTGAGACACAGTTTAAAATGAGAAGAAAACATTCTTTTGTGGTTACGTGAGGGGGGAGTGAGGGAGGGTGGGAGGGGGTATTCACTAATTAGATGGTAGATAAGAACTACCTTCCCTGAAGGGAAAGACAACACACAATACAGGGGAGGTCAGCACAACTGGACTGAACCAAAAGCAAACAAGTTTCCTGGATAAACTGAATGCTTCGAAGGCCAGCATAGCAGGGGCAGGGGTCTGGGGACCATGGTTTCAGGGGACATCCAAGTCAACTGGCATAATAAAATCTATTAAGAAAACATTCTGCATCCCACTTTGAAGAGTGGTGTCTGGGGTCTTAAACGCTAGCAAGCAGCCATCTAAGATGCATCAATTGGTCTCAACCCACCTGGATCAAAGGAGAATGAAGAACATCAAGGTCACACCAAGGTAATTATGAGCCCAAGAGACAGAAAGGGCCACATGAACCAGAGACTACATCATCCTGAGACCAGAAGAACTAGATGGTACCTGGCTACAACCGATGACCCCTGAGGGAGCAGGAGAGCAGTGGGATACAGACCCCAAATTCTCATAAGACCAGACTTAATGGTCTGACCGAGACTAGAAGGACCCCTGTGGTCATGGCCCCCAGACCTTCTGCTGGCCCAGGACAGGAACCATTCCCGAAGCCAACTCTTCAGACATGGATTGGACTGGACAATGGGTTGGAGAGGGATGCTGGTGAGGAGTGAGCTTCTTGGATCAGGTGGACACTTGAGACTATGTTGGCATCTCCTGCCTGGAGGGGGAGATGAGAGGGTAGAGGGGGTTAGAAGCTGGCGAAATGGACATGGAAAGAGAGAGTGGAGGGAGCGAGCGGGTTGCCTCATTAAAAAAAAGTGAGTAATTGGGATTGTGTAGCAAGGTATATTTAAGTTTTTATGTGAGAGACTGACTTGATTTGTAAATTTTCACTTAAAGCACAATAAAAATTAAAAACCAAAACAAAATCTAACCTGAAAGAAAACACATTTAAATTCTTAAAAATCTGTAATGGGAACCAGTAGGCCAAAAGTTTTATAAGTGTCAAGTGTTGAGCTGACATGTAAAAGTAGATATATTGCAAGCAGTAGTCATATATTACAACACAGGCATTTAAAACTATCTTCAAAAGGTACAAAAAAGGCTCAGCTAACCATGCCGTTACACTGGTTAGGCCTAAATTGATTCATTCTAAAGGCATTTTTAGTCCTTTTTTTTTTTTTTTTGAAATAAACTCCTCTGAAAATGTGAAAGTTATACACTATGAATTAAGCAAGATTAAAAGATGAATTTATGATGTGGGTGGGAACAGGCTATAAAGGATGAGGAGAAAAGAATACAACAAAAGTGACAGAGGTGATCATTTTTCAGTGTACCTTCTTCACACAGTTAATAATAACAATGTTAATGTTACTCATAATCCAAAAAATTTTTAAAAATCAACAAGGATGTGGCGATAGGGAGACCAAATGAGATCCATAAACAAAAAAAAGACTTGCTGTATCTCAAAAGAAATAAATAAAAGGCATCCACATTAGAAAGGTAGAATCAAAACTGTCTTTATTCACAGACCACAGGATTACCTGTGTAGAAAATTCTACAGTCTACAAATACCTATGAAAATAAGTTAGTTTTAAAAAGTTGCCAGAAACAATATCGATATTTAAAAAATGACTTGTGTTTTTACGTGCTAGCAACTAACAGTCAGAAACCAAAATTGAAAAATATTACAAATAAACATGAAAAACAGGGATAGGTCGGACAAAAGATATAAAAAACCTATAATTGAAAACTATAGAACATTGCTGAGAGAAACAAATGATCTAAGTAAATAGATTATACCATATATAGATCAAAAGAGTAAATATTATTAAGACAGCAATTCTCCCCAAATTGCTCTCCAGATTCAATGCAATCCCAATCCAAATCCCAGTGCACTTCATTGTAGAAACTGACAAACTGGTTCTAAAATTCATATGGAAATGGAAAGTACCTAAAATAGCCAAAAGAAGTTTGAAAAAAAAACAAGGAGGACTTTCACTCTGATTCAAGACTAATTACGAAGATTAATAAGACAGTGTGGTACTGACATAAAGAAAGAGAAATAGATAAATGAAACAAAATAGAGTTCAAAAGTAGAACCACACACATACACGATCAATTCATTTGCTATAAAAGTGCAAAGGTAAAATACAATGAAAAAACAACATTTCCAACAAGTGACACTGGAACAAACGCAAAAAGATGGTTTTTAACTTGGATCCATAACTTGTACAATGTACAAAAATTAACTCAAAATGGATCACAGACCTAAATGTAAAACCAAAAATTGTAAAACTGCTAGAAAACTTAAGAGAAAAAATTTCTGACCCTAGGTTAGAAAAGGTTTTAGATAGAACATCAAAAGCACAATCTATAAAAAATTCATAAGTTGGACTTCACCAAAAGTAAAAACTTCTGCTCTTTGAATGACACTATTAAGAAAATGAAAAGTCAAGACAGAGACTAAGAGAAAATAATTACAAATCATATAGTTGATAAAAATTTGTATCCAAAATATATTAAGTGCTCTCGAAACGGACTAAGAAAACCCTATTTTTTAAAAAATGAGCAAAAAATGTCAACAGACACTTCACCAAAACATAAGCACATGAAAAGATGCTTGAAACCATCAGCCATCACGGAAATGCAAATTCAAACAAAAATGACATACCACAACATACCTTTTAAAAAGTATAAAAGTAAAAAGAATGGCAATACCAAGGGATGGGGAGAAAGTGAGGAACTTCAGCTCTCACATACGGCTGGTGGGAATGTACAATAATAGTACTTTGGGGAAAAAAGCTTGGTAGTTTCCTAAAACTGTAGTGCAGTGAAACCTGTGAGAGCCGGAACTCAACAAGGCTGCCTTGTTTTTCCAGGTCTCACAAGGTTTCTGCCTTTGACAGAGTGCAGTCTTACCAATTTTCTATTGTTCATTTTAGTGGAAAATATTTGAGTTTTCCTTCTCTGACAGGTTTCTGCCTTACACAGTTTCTGGCTTTCCCAGGTTTTACTGTGTGTCCATTCAATGGAATATTACTCAGCAATAAAAACGAATTAACGACACACAACAGCATAAACGTATCACAAAATAATTATGCTGAGTCGAAGAGTACAAACAAATATGGAAAGGGGAAGGCAATAATGCACTCTGTGATGCTGGACTCGAATCAGCCCTATCAGTACAAACTCATGGTTTTCAATATCAACAGACACAGAAATATAGATGTGTGTATACATACATATGACCTTGAGTATATCCCACCTGAATTTAGAGCCCATCTGAAGAACAGGCTTGATGCACTGAACACTAGTGACTGAAGACCAGGCGAGTTGTGCAAGGACATCATACATGAAGAAAGCAAGAGGTCACTGAAAAGACAAGAAAGAAAGAAAAGACCAAGATGGATGTTGGAGGAGACTGAAACTTGGTCTCGAACGTCGAGCAGCCAAAGCAAAAGGAAGAATTGATGAAGTAAAAGAACTGAACAGAAGATTTCAAAGGGCGGCCCGAGAAGACAAAGTAAAGTATTATAATGACATGTGCAAAGAGCTGGAGATGGAAAACCAAAAGGGAAGAACACGCTCAGCATTTCTTGACCTAAAAGAAGTTAAGAAACATTCAAGCCTCGAGTTGCACTAGTGAAGGATTCTACGGGGAAAATATTAAACGATGCAGGAAGCATCAAAAGAAGATGGAATGAATACACAGAATCATTATACCAAAAAGAATTAGTTGATGTTCAACCATTTCAAGAGATGGCATATGATCAGGAACCGATGGTACTGAAGGAAGAAGTCCAAGCTGCTCTGAAGGCACTGGTCTAAAACAAGGCTCCAGGAACTGATGGAATATCAATTGAGATGTTTCAACAAACAGATGCAGCACTGGGGGTGCTCACTCGTCTATGCCAAAAAACACGGAAGACAGCTTCCTGGCCACCTGACTGGAAGAAATCCATATTTATGCCTATCCCCAAGAAAGGTGATCCAACCAAATGTGGAAATTATAGAACAATATCATTAATATCACACTCAAGCAAAATTTTGCTGAAGATCATTCAAAAACGGCTGTAGCAGTATATCGACAGGGAACTGCCAAAAATTCAGGCCGGTTTCAGAAGAGGACGTGGAACCAGGGATATCAACGCTGATGTCAGATGGATCCTGGCTGAAAGCAGAGAATACCAGAAGGATGTCTGCCTGTGTTTTATTGACTATGCAATGGCATTGGACTGTGTGGATCATAACAAATTATGGATAACATTGCAAAGAATGGGAATTCCAGAACACTTAATTGTGCTCATGAGGAACCTTTACATAGATCAAGAGGCAGTTGTTCGGACAGAACAAGGGGATACTGATTGGTTTAAAGTCAGGAAAGGTGTGCGTCAGGGTTGTATTCTTTCACCACACCTATTCAATCTGTATGCTGAGCAAATAATACGAGAAGCTGGACTATATGAAGAAGAACGGGGCATCAGGATTGGAGGAGGACTCATTAACAACCTGCGTTATGCAGATGACACAACCTTGCTTGCTGAAAGTGAAGAGGACTTGAAGCACTTACTAATGAAGATCAAAGACCACAGCCTTCAGTATGGATTGCACCTCAACATAAACAAAACAAAAATCCTCACAACTGGACCAATGAGCAACAGCATGATACACAGAGAAAAGACTGACGTTGTCAAGGATTTCATCTTACTTGGATCCACAATCAACACCCATGGAAGCGGAGTCAAGAAGTGACAAGATACACTGCACTGGGCAAATCTTCTGCAAAAGACCCCTTTAGAGTGTTGAAGAACAAAGATGTCACCTTGAAGACTAAGGTGCGCCTGACCCAAGCCATGGTATTTTCAACTGCATCATATGCATGTGAAAGCTGGACAATGAATAAGGAAGACCGAAGAATTATTGAAGCCTCTGAATTGTGGTGTTGGTGAAGAACATTGAATATACCATGGACTGCCAAAAGAACAAACAAATCTGTCTTGGAAGAAGTACAACTAGAATGCTCCTCAGAACCAAGAATGGCGAGACTGCCTCTTACGTACTTTGGACGTGTTGTCAGGAGGGATCAGTCCCTGAAGAAGGACATCATGTTTGGTAACAGGGTGAGCGGAAAAGAGGAAGACCCTCAACGAGGTGGACTGACACAGTGGCTGCAACGATGAGCTCAAGCATAACAACGATTGTAGGGATGGTACGGGAGCGGGCACTGTTCCGTTCTGTTGTACGTAGGGTTGCTATGAGTTGGAACCAACTCAACGGCACCTAACAACAACATACATGTAAGTCCATGGGCAGTGCAAAGAGTTGCACTAACCAAAAGGTTGGCAGTTCGAATCCACCTGTAAAAAAAGGCCCGGGTTAAGATTATAGCCATTGAAAACCCTACAGAGCAGCAGTTGTATTCTGAAGCACCATGGGGTCAGGGTCATCATAAGTGGGAAATGACTTGAAGGCAATGGTGGGCGGGGGGGTGGGTATTTAATACATTTATACATGAAAATATCTTATTTCCCAGCTGCATATGAGAAATTCATATAGTCCAGCTTCTCGAATTATTTGTTCAGCATACAGATCGAATGAGTAAAAAAGGGAAAGGATATATGATGCTTGCTAAAACTGGATGGTAGGTATGCAAATACTATTTTCTGTATTTTTTATATATGTATAATTTCAAAACATTTTTTTAAAATAACTAAAATGGAAGAAGCTTTCACTATGTGATCTGCTGTAAATTCAAGCCAGATTTGGAAGAGGACGTGGAATGAGGGATATCACTGCTAATGTCAGATGGATCCTGGCTGAAGGCAGAGAATACCAGAAAGATGTTTACCTGTGCTTTACTTACTACGTAAAGGCATTCAACCATGTGGATCATAACAAATTATGGGCAACATTGTGAAGAACGGGAATTCCATAGCACTTAACTGTGCTCATGAGGAACCTGTACACAGACCAAAAGGCAGTCATTCAAACAGAACAAGGGGATACTGCATGGCTTAAAACCAGGAAAAGCGTGCACCAGGGTTGTATCCTTTCACCATACTTATTCAACCTGTACGCTGAGCAAATAATCGAGAGAAGCTGGACTATATGAAGAAGAACACAGTATTAGGATTGGGGACTCATTAACCTGCAACATGCAGACGACAAAACCTTGCTTGCTTACAGTGAAGAGGACTTGAAGCACTTACCTATCAAAGACTACAGCCTTCAGTATAATTACACCTCAACATAAAGAAAACAAACATCCTCATCACTGGACCAATAAGCAGCATCAAGATAAACAGAGAAAATACTGAAGCTGTCAAGGATTTCATTTTACTTGGACCCACAATCAACACTCATGGAAACAGCAGTCAAGAAATCAAACAATGTAGTGCATTGAACAAATCTGCTGCCAAATGCCTTTTTAGAGTGTTAAAAAAGCACTTCAGAGTGTTAAAAAGGGAACCAGAAATTAAACAATGCGCCGCATTGAGCAAATCTGCCACAGAAGATCTCTTTAAAGAGTTTAAAAGCAAAGACGTCACTTTGAAGACTAAGGTATGCCTGATCCAAGCCATGGTAATTTCAATTGTCTCACATGCGTGTGAAAGCTGGACAATGGATAAGGAAAGCCGAAGAAAAACTGACACCTTCGGATTATGGTGTTGGCACAGGATATTGAATATACCATGGACAGCCAGAAGAAGGAATAAATCTGTCTCGGAAATACAGCCAGAATGCTCCTTATAGGCAAGGATGTGGAGACTTCATCTCAAACATACTTTGGACATGTTGTCAGGAGAGACCAGTCACTGGAGAAGGACATCACACTTGGTAAAGTAGAAGGTCACTGAAAAAGAGGAAGACCCTCAAGGGGATGGACTGAGACATGACTGCCACAGTGGGCTCAAACAGCAGTGACTATGAGGATGGCACAGGACTGAGCAGTGTTTCGCTCTGTTATACACAGGATCGCCATGGTCAGAATCAACTAGACTGCACCTAAAAGCAACAATAATACAATATATTCCTGTATTCCAAATTAAAATTATCTTGGCCCACACTAAGAGAAATATTCTCTTGGCTTATTTTCTGTTCTGCCCTGGAGCCTTGAATTAGTTATTTCTCATTCTGTAATGTCACATTAGATTTTTCAACTGTTTAGGAGCAGAGAGACACGGCCCTCGGACTCTCTGTTAGCCCAAAACTAAGGCTTAATGCTCTGACAGACTGGAGGGACCCCAAAGGCCACGGCCCCCCAATTCTCTGTTAGCCTAAAACTAAAACCATTCCTGAAGCCAACTCTTCAAAGATTAGACTGTACTAAAAGACATAAAATGATACTGATGAGGAGTGTGCTTCTTAGCTCAAGCAGACACATGAGACTATATGGGCAGCTCATGTCTGGCGGCGAGATGAGAAGGCAGAGGGGGACAGGAGCTGGTTGAATGGACACAAGTAATATGGGTAATACAGGGTGGAGAAGAAGAGTGTACTGTCATAGAGAGAGTAACTAGGGTCACATAACAGTGTGAGCATAAGGTTTTGTATGAGAAACTGACTTGAATTGTAAACTTTCACATAAATCACAAAAATAAGAAAAAAAAAAAAAAAGACCTAAGTTCACTGAAGTGCACAGTATCAATTTTCTCCTAGAGCTTGTACCTTATTATTAAGGATCAGTGGCAACAAAGGTCTTTGTTTCTATTTATGTATTACTGTATCTGTTATATACATAAATAGAACTGTAGATGTATGCTCTCTTAATAAATGCACTTGTGAAATCAATTGTTCTTTTGCAATTTTAAAAAAAGAAAATAAAGATAAAATGCTACAAACAACTTTGTACAGAATTTTGAGGATTTAGCAGCAGAACTTTGTAGGATATTATATGTATGCATTATCTTCTCTCTTGTAGCAGTAGGGGCAGCAATTGTTAACATTTACTGAGCGACTACTATGCGCATCACATGTATTAACTCATTTCATATTTAATCCTCACCAAAAAACCGAGACAGCTAATACCATGCCCCGGTCACAGGTGAAGAGATAGGTACAGAAAGGTAAAATAATTCGTATAAGACACCTTACTGGCTCTGTCGTGTAACAGCTTTCAGTGCAAGGTAAATTAGACCACTCTGTGAACTGCTCACGACGGGATACTTGTGGGTTGCCTGTGTGGGAGGAAAAGACTTTATATGGCACTGAAAAACAGAAAATCGACTGGAAAGGAGAGGATGAAGCTACAGAGGGTGAGGAGGGAGGAAAGAGAGAAAGGGTTTCAGCAGGTTCTTAGATAACAGCAGTTGGTTCTTAGATAATAGTGGAGTTAGAAGCTATCCAGTCACATGCAGTCATTAACGTATATCGGAATCGGCTGACGGCACTGGGTGGTTTTTTTAACCAGTTATCACTGCTTGCTTTTTAGATGGTAGAGTACTTGGTAAATACTTAGCCGATTATAATGTGAATTCCTTGGGAACAGAAAACCCATTTTTCCATCTTTGTATTGCCACTGCTTAGGGCATAGTACCTGGCACCAAGTAATGCTGTTAAGTCAATTACATTCTACAGTTCTTCAGCTGTCCTGATCCTTAAACTTAGCAAAATGTGCTCTGATTAGTATAATCAGAACAATAACTACACTAGGAAGAAATGTCTCACATATGGACAGTGTTTTGTTTACAGGGTTAGCAAAATACAGAATCTAATGCAAACGGCACTGGGTTTTTCTGGGTAATGCAAACGAATTAAACGGCCAATGACTAATAAGTGATAACCGATTTTAACCTAAATTGATCTTTCCCCCCTCTTTTTCCACCCTTTTCTTAAACATCAGTGTTCCTTAGGTTCCTCTTTTTCTCTAGTATTACTCTTCCTACTACACTCAGGACTTCTTATACCATGTCCATACTAAATCCAGTGCCTACGAATAACTTCTAAATCTGTATCTCTGGAGCCAAGTATATAATCTAACATCACTCAAAAAACATCTCCAAATCAACATGTTTAAAACTAAACTTTATTCCCTCTCATTCACCCTCACCACCACTACTACCAAGCTGTTTCTTCTTATCTCAAAAACTGACACTATCACTTCCACAGTCACCAACTCCAGCTAGATTCCTACAAGTTACTGCGGGCTCCTCCTCCCTCATCTCCTATCACCCCCAATCCATTGAAATCTGTCAGTTATACCTCCTCAATCTCCATCCCACTGCCACTGCCTTACATTTAGGCCTTCGTCTTTTCTCACCTTGTCTTGTCTTAAGGGCTCCAGATTAACCAAGACCCAGAATATAATCCTGGCCCCATATTCAATCTTTCCACTACAGCTAGAGCAATCTTTCTAAATTACTTCCCATATTTAAAATCCTGCCACAGAGAGAGAGCATAACTCCTCACTCCGTAAGTGTGGACTTGCGTAGTGACTTCTTTCCAAAGAATACAGTATGCATGTGGAGCAGATTAACTTTACAGTGGAGAAAGATGACAAACACAAACTCAATGTCAACGACGACAGTGATAAGTCATGTTGGTATTATATATCCTTGATATGACGTGATGAAAATACTACTTTACCTGTGGTCTTCCTCCAAAAGCCCATCCCAGTTAAATCCTGAGAGAAACAGCAAATCCCAAGAGATAATCTACAAAATACCTAACCAAGAATCCTCAAAACTGCCAAAGTCATCAAAATCAAGTGAAGTCTGAGAACCTGTCACAGCCAAAAACAGAGTTAGGAGGCACAACAACTAAATATAATGTGGTATCCTAGATGGTAACCTTGGACAGAAAAAGGACATTAGGTAAAAACTAAGGAAATCTGAATATAGTATGAATTCCAGTTAGTAACAACGAACCAGAAAATACATAAAGAAAAACAACTCAACACAGAAAATTAAGTGGAACAAAAACCATCAACACCACAAAAAAAAAAAAAAAATCAAAATCAAAGCACTGAACTCATACCTATCAATAATTATGTTGAATGTAAATGGACTAAATGCACCAATAAAGACAGAGAGTGGCACAAAGGATTAAAAAAAAAAACATGATCCGTCTATATGCTGCCTACAAGAGACACACCTTAAAGACACAAACTAAAACTCAAAGAATGGAAGAAAATATATTAAGCAAACAACAACCAAAATAGCAGGAGTGGCAACACTAATCTCTGACAAAATAGACTTTTAAGCAAAATCCACCACAAAGGATGAGGAAGGACATGATATAAAGATTAAAGGGTCAATATACCAGGAGGACATAACCATAACAAATATTTAGGCATCCAACAACACAGCCCCAAAATATATAGAACAAACTCTAACAGCACTAAAAAGAGAAAAAGTTCCACAATAGTAGGAGGAGATTTCAACACACCACTTTCAGTGAAAGACAGAACATCTAGTAAAAAGCTCAATAAAGACATGGAAGATCAAAATGCGACAATCAACCAACTTGATCTTATAGATATACACAGAACATGCCACCGAACAGCAGCCAAGTATACTTTCTTTTCCAATGTACATGGAACATTCTCCAGAATGGTCCACATATTAGGCCACAAAGCAAGCCTTAACAGAATCCAAAACATCGAAATGTTAAGAAGCATCTTTTCTGACCATGAAGCCATAAAAGTAGAAATCAGTAACAGAAAAATCAAGGGAAAAAAATCAAATACATGGAAACTAAACAACACCTTCCTCAAAAACTACTGGATTATAGAATAAGTCAAGGACAGAATAAATAAATTCATAAAGTCAAATGAGAATGAAAACACATCCTACTAGAACTTTTGGGACACAGCAAAAGCAGTGCACAGAGGACAATGTACAGCAATAAATGCACACATCAAAAAAGAAGGGCCAAAATGAAAACATTAACCCCACAACTGGAACAAATAGAAAGTGAGCATCAAAAGAAGCCCTTGGGTACAAGAAGAAAGGAAATAATAAAAATGAGAGCGGAAATAAATGAAATAGAGAATAGAAAGACAATTGAAAGAGTCAACAATACCAAAAGCTGCTTCTTTGAAAGATGAACAAAATTGATAAACCACTGGCCAAACTGACAAAAGAAAAACAGGAGACAAAGCAAATAACCCAAAAAAGAAATGAGATGGGTGATACCACAACAGAACCAACTGACATTAAAAGGATCACAATACTATGAAAAACTATACTCCAAACAAATTTGAAAACCTAGAGGAAATGGACAAATTTCTAGAAACACACTACCTACCTAAACCAACACAAACTGAAGTAGAAAAACTAAATAAACCTGTAACAAAAAGAAAAGATTAAAGAGGTAATTTTAAAAAACCTCAACAACAACAACAAAAAACCATGGCCCTGACAGGTACACTGGAGAATTCTACCAAACTTTCTGAGAAGAGTTAACACCACTACTACTAAAGGTATTTCAGCACATAGATAAGGATGGAATACTCCCAAACTCATTCTATGTAGCCAGCATAACCTAGATAGCAAAACCATGTGAGGATACCACAAAAAAACTTACAGACCAATATTCACCATGAACTTAGACACAAAAATCCTCAACAAAATTCTAGCTGATAGAATTCAACAACATATCAAAAAAATAATTCACCATGACCAAGTAGGATCCATACCAGGTATGCAGGGATGTTTCAACATTAGAAAAACAATCAATGTAATCCATCACACAGATAAAACAAAAGGCAATAACCACATAGTCTTATCAATTAATGCAGAAAACTCATTTGACAAAGTCCAACACACATTCATGATAAAAACTCCCAGCAAAATAAGAAGAGAAGAGAGATTCCTCGACATAATAAAGGGCCTTTATACAAAGCACAAAGCCAAGAGCCAACATCATCCTAAATGGAGAGTCTGAAAGCATTCCCCTTGAGAATGGGAACCAGACAAAGGTGCCCTTTATACCACTCTTATTCGACATTGTGCTGGAAGTCCTAGCCAGAGCAATTAGGCAAGAAAAAGAAATAAAGGGCATACAAATTGCTAAGGAAGAAGTAAAAGTACGCCTATTTGCACATGTATGATCTTATACACAGAAAACCCCCAAGAACCCACAAGAAAACTACTGCAACTAATGGAAGATTTCAGTAAAGCATCAGGATACAAGATAAACCTACGAATATTAGTTGGATTCCTCTGTATCAACAAATAGAACTTCAAAAAGGAAATCACTGAATCAATACCATTTACAATAGCCCCCAAGGAGTTAAAATACTTAGGAATAAACCTAACCAGAGATGTAAAAGACATATACAAAGAAAAGTACAAGACACTACTCCAAGACACCAAAAGAGACCTACATAAGTAGAATAACATACCACGCTCATGGACAGGAAGACTCAACAATGTGAATATGTCAATTTTACCCAAAGTGATCTACAGATACGATGCAATCTCAATTCAAATTCCAAAGAGTTTTTCAATGAGATGGAGAAACAAATTACCAACTTCATATGGAAAGGGAGAGGCCCCAGATAAGTAAAGCGTTACTGAAAAAGAGTAACAAAGTGGGAGGCCTCACGATACCTGATTTTAGAACCTATTATACCATCACGGTACTCAAAACAGCCTGGTACTGGTACAATAACAGATACACAGACCAGTGGAACAGAATTGAGAATCCACATGTATATTCACCCAACTCTGAGCAGCTGATATTTGACAAAGGCCCAAAGTTTGGGGAAAAGACAATCTCTTTGACAAATGGTGCTGGCATAACTGGATATTCTTCTGGAAAATATCAAACAAGACCCATACATCACACAATGTACAAAAACTAACTCAAAATGAATCGAAAACCTAATACGAAATCTCAAACGATAAAGATCATAAAGGAAAAAATAGGGCTAACGCTAGGAGCCCTAATATGAAAGTCAATGACAGGGAAAGTCAGCATAACTGGACTAAACCAAAAGCTAAGAAGTTTCCCGAATACAACAAACGTAATGGAATACAAAACATTACTAACAATGCATGAACACCAGGAGAGAAACTAGGTAACTGGGAGCTCCTAAAAATGAAGCACTTAGGCTCATCAAAAGACTTCCCCAAAAGAGTAAAAAGACAACCCACAGACTGGGAAATAATTTTTGGCTACAACATATCCAATCAGTGTCTAATCTCTAAAATCTACAAGATACTGAAACACCTCAACAACAAAAAGACAAAAACTCAATCAAAAAATGTGCAAAGGATTTGAGCAGACACTTCACCAAAGAAGACATTCAGGCGGCTAACAGATACAAGAGGAAATGATCACAATCATTAGCCATTAGAGAAATGCAAATCAAAACTACAATGAGATACCATTTCACCCCAACAAGGCTGGCATTAATTCAAAAAACACAAAATAATAAATGTTGGAGAGGTTGTAGAGA
The DNA here is from genome assembly GCF_030014295.1 of Loxodonta africana. Taxonomy (NCBI): domain Eukaryota; kingdom Metazoa; phylum Chordata; class Mammalia; order Proboscidea; family Elephantidae; genus Loxodonta; species Loxodonta africana. The sequence goes on from NC_087351.1 coordinate 110,039,891, forward strand.
GACTGGAACACTTATGCACTGTTGGTGGGAATGTAAAATGGTAAAACCACCTTGGAAGTCAATTTGGTGCTTCCTTAAAAAGCTAGAAATAGAACTATCATACCATCCAGCAATCCCACTCCTTGGAATATATCCTAGAGAAATAAAGAGCCATCACACAAATAAATATATGCACACTCATGTTCACTGCAGCATTGTTCACAACAGCAAAAAGATGAAAACAACCAAGGTGCCCATCAACTGACGAGAAGGTAAACAAATTATGGTACGTACACATAATGTAATACTACGCAACGATAAAGAACAATGATGAATCCATGAAACATCTCACAACATGGATGAATCTGGGGGGCATTATGCTGAGTGAAATTAGTCAGGAGCAAAAGGACAAATATTGTATGAGGCCACTATTACAAGAACTCAAGAAAACGCTGAAACACAAAGGAAAACGTTCTTTGATGGTTTCAAGGCTGGGGACCGGAGGAGAGCAGAATTCACTAACTAGATAGTAGATGAGAACCATCTTAGGTGAAGAGAAGGTCAACACACAATACAGGGAAAGGAAGCACAACTGGATTAAACCAAAAGCTACGAAGTTTCCTGAATACAACCCAAACACTTCGAGGGACAAAGCAGCAGGGGCTGAGGTCTGGGGGCCATGGTTTCGGGGGACACCTAGGTCAACTGGCATAACAAAGTTCATTAAGGGAATGTTCTGCATTCCACTCCGGTGAGTGACGTCTGGGATCTTAAAAGCTTGTGAGTGGCCATCTAAGATGTATCAATTAGTACAATCCCACTTGGAGGAAAGGAGAATGAAGCACACCAAAGACACAAAGAAAATTTTAGCCCAAGAGACAAAAGGTTCACATTTACTAGAGGCTCCATTAGCCTGAACCCAGATGAACTAGACAGCGCCCAGCTACCACCAATGACCGCCCTGACAGGGAACACAACACAAAGTCCCTGAGGGAGCAGGAGAAAAGTGTGGAGAACTCAAATTTACTTAAAAAGACTAGACAATATCTGACAGAGACTGGAGGAGCCCCCAAAGCCATGGCCCCTGGATACTCTTAACTCAGAACTAAAACCATTCCCAAAGCTTGCTCTTCAGGCAAAGATTAGACTGGGCTATAAAACATAATACTCGTGAAGAGTGTATTTCTTAGTTCAAGCAGATACATGAGACCCAATGTGCAGCTCCTGTCCAGAGGCAGGATGAGAAGGTGGGAAGGGACAGGAGCTGACTGGATAGACATGGAAAATCTGGCGTGGAAAGGGGAAGTGTGCTGTCACATCTGGGGATTGCAACCAGCTGTTGATATTAGGTGCCATCGAGTCCGTTCTGACTCATAGCGACCCTGTGTACAACAGAACAAAACACTGCCTGGTCCTGCGCCATGCCCACAATCATCGTTATGCTTGAGCCCACTGTTGCAACCACTGTATCAATCCATCTCATTGAGGGTCTTCCTCTTTTTCACTGGCCCTGTACTTTACCAAGCATGATGTCCTTCTGCAGGGATTGATCTCTCCTGACATGTCCGAAGTATGTAAGATGTAGTCTCACCATATTTGCTCCTAAGGAGCATTCTGGTTGTACTTCTTCCAAGACAGATTTGTTTGTTCTTCTGGCAGTCCATGATATTATTCAATAATCTTCACCAACATCACAATTCAAAGGCATCAATTCTTCTTTGGTCTTCCTTATTCATTGCCCAGCTTTCATGTGCATATGATGCAACTGAAAATACCATGGCTTGGGTCAGGAGCACCTTAGTCTTCAACGTGAAACCTTTGCTTTTCAACACTTTAAAGAGGTCTTTTGCAGAAGATCTGCCCAATGCAATGCGTCTTTTAACTTCTTGACTGCTGCTTCCATGGGTGTTGATTGTGGATCCAAGTAAAGTGAAATCCTTGACAACTTCAATCTTTTCTCCGTTTATCATGATGTTGCTTATTGGTCCAGTTTTGAGGATTTCTGTTTTCTTTATGTTGAGGTTTCATCCATACTGAAGGCTGGTCTTTGATCTTCATCAGTAAGTGCTTCAAGTCCTCTTCACTTTCATCAAGAAAGGCTGTGTCATCTGCACAAGACAGGCTGTTAATGAGTCTTCCTCCAATCTTGATGCCCCCTTCTTCTCCATATAGTCCAGTTTCTCATATTAGTTGCTCAGCATACAGACTAAATAGGTATGGCGAGAGGATACAACCCTAACGCACACCTTTCCTTACTTTAAACCACGCAATATCCCCTTGCTCTGTCCAAACAACTGCCTCTTGATCTATGTACAGGTTCCTCATGAGCACAATTAAGTGTTCTGGAATTCCCATTCTTCGCAATGTTATCCATAATTTTTTACGGTGCACACAGTCCAATGCCTTTGCACAGTCAATAAAACAAAGGTCAACATCTTTCTGGCATTCTCTGCTTTCAGGCAAGATCCATCTGACATCAGCAATGATATTCCTGGTTCCACGTCCTCTTCTCAACCTGGCCTGAATTTCTGGCAGTTCCCTGTAGATACACTGCTGCAGGTGCTTTTGAATGATCTTCAGCAAAATTTTACTTGCATGTGGTATTAATGATATCGTTCGATAATTTCTGCGTTCGATTGGATCAGCTTTCTTGGGAATAGGCATAAATATGGATCTCTTCTAGTCAGTTGGCCAGGTAGCTGTCTTCCAAATTTCTTGGTATAGATGAGCAAGCACTTCCAGCACTACATCCATACATCCATTTTTTGAAACATCTCAATAGGTATTCTGTCAATTCCTGGAGCTTTGTTTGTTGCCAATGCCTTCAGTGCAGCTTGGACTTCCTCCTTCAATACCATCGGTTCCTGATCATATGCTACCTACTGAAGTGGCTGAACGCCGACCAATTCTTTTTGGTATAATGACTGTGTATTCCTTCCATCTTCTTTTGATGCTTCTGCATTGTTTAATATTTTCCCCCATAGAATCCTTCACTATTGCAACTCGAGGTTTGAATTATTTCTTCAGTTCCTTCAGCTTGAGAAATGCCAAGTGCGTTCTTCCCTTTTGGTTTTCTATCACCAGCTCCCTATATGTCATTATAATACTTTATCTTCCTGAGCTGCCCTTTGAAATCTGTTCAGCTCTTTTACTGCATCATTTCTTCCTTTTGCTTTAGCTGCTTATGTTCAAGAACAAGTTTCAGAGTCTCTTCTGACATCCATGTTGATCGTTTCTTTCTTTCTTGTCTTTTTAATGACTTCTTGTTTTCTTCATGTATGATGTCCTTGATGTCATTCCACAACTCATCTGGTCTTGGGTCCTTAGTGTTCAATGCGTCGAATCTATTCTTGAGATGGTCTCTAAACTCACGTGGGATATACTCAATGTCGTACTTTGGCTCTTGTGGACTTGTTCTAATTTTCTTCAGTTTCAAGCTGAACGTGCGTATGAGCAATTGATGGTCTGTTCCGCAGTCGGCCCCTGGCCTTGTTCTGACTGATGACGTTGAGCTTTTCCATCGTCTCTTTCCACAGATGTAGTCAATTTGATTCCTGTGTGTTACATCTGGCGAGGTCCATATGTATAGTCGCCGTGGAGGAGCAAATAGATACGTACTCCAAAAAATAAAAAGAGGGAACGAATCAATGCTAAAATGTTAAAAGTTTTCCCTTGGAATATTTATTCTTCTCTCCAAGACTGGAGAAGTTTGAGAAGCACTATATATTACAGAACCATTCACTATAACATCTTATTTGCAAGTAAAATTGTGTTTCCATAAACAAAACTACATATACTAAGATTACGATCTAACCAGTTAGTCTAGAAAAAGTATTAATCCCATCCCATCTCCCTGATGCCCCTCTCCTGTGCTTACCTCTAATCAGAGCACTTCAGGCACTTGAAAGTACTCGCTAGACTTTGAAGGAAAGATCCATGTTTACTTCTTATCCTCAGTGCTTTTCCCAAAACTAACAACACTTAATAAATTATAATATTAACTACATTTTTCTTCATGAAAACTATTTTCGTCCCTCTGAAGTCTTATGACGCTGGGGGGTGCTGAGCACAATGCCACTGAGGTAGCAATACTGAGAGGAAGAATGAATACCCTATCTTTTGGTAGAATAAAAAATGAAGCACAAATAAATGTAGCAGATTTTTTAAAACCTACATAATAATAACTGATTTATTGATAATTAATCCAGATTTGTGGGGATTTTGTTAGATTCCTGCTTCAAAGTCTCTCTTTACAGTGCTTTACCCCTTTGAAGAATTTCCGGATGTTGCTGGGCCTACCATCTGAAGAGCACTGGAGAAGGAAGGACAAGTGCAGAAAAGGCATGGTTTCTAACTACAATGACATTCATTTTGTAGGATCCTCAGTTTTCTATTCTGTAAAAAGAGAGGGAAGAGTTTTTTTTTTTTTCTCCTAAGAGATAAAACAAATTATGATGTTAAATCAACAAGCTGAATAACAAAAAGACAACCCAACTAAAAAATGAGCAAAGGACTTGAACAGAGATTTCACCAAAGAAGATATATAAATGGTCAATAAGCACATGAGAAGGTGCTCAACATAATTACCGCGCAACAACAGTAATTCCATCTGCTGTTAGTAAATTGGGAAGTTAACTCTAAAAATGAGAACATTCTCATTAAGATATCTGGATTCTATTACATGTCCAAGGCTCATTGCCTGGCACAGCAATTATCAGTGAGAAGGTAACTAAGCTACTCAGTACGAAGGCAAACCATCCAACATTAAACCACTGAGGTTAAGTGCCCTAAAACGAGTCCCATATCGCTGTGCTATCTCTGCAAGTCAGTTCCCAACTCAGATGTGAGAACCACTTATAATGCCAATGCGAAGAAACAGAGCCCAATAATGCCAACTTTTATTTCTTGCCATAAAACAATTGCAGAATAACCAATCTCCTGCACGAATACAGGAGTTCCAAAAACATCTGGGACTCAGTTTCCTTACCAGTAAAATGAGTGGACTGGAAAAGGGTCTCTTTTAGACAAATTATATGGGTTAATTCTGTCCACTACTTTGAGGTCTGATCTCATTTTCCCACTCATCCAAATGAATTCTGTTTAATTTTGAATGGTGAAGTGTGGTGAGGTTAGTAGAATTTGTGTATCTCACTCACTTCCCCATCCCTCAAACCTTATTAACATACTGACTTCATAATAGACTAATCTCAGCAATTATAGATAACCAATTGCATTTTCTTAGGGTCCACTCCCAGTGCCAATTTCTTTATCAGCCAAATAATTTATTGTAAACAGAATCCATTCTAGCTAGTTTAACCAACTAAAATGGCTCACATAGTCTCTCAGAGGGCGAGAGAATCAGCCTTAGAGGCCATGCAGCTAGGAGAACGCCAAAATTACAACACATAACTGATTCACTGTACATCTTACTGCTGCAAGGGCTGCACACAGACACAGCACACAACAAGGGCACGGGGCAATGACACTATCACTAGAACCTGCTACCTCTGAAAGCTGGACGTCTCTCAGCCATACCTGCCTGTGCTTCATTTGCTTCCCAATCTCAGTTAAGCTCTGATGCAAGAAGTAAAAGTCACATGCTTAAGACTGACCCCAAGAGAGGGGGGTATACATATTTCTAGCTCCTAGTCTAGACTAATCAGGTGAGAAATTCCCCCAAAGAAAGGGTGCCCAAAAGGTGCTGGTGGCCAATAAAACATAACAAATATCCATCACCAGTGTAACGCTACTAGCCACTTGCCCCCTAAGGCCCCTGTCTTTTTTTTTTTTTTTTCGCTTATGCCCTGATTCGCTCCCTGAAATTCTTTTTATCCGCCCCAGTTTCCATGCCATCTATACACTACCTAATATAAAGGAAGAGGGTCTGGCTTTCTTACACAAACAACCTCTCCCCTCCCCCCATACACCCCACAGTAAGTTTAACATGTTGATTAAATCAACATTTTCATTGTTTCTGGCTATATAAGTACCACTCCTAGTTGAATCATGGTGCTTACTATTATCCTGGAACATGTCTTTCTTGTATAAGTTGTTTTACCTAGAACTAATAACTGTCTTTTTTTTTTTTTTGCTCCCTTGCTTGGTTTTCTGCATATTTATCACTAACCCACCTCCAAACTTCCACTAGAAGTGGAAATTTCAACGCATGGGGTTATCAGTTGTTTATTTCTTGAAGACATCCCTCTGGAGCCCTCCCTTCACTCTCCAGTCTGGATTGGTTGGTCAATGCTTGCATAGCTATCATCTCAATATTTCTCTTTACCATCACCCTAGGAATTTTCTTCACCTCTTGCCCTCGCTGGATTCCCCACTTCCTGGATCCTATGTCTGGGCCAGTGTTCAGGGAGATTAAGCAAACAGATAAATATACTGAGGATAATGACAATGTTGGAGAAGAGAGTTGCAAATAAGGAAAAGAGGAAGACTAGAATGAACCCTATGGTGTTGAATCAGAAATGTTATCACTGGTATATAAATGTATAGATATGGAAATAGATAATAGATGTGTATATCCACAGATTTATTTCCTAGCACTGTCCACTGAGAGGACCTAGAAGCAGTGATACTCCAGCAGCAATAAACACACCTAATGCCTAGATCTTGGTTTCTATTCTCCACTAAAAGGAACTAATGGCTCCTTACAGAAACAGTTTACTCCAGGACAAAGCAGGGAAAATACAAGATGAACCTGGAATATTTTAATATACCAGAAATCAAAGAAGTGCTCAAAGTGTGACAGAGATTTGTCAAAAGAACACAAGAGCCAGCCTGAAGTGGTTCCCACTGGTCAAATCTGAGACAATTTTGAGTGTCAAAGAAATAACGATTTATGGATTGATTATAACTCTGCGGATAAAATGGGAAACCATGAGTCCATCCTGTCATGAATAAATAAACAGCAGAGAACCCTACAGAATCCCCACAAAGCACTTATTACTAATTAATGAGTACAAAAATACTTCAGAAATAATTTAACAGTAGAGAGAATGCAGGGAGACAAAAATCTTAAAATCAAGACATCAAGGTTACTATGACCAGTAATGGAACAAATCTATACCCTGTGTTTCCTGACAGGATGTATTAACAAGAACACAGCATCCCTGGCCAAATATGCAAAAGCTTGACTCTAATCATGAGAAAACAACTGAAAAATTCAATTTTAGGGACATTCTATAATGAGTCTGTACTCTTCAAAAATAACATCAGGAAAGACCAACAACTCCAGACTGAAGGAAGAAAATGGAAGTAGACATGACAACTAAATACGACACATAATATTGGGTTGGATTCTACGTCTTTAAAGAATATTACTGGACAATGGTGAAATTTAAATGGGGTCCATGGATTAGATGGTATTAACCAGTACAGTGCTGTCACTCCAACTCACGGTGACCCAATATGTGTCAGAGTAGGCTGTGTTCCACAGGGTTTTCAATGGCTGATTTTTCGGAAGTAGAGTGCCAGGCCTTTCTTCAGAGGTACCTTTAGATGAACCTGAACTGCCAAACTTTCAGTAAAGAGACGAGCATGCTAAGTGTCTGCACTACCCAAACACAAGAAATACATATCAAAACTACAATGAGATACCCCTTCACATCCACTAAGATGGCTATAATCAAAAAGATGGACAATGCCAGGTGATGATGAGGATACGGAGGAATTAGAACTTTTATACACTGCTGGTGGGAATGTAAAATGGTACAGCCAGTTTGGAAAACAGTCAGGCAGTTTCTCAAACAAATTAACATGGAGTTGCCATATGACCAGCAATTCCACTCCTAGGTATTTTCAAGAGATGTTCACACAAAAACCTGAATATGAATGTTAACAGCAGCATTATTCATAACAGTCAAAAAGTGGAAACACTCTGAATATTCATTAACTGATGAATGGGTAAACAAAATGTGGTACAGCCATATGATAGAATATGATTTGGCAATAAAAAGGAATGAAGTACTGATACACACTACAACATAGACGAATCCTGAAAACATTACACTAGGTGAAAAAAGCCAGACACAAAGGACTACATATTACATAATTCCACTTATATGAAATGTCCAGAGTAGACTGATCCAGAGACAGAAAACAGGCTGTTGGTTGCCTAGGGCTGGGCAGCTGCAGGGAAACAGGGGACTGCTAACAAGTACAAGCCTTCTTCATTAGGTGATAAAAATGTTCTCAACAGGTGGTGATGGCTCCACAACTCTGTAAATATACTAAAAACCATTGTATTGTATATTTAAATGGGTAAATCGTATGGCATGCAAATTCTATCTCAAAGGTATTAATTTTTAAAAAACCTCAGGAAAAAATTAATGGAGCATCATGTCCTCAACTTACTCCCAGAAGATCCGGGTAAGGGATCATATATACATATATATATCTATAATATCTATATATGAAGCCCACCACTTGTCTGTCAGTTTATTATACTGTGGTGGCTTGCATGTTGCTGTGATGCTAGAATCTGTGCCACCAGTATTTTAAATACCAGCAGAGTCACCCATGGTGGACAGGTTTCAGCAGAGCTTCCAGACTACGACGGACTAGGAAGCAGGACACGGTGGACTATTTCTGAAAAACAACTGGCCGGTGAAAACCTTATGAATAGGAGCGGAACACTATCTGATAAAGTGCTGGAAGATGAGCCCCTCAGGTTGGAAGGCACTCAAAATACGACTGGGGAAGAGCTGCCTCCTCAAAGTAGAGTTAATCTCGATGACCTGGATAGACCAAAGCTTTCAGAACTTTCATTTGCTGATGTGGTATGACTCAAAACGAGAAGAACAGCTACAAACATCTATTAGTAATCAGAATGTAGAATCTACGAAATATGAGTCAAGGAAAACTGGAAGCTGTCAAAAATGAAATGGAACATAAAAACAGCGATATCCTGGCATTAGTCAGCTGAAATGGATTGATACTGACCATTTTAAATCAGACAATCATATGGTCTCCTATGCCAGGAATGACTAGCTAAAGAACGGCACTGCATTCAACATCAAAAAGAACATTTCAAGATCTATCCTGAAGCACAATGCTGTCAGTGATAATATTCATAGGCCTACAAGAAAGACTAGTTAGTATAACTAGTATTCAAATTTACACACCAACCACTAATGCCAAAAATGAAGAAATTGAAGATTTTTACCAACTTCTCCAGTCTGAAATTGATGGAACACGCAATCAAGATGCACTGATAATTACCCGTGATTGGAACACGAAAGCTGGAAACAAAGAAGAATGAGTAGTTGGGAAACACGGCCTTGGTGACAGAAACGAGGACAGACAGCATGACAGAATTTTGCCAGGCCAACAACTTCTTCACTGTAAATACCTTTTTTCAAGAACATAAATGACGGCTATACACAGGGACCTTGCCAGGTGAAATACACACGAATCAAATCAACTACATCTGTGATAAGAGACAATGAAAAAGCTCAATATCATAAGAACAGGGCCACGGGGTGACTGCGGAACAGACCATCAGTTGCTCATAAGTAAGTTCAAGTTGAAGCTGAAGAAAACTGAAAGAAGTCCAGAAGAACCAACGTATGACCCTGAGTATATCCCACCTGAATTTAGAGACCATCTCAAGAATAAATCTGATGCACTGAACATTAATGACTGAAGACCAGATGAGTTGTGGAATTACATCAAGGACATCATATATAAAGAAAGCAAAAAGTCACTAAAAAGAGAAGAAAAAGAAGACCAAAATGGATGTCAGAAGACACCCTGAAACTTGCTCATGAACACAGAGTAGCTAAAGTGAACAGAAGGAATAAAGTAAAAGAGCTGAACAGACAACTTCAAAGGGTGTCTTAAAAAGACAAACTATTCTAATGACATGTGCAAAGACTTGGAGTTAGAAAACCAAAATGGAAGAACATGTCAACATTTCTCAAGATGAAAAGAACTGAAGCAAAAATTCAAGCCTCAAGTTGCAATACTGAAGGATTCTATGGGCAAAATATTGAACAATGCAGGAAGCATCAAAAGAAGATGGCAGGAACACAGAGTCACTGTGCCAAAAAGAATTGCTGATGTTCAACCATTTCAGGAGGTAGCACATGATCAAGAACCGATGGTACTGAAGGAAGACGTCCAAGCTGCACTGATGGCACTGGCGAAAAACAAAGCGCCAAGAATTGATGAAATACAAATTGAGATGTTTCAATAAACGAATGCAATCCTACTCATCTATGCCAAGAAATTTGAAAGACAGCTATCTAGCCAACCGACTGGAAGAGATCCATATTTGTGTCTATCCCAAAGAAAGGTGATTCAACAGAATGCAGAAATTATCAAACAATGTCATTATTATCACATTTAAGTAAAATTTTGAAGATAATGCAAAAAGAACTGCAGCAATACATACACAGGGAACTGCCAGAAATTCGAGCTGGATTCAGAAGAGGATGAGGAAGAAGGGATGTCACTGCTGATGTTAGATGGATCCTGGCTGAAAGTAGAGAACACCAGAAAGATACTTAACCTGTGTTTTATTGACTATGCGAAGGCATTCAGCTGTGTGGATCATAAAAAATTATGGATAATACTGCAAAGAATGGGAATTCAGAACACTTAATTGTGCTCATGAGGAACCTGTACTTAGACCAAGAGGCAGTCATTTGAACAGAACGAGGGGATACTGAATGGTTTAAAGCCAAGAAAGGTGTGTGTCAGGGTTGCATTCTTCCACCATATTTTTTCAGTCTATATGCTGACCAAATAATCTGAGAAGCTGGACTATATGAAGAAGAACAGGGCAACAGGATTGGAGGAAAACTCATTAACAACCGAGATATGCAGATGACACAACCTGGCTTGCTGAAAGTGAAGAAGGACATGAAGTAAGACTACAGACTTCAGTATGGATTATACCTCTACATAAAGAAAACAAAAATCCTCACAACTGGACCAATAAACAACAGCAGGGTAAATGGAGAAAATATTGAAGTTGTCAAGGATTTCATTTTACTTGGATCCACAATCAACACCCATGGCAACAGTTAAGAAATCAAATGACTCATTGAATTGGGCAAATTTGCTGCAAAAGACCTCTTCAAAGTGTTAAAAAGCAAAAATGTCACTTTGAGGACTAACGTGCACCTGACCCAAGCCATGATATTTTCAATCACCACATATGCATGGGAAAGCTGGACAATGAATAAGGAAGACTGAAGAAGAACTGATGCCTCTGAATTATGGTGCTGGCAAAGAATACTGGATATGCCATGGACTGCCAAAAGAACTAACAAATCTGCCTTGGAAGATGTACAGCCAGAATGCTCCTTAGAAGGGAGGATGGCAAGATTTTGTCTCATGTACTTAGGATATGTTATCAGGAAGGATCATTCCCTGGAAAAAGACATCGTGCTTGGTAAATTAGAGGGTCATCAAAAAAGAGGAAGGCCCTCAACGAGATGGACTGACACAGTGGTTGCAACAACGAGCTCAAACACAGCAATGACTGAGAGGATGGTGCAGGACTGGCAGCACTTCGTTCCCTTGTATGCAGGGTTACTATGAGTTGGAATTGACTTGACGACACCTAACAATAATAACAATTCACAAAGAGGGACAATAAGGTTCTTCTCCCAAGCAAAAATGTCTTACATGCCAAAAAATGTCTTACCTTCACACTTCACATAGACAGTTTGGCATAGGATTCTGGACCAGAAGTAATGCTCCTCGAATTTTGAGAGCATTGCTCCACTGTCACCTACATTCCCGTATTACTGAAAAGTCCAATGCCATATGACTTTCAATCCTTTTTTATGCAACTTGAATTTTTCTCCCTCTGGAAGATGCTGGAAGGTCTGAAATTCCACTGTGATGTACCCTTTTTTTTTTTTTTTTCCTTTCTTCCATTCATTGTGCTGGGCACTCAATGAGTTTGTTCAATCTGGAGACTTACATCCTTCAGCTCTGGAAAATTTTTAAGTATTAACTTAACCACCGTCCCCTCTCGATTTTCATTTTCTCTTTTCCTTCTCTCTGGAGTGCTTATTAATTCAGATTTTGGAGCTCCTGAAATGACTCATTAACTCTGATATTTTCCCTTCTATTTTGCTTTATATTCATCATCAATTATTAAAATTATACTATAATCGCTTTAATTATTTCTCATTCTAATGCATGCACAAGCTCATGGTCTCAGTTTCAGTGTTTATATATATGCACATATATATGTACAAATACATACATGCACACAACCATCTGAAAAATGCAGACATCATGATACTTCTAAAACGCTTCAATACACATCTTCTAGGAATAAGAGCATTCTCCTACATAAATATAGTACCCTCACCACACTGAAGGAAAATTAGTATTATCACTTAATTTATAATCCATATTCACATTTCCACACTTCATCCTCCCACTTCGAACAATATTTTTCAATCAAGTATCCAATCAGGGCTCAGCAGTGACCATTCTCTTTCATCTGTCTTTGTCTACCACTTTCTGGGAGATTCTCCCAGTTTTCTACTGAATTTTTTTTTTTCTTGCTATTTTCCAAGAGTTCTTTCTTATTCTCTGAATGGTCTCCTTTTTTATACCATCTTATTTTTGTGTCATGAAGGAAACATCTTAGTTCTTCAAGCTTTTTGCTTTTTAATGTTTCCTTCTACAACTTGTATTTCCTTGTTTCTTCAAAGTTTCTTTATCTGTTTGTGTTATACTGTGAGAAGCTTTCTTCATGTTTTCTGATGATCCCTGACTATTCAGTCATAGTTAAGAAAGAAGTACTAATTAAAAAATAGGTTTTAGTTTCATGCTCACACATGGAGCTTATAAGGTGGCAAGGCTTCCCTGCAGGATGATCCAACAGGGATTTAGGTGTTTCACTAAGGACTATGGCTGGCCACAGTATCTCCCAACCCACATGATCTCCTTACAGTGTGACCACTGACACTCTCACCCTCTGGGACAAAGTCTATGTCTCCTCCCCTTGAACCTGGGCAAGCTTGTGATATGATATTATTTTCAAGATTAAATCATAAAAGGTAAAACAGACTCTGCTGGTTCTCCTGGGACACACACCTTTGGACGCTAAGCCACCATGTCAGCAGAATTCCCTGAAGAAGATTAAATGCAAACTAACCACACAGAAAGACCTTCTGGAAAGGCCTTGGGGACTACACAGAGAGCAGTGAGATATCCAGCCACTCCCCGAAGTTGCACATACTGCCTCAAGTGCCTCGCGCCCACTACTGTTCTAACTCCACCACCTAACTACAACCGCATAAGTGGCCTGAGCCAAAATCACCCAGCCAAGCTCTTCCCAAATTCCTGACCCACAGAAACATATAAAAAAAAGATTTTTTTTTTTCAGTTACTAAATTCTGGGGTCATTTGTTACGCAGCAAGAATAAGTAGGACAGATTTTGGCACCTGGAGGTGTGATGTTGCTGCAACAAAAACTTAGAACATGGCACAATGACTTCAAGGCTAGGTGGCAGGTGGAAACTGAAGGGTCTTGAGGAGGCTGTTAATGAAACCCCAAAGGGCCTCAACAAGGAGACTACAAATAAAGGCTTAAAGGAAAGTAAGAAAAATACTGCTGTACACTGGAGAAAAGGGAACCTTTGCTATGAAGTGATGGAAAATATGACCTACAGTAACATGGAAAACAGGAAGTGTATCTAATAAGCTCAATGATCTACCTAAGGAGATTTCTAGGCAGAATACTGAAAGCACCACCCAGCTTCCTCACACTGCCTATGATAAAACGAGAGGAGAGCAAGAGAAGCTAAGAAAACAAACGGTTAAAAATAAAAGAGCCAGGACTTGCTGGGTTTGAAAATAAAACTGTAAAATCCAACATGGGTCTAATCTCTAAAATTTTTATAAAACTTCAACGCCTCAAAAAAAGAGAAGACAAAGAGTCCAATCAAAAAATGGGCAAAGGATATATCCAGACGCTTCACCAAAGAAGACATTCAGGCTGATAAGAAATATTCACAATCATTAGCAATTCCCATTGCCATCAAGTCAATTCCGACTCACAGCGACCCCGTAGGACTGAGCAGAACTGGCCCATAGGGTTTCCAAGGAGCAGCTGGCGAATTTGAACTGTTGACCTTTCGGTTAGTAGCCGAACTCTTAACCACTGTGTCATCAGGGCTCCAAATTAAAAAATTAGAGAGGTGCAAATCAAAACTACAATGAAATACCATCTCATCCCACATTACTGGTACTAATTTAAAAAAAACCAGAAAATAACAAATGTTGGCAAGGTTGTAGGGAGATTGAACTCTTCTGCACTGCTAGTGGGAATGTAAAATGGTACGACCACTATGGAAAACGGTATGCTGCTTCCTCAAAGAGTTAGAAACAGAAACACCGTATGATCCAACAATCCCACTCCTAGGTACATACCCTAAAGAAATAAGAGCCATAACACAAATAGACACACGCACGCCCATGTCCACTGCATCATTACTCGCAATAGCAAAAAGACGGAAACAACCTAAGTGTCTTAGTCATCTAGTGCTGCCGTAACAGAAATACCACAAGAGGATGGCTTTAACAAAGAGAAATTTATTTTCTCACAGTATAGCAGGTTACAAGTCCAAATTCAGGGCGTCGGTTCCAGGCGAAGGCTTTCTCTGTCTGCTCTCGAGGACGATCCCTGTCCTCAATCTTCCCCTGGTCGAGGAGCTTCTCAGGCGCAAGAATCCCATGTGCAAAGGATGCGCCCTGCTCCCGGTGCTGATTTCTTGGTGGTATGACGTCCCCCATTCTCTGCTTGCTTCCCTTTCATCTCTTGAGAGATAAAAGGTGGTGCAGGCCACCCCAGGGAAACTCCCTTTACCTTGGATCAGGGAGGTGACCTGGATAAGGGTGGTTACAATTTCACCCTAATCCTCTACACATAAAATTACAATCACAAAATGGAGGACAACCACACATGGCCTAACCAAGTTCATACACAGATTTTTGGGCGGACATAATTCAATCCATGACACTAAGTGTCTATCAACAGATGAATGGATTAACAGGCTGTAGTATACACACACCGGAATACTATGCAACAATAAAAAATAATGACAAATCCATGAAACATCTCACGACATGAATGAATTTGGAGCACATTATGCTGAGTGAAATAAGTCAATCACAAAAGGACAAATATTGTATGAGACCACTACCATAAAGTAACAACAAAAAGTTTACACACAGCAAACAAAAAAATTATTTGAATGGGAGGGGGAGGGAGGAAAATTACCAGACAGTAGACACACGATAATATTGAAAGGAAAGGCAATCCATAATATGGGAGAGGTCAGCACAACATGACCAAGGCAAGAGAGACCACTGAGGAATGCAGGAATAAAGGGCAACTACAGTCTTGGCGAAGAATATCGAATACATACCATGGACTTCCAGAAGAACTAATAAGTTTGTCTTGGAAGTACAGCCAGAATGCTACTATGTCATCTCACATACTTTGGACATGTTATCAGGAGGTACCAGTTCCTAGAGAAGGACATCATGCTTGGTAAGGTAGAGGGTTGGCAAAAAAGAGGAAGACCTTCAACGAGATGGAATGACACAGTGGCTGCAACAATGGGCTCAAACATAACAATTGTGAGGATGGCGCAGGACCGGGCAGTGTTTCATTCTGTTATACGTGGGATCACTATGAGTAGGAACTGATTCAATGGCACCTAACAACGACAGCACAGGAACTACTACAGCACAGACAATCCTGCAACAATAGTATTAACAAACAATAATTTACAAATGGATATACAGGTACATACGCCAAGAGGTGTGGGAAGGTTTAAGGGAACACACCCACTGGCAGATATAGGTTTGGTGGTGGATATTTCCAAAAATATGACCATAGATCGTCCTCACATATTAATATAAACAATAGAGCACACAAGTGGCACAGTCAGGGAAACCTCTTAGACAGAACCAAACACCTAGGATGAAGCTCCTAGGCTCCAAGGCAAAGGACCATAACCTCAGGGGGCTTCTACATCAATTGGCACAACAGAGTTCATAAAGACAACATTCCACATCATCCTGATAAGTAGCATCTGAGGTCCTGAAAGCTTGAGAGCAGCCATCTGAAATACAACTACTGATCTCTTCCAGTCTACAGCAAAGGAGAGTGAAAAAAACCAAAGACTCAAGGCAGCAATGAGTCCAAAGGACTAGTCGACCACATGAACCACAACCTACGCAACCCCGAGGCCAGAAGAACTAGATGGTGTCTGACTATCACTACCAACTGCTATGACTGGAACACAACAGAGGGTCTTAGAGCGGGAGAAAAATGTAGAACAAAAAATCAAATTCACAATAAAGACCAGACTTACTGGTCTGACAGAGACTGGAGAAACCTCCAAGACTATGGCCCTAAGACACCCTTCTAACCTGGAACTGAAGCCATTCTCGGAGACCATGTTCCAGTCAAACAATAGACAAGCCCATAAAAGAAACAATAACACCCAAAAAGTCTGCGCTCCTTAGATCAATTGTACGAGATCAAAAGGGCAGTATTTGCCCAAAAGAGAAGATAAGAAGGCAGAAGGGGTAAAAAAAAAAAAAAAAAAAAAAGCAGGGCAGAAATGGAGAGAGTGCTGAAACACTGTGGGGACTGAAACCAAGGTCATGAAACCCTTTATGTACAAACTACAGAATGGGAACCTAACTTGCTCTGTAAACCTTCACCTAATGCACAATTAAAAAAAAAAAGAATAAGAGGGCCAGCTCTGAGAACATTACAAAAGAAAGAATATATCAGTTCGCAAACGCTAATAAAAACGTACCAAAAGCAAAAAGAATGGAAAAAAAAAGAAAACTGTATCTCATCCCCAGCTTCTCCAGACGTCAAAATGATTCTCAAAATAAGAAATGGCTACACGAGGAAAGGTCAAATTCAGGTTATAAATCTTTTTTAAACCTCAAAAAGACAAACTGCATCAGTGAACAAATGCCTCCTTTGCCATAAGACCAGAACTGGATGGTGTCCAGCTACCAGTACTGAATATTTTGGTTAAAGATTCTATAGAAAAATTCTGATCAAAACGGGGGAAACACAGAAGAGGATTTCAAATTCTCATGGAATCCAGACTTTCTGGATCCACTGAAGCGAGACGAACTCCTGAAACTATTGCCCTGAGATAATCTTTAAACTTTAAACCAAAAATATCCCCTGAGGTCTTAACACCAAACAACAGTTCAGCTTAATTAGTAAGGAATGTCTGCCTTGAGCACTGCGCTCTTTCAGTCTCTATCTATACGGATCAAACTGACAACCGCAACTCAAAAGAGTATACAGGAAACTTAGGGGGCAGTGAGTTTATGTTAATAGAGGGAGAACAATTTAGAAGAGTGAGAATGGATGCAAAACTTGAAAAATGTCATCAATGTTACTGAATTGTACGTGTGGAAATTATGGAATTGGTGTATGTTCTCTTGCGTATATTCTCAACAACAAAAATAAAATAAATTATTCAAAAAAACAAACTCGGATAAATAAGGTTCCATACTGACCTTTCAAACAGACCAAGGGCCTTCTAAGACCTTAGGGGCTGCCTCTGAAGATACTCTCCATTCAACAATAGAGCTAAGAATATTAAGGGTGGCTGTCCCATAGCAGGTGCAACAAGGACCCCAAGGAAGTAAAGGACTCATCACAAAGAGACACGAGTGTGGCTTCTGTCTAATGGAACGGATTATGAATTGACACAGAGAGCCCAGAAATTTTTTAAAGGAATTGTACCACTTCTGCCTGAAAGAAACAAAACCAGTAAAAAATGAAGGGAGGCCTTTGTGCTTCTCAAAATACTGTGAGCATGCTAAAGACTGAGAAAACTACTTAGCTATAAACACCAGCCATTTCTTACAGAAAAAGAATGACTCAGGGGTGGAACAAAACTCTGAGAGCATGTCTTCAGATCTGGAGGAACCACACCTGAGCGGCCTTATCAGGCCACAACTGGGCCTGATTTAGATGACAAGATCCTGAACTTGGAACTAATGCCGTAACAGGATGAGACTGGGGGTGATGGGAGAGGGTATGAGTGTAATCTGCATGTAGGGAGGAAAGTGAATTATTGATCAAATACCAAAACTGGCAGAATGTGTTTTCCAAAGAAGGACACCACAATTCTCATCCCACGTGCACTTACGATGTGACTTTGATTCAACTCCTATTGAGATTAGCAAGGTTCCCCTCCCCGTCACCCTGAAGCTGACGAGGCCTGTGACTATCACAGAGATGATGCAATATGATTTCCGACGCTAAGTCATAAAAGGAGATTTGGTTCTCCTGGAAGCCTGCACTGCCCTGTAAGCAGTCAGAGGCCACAATGCTATGAGAAGCACAGACTAGCCCAAGCTGAAAAACCACACGGAAGGCCCAGACCATAGGAAGAAGATGTTCAGCCAGCTGCTTCACACCCCGGCAGTTCCAGCTCCAGCCACCATCTAATTGCAACCTGATGAGAAACCCAAGCCAGCACTGTCCAGCTGCACCTTTCTTAAGCTCCTGGCCACCAGAAACCAAGAGAAATGATAAAATGACGGTTGCTTTAAGGCGACAGTAATGACAATAGTTGTTAGAAAGCAGTAACTAGAAATATAGGGTGATACACAATTTTCAAAGTCTGTAGATATTCACACCTGGATCTGTGTTCTCCCAAAGAGGAATTTCCCAGTCTGCCTAATGGGAATAAACCAGGCTGTGGGGATCTGGAATGCCCCTAGCAGGGCTTCGATTCTGTTCGTTCCAGATATACAGATACACAAGTTTAAGAAGATCGTCAGGTAATTCTTACGTAGAATTAATTTTGAGAGCCACTGCTCTACTATTGGCTCTGAGAAGTGCACCCTAACCAGGAGCATTGGCATCGCCTAGGAACTTGTTAGAAATGCAAATTCTCAGCCAGAGTTCAAACCAGAACCAACTGGGATAGGGAAGAGGCCCTCTGGCCCTTTGTTACTGGGCTTTTGTGATGAAAGCCATACTTAAGGGATCTAAGGACTTCTTATGGAGACTTTTAGTCAGTCATTCGGTTTGGCCCCACACACAACAGGCCTACGCCTTTGGAGGTATCCAGTACTTCACTTCCTAGGCCTTTCTGAGTTTCTACAGCAGCAACAGGCATGCTTCTTACTATGACCGCCCCCGCAGGTTTCAGTTTTCTCAGTTCTGACAAGGTAATTACTATACATTAAACTATTTTTCAGTTTTTAAAACATTAGTGACATCTCCAGATTGCTGTACTGTTCATAGTATCCTGTTATCCAAGGCATCAAAACTCAATCTTTTTACCTTTCTTCCTTCCTGCCATCCCTATAAGGTTTATTCACATCCTTTCATATATAACCTTTTTTTCCATTTCTAATGCTTAGTTCAGCCTTCATTACCAAGTTCAGAATACTACATCTTTAAAATAACCTTAACACCATTCCTCCACACTTCAATCCCTCCTATACTGTATCTCAGAATAATTTTCTGTCCATATTATGCTAGCAGACCCTAAGTGCTCAGCAAATTTAACTATTAGTATTACCATTAAAATCATCAGCACAAGACTTTATAAATATTATGTCTTAATAATTCACTTCATCTCACGTACTTTGGACATGTTATCAGAGGGATCAGTCCCTGGAGAAGGACAGCATGCTTGGTAAAGGGTCAGCGAAAAAGAGGAAGACCCTCAAGAGATGGACTGACAGACACAGTGGCTGCAACAATGGGCTCAAGCAAGGTAACAATTATGAAGATGGCGCAGGGCCCAGCAGTACATCATTCTGCTGTACACAGGGTTGCTATGAGTTGGAACTGACTTGACAGCACCTCATAACTAACAACAACCACCCCCACATGAGCCCTATGAGATAAATATGACCCCCACTTAACTAAAGCAGTCCTGGTGGTACAGTGGTTAAGCACTCAGCTGCTAATCGAAAGGTTCCAACCCATTTGCTGCTCCACAGGAGAAACATGTGGCAGTCTGCTTCCATAAAGATTTAAACCCTACAAGGCAGTTCTACTGTCCTAAGTCACTGTGAGTCGGAATCAACTCAATGGCAATGGGTTTCTGGGTTTTAACAAAGAAAATGCATTTAATAATTGTCTATGGAATTGAGTTGGCTCTCAATTTCCTCTTACCAAAAATCAATAACCTTACCCAGCTCTAAAAATTTTTTCCTAAGATTCAAAGGTAAGAAACTGGAGGCACTACATGCAACTTAGACTAAATTAAGCCTTAGCAAGTTATTTAACTTCTCTAAGCCTCCTTATAAGTGGAGTTAACATTAACTACTTTGTAACACTATCCTGTAAAGCACTTATCACAGTGGCTGGCACATTGTCGTCACGTGCCATCGAGTGGGTTTCGACTCGTAAAGACCCCATGTACAACAGAATGTAACACTGCCCAGTCCTGTGCCATCCTCATAATTGTTGTTATGCTTGAATCCATTGTTGCAGCCACTGTGTCAATCCAACTTGTTGAGGGTCTTCCTCTTTTTCGCTGGCCCCTCTACCAAGCAGGATGTCCTTCTCCAGTACCTGATCCTTCCTGATACATGTCCAAAGTATATGAGACATAATCTCCCATCCCTGCTTCTAAGGAGAATTCTGGTTGTACTTCTTCCAAGACAGACTCGACTGTTCTTCTGGCAGTCCATGGTATATTCAATATTCTTCGCCAACACCACAATTCAAAGGTATCACCTCTTCTTCAGTCTTCCTTATTCATCATTCAGCTTCGCATGCATATGAGGCAAGCGAAAACACCATGGCTTGGGTCAGGTGCACCTTAGCCCTCAAGGCGACATCTTTGCTTTTCAACACTTTAAAAGAGGTCTTTCGCAACAGATTTGTCCAATGCAATGCATCTTTTGATTTTTTTTTTATTGCACTTTAGATGAAGGTTTACAGAACCAGCTTCTCACTAAACAGTTAGTACACATATTGTTTTACGACAATAGTTAACAATCCCACGACATGTCAACATCCTGTCTTCTTGACTTCGGGTTCCCTATCATCCGCTTTCCTGCCCCTCCTGTCTTCCAGTCCTTGCCCCTAGGCTGGTGTACCCCTTTAGTCTTGTTTTGTTTTATGGGCCTGTCTAATCTTTGGCTGAAGGGTGAACCTCGGGAGTGCCTTCATTACTGAGCTAAAAGGGTGTCCGGCGGCCACACGCTCAGGGTTTCTCTGGTCTCCATCAGGCCAGTAAGTCTGGTCTTTTTTTTTTTTTAGTTAGAATTTTGTTCTACATTTTTCTCCATCTCTGTCCAGGACCCTCTATTGTGATCCCGTCTTGATTTCTTAACTGCTGCTTCCATGGGTGCTGCCTGTGGATCCAAGTAAAATAAAATCCTTGGCAACCTCAATCTTTTCTCCATTTATCATGATCTTGCTTATTGGTCCAGTTGTGAGGATTTTTGTTTTCTTTACGTTGAGGTATAACCCATACTGAGGGCTATGGTCTTTGATCTTTTTCAGTAAGGGCTTTAAGACCTCTTCACTTTCAGCAAGCAAAGCTGTGTCATCTGCATATCACAAGTTATTAATGCGTCTTCCTCCAATCCTGATGCCCCATTCTTTTTCATATAGTCCAGCTTCTTGGGTTATTTGTTCAGCATAAAGATCAAATAAGTATGGTGAAAGGATACAACCCTGACACACACCTTTCCTGACTTTAAACCACGCAGTATTCCCTTGTTCTGTTCGAACAACTGCCCCTTGATCTATGTACACGTTCCTCATAAGCACAATTAAGCACTCTGGAATTCCCATTCTTCATAATGTTAAAAATGCATAAATATTATCTATTATTATTGTAACTACTCAAATAATCCTCTACATCATAATCAGAGAAGCAGTTAGTAAGCACAGTAGCCTCTACGGAAGGAAACGGTATGACTTAGAGGGCACAGGTAAGAGATGAATTACTTTTCACTCTAAACCTT
This sequence comes from Loxodonta africana, assembly GCF_030014295.1. Classification (NCBI taxonomy): domain Eukaryota; kingdom Metazoa; phylum Chordata; class Mammalia; order Proboscidea; family Elephantidae; genus Loxodonta; species Loxodonta africana. The sequence goes on from NC_087351.1 coordinate 110,061,851, forward strand.
TCTTAAATTGATGAATTTTATACCAGTAACAAATTATCCTGGCGGCGTAGTGGTTAAGAGCTACGGCTGCTAACCAAAACGTCGGCAGTTCAAATCCACCGGGCACTCCTTGGAAGCACTATGGGCAGTTCTCCTCTGTCCTATAGGGTCGCTATGAGCCGGAACTGACTTGACAGCAATGGGTTTGGTTTTTGGTTTAAGGCATTATCTACCAAAATTTTTAATTAAAAAATTTTAAATTATAATCAAAATACGAGACATGTATCTCAATCACCATGTCTTTCAGAGTCATCCTGGACTTTGATATACACACTAGGATGGATCAAGTGTTCACATCTAGCCCACACACATTTGAATATTAACCTTGTAAGCCTCAGAGGCTGGGCTAAGACACACAATCATTTCAAATAATTCTCTTCAATTTCAAACATTCAATTAATTAAACACATAACTTAGTCCCTTCTACTAGAAAGCGTTTGTACAATCTCAGTTGCAATTCCAAACTACCCTGTTTAGTTACCTTCTACCACAAAAGGCAAAACATTCAAACACTTCTTAATGAGAAGATTTTAATACATTCTGAGCTTTATCTGCCTAGCAACAACTTACAAACTCATGTCAGCCTACTTATGTTCCCATGGCTACAGTCAAGAACAGTACAGTGGCAGTTGTACAAATCAAGAAAAGAATCCCAAGAGAATCATACTTAAATCTTGGATAGAAAACAATACTAAAAAGGTAGGAATACAGTCTAGTACACTTCCCACTAAAATTCATCTCTCCATCCCCTGCAAGTCCAAAATAAACCCTCCTTAAACCAGCCTCCATTCATATCCACTGCCGACGAGTTGATTCCGACTCATAACCACCCTACAGGGCAGAGTACAACTGCCCCCACAGGATTTCCAAGGCTGTCTTTACAGTAGCAGACTGCCACATATTCCTTCCATGGAGCAGCTGGTGGGTCTGAAACGCAGACCTGTCCATTAGCAGTTCAGCACTTCAACCACTGTGCCACCAGGGATCCTTAGCCCCCACCCAGGGTCTCTAAAAATAAGACTTCACAGTAGAACACTGCACCGGAGCTGATAGTGACCTCTAGCCATTTGTATGTGTGTTATTCTCAGGATTGGTACCCAGCCTTCTGCTCTTTCTGACATAGCAAATTTGTCAAATTGGCTTGAAAACAAGTAAACACCCATTCTACATTTTAAATCTGTAACCTACTTTAAGTACTAACACTGAGAGAAAAAGGAGTGCATAATCTAAATTGTGAAAACAACTATTTTCAAGTATTTATTTCCAGTGTTTAAAAACTATACCTACGATGGGGGGAGGCGGGGAGAAGGTTATTTACTGATTAGGTAGTAGACAAGAACTACTTTAGGTGAAGGGAAAGACAACACTCAATACAGGGGAGGTCAGCACAACTGGACTGGACCAAAAGCAAAGAAGTTTCCTGAATAAACTGAATGCTTCGAAGGTCAGCAGAGCAAGGGCAGGGGTTTGGGGACTATGGCTTCAGGGGACATCTAAGTCAATTGGTAAAATAAATTCTATTAACATTCTGCATCCCACTTTGAAGTGTGGCATCTGGGGTCTTAAACGTTAGCAAGCAGCCATCTAAGATGCATCAATTGGTCTCATCCCACCTGGATCAAAGGAGAATGAAGAACACCAAGGTCACACCAAGGTAATTATGAGCCCAAGAGACAGAAAGGGCTACATGAACTAGAGACTACATCATCCTGAGACCAAAAGAACTAGATGGTGCCCGGCCACAACCGATGACTGCCCTGACAGGGAACACAACAGAGAACCCCTGAGGGAGCAGGAGAGCAGTGGGATGCAGACCCCAAATTCTCATAAAAAGACCAGACTTAATGGTCTGACTAAGACTAGAAGAATCCCGGTGGTCATGGTCCCCAAACCTTCTGTTGGCCCAGGACAGGAACCATTCCTGAAGCCAACTGATCAGACATGGATTGGACTGGACAATGGGTTGGACAGAGATGCTGATGAGGAGTGAGCTACTTGCATTAGGTGGACACTTGAGACTATGCTGGCATCTCCTGTGTGAAGGGGAGATGGGAGGGTAAAGCGGGGTTAGAAACTGGCAAAACGGTCACGGAAGCAGAGACTGGAAGGAGGGAGCGGGCTGACTCATTAGGGGGAGAGTAAGTGGGAGTATGTAATAAGGTGTACATAAGTTTAAATGTGAGAGACTGACTTGATTTGTGAACTTAAAGCACAATAAAAATTATTAAAAAAAAACTGTAAGTACCAAAATAAAAAAAATCTGGATCTACAACTAGAAAAAAGAAATGAACATTCTTTCATTGCATTTTAAGGATATTCTTCCTTTGTTCAAATAATTTTTCCTAAACTGTAAAATTTTATTAACAGCACCATAAAAAGGTATAATTTTTTACACCGTCTTTCTCCTAGCAGATTGACAAAAACTAAAGACTAACAATCCCAGAAGTCATAAAGAAAATGCTGACTCTGTCTACATAAAATTTAAAACTTGATTGTATAGCCAAACTGACCATAACATTAACGGAAGAGATTTAGAAAACCTACATCAAAGGACTACTCCCTTTAACATACAAAGAGTTCTTATAAATCCGTAATTAACTCAGCGGAACAGGTAAAGGTCACATAAATACAAATGGTCCACACAGATGAAAAGATGTTTAACTTCACCAGTTAAAGGGACTGATGACCCCTCTCCCTAACCGAGGGCCCTCTCAGCCTCTGCAGACGGCAACCTGGCCGTTTCTACCTAAACTTTATCCAGCAGTTTCACTTCTGGAGTCCCAGGATGGTGCGAACAGTTAAACTGCTCGGCTGCTAACTGAAAGGCTGGCGGTTTGAGTCCACCCAGAGGCGCCTTAGAGTGAAGGCCTGGTGATCTACTTCTGAAAAATCCGTCACTGAGAACCCTGTGGAGCACAGTTCTACCTTGATGCTCATAGGATCCCCGTGAGTCGGAATCAACGTACTAGCACTGGTAATTCCACTTCTAGGAACAGACCCTACAAAAAGTTAAGTAAAGCAGAGATTATATGTAGAAAGACAATCCCTGAAGAATTATTTGTAATAAGTAATGTTAGACACAAGAAAATGTCTACCCAAAACCAAAAAAAAAAAAACCAAACCCTTTGCATCAAGCTGTTTCCGACTCATAGCGACCCTACAGGACAGAGCAAAATTGCCCCACAGGGTTTTCCAAGGAGCACCTGGTGGAGTAAAACTGCCAACCTTTTGGTTAGCAGCTGAGCTCCTAACCACTGTGGCACCAGGGCTCCAAAATATCCATCAACAGGGTCAAATTATGGTTACATCCATACAAGCACTCCACACAATCATTATGAAGAAATATAGCTGCCTTTAGCTTGTCTCTGTATATGCATATAAAAAACCAAATCAAACCCACTGTCGTTGAGTCGATTCTAACCCATAGCTACCCTATAGGACAGAGTAGACCTGCCCTATAGGGTTTCCAAGGAGTGCCTAGTGGATTCGAACAGCCAACCTTATGGTTAGCAGTCGTAGCTCTTAACCACTAGGCCACCAGGGTTTCCGTATATGCATATACACTTTTTTTTTTTATCGTACTTTAGATGAAGGTTTACAGAGCAAATTAGTTTCTCTTTAAATAATTAATACACATATTTTGTGACACCGGTTGCCAACCCCACAACATGTCAACACTCTCCCCTTCTCAAACTTGTCTTCCCTGTTACCAGCTTTCCTGTCCCTTCCTGCCTTTTCATCCTTGCCCCTGGCCTGGTGTGCCCATTTAGTCTCGTTTTGTTTTATGGGCCTGTCTGATCTTTGGCTGAAGTGACTCTATTACTGAGTTAAAAGTGGGTGTCCAGGGGGCATACTCCCGAGGTTTCTCCAGTCACATAAACACATTTTAATAAACACGTATTGCTTCAGTATTTTTTATATTGGGAGATTCTAAATATACATATAGAGGAAAATTTAAAGGTGTATGCAGCACTAGAAAAACCAGGAGAAATGGTTCGAGGAAGGAGGACTTAGAAATCAGAAGCAATGGAAGCACACACAAAAGAAAGCAGATTTAACTAAATAAAATCTGTAACTAAATATTTAAAAGGCAAGGAACCTGAGAGCACATATTTGCAACAGATGAGACCGAGTGTTAATATCTCAAATTGATAAGAAAGACATAAAAACCCTATTCAATGGGGAAAGGCCAAAAAAACAATTCACAAGAGAGAACACAGTAAATGCTCCGCCTCTCTAGAAACTGGATAAATACATATTAAATGGAATAATCATTTGCATGTTAAATTTAGCTATTTGTCTTGTGCAAGCAAGTATATATAGCAAAACAGACACTGCAATATACTGCTGATATACACTGTTACTTGCTTTCCTGAAACCAATCTGTCAATACATGTAAAGAACCTTAAAAATATTCATACATTTTGACCCAGTAATTTCAACTTTGAGAATTTAAGGAAATAATCCAAAATATGAAGAAGTATTACAAATATACAGAGATTATCTCAAAATTACTTTAAGAAAAAAAATGAAAAGCAGCCGAGACACAGCCAACGATAGGGGCTGCTTAGGTCTAGTAATATTCTATTCCGTGTACCCAGGCCTTAAAAAGTTATGAGTAGAAGGCAAAGATTTTCAGTGGTTACCAGAGGTGGGGGAGAGGAGAGAAGGAGAAGTTTTTGCTTAGGGGGCACGGAGTTTATGTTAATGGTGTTGGCATGCTCTGCAAAAGGACAACAATGGCTGCACGACATGAAGAACGCAATCAATGTCACTGAATTATACCATACAGAAATGGCTGAATTGGCCAATGTTTTGTTTCTACTACAACTACCAAAAAAGAAAAAGCTGCTGGATAAACAAATTGTGGCATATAAATAAAATGGAACACGAGTCTGCCATAAAAAGGAATGAAGGATGGATACATCCCAGCTGGATGCACATCAAAAGCACGCTAAGTGAAGGAAGAAGTAAAAGTACCCCTATTTGCAGATGACATGACCTTATACACAGAAAACCCTAAGGAATCCTCCAGAAAACTACTGAAACTAATACAAGAGTTCAGCAGAGTATCGGGATACAAGATAAACATATAAAAATCAGTTGGATTCCTCTACACCAAAAAAAAAGAACATCCAAGAGGAAATCACCAAATCAATACCACTTACCGTAGCCCCAAGAGAATAAAATACTTAGGAATAAAACTTACCAGAGATGTAAAAGACTTATACAAAGAAAACTACAGTACACTTCTGCAGGAAACCAAAAGTGACTTACATAAATGGAAGAACATACCTTGCTCATGGATAGGAAGACTTAACATTATAAAAATGTCTATTCTACCAAAAGCGATCTATACATTTAATGCAATTCCGATCCAAATCCCAACGACATTCTTTAATGAGATGGAGAAACAAATCACCAACTTCATATGGAAGGGAAAGGAAAAAAAAAAAAAAAAAAGGGAAAGAGGCCCCGGATAAATCAGGCATTACTGAAAAAGAAGAACAAAGTGGGAGGCCTTACTTTACCTGATTTTAGAACTTATTATGCCGCCACAGTAGTCAAAACAGCCTGGTACTGGTACAACAACAGATACATGGACCCATGGAACAGACTGAGAATCCAGACATAAATCCATCCACACATGAGCAGTTGATATTTGACAAATGCCCCAAAACAGTTAAATGGGGGAAAAGACAGTCTTTTTAACAAATGGTGCTGGCATAACTAGATATCCATCTGCAAAAAAATGAAACAAGACCCATACCTCACTCCATGCACAAAAACTAACTCAAAATGGATCAAAGACCTAAATATAAAATCTAAAATGATACAGATCATGGAAGAAAAAATAGGGACATTAGGAGCCCTAGTACATAGCATAAACAGTACACAAAACATTACAAAGAACACAGAAGAAAAACTAGATAACTGGGAGCTCCGAAAAATCAAACACTTATGCTCATCCAAAGACTTCACCAAAAGAGTAAAAAGACTACATACAGACTGGGAAAAAGTTTTTAGCTATGACATTTCTGATTAGCGCCTGATCTCTAAAATTTACACGATACTGCAAAAACTCAACTGCAAAAAGACAAATAACCCAATTAAAAAATGGGCAAAAGATACGAATAGACACTTCACTAAAGAAGACATTCAGGTAGCTAACAGATATATGAGGAAACGTTCACGATCATTAGCTATTAGAGAAATGCAGGTCAAAACTACAATGAGATTTCATCTCACTCCAACAAGGCTGGCATGAATCCAAAAAACACAAAATAATAAATATTGGAGAGGCTGTGGAGATTGGAACACTTCTGCACTGCTGGTGGGAATGTAATATGGTACAACCGCTTTGGAAATTGATTTGGCGCTTCCTTAAAAAGTTAGAAATAGAACTACCATGAAAAAAAAATTTTTTTTATACGATCCAGCAATCCCACTCCTTGGAATATATCCTGGAGAAATAAGAGCCTTTACACGAACAGATATATATGCATACCCATGTTTATTGCAGCACTGTTTACAATAGCAAAAACATGGAAGCAACCAAGGTGCCCATCAACGGATGAATGGATAAATTACGAGATATTCACACAATGGAATACTACGCATCGATAAAGAACAGTGAGGAATCTGTGAAACATTTCATAACATGGAGGAACCTGGAAGGCATTATGCTGAGTGAAATTAGTCAGCTACAAAAGGACAAATATTGTATAAGACCACTAGTATAAGAGCTTGAGAAACAGTTTAAACTGAGAAGAAAATATTCTTTGATGGTTACGAGAGCGGGGAGGGAGGGAGGATGGGAAAGGGGTATTCACTAATTAGATAGCAGATAAGAACCACTTTAGGTGAAGGGAAAGACAGCACACAATACAGGGGAGGTCAGCACAACTGGACTAAACCAAAAGCAAAGAAGTTTCCTGAATAAACTGAATGCTTCGAAGGCCAGCGTAGCAGGGGCAGGGGTCTAGGGACCATAGTTTCAGGGGACATATAAGTCAATTGGCATAATAAAATCTATTAAGAAAACGTTCTGCATCCCACTTTGAAGAGTGGCATCTGGGGTCTTAAACGCTAGCAAGCAGCCATCTAAGATGCATCAATTGGTCTCAACCCACCTGGATCAAAGAAGAATGAAGAACACCAAGGACAAAAGGTGATTACAAGCCCAAGAGACATAAAAAGCCTCATGAACCAGCGACTACATCATCCTGAGACCAGAAGAACTAGATGGTGCCTGGCTACAACCAATGACCGCCCTGACAGGGAACACAACAGAGAACCCCTGAGGGAGCAGGAGAGCAGTGGGATGCAGACCCCAAATTCTCATAAGACCAGACTTAAGTAGTCTGACTGAGACTGGAAGGACCTCGGTGGTCATGGCCCCCAGATCTTCTGTTGCCCCAGGACAGGAACCATTCCCGAAGCCAACTCTTCAGACATGGATTGGACTGGACAATGGGTGGGAGAGGGATGCTGGTGAGGAGTGAGCTTCTTGGATTAGGTGGACACTTGAGACTATGTTGGCATCTCCTGCCTGGAGGGGAGATGAGAGGGTGGAGGGGGTGAGAAGCTGGCGAAAAGGACATGAAAAGTGAGGGTGGAGGGAGAGAGCAGGCTGTCTCATTAGGGGGAGAGTAATTGGGAGTGTGTAGCAAGGTGTATATGGGTTTTTGTGTGAGAGACTGACTTGATTTGTGAACTTTCACTTAAAGCACAATAAAAATTATTTTAAAAAAAGCACGCTAAGTGAAAGAAGCCAAACACAAAAGGTCACACATCGTACAATTCCATTTACATGAAATACCCAGAACAGGAAAATCCAGAGACAGAAAGCGGATTAGTGGTTGCCTGAGCTTGGGAGAGACAAGTGGGGGGATGCGGACTAACTGCTACTGGGCGTGGACTTTCTTTTCGAGGTGATGAAAATGTTTTGGAAATAGAGGTGTGACTGCACAACACTGTGAGTATACTAAATACTATGGATATTTCAAAAACAGCTGTAGCATTACACCAAGAGGGAACTGCCAGAAATTCAAGTTGGATTCATAGGGGGACGTGGAACCAGGGATATCATTGCTGATGTCAGATGGATCTTGGCTGAAAGCAGAGAATACCAGAAAGATGTTTACCTGTGCTTTACTATGTAAAGGCACTCGACTGTGTGGATCGTAACAAGTTACGGATAACACTGAGAAGTATGAGAATTCCAGAAAACTCAATTGTGCTCATGCAGAACCTGTACATAGACCAAGAGGCAGTCATTTGAACAGAACTAGGGGATACTGGGCGGTTTAAAATCAGGAAAGGTGTCCGCCAGGGTTGTATCCTTTCACCGTACTTACTCAATCTGTATGCTGAGCAAACATTCCAAGAAGCTGGGCTATAAAGAACGCAGCATCAGGACTGGTGGGAGACTTGTTAACAACATTAACAACCTGCAATAGTGCAGATGACACAACTTTGATTGCTGAACGTGAAGAGGACTTGAAGCATTTACTGATGAAGATCAAAAACTACAGCCTTCAGGATGGATTATGCCTCAGCATAGAGACAACAAAAATCCTCATAACTGGGCCAATAAGCAACATCATGATAAACGGAAATAAGACTGAAGTTGTCAAGGATTTCATTTTATTCAGATCCACCGTCACTGCCCATGGAAACAGCAGTCAAGAAATCAAATGACATATTGCATTGGGCAAATCTCCTGCAAAAGACCTCTTTAGTGTTGAAAGGCAAAGAAGTCACTTTGAGAACTAAAATGCGCCTGACCCAAGCCATGGTATTTTCAACTGCCTCATTTGCATGTGAAAGCTGGACAATGAATAAGGAAGACTAAAGAAGAGCTGATGCCTTTGAATTACAGTGTTGGCAAAGAATACTGAATATAGGATGGACTGTCAGAAGAACAATGGTGGTCAGAAGAACAAACAAGTCTGTCTTGGAAGAAGTACAGCCAGAACGCCTCTGAGAAGGGAGGGTGATGGGACTTCGTCTCAGGTACTTTGGACACATATAAAAATAGTGTGGTGCATCCTCTTCTGAATCTGGCTAGAATTTCTGGTAGTTCCCTGTTGATGTACTGCTCCAACTGTTTTAGAATTATTTTCAGCAAAATTTTATTTGTGTGTGATATTAATGACATTTTTTGATAATTTCCACTTTCTGTTGGATCCCTTTCTCCAGAATGGACATAAATATGAATCTCTTCCAGCCCACTGACCAGGCCACTGTCTTCCAAATTTTTTGGCATAGATGAGTGAGCACCTGCAGTGCTGCACCCATTTGCTGATACATCTCAATTGGTATTCCGTCAATTCCTGGAGCCTCGTTTTTCACCAATGCCTTCAGTGCAACTTGGGCTTCTTCCTTCAGTATTATCAGTTCTTCATTATATACTACCTCCTTAGACGGCTGAACATCCACTAATTCTTTTTGGCACACTGACTCTGTGTATTCCTTCCATCTTCTTTTGATGTGTCCTGCATTTTTCAGCATTTTACCCATAGAATCCCTCAATATTGCAACTTGAGGCTTTAATTTTTTCTGTCAGCTTCAGAAATGCCACGTGTGTTCTTTCCTTTTGGTTTTCTAACTCCAGGTATTCGCACATTTCTTTATAATACTTTACTTTGTCTTCGTGAGCCACCCTTTGAAATCTGTTCAGCTCTTTTACTTTATCATTTCTTCTGTTTGCTTTAGCTACTGTGTTCAAACCAAGTTTCAGAGTCTCTTCTGATATCCATTTTGGTCTTTTCTTTCTTTCCTGTCTTTTTAACGACCTTTTGCTTTCTTCATGTATGATGTCCTTGATGTCATTCCACAACTTGTCTTGTCTTTGGTCCCTGGTGTTCAATGCATAAAATCTATTCTTAAGATGGCCTCTAAATATAGGTGGGATATACTCAAGGTTGTATTTTGCCTCTCTTGGACTTGTTCTAATTATCTTCAGCTTCAACTTAAACTTGCATATGAGCAACTGATGGTATGTTCTGAAGTTGGCCTCTGGCTTTGTTCTGACTGATGATATTGAGCTTCTCCATTGCTTCTTTCCACAGATGTAGTCAATTTGATTCCTGTGTATTCCATCTGGCAAGGTCTACATTTATAATCACCTTTTATGTGTTGATAAAAGGTATTTGCAATGAAGAAGCCGTTGGTCTTGCAAAATTCCATCATGCGATCTCTTGCTTTGTTTCTATCATCAAGGCCATTATTTCCCAACTACTGATCTTCTTTTTTGTTTCCAACTTTCACATCAGTAATTATCAATGCATATTGATTGCATGTTTGATCAATTTCAGACTGCAAAAGTTGGTAAAAATCTTCAATTTCTTCGTCTTTGGCCTTAGTGGTTAGTGCATAAATTTGAATATCAGTCATATTAACTGGTCTTCTTTGCAGGCATAAGGCTATTACCCTATCACTGACGGCGCTGCACTTCAGGATAGATACTGAAATATTCTTTTTGATGATGAATGTGATGCCATCCTCTTCAATTTATCATTCCTGGTATACCAGACAATATAACTGATTCAAAATGGCCAATATCAGTCCATTTCAGCTCACTAATGCCTAGGATACTGATCTTTACAAGTTCTGTTTCATTTTGATGACTTCCAATTTTCATAGATTGATACTTCATGCAGCACACGTTCCAATCATTAATGGATCTTTGCAGTTGTTTTTCCTCATTTTGAGTCCACCACTTATCTGTCAGTTCATCAAACTGTGGCATCTTGAGTGTTAGTTCCAGAGTGTTACTCTAGAAGCTATTCCACCCGTACTTCAAATATGAGCAGGGTCACTTATGGTGGACAGGTTTCAGTAAAGCCTCCAGAGTAAGACTAGGAAGAAGGAACTGACAGTCTACTTTTCAAAAATTGGTCAGTGAAAATCATATGCATAGCAGTGGAGCATAGTGCTGGAAGATAAGCCCCTCAGGTTGGAACCAAAAAAACAAAACTCACTGCCATCGAGTCGATTTCAACTCATAGTGACCCTGTAGGACAGGGTACAACCACAGGGTTTCCAATGAGTGGCTGGTGGATTCGAACTGCCGACCTTTTTAGTTAGCAGCTGAACTCTTAACCATTGTGCCATCAGGGCTCCTCTCAGGTTGGAAGACACTGAAAATACAACCGGGTAAGGGCTATCTTCTCAAAGTAGTGTCAACAGTAATGACATGGATGGAGTTAAGCTTTCGGAAATATATTACTGTTCAATAATGTGTCAAATGGATAAAAATGTATATCAATAAAACACCAGTTAGGCCTCCCATGAGACTGCTTTACTGAACACATTCTCTTGCATCTAAGTAGTTAACACAAAGGCTAAAAACGAGTGTATTTTTCTTTAATTAAAAGTGTCACTTTTTCAAAATTTTTCTGTAAATAAAAGAGGTAAATTTCATTTGAAAAAAAAAAAAAATAGTGTGGTGGCAGTGTCTTCCAACCTTGTCTAACTTCACAAGTGGGGAGGAGAATCATTAGCAACATCAAGAGCCCAAGGCTGATTTCTATAAGGCGGGGCTCACATATACCTCCTCTCTCCAACCTTTTTATCAATTCTGACACCAGCCTTCTCCCACGGTACTCCCTACTTCTCTGCTGGGTTGGATAATTAATTGCAATGGGCACAGAGAACTCAGACTATACTCACAGTTACGGGGTTTACCAAGGAAGTAACAGGTTACAATTCAGGATAAAGTTCTTCAATCAGGACAGTCTCTTCTCAGCCATGCTTGCTTCTCTCTGGCCCTTGGCCCCTCAGCCCAGCCTCTAACCTGCCTTTCCACTGCTCAGGGAAGTGTTAACAAAGCTCTTTAGCTCCACCAGTAAGTGCCCAGAGACACCTCACTCTCCAATAAGCCTCAGCCCAAAGGCACTCCGCGCTCTCACTCCGTGGGTTGGCAAGCTTAGCTCTGCCAACAAGTGACTGGAGATATCCCATTCTGCCTAGAAGCCTCCTACCCAAAGACGCTCACAGCTCTCTCTCTCCATGGCCCAGCATACCCACTGTAACTACCCTGCTCCATGGACCGGGAAGCCCACTGTGTCATCTCGCACCAGTCTCCTGGTTCTGCTGCCTCCGCTGCCGCCATTTCTCTGCCGCTACTTCTCACTGTCTATCATCACCTCCAACATTACAGCTCTCTCTCTCCACCTCCTGGGTCGAGGAGGTTCTCAGCACAGGGATTTCGGGTCCAAAGAACGTACTCTATTCCTAGTTCTTCTTTCTTGGTGGTAGTGAGGTTCCCTCCTTTCTGCCTCTGGTATGGTTCATTTTAAGCCTAGTGGAATGGCAAATCTTACTGATCCCCTCGTTAGCATGCCACACACCTTACTTTCACAGCCCCATTCCCAAAAGGGTGCCATGCACCTTATTTGTATTATTAGCAAGCTGTCTAATCAATCCCCTTGGTGGGCTACAAGCACCTTATTTGCATGGTCCCACCCAATGATTTGATGGGAGTTACAAGACTATGGTGAGAAAGGCCATATAAAAATGACCCATCACACTGCAACATGTTATCAGGAGGGACCAGGCCCTGGAGAAGGACATCATACTTGGTAGAGTAGCGACTCAGCAAAAAAGAGGAAGACCCTCAACCAGACAGACTGACACAGCGGCTTCAACAATGGGCTCAAACACAGCAAGGATTGTGAGGATGGCGCAGGATCAGGCAGTGTTTCATTCTATTGTACATAGGGCCACTATGAGTCAGAAGCTACTCAACAGCACCTAACAACATCGTGCAGGAAACCCAGGTTCAATTTCTAGCCAATGCAACCCAAGCACAGAGGTTCCAGGCTAAGGCAAACTAGGAAGAAAAGCCTGGTGATCTACTTCCAAAAACCAGTCAGTGAAAGCCCTATGGGTCACAACTGTCCAACCTGCAGCAGGTCATGGGAACGGCCTAGGGTTGTGCAACTTTCTATTCCACTGTGCACCCCTGAGTCTGGGGTGACTCAAAAGCAGCTAACAACAAAGAAATACACATACGGGAAGTATCAGGGCAATATAACCAAATGGAATAGTTCTTCCAGGGTGGCTGGATACGTGCATTTAATGGAAGAAAATAAGAAAGAGCATCATATAAGTTCTTAAGAAAATTAAATCAATTTTTAAACCAAAATGGGGAAGGAAAAGCATAAGAATTTTAAGAGTCAAACATACCTGAGACCAAATCCCAGCTCTATAAATGGTAATCCCCTCCCTATAATATAATTATTTAATAATTTTAAAAACTGACATTGTCTATACCAAAGCTACCTTAAAAGTACACAAACTTGTTAACATTTTCTCTGAATCTCAATATATAAGCCTCTCAAACAAAAGCAAATTAAGTTCACTGGTCATCCTGATTTACCAATCTACCTTCCTCCACTTCTTTCAAAGTTGAGAAATAGCAATTTATGAAATGAGCCTTCCTTACTACAAATGCAACTTGTCTTAGAGATATTGCATCACTTAAAAAAAAAAAAAGAGTAATATTAAACATGCTGCTGTGAAAAGACGTCATAAAAAAGAACATCCATATGGTACACATTACCTAGATGGCATGAGGCACAGTGCTTCATGTGACCAGTCACATTAGTGACTTGCTTAGCCAAAAAGAGATCTCACAATTATTCATATCTACAGAAGCTTAGAAGCTTGGTTTAGAGAGGTTTGTTCTGTTTTGCTTTTTATACTGTAGTCAAGATTACTAAGGAGATGATTACGCTGCATTCAAGTCAAGACTTTTCATTGACACCACCCCACCCAATCAGGACAAGATAACAGAGCTGCATCAGACAAGCATTCAATAGGAACTACATCCTTTTCCCCTACTAGACAATAGACTTCAGAGGAAAGACAAACTGACCCTCATCTTTTATCCTTAGAGCATAAACATGTGTGAGTGCACATGCATGTACACACAGGACATATTCTAGGAAGGCTAAAATGTAATTTGAGACACTCCAGTGTTAAAATAGGTAACTCTTTGTCATCACCGAGCACCCAAATAGTTGTTGGGTTGTGTTTAGGGGCCATGTTCAATAGAAAGTGTTACCTTTAAATATAAGAACCACCCACAGCCATATTTTCATACTCAGAAATGCACAACAGATTCAAGGAAATACCTATCTCTTGCTTTCTCCAGGGCATAAACATGACTAGGATGACCATATGTCCGGGTTAGTCCTGGACAGCCCCAGTTTACACCTAGTTGACCTGGCGTAATTTTTTTTTTTTTAAATTTTTATTGTGCTTTAAGTTCACAAATCAAGTCAGTCTCTCACACAAAAACCCATATACATCGTGCTACACGCTCCCAATTATTCTCCCCCTAATGAGAAAGCCTGCTCTCTCCTTCCACTCTCTCTTTTCGTGTTCTTTTCGCCAGCTTCTCACCCCCTCCACCCTCTCATCTCCCCTCCAGGCAGGAGATGCCAACATAGTCTCAAGTGTCCACCTGATCCAAGAAGCTCACTCCTTACCAGCATCCCTCTCCAACCCACTGTCCAGTCCAATCCATGTCTGAAGAGCTGGCTTTGAGAATGGTTCCTGTCCTGGGGCAACAGAAGGTCTGGGGGCCATGACCACCGAGGTCCTTCCAGTCTCAGTCAGACTACCAAGTCTAGTCTTATGAGAATTTGGGGTCTGCATCCCACTGCTCTCCTGCTCCCTCAGGGGTTCTCTGTTGTGTTCCCTGTCAGGGCAGTCTTTGGTTGTAGCCAGGCACCATCTAGTTCTTCTGGTCTCAGGATGATGTAGTCTCTGGTTCATGTGGCCCTTTCTGTCTCTTGGGCTCGTAATCACCTTTTGTCCTTGGTGTTCTTCATTCTCCTTTGATCCAGGTGGGTTAAGACCAACTGATGCATCTTAGATGGCTGCTTGCTAGCATTTAACACCCCAGACTGGCGTTGATTATTAACAGACCCCTCTTCATTCTCAAAAGTTTGGATGATACAGTAGCTAGTTTACTCCCAAAGAACCATGCCCTGGGTAGTTCCCTCTCACAATGAATCTGGGCTGGCCTGTGACTCACATTAACCAAGCAAATGTAGCAGAAGTAATGTGTGCCAGTTCTGGGCCTACCCTTTAAAAGGTCTAGCAATTTCAGCTTCCTCCCTCTTGAAACTTCCTCCCCCTTGGAATGCTTGCTTTTGGAAGCCCTAGCCACTATGAAAGAAGTCTGGCTATCCATATGGAGACTTCTCCCACTAGAAAAAAAATAGCCCTGAGGGTACATGGGGTGGAGAGGGAGAGAGGGCCAGTCATGGGAGCATCAGAGTGGAGCCACCAGATGACACCAGCCCCAGCTGCCCTCTGATAAAACCACGAGACACTCCAAGTAAGACCAGCAGAACAACTGCCCAGTTAAACATGAATCATGAAATAATAGTTGCTATTTTAAGCCATTAAATCTTACAGTAGTTACACTTCCATGAGGGAGAAAGGTACTCCTGTGAATAAACCCCCAGAGGTGGGTGGAGACGGCTGAGAACTTGAGCCAGAAAGTATAAGATCCTTCCTGATGGCAATGATCACTAGCCTCCAATCTTCTGGACAAGGTAGTACTTCAGATCCAGGAACCTAACAGGAAGGTCCGAGGAAGATCTGGGAGGGCAAACACTGAGAATGGCTGGAGGTTTAGAAGAAATTTTATTTTTTCACTGATCCTAGAGAGGATTCCTAATGTTGTACTGAGTACATACTAAGCAGGAACTTTGAACAGATATAAGTGGGTATATTAGTATGGCTTAAAAGGGTTAAATAACCTGCCCGCGATCCCCTAATTCTTACATGACAAAAAATGAAATGACACCTTTATATCAAGGAGTTGGTATACAGTGTAATAAGTCAAGAATATAGGATTGACATTAAACACCCTACACTAGGTTTGGCCACTTACTACTGGAGACCTCTGGCAAGTTGTTTAAGCTTTCTGAGTCTTGGTTTCAACATTTGTACAAGGGGGATGATACCACTAATGTCACAGGATTGTTATGAGGATTAAATAAGATCATGTTTATAGAGCTCTTTAGCATAGTGCTGGTTCTTAGACACACACACAAGGAGCTAAAAGGGAAGAAGGTGAGAAGGTTGGCGAGATGACTTCAGAATTACATCAGCTCCTCCACAGTGACTATAAAAGGCATTTGTAAGCCAATAAAGGTATTCATTGCTGAGAATTTCAAGCCAGAAACCTATATTTTGTAAACTTCCTGGGAAAAGTTTCTGTCCATGTTTTTTAAAAAAAAAAAAAAAATAGTTGTTATTGTATTCAGAGCCAGATTTACACCAGATACTATTCTAGAAACTGGGAATGTAAGAGGCTACAAGATAAAAAGCCCTCACCTCACAGAGCTTCTAGCTAGAGGAGTCGGAGAGTAAACAAGATAAACAAGGAAGTATGTTAGATGATGATAAGAACTAATGAGAAAAAAATAAAGCAAGGGAAGGGTACAGGAAGTGCCAGGGACACAGCTGAAATTTTAGATAGATCGACCAGCAGAAGTCTCACTGAAAACGTACCATTTTGATGAAGATGGGAAAGAAATAAGGCTGTGGGCCCTAAGGATTCCAAAGGGGGAGAAAGCACTGCAAGCAAAAGAATAATGAGTGCAAAGGCCCTGGGGCAGGAGCATATCCAGAAATGGTCAAGAAATAGCAAGCAGGCCACCGTGACTGGGTGGAGAAAGGAAAGAGTAGTTGAAGCTGACCTCAGGGGTCCTGTAGGACTGTACTGGCACTCTTGTTCTAGATGTCAAGTAAATTTCAGAGAGTGACAAAGTGAGTCTCCTGGGACAGACGGGTCAAATAAGGTGAACACTGCACACTCACCACTGGATTTAGCAGCACAGAGGTCACTGGTGACCTTGGCGCAATTTTGAAGGAGCAACGGGGGTGAAAGTCTGGCCAGAATGTGTTCAAAAGAAAGGAGAAGAAATTGGAGACAGAATATAGACAATGATCAAGAGGAATTATTGTAGTATGTGTTTTTGTTTTTAACAAGGGGGAAATAACAGAGTTTGTATGCTGATAAGAATGATAAAAAAACGATAGAGAAAAAAAAATCTGATGATGCAAATGAAGGATGAATTACTGGAGTGAGGTCCATGAGTGGGCAGGAGGGGACAGGTCCAGTACACATGCAGAGGGGTTAGCCTTAGCTGGAAGCATAAACAAGGAGCCCTGGTGGTGCAGTGGTTAGGCGCTCAGCTGCTAAGTAAAAGGTTGGCAGTTCAAATCCACCAGCCGCTCCATGGGAGAAGGATGTAGCAGTCTGCTTCCGTAAAGATTTACAATCTTGGAAACCCTATGGCACAGTTCTACTCTGTCCTACAGGCTCGCTATGAGTCCGAATCAACTCGATGGCAATGGGTAGGGGCGTAAATAGTTACAGAAGATAAGCCAAAGTATTAGGCACAGATGTGAGGAGGTGGCACATATGGTAGTGGGACCCTGTGGAAGTTTTCTTCTAATTGCTTCATTTCCTCAGTGAAGTAAAAGGAGGATGGGGAAGGACAAATGAGAGGTTTACAGTGAGATATTTAAACTAGTGTCTAGGAGAGTAACAGGAACAAGAAAACAGAATGTAACCCTCAATAGGCCTACGTGATTTTGGTGATCATGACTTTAAAGTGGGGTAGTCAGCATGGTTTCTCCAGCCACATTCAGCTGTATAGATGGAAGCACAGAATGGGCAAAAAGCTAGACTAAACAAGATGTATCAGATGCAGTCCATTCACCCTTTCCTCAAATCCACTCAGTCCTACTGGCCTCTCTGGGCCTCAGCCTCTTGCTCCACTTCCCAGCTGGATCAGTCTCAGCTGTCCTAGCAAGAGCTTACAAGCTTCCCAGGACCATAAGGTCACAGCCTACTACAGTGTCTCATCTAACACCACCAGCCATCTCTACCTCCCCCAGCAGTAGGGCTGGGCTTGGTGGCCTTCATCATATCTACTGTAGCAGAAACCATAGCAGCTCCAACGCCCAAGTTCAGCTGCTGCTTCTCTAGCAGCTGCCTGAAGAGACCAGGTAACACAACCCGGAAGTACAGAACAGTTAAGACCCTGTGGGGTAACTCTGATCAGAGACAAGAGATGAGGAGCCAACAAATAAGTTTCATGGCCATCCTTCCCACATAGCTGCTCTCTGGGACTGTACTGAGAGGTGCCATCTCCAGGGATTTCCAGCGTGACCAGGCAACCGGCTAAGTTTCTTGTGAAGCCATGGCCAGCTCAGTAACGTGCCTCTTTGTATTTGTTTCCCTCCTTCCCCGCATCCCTATTTTTTCCCCCTCATTCTGGCTTCCCTGTTAGCAGATAAGTTTTGCCTTATACTGTTTTGTAGGGACTCCAATCTAAGATGCAGGTTGTGGCTTAGCAAATGAAGTAGATGAAAGAAGAGGAATACAAGAGAGTAGAATACAGGTGGTACACAAAGGCCTGATTATAATGACTACCTATGGAATTTAAGGTCAGTAAAGAGGGGAAAAAAAGACATGCGAAAATCAGAGAAAAAGGTGGTAGGATTCATGAACTGGTGATCATGGTTAGGTTGAAGCCGGCAGGAGCTGGGATGTTGGAAAGTGTGAGCTGGCAAAATCAGGAAGAGGTAGTCAAATGGCTAAGTTTAAAATTGATTTGATAGAGGAGTTTCAGATGATGGGAATGCAACAGGATAGGTGGCCGAGGTGGGGTGCAGAACAGGATCCTTGGAAAGGAGATTAAGAAATTAAAGAGCCAAGGTTTTTGAAGGATCAGGGTCATTGGGTTGCTCAATTTCTGGCAGCCATTCACAGTAGTTCTGGGAAGTCACAAAGGACTATGACAGAGTTTGTACTGGACTAAGTGACAGAAAGAAGCCACTTTCCTTCTAGTACTAGCAGACTAATTCAGATCCCCTCCCACTTAGGATACTAGAGAAACTGAACAAAATATTTTAAACATCTGCTTGAAAGCATCAGGAAAAACTGAGGCCCAAGAAGGTTAAGTCCAGCTACTGGGGCCACCTTTCCCCACCAAGGTATTTGCCAGTTTCAGGCAACCCCCATGTGCACAGAGCAGAACAATGCTTCAAAGGGTTTTCAAGGCTGTGACCTTTTGGGAGATCGCCAGGTCTTTCTTCCAAGGTGCTTTTGGGTGGGTTCAAACCAGGGCTTCATACCAATTCTTCCTGGTTCAGTCATGGCCAACAATGCAAAACCTGAACGGTTCAGACTTTTTTAAATGTGGGTGCACCAGAATAATACCCAGAACAGGAAAAGTTACAAAGCCCTGCTAAAACTTAATCTTCCTTTTAGAAAACAAGGATAGCATAAGCATTGCATAGCAACCAATTCTCTTGACCAGCAGAGTCGGAAACAGCGGTGCTCAGGGCAAAGATGGCGGCCAGCTGCACCACTTTGAATATGTGTCACTCTCCACAGTTCTGGCAATAATTCAATCTCACGCATCAGGCTCCTGAAAGGGCTCACTACGCCTCTTCCAAGTCTCCCATTCTAGGGCTTCGACCCATAATTTTTACTGCTCTGGTCATTGGTCTGCTTTATTCAAATTTTAAAAACTCAGGTCTGTTCTGATTTTGCGTCACTGGCCATGACTGAACCAGTTTGAATCAGCTCAAAGCCCTGGTCTGAAACACTGAGGGGACCGCCAAGAAGCTGAGAATCTGAGAATGCTTCTGACAGCCTCTTGGGGCTAAGGCAGCAGATACCAGGCTCCAGGGACTGTCACTAAAGAAATGGGAAAGGGACAGAGGCCAGTGAACTGCACTTTCTATTGGTGGACCCCAAAAGGCTGTGGCCTAGGAGTTAAGAATGAAACTGAAGGAGACAGACCTTCAAAGAGACTTCAGTTCAGCTCTGAACCATCTATTTTTTATCTTAAGTCTTAAAATTAGATTGAGTGTTAGTTAGCTACATCTGGTATCTTAAAAGCTTAACAGCGGCCATCTAAGATAAAACCATTGGTCCCATCCTGTCCAGAGGAAAGGAGAATGAAGAAAAACAAAGGCACAAGGACCATATTAGTCCAAAGGACTAATGGACCACATGAATCATAGCCTCCACCAGCCTCAGCCCACAAAAACTAGATGTTGCCTGGCTACCACCACCCACTGCTCAGACAGTGATCACAATACAGGGTCCTAGACAAAGCAGAAGAAAAATGTAGAACAAAATTCAAATTCACAAAAAAAAAAAAAGACCAGACTTACTAGTCCAACAGAGACTGGAGGAACCCTCAAAACTCTGGCCACTGTACACCCTGCTAACTCAGAACTGAAGCCACTCCCGAAGTCCACCATTCAGCCAAAGATTAGACAGGACGATAAAGCAAACAACAGCACACATGAGGAACGTGCTTCTTAGTTCAATCAAGTATACAAGACCAAATGGGCAACAACTGCCCAAAAGCAAAGACGAGAAGGCAGGAAGGGACAGGAAAACTGGACAAATGGACATGGAGACCCTGGGGTATAAAGGGGAAGGGGGAGAGCGCTGAAACATTGCAGGGATTGCAACCAATGCCACAAAACAATTTGTGTATACATTTTTGAATGAGAAACTAATTTGCACTGTAAACTTTCACCTAAAGCACAAAATTAAAAAAAGCTGCTAGCTAGTGTCTAGCAAAAGCAAATACAAATCCAATCTGAAAAAAGATATTACCCTGAGCCTCAAACTATTTCTATAAGCAAATCTGTAAATTTAATGTACCAAACAGGTTGCTGTCGAGTCAATTCCAACTGACAGCAACTCTAGAGTACAGAGTAGAACTGCCCCATACAGTTTCCAAATCGCGCCTGGTGGAGTCAAACTGCCAATCTTTTGGTTAGCAGCCATTGCTCTTAACCACTACGACACCAGGGTTTCCAATTTAATGTAGAGCACACAATAAAAAATTACCAGGTACATGAAGAAGAAAACAATACACCATGAACAAAAATCAGAGGAAATATAAAACTGAAACACACAAGAGTTCCAGATACTAGAGTTATCAGACAGAATTAAAAATAGCTATGCTTACCATGTTCAAGAAGACAAAAGACAAGGTTCACAATTTTAGCAGAGAACCAAAAGCTATAAAAAAGAGCCAAAGGGAAAGTCTAAAACTAAAAAAACAAAAACTACACAACCGAAACTAAGACTTCAATGGACGGATTTAAGAGCAGATTACCAGCTGCCATTGAGTTGACTATGACTTATGGCAACCCCATGCGTTTCAGTGTACCACTGTGCTCTACAGGGTTTTCAATGGCTGTTTTTTTCGGAATTCTATCCCCAGACCTTTCTACCAGAGCACCTCTGAGTGAACTCCAACCTGCAACCTTTCAGTTAGTAGCTGAGCACTTAACCACTGCACCACCCAGGGACTCCTTACAGCAGATAATTATAGGCAAAAGGAGAAAAACCGCTCAGAGTAAAATATCTCAAATGAAGTCCAGAGATATAAAAAACTAGAAAACATAGACTAGAGGCTAAGAGGCAGAGATGCAGGACATTTCTGTTATTAGAATCCCAGAAAGAAAATGTGCAGAGGCAATATTTGAATAGATAATGACTGAGAACCTGCAGAAAATAATGAAAGACAGCAAGCCACAAAATCAAGAAGCCCAAAGAATCCTGATAAGAGTTAAAAAAAAAAATTCACACCTAGGTACATCATAATATACCCAAAGAGAAAAAATTCAAAACAGCCTTAAAAAAAAGGGCAGATTACAATTATACTGACAGTTATCCTAATACTACAAAAAAATGGTAGCCAAAACACAATGAAATACCACTGAAAGAAATTAACTGCCAAGCTAGAATTCTACCTGGCAAAAATACCCTTCAAGAATGACGTGAAAGTAAAAGCATTTTCAGATTCATCTCTAGCAGGCTCCCACTAAAAAAATCTCAAAGGATATTCTTTAGGCAGGAAAAAAGTAAACTCAGATAGAAACGCAATAAGGAATGAAGAGCAACAAAAAAGGCAAATATTTAACAGATAAATCCAATGAAGTAACAGGGTAATAGTTTCTTATTGGAATTAAAACACATGACAAGAATGGCACATTTGGGGAAAGAGGGCAACTGGAGTTTAAATGTTCTGAAGTTGCACTGCCCTGCAAAAGCATAAATGTATCAAATTAACATTAGGTTAATAAATCAAGGATGTAAACTGTAATCTCTAGGATACCACTAGCCCTGGTGGTACAATGGTTAAGTGTTAGGTTACTAATCAAAAGGTCAGCAGTTTGAATACACTGCTCCTTGGAAACCCTATGAGGCAGTTCTACCCTGTCCTACAGCGTTGCTGTGAGTCGGAATTGATTTGACAGCAGTGAGTTTGGTTTCAGTTTCAGGATACCATTAATAGTTACGGTATTAAAAAAAAAAAAAGCATATCTCTACAGGGCTAAAGGAGCAGGGTGGGGAGTAGAGTAGTAAGTAATGAATCCCTTTTCCAAGGGAAAGAAAAAGGAACACAGAACAGGTGGGACAATCTGAAATCTGAATCAGAAGATCTAAATGCAAATATATCAGAAATTACATTAAACGAAGCTGTTCCACAAAACAAACAAAAAAAAAAACCAGTGCAGTCCCGAAGCTGTAAACAAGACTAAAAGCTCTAGTTAAAAGCAAAGATTTGCTTTTTGATTTGGATCAAAACCTGTTTAGACATACCTAAAACATCAGAATTTAAAAAAAGGTCAAAATAAAAAAATGGAAAAAAGCAAACACTGACAGAAAGAAAACTGGCAAAGCTGTACTGATATTAGACAAATCAGACATTAAAGCAAGAAGCATTACTAGAGATAAGAAGAGAGATTCCATAATGAGAAGGGGTCCTCCTCTAATGTCAGGACCACACAAATGTTTAATGAATGAAAGAAAGTGATCTGTAAAAAGGCCAATTATAGCCAAAGCTGTAGTAAGTAGTATAATCTGATGACATGATACTCATAGCAGGGGCCCTTTTAGAGAGGAGAGAAAAATGGTATGAAAATATCAATAGTACAAGGAGAATATCCCACTTCTAGACCCAGTGATACGAGAGATGCGGGGGGCAAAAACCAGCACTCCCTGAGAGAGCTGCAGGAGAACTGTCACCAGGAGACAATCTAGTGTCAGTTAGAACAAGAATGTGAGAGAAAATTCACAGAAAAAAAAACTGCAGGTTAAAGGGATTTCGCTCATGTACCTTACGTTTCAGAAAGCTCAGTGAAAAGGCTTAAAAAGAAGGTCGA
The DNA here is from genome assembly GCF_030014295.1 of Loxodonta africana. NCBI lineage: Eukaryota > Metazoa > Chordata > Mammalia > Proboscidea > Elephantidae > Loxodonta > Loxodonta africana. Next base: position 110,085,140 of record NC_087351.1, read on the forward strand.
AGTGGAAGGTGGGATCAGAAAAGAAAATGTGAAGAGTCTTAGAGAATTCAGGATTCATGGAATGAGGGATGACCTACGAGTCCTGGCTCTCTCGGTTAAGGATAACTAAGAAAAAAGTGCACGAGAACTGGACGACTAGATGTGCACACCCAAGAGAATAAAGCTGGACCCCTACCTCACACCAAATACAAAAATTAACTCAAAATGGATCAATAACCTAAATATAAGAACTAAAATCATAAAACTCTTAGAAGAAAACATAGCGGTAAAGCTTCAAGTTCCTGTTTTGACAACGGATTCTTAACTATGACATCAAAGGCATGAGCAACGAAAGACAAAATAAATTGGGCTTCATCAAAATTAAAACCTTTTGTGCAAAAGACTTTATCAAGAAAGTGAAGAGACAACCTATATAGAATGGGAGAAAATATTTGGTAACCATATATTTGATAAGGGTTTAATATCCAGACTATAGAAAGAACTATAACTCAACAACAAAAGACAAAACAACCCAATTAAGATGGGCAAAGGATTTGAAAAGACATTTCTCCAAAGAAGATATACAAATGGCCAATAAGAACATGAAAAGATGCTCAACATTATTAGTCACCAGGAAAATGCATATCAAAACCACAATGAGATACAACTTCACACTCAGTAGAATGGCTATTACTAGAAAAATGGAAAATATGTGTTGGCAAGGATATGATGAAACTGAAACTCTCATGCATTGCTGGTGAGAATGAAAATGGTGCAGCTGGTGTGGAAAACAGCTTGGTGATTCCTCAAAAAGTTAAACGTAAAATTGTTATGATCCAGCAACTCCACTCCTAGATAAAAAAAAAATCTGAAAGCAGGGACTCAGATAGATACTTGAACACTAATGTTCATTGCAGCATTATTCACAACAGCCGAAGGACGGAAACAACCCAAGTATCCATCAACAGATGAATGAATAAACAAAATATGATATATTCATACAGAGGAACACTATTCAGCCACAAAGAGAAATGATATTCTGATACATGCCACGACAGGGACAATCCTTAAAAACATGCTGAGTGAACTAAGTCAGACACAAAAGGGAAAATATTATATGACCCCCACTTATATGAAATATCTAGAACAGGAAAATACATAGAGACCAAAGTTGATTAGTGGTTATCAGGGGCTGGAGGGAAGAGGGGAATGAAGAGTTACTGCCTAAGAGATACTGAGTTCCTGCCTGGGGTGATGAAAAACTTTTGGAAATGAATAGTGGTGATGGTCGCACAATACAGTGAATGCAACTGACATTACTGAACTATACCAAAATGGGCAAAATGGCAAAAACTTGTTATATATATTTTACCACAATAAAATTATTAAAAAAAAAAAAAAAAGCAGGGGGCACATGATGAGATCAATAGTGATGGTCCCAAGACAAATACTGTAGTGATGGAGAGGCTCTGAGTAGGAGGGAAATGAGGATGGGTTGGCTGGGAGGTCTTGCCAGGAGCACGTGAAGTTCTGGGGCTTCCAGTTAACTTCTGCTGAAGCCTCTAGACTGAAAGACTGACAATCCTGCCCTAAGCACAGGATCACTCTCCGAATTTCTGCTAAGGGAAGTCTCCAGCTGAGCTAGGATTTTAAAGAGCCAACAAATTCCTGGCAGCTACCAAACAGCCCTGGCACCGCCAGGGTTAAATGTTTGGCTGGTATCTGAAAGGTTGGTGGTTTGTACCTACCCAGAGACTTCCTGGGAGAAAGATCGGACAATCTGTGCCTGTGAAGACTATAGCCAAGAAAACGCTATGCAGCAGTTCTACTCTGTCACAAGGGATTGCTATGAGTCAGAATCAACTCGGTGGCACCAAACAGTATCAACAAGCAACCAAATGGAAGGTTATTCTCAGAGGAAGGAGTGGAGCTTGTTCACACAGCCCCTCCTCCAGAATCCACCTCTGGAGTTTCTAACTGCCCAAATCCCAGAGGATTTCACACTGTTTTCTAATAACGTTGTCAAGCGCAAGTACTCTCATAGAAAGTTTTACTTTCCTGTACGTAGTAGTGGGGTGTAGGACAATCTATTCACCCAGTTCTGTGCACTCTGAATTCACTTACTTCTTTATTCAAGAGGTTTTATTATGTGCAAAAGGGCATCAATTCTTCTTATTCATTGTCCAGCTTTCACATGCATATGATGCAATTGAAAATACCGAAGTTAGGGTCAGGTGCACCTTAGACTTCAAAGAGACATCTTTGCTTTTCAACACTTTAAAGAGGTCCTTTGCAGCAGATTTACCCAATGCAATGTGTCTTTTGATTTCTTGAATGCTGCTTCCATGGGTGTTGATTGTGGCTTCAAGTAAAGTGAAATTCTTGACAACTTCAACCGTTTCCCTGTTTATTCGTAATGTGGCTTATTGGTCCAGTTGTGAGGATTTTTGTTTTATGTTGAGGTGTAATCCATACTGAAGGCTGTGGTCTTTGATCTTCATCAGTAAGTGCTTCAAGTCCTCCTCACTTTCAGCAAGCAAGGTTGTATCATCTGCATAACGCAGGTTGTTAATGAGTCTTCCTCTGATCCTCATGACCCATTCTTCTTCATACAGTCCAGCTTCTCAGATTATCTGCTCAGCATACAGACTGAATAGGTATGGTGAAAACAATACAACCCTGACACACACCTTTCCTGACTTTAAAACAATCAGTATCCCCTTATTCTGTCCGAACAGCTGCCTCTTGATCTACGTACATGTTCCTGATGAGAATAATTAAGTGTTCTGGAATTCCCATTCTTCGCAACGTTACCCATAATTTTTTATGATCTACACCGTCCAATGCCTTTGCATAGCCAATAAAACCAGGTAAACTTCCTTCTGGTATTCTCTGCTTTCAGCCAGGATCCATCTGACATCAGCAGTGATATCCGTGGTTCCACGTCCTCTTCTGAATCTGGCCTGAATTTCTGGCAGTTCCCTGTCGATATACTGCTGCAGCTGCCTGTGAATGATCTTCAGCAAAATTTTGCTTGCATGGGATATTAATGATATTGTTCAATAATGTCTGAATTTGGTTGGATCAGTTTTCTTGGGAATAGGCATAAATATGGATCTCTCCCAGTTGGTTGGCCAGGTAGCTGTCTTCCAAATTTCTTGGCATAGGTGAGTGAGCACTTCCAGTGCAGCATCCGTTTGTTGAAACATCTCAATTATATTCCGTCAGTTCCTAGTGCCTTGTTTTTCACCAGTGCCTTCAGTGCAGCTTGGACTTCCTTCCTTCAGTACCATCGGTTCCTGATCATATGCCACCTTTTGAAATGGTTGAATGTTGACTAATTCTTTTTGGTATAATGGCTCTGTATTCCTTCCATCTTCTTTTGATGCTTCCTGCATCATTTAATATTTTCCCCATAGAACCGTTCGCTAATCCAACTTCAGGCTTGAATTTTCTCTTCAGTTCTTTCAGCTTGAGAAACGCCAAGCATGTTCTTCCTTTTTGGTTTTCCATCTCCAGCTCTTTGCACATGTCATCATAGTACTTTACTTTGAACTGATGCCTCTGAATAGCGGTGTTGGTGAAGAATTTTGGATAGACCATAGACTGCCAAAAGAACAAGCAAATTTGTCTAGGAAAAAGTACAACCAGAATGCTCCTTAGAAACAAGGATGGCGAGACCTCGCCTTACGTATGTTGGACAGGTTGTCAGGAAAGATCAGTCCCTGGAGAAGGACATCATGCTTGGTAAAGTACAGGGTCATTGAAAAAGAGGAAAACCCTCGATGAGATGGACTGACACAGTGGCTGCAACAATGGGCTCAAGCATAACAATGACTGTGAGGATGGCACAGGACCGGGCAGTGTTTCGTTCTGTGGTACACAGGGTCGCTATGGGTTGGAACCAACTTGATGGCACCTAACAATAACAACAATGTGCTAAAAATGGAGCACTGGTGGCACAGCGGTTAAGAGATCAGATCAGCTGCTAACCAAAAGGTCTGCAGTTCAAATCTACCAGCTGCTCTTTGGAAACCCTATGGGGCAGTTATACTCTGGGGTTCTATAGGGTCGCTATGAGTCGGAAATCTACTCGACAGCAACTGAATGGGTATGTACTAAAAAAGACTCCCTGGTGGCACAGTGGTTAAACCACTCAACTCCTAACTGAAAGGTTGGTGAATTGGAACCCACCAGCTTCTCCTTGAAAGAAAGATATGGCAGCCTGCTTCCATAAAGATTTCAGTCTTGGAAACCCTACAGGGCAGTTCTACTGTGTCCGATAGGGTCGCTATGAGTCAGAATGGACTCGACAGCAATGGGTTTTTTCTGTCTTTGTTTATGTGCTAAAAAGTGTTCTAGGCACTTGAGGATACCCAAAACAAAACCCGTTGCTGTCAAGTTGATCCCGAATCACAGCAACCCTATAGGACAGAGTAGAACTGCCCAAGAGTTTCCAAGGAGCACCTGTTGTATCTGGACTGCCGACATTTTGGTTAGCAGCTGTAGTACTTACTACGCCACCAGCGTTTCCCTGGAGGATACAGCAGTAAACAAAACAAAGATGTCTTTCCTTGTGAAACTTACATTCCAGTGCAGATATTAAAAACATATATCTTTATAGTATGTTTGAAGGTGTTAAATGTGATGAAAAACAAAAAGAGCAGGATAAGAAAGTGTGGTGGAAACTGTAATTTTAAAATTTTAAATAGGGCAGTCAAAATACTTTTCGGCAAGAACTGTTCTCGCCAAAAATAATTTTAATCACATACTGATCAAGCCTTTAAATCTAACTACCAGCTGACAGAAAACATAGAAGACAAAGAAACGTGTTAAGAACACCATTGGGATGCAATCAGCAAAATCCAGAATGAGAGAAACTCAACAAGATAACTGTTAGTAAGACAATGTTTGTCAACAAATAAATTACAAGAAAAAACAGAGGGGAAAATCTGTAGATTAAAATGCAATGCAATGCAATGATACTGAGATTCTGTTAAAGATGACAGAAAAATCTGGAAAGGAATAGTGGTGATGGTTGCACAACATAACATCACTGAATTATACACGCAAAAAATGTTGAATTAGCAAATACTGTTATATGTATTTTTGTACCACAATTTAAGTTTAGTAAGCTTGCTTTTAAGTGGTATTTGCACGTTATAGAAAATAAAATCGTATATTACACAATCATTTATCGGGTACCTACTATTTTCCAAAGTCATGATGTGCTTACTCTGGTATGATAAATGCCATGTGACAAAGGTACACCAGGTACTCTAAAAGCCCTGGAGGTAGAGTGGGGTGGAGGAAATTGGGTATGGAAGGGAAGGCTTTGCAGAGGTGCAGGCAACAGAAAGGTACTTCAGGCTGAGGGAGCCCCATGTTTAGATACAGAGTTCTACAGCTAGGAGTGCTTGACTTTTTGAGGCTCACGAATAGGCTGAAGTAACTGACACTTAGAAGCTACCTGATAAGGGGAGAAAGTGTAAGGGTAGGCTGTAGAGGTAGGCAAGAAGCAAATCATGGAGGGCAGGCCTTGTGTTTCAAGCTAAGGAATTTATTTTTATTTTTTCAGTAACAGCTTTTAGATGTAATTCACATGTCATAAAAGTCACGCTTTTAAACTATACAATTTTGTGGTTATTAGGTATATTCAGAATTGTGCAACCATCACCACTACTAATTTTAGTACATTTCATCACCTCAAAAGAAGCCCCATACTCATTAGTGGTCACCCCCCATTTGGAATTTATTTTTAAATGCGAAGATTTAACAGCCATTAAAGACTCATGTCTCTTTTTGATACACTAAAAAAAAATTTTTTTAAATCACACCCTCCTTTAATGTTTGTATTATGAAAGCAGTACTGTAATATTTTTTGCCAAATATAAAATATGATACTGATCATGCATTTTTAAACTATACAACTCCACCTTGGGAGCCCTGGTGGAGCAACGGTTAAGCGCTCTGCAACTAAGCAAAAGGTTGGCAGTTCAAACCCACCCAGAGATCCATGGGAGAAATGCCTGGCATTCTGCTTCCAGAGAGATTACAGCCAAGAAAAGCCTATGGCGTAGTTCTACTCCGTCACATGGGGTCGCTATGACACGGAATCAACTAGATGGTACCAAACATCAACAACACTCCACCTTTAAGAATCATTACTCGCTAGTGAGTGACGATGGAGGACTTTAAGTCAGAAAGTGATGCGAACATAATTGCCATTTGGAAAGATTAGACTGAAGTGTTAAGGAGAGCTTTAGGAATGGATTCACCAAAGGTAGAAAAGATATTCAAGCATGTCCTATGCGCCTGGCAGTACCTTGGTGATTCAGTGGTTAAGTGTTCCGCTACTAACCAAAAGGCTGGCAGTTGGAATCTACCCCCACTCCCTGAAAACCCTATGGGACAGTCAGAATCGACTCAACAGCAACAGGTTCGGTTTTTTAATTTTTTTTAATAAGTGCCAGGCACTGTCCTAGGCATTGTGTAAGAAATAGTGAAAACAAGAGACATCCTAGTCCTAATGCAATTAAATTCTGGTGAGAGGATGCCCTTAGAGTAATTCAGGAAGGAAATGAGGATGGGTTTGAAAGCTCTTAAGCTGCCAGAAGAGACAGAATTTAACTACAGTTTGGATGTGGAGCACAAGGAGGCCACAGCGACTCCTAGATTTCTGGCTTAGGTGACTTGCTGACTGATAGTACCATTCACTGAAATACGCAATATAGGACCTTGGAGATTAAATGAAACTCTAGCACATAATTCAGTCAACATTTATTGAGTATCATCACAGACTTTTCTCTCTTGCCTCTTTAGGTACACCTCCATGTTCCTGCTGCACCTTCTTACATACCTCTGTGATACCTCTCTATCTTCAAGTAATTAACTGTTCTTAAATTGTGTTGTTTCTTCACAATTAAACAGTCAACCAACGGCCGTGTCGAACTGAAGTAAGTTTCATGCTTTCAGAATGCCCAATGATCATTAGCTTTGCCTCAACTGCATTAAGTCTGTGGAACCTACACTTCAAATCGCTGGTATCAACACTTTCACCGCCCTAGTACTAATTGTTTTTAATAAGGCAGAAAATATGGTTCATCAAAATTTTTTTAACAGCAATAAACTCATCTATAAAAAGAATTATGACCCAGAAACTTAATATGCAAAGCCAGATAAAAGCTCAGTATTCTAGATTAAAGCAGGGTAAGGGGCCTGCAGCCCACCCCACCCCCAGCCTCTTAGCTGCACTAACAATGCTGTATAAAATGGCAATGCCATGGAAACTGACCTGTTGCCAGGCAAGCAGAGCCACCATGTAGCAACTCAAAATTAGAGTTCATCCGCTGATATGTAAAGTCCTAATTCAGTTTAGAAGTATTGAAAGATGGCATATGAAAGCACCAAATGTTCAAAATTTTAAGACAGCTAGCTAAAAATGAATAGGGGATAATAAAAATTCTCTAAGTGTTTCGAAGGAACACACACACACAAGCACAAATACTCAACTTGACTATATTCCAGGAAGAAAGAGGTCCATGACAGTCCAAAGATATTTCCTAAATTACACTCTTCTCATAAGTAAATTAATTAAAAGTAGTAATTTTTACATAACTTATTTTTAAAAGGATAGTTAATTTTAAAAGAACTATCCTCCTTTGGAAATTCTAGGATAGATTAACAATATAATCATCAGACTGAGCATTTTATCACAAATATTGAAATGAACAGTGGCTATATAAAAATATGTAATTTGGTATTCTGGTTTCTAAAAACAGAACATTTCCATGAACATAAAACCCAAATTTAAAAGTTTAAAAGTCATAACGATTTTAAGAAGAAACTGAATAGGTTAGGGCTGAGAGACAACTTACAAACAGTAATGTTTCCCAACGAAGAGAAGTGATGTATCAGTGGCTGAGTGACAGAATCCCAGCATGGAAGGCCCAAGTTCCACTCCCAAGTCAATGCACCTCACGCACTGCAGGCTAGCTGCTGCTACGATGCTGAACTGGCTTCAGCAGCTTCCAGACTCAGACAGGCTAGGAAGAGAGGCCTGGAGGTCTCCTGAAAATCGGCCAATAAAAACCTAATGGATCACAATGGTCTGATCCACAACCGACTACGTGGATGGTGCAAGACTGGGCAGTGTTTTGCTTCCACCCCGTTCTATATCGAGTCACCAGGAGCTAACGACAACAATAAAGAGAAGGGAATATAAGTAATTCCACTACTTTCCTTTTTTACAAAATACGTAATTCCACTTTCGGTCAAGCTAGAGTAACATGGAGCAGACGTACCCTCTCATTTCCAACAACTAAAAACCAGACAAGTATCTGAAATTACAGTTTCCAAGATATTGGACATCAGGCAACAAAGTACATGATCCCTGATGAGATGGAAAATGAGATAAATCCTACAACTGCCCCAAGTTTATTGCAGCAGCCCGGGGAAAGGGAACTCGGACAGAGTCAGGCAGTCTCCCTGAGTAGAAGAGATCAAGCAAGAAGTCCAAGGAGGCCAAGGTAGCTAGAGTTTGTAGCGCAAAATATCAGAGCAGAGAAAAAGCCGTACAGAAGGAGTATTCCAGGGATCCAGAAAAAGATGCACGCCCACCCCTGGTATTCAGCATAGTACCAATCAGCAGAAACCTATAAAGAAACTACTCAAGGTTTCTGGGTAAAGAACCACCCAAAAGAATCAAAGGGAACAATCGACGAGGCTCACACAGGGACAGGAATAGTGCCTGTTCCCAAAGGCCAAAGGGAAAACCTTATCGTTCATGGGGCATCAGGCAGAGAACACACTAGAATTTTGCCTCAGTAATAGGATATAATTAGCCCTAGTCTAAATGCTGCTCTGATCCCACCTAAGGAGGCTTAAGAAACAAGGCTTGAAATGATCAAACTATTTCTAAGTAACCTAACCATGTCCCAGAACAAAACTCGAGAATATTTATGGGAATACAAAAATAACCAGCACCCAACAAGGTAAATTCACAATGTCTGGCATCCAAACAAAATTACGGGATAAGCAAGGAAGCAAAGAAAAGACAACCCACAATGAGGACAAAAATCAACTGAAACTGTCCCACAGATGATAGAATTAGTACATAACAGCACTAAGGCAATTATAACTGTGTTTCATGTGTTCAAGAAGTTAGAGAAAAAACTGAACATGTTAAACAGACATTAAGTAAATGTTAAAAAGACCCAAATGAACTTCTAGATATAAGACCTATGAAGTCTGAGATGAAAAATATACTGGACAGGATTAAAGGCAGATTAAACAATGCAGAAGAAAAGCTTGGTAAACCTGAAGATACAGCAATAGAAAATATTCAAAAGAAACAGAAAAAAAAGACTAAAAACTGAACAGAGCATCAGTAAGTGGAGAGAGTTCAAGCAGCCTAATATACACGTAACTGTACACCTTAAATATGTACATGTATTGTACATCAGCTTATCTCAATAAAGCTGTTTTAAAAATCTAATCTTTTAAGACAAGACTGAACCTTTATACTGTTGGTTTTTTAAGTCCTACATTTACTTTTAATAAAGCCATCCATCTTAAAGATCTTTTTTATTTAGTAGCTACTAAATAACCACCAAAAAAAACAAAGCTCTCCTAAGCTTTCCATTTCTACTTGCTTTTTGAGACCCTTATTTTGAATACTTCAATACCAATATTTTAACCAATACTCTATCTACTAGTAAGAATTCACTATACAGACATAATACCTGATTAGCTGTACCCATCTCACATTTTATCAGGCGGCTTGATCAAAGAGGCAAGACTTCTGAATTAATTATAAAAATCAGTAACAATGAAGCTTTCAATTTATCAGAATCTCTAGATCAATACTGTCCAAGAGAACTGTCTGAGATAATGCAAATATTCTATTCTGTACTGTCCAATATTGTAGTCAGTAGCCACACAGGGCTACTGAGCACTTTAAATGTGACTAGTGCAATGGAAGTACTAAATTATTTATTTTATTTTATTTAAATTTAAATAACTACATCATTAGACAATACAGCTCTAGACAACAAGAAAATCTAGACTGAAATTTTAAGATTAGCGTTTTTAAAACAAATGATTTTATAACATTTACAGGTATTACATAACATTAAATTTTTTAACTAATAAACATCATGAACACTAACTCTCACTTCTTAGGGCGTAGGTTTCTACCTCAGGAAGGATCCAGGGACTCCACCATGTCTCACACTATCCTCCGTGCATCTCCCTCAGCAGAATTTTCCTTTAACTCCTCCACTAGGTGGAACTCCTTCAGGGCAGACAGTGGATCTTAATCTCTATTCTAACCCCTAATGCTGCCCTATACACACCGAAGGAATATAATGAACCTCTGCTCTGTAAATTAACTCAAAGGAGAGAAAAGAAGAATGTATTTTATCAATAATTCAAAAAAAAAGCATCAGTGAGGATGTGGAGAAACTGGAACCTCATACGTTGCTAGTGGAAACGTAAAATGGTACAGACACTGTTGGAAAACAGTCTAGTGTTCTCTAAAAAGTTAAATATAGAACTACCATACAGCCCAGCAACTCAACTCCAAAGGATATTCTCAAAAGAACTGAGAACGGGTACTGAAACAAATACTTGCACACAAATGCTCACAGCTGCACTATTTACCAAAGGGTGGAAACAATCCAGTGTCCATCGACAGATGAATGGATAAACAAATTCTGATGTACATATTCATACATCCATATATACTGGAATATGATTCAGTCATTAAAAAAAACATACTACAATGTGAATTAACCTTGGAAACATTATGCTAAGTGAAAGAAACTAAACACATAAGATCACATTTTATATAATTCCATTTATATGGAATAGTCAGAATAGGTAAATCCATAGAAACAGAAAGCAGTTCGGCGGTTGCCAGGAGCTGAGGAAAGGGAAGTAACTGGTTAACGGGTATGCAGTTTTCTTCTGGGTGATGAAAACGTTTTGGAACTACACTTGATCCTGATTATTTGTGCGTTCTTTATTTGTGAATTTGCCTACTCACTAAAATGTATTTGTAACTCCAAAATCAATACTCAGCACTTTTGCAGTCATTCACAGAGCTTCAGAAACCTTGAGTGGCCGGACATACATGTCCCAGTTGAGGCTGAACAAGGTGACACTCTGCCTTCTTCTTTCAGCTCTCATACTGTAAACAAGAGTCCCTTCTGGGGCTTATTTAGTGCCAGGCTTTTTGCATTTCTGTGCTTTTTGTTGGTGATTTTGCTGTTTAAAATGGCCCCCAAGCATAGTGCCTAAGTACTGCCTTGTGTTCCTAAGTACAAGAAGGCTGTGATGTGCCTAAAAGAGAGAATGCAAATGTTAGATAAGCTTCATTCAGGCATGAGTTATAGTGCTGTTGGCACTGAGTTCAATGTTAATGAATCAACAATAAATATTAAATAAGGTGTCTTTAAACGGAAACACACATAAAACAAGATTATATATCAACAGGTTGATGAAAATGTCATGGCCAGAGGCTCACAGGACCCTAACTCTGTACTTCCCCTGGAACAATGGTTCAGAATTCACTAATTCAGTGTCTGAGGCAACTTTATAGACTGTAACTACTGAGAATAACAAGAATCTACTGTACAGAGAGATGGTGGTTGTGCAACATTGTAAATGTACTAAATACTACTGAATGGCTAACTTTATTATGTGTTTCCCCTATACAAAAAAATACATACATACATATATATATCTTGTACAAGATGTACATCTCTCTAATTCATACCAATTCATTATAAGAAAGGCACAAAAACAGGGTGGGGGGGAAGATCAGCTTCTAATTGCATTTTAAAAGCTCATTTTTTAAATAATTATACTCAGTGCTCAAATGTCAAATGTCCATTACAAAATGCTTATTTAAAAAGCTGGCCATGTCAAGCCCATGTTCACAAAGCAGCAACATGAACTGCTGAACCACTCTTCAGTCCTGACAAGCTAGCAGAAGATGATACACTTTAAGACACACTTTACTGAGGGCTCAAAAACTGACACCACCGCCCTCAAAGGGGCCAGATGTGCACGAGCCCGCTAGCTCCTCCAGGAGAGGAGACTAGATAATTACTTACACTCCTCCTCCTACACTGATCTCCCCATATTCATGCTAAGTTTACAAGCAAAACAAGCCCCAATCCCAGAAGCTTGTACACTAGTGAAGGTACAGCAGGAACTGTAACACAGTGAGGGATAGAGAGAGGGGGAGAGAGTGAGTGAGTGAGTGTGTGTGTGTGTGTGTGTGTGTGTGTGTGTATAAAACAGCACAGGAATACCCTAAGTGCAGGTGAATAAAAATGTTTACCCAACCCAAAAATTCAAGTTAACCTTTCAGACGTAAGGTCATCAAGTAGTCTTTCTTAGCCACTGAAAGACAGAACGAAATCACCTAATAACACCAAGAACTATATCTATACACTGGTTTTAAGTAACTCAGTGTCTTTTGTTTTCTTCTCTTTTTTTTTGGTAGGGGAGAGAGGATGGGAATAATACGCAAGAAAGGGAAATTCGCCTCAGAATAATACTAACCAGACAGCTACATTTGCTGTTCACAGGGCTTTCAACCAGCTAGTTTGGGTTCAAACCCCAGCTGAGAATTTGTATTTCGATTCAGGCACACTGAATCGAAGCTACAGTTTAAAAAGATCCCCAGGTGATTCCTAAGTATAATAAATTCTGAGCACCACTTCTCTACCAGTGGTTCTCAGAACTGGTCCCTAACCAGCAGCATTAGTATTGCCTGGAAACTTGTTAGAAATGCAAATTCTCAACAGGGGTTCAAACTAGAACCTAGCTGTACAGGTGAAATCAAGGTTTCTAAAAATACTCTCTTAGATATTTTATCATTTCACACTTTATTCAAGACATGGTTCTTAAATTCATTCCACAGCTGAACCTAAAAAACACATATAAGGACTGAGGCAGAAGATATCTAAATGTTATACTCTTTCATCTGTTAAAACTAAAGGGTGGCCTATATAACGCTAGTTGGAAACCTTAAGTTACCCAGACAATCACAAGAAATTACTCCCCCCCACACAAAAAAAATTGTATTCTAAGCTATGACTATTTCAATACACACGCAGAAGCAAAGCAGCTCACTCCAATTTGTTCCCAATTAACCGAGCCAGATACCTCCCATTTCATCTGTGTTTTCACTACTAGTAAAAGGAAACATAACAGACATGAAGCAAATTTCAGCAACCCTAAACATAAAACTCTACTACACTTGGGACCACATGGAAACATCAAGTGATCCAACAAAGCACTGTTTCTATCTAAACGTTTTTCTTTAAAGAGCATTTCTGGCTGACTCTCTCTGAAATACACTAGATTGAAATCTGATTGCATCTCACAATTAATGGCATCTTGGAGTTTTTTTTCTTTCTTAGTGATACATAAAATAGTAATACATCTTACAACTGGTGGCATGCAAGTTACTGGGTTGAACCATAACTCAAAACATCTCTGTGCCTCTGCTGCCTCGTCTGGAAATGAAGATAACAGCTATAACCACCCCATATGATTGTTACCAGGATTAAATGATTTCATAAAGTATTCAAACCAGCCTGGCACACAGTAAGCACTACACTGACCCAGCATTAATAGGTCTTTCCTTTGAGGGTTTTCTGTTACCAACTACAAGTTGTACCTACCCGTCTACACACCATTCCCTTGTAATCAGCAACAAATCCATAAGAGATCATAGCATCTTGACCTTTGTGGGAAACTAACTGACCACTGTAAGAATTAGAGCCATAACTTTAACTTCTAACTGGTGTGCTACTTTAACTACACGCTGAATAAAAATCAAGCCGGAGCTTTTCAAGTCATCTGCACTGTAATTTGGGTCAACCAGTTAACAGCACACCAAAAGGAACTGAATAACATTCATTTGAAATAAAACAAAAAAAAGTCTTAATTCTCAATGACATTCATCTTGGAAACCAGGCATCCTGGTGACAATTATTACAGGGGCAGTCCTTGAGCAGAGTCTCCGGTCAAGTAGATATATTTTTATTTCTTCTTATCAAAGTTACTCTATCCTCCCAAATACTGGAGAGAACAAAAACTCTATACACGCAACTTTAACAAAGGGTCAGTATCCAAATATATATACACACACACACACACATATATATATATATACACAAAGCAGTAAGGAAAAGACAAAATCCTATAGAAAAGCAGCGAAAGATAGAAGCAATTCACAGAGGAAAACACAAAGGGCCAAAAAGTACAGGAAAAGGAAAACATAACTAACGTGACTTGTAATTAGAAAAATGGCAGTGTAAACCACAAAACAAATAGCATTTCACCACCGGGCAAAATTTAACAAATCTAACCCCATGGTAAAGATGGGGCAGAAAAAAGGAACTTGTGCCTCGTTAGTGGGAATGTACCTGTCCAGAAAGCATTTCGGCAAGCTGAAAACGAGCACATACTGCTGTTGGTGTTATCATTGTTGTCTGCCATCCAGTCAGTTCCGACTCATAGCAAACCTATGTGCGGCACAACAAAACACTGCCCGGTCCTGCACCGTCCTCACAACCATTACTATGTTTGAGCCCACTGCTGCAGCCACTGTGTCAAACCATCTCATTGAGGGTTTTCCTGTTTTTACTTTACCAAGCATGATGCCCTCCTCCAGGGACTGTACCCTCCTGATAACACAGCCAAAGTATGTGAGACGAAGTCTTGCCATCCTTGCTTTCAAGGAGGATTCCGGCCGTACTTCTTCCAAAACATATTTGTTCGTTCTTCTGACAGTCCACGATATATTCAATATTCTTTGCCAACACCATAATTCAAACACATCAATTCTTCTTCAGTCTTCCTTACTCACAGTCCAGCTTTCACATGCATATGAAGCTACTGACGATACCATGGTTTGGGTCAGGTGCACCTCAGTCCTCTAAGGGACATTTTTGCTTTTCAACACTTGAAAGAGATCTTTTGCAGCAGATCTGCCCAATGCAATACATCGTTTGATTTCTTGACTGCTGCTTCCGTGGCCTTTGATTGGGCATCCAAGCAAAATTAAATCCTTAACAACATTTTCTCCACTTATCATGATACTGCTTACTGGTCCAGATGTGATGATATTTTTCTTTATGTTGACTGTAATCCATACTGAAGGCTGTAGTCTTTGATCTTCATCAGTTAAGTGCTTCAAGTACTTTTCGTTTTCAGCAAACAAGGTTCTGTTATCTGCATATCGCAGATTTTTAATGAGTCTTCCTCCAAACCTAATGCTGCATTCTTCTTCATATAGTTCCACTTCTCGGATTATCTGCTCAGCATACAGGCTGTGTAAGTATGATGAAAGCATACAACCCTGATGCACACCTTTCCTGATTTTATGCCATGCAGTATACCCTTTTCCTGTTCAAAAGACTGCCTCCTGGTCTACGTACAGGTTCCTCAGGAGCACAATTAAGTGGTTTGGAATTCCCATTCTTCGAAATGTTATCGGATCCACACAGTCAAATGCCTCTGCACAGTCAATAAAACCCAGGTAAACTTTCTGATATTCTCCACTTTCAGCCAAGATCCATCTGACATCAGCAATGATATCCCTTATTCTACATCCTCTTCTGGATCGGGCTTGAATTTCTAGCAGTTCCCTGTCGATGTACCGCTGTAACCATTTTTTTAATTATCTTCAGTAAAACTTAACTTGCATGTGATATTAACGATATCGTTCGATAATTTCTGCATCCTGTTGGGTCATCTTTCTTTGGAATGGGCACAAATATGGATCTCTTCCAGTCGGTTGGCCAGGTAGCTGTCTTCCAAATTTCTTGGCATAGACAAATGAGCGCTTCAAACGTTTCGTCCATTTGTTGAACCATCTCAATTGGTATTCTGTCAATTCCTGGAGCCCTGTTTTTTGCCAGTGCCTTCAGGGCAACTTGGACTTCTTCCTTCAGTGCCATCAGTTCTTGATCATATGCTACCTCCTGAAATGGATGAACATCAATTCTTTTTGGTACAGTGACTCTGTGTATTCCTTCTGTCTTCTTTTGATGCTTCCTACATCGTTCAACATTTCGCCCATAGAATCCTTCAATGTTGCAACTCGAGGCTTGAATTTTTTCTTCAGTTCTTTCAGCTTGAGAAGTGCTGAACATGTTCTTCCCTTTTGGTTTTCTAACTCCAGGTCTTTGCGTATTTCCTTTGTCTTCTTGAGCCACCCTTTGAAATCTTCTGTTCAGCTCTTTTACTTCATCATTTCTTCCATTCGCTTTAGCTACTCTACATTCAACAGCAAGTTTCAGAGGCTCTTGTGACATTTGCTTTGGTCTTTTTTTTCTTTCCTGTCTCTTTAGTGACTTTTTGCTTTCTTCATGTATGATATCTTTGATGTCATCCCATAACCCAAGTGGTCCTCAATCATTAGTGTTCAATACATGAAATCTATTCTTGAGATGGTCTCTAAATTCAGGTGGGATATACTCAAGGTTGTACTTTGGCTCTTGTGGACTTGTGTTCATTTCCTTCAGCTTCAATTTGAACCTGCATATGAACAACTGATGGTCTGTTCCACAGTTGGCCCCTGGCCTTGTTCTAACTGATGATATTGAGCATCCCTGTAGACTCTTGCCACAGATTTACTTGATTTGATTCCTATGTATTCCATCCAGCGATGTATATTATCTATTGCCATCATTTGTTATTGAAAGAAGGTATTTGCAATGAATAAGTCGTTGGTCTTACAAAATTCTATCATGCCATCTCCGGCATTATTTCTAACACCAAAGCAGTATTTTCCACCTACTGATCTTTTTTTGCTTTCAAGTTTCACATTCCAATCACCAGTAATTATCAATGCATCTTGACTGCACATTTAATCAATTTCAGACTGCCCAAGTTGGTAAAAAACTCTTCAACGTCTGCATCTTTGGCATTAGTGGTTGGTGCATAAATCTGAAAAATGGTTTTATTAACTGGTCTTTCTAGTAGGCGTATGGATATTATCCTATCACTGACAGTGTTGTACTTCAGGATAGATCTTGAAATGTTCTTTTTGACGATGAATGTGATGCCATTCCACTTCATCATTCCGGTATAGTAGACCATACAACTACCCGATTCAAATGGCCATCAGCTCACTAATGCCTAGGATATTGAGCTTTATGCATACCATTTCATTTTTGACGACTTCCAATTTTCCTGGATTTTTACTTCATACATTCCACATTCCAATTATTAATGGATGTTTGCAGCTGTTTCCTCTCATTTTGAGTTGTGCCACATCAGCAAATGAAGATTCCGAAAGCTTGACTCCATCCACATTATTACGGTCAACTCCAGTTTGAGGAGGCAGCTCTTCCCCAGTCGTATTTTGTGTCTTCTAACCTGAGGGGTTCATCTTCTGGTACTTTATCAGACAATATTCCGCTGCTATTAATAAGGTTTCCACTGGCCAATATTTTTAGAAGTAGATCACCAGGCCCTTTTCTCCCTAGTCTCTCTTAGTCTGAAAGCTCCAATGAATCCTGTCTACCATGGGTGACCCTGCTAGTTTTTAAAATACCAGTGGCATAGCTTCCAGCATCACAGCAACATGCAAACCACCACAGTGCAATAAACTGCATATCCTACACCACATCTATTCAGCTTATGCCCCAGAGAAACCTTTGCATGTGTGTACAGTGATAACGCTTACAGTACTCTTATAATAAGAAAATATAAATACTCCCACCAAGCCTTTGTAAGAGAATGGATGAACTAGGGCTTATTCATACAGAGGACTACTTCACAGAGATTACTATGATTTAACAACATCTACATGTATGTACTTCCAACATTTTAAGTGAACAGAACAAGATACAAGAGGAAATGTACAACCTGATTTCATTTACATGAAGATTTTGATAACAATAAAATATACTGTTTATTGTACATAGGTATGTATTCAAGTACAAAGAGAATGCATGGGAATCGTGACCACCTGGTGAGTGTGCCACTCAGGTTTCCCTTCAAGAGAACAGGCTGTGAGGAATGTAGTTACAGCTGACAGCCCCCAACTGCCCAGCACCCTCAGGATCCCCTGCAGGATTCCGACCAAGGCCAGGTAGGCTGTCCCCAGGTTGCTCCCAGCCTACAGCTGAACAAAGCAGGTGTGCTAGAGCCCAGCCACTCCTGCCCAATGGGCTCCCTAACAATCTCTGCTGTGACTGGGATGTTCTTGGAGCTGTACCGGAGTCTGAGCTTGTTCTATCCAATCATTCCTCCTTCCCTCTCTTCTTTCATAGGGGTCAAACCTGCATCAAGGGCTGAAAGCTCTTGCAGTCTAAACCTCCTTTCTCTTCGCTTTATCCTTCACAGGCATTCACCCAGAGAATCTCTTACACATCCAGTAATTCTGTCTTGGCATCTGCTTCTCGGAGGATGGGTTCTATCACAAAAATTATAGAAATCAACTTCACATAGTAAGGAGAGATTAGCCCTGAACTGTACCTGAAGCAAATATAGCCTAATACTAACACCATTTAATCACAGTGTTAGGTACATAAGTGTATGCATTATTTTCTGCTCTGTCTGAAATGTTTCTTAATTTTTTAATAACATTGTCTTTTTAATTCTATACTACTCTATGATCACTTGCCAAAAGGCATTTAAATTATACTCAATAACTATCTCATCATTTCAATTTTTTTTAAAGTTTAATCCTTAGCTCTGGTTCTAAAATTAAGAACACATATCACTGTTCCCAACTACTGCACCGAATAACAAGGCTCTATAACACCCAGAAGTATAAAAGTTCAAAGTTTGGCCTCATATGGACTCAAGTAAACAGGCTACCTTGAGACACTTTTAATGACAAAGTAATGCAAGACAAACTCAAGTCACTTTATCTTTCCAGGCCTTACTTTCATAATCTAGAAAACAGAAAGGCTGGATTAGATGGGCACTAATTAGACGAACTTTACTCTCTGATGACCCTGAAGTACAGGAAATCCAGAAACTTCAAAGAATTATGTCCACTGTGCAATTCTTACTAAGATCAACATCTTTAAAGAGTTCAATTAATTGGGGGAAAACAGAAGTTTTAAAGCTTACTACTAACATTTCATTTAAGTGACAATTTAAAGTTATTTTAAAATATGTTAGCAAAACATTTTTGGCCACCTTAAGCCAACTTTAAAATATTTCATTTTAGGAAGTCAACAGGAACCATAAATCCCAACCAGAAATTGGGTATATGCACTAATAAAATTTCCGGAACACACAACGGAAGAAACTGCTTATATCAAGACTATATCCCTATCATTTCTAGGGTCAAAAGCATTTTCCGCATTGCTATTTAAAGCTACAGGAATTAATCCAGTCCTAATCACCAAATGCTACAGAGATTCTCTCACTCAGAAAGTGATTTCAAGTTTTGAATATAAATACTAACTGAGCGCATGTTGTCGTTAGGTGCTGCAGAGTCCATTTCTGACTCACAGCAACCCCCGCGTGACAGAGTAGAACTGCCCCATAGGGTTTTCTAGGCTGTTATCTTTACAGGAGCAGACTGCCAGGCCTTTCTTCTGAGGAGCCACTGCGTCAGTTCAAACCGCCAACCTTTTGGTTAGCAGCCAAGAGCTTAACCATTGTGCCACCAGGGCTCCTACTTAACATGTACTCCTTAGCAGATACCATCTGTCTTCCATTAGGGTAAGGGGACAAAAAAAAAGCCTCATTTCTTATTTTTACAATATGCATGGAGCCTCAGAAAAAAATCAGTACTAAACTATAAACTAAACTCCAAGACTCTATATAATGAGGAAAGTAAAAAATATTAAAAGTTTGCCAAACTGGGAGAAATAGTCACCTGGACAGAACTTTGATGTTTGATCTCCAAAGACTATGACGATTTTTTTCAACCAAATTGCACCAGTGAACTTCATAATGCCAAGGAAAATGACCTTCTAAGAGGAAGCCTAAATTTCTTTAGTACAAATGACCTTTAACGCTGCTTTTAAAACAACTCTGCCCTAGTCAGCCTCAAGCAGCCTAATTTGTGAATCCTGGTCATCATGCATGGAAGCATGTAATGTGGCAGAACCCCTCTTCGAAAGCATTAACTCTCAGGGACAAGAACTTGAAAGGTTAGAGAGAAAACTCCAAAACTCAGAACCTGGTTAATGTGTACTTCCTCCAGCCCAGGCCTGAATTCAAGGTTTCTTTTTTGCACTATCTAGAAAAGGTTTGAAAAACAAATTTGATTTTTAACAAGTTTACCTATCCTCTCTAGACCTCACTGTTCTCTCTTCTGCTATACAGAATGTTTGAGACTAGTCCTCTCTCTTCCAGAAAAGAGTACGTGCAGCAGGTGTGTTTAACCTAAAAGCAATCATCTTCAAATATCTCAGTGCATGATTTTCACCCAAATCAATGGCTTCATTACAATCTAATCTTACCTGTGAAGTAAAGCAAGCAATGCAGGCACCACTACCTGGCAACCAAAGTTATATAAACAATAATTATAATAAGGACAGCAGTAAAATGTTCAACTTAGCATTCACGGTGTGCCAGGCACTGTGCTAAGCATTTTACTCATTAGCTCAGTTAGTTCCTTCTCTTGAGGAAGACGGTCTATTATCCTCACTTTACAGACAAAGGCAAAAGTGAAGTAACTAGACCAGGGTCAGAACATACTAGGCAAGAGGCACTGCTAGGTTTGCACCCAGGTTTGACAGACTCTCACAGACCAAGTTCTCAAGTCTCCTTTATGTTGCTGCCAAAAGGAATATGAGTTTTAAAAAGACATTATTCTTTAACTGACATGATCATAGACTATTAATGACGACAAAAACCCCTGATTCATGATTGAGGAAATAGAGGCCCCTGAAGATAAAATAACCAGTTCCACTTTATACCACCTTCTCAGTCACAGCAACAAGATATTCAATTTCCTGACAATCAACCTTGGTGTCTCTCTACCACACTAATTAATGAAGCTGAACGCTCACAGGATGTATTATTACCTGCTAAAACCCTGACCTCTCATCTGGGTGAACACAGCGTTAAAGTCTGTTTAAATCACTAAGCATTCACCATGGCTTACGAATTTTAGGTTATCTATAAAAATTGCTTTCTACAATGAAACCAAAGAGGACGATGGATCCAAAGAGAAACACAGAACTACCAATGAAAACAAACGAAAATAGGTCAAGATACTTTGTTCAGTAAAACTATCTATTTCATATTCCACGTAAGGCTAATTACTAATACAAGTCAACTCTGAAGTGACAGTTAAGGCAATGACAACCACAAATTTTCAAATCTGATTAAGTATAATCAGATTCAATGTTCAAAATAAAGGTTGCTTTTTTAAAAAATCATTACCTCAAAAAAAATTCACCATTAACAATTTCCTAAACCTATGGACAACTGATTTTCGACAAGGGTGCTAAGTCCATCCAATTGGGAAGGAACAGTCTCTTCAACAAATGGTGCTGGCAAAACTGGATCTCCACATGCAAGAAACACAAAGCAGGACGCATACCTCACACCATACACAAAAAGTAATTCAGAATGTACTAAGTGCCTAAATGTTAAAGCCAAAACCACAAAGTTCTCGCAGGAAAACAATTTTCTCTTCTGTAAGAATCCTAATTTTATTAGCAAACTAAAAACCAACTAGGAATAAAAGCTGACTTGCTAACATGCTTTAGAAAAAAAAGAACTTGAGCTAATCTTCCCATCGTGGTGCCCCTACAGCTAGAAAACAGTAAAGGGTAAGAGTACCAAATAAATAACAAAAGAAATAGGTTACAGATTCTTCCTTTGTACACTTACGGGTGAGATTACGGGAATATTCACTTTCTTGTATAGAAAAACACTAATCAAAATAGATTAGGCTTTGCTGGTGGAGGAAAGAACTAACCAGAGGCAGGCCAGAGTAAGCACTCCTCCCTCTTACCTTATTCTCTCTTGTCATCACTAAATTCTAAAAGAAACCAGTGACAACAGAAATCCTATGCCACAGAGCATGAAAAGACAGTCTGCACACCACACTGAGAACAAAGCCTAAGTGAAAGGCGTAGTGCTGTACTCTGGCCTTTGTTTTTAACTCTAAATAATAAGACTTTCTCCTTCATTGTGAACCTAACTGGTACTTTCATTACTACGTTATGCCATACACCACTAACGTAGCATTGTCTACGAGCTGAATCAGCATTTGAGGACTACAGTGCTCCACCTACTTCATTCACTGTTTCTACGGGATGACAGAACAGAATCTTCCTCCAACCATATAGTGTCAGGTGGTTCTTGCCCCAACCATCAGTTCTTAAAGCTAAATAGGGTCAAGTTGAGATACTGTCGTTAAGCAAAAATCGGACTTAAAAAATTGAGTATCACTTTCTTCCATTCAAACATCTTTACCAGAGAGAGTTTAAAAACAAGATGAGAAAAAAAATAGCTTTCTGATGAGTTTTGCATCCACCTGGCTGTTCAAATTCTGTCCAAAACTCAGGCATTAACAATCACATCCTTGATTTCATGTTATTCCTTACTTGTACGCATGGCAAAAACCTGTCTTAAGTCTAAAGCCCTAAAATAAATTCTTTGCCATGAAACAAACATGGTATACCATTTCTATCCCAAAATGAAAGTCTTTCCTTCCCTTATAAGTCAAATGAGAACACACCTAAAAATTACTAGGAAATAGTAAAGTCTCACAACTTTCAATCATCTCTAAGAATATATGCCAGCTGCTCAGACTGGCAAAACAGGGTTGAAATTAACTTCACACCACTTAAGATTCCTTTCCAGGTTAAAACAAACACAAAGTAAGAAATATGGAAATGTTAATACCAAAGATTCAAGCAACTGGCAGTTAAGACTATGCACCAGAACATCTACAATGTTTTATTTTTTAGAACAGCAGGTCTCTATCAAGTTTATGCTTGTCCATGTTCCATCAAAAAGTGCAAGGGCAGTTCAAAACATGGTCCTACTACATTCGCTGTTTCAAAGAAGAGTACAATTCCAAAGAAGTCGGCCTCACCCCTAACAACACAGAGATAAACACCAATACTTAAAAGAATGTTAAAAATCTAATTTCCATGGCTGACATCAAATAAGCCCTTTTCCTCAGTCACATCCAACATATTTAAGTAAAAGCTTTCAAAATTAATATAACCGAAATGTACCAAAAATCAACCGAAATTACTAAAATGTTTGTGGTAGTTGATTTTTAAAAACAGTATGTGTGGGAAACGGTGACAAGTTTTATATTCTGCGTATTAAATCAAAGATGGACTTGACCTACAAAAAGAAGATAGGGTCAACCGAAAAGTAACCAAAAACAGCATGCTTCCCCTGGTGGCCAACCAAGGAATGGAGGAACCACGCATAGAAGAGAAAAAGCCTGCCCTCCTAGTCCTTTGCTGTCACTACCAAAAAAGGAAGATGTGGGGGAAGGGGAAACTATCAAGAGTAACGTGGGTTTAAAAGCGATACAAATCTAGGTGTCGAAAGATACATTTTTAGGAGATTTAAATCAACAGACCAAAATTTAGAAAGCCAATCTGGGAAAAGTCATTTATTTCCAGAGTGCTCAACAGCTCACCCAGACATCCCCGTGTATTTTCACTTCCATGAACACCCAGAGTTTAGTACCTTAACAACAGCTTAAAAGGGATCACACCTTTTTCAAGGACTAGATTCTTGCAATTTTCTGCAATCTTGTTTCCAAGGAGAAGCATTTTTACCTTTCTACATTACACATTTCAAATAAACTACTGATGGAGCCAGTGTTGAGAATCTCCAGTTCTAAAGCCCTCCAACCAGGAGGACTGTTAACTCCAGCTCCACAAGATTCCCTTTTGAATTTCATTTCTGAAATAAAACCCACTTCCTTTCAAACATTTTCTGTACCAACAACCTTTGGAGACAGTCTCATACAGAGCCGGGCTAGAATCTCACAGCATTAAAATCCGACGAATTCCTTTGTCTGATGAGATTTTTTTTTTTTTTCTTGTACCACTTTAAATTTGCTTGCACACAGAATAACACGGAGGGGAGTGGATGTTCTATTCCAGGGTGTAGGGATGCCTTGTAGGTGGAAATCATTTGTGGGGCTAAAGCTTCTGATGGCTCTATTCTTTCACAAGCCCTCCCTTCAGAAAAAGGAAAGACACATACACAAATAGGTCCTAAAATCGAACTGCCACTCGCGAGCCTCTCTTCCCCGGGCAGGCGTTCTCTGGAAACACACTTCTTCTATTAACGGGTTTTTTTTTTTTGGGGGGCGGCGGGGGGGTCGCCCTTAGGATGAGAGGGGGAGTCAGGAGCAAGCAAGCGCCCAGGGACTGCCAGGAGGAAAAGCGTGGGGGGCAACATTTGGGAAGGCGAGGAGGGGGCTCCCAGGCGACGCGATGGCTCTCCCAGGCGCCGGGGGCTCGCAGGCAGGACTCCAACTCTCCGTCACCGCCGCCGCGACCCCTCCGTGGGCCGGGGCGCAGCTCACCTGGCCGGACCCTCGGTCCCCCAGGCCAGGTGTGGTCGTCCCCGGGGCCGCCTGCTGCACCCCTGCGGGGGCGCGCTGGGCCCCCCACGTTTGCAGCACCGTTCGTGTCTGTGTTCCTCCTCGCCCTGACCCTGCTGTTCCCCCCGCGGACGGCAGGGCGGACACACACACACACACACACACACACACACAAAAAGAAAGTTGCCGGCCGGCTCTGCAGCCCTCGGGGTCTCGGCGCGGCCCCGGCCCGGGGCGCTACTCACCGGGGTCGAAGTCGGGCACCGCCGCCTGGTACTGGGGGCCGACCCTCATGCCGCCGCCACCTGCGGGGGAAGCAGAGCAGCCGGTCAGCGGGCGAGGAGGCGGCCGCGGCGGGGAGGGGGCCCGGCGGGGCGGGCAGCCACCTACCGTGCTCCTCGTCGCTCGACGAGCCCGAGCTGCCTTCCTCCCAGGAGTTGCTGCTGCTGTTGCCATTGGGCGCCGCCGCCGCCAAACTTTTATTCTGGCCGTTATTGGGGGCGGCCGAGGCGGCGGCGGCGGCGGCCGAGGCTGGGCTGGCTGAGGCGGCCGAGGCGGCGGCGGCCGAGGCTGAGGCAGCCGAGGCGGCGGCGGCGGAGGCGGCCGCGTTGTTCCTCCCTCTCCGCTTCCCTGAGACCTCGGGGCCCTTCTCCACCATGGCCGGCATCGGCGGGACCCGCGGCTCCTGAGGAGGGGGCGCCGCTCGGGGGGAGGGGGCGCGGGAGGGCCGGCCGGCCGGGCGGGCGGGCGGGCGGGCGGGGCTGGAGCCCGCGGACTCGAGTGAGGGCCGGGGACGGCCCTGGCGGGCGGAGCGCCGAGCCGCTTCAAGCCCCCCGCGCCGCGCCGAGCGCAACTTTCGCTCTCAGCGCCTCCCGCACTTCACGGCTCTAACTACTCCGGGAGCAGCGAGCGGGGAGGGGGGCGGGGCCTGGCGAGCAGGGGAAGCCGCGCGCAGCCGAACCCGACGCCGGGGGCTCCGCCCCCCTCGCGTTCCCATTGGCTCTCCTGGGACATGGCCGGCAGGCGGCAGTGTGGTTGGCTTTCGGCTCCCGTCCGTCTAGAGGGCGGGGACGCGGGGAGGGGGAGACTCCGGGCTTCCGTTGGTCAGGTTCGGTTGACGCGTATCGCCCGCTGTACGTGGTTTGAGGTTTGCAATCTCTCTACGCCCCATGATCCATCTCTCTAGGCAATAGCGAGGAGTTAGCTGCCCTCTCCGCCTCCTCCCCTCTGCGGAGGCCCCCGGCTTCCCACCTGTACGTGCACCCGCGGCCTCTGCCCCCACATTGCAAAGGGCCCCACTGAGAGTCCCATCTGCTCTAAAAAGTAAAATACTCCCGACGCGAGAGCAGAAATGGAACACAAGGTCGGGACTATTTTTCCCCTCTCGCGGAGGACTACATTCCACAGTTTGAATGGGATCTATACAAAGAGGGGAAACTAATTGGAAGAAACTAATTGCACCCCCACCTTTCCCGAGGGGCCCGGGGCTGTACCCAGGGCCGGGGAGCCGTGGTGCAAGGGAACAGTGTTCCCAAATGGTAGTTTCCCCTGGAGAGAAAGGGAGCAGTTTGGGAGCTCGGGGTTGTGGTGCTCTTGGCTAATTGGATCGGGGGAGGTTAGAAGTCGCGGGGTCGCCCGAGTGGCCGGCTCGTCGCTGCTGCGGGGGCCTGCGGGGAGGGGCTCCCAGCGGCTCGGGGGCCCTACCAGGACGCCGTGTCCGGGACAGCGGGGACGACTCGAGCCATCCTTAGAGACAAATGAAAGGGGCCAAATTGTCGGGGGGGGGGCACTTATAGAAATGGGAGGAGGACTTACAGAAATGGGCTGGGGGCCAGAGAGGGTAAAGAGGAAGAAGCTATTTCCATCCTAAGCCCTCGGTAGGGGAGGAGGGCCAACTTCCTCCGAGGCAGAGCCACTTTTCCGGATCTGCTATTGGCCATGCCTCCTCCACTCGCCCCGGCCCCCCAGCGAGGAGGAGCGAGGCGGCACGGAGCGGGTGGGGGTCGGCCAAGAGCCATCCTGAGACACCCCTGCCCTGGACAGCGACCTCTGGCCGGCCAGGGATTGCTTTAGAGCCGGATGGCGGGTGGGGAGGGGAGTGTGACTCCTTTGGGAGGCCTGTGTCTTCCCCCAACCCCATCAACCCCCCCCAAAAAAACATCGCTCTGTTCATAGGTAATTAAGAGGTCTATAAATGAAATCTTAAAAAAAAAAAAGCAGAGGATGGCTATATTTCTTCGATGTTACTTCAAACCTGAGCTTAATCTGGGGACAGTTTACACCAGCTCAGGATATAAATAGCTACAGGGAGAAATCTGGAGTTTTATGGTTTTAAAGCCAGCATAAGTAATCAAGGTTTTCTCTTCCACATTTTCTGCAGCATGAACCGGCATTACTAACCTCATTGAACTGACCATGTTCACTTAGGGTGAAATGGCCTTTCAGAAGCAGGGCTGGAAGCCCTGGCTCTGGAAGAGCCCTGCCCCCACCAAGTTCAGGGTCATGCTCCACCCACAAGGACGCCCTTCTCCTCGCTGAGCCCTGGGCACTGCAGGTGTATGCCCCTGGGATGCTCCCTGAGCTGGCCTGGGTCGGGGTGTAGACAGAAGGCCAAGGGCGAGGAGCCAGCAGCGGCACTCCCAGGCCAGCGCCTCTCGAAGGGGCCCCGCGCGTGGCCGTGATTCATCTGGTGACACCACCGTTTGAGGAATGAGGTTACCAGTACTCTGCCCTGCTTCCTTGGTGTCTATGAGTTCCTCTACCGCACCCTGGGGAGATTAACCTTCAAGGGCACAAAGATTATACTGATCCATTTATTTAGGGCAGCAGGAATGAGAAGACACATGGGGACCCCTCACCCCCACCCACCAACACTCAAGGTGGGGGCCACTTCCTGGCTGTGGCCTGACACTCCAACCATTCAATTTTTTCAAATATTTATTGACACCTAACATGCATATCTAAGGAACTCTGGTGGCACAGTGAACAAGAGCTCAGCTGCTAACCAAAAGGTCAGCAGTTTAAACCCACCAGCCACTCCTTGGAAACCCTAAGGGGCATTTCTACTCTGTCCTATAGAGTTGCTATGAGTCAGAACAACTCGGCAAGTTTTTTGTTTTTTTTTTTTGTTTGTTTTAACATGCATACCTAAGGAGCCCTGGTGGTGCAGTGGTTAAGTGTTTGGCTGCTAACCAAAAGCAGCAGTTCAAACCCACCGGTTGCTCTGCAGGAGAAAGATGGGGCAGTCGGCCTCCGTAAAGATTTACAGCTTTGGAAACCCTCTGAAGCAGTTCTTCTGTCCTACAGGGTCACTATGAGTTGGAATGGACTGGGCAGCAGTGGTTTGGTTAACATGTGCCAGGTCTTGTTTTTTCGGCTGTCTGACTCCAAAGCCACACGGATACTATATTGGCCGAGAACCCCTTTAAAAATGGCTTCCTCATTGATAAAGGAAGATAATAGTACCTACCTCCCAGCATGATGGATTTTTACAGTCCAACTCCCCTGCCCCCGCTCTCCCTCACCATTGGGAACCCTCAACCCTGGGGGAAACCCCCCTTCCTGCCCTGCCCACTGTTGGGGGGAAGGGCAGCTATACGCAAGCAGGTGGATCTCAAACTGGCACTCCACACAGCCCTAGCAGCCCCATTCTTCACTGACTCTCCCATACTGAAGACAGATTTCAGGCCTTTTCCTCTCTCCTTCACCACCCATGGCCCCTCTGCCCTCGCTCCTAGCCAATGGCCTCACCTCACTCTTCAGGGAGAAAGACCCAAGCCATCAGATGGGATGTCATCTCCAGTCTCCCAACTGACAAACCTCCCTGCCATGCCCACCTCCTCCTCAGGCCTTCCCACCCTGACCTCAGGCATCTAGCTCCTGCTTCCCACCCCTGACTGCCCTCCAGCACCAGGCAGCGGCCTCTCACCTTCCCCTGGGTGGGCCCATCAGCAAACACCTGTGTTCCTGTATCTTCCAAAATGGGGAAAGCCTCCCTTGCACCCAAGCACTCTCATGATTCCTCCCCATTTCTCTACTCCCTCCACGGACAACCTTCTCCAAAGACTGGTCTACACTCACCTTGTCACTCCCTCCTCTCCCAACCACTCCTCCCATCCCTTAGCTCTTGCAAAGGCTACCCACAACCGCCTGGCTGCCCAATACAGCTGTCACTTCTTAGACTCACATAGCCTCTCAGCAGCACCTCAGGAGTTGACCACTGCTTCCAGAAACTCCCTCACTTTTCTGAAGTCTGGACACCACTCTCAGCTGGTTCTACTCCCTCACTGACCGCTCTCCCTCAGTCTCCTTTACAGCCTCCACCCCCTCCTTCCAACTGGTAAATGTTGGGGTTCCACTTGGGCCTTCTTCCCTTCTCTGTGCCTAGCTTATAGTAGGTGCTTATCAAGTATTTGTTCAGTGAGGAATGAATGAATGAATGACAGGAAATACTAGGTGCTGTGAGAGCAGGAGCCTGTTGAAAAGAGGCTTCCTGAAGCAAGTGGCATCCACCTAAGACCTGAAATGTGCCCTATGAAGAGTCACCATTGGTTTTCTCAGATCAGCATCTCCCTAGGGAAACCTCCCCCACTTTACCTCCAGGTGTTTTGCTTGGGGTTTCCCAACCAGATTGCACATGACATAGCTCTGGTCAATCAGAGCTCCCCCAGCACACGAGGTGCGGTGATTGGTTCAGGGATGGGCACATGACCTAGTCAGGCCAATCAAGGCCCTCCTGGGACTTCTTTTTGGGAACTCATAGAAAAGAACCTCTCCTTTTCTGAGATGAGGATGGCCTAGTCTGGCCTGCACAGAGGGAGACCTCCCAGCCCCAAACAGTCTATGAAAAAGTAGGGTGGAGGTGGGGAGAAGGTGGCTGAGGCCTGACAGAATCATTTAAATTCTCCCTGCTGTCAGTCACCTCCCACAGGCTAGGCTTGACATCCTGGCTCTTAAAATGGGGCAATTTGAATTTCTGTTACAACACGAAGAATCCTGAATGATGCGAATAACTACATAGTTGCCCAGTGAAGAGCAGGGGCAGTGATTGTAGGCAGAGGAGATAGCCCTTCCCCTCGCCTATGAAAGGCCTAGCTATAATAGCCAGTCTTTAGGATGGGACTGTGTGCCTGGCTCTGCTCTGAGATTGAAGTCGTAAACTCTTTTAATCCACACGATAATCCCATCTGGTGAGCGCCCTGAGGTACAGAGAGATGACATAATCTGCCTAAAGTCATGCAGCTGGCCAATGGTACATCTCAGGCATCCTTCCTAGGACAGCTGGGAAAGCAAGGGGTAATGAGGTGTGCTAAAGACCTAATTCTAAACACACACTGTTTATAATTCTTATTGCTATTAGTATCTCATTGTCATCATTATTATTAGATGGCTTGTTTGAAAATCCTGCTTGATAAGGAACCACTTCCCCAAGGATGGAGCCAGGCAGAGGGCAGGGTATGGGCAGGAGCTGGGGGGCAGAAGTACGACAGACCAGCTCTGAAGCTAGTTGTGGGAGAGAACAAGTCCCCAAAAGACTGTTCAGAACCTGAGAAGCTTCAGGCAGGAATTTTAGCCATCCCAGGCACTTTTTTTTTTTAATTGTGCTTTGAGTGAAAGTTTACAAATCAAGTCAGTCTCATACAAAAATTTATATATACCTTGCTATATACTCCTAGTTGATCTCCACCTAATGAGACAGCGCACGCCTCTCCACTCTCTATATTCATGTCCATTAGGCCAGCTTCTGACCCTCTGTGCCCTCTCATCTCCCCTCCAGACAGAAGCTGCCCACATAGTGTCATGTGTCTACTTGATCCAAGAAGCTCACTCCTCACCCATATCATTTTCTATCCCATAGTCCAGTCCAATCCCTGTCTGAAAAGTTGGCTTTGGGAATGGTTCCTGTCTTGGGCTAACAGAGAGTCTGGGGACCATGACCTCTGGGGTCCTTCTAGTCTCAGTTAGAGCATTATCCTCATCTCTATTCTAAATCACTCAAGTTGTTAGAACTGCTGCTAGATCTTGCTATTTAAAGTGTTGGTAACTCAGATCAAAGACTATAGCCTTCATTATGATTACCCCTTAACATAAAGAAAGCAAAAATCCTCACAACTGGACCAATAAGCAATATCAAGATAAACGGAGAAAATATTGACGTTGTCAAGGATTTCATTATATTTGGATCCATAATCAACGCCCATGGAAGCAACAGTCAAGAAATCAAATGACATATTGCGTTGGGCAAATCTGCTGCAAAAGACCTCTTTAAAGTGTTAAAAACCAAAAATGTCACCTTGAGGAGTAAGGTGCACCTGACCGAAGCCAAGTTGTTTTCAATTGCCTCATATGCATTCGAAAGCTGGACAATGAATAAGGAAGGCTGAGAAGAATTGATACCTTTGAATTATGGTGTTGACCATGGACTGCCAGAAGAATGAATAAGTCTGTCTTGGAAGAAGTACAGCCAGAATACTTCTTAGAAGCAAAGATGGTGAAACTTCATCTCACATACTTTGGACATGTTATCAGGAGAGATTGGTTCCTGGAGAAGAGCATCATGCTTGGTAAAGTAGAGGGTCAGCAAAAGGGAGGAAGACCCTCAGCTAGATGGATTGACACAGTGTTGCAACAATGAATGGGCTCAAACATAGCAACGATTGTCAGGATGGCACAGGACAAGGCAGTGTTTTGTTCTGTTGTATGCAGGGTCACTATGACTTGGAACCGACTCAGTGGCACCTAATAACAATAACTCAGTAAAACCAAGCCAAGCCCATTGCTGTCAAGTTGACTCTGACTCATGGTGACCCCATGGGTTACAGAGTAGAACTGCTCCATATGGTTTTCTTAGCTATAATCTTGACAGAGGCAGATCGCCAGGCCTTTTCTTCTGTGGTGCCTCTGGATGGGTTCAAACCACCACCTTTTCAGGTTAGTGGTTAAGCACAAACCGATTGTGCCACCCAAAAAAAAAACCAAAAACCAAACCCATTGCTATCGAGTTGATTCCAACTCATAGCGACCTTATAGCGGGACCCTTACTAACTCAGTACATAACTCAAAATGAATCACACACCTGTCAGAGCTTCAGCTATAAAACACTTAGGAGAAAACAAGTAAATCATTTTGATCTTGAGTTAGGCAAAACCCCCTTAAATATGACACCAAAAGCCCAAGCAACAAAATTAAAAATGAGATAAATTGGATTTCATCAAAATTAAAAATTTTGTGCTATAACTGATACCATCAAGAAAGTGAAAAGACAACCCATGCAATGGGAGACCCTATTTGTAAATCATGTCTTATAAGGAACTTGTGTAAAGAATATACAAAGAACTTCTACAACTCAACAATAAAAAGATAAATAACTTAATTTAAAAATGGGTAAAGTATCTGAATAGGTCCTTGGTCCTGAGAAATTCTCATTCGATTTCCGAGTTTGATTCTATCACCAGCCATATTTTCCAACTACTGATCCTTCTTCTTTGTTTCCAACTTTAGCATTCCAATCACCAGAAATTAACATTGTGTCTTGATTGCGTGTTTGATCAATTTCAGACTACAGAAGTTGGTAAAATCTTCAATTTCTTCATCTTTGGCATTAGCGGTTGGTGCATAAATTTGAATAATAGTTGTATTAACTGGTCTTTCTAGTAGGTATATGCATATTATCCTATCACAGACAGCATTGCACTTCAGGATAGATCTTGACATGTTCTTTTTGACAGTGAATACAACGCCATTCCTCTTCAATTTGTCATTCCCGACATAGTAGACCATATGACTGTCTGATTCAAAAAGGCCAATACCCGTTCATTTCAACTCACTAATGCCTAGGATACCGATCTTCAAGCATACCATTTCATTCCTGACAACTTCTAATTTTCCTAGACTTATACTTCATATATTCCACATTCTGATTATTAATGGATGATTGCAGCTGTTTCTTCTCATTTTGAGTCATGCCACATCAGCAAATGAAGGTCCCAAAAGCTTGACTCCATCCACATCATTAAGGTAGACTGTACTTTGAGGATAGGCGACTCTTCTCCAGTCATATGTTAAGTGCCTTCCAACCCGAGGGGCTCATCTTCAGCCACTATATCTGACAATGTTCCACTGCTATTCATAAGGTTTTCACTGTCCAATTTTTTCTGAAGTGGAACGCCAGGTCCTTCTTCCTAGTCTGTCTTAGTCTGGAAGCTCCTCTGAAACCTGTCTACCATGGATGACCCTGCAGGTATTTAAAATATCTGTGGCATAGCTTCCAGCATCACAGCAACATGCAAGCCACCACAGTACAACAAACTGACAGTTGTGTAGTAGAAGGAATACACAGAGTCATTGTACCAAAAACAGTTGGTCAACTTTCAACCATTTCAGGATGTAGCATATGATCAAGAACCGATGATACTAAAGGAAGAAATCCAAGCTTTGGAGGCATTGACATTTGAAGGCATTGGCAAAAAACAAGGCTCCAAGAATTGATGAATGCCAATTGAGATGTTTTAACAAACAGATGCAGTGCTGGAAGCATTCACTCATCTCTGCCAAGAAATTTGGAAGACAGCTACCTGGCCAGCCAACTGGAAGAGATCCATATTTGTGCCCATTCCAAAGAAAGGGGATCCAACAGAATACAGAAATTATCAAACAATATCATTAATATCACATGCAAGTAAAACTTTGCTGAAGATCATTCAAAAACGGTTGTAGCAGTGTATCAACGGGGAATTGCCAGAAATTCAAGCCAGATTCAGACGAGGATGTGGAACCAGGGATATCATTGCTGATGTCACATGGATCCTGGCTAAAAGCAGAGAATACCAGAAAGATGTTTACCTGTGTTTTGTTGACTATGTAAAGGCATTTGTCTGTGTAGATCATAACAACTGATGGATAACATTTCTAAGAATGGGAATACCAAAACACTTAATTGTGCTAAGAGGAACCTGTGCATAGACCAAGGGCAGTCATTGGAACAAAACAAGGGGATATTGTGTGGTTTAAAATTAGGAAAAGTGTGTATCAGGGTTGTATCCTTTTACCATACTTACTCAATCTGTATGGTGACCAAATAATCCAAGAAGCTGGACTATATGAAGAAGAACGGGGCATCAGGATTGGAGGAAAACTCATTAACAACCTGCATTATGTGGATGACACAACCTTGCCTGCTAAAAGTGAAGAGGACTTGCAGTACTTACTGATGAAAATCAAAGACCTCAGCCTTCAGTATGGATTACACCTCAAGATAAAGAAAACAAAAATCTTCAAAACTGGACCAATAAGCAACATCATGACAAATGGAGAAAATATTGAAGTTGTCAAGAATTTCATTTTACTTGGATCCACAACTAAAGCCCATGGAAACAGCAATCAAGAAATCAAATGAGCACAACTGGACTAAACCAAAAGCTAAGAAGTTTCCTGAATACAACCAAACACTTCGAAGGCCAGGGTAGCAGGGGCGGGGATCTGGGGACCACAGTTTCAGGTGACATCTAGGTCAATTGACATAACAAAATGTATTAAGAGAACATTCTGCAACCCACTTTGGTGAATGGCATCCAGGGTCTTAAACACTAGCAAGCAGACCTCTAAGATGCATCAATTGGTCTCAGCCCACCTGGAGCAAAGGAAAATGAAGAACACCAAAGACACAAGGTAATTATGAGTCCAAGAGACAGAAAGGGCCACGTAAATCAGAGACTACATCAGCCTGAGACCAGAAGAACTAGATGGTGCCCAGCTATGACCAATGACTGCCCTGACAGGAACACAACAGAGAATCCCTGGTGGAGCAGGAGAAAGTGGGATGCAGACCTCAAATTCTCGTAAAAAGACCAGACTTAATGGCCTGACTGAGACTAGAACGACCCCGGAAGTCATGGTCCCCAGACCTTCTGTTAGCCAAAGACTGGAAGCATTACCAAAGCCAACTCTTTAGACAGGGTTTGGGCTGGGTTATAAGACAGAAAATGATACTGGTGAGGAGTCAGCTTCTTGGCTCAAGCAAACACATGAGACTATGTGGGCAGCTCCTGTCTGGAGGCAAGATGAGAAGGCAGAGGGGACAGGAGCTGGCTGAATGGACTCGGGAAATACGGGGGGGGGGGGGAGCAGTGTGTTGTTTCATTAGGGGAACAGCAACTAGGGGTATATAGCAAGGTGTATATAAATATTTGTACGAGAGACTCACTTGATTTGTAACCTTTCATTTAAAGCACAATAAAAAAAAAAAAAGAAATCAGATGACACATTGCGTTGGGCAAATGTGCTGCAAAAAAACCTCTTTAAAGTGTTCAAAAGCAAAGATGTCACTTTGAGGACTAAGGTGTGCCTGACTCAAGCCATGGTATTTTCAATCGCCTCATATGCATGTGAAAGCTGGGCAATGAATAAGGAAGACTGAAAAAGAATTGATGCCTTTGAATTATGGTGTTGGCAAAGAATACTGAATACACCATGGACTGCCAGAAGAACAAATAAATCTGTCTTAGAAGTACAGCCAGAATACTCCTTAGAAGGGAGGATGGCAAGGCTTCGTCTTATGTACTTTGGACATGTTACCAGGAGGGACTAGTCCTAGAGAAGGACATCATGCTTGGTAAAGTAGAGGGTCAGCAAAAAATAGGAAGATCCTCAACCAGATGGATGACACAGCAGCTGCATCAATGGGCTCAAACTTAGCAACGACTATGAGGATGGTGCAGGACCGGGCAGTGTTTCATTCTATCCTACATAGTGTCACTATGAGTTGGAAGTAACTCAATGGCACCTAACAACCACAAACTATCTTAATAAACATTTCTCCAAAAAAATATACAAATGGCCAACAAGCACACAAAAAGAGACTCACATCGCTAGTCATCGGGGAAGTGCAAATCAAAACCACAATGAGATACCACTTCACAACCTCTAGGATGGCCAGAATCAAAAAAACAGACAATAACAAGTGTTGACAAGGAGGTGGACAAATTGGAACCCTCATACGCTGCTGGTGGGAATGTAAAATGGTGCAGCTGCTTTGCAATACAGTCTGGCAGCTCCTCGAAAGGTTAAACATAGGGTTGCCATATGACCCAATTCCACTCCTAGGTATATACCCAAGAGAAATGAAAACATACCCACACAAAACCTCGTATGCTAACGCTCATAGCAGCATCATTTTTTAAAAATTTTTGTTGTGCTTTAAGTGAAAGTTTACAAATCAAGTTGGACTCTCATACAAAAGTTTATAAACACCACGCTATATACTTCTAATTGCTCTCCCCCAATGAAACAGCACACTCCTTTCCTCCTCTATTTCTTCTTGTGTCCATTCAGCCAGCTTCTGACCCTCTCTACCCTCTCATCACCCCTTCAGACAAGAGATGCCAACATAGTCTTATGTGTCCAAGAAGCTCATTCTTCACCAGTATCATTGTCTATCCCATAGTCTAGTCCGATCCCTGTCTGAAGAGCTGGCTTTAGGAATGGTTCCGTCTTGGGCTAATAGACGGTCTGGGGACCATAACCTCCGGGGTCATTCCAGCCTCAATCAAACCATTAAGTCTGGTCTTTTCATAAGAATTTGGGGGTCTGCATCCCATTGCTCTCCTGCTCCCTCAGGGGTTCTTTGTGTGTTCCCTGTCAGGGTGGTCATTGGTTGTAGCCAAGCACCATCTAGTTCTTCTGGTCTCAGGCTGATGTAGGCTTGGTTTATGTGGCACTTTCTGTCTCTTGGGCTCATAATTACCCTGTGTCTTTGGTGTTCTTCATTTTCCTTTGCTCCAGGTGGGTTGAGACCAATTGATGCATCTCATATGGCCGCTCGTTAGCGTTTAAGACCCCAGACACCACTCTCCAAAATGGGATGCAGAATGTTTTCTTAATAGATTTTATTATGCCAATTGACTTAGGTGTCCCCTGAAACCAAGGTCCCCAAACCCCCCTCCCCCCCCCCCCACACTATGCTGGCCTTCAAAGCGTTCAGTTTACTCAGGAAACTTCTTCATAGCAGCATCATTTTTAATAGTCAACAAGTGGAAACAATACTAATGTCCAACAACTGATCAATGAATAAATGCAGTACATGCATACAATGGGATAATATCCCACCCTAAAAAAGAGTAAAATACTGATTCACGCTACAACACGGATAAACCTTGAATTCATTTTGCTAAGTGAAAGAAGACAGCCACAAAAGGCCATGTATCATCCCGTTTATAAGAAATGTCCAGACAGAGTGGATTAGTGGTTGTCAGGGGCTGAGGGAAGAAATGGTGGGTTGGGGGGATGGTGAGTGACTGCCAGTGGGTACTGTGTTTCTTTTTGGGGTGATAGCTGCACAACCCTGACTATACTAACAACAGCTGAATGGTATATTTTAAATGGGTAAGTTGTATGGTATGTAAATTTTATCTGAGTAAAGCTGCTCACAACATAGGATTAAATTTTTTAAAAAAGAGGAACAAGGAGGAGAAGACAGAAAAAAGAGGAGGAGGAAGAGGAAGCAGCAGCACACAGTGGACACATCAGATGTGGGCTTCACATTTCTGTGTATTTGGGTTTGTTTGCATTCCTGGCAGAGAGGCCTGGTAGCTTGGTGGTTAAGTGCTTTACTGCTAACCGAAAGGTCGGCGGTTCAAACCCCCCACCAGCTGCTCCACAGGAGAAATACGTGGCAGTCTGCTTCCATAAATATTACAGCCTTGGAAATCCTATGGTGCAGTTTTACTCTGTCCTACAGGGTCACTAGGAATTGAAATTGACTCAATGGCAATAGGTTTGTTTTAGGCTTTGGTGAGTCCCTGGCATGTGGGTGTAGGGGAACCAGCCTCCCCACTCGGCCTCCACACAGGCGCTGCTGGTGAGCTCTGACTCTGGTGGTGTGCCCTGGGGAGCCCACTGCACAGACAGGCCATCGGAGGGCTCTTCCTCCCAAGCGCTCCTGTTTGATCAGGCCCCCGCTTGACAGATTTGTCAGCCCCAACTCCAGTCTGGTAACACTGAGTAAATGGTGGCCTGAACGGGGAGCTTTCCATGAGGGTGTGGTTTGGGAAATGAAGCATCAGGCTCCTCTTGCCCTTTCCTTCCCAGTTTGCCTAGCCCTTTATTTAAATAGGAAACCCTGGTGGTGCACTGGTTAAGAGCTCGGCTGGCTGCTAACCAAAAAGTCAGGGGTTTGAATCCACCAGGCACTCCTTGGAAGTTCTACTTTGTCCTTTAGGGTCCTTATGAGTTGGAATCAACTTGACAGCAACGGGTTTGCCTTTTATTTTTTAATTTAAATACCCTCAGGAGCAGTTTTTACTCACCGTCAAGGAAGCCTCCCCCAGACGTTTTGGGGGTGGGCAGTAGGGATGGGGCTGGGGGCCTCGCAGGTGATTCTCTTCAGGGACCACAGGCGTGTGGGTGAACCAGGTGTGACAGAACCCAGCCCCAGCCCCAAAGGTGGCCCAAGGAAGTCTCCACGTGGGAGGGGAGTGACTCTCCTAGTCCCAAGTCTGACTCAAGGTTCCCCACCTTGAGGGAACATTTGCTTCCTGGGGCTGTCCAGGGGTGCTGCTCCCACCCCTGAGCATGCAGTCCCAATTTTGCCTGTTCATTCTTTATGTCTCAGTTTACAAGTTGCCTCCTCCAGGGAGCCCTCTGGCCTGGTTGATCGTGTCAGGTCCGTGTCCAGCCCCGATGCCTGGGTTATCTAATTGCCTTTCCTCCTGCCCCCCAAGAATGTAATCTCCCTGAGGCCAGCTGTGGTCCCATGTCTCTGGGACCCTGCACCCAGCACGGAACCTCAACACAATACTGGCTTATTAAATTTCCACCGCTGGTGGTGTCCTGGGGCCCTGGCGGCGTACTGGTTATGGGCTAGGCTGCTAACCAAAATGTTGTCAATACGAATTCACCAGCTGCTCCTTGGAAAACCTATGGGGTAGTTCTACTCCATCCTATAGGGTCACTATGAGTCAGAATCGACTCGACCACAACAGGTTTTGTTTTTGTTGTCGTCCTGGGGTCAGGCTGGAACATTTGAACAAGACCCAGGCAAGAGGGCAGACATATTGCCAGGGAAACAAATGCTGAGCATGGCTCTGGCTTCCCAGGTGGCCGTGGGCTGGCAGAGGCTGGCTTATGAGCTATTTCCCGGGCCCTCTGGCCTGCCCCCTACTGCCCCCAGACCTTTAGACGCTGCTGCATCTAGAAACTGCCTTCCAACTTGTGGTTTCCTGTCCGAGGGCCCGCCCCCGTCCACGGGGTGACAGTAGGAGTGACAACCTCCTCCCCCACAGGACACTGGATCAGAAAGGGCCAAACAGCTCAATTCCCCCCGAGACAGACAGAGACTGATGGTCATGGAAGTGGGGGTGGGAATTCAGAGTGGCCTATTAGTCCCGGCGACAGGTCGCTGACGATAGGTCGGGCCAGGCCCAGCTGCACCAGCTCCCACTTGCCTCGTGCCCGCAGGTGCCCTGGCTCAGAAGAGCCATATGGGGCCTCCCTAAGGCAGGGCAGTGCCCAGTCAGGTCAGCAGTCACACAAAAGTGTCCTGGGTGTCAGGAGACCCCGGCCATCCCTCTTCCCCTACAAGCTTAGATGTCAGGATACCCTCTCCACTCCACAGACAGAGACTAATCTTCAAAACAGATTGGATCAATCCTTCCCTGGCTTACAACTCCCCCATCCGTCTCCACCTGGGACTACCTGATGCCATTCCAAGGATAAAATTCAGACCCTTCAGAGTGAGCAGGCTGCTAGGTCCATGGGACCTGGTGCCACCTCCCTTCTCAGTCTCTACTCTCTGCTTCCCTCTCCAATCCTGCCTCGGGGACTTCACACATGCTGTTCTTTCAGCCTCGGCTGCTAAACGAAAAGTTAGCAGTTTAAGCCTACTAGCTGCTCCAAGAGAGAAAGATGCGTCAGCCTGGGAGAAAGTACAGCCTTGGAAAACCCTGTGAGTCGAAATCAACTCAATGACAGTGAGTTTGGTTTTGGGCTCCTCCGCCTGGTACACCCTTCTCTGGGTCTTCACCAGCTGTCTCTTCCTCATTCAGGCAGAAAGTCACCTCCTCAGGCAGCCTCCCAGTCCACTCATCTCCCTCAGGGCCCCTCCCTACTCAGTCTTATCTCAGTTACGGTTGTGACTCTTTGCTTGTTTGTTATCTCTTCCTCACTAGACTCCTCCTGGCACAGGGCTTCTGCCTGTCTTGCTTGCTTATAGTCAGACTCCAGCATGGACCTGTGCCTGGCAGAGAAGACCATGTCTCAGTTTCCTCCCTCTCAGGCTGCAGGCTGCAGGGGTGACCAGGGGAAGGTGAGGCCAGTGTGGCCACTTCCACAGGAGGGACTGTCATGGCCCAAGTGGCAGGGATCCTTCTCAGCCCCACCCCCATTCCATCGCGCCCAGACTTCCTCCTCCAAGCATGTCGGTGTTCCGAGTCCCACATCTGTCTCCCATGTGGCCTGGTTCAGAGTGGGCCTTGGTAAACGTCTCAGGTTCTGGGTGGGTGCACTGGGGGAGGCTAGACAGGGAAATCACGAACAACACTGGAACCCTTTCACAAATGCCTGCTCCACCTTCCCCAGATGAGGGCCCTGTACAGACCTCTCTTGCCTGCTGTCCCCTCTAAGGGGTTGAAGCCTGTCCCAAAGGGCTGTTAGGACACTGTACAAGTTC
Organism: Loxodonta africana; assembly: GCF_030014295.1. Taxonomy (NCBI): domain Eukaryota; kingdom Metazoa; phylum Chordata; class Mammalia; order Proboscidea; family Elephantidae; genus Loxodonta; species Loxodonta africana. The sequence continues at coordinate 110,125,315 of NC_087351.1, forward strand.
TCATACAGAATGACTGGAAAGGTGGTAGCGGAGTCTGTTCACTTATCTCCCGTTCCATCCCAGCCCCAGCAAAATGAAAAGAAAGGGACAGGAAGCAAATTTGTTACAGCAGAAGAACCGACAACAGCAACAAAATCTGGGGGCTGACAATCAGGTGGGCAAGTAACCCGCTGAAGTTGGATCCAACACTGTCAGTGAGGAAAGCTGAGAAGCAATCCTAACTCCAAAGACCCTCCTTCTCCTAAGCAGGGAATCCGTGCCCAGTGCTCCCGGCCCACGCCCGGGGGCCAGCCCTGCCCCATCCAGTGAGAAGTGACTCAATATTTAAGCTTCCTCCTGAGAACCTGATGAAACAGGTAGGAGACGGTCCTGCTGGGGCAGTGATTTGCCCCAGGTCACAGAGCTGGCCAAGAATGACGGGATCTGTGTACATCAAAGCTCCTGGATGGCACGAGTGGTTTGCACTCAACTTCTAACCTAAAGGAAACCCTGGCAGCATTGTGATTAAGTGTTACAACTGCTAACCAAAGGTCGGCAGTTTGAATCCACCAGGAGCTCCTTGGAAACTCTATGGAGCAGTTCTACTCTGTCCTACAGGGTCGCCACAAGGAATCGACTCTACAGCAAAAGTTTGGTTTTGTTTTTCATTAACCTAAAGATTGCCAGTTGGAACTCACCCTGTGACACTGTAGAAGAAAGGCCCGGCAGTCTACTCCCAGAGAGATGACACCCCAGAAAACCCTATGGGTCAGTTCTACCCTGCACACACAGGGTCACCATGAATCGACTCCACAGCAATGGGCTTGATTTTTTGGTTTGTATACATACAAACCTGCAAACCAAACCCGCTGCCTCTGAGTCGATTCCAACCCATAGCATCCCTATAAGTCAGGGCAGAACTGTCCCATAGGGTCTCCAAGGCTGTAGATCTCCACAGAAACAGACTGCCACATCTTTCTCCTGCGGTGCAGCCGCTGGGTTCAAACCTCCTACCTCTCGGTGAGCAGCCAGTGCTTAGCCACCACACCACCAAGGCTCCTTAGATCCATGCAATGGAATGTTATCCAGCCATAAAGAGGCATGAAGTTCTGATCCATGGATGAACCTTGGAAACTTTATGCAGGGTGAAAAAAAACCGAAAAGGACAAATGTTGGATGATCCCACTTATATGAAATACCCAGAATAGGCAAATGCCGAGAGACAGGAAATAGACTAGAGGTTACTAGGGGCTGGGGGGAGGGGAACTGGGGAGCTCTTGTTTAATGAGTATGGAGTTTCTGTTTGGAGTGATAAAAAAAGACCTGGAAATAGATAGGAGTGACGGTTACACAACACTGTAAATGTACTTAAGGCCACTGAATTGTACACTCAAAAATGATTAAAAAGGTAAATGTTATGTCATATATATTTACTACAATAAAAAAAATTAATAAAAGAGAAAGAATGGAGGGACCAAAGCTAGAACCGGGCTTTCAAATTCCGAGACCAGGCCCGCCTTCAGGGGATGACGAGACACCGGTTAGTTCAGCCTGCCCCAACACAGACCAGAAGGGTCAGACCCAGCGAGTGATGGTCTGCTCAGGGTGGCCCTGGATCCAGACACAGCTGCGGACCCTCCTCACCATCCCTCTCATTCCCACCCCACTCCTTTGTCTAAAGGACAAGGCCTGGGTTGGAGGACAATGACCCAAGGCCCTAGAGGAGGAACCTGTGATGAAGAGGCCTGAACTGCGGACACGAGTGTTATAATAATAATGAAATATCTGTGCTGGGTTGAGCACCACCCCATGCAGGCTCCCAGCTGCCCCAAGCGCAGGTGCTGCTTTTATCACCCACCCCTGGGCCTCTGCTCTCTCGCTCACCCTTTTCGTGATCTCAGATAGGCTCATGGCTTTAAATAGCCTTCCTACTCCGAGAACTCCCAGATCTGTCCCCAGCTGGCACTGCATTCTGGCTATACCTTCCCACTTACTCACCTCAGAGGCACCCTTGACCCCTCTCCTGCTCTCAAACCCACAACCCCCAGGGAACAAAATCCTGTCGTGGTGCTTCCAGACACATCCGGAATCCAGCCACCTCACACTCCTCCATCCCCCAACCCCAGTGGGGGTGCGCACGTGGACATTTGCAACTGGCCTCCTGCTTCTGCTCTTAACTCATGGGGCACCAGAGAGATCCAGTTAAGGCAGAAACCAAAGGATGTCACTCCATCGCTCCAAACCCTGCAGTGGCTCCCACCTCACCTAGAATGAAAACAAAGGCTTCCCAGTGGCCTACAAGGCCTGACACAAGCAGGCCCCCGTGACCTCCTGGAGCCCATCTCCTGCCCTGCCATCTGCCCTGGTCCTACTTCTCCCCTTGCTGATCCTCAAATCATCCAAGCACACTCAGACCACAGGGCCTTTGCACATGCTGTTCCCTGTGCCAAGAATGCCCTTCCACCCAGTTATCCCCTTGGCTCACTCCCTTACCTTCTGCATATCCTCACTTGAATGCCTTCTGTTCAGTGAGGTTGTCCCTGACCATCCTCTTGAAAAAGGTTATCCCCAACCCAACACACCCTCTTCCTGTCCCTGGCTCTCTTCTTTGCGTGAGTCACCAGCTAGCATACCCTATGTGTTCTTTATTTGACTTTTTACTGTCTGGCTCCCCCTTTGGATGGCAGCCCTCTGAGGGCAGTGGTGTCCGTCTGTCTTCTTCACTGTTGTTTCTGCAGAGCCTGGAGCATGGCCTGCCCATAGTGGGGCTTCCACTGATATCTGAGAAATGAAGGAGCCATTCTGTAGGCAAGAACAATGAGAAGGCACAGACGGGCCGGATCTCTGCCTCATGGTCACACAGAGGTGCCAGGGTCTCCTCCAGACCTTTCTCCCCAGCTCCCAGATCCTTCCAGCTCCTGCTGCTTGTTATTATTGTTATCATCCAGCCATATGCAAGACGGAGTATTCTCACAGCATCTTCTGCTGAGAAGGCAAATATTCAAAAATACTTTGACAATGACATTCTCCAGTCCCCGAGGCTGTGTGAGATGCCAAAAATGATGTGACTAATTAGCAGCCACGGTGTTCCTGCACGTCCTGGCATCTGCTTCTCCTGGGCAGAGGGCACGGCAGCAGAGACTCTCAGGGTACTGTGTCCAGGGGACCTAGGGGGACTCAGGGAAGGGGGCAGTGCAGCCTCCAGCCCAGGGCCAGACTGGCTCCCTAAGACCCCCCTGAGCCTGTCCCTGGGCCTCTCAGGGCCTCAGTAGCCCCTTGGTTCTGACCCACACCCAAGGTTTAAATGTGCTCCTAGAGCTTGGATGCCCAGTTCTTAGAGGACAAGGACGAGGTGGCCTACATGGTGGCTGGTGTGGTTTAAGTCTGAAATCTAGGCACTCGTAGGGACTCAGACCCCTTTCCTATAGACCCATGCTCAGCTTCCTTTATTCTTCAGGTCAGCTCCACACACGCTGAGTGCCCACCTTGAGCCAAGTGCTAGAGTCATGGCGACAGGATCACGACCCTTCACCACGCCCCCCACGGTGTCTGGCAGGGGTCAGTACCCACCAAGGCACATCGTCAGATATCTTCCATCATCCTTCCGGGCCAGTTCTCTGCTGGTCACAGCCTGGAGGCCAGGGTTTATATGACCCTCAGAGCAACCCCAAAAAGCCTGCGTGGAGGGATCATTGCTCCCATTTGACAGACATGGACACTGAGGCCCTGACAGGGGAAGTGACTTGTTCAGACCCCACAGGAAGTTGGAGGCAGAACCAGAACTCAAACCTGAGTCTTCTGGCTGCTGGCTCAGGACTGTCACCTGGACATCTCCAAGGAACCTGAGGGCAGAGCCTCCAAAGCTGGGAAGCACCCTCTCTTCTCAGTCACAGACAAAGGAAGCCCAACTCACAGGGTGCTGCACAGGCCCTGCCAGGTTCAGGGTTGCTGGAGAAAGGCTGGAGGACCTGGACCTGGACAGGACAGAGGGTGGGAGCTAGGCCACCACAAGGGCCTTGCCCTCAAACGTCAATTTCATTAAGCCACTCCTCTGCTCAAGAACTCTCCATGGCTCCCCACTGCTGAACTGCATCAAGCCTACCCACTCTAGCACTACCCTAAGCACTTACATGTGTCCCTTGTCACCCTCCAACCCACCTGTAGCAGGCAGGTCTCCAGGTCCCTCCAGTGTTCCAAACTCATTCCCATCTCTGCACATCTGCCTGGGCTGGGACCCCCATCTGGAACACCCTCCCCACTTGCTCTCATGTCCTGCACTCTTCAGCAGCCCTTACTCTATGCCAGGTCTCCCTTCTCTGGGCCTGGAGATCAGAGCACAGGAAAACAAGGTCCCGCCCTCCAGAAGTTCATGGCCTTGTTGGGGAAGCAAATATATCTACAGAAAATTAGAACACAAGGCAACTGCACCTTGAGCATTAGAAAGTGTAAGGGAGCAAACAACAAAGGAGATACTGGCTGTACCCTGGTCAGGAGAGGCCTCAGGACTTCCAGGCAGAGAGGAGATGGAAGGACACTGTAGCAGAGGAAACAGCCTCTGCAAAGCCCAGGGGGTGACAGGATGTGATTTGTTCCTGGAAAAGTGTCCACCGCGGCTGGAACCCAGGCTCTATGTGGAGATGTGGTAGCTGGGGGATGTGAAGAACTAGAATGCCAGGCGTTTCCTGGGCTTTATCCCAAGGATGAGGTCGGCGAACTATGGCCCAGGGGCCAAATCCAGCCTACTGCCAGTTTTTGTATGACCCATGAGCTGAGGATAGTTTTTACATTTTTAAATGGTTGAAAAACAAATAAAAGTAAAAAAAGAAGACTATTTTGTGACACAGGAAAATTATATGAAATCTAAATTTCAGTGTCCATAAATACAAAGTTTTTGGAACACAGCCACATCCTTTCATTTACATATTACACATGGCCACTTATATGCCACAACCATAGCTCTGGATAGTTATAACAGAGACTTTATGGCCTGTAAAGCCTAAAATATATACTGTTTGGCCCTTTCCAAAAAGTTTGCTGACGACTGCTCTAGGAAGTGGTCACCAGCCAAGGCAGCGTTTCCCAAAGGGGATTCCTGGGGACACATGTCCTATGAGAAGTTTTATGAGAAAAAGGTTCCTCAATCAGGTAAGCCTGGGCTGCTCTGCCTGCCGCATCCCACTCACTCTTGACAGGGATGATGAACAATGGCTAGTAAAGACACCGGTAAGTCCTGCAGGAAAGAAACTTATTCAACTTCTGTGAGTCATTAGGGGTGTTCACAAATATTTGCATTCTCTCCTTCCAGGCACACAGCCCCTTGAAGTGAGGCATGCCTGTGTGACTTGCTTTGCCACTGACATGTGATTGGGAGTGACGTGTGTTATCTCTGGGCAGAAGCTTTCCAAGCCAGTGGGAAACTCGCCACTTCCTCTTCCCCCTGCCATGGCAACCAGAGAAGCTCCATCAGCCTGGGTCCTGCAGTGAGGGGACTGGGAGCAGAGACCCTGCAGAAGTGTGACTGACATGAAGCTAGAGCGTGCAATGAATTGTTGTGTGTTGTTACGTCATTAAAAAATGGGCCAAGGATCTAAATAGATATTTCTCCAAAGAAGATACACAAATGGCCAATAAGCACATGAAAAGAGGCTCAATATCATTAGCCATCAGGGAAATGAAAACCACAGTGAGACACCACTTCACCCCTACTAGAATGGCTAGAATCAAAAAAAAAAAAAAGACAGGTAATAACCAGAGTTGGTGAGGATGTGGAGAAACTGGAACTCACGCACTGCTAGTGGGATTATAAGAGGGTGTCGCCGCTGTGGGAAGTAGGCTGGCAGTTCCTCAAAAAGTTAAACATAGCTTTACCATATGACCCAGCAAACCCACTCCTAGGTGTATATATATATCTATGTATATGTACATAACCACGAGAAATGGAGCCCTGCTGGTACAGTGATTAAGAGCTATGGCGAGCTACGGCTGCTGACCCAAAGGTCGGCAGGCAGTTAGAATCTACCAGCCGCTCCTTGCAAACCCTAGGGTGCAGTTCTGCTCTGTCTTGTAGGGTCACAATAGGGTCGCTATGAGTTGGAATTGAGTCGGTGGCAACAGGTTTGGTTTTTGGGTTTAAGAGAAATGCAAACATATATCAACACAGAAACTTATATGCAAATGTTAATGGCAATATTATTCACAACGACCAAATGTAAAAACAACCCAAAGCCCATCAAGGGACGAAAGGATAAATAAAATGGGGTATATCCATCCATATGATTGAATGTTATTTGATCATAAAAAGAAACGAAGTATGAAAACAGGCAACAACGTGAATAAACCTTGAGAACATTATGCTAATGAAAGAAGTCGGCCACAAAAATCACAGATTGTATGATTCCATTTATATAAAATGTCTAGACTAGGGGAATCTATAGAGACAGAAAGTAGATTAGTAGCCTAGGGCAGGGGGATAGAGGAGGTAGGGAGCGACCACTAATGGGTACAGGGTTTCTTTTCGGGTGATTGAAAATGTTCTAGAATTCACGATGGTGGTGGTTGCACAACTGCGAATATACTAACAAGCACTGAACCATAAACTTTAAATGATGGATTGTATGGTATGTGAATTATACCTTGATAAACCTGTTATACATATACATGCATATAGAGAGAGAGAGAAACAACCCAATATAAAATTATATATATATATATATATATATATATATATATATATAATTTGTAGGCAATAAAAGGATTTTGAGCAGAAAAAGGGATTCTGGGGCTGTTTGTTACCACCTAGCCTAGTCCATCCTGGCTGGTATACCTTCCTCCTTATTAACACTTATCTACACCCTGGTGGTGTAGAGCCACCTTGGAAAATGCTGATCATGAGTTTGAACAAGAACATAGGGCTAAGATGGGTTGGGATAGGAGGGGAGACCAGTCAGAAAGGGAAGACTGACAAATCATTCATTCCTTCTTTCATTCACTCAGCAAATATTCATTGAGCACCTGATCTGTGCCAGGTCCCCCGCCAGGTTTGGGGGGAGCCCATGAGTCCAACAAGCTGCCTGGACATGGTGTGTCTTAGTTATCTAGTGCTGCTATAACAGAAATACCGCAAGCAGATGACTTTAAAAAAAGGGAAATTCATTCTCTCACAGTCCAGCAGGGTAGAAGTCCAAATTTAGGGTGCCAGCTCCAGGGGAAAGCTTTTTTTCTCTGTCAGCTCTGGAGGAAGGTCCTTGTCATCCATCTTCCCCTGATCTAGGAGTTTCTCTGCACAAGGGCCCCTGGTCCAAAGGATGAGCTCCACTCCCGATTCTTCATTCTTGGTTGTGTAAGGCTCCCCGTCTCTTTGCTCCCTTCCTTCTTTTACATCTCCAAAGAGGTTGACCCAAGATACACCTAATCTTGCTGATTGAGTCCTGCCTCATTAACATAACTGCCTCTAATCCTGCCTCATTAACATTGCACCCATTATACTCACTGCCACTGAGTTGATTCTGACTCATAGCGAACCTATAGGACAGAGTAGAACTGCCCCACAAGGTTTCCGAGGAGCAGTTGGTGAATTTGAACTGCTGACCTTTTGGTGAGCAGCCAATCGCACTTAACCACTGTGCCACCTGGGCCCTATTAACATCATAGAAGTAGGATTTACAACACATAGGAAAATCACATCAGATGACAAAATGGTGACAATCACACAGTACTGGAAATCATGGCCTAGTCAGGTTGACACGCATTTTTAGGGGACACAATTCAATCCTAACATGGCATATTAGTGTAAGAACACTTCACTTTGATCCAGCTTTGGAGTTTGTAAAGCATCTTCCTGCTCGAGATCCCACTGGGTCCTCAGAACAGCCCTTTGTGGGAGAAATCATTCAACCCTTCGTGAGGGTGGGAAGGAGACCCTGAGAAAGGGGAAGTGACTTGCCCAGAGGCACACAGCTAGTGGCGAGTAGGCTACTAGGGCTAGCTACCCATCCCTGGCCTCAGCCCCCATGCTGTGGAATGGGGACTCTGGCCTGGATGGGCCCCCAGTCCTGGATCTGGGGTCTCTCATTGACTGGGCACTGCCCAACAGTCTGAGAGGGCCCCTGAGCGGGTGCACTAGGCACCCCCTGCCCCCACCTGTCGCACTCAGGAGGACGGCTGTGGCTTCCTGGAGAGACTGCCAGCAGCTGCTGCACAGGGAGCAGCTGAACCCCCAAATAAAATTGTGGTGTCTCTGGAACCTCAACAATGTCCTAGCTTGGCCAAGGACACAGAGCCCCCATTCTCTCAGGCTGCAGACTGGGGTCTCCACCGCAGGGGCTGCCTTGGCTCCAGCCTCAGCTCTGGCCCACTCAATGGATGGCCTCTGGACTCATCATTCACCATCTCAGGGCCTTAGTTTCCCCATCTGTACAATAGGGCTGATGAACCTAAGGCCTTTTCCTACTCAGAGGACAGTCTCTACTTATGGCATTCCACAAATTCGCTGGACCTGGCCTCTCAGGTGCCAGGCTCAGGCTGGTAACTAGAGGGATAGAGAGCCCCCTGCAAAGGGGTGCCCTTTCTCTGTCTGTCAGGGTACAACAGGGTGTGAGGAGGTGCTGTGTAGTCAGCGCAGCAGAGCTCAGAGGTTAAACCTGTAGGGGTTTGCCTGGCAGATAAGGGTGGAAGGGCATTCCAGGTGCTAGGAACAGCATTTGCAAAGGCAGGGAGGAGACACAGTGTGAGCACAGCCTCTGCCCTCAGAGAGACAAGCCCACACCGGTCCTCAGGGAGCATTTCAGAAGTAGGAGGGGCAGGGAGTGCAGAGGTGGGGAGCCAGGTTGAAGCTCCCAGGGCAGACTTCCTGATGATTGGCCACCAGAGTTCTGAGCCCCAGAGACCGGAAACAGCAGAGTTGGGTTAGCCTTGTTAGCCTGGGCCCAGAGATGGCAGGTGGCCCCCCTGGGACCACACAGCAGGCTGTCCCCAAGGGTGCCTGCACAGACCACAGCCACCTCTGTCCTCTGGTCCCAGAGGCGCTCCCACGGTAAACTTCTAGTTTTTCTATCACGGCTGGGCACATGATCAGGGGGACAGCAAATCAAGTCCACAGCAGCTGTCACCCTCGAAGGACACGCATCAGGGGCTGGACAGAAAACTTGTCTCTCCTCCCCATCCCCACAACACACCTGCTGCCTGTGGTTTGGGGTGTAAGACTCTTGTTCTGGGACTCAGCATGAGTCACCTCTTGACCAAATAGCAAAGTTCCCACCGCCCATTCTCATTCCCTTTGGCCCTTGCCTGCCAGGGATCTCACAGCTGCTTGTCACCCAATTACCAATCATTAATGCTCTGGGATTGGATAGATGCACGTCCCCCCACATTCTTGATTGTTCAAAATTATCGATTTTAATTATTGTAAATTGATTATGTCTGATTGTTTCCATAGGCTGCTGCTAATTCTTTCTGGAAAGCTGAGTGGTATGAATCACAAGTTATACATGAGGAAACCCAGCATGTTCATCTGATCGCTACAAATTCTGGGACTGGCTATGACTGAGCAGAGAAGATGGGCTGCTGAAGACCCCACCCCCAGTACCCTGAAGTCTCTATTCTAGGCAGGCCATCCCCTGCAGCTGCCAGAAAGCTGTTGCACCTTTGTCCAGCCTATGCCCCCTGCCTCAGGTCCCTCCTGCTCCTTCCTGCTCAGGCCCTGCTGTACAGCAGGCTCGGCCACGGAGCTCAATGACCAGATAACTCAGGATGTTCCCTCCATTTGGATTAGCAGGGTAGGCGTGAGGAGGGCCGTGTCGTGCGCATTCCCTGAGTCACCACAGAAGTGATGCCCAGGTGGGATCTTCCTCCTAGCAGCTGGGAGCAGAGCAGCTGGAGCCATTTGCCCAGGTATGGCAAGGAGGCAGACCCTAGTGATGGTCAAGAGAGTGAGTCCTGAACCCAGGGTACTCCCAGGGAGGGAGGCTGGGCCAGGGTCCCTGAACTAGGAAGGAGAGGGTTGGCTGCCCCTATCTGTGTCCCTCCCTGTCTCCCCACACCCACACCTGTGTACTGGCTGTTCCATGTGCTTGTTGATTGGATGGCTGATCACTGTTATGGATTAAATTGTGTCCCCCAAAATATGTAATTCCTAACATCTATGCCTGTGGTTATAATCCCATTTGGAAATGGGCTGTCTTTGTTACGTAAATAAGACAGGATTAGTGTAGGGAATATTTTGAGTCAATCTCTTCTGAGATATAAAAGAGATTAAATGCAAGCTAGCAAGCTGGGATGAGGGAAGAGAGATGCCAAGGCACATGAAGATGGCCCAGGAGCAGAAGCTCAGAACAAGGACCTTCCTCCATAGCCAACAGATAGAGAAAGCCTTCCCTCAGAGCCAGTATTCTGAATTCAGACTTCTAGCCTTCTAACCATGAAAAAATAAATGTCTGTTCAGTTCAGTCATCCATTTACGGTCTCTCTGTTATAGCAGCACGAGGTAACTAAGACAGCGCCCCAAACCTCGTATGTTGGTCTAGGCTACTTGCTGCTGCTGGGGAGTGGAGGAGGCCGGGCAGGGGGTGCAGGGGCCCCATTCTATCACAGGCTACTCCTCAGGTGTTCCAAGCAGGGTTCAGGGGACCAGGTACCAAAGAAAAAGAGGAATGCAGGCAAAGGACCAGGATCAAGGGAGCCTGACGGCTGCCGGGGAGCGGGGACCTTCAGGGCAGGAGGACACTGGCTGCCTGATCACGGCCCTGTTGCTGCCTGCAATGTTGGAAGAGAGAACATAGAGCTCAGAGAGGGGCAGAACTTGCATCGTGTCACCCAGCCGGCCAGGGCATCACACCCGCAGAGGATCCTGGTGCCCTCAATAAGCCCATCTGTACCCCAGGGAGTGGGCTGGACCAGCGGGGCTGACTGAGCCTCTTTGATGACCCTCAGGATGAACTGTTGCTCTTCCCTGCTCCCTACCCTACCCGCAACCCCACTGGTCAGACTCATCCCCAGATCCCACACTGCCTCTTCCAGGAAGTCCCCTTGAGCCTTCCCCTTCCTCGGGACTCCAGAGATTTCTGTGGGCCCCTCTCAGGTTCATCTCAATTTCTAATAAAATACAGACTGTACCTTTTACCAGGCACCCACTCTGCAGGCACATTGTGTCCATGTGTAGTCTCAGTTATCCATTTGTCGTGGAAGCTAAGGTGCATGGGCCGGAAGACACACTTTGTACACCACTAAGTGAATTACAGGAGCCCTGGTGGCACAATGGCTAAAGCACTCAGCTGCTAGTCAACAGGTTGGCGGTGTGAACCCACCAGGTGCTCCGAGGGAGAAAGATGTGGCAGTGTGCTTCCGTAAAGATTAAAAACCTAGGAAACTGACGGGGCCGTTCTATTCTATCCTGTAGGGTTGCTATGAGTCGGAATTGACTCAATGCAATGGGTTAAGTGAATTATAACACAACACACTCTATCATTTAGGGTTTTAGGCTTATTCAGACTTTGGAGTTTTTTTTTTAATCATACATCACTTTGGTCCATATATAAAAAGGCAAACAGTTGGTTACGGCATTCCTGAAGTGTCTTCATATTCAGGTCTGATGCTTCTGAATTGCGTTTGGCTCTGAGTCATCTATGTCCCTGACTCCAGTACACTATCCATCTCTGGGCCATTGAGAGCAGGGTGACATGGTGTTTCTGGAAAGATGCTCCACTGTCTTCTCCAGAATATTCTTCCAAGCCCCAGACACCGCTCAGTTACTTTCAACGCTGATCTTTCTTTCTTTTTTATTATTCTTTTTAGCAAGGTGAAGTTTACATAACAAGAAATCAACCATTCTAAAGTGAACGATTCCCCAGCATGGAGTACACGCACAACGCTGTTCAACCACTTCTATCTAGTTCCCAAACATTTTCTCACCCCAAAAGAACACTCCCTGCCTATTAAGCAGTTACTCCCCATGGCCGCAGCTCCTTAGCTCCTGGCAGTCACCAGTCTGCCAATCAATCACCAATCGTGCGGTATGTAACCTTTGCATCCGGTTTCTTTCACTAAGTGTAACGGATATCATCGCTGACATCAGATGGATCTTGGGTGAGAGCAAAGAATACCAGAAAGCTGTTTACCTGTGTTTTACTGAGTGTGCAAAGGCATTCCATCGTGTGGATCATCACAAATTATGGGTAACATTTTTAAGAACAGGAATTCCAGAGCACTTAATTGTGCTCATGCAGAACCTGTACATAGACCAAGAGGAAGTCGTTCAAACAAAGAGGATACTGATTGGTTTAAAGTCAGGAAAGGTATGCAGCAGGGTTGTATCCTTGCATCATACTTATTCAATCTGTATGCTGAGCAAATAATCCGAGAAGCTCTACTATGTGAAGAATGAGGCGTCAGGATTGGAGGAAGACTCATCAACAACCTGCAATATGCAGATGTCACAACCTTGCTCGTTGAAAGTGAAGAGGACTTGAAGCACTTACTTATGAAAATCAAAGACCACAGCCTTCAGTATGGATTACACTTCAACATAAAGAAAACAAAAATCCTCACAGCTGGACCAATAAAAAAATTATGATAAACGGAGAAAAGATTGAAGTTGTCAAGGATTTCATTTTACTTGGACCCACAATCAACACCCACGGAAGCAGCAGTCAAGAAATCAAACAATGTACTGTATTAGGCAAATTTGCTGCAAAAGGCTTCTTTAAAGCATAAAAAAGCAAAGACGTCACTTTGAGAACTAAGGTGTACCTGACCCAAGCCATGGTATTTTCAATTGCCTCCTATGCATGCAAAAGCTGGACAACAAATAAGTAAGGCCAGAGAAGAATCGATGCATTTGAATTATGGTGTGCCGAAGAGTATTAAATATACCATGGTCAGCCAAAAAAACGAACAAATGTTTTGGGAGAAGTACAGCCAGAGTGCTCCTTGGAAACGAGGATGGTAAGACTTTGTCTTACAGACTTTGGACATGTTATAAGGAGGGATCAGTCCCTGGAGAAGGACATCATGCTTGGTAAAGTAAAAAGAGGAAGACTCTCAATGAGATGGATTGACACGGTGGCAGCAACAATGGGCTCAAATGTAGAAAGGATTGTGAGGGTGACACAGGACCAGGCAGTGTTTCATTCTGTTGTGCCTAGGGTTGCTATGAGTTACAACTGACTCAACGGTACCTAACAACAACAACGTTTTCAAGGTTCCTCCATGATGTAGCATGTATCAGTACTTCATTCCTTTTTAAGGCTGAAAAACATCCCATCGTGACACTGATCTTTCCTTATCTCCCCAGAAGATGTCCCTGGAAGATTTTCAGATAACCTCTGAAAGGTCCTTCACTGGCTTGTTTACTGCCGAGGGAGGCTGCTGTCCAGTCAGGCCACAGGGAACAGTGACCACGTCCATGCATGCACAGACAAAAACAGCCAGGTCCCTCTGCTGCTGGCCAGCATCGACCCAAACACACAGCCTGGTTTCAGAGATATTATATTGTAGAAGAGAATGTGCCTCTTAGGGTCGATGCACGTGATCACCCTCACCACCACACTCAGGGAGGCACTGGTCACCCAGGTGTGTCAGTGAGGAAATCAAGCCCAGAGTGGCCAAGCTGCCCAGGGCCCCACAGGTGTTGCCTGGTTCTGCCTGGCTCTGGCTCTGTGGGCTCTGGGGGGTGCGGGCAGGGACCAGGCCCATATCCTCATAGGGGCCTGGCCCCTGGCTTAGAGTCTGGCCCAGGCGGGGGATGGAAGGAAACACTTGCTACCAGCAGCTGTTCCTCAGGTACCCAGGGTGGGTGCGCCCACTGCACACAGGCTCACCCAGGGCGGAGGGTCCTGGGACCCACCTCACTAGTATACCCCGTACCAGGTGTGGTGACTGAAACAATGCCTTGGAAGTCCTAGGGCTGGGAGAGGCTGGAGTCTAAACTTCCATCCAGCCCCTTTTACAGATGGGGAAATTAAGGCCCAGCTGGGAGTAAAGGGCGTGGCCAGTGTTCCCCAGCCTGTGACTAGGGGCTCTTGGGAAGGGGCCAGGTGGCCTAGGCAGGGCCTTGCCCACTCACTAGGAGGGTATGAGTGTCTTGAAAGCAGGGAGACTTGGGTGTCTGCCACCAGGACAAGAGTGCCACTTCTTTGTCCTGTTGGGCCCTTGGGTTGTGGCAGGTACTAGGGACAGGGATAGGCTAAGGGGGAGAGTGTCCGGACCGAAAGACATCATCCGAAGCACCCTTTGTCCAGGACGGGCTCAGAAGGGGAGAGCGGCTGAGGGTAGGACCCAAGGGCTACCCCAAGGAAGGGGTCATGGGGAGTTCCCTCTGGGAGCCCCTGGCCCAGGCCAGAAAAGCCTCTTGAGTATTGAAAGGTCAAAGACAAAGCTCTGGACCTTTCAGGGCCTGAGCTGGCGGTGGGTTCCCCCACTCCCTCGTACGTGGGTAGTTGCAATTCAGGCCCGCCTGAGCCCCCTGTTGCCGTGCTAGGTCCTCTCCCTGGGGTGCCACCTCCACTCTGGAGACTTCCAAGCATCCCTCTCCCAAATCGCAGTTCACACTAGCCCATGGACAGGACACAAGGCCACTATTGGCTTCTTACCTGCCTCCCATGGGGCACCCCCAGGGTGGGGGAGCCTCTCCAGATCTGCCTTTCTAGGCTGGGCCCAGCAGCCACCCCTTCTGCTGCCTTCACACCCCTAAGCCTCCTAGGCCTCCTGTAAGGGTTTGTACTCCCACACCCAACCCCAGGCTTTCAGCCCAGACCCCACACCTGAGTCCCCCCTTCCCTTCCGCTGCTCAGGAAGGACCTGCCCTGTGCCCTGAGTCACCCCTGCCGCCCCACCCCCAGACCTGAAGCTGGGAGTGCTGCCCTGGGTCCCAGCAGGTCCAGGTGACCATTCCTTGCCCATCTGCCAGCCTCAGTCCCCTCCACTATATGATGGTGGAGGAGGTTGGGCCCCCCAGAACACAGTCCACCTTCCCCAGCCCCCTCGTACCCACTTTCCAGGTTTATTTATTTTTGCTGAGGGAGGAGAGAACAGAAAGAAAAGTGCAGCCAAACCCACCGATAAGCCATAAGTGGGAGGAGCTGGTGCAGCCCTGCCCCCACTGTCCAGATAAGGAAACTGAGGCCCAGGGAGGGCGGGACAGGCCCGCTGCCCCACCTAGCTGGCCAGGGCCGCAGGCAGGCAGATGTGGGCCATGGAATTTCCATGGGGGTCGTCGCGCGAGGCCGGTCTCCCCCTGCTGCCGCCCCCGTTCGCTGGCCACCGCCTGTTCTTTGTCTCTCGCGGTCACCATGACTACGGTTCCAGTCAGCTCCAAACGGCTCGCCGCCTCCTCAGGCCGCCGGCGGGATTTCTCCTCCGCGCGGGGAGAGAGGACTCCGGGGCCCGGGGCCAGGACGTGGCCGCGGGCGCTGCTATTAGGTCGCGGAACTGGGGGAGGCCACCCAGCCTGGGGGTGGGGGGAGAGAGGGACTCCACCCCGGCCGGCCACCTTCGTCCCGGAGGAAACCCTGAGGCCCCGGGCCCTCCGGGCTGGTTCAGATTCTCGGGATCCGCTCCAGCCGGCCCTCAGTTTCCTTACCAGGCAAACGGGTGGCTGGGAAGAAGCGAAAAGCGCCGCGAGCGCGGGAAGGAGGAGAGCCAGCTTTTCCCCTTGGGTCCGAGAACCCTGCAGGCCCCCAGCCTATGACCTGATCCCAGCCCCAACCCAGGATCCCCCTCTCAGTGACCTTGAGCTCATCCCCGCCCAGGTCAAACGGGTGCACGTGGTTGGGGAAAGGTCACAGGAGCTTTGGGTCATAGCTGAAGATTTGGTATCTACTGTCATTATTCTAATGAAAACGAGGTGACGGGCTGAGTGAATTCATTCAACAAATGCCCAAGGGGCCGTCCAGGGCCGGCCTGGCTGGTGCAGGGACAGCCTGGAACCCGACCAGGCCGCCCCACCCAAGCTCAGCGGCAGCTACCCAGACTACACCTGACCACACCCGCAGGGATTTCATCAGAGCTGAGCTGGTGGCGCCCAAAAGGGCATTTCACCAGGGAACAGCCTGGGCAAAGGCCCAGAGAACCCTGGAGTCCCAGCCAAACTAAAGAGAAGTCTGGTGGCAGCCCAGAAGGTGGGGGGACAGCGGCCTGGGGGCATGCAGTCTCCCAGGGTCCCAGGCTCAGAAGGACCCCTCCTCTGCTCTAATGTTGCCATTTTGAAATCCTCAGTACATTTTGAAAGAGGGGTTCAGAAATTTCATTTTGCACTGGGCCCAGCAAATAACGTAGCTGGCCCCGCTCCAAGGCACTGCAGAGGCAAGGAAGGGCTTTCAGCAGAGGAAGGTTGTGGTCAGAAGGGACATTGAAGAGCCTCATTTGCTGGGTAGCAGATTGTGGTTGGCACCCGGACTGGGGTCGGAGGCCGGGTATGAATTCAGCCCTGTCATGTGCTGGGTAGAGACCGTTCAAGTTGCTGCTTGGGGCCTGTGACCTGTAATGCTGCTGCCTGTAGTAGCACCTGCTGGGATCCCATCTGTGCTGGCCAGTGTGGGCCTGCAGGGCGGGCGCAGGGCCTGGCTGTCATAGCTTTGCTGCAGCTGGGACCCCTCCACACGCTCTGCCAGGCTTTCTTTGCCCCAGTGGGTGGAGAGAGAGAGGTTGATAGGCTCTGGAGGGACACTTGGACACCAGACAGCCTAACAGACATCTCTTGCTTTTCAAATGTTTTTTACCAAACATGTTTATTACTTTGATTAAAAACAAAGTATTCAAATCTATTGAATTCAAAATAAAACAAAGCTTGTTTGAGGAGAGGGCTTCAGAGACTCCCATAGAAATGTCTGTGGAGATGGGGGTCACCTGTAGGGGGATCCCACCCCGGGGCCTGCAGCATCCCAACCTGCCCCCCATCCACCCAGCACAGGCCCCCCCAGTCCCCAAGGCAGTTACTGTATTCTCCCCCAGGAAGCTGGGGTTACCGTATTCCCTGGAGTATGCACCAGCTCGAGTGTTCCCTGGGGCTGTTCTTTGGAATGGGAGCCCCTGTGGTAAGAAAAAAAACTAAGGGCTTCAGCTGATGATTATTCAGGGTCCCTGGGAACCTCACTGCTCCCTCTGTGGGGATGTTTCTCCCTTTCCTTGTCTCTATCTAAACTAATTAATGTGTATTTTTATCCAAGTAATGCAATAGTTGAAAGTATACACACACAGAATACACAAAATAGGCCTATAATGACAAGCAGGAGGCCCCTCCCACCTGGTGCCCCCCAGACCTTATCCCCAGAGGCAACCGCTTTCAACTCTTTCTGACTTTATCTCCGTGTTTATAAATAACAGGCTTGGGCCGCTGTTATTTGATTCATCAATTTGAGCCATTATATTAACTTCCCATCACGGACAATGAGGATTTAACTGTCTTATCCCCCTCCCTTCAACACAACCGGCACATACTGTCCCTGTGTTTTCTCTGGTGGAGCCACATGCAACGATCTTTGGTTAAACCAGTGTTCAGTTGTTTCATCATAATGATTATATAAACACTGTTCGCTACTGAGCTGAGTAATACAGTATAATTGTATTTCCTTTCTGGTTTAACGTTTAGTTTTTCCCGAAGTTAACAACTACCTGCTTTTGGTTGCTTAGTGTAGTAGGTAGTTCTCCGAATGGTATGAATGGTTTATGCTCATCTACTAACCAAAAGGTTCAAATCCACCCAGAGGCACCACAGGAGAAAGGCCTGGTTATCTGCTTCCACAAAGATTACAGCCAAGAAAACCCTCTGGAGCTCCGTTCCACTCTGTAGTACACAGGGTCACCATGAGCTGGAATTGATTTGATGGCATCGGGTTTGGTTTGGTTTAGTGTGGTAGGCTGCTTCTAAAATAGTTCCCAATGACCCTGCCTCCTGGTGTTCACACCTTTCATAGCCCCCTCTCCTTGAGTGTGGCATGACCTGTAACTTACTTCTAGCCAAGGTGACAGGGTACCCATGATTAGGTGACAAATATTGTAGCTCAGGTCTTGCTGGAGTATCTTGCCCTCTCGCTGGTGTGGAAGAAGCAAGCTGCCGCGTTGTGGCTGCCTATGTTGAGAGGTCCACGTGGCAAGGAGCTGTGGGCGGCCTCTGGTCAATAACTGGCAAGAGACCGAAGCCCCCTGTTCAAGGAACTGAATTCTGCCAACAACTTCAGTGAACTTGGAAGTGGGACCTTCCCCGATCATGCTTCAGATGAGACTCAGGTGGCACCGTGATTGCAGCCTCATGAGACCCTAAGCGGATGACCCAGCTAAGCCACGCCCAGACTCCTGACCCATCGAAACTGTGAGATAACAAATGTGTGCTGTTTTAAGCCTCTAAGTTTGTGGTAATTTGTTATGCAGTCATAGATTACTGATACACGTAACTTTCTTTGTACCAGTAAAAAGAGTTACCATCCGGTTGGTTCCAACTCACGACAACTCCGTGCTCCACAGGGTTTTCAGTGGCTGATTCTTCTGAAGTAGAACACCAGGCCTTTCTTCCAGGGTGCCTCTGGATGCACTTGAATTTCCAACTTTTTGGTTAGCAGCCGATTGTGTTAATTGCTTACACCACCCAGGGACTTCAGCTTTCTTTTCACCTATCTAATTCTTCCCAATGCTCCAATAATCTCTCAATACCATTTTCTACACATCACGTATCCTATCCCCACCATTGTCTCATGATTTCCCTCCTGGAGACCCCTCTCCTACAACAATCCTTCTGGTTGTTCTCTGGGCCTGTGGTACAGCTACTGTTGCCCTGGGTTTTCCCTTCACCTCTCTCTTGGGTTGGATCCTGGTTTCCTGGATCTCATGTCTTTCTTTCTCCTGGTTTCCTACCTCATTTTGCTAGAGAACATCCTCCAGTAGCTTTCTGAGAAAAGGTACAAGGGACATAGAATTTTTTGAATCTTTACACATCTGAAAAGATCTTTATCCTAATCTCATGATTGATGATAGCTTGGCTAGGTATAGAATTCCAGGTCGGAAATCATCCTCTTCAGCATTTTGAAGGCATGTTTCCATTGCCTTCTAGCTTCCAGGGATGTTGTTGGCAAACCCACAGCCATTCTGATCCTTTGCATGAGACTTGCTTTTCCTCTCTGGAGACATTTAGGATCTTTGATTTATCTCTGGTGCTCTGAAGAAGACTCCACCAAAACATGATGCGGTGCCTTCTCTGGGCACTTTGTAATTGCTATGCATGGCATGGTGGGTCCCTGTACTCTGGAGACCTCAGTTCTCTGCTTCTGGGACTCCTGTATTTGGATTTAAGCACTCTAATTTTTGTGATTTTCCTCTCCTATTTTCTATTTCTTTGTCATTTAGTTCTACTCTTCAGGAGATTTCCCTAACTTTTTCTCCCACCCTTTATTTTGACTATCATATTCTAAACTTCTACAAGCTTTCTCTAAATTCTTTGCTCTGTTAAAACAAATAACATCCTTCCGGTTTAATGCCCTGTCTTAGGAATTTGGGTTTATTTTGACACTTCATTCTGTTCTCTGAATCAACTCTTTTCATCCTGGCTCCTTTTCTCTCTCCATTTTGGTCTGTGTCCTTCCTATTGGAGGTTTTTCTCTAATGTCTATCAACCCTGGGCTGCCCCTCACACTAGAGTGGAGCATGGACAATCAGCTGGAATCTCTGAGTGTGGAAGGATTCACTGTTGAAGTATCAAGACCACTTTTATGTTTGGTGTATTGGTCAGATTTGCTAAGTTATGCTGCAGTGACAAACAATCCGCAAGTTTCAGGTGCTTACAAGAGCAAAGGTTTATTTCTGATTTGTGTTATATTGTGTGTGCGGGTTGCTGCAGCTCCGCACCAGGACTTCTTCACTCTGGGACCTAGGATGAAGGAACAGCTTCCATCTGGGACATGCTTTTCTAGTAGCAGAGGGAAAAGAGCACTGGCGGGACCATGAGACAGCTCTTCAAGTTTCCACACAGAAGGGACACATGCCCCTTCCACTCTTTTCATTGGCCAGAGTAAGTCACATGGCCTCTCACAGCCAGGGGTAGTGAATAATTAGTGGCAGTGTCATTTGGTCTCCAGAGAAGACCCCTCCTCCAATCTCCTGCCTGGGGGGATATATGCTTGGTTCCTGGCATTCTAGGGGGCTGCTATTCCACGTGCAGAGGCCACTCAAGTCCCTTTTAGCAGCTCCACACCTCTCCCCTGCCTCTGCTGTGCCTGATGGCCCCAATCCTGGAGTCTCTCTCCAGAGATTCCAAGTCTTGTCTTCTGCAGGAGTGGGTGGAGGGAGGGAGTGGGTAGAGCCAACTGGCTGAGGCTGCCAGAGGACTTGGGGGTGTGTTAGTTATCCACACTGCTTAACAAATTTCTACAAATTTAGCAGCTTAACACACACTTATTATCTCATAGTCTCCATAGGTTAGAGTTAGGCTAAGTTGTGTCCTCAGCTCAGGGTCTTACAAGGCTGCCGTCGACATGTCGCCCACAGTGTGCTCATCTGAAGGCTCATCAGGGGAACAATCTGCTTCCAAGCTCATTCTGGTTGTTGGCAGAATTGACTTCCTGCGTTGTGAGGCAGCAGGCTCTGGCTTTTTGCTGGCTAGAGGCTGAAGGCTGGACTTGCTGCCTGCAGCTCCCAGAAGCCATCACGGTCCTTGACCACTTGGCACCCCCAACATGGCTGCTGACTTCAGCAAGCTAACAAGGAAAATCCCACTCCAGTGTGCTAAGTCTGAGTCTTAAATATTGTAACATAATATGGGCATGACACCCCACCACCTTTGCCATATTCTGTAGGTTAGAAGAAAGTCCCAGATTCTGCATGCACTCTAAGAGGCCTTGGACTAAGGTGTGGGCACCAGGAGGTGGGGAACCACTGGGGTCACCTTGGGTCTGTCGGTCACAGGTGCTGTAACTATTCTGTGAACAGACTGTCATCTCATCCCACTCCTGCCTCCCACAGCTTCCAGTGTCTCCACCAGGTCCTGCCGGTACATGGGTGCTTTTGCTGGCACCCCAGGGAGGCACTCCCACCAGTTTTCACTCTTCTTAACACATGTTGGACCCCTCATCCGTGGTAATCTCCTCTTGTGTTTATGCCTCTTTTTATTTTTATTTGCCATCATTTCAATGAAGCTTCTGGAGGAAGGAGAGTTATTACATAGCTGATCCTCCATGTTTAACCTCCCCCCCATCTGATCAAGGAGCCCTGGTGGCACAGTGGTTAAGAACTTGGCTGCTAACATAAAGGTCAGCGGTTTGAGCCCACCAGGTGCTCTGCAGGAGAAAAATGTGGCAGTCTGCTTCTGTAAAGTTTTATAGCCTTGGAAACCCTATGGGCAGTTCTACTCTGTCCTATAGGGTCGTTGTGAGTCAGCAATGGGTCGGTCTGATCAGGAATCCCTGGGCGGCACAAATGGTTAAGTGCTAGGCTACTAACCCAAAGGTTAGAGGTTCAAATCCACCCAGAGGCACCTTAGAAGAAAGGCCTGGGGGCAGTAAGTTTACGTTAATGGGAGAGGAACAACTCAGAAAAGGAGGGTGAGAATGGCTGTACAACTTGAAGAATGTAATCAGTGTCACTGAATTATACATGTAGAAACTTGAATTTGTGTATATTTTTCTGAATATTTTCTCAACAGCAACAACAAAAATAAACTAAATTTTTTTTTTTAAAAAAAGAGGCTTAAGGGGTATAACGACCAGGTGCAATATATGGTCCTACATTGTATCTTAGTTTGAAAACACCAACTGAAATTTCAAAGACATTCTGGGGAGCAACTGGGGAAACTTAAATATGATCTGGCTATGAGATAAAATGAAAATATTTAGATCATTAATTAAGCAAACAGATTAGAATATAGCATGGATGAAATGACAATACTTGGTAAGAAATACCTATATGTATATATATATATATATATATACATATGTATATATATATATATGCTTCATGTCCTCGATGTCTTTCCACAACTGATCTGGTCTTCTGTCATTAGTGTTCAACTTGAATTTGCATATGAGCAATTAATGGTCTGTTCCAGAGTCAGTCCCTGGCCTTAGTTCTGACTAATGATATTGAGTTTCTCCATTGTCTCTTTCCACAGATGTAGTCGACTTGATTCCTATGTATTCCATCTGGTGAGGTCCACATGTAGAGTTGCTGTTTATTCTGTTGAGTTAAGGTATTTCCAATGAATAGGACATTGATCTTGCAAAATTCTATCATGCAATCTTCGATGTTTCTATCACCAAGGCAATATATTCCAATTACTGATCCTTCTTCTTTGTTTCCAACTTCCACATTCCAATCGCCAGTAATTATCAGTGCACCCTGATTGCATGTTTGATCAATTTCCGACTGCAGAAGTTGGGGAAAATCTTCAGTTTCTTCATTTTTGGCATTAATGGTTGGTGCATAAAAACAGAGAATACCAGAAAGATGTTTACCTATGTTTTATTGACTATGCAAAGGCATTCAACTGCGTGTATCATAACAAATTATGGATAACATTTCCAAGAATGGTAATTCCAGAACACTTAATTGAGCTCATGCAGAAGCTGTACATAGACCAAGAAGCAGTCATTTGAACAGAACAAGGGAATACTATGTGGTTGAAAAACAGGAAAAGTGTGCATCAGGGTTGTATCCTTTCATCATACTTGTTATGGATTGAATTATGTTCCCCAAAAATGTGTGTCAACTTAGCTAGGCCATGATTCCTGGTATTGTGTGATTATCTGCCATTTTGTCATCTGAGGTGGTTTTCCTGTATGTTGAAAATCCTGCCTCTATGATGTTAATGAGCCAAGACTCAATCTACAAGATTAGGTTGTGTCTTAAGTCAATCTTTTTGGAGATATAAAAGAAAGAAGTGAGCAAAGAGACATGGGAACCTCATGGCACCAAGAATGAAGAACCAGAAGGTGAGCACATCCTTTGGACTCAGGGTCCCTGTGCTGAGAAGCTCCTAGACCAGAGGAAGATTGATGGCAAGGACCTTCCCCCAGAGCCAATAGAGAGAGAAAGCCTTTCCCTGGAGCTGGCACCCTGAATTTGGACTTCTAGTCTCCTAAACTGTGAGAGAATAAATTTTTCTTTGTTAAAGCCATCCACTCATGGTACTTCTGTTATAGCAGCACTAGATAACTAAAACGTTATTCAATCTGTATGCTGAGCCACTAATCTAAGAAGCTGGACTATATGAAGAAGAACAGGGCATCAGGATTGGTGGAAGACTTATCAACAACCTGCAATATGCAGATGACACAACCTTCCTTGCTGAAAGTAAAGAGGACTTAAAGGACTTACTGATGAAGATCAAAGACGATAGCCTTCAGTATGGATTACACCTCAACATAATACAAAAATTTCAGCCAATAAGCAACATCATGATAAACAGAGAAAAGACTGAATTTATCAAGGATTTCATTTTACTTAGATCCACAATCAACACCCATGGAAGCAGCAGTCAAGAAATCAAACAATGTATTCCATTGGGTAAATCTGCTGCAAAAGACCTCTTTAAAGTGTTCAAAAGCAAAGATGTCACTTTGAGGATTAAGGTGCTCCTGAAGCCAAGCCATGGTATTTTTCAATCACCTCATATGCATTTGAAAGCTGGACAATGAATAAGGAAGACCGAAGAAGAATTGATGCCTTTGAATTATGGTGTTGGTGAAGAATATTGAATATACCATGGACTGCCAGAAGAATAAACGAATTTGTCTTAGAAGAAGTACAGCCAGAATGCTCCTTAGAAGGGAGGATGGCGAGGCTTCATGTAAGGTATTTTGGATATGTTATCGGAGGGACCAGTCCCTGGAGAAGGACATCATGCTTGGTAAAGTAGAGTGTCAGCAAAAAAGAGGAAGGCCCTCAATGAGATGGATTGACACAGTGGCTGCAGCAATGGGCTCAAACATAGCAATGATTGTGAGGATGGCACAGGATTGGAGTGTTTGATTCTGTTGTATATAGGGTCACTGAGTTGGAACCGATCCAATGCCACCTAACAACAACTACCACAAAAATGTCTGGAATGATATATACTAACGTGTTAAGAGTGGCGATTTCTAAGTAGTAGGAATATGTTTTTATTTTCTTATGTTTGCTTTTCTGTATTTTCTAACTTTCTATGATGCACATGTACTGTTTTTGCAATAACAAAAATTAAATATGTAGATTAAGAAAAAGAAAACTATATAGAGCAAAGTTCTCCTCTGACACACATGGGATCACAATGAGTTAGAGTTGACTCAACGGCCACTGGTTTGGTTCTTTGATTTTCAGTCTGACCAGCTAACTCTTCCCCATCTGACAGGACTCCACTGTGATGTGGTCTTCCCTGCCCCCTCCCTGCCATCCCCTATCACCCACCTCCTCCAACCCAAACACAGGGTCCTCTGATTGCTCCCTGCTGGCACCCTAGCAGCCTCAAACAAGAGAGCCACACTGACAGACAGACAGACTCCACCAGTGGCTTCACACTCCAAAATTCTGGTTTAGGGGTTTCTCCAGCATAATGTGCTCTCTCCTGCCTCTGTGCCTTTGCACATGCTGTTCCCTCTATCTGGGGTGCCTTCTTCACCCCTCAACCTGCCTCCTGGAATATCCCTTGGTAATTCCTACTCATCTCTAGCCCAGGGCGCCTCCCCCAGGAAGCCTTCCTAACTGAAACAGGCCAAACTCGTGCCCTTTGTCCTCTCAGCTCCATCATACCCACGCAATATCACACCAGGTTCTATTAACGGGCATCCCTCCCACTGCCCTCGTCCTCCCCACAAAGCCAAGTCAAGGTGAGGAAGCATCATCCAACTGTCTTTTCTTTCCAAGCTGGCAGAGCCTGGGGCAGACACGGAGGCCAGCAGGATCGACTCCAGTCTTAACGGGCTGCGTGACACTCCAGCTTGAAACCTGGCAGTGGCTCCTCTGTGCTTCTGGGCTTGCATCCAAAGGCCTGTGCAGCCCACAACACCCTGCACGGTCCAGGCTCTTCTCCCCACCCCACGTCATTCACCCATGGTAACCCATGAATCCATTCCCGTATCAGGACCAGTTTCTTTTCCTCCACCCCCTGCCCCTTCACTGTTGCTGTTAACTGCCATGGAATTGGCCCCTGACTCATGGCGGTCCTCTGTACAACCGGATAGGGTTTTCAGTGGCTGATTTTTGGAAGTGGATTGGCAGGCTTTTCTTCCTAGTCCAGTGTCATAGCAAAACACAAGCCTTCACTGCCCTGACTGGTGGCAGCTACCCAGGAATCCAGCCCACATGGAAGGTGAGAATTCTAGCACTGAAGCCCCACTGCCTCCTTCCGTTTACTACCAAACCAAACCAAACCAAACCAAACCCAACGTCCTCAAGTCAATGCCAACTCATGGCAACCTATGTGATCCTTAAGGTTTTCTTGGCTGTAATTTTTACGGAAGCAGATTGACAGGACTTTCTTCCACGACGCCGCTGGGTGGGTTTGAACCACCAACCTTTAGGTTAGTAGTGGAGTGCAAACATACGTGCCACCTAGGGACCCCTGTACTAGTCAGGTCCAAACTCACCCTGCAGCCTCTCAACGTCACCTCCTCAGGGAACTCGGGGTCCTGCCAGGCCACCCCTGTGACACCCCCACCATAGTTTTGTAACTAACAGGCTTGGGTGCGGCCCCAGGCTGTAAGCCCCTTGGGGCAGGACGGTGTCTGGGTTGCTCAGGACACATCCCCAGCTATCTCAGGGAGCCTCAGGCCTCGTGTTGAAGGAATGCAGGAGTCTGGAACTCAAGGACAGAGATGCCCACTCTGCTGGCTCGAATAACCAAGATAAAGAAGTCCAGTCGGTGCTCAGAGTCCATGTGGGGCTCGGAGACTTCAAACAGCCTGAAGCCAAACGGACAAGTCCAGGTGGTAGACCTACTCTCAGACAGGGCTGAGCCCCAGGGCTCCGTGACACCAGGTGTGGCAGTTAATGCTCTGTGTCACCTTGGCTAGGCTATAATTCTCAGTAATAATTCTATAATTCTCAAACTCTATGTAACAAATCACCTTCCTTTTTGTGACCTGATGTCAGCAGCCTATCCGTTGACAGGGGAGTTTCCTTGGGGCTGCGGCCTACCTCCAGGATACAAATGGATATTGTGGCAAAGCTCACCCTCCTTTCACCCTGCACTCTTCTAGTTCCTGACGTCTGGTTCTTGGGACACCAGAAGCCTTCAGCTGGCCACCCAACCTGCAGATTTTGGATTCCCCAGCCTCTGCAACCACGGGAACCAGCAGAAGCCTTCAGCCTGCCACCCGACCCACAGATTTGGGACTTGCCAGCCTCCACAATTTCATGAGCCATTTCCTCACAATTGCGTCAGCCATTTCCTTGAAGTAAATTTCTCTCCCCATACGTAGTGGTTAGGAAACCCTGGCAGCGTAGTGATTAAGTGCTACGGCTGCTAACCAAAGGGTCGGCAGTTGGAATCCGCCAGGCACTCCTTGGAAACTCTGTGGGGCAGTTCTACTCTGTCCCATAGGGTCGCTATGAGTCGGAATCGATTCGACAGCACTGGGCTTGGGTTTTTTTTTTTTTTTTTTTGGCTTATATAGCCTTCACTGGCTTTGCTCCTCTAAAACACCCAGATTAAGATGCCAGGCTCGCCCTCGCTTTTCCACCCCTCTGTGAGCTCCCTGCTCCAGGGCCTCTGCGGCCCCCCCCTCCCAGCACCAGCTCCCACCCTCCCCTCCCATTGGCACTGAAGTGTCCAGCCTGAGTCTCAAGGCCTGCTAAGCCAGGTACCCATCCCAAACCAAAGGAGGGGTATGCTGATTGCCAGGCCTGAAAGCTGGGTGAGGGTGCCACCCACTACACCAGTTTGTAGGGGTGGACCGATAGGGTTCCTCCCTGGAAAACCAGGGTGTTCTTATCCGAATAAGGGGGAGTGGAAGCTGGGCAGAGGGCCCCTGAAGGCAACACCAGAGGAGTGGGAGCAGTCCTCAGGCCCCAGGAAGTAAGGTCCCCTCCCTCAGCTCTGAAGGACCTGTCCCTCATTTGCAGGCGGAAAAACCCAGGCACTGAAGGATAGGCCTTTTTCCAGGCCCCACAGTGGAGTGGGTTGGAAGGTGGACATAGAGATCAACGGCAGAGGGGCCGAGGAGAGGAGTTAGTTTGCAAGGCGAGGCTGGGATTTGAAAACCAAACGGATTATTTCCTCCCAACAGGGCTCGGCGACAGAGATCAAAGTCCCCACTGAATCTCCTCTGGGTGGAGGCAGAGGGCGCACGCGCAATGGCCTGGGCGAGCTGTTCACCCATGGGTGCCAGCAGTCACGCGTCCACACAAAGACACCCGCACCCAGCAAGCCGGGGGAGGTGGGGTGCAGATACGCCGCTCGTACCCGGGCTGGGTGGTGAGCGAGGCACTTGGGGCAGGGGAGGTGAAGTATTGGCGCGACCTTGCGGAGGAATACGGTAGAGCCCTCGCTGGAGACCTTCAGGGAAACGGTAAAGCCCTTGCTGGAGTCTGGGTTCAAATGTCGACGACAACTCCCAATGCTATGATAGTGCCTCACTTCCCTCGCCTGAAAGAAACATGGGGACAATGACAACACCTGCCTGGCGAGATCCTTAGAGGCTCCCCGGACCGCAGGCGCCGCGCAGGCCCGGAATCCGAGGTGGTTCCGGGCGGCAGCTCGGCCGTCGCTGGGCTGGGGTGGAGTTACACCACAGTCATTTTTGGGTGTGTTTGTCTGTATTTTCCGTTCTTACCAGTAACTGTTAGTATTGGACGCTGAAACGCACTTCTGGAGGCGGGCAGTACCGACGCGGCTTCATTTCACCGACTGGAGAGCAGGGTGGGGTGGGTCCTTCCCGGGGGCCCGACGAGGAGGGAGCGCAGACCGCCGGGCCATAGAGGGGCAGAAACGGTCACCCAGGGCCGGGGCAGGCTGTGCGCGTCTCATCTTGCCGTGCCCGCGGGGCTGGGGTTCCCAGGGCCGGGAGTGCAGCCGGGTCCGTCCAGAAAGCTGGCGCCGGGCCTCTCGGATTTCAGCTGGCCACTGTGCTGGCAGCTCCCGCAGATGCTGTCCCGCAGGGGCGCCCGGGCCGCGGTCGAGGGCCCTGGGCTGTTGCTGGGGGCGCCCGCGGCCAGTCACCACCTGGCAGGGCGTAGCAAGCGCCTGGCCCGGCTGGGGAGCAGCCTGGGCAAGCAGTTCTGCCTCCTTTTCCAGGCTCCCCGCCTCCTGATACAGCCAGGGAAACTGAGGCCCAGAGAGGCTAGGTTGCTGTCTCACTCCCAGCATGTGGCCTTGAGCTCAGCCTTGAAGGGTGGGAAAGGTGTGGACTGGGGAGAGGGATGGTGGGTGTGTTGGGCAGGGGAAAAAGTTGGACAAAAACTAGGAGGGAGGCTGGGAGACAGGGTTTAGAAAGGGGGTGGAGGCCTGAACAACTGCCGGGCATGTTAGCTTCCACCTGCACAAGGCATCTAGAGAGCTGGACAGGATCAGCCAGGAGGGTGGTCAGGGTTTGCAGAGATATTTTGAGTCTGGTGGGAGGGGGCGGAACAGGCTGGGAGCCAGGGCAGACCTTGGCAACTGGTGAGTGTTCAGGGAAGAAACCACATAGCTGCATTTGTTGGGGAGGGGCTGGAATTTGCAGCCCTCTGCACAAATCCCTCATTGGCACCCTGAAAAGGGCTGGGAATGTTGAGGAGGCCTGATGGGCTCCCTGCAGGAGGAGGCTACAGGCAGTGTTGCCCCTGACTTGAAGGGGCTGGCTGCTCCATCAAGGGTGGTGGCTCCCAGGGCAGTAGGGGCTGAGGGCAGAGGACAACTGGCAGGATGCAGGGCAAACGGGTTGGACCCGCTGGGTTGGGGGGGCACAGCCTCTGGGTGGGGCATCATGACATGCTCCTGACTCGCTGCCTTGGGGCTGGTAACCTGGGAGGCCACATCCGGTTGTCAGCCTAGGTGGGGTCCAAGGCAGCCTGAGCCCTGCTGAGGGGGCAGGGGTGTGGCCATAGCCAGGGCCCCAAGGAATGGGGTTTTCCCCGACCCCCACCTAGCCACCCAAACAGAAACCTCAACCCCCTTCTTGCCCCTTGATGCCACACTGCCCTGCCCCCTGTGCCCTCCAACAACCAGGCTGCTCCTAAGAGATAGCCACACCCTGGTGCCTCCCTACCCCCTCCCATGCCCTCATTGCCTTCTGCTTCCCACCCCCCACCCCCCACCCCTGTTTCCCCACGCTCCACTGCAGGCCAAGGCCTGTCAAATCCGTGGCCACTTCCAGCTTCACCCAACGTGGGACCATCCACACAGCGACCTGTCCACACAACAGGCAGAGCTGCTTCAGGCAGGCCTGGTGACCCTCAAGCCACCTCCTCAGCCCTCCTTGGCCTACCCACCGCCACACAGAGCCCCTATGCTTTGGCCTCAGCCCTCTGCTAGTCCCATCTATTCCCACTTTCCTGGGGGTTGAGCTCCCTGCCTGGATTCAACACCTACCCCACCTCCGACAGTGCCAGCTCTGACCTGCCTCCCCCTGAGCTTCAGACCCCAGTGCCCAATGCTGTGAGAGGGCACACTGCCCACCCCCACCCCTGCCCCACCCACCCACACCTTGAAGGCTCCTCAGGCTCACCTGCCCAACCCAGATTCCTATCTCAGAGACTCCAGCTCTTAACTAGCTGTGGGATTTAGGGACAAGTCACTTTCCCACTCAGTGCCTCAGTCTCCTCATCCATAAAATGGGACTAATAATAGTGCCGACCTGATAGGCTAGTGGTGAGGGTCAACATGAAGTTCTTGGAACAGTGCCTGGCACAGAGTAAGTGCTCAGTGATGATCTTTTTTGATGGTAAGGAGAAGACCCCTGTCTAACGTTTCCAGGCTCCTCACTGGGAGGCTGTGGGTGAGGCCTTCAGGATGGTGTCCAATGACCCGCCTCCTGGTATTCACACCCTTGTGGAATCCCCTTCCCTGCAGTATGGGCGGGGCTGAAAGACTTACCTCTAACCAGTGGGCGTGCAGTCGACTCACGGCGACACCATGTGTGTCAGAGTAGAACCGTGCTCCATAGAGTTATCACTGGCTGATTTTCCAGAAGTAGGTTGCCAGGCCTTTCTTCTGAGGCACCTCTGGGTGGATTCGTACAGCCAATCTTTTGGTTAGCAGCCCAGCTGGATAACCATTTGCACCACCCAGGGACTCAGATTCCTGTCTACAGTGCTCTCTAGTTCTCTTGCCCTCTCCTTCAGGGCTCGGAAGCCAGCCACCACACCCTGTGGAAAGGCCAAGAACTGAAGCCTGCCAGCAGCCAGGTGAGTTAGCTTGGAAGCAGATCCTCCCTGAATCCAGGGTGAGATGACAGCTGTCCCCTCTGATGCCTTGATTGGAGCCTGTGAGAGACCCTGAGTTCCAGTCGGCAGCTAAGCTGAGCTGTGATACCTGACCCCCACACACTGTGAGATAAAAAAAACGTGTTCTTTTCAGCTGCTGGGTTCTGGGGTAATTTGTTACACAGAAATAGATTGCTAATATGGAGGTTGATTGAAAAAGTCATTTAAAGTAGAGAATCATAACCAGAGGATTCGGCCACATTTAAAAAATTTAACTTGACATATCTATAATCACTGGCCAGCCTTTGGATGTGTGGCCCAGGCCCCTTCGTGCTGGGCCTCTGGCTGGAGTCCCCCAGCTCTTTAAGACAAAATACCATCATGACATAAAGTCTACGGTGGTGAGAACTTGAAGCCACAGGGGGCAGCAATCTGGACTCAGGGGCCTTCTAGGAGTTCACGTTTCCCTGATTTACACTTGCCATGGTCTCATCTGCACCTAAGTCAATTTTAAAAATCAGATTATTTTTAACAAATCTTTCCAGAGCATCAACTTAGTTTTTGTTGACACAGCAGCTCTTTTTGCTCTTATATTTCAACAGCTTAGAGACTATTTCACCAATGAACTCCCTCACGTTAATAAGTTCAACAGGTATAAAGAGGTTAGGGAGCCAGACATGTGACTCTCAGTGGGTAGGGCAGAAGCTGGGCAGGCCAGAAGTGGCCCATAGCAGGGGTTCCTAAGCTGAGGTGCAGGACCCCAGGGCTCTGTAGATGGGCTTCAAAACTTCCAGGTACGCCTTGAAAGTACCCACTTTCGGTGTGGAAGGGCATGTGTGCATTGTGGAAAGGTCAATAGCACCGTCAGCTTTTTACCTGGCTCTGGCATGGCCCAAAGTAATGAACTGGTAAAGGGCAACTGAGTTAAGAAAGCTTCTGCTGCATTGTTGTTGTTTAATTACCTATTGGTGCTATGGTCTTTCCAGGGCCTGGGGCCTCTAAAGGCCTAAATCCCACTCACCCAGGGGCATCTCCGTCAGCCCGACCCCCTCCCCATGTACCTGCATGTCCCATTAATCACCAAGTCTTTTTTATTTTTGGTGAAGATATACACAGTACAACCCGCTCCCACTCCACAACTTCTAGACATAATGATCAGTGACATTGGTTACGTTCATCACATTGTGTCAACGTCCTTGTTATTTCTGTTCTAGTTGTTTTACTTCCATTTATTTAAACTCTCTGCCTCCCAACTTTCTCATCTATGCTTTAAGATAGCCGCTGAAACAACCTAAGTGCCCATCAACAGATAGATGGATAAGCAAACTATGGTACATACACACAATGGAATACTACGCAATGATAAAGAACAAGGATGAAGCTGGGAAACATAACATGGCTGAATCTGGAGGGCATTATGCTGAGTGAAATAAGTCAATCATAAAAGGACATATACTGTATGAAAATGTTTCCTCATGGAAAGAAACAATCTTTAATGGTTACGAGGGAGGGAAAGGATGAGGAGGGAAAAACACTAACTAGATAGTAGATAAGTGGTAACTTGGATGAAGGGCAAAACAGTACACAATAGCGGGGAAGTCAGCACAACTTAACCAGGGCAAAGTCACAGAAGCTTCGCAGACACATCTAAACACCCTGAGGGACTGAGCTACTGGGCTGAGGGCTGGGGCCATGATCTCCGGCAACATCTAGTTCAATTGGCATAACACAGCCTATAAAGAAAATGTTCTATATCTGACGGTGGTTAGTAGCGTCTGGGGTCTTAAGAGCCTGCGAGTGGCCACCTAAGGTATATCTACTGGTCCCATCCCGGCTGGAGCAAAGGAGAATGAAGAAGGCCAAAGACACAAAAGAAAGATTAGTCCAGAGGATTTATGGACCATAACTACCACAACCTCCACCAGACTGAGCCCAGAACAACTAGATGGTGCTGGGTTACCACCACTGACTGCCCTGGCAGGAATCACAAGAGAGGGTCCTGGACAGAGTGGGAGAAAAATATAGAACAAAATTCAAATTCACACACATGCAAAAAAGGCCAGGCTTGCTGGTCTGACAGAGACTGGAGAAACTTCAAGAGTACGGCCCCCAGACACTCTTTTAACTCAGTACTGAAGTCACTCCTGAGGTTCACTCTTCGTCAAAGATTAGACAGGTGTATAGAGCCAGCTGGGGCCCTGGTGGCACAGTGGTTAGGCATTCAGCTGCTAACCAAAAATGTGGGGAGTTTGCATCCACCAGCCACTACTTGGAAACCTGAGGCAGTTCTACTCTGTCCTATAGAGTCACTATGAGTCAGAGTCGACTCAATGGCAATGTTTTTTTTTTTTAAATAAGGCCAACAAACAACACACTTGAGAGATGTGTTTCATAGTTCAACCACGTATATGAGGCTAAATGGGCACACCAGCCCAAAAGCAAAGATGAGAAGTCAGAAGGGACAGGAAAGCTGGATGAATGGAAACAGGGAACCTGGGGTGGAGAAGGGAGAGTGTTGACACACTGTGGGGTTGGCAACCAGTGTCACAAAACAATTTGCCTATTAACTATTTAATGAGAAACTAACTTGCTCTGTAAACTTTCACCTAAATCACAATTAAAAAATAAATAAATAAAATAGCTGTTGACCTTTAGTCTTATATAAAACCCAAACCCAGTGCCGTCGAGTCGATTTCGACTCATAGCGACCCTATAGGGCAGAATAGAACTGTCCCATAGAGTTTATAGATAATTAAAAAAAAAAAGTACTCAAGGATGCCAATCTGTCTACTCTTTGGGCTAAACTACTAGTTTAAAGGTGACTTCATGGGGTAGTTTCAATTCAAGGTTTAAAGAACAATTCAGAGCCATAGTTTCAGGGACTCCAGCCTCAACAGGTTCAATAGTCTGGATTCTTTAGGAATTTGAACTTTTGTTCCACATTTTCTCCCTTTTTATCAGGATTCATTTATTGTGTCCCTGATCAGAACGTTCGCTAGTGGTAGCTGGGCACCATCTAGTTCTTCTGGTCTCAACGAGGAGAAGGCAGTGGTTCATGGAGCCAGTCCTGTAGTCCAGTTCCTCTCTGATTCTTGGGTTTCCTTCTTTCTCTTCTGTTCCAGACAAATAAAGACCAGTAGTTGTATCTTAGATGGCTGCTTGTAAGCTTTTAAGACTCCAGACTCACCAAGTCTTGTTGTGCCTCCCAGATATCTTTTGGGGTCCTCTTTTCTCCCTCTCAGCACCCCTCCCCTTATAGCCCAACTTCCTTCTCTGCAGCCCACGAATCTGCAGTGGGCTCTCCCCCATCTCAGGAACAGCCGGGCTGAGTCTCTTCTTCCTCTGTTTACATATTTCCACTCCTCCCCTTAATTTGTCCTCGTGACCTACCCTACCCAACCCTGCAGCCTCCTCTCTCCCTTCCCGTCCTGCCCTTAAACTTTCTCAACTCCCAAAGGCTCCTGCCTCCAAGCATTTCCAAGCTGTGCCCCCTCCTTTCCATCTGCTCACCCAGGCTGCAGGTGGAGAGTGTGCAAAGGGTCTGGGGCTCTAGTCTTATCAGTGGAGGAGGGGGTTGGATGGGGTATGCATTTACCCATCCTCGGTGTACCCGCCTAGTTGTCTCAGCTGTAAAATGGGGTAACAATGGCTGTCCTTGCCCTTGGTGGACAGTTGGGAAGATGGGATAACAGATGAAAGGGCTTGAGAAATGTTGAGGGCTTTGTAAAGGACTATCATCTCAAAGGTGTCACTTTGATGACTGAGGTGGGCCTGACCCAACCTGTGGTATTTTCTTTCTTATTATTGTATTTTGGATGAAGGTTTACAGAGAAAATTATTTTCTCATTAAGCAATTAGTATACATATTATTTGTAACACTGGTTGCCAATCCCATGACACTCTCCCCTTCTTGACCTTGGGTTCCCCATTACCAGCTTTCCTGTCCCCTCCTGCCTTCTCATCCTTGCCCCTGGGCTGGTATACCCGTTTAGTCTCATTTTGTCTTACGAGCCTGTCTAATCTTTGGCTGAAGGGTGAACCTCAGGAGTGACTTCAGGACTGAGTTAAAAGGGGGTCCAGGGGCCATACTCTCGGGGAAGCCATGGTATTTTCAATCTCCTCATATGTATGCAAAAGCTGGATAATGAATAAGGAAGACGGAAGAAGAACTGGTGCATTTGAATTGTGGTGTTAGTGAAGAGTATTAATTCTATCATGGACTGCCAGAGA
Source organism: Loxodonta africana (assembly GCF_030014295.1). NCBI lineage: Eukaryota > Metazoa > Chordata > Mammalia > Proboscidea > Elephantidae > Loxodonta > Loxodonta africana. Next base: position 110,159,812 of record NC_087351.1, read on the forward strand.
AATGAACAAATCTGTCTTGGAAGTACAGCCAGAATGCTCCCTAATTAGTAGAAGAGAGAATGTCGAGACTCTGTCTCATGTGCTTTGGACACATTATAAGGAGAGACCAGTCCCTGGAGAAGGACATCATGCTTGGTAGAGGGTCAGCGAAAAAGATGAAGACCCTCAGTGAGATGGATTGACACAGTGGCTGCGACAATGGGCTCAAGCATAACAATGATTGTGAGGATGGTGCAGGATGGGGAGTGTTTCGTTCTGTTGTACGTGGGGTTGCTATGAGTCGGAACTCACTCAACTGCACCTAGCAGCAATCATCACTGTTAATACTATTATTATCATTGTTGTTAAAAACATTCAGACATAAGATGTTCAAAGCCATTGGATGGCTATCAAGAAATGTGAGAAATCAACAAGAGCAGCTGGGACGGGGGTGGAAAGAGTGTGGCTGGAGGCAGGGCATGCAGAAGACCTGGGTTCAAGTCCCGTGTCAGTTGGTTTCCAGTGGGAGGCACCTGCTGGAGTCATTCTTTTTTTTTTTTCTTATCCTTTTGTAATCTTTTTTCCCCCACATATTTTTTTTTAATTGACTTTAGAGGAAGGTTTACAGAACAAACTAGTTTCTCATCAAACAGTTAGTACACACATTGTTCTATGACATTGGTTAACAACCCCATGACATGTCAGCACTTTCCCTTCTCAACCCTGGGATCCCTATTATCAGCTTTCCTGTTCCCTCCTGCCTTCCAGTCCCTGCCCCAGGGCTGGTGTGCCACTTTAGCCTTGTTTTGTTCCATGGGCCTGTTCAATCTTTGGCTGAAGGGTGAACCTCAGGAGTGGCCTCATTACCGAGCTGAAAGGGTGTCTGGGGGCCATACTCCCTGGGTTTCTCCAGTCTCCGTCAGGCCAGCAAGTCTGGTCTTTCTTTTTGAGTTAGAATTTTGTTCTACATCTCTCTTCAGCTCTGTCCAGGACCCTCTATCATGATCCCCGTCACAGCAGTCAGTGGTGGTAGCTGGGCGCCATCTCGTTTTACTGGACTCAGTCTGGTGGAAGCCGTGGTAGATGTGGTCCGTTAGTCCTCTGGGCTAAACTTTCCCTTGTATCTTTGTTTTCCTCATTCTTCCTTGCACCTGAAGGGCTGGGACCAGTGGAGTATCCTAGATGGCTGCTCATAGGGTTTTAAGACCCCAGATGCTACTTACCAAAGAGGGGCCATTCTTGCCCCTTAGGCTCAGTGCCAAGGACCCATGAAATGTTTTAATTTTGTTTAAAATCAGAAAAAAAAAAGAAGTTTCAAGGCAAAGAAAAAGTTTTAATATATACTACTAATATATTTGTCTTTGTGCCAGTGCAGCCATAAAATAAAAATTTTAATACTTTTTATGGAGGAAGGGAACCAGAAGGCAAAAGTGCCTAGTGCCTATGAAAGTCAAATCTAGCCCTGGGACCTTACGTTTTTAACAAGATTGACCTCAGTTTCTCACCTCTAAAACGGGTGTGATTATACCCACGTTGCAAAAAAAAAAAAAAAGTTGCAAGCCATTGTGAAAGTGAGCATGCTGGCTGCTGGGACACGGGCTCCCTGCCCATGTCCAGTGTCCCTCGGACCTGGGCACACAGCTCAAACGAGGCAGACATCACGGGGCATCAGGGATTAATAAAGTGGGAAAGGAAGAGGGAGCAGAAGGAAGCAGATACAAGAAAACCTTTGGAAAAGACCAACAGAGGCTGAAGAAACCCTCTTCCTCCTTCTCCAGCTGGTGAGGCGCCCCTGAGTTATGTTTGGCCGCTAACTGAAACACCTTGGAAGAAAGGCCTGAAGATCTACTTCTGATCTACTTCCAAAAATTAACCTTATGGATGCCTGCTTCCACAGCTGGTGAAACAGAGGTTTGGGACTGGCACAGGGAGCTGGAGCCTGCTGGGATGGCGGGTTAGGGAGGGCCCAGGACAAGCAGCTGGGACAGCCACCACCCTCCTCTGCCAGGGAGGGTCTCTGGCTGACGGGGCCCCAGAGCTGGGGAAAGCCTGTGCAGGAAGGCGGGAAGGAAGGGGGAAAGTAAGGGCCTCCCCCAAGTGGCACAAGCAGCCACCCAGGCATGGAGCACCGGCTGACATGGCCGACCATCCTCACGTGGGTCCTTGCACTGACTCCTTTGAGTGGGAACACCTAACCCACCCACCTTCCAGGTGAGGAAACTGCAGCTAAGAGAGGCTGGGGGGGACTCTGTCCAAGAAGCTGTTCTCCAGGCCTTCTGCAGCCCACCTGGGCCTCCTCAGCCTCCAGCCTGGGGCCTGGCTGGGAAGTGCGGCTCTACCAGTAGGGTGGAGTTCAGGCAAGGCCTGGAGGGCAGAGGAGTGCTGGGGCAGGAAGCCGCCCAGACAGCGCTGTGCCAGGTATGGGTCTGGTATGAGTGTGTGCACTTGTGTGAGTGCAACAGAGACTTCTCTCCTCATGGAGCACTCCCATCCACCCCCAACACACACTACGAACACTCCCCCCACAGTGGACACATAACTGTGGCCCAGCACATCCAGATCAGACGCAAGCACGCACTTTAAAACTCCGCCGGGGCACACACACCAGTGGCCAGTCCGGAGCAGGTGGAACAACATGCTTGGTCCCTCATTTGACCTTCATTCTGAATTCAGACACCACCTGTCAGGCACCCTGGGGACAAAACCACAGGGCCAGGCTTACCCTCCCCAAGAGGCCTAGCTTGGCCAGCAGCCCCGAGCCCTGAGCCTACCCAGGTCCCTTGAGACCCTCCTCTGTGCAGCCTGCGGTGTGGGGGCTCATAGGCAGCCCTGAGTGCCCCTCTCCAGGCCCTGGATCCTCGCAGCTGGCTGATGGTCCTCTGGGAGAACCGTGTGTGGAGCCTTGAGGCCTGGGGGGCAGGATCAGGAGGGAGCAAAGAGGGGCCGGCCTCTCTCCCAGCCAGACCTCCATGGGATCCCAGCCAGCCTCCTCCCAGCCCCATCCTGGCCCCAGGCCTGGCAGTTTCCCTTCCACCCTCTCACTGCTTGAGAGCAGAAGGTGGGGGAAGCACGCTTCCAAAGAGTGTCTGGAAACTCCTGCAGGCCCTTAGGGCCAAGGGAGATCTCTCAGGGCTTCAGTTCTTTCCAGAGGATAAGCCCAGAACCAAGAGATATCTTTGCGGATAGGGGTGGGGCAGCCAGGCATGTGTGCGGCCCCCCTGGCCCTCCACACCTGGCCTGGCAGTCTGTGGGCCCCCCTGGCAGGCCCCAGGGCTGCGGTGCGGAATGGGAGCCAGGTAAGAAGCAGCCTGCCGGGGGCGGGGGGCGGGGAGAAGAAAAGCTTCTGGGCTCCAAAGACCAGCCTGCAGTGCCCTCTGAGAAGCAGCCAGGCTGCCAGCTGGCCCTAGGAGATGTCTGAGGGCCAGGGGTCAGCCCCTCTTCCCTGCAAGGCCCTAAGGAGCTCTGGGTCTGCTCCCTGTCCATCTCCAAAGGCCTGGGCCTAAGTCTCTACTTCTCTAAAGTGGGGCACTTCTGATACCCCGCCAGCCTCTGGGCAGGCCCAGGGCACTGAGTACTCTGGCCCTCTGAGGCTTCCCCCACCACATCTCTGGGACTTTGGAAGCAGCTGCAGGCCCCAGGCCCTAGGACTCAGGCCCTCAGAACCCAGGTTGCAAGATCCCAGCCTCTGGAACTCCAGAATGGGGAATGCTAGACTGAAAATGTTCCCTGAGAGCTTGGGTGTGTCGGCGATTTTCCCTTGTCCTTCCTAAGGCTACACGCTTCTCATTCAGTCACTTCAAGACCAGGCCCCAGAAGCCAGGTCTGCCCTAGTGGACCATCTTCTTGCAGAATCTCGGGGCCTTTTCTCCAGAAACTTCCAGCTTCCAACCCAGTGCTCCGACAAGGGGTGACTCAGCTCCTCCACCTGTGGGTGTTGAACCCCACCCCGGGCTGCTCCCAGCTCTAGGAATCACCAGCAGAGAGCAATGTTCCATCTACTGACGAGGATACCAAGGCCCCAGATGTCAGTCTCCTCAGGGACTCCCCAGCAAGTGCTCAGCTGCTCTAGGACAGAGAGGAGGGCAGGGCCCTGATCAGCTTTCTGCTCTGGCCTCCTCAGGCTTGCTGATGACTGTGGCTGATGTAATGGACCCCCACCCCACCCCATCCCACAAGGCTGTGTGAGAAGCTGGGCCAGGGATCCCACACCCCCTTCAGTTGCCAGGGGGAGCCCCAGCACCACCACGGTCATGGGCACGTAGGACATCCCTGGACCCATCCCAATGTTGTTAACCAGTGTCCTCAGAGGCCCTGGGAGGAGCCACCCTGGATGGGTTCCCAAATGATGTCCTAACTGGATCCTCGACCCCTGGAGAACCTCATTGGACCCCAAATACCAGCTGTGCCAGGCCAGTGGGGTGCCTGGCACAGCCTTGGGCCTACTGTCTACACTTCCAAGGACTCTGGGGGGCTGGGTGCAGCCTGGTATTTCATACCACCCAGTGCCCATCCCCAGGCCTCAGTCTCATCCGTAGGATGGGAATGCCCCCACCTACAGGGCTGTGGCGAGGATCAGATAACACTAGCCCCAGGCCTGGCTGCCTGGGCCCCAACAGACCAGCAGGCACCCCTCCCCTTCCCAGGGTACCAGGGCATGGTGGTAAGGAGGCCAGGAGTGCGTGTGGGCAGCCATCACCCCTCCTTCTCTCCGTTGAATGGAATCGGGATGGGGACCATGTCAGAAAAGGCTCCAAAGGGGGAAAAGGTGCTTTCCTGTGGGTCATGGCCCAGCCATTGTGGAGGCATTGTGTGCACCCCACCATGGGTCTACGGGCCCCTCCAGCCTAGCAGCCTCAGGAATGTGCCAGAACTTCAACTGGAAGCTTCTGGGTGGAAGCTGGGCATTTGGACATCTGGAACCATCTATGAAGTCCGGCCTCTCTGTAGGGAGGGTGGTTGGGGCCCAGTCCCCACCCAGCCCGTCTGGGAAGGATGGTGGGCAGGGCAGACTGCTGGTGGGTGTTAGCCGGGATTCAAGAGCAGATTCTGCCTGTGGCTTCAGTTTCTTGTGGGTATGATAAGGGTCAGGCCCCTGGCCTGGAGGCCTGAGGTCTCCCTCAGGCCTGGCCCCACCCCACAAATCACCCCCCAAGATGGCACTGCTGCCTTCTTCCCAGGCCCTGGGCACCCTGCTGCCTCCTCCCCACGTGTCCACACCCCAGGCCTCTGTCCGTGCTGGATCCTCCATAGCAAGGCTCTTCCTCCTCACCCCATCTGCCTGTCCTTCAAATATTTCTTCCATACCTCCCACTTAGAATTACCTCCCTGCCCCACGTTACCAAACTCCCAGGAGCGTACCCCACTCTGGCCATCACCACCTGTTTCCCTGCCTGTCCCCCCACCAAAGTGGGTGCACCCTGCAGGCCAGCCCGAGTCTCCCACTCCAGGAGACAAGGGCATGGCACGGTCACGCGAGCAGATTAACCAGTAAGTACCGTATGCACTGGCTTACAGTAAGCAAGGGAGGCGCGGGCTTAATTGTGTTTATTTACTAATCTGTAGTGCACAATTTCACCTGGGTTTCACCGTGCTTACTGCGTAATCCAGCCCTGGGCATAGAAGCTGGTTGGTGGACGACATGAAAGTCTGAGTGGACGGAGACATACAGGTCGAATCCTGATGAAAAGGCTCAGAGAAGTTAAGTGACTTGCCTGAGACCACACAGCCCAGAAGTGGCAGAGCTGGGAATGGGGGCAGATGGCAAGCCTTCAGCGCTGGCCCCTTTGCCTGCAGAATGTGGAGAGCAAGGGTGACAGACACAGCGGCAGACTCCAGACCCTGGCCTGGGAGGAGGAAGAGGTGGTGGGCTTCCTCTCCTGGCTGAGGAAGGAAGTTGTGCACACCCAGAACCCATGGAGAGAGGGGCTCAACATCAGGAAAGCCAGTTTGCCCCTGGCCTGGGACAGGGCAGCAGGTCCAGGGCCTTCCATCTTCAAGGGGAGGACTGTGTTGGGCACCCCTGATGCTCATGTCCAACCCTTCCCCCTGAGGTGCTCACCTTGGGGGCCACCACTCCACAGCAGTTGAGCTTTGAGGGAGTAGGGGGTCCCCAGGAGGCCCCTGACCTGAACTGCCAGCCCAGCGACTCTCAGCACCTACGTGGAAAGGAGCTTGTTACCAATGGAGCGTCCAGGTGGGGACACGGGCAGCAGAAGGCCAACTTCTGCCCCTTTAACAAACCCTCACCTCAGAACCTCCACCTCAAGACACTCAGATGCAGGTACCTTCACACCACACTTTGAGAACATGGAGCCTGGGTTTAAGTCAGGTGAGCTAGACAGGATTGTGGGCTTTATCCCTGTCTTTGCCTCACCTGGAGAAGCCATAGGCCAGTGTGCATGTGGCATATCTGCAAGGCTGTTGTGTGGCCAAGTCTGACCAGATATCTATGTTGTCTGCAGTCTGGCTGTGCCCTCGGCTTTTTTCAGGGCCAGGTCAGGCTTGTCAGAGACACGGGGGACGCACAACAGTCATCCCATACTTTCCCTATTGTCACTAGTCATCCTCAAGGCTCATTAAGCTAAGAGCATCTACTAAACACTCGCCTTAGCTTATCTGAGGGCTGTTATAGGGGACCTCACTTAACCCCTAACAACCTCTGATTGGGCAGATGAAGAAAGAGCACAGAGAAGTTATGTAACTTGTCCAGGGTCACAGAGCTGGTGTGTATAGGTGCCAGAATTTGAACCCACGCCATCTGGCCCAGAACCCTAGCTCTTAATCACTAAAGTTATATATTGTCTCTCATTAAACTGCTTGAGCCTCCGTCTTGCTATGGAGAGAATGTCCTTCTTTGCTCCCTAGGCCCCTTACTTCGGGAATATCCTCTGGCCTGGAGAAAAACTAGGAAATGAGCTCTGTCCCATGGATGCCCTTCTCTGCTGGGGCCACTACAGGAATGGAAGGGAGTGAGGGGACGGGAGGGGGGTGAGGGGGCAAGGGGACTGGGGGGGTGAGGGGGGGAGAGGACCGGAGCAGGTGAGGGGTGGCTCCGAGAGCGCAGCCGCCAGGGCATCACCCTTTGGTTAGTGCACACTTCGGATGCGTTTACTGAAGGCTCACCGACAGGGTAGCAGCTCCAGAAAGGCCTCAGCCTACCTTCAACCTCCCCACTCCCCAGACCTGGGGTACCAGCCTCCTCCCATTTCCCCCGCGACCCCCCCAGTTCTCCCAGGATCCCTTCTGCTTCTTTCTAGCCCTCCGCTCCAGGCAGCGTCTCTCAGCTACTCCCACCTCAGGAGGATGTGGGCCTCCCCCTAGGCCTCCCTCAGGCACCCCCCGCCCGCCTCTCACTCATCCCCTGAGTCCTCAGAACAGTAAGTGGTTTCAATGGAAGGGGTGAGGTGGCCCCCGGGGGCCCTGGAGAGAGTCTCCTAGAGCCACACACGTTGTTTGCTCCCCTGACGCCTGCCTGCCAGACGACTTCTCATTCTTTCCGTTTCTTCAGAACTCTTTACTGTCTTTTATCACAGTGACACGAGGACGTGATTAGGAAAAAGAAAACCGTAACAGGGCTTAGGAGGGAAAGCACGTCACGATCTGTTTCTCCCCTCCCGCCCCCAGCAGACTGTTCTCAGCTCCCAGTGGTGACCTCACCTCCCTGCCCACTGGCCTTCATTGCTATGGCACCCACCCTCAGTGCTGGACCTCTCAGCCACCTCTGTGCCCCTAAGAGCAATGCTCAGCCTTCAGGCCTGTCCCTTCCACTCTGGGCGGCCTCTCTCAGCCCCTCCTGCTTCAGGAGGACATTCAACCCCCAGCCTAGCCCCCCGTTCCCTGTGTCCCCCTCTCCTGCCCACCCTACCTGCCTTCAGGGCCGTTGCTCTTCTTGGCAGTTGGGATTCCAGGCACCTTCCAGCCTGCCCCAGCAATGAGCCTTCCGGGTTGTCATCATCAGTTTCCAGGTGGTGGTTGTTGTTCGGTGCCGCCAAGTCGGCTCTGGCTCATAGTGACCCTATGTACAACAGAAGGAAACACTGCCCGGTCCTGAGCCATCCTTACAATTGTTGTTATGCTTGAGCTCACTGTTGCAGCCACTGTCAATCCACCTTGTTGAGGGTCTTCCTCTTTTCCGCCGACCCTGTACTCTGCCAAGAATAATGTCCTTCTTCAGGGACTGATCTCTCCTGACAACATGTCCAAAGTATGTAAGACACAGTCTCGCCATCCTTGCCTCTAAGGAGCATTCTGGCTGTACTTCTTCTAAGACAGATTTGTTCGTCCTTTTGGCAGTCCACGGTATATTCAATATTCTTCGCCAACACCACAATTCAAAGGCGTCAACTCTTCTTCAGTCTTCCTTATTCATTGTCCAGCTTTCACATGCATATGATGTGACTGAAAATACCATGGCTTGGGTCAGGGGCACCTTAGTCTTCAAGGTGACACCTTTGCTCTTCAACACTTTAAAGAGGTCCTTTGCAGCAGATTTACCCAATGCAAGGCGTCTTTTGACTTCTTGACTGCTGCTTCCATGGCTGTTGATTGTGGATCCAAGTAAAATGAAATCTTTGACAGCTTCAATCTTTTCTCCGTTTATCATGATGTTGCTCATTGGTTCAGTTGTGAGGATTTTTGTTTTATTTATGTGCAATCCATACTGAAGGCTGTGGTCTTTGATCTTTGCTTCAAGAGGACTAGGGAATAGAATCCTTAATATTTTATCAGGGCTGCCTGGAAGAAAGGCATTTCACAGCCCTTTACACTTAGGTATAGCCATATGACTAAGTTCTGGCCCTGATGTGAGTAAGAGCGTCTGATTTCAGGAAAGATCTTTAAAAGGTGAGGCATACCTACTCCCCTTTCTCCTTCTTGCTGCCTAGAATGTAGATATAATGGCTGGCGCTTCAGCAGCCATATTGGATCATAAAGTACTCTTGGAAATGAAAACTATGCATGTCAGAGCCACAGTTTAGATGAAGTCCAGGTTGTGACACCGTAGAGTGCTGTGCTGGCCCCAAACACCTCCAAATATCTTGAATATGAGAGAAATATCAACTTCTACTTGTCTAAGCCGCTGTGATCCTGGGTTTTCTGTTGATCTGTTTGGCTCTAGGTTTGTATTCTTCTGGGGTGTCTTCTCTGTTTTTGTTGTTGTTGTTAGGTGCTGTCAAGTTGGCTCTGACTCACAGCTACGCTATGTACAACAAAACAAAATTTGCCTGATCCTGAGCCATCCTCACAATCGTATGTTTGAGTACACTGTTGTAGCCACTGTGTCAGTCCATCTCGTTGAGGGTCTTCCTCTCTTTCACTGACCCTCTACTTTACCAAACATGTCCTTCTGCAGGGATTGGTTCCTCCTGATAACATGTCCAAAGCATGTGAGATGAAGTCTCGCCATCCTCATCTCTAAGGAGCACTCTGGCTGTGCTTCTTCCAAGCCAGATTTGTTCATTTCTCTGGCAGTCCACAGTATATTTAACGTTCTTTAGCCAATACCATAACTCAAAGGCATCAGTTCTTCCTCGGTCCTCCTTTTTCATTGTCCAGCTTTCACATGCATACGAGGTGACTGAAAACACCATGGCTTGGGTCAGGTGCACCTTAGTCCTCAAAGTATTTGCTCACAGGAGGTGCAATGACAGTGAGGTCTTGGTGCAGAGCAGGTCCTGGGGCTCATGACATAATGCCTCATAGGGGAAGCAAATAGTTTTTAGTAGATTAATCTTTTTTTCACAGGAAATCTTTGTCAGAAGTTCAGTAACAACAACAAAATCACTTCTTAAAGCAGAAGAACTCCAGTTGAAAGAAGAAGGCTGGGAGCCAGGCCCACTCATCTTCCCTGGCTCCAAAGCCCGCTGCTGAGAGTACAGAGTGTCTGCAGGGTTACGTTCCCAGAAGCAACATCTGTGTTTGTCTATGTCTGACACACAGGGACCCTAGGGTGGTGAGACCCAGGTCCCTGGGTGTCAGACACACAGACTGACAGACAACTGGCACAGACTACCATTACCCTAGGGCTGGGGCTATGGCGCTGTCACCCTGAGGGCAGCCCAGGCTTCAGGGACTCAGGGCTTAGCCGAGCCTCTCCCCAAACCTTACCACCCCACAGTGCTGGGTGTGAGAACACCAGGGCCCACCCTCTCCAGGCTGCTGCCCCTGGATGCCTCAGCAGCTGGGAATCAGAGACAAGCTCAGGGGGCACGAGGGTGGGGACCACACACCCCCTGCCAGGTCCTTTCATTCTCCTCCTCCAACAAACTCAGCATGCTACCCCTCCATGTCCCCTCTGCTCTGCGTGGCCCCTGCCTCTCTGGGCTTCAGTCTACCCAGTGGAGTGCCCACACAGCACCCCGCCCTGCCCATCTCCTTCACTGTTGCTGACACTCAGAGATATCAGATGAGGTGGGAATTCAGGGTGAGGGGCTGGCATCTGTTTGTACCACCAACCTGGGGCAGCTGCAAAGAACACCGTTGCTGACTCCATTCCAGGGAACCTGTCTATCTTAGTCATCTAGTGCTGCTATAACAGAAATACCATAAGTGGATGGCTTCAACAAAGAGAGATTTATTCTGTCACAGTGTAGTAGGCTATAAGTCCAAATTCAGGGCATCAGCTCCAGGGGAAGTCTTTCTCTCTCTGTTGGCTCTAGAGGAAGGTTCTTGTCACCAATTTTCCCCTGAACTAGGAGCTTCCCCATGTAGGAAGCCCAGGTCCAAAGGACTCACTCTGCTCCCAGTGCTTGTTTCTTGGTGGTATGAGGTCCCCCACTCTCTGCTTGCTTCCCTTTCATCTCTTGTAAGATAAAAGGTGGTGCAAGCCACACCCCAGGCAAACTCCCTTTACACTGGATCAGGGATGTGACCTGAGCAAGGGTGTTACATCCCACCCTAACCCTCTTTAACCACAGGCAGAGATTATGATTTATAACACATAGGAAAATCACAAAATGGCGGACAACCACACAATACTGGGAATCACTGCCACCATCCTTCTGTCCCACATCCCCATAGCGTCCTGCTTTCTCTCCAAAAATGGCCACTGCCCTCTTGAGCTTTATCACCGAAGTTTTCGGAATTATGGAAAGACAGACCCTGCTGCTAGCATAAAAGCCCTGGGTTTATCTCAAAGTCCAGGCGGTGTTGTGCTCTGCCCCTTTCACATGGGAATGCTTGTCACACAAAAGTTATGTTTGACGCTTTTCCGCATCCCCCACCCCCGCTGTCCGAATAAACCTGGCACTCTGGAAGCCGGTGCATGTCTATCTCATGGCTGCGCCTCACCCCTGGCATGCTCCTGCATCCCTTGGGCTCCCTCCTACTCCTAGACAAGAGGCAGAGATTTGGGGAAAGCGTGAGTCCTGCAGAGTGGCTGGGTTCCTACTGTGGCTCTGATGCCACCAGGTGGGTGACCCTTGGCACAGCACTTAACCTCTCTGCCTCCATTCCCCAGTGAGGCCAGTGTGGTAGCAGGGAGGGTTAGAACGGTGCTTCCTCCCCTGGCACAAAATGATCCCTCAAGAACCTTAAAGACGCTGCATTGGAGGGCTTCCTTCAGTAAAGAGAATCCACGTCCCTCAGCAGTGGTCTGGGGCAGCCTCAAGAAGCTGGGAAGGGCGGGGGGGGGGGCGGAGGTCAACATGGGTAGTGCCTGTCTGCCTTGCCTGGAAGGAGCTGCCTTGGAGGCCTCTCTCCAGGGGGGTGCCTTAAGGAGCAGGGCCCAGGTAGCCCTCGGGGACTCTCTCCTCCTGTTCTTCTGACTCCAAACTGAACGGGTCAGTCTAGCTGGGGAGTCTGTGGCCACTTGGACACCCCACCACTGGGATGTCTCCTTGCAGGGAGTGAGGTGCCTGGTGTTCCACCCTTCCCCCCCCCCCGCCAGTCTCAGGGCCTGGAAGGGTGAGGCCGTCCTGCCCACCGGGTCCACAGTGAGCCCCCCAGGTGACCACACTTCTGGTCATGCAGGTCAGAGGCCCCCAGGCTGGCTCTAGGTGTCCCGTGGTGGTGTGTAGATCCTGGTGAAGAATGAGCTCCGGGGCGCACAGAGGAGCATTATTTTGATGGTTAAGAATTCACTTTCTGTCTTAGTTATCTGGTGCTGCTATGATACCACAACTGGATGGCTTTAACAAACAGAAACTAGTTTCTTACAGCCTAGAAGGTTAGAAGTCTGAATTCAGGGTGCCACTCCAGGGGAAGGCTTTCTCTCTCTGTCAGCTCTGGGGGGAGGTCCTTGTCATCAATCTTCCCCTGGTCTAGGAGCTTCTCAGAGCAGGGACCCCAAGTCCAAAGGATGTGCTTTCCTCCTGGTTTTTCATTCTTGGTGGTAGGAGGTCCCCTTCTTATGGTGGACAATTGCACAATACTGGCTATCATGGCCTAGCCAAGTTGACCCACATTTTTGGGGGACAAAATTTAATCCATAATCCTTTCACACATATCTGAGCAAACCTAACAAGCACACCAAACATTGTGGATACTAATGCCCAAGGAGTGGCTCAAGTGCTACAGGTTGATTTAAAGCCAAAAGTTCATGGTGTGAGAGTGGACTGGTGTGTGGACATGCAAATCCTGAGGCAGGGCTGTGGGGACAGCTTGTTTGAGACCATCTGAGCTGGGTCAAGCAAAGAGGAGTTTTGTGGTGAAGCCTAGGGCTCTCTCCGCCTCTCCCCTCCAGGGCCCACACCCTCCACCCCTGCTTGCCCTCCTCTCCCCAAGGGCAGCTAGGGCCACTCACTGCCCCCCTCCTCCACCCATCCCAGGGAAGCATCTGATTGGCCCTGCTCCCCCAAGCCACCCGATAGGTCACTGACCAGCCTATGGACAGGCTCCCCTTGGGTCAGGTGTCCATGCCTGATTCAATCAGCAGTGGGGCACTCTGGCTCCTGTGACATCTCACTTCCTCCTGGGTAACTCGGGCAGTACTTACTGCGGGCAGTTCTCCCAGTGGTCAGGAGTTTCCTGTAAATTCCCAGCCTCCAGGGCTTCTCCAGGGTGGTGCCTGGGCCTCTGCAGATTTAATAGGGCCCCCCGGGGCCTGATGGGGGCTGCAGGGACAGGGGTCTGGAGGGTCTGAGGCAGGCACCAGGCCTGAGTGTCAAGGGCTAAGGATGGCTCACCCACTTTCTGAACCCCAAGTTTGAATGATAATCAAGGCAGGAGCTGTAGTGGAGAAGAGCCCTGCCCCTCGTCTGAACCCCCCAACCCCCACCCAGCACCAAGCTGGGAGCCCCTTCCTGTAACAAGGCACCTGGGACTCGGTGTGACGTGAGGTGGTTGGAGGGAGTGTGGGGAACCCAGGACCTCCCAGACCCACAAAGACCTTCCCTGAGTGATACCGCACCCCCACTTTTCTGGGCAGCGCATGCCCTCTCGCCAGCACACCTTGTATCACACGGGGTACCCCGACAGAGAAGACTTCAGCCCCTGAGCTTTTATCTGACCTAGCTGCACGTCCTAAGGATTCCTGTTTGGGCTCTTGAACCCTCAGCACTGGGCCTTCAGCAAGTCTGTGAGCACAGGACCCATGGATACCAACCCTCCTACCCCTTCCAAGACAGTTTGTGGGCAGTAAGGGCTGTCACACCACCCCTGCTTGCTCTTCCCAGTAGATCTTCCCTCCCTGCAGTGCCTACCAGGGCCAGGCCTCACCCCAAGGACTAGTGTCCTTAATTGCCCTGCACTTATTCCTCTCTTCCCCTGCACAGCTGGGCCACGCCTCCCCTGGGCCTCAAGCTTGTTATCGGAAGGAAACTGATTTCCCGAATTTGGAGAATTCAGACTTGCCGGTTGAACTCCTTGGGGTTTAGAATGTTTATCATTCAAAACAGGCCTCATTGGCTTACAGGGAGTTTCTGTAAACAGCTCACAAGGCAGCTACCCAGCTGGGGTTCCTGACCTAAGGGACATGAGGTAGCATCCCAGGGCATGCAACCCTACACAGTCCCTTCGAGTTTAGGGGCTGAAATATGGAGGCTTGGGGGCTCCCCCAGTGCCGCCTGGCTCTCAGATAAGCTACAGCCCACTCCAAAGTCCTAGCCTTAGCTCCTTTTTTCTTCTTAAGAGTTTTACTGATGGAAACCCTGGTGGCATAGTGGTCAAGAGTTCGGCTGCTAACCAAAAGGTCGGCAGTTCAAATCCACCAGGCGCTCCTTGGAAACCCTATGGGGCAGTTCCACTGTGTCCTCTAAGGTCGCTTTGAGTTGGAATCCACTCGATGACAATGGGGTTAATTTACATACCATCAAATTGATCCAATTGTAAGGGTACAATTCAGTGATTTTTAGTACATAGATTTATGCAACCATTGCCAAAATCCAGTTTCAGAGCATTTCAATCACCCCACAAAGTTCCCTTGAGCCTATCTGCTGTCAATCCCTGCCCCTACTCCCTGTCCCGGCAACCACTGATCTGCTTTCTGACTCCATAGATTTGCCTTTTCTGTACACATCATATGAATGGAATCACACAACACGTGGTCTTTTGCGTTCGGCTTCTTTCACTTCGCATAGTGTTTTTGAGGTTCATCCACGGTCTGGCATGTGTCAGTAGTTTGGATCCTTTTTATTGCTGTGTAATTTTCCATTGCATGCATACATCAACATTTATCTTGTCACCAGTTAACGGCCATGCTTCCACTTTTTGGCTATTATAAACAATGCTGCTATGAGCAATCATTGGACCCCTGGTGGCGCAGTGGTTAGGAGCTTGGCTGCTAACCAAAAGGTCAGCAGTTCGAATCCACCAGCTGTTCACTGGAAACCCTATGGGCCAGTTCTACCGCAATGGGTTTATGAACATTCACGTACAAGTGTTCTCGTGGACGTAAATTCTCTCAGGTTGATACCTAGGAGTGGAATTGCTGGGTAATTTGCCAAGTTTACATTTAACTTTTTAAGAAACTGCCAGACTGTTTTTCCAAAGTGGCCGCACCATCTGATGTCCCATCAGCAATACATAAGAGTTTTCACGTCCTTGTCAACACTTGGTATGGCCAGTTGTTAATTTTGGACATTCTAACAAGCATGTAGTGGCATTTCCTTGCGGTTGTAACTTACATTTCCCTCGTGACTAATGATCTTAAGCATGTTTTCCATATGCTGATTGGCCATCCGTCCGTCTTCTTTGGTGAAGTGTCTGTTTAAGTCTTTCGCCCGTTTTTAAATTGTGTTGTTTGTCTATGAAGTTGTAAGAGTTCCTGGTAGGTTCTGGATACTGGATTTGCGAATATTTCCTCTCTGTGATTTATCTTTTCATTTGATCAATGGTGTCTTCTGAAGTGCACATGCTTTTGGTTTTCATAAAGTCCAGTTTATTACTTTTTCTTCTATGGACAACACTTTTGGTGTTGTATCTAAGAATTTTTTGCCTAACCTAATGTCACAAAGATTTTCTCCCAAGTGCATTCGTGAATTTACCTTCTTCTCCCTCTCCCCTCCACTTCCAAGGCCTGGCACTTATACCTCCTTGCCGCCCTCCTCTTACTCGGCACCCTTCACACCCCACTTGCATCCCCTCTCAGCAGCAGTCTTTTAAATCCCCAAATCAAATCATACTACATGAGAGCAGGGATGTTTGTCTGTTTTGTTTACCAATGACCCTAAGTGCCTAGAACAGTGCCTGGCAAAGAGTAGATCCTCACTAGCTATATGCTGGATCAGGTCTTATGTTCCTCAGCTGGCATCCCATCCCATTCAGGGAAAAATCCAACCTCACTGCCCAGGCCTACAAGGCCCAACAAGACCTGGCCCTACCTACCTCGCCCCCTTGCCCACTCCTGGTCTTCTCGCTAATCCTCAAGTGTACCAAGCTCGTTCCCACCACAGGGCCTTTGCACTAGCTGCTCCCTCTGCCTGGGATTCTCTTCTACCCTCTCCTCTGCTCCCTTCGCTCCTCAAACCTGGCTCCTTTTGTCAGTCCGTGTTCAACCTAAACAACCCCTCCTCAGAGAAGAACTTTCTTGACTACTCCTCCCCCATGCATCCCATTACACCATTACATCACCGTTTTCATTGTTAACAGAGCACTTAACTATAGTTGGACATTCTTCCAGTTTACATCTTTACTTGTCATCCTACAGTCTCCACGGGGCCCCAAAGATGTGGAGCAGAGGGGAGAACAATGGCGCTCCAGGCCCTCTTTAGCCAAGCCCTTCTTCCTCCAAGAGCCTTCCTTGGTCATTTTGGCTCACGAATGTCTACTGTCCATGGTCTGCCTGCACTCCTATCACACTGAGGTAGGCCACACCATTACCCCCAGTGAACCACACTTCCTGGTTCATGCCCTGGCAAGGTCTCCTACCACACTGATGCTGGGCTTGGCCATGTCACCTGTTTTGGCCAGTGAGACATTAGCAAGCATAGCAAAGGCTTGCTAGGCTGTTGCATACTGTGGCTTGTCCTCTTGGAATACTCTCTCTTGCAACCTGTCATGTTTAAGGAAGCCCAAGCTATCTGTCTTAGTTATCCAGTGCTGCTATAACAGAAAAACAAGTGGGTGGTTTTAACAAACAGAAATTTCGGAGGCTAGAAGTCCAAATTCAGGGAAAGGCTTGCTTTTTCTGTCGGCTCTGGGGGAAGGTCATTGTCTCTTCAGCTTCTATTTCCTGGCTCGTTGGTGGTCTTCATGTGGTGTGGCATCTCTCTTCCTCCCATCCCTGCTTGCTCACTAGCTTATTTAACCTCATTTATATCTCAAAACTGACTAAGACACACCCTACACTAATACAGTCTCATTAACATGACAAAGAAAACCCATTCCCAGATAGGATTATAACTACCAAACTAAAACCAAACCCCTTGCTGTCCAGTCAATTCCAACTCACGGTGACCCTAAAGAACCAATAGAACTGTCCCATAGAGTTTCCAATGCTGTAATTTTTACAGAAGCAGGCTGTCACATCTTTCTCCCACGGAGCAGCTGGTCAGTTCGAACCAATGACCTTTCAGTTAGCAGCCGAGTGCTTAATCATTGCACCACCAGGGCTTCTCAACCTCAGGTATAGGGGTTAGGATTTACAACACACGTTTTGGGGACACAATTTCAATCCATTACACGAGCCATGTGGAGAAGCCCAGTAGAGGAGGACTATAGTACCTGGTCGATAGCCCCACCATTCGTTCTCTGGCCTTACCTCCAGCTCTTCCTTCTTGGGTGGATCATTTTCCAGAAGAAATAAAGTCTCCAAACCCCAGGTTTAAGACGCTCAGTTAACTCCAAACAGGATAAATAGGAAAAAAAAAAAAAGATAATCCACACCTACACATATCACGGTGAAGCTGCAGAAAACCAAAGAAAAAGAGAACATCTTACAAACAGCGAGAAAAAAAGAGGGCAGGTTGCTTTCAAAGGAGTGAAAGCAAGACTGACTGCTAATTTCCCAACAGTGGAAGCCAGAAGACCAGGAACGAAGTCTTCAACTTGCTCAAAGAAAATATCTGTCCACCCAGAATTCTATACCCAGGGAAAATATCCTTCAAGAATGAAAGGAAAATAAAGGCATTTTCAGACCAACACTAGGAGTTCGCTAACACCACACAGGCACTAAAGAAAATTCTAAAGGGGGTTCTTTAGGCAGAAGGAAAATGATCCTGGCTGGAAAGTCAGAGATCGAAGAAGGAATGAAGAGCAATAAACTGGTGACTGTGGGTAAATGCAAACATCAACAGAACCAAGGTTACGATGTCTTGTTGGATTAATTAATTTAGAATTAAAACACAAGACAGTAATAGCATTTAAGTGAGGAAAACACACATAACTTCCAATATAACAGAGAAAAAAATCAGGATTAAGAAAACAATCTAAAAGGAGAGAAAAGTGGAAGAGGCAGGAGGCTGAGTAAACAGGTAAACTTAAGCCTAAACACATCACTATACATTGGAATACGACTTTATAAAGAGGTTGCCACTAAGTCAATTCTGACTCATGGTGAGCCTACGTGTATATAGTAGAACTGTACTCCATAGGGTTTTCAAGGCTGTGACCTTTCAGAAGCAGTTTGCCAGGCCTTTTTTTTTTTTTCTTCCAAGGTACCTTTGGGTGGGTTCACACTGCCAATCTTTGCAGGGACTCCAGCGGAATACTATGCGGCAATAAAAATTCGTTAATTACAGCCACAAAACCAACATGGACAAGTCTCACAGACCTAATGCTGGGTGAAAAAAGACAGACAAACAGTCCATACTGTAGCACTCCATCCATATGTCATTCAAAAGCAAGTACAACTAAGCCAGCATTTGGGGTGCAAGCTGGAGTACTGGAGAGGTAAAGGAAATGAGGAAAGTGCTAGGCAAAAGAGTCAGGTGGCCGCTGCCTTCGGTGGGAGAGAGGAAGCTGTGACAGGGAGAACACCAGAGCTGCTTTCGGGGTGCTGACAAAGTTCTGCTCCATGACCTTCGTTACCAGGGCCTTACAATAGTGAGATAACTTACATTTATGTTTTATGCACTTCCTGCATACTGTTTTATTTCCCAATTAAACAAATGAGCTGTCCACCCTCCTTCACCCCCTTCCTGTCCGTGATCTCCGAAGGTGCACAGCTCACCTGACCTCTCCCCTCCTCTGGACCAGAAGTCCCTCCCAGCCTCGCTCACCTGTCTGCTCATCAGAGGAGCTCAAGGAAAGCCCACACTTGGCAGGGCCTGTCCCCACCCCATCCAGGCCTCGCCTCCCCGGTTCACAAAGGGCAGCTGAGGGTGACACCCACAATCAGCCCTGAGCCTGGCTGTCTCCGGAAGGGTAGGGGTCACTCTATGGGCAGCGCTGGACAATCGGTGGACCGGGCCGCTGCAACCTGGGGATCGCTAGTGAGGGCAGATGGTAGGCTTGGGGCGCAGTGACATGGGGGCTATGCAGCAGCGGGTCACACGGACCGCTGGGCTTGAGTTTCAGCCCAGCCACCTCCCAGTTGGGCGCCCTGGGCAGGCTCTTCAGACAGCTCTAGTCTCAGTGTCTGCATCTGTGAAATGGGCCGCGCTGGCACGGGGGGTGGGGGATAGGAGGGGAGACGAGGGAAAGGGCGGCGGGAGCAGGGGCCATGGAAGTTTCTCGGGAGGCGCAGTTCGAGCGGGCAGCTCGGCTGGGCGGACGGCATTCCGGGGTGGGGGTACGGTTCGTGCGAAGGTCTGTTCACCGGGCAGAGAAGGGGCTGCCGAGGGTGCAGAAAGTAGCAGCGGAAGGCCTCGGGCCACCGGCGCCACTCCACCCGCAGACCGCGGGAGGGCGACGGCGCCAGGGGCGTGGGAGCCGCTCCCTAGCCCACACCCAGACCGGGAAACTGAGGCGGTCCCCTACCCCGCCTCTTCCGCGCTGGGAAAGCTGCCCTCCCATCCCGAGCTGTGCCCGGGTCCCAGGTCGCCCGGTAGGGAAGTAGGAGGAACCCCAAAGGAGGCGTCGTGGAGGAGGGAAAGCCGGACGCTGCCCCCACAGCAGCACCAGTCCGGGGCCTGGGACAGGGGCCACGAGGGTGGGCGGGGCGATGGCGCGGGCACGCCCCCCGCAGGCTGGCGTCCGGCCGTCGTCCGCCCCTTCACGGCCTGGGAGCTCCTGATTGGCCAGCCAGAGCAGGGCAGGCCTGACCCCACCCACGCGGAGGCAGTGACTAATCCGGGGGCGGGGCGTGTGGAGGCGGAAAACGCGGTGGGGGGCCGCGCGGCCCAAGGCGCGGGAGGGGCTGGGCAGTGGCCGGAGTAGGAAGAGGCCTGCGGCGACCACGTGTTGGGCGGAGGAAGCCCGCCCTCCGGCGGGGCCCCGGGGACCTTGTGGGCTGCGGTGAAGCACGCGGCCGCCAGGGGGCGGTGTCGGGCCGCGCCAGGCGGTGGAGGGGGCACCGGGACGAGTCGCTGCTTCCCGCTGGTCTGCTGCGCCCTTGGGATACTGAGGCCGCGCGGCGGGGTCCGACAAGGGACACTCCCTCCCCAGCCCTTGCCTGACGGGTCTCATAAGCCCAGTCGACGTCTCCGCCCTTCTCCACCCCTGCTCCAGGCCTTGGGCTAGCGGCTCCGCCTTCCCGAACCTCAGTTTCCCCTCGTTACTTAAAAGTGATTGTAAGGCGGAGGGAGCGGGGCTGACACTCAGGGGCCACTCTTATTTTTAGGGCTTTTCTGAGCCTTTGCCTGGACCAGGCCCGGCCCTTCGGTCTCAGTTTCTCCATCTGACTCAGCTCACTGCAAACCTCGTATATTTCCCCGAGCACAGCGTAAGGGGCTGTGCAGGATAAGAGCAGGGGTGCAGGCGCAGGGTGTCTGGCCCTGGCGAGGAGGTGCTGCCGCTTCCCTGGACGGTCAGAGGCCGGAACGCGAAGGGGCGAGCCCCGAGCCGAGCAGGATTTCCCTGCCCTGGGGGCCACCCTCGCGCTTACGGTCAACCCGCCAGGCTGGAGGCTAGAGTCCGGAACCGGGCGGGCCAGGGAGGGAGCGCTTGCTGCCGCGCCGCCCCCATTCCTGCCCCTCCTAACTCCCCTCCCCGCCACCCACCCCAGTCTCTAGGTCTGTGTCCTGGCTACCACCAATAAGGTCTCACCCGGCCTGCCCAGGGCCCTGAGTGACCGGGATTCTTGTGCCACGGCCTGGCGTGAGTCACGCACGTCCTCCTTGCCCTCCAGGACGCCGCACCCCCGGCAGCCTTGGCTGATTAACTCCTTCTCCACTTAGTCATCAAGCATTTATGGGGTACCTGCCAGCCTCCCTGGGCATTGTACAGGTCCGGCAGGGACAGGCAGGCCCCACCCTGTGGGCTGACAGGCGAGAAGCCAGGAGAGGCCCCTCAGCCAGGTGACAATTGCAGAGAGGCCATGCAGACAGCTGGGGACGAGCCCAGAGGGACCAGCAAGTGCAAGGGCCCTGTGGCTTGGAGTGTCGTGAAGCAGGGTGGAGGCAGCCTTGGGTTCAGGTAGGGGTTAGTCTGGATGAGCAGCCAGGCAGGGCTTTGAGCAGAAAAGGGGCCTCATTTTACCTGGCTTTTGACAGGACCCCTTCAGCTGCAGGAGGCAGGGGTGGGAACGGGAGGTGGGTCTGAGGCTGGGCACAGAGAGGGTGGCAGGTGGGTCGGAGGGGAGATTCTGGAGGAGGGTGGGGACAGGGTGCTTGGGACACAGAGCCCACAGGACTTGACCAAGATCGGGGCAACGCAGGTGACAACGGCCAAGTGTCAATGCTTCATGCAGGAAGCCTCCCCATTCCTACTCGCTTCTGGCCCTCAGAGCAGACACCAAAGGCCTGTTTGTCGAATAAATAAATGAGTGAAGCTGCTCGGAAGTGCCGGCTGACCACCTGCCTCCCCTGACCAGGGACAGAGGTGTCCAGCCACCATCCCAACCTCTGTCTGAGGTCCTCCTATCCTGTGAGTGGAGAGATTTCCCCAGGGAAGGGCCACAGCCTCATTGGCTTACAAAGGAGTCTAGAACCCCAGAGAGGTTATAGGAACTCCTGAAACCAAAGCCTTCGCCTCCCGAGATGGGATGAAGCTGCCCAGTACGACCTGTGTGGGAGGAGTCCTGCCCCTTCTCTGAGCCTGTTTCCCTACCTGTACAGTGGGGCTGACAATCCGACCTACCTCACAGGGGAAGCTCAATGAGAAAAAGGCAGTGAAACAGCATTTCACCCGTATACCTGCCTCTTTTAAAACAAATAATTTTAATTACACAAATAATATTTGGACGTGTGCCTGCCCTTGTGAAAGGCTCAAACCACATAGCGAGGGTAGAGAATAAAAGCCCAAAGGGCCCGAGTCCCTCCCAGGTACTGCCATCAACAGATCAGCACGCAGCTTCCAGTATTTTTTTTTAATAACGTGTTTTTTCTTTTAATATTTCTGTTAAAATAAAACACTACTATTAGTGGCTCCCATTTTTTGAGGCAAATTCTCTGCCCTCTGGGCTCTGTATCCTGTGAGGACTGTTAACTCTCGCTGTCCTCTCCACTGGGCAGAGGACACCCAGCACACCTTCATGCTTGGCTGTGGCTGCAAGATACCTGCTTCCCACGTTAGTCACATGGCAGCCATGGGATTTACGTCCTAAACCAGGGCCTGGTGAGAGTGAAGTGGAAGCTATTGATAATTATGCTAGGACGACAGGGACAGTCTTGGGCAAGCCCCCTAATGAGTTAGGGCTTTTTCAAGTGATGGGCCAGGTCTCCAGCTGACCTAATCAAAAAAGAGAATTTACCAGATCATTTAACGGGAAAGTCTAGGTCTTCAGGTATGGCTGATCTAGGGGTCAGACAAGGCTCCAGCAATGCCAGGGAGACTGTTTTGCTCTGCCCCCATCTCAGGGTTGCAGTCTTGGGCACCTGAGGAAGACTACATGCATTTTCTAGGGCTGCCGTAACAAAGAACCATAATGTGAGCAGCTTATAAGAACAAAAATCAGGCCTTTGAACAGGTTTGTTCTGGTTCAAAACCCTGCTGAGAATTTGCATTTCTAATAGGTTCCCAGGCCACGCTAATGCTACTGGTTAGGGACCCATTCCAAGAACCACTAGTAGAGCAGTGGCTCTCAAAATTTATTATCCATGAAAATCACTTGGGAATCTTATTAAAATGTAGATTCTGATTCAGTATATTTAGGGGTGGAAACTGGAACAAACCGGTTCGAAGCCCTGATGGAAATTTATTCTCTGACTGTTCTGTTAGCTTAAAGTCCAAATTGGCTTGTAGGATGCGCCATGCCCCCTCCCAAGTCTTTAGCATAAGGTCCTTTGTTGTCTCTCCCAGTTTCTGGTAGCCCCAGGCCTTCCTCGCCTTGTAGAGTCATCTTCACAGGACCTTCCTTCCACTACAGCTGTCTCTGTGTCTCTTCTCTTTTGTAAAGACTCTACCCCGATTGGATTAGGACTCAGCCTACTGCAGTAAATCCTCATGTTAAGTGATCTTCAAAGCCCATTTCCAAACAAGGTGACATTCATTGGTGCAGGGGTTAGGACTTGAACATATCTTTCTGGGGGACGCAATTCAACCCACAACAGAGAGGGTCCCCAGGCTCGATGCGTACACGTTGGCCTCTCAGCAAGCCCAGCAGGAGAGCTGCGGCCAGCAGAAGTCGCAGGTGGTCAGGATGTGCCTTGATTTTTTTTAGCCATTCTTCTTTTGATGGTCACTTAGGTGGTTTCTAGTTTTTCATTTTTAAAAACACAGCAGGGACCCTACCTTCTTGGCACTTGGTAGACACCTGTATCCTCTTCAAAGGTTTAACAGTGAAATGGTTAGAAATAAAATATAAATTTAAGATTGAGTTTTTGTGTGTGTGGTGAAAATAAGGCTGAATTTTTTTAAAGATAAAACATTCAAGAATTAAGCAAATAAAAAAACTGCAACAGGGTGCATCTCATACGTGTAACTCAGCCCGTGGGCAAGTATTTGTCTGCGACAGATGCTGCCGTGGGTTGAATGGTGTCCTCCAGAAAGGTATGTTGAAGTCCTAACCTCCAAGCCTGTTGCTGTTCAGTCAATTCCAATTCACAGTGACGCTATATGACAGAGAAGTGCCCCCATAGGGTTTCCAAGGCTGTAAATCTTTATGGAAGCAGAACGCCACATCTTTCTCCTGCAGAGTGGCTGGTGGGTTCGAACCACCAACCTTTCAGTTAGTAGCCAAGCACATAACCACTGGCACCACCAGGGCTCCTTTCCCAACTCCCAGTACCTGTGAATGTGGCCTTGTTTGCAAATAGGGTCTTTGCAGATAAGATGAGGTCATTAGGGTGGGTCCTAACCCAGTACGACCCGTATCCTTTTAAGAAACACAGGGACACACAGGGACGATGCCACGTGACAATGGAGGCAGAGACTGTAGTGATGAGTTTACAAGCCAAAGAATGCCAAAGATCATTGGCAGCTCCTGAAACTAGGAGAAAGGCCTGGAACGGGTTCTCCCTTGGAGCCCCCAGAATAAAGGAACCTTGCAAACACCTTAAATTTGGACTTCTGGCCTCCACAACTGAGAATAAAATGCTGTTGTCTAAAGTCACCCAATCATGGCATTTGTCACAGCAGCTCTGTGACAGTGATACAGATGCCTACCTACCAAAGGGAGGCACCCTCCCTGCCAACCTGTGTGACGGGAGCACCTGATACCTGGGCAGCACAGGCACCATCAGGCCCCGTGTAGCTTTTGTCCATCTTTTTATAGGCTAAACAAGAAAACCCACTGCTTTCAAGTCAATTCCAATTCGTGGGGACATCATGTGTTACAGAGTAGAATTGCTCCATAGGGTTTTCTTTAAAGAAGCAGGTTGTCAGGCCTTTCTTCCGTGGCACTGCTGGGTAGGTGTGAACCACCAACCTCTTGGTCAATAGCCAAGTGCAAACCAATTCCACCACCCAGGCCCTTTAGGCAAAACAAGAAGCCATTTTATTTTTCATTTGCTGGTTTCTGGCAAAGCAGACTGTCTATGAATTTACTGGCCGACGTGTGAATGACCTATTCACTCGCCCGTTCTCCTACTGGGTGAGTCTTCCTAACTGGAGTCACGGACTTCGCGATACCTCCTGTTGGTTGTTTTGTTTCTGTTATGCTGTTCCTTTTGAAGAGAGCCCGTGTATTACAGACTCAAATTGGCTGTAAGCAGATCGCCAGGCCTGGTTCTTCCATGAAGCCACTGGGTGGGTTCGAACCACCAACCTTCCAGTTACCAGCCAAGTGCAAACTGTCTGCACCACTCGGGGACCTTTTGCGATCCCTTGTGAATGTCACTCCTTGGTCTGCTATGTGTTGGACCCTTTTGCTCCCAGAATGTCTATTGTCTTCACCTTGTTTGGTCCTGTCTCTGGTCTGTACTTGAGTCAAGCTTAGCCTAGAAAGACTGGTTGGATGGGATGGAGAGGCATGTGGGAGAACCTGAGCACAGGTGTGGAGGTGGGGACTGGCCCAGCCCTCCTGGGAATGCCAGAGGAGTGGAGAGCCTTCCAGGCAGGTGATGGAGGAGCAGGACCGTGGCGGGGTGATGTGGGGAGTGGGTGGGTGGTGGCACACCCCAGCCTTGTGCTGGTCCTGGCCCCCTCTCCTCCCAGCCTTGCCCAGTCCTGCCACCCAGAACACCTTCCTTTGAGATGCCCAAATCCGCCTGCCTCACCTCCCAGGTAAGGAGACTGGAGCTGAGAGAGGTGGGGCTCCTCACCGGAAATCCCACAGCTGGGTAGGATCTGGTGAGATAGGGCCAGTCAGGCACCAGCCTCCTCCTGTCCCACCCTCCTCCTTCTACCTGAATCAAGGCAGGTGTCTGCGCACCCTCCTGGGCCCTCCTGGGCTGGGGTCGGCGGGAGCTCAGTGCAGTCAATGGACAGTGAGTGTTGCCACCCCCTCCCCGCTCAGCTGATGACCTTGAAAACAGCAGCTGCCAGAGCGGACTTCTCAGACTCACCTGTAGCTGTGTCCAACACTGAACTCCTTCACCAGGAGGAACTGTCCCTGCCACCCCCACCCCCCGCTAAAGTCACCTGCCACGTGGGGCAGGTCCCATGACCCCCCAAGGTCATCGCTCCAACAGGCCCCTTCTGTCACACACACAGGCACAACACACGCACACACATTTACACAAGCCCACACGAACACACGTGTACACAAGCACACCTACTCGGAAGCCGTGCACATGTTCATGCACACACCACGCGTGTACACACATACACATGCGCGCACACACACACGTGTGCGCTATTTCTGCTCCTTCATCCTCTGACCCCGCTCACATGTCAGCTCCCCTCCCTCCCCTGACATGCCCTTTCAGCTTTCTCCAGCTCCTCTCCTGCTCTTCCTGGATCCTCTTCAAATAGGCCTGGCCCCCATCCATGACCTTTGGTAAAGCTGACCTGTGACCTACTATGTGTTGCCAAATCCTCTTGCTCCAGCTGGCCAGCCCCTCCCTCCTCCTTAGGACACCTGCCTTGGCTTCCAGGACCCTTCTGGCTTCAGCTGACCTTTCCCCAGCCTCCTTCAGGGGCCCTCCTACTTTCCCCACCCTCACTTGCTGGAGAAGAGGCCCAGGGCCTCCCTAGTGGTCCCGGTGGTTGTCATGGTTTTGACTGCCGCCTATTATGCATGACCCCAGCTGTCTTCCACCAGTCAGGACTCCTCTCCAGCCTCCAGGTGCCAGTGCACACCTCAGCGTGGCTGCTGGGCGTCTTCAAACAAAGATGCGACGGAAACCACACTACTGTCCTGGGCTCTTGCCCCCAGGTGCTCCCCCACCTGAGCCTCCCCATCTCATCCAGCACCTCCAACCTTCCCGGTGCTCAGCCTCAACCCCTGGAGGCCTCCCAGGCTCCCCTCTCCCTCCCACGCTCACACCCAGTTGGTCAGAACCTGTCCAAATGCAGCCGCTTCCCCCCAGGGATTCCATGTAGTCCTGCCTGACCCTGGTGGCTGCAGTGGCCTCTGTCTGGGGGCTTCCACCCTCTCTCCTGCAACTTGTTCTCAGCCAGCAGACCACGGAAACCCATAAAACCTAAGTCGGTTCCTGGCCCTCTGGGCTCAGAGCCCTCCTGCCCCCCACTTCACTGACCCCCAGGGTGGTCCTATTTGCAGCCTCCCCCCCACATTGCCTTCACCCCCTGCCTGGACCACAGACCGTGCCCTGACACAGCCCAGCGGGGCAAGCTCCCCTAGGAGGGAGATAGGGAGTAAGTCCCGGGTCTGTGGGTCAGAGGTTAAATACTCAGGCTGGTGAGCAGCCAGGGCTGGGCAGCACCCCAACAAGCCTGACCCTGAGGCCCAGGGGGCAGCCTGGTAGGGAAGCCAGCTTGCTGGCAGAGGAAGTAGCTGCGGAGGGGCACTTCTACCCCAGGCAGAGACCCACTGCGGTCCCCAGGGAGGCACTGTCTGTAGTGGCCCAAGTCTGGAGACTCTGCATAAGCCTGTGGGCAGGGTATGAGAAGCAAAGACAGGGAGCCGGCGCTGGATGCGTACACTGCGAGGATGGAGCCCAAAGCAACCTTAAGTGGGAGAGGCCAGCTGCTAAGGACGAAGGCAGAGTGATACCACATGTGATAAGCCTTGCAAGGTACCCCACTGCAGTGGGAGAGACCCCCACAGAATGGGGATGGAATGCTGTGACGGAGGGAAAGGGATTCAGATTTACCGATGTTTTATTTTTTAAACCGGATGAGAGTGCCCAGGTGTTCATTATTCATTTTTCATACGCCAAAAACAATTAAAAATAACTTCCAAATTCCCTCCACCTCCACCCCAGGTCCTCAGGACAAAGCCCAAGCTCCTTGCCCAGCATTCAAGGCTCTTCCCTGGCCTGGTCCACCCCTTGACCTCTGCAGCCTCCCTCTGCCACACCTAGACCTTTGCTCAGGCTGCCAGGAAGGTCTCTCCTCTTCCCGACCTGGTCCTTCTGGCCACGTCCATGTCCACGGGAAGCTTCTAAGCAGTGGAAGAATGGGGTCAGATGTGAGTTTTGGAAAGAGGCCTCTGGGGCCCAGTGAGGCGGGCAGGTTTGGGGGTTGGCAAGGAGAGGTGGGGAGAGCTGTGCTGGGGCAAGTGCATATGCGGCACCTGCAGGGATGCTTTCATCCCCACTCTGCTGGTGGCCACGGAGACGGCTGTGATGTCATAGCTCCAGCCATCAAGGTGTGGGGTGGGGGCAAGGCATCACCATGGCCAGAACCTTGGGCCACAGGTGGTCGACCTAGGTGCCACCTTCCTAGGATGCCCGAAGGGTCTAAGGGACTCCAAAAGCTGAATGCCGACCCGATCCCAGCGCTCTCTGCACCCCACTCCTGGCTAACAACCTAGCTTCTGTCCGTCTGTGGTCCCCGTGGACCCCCTCAGAGGGTTTGGCCTGTATATTCTCAATGCACCAAGGCGGGGTGTCTTGTGGTGAGCTGCATCTCCCACGCAGCAACCTGGTCAGGGTGCACAGGAATACTGCCTGGCCCCTCTGGGGGCCTCTGAGTCTCGTCTGTCTAGTGGGGCTATCTACCCTGCCCCCCAGGGCACAGGTATGCCAGCACACAGCTCGTGTATACACATGCGTGTACAGTGCATGTATGAGAGTGGGCGAGCACAGGGCAGGATCCTGCTCAGAGGGACCTGGTGAGGCTCAGGTGCAGGCAGGACCCCCAACCCCTGCTCTGAATGAGTGGACATGGAGGAGCTGGGGCAGGGCTGAGTGTGTGTGCAAGCCGGGCTCCCTCCCCTCTGGGCAGGGGCAGAAGGAAGTGCTTGGAAGCTGCTGCCTTTGCCCTGGGGGAGGGGAAGCATTCTGGGGAGCAGGCCAGGAGGCCTGCACAGTGTGAGGAGTCTCACCATGGGTGTCCCGGCTGCCTGGCCTAAGAATACAGGGTGGGGATCCAGTGGAGGGGCCAGGCCATCACTGTCCCTCTCTGAGACTTGATGTTGTCATCTATAATATAGTCCTAAAACTCCTGGCCTCTGGAGTGAGTTGTTGGGTGCTGTTGAGTCGATTCCAACTCAAAATGATCCTATAGGACAAAGTAGAACTGCCCCATAGGGCTTCCTAGGCTGTAACCTTTAGGAGCTGATTGCCAGGTCTTCCTCCTGCACAGCTGCTGGTGGGTTAGGCAAAAATGAATGCTTTGGTCCCACTTTGGTAAATGGCATCTGGGGTCTTAAACACTAGCAAGTGGCCATCTAAGATGCATCAATTGGTCTCAATCTACCTGGAGCAAAGAAGAATGAAGAACACCAAAGACACAAGGTAAATATGAGCCCAACAGACAGAAAGGGCCACATAAACCTGAGACTCCCTCAGCCTGAGACCAGAAGAACTAGATGGTACCCAGGTACAACTGATGACTGCCCCAACAGGGAACACAACAGAGAATCCCCTATAGAACAGAAAAACAATGGGATACAGACCTCAAATTCTTGTAAAAAGACCAGACTCAATGGTCTTTTCAGCCCCTCTGTTATCCCCAGGACTAGAACCGTTCCCGAAGCCAACTCTCCGGACAGGGATTGGACTGGACTATAAAATAGATAACCATACTGGTGAGTCAGCTTCTTGACTCAAGTAGACACATGAGACTATGTGGGCAACTCCTGTCTGGAAGCGAGATGAGAAGGAAGAGGGGGACTGGGGCTGGTTGAATGGACACAGAAAATACACGGTGGAGAGGAGCGTGCTGTCTCATTACGGAGAGAACAGCTAAGAGCACACATAGCAAGGTATAAGTTATATGAGCTACTGACTTGATTTGTAAACTTTCACTTAAAGCACAATAAATATACATATTTTTTAAAAAAGAATGCTTTGGGAATGGAAACCAGCCAGCCGGACCCAGGCTCCTGAGGGGGCCTGATCCCCGAGGTCATGTCCCCCAGCCTTGGACCCCTTGTTTGGAGGCTGGGGCGGCAGGGCCTAGGTGCACCATGGATGTCTGTGGAACTCCAGGGAAACACCTGCCTTCCTCCCCGCTGCTCCTCACTGGAGGCCTCTCTCCTTGAGCCTTGATTTGCCCCTAGTAAACTGGGGGTCGTCATTCCCACCTCTAGTGATGGTTGTGAAAATGAAGTCAGGCATATTTAGCACAGTGGTGGGCACACAGAAGATGCCCAATAAACAGATGTCCCCAATTGGTGTATCTAGGGTACTGCACCGGCCCTGGGCACTTGGCACCACCAAGCAGTTTCTATTAATGCAGTACGGCCCCAAGTCCTTCCTTAAACACGGTAATGTGTTAATTAAAAGATTAACACGCTCGACTTAAATTTTTGAGCTGATATTATGGCAAAGCCATAAAAGAGAGGTGTCTGATGTTTGGACAAGGTTGCAATCTCAGGGCTTGCCATAGGCGTCGTTCTCCGTGGAGATCCCGCTGGCCACACCGGGTTAACAGAAACTGCTCAGTGGCGCCACGAGCCCAGGGCGGGTGCCATACCTGCCATACCTGCCCTATCCCAGCACCATTCCACTCATCCACCCATCTATCCCCTGGAGACTCAGCCCGGAGCAGGTGCTCGGCGGGCCGACCCTGGGATGACCGAACGCGGTGGGACTCCTCAGGGGTCACGGCTCCCCCACCACCACGTACGGATGGGACAACTGCCGGCCGAGGTCTTCCCCGAGGTCACGAGGTGGGGGTCAGGACAGAAGGGACCTGGGACAGGAGATGGAAACAAGAAAGTCACGCGCCGGAGGAAGCCGGGGCACCCGCGCGCGCACCTAGACAGCGTCTCGGGCGCGCTCCCGAGGGCAGCTGGGGCTCCCCGGCCGCGCCCCGCCCCCCGCGCG
Organism: Loxodonta africana; assembly: GCF_030014295.1. Taxonomy (NCBI): domain Eukaryota; kingdom Metazoa; phylum Chordata; class Mammalia; order Proboscidea; family Elephantidae; genus Loxodonta; species Loxodonta africana. Next base: position 110,189,985 of record NC_087351.1, read on the forward strand.
CCCTCAAGTTTCTCCGAACTTTTCCGCCGCCCGCTCGGCGCCCCGCCCGCCGCCAGTGACGTAACAATGGTGCAGAGCGGTGGCCAATGGGCAGCGGCGGGGGCCGGCGGCGCCGGCCAATGGCGGCGGCGGAGGGGCCCGCGGTCCTGCCGGCCCGGCCGCAGTGCGCCGCCCGCCGCGCCCGCCCGCCGCCGGCGCCGGCACCGCCGCCCAGCGACCCGGCCGGGCGGTCAGAGTGCGGCTGCGGCGGGCGCGGGCGGCGGCGGCTCCGTGCGTGCGCCCGACCGTGGGACCCTCCCCGCGGCCGCACGGGGACTGCGCGCTCCGGCCGGCAGAGGGGGCGGGGACACAGGCTCGCGGCCCCGCCGCCCCCACGGTGAGTGCCTCGGCCCACCCGCGCCCCGCCCGTACCGGGCGTCGCCCCCGGCCGCGGGACCCGCTCTGCCACGGGGACGCGCGCACGCAGGTGGAGCCCTGGCCGCTGTGGCCCCCGGCGCGCCTCCCGCGGCCTGCCGCCGCCCGAGGTCGGGCCGTGCCGCGGGAGGGGCGTTCGGGCGCCCAGGAGCGCTTCACACCCTCGGCGGCCCCGGCCCCTCTCCAGTCACCGGGCCGCGGCCGCCACTCGCTGCCCAGTGAGGCGGAGGACGAACTTTACGTAACCGCCCGGCGCCCCACGCCTGCCCACACAGTCACACCTGGGGCGCGCAGGCTCAGGCTTGGTAAGGAGACTCCACTCGTGATGTTGCCTCGAGGGGTGCTGTGGCCGCGGCCCCACTGCGCCACCCTCTGCAGTTCAGTTACCGCCACTGATAGTAGTCCGGTGTGTGCGAACTGGCCTGTCCGCTGCCCCAGGCCCTTGTAACCAAGGGCTTACCCTTGAGAGAAGACAGTCGGAAGTTTGGGCTGCGGCCAGGGCTCCGAGGCCAGGGCGCAGGCAGGGGCCCGGGGCTCAAAGGGCCGGGCTCCATCTGGGCTCCACGCATCTAGGGGGCCTCACCACGTCTGGGATGAGTCCAAAATGGGAGGCAGGAGCCTGGGCGCTAGGCATGCTGACCCTGGACAAACTCTTCTCAATGGGACGGCAGTACCCATTTCATCCAGTGGCTGGGAGGATCCAGACAGCAGCAGACCCGGCGGGGCTGTGCAGACTCAAATATTGCACCCACCAGTCTCTACGTTGGCTTCGCCTTCCTGCTTCCCCTCAGGAACTCTAGGGGTGCTGGCCAACATTGAACTTGTTTGCGGGTGAAGTGCTGGACCCACTGCCCCGACTTACCTCGGCTGGGGCTGACAACCTTGCCCCCTTCTTACAGATAACGAAGCTGTGGCCCAGCGAGGGACAGTGATGTAGCCATCTTTGCAGAACAAGGTAGATCTTCGTCAAGAGTTCTGCCCGCTGCCCTGGCTGGAGGTGACTGGGGCACGAGTGGAAGTGCTACGGCCACAAGCGTGGTCAGGGTTTAGGTGGGGCTGGGGGCAGGGAGTCTGGGCCAGAGTCTGGATTTGGCTCAGCTGGAGAGGTAGGTGCCAGCTTTCGTATTTCTTCTTACCTTTTCTTTATTTAGAGGTTGGATGAGTGAGCCAGGAGGGAGCAGGAACTCTGTCCTCCAGTGTGTGCCTGGGGTGGAGAGGGGTGGGGGGCAGGACTGAAGGGCTTGGTGAGGTGGGTCCGTGAGGGTGGGGGCAGGAAAGGCATCTCGAGCAGAAGGAACAGAGAAAAAGACAATTTCAGGGAGGGAGATCAGGTGTAGTTAGATCAAGGATGCCGGAGGTGGTTCAGGGTCTAGGAAAGAAGAGAGCAGTGGGGAATGATTGGAAGCATGGTGGCTGGAGTGTCCCAGACAAAGGGGTCAGGCTGGGTGGGTCCTCGAGACCGAGACCGGTGGATGGGAGCCCTCTGCTGGCCTCCATTTCCCAGATCCCTCACTGTAGCTCCTCCTTCCACAGGTGGTCGTCTGGAGGCCCATGTCGTGAGGCCAGGAGGCGCCTAGCTGCCAGCATGCCGTGGGATGCGCGGCGGCCTGGGGGAGGCGCGGACGGTGGACCCGAGGGCGTAGGCCCGGCGCGCTCACGGGCGCAGAAGCAGTGCCGCAAGTCATCGTTCGCCTTCTACCAGGCCGTGCGTGACCTGCTGCCTGTGTGGCTGCTTGAGGACATGCGAGCCAGCGAGGCCTTTCACTGGGACGAGCGCGGCCGCGCCACCGCCTACTCGCCGTCCGAGGCGTTGCTCTACGCGCTCGTGCACGATCACCAGGCCTATGCGCACTACCTACTGGCCACCTTCCCGCGCCGGGCACTCGCGCCGCCCTCTGCTGGCTTTCGCTGCTGCGCCGCGCCGGGGCCGCATGTGGCGCTGGCCGTGCGATACAACCGCGTGGGCGTGCTGCGTCGCATCCTGCGCGCAGTGCGCGACTTCCCAGCTGAGGAGCGTGCTCGTCTGCTTGACCGGCGCGGCTGCAGCCGCGTGGAAGGCGGTGGCACTGCGCTGCACGTGGCCTGCGAGCTGGCGCGACCCGAATGTCTCTTCCTGCTGCTGGGCCATGGTGCCTCGCCAGGCCTGCGCAACGCCGATGGCCTCACGCCGCTGGAGTTGCTGCTGCGCCAGCTGGGCCACGACTCCAGCGCCGGCACTGTTGCCGGGGCTCCGGGCGCCACCGGCCCCGGGGAACCGCGCCAGCGCCGCCTGCTGCTGCTGGACTTACTGGCGCTGTACACGCCTACGGGCGCTGCGGGTCCCACCCGCCGCGAGCTGTTGGGTGACCGGCTGCGCTGGCAGCGGCTGCTGGGTGAGGACAAGTTCCAGTGGCTGGCGGGCCTGGCGCCGCCCTCACTCTTTGCACGCGCCATGCAGGTGCTGGTCACCGCCATCTCTCCCGGCCGCTTCCCGGAGGCCCTGGACGAACTGCCGCTGCCACCTTTCCTGCAGCCGCTGGACCTCACGGGAAAGGGCTAGACCACGGGGTGCCCTGGGGCAGGCTTTGTGGGTAAAACTATTTTTCTGAGCGTTGTACCCGGCACTTTACATAGACTGATTTCTGTGCAGCAGAGTCTTGCCTCATCTATGGCGCTGGGCCTGGGTTGTCAAGCCGGGCTCTAAGCAGCAGGTTTTCTAGGGGCCAGCCCTGCCCTCAGCTCACCAGCCAGCCCCTAAGGGTGGGGACCGGCCTGCCACCATGATTAGATCCTCCAGCTAAACTGAGCACGAAGGAGTTGGGCAGGCACAGGTGGGGGCGACTGGGCTTCCAAGTAGGGGGCCAGCATGTGCAAAGGCCTGGAGGCTGAGGGACCCCTTGTGAGTTCTAAGAGGTGACTCAACTGGGCGTCAGCACAGCAGAGGCAAGTAGGTCCTTCAGGGCTTTGTAAACTCCCCAGTCAGCTTGGACTTGACCCCGGGCGGTGGGGAGGGGTGGGCAGGCCTGTGGCGGAGTAGTCAGGGCCTTCTAGGAGTGCCCACTCTGGAGGCTCAGCCCAGTCTTGGAGGGTTGGATCCTGAGGCTCTGAAACCTTTTCCCCTTTGTACCAGCCTCCCCTAACCCAGACCAGCTGCCCTTGCCACCTGGACCCTCACCCTAACCAAGCATGCATGCCTATGCCTCTTGTCCCCCCACAGCTGGTCGCCGGCCCCGTGGGTATCCCTGTGGGCCCCTCCCCCATACCCTACCTAGGCCCACACTGGTCCCTGTCTCTGCTCTTGCTCTCCCCATTAGGAGGCACCTGCTGCTTTCGCCCCAGCTATTGCAGCTGTTGTTGCCCCTCCCCCATACCCGAGGCTGACTCTGTCCAAGCCCTGGGGTGGGCTCCCATGTGTGCCCTAGGCTTGGCCTCCTGTGGGTGTTAGGTGACACCCACGAGTGACTGAGGCAGCAGTTGCTGCATCACCCTGTGATGTGCCTTCTTGCCCCACCTGGAGAGCCGGTTTCTGAAAGAAATTTCTGAAAATGGAGACTTGTTTTTGTGGGTGTGCTGAGACTCAGGGTTACCCACCTCCCAGAACCTCTGCTGGATCCTTGGGGCTCCCTGTGTCTCCTTCCCAAGTGACTATATGAGCCAAACTAAAAACCAAGCCTGTTGCCATGGAGTCGATTCCAACTCATAGTGACCCCATAGGACAGTAGTATTGCCACACAGAGTTTCCAAGGGGCACCTGGTAGATTTGAACTGCCAACCTTTTGATTAGCAGCCAAGTTTTTAACCACTGGGCCACCAGGGTTTCCATGAATGAGCGAAGGAGCTAATAAATACACGCTGGACCCTCAGGGAAGAGCCTGTGGCTGAGCAGGTGGGGCCGCACCCTGAGAAGCCTTGGGGCCAGGGAGGTTGGCCAGGCTGCTGTGCCCGGGAATTCTGCAGGGCTGTGAAATTTAACCTGCACTGGCCCGGGTGGAAGGGCCGCTGTGTCCTGCCAGGCACCGAAGGCTGAAAGTCTGCCTGGCAAGGAGTGACCAGCTGGCTGGGGGTACCAACTGCTACCCGCCCCACCCCTGGTGTTCCTGAGGGGAGTATGCCTGTGTACCTGGAGAGTGCTAGGCCATAGGAGGGAGGGTGGGATGGGGCTGGGCAGCAGGAGGACCTTGCCTGGGGGAGTCTGGTTCTGGTCTGGATTTGCCAACCACTCTCAGTGATCTTGGACAAGTGCCTGTCCTGGACCTCAGTTTCTCTGTCTTTGAGGAATTTTTGGGCTATCTCCCTACCAGAAATAGAATGTGTGATCCCATTTCTGGGAAGTGTGAGGCTGGAATGGGGGGTCCCACTGGAATCCGGATCAGTGAGAGCAACTAAACCTTGAGCATCCAACACGGCTGTACGGCCAGTCCTCCTTGGGGTTCCACTCATTGACTTGCCTCAGGTGGGCAGGATAGAGGGGCAGGGGAGGAGTGAGGGTGGGAGAGGGGGCAGAGCTCACTGCTGATCCTAGGTTCTGGTTACAGAGGGCTCCCCTTTCATGTCCTGGGCTAGTTAAACAGCCTTCTGCCCTGAACCTTGTCCTGTGGATACATCTCTCCCAGCTCAAAACTTGGAATATTGAGAGGCCCTGGGGTCCTCCAGGAGGTCCCAGGTCCTCAGGTCAGGAACCGACACCATGAAGAAAGGGTGTTGAGCCCCTGGAGGGGCCCAGGACAGCAGGCCGTGGTGGCTCCTGTGGTTGGGTCTTGAGGAAGCTGACATGGTGGGGCACTATCCCTTCCTCCAGGGCTCCCTGGTGGCTAGGTAGGACACAGGCCCTGGGTGGGGGGGTCAGTCAGATGGAAACTACCAGGACAGGACCCCATGGAGCCCAGTGTCAGGCACTCAGGTGAGGAGGCACCTGGGCAGGTCCTGGATGGCAGGGTGGCCAGGCAGGAGAAACAGGAGGTGTCATGGTGCAAGGGCCCAGCCCCCGTAAAGGTGCAGCGAAGGTTGGGGCCAGGAGGGGTGGTTTGGTTCTGCAAGGTGGGGGTAGAGGTGAGGGACCAGAAAGCAGCTCTCTTGAGGCAGAGCAGTGGCTGTGGGGCTGGTCCCTTGGCTGGATGACTGGGGTCACCCTTAGCCCCTATGCCTTGGAGGGGTGAGGGTCCTGAGGCTGGGGCAGCAGGAGGAGGGAAGCCCAAGGCATTAGCCCTGGATATCATCCGAGTGGGTTGCCCCCGAGGGGAGTTAGCAGGGAAGGTGTTAGAAACTGAGGCCCAGAGCCCAGAGTTCACGGGGCCAGGCCAGCGCCACCCTGCCCTGTGGCCAGGCCCATGCCGGCTGGTGCCTCCTGGCCTTACCTGGACACCCTAGCACTGTTGCAGAACCCAGGGACAGGGTGCATAGCTGGCTGCGGGGTATCTGATGTGCACCGTTGCCGGCCGGAAGGAGGGGCCAGGCGCCGGGACTTACCGGCCTGGGCAGGGCTGCCTGGCTCCCATCCCCTGCCCCCGCAGACGAGTGTACAGGACTCAGGGCAGACGCCTAGGCTGTACCCCAAGCCCTGCTCTCCTCTGGGCCGAAGCTCATTGGTCCAATTGTTCATTCCGACTGTTTCTAAGGAAAACCCGGCTGCTGCCAGCTCTGCCCCTCCCCCCAGCGCCCAGTGTCCTCACTCCAGACGCCTGGCCCGGACAGTGACCTCTCGGGCTCACTGAAGTCTGCCTGAGAACACCTGGGGGAGGGGGCATTGAAGAATGGCCGGGGAGCAGCACTGTGCAGGGCGGTGGTGCTGTGGGGACCAAGGTCCCCTGCTCAGCCTCCTCCAGCCCTGCCCTGGCTGCCCCTGAACCCCCCTCCCAGCCGGCTGGGCCCCACAGCCCTCTGAGCTGACCTCACCCAGCCACCACGTCCTCCTCCCTTGAGCCCTTCTTCCCAATTCTTTAGATTTTCAAATACTGTAAGGAGAGCTGCTTCCTGGAAGGCAGGGAATGTGGTCAGGGAAGAGCTACTGGTATTTGTGCTTGTTTCTGCAGTGACTGGTTTTCCCCGTATATATTTTTTTTTTTATATTGAGGCATAAATTTACAGACTAAAATGCACAGATTTTAAGGGTCATTTGACGAGTTATGACAAACGTCTACGAGCACGCAACCATCACCCTCAATCAAGGTGGACATTTCCATCATTCCAGAAAGATTGTCTAGTGATTTTTAAAAACTTTGGATAACATTCACGCTCATGGAAGAACACTGGGGTTAGCAACAGCTGTCAGGGCAGGCGGGCAGAGCCCTCAGGAAAAAGACTACCCACTGGATTCCCACTCCAAAGCTCCTGGGGGCAGGGACCCACATTAAAGAAGCGTCTAGTATCAAGCTGAAAGGCAGCAAACACCATAATCCCGCCCCACAAGACAACCCCTGCTGACATTTTGGTGTATGGTCCTCCAGTTTTCTCTCTCTACATATAAAGTTTTCTATGTGTGGTTTTTTACATACATGAGATCATATCGCTCACAATTTAGTATTTTCAAGCTTACTGTAAGTGAACATTTCCTATGTTGTAAAGCAGTTTGCAAGTATGATTTCTGGTGTGTTTGTGAAATTCTGCAACTGTTGATAGCATAAAGAGTTCATGCAGAGAGGGCTAAAGTTTTTAGATTTTACATTTTATTTATTTTTAGAATAAATAATACATATACCTGGCTCAAAATTCAAAAGGTACAAAAAGATACAGAATGCAGGCAACCACTGTGCCCGGCTTCTTGTTGAGGGGCTTGTATCTCTCCGCCTCCCCCTGCGCCCCCTCTTGAAACGTAAAAATGCTCCACCTTACAGTAGTTGGAAGAGTGCCTGGAGCCGCTGCACCACTGCGTGACCACCTCTCCTGCTCTCTCTGCGCATATACCATCTCCAAACCACAGTATCACGACCGTATCCAGGAAAGTGAACACTGATACAGTAACATTATGCAAGGGATGGCTGACAGCAAATTTCTACCACCAGGTACGTTGCTTTTTAACAACTGCATACTATTTCATCAGCAGAATGTGCCAGAGTTAACGCCACGGCCCCCTGAAATGTCAGGGTGAAAACATCCTAATTTGTGTTACGAGAAACAAGGCTGCACTGCGTCCAGCCTGACTTAGGGTGCATTTCTGAAGGGAGACCGCCAGCAGTGGGGCTCATTGGCTGGGGTGTCTTTAAGGCCTTGGAGGCACCATCAGCTACCTTCACCAGAAAGGTGGGGTTGTCAGCCAGCAGTCCCTGTGTGTGGAGCTCGGCCCTGCCCTCGTTCAGTTGTGGGCCTCAAGTTCATTACCCGATAGCCTTTGTTGTTTCAGGAACTGCACTTTTACCTCCTTTGTCCAGATGCATCTCGGTGTTTCTCTGACCCTGCTGACGTTGACGCGCGTTTAAGGTACATCCTCGACGCTGAAGTCCGTTTGTTGTAACTGTTCTCCCTTTAGAGTTTACGTGGGGTTTTAATCTACAGCATTTTTTCATTTTGAAGAAACGAAGTCTATACACTTACTTTCCTCTGTGGCTTTTCCAATAACTCTAGAGTTTAGAAAATGCTTGCCATCTAGAGACCAGACCTGACTTTGCTTTACCCTCTAGTATTTAAATCCACTTAGAATGTATTTGGGTATACTGTGTGAGGACAGCAAGCAACTGATTTTTTCTGTCCAAATAACTAAGCAGGGAAACTGTGCTCCCCCGTTGCCTCGGCAACAGTTTTATGATGCTGAGTCTCGGTAGAGCTGTGGTGCTGCTTTATCTCATTGGTCCTTGTGACTGTTCTGGGCCCAGGTCATCCTTGACATGCTGACCCCACAGGGCTCCTATCTGTCCTCCCTCTGGGTGAGTCTCACCTGTTTCTTCTTCCCAGGGCTGATAGGAGGCCGTGTGGCAACAAACATCACTGGTCTGTAGTCCCACGAAACTGGCTCCAGTCTCAGGGCTCCCTGTGACCTTGAGCAGGTCACTGAGCCTCAGAGCCTTGTGGGGCAGGGCGCAGTGGGGAGATAACTAGAAGCTGCACGTGTGAGGCCCAGGGCATGCCTGGCACAGTCAAGGGGGCAGGTTTGTGGGTGCTATGAATTCCTTCCTGCCTCCCTCCAACAAAAAAATCCCAGTGCGGATTTTGACTAAAAAGAAATGAAACCTAGAAACTTTCTTGAAAGGACTGATGTCTTGGCACCTACGTGTACCTAGTCAAACATGTCTTCATTGATTCAAGTGTTCCGTCTTCCCTAAAGCTGAGCCACTTCTCTGTACCGGGCCCACTATCTCTCGCTGCTGTTATGTGGTCTTTTTCGCGTGTTAATCTTCCCACTGGGAACTTCTGGTACTCAGTTTTGTTTCTTGGATGGAGACTTACTGAACCAGGGGCGTGAACTCCTCAAAGAGGGCCTGAGGCCTCTGAGGAGAAAACCAGCGCTCGGTCTCAGTCAGGTGTCCTCCCTATGTGCTACTGCGGCAGAGCCAGCTCTGGAGTGACCACACCCCAAGCTGGCCATCAAGTCCTGGCAGTGGGCGGTGGGCAGACATCAGTGGTAGACCCCTCCCAGCGTGGGAGGGGACGCCAGCCTCAGCAGTGTCTGCTGAGGGCCCCTCCTCAAAACAGCGGACTTGGCTAGTTTGAAAAAGTCTGTTGCACTGTGTCAAAGCACAACTAAAAATCAAAGCCAGAATGACAAGTGTACAAAGACCAGACCTGGGTGGGATTCTACTACCATCCCGCGGGGCTGGGAGAACTCCGCCGGCACCTAGAACCTAGCCGGCTGCCTGTTGATCACTGAACTTGTTTGTACAAAAGTGAGTGGAAGACAGACCTGGGATTTCGGCCTCTTGTCCTCACTGGACCTAGAAAACCCACTCCTCCTCCCAGCTGGTAGGCCCTGTCAGAGAACATATCTGTTGCTTTCCTGTGGCCTGGGGCTCCCTGGCACACTATTCATATAGAAAACAGGTATTGAGTGATGGGCTACAGGCCAAAGGCTGGCTAAAAACAGCGCTCGCTGGAGGGACAGGGCCATGGATTGGGGCAGACACATGGTTGGCTGGCCGGTCCCCATGCTCAGATGCCAGAGAGTGGGATGAGCACTGCAGGCTGGTCCCAAGGCCCAGTGCCTCTGGCACGGCCACAGCAGGCACCGGGTCCAAGTTCCAGGCTGTTGGCCTGAACCGCCCGCTGAAGGTGCTGGGCTTGCACATGGAGCCGGCCGGCATATGGGACTACCCTGTGAGCCGAGGCCACAGGAGGTGCACCCTCAACGCTGCAGCCGCGGGCAGCACCAGCTCAGGGCAAGCCAGGGAGGTCAAAAGGCCTCCCACTGGTATCAGAAAATACACGTCTCTCCAAATTTGTAAGATCTGATTTAAGATGAGGTATCTTACACAGGTTTCTAATACAACAAACAAAAAAGGCAATAACGAGTAGATTCATCCTCTGAGGGGGCTTGTGGTTTTCATGGTGCCCACCAGGAGTGTTGCTAAATGTCACTCTGAAGAGCTTGCTAAGACCTTTCTGGAGTAGCTAACATCGCTCAGCCACCCCCACCTGACCGGACCCTACACTGTCCCTGCCTCGGGGAGGGGATACACTTTCATACATGTGCACACTTACATATTCCATTTGCATCCATTGGCCTTTATTGTTGTCACTTGGAAGCATGGGCTCCAGAAGGCTGCCCTGCTCTGCCCGGTGCTGTTTGTGGTGTCTGAGGAGTGCGTGAATGTGTGTGTGGCTTGTGTGCTGTGTGCACACATGGATGTGTGTTCTTTATCCATGTGTAGCCCCGCACCTCACTCTCTCCAGGTGGAAGTCTAACATGGAATGTACTAGAACCTGTCTATTCAGGAGGCAATGGGCCCCCTGGGGTGGGAACTATTCAGTGCTGAGAGTGTCGCCTCCACTCCCACTGGCCCCAGCTACGGCCTCCCCTGCCCCAGCGAGGCTCCCCTGTCGCCACCCCCCCCCCAGTGGGACCCGGACCTCCCGCGACAAGCATGTGTCTACAGAATGCGGGGACTGTTGTGCACACATCTGGGAAGCAGCTACCGCCCAGAGGTGCCGGGGCCACTGGGCAGAGGCTGTGTGCTCTAGACAAGATGGAGACAAACAGATGACAGCAGTGTGGCCGGCCTGGCCAGACGAGGCAGATGAAGCACGTCCGTGTGAGTGGCTCAGCCCCGCCGAGTCCCCTGCAGAAGTCGCAGCCCCCTTCCCAAGTGCTTTGGCCAGCACCCCTTCAGATGACCTCCCACTCATCCTCAAAGTCCTCGGGGTGGGGCGTGGCGGTGGCCAGGCTGCCCTTCTGGGTGCCGAGCGAATGGCTGAATGTCTTTGTCAGACGCTGGAGGAGGTAGCCTGGTGGACCGACCGCCCACAGCTCGTCTGCAGCAGTCACTGCGGGGAAAGAGCTGTCACACACTTCAGGTCACCGGGCCTGGGGCCAGAGCTCGATGGGGTCAGAGACCTGGCCCACAGCAGACTTTTCTAGCTGGGGGACCTTGGGCAGGCCACTCCCCAATCTGTGCCTCAGTTTCTCCACCTCAAAAAGGGCTGCCCAGTGCCCTGGCCTCCTCACATGCCCTCCCTCAGGTGTGACCCTAGGCTGGGCTCCTGCAGGGGACCGCCCTCATCCTGGGAGGTGGAGGCCAGTAGAGCAGTACGAGCCCACTTTTCAGAGCCCCCCATACCCTCCACAGGGGCCCCGATAACCCCAGAGGAACATCGCAGCCTCGCGCCTCACGCTCCCCATGCCCGGGCACCTGCCTGTGACGCATGACATGTTTCCAGGAATTTTCTTCCAGTAGTCTCCAGCAGGGTTCTTGTCAGTGACACCGTACCGCCGGGCGAGGTCTCCATTAGGACAGCGGGCCCACACAGTCCTCACGCTCAGTGCCAGCTGACAGGCCTGCAGCCCTGTGGGCAGACACAGTGCATCCCCTGTGTATCCCAGGGGACGGGGGCTGTGGGGCATCCAGCGCCCTCTGGAAGGGACAGAGCAGGAGCCTGGGGACAGAGTGCCCTGTGGGCAGGGTCCCAGGGCCATGAAGGCCAAAGGTCATGAAGGCCAAAGGACCACCAGCCCACAGAAGGGTTCCAAGGACCAGGCTGAAGTTCTAACACAGAGAGGGCCTGGGGCGGGTCCACAGGAGTTCATGGCCACTTGTCACCTGCCTTAGGAGAGAAGTAGAAACAGTGGTGCTGAGAGGCGGGGTCAGCACGTCCATGTGCCCATGAGGCTGCTTTTACCGATAGCGATGCTGGGAGGGGGGTACCCCCACGTGACCACGAAGCGCCTCCGTGTTGACTGGCCGTATGCGGGGCTGCCTGGACACAGGTGGAAAGTGGCAGCGGGAGCCACTGTCTATACCTGGCACATGCTCCCAGTCGGTCCCCACCGGCATCTCCTCGGTGATCCCAGTGCGGACGTGCACGTTCCACTTGCTGTCAATGGCCCAAAGCATCTGGTCGTTGGGACTGGAGTGGACGCTGACCAAGATGACCCCAGCAGGCTGGAAGCAGGAAGGGATCTTCCTCAGGGAAGGAGGTGGTGGGGTAATAATATTTGTGGGGAAAGGAAGAACAGATGGAAGTTGGGAGGACAGAGGACATGTCAGAGCCTGTGCCATGGTCAGGCTGACTCAGGGAAGGGCAGGAGCCAGCGGCCAGGTGAGGGCCAAGTGTGGGCCAGGTGTGGGCCGGGTGAGAGCTGGTGAGGGCACAACTGAAGACAGAGGACACAGCCCCTGGCCTCAGAGCATGGTCTCCCATAGAAGAAAGACAGTCATCAAATCATTCTCAAAATGTCAGATGAACCCACACTAAGGGACGATCCATCAAACAACAATCCCAAACTCCCCAAAATCATAAGTCATGAGAAGATGCTTCCAGATTAAAGAGAAAGAAAAAGACATTTGTCATTCTGGTTATAAACTGGAATCTCTGGTATGAAAGTTTCATTTATTCTCTAATTCTAGCTTAACTTGTGAGTGTAGCAGATGCAATTCTTCCAAACAATTATCCCCTTTTATAAATTAAACTCCACCACTCATCTGTGGTGGCCTGCGTGCTGCTGTGATGCTGGAAGCTGTGGCATCTATATTTCAAACACCATCAGCGTCACCCATGATGGACAGGTTTCAGTGGAGCTGCCAGACTAAGACTAGGAAGAAAGGCCTGGCAATCAACTTCTCGAAATCAGCCAACAAAAACTCTATAGATCACAACAGAACGTTGTCTGATATAGTGCTGGAAGATGTGCCCCCTAGGTTGGAAGGCACTGAAAATACACAGTGGACACAACAATGGACTCAAGGATACCAACGATCGTGAAGGGGGCACAGGATTGGGCAGCATTTCACTGCGCTGAACACGGGGTCGCCATGAGCCAGAGCTGATCCAGTGGCAACAGCAACAAAAAAGACACGAAAAGAAATGTGACAGCTGCTGGGCAGCTAGAAGCAGCACGCAGCTGTGAGGAACCGTGATGGGGTGGTAGGAGGGCACACAGGGGTGCTGAGATGCAAGTGCTGCACCCGGCTGGACCTGGATGCTCTGTGGCCGACCACAATACTGTGGGTGCTGCACACAAGGGAAGGGGCCTTGTTCTGAGGGGGACATGGGAACAGGTCAGGGGCAAGAGGAAGGCCTCTGCAACACTCTCAGATGCAGACACGCAGGCGCATACTTGCAGTTCCATACCTGGACATATGGCAAACATGAAACGTGAATGACGGGTCAGCCAAGGAGAAAGCTCTGTGGGAGTTTACTGAAACGTATGCACATTTTGTTGGTCTAAAGTTTTCTCAAAATAAAACGTTTAAAAAAATTAAAACCACAACAAAAGCCATTGTTGTGGGCAATGGAAGGCCCTTCACCTGTGGCTGAGGCGGGAGTGTGTGGGGAGGGGGTCAGGAGAGGGACCTTCACCCGCGGCTGAGGCAGGGGGCTGCAGGGAGGGCGTCAGTGGAGGGACCTTTACCCACGGCGAAGGCGGTGTTATGGATTGAAATGTATCAACTTGGCTAGCCCATGACTGCCAGTACTGTGTGGTTGTCCCCCATTTTGTGATCTGATGTGATTTTCCTGTGTTGTAGATCCTAGATCTATTATATTAATGAGGCAGAATTAGAGGCAGTTAACAAAGCAGGACTCAATCTACAAGATTAGGTTGTGTCTTCAGTCAGTCTCTTTTGAGATATAAGAGAGAATCCAGCAGAGAGATAGGAGGACCTCATACCATCAAGAAAGCACACCTGGCAGCGGTGGGTGTTCTTTGGACCTGAGGTCTCTGTGCCGTGATGCTCCTAGACCAGGAGAAGATTGATGACAAGGACCCTCCCCAAGAGTGGACAGAGAAAGAAAGCCTTCCCCTGGAGCTGGAGCCCTGAATTTGGACTTGCAGCCTACTAGACTGTGAGAGAATAAACTTCTCTTTGTTAAAGCCATCTACTTGTGGTATTTGTTACAGCAGCATTAGATGACTAAGACAGGCGGGAGGGAGTGGGGGGGAGCAGCGGAGGGACCTTCACCCACAGCTGAGGAGGGAGGGTGCAGGGAGGGGGGCAGCAGGCCCTAGCTCCTTTGGGAAGGTATTTGAGGGAGCCCAAGCCCCACCCTCTGCACTGGAGGCACAGTCCACCTGGGAGTGCCCAATGATGTCTCTTGTTTTGACAGTGACAGAGCAGGGCTCCTCTCGGTGGTAAAGTTTCCCTTGACAAGACTTCATGAGGGGTGAGAGGAGGGGAGAACCAAACTGCTATCCCAAGTTCTCAAGGTCAAAACAAGTGAGACCAGATTTTGTTTACTCCAAACCACTGTATCACAGGATGAACCATACTCTTTCAGGGTCTATGGCCTCTCGGCAGAGTTTTGTTTCATATACTGAGATCTTGACTAGACAGGAAGCTCAAGTTAAGGTCCAAATTTTAGGGTGGGAGAGGACTCCCAGCCTGGGAGGCTGCCCCGCCCACCCCCAGGAGTGGCAGGGACTATCTTAGTTGTAAGGTGCAGTCCAAGTGCTGCTCTGCCTAGATAAGCTAGAAACAGGCCACTGGGGCCAGTTTCCTGGAATCAAAACAGGCTTGTTTTTGAGGTAAAATGCAGTGCTTGTTAACTCTTACGTCATCCAACCATCTCATCTTAGGTCCCCCTGGAACCACCTTGGTTCCCTGCAGATAAATGGCCTATGCTATGGCAGGCCCTCTGGCCAGCGTGTTCTGTGGCCTCTGACTCGCAGGGAGTACCTTCGCCAGCAGAAGCTTCCAGCAAGGACACTGTGCAAAAATCACCCCCACCCCCATCAGCCTATTCTCCCCGGAATTGGTTTTCTATCAGTTTTTCCAAGACTGTGAGCCGCTATGAGTCGGAATTGACTCGACGGCACTGGGTTTGGGTGAGCTGCCAGAATGGGGGTAAACCTGGGCTGAAAGGAAAGACATATTGAGAACTTCCCAGCTCAAGGACATGTTTATGGGGACAATCACTTTGGTATAGGCCTTTTATGAGCTGGGATCAAACTCACAGGGACATTTCATGGGCAGAAGGTGCGTTTACCACATCCCACTTGGGGGGCCGCCTCTGGAAAAGGCAGCAGTGACTGGGGAAGTGTTCAGGATTGCCTTTCCCTCCAACGCTGCCTCCCTCCCTCCCACCCGACACAGACTGAGCTCCACTACTCCTTGAGGCCTGAACCCCCACCGAGCCCCACTACTGTCGTCGGGGTGCCTGGGTTGTGCGTTTGCCCGCCCTGACCAAATGGCTGCTTGGTGTGCTTCCTGATTGTTGCCGGGTCTTTTTGGTTCTTCGGCATCTTCCCCATCTGTGGCAGCCCTCTTCCTGCTTCTGGTCCAGTCCTTCTAAATTTAAGAAGGCATGGACACCAGGCCTGCATTTAAAGCAGCAGTCGGTTCTGCGGGTGAGGCAGACACGCTGGAAGGAGCGGGATCCAGGAGTCAGGGAGCCTGGGCACGGGCCACACCTGCCCCAATTCACTGTGTGACCCATGACAGGTTCCCCCTCGGCCAGGTACCCTGGGAGGTTCCTCTGGATGCTGAGTTCCCCCGCACGGACCCTGGGACTCGGGGGACTGTCCTCTGGGCCTCTGACATTCAGCACAATGGTTCCCAACAAGCCTGGGGGGCCCTGCGCCCCCTGCAGGAGACATCCCAGCAGTGTCTCAGGAGCAGCTTTGCTGTTAAAACACACTGACATCAGAACAAGATTTAATTTGTTGAATGGGTTCCACTGCTAAACAATGTTGGAAAACAGTTGAGCTCAGAGTGTGAGGCGCCAAGGCTGGGTTCTGGATGCGGAATGCTCCCCTGGCTCCTGCTCCGCACCGCTGACAGTCCCCAGCAGAGCGAGCCTCGGCTAGATGTGCTGAAGAAAACACTCGGGTAGGTTTCCTGGGCGGCTGTCCCTCTCTATCCTTCTTGAGTGGGGCTGCCACGCCAGTCTGGATTACTGCCTCTGCCCGCTGCCCCCGACCCTGTCATTGAGACCAGTCCCCACTGGCTGCACGACTGGCTGTGGGGCCCTGCGTTGCCAGGATACGAGAGGACAGCAGAAACTTTATTCCGGCTACACTCGGCCAGGAGCCTCTGACAGCTGATCAAACAGTAGCCGCTAAGGGAAGGCCTCGTGCAAGGCCCTCTTTCTGACAGCATGTTACCTCTGGAAGGCCACATGCAAGCGGCCCCCAGCCCACCTGGGTTCTTGTGGTAGCACCCCAGGGCCAGTGTCCCCTCTTCCCTACACAGCCCAACCTGGCCCCTGAGTGCACTTCCCTGTGACCCTGCAGCCACCAGCCATGTTCTCTTCCTTCTGTTGGCTTCCTTAAACCCCACCCACCCACTGCCAGTTCTCTATCCCCTTCTTGCCCCTCTCATTCAACTTGACACCCCCCCACCAACACACAAGTGGCCAACACGTTTTGACAAATGTCTTTCTTTCAGATCTATCAAATTTCTCCCTTCTCCTGCCCAGGAAAAGACCTTTGTAATGTTATGGATAACAGTGTAAAGAATGAGAATTCCACAACACTTCACTATGCTCATGTAGAAACTGTACATAGATCAAGGGGCAGTCACTTGAACAGAATAAGGGGACACTGCATGGTTCAGAACTGGAAAAGGTATTTGGCAGGGTTGTATCTTCACTTTAATTATTCAATCTGTATGATGAACAAATAATCTGAGAAGCCAGACTATATGTAGAGGAACGTGGCATCAGGATTGAAGGAAGACTCATTAACAATCTGTGATATGCAGATTGACACAACCTTGCTTGCCAAGAGTGAAGACGACTTCAAGCACTTGCAGATGAAGGTCAAAGACTATAGCCTTCAATATGAATTACACCTGAACATAAAGAAAATGAAAATCCTCACAACTGGACAGATAAACAGCATCATAATAAATGGAGGAAAACCTGAATTTGTCAAGGACTTCACTCTGCTTGGATCCACAATCAATGCTCATGGAAGCAGCGGTCAAGAAATCAAAAGTCACATTGCATCAGACAGATCTGCTGCAAAAGACCTCTTTTATGTGTTAAAAAGCTAAGATGCCACTTTGAAGACTAAGGTGTACCTGACCCAAGCCATAGACCATCTCATATGCATGCGAAAGCTGGACAATGAAAAAGGAAGACAGAAATATTGACTTATTTGAACTGTGGAGTTGGCAAAGAATATTGAACCTACCGGGGACTGCCAGAAGAACAAACAAATCAGTCTTAGAAGAAGAAATACAATCAGAATATTCCTTAGAAGCGAGGATGGTGAGACTTCGGTGCTCCTACTTTAGACAATTGCTAGAAAAGAACATCATGGTTGGTAAAGGAGGGACTCAATGAAAACGAGGAAAAACCTCCATGAGATGGAATAACACGTTAGCAGCAATAATGAACTCAAACACCAATAATTGTGAAGATGGCACAGACTGGGCAATGTTTCATTCTGTTATACATCCTGTCACTACAAGTTGGAGCCAACTCAATGGCACCTAAGAACAACAGACCTCACGGCTGGTCACGGGGGATGTGCCACAGGTCTGAGTGGTCTCCTTCCACTCCTCCTCGACCACCCCCAGCACGTGCTTTCTAACAGTGTCTCATGGGATGCTCAGCCTGCTTCAAACTTTCAGCGTCCCTCCACTGTGACAAGATAACAAGGACTTCCCCAGGCCTCCCTGACTTGGCCCGGCCAACCTGGCAGCCCCTCGTGCACCCTGCTCCGTTAGCCTGAAGTGTCCCTTGTACTCCCTCGCTCCGCTGCTCATGGCTCTTGGCCCTGCTCTGTGAGCACAGGTAAAAGGATCTGTTTGAAGACTCAGCAGTGCGTGGTGTGTGTCTCTGTGGTGTTCCGTGGGAGTCCCCCATTGGGACACACCTGCACAGCTGCCCCTGCCCAGTACAGCCTGTGACCGGCTGGCCTCCACACAGAGGACTGAAGGCTTTGCACGGCTGCTGACCATCTGAGACCCAGGAGCATGCATTCTCCAGGCTGTATTTTCCCTACCTGAGGATAAGGGGGCTACACGATGTGTTTTCCAATTTCTCCTTCCAGATATAAAGTTCTGGGGGGAAAAGGGGACTTCGAGCATTCAGATTTGTACGGGCTACAAGCTGACCCACATAAGAAGGCGTCTTTGTGAAATACATATATTTTCTCCGATTATAAAAGCAATGTTCAGCCCATCAAAGACAAATATGGAAAACAGAAATGAATATTATAATCACAATTCTTTGATCAAATATAGTAATCTTTGTTGTATTTTCTTCTACATTTTTAACGGCATTTTGTTGTTTTTACAAGGCTGGAATCACACATACTGCACTGTCACTAACTGCACTACTAAAGGGGTGGGGTGGGCAAACCCCACCTTTATCACTAACTGCATGGCCAAGATCACGATGAATCAACTACCACCTGGAAAGGAATCCAGGCTTCACCTTCCCAAATCTCATGATCCTCCTCGCCAGCCACTTCCACTCTGACACTAACCACCAATTGGGTCTGGATCTCTCTCTGGCCACCCTGAGCCAGGTCAAAATATCCCTGCCACCCAGGGCTAGTTCACACAACCCCCCCCCGCCCCCCCACTTCAGACCAGCCGTTCCCCCCCCCGCCCCCACCCGGCCTCTGGGGCTAGGTCACAAGCTAGAATGTCTATCCTTCTTCATGGGCTGCTCCTGAAGCCTTTCTTTCACTGAGCCACCCAGAGCTGGGTCTTCACAAACTGACTGCCTACACAGCCTTTCTCCGAATTAGCCACCCTGAGCTAAGTTAAGAGTCTCGTCGGCCCTTGTGGGTTTGTTAACGGCTCACAAAATTCATGGAGACTACTATTACCTATACTGGCGCCCCGGTGACATAGTGGGTAAGAGCTTGGCTGCGAACCAAAAGGTCAGCAGTTGGAATCCACTGGCCAGTCTTTGGAAACCCTATGGGGCAGCTCTACTCTGCCCTATAGCGTCACTATGAGTTGGAATGAACTTGACAGCAACAGGTTTAGTTTTTTGGTTTTTATTACCTACACTTAGTTATCCATTTATCATAACCAGAAAGGATGTAAGTGAAGAGAAGCATCAGGCAAGGCCTGGGAGAGGTTGAGGCAAGAGGCTTCCACTGTCTTCAGAGCCCTCCCTCCCAGCAGGTATGTTTTCACCAACCCAGGAAGCCCCAAAAGAGTAAGGGTCCCTTAGTCACTGGGGCCTCAATGTATGTGCATAACCGGAGCCCAAGACACATCCATGAATCAGGGAACCTGAGGAGCGGCATTCATGCCCCTTCCCCTTCTGCTCCTGAGGCCTCAGGGTGGGGACTGTGAAGCCCCTGCTCATTTGCACATGTTTAAGTGTTGCCAGCTGTTTTAGAAAAACAAAGGTATCTTGATTGCTCCAGAATTTGAAGGGTATTTTCAGAAACCTGAGACAAAGGCCAAATCCTTTGTCTCACACAGATACACCGTATCAGGTTGCACGCACCCCTCCTTTAACCCTCACAGTGCCTCATGAGGGATGGAGGCACCCTGTGCTCCAAGCAAGGAGGCGCCACTTGTCTAGGTGGCACTTGAAGTCAACCCAGAGCCACAAAAAACACTAACCTACTCAGCACAATTCTCCGTATCAGTACTCTCCAAAAACATGATTTTAAAGGGCCTTTCGCAGTAATCCTTTATTTCTAAAAGTTGTCATTGCGATGATTTGCTAAGTGGACTCTCCTATGATCAGTCTAAGAAAGACAGGTGTGTACTTTAAGCCAACCGCCTTACAAGCTTCCACGACCAGAAGTCCCCCTTCACTGCCCCTCACCTCACCATGATCTAAGTGTAACTACCAGTCAAGTAGTGTATTTTAGGTTCTTTGTTCTCCGCTTATAAAATGTCCCCGGTAGCTTTGCCATTTGGAAGTGCTGGTTTTCGCTCTGTGGAATTCAATCTCTTCTCAGTTTGAGCTCTTTACTTTCAATAAATCTCTTGATTTTATTTTAAACAGAGTATGGGTTGTTGCTCTATGACATTCTTTGGTACAGTTACAGGATTCAAAGGAGCATTACCTTCTGCTTTCCCGATTTCTCGGGGATCCAGCTGCTCTGGTACCAAGCATGAGCCCCTTATTCGCAGACCGTCTCCTCAAAATCTCAGGGACCATTTAAGGCAAGCCCTCTTGAATCTTGAGCTTCCACTGTGTTGCAAAGACGGCTCTTCGGGAGATTTACTGTCTGATCTTTTCACTGTCCTTTCATTTTCTGCCGGTCTCCTCAGTGTCTTCCTGGGTTCACTGCCAAATTAAGTTTGGTGGGTGCCTTAGGGTGGGTTCTCTAGAGAAGCAAAACCAGTAATGTGTATAAATACATATATATTTATATTAGGAAAACAGCTCACGCGATGTAGGGGTTGGAAGGTCCCAAGTCCTTGGATCAGGATAGAGTCCTTTCCTAATTCACTGAGCCACAGAAGCTGGTGAATCCAGGGTGAGCAGGTTGGGCAGCAGGGCTCCCCCTCACAGGTTGTGACGGTCGAGGGATCCCCCAGGTCGGCCAGCAAGACTGCAAGGTTTCTACTGAGTCAGCTGCAGAGACTGGCAAACCCAAGACAGGCAGGTCAGGGAGCAGGACTCTTGTTCACAGGCCGTGAAGATCGGCAAACCCGAAATGGACAGGTAAGCTGCTAGCTCAAGTCCCAAGAACCGGAGGTCAGACAAAAGACAGCTGCTGGATCCAGAACAAGGCAACAACCTTTGCAAGGTGAGCAGGAAAAGGAAGTTGGCGGCAGAAGGCGGAGAGATGAAGGCTGAGGGGGTGGTGAGCCGCCACAGGCCCCACCCCCACCAGTACCACTCAGCAGAGTCCATCATGGAGGTGATAACATACAAATTTCAACAGGAAAGTGATCACATTATACAACTGCCAAAACACTGAGAATCATGGCCAGCCAAGTTGACACACAATCTTAACCATCACAGTGGGGCTGCCGTTTAGTGGCCAGTTCATTTTACTCAACTCCCTTTTCTTTCTGGTGCATTCTAAGGTTTCTGCGTGCATTTAGGTCTTTAATACTTGCAAGTTTAAGTAATATGGGGAATGCCACATCCAAGACTGAAGCAGGACCCCCTGATGAGACTCCTACAGCTTATGTGAACAAGCATTATGGCCCCAGTTTGGTCTTGTATCTAGATTGCTAGCATGTGCTTAGGGAAATTTAAAAGACTAATGGCCACTGTGGGGCACTCATCTAATTAAGTTAATGTTTCTGCACAGTAAAATTAGAACAGGAAGGCTCCTGAGTTAAGAAGCTTCTAAGAGACAACAAGAAAGCAGAATTGCTTCACTGCAGGTTACTGTATCCAAATTAATAAAACAAAGAGCTATAATATCAAAGGCCTGTTCCTACCTGCCCCTTTAAAATCTGTCCTACTATGCATGCTGAGGGCACTTTCCAATTAGAAAAACTAGCATGTTTAAAATAAAAGACTAGATCTCTAGCTGGCAAAGTAAATTAGATTCCAAAGAATGTCCCATATATTTGTTTTGTGTGGTACTGCATAAGCCTGGTTTTTGAGCTGGCCTTACAGACCTATGAATTTATGTAATATTTTTATCTTGTGTGTTTTTTTTTTTTTGTCCTGTCTCAGAAAGATGTGATCAGCAGTTATTAGTTTTTTTCCTCATTATAAGGCAGTCTTATATGCTTATTGTGCTCAAGGTTCTAATAGCTATTTTGAGAAACTTTAACATAAATCGGTAGATTTAAAAAATGCACTAAAAAAAAGGATAAACTGTTACTTCTGATTGAGATAGCAAGGCCTTAAAAAAAAAACATGACAAATTATTCTACATTGTTTCTCCAAAGGATCCTATAAAGCATAGAGAAGATAGGGTTATGAAAATGTAATAATTTCCTACTTCCAAACAGTATTATTATAGTATTTCCTCAAAGAAAGTACACTGTTTTAACAATAAGTAAGCACTTATACAAGTTTAATAGTCCAAATATTTCCAGGAAACTAATGAAAGTGATTTATTCTGAAAAAGATTTGTATGTTCTATAGTATGTCAAATCTTAAATGTAAAACTTTTCTAAATAATTTAAGTTAGATATTATATGAAATATGTGTTATTTAAGTATAAGGGGTAATTTCCAAGAATCAACAAGTTCATTTTTGCTAAAGCGCTTTGGTATTTGCTGGGTAAGTAAAGGCTGTAATAAAGAAAAGGCAAAACTGCTTACCAAGAGATTAATAAAAGAGAAAGAGCTTGGTTATCTTTTGTCTTTCAAAATACCTAGACCAACTTAAAATTATGTAAATAAATTGAAATAATTAATTCTTGTCTTTAACCATGAGCCAAAAGATAAGTAGGACTAGGTAGGATCAGACCTCCTTTACCCCCAGCTATTGAGGATATGTAAATTCAAAGGAGCTTTTGAAAGGCCCCTCCCATGTAAATGAAAACCTTTTAAGACAAAAGAAAATAAGATGTAGTCTAACTGTATCCTGCTGTTGTTGTTAGCTGCTATCAATCGGCAGCTAACAACTATGTACAACAGAACAAAACACTGTCCAGTCCTGCTCCGTCCTCACAAGCATTGCTATGCCTGAGCTCACTGCTGCAGTCACTGTGTCAACCCATCTCCTTGAGGGTCTTCCTCTCTTTCACTGATCCTCTACCAAGCATGATGTCCTTCTCCAAAGACTAATCCCTCCTGATAACATGTCCAAATCATGTGAGACAAAGTCCTGTCATCCTCACTTCTAAGGAACATTCTGACTGTACTTCTTCCAAGATGGGCATGTTTGTTCTTCTGGCAGTCTGTGGTATATTAAATTAAAAAAAAAAAAAAAAAAAAAATTTTTTTTTTTTTAAATAGTCTTTGCCAATACCATAATTCAAAGGCATTAATTCTTCTTCAGTCTTCTTTATTCACTGTCCAGCTTTTGCACGCAAATGAGGTGGTTGAAAATACCATGGCTTAGGTCAGGTGCATTTTAGTCCTCAGGGTGACATCTTTGCTTTTTAACACTTTAAAGAGGTTTTTTGCAGTAGATTTGCCCAGTGTAATAGGTCACTTGACTGCAGCTTCCACAGGCACTGATTGTGGATCCAAGAAAAATGAAATAAATACTTGACAACTTCTATATTTTCTCCATTTTTCATGATGTTGCCTACTGGCCCAGAATTTTTCTTCTCTCTATGTTGGCGTGTAATCCATACCTCAAGCCCCATTCACTTTCAGCAAGTGAGGCTGTGTCACTTGCATAGTGGAGGTTGTTAAAGAGTCTTCCTCCAATCCTGATGCCATGTTCTTTTTCATACAGTCCATCTTCTCAGGGTATTTGCTCATCATACAGACTAAATAAGTGTGGTGAAGGATACAACCCTTATGCACACCTTCCCTAATTTTAAACCATGCAGTATCTGCTTGTTGTATTCGAATGACTGCCCCTTGGTGTAGGTACACGTTACTCATAAGCACAGTTAAGTGTTCAGGAATTCTCATTCTTCGCAATGTAATCCATAATTTGTTATGATCCATACAATTGAATAGCTTTGCACAGTCAAAAAACACAGGTAAATATCTTTCTGGTATTCTTTGCTTTTAGCCAAGATACATCAGACATCAGCAAGATATCCCTCGTTCCTTGTGCTCTTCTGAATCTGGCTTGAATTTTTGGCAGTTTCTTGCCGATATATTGTTGCAACACTTTTGAATTATCCTCAGCAAAATTTTGTGATATTTATGACATTCGATAATTCCTGTATTCTATTAGATCACCTTTCTTTGGAATGGGAATAAATACGGGTCTCTTCCAGCTGGTTGGCCAGGGAGATGTCTTCCAAATTTCTTGGCATAGACGAGTGAGCACTTCCATTTTGTTTTTTTCTTTTTTTTCTGCCTTTTTAATGACCTTTTGTTTTCTTCAGGTATGATGTCCTTGATATCCCAGAACTTGTCTGGTCTTTGGTCATATGTGTTCAATGCATCAAATCTATTTTTGAGATAGTCTTTAGATTTTGGTGGGATACACTCAAGATCCTACTTTGGATCTCGTGAACTTGTTTTAATTTTCTTCAGCTTCAACTTGAACTTGCATGTGAGCAACTGATGGCCTGGTCCGCATTTGGCCCCTGACCTTGTTCTGACTGATAATACTGAGCTTCTACATATTCTCTTTCCACAGATGTAGTCGATTTGATTCCTGTGTAGTTCCATGTATATAACTGCTGCTTATGCTGCTGAGAAAAAGGTATCTGCAATGAATATGTTGTTGGTCTTACAAAACTCTATCATGTACTCTTCAGTATCATTTCCATAACCAAGGCCATATTTTCCAACTGCTGATCCTTCTGTTTCCAACTTCTGCATTTCAATCACCAGTAAATATCAGTGCATCTTAATTGCATGTTCCATCAATTTCAGACCACAGAAGTTGGTAAAAATCTCCAAATTCTTCATCTTTGGCCTTAGTGGTTGGTGAATAAATTTGAATAATAGTTGTATTAACTGATCTTCTTTGTAAGCATATGGATAGTATCCTATCAACTGACAGCACTGTATTTCAGGATAGATCTTGAAATGTTCTTTTTGATGATGAATGCAACAACATTCCTCTTCAAGCTGTCATTCCCAGCACAGTAGACCATATGATTGTCCAATTCAAAATGGCCAATACCAGTCCATTTCAGCTCACAAAGGCCTAAGATACTCATTTTCACACATTCCGCTTCAGTTTTTGAAAACTTCCAATTTTCCTCGGTTTGTACTTCACACATTCCACGTTCTGATTATTAATGGATGTTTGCAGCTGTTTCTTCTCAATTTGAGTCATGCCATGTCAGCAAATGAAGTCATGGTATAGCAGCAAGAGCTTAACTCCATCCACATCATTAAGGTTGACTCTACTCTGAGGATGCAGCTCTTCCCCAGTCGTATTTTGAGTGTCTTCCAACCTGAGGGCCTCATCTTCTGGCATTATTTATCAGACAATGTTCCACTGCTATTCATAAGGTTTTCACTGGCCAATTTTTTCCGAAGTAGACCACCAGGCCCTTCCTCCTAGTCAGTTTGAGCCTGGAAGCTCCACTGAAACCCGTTCACCACGGGTGACCCTACTGGTGGTTGAAATACCAGTGGTATAGCTTCCAGCATCACAGCAACACACAAGCCACCACAGTATGACAAACTGACAGATAAGCAGTTGAGTCTTTCTACAGTTATCAGAAATTAGGTGGAGCCCCACCATTAAAGAATTGTAAACAAGTTCTTTCATAGAGGAATTCTAAGAAGCCAAAACATAGAAATTACAATGAGAAACACTTAAAATGAAACGGTACAACGTGGCAGGGGTTCGGGGACCATGGTTTCAGGGGACATCTAACTCAATTGGCATAATAAAATCTATTAAGAAAACATTCTGCATTCCACTTTGGAGAGTGGCGTCTGGGGTCTTTTAACGCTAGCAAGTGGCCATCTAAGATGCATCAATTGGTCTCAACCCACCTGGAGCAAAGGAGAATGAGGAACACCAAGGACACGAGGTAATTATGAGCTGAAGAGACAGAAAGGGCCACATAAACCAGAGACTACATCGACCTGAAACCAGAAGAATTAGATGGTGCCTGGCTACAACCGATGACTGCCCTGACAGGGAACACAGCAGAGAACCCCTGCGGGAGCAGGAAAGCAGTAGGATGCAGACCCCAAGTTCTCGTAAAAAGACCAGACTTTATGGTCTTACTGAGACTAGAAGGACACCGGAGGTCACAGTCCCCAGACTTACTGTTAGCACAAGACAGGAACCATTCCCAAACGCAACTCTTCAGACAGGGATTGGACTGGACTATGGGATAGAAAATGATACTGGTGAGGAGTGAGCTCACTTGGACCAAGTAGACACATGAGACTATGTGGGCAGCTCCTGTCTGGAAGGGAGATGAGCAGGCAGAAGGGGTCAGAAGCTGGCCGAATGGGCACGAAAATAAGAGTGGAGGGAAGGAGTGTACTGTCTCATTAGAGGGAGAGCAGCTAGGAGTATATAGCAAGGTGTACATAAATTTTTGCATGAGAGACTGACTTATTTGTAAACTTTCACTTAAAGTACAATACATAAAAAATGTAAAAAAAAAGGTAAAAGGTTTGAATAAAAATTAAAAAACCCGTTGCCATCAAGTCAGTTCCGACTCATGGTTACCCTATAGGACAGAGTAGAACCGCTCCATAGGGTTTCCAAGGAGCACCTGCTGGATTCAAACTGCCAACCTTTTGGTTAGGAGCCATAACTCTTAATCACTCTCAACCACTATGCTACCAGGGTTTCCTTGAAAAAAAATATAGACTATTTAAACAAAATTTTACTTCGACAGTAATTATTTTATGGTATATAAGCATAAAATAATTTACAAGATCTTTAAGTAACTTACTGATATTAATATCCAAGTTATACTCTTTTGCTTTTTATACCACAGATATGTATATATAACCAAAACCAAACCCAGTGCCGTCAAGTTGATTCCGACTCATAGCGACCCTAAAGGACAGAGTAGAACTGCCCCATAGAGTTTCCAAGGAGCGCCTGACGGATTTCAACTGCTGATCCTTTGGTTAGCAGCCGTAACACTTAACCACTACGCCACCAGGGTTTCCTATACAGGTATATATACATATACATGTATAGTCTTAGTCATCCAGTGCTGCTATAACAGAAATAATAGAAGCAAATGGCTTTTAAAAAGAGAAATTTATTTTCTCACAGTGTAGTAGGCTAGAAGCCCAAATTCAAGGTGTCAGACCCAAGGGAAGGCTTTCTCTCTGTCAGTTCTGGAAGAAGGTTCTTGTCATCCATCTTCTTCTGGACTAGGAGCTTCTCCACACGGGAATCTCAGGTAAAAAGTATGTGCTCTGCTCCTGGTGCTGCTTTCTTGGTGGTATGAGGTCCCCAACTCTCTGCCTGCTTCCCTCTCATTTCTTGTAAAATCAAAGGTGATGCAGGCTACACCCCACCCCAATCCTCTTTAACCACAGGCAGAGATGATTTGTAACACCTGAGAAAATCATAAAATGGAGGACAACCACACAATACTGGGAATCATGGCCTAACCAAGTTGCCATATATTTTGGGGGGACACAATTCAATCCATGATGTACACACACACACACACACATAATACACATACACACATGCACACATGTATTTCAGATCTGCTGATAAATACGTTCATTATTGCCACTTGAACAGCTGTACAAAAATTTTAAGGATTTATAAAAAAGGAAATTTATTTGATATAATCAAAGTTTTTATCTCTCTGGCTAAAATTTGATGAATTTATGAGATTTTAAATAACTTTTAGTATCAAATAACATTAGGAAACAAAGAATTGGGTTTCTCTCTGTTAAAATAAGAAAATTTTCTTTGATTACTGGGCTGAAGAGTTAATATATTCTCTGTGTAATCTGCCTCGAAGACAGGGTTCGGCCACTCATTAGAATAAGATTCCTGAGTCAAAAACAAGCAGCACAGTTTTGAAAAAACTAAGGTTTTTTACCTTTAAAATCTTTGATTTAAATAACTTAAGTATTGTTTCTCAGTAATATATAATAAACACCTTACAACTTTAAAACTTCACAGAAAGCCTCAAAGGATTTTTTTTCTGTTTTATAAAAAAGCAAAAAGCCAAAAAATTCATTTAATATGTTATAAATTACATGAAACATGTCAAATAAGGAAAAGTGCCAAATTTTCTTTAAGTTAAAATTTATATCAGTAATATTTGTCTGATACTAGACAACACGGACTTATGTCATAATTTTATTATTTTAATTGATAACCTAGTCACGACTTTCTTTTAGACTTTTTCTTTTATATCTAGCATGATCAAAGCCAATGGTTTTAAATGGGAAAATTCACATTGTTTACCCATAAAGTTTTTTTTTTTATTACCATTCAAAAGTTTAGAGTCTTATTAATATATTCTTGACATATCCTAACTCTATGATAGTATGTCTCAAGATTATTATGTTTTGTACCTGAAGCTCTTTGGAAATAAGGTTAATTGTTATGTTGATTGATATTTCTGTCTTAAATTAAAACTAACTTCATTTGGCTATGCATTACTTTTGTAGTTATTTCCCATTAAGTCTTTTCACTTTTAAGAATTGTAAGTTAACCATAGCCATTTTTAAGTTTATCATTCAGAGATAAGTTTTACTTTGCTGATTCACTGGAAATGCAACAAAAATGGACTGTATCAGACTCATAAAGAGGAGTACAGTATTTTGAACATGGATGTAACTGAACTAAATCGGAATTTTCAAAACTTTTATACAGACACTGCCAGGTTTTGTTTTTTTCAAGTTGCTGCTGATTCAGAATAGCGAAGTACAAAAACTGGTTACATGGAACTGAGTAAAAGAATTACTATAAGATTTAAATGAGAACATTACTAATATACAGTGCTCTATTTTCTAGATACAAGCAATCATTTTTTTCCTTTTTCTAATGTAGGAATTAGCTCTTTCAGGAACTAATACCACTACGGTGGTTACGGAATATCCTATGAATTAAAAGATGTCATGACTTGTGTCAAAGTTCTGACTAAAATATATTCAGAAGTGTCACAGACTCCAGGAAATGAATAGTAAAATAGCTATGATAAGAGAAACGGTTCTTCAGACCAAATGGCCCTCCCTTATGTTGCTTATACCGACCCTAATATTGTAAAATGTTGTCAGCATTAACCCAATACTTTAAGGAATACTTTCACAGGTTAGAGGAGCCTTTGACAGCTGAAAATCAAAATCCCCAAATTTGCCTGGTACTATGTATATTAGTAACAACATCATGTATATTAGACCACGTATATTAGAAACGACATCAGCTACGAGATTCCCTAGAGCCTTGCTGGAAAGGACCATATGTAGCTCTCTTTACTAAACCTTGTGCTGCTAAATCACAGGGAGTTAAAACTTGGATTCATCTCTCCCAATTAAAGAAGACCACGGCTCCCACCTGGAAGGTCCGAACAACTCAAGAACTCAAACTAAAATTCAGCTGCCTGGATGGTGAGAAGTGCACAATTGTGAGTAGACAGTTCACCCCAAGACTACAGTTGAAATTCAGGCAGTTGAAATTATTGGACTGGGTTTCCTACTTACTATGTGTGTTTTTTTTTTTTTTTGTCTTTCTGTTTTCCACAAAGTAGTTCTTATTACTTGGAGGATTTGGCAATAATGACTATAGAATTTGTTACCTTTTGCTTAATATTCATCACATTTGGTGTAGCTTTGCTTTATCAGCTTGGATTTATTTTTTTGTTAAGTTAGCTTCTTCCTCACGATATTTGAAGAGAGTTATTGTTTAGTTATAATCATTATTATTCTATTGGCTGCCTTGTTTTACAAGTGTTGGAAAATTTTTCTCCGTTATGAAATTTACCCTCATGATTTTCGTGTTATTAACTCTCACTCTGGTCAACTCTTGGAATGACAATGCATTTGACAGAACAGCCCAGACAGTAGCTAGTACTAGTAATCTGTCTCACTGCTGGATTTGCCATCAAATTTCAAAATCTACCCTAATTCAGATCCATTAGCTTCTCCCATACTGACTATAGTTTTGTTCCCAGTCTACCATCAAGTTTAACTTCATTCTTAGGTGATCCATATGTGTGAGACTGCAGTATCTCCCTGGGTTACCAGCTCAACTCCAGGTTCCACGTTTCAATCTAACCCAGATTAGAGTTAAGGATTGGTCTGAAATGGCCTGAAACCCTTCAAAGTGTAAAAACGAGCACTCAGTTTCATATACTGCCCCTCTCAGATTTTGCAAAGTCTTTTACAGGAAATTTAACATCATGCTTACAGGGAAAGATGCCTTTTTGTATTCAAATGTGGAACTGACTAAAATTAAGATAACTGCCTACCTGTAACAATTCCTTGACAGAAAATTGGCTTGAACAAATAAATCAAACCATCCCTCTCCCAAATAAACACACCAGGACCAGCATAATATGTGCCCCATGTGGGTACCTATTTTTATGTGGAGGATCAAAATGGGTACCTATTTTTACATGGAGGATCAAAATGGGTACCTATTTTTACGTGGAGGATCAAGATACGAAACTATTGCCACTCCAAATGATTAGTCCCATATCTGGATTTTAGCCTGTTTGGATGGTTGGAATATGACGAATCAATGTATGTTACATGTTTTAGGGGCCCTCTAGATATCCATTCTTATACTCGGAGACAGATGGGCATTTCTCTGAGGTCTCTTATCATGGATTGAATTGTGTCCCCAAAAAATATGTGTATCAATTTGGCTAGGCCATGATTCCCAGTATTGCATGACTGTCCACCATTTTGTCATCTGATGAGATTTTCCTATGTGTTGTAAATTCTATCTCTATGATGTTAATGAGGTGGGAATTACGTTAATGAGGCAGGACTCAATCTACAAGATTGGACTGTGTCTTAGCCAACCTCTTCTGAGATATAAAAGAGAGAAGCGAGCAGTTAGACAGGGGGATCTCATACCACCAAGAAAGCAGCACTGGGAGCAGAGCGCATCCTTTGGACCTACGGTTCCTGTGAGGAGAAGCTCCTAGTCCAGGAGAAGCTTATGAGAAGGACCCTCCTCCAGAGTTAACAGGGAGAGAAAGCCTTCCCCTGGATATGATGCCCTGAATTTGGACTTCTAGCCTATTAGACTGTGAGAGAATAAACTTCTGTTTGTTAAAGCCATCCACTTGTGGTATTTCTGTTATAGTAGCACTAGATAACTAAGATACCTCCTACCCCTTATTGGTATTCCTGAACTTGATAAATCTATTCATAACTTATCTACTATGGTCCAAATAACTGAGAAGCTTGCTGACAGCACAGATGCCCAACAGAAATTCCTATGTTCTTTAGTTAAAGTTGTACTAGATTCAAGAATTGCACTTGATTTTCTTTTAGCCTAACAAGGAGGAGGAGTCTGTGCAGTTGCCAATACCTCCTGCTGCATCTGGATAAATACTTCAGCAGAAGAACAAGACATGAGACAGGTCCGCCAAAAGGCCACTTGGCTTCAAGTACCCCCTATGTCAAATTCCCTTTTTCCAGATATTTTCAGCTGGCTGCCCTCAGGCACTGGCTCATGGATTAAGTCTATACTGTTAACTGGACTAACGATACACATCATCATTATGATAACTGCAGGAACTATTAAATGTTGTATGAAATTTCTGACAAATGTTATCCAAAGAATCAATTTAATGCCTACAAGAAGCATGATGTATATAGAAAGTACTTACCTTTCAGATGGACTTGAGCCCACTCCTTGAATAAGGCATCGGATGCCAGGTTATTCGTCTAATGGGGCCTGCCCTGCAATAACCCTCACCTAGTGAGACCACAGAAGCAACAGGCTGTTATGGCACAGTGAAGACGTGCCTGGCTACCTTTTCACACACGCAGCATCTGGGTCTTAAAGGTTTGTTAAATAAGCAGCCATCCAGAACATTCATCTGCTTGAAGTGCATGCAGAAGAAAGCCTTCTTTTACAATAGTAGCCAATGAACTAATCAAAGAATTTCTCTCAAAGTCTTTGATCAAAAGGAGGGAATGTGTAAGGAAATTCAGAATTGAAGTACCTGGTAAAATCTGAAATGCCTGGCTTGAGGTCTGGGTTCAACTCCTTTTTGTTAGTGCTGTTTTCACCCTAGCAACAGCCATCTTCTGTGAAGACTTGATCATGTAACTAAAAATGTTGTTCCTCTGTGATAAAGTTAAGGATGTAAAAACAACATCAGAGAGGAGACCTTGGCACCGAACCTTATCTAAATCTCCCATGCAAATACCCACAGGAAAAGTTCCGTTTGAGCAGGCTGTTTCCAAGGAAGGGATGTTTGTTAATTATGATCTAAGTGGTGACTCCCCCTCCTGTCACGTTCCCTTGCAATTACCATGCTGTAAGCAATCTAAGAAAGACACATGAAGTACTTTAAGCCAGTTGCCTTATAAGCTCCCACTACAGGAAGTACCACCTTATGAGCTCCTGCTTCTGGAGCCTCCCCCTTCATACGATGATCTAGGTTTGTAACTACCAATCAAGGAGTGTACTTTTACCTTCTTTGTTCTCTCCTCATAAAATGTCCCCACAGCTTTGCCATTTTGAAGTGCTGGCTTTCACTCTGTGGAATTCAGTCTCTTCCCAGCTAGAACTGTGTCTTTAACAAACTTCTTGAGTTTATTTTAAATGGAGCACAGGTTGTTACTCTATGACATTCTTACGCTACAACAGTGAATATCTTTTTTCACACAAAAGTAGAACCTTATCAATCATGCTATTTGGAACTGACTTGACTTTACTTCCTGATGAACCATGAGCATCTCTCCATGGAGATAAAAACTCTCCTCTGAAATAACACAGAAGTATGTTGAGTATTTCATCATAGGGCTATACCATAATTTAATCCATCACCCCTTTACACCAAATCCTTGGTAACATTCCTTACTGGCCTGGAGACCTCCAAGGCACTAATCACAGATTTATTAACCTTTTCTTTCTTTTATTAAAAAGCTGGGATTCTTGTCTATTGCTCTGGTCACATGAGGTCTGTGTGCTCACCCCAGGAGCCAATCATACCCGCTGCCCCAGGATGAGACACATATGTCAGGGAAATTCCTGTGAGAAGTGTCTGTCTAGAAATTAGCTGACTTGCTGTTTAATGTTCTTCATCAGGATTTAACCCAGCATGTCCCAAACGAGGTCAGAGAGATCTGGTTTCACTGTCCCCAGGGCCCAGCAGAGGGAATATGAGGTGTCAGACGACTCCAAAACCCTTAGAAGTGGGTGCTTGAGGGTACTCCCCGAGCTCAGCCTTGGGTTGTAGCCCCCTACACCACGTCTGCCAGGTAGGGGGAATGGGGCCGCTCATACAACTGAAATCGCTCCCTGCTCAACAGTGGGGAGTGTAAGTGCTGCCTATCCTGCAGTCAATGGGGAATAACGGCTCCAGCACCATCTCTGTGCTGCCATCTTGAATGTCACTCCTCTTCGCTGGATTTGGGAAAGGGGGGTGGACCTTCTTTACTGCAGACTGGTCGTGGGCCTTCCCGCCATGAGGGGTCAACTTTCCTAAAGGCCAAGTCTGAGTGATCACAGCCCAGCATTGTCACTGACACCACCCACCTTCATGTTTTTACAGTTATCTTATATCTTGTTCTAAGATCTAAAAATACCTAAATCAGCTAAAAAAAAAAAAAAAAAAAAGAAGTTAAAAAAACATGAGTTTGGCTGTTTGCCCAGGTTTCCCAGCTTCTTTCTTATCTAGGCCGAGCCTATGATCCAGGCAGAGCCGGCAGCTCTGGAGCAGTGACGGTGGCTGGTGGCCAGTCCAACAGGAAGAAGTGGCTGAGGCACAGCCCTGAGCACATGGGACCATGCACAAAGAGCTGAGGAAGGAGCAGGGCTTGTTCCAGAGACAGAAGGTGGATGGTGGGGACCATGCGCCAGACAGTGTGGCAAACAGCAAATGAAGGGGTGAAGTCGAGCTGAAGTGGGGCATGACTGTGTTCTTCCTCCACTTGCTCACCCAGCACGAGGCCACAGTGCTCTGACCACCATGAAGCCAAGGTGCCCTTACCACTGCGCAGCCAAGGCATGGAGGCCACAGTGCCCTGACCACCACGCATCCGTGGTATAAAGTCCACGTGCCCAGACTACTACATGTCCATGGCGCAGAGCCACAGTGCCCAAACCACTGCATGTCCACAATGTGGAGGCCACGGTGCTGACCATTGCATGGCCACGACGTGTTAGAGGCACCTCTAATCTGTGCAGAACATTCTCTAACTGAAGCAGTAAGCTCCAAACTTGTAAGATGGGAAAGACAAGTATAAATATTTTCTCCAAAGCCTTCCAAATGTTAGCAGTTTGAAAAACTGAGTCATTTGTTTTGAGTACTTTGTTACAAATTTACTCCAAAACTACTATAGGCAGGGAGGTTTTACTAGAAAAGAGGACAGAAAACAAAAATAAATTGAAAAGCTGATGCTAATTTTAAACAATTTCTGTGGCTTCAACTTCATGTGCCCTTTAGCATGAAACTCTCTTCCACCCACTTCCAGTACTGTTTTAACTGCAAACACATCTGACATGCAGACCAAGAGGCTCAAGTCGAGGGATAAACAAAATGAAGCCGGAAGATGTAGATGATGATAAAAACATGTAAAGCCCATTACTTTCTAACACATGGATTCAAATAAACCATCTTGACTCTCGAGATCCTTCTTGTAAGCCCCCACCTCTCTCATGCTCCTGGCCCATCTTCTCAGGGAACCCCTGTGATTCTAAGACTCAGGAGCGTGGTCCTGAGCCACCATGTGTGGGTGTCACTGAGTGTATGACATTCCATGGTGGCGTGGCACTCCACTACGGCTCCTGCAGTCGGTGTCTGGCCCAAGCCTTGGTCCTCAGAGCCATAGGAGGGTGTCACACACTGGGTTTGCATCCCAGCTGTGCCACCTGTTGGCTACGAGGCTGGAGCGTCTCTGAGCTGGCACTGGGGTGTGACAGCACCGACCAGTGGTCATGAAGACTGGATGGAAAGATACACTCACAGCATAAGCCCCACCCAGGTGTAGCTCAGCAGCAGCACCTGCCAGTCCCAGCCATCTGGGGCTACTCCGGGCCAGGGGTCAGCAACCTGGCTCCCAGGCTCAGCTTGGCCATGCTCAGGCTGTGACACAAGGCAAGTCATGTAGCTGTTGTGAGTGAAATGTTTCCTCTGCAAAGAGAGAATCCCCCGACCTTCCACACCCCCGCCGAGTAGAAACAAAGTAGGGAGGACTCCCCTAGCCTTTCACATTCCCCCCCAGGGTAGGAACAAATTGGGGAGGATTTCCTTGACCTTCCACCTCCCACCCAGGGTAGAAACAAATTGGGGAGGACTTCCTCGACCTTCCACCTCCCGCCCAGGGTAGAAACAAATTGGGGAGGACTCCCTCGACCTTCCACCTCTCCCCACAAGGTAGAAACAAATTAGGGAGGACTCCCTCAACCTTCCACCTCCCCCCCAGGGTAGAAACAAATTGGGGAGGACTCCCTTGACCTTCCATCTCCCCCCCAGGGCAGAAACAAAGTCGGGGGACACCCTGACTTTCCACATCCCCCCCAGGGTAGAAACAAAGTAGGGAGGACACCCCAACATTCCGCCTCCCCCACCCCAGGTAGAAACAAAGTGGCGAGGAGTCCCCTGACCTTCCACCTCCCCCTCAGGGTAGAAACAAAGTGGGGAGGACTCCCCCAACCTTCCACCTCTGCGGTAGAAAGAGGAGACAGGTGGGCAGGGTTTAGGGAGTGCGGTGTAAAGGCCTGCGCACATGAAAGCTGCTTTTTTCCACGAGGAGCCAGTTTAAAAAGCATTCTGTCCCCACAAGGTCCACGGCAAAGTGCATGTCTTCTCGATACACTACAAGTTAAGAGTAAGGAAACATGGTCCCAGTCAGCAGGAACTCCCTGAAGCAGTTAATATTTAACGGCCCATTTAGCAATCACTACTTGATTCAGAGCACAGCTCTGAGGCCCTATCATGGGAATTTGCTCCATTCTGGCCATTTTCCTGGGCAAGGCTTCAGGTCATTACAGCCAACAGAATACTCCAGTAATGCTTTCTTCCCGCAATTTTAGTTTTGCTTTCTAGAAGTTACTCTACAACGCAGAAGGACAAGGGACTAGGAATTTGGGGTTTCATGTAGTCCTCAATGTAACGCTATCACTGAGCCACATCTCTGCCAGGTGCCTGGGTGGCCCTATTGCTGCTGACTGATGTCCACGTGCAGAAGTGGGGTAATGGCACAGGCCACCTGCCTGGAGGTCACTGGCTGTATCCACTCGCCTGGCCCTGGCCTTTGGCTTGTTGGGAAATAGGTGAGGCTGGCACAGTGTGCTTGGACCCACTCACCAATGCTCAGCCCCGCAGCCTGTGGCTCCCACTCCTCCTCTCTGCAGCTCTTCGCTACTCTCAGTGTAGCCAGTGCCAGAGCACCACAAGCCCCCACAGTCCAGTGTCCCTACTGGACAAAGAGCACTTGGAACCATCAAAGAAAAATCACCAACAAGCGAAGGACTGAGCAAAAGACATGTAGGAGAAATAGTAAAGATTAGAGAAGAAATGAATGGACAGAAGAATAGAGAAAAGCAACAAACCAAAAGTTGGTTCTTTGAAAGATCAACAAAATTGACAAATCTTTAGCTAAAATGATCAAGAAAAAAAGACAGAAGACTGAAATTACTAAAAACTCAGAAATGAAAAAGAGGACATCACTACTGATCTTACAGAAATTAAAAGGATTATAACAGAATGCTACGAACAACTGTATGCCAGTAAGTTAGATACTTTACGTGAAATGAACAAATTCCTAGAAAGACATAAGATATTGACATAGAAAATTCCGAGCAGACCTATAATAAACAAATAGATTTAATTAGTCATCAAAAAAACTTCCAAAAAAAAAAAAAAAAGCCCAAGCCCAGATGATCTCACTGGTGAGTTCTACCAAATATTCAAGAAAGAACGATAACACCAATCCCTCCTAAACTCTTCCGAAAACAGAAGAGGTGGGAACATTCCCAATTCATTCTATGAGGCCACTATTAGCCTGATGCCAAAACAAGACAAATGCATCACAAGGGAAAATCACTGCAGACCAATATCCCTCAATGAATATAAACACAAAAATCTTCAACAAATTACTAGTAAATTGGATCCAACAACTTACACATAAAGGAATCATATACTATGACCAAGGGGGTTTAATCTTAAGGATGCAAGGTTGCTTTAACATCAGAATATCAATCAATGTAATATATCACATTAATAAAGGGCAAATACCACAGGATCATCTTAATGGATGCAGAAACAACGTTTGATAAAATCCAATACCCTTTCAGGATAAAAACACTCAACAAGATGGAAACAGAAGGAAACTTCCTCAACCTGATAAATGGCAGCTATGAAAAACCCACAGCCAACATCATACTTAATGGTGAAACACTGGATGCTTTCTTCTTAAGATCAGGAACAAGACAAAGAAGTCCATTCTTGCCACTTCTATTCAATATTGTACTGGAAGTTCTAGTCAGGGCACTTAGGCAAGAAAATGAAATAAAAGGCATCCAGATTGAAAAGGAATAAGTAAAATTATCTTTGTTCACAGATGACATGATCTTCTATGTAGCAAAGCCTACGGAATACACACAAAAAAACTATAAGAACTAATAGTCAAGTTTAAGCAAGGTTCAACATACAAAAATCAACTGTATTTCTATACAGTAGCAATGAAGAATCTGAAAATGAAATTAAGAAAAAAATTCCATTTATGATAGTACCAAAAAGAAGAAAACAGGAATAAATTTAACAACAGTACAAAACTTATACTCTGAAAACTACAAAACATTAAAAGAAACTAAAGAAAACCAAAATAAATGGAAAGACATCCCATGTTCATGGACTGGAAAACAAAACTGTTAAGATGACAACAGTCTCCAAGCTGATCGACAGATTCAATGCAATCTCTCTCAAAACTCTTGCTGGGTTTTTTTTTGCAAATATTGACAAGCTGATTCTAAAATTTGTATGGAAATTCAAGGGACCCAGAATAGGCCAAACAATCTTCAAAGGGAAGAATTTGGAGGGCTCACGCTTTTGACTTCAAATAATTTATCAGGACAGTGTGATACCAGCATATGGATAGACAAATACATCAATAAAACAGACATGAGAGTACAGAAATACACTCTTGCATTTATGGTCAGTTGGTTTTTGATAAGGGTACCAAGACCATTTAATTTAGCGGGGGAAAGAAATGTCTTTTTTTGTTTTTGCTTTTTGAACATTGTATTATTTAGGTGAAAGTTTACAGAGCCAATCAGTTTCCTATTCAACAATTTACACACAGCTTGTTTCGTTTCGTGACATTGGTTGCAAAACCCTGAATGTGTCAGCATTCTCCCCACTTCCTCCCTGGGCTACCCATGTCCATTCACCCAGCTTTCCTGCCCTTATCGTCCTTCTGAACTTTGCTTTTGGGCAAATGCTGCCCTTTAGGTCTTGTATAGTTGATTGTTCTGAGGTGTACATTCCTCCCTGCTGTTATTACTCATTTTATAGGCCTGTCTATTGTATGGCTATAATCTGATCTCCGGGAGTGATTTCAGTTCCAAGTGTGAAGGGTGTCTGAGGGCTATAGTCTCAGGGGTTCCATTAGTCTTTATAAGACCAGTAAGTCTGGTCTTATTTATGAGTTTGCATTTTGTTCTACTTTCTCTCCCACTCTGTCCATGACTTACTATTATAGTCCCAATAAGAGTGGCCGGCAGTGGTCACCAAGCACTATCTAATTCTGGTCTCAAGCTAGTGGGGCCTGTGGTTCCTGTGGTCCATTAGTCCTCTGGACTAATAGTTTCCTTGAGTCTTTGGTTTTCTTCACTCTTCTTTGCTCTGGACAGGAAGAGACCAATTGTTGTATCTCAGATGACCACTCACAAGCTTTTAAGACCCCAGTCACTACTCACCAAGGTAGGATGTAGAACACTGTCTACATGGATAATAATGTATCAATTGATCTAGATGTCCCAAGACTACGGTTCCTAGCCCTTAAATCCTGGGAGGTGTATGGTTACGGCTAAGAAGCTTTCATGACTGTGTCCCCTGAAAAGTAGTCTGTCAACAAATGGTGCTGGGGCAAGTGGATATCCACATGCAAAAGAATGAATGCAGACCCCTACCTCACACGACATATAAAAATTAACTCAAAATGGATCTGAAACCTAAATTTAAAGAGCTAAAACTATGAAACTCCTAGAAGAAAATATAGGTGTATATTTTTGTGACCTTGAATTGGACAATGATTTCTTAAACCTGACAACAAAAGCACAACAAAAGAAAAAACAGAAAATCTGACTTAATCAAAATTTAAATTTTTGTGCATTAAAGAACACAATGAAGAAATTGAAAACACAATTAACAAAATGGGAGAAAATATCTATATACCATATATCTGATAAGGGTCTAGTATCCCGAATATTTACTAGAAAAGGTCATCATGTTTGGCAGAAGGTCAGTGAAAATGAGCGAAAACCTTCGATGAGACAGATTGACACAACAGCCACAACAACGGGCTCAAACGTACCAACGATCATGAGGATGCTCGGGACTGGGCCACGTTTTGTTCAGTTCTACGTAAGGCCACCAGGAGTCAGAGCCAACTTGACAGCAACTAACAACAACAACAACATCCAGAACATATAAAGAGCTCTTAGGACTCAAGAGTAAAGATACCCAATTAAAAAATGCGCAAAGAACAGTATGAAAAATGTAACCAATGTCACTGAATTTTACATGTAGAAATTGTTTAATTGGTAAATGTTTTGTTTTGCATATTCTCACCACGGAGCCCTGGTAGCATAGGGGTTATAAGCTCAGCTGCTAACCAAAAGGTCAGCAGTTCAAATCCGCCAGCTGCTCCCTGCAAGCTCTATGGGGAGTTCTACTCTGTCCCGTAGGGTCACTTTATGAGTAGGAATCAACTTGACAGCAACGGGTATGGGTATTCTCACCACAATTTAAACAAAAAAATGGACAAAGGATTTGAATAGGCTTCTCCGAAGAAGATACACGAATGGCCAACAAGCACGTGAAAAGATGCTCAACATCATTAATCATCAGGGAAATGCAAACCGAAACCACAATGAGATGCCAGATCATACTCAGTAGGATGGCTGTAATAAAAAAAATCAGACAATAACAAGTACTCGCAGGACGTGGAGAAACTGGAACTCTCATACACTGCTGGTGGGAATACAAAATGGCAGGCTGAAGAAAATAGTTCGGCAGTTCCTCAAGAAGTTAAATACAGAGCTGCCATATGATCCAGCAGTTCTACTCACAGGTATACATCCAGGAGAAATGAGAACACGTGCCCATACAAAAACGTGTTCGTGTATGCTCGTTGCAGCATTATTCGTAATAACGAAAAAAGAGAAGCAATCCAAATGTCCATCAGTGAATGAAGGGATAAGCAAATGTGGTATATCCATACAATGGACTATCATTCAGCTATAAACAGGAATGAAGTTCTGATACATGCTACAAGATGCATGAACTCTGAAAACACTACGCTAAGTAAAAGATGCTGGACACAAAAAGCCACATGTGATTCAATTTATATGAATGTCCAGTCTAGGCAAATCCATGGAGACAAAAGCAGATCGGTGGCTGGCAAGGATTGGGGGGATGGCAGAGATGGGGAGTGACTATGATTGTTGATGGCTACAGGGTTTCCTTTTGGGGAGATGGAAATGTTCTAGAATGAGACAGTGGTGATTGTCACACAACGTTGTGAATATACTAAAAAGCACTGAATGGTACAGTTCAGAAGGGTGAATTTTATGGTATGTGAATTGCACCTCTATTAAAAAATAATATAAAGCTGTTATTAAAAAAAAGGAATCTGTAGACAGTGACAAAAGAAAGGAGGCTATCTGGGTACAGGCAACAAGAAGGTGCCTTGTCTGAAGAGAATTTAAACACCATACTAAAACCCACTCCAAGTCAGCTTGCTTTTCATCATCACTGCACCAGCAATGCTAAACGATGTCAGTGATACTGGTCCCCTCTGCTGGGTGGCCCGCTCCCACTATACACTGTTAGCACTC
The DNA here is from genome assembly GCF_030014295.1 of Loxodonta africana. Classification (NCBI taxonomy): domain Eukaryota; kingdom Metazoa; phylum Chordata; class Mammalia; order Proboscidea; family Elephantidae; genus Loxodonta; species Loxodonta africana. The sequence continues at coordinate 110,230,590 of NC_087351.1, forward strand.
CACTGTGTGCGGAGGAGACATGGAGCATTATAATTCATCAGGTATAACCTCATGTTTGCACGGAGCTTTATAATCACATGGGGCCCTCATAGGCATCATTCTAATTACTCTCCCAATAGCCTTCGGAGGGGGAAGACTCGCCCATGAGGACATAGTGTTCCTCCTGTGGTCACGGCCACTGAAAAGTGGCTGGAACAGAATCCTGACCAGACTCCTGACTTAATTCTGGGGTCTCCCATTTCGGATGGGCAGGACCAAGTGCCCTTCATGACCAGCCCTGCACCCTGTGCCCCTATTGTCACCCCAGCCCCTGATGGCTTGTGATGCCCAAAACGTAGAAGTCATGAACACAGGCATTTACCTAAACCCTTGACTTCCTGTTCCCATGTGTTACAGACTGAATTGTGTCCCCCCAAAATACATCAACTTAGCTAGGCCATGATTCCTAGTATTGTGTGGTTGTCTACCATTCTGTGATCTGATGTGATTATCCTATGTGTTGTAAATCCTAACCTCTATGATGTTAATAAGGCAGGACTCAATCTACAGGATTAGGTTGTATCTTGAATCAGTCTCTTCTGAGATATTTAAGAGAAAATTGAGCAAAGAGGAGAGGGCCCTCATTACCACCAAGAAAGAAGTGCTGGGAGCATGGTGTGTACTTTGGACCCAGGGTCCCTATGCTAAGAAGCTCCTAGACCCAGGGGAAGATTGATGACAGGATCTTCCCACAGAGCTGACACAGGGAGAAAGCCTTCCCCTAGAGTGGCACCCTGAATTCAGACTTCTAGCCTCCTAGACTGTAAGAGAATAGATTTCTGTTTGTTAAAGCCATGCACTTGTGGTATTTCTGTTATAACAGCACTAGATAACTAAGATACCACGTAAGTAAGGATTCATTATTCAAGGATTAACCATTCCTGCCTTGCTGCTGCCTCCAAACAAGGATTTGTGGGAGCTGGAGCAAATAGCTCATTAAGGCCCAGCCTATGAATTACACATTTTAAACAGAAATATGCTTAGCATGGCAGCCTAGCCTAATAGATCCTTAAGAGAGACTAATACCTCCACCTGTTGATGTAGTCAATTCTGACTTATAGTGACCCTCCCTATAGGACAGAGTAGAACTGCCCCACAGGGTTTCCAGAAGTGGCTGGTGGATTCAAACTGCCAAGCTTTTGGTCAGCAGCTGATCTCTTCATCGCTACACCACCAGAGTGCACTAAAATCGGATTTTTGATTTGAGGTGGAACAGTCGAGAGAAAAAAACCCATATGGCTGGGGCTAGAGGTCAGGGTGGGCAGGAAGTGGGATGTCTTCCACGAACCAGGGAAAGCACTCACAAAATGCTGATAATAGGTTCTCTCCAGGTGACAAGATTTTATGTGACTTTCACTTTCTTCTTTATACTTTTGGATATTGTTTGATTTAAAAAAAAATAATGCTCATTTTGTAAAAAGTCAGAAACAAAGCATTTTTATTAGACTGTTGGCTCAGATGATCTTTGAAGATCTGTTCGGCTCTACACTTCACAGATCTCAGATTCCAAAACTGGCATGCTGATGAATGAGAGAGTGCTGACTGTGGCCAGGTCTTGCCTGGGCACGTGTCTCCCCGCATTTGCTGGGAAGCCCATGTAAAAGGCTGTCATTCCTGTTTCCCAACAACAGCACCCTAATAACTTCTGTCTTACTGAAGAGCAAGACCCCATCAGTGAACTTTTCCTTACCTGGACAGGTGGCTCAATCATTATCCAGGCAGGAAGCATCAGACTGGGGTTCAGAGGCTGGGTTCCGACACGGAAGTAAACACCGCCCCTGGAATCACAGGCCCAGATGTGCTGATTTCCACACGCCAAGCTTGTCAGCTTTATAGCTCCTGCAGACAGAGGGAAAGTACACACACTGTAACCACCTCTGGGAAAGGACTAACCTTTCATCTGTGAACTTTGATTCTATACTTCAAAGCGAATGAGGAGACAGCACTTTGGGATGAATTCTTGCAGTGCGATGAATCGCTTTTATACAGCTTTTCTCACCATGTCTTGTGACTCCTACAAAAGGACTGGGTGGGACTGTAAATAAGACGCTTATGGCCCACCAAGGGGACTGGACAACATTGCCAGTAATGCAGGTAAGGTACACCTGTGGGTATGGGACCATGCAAATGAGGTGTATAGAACCCTAACGAGGGTACTGGTCAGGTTTTCCACCTCACTAGGCTTAAAATGAGCTGTCCCAGAGCAGACAGAGACCTCACTACCACCAAGAAAGAAGAACCAGGAGTGGAGTGCATCCTTTGGACCTAGGGTCCCTGCACAGAGAACCTCCTAGACCCAGGAGATAAAGAGAGAGCCGTTAACACCAGAGACACCATGAGATGGCGAAAAGTGGTGGCAGAGAAACAGCAGCAGCAGAACCAAGAGACCGGCGCGAGGCAACAAGCAGGATCAGCAAGTGCGGTAGAACCATGAGACCAGCCGTAGATGGTGCAGTGGGCTTCCTGGCCCACAGAGCAAGGAGACTACAGTGGGCTCACTGACCCATGGAGTGAGGGAGTTGAGCATCTTTGGATGGGAGGCTTATTGATGGAGTGGGATGCCCCCAGGCACTTACTGGTGGAGCTAAAGACCTTTGTAACAGTTGCTCAAGTAATGCAGAGGTCAGGCTGAGGGCCAAGGGGCCGAGAGAGGCCTTCCTGAGGGCATGACTGAGAAGCTCTCCTGACCAAAGAACTGTATGCTAAGTCATTCCTGATCCTGAATTGTCACCTGTTAGCCTGGTGGCATAATGGTTAAGAGCTACAGCTGCTAACCAGAAGGTCGGCAGTTCGAATCCACCAGGTGCTTCTTGGAAACGCTATGGGGCAGTTCTACTCTGTCCTATAGGGTCGTCATGAGTCAGAATCGACTCGATGGCAATAGGTTTGGTTTAGTTTTACTTCCCTAATAAACCCCATAAACGTGAGTATGGTTTGTGAGTTCTGTGTGGCTGCTACAACGAAGTATCAAACCTAGCAGACAAGTAGAGACTGCCGTGCAACGAAGTATCGAACCAAGCAGACAAGTAGAGACTGCCGTGTGTGTGTGTGTGTGTGTGGCGGGGCAGGGGGGCGGCTGCTGTCAGAATTGGTAAAAAGACGGAGGGTGGAGGTGTGTTTGATCTCTACCTCACAGGAACCATCAGCCTTGGGCTGACGCTGATGATGTTCTCTTCCCCTCGTGAAGTTAGAGGAACTCTGATGCCACTGCGCCATTTTTACGACATTCAATCGGTTCTGCCCATTCACATCACGTGTGCAAACTCTGCTGGGCTCGGGAAGACTCCAACACAGGATATTTATGAAGGCCTCTGGTGCCCTGCCACCTCCTGGGGGCCACTTGATGGCCCTCCTAGGCCAGGGCAAGTGGTCCAGATGCCATCAGCACAGGACCTGAACCACTGGGCACTAGTACAAAACATCTCAACGTGGGTCCCATCTCTAACTCCATCAATTCATGAGTATTGGCAGCAAATTCTGTATTCAGGGAGAGGGAACACATTTAAGCAGTTAATCCCGATCCTAATTAGAACTGAGATGAGCTATCTAAGCCTGCTGTTATGGTCTGAATTACGTACCCCAAAAAACTATGTCGACTTGGCTCGGCAATGATTCCCAATATCGTGTGGTTGTCCTCCATTTTGCGATCTGATATAATGATCCTATATGTTGTAAATCCTGACCTCTACGATGTTAATGAGGCAGGGCTTGAGAGTTATGTTAATGAGGCAGGACATAATCTACAGGATTAGATTGTAACTTCAGTCAATGTCTTTTGAGATATAAAAGAGAGAAGCAGCAGAAAAGAAGTACCTCCTACCACCATGGAAGAAGAACTGGGAGCAGAGCACATCCTTTGGACTTGGAAGTCCCTGCACTGAAAAACTCCCAGACCCAGTGAAGACTGATGACAAGGACCTTCCCCCAGAGCTGATAAAGCCTTCTACCGTACCTGGCACCCTGAATTTGGACTTCTAGCCTCCTAAACTGTGAAAAAATAGATTTCTGTTTGTTAAAGCTATCTACTTATGGTATTTCTGTTATAGCAGCACTGGATAACTAAGACATCTCCTGAAGAATTTTCATTTTTATTTTTCTCCTTGTTGATTAAGTTGATTTTAAGAGGAAAGGAAATGGGAATAGGCTTTAATGAGAAAATACGTTTGACAGTAGTCTACACCTAGCAATGGGAGCAAAAGCCAATGGTTACTGGGCAACTGTGTAGGACAGGTTCAGCTGTCCTCATTTCTGGCCTCATAAAATGCTGTATAGTTATTATGACCCCACTTAACACATGAGGAGCCCTGGGTCATGTAAACAGTTAATGCATTTGGCTGCTAAGCAAAAGGCTGGAGGTTCAAGTCCACCCAGAGGAACCTCAGAAGAAAAGTCCTGGCCATCTGCTTCCAAAAATCGGCCACTAAAATCCCATGGAACACAGTTCTACTCTGACACACATGAAGTTGCCATGAGTTGGAACTGATTCAATGGCAATTTTTTTGTTTTGTTTCTACAATTTACAATTTGTTCTATCCCATTCACATCAGGTGTGCAGACTCTGCTGGGCTTGGGAAGAGGCGGAGGTTCAGACTTTAAGAGATAAATAGATCTGGCTAAGAGGCAAAAAGGGGTGGATCTAAGGTTTGTGCCCAGGCCTGCTGGACTCCAGGTGTGGTCCCCTGATCTCCGGATACGACCCCAGCCACGACGTGACACACAGGGAAATGCACAGACCTTAACGGTCCTGGGTAACCCGCACCCTATCATAGATAACGTCTGGATCATCTCAGGAAGGTGGCCAAGCCCCTTCTGCCAATACCTTCTACCCCGAGGGAACCACTCGAATGACTTTTTATCACCATAGATTAGCTTAGCTTATGCCAGAACTTCATATAAACAGGGGCATAAGGTATGTATTTTTGTGTCAGCCTAATGTAGGTGAGATTCATCCACGGTGTCACCCCTTTTCATTGCTGAGTATTATTCCACTCCACCACCCGTCTGTTATTTTGCTGTACCGTGGTAGCTTGCATGTTGCTGTCATGCAGAAGCTATGCCGCTGGTGTTTCCAATATAAGCAGGGTCACCCATTACGGACATGCTTCAGCAGGGCCTCTAGAGTACAACAGACTAGGAAGAAAGGCCTGTCATTCTACTTCTAAAAATTAGCCAATGAAAATACTCTGGGTCACAACAGAACATTATCTGGCTTGCTTGCTCTGGACACATCACCAGGAGGGGATGGCTGGCGAAGCAGAGAACCAGCAAGGTGGGATGGATTGGCACAATCACCACAAAGATGAACTCAAATGTGCTGATGATCATAAAGACGGCGCAGGATGGAGCAACTTTTCTTTCTGTTCTACGCAGTGGTACGAGTCAGAGTCGACAACAGCTATCATCTATCTACCTACCTACCTACCTATCACCTACCATTTCACTTCATGAAAATCCCACAGTTAGCTTATCCATTCATCCGTGGATAGACATGTGGTCCACCTCCAGTGTTCACTATTGTGAATAAAGCTGCCGTGGGCATTCCTAGAGGTTTTTTGCGAACAGGTGTTTTTCTGTTTTTCTTGGATAAATAAATAGGAGTGGGATTGCTGGGCTATGGGGTAGATGTGAGTCTGACATTCATAGAAGTGGCCAGTTTCCCCCGCAGCAGGCTGTGGGCGTTCTTTCTGCTCGCGCCTCACCAATACTGGGTGTCTAGAGGCACCATCTCATGCCATCATCCTGGAAGCTGTGGGGTGATGTCCTGTCATGGTCTGCACTTGCATGTCCCTGATAACTATGACGTTGTCTTTTCATGTGCTTAAAGGCATTTGTGTATCTTCTTCTGTGAAGTGTCTGTTTAAGTCTTTTGTCCCTTTTTAAAACTGGACAGCCTATCTCCTCATTAGTGAGAGAGTTCTCTGTGCATTCTGGATACAAGACTGCTGGCAGATACGCACACTGCGAATGTTTTCTCTCAGTCTGGGGCTTGCCTTTTCATTTTCTCAACAGCGTCTTTTGATGAGTAGAAGTGTTTTGTTTTGATGGGTCACTCTGACTTTTAAGCAGGAAAATGGTGCACCCACACTGGCTGGGATGTTGCCTCGGGGAGGCGTGGGGAAGGATGCCGGCCCCGGGGCATGTCTGAGTGCAAGCACAGAGACGGATGGGCACTGTGCCCAGCTACCTCTCACACCTGGGGCTGACGCAGGGGACACGCCAGCACTAGGACTCTGTTCTGGGGACCTCTCATCCTGTGCCTTCAGTTATGACATCGACTTAACATTCTGAATTCACCACCACATAAAAGTCACACTTCCCTTGTGTGCTTCCTAAGGACGGTGATTTCTCCGATACCTCAGTGTGTTTTCTCCTCCTTTAATTTTTCATCAAATGGCCTAACCAGGGAGTTCAAGCCGACTCTCTGGAACTCTAGCAGTGCACATTGAAGAATCTGTACCAATCAAAATAAATTACCTTCAGCAGTGGATTCTAGAAATAGCTGAGAAACAAATGCCAATTAAAAAAAAACACCTCATGTTGGAGCCCCAACCCGCCAGGAGAAGATGCGTATGCAGTGACTGGTTGTGCTAACAGAGCCACCTGGTTACAAAAACCCACCAGGTGGCCTTTCAGAGTCAGTGGTCAACAGCAGTATGTTCAGCAGAACATGGAATGGGCATTCCTTTAGGACGACTGTGACAGGCTGCTAGGATGTTTACTTCAGTGTATCAGTCATCTTACCCTGAACTGAAGATACAGGTCAGACGTGGAAAAGCCTCCTCAAGGGCTTTTCCGCAAAGGCAAGCGCCTGACATATAAGGTTTCTGAGACTGTTCTAAGTGGACAGTCAAGGGGGTGGCAGAGACCACCTAGCATTTTCCCTGGACTCAGTGGGGCCCTGTGACCTGTGCAGACCAGTGGGACGGAGCGGAAGTGACCTGTTACTTCTGAACAGAAGCCTAAAAGCAACAGCAGGGGCCCTCCGAGATCAGGTGGGGAGCCACAGACCCAGGCAGCCTGGCTGAGAACACTGCTGCTGGAGGACACCGACCAGCAGACTGGCAGATGGACTCACATGCGCAGGACAGCAAGAGTTACTGTTAAGGCCCCTGAGATCTGCGGGTGCTGCTATGGCATGGCCCAGCAGACACACTGCCACGTCCCTCCTTTCTCTGTTTTATTTTGCTTCCCATTTAAAAAAAAAAAAAAAAAGTTTTAAACCAGTACTGTATTCATCAGTGCAGACATTTTCCCTTTAGGGTGATTTTTAAACATTTGTTTTCTAACCAGAAAATGACCGTTATTTGGTATTTTATTATTTATAAAACTTTTCCACATAAATTACTGCATAATGTAATCCTATTTGTTACCTAAAGGCATAAGCAGACACCGACTATTTCTTCATTTACCACCGTGCCCAGAAGAATTAAATTACACTAGTTTGGTAAACATTCCACTGCCTGACACAGTGCATATTTATGTGTACTGGGAAATGAAACGTTAGAAAGCATTTTAAGTATCTGTTAAGCGATGCAGATTTTCTTCCAAAAACTAGGACTGTGATAACTCACTGCAATGTTCCGTATCTAGCCTCTAATTTAAGACTTCTCTTTATTTAATCCGAAAGCAGCAGCTGAAGTGATAGTTTGTACTGGGCAGAGGGGAGAGGGAATGCTGTGTCTTAAAAAAGGAACTAAAGGTCAAACCATGTTCATGACTTGACACTTAGCTACGATCATCCCCGACAGTGAAATTTTTGCTTTCGCTTTAGAGAAGACCAGGAACATTCCAGACCTTACAATGGCCTGGCCCTACCTGAAGTCAAGGCTGTCATCGAGGCTATATAGATCACATGGGTGGCAAGGGCTGCTCGTTGCTGTCTATTTCACCAGGAAGATGGGCTTCCATTTTGTATGTTTCCAATGTCAGAACATACGTAAAGACAAGACTGAGCTGGAGAGGACAGACATAAAACCGTCCCTATGAACTGCTTCTAGGAACCTGCCTCAGGCCCCGGAGCCAAGCCGAGACCTCTCCCATGAGGTGAGCTGTGTCATGGGCCAGGCTACTTACTTGTAAGGACATCTTGCGCCAGCATGCTGCGCAGTTTTATTTTTGACTATCAGTAACAAGCCAAATACTGGATCAGAACTCACACCCCGGAACTGCTTAGAAATTGAGTTACGAGCTCAGCCGCTAACCAAAAGGTCTGCAGTTCAAATCCACCAGGCGCTCCCTGGGAGCCCTATGGGGCAGTTCTACTCTGTCCTACAGGGTTGCTATGAGTCGGCATCAACTTGACCGTCACAGGTCTGGTCTGATGTAACCCTCTGGGCATGCGTGCAGCCTGCCTGCACAGCCCTGCACCTGCATATGCAAACAAGGCAAGTTTTAATGGAGGAGAGAGTAAAGCACCTAACAAGATGACAAGGCACAGCCATTCCTAAGGAGTAAGGCACTCTCTTCTAAAACTTAGCAGCTTCTACCAGGGCTGAGAACTCACACAGGACCGGCACAAGCAGAGGAAGGACGCCAGGGAGCTCATGCAGACAGCCATACCTAGCTGGGAAAGGTCCAGCCGAGTCCAGTGCATCCCTGTGGGGCAGCTCCAGGATAGTGTCCTGATGAACACCTGGCCAAGGCTGTCCAGCGCCCACAGTGCGTCTTGGCAGGCGGCGTAGGCCCTCATCTCGGCGTCCGGGGGCAGCTGCACGGTGGAGGGGCGGGACTGGGCGCTCCGGGTGCTGATGCAGCAGAGGTCCTTGCTGCTCTGGCACAGCCACAGGGAGCTGCCTGCAGGAAAGGCCCAGGGTGTCAGGGGCACTGCCCACGCTGCCCGCTTGCAACACACAGGGCCCCTTGGCCCCAAACACGGTGCTGCTTCCACCTCACTCCATCCCCAGCAGGTGTGTCTGTGGGGTTGAAATGAGAAGTCAGAGGAGCACTATGACCTACCAGCTAACAAGAAACGAACCCAGGATTCTTCTTTTTTTAATGGATAGGAAGCCGGACATATGAGATTTTACGAAGACTATAGTGTGCTTGGTTTTATAGTGTTGGCTTAGAAGTCCCTGAGTGGCGCAAACATTTAGCACGCTCGATGGCTAACCAAAAGGTTAGAGGTTCGAGTCTACCAAAGATGCCCCAGAAGAAAGGCCTGGAGATCTACTTCCTGAAAATGAGCCATTAAAAATCCTACGGAACACAGTTCTACTGACACATATGGGGTCGCCATGAGTCAGAGTCAATTAGACACAACTGTTTTTCTTTTTAATAGTGTCAGCTTAATGGCTCTGACCTTGACATTTTAGAATGAGCTGGGGAGTCTTTGGCTTGAGCAAAGTCATCAGAGCATTTTAAAAGCAGAATGTTAAATTTTACCAAGAGGAAAGGCAGCCCTGGGGAATCAGGGTCAGCAGTCGCTTGGTAAGGAGGCTCCTGTACTCCAGAAATATCCTGGTCACAGGCAGAGCTGCTGGAGGAGCCTCAGGAGCTGGGAAGTCTTCCTTCCCAGCTTCACCTCTAAGCTATACCTACTCCTCACTTATTGACTATCTTGTTATCCAACATTTTGCATTTACGACAATAGTAAACAATCTACTGATTATTTTGCATATTAACAACATACGCCTGGCAGTAACAAACAACAGAGGCACGAGGCGAGAGTGACGCTGGCTGTGATGATTAAGTTTATGTGTCAACTTGGCTGGGCCATGAGTCTCAGTGGTTTGGCAGTTAGTTCTGTAATGATGTAATTTGGCAGTTACATAATGAGGTAGTCATCCTCCCTTTTGTGTCTGATGTGGTTGTCCTCCATTTTTGCGTAATGCCAATTTTCACATAAGGAACCTAACCATGTCAATAAGTGAGGAGTGAGGAGTGAGTGTACATCCTTTATTTGCTCCACCATTTATACGGGGTCCTTTAGGTTTAACAGATTCTGTTCAAAATGTAAGTAACCCTCATGGAAGTCCCACTCTGGGTCATAAAACAATACAGGGCTTCACAGTCCCTTATCTACGATTTGTGGTCAGACAGGTTTTGGTTTTTATTTTGGGTTTTGAGAACCTAATGTAATGGGTATGCCGTATATGGATGCAGAGCCCTGAGGAAGCGGGCTCATCTTTCTGTAGCACAGCGTAGGGGAAGAGTCACGATAAACGACAAATCCAGACTGAAAAGAGTCTCGCATCAGCTCAGGTCAGGTTTTGCTGCCAAATGAATTTATACCAAACTTAGGAAATAACCTGTGGTCTTTAGAGCTTTCTGGATTTTAGGATTTTGGCCAAAGCGAGCTGGGGAGTGAGTGCTCATGCACTAAGCCCGCAACCGAGCAGGACAAATGGCTTAAGCTGGCCAGGACCTGACCCTGGCGCAGTCCTGGAAGAGGATACTGGCTCTCCTGGCTCTGTGAGGGACTGTGCGCTCTGACCAAATGGCAGGTGAGGAGGCATCTCCTGCAGGGGAAGGTCTGTCTTCATGAGGCAGGAATGTGGGGGTCCTGCTGGCCAGAGGCTGTGAACTAGAAAGGGTGCTAGGAGGTGACAGAAGAGTCTGCAGGAGTGATGGGGAGGTGCTAAGGAAGCACACTCTCCACGGGCAGCTATGCATGGCCCTGTGTGCTGCTGACAGCCACTGCCACGGCTCTATCGGCCACACCGTGCCCCCCTTCAGACTCAGGCAGCCTCACCACACTTAAGCCCTTCCCAGTGGCTCCCTTGGCCAGACCTGTGCAGCTGCTGGGGCCCATGGCTCAGCCAGGCACTCAGCTAACACGGCTGCTTGCCCATGACACCACATCGTCTGTCTCAGAGGCCCACGCAGCTGCACCCTCCATCGCCAACATGGCCATGCTCGGATCACAGTTTTAACTTTTCTCACTGCCAGCCTGTGCCCCGTATTTCTCAACCAAGCTAAGATGGACCGACCTTCCTTTGAGGGAGCTGCAGAGGCCAGTACAAAGGCCCATTTTGTTGCAGAAGCTGTCCCACGGGGAACAACGTTATTCCAGTAAGTGCCTGGAAATAAACAGGAAGAATATGTTAAAGAGAGAAAGAAAAAATCCCCTTCAGAGCTAAAGCTCTAGACAACAGCTGGCCTGCAAAGCCTCTTACAGTGAATTCTAAAAAAACCCAATCTGCTGCCACTGGGCAGATCCCAACTCATAGAGATCCACGCGTTGCAGAGTAGAACTGCTCCATAGGATTTTCTTGGTTGTAATTTTTACGGAAGCAGATCGCCAGGCCTTTCTTCCGTGGCGCTGCTGGCTGGGTTCGAACCATACCAACCTTTCAGTTGGCAGCCAAGTGTAAACTGTTTTTGCCATCTTACAGCGAATCCTGGAGTCCCCTTAAGTTAGGAAGATAAAGACAAGGGAGCAACAGTCCATCTTCCATTTCTCCGTGGGTGCCACCATGCAGACCCACGACCTTGCCCATTGGAGTAGGCCCACTGGAGAGAAGAGCTGAGGAGCCCTTCACAGAAACGCACCCATCCTTGTGAATTCACACCTCGTCACAGATCTGGCCAGAGCCTTCCATTTTCAACCCAAACCACAAAACCTGTTGCTGGTGAACGGATTCTGACTCCTTATGACTCTACAGCACGGGGTAGAACTGCCTATAGCGTTTCCGAGGCTTTGAGCTTTACAGAAGCAGACTGCCACATCTTTCTCCTGTGGGCGGCTGGTGGGTTCAAACCGCCAATCTTTTGGTTAGCAGATGAGCACTTTAACTACAGCACTACAAGGGCTCAGTTCTATTTTCTCTCTGGGGAATGGAAGTCTTCTCTTATAAGGGTCTTCCAAAGGTTTTAGGTTTGGGTGGAATTTCTCATTGAAATGTGAAACTATTAACCTAACAATGGGCTCATCTGCTCTTCTTGTACCATAATGGGCTCCCAAGGGTAACAGATCACACACCATCCTGACACAGGGATTCTGAGACTCAGGAGTGAAGAGTAAAAACATAAAAATGGTTGAACGTGAACATGATTAATGTCACTGAATCATACATGTGAAGAATGTTAAAATGGCAAGTGTTTTGTTACCTATATATTTACCACAAATTAAAAAGATATAAAACACAAGCTGAAATGTCTCCTCCAAAAAAAGAAAAAAACGACAAGTGCTCACAAAGCATAAACCATGCCTCGATTACAAACATTCATACCAATGGCACTGAATTAAATACGAAAGTCGAGCTTGTAAAGCTCCTCTTTAAATGTCTGCACCCCGGTGAGGCTACCCATGAAGCCAGCGTGGAGAAGACCACAGCCCGCCCACCTATGAGGCTGCCCTTGGCGACGTGGAGCTCATTCCTGCCCGAGGAGAGCCAGACGCCGCTGGTGTTGATGCCCAGGAGGCTGGGCTGGCACTGCAGCTGCTGAGACCAGAACGCCATGCGCAGCTTGTCCGCCACCTTCTCGACGGGCGCTTGTGCTGCGGTGGCCACCGAGTGCGTGGCATGGATTACTGTCTGGAACAGGCTGCCCTGGTCAAACACCACGTAGTCTGTGATGCTCACCTGGAGAGGGAGGCGAGCAGAGACCGGCTCTCAGTGCCAACACGTGTGGCTCCTGTGAGCCAGCCGCCTCATCCACGCTTCTGCATGTCCAGTCACAGATGACCAGACACCAAGACACTCGCGCGTGCACTCACACACGTTTGCGTAAGGGTCAAAACAAGGCCACCAGGACACCATCGTGCTGCCAACTGTCATTACTGCTACCAGTCCACAGATGTCACAGCAAGAACGCATTACGTTTGTAATTAAATATCACTGGCTCCCACAATACCTTTCATTCTAATCAGAGTAAGAAAGGATAATTTTCCTTTTAAACTTAGGTACGTCCAATGGACAACAGTGTAGAATACTTAGAATCATAATCTGGGTTGAAAAAGGTCCCATAAGTAAGGTGATCAAATGATTTATGATCTAAACCAGGATGACTACTGACTACAGCAAGCCAACAGCATAAACCAGCCTCGACCTGGGCATCTGAGGAGCTGCTCTCTGGCTGGTCAGCGCTGGCCTTAGAAGTTCTGACTCCCCATGGCTTTCCCTCATTTGTCTCACTCAGCCCTATGGGTTCTGATCATAGAGGAGGTCCATAGCACAAAGGCCCTGTCCCTATAACCACCTCGTGCAGGCCACATTGCCAGGGCACACACAATGAAATGGTGAGTGGGAGTGACATCATTTATCGTAGGGAATTTAATTCATGATAATCAAAGACAAGCACTTTATTACCTGCACAAATCACGTACAAATAATGTAAGTGTGCAACACCTTACCCTGACTGGACTCAGCCCTGATTAATGTTGGGGGGTTTGGACCCTCTAGGGGCTCTGCTGCGGAGCCTGTAGCCCATCTCATGTTCTCCATGAGCTCACAGCATGCCTAGGTGGGTGGTCCCCACAGACCACCCACAGAGTGCTGGGATGCCGCTGCCTCTGGAAGCCAGCTGGGTTCTGGGGCCTCGGAGTGTGCCCGTCTTGCTGTGTGTGGCAGCTTGGGGGGCTTCTGTGCCTACTAGGCTGCCTCCTGAGACTGCGTATCCACACCCTCAGCATTGGGTGCTTGTACAGGGCCCAGCTAATCCCTCCTGCTCAGCCTGGGGACTTCGGGACCCTGCCAAGGTCACACAGAAAATCTATAACAGATCAGGTCCTAGCATCTAAGATTTGCAGATAAGCAGGACACAAATTAAAAAAAGAACCGGCTACATAGCACAACAAAGAAATCAGTACCCTAGTAACTAAATAACTCCACTTCTAAAGATGGTTCTTCTCAATTAAATTTCTCTAAAGGTAATGTTCTGAATATTATATAAAATGACATTTGGTTTTCTTTATCCTACTTAAAAACAGAATTTGGTAAATATGTTTATACATACACGTGTGTAAACACATAACACACACACAAATATAGTTCTAAAAACAGAAAGTGTTATAAGTCATTTGTGTAACCTTTTCAAGCATCATCTAGTGTATTTAGTTAGAGACACATGCAGACTCTACATATTCATCAAAGAGCAGATACGTTATTTCCCGCGTGCCTTCTCAGGGCGAGTTTGTGGTGACGATACAACCTGAGCCGATGGAGGTGAGTATTTAAGGCCCCCTGCACATTCCAGAGCTGCTGCCTGCCAGCAAAGCCTGCACTCATCACTGCAGGAGACGGTGGAGACTCAGTTAGCACTAAGTGGAGCAAAGAGAAGAGCATACCCGCTCCTTCAGAAATACAGCTTAGTCACCCTGCCGGGACCAAGTCACGGAAGGTTAACCTGATCGCACCCTCCTCTTTCTCAAAGTTTCCGTTTCTGGGAGCATGTGAGAAAATGCCTTTCTTTGTTGCAACACCATTTACTTAGAGGGCTTTTGAACATGCAGAGAGAGATGAATTTTAATTGTGGGTTGGGATTTTCAAACCTATTGTCTAGTTCTTTTCTTAGCATGTTTTTTCAGAATTAAACACCATCATTACCTAAATCTTCAGATGGATGTTACTGGGTTTACTTAGAACATAATGATAAACTTCTACACAACACCAAAAAACAAAGCCTGCTTTATTTAAGTAAAGAGGATGTAATGAAAAGCCCTTGGTGTTTCTCATGTACAGCCAAGTCCAGCCCACCGGACAGCAAGAGTGACTACTACCATTTAACCTGACCGCTCCAATCTCCTTACACAGGGGGCTGGAAGGGGGTGTGCACCCGCTGAGTGAGGCCCCGAGCACATGGTGCTGAGCAGAATGCCTACTTGCCACCAATGGTCGTCGTCTCCTTGAGGCTTCTTGGAAACCACGCCGGTTCTGAACCACAGGTTTCCGCGGGTGTCCAGGGCCCAGAGTGTCTGCTGGTCCCCAAGGGCGATGCAGACAGGCTCCAACGCTTGCCTCTCACTGGAAATGAGAGAGCTTATGAGTCAGCATCCACCATCCAAGGAGGATGTGGTGTGGAAGCTATGGCAGCACGTCTTACTCTCAAGGAGCTTATCCTCATTTTTGAGGCAGGGGACTTGAGTTTTGAGTTAAATTATATGGCAACATAAATTGTTCCAATGCATAATAGCTTCTGAACGGCTTATGTGAAGACCCAAAAGGTAGGGAATGCTCTTCAAGAAAATGACCTAAGAAAAAACAAGCAGGCACGTAAGTAGCTTGAGGCCTGACCACCTCCATCCCTTTACGCCTCCTTCACCACATGAGCGACTCCAAGTGCCTGAATGTGCCAGGCCCTTCGGCAGCTATCTGCGGCAGGTGCGGTCTTCTCGCCTGGGAACGCCTGCCCCACCCTGTCCATCTGGGGACATCCTCGTCCACAGGCCACTCTGTATGCTGCCTTCCCAACCCCTGCAGGCAGTCGGGAGGCCTCAACACCTTGCACCCCGCCCTCACCTCCTCGTGTTTAGGACCATCCACTAACTGACCTACTCTGTCCTATAGGGTCGCTGAGTTGGAATTGACTCGACGGCAATGGGTTTTTGGTTATGCTAACTGGCACTGATGACTTCGGTGTCTCCCCGCTGGACTGGGAGCTCTGTGAGGGCAGGGCTGTATCTCAGGCATCCCTGTGCCCCCAGCGGAGTCCTGGCACACAATAAAACCCCAAAACCAGTTGCCGGCAAGTCAACTCTGACTCATGGCGATCCCACGCGCCTTAGAGTGGATCTGTGCTCCGGAGGGTATTCAGCAGCCAATTTTTCGAAAGCAGGTTGCCAGGCTTTTCTCCCCAGGTGCCTCTGGGTGGATTCAAATCTCCAACTTTTGGTTAGCAGTCGAGCACCTTCACTGTCTGCACCACCCAGGGACTCCGGTACTCACTAAAAGCTTCCCGGGTTGCTAAACCCAAACCAAGAATATGCCAATCTAATTTTTCTGAGGACTATTAATATAACTGATTTGATAATTCTGTAACTAAAATCTTGAATATTAAAAGTGATCCAATAAATCACTTAATTTCAACTGACTAGACCAAAGTAAAGAAAAACACCTGGCCCTAAACCACTCCAGATTCTGAGCAGAAAATGCCTGACAAGGGGCAGCCCTGGATGGAGAGCCCATCAGGAGATACAGGGCCGCCCGATGCCTGCTTGTGCAGCAGCAGTTTCTAACTGAGCTTCAGCCCATCCAGGCTACCTGGGCCAATGAAGGCACACAAGTGTCTCAGGATCTGGCCGCTCTTAAGGACTCAAGAGAACACCACTGCCATGGAAACCTCCAGGGACCATCTTTCCCAGTAAAGTCCTGCAAGACCGCCTCACCACAAGTCAGGCTACAGCCACAGGAAGGGTACGGAAGCTCTGGTCCTCCTACCTGACGATGTCACACTTCCATTGCTCGCCCTCGGGGCAGAAGCTGCTCACGCCCTCGCGGTACAGCAGGGCCCGCTGCTCCGTAAGCGCCCACACCACGCTGTTGCGGGCTGTGATCTGGGACAGCGGATATGGGCAGTCGACCTTGACGGCTCTGGCACATGGGCGGTCCACGCTGAGGCCTGCCGGAGAGATGGACAGGGAGGCCCCATGACAAATGGGACAATAGTTAGGACTGCACACCTCATTTGTATTGTTGTTTGCTTATTTCCCTTTCTTGATATTTTGCTATCTACCTTCATAATAGGTACTTTTTAAGGTTTAGTCAATGTAAAATGGTTAAATTCTGCTTAAATGTAACATCTACATGAAGCAATTTCAGGAACTCTTTGAAAAATGAGGCAATGACAATTCAGGATCCTCTGCTGTCTTGAAGTAGCTTAGGAAGTTCTGAAAGGAAACTGTGAAAGCCGAGAGCAGGAGAGCAGCCGAGGCAGAGCCAGGAGGGCCCAGGGCCGAGGGCAGCCTTCAGAGCTGCTGGCCAGCTGGGCAGGCCGCCTCCTGCTCTGAACAGCTGTGCTCCTTGCAGCCTTGATGGCCAGAGGGGCCTCAGCTGCTGCTGGAATGGAGGGGGCGTCTAAGGCCTCCATCTGCCCTCCACAAAGCGGGTCCCCTTCTCCTGGCTTTTACCTGGTGTGTGTAGGGAGTGAAAGTTCTGCTGGTAAAATGAAAGCCTAAGACACGTGTGCTGCTGGTCCTTTAGTGTAAGGCCTCGATTTCCTAGACGACATCTGAAGCCCAGAGGGGCCAGGATTCAGTCCATCCACACAGTCAGGGCCCTCCCCTCCTCCTCTGGGTTCTTGGTCAGGCACGGCTACCTGCACTCCGAGGCCACCCTCAGGGGAACTGGCTAACAGCCAGCACCAAAAGCCCAGTCCGCAGCCTCCGCCTGCACCTTAAGTCTTATCAGGTCTTATTACTCATATTTTCTCCCCAATAAATTATAACAGTTTGTAACAGAGGTCGAAACGCTCCCTTGCAATCTGCACTATTAAATTGTTAGAAGATTGATCTTTACCTAAATCCAATCCAGCCTCTTGACAACCAAACAGCAGCTCTGGCCCAGATTCCTCCCCAACACTGACAAGTCACGCTGCTTTTGGAAAATCACTTCCCATTTTGCCAACAGCACGTGAACACAGATTCTCGTTACTTTATTTTTAATAAACAAGCCCCACTGCGCCTCTTCCAGCAGCTAAAGGTTTCCCTCAGGGCGGTTTCCTAGGACAAGGTGAACTGCTATTAAAAAATATTACGAGCCAATTATTTCTCGTTGCTTTTTTCTGACCCACATGTAAATAAGGACCTAGACGCTGACTTTGACCTGGCTGAAAAATCCAATCACTTACATTTAAAGGGGGAAAAATCGTTCTAATACTATTTCTCTATATTCTTTCTTTAAGATTTTGTGCTGCAGAATAATTGGCTCTAACGTTATTTCTCTGTATTCTTTCCTTAAGATCTCATACTGCAGGACAGGTGATCAGCAAAAGGTTAGCCACAGGGAGAAGATGACTTTGTTTCTGTACCTCACTAAACCATCTTATTAATTCTTGCCCCAAATATATCCTGGGTTGAATTCATGTCGATAAGAGGAAACTTTGTAAATTCCAAGTGGCAAATACTTTTTCCAGAAGTGTTTTAACGTAAACTGATTTTCAGCATCTTAATCACCGTGACTGTACTAGATACGTCACTAACAAAGCAGGGCACAGCAAGAAGCAATTTTACCAGGACTGATGGGCACCTGACCCTGCCTTCACCCACCTGTCTGCAGGTAAGCCCCACCCCACACTCACCTGTCTGCAGGTACAGATCTCCATTTGTCCTGATGATCCAAGCTGTGTCATCGCTCAAGGCCACAAATACTGTCTGGGGCAGAGCTTCATACCAGTGCCGCTTTCCCTTGATGGTTACTTTTCCACAAGCAAAAGCGCGGTTGGACTTCTGTTCAATCTTCCAGAGAAGGGCTCCTGTAGCAAGAAAATAATTCTATTCCTTATCCAGAAGGTACTGAGAAGTATCTGCACGCAAAGCTCCATTCCAGGTACCATGGGGAGAGCTCAGACCCCGAGGTGGGAAGAGCCCACTCCGCCAGGTCTGACAAAGCTGCTGCCCACTAGCTGTGAGGCTTTAGACATCCTGCTACTTAACATCTCCAAGCCTTGTTTCCTCATCTGTAAAATGGGGGTGATCTGTCCCTTACAGGTTACTGTAAAAATCAGAGGTGAGCCTAGGCCAGCAGCCCACAGACCTGGGTGCACCAGGCATCACCACCCAGAGGAGCAGCACTGCCAACAGCACCAGTCTGGAAGACAAGCACCCAGAGATGTGTCCTCAGGCCACGGGTGACTGGTGACGACATGGCGCAGAGATGCAAAGAAGGGGCCGCCTCTGGACCAGCTCCAGATGTCAGCGAAGGGGCCTTCTCCACTTGGAAAGGGACCTGGATAGTCTGAGGTGAAGTGGGGAGAAAGGGGAGGGGAGGCAGGAATGGTACTTCAAATGGAGAGTGGTGGCACAAGACAATGCAGGAAAGAGCAAGACCTTGTCAGGGTGTTACCACCAGGGCAGCTCGGCTGGCTGGAGCATTTGCTGTGAGTAGCTGAAAGAAGATCAGAGGGGCAAGCCCAGCGCCAGAGCCCACAGCCACCCTGACGCCAGCACAGGGGCTCTGGGGGCCCTGAGAGGGCCTCAGCTGAGAGCAGGCACCAGTGGAGATGGAGCTGCTCTGGGAGCAAGGAGATTTAGTGGTTTGGAAACACAAAGTAATTATCATCATCAGGAAAGAGCCCAAGTTTCTAAGGGGCGAGGGAGAAAAGTCTACGGGTAAGACAGGGAGAGAAAAAGGATTAAAACCCACAGTGACTACACGCCAGTTCATGGTGAGGGCTATTATCTCAGCTAGTCTCTACCGAAAACTATTTCCCAAATGAGCGGTGAGAGAAGGAAAAGAAAAGCAACCCTGAACAAATGACTAGGAGGGAGACTCATCTTGAGGCACAAAAAAGTTACAGAGCACGAGTCACAGTAACGACCTCAATGGTACGCTGCAGACCTTCAGTCGGCCGTCTGTTCCCGTGACCTAACCAATGAAGCAGGTCACTGCAGGATTACTGCAGTCAAACCCACACAGACTCCTGGTACCTCCTCTCCTGCGACTCGCTCCTCCCCTCGGAACAGGAAATGAAGTGGCCAGCAGCAAGAGGGAAGAGCGAGGCAGCAACCTCACAGGGCGCGTCACTCAGGAACCACCACTCCAATTCACCAGAACTGATCTGACGATGGCACGACAGAACGAATGGGTTTCCTTTTTGCCGTCAGGGAGTAACTATTCACCCAAAGCATAGAGCCCATGAAAAAATACTTTCTGAAACGGAAACGAAATCACATGAACGTACCCAACATACTACAGGCTAGTCTTTATTCATTTAGTTGCTTCAAGGCAACACTGAGGAAAAGGAACACGTTTATTTTTATAAGGGGCTTGTATGTTAATATCCCTCAAAATAAAAACCCCACAAAATTCAACCTATCTGTAGTTTACAAAAACATGTTCCTGTGTCACCATTGCAAGAAATAAAAAAAAAAGAAGCATCCACCTGAGCGTCTGTTTATGCTACCTGTTAACTCGCGACAGGTGCAGCAGTAAGCATCGGTCCCTGGCCCATGGGGGTAAGGGGTGGGCGCGAGAGGTGCCCCCCGCCCCCATCAGCAGGCAGGAGCGGACAATGAAAGCTGTTGCGACTCTAACCTGAAGGCGAGACTGCCACCTGCTGGACGGCATCTTCGAACTTCTGCCACCGCAGCCCCGTGCCTGGCAGCGCGCTGCAGAACAGGCCGCCTTTGTAGTCCAGGCACCAGAGGTACTTCTCGGAGACTGCCAGGCTGAGGATGCCATAGCCGGGGCCCGAGTAGCCCATCCAGCTCTCTGCAAACTGACAAGGACAGAGCAGCTGAGTCTGCGGCAGAGGCTGGGGCTGCCCTTGTTCAGTGAGAACAGTGTACAGGACACCATGAGGGTGGCGGAGCTGAGCGGATGGCTAAGAAGTCAGGCAGAGCCTGCCCTGCTCCCTCTGGGCTCCCATCTATTCCAAGCATCCTGAAATGGGAGCTGTCATTCCTCTGAGGACCCGATAACATCCCTGGGTGACACTGTCATATTACAGAAAACTTCCTAACGTCTACAACACATCATCAAAATCCACTGAAAAAGACCTGGTTTTAGGCTAGGGCTATACCACCCTACACAGAGGTGTGTTCTCAGCCGCAAGCAGGCACGCCGACCTCTGTGCATTTAACCCTTGTTAGCTGCGTCAGGGGCAGCACTGCCGCTTTCTTCTCACCCTGTGTCTTCAAGCACCGTTCCCACCATTGGACATGTGGCACGCCATGTGGGAAGGCTGCTGCAGGCCAGGCTGGGCCAGGACACCCTGTCTGCTCGAATTTTGCAGCTGGGAGTCTTTCATCATTTTCTAAACTGCAAAGGAACTCAACGGGTTTGCACAAATACCCACATATGGAGGTTCACTGTTTCAAAGAGAATGGTGCCCACCCCTTCTCGACCTGACCCTCTTCACCATGCTGCCTAAAAAAAAGTTCTCGCTAGATCTCTTGGCTTTCCTACAACCTGAGCAGGGAGGGAGATGACGCTGATGTGGGCCCTTCAAAGAGCCAGGATCCCTCCCACCTAAATCTCTGGCCTAGAACCCCAGCCCTGGGCCCCAGCCCTGGCCTCCTGGCAAGCATTCCATTGTTGGGGAGATGCCCCCTATGCCCCCGTGCCCACTCATCACCATAGCCTGAGGCCCACTCAACCGTGATGGTACAAGCACGTATCCGTGTCCTCGCCTGGCATGTGGGAGGCACTATCGGCCCGATGGACAACCACAGGAAGAGTGATCGGAAGGGCTACTGTTTTGGCTTTTATCTCAAAGCAAGTAAGCTGCACACTTCCCTTTAACACGGCTCAGCTAAGGCTGAGGAAGGTCCTAGGGCAGCCCTGCCATCGCTGGCTGTGTGACCCTGTGCAACCATGTACCTTCCTGACCCTCAGTTCCCTCCTCTGTAAAATGAGGCATTAATGGGACCTCTCTGATAGTTTTGATTTTAGAGGCCAATGCTAACCTGTGAGGTGCTTAGCGTGGAGTCTGCACAGAGTGACAGCTCAGCCAATGTCACAGATCACTGTCACTGAGAGTCCAGGGGTCCATGTGGCCTGCTCCTATAGGACAGGGATCACTGAGCACATGGCAGGGCCTGCTCCTATAGCACAGGGGTCACTGAGCACACAGCAGGGCCCACTCCTGTAGGACAGGGGTCACTGAGCACACAGCAGGGCCCACTCCTGTAGGACAGGGATCGCTGAGCACACGGCAGGGCCCACTCCTGTAGGACAGGAGCCACTGAGCACATGGGAGGGCCTACTCCTGCAGGAAAGGGGTCACTGAGCACATAGCAGGGCCCATTCTTATGGGACAGGGGTCACTGAGCTCATGGGAGGGCCCACTCCTGAAGGACACGGGTCACTGAGCACACAGTAGGGCCCGTTCCCATGGGACAGGGGTCACTGAGCTCATGGGAGGGCCCACTCCTATGGGACAGGGGTCACTGAGGGCATGGTGGGACCCTGCTCCTGAGGGACAGGGTCACTGAGCACACAGCGGGACCCTATTCCTGTGGGGAAGCAATCACTGAGTGCACGGTGGGCCCTTGTAAAAATCCTCCTAAAGCCCAGACTTCCAAATACACCTGCCTATGGGTTTTACAGTAAGAACAGGATTTCTTTCAATAGAAGGAAAGAACCACTCTTGCCAGAAAGAATAAGGCCCGTGGCGTGCCTCCTGAGTCTGGTCTAACGTACCTGGTCTGCCTTCAGCAGCCCGGTGGCGCCTGCGCCTTGCTGAGCCAGGTCCGGGAGGGAGCGGCTGCCTCCGAGCTCCGTCATGCTGGCCTCAGAAGATGATGAGGGAAGCCCGTGGGCATAGATGTCCTCCTCGTCACTGGATGCTGAAACCTGGTCCCGTGATGGCTGCTCGAGCTGAGGCCCGTGGACACTGAGTGCCGAGGCAGAGACTGGAAGATTCAACTCTCCCCCTGTGCTCCCCTGGTCACATCTGCAATCAGCCACTTCTGCATGAGGTGTGTCAACTCTGGGAACACCATGCCAGGGATGTGGGCTGAGGAGGCTCGGGCCCCCAACACCCATCAGGAAGCTTTGCTCCTCCCTGGGCTCTGTGGCGCAGCCCCCATTAGCCCTGGGCCCAGGCGGTAGCTGCTCCACACCTGTGGCTACGCCAAGGCTAGAAGGCTCAGTGAGAGGGCCCAGGAGGGGGGCGTCAGGCTCCATTTCATCTGCCTCGTGCAACTCAGCAGAGCTGTCCTGTTCTTGGAAGGGTGACTGCTCTCGGCTGGGCCCATCCTCTACAGGACCCTGTTCCTCTCCGAGTTCTGTGTCTACATCGTCCCCCAGGAACAAGGGTGCATCATGCCATCCCCGGCGTGTGTCCGTACCACCTGTAGGGTCACACTGTGGGGTTTCAGTCCTGTCCTCACTCTCTTCACCCAGGAAGTCAGGAGTGGGCTCAGGGATCTCCAGCACACTAAATGTCTCGGAGTCATTGTTCCCTGGCAGGCCACCGTTCAGCTCCCCACAGAGGCTGCTCTCCTTGTCGGGGGACGCTGTGCTCAGCTGGTCCACACTGCTGCCCAGGATACTGGAGGTCATGGACAGCAAGTCTGAGGTCAGGGAGTGCGGGCTCCCGCTGGGAAGCTCGCAGCAGGGGGTCGACTCCAGGGAGCTGTGGCAGGCGCTCCTGCTCCCGTTTTCTGATTTAAAACAAGAAAGTTTCAAATAAGGTCCGACTCTGCGAACAGGAAGAGACTAAGTAAAACAAAATGTTGGCTCCATAAAACACGAATTCTACACGAAGCGTTTTTAGCTGGTGAAGACAAAGCCTCTCAAACACAACAACCCTAATGCAGGAATGTTTTGTGAGCAAGAACCACACACTGATGGACCCGGAGATCACACATGAGAAATGTCAACTAAGGAAATCAAAGCGGCAAAGCAAGATGCTCAACTGGATCTCACGCTTTTTTTTTTTAATTAAAACGCTTAGGAATCTGATGAGATTTCCCTTCAGTATGGCAGTGATCTTTCGCTAGAGGAATTTAATGGGCACCGAGGAGTGAAAAGTTAAACCATTCAATGTTAAATCCCATCATTGGTAGCATATTCAACACTAAAGATAAACTGTTCTACCTAGAGAGCAATGTACGTTTTTTCACTATTTCCATCCACGTTGACAGAGCTTCTGCTTTGACAAATGGCATACATGGATAAGCTTTAAGGAAGGGGCACACTCACTTCTGGAACCCTCCTCTGCTGAGAGGGGTGCTCATTTCTAGAACCTTCCTCTGCTCTCTGAGGTAGGGGACTCACTTCTAGAACCCTCCTCTGCTCTGAGGGGCGGGGGTGCTCACTTCTAGAACCCTCCTCTGCTGAGGGAGGAGCGCTCAATTCTGGAACCCTCCTCTGCTCTCTGAAGGGGGGCACACTCACTTCTGGAAGCCTCCTCTGCTCTCTGAGGGAGGGCTGCTCACTTCTGGAACCCTTCTCTGCTCTGAGGGAGGGGGCGTGCTCACTTCTGAAACTCTCCTCTGCTCTCTGAGGGAGGGGGCGTACTCACTTCTGGAAGCCTCCTCTGCTCTGAGGGAGGGGGCGTACTCACTTCTGAAACTCTCCTCTGCTCTCTGAGGGAGGGGGCGTACTCACTTCTGGAAGCCTCCTCTGCTCTGAGGGAGGGGGCGTACTCACTTCTGAAACTCTCCTCTGCTCTCTGAGGGAGGGGGCGTGCTCACTTCTGGAACCCTTCTCTGCTCCGAGGGAGGGGGCGTACTCACTTCTGGAAGCCTCCTCTGCTCTGAGGGAGGGGGCGTGCTCACTTCTGGAACCCTTCTCTGCTCCGAGGGAGGGGGCGTGCTCACTTCTGAAACTCTCCTCTGCTCTCTGAGGGAGGGGGCGTACTCACTTCTGGAAGCCTCCTCTGCTCTGAGGGAGGGGGCGTACTCACTTCTGAAACTCTCCTCTGCTCTCTGAGGGAGGGGGCGTGCTCACTTCTGGAAGCCTCCTCTGCTCCGAGGGAGGGGGCGTACTCACTTCTGGAAGCCTCCTCTGCTCTGAGGGAGGGGGCGTGCTCACTTCTGGAACCCTTCTCTGCTCCGAGGGAGGGGGCGTGCTCACTTCTGAAACTCTCCTCTGCTCTCTGAGGGAGGGGGCGTGCTCACTTCTGGAAGCCTCCTCTGCTCCGAGGGAGGGGGCGTACTCACTTCTGGAAGCCTCCTCTGCTCTGAGGGAGGGGGCGTGCTCACTTCTGGAACCCTTCTCTGCTCTGAGGGAGGGCGTGTGCTCACTTCTGGAACGCTCCTCTGGTCTCTAAGGGCCCACTTAGTGAGAAGCTTTCTTTCTGGCCTGCAGAGACACTCAGCACGCAAAGGAGGAGGCTCCCAAAGTGAGCTGAGCATGTGTGTGCTTTGCTAGAGATGGTACCTGGTTTTCTCCTCTTCTTCCTCTTCTTCACTTTGATAGGTTTCACAACAAGCTCTTGGTCAAAGTCTTCCGAGCTGATCACGCTGAATCTCTGTGAAGAGGGCTGGCTGTCCTGCCCGAGCTCGGAGGCGGCTTGGGGGCCGGATGGCAACCCGGAGCCACTGTCGGTGGAGTTGAGCGAGCTGCTCCGGCTCCTGGGCTCGCTGGCTGCCGAGCTGGCCACGGAAGAGCCCCGGAGTCGCGTGTCAGACACTGGGGCCCCTGGCGGCTTCTCCACACGCTGTACATGGACACGCTCCACACACCCTGACGTTTCCAGACCGTCTCTCCCTAAGAAAGAAAAGCTCGGTTTTACGACAGGCTACCCGAGAGGAAGTCGACATGCTCTTAGTCAGGCTGGCCCCCCTAGTCATGGCTGTCACAGAGGGGACTGAGGCTCCAGCTGCTAATAGACCAGCAATGTTAAATTCAGAGAAACTGGCAAAACGAAAAGAATAATAAAACCTAAAGTGTAATAATCGTGTAAAAACCCCCATAAATGGTTTATTGTTCTCAGGGAAGCCCATATGTCAAAATCAGTAAAACGACGTGATTCCCACAGCTGTCTTGTAAATAACCTAATATTACGGAAATACCGCTAAGTATGGGGCATTCTCACTTCAATTTATAAGTGAACAGATGCCAGTGTACACAAAACAGGGCTTAGCGAGGCCTCATGTTTACATTGTGCCTGTCAATATGCTTTAATATTACTCAAAGGGCATTGAAAAATACATGTACACACATGCCTATAATTAAACTTCTTGAAATTCAAGAAGTGGAAGGTAATTTTCTACTAGAATCAACTCAGGACAGAGAAGTACATTAACGAAGTCGAGGTGGATGCAAGTCAAGAGTAGAGTGAGGGTGGAGCTGAATGTTAGGTCCCAGGGCTCTAAGTGACAAAGAGCCAGCAAGTCCCTAGCTGGGGGAAACTGCTCCTTCCCCCAGCATAACACTAGGAGGCCATCAGGGACAGACTGGTTCCAGCTTGGTCCCCTCCACACAGGGCCGTGGACCACTGTGACCCATCAGTCATCCCTCCGTTGAGTCCCTACAGTGACCAGACACTGTTCCAGGTCCTGGGTACAGCAAATGAACAAGACAGACAGGAATTCCTGCCCTCGGGAGTTGTAGAGGCCGAATGGAGGCTGCCAAGAGTGTGCCGCAGAATGACAGCAGGGCTTGGAGCCCAAAACAGGGAGGTGAATTGCTGAGAGCACATAAGTTCACAACAGATCTTGGTCTACAGCTGAGCTGCCCAACAAGGCAGCTGCCTGTGACTATTGAAATACAAACTAATCAAAATTAAACAAAATTTAAAATTCGGTGTCTCAGTTGCACTACTCACATTTCACATGCTCAAAAGACACATGTGGCTAGTGGCCACCTATGGGTCAGCACGGGCAGAAAACATCTTCCTTGGCACAGGAAGTTCTATTAGACAGCGGTGGCCTAGAGCTTGGCCTCTGAGCTCCATGTTTCTGTAAGCCACACTGGCCCTTGATGACACCATTTCAGGGTCTCCAGCTCATAAACCAAAAGCCAGAGCTCATTTACTGGGTATAAAAACGATGATTTTGGAATGATATTCCTCCTAACTTTGCCCCTGTGACTTAAGAGGTAATTTACTCCCTTTTCTCCCCATCTCTTAAAGGAATGTGAATTCCTTGAGATCCGGAATTTACACTCCCACTCCTTCTGACTGGCCACGGCACGCTGAATGAAAGCCACTCTGTCGCCCTCAGCAGCTTAGGAAACACTGCTGGCTAGGTAGGCGTATCGCCCTTCGACTTCATAGCCAGGACAGCTCATGCTACATTTTCATCTTTTCAGGTGGTAAATATCTGGCTGCCACATGAGACATTTCTATTTTTCCCCGTTAGCTACACTTTCTGCTTGTGACTACAAGAAGACCAAAGGGTACAGTGCATTCTAAGTTAAGCCTCCATGTAAGACGAGGTGCCCGCCTACCCACCTTGCCCCTCAGTGTTCAGAGGATGGTGCTCCCCTTCCTTAGCCTCCTTGCCCGCTCCCTGAAGGCCTGTGGGGTTTACAGTCTACTCCACCCATTCTGTCTAGGCTCTGCTCCCTCTCTGCAGCCACTCAGACGTTAGGGATGCTGACCAGTATGGAAGCAACAATGAAGGTGTCCCTGCCTGTGGCCACGAGACCCCAGGGAACCAACGGTGTTGTCGAAGCTGTGGCCAAGGGTTGGCCCGTCTGACCCTAGCCCAAGAAGAACAGGGACTGAAACGGAAACCTTGTGAGGGGCCTGGTGACCTCAGGCTCACCCGTCACTCACTGCCCGCCTGCTTCTAATCTGTGAAAAGAGGACACCATTTATTACCAGGCATTGACTAAGGGGCCTTTTACGTGCCATGTGCTGTGTACAGGCGTGGAGGTGAGTCAAACAAGACCCTTGGGCTCAAAACATTTCTTACTTTGTAGGGAGGTAAACACTAAGTCAAAACAGCGGTTACAAATAAATAAGAAACAAAAATGCCCAGAGGTACTCCATGAAGAGAGGGACAGAGTAGCTTGATCGTGAGTGTGGGTGCAGAGGAGGGAAAGGCTTGTCAGGCAGGGGGCGTGGCATGCAAATGCAGACCAAGGTGGGGAGCATCCCTCTGCCAGTGTGCGGGGGTGGGTGTTGTGGGGGTCATACATACCACTCCACAGACGGCAACAGGAACCTGGTCTGTGAGCCGGGGGTGGGGAGGGTTGGATCGGGGGACCAGCCACACCAGTCACAAGACAAAGTCGAACTGGCAGGGAAACCTGTCTCAAGTTTCCTAAATGGCTTGTGGTAAGAGTCCAACAGGACACCTGGGAAACCACCTTTCAAACTCTAGTGGCTACCCAAAAATGGGGCCCTGGGGCCAGCCAGACACCCCAGGACACACCGCTCAGACACCTCGGTGGCAGTGCCTTTGGCCTGAGTTTCTTTATCGCTGGAATCAGTACCTTCCTTATGGGGCTGTTCTGGAGATTTAATGAGATCGTGAATGTTATGGGCAGAGTAAGCACAACATAAGGGACGACAATGAGGAAGAAGCAAGGGCCCGCACAGCTGCTGTTGTCACTGGCAGGAACAAGCTGACCAATGGGCCCCAAATATTGAAAGCACGTGGAGGTGTGCACGAGACTCCATGGTAGGGCTCTTTGCTCGCAGAATCTGGGCTGGTAGGAATTACAAGTCAGCAGCACAGAGAGGGATCCCACGAGGAAGAACGGTATCAAGGGTAGAAGATGTGTCCCTGATGACAGACTAAATGTGCTAATGTCTTATCACTTGCTGTCTCAGACAGGGCATCAGGGATCAATAAAAAGGTTCTGATTTCTCCTTCTACTAACCCAACCTTCCCACCTCCCATTCCCTTGGAAGCAACTCTACCAAATGCGCAAGCCTTGATGTCAGGTCACTGGAGGAAAGTACCGTGAAGAGAATCACAGGAAACCGTCCAAATACCTCCTTGTTTAAATACGGCTACAGTAATTTCAAACTAGCAAAACAATGGTAAGTTTTATAAGCTGCAATTACATAGAACAGAGTGCTGTATTTTCCCTAATGCGTACAGTCCATTTAACGATGAATACAAACCTACTGACGCTAATCCTTCAGGCCTGCTTGAAATTCTGATAATGTTCCTATCTCCCTTTAAGAGAAAGATTTCATTTTCTGTGCAGGAAACAGAGACGATATCACCTGATCCTTCCAAACCTGCCACTGTGACCTGCCAAAAAAAATACAAAGTCAGGCAATAGCAAGAGTGTAGAACATAGAAGTTTGTGTGAGAATCCAAGTAAGTCTAACAATAATGGCACTTGCTGTGACAATTTTCTGGAAAGTCTGAAGAGAAATTCAATCCAAAATTAAGTCACACCCGACACATCTATGGTTTGTAGTGGTACCTTTCAGCAGTGAATTTACATGACAGAGAAAGCAGTCTCTCCCACCTCTAGTCCCTCTGGGACCAGTGACCCCCACGCCCCGGGAAATGGAGCTCATCCTCCTTGTTGTGGCAGGTCTTTTGCTGTCTGTGCCTCTTGGCCTCACACCACTACCACTGCCCCCTCCATCCACGCTTCAGATGCACCTGTCCTCCATGGCTGTGCCTGGTAGGCGCTCTTCCTTCTGTTTGACTTCCTTCCCCTCTCCCTGTTCACTTGGGCTGTTTCAACTGTCATGGGTTGAATTGAGTCCCCCTAAAAATACATGTCAACTTGGTTAGGCCATGATTTCCAGTATTGTGTGATTGTCCTCCATTTTGTGATTGTAATGTTATGTTGAAAGGATTAGGGTGGGATTGTAACACCGCCCTTACTCAGGTCACCATCCTGAGGCAAGGCAAAGGGAGTTTCCCTGGGGTGTGGCCTGCACCACCTTTTATCTCTCAAGAGATAAAAGAGAAGCAAACAGAGACTTGGGGACTTTATACCACCAGGAAAGCAACAATAGGAGCAAAGCCTGTCCTTCGGACATGGGGTCCCTTAGCCTGAAAAGCTCCTCAACCATGGAAGATTGAGGACAAGGACCTTATTCCACAGCTGACAGGGAGAGAAAACCTCCCCTGGAAGCTGAAGCCTTCCTCTGGAGCTGACGCCCTGAATTTGGACTTGTAACCTACTAGACTGTGAGAAAATAAATACCTCTTTGTTAAAACCATCCACTTGTGGTATTTCTGTTATGGCAGCACTTGATGACCAAGACACCAACCCTCTCCAGATGCCACCTCTGAGGGAAGCTTTCCCTAAGCAGCTTGCCCCTAGAAAGACCCAGGGCTCCTCAGCAGCTCAAAACATTTATTACTTTGTGGCGAGGTAAACGGTAAGTCAAAACTGGTTAAAAATAAATAGGTACCAAGGCCCACAGGCGCTCGGTGAAGAGAGGGAGACCTCTGCCTGGCACGTAGCCCCTGGGCCGGCTGGAACGATGTGAGGTCATCTGGCCCCTCTACAGTGTGTGCTCCTGTGGGCGAGACGAGTCTGCACCGCCATTCAGAGCTCTGAGGATTAAATGACCGGGGGGCGGAGGGAGCCCCTTGCCACCATCTGAAAGCAGATGGTAAACAGCACACAGGACATCCTGAGTAAACAGAGATTTAAAAAAAGCTCTTGCTTTTCAGTCCACAGTGCAAATAAGAGGCCATTTCATTATGGAAGGTAAAGGGAGTCTAAGATCTTTGTTAATTCTAAATAATCCTAACGACCAGCTAGAAACATGACATGCATTTCTGGAGCTGCCAATCATGTGGTGTTTCCACGGAGAGGCGCAGGCTCTAATGATGGCCAGCAACCTCCGATCATGGACAGACCTATAATTCTTAACTGCCCCTCTGTCTCCATTTTCCTACCTATAAAATGAGGCTAATTATACCCATTGGCTGGATGAAAAGAACTGATGTACAAGCACAAAGTATCCTGGCCCCACTAATTAATAAGTGTGCATAAGTTCAAAAAGTAGCCAGGGAAGGAAGAAAAGTTAGGTTCTCTGTAACTAGGGAACAGGGCAAAAATGTTTTTCAAAATGTCCCTTAACAAAAGAAAACAAATTCAGGCTGAAAGGAACCTTGGTGATGACTTAATTCAAACCCCCGCCTTCCTCATTTTTTAATATATATATTAATTTTTATTGTGCTTTAAGTGAAAATTTATAAATCAAGTCAGTCTCTCATAGAAAAATTCATATACACCTTGCTATATACTGCTAGTTGGTCTCCCCCAGTGAGACCGCACATTCCTTCTTCCCACTCGCTATTTTCGAGTCCGTTTGGCGCCTTCCCCATTTTACGGATAAAGAAACTAAGCTCAGGCAAAAGAGCCCTGGTGGTGTGATGGTTAAGCACTCAGCTGCTCAACCACCAGACGGTGGCTGGGACCCATCGGCTGCTCTGTGGGACAGAGACGTGGCGGTCTGCCTCCGTAAAGACGTCCAGCCTCGGAGACCCCAGGGGGCAGCTCTGCTCTGTCCTGCAGGGGTGTGACAGCCTCGGAGACCCCAGGGGGCAGTTCTGCTCTGTCCTGCAGGGGTGTAACATGTCAGAATCAACTTGACGGCACACAACAACAGCTGCAGGCAGAATCAGGTAGAAGATTCTAGCGTGGTTCTGCCTTCCCTGGTCACCTTTTTCCCTACCCTACCAGTATTGTCAGGCATGGCTGATAACAATAATTTTGAGGACTTCAATGAGGAGCAGATGAGACAAGACTACAAATTTCATTTTCTGCTGACACACCCAAAACAAATCTCTGTTTACAGAAGACAAAGGTGCCCATCAGAGGCCTGCTGGGTCCAAGGAGGAACAGGAGCCGGGTGGAGTCTAATCTGAGGTGCAGGCAACAGGGGTTATTTATTCCTGCTCTTAAAACAAGAAACTGAAACAGTTGCTTTTTTCAGAACTTTCTAAATCGATCTCCAATGGTAATCTGCTATCACCCTCTTTTAAAGAGAAACTGTTTCCCACCATGATTTTATGATGCTGGAAAGTTGTCCAAGGTACAGCATTAAGGGAAGAAAATGCAACAAAAACAAGTGGCAAAATAACATGGCTCCATTTGGGTCAGAAAAAACAGGCAAAAGAATGTAATAGAGAGAAAGCTGGACCAAGGGATCCCTTCTCTGGGTGCTGTTGGTCCTGGGAGGGCCTCAGAGGTCACCCTTCTCCATGTTCTTATTTCTACCACATTAGAGTTTTCATTGAATGCGTTCACAGTAATTTGGCAGTCAGAAAAAACACAATGCGAATAGATTATAAAAAACAAGTTTAATTTTGTGTTTAAAATACATACATACCATTTCTTAGCAGGGGTAACACCAAACTAAACCCCTTGCCATCGAGTTGATGCCAGCTCATAGTGGCCCTACAGGACAGAGTACAGCTGCCCCGTAGGGTTCCCAAGGCTGCAAATCTTTATGGAAGCAGACTGTCATATCTCTGTCCTGCAGAATGGCTGGTGGGTTCAAACTGCCAACCTTCTGATTAACAACTGAGCACTTAACCACTGTGCCACCAGGGCTCTTGGCAGGGGTACCAAAAAAAAAAAAAAAACCCCACTGCTGTTGATTCCAACTCATAGCTTGGCATGGGTAGAGCTCTGAGTATCAAAACAAAGTCATTTTTAAAATCTACAAATGTTGGGTGCCGTGGAGTCAATTTTGACTCAAAGTGACCCCATGTGACAGAGTAGAACTGCCCCATAGGGTTTTTCAGGCTGTGATTTTTATGGCAGCAGATTGCTAGGTCTTTCTCCCGAAGAGTCTCTGAGTGGGTTCGAACCACCAATGTTTTGGTTAGCAGCCAAGAGTTTAACTATTGTACCACCAGGGCTCCTTTAGCAATATATGTTGTTGTATTGTTGGGTGCCATCTAGTCGACTGCAACTCATAGGAACCCTACATGACAGAGTATAACTGCTCCATAGGGCTTTCTAGGCTGTAATCTTTATGGGAGCAGATTGTCAAGTCTTTCTCCCACAGGGCTGCTGGGTAGGTTTAAACCCTCAACCTTTCAGTTACCAGCTGAGTGCTTAACCCTGCTGAGCCACCAGGGCTCCTCTACATTACCAAAACTTTATTTGATTTCACTGATGGCCCCCAAAAGAAGTCAAGTGTGAGAATCAACACTGTCACGTCTCTCACTCTGAAAGGCTGAAGCAGACTCATTCATGGATCGACATTCTGCCCTGAGACACCATGGACGAGGTGCCAGCACTGTGGTTACCTGGTTGACGGTGTCCAGGAGATAGACACTATATTCGTTCCAGCTCAACACCCAGCCTTCTTGGAAAAAGCAGGAGACCAGGCCCAGGTGCTTCTCGGGCACACTGCAGCTTCCCCTATCGGTGGCTTCCAGACGTGGGTACAGTTCGAATGGCTTGACTCCCCCAGCAAAGACGTCTTTTAAGATGAATGTGGCTTGGACGGTCCCCTGGACATCAGCCTTCCACAGACGGAGCCCGGGCCGCGACGCATACAGTGTTAGATCACTTTGCTTACAGAGACCCGGTATAAAACACGCACCAAACTTCCCAGCGCTGAAATGAGGAGAAAAAGGAAAGAAAAAACCAGACACAGAGGCTGTTTTAACGAGACAGCTGTAAAGCGCTGAAATGAACTACAACAGGAATTTTTTTGGCTAAGGCTAAACAAGATTGAATTTTCCCCCTTTTCTACCTTCTGTTTTTAGTTACTTAATCTACACTGTCATCCCCGTGGAGTCCCTGGGTGGTGTAAATGGTAAATGTGCTTAGCTGCCAACCAAAAGGCTGGAGCGGCTGGAGCTTCAAGTCCACCCGAAGTGCCTTGGAAGAAAGTTCTGGCACCCTACTCCCCAAAAGTCAGCCA
This sequence comes from Loxodonta africana, assembly GCF_030014295.1. Taxonomy (NCBI): domain Eukaryota; kingdom Metazoa; phylum Chordata; class Mammalia; order Proboscidea; family Elephantidae; genus Loxodonta; species Loxodonta africana. Next base: position 110,263,941 of record NC_087351.1, read on the forward strand.
CCCAAACCCCACGGGCTGTGGCTCTGCTCTGCACACAGGGCCGCCACCCGTCAGCATCGTCTGGACGGCAACCGGCACTGGTTCGATCATCCCTGGGGCCACGGGACAAGGGCACTGGCTGCCCTATAACCTAACACCACCAGCTGCAGGCCCACGGCCGGGTGGTCACCACGGTCTCCTGCACCCTCTGTGGCTCCACTGCAGCACTGTCATCTCCTCTCGCTCGTTCAATCCTCACGGCAACCCATGAAGCAGACACCATGGCTCCCCATTTTAGGGAAAGGAAACTGAGGCAGAAGGCGGTAAATTCAGGGCTGACCATCCTCTCCCTCCTCTGCGATTGCTCGAGAACCCTGAATGAACAAGCCTCATGTCTGAAACCCAGGGGACCTGCTTTGTGTGTTCCAGTACCGAGTGAGCAAGTGAGCTCACATCTGGGACCCAGGTAACCTGTTCAGCACCAAGTGAACGAGCCCCATGTCTGGAACCTGGGTGACCCACTCTGCACGCTCCAGAACCCTGAGTGAATGAGCTCACGCTTAGAACCCAGGCAACATGCTCTGTGCGCTCCAGCACCCTGAGTGAGCGAGCCTCACATCTGGAACCTGGGCGACCCGCTCCAGCACCCTGAGTGGGCAAGCCTCACATCTGGAACCTGGGCGACCCGCTCCAGCACCGAGTGAGCGAGACTCACATCTGGAACCCAGGTGACCCGCTCCAGCACCCTGAGTGGGCAAGCCTCACCTCTGGAACCCAGGTGACCCGCTCCAGCACCCTGAGTGGGCAAGCCTCACATCTGGAACCTGGGCGACCCGCTCCAGCACCGAGTGAGCGAGACTCACATCTGGAACCCAGGTGACCCGCTCCAGCACCCTGAGTGAGCAAGCCTCACGTCTGGAAGCCGGGCGACCCGCTCCAGCACCCTGAGTGAGCAAGCCTCACCTCTGGAGCCCGGACGACCCGGCTACCTCATTGTCCTCCAGAACGTCTCTGAAACCACCAGAGGCAACATTCCCTTGTGTTACCCACATGTGATGGGTTTTTTACGTTCCCATCATTAAAACTATAAAATATTTAACACATACAGAAGAACATAGGTAGCACATATATGTATGAAGCCTAAAAATGCAATGCACCCTGGGAACCCATTCCTCAACTTAAGAAATAAACCACTGATGCTCCTACTAGTCCCTGCTCCTCCGTCCCCTAGAGGGGACCCCTAGGCTGAACTAGGTGTCATCCCCCTGGTTTTCTTTATCGTTTTGTCTATGTATTCCCGAACGCTATGTAATTTGGTATCGTTTTTCTTTTTTTATAAAAAACTACTGCGACACTGTGCACTTCTGTGACTTGCTTTTTTTCGCTTAACATTGTTTCTGAGGTTTCTCCTGTTGATAAAAGGAAGCCGCAGAGCATTCGTTTTCACCGTTGCACAGTACTCTACAGTTTAGTCACTCTCCTGCTGACGGACACTTGGGTGATGACCGGTTTTGTGCTATTTCAAACAATGCTGTTACGAGCATTTTTACACGTACCTCCTAGCACACAGGTATCAGGGCTTTATCAAGGTCATTTCAGGAGTGGGATTGGTGGGTTGCTGGGTGACAGCACATTCAACTTCAGAAGACAATTTCATGTTTTTTCAGCGTGATCACACCAATGCACGCTCCCATCAGTAATCTATGCGTTCTTGTTCCCCATCTTCGCCAATGCTCAGACACCTACCAGAGTCCACATTTCAGTTTCAGTTCTAAGGTTCTGCTGATTCTCTCTCCAAAATACTTCTCTAAGCTGAACAGTAGAAAGAGTAGTGAGTTCAGAGCAAGAGCTGGATTCGATTTCCCACCACGGTGTTTGTTTAACAGCTATGTGGTCTGTGCAGTTGTTCAAACTTTCTGGATCGTAGTTTCCTAATCTGTAAACTAGGGATAATAACTCCCACCTGAAAGGCTGAAGTGGGCGTTCCTTGACCAACACAGAACTACCATCTTAGCCAGGTACACACACACCCAGAGGAGATGAAGGCAGGAACGCTGATCTGCGTATACCAATGCCCATTACAGCACTGTTCACGAAAGCCAGAAGGCGGAACAGCCTCATGCCTCCTTCCTAGCCTCACCGTATGTCAGCGCCCCCGCCCACTTCTTCACAGCCACACTGGCCTCCTTCCCACTCCTCGAACATTCCAAGCCCTGGCTGACCTGGGGTTGCGGCACTAGTGTTCCCTTAGCCTGGAACGCCCTTCCCAAGCCTGAGGCCTCAGCTCCAACAGCACGTCCCTGTGGAGGCCTTCCCCACTGATCCAGTCTGAAGGAAGCAGCCCTAGAAATTCTCCAACACTTCACCCTGACTATTTAAGTTACAGCATTTGGTGTGACCTGCACGGTTCTCGGGCTCATGGACTGTCTCTTGTGTTGTCAGCCCCTGAGGGCAGGGACCTATCACCTCGTCTGTCCTCTCACTGCTGGGCCGCTGTGCACTGTGTTCACACAAGGCATCAGTGAACACTTGCTGAATGAATGAGTGAATGTTGAATGAAGCATTGCTTCCAGGGACAGACACAGCTGATGTCCTTTTGTAAGTATAATAGAAAGCAGCAGATGACAGAGGAACAAACAAGCCTTTAAGACACACAAAGTTAAAATTTGTTTCCCATTTACTTTCACTGTTATCCTCCACCTCTCTGAAGTTCAACAAAACATACCTCCCTCCAAGAACAGGGACACACTGACTCATTTCTGTAACCTTTGACAGTGCCTGGCAGAGTATACTTCCAATCAATGTCACCAAGAGACACGACTGCTCCCACGTACCAGAAGAGGGTCACGGAGTGTTCAGGTCTCCCCACGAGAGGTTAGGGGAGCAGGTCTGAAGGGAAAGACTGTCAGGTATGCAATCCATGCAAAAGGTAACTGATTCATAAATCTCTCCTTACACTCTGCCTTCTTTCCAAAAAGTCCCTGGGTGGTCAAATGGTTAACAAGCTTGGCTACTATCTGAAAGGTAAGAAGTTCCAGTCCATCCAGAAGTGGCTTGGAAAAAAGGCCTGGCAATCTACTTCTGAAAATCAGCCACTGAAAACCCTATGGAGTGCAGCTCTAGTTTTACACATATGGGGTTACCATGAGTCCACGTCAACTTCATGGCAATTGGCTGGTCCTTCCAAAAAGATACAATGCAGTAAAATGTTAACAGATGAACTAGGAGCTGGCAACATGAGGCAGAAGAACAGGCTGCTGGCAGAAGGAAAGTCAGCATGGAATTCTACAATCTAAACCCAAGCTACAAATTCTGCTGAGTGCTGAAGGGGTCAAACAGGAGACTATGCATAAAAGGGCCACATTGTGAATAGAATTAGAGGGGATTCAGTCTGGGGAAGAGAGGCCAAAGGAGAAGTGAATGAGCATCTTTAATAGCTGGAGGGCTGCCAAGCAGAAAACAGAATCAGCTTCACTATGCTGCTGCCAAGCACAGGACACAGGACGAGGGGGGTGAATGCAGCCACAGGAGCTGGCACCCCCATTTGACTCACTGACTGCTCCTGGGCCGGTCACAGACAGGCAGTGCCAGCCTCAGCCCCCTAACCCACCACAAACGGGCACTGCCTGCGGCCGCAGCCCTCATCAACACCTGGCCTCTCCCCACGTTTCCACATAGGCCTGTTTTTCCATCTCCACGGCACCTCCCCACACTCAGCACCCCTTGTACCCTGCCCTGAATCTCTGTGGGCAGTGATGCTACTTCACTGGGGGACAGAAAGGGAGTCTCAGACGGGAACCCCAGCAACTCCCAGACCCAGCCCACAAGCTTGCCTGCATCGATGCCCAGCTCTGCTCCCTGACCCACCGCTTCTCAGGGTAAGGGGGATCCACTCTACCTCTCTACCTACCGCCGAGCTCGCTTACTGCCACCCCACGTGATCTGGCACCACACAGCTCAACAAGAACATTTTCAGGGTGTGGTGGGCACTGTGAATCCCAGGTCACCTGTGTGTTCCCTGCCTTTTTTCCCACCATTTGCTCTCCTTCCTCCAGCTAGTGGGTCAAGGAGGGACAGTCTCTCTGCTGGGAACCCTTCACCCCTTCCAAGCCCTTCCTTTCCCTTCTCTGGGCTAATTTGCACTCATTCCTTCCAAACCCATTGCTGTCGAGTCAATTCTGACTCAAAGCGACCCTACAGGACAGAGTAGAACTGCCCCACAGGGTTTTCAAGAAGCACCTGGTAGAGTCGAACTGCTGATCTTTCAGTTAGCAGCTGTAGCTCTTAACCACTGTGCCTCCAAGGTTCCCACTCATTCCTCAGTCCCACTTCTTCAGGAATTCTTTCCCAATCCCTATCCTGGGTCAAAAGTCTGTTTAAACTCTTACAGTGAACTGCAGTTAGCACAATCATTAACAATTCTTTTGTCTAAGTTTCTGGCACATTTCCACATGACAGGGACACACCTGTCTTACTCAGGTTCTCCTGAGGTCCACCTTAGTGCCCGGAGCATACAGGCACCCAGTGCACAGGCACACGAGTGCTGTACTGCCCGGAGAATATGGACATCCGGTGTACAGGCAAACGAGTACCGTACTGCCTGGAGTGTACGGACACCCGGTACACAGGCATATGAGTACTGTACTGCCTGGAGAATATGGACACCCGGTGCACAGGCACACAAGTACTGTACTGGCCAGAGAATACGGACACCTCGTGCACAGGCGCACGAGTACTATACTGCCTGAAGAATACGGGCACCTGGTGCACAGCCACACAAGTACTGTACTGCCTAGAGAATACGGACACCTGGTGCACAGGCGCACGAGTACTATACTGCCTGAAGAATACGGGCACCTGGTGCGCAGGCACACAAGTACTGTACTGGCCAGAGAATATGGGCACCTGGTGCACAGGCGCATGAGTACTGTGCTGCCTGGAGAATACAAACACCCAGTGCACAGCCACACAAGTACTGTACTGCCTAGAGAATACGGACACCCGGTGCACAGGCGCACAAGTACTGTACTGGCTGGAGCATACAGACACCTGGTACACAGGCGCACGAGTACCGTACTGGCCAGAGAATATGGGCACCCAGTGCACAGGCACATGAGTACTGTACTGGCCAGAGAATACGGGCACCCGGTGCACAGGCACACGAGTATCATACTGGCCAGGAAGAGGGACACTCAGTGCACAAGAGCACACAGGTACCGCAGTGCACGGAGTATACAGGCACACAGGTACCGCAGTGCACAGAGCGTATGGGTACATGGTGCACAGGGCACATGGGTACTGCAGTGCAGATAGCATACAAGTACCACAGTGCCACAAAGGTACCAGGCAAGCACTGGGTGATCAAGGCGTGAGCCCCACGCCTGACCCGCCTGGACTGTGGTAGAAGAAATACCTGCACAAGGAATGCGCACAGACCAGGTCACCTCCTAGGCAAAGCATGGACTGTCTACAGGTTCTGGAGGCGCCTCACCAAGAAGGACTCACTCCTCCTCTGTCTCAAGTGGGAACAGGCGTCCTAGGCAGGCACACTGCTGCTGTAGGCTCCAGATAGAAAACAGGAAATCTAGGGGAAACAATCGCTTTCTGTGACCTGATCCAACATGCAAACCAAACTGGAACAGAATATAAAGCTTACGTCTTCCTCGGTTGTGTGCCGATTTGCTTGACAGACTTCTCTTCAGTGTAAAAGAGCAGACTTCTTTGGGAGGTGGAGATGAGCAGCACTTTCTGGCTATAATCTAGCTGCACGATTGAAGACGGCTCTTCCAACACCAAATGGGAGTTGCAGACACCCTGTTAAAGAGAGTCTAGTTAAACCTAACATCAGTGTTGAACTTGACTTACTCTATGATATTAAGCACCCTTTCTACTCTTTGTATTTAGGTTGATTTACACCTTAAAATCTATGCTTTAATATACTTTAGATTCACTGTCAACCCACCCCAGCAAAGTTACTTGGAAAAGTCCTTACCAATGAGAAAACAGTCAACTTTAACATAATAACCGAAGACCAGACGAGCTGTGGTATGACATCAAGGACAATCATACATGAAGAAAAGCAAAAGGTCATTAAAAAGACAGGAATGAAAGAAAAGACCAAAATGAACATAAGAGACTGAAATTTGCTCTTTAATGCTCAATAGCAAAAGCAAATGAGAGAAAGATGAAGTAAAAGAACTGAACAGAAGATTTCAAAGGGTGGTTTGAGAAGACAAAGTATTATAAAAACATGTGCAAAGACCTGGAGTTAGAAAACCAAATGGGAAGAACAAGCTCAGCATTTCTCAAGCTGAAGGAAATGAAGAAAAAATTTAAGCCTCGAGTTGCAATAGTGAAGGGTTGTATGGGGAAAATACTGAACGACGCAGGAAGCATCAAAAGAAGATGGATGGAATGCACAAAGTCACTTAACCAAAAAGAATTGGTCAACCTTCAACCATTTCAGGAGGTGCCATGTGAGCAGCAACCAACGGTACCGAAGGGAGAGGTTGAAGCTGCACTGAAAGCACTGACAAAAACAAGGCTCCAGGAATTGACGGAACACCAATTGAGATGTTTCAACAAACAGATGCAGCACTGGAGGTGCTCACTTATCTACCCAAGAAATTTGAAAGACAGTTTTCTGGTCAACTGACTGGAAAAGATCCATATTTCTGCCCATTCCAAAGAAAGGTGATTCAACAGAATGGGAAAAGTATAGAACAATATCATTAATATCACACGCAAGTAAAATTCTGTTGATGATCATTCAAAAGTGGTCGCAGCGGTATCGACAGGGAACTGCTGAAAGGATACTAGAAAGAAGTTTACCTGCGTTTTATTGACTATGCAAATGCATTTGACTGTGCGGAACATAACAAATGTGGATAGCACTGAGAAGAATGGGAATTCCAGAACACTTAATTGTGCTCATGAGGAATCTGTACATGGATCAAGAGGCAGCCGTTCCAACAGAACAGGGACACACTGCGTGGTTTAAAGTCAGGAAAGGTGTGCGTCAGGGCTGTATTCTTTCGCCATACTTATTCAATCTGTATGCTGAGCAAATTATTGGAGAACCCAGAATATATGAAGAAGAACAGGGCATAAGGATTGGAGGAAGATTAACAACCTGCAATACAAAGATGACACAACTTTGCTTGCTGGAAGTCAAGAGGACTTGAAGCACTTACTGATGAAGATCAAAGACTACAGCCTTCAGTATGGATTACACCTTAACATAAAGAAAAAAAAAAATCCTCACAACTGGAGCAACATCACGATAAATGGAGAAAAGACTGAAGTTGTCAAGGATTTCATTTTACTTGGATCCACAATCAACGCTCATGGAAGCAGCAGTAAAGAAAATCAAAGGACATATTCTATTGGGCAAAGCTGCTACAAAAGACCTCTTTAAAGTGCTCAAAAAGCAAAGATATCACTTTGAGGACTAAGGTGTGCCTGACCCAGGCCAGGATATTTTCGATCACCTCATATGCATGTGTAAGCTGGACAATGAATAAGGAAAACCAAAGAAAAATTGATGCTTTTGAGTTAGGGTGTTGGTGGGGAATATTGAATATATCATAGACCGCCAGAAGACCGAACAAATCTGTCTTAGAAAAAGTACAGAGTGCTCTTTAGAAGCAAGGATGGTGAGGCTTTTCTCATGTACTTTGGACATGTTATCAGGAGGAACCAATCCCTGGAGAATGACATTATGCTTGGTTAAGTAGAGGGTCAGTGAAAAAGCGGAAGACCCTCAACAAGATGGACTGACACAGTGGCTGCAACAATGGGCTCATGCATAAAAACGATTGTGAGGACCGTGCAGGACTGGGCAGTGTTTTGTTCTGTTGTACAGGGGGGTTGCTGTGAGTCGGAACCAACTCTATGGCTCCTAATAACAACAACATCTATCTCACATTTTAAGTTTAACAGGAAACATTAAAAAATTCTTTATAATAATTTCTTTTGAATGTGCTCAGTAGATAGTTCAAAGAAAAATCTATAAAGGAAAAAAATTTTTTCTTTTTTTATACGTTATACTGTGTCTCATTTATTCTCAAAAAAATACACATTCAAAATACAATGATCTGCTCACATGAACCACGGACTCTTCTAGAAGAGACTGAGACCGTAAGAACTAGATGGTGCCCAGCTACCATCATTGATATTTCTGACCAGTGACACAACAGATGGTCCTGGATAGAAAAGGAGGAAAAAGTTGAACACAATTCAAATTCCTAAAAAAGGCCAGACTTACTAGGCCGTAAGAGACAAGAGGAACCCCCGAGACTATCACCCTAGGATACCTTTTGAACTCAGAACTGAAGATGCTGATGGAGGTCACCTTTCAGCAAAATAGACTGGCTTATAAATATCATCCATGTGTAATGTGGTTCCTTAAATAATCAACTATATGAGACCAAACGGTCAACGTTTATCCAAAAGCAAAGATGAGAAAGCAAGGAAGAGCAGGGAAGCTAGAGCAATGGAAACCGAACAAACAAAAGGGAAATAATGAGAGTGCTGACACGCTGTGAAAATTGTAACCAAGGTCACAGAACAATTCATATAAAAATTGTTAAATGGAAACCGAATTTGCTGTGTTAACTTTCACCTAAAACACAATAAAATATTCAAGAAAATACAATGCTCCGTTCTTTAGATTCACATTCCCTTGCTCCCCCGGCAAAGAGTTTGAAGCAACTGTGAAGAATTAATCCTTGCCAGCTGAAAGGGTCATAGGAAACAGGACATTAGAAAGAAATGAATTAAAATAGTACTAATATACAGTAAAGAACAAAGGAGAAATTCTGGAAGGCATTTTACCGCTAAAACAAACTATATTTCTCAGTGTCAAAAATCTGCTTCTGTAATTTAGATGAAGGTTCACATAACAAACGAGCTTCTCAATAAACAATTAGTACACATATTGTTTTGTGACACTGGTTACCAACCCCATGACATGTCCACACTCTCCCTTCTCAACCTTGGGTTCCCTATTACCAGCTTTCCTGGCCCCTTCTGCCTTCTAGTCATTGCCCCTGAGCTAGTGTGCCCCTTCAGTCTCATTTTGTTTCATGCGCCTGTCTAATCTTTGGCTGAAGGGTGAACCTCAGGCGTGACCTCATTACTTTGCTAAAAGGGTGTCCTGGGGCCATCCTCTCACGTTTTCTCCAGTCTCCGTCAGACCAGTAAGCTTGGTCTTTTTTTTTTTTTTTTATAGCTCACTCTTGAATCAGGTTCCTAAATTATTTAAGAAATATTGTGACATCACAGACCTTTCTATTTTGAGGCAGGGGAGAAACAACAATCACGCTTATTGGTAAAATTTACATACAGCAAAATTCACCCTTCTTAGGTACACAATTCTATGCATTTTGACAAATATGTACCATTGTGTAACCACCACCCTAATCAAGATAGAGAAACTTTCATTACTCTCCAACATCATGGACTCTTTAGGCAGATTTCCCACGTGTTTACAGTGACTGAGATGTAGATTTTAAGTTTCTAATTTACCTTGTAGTGGGGATTAAGCATATTATCATCTATTCTGCAAAACATGCATCCTCCCGTGTCCTTTTCTTTTTTTGCAAATCTCATGAAGTACTTATGTCTTTAAAAAAATTACCAGGGCCCCGAAGGACCGTTTGCCTGCATCTGAGTCTCTCTGGCTCTACTGGAATGGTCGTGATGGATGGCATTCCTTGTGTCCTCACAGGGCTGCCTGCCCACAGAGGCTGGGGAGTGGAGGGGCACAAAGCAACAATTATGGCTGTGTTCTCCCCTCACAAGGATCTAGTCAAAGTGGGAATATGTCAAAATCTAAGCTTTTACAATTTTGGTAGACACAATAAAAACTGTTTTACTCCAGGCCTGCAGGATATAAGAGACTACCTCAGTTTTCATCTTCGGCAAGCAGGGAAGTACAAATACACAGGACCCTTCACGACCTCAACAAAACATTTTCCTGGAAGCAGCAGTTCTCAAAGTGTGGTCTGCAGACCCCTGAGGGTTCCTAAGACCCTTTCAAGGGGTCTGTGAGATCAAAACCATTATCAGAGAAACACTAAGACGTTGTCTGCCTTTTCACCAGGCTGATACTCTACCGATGGTACAGAAGCCACGGTGGGACAGGCTACCAGGACTCCACTAGCAGTCACTGTACTCTTCACCATCGCGCACTTGCAGACAAAAATGAGTTTCGCTTAGGAGTCTTTGATGAAGAGTCTATAGAAGAATCCTGATCGAAAGGAGGAAAATGTGGAACAGAACTTCCAACCCTCATGTAATCCAGACTTTATGGAACCACTGAGGCTGGATGACTCCCAGAACTATTGCCCTGAGGAAAGCTTTCAACATTAAACCAGAACTATCCCCTGAAGTCATCTTTAAACCAAACAATAGTTTAGCTTAATTAGTAAAGAATGTCTGCCTTGAGCACTGTGTTCTTTTCAAGATTATCTGTGCATGATCAAACTGACAACAGCAACTAGGAAGTCTAGTTACGCGGCCTACGGCGGGGGGGGGGGGGGGGCAGTGAGTTTGTGTTAACAATACTGAAATAATTTGGAAGAGGATAACGACAAGAGTGGCACAACCGGAAGAATGTAACCAATGTCACTGAATTGTACATGCAGAAATTGTTGAAGTGGTGTATGTTCTGGCGTGTATAAACCTGCCAAAAAAAAAAGTTTTTGATGAAGCAGAAAAATAAGAATGTTATTAAATCTTGTCCCTTGACTGCACATCTTCTGTACTATTCTACGTGACAAAATGGGACGCTGGGGCACAGCCCGGTGTGGCACCTGAAGCACAACGGTCCCTCAAGGAAAAGCTTTCGTGTGATGGTTTAAGCTGTCAGCTGCACCAGCTGCTTTTTCCACAAAATGCCATTTTTACGTGAGATACCGTCATTATTCAAGCTTGGGTATTTGGCAGACATGTTCTCAAAAAGAACAAAGCGAACCTGTTACTTCAAGGAAAATAGGGGATGGTATTTGTTGCTGATAATAAAACTGAAGCTTTCCAGTGAAGATTGTAACTTTGGAAACTTGTATCCGCCCCTTAATGGCTTCCCATTAGCTAAAGACTTTTCTAGTCAGAAGACAGCAATATTAGCAAAGGTTATTTTTTGATACTGCGTAATAAAATGTGTCAACATTTGAAAGATCTACATCACTGTGGACCAGTATTTTCCAAATGACCAACACATGCATGATGTTATAGAATCGTGTCTGGGTAGGAGATCCATTTGAAGTGTAAGACAACAAAAGTACATCAATATGTTTCAGATTGCCCACGGGAACTAACCTTGGAAGAAACTACCATTTGTCAGGTTTGGGGGTATTGTCAAAGAAGAATATTCGTGATTACCTAAAAAGATTATTAAAATACCCCTCCCTTTTCCAACTACATGTCTGTATGGGATCGGATTTTCTTTACACACTTCAACCAAAACAATGTATTGCAACAGATTTAATATGGTGGAGTCAGACGTTAGAGAGACTTGCAAAAAATGTAAAGGAATACCACACCTTTTAGTCCTTTTTTTTTTAAGAGAACAGTTATCTTTCCCAAAAAATGTCATTTTTTTTTCTCATAGGTTTTTTTTTGTTGTTGTTGTTATTTTTAAATAAATTAGCAAACATTTTTAAATTTCTGTTTTAACTTCTAAAACAGTATACTCGATAGATAGATAGATATAACCCACACAAACCAATGCTCTTTGGGCTCCTCAGTAATTTTTAAGAGAGTAATAGGCTCGGAGATGAAAAAGTAGGACAAGCACTGCTAGTGAGTATTTGTAATAGACAGCTCAGTCTTAGATCAGAAGAATCAAGTCATTCACAGTAAATAAATGCTGAAAACCTACTAGGGATGAAAGCTACAAACAAGAAAAGGATCATGGGGCTAGACAGACACACAGGAGGACTGACAAGGCCAGGCAATGTGTGCACTGGACAAGGTGTGGGCTTTGGAGTAGAACCTTGGTTTGAAATTCAGCTCTGGCAGGATTAGCCTGTGATCCTGGGTGTATTACTGGGTCTCTCTGAGCCTGGTGTCTTCACTGAGTGCTTACAGGTAAGAACACACATATCAGAGCAGGTGGTGAGGTTAAAGAGAACAACAACCTGCCATTCCATCCCATTTGTTCTTTCACAGGCCAAAGGTGAGCGCTCCATCCAGTGAAATAACGGACTTTTGCCCATAACTGTGACTAGGAAATGCTTACCATCGTTCCTACAAACCTTTCAAGGAATTAGGAAAGACAACGGCTTCGTTTCTAAGTAGTGGAAAAGACAAGAGTAGAATGAAAAAAGCCAATGTTCCAGGAGAAACAAAGGCCAAGAACTCTTTAGTCACAGAAGTGGGAGCTCAGAAACCACCAGAAAAGACCTTGAAAGAAAATGTTACAAATAGCAACTGAGATTATAAAGGGAATGTGATCAAGAATGCAAGCTAACTAAAAATACAAATCTGTAATTTTTCCAACTGGCAGAAGATAAAAACCAACCACATTTCTGGAAACAACTTTACCTGGTCTAGATCCAGAGAAGAATAGACAATTTTCCCTCGGTCATCTCCAGAGAACAGCTTCATCCCATTGGGGCTCCAAGCCAGAGCTGTGATACTATTTTTGTGAATACCGGTGATATCAAACCTCCGAAGCTACAAATAATAAAAAAATACAAAGAAAAGAGAAGGACAAAACTGTGACATCAAGGTGACACACACCTCCTCCTCTCCATGAAGGAGCTTGGTTTTCCTGGCCTTGTTTTCAGTGCACAAACCTGCATGAGGCTCCATCTGTCTCTTTACCTTCAAAACCCACAGAGAATGTACCAGAGTATTAAACAGAACTGAAACTACCTGTATGTGCTTTCTGTCAGGAACAAAAATGTTATAAACAGCATGATGTCAAAACTTCTCGGAGCATAAATTTTCTAGGCAGATGAGAATTCCTCATTTCAGAGTCCGTGAGGAATTTGGTAAGAAGCTAAGATATGCTGCAATGCTGAGTAAACCAAAACCAAATCCACTGCCATCGAGTGGATTCCAACCCACAGCAACCCTGAGAGACAGAGTAGAACTGCCCCACAGGATTTCCAAGGCCGTAAGTAAATCTTCACGGAAGTAGGCTGCCATATTCTTCTCCTGTGGAGAGCTGGTGGGTTCAAACTGCCAACCTTTTAGTTAGCAGCCAAGTGCTCAACCACAGTTATACCAGGGCTTCTCGCAAAGCTGAATACTCACCTGTTTATTTCTCCCTGGCAGTGAAGACACAAGCTGAAACACTGCCACCCTGCCCGAGGCCGTGCCTGCAGCCACGAGGTCGTCGAAGCAGCTCAGCAGCTTCACCACCGTGATGGACTCAGTTTTGCCCTGAAAGAGGGACATTCGCAATCAAGTGAACCTACCACCAGGTAGCTTTTTCAAGAGCAAAACCAGGAAGATACTACGATAGAATGAGAACTGCATCAGGGACAGCCTTTATTTCCTGACTGGAAAGGAACAAAAATCAGAAAGACAATCCAACCTGTTAAAAGCCTCCCTTTTCTTTCTAGGTTTTTAACATTTCCAATGATAAAACAAAAAACCTCATTTTTGATGAAGGAAATGTACGACAATCAAGTACAACTATCCCAAAAAACCAGACCCATTGCTATCGAGTCAATTCCAACTCATAGTGACCCTCTAGGAGCTCTGGTGGCTAAGAGCCTGGCTGCTAACCAAAAGGCTGGCACAGTTCGAATCCACCAGGTGCTCCTTGGAAACCCTATGGGGCAGTTCCACTCTGTCCTATAGGGTCACTATGAGTAAGAATCAACTTGAGGGCAAAGGGTTTGTTTGTTTGTTCTAGGACAGAGTAGAACTGCACCTAAGGGTTGCCAAGGCTATAATCTTTATAGAAGCAGACTATTACATCTTTCTCCCTGGTGGGTTCAAACCAATGACCTTTCAGTTAGCAGCCAAGTGCTTTTAACCACTGCACTACCAGGGCTCCTTACAAGTACGACCATACTGAACTCTTATCCGGAGAGTACCAAGGAGCTTTTACAAGAGAGGTACCTCCCCACAAACGGATCGTGGTGTCAGGAGAGCTATCCCAAATCCACACTCTGCTTTATTCTAGCTGTCTCACTTTGGACAAGTCACTCAGCCATTCTGAACCTGAAGCTTGTTGTCTGTGGGCTACCTGCCTCACAGGCTTGCTGCAGGGATCAATGAGATGATATGCCTGAAAGTGCTTTATAAACAGATTCCTGGTTCCTAGATGAACAATCTTATTAAATAACATTAATTCAAGCTTAATGCATTGTGTGAGGGTAAAGAATTTAACTTTACCCAAAGAATTTGATCTTTGTCCTTGGTTCCTGAGAGGTAACCTCTCCCCAGCAATCGAAGTATGTCTTTGATGAGGCCTCCAGACCACAACTGAGAGTTTATGTTAATGAGTTACTTCTCAGGTAAGGGCTGGCAGAGCCAGAAAGACCTACGAGGTGATATCAACCCAGCGTCAGGGGAGGGGTACTGGAGGCTGAGTTCAACCACGTGGGCAATGGCTCAGACAATCATGCCTACATAATGAGGCCCCTGTAAAGGCTCTGGACATGAAAGCTCCTTGGGCTTCCTGGTTGGTGAAAGACACTGATGTGCATGGGAGGGTGGCACATCCCTATTTGGGATATGGAAGCTCCCACATCTCACCCTATGTATCTCTTCATTTACGTTCTTTTTGCTACAATAACACTTTAATCATAAGTACAATGCTTTCCTGGGTTCTGTGATTCTAGTGAATTACTGAACCTAAGGGAGTAGTGGGAGTCAGCAGGTCAGAAGTGAGGGGAGCCTGGGGAGCCCTGAGCTTATAGCTGGCATCCTGAAAGGGTAATGTAATGGGAATCCCTGAATTACAGCCAGCAAGTCAGAAATGTGGGTGTCACAGGGACTCTAAGCTTACAGCTGGCATTTGAGATCTTGGGCCAACTTGGTAGTCTGAAGGGCTGACCTAGCTCTAGTGGTTAGGGTCAGAGGAAGAAGTACTTCATGTGTGGCTGGTGTCTGAACAGAGGGGAACAGAATTGATAATAGATTGCACTGGCTGATCCTTACATGGCTGGTAACGGAGAAGCGGGATCCGATTATCCTCAAACACTGACTTCTTAAAAAGCTCTTATACAAGCCATCTGAGCGATGATTTTATTTTGAAACCACTGATTCAAAAAAATTACACGGAAGTTTTGAACTTATCAGAGATGTATGGCAAAATCTCCAGTAAATCGTTTTGATCCCTGATATAGCAATTTAGATAGAAAGCAATGTGTCAGATATGTAAGACTGCCTTCCACATTCATGGTACCTACTGAGCTGCTCTGGCAAAATAAGCTAAAATGGGTCAGAGTCCTGCCTCTAAAAGCTTGCTGTAGCAATAAGACAGGCCCATGGAAAGATGCCGGACAAAGCGTGGGAGTGGTAATGACAGAGCTTACTTTCATTTGGGACTCTAAAGCTTTCAGGGTAGTTTCACGGGCTGTAAATACTTCTGGTGCCAGATTATGATATGGGTTACGTAACTTGGATCTTAAGCTATAGGAAGGAAAATAGGAGCCCTTGAAGATTCCTGATTTTGCTAGGGTATCTGCCAAAGCGGTGTTTTGATAACCCAATCTAGGAGCAGGAAGGAGGTAGCAGGGTAAGGCAGAAAGACTGCAGACCTTTCACAACAGCTCAGGCCTGAAGCAGTAAGGGTCTAGTCTAGAAAAATGGCAAATAGAAAGGGAGCAAAGGCTGTAAAAACCACAGTCAAGAAAGAATCCTCAGGCCTTGTCACAGTAAGGATGGCAAAAATGAGGATAGCACAGCAGCTTTCCTTCACTGAGCATTTCTGTCCACCAGGCAACTTGTTCAGTGCTTTACATGCGCTCCCAGGTGATCCTCAAACAGCCTAGGAGGGTAGTTCTACCGTTATCCTCACTTTACAGATAAGGGACTGAGCTCCAGAGAATTTAGGGGACTGGCTAAGGCCACCCAGCTGGTGAGAGTCAGTCAGGACTCAAGCCTGGCAGACCATCTCCAGAGGCCCTGGTGCTTTCTTCCTGGAAGCCACAGGGCTTGATGGAAGGCTTGGTGGACTCGTTAGGGTCTAGAGCGTGGGTGACACGGGAGTGCCAGAACCATCAGAGGAATTCAGTGGCAGTGCTTTGAGGGCGAGGTGACATCCATGTGTTAGATACACGGAATTCGGATGCAGTAGCAAGGTGTTGAAAATAGAGTATCGTCCCTTGGAACTTTTAATTACAAAAACAGCCACAACATCAGGAATCCCAACCATTTACTGGAGATCTCGCCACATGTCTCAGCACAAGTTCAAGACAGTTACATAACTTTTCTGAATGAAGAATTTCAAAATAAAAATCATCCCTCAGATGGGTTGGAAACCTGATCATCTGTGTGCTGTGCTTGTACAAAGGCTTTTAAACAAACCAGCGTATTAAGCTTGAGTTAATTTTATTTAATATGATTATCAATAAATGTCATGGTTCTTTATCTAAGAACCAAAAGAGCCCCAGAATCAGACTGTCAATAATAAACTACAGTTTCAGAAAGAAACAAAATATGAGGCCATACAATAATCTAGCTATCCCAAAAACATCCCCCCTCTAAACACCTAGAAATGCTGGATAAGATTCATAAAGCATCCTTTTAAATGCACAGCTGCACTCTGAAGAAAGCAGGAAAAATTCACGGAAGCAAAGAACAAAAAGAACGATGCCACACATTCCATATCCTCCCCCTATTCCTGCTTCTCCTTCCTCTGTTGCTTCAGGTGAATACAGACCAACTGTTGTGCCCTGGATGGACGCTTGCAACTTTTAAGACCCAGGTACTCCGTATAGAACTAGGAGGTAGAACTGAGAGACTAAACGTGTTATTAGGCTAATTAACTGGGATGTTCCAGGAAACCATGACCCTAAACCTACAAACCAAGAGACCAAATCCCATGAGGTTTTCGGATGTACATAATCAGCCTCCTTTTTTTTTTTGGTTTTTGGTATGGTAAATGTATCACACAACGTTCGCCAGTTTAACTTTTTACAGGTGTACAACTTATGGACAATAACTACAATAATCAGTTGTGTAATCCTACCCTTAACTGATGTGACATTTCCATCACCATGGTTAACTGCCTCCATGAACAACTACCTCCTGTGCCATGGGACCAGAAGAACTGGATGGTACAAGGCTATCACTATCAGACATTTTGATCAAAGATTCCATAGAAGAATACTGATCAAAAGGGAGAATACGCAGAACAGAACTTCAAATTCTCATGGATTTCATGCTTTCTGGAACTATGAAGGTTGGATGAACCCCTGAAACTACTGCCCTGAGATAATCATTAAACCTTAAACAAAAAATATCCCCTGAAGTCTTCTTAAAACCAAACAACAGTTTAGCTTAACTAGTAAAAAATATCTGCCTTGAGCATTACTCTCTTTTAAGAACTATCTATACATGGAATCAAACTGATAACAGCACTCAAAAGATTAGATAGGAACCTCTAGGGCACTGAATTTATGTTAACTGGGGAGGAGCAAGAAACCCTGATGATGCAGTGGTTACGAGCTATGGCTGCTAACCAAAAGGTCGGCAGTTCGAACCCACCAGGTGCTCCCTGTAAACCCTATGGGGCAGTTCTACTCTGTCCTACAGGGTAGCTATGAGTCAGAATCAACTCGACGGCAGTGGGTTTGGTTTTTGGTTTTTTTGGGGGAGGTACAATTCAGAATAGGAGGGTGAGAAAGGTAACACAACTCAAAGAATGTAATGGATGTCATTAAACGGTACACGTAGAAACTGTTGAATTGGTATGTTTTACTGAGTATATTCTCAACAACAAAATAAATATAATGATATACATATATACACATATCTTGGAAGAAGTACAACCAGAATGCTCCTTAGAAGCAAGGATAGTGAGAATGCGTCTTACATACTTTGGACATGTCAGAAGGGATCAGTCCCTGGGGAAGGACATCATGTTTGGCAAAGTGGAGGCTCAGCACAAAAGAGGAAGATGCTCAAGAGATGGATTGACACGGTGGTTGCAACAATGCGTTCAAGCATAATAGTGACTATGAGGGTGGCGCAGGATCAGGTGGTGTTTTGTTCTGTGGTACGCGGGGTCGCTGTAAGTTGGAACCAACTCAATGGCACCCAAGAACAACAAATATATATATGCATACAAAAGAGTGCTGTCAACGGGAACAGAAGGCAGACCTGAAGCTACAGGCTCCACTGGGACTACCGGGCAACACCTAGAGCCTTTGCTTTCCTGAGCTAAGCAGGGTTAATTAAGACAAGGCCTCAGGTCAGACAGAGTGGGGAGCTGGAACTGACATCCCTCAGTGAAAGAGTGAGGTAGGGAAAAACTGGTTTGCTACAAATGGAGCTGACAACGAAATTTGCCTATCTCAGTCATCAGGTTGGAATGAATAAAAAAAAAGAAACTTCCGGAGAAACTGTAATTACAATCCTGCCCTATACAGCATCTGAGTTTGAATTTATTCTTTCTTTCCACTCAAAGGAAGCTCCAAGCCAAGTAGTTAAATTGAAGTGCTAGTAGCACTCCAAGGTGACTGGCAGAAAAAACCATAAACTGCATCTGTGGAACACAGCCTTGAAACGGGCCTCTCGGAATTCCCACATTTTAGGGATAGCTAAATAGCGCGCAATTAGAAATCGTCATAGGGAAATGGGCCCTCATAAAGAAGAGTCAACTGAAACAACCAGTAATAGGACTGGACAACCCCCAGCCACCCAAGCACTTCATTTAGATTGAACTGACCCAGGACATAAAATAAGTAGACTTAAAATGTTCACAGAAATGAAAAAGGAAATGGAAAGCATAACCAAACAACAAGACAGTATCAAAAATAGAAATGAAAAAATTTAAAATCTCAATGGATGGCTTGAATAGCAGATTAATTGTAGCTGAAAAAAAATTATTGAACTAGAAGACAGAGCTAAGGAAATCACCTACTTAGATGACAAAGAGAGATGAAAAGACACTAAAAAAAAAAATTTAAAGAGAAGTTAAGAAATGTAGAGGATAGGCTGGAAGATCCAATCTACATCTACCTGGGATTCCAGAAGGAAAGAGAAGAGGACAGGGGAATGTAGCGTCTTCAGACATAAGGGCTAAAAATTGTCCAGAATTAATGAAAGACATGTATCCTCAGAAGCACATATCCTGAAAAAGATAAAACACACACACATCTTGTAGTGAAACAGCAAAACCTCAAAGACAAAGAAGATACAATAGTAGTCAGAGAAAAAAGGCAAATGACCAAAGATGAGTAATTGTTAAGATGACAGACTTTTCAACATTAACAATGGAGTCCAGGAGACAGCTGAATATCACTTTCAAAGTGCCAAGAGAAAAAACTGTTAAACTTGAGTAGTATACCTGTATAAACAATTCAAAGTGAGCTAGAGAGAAATATTTTTAGACAAAAAAATAAAATAAAAGCACTTACAACCAAAAAAAAACTCAGTACAAGAACTCCTAAAGGAGGTATTCCAAGAAGAAAAATGGTTGCAAATGAAAGGGCTGAGATAGAAGGAATAATAAGCAAATTGGTAAAAACGTAAGGTAATCTAGACGACGACTATAAAACCCAACTATGAAATGCAATAATGTCCAGGTGAGTGGTTAAAAATAGACAAAACTAAAATACTAGGCAGTTACCTGGATGATGGGAAAAGCCAGAGCTGTTACAATAAGACTACAGACCAATACCCCTCATGAACATATATACAAAAATCCTTAACAAAACATTAGTAAAATGAATAGAGCCAGATTAAGTTATCACAGTAACACAAGGTTGGGTTAATATCTAAAAATCAATAAACATAATATACCACGGATAAAGGAGAAAAATAATATGATTATCTGATAGATTCAGAAAAAGTATCTGACAAATTTTATCATCCATTCATGATAAAAAAAAAAAAAACTCTCAGCAACTAGGAATAGAAATAAACAGAAACAAAAAGCAGCTATGAGAAACCTACAGCTCACGTTAACAGTTGATGATTAATGCTGAGGTAAGGATGTCCTCTCTGACTATTTTCTATTAAAAATTATATTGGAAGTCCTAGTCAGTAAGGAAGTCAAGGAAAACTTTAAAGGCACAAAAGCGGGAAAAGATGAAGAAGTAAAACTGTCTTTCTTCATAGACAGACAGGATCATCTATTTAGAAAACCCTCAGAAATCTACAAAAGAGGATATATGCAAAATATAAAAAAAAAACCCACCATATTTCTATATAAAAAAAAATACTAACACAAAAAAATAAACTTGTTGCTTATAGGGGCCCTAAAGGGCAGAGTAGAACTGCCCCATAGGGTTTCCAAGGAGCACCTGGTGGATTCGAACTGCTGACCTTTTGGTTAGTAGCTCTTAACCACTATGCCACGAGGATTTATTTCTATATACTAAAACAAAAAACAAACTGGTTGCCATTGAGTTGATTTTGACTCATAGGGACCCTAAAGGGCAGAGGAGAACTGTTCCATAAGGTTTCCAAGGAGCAGCTGGTGGATTCGCACTGCCGACCTTTTGGTTAGCAGCCAAGATCTTAACCACTGCGCCACCAAGAAAAAATCCAAAAATGAAATAGAAGGGTTAGATGGTTCTTACATTATCTGTGAAGTGGTATATTATTGAGGACAGACTGTGCTAAGTTAAAGACACACATTGCAACCTCCAAACAACAACAAAACAACAACCCACTGCCATCGAGTAGAACTACCCCAGAGAAGTTTCCAAGAAGCGCCTGGCAGATTCAAACTGCCAACCTTTTGGTTAGCAGCTGTAGCACTTAACCACTATGCTACCAGGGTTTCCATAGAAACCACTAAAAAACAATAAAACATAGATATAGAGCCTAATAAGCCATAATGGAGATAAAGTATGTCAAAGAATTAACCCAAAAGGTGGCAGAACTAAAGAAAACAAGGGATAAAGAATAGACAGGATAAGTAGAAAACAATCAGCAGGACGGCACACTTAACCAGTGGTTCTCAAACAGGGGCCATTTTGCCACCCATGGGGCATTTGGCAGCATCTGAACGTTGTTACAACTTAAGAGATGCTACCGGCATCTACTAGATAGGGACCAGGGATGCTGTTAAACATCCTACAATACAGGACAGCACCCCAACAAAGAATTATTCACCAAAATGTCAATGGTGCCAAGATTGAGAAAGCCTGATTTAAATCCCACCAAGTTCGACTTGACGGCACTGGGTTTTTTAATGTTAATAATAACCCCGTGGGGCAGTTCTACTCTGTCCTGTAGGGTCGCTATGAGTCGGAATTGACTCGAGGGCAATGGGTTTGGTTTTTTGGCCTTTTTTTTTTTTTTGGTACATGAATAATGGAAACCCTGGTGGTGCAATGGTTAAGTGCTATGGCTGCTAACCAAAAGATTGGCTGTTTGAATCTACCAGGTGCTCCCTGGAAACTCTATGGGGCAGTTCTAGTCTGTCCTATAGTGTCGCTATGAGTCAGAATTGACTCGAGGGCAGTGGGTTTGGTTTTTTAATTTAAAAATTGGAGCCCTGGTGGCACAGTGGTTAAGTAAGTGCTCAGCTGCTAAATAAAAAGTCGTTGGTTCGAAACCAACTACTCCATGGGAGAAAGATGTGGCAGTCTGCTCCTGTAAAGACTAAAGCCTTGGAGACCCTATGGGGCAGTTATACTCTGTCCTATAGGGTCACTGTGAATCCGAGCCAATTCAACAGCAAATGGTTTGCTTTCTTTGGGTTGAGTTATATTAACGATCACATTAAATAAAAGTGGCCTAATATTCCAATCCTCACAACTGGATTAATAAGCAACATCATGATAAACAAAGAAAATACTGAAATTGTCAAGGATTTCATTTTACTTGGATCCATGATAAACACCCATGGAAGCAGCAATCAAGAAATCAAACAATGTATTGCACTGGGCAAATCCGCTGCAAAAGACCTCTTTATAGTGCAAAAGTAAATATGTCACTTTAAGGACGAAGGTGCACCTGACCCAAGCCATGGTATTTTCATTTGGCTCATATGCATGGGAAAGTTGGACAATGAATAAAGAAGACCAAAGAAGAATCGACGCTTTTGAATTATGGTGTTGGAGAAGAATACTGAATATACCACGGACTGCCAGAAGAACAAACAAATCTGTCTTGGGAGAAGTACAACCAGAATGCTCCTGAGGAGAGAGGATGGTGAGACTTCTTCTCACGTACTTTGGACATGTTATCCAGAGGGACCAGTCCTTGGAAAAGGACATCAAGCTTGATAAAGTAGAAGATCAGCAAAAGAGAGGAAGACCCTCAACAAGACAGACTGACACAGTGGCTGCAACCAGGGGCTCAAACATATCAACAACTATGAGCATGACGCAGGAACTGGGCAGTGTTTCATTCTATTGTACATAGGGTCACTGTAAGTCAGGACCAACTTGATGGCACCTAACAACAAAAACAATATTCCAAAGAAAAGGTAGAGTTTGTCAAACTGGATAAAAAAGTAAGACCCGACTCTACACTGACTACAAGAAATGTGCTTTAAATACAATGGCACAGATACAAGTAACAGAATAGAGAGGAAGGTACAGCAAGCAAACTCTAGTTATAAGAAAGGACTGGCTATGTTAATAGCAGACAAAATAAACTTTAGGATAAGGAATACTACCAGAGATAAGAGAGACATTTTATAGTGATAAAATGATCAATTCAACAAGAAGACATAACACTTGTAAATGTGGATATTATCTAATAGCAAAGCTTTAAAATACATGAAGCAAAATCTGGCAGAACTAAGGGAAATAAATCCACAATTTCAGTTCGAGATTTCAACACTTCTTCCTCTCAAAGCAACTGACAGAACAAGTAAACTCCAAATCAGTAAGCCTACAGAAAGACAAACTATACTCGTGTGTTAGCTTGGTTCCACCAAAAAAGCAGGCCCTGAAGACAGAATCAGACATGTAAGACATTTATTTGGGAAAATGCCTGTGAGGGAAAAAAGGGAAGCAGGTACAGGAGGCAGAAGAACTGTGGGATCGCGTTGCAGGTCTGACACCTGAGATGCTTTAAAATACGTGAACCAATCTCCAACTGCAGTGCAGCTTAAAGTTCTGGCTAAGCCACTGGAGAAGCCTCGAGCCAAAGTCACCTGCAAAGGAGTCTCCTGTCCCACACGAACGGGCTGCCGCGCTCTCACTGGCTGACGTAGCGGCAGGAAGTGTGGCCTTCGCATGAATGCGGTGGTGGGGCAGAGTGCAGCAGCTGGGATGGTCCATCAGTTTCGATTCCCAAAGCAGGAGATCATTACTGAAATTAGGTTATCAGCAAGGGATTAAAAAAAAAAAACAAAAACCCACTGCCTTCAAGTTGATTCTACCCACTGCTCCTTGGAAACCCCATGGGGCAGTTCTACTCTGTCCTACGAGTCACAACTGACTCAATGGCAACGGGCTTTTTTTTTTTTTTTGTAAACTTCATTAAAATACCAATCTAGGGCTGTCTTTCATATAAGTCCACACATAGAGATAGGCCTGAAGAGCATCAGATAGCCTATTTAAAATAACTGCTCAAGTTTAAAATGAGACGTGACCGAAGAAGGGTTGTGCAGTTAAATGTTTACTGACGGCTCCACTGTGCTGGACTGTGGGGGACATAAAAAGGGGGTTTCGCAGGCTAGGAAAAGGAGCAAGATGCACCAAGAAATACGAGAATAAAGCATTGCTGGCACTGACACGAAATCTCCTGAAGCATGGAACAATTCCTGGTCAAGCCCCCCTAAGCGTGTGAAGGCTCAGGAAAGGGCCTGCAGTTGAGTGACTTGAGATACACACTCCTGTCCGGGGTCAGCCGGGTCGAGGGGATCCCAGCTCTCAAAAGGTATCCCCCTCACTGTGCTGAGGGGATCACAGCATTCAAAGGGCATCCCCCACTTCCTTCTGTCACATTCTCTTTACATGTGGCGACAGTCCAGCCTTGGGCGCCATTCTTCTGTCTCTTTGCCTGTCTTTGATCTTGTCTGTCGTATTTTTAGCTCCCGTATTTCTCTAATTTCCAGCTTCCTAGGGAGCACTTCACTGTTGCCTTCATTGTAGCAACCGTAATTTCCTTGCACAGAAATCCAGTAATTAAAAACTTTAAGGAAAAAAGGCTTTTGATGGGAAGGTACCAGGAGTAGTTTTCTGGGCAAACACTTCGCCTCTGGGATTGCACTTTGCTAACCTTCTTAGGCCCCTTGGCAGGCAGCGTTCCTTTCATAAACAAGACAAAACAGCGTCCGGGAAGCAGTGGTCTTTGTGAGCAGGTTCATGGCAACCGTGGGGTATGACAAAGCTTTCTTTATGAGCTTCTTTTGGTAGGCCGAAGTTTAACCTCCAGTCTAAACTGCTAGCATACCAAGATCAGAAATATTCTGAAATACTTAAGAAGACTCAAATAAATGAAACCATTCAGTTCATAAGGATTATCTTACCAGTCTTTCTCCTTTTACTAACAAAAAACAGCCGTTGAAAGTTGAGTACTCAGAGGCGGGGCCAAGATGGCGGAATAGCCAGTCGCTTCCAGCAATCCCTCTTACAACAAAAACCCAAAAAATCAAGTGAAACGATTATATTTATGACAAGCTAGGAGCCCGGAACATCAAAGGCAGGGGGAGGGAGAGACGGTTCAGAAGCGGAGAGGAGTTGCTGGACCTGAATCATGGGGAGCCCTCAAGCACCATTCCCAGAGCCGCGGCGGCAGGATGGTACTAGTGTTCGGCCTCAGTTTCCTCAGGGAGAAGCAGCCAGCCACACAGCCTACTCACATCTCCGAAACCTGAGAAGAACGGCACTCTCGGCAAAAGCTAAGTACTTGCGTATATTTTACCGTGCCCCCCCATCCCCGCCCCCAAGCCGGCTTCAGTGGCTGAATTCCCTGGGCCTGAGATAGGCACTGTTGAGCAACTAGAGCCACCCTCCCGGCCCTGGAGAAGGAAAAAATTTGCAATTGGGGGAAAAGATAATTTGCCAGCTCCACTAACCTGGGGAGCTCTGGACAGAAGTGGCTCCTGTCTAGGCATAAATGGTCCATGGACTCTGAATACCTTCCCCCCCTGCTTGGACCTGTGTGGGCCTATTTCATGAGAACAGGCCCTTGTTGGCAGATCGCAACTGTTTCAGCTGTGCGGTGCAGAGATGGGTGTTTGATGATTGACATCACTTTGCCTATTAAACAGGGTCTTCGCCTACCCACATCAGGGGCCTAAGGAATGGTCGCTCCATTCAGGTCACCCAGCTACCTGTGACAGTGGTCTAAGGATAACTGGTACCTCCCAGTCCTTACAACCAAAAGCACTGGGTGCTCATGGTCCGTCTGCAGAACCCACCCACCTGTACGCTCTAGGGAAGAGGGACACGCTTTCCTCAGAGTCACCTGGGGGATGATTCTCAGCCCCCTGCCTTGCTTAGAGTGTGACCCCGTGCTGCAATCACATACTGGTACCTACACCAATCACCCCTGCCCCTCTAAGACTGTAGGACAGAGCCTGTACCACACACTTGATGACCAGCTACCTGGACACCTGAGCTGAATCCATACAAGAGAAGTGAATGGACTCCTAGACAACTTTTTAATGATCTAAAAGTGAAACACAGGCATCTACGTTACTTGAATAATTTGCTTAAGTCCACAGGGTAAAATGGAGTAGGGAATTCCCCTGGACTTAAAATTAGGAATCAGAAGGTCCGGAATTTTATCTCTGGACATCTTAGAGCGAGAGAAAAAAGGGAGATTATCTATAAAGGAAAACAAGTAGACTGCCAGCAGAAGTCTTAAGGAGGTAACACCACATAACGACATGACATGAGATACGGATCAAGTTTCATTTCCTGTCCCATATTCATACTAAACTGTCCCAAGCCATTTACTGAAGGACTCTGTAGTACTACCTTTGCAATAACTCAGCTGTCTATACACATACGGGTCTTCTGACTTCTCCATTCTGTTCCATTCATCTATTTATCTAGTCTTATGCCAACATCACACTGCCTTAATTACTGAAGCTTTGTAAGTCTTGTTATCCAGTACAGCAACTTCTCTCCCATCTCGTTCTTCTTTTTCATTAGTGTCTTAACTATTTTCGACCCATTCTAATTTCACAGTAAAAAATACATTTTATTAGATGGCCATGCTCCCTAAATTAATCTATAAATTCAGTTTGATTCCAACAGTTTTTTTTGTTTTCTTTTAAGAATGCCAGTTGCCAGCATTGTTTAGCCATAAAGGGAAATGAAGTCTTACTACATGCCACTGCATGGCTGAACCTTGAAAACACTATGCTGAGTGAAAATAAAGCCAGATAAAAAAGGACAAATATTGTATGATCCCACTTATATGAAATATCTAGAAAAGGCAAATGCATAGAGACCCAAGTTCATTAGTGGTCACCAGAGGCGAGTGGGAGGAGCAAAGGGGAAGCTGTTGTCTTAAAGGGCGCTAAGTTTCTGTTAAGGGTGACGAAAACGTTTGGAAACAGGCAGTGGTTATGGTTGCACAACACGGTGAACGTAATTAATACTGCTGAGCTGTACATGTAAAAACAGTTGAAAGGGCCAATGTTTTGTTATATATATTCTACCACAATTAAAAAAACAAACCAAATATAAATACACACACACACACAAGGGCATAAATCAATGAAGGAGTCATAACATTCTGAAGAATGACTTTTCTGAGAAGAAAACATCTCAGGTATGTTTTCACACAGGGCCTCTCCTTCCTCTACCTGGAATATTCCACCTAGATATATCAGAATGGTGTGCTGTCCACTGTGGTCAGGTCTTTGTTAAACTCTCACCTTCTCCCTGAAGGTTATGGATTGAATCGTATATCCCCAAAAATGTACGTCAACTTGGCTAGGCCATGATTCCCAGTATTGTATGACTGTCCACCATTTTGTTGACTGATGTGATTTTCCTGTGTTGTAAATCCTAACCTCTATGGCAGTGGGTTTTTATGATGTTAATGAGACAGGATTAGAGGCAGTTATGCTAATGAGGCAGGACTCAATCTACAGGATTAGGTTGTATTTTAAGTCAATCACTTTAGGGCTATCAAAAAGAGAAGCAAGCAGAGAGACAGGGGAACCTCATACCACCAAGAAACAAGAACCAGGACAATAGCTTGTCCTTTGGACCTGGGGTCCCTGTGCTAAAAAGCTCCTAGACCAGGGGAAGATTGATGACAAGGACCTTCCCCCAGAGCCAAGAGAGAGGAAGCCTTCCCCTGGGGCTGGCACCCTGAATTCAGGCTTCTAGCCTCCTAAACTATGAAAGAGTAAACTTCTCTTTGTTAAAGCCATCCACTTGTGGTATTTCTGTTAGAGCAGTACTAAATAACAAAGACACTGAGCTTCTTCCCTGCAGTTATTTACCTTCCAATAAAATATTAAATTTTCCTTAAACTAGTTGTTGCATCTCTCAGTATTCACTTGGAAGTTCCAAAGAGATCATGGATCTAGAGGAGCACCATATTTTCTATTGTCCTCCAAATCCTACCTGAACTCTGCTATCTCCTTCCCCTTCTTTGGTTTATTTCCCTCCTCAGCACTTCTCACCACCTCGTTTGTTCAGGTGTGTATTTACCTGGTTGACTTATTTCTTTGTCTGGTTCTCACCACTGCACTCTAGGCATCATGAGGGCAATGACCTTGCCTATTGCATACCCCACTGTATCTCCAGGACCTAGAAAGGGCCTGGCCCATGAAAGCTCTCAACAAATACTTGCTGAAAGAATTAACTGGGAGAGCAAGCCTGGAAAAGTCACAGAAATGAGAACTAGCATTCCGCCATCATGTACCACTACAGTAGTTAGTGCAAAGACAGTCCTGAAGGCAAATCCATAAAATTTCAACAACTTGCTGAATGCCAAGAAGAGAGAATATGAATTTCAAAACAGAAAAATTAAAAATTCAAGTCATCTTTCTGGTCTATTCTTACACATGTCACACCCATATATTTAACAAGTCTGTAACATTTTTGTACTTGTTATTAGCTCCTCACAACATTTTCTCAGTGCTTTTGGCACTAGGTAGGAAGAGTTTCTTATGCTTCCATCTGCCCTCTCCCACTGACTTCTGTGGGAAAAAGTTTCCAGGAGCATTACTGAACATGCATGCCAGGCTATATTTACCACATAAAAGGTCTGCTTTTTTCTTTAGAAACATAACTTCACTTAAAAACATGGTTTTTCACCCGTGCCAAATGTGGATTCATTAGGGAATTTGTTTTTTATTCACCTTCACATAAAACATCACATTTTTTCTAAATTAAACTAGTTGTTGTATCTCTCAACTTTCACTTGGAAGTTCCAAAGAGATCGTGGATCTAGAGGAACACCATGGTTTCTACTGACCTCCAAATCTACAGACTTGCATGGAAGACCTGCCTCCTCTTATAGGAAGGGGCACAATGGTTACACAACCAGGTTATGTGACATGGAATGATTCTTAGTTACCTAGCGCTGATACAGAGCCCTGGTGGTGCAGTGGTTAAAAACCTGGCTGCTAACCAAAACATCAGCAGTTTGAATCTACCAACTGCTGCTTGGAAACCCAATGGGGCAGTTCTACTGTGTTCTACAGGGTCACTATGAGTTGGAATCAACTTGATGGCAACAGGTAGTGCTGCTATGAGGGAAATACCATAAGTGGGTGGCTTTAAGGAACAGAAATTTATTTTCTCACAGTTTAGGAGGCTACAAGTCCAAATTCAGGGCACCAGGTCAAGGGGAATGCTCTCTTTCTGTAGGCTCTGGGGGAAAGTCCTTGTCTTATCTCTGCTTCTATTCCTTGTCTCCTTGGTGATCTTCATGTGGCATGTCATCTATCCTTCCCTTTCTCTGCTTCTTCACTTGCTTAATCTGCTCTTTTATACCTCAAAAAAGATTAAGACACACCCTGTATTAATATTTCCCCATTAACATAACAAAGAAAAGCCATTCCCAAATGGGACAACTTCTATGTTGTTGTTAGGTGCCTTGAGTCATTTCCAACTCATAGCGACCCCATGTACAACAGAACAAAAAACTGCCTGGTCGTCTGGGGTCTTAAATGCTAGCAAGCGGCCATCTAAGATGCATCAATTGGTCTCAACCACTTGGAGCAAAGGAAGATGAAGAACACCAAAGACACAAGGTAATTATAAGCCCAAGAGACAGTAAGGGCCATATAAACCAGAGACTACATCAGCCTGAGATCAGAAGAACTAGATGGTGCCTGGCTACAACAGATGACTGCCCTGACAAGGAATACAACAGAGAACCCCTGAGGGGGCAGGAGAGCAGTGGGATGCAGACCCCAAATTCTTGTAAAAAGACCAGACTTAATGGTCTGACTGAGACTACAAGGACCCTGGAGATCATGGTCCCTAGACTTTCTGTTAGCCCGAAACAGAAACCATTCCCAAAGCCAACTCTTCAGACAGGCACTGGACTGGACTATGGGATAGAATATGATACTGGTGAAGAGGAGCGAGCTTCTTGGATCAAGTAGATACATGAGACTATGTGGGCAGCTCCTGACTAGACGGGAGATGAGAGGGCAGAGGGGGGCAGAAGCTGGCCGAATGGACACGAAAATAGACGGTGGAGAGACGGAGTGCGCTGTCTCATTAGGGGGAGAGCAACCAGGAGTATACAGCAAGGTGTATATAAATGTTTGTATGAGAGACTGACTTGATTTGTAAGCTTTCACTTAAAGCACAATAAAAATTAAAAAAAAAAAAAAAAAAACCTGCCTGGTCCTACACCATCCTCACAATCATTGCTATGTTTGAGCCCATTGTTGCAGCCACTGTGTCAATCCATCTCTATGCACTATAACCCAAAAAAACCAAACCTGCTGGCCTCAAGTTGTTCCAACTCATAGCAATCCTATAGGACAGAGCAGAACTAGTCCACAGAGTTTTCAAGGAGCAGCTGGTGGGTTCGAATTGCCCACCTTTTGGTTAGCAGCCAAGTTCTTAACCACTGCGCCATCAGGATTCCATAACCACCATAAGGTTAGGATTTACAACACATATTTTGGGGGACACAATTCAATCCATAACAAGCAGGAATCTTAGTTTTGTTATCTGTAAAATATGGAAATTACACCAAATGATTCTCATACCCGGATAATAATGTAAATATTTAATGCATCTCCAGGATCACACTGCTTATAACTGGCAGCCAGAGCTCAAAACAAAATTTTCTTTGTGTTGTTTTTATACAAGTAATTTAAGAATACATTCCTATCACCAAAAATTCTAATAATTCCACAAGAGAGTAAAAAAAAAAAAAAAGATATTTTTCCTTTGTATTCCCTCCTTCACCCTATCCCAATGCTCAATCCCACCTAAAGTTAAGTAATTGATGAACAAGTTGGGGGTATTCCTACACACCTTTTCCTGTGTGTTTTACATAAGATATTTAACTGTTTTCAAGGCTTAACTCCAAATTCTGTTCCTTACCAAGACAGGGTCTTTATCTTCTATTTCCCTGAAATTCTCTACAGTTAGAAATTTTGTGTTTTATATACAATGATTACTCCAAAAATGTGTCTGATAAACTGGGCTGGCCCCAGGAAACCCCTCCCACTTTTTTTAAGGTTCCTCAGTATGGGAGAATCAGAGAAAAATCTTTACATGGGATCTTCCCTAGGTCTCTTTCTGGTGTGCTGGGTCTGGTAATCTGTCCTGGTGTCCCCCAAACTCTGGTCGACCCTGCTGGTGCTGCCCAGCATATCACATGCCTTCAGAGTTCACAGGGCTCCTCACAGGATAAGCAGAAAACTGATTCTAGGCAAAACTGGCAGCATAATTTTCAGTTTCATTCTGGAGAGAGCTAAACTCTCTTTCACTTTTCTTTTGACTTTTTTTTCACTTTTCTTTTTTTTTGAGTTTGGTGGCTAAAATCTTAAAAAATATTTATATAGTAAGAAAAAAAAAAAGGGCAACAAAATGGTAGTCAAATGAGAGGTGTGGTTTATAAAAGAAAAAAAGGGTATAACTGCAACCTGAGTAAGGGGCCCACATTCCACTTATATAGTAACCTCAGTGCTGGAGGATATCCCGTAGTGAATTAAAACCCAAGAAGCTGGCCAGAGGACACTATCCTGTTAGAAGTCAAAATAGTGGCTATCTCGGGGAGGTATCCTGATTCAGAGGTGGTATGAGGGAGTCTTCTGGGGTGCTGGAAATGTTCTATATTTTGATCTGGGTGGTTGCACAGGTGTATACACACACACACACAAAAAAATCATCATGCTTAAGATTCAGATACAATATTTTTTATAAGTTGTATTTCAATAAAAAGAGTAAATAAATAACTAAAGCACCAAAAGAAACAAACCTAGTGCTGTTGAGTTGATTCAGACTTATAGTGACCCTATAAGTAAAGCACAAGGGCCTGGAAATCCTGCTCTAATTTAAATTCGTTAAAGTGAGTTTTAAAACACAGGACATTGTCTATCTTAATGAATGTTCCACGTGGCTTGAAGAAAATGTGTATTCAGCTGTTACTGGGTA
Source organism: Loxodonta africana (assembly GCF_030014295.1). NCBI lineage: Eukaryota > Metazoa > Chordata > Mammalia > Proboscidea > Elephantidae > Loxodonta > Loxodonta africana. Next base: position 110,295,566 of record NC_087351.1, read on the forward strand.
GAACATTTTCTAAATGTCAATTAGATCAAGTTCTTTTATATCCTTGCTGATTTTCTATCTACTAGTTTATTACTTGGAGCTCTGGTGGCCCAGTGGTTAAGAGCTTGGCTGCTAACTAAAAGGCTGGCGTTCAAATCTACCAGCTGCTCCTTGAAAACCCTATGGGACAGTTCTACTCTGTCCTATAAGGTCGCTATGAGTCAGAATTGACTTGACGGAAACAGGTTTGGTTTTTTTTTTTTGGTTTAGTATATTACTCAGAGATGAATGTTAAAGTCTGCAACTATAGCTGTGGATTTGTCTACCTTTCCTTTCAGTTGTATTAGTTTTTGCTTCGTGTATTGTGAAGTTCTGTTGCTAGGTACATACACATTTGGGATTATTATCTTCTTGGTAAACGGACCCTTATATCTTTACCTAATGTCTCTCATAGAAACCCTGGTGGTGTAGTGGTTAAGTGTTATGGCTGCTAACCAAGAGATCGGCAGTTCAAATCCGCCAAATGCTTCTTGGAAACTCTATGGGGCAGTTTTACTCTGCCCTATAGGGTCACTATGAGTCGGAATCGACTCGATGGCAGTGGGGTTTGGGTTTGGTTTAATGTCTCTCATTATCCCTGGTTATTTCTTTGCTCAGAAGACTACTCTGATATTCATATCTGATAAAATACTGTGTATAAATCTTAGCCACTCCAACTTTCTTTGGATTTCTGTTTGCAGTGCATCTTTTTCTATTCTTCTACTTTTAACCTACCTCTATTATTATATTTGAACTGAGTTTCTTGTAGACAATATACAGTTGGTTCCTGATTTTTTATCCATTCTGACAACTTTTGTCTTTTAATTGATAAGTTTAGACCATTTGCATTTAATGCAACTATTGGTATGTTTGCATTTAGAGCTATCATTTGTTTGTTTCCTACCATTTCTTCTGTTTCTCCTTCCTGTTTCCCCTTTCCTAATTTCCTGTGGATTGCTTAAACATTTTTTTAGAATCCCATTTTGATATACCTATAGTGTTTTGGTGGTGGTTGTTTTTAACATCTGTATTTTTTACTATACCTTGGTGTATAGTTTTTTTTACTGGTTGCTTTTGTTGTTGTCGTTAGTTGCTGTCAAGTAGATTCTGATTCATGGCAATCCCAGGCACGCAGAAGAGAGCAGTCCCACAGAGTTTTCTAAGGATGCTTAACTTTTCACGATTTAGTTAGAATTGATATCTTACCCCTTCAAGTACCTTACTACCATATAAGTCCCTTGACTTTCTACACCACCCTCTTATGTTATACCTGTCTTATACAGAACATCCACACACACTGAAAATCTAATCAGACCATGTTATAATTTTTGCTTAAAATGTATTTTAAAGAACCCAAGAGGAGAAGGGTCTATATCCACATATTTATCACTGCTCTTCCTTCTGGCCTCCAAGTTTCTGATGAGAAATTCGGTTACTCAAATCATCGCTCCTTTATAAATAATGCCATTTTTCTCTGGCTACTTTTAAGACTTTTTCTTTGCTTTTATTTCTTAACAGCTTGATTGTGATGTGTCTGGGTATGGATTTCTTTTGTTGGGGTTCCCTGAGCTTCTTGACTGTCCAGGTGTATGTCTTTCACCAAATTTGGGACATTTTCAGCTATTATTTCTTCAAACACTTATTGAGCACTGCATTCTTTCTCCTCTCCTCCTGGGACTCTGATGACACATTAGACCTTTCGCTATTGTCCCACGGGTCAACTTTATGGGGTTGCATTCCCAAGTTCCTCCCTCTACACAACCTCCCTAGTACTTCCAAGTTCCCTGAGGCTGTCTCTTCGGTCTTCTTACCTGAAAGCTGAGGCTTTAGCTACCTGCTCTGCTGTGCACTTCCACAACCATGCCTGTGTCTAGGGCCAAGAGGCAAGAGAACGGAAGGAGGAAAACAAGGAACAGAGGGTGGTCCCACCCTTCTTGGAACTCCAGTTCCACCTATCAGACAGGAGTTTTGGCTCCCGTAAGCTCCCTTTGTACCAGCTACCACTGCCACCACGGGACTGCTTGGGAACTGAGGCGTGAGACAGCCAAGAAAGTGGGGGAAAGGGGAGATTTCCACATAATCTGAGTATTAAGAGTTTACTTTCCCACAATTTGAGTCAGAACTAGAGGGAGTCTACTGCACCTCTCAGTGTCTTGGTGTCCATCTCCAGCTTTTGGGCTCAGCTGAGTTCAGACTGAGAGATACTGGAGAAAAAAAAAATGGTAAACTCACTGTCGTTCTCAAATTCTGGTGTTCTTCCCCAAAATGCCTGCTGCTTTTTGAAGGTCCTTGAGTGGCACAGATGGTTTGCAATCAACTACTAACCTAAAGGCTGACAGTTCAGACCTGCCCAGTGGCACCGCAGAAGAAAAGGCTACGATCTGCTTCTATAAAGGCGACAGTCAGGAAAGCCCTCGGAAGCAGTTCTACTCAGTAACACATGGAGTCACAATGAGTCGGAACCGACTAACGGCAACGGGCTTGGGTTTCTGGTTTATTTATTTTTCAGAGTCTTCGAAGAGTTGCTTCCTGTATTCTGCTGAGGTTTCATGGCTGTGTTCAGTAGCAGACAAAGGACGCAGTGTGCTTAGCACATCTCACCTGGAGCCAGAAATCTCATCAGCAGCCCTAGGCACTTTCTCCACAATAATTTAAAGAACGCCTGGATCGTAGGAAAAATACTCGCGGCATCGGTTGATTAAATTCCAGCTGAAGGAGGGAGTCTCAGGCTGGGTTCGCTAGAGGAGCAAAACCCAGCGACGTGCACATACGAATATACAGACAGATCCAAGGGAACGGCTCACACAATTGCAGAGGCTGGCAAGGCCCAAATCTGCGGTCAGCGGCACCCTGGAGGCTTCTCTTGATTCATGTGGCAGCAGGGGCTGATGAATTAAAAACCTGTAGGTCAGGCAGCAGGCTGCTGGCTCGCATCCCAAGAACCGAAGGTCAGAGAATGACGAGGTGAATACAGTATGAAACACAGGATCAAGAGGGAGCAAGCTTTGCCAGAACATCCATAAATATTGGATGCAGGCCATACCACCAAGGAAACTCCCCTTTCAACGGATTGGCTGCTCACATCGGATCACAAAATGGAGGATGATTACATAGTATCTGCCAAACCACTGACAATCAGAGCCCAGCCAAGTTGACACACAACCTTAACCATCACAGCTGGGGATCTAGGAAGCACCTTTGACATGGCAAAAAACAGCTGACAAAATTACAGACGAATATCCCTCATGAACATAGATGCAAAAATTCTCAAAATTCCAGCCAACAGAATTCAACAACATATCAAAAAAATAATTCACCATGACCAAGTGCGATTCATACCAGGTATGCAGGGATGGTTCAATATTAGATAAACAATGTAATCAGTCACATAAATAAAACAAAAGACAAGAACCACAAAATCTTATCAATTGATGCAGAAAAGGCATTTGACAAAGTCCAACACCCATTCATGATAAAAACTCCCAGCAAAACTGGAATAGAAGGGAAATTCCTCAACATAATAAAGGGCATTTCTACAAGGCCAAAAGCTAACATCATCCTAAATGGACGGAGTCTGAAAGTATTTCCCTTGAGAATGGGGACCAGACAAGGATGCCCTTTATCACTGCTCTTATTCAACATTGTGCTGGAGGCCCTTGCCAGAGCAATCAGGCAAGAAAAAGAAATAAACGGCATCTCAATTGGTAAGGAAGAAGTAAAAGTATCCCTATTTGCAGATGATATGATCTTATATGGAAACCCTGGTGGTATAGTGGTTAAATGCCATGACTGCTAACCAAAAAGGTCAACAGTTCGAATCCACCAGGTGCTCCCTGGAAACTCTATGGGGCAGTTCTACTCTGTCCTATACAGTTCCTATGAGTCAGAAATCAACTCGATGGCAAGGTTTTTTTTTTTTTTTAATGATCTTATACATAGAAAACCCCAAAGAATCCATAAGAAAACTACTGGAACCAACAGAAGATTTCAGCAAAGTATCAGGATACAAGATAAACATACAAGAATCAGTTGGATTCCTCTACACCAACAAAGAGAACTTAAGAGAGGAAATCACTAAATCAACACCATTTACAATAGCCCCGAAGAAGATAAAATACTTAGGAAAAAATCTAACTAGAGACGTAAAAAACCTATACAAAGAAAACTACAAGACACTACTGCAAGAAGCCGAGAGACCTATGTGAGTGGAAAAACATAACTTGCTCATGGACAGGAAGATTCAAGGTTGTAAAAATGTCAATTCTACCCAAAGTGATCTACAGATACAACGCAATCCCGATCCAAATTCCAACGACATTTTTTAATGAGATGGAGAAACAAATCACCAACTTCATATGGAAAGGGAAAAGGCCCTGGATAAGTAAAGCATTACTGAAGAACAAAGTGGGAGGCCTCACACTACCTGATTTTAGAACCTATTATACCGCCATGGTAGTCAAAACAGCCTGGTACTGAAGAACAACAGATACACAGATCACTGGAACTGAATTAAGAATCCAGACATAAATTCATCCACCTATGAGGAGCTGATATTTGACAAAGGCCCAGAAGTCCATTCATCAGGGAAAAGACAATCTCTTTAACAAATGGTGCTGGCATAACTGGATATCCACCAGGGAAAAAAAAGGAAACAGAACCCGTACCTCACATCATGCACAAAAACTAACTCAAAATAGATCAAAGACCTAAATATGAAATGATAAAGATCATGGAAAGGAAAATACAGACAATGCTAGGAGCCCTAATACATGGCATGAACAGAATACGAACCATAACTAACAATGTACAAACACCAGAAGAAAAACTAGGTAACTGGGAGCTCCTAAAAATCAAACACTTATGCTCATCGAAGACTTCACCAAAAGACTAAAAAGGCAACCTACGGACTGGGAAAAAAATTTTGGCTACAACATATCCGATCAAGGTCTAATCTCTAAAATCTACAAGATACTGCAAAACCTCAACAACAAAAAAAGACAAATAACCCAATTAAAAAATGGGCAAAAGATATGAACAGGCACTTCACCAAAGAAGACTTTTAGGCAGCTAACAGATACATGAGGAAATGCTCACGATCATTAGCTATTAGAGAGACGCAAATCAAAACTACAGTGGGATACCATCTCACCCAACAAGGCTAGCATTAATCCAAAAAAACACAGAATAATAAATGCTGGAGAGGTTGTGGAGAGATTGGAACACTTACACACTGCTAGTGGGAATGTAAGATGGTACAACCACTTTGCAAATCGATTTGGCACTTCCTTAAAAAGCTAGAAATAGAAGTACCATATGGTCCAGCAATCCCACTCCTTGAAATATATCCTAGAGAAGAGCTGTCACACAAACAGATATATGTACACCCATGTTCACTGCAGTGCTGTTCACAATAGCAAAAAGATGGAACAGCCCATCAACAAATGAATGGATAAACAAATTACAGTATATTCACATAATGGAATACAACACAATGATGAATCCTCAAAACACCTCATAACATGGATGAATCTGGAAGGCATTATGCTGCGTGAAATTAGTTGCAAAAGGACAAATACTGTATGCGACCATTATTATAAGAACTCAAGGAAAGGTTTAAACACAGAAGAAAACATTCTTTGATGGTTATGAGGGTGGCGGGCGGTGAGGGGAAGACAGAAGGGTATTCACTAACCAGAGAGTAGACTAGAATTATCTTAGGTGAAAGGAAAGACAACACACAATACAGGGGAAGTCAGCACAAATGGACTAAAACAAAAGCTAAGAAGTTTCCTGAAAACAACCAAACACTTTGAGGGACAGAGTAGCAAGGGTGGGGGTCTGGGGACCATGTTTTCAGGGGTAATCTAGGCCATTTGGCATAACAAAGTCTATTAAGAAGATGTTCTGCATCCGACTTTGGTGAATGGCATCTGGGTTCTTAAAAGCTAATGAGCAGCCATCTAAGATGGATCAACTGGTCCCAAGCCACGTAGAACAAAAGAGAATGAAGAACACCAAAGACACAAGGAAAATATTAGCCCAAGAAACAGAAAGGGCCACATAAAGGAAAGACTCCATTAGTCTGAGACCAAAACTAGATGGTGCCCAGCTACCACCAATGACCACCCTGACAGGGAACACAACATAGAGTCCCTGACGGAGCAGGAGAAAAGCGGGGTGCAGAACTCAAATTCTAGTAAAAAGACCAGACTGACTGAGACTGGAGGGATGCTGGAAGATGTGGCCCCGGACTCTCTGTTAACTCAAAACTAAAACCATTCCTGAAGCCAACTCTTCAGACAGATTAGACTGGACTCGTGAAGAGTATGCTTCTTATCCCAAGTAGATCCTGTCTGGAGGTGAGATGAGAAGGCAAGAAGGACAGGAGCTGGTTGAACAAACACGGGAAATCTGAGGTGGAAAGGAGGTGTCTCCTGTCACACTATAGGGAGAGCAACTAGGGGCACATAATAAACTGTACATAAATTTTTGTATGAAAAACTAACTTGAACTGTAAGCTTTCACTTAAAGCACAATAATAAATAAATAAAAACGCAGGATGTTTACATAAAAAAAAAAAAATCTGACTGTGAAAACAATGTCCACCCTATTAACCACTGGCATAGTTTTGGAAGGAATATTCAAATTCTATACATTTTGAGTTTTTTTCACTAGTAGCCTGTGTTGTGGGTCTATTTTTAACCAGATAAGTTCTCCTGGTCTGAGGATACAATTTCATCTCCTTTGGTTGGTTGACTAAATTTGTAAGTAAAATATTAAATAAAACCGCTTTAACGTAACGATGACAAGAATACCATAACAAGCTTCAGAATCCTAATACTGCTTTTGTCAGCTCTGCTTCTTGTCTGTTTTAAATGATTAAGAAAATTTAATCTACTAAACTTCTAAGTCTAATTTACTGGGCCAACAATGGAAGCCTTAAATGCTTGAGAACTATGCCGCTATTAGATTCTTAAGTCTTCCTTGTTAAGAGCTTGAAGTATTTGCGAGATTTCAAATACATTAAGTTTGGAACTACAGTGAAACCTGTGAGAGCTGGAATTCAATGGGACTGCCTTGTTTTTCTGAAGTCTCGAGAGTTTTCTACCTTTGACAGGGTGCAATCTTACCACTTTTCTATCCCTTGGTTTAGGAGAAAATAAATATTTGCATTTTCCTTCTCTGACAGGTTTCCGCCTTACACAGGTTCTAGCTTTTGCAGGTTTTACTCCGTATTTTAGAGATTAACTAACCAAGTAAATGCTCTTAAATGTTTAGGGGATTTGATCATGTTTATGAGCGCACTAACAGTTAATCAAAGAAAAGGAATAGCGACTGTTCTAATTTTTATATAAAAAATATTATTACACACTCTAGAATCAGTCTGAGGAGCCCTGGTGGCATAGTGGTTAAGCACTTGGCTGCTAAGCAAAAGGTGGCTTTGCGGGAGAAAGACATGCTACCTGTTCCCATAAAGACTACAGCCTGGGAAACCCTATGGGGCAGTTCTACTCTGTCCTGCAGGGTCACTGAGTCAGAGTTGATGCAACGGGACCTCACAACAACAGTCTGCCTAAGTTCAAATGAGGGCATTGCCATTTATTAGTTGTCTCCCTGGTAAAATGGGGATAGCACCGCCTACCTCAAAGTTTTGGTAAGGATGAAATGACTTAATACAAGTAATGGTTTAGAATAATGCCCGGCATGTAGTAAGTGCTATGTGCCTGACCAGTTTTGTTGTTTTAAATTGAGCACAGAGGCTTAAGAAAAACTAACTTTTTCAATTTAAACTTCAGTAAGTTGAATACTGATTAAAATACAAGAATTTTTAAACATTTCTCTTAAATACAAAAGCCTTGACTTGGCCCATAAAAGCCCAGTAATCACATAGTAGCACCCCAAGAGGCTATGAGCTCCTTGGCGTAGGAGCCACCTACCTCACCTTTGGGTACCTCACAACAACTGAGTACTCAATAAGCTACAGATATTGACTAAGTGGATGAATTAAACTACGGCTCATCAACATTTGGTGTCAGTTATAACCTGCTCGGACAATGCTCTCACCAGTATCTACAACACACAGGTATACCAGGGTCAACCAATAATACAGAACAGAGATCAGTCCTGATTCTAACATCAGGGTCATACACAAGTGATTCTATTTAAGATTTGTATATTCTGACAACTAGTCATTATTTACATTAATCTTCTCTCATAGCAATTTCAACAACACAATAACTACGGATAGGTCAATCAAGGCACTTTGAGAAAGAAAACACTTAGAAAAAACAACCTACTTCCAAAGTATTTCTGTGGTTGTTGTACACCGTCGTGTCTATTCCGACTCATAGCACCCCACGTGACAGAACAGAATGGCCCTATAGGGTTTCCTTGGCTGTAACCTTCACAGAAGCAGGCAGGTCTTTCACAAGCCCTCCGGTGGATTCAAACGGCCAGCCTTTCAGTTAGCGTTTAAGTGCTTAACTGCTGTACCACCTGGGCTCCTCCAAAATATTTCTAGCAAGTGTTAAAGCAATAAAGTGTTCTCTTTTAAAGTGATGCTAGGTTTTTGAAGTCAGAGGGAAAAAAAAGTTAAAAACACTGCTTGATTTAAGGTAGTTTTAAAGTATTGTTCAGGTGAGATGTCAAGGCCACTTTCTGGCAAATGAGGCATAAATAAATGATCCTGACCTAGAGCACATTTACACGTGTTAGAGGTCAGCCAGGGCTCTCGCACGCAGAGGTGAAGAAAACCAAGACTCACCTCGAAGTTGTACTTCCTCATCTGGTTGACGTGGCGGCAGTATAGGTAGAGCATGCCGATGCTGCTGCCCACCGCGATGTAGTCCCCGCTGGTATCCAGGGCTGTGAGGTAGACCACCACAGAGCGGAAACCCTTCTGGATCTTTGTGGGAATGGCATTGAGGAGATAGTACAGCGGGCAGAACTCTCTGAACGTCACAGGCTCTGAGAGTGACGCCATGGCCGAGGCGTCCACGGATGACCTTCGGGCAGGAAAAGGAACTCTGGCATCGAGGGAAACCTGGGGGCTAAAGAACAAGGCGTTATCATTTTCCCAAAGCCTAGTGATGCCAAAAAGAAGTAACGCTTAATAGCGGAAACCCAGAACTTTTAGGTGGGTAAAAACTACAGCTGCGGCTTAATTCAACGGTGAAAATATACGATCCACTCAAGGTGTCATTAAGATCACTTTTGAGTATTTTAGCTCAAAGTGTACTTCAATATGGACTGATCCCTCTAATTTATGCTATTTCTAAGGAGGGGTGAAAAGAATATTAAAAAAAAAGTTCTTACTCTCAAGAAGCTTATGTTCTAGCCAGAGAAGCAAATGAAACAGTGCAGAGATACAAAGCCACATGTAAGTAGGAGCTGTGGGTCTGGATGAGAAGACGGAAAGATCAGTGTGAATTAATGGAAAGATCAGTGTGGATTAATGTCAGAATAGAGGAGCCTTCATTGGAAACTTCACTGGAAACATGTGAACCAGGAAGCCTCCAGGATGGACGGGATGTACAAGAAATCAGGAAACGCTCTCTGTCCTAGGAGAACTGTGAACCAATCTCAGGCATGGCATATGCTCACTGTACCAATGAGACAGGGAGGAAACAGAGCCCAGTGTTGTGCACAGCCTCTTGAGCGCTCAGAGACTGGCATCTGTGCCACACAGAGACCCATGCCTCTCTGCACTTTGAATTCAGAGCTTCCCTTAATAAAGGCACTTAGAAGGAGAGTCAGGAGTAGGAGGATATGGAATGAGCGGCTAACGGCCTCCATGAACAACTGCCTCCTTTGCCATGAGAACAGAAGAACTGGATGGGGCCCAGCTACTCTTACTGAACATTTTCATCAAAGAGTCTATAGAAGAATCCCAATCAAAAGGGGAAAAATGCAAAACAGAATTTCAAATTCTCATGGACTCCAGACTTCCTGGAGCCATGGAGGGTGGCTGAGCCCCTGAAGCTATTGCCCTGAGATAATCTTTAAACCTTAAACCAAAAATATTCCCTAAAGTCTTCTTATATCCAAGTAACAGTTTAGCTTAACTAGTAAAAAAGGCCTGCCTTGAGCATTGTGCTCTTTTAAGAACTATCTATATGGGACCAAATCAACAACAGTAACTTGAAATATTAGATAAGGGGCTTAGGGATCAGTAAGTTTATGTTAACGAGGGAGCAATAACTCAGAAAAGTGGGTGAGAATGGTTGCACAACTCGAAGACTGTAATCAGCATCACAAAACTGACCATGTAGAAACTTGAACTGGTGTATGTTTTGCTGTATATATTCTCAACAACAATAAAATAAAGACACTCAACCCTTGTCCAGCATGTTATCATTGACAAAGTGCTCACTAACTTAATTTAATCCTTGCTGGTGTTGTGTGCCACTGAGTCAATTCCATCTCTTTATTGACCCTATAAGACAGAGTAGAACTGCCCCATAAGGTTTACTAGGCTGTAATCTTTATGATTACATTAACAACCTGTGATATGCAGATGACACAACCTTGCTTGCTGGAAGTGAAGAGGACTTGAAGCATTTACTGATGAAGATAAAAGACTGCAGCCTTCCGTACAGATTACACCTCAACATAAAGAAAACAAAAATCCTCACAACTGGACCAATAAGCAACATCATGATAAATGGAGCAAAGATTGAGGTTGTCAAGGATTTCATTTTACTTGGATCTACAATCAACACTCAACGAAGCAGCAGTCAGGAAATCAAATGATGTACTGTATCAGGCAAATCTGCCACAAAAGACCTCCTTAAAGTGTTTAAAAGCAAAGATGTCACCTTGAGGACTAAGGCATGCCTGATTCAAGCCATGGTGTTTTCAATCACCTCACATGCATGCAAAAGACGGACAATGAAAAAGGAAGACCAATGAAGGATTGACACATCTGAATTACAGTGTTGGCAAATGGACTGCCAGAAGAACAAACAAATCTGTCTTGGAAGAAGTACACCCAGAATGCTCCTTGGTGTCTCTTCCTCTGTAGAAGCGAGGATGGCAAGACTTTGTCTCACGTACTGTGGACGTGTTATCAGGAGGGACCAGTCCCTGGAGAAGCACATCAAGTTTGGTAAAGTAGAGGGTCAGCAAAAAAGAAGACCTTTAATGAGATGGATTGACACAGTGGCTATAACAATGGGCTCAAGCATAGCAACGATTGTGAAGATGGTGCAGGACCAGGCAGTGTTTCAATCTGTTGTACACAGGGTCACTATGAGTCAGAACCAATTCGACAGCACCTAACGACAACAATCTCTGTATAGGCAGATTACCAGGTCTTTTCTCCCAGGGAATGGCTGGTGGGTTCAAACTGTCAGCCTTTTAGTTAACAATCAAGCACTTAGGTAGGTGGCGTTATTCCCTATTTTTAGATGAAGATACTGAGGACCATCGTGGTCAAGAGACTTGCTCAAGACCACACAGCCAACACTTGAATCTAGGTCTTCTCACTTCAAGTCCTGGGCGCTCTCCAATGTACAATCAAAGCCCTTTCAGATAATCACACACGCCTAGGTAGGTCTCTGTACCTGATTATACCTGGAGGGATATTTTAGCCCTTAGCGCTCTATGGAGACTTTCAAGCCCCTATAGTGGGAACTTCTTGGAACGCGGACTTAGAGTTTGTTTGGACTACAGGCTCATCTAGGTGACTGACTGACTGACTTTCAAGACCTCTTCTGATCAAGTCACCAACTCGTTCTCACCCAAGGCCTTTGCATCGGCTCTTCCCACTGCCTGGAATGCTCTTTCTCCAGATGTCACTCGGCTCTGCTGCTTCTCCACATGCAGGTCTCTGCTCACCTGACTGTCCCTGTGAAGCTTCCCCTCAGCACTCTATCCACACCCTCCTTCCCTGCTGACGGCTGCCTCTGCCTACCCATGGCACTGACATCACTCACCCCCAACCCCCTGCCCCCAGCAAAGGGTCAGACACATAGGAGACACTCAAGAAGTATTTACTGAATAAATGAATTATGAAAAAGGAACACCTGCAAGGAAGGAATGAACGACAAGAATGGAAGGAAAGCAAAATATCTCTTCTCCAACATGGCCCAACTCAATCCAAGAAGCAAATTCCCTACATCTGTAGAGCATATTCAAAGCCCTAGTGTGGCACAGTGGTTAAGAACCTGGCTCCTAACTAAAAGACTGGTAGTTTGAATCCACCAGCTGCTCCTTGGAAACCTATGGAGCAGTTCTACTTTGTCCTACAGGGCCGCAACGAATCAGAATCAACGCGACAGCAATGGGTAGGTCATGTCCAGTTTTCCAAAGCACTTCTACTTTATTTGACAGTCACAACAGTCAATTGAGTGAGGTACACAGAGGAAATATCCATGCATGGTGACTTTCCTAAAGATGCATTCATAAGAATCATATCCCTGTTTTAGCTGAAGCTGAAGCTCTGGGAGGTTTAGAAGCTTGCCCAAGGTCACACAGCCCTATGTGCCTGGTGCAAGAGAAAGGTGGACTGTTAACGCTGGTCCTGTCCACAAAGCAGCACGGTTCATACACTGACAACTTCTCAAGGGCAACCTGGCCCTGGCGGAGGGATGCACACGCTCTCCAATCCTTGTTTGCACAAGTAACAGAAACGTAGGCAAGAGCCACACAACCCAACATCCGATGAAAATGCAACGGCTCTTGGGCAAAGCCAAATACAGGGGACAGGCACCCTGGGAAAGCATGTGGGTCATTTTACGGACGTGGTGCAGGAAACCCAAAATAATAACAACGGCAATAGCAAAAACAGCAATAATGGGAACAGCTAACACTAGGAGCTAATAGAAACTGTTCTCACCACTTATTCGCTCATTAAATCCTCACAAAAATCCTGCAAGGTAGGTACCCTTGTTTTCTCCATTTTATAGATGAGGAAACTGCTCCCATTTCAAAAATCTCCTCTACATTTTTATTCATAAAGACAGGCACCAGGAGCAGTGAGCTTTGATTTCCTTGATGAGTGTACACATATGTACACATGCGGCGTGCACACCAGTGTGCCGTACTTTTTGTAATTTTAAAAATAAAAGTTTTCTCTTCATAAGTTATAAATGCTCACTACAGATTTAGAAACATGGGAATTACAAAACAGTAAATAAAAGTTACTCATAATCCTCTCACACACAGATATGAGATATTTTACATATGTGTACAGTTTTTCACTTAATAAATCATGTGTCTTTTCCAGATCATTAAATGATCTTCTACAACATGATTTTTAATGAGTACACAGAAAAACTTCAAGGAACGCACTATATGGATGTCACGGATTGGGTTGTATTCCCAAAAATATCTGTCAAGGAGACGGGGCCAAGATGGCGGACTAGGTAGATGCTACCTCGGATCCCTCTTGCAACAAAGACTCGGAAAAACAAGTGAATTGATCACATACATAACAATCTACGAACCCTGAACAACAAACACAGATTTAGAGACAGAGAACGAACAAATACCAGGAAGAACTGACTGTTTTCGGAGCCTGGAACCAGCGTCCCACTCAGGTAACCTTGGCGCCGGGCTTAGGTCTCGGCCCAGGGGAGCTGAACACAAAATCTTGTGACGGCGCAAACAAGGGGCAAAGCCCTACCCCCCTGAACTGACCCCAGGAGGAGGCCCAGCCAGTCCGGGCAGGCGACGTGGCGACGCGGCTGGTGGGAGAAGTCCCCGGGAGGCAGTGACTGGTTTTGGAGCCGGGAGTGCAGCGTCCCAGCCGGGGAACCTTGGCGCCGGGCTTTTGACCAGGCACTGTCACGGTGCAAGCACAGGGCGCAGGCCTACTCCCCTGAACTAACCCCGGGAGGGGGCCCAGCCGGTCCGCGGAGGCGGCGCAGCGACCCGGCTGGCGGGAAGAGAAGTCCCCGGGAGGCAGCGACTGATTTTGAAGCCGGGAGTGCAGCGTCCCAGCAGCAGAACCTTGACGCTGGGCTTTGGACTGGCAGCGGAGCATCTGACCACGGCTTCAGTGGGCCAGACCCTAGGGGGCAATCTCCACACAGCCAGCACACACAGGCGACACGGCCCTCGGGAATCTCAGATAAAATAGTCATTCCAAGCAAGATAAGCAACTTTGGCTATATTCCGGAGTGCTACTCTCCTGTTTCTCTGAACCCTCCCCCACCCTTCCCAGGCGGCTTCATTAACATTGGAATTTCCTGAGCCAGAGGGAGAACGGCTCCGGCTCCACGGCGGCTTTGCTTTTCCCTTTTTTTTTTTTGGTCTTTTCCTAACCCATTCTTCCAGCCTGAGAGAAGGAACCACAAAAAACCCAGGGACCAAAAATCCATCCCTAATAGGACTAAAAACACAGAACCAGCTACAGCCAAGCATATATGATCCAAATCTCGGACTTTCATCCTTACAGGGAATAAGGTGGCGGTTATAATCCAAAGGCAGCTCTGATAGGGATCTGACTGCATTTTTTTTTTTTTTAGCATTTTCTGGAAAAACAAGTCTCCCAGGTCTGATATCTCTGCTTATTCAACAGAGCCCTAACCGAACCACAACAGGGAACTGAGGGCTGAAGCTCCCCCCAGACCACCTAGCCTCTTGCCTTAGGGGTCTAAGGAGGGTGACACCTACCAATCAGTAGAGGTACTTGCAATGGGGGCCTAAGGTACAGCTGCAGTGCCCTCCCACCAAGGTGCTATAGGAATAGAGACACACCTACCTCACTGATACTTGGGGGAAGCCTGTCAGCATCCGGCCCCCCATGGAGGGTGAACCCCAGCTGCTAATAGAATCTGGTGCACACAACTATCACCACTACTTCTCGAGGTGGATAGGTGTTAGGGTGCAGCACACACTTGATGACCCAAAATCAGATTCTACTCAAGAACAGTGAATAGACTCAGGCATATATATCTGGCAACAGCCCAAACCAGCTGGTACTAGGTAATAAGTAAGTCAAGGGCTACAACAAACAAGACAGCACAATCTAGTAGCCCATCCACGTACATTGAAAGAAAACAAAACAAGATAAGACTCAGTGAGCAATTACAGAATAAACCACTACTACATCTTTTTATATCTTAGTGATGGCTCAGAGCAGCAGTCCATATCAAACCACATAAAGAAGCAGACCATGACAGCTTCTACAACCCCCCAAACAAAAGAATCAAAATCTTTCCCAAATGAAGATACAATCCTGGAATTATCAGATACAGAATATAGAAAACTAATTTACAGAATGGTTCAAGACATCAGGAATGACATCAGAAACGAAATAAGGCAAACTGCAGAAAAAGCCAAGGAACACACTGATAAAACAGTTGAAGAACTCAAAAAGATTATTCAAGAACATAGTGGAAAAATTAATAAGTTGCAAGAATCCACAGAGAGACAACATGTAGAAATCCAAAAGATTAACAATAAAATTACAGAATTAGACAACGCAATAGGAAGTCAGAGGAGCAGACTCGAGCAATTAGAATGCAGACTGGGAAATCTGGAGGACCAGGGAATTAACACCGACATAGCTGAAAAAAAATCAGATAGAAGAATTAAAAAAAAGAAGAAACCCTAAGAATCATGTGGCACTCTATCAAGAAGGATAACTTGCGTGTGATTGGAGTCTCAGAACAGGGAGGGGGGACAGAAAACACAGAGAAAATAGTTGAAGATCTGCTGACAGAAAACTTCTCTGACATCATGAAAGACGAAAGGACATCTATCCAAGATGCTCATCGAACCCCATTTAAGATTGATCCAAAAAGAAAAACACCAAGACGTATTATCATCAAACTTGCCAAAACCAAAGATAAAGAGAAAATTTTAAAAGCAGCCAGGGAGAAAAGAAAGGTCTCCTACAAAGGAGAATCAATAAGAATAAGTTCAGACTACTCAGCAGAAACCATGCAGGCAAGAAGAAAATGGGATGACATATACAGAGCACTGAAGGAGAAAAACTGCCAGCCAAGGATCATATATCCAGCAAAACTCTCTCTGAAATATGAAGGCGAAATTAAGATATTTACAGATAAACACAAGCTTAGAAAATTTGCAAAAACCAAACCAAAGCTACAAGAAATACTAAAGGAAATTGTTTGGTCAGAAAACCAGTAATATCAGATACCAGCACAATACAAGGTCACAAAACAGAACATCCTGATATCAACTCAAATAGGGAAATCACAAAAACAAATTAAGATTAATTAAAAAAAAATGCTCATAACAGGGAATCATTGAAGTCAATACGTAAAAGATCACAATAATCAAAAACAGGGACTAAATACAGGTGGCATAGAACTACCATATGGAGAGTGATACAAGGCGATATAGGACAATACAAGTTAGGTTTTTACTTAGAAAAATAGGGGTAAATATTAAGGTAACCACAAAGAGGTATAACAACTCCATAACTCAAGATAAAAGCCAAGAAAAACGTAACGACTCAACAAACATAGAGTCAAACACTATGAAAATGAGGATCTCACAATTTACTAAGAAAAACGTCTCAGCACAAAAAAGTATGTGCAAAAATGAAATTGTCAACAACACACGTAAAAAGGCATCAAAATGACAAAACTAAACACTTATTTATCTATAATTACGCTGAATGTAAATGGACTAAATGCACCAATAAAGAGACAGAGAGTCTCGGACTGGATAAAGAAACACGATCCGTCTATATGCTGCCTACAAGAGACACACGTTAGAGACACAAACAAACTAAAACTCAAAGGATGGAAAAAAACAAATCAAGCAAACAATAAGCAAAAAAGAAGAGGAGTAGCAATATTAATTTCTGACAAAATAGACTTTAGACTTAAATCCACTACAAAGGATAAAGAAGGACACTACATAATGATAAAAGGGACAACTGATCAGGAAGACATAACCATATTAAATATTTATGCACCCAATGACAGGGCTGCAAGATACATAAATCAAATTTTAACAGAATTGAAAAGTGAGATAGACACCTCCACATTTATAGTAGGGGACTTCAACACACCACTTTCGGAGAAGGACAGGACATCCAGTAAGAAGCTCAATAGAGACACGGAAGACCTAATTACAACAATCAACCAACTTGACCTCATTGACTTATACAGAACTCTCCACCCAACTGCTGCAAAGTATACTTTTTTTTCTAACACACATGGAACATTCTCTAGAATAGACCACATATTAGGTCATAAAACAAATCTTTGCAGAATCCAAAACATCGAAATATTACAAAGCATCTTCTCAGACCACAAGGCAAGAAAACTATAAATCAATAACAGAAAAACTAGGGAAAAGAAATCAAATACTTGGAAACTGAACAATACCCTCCTGAAAAAAGACTGGGTTATAGAAGACATCAAGGAGGGAATAAGGAAATTCATAGAATGCAACGAGAATGAAAATACTTCCTATCAAAACCTCTGGGACACAGCAAAAGCAGTGCTCAGAGGCCAATTTATATCGATAAATGCACACATACAAAAAGAAGAAAGAGCCAAAATCAGAGAACTGTCCCGACAACTTGAACAAATAGAAAGTGAGCAACAAAAGAACCCATCAACCACCAGAAGAAAACAAATAATAAAAATTAGAGCTGAACTAAATGAATCAGAGAACAGAAAAACAATTGAAAGAATTAACAAAGGCAAAAGCTGGTTCGTTGAAAAAATTAACAAAATTGATAAACCACTGGCTAGACTGACTAAAGAAATACAGGAAAGGAAACAAATAACCCGAATAAGAAACGAAAAGGGCCACATCACAACAGACCCAACTGAAATTAAAAGATTCACAGCAGATTATTACAAAAAATTGTACTCTAACAAATTTGCAAACCTAGAAGAAATGGATGAATTCCTGGAAAAACACTACCTTTTTTTATAACCTAAACTAACACATTCAGAAGTAGAACAACTAAATAGACCCATAACAAAAAAAGAGATTGAAACGGTAGTCAAAAAACTCCCAACAAAAAAAAGCCCTGGCCTGGACGGCTTCACTGCAGAGTTCTACCAAACTTTCAGAGAAGAGTTAACACCACTACTTCTGAAGGTACTTCAAAGCATAGAAAATGACGGAATACTACCAAACTCATTCTATGAAGCCACCATCTCCCTGATACCAAAACCAGGTAAAGACATTACAAAAAAAAAAAAGAAAATTACAGACCTATATCCCTCATGAACATAGATGCAAAAATCCTCAACAAAATTCTAGCCAATAGAATTCAACAACATATCAAAAAAATAAGTCACCACAACCAAGTGGGATTTATACCAGGTATGCAAGGCTGGTTTAATATCAGAAAAACCATTAATGTAATCCACCACATAAATAAAACAAAAGACAAAAACCACATGATCTTATCAATTGATGCAGAAAAGGCATTTGACAAAGTCCAACACCCATTTATGATAAAAACTCTCACCAAAATAGGAATTGAAGGAAAATTCCTCAACATAATAAAGGGCATCTATGCAAAGCCAACAGCCAATATCACTCTAAATGGACAGAACCTGAAAGCATTCCCCTTGAGAACGGGAACCAGACAAGGATGCCCTTTATCACCGCTCTTATTCAACATTGTGCTAGAAGTCCTAGCCAGAGCAATTAGGCTAGACAAAGAAATAAAGGGCATCCGGATTGGCAAAGAGGAAGTAAAATTATCTCTATTTTCAGATGACATGATCTTATACACAGAAAACCCCAACGAATCCACCAGAAAACTACTGAAACTAATAGAAGAGTTTGGCAGAGTCTCAGGTTATAAGATAAACATACAAAAATCACTGGGATTCCTCTACATCAACAATAAGAACATTGAAGAGGAAATCACGAAATCAATATCATTCACAGTAGCCCCCAAGAAGATAAAATACTTAGGAATAAATCTTACCAAGGAGGTAAAAGACCTATACAAAGAAAAGTACAAAGCTCTACTACAAGAAATTCAAAAGGACATACTTAAGTGGAAAAACATACCTTGCTCATGGATAGGAAGACTTAACATAGTAAAAATGTCTATTCTACCAAAAGCCATCTATACATGCAATGCACTTCCGATCCAAATTCCAATGTCATTTTTTAAGGTGATAGAGAAACAAATCACCAACTTCATATGGAAGGGAAAGAAGCCTCGGATGACAAGCAAAGCATTACTGAAAAAGAAGAAAGTGGGAGGCCTCACTCTACCTGATTTCAGAACCTATTATACAGCCACAGTAGTCAAACAGCCTGGTATTGGTACAACAACAGGCACATAGACCAGTGGAACAGAATTGAGAACCCAGATATAAATCCATCCACATATGAGCAGCTGATACTTGACAAAGGCTCAGAGTCAGTTAATTGGGGAAAAGATAGTCTTTTTAACAAACGGTGCTGGCATAACTGGATATCCATTTGCAAAAAAATGAAACAGGACCCATACCTCACACCAAGCACAAAAACTAACTCCAAGTGGATCAAAGACCTAAACATAAAGACTAAAACGATAAAGATCAGAGAAGAAAAAATAGGGACAACCTTAGGAGCCCTAATACAAGGAACAAACAGAATACAAAACATTACCAAAAGTAACGAAGAGAAACCAGATAACTGGGAACTCCTAAAAATCAAACACCTATGCTCTTCTAAAGACTTCACCAAAAGAGTAAAAAGACGACCTACAGACTGGGAAAGAATTTTCAGCTATGACATCTCAGACCAGCACCTGATCTCTAAAATCTACATGATTCTGTCAAAACTCAACCACAAAAAGACAAACAACCCAATCAAGAAGTGGGCAAAGGATATGAACACACACTTCACTAAAGAAGATATTCAGGCAGCCAACAGATACATGAGAAAATGCTCTCGATCATTAGCCATTAGAGAAATGCAAATTAAAACTACGATGAGATTCCATCTCACTCCAACAAGGCTGGCATTAATCCAAAAAACACAAAATAATAAATGTTGGAGAGGCTGCAGAGAGATTGGAACTCTTATACACTGCTGGTGGGAATGTAAAATGGTACAACCACTTTGGAAATCTATCTGGTGTTATCTTAAACAGTTAGAAATAGAACTACCATACAACCCAGAAATCCCACTCCTCGGAATATACCCTAGAGAAATAAGAGCCTTCACACAAACAGATATATGCACACCCATGTTTACTGCAGCTCTGTTTACAATAGCAAAAAGCTGGAAGCAACCAAGGTGTCCATCAACGGATGAATGGTTAAATAAATTGTGGTATATTCACATAATGGAATACTACGCATCGATAAAGAACAGTGAGGAATCTGTGAAACATTTCATAACATGGAGGAACCTGGAAGGCATTATGCTGAGCAAAATGAGTCAGAGGCAAAAGGACAAATATTGTATAAGACCACTATTATAAGATCTTGAGAAACAGTATAAACTGAGAAGAACACATACTTTTGTGGTCACGAGGGGGGGAGGGAGGGAGGGTGGGAGAGGGTTTTTTACTGATTAATTAATAGATAAGAACTGCTTTAGGTGAAGGGAAGGACAATACTCAATACATGGAAGGTCAGCTCAACTGGACTGGACCAAAAGCAAAAAAGTTTCCGGGGGATAAAACGAATGCTTCAAAGGTCAGCGGAGCAAGGGCGGGGGTTTGGGGACCATGGTTTAAGGGGACTTCTAAGTCAATTGGCAAAATAATTCTATTATGAAAACATTCTGCATCCCACTTTGAAATGTGGCGTCTGGGGTCTTAAATGCTAACAAGCCGGCATCTAAGATGCATCAATTGGTCTCAACCCACCTGGAGCAAAGGAGAATGAAGAACACCAAGGTCACACGACAACTAAGAGCCCAAGAGACAGAAAGGGCCACAGGAACCAGAGACCTACATCATCCTGAGACCAGAAGATCTAGTTGGTGCCCAGCCACAATCGATGACTGCCCTGACAGGGAGCACAACAGAGAACCCCTGAGGGAGCAGGAGATCAGTGGGTTGCAGACCCCAAATTCGCATAAAAAGACCATACTTCATGGTCTGACTGAGACTAGAGGAATCCCGGTGGTCATGGTCCCCAAACCTTCTGTTGGCCCAGGACAGGAACCACCCCCGAAGACAACTCATCAGACATGAAAGGGACTGGACAGTAGGTAGGTGAGAGATGCTGATGAAGAGTGAGCTAATTATATCAAGTGGTCACTTGAGACTGTGTTGGCATCACCTGTCTGGAGGGGGGATGGGAGGATAGAGAGAGTTGGAAGCTGGCAAAGTTGTCACAAAAGGAGAGACTGGAAGGGCTGACTCATTAGGGGGAGAGCAAGTGGGAGTACGGAGTAAGGTGTATATAAACTTATATGTGACAGTCTGACCTGATTTGTAAACGTTCACTTGAAGCTCAATAAAAGTTAATAAAAAAAAAATCTGTAAATTTGGCTAGGTCATGATTCCCAGTGCTGTATGAATATCTACCATTTTGTCATCTGATGGGATTTCCCTATGTGTTGGAAATCCTATCACTACGATTTGATGTGATGGACTAGCGGCAGTTATATTGATGAGATCTACAAGGTTAAATAGTGTCTTAAGCCAATCTCTTTTGAGATACAAGACAGAGAAGTGAGCACAGAGACATGGGGACCTCATGCCACCAAGAGAGCAGGGCCCGGTGCAGAGCACATCCTTTGGACCCGAGGTTCCTGCACAGAGAAGCTCATTGACCAGGTGCAGACTGATGACAAAGACCTTCCTCCAGAGCCAACAGAGAGAGAAAGCCTTCCCCTGGAGCAATGCCCTGAATTTGGGCTTGTAGCCTACTAGACTGTCAAAAAATAAATTTGCCTTTGTTAAAGCCATTCACTTATGGTATTTCTGTCATAACAGCACTAGATGACTAAGAAAATGGATAATCCAAAATTTTCTCAACCAAAATGTTTTAATTTTGCCATCACAATAAGCAAAACAGACAAACCTCCGCGTATCAGAATAAATTTCAAGAGGTAAAACTGCTGAATTAACAAAAGAATCAACTGCTGTCAGCATGACCTGCGAATGTCTCCAGCACGTTTTTGAAAAGGCACACAGAGGCCGGTGACTCCCACCAACCAGAGGGGCAGAGCAGCAGGGCTGGGGGCCAGGTGCCCCAGAAAGGCCTCAGGAGGCACATGAGAACACACACAGTCTCCCTACCTGGGGGCCTCGAGGACAGGTCAGCACCAGGCCCACCAGCCCTGGCCCAACAGTCAGATGTGAGGAGCAGGCTGGGCCAACTCCCAGAAAACCTATTCCAGAGGAACGGGCTGAGGAAGGCCTCCAGAGCCACTGCCTGGCTGGCGTAGGAGAGGTTTGGAAAAAATAATTTAGACTCCACGTACATTCCTGCTTTGGCCTCTTGCCTCTCCCTTACCCCATCCTCAAGGAGCCCTGGTGGTACAATGGTTAAGCGCTCAACTGCTAACTGAAAGGTGGCACTTCGATCCCGCCCAGGAACTCCAAGGGAGAAAGACCTGGTGATCTGCTTCTGTAAAGCTTACAGCCAAGGAAACCATATGGGGCAGTCCTACTCTGTCACAGGGGGTCGCTGAGCTGGGATTGACTCCATGGCAACACCTAACAACAACTACCCCACCCTCACACAAGACCACAGGCTCCAACCACCCCCCCAACCCCTACCCCCATCATAAAATTAGCCCTCTTGACTGTGGAAAACTGGTGGCGTCGTTAATGACAATGAAGTCAAACAGACTTGGGTTCACTTGAAAATACTTTGCTAAGTGAAATGAGTCAGTCACAGGAGGACAAATTTTGTAGGATCACACTAACAGGAAGTATCTAGAGTAGGTAAATGCGTAGAGACCAAAGCTCATTAGCAGTTACTAGACAGGGAAGGGAGGGCAACAGGTCATTGCTTAGCGGGCCCTGAGCTTCCGTTAAGGATGATGGAGGAATATGGAGACGGAGAGCTGCGATGGCTGCACATGATGAACGTAACTAATGTCACTGAATTGTATGCGTAAAAAAAGCTGAAATAGCAAATGTTTCGTTACATACAGCTTTACCATAAGAAAACAACAACTACTGATACAGCCACTTGGATGTATGTCAAAAATCCTCTGCTGAGCAAAATAAGCGAGATGAGAATGTACACTGAATGAAGCCATTTATATTAATTTTAGAAACAGGCAAATCTAATCTGACAGAAGTCAGAAGGGATGGTGGAAGGACAGGGGTCTGACTAGAAAGGAGCAGAAGGGTACCTTCTGGGGAGACTGAAGTGTTCTATACTTTGTTTTATGGTGGTAGTCACACAGGTATACATGGCTGAACACTTAATATCTGTGCATTTTATTGTATATAAGTTATACTACCCCACTGCTGTCAGGTTGATTCCAACGCATAGCTACCCTAACAGGACAGAGGAGAACTGCTCCATAGAGTTTCCAAAGAGTGCCCGGCAGATTCAAACTGTGGACCTCTTGGTCAGTAGCCATAGCACTTAACCACTATGCCACCAGGGTTTCCATATAAATTATACCTCCATCAAAAAAATAAATTTTTTTTTTTTTTTAAAAAAGAGACCCAAATCCAGATCCTAACCCAATGGGACCCTGGGAAATGAGTAAGATTGCTCCACAGGGTTTTCAAGGCTGTGACATTTCAGAAACAGATTGCCAGGTCTATCTTCCAAGGAGCCTCTGGGTGGACCTGAACCATCAAACTTTCAGTTAGGAGTTGAGTGCTTAACTGTTTGTACCACAAGGGACACCTGGAGTGGTTTAGGAGGTATTAATGGCTATTATGGGTGGTCAGAGTCCCTGGGACCATCTCCTTGGCACAACCAATGATAATGGCACCAAAAGCAACTTCAAACTTGTGAGGGAGCGCAGAACTCGCCTGCCAGTCTCCAGCAAGGATTAAAAACCATCATCAGTCTGTGCCAGGTAAGAGCCAAATCACAGCTTGAATCACCGTTATTGTTCAAGCTGAAATCCACCATGCTTGATTCCTACCTCCCCCTCACCCCGCAACAGTCCTTCACCCTATTCCATCGACTCTACCTCCAAACCCACCTCAAACCTGGTCCATCCCACCAACTCTATGGTCGCACCCATCTCTCACCCGGACCACTGTGCCAGTCTTCCAGGGATGGTCTCCTGTTTCCACGCCCGCCCGCTAGGACCTATTCTCATACACACCAGTCAGAACGAACTGACTTACCCGAAATCAAAAACTTTTGTGCTTCTCATCAAGGAAGTGAAAAGACAAACCACAGAATGGGAGAAAATATTTGCTAATCCTACATCTGTAAGGGGTTTGTATCTAGAATACATAAGGAACTCTTACCCATTGCCATCAAGTTGATTCCAACTCATAGCGACCCTACAAGACAGAGTGGAACTGCCCCACAGGATTTTCAAGGCTGTAATCTTTATAGAAGCAGACTACAACATCTCTCTCCCCTGGAGCAGCTGGTGGACTCAAACTGCCAACCTTTTCGGTTAGCAGCCAAGCACTAAACCACTGCATCACTCTTACAACTCAACAACAAAAAAAGTACGAATACCCTCAATTTAAAGTGGACAAAGGTTCTTAACAGATATTTCTCCAAAGAAAATATACAAATGGCCAACAAACACATGAAAAGATGCTCAATATCATTAGCCATCAGAGAAATACAAATCAAAAGCACAATGACATACAACTTCATACCCACCGGGGTGGCCAGAACCGAAAAGTCAGATAATAGGTGCCCCATACACTGCTAGTAGGAATGTAAAATGGTGCAGCCGCTTTGGAAAACAGTCTAGCAATTCCTCAAAAGGTTAAGCATAGTTAACCATACCAGCCAGCAATTCCACTCCTAAGTACACACTGGAGAGAAATGAAAACATACATCCACGCAAAAACTTGTACACAAATGTTCACAGCAGGATTACTCATAATAACCAAAAAGTAGAAACGGCTCAACGTCCACCAACTGATGAATGGACAAATAAGATGAGGTATGTCCACTCAGTGGATTTATTTGGCAATTAAAAGGAATGAAGAATTCATTCATGTTATGACTTTGGCTGAACCTTGAAAATCTTACGCTAAGTGGAAGAAGCCAGGTAAAAAAGACGACATATTACATAATTCCATTTATATGGAAAATCAGAAAAGGTAAACCTGTAGAGAAGGTAGATTGGTGGCTGGGTAGGGCTGCAGGGTGGGGCTGGGAGTGCCTGCTAACGGGTGAGAGATCTCTTTTTGGGCTGATGAAAATGGTCCGAAATTAGATTGTGGTGATGGTTGCATAATACTGCGAATATACTGAAAACTATTGGGAACCACTTTAAATGAGGGAATTGTATGGTATGTGAATTATATCTTAATAAAGCTGCTACCAAAAAATTAAAAAACAAACCAAAAAAGAATGTGCTCTTTGAGAGCGAAATCAGACCTTACTACCACCTACCCTAGTCAAGACCCTTTGGTGGCTCCCCAGTGCTTAAAGGATAAAAGCCAAATGCCTTACCTGTGGCTTCCATGGCCCTGTGCTGTCTGACCCCTCCCCTGGCTCCCAGTTGCATCTCTACCCCTCTCCACGTGGCCTCCAAACTCTAGCCACCACCCCCCGCCTCCTACCTGCTCTTCCCTGCCTCAGGACTGAGAACTCCTTTGCCCAGAATGGGCATCTCCTCAGCCCTGGTGTCCAAAGGCTTTCCTGACCAGATTACTTAAAAGTATTTTACAGTCCTCTCTTTTCTCTATCACACCACCTTACTTATGCCCTTCACAATACTGACCACAATCTCTAATTACTTCCTTTTGTAACTAGTTTAATGACCACTTCTCCCATGAGAATGTAAGCAACACCAAGTCTCTCTTGCTTACCAATGTAACACCAAAGCCAAACAGGCTAAGAATTGGCTATAAACAAACAACAAAACCCAAACCCACTGCTGTCCAGTCGATCCCGACTCATAGCGACCGTACAGGACAGAGTAGAACTGCCCCATAGGGTTTCCACGGCTATAATCCTTACAGGTGCAAACTGACCCATTTTTCTCCCGTGAAGCGGCTGGTGGGTTTGAACTGCCGAAACTTCAGTTAGCAGCCAAGCGCTTAACCATTGCACCACCAAGGTTCCTTTATGTAACTCCCAGTATCTATCAAAATCTTTGGCACAGGGTAGATGCTCAGTAAATGTTTGTTGAATGAATACTTACACAAAATCATATTCCTAATTCACTCTTTAAATTCAATAATGCTTCTCTGGTCACAGATATTTCAGATTTTAAAAGAAAAAAAAAAAACACACAGCTCCATGCCATTTCTTCTTCAAGTCACAATGCTCCTCCCCATTAGTGCCATCAATCCCATAAACCTGGAAGCCACCAGCTGGCCTTTATTGCTGACTGATAGCACCCAAGTGCCACCTTGATGGGCAGTTTTTCAAAATGGGAGATAGGACTAATGGAGAGTCTAAATCATCCACTTAGCAGTAGAAAGATCAGGTGTTGCCAGAGAGCTGTGACAGCACTAATGGTTTAAGGATTCTCTCCTCCATGCCTGTGTTGTTTTTAAAGTCTGCCTTACAACATCTATTAATTCTTTTAAGTGTTAAAATCTTACATCCGAACACAGGATGAAGCGTTGTCGCTGTTCTGCCCCCATCCATGCTGGCCAGCCAGGGCTCCCAGGCTAAGGCCTAACTCAAGCACCAAAGTTATACATTCTGACTACTGGTCTCTGTCTCACTTCTCTCAGGCCACTCTTTAATCCACACACTCTAGGCTCCAGGCACAAGGAGCCCTGACCACACCATGACACTTCCGTTCCCTCTAAAAAACCAACCAAAACCAAGCTGTCGAGTCAATTCTGAAGCATAGCTGCCCTAGAGGACAGAGTAGAACTGGTATTTCCAAGGCTATAATCTTTATGGAAGCAGGCTGCCACATCTTTCTCCTGCGGAGCGGCTGGTGGGTTCTAGCAGCCGAGCACTTAACCAATGCACCACAAGGGCTTTTTCTGTTCCCCCTACACACCCTTTAAGACCCAGCTCTCCTCTACCAGGGAGTCTTTGAAGACAGCCTCAGATACTTAGAACTCTATGGGGGCGGTATTTCACAGCACCGTCATCTTCTGTTTTCTCTCCTTGAATGGACTCTTTGTAGTCTCTGCCTGTCCTTCTAGTGTACACTCTGTGCTGCTTGGAAAGACCAGTATAGAGTGGTACAATCAACATTCAAAACGCATTTGTTACAATAATCTCTCTCTCTCTCAAAACACTGTGCCAGACCGGCCCAAGTATGATCGCCCTAAATATAAGACCACTCTCCCTAAACTATATTCATCCATTATGCAAAAATCACTGCACTCTTATGTCCAGGTCCAAATAATACAGGAGTCCCCTCTTATCTGCAGGGGATATGCTCCAAGACCTCCCCCTGCCCCGTGGCTGCCTGAAACCATGGAGAGTACTGAACCGTATGGATACTGTTTTGTCCTGTGCATACATACCTACCATAAAGTTGAATTTATAAACTGGTACAGTAAGGGATTAACAACAATTACTAATAATAAACACAACAATTATAACAACATACTGTAATAAAAGTTATGTAAATAACAGAGAGCGATTACACAAGATTTCATCATGCTCCATATTCATTTATCATTTTTGGACCATGGCTGACCACAGGTAATGGAAGTGCAGATAAGGGGGGATTAGAGTACACTCATTTTAAACTAAACACACATGGTAAACAATAGCTTACTTATACCTCAGCAGTTCACAAAGCTCATCAACTACTCCCTCCTGATTCTACCAAGCTCCCAGATGTTGTCATTTTATCTAGAAATCGCTCCATGCTCGACACCAAAGCTTGTCATTATGTGTATACCTGTTTCCTGATGGGTTCTTTACCTTTCCAAGTTCAATTAACTGTTCTGCCCCATGCCTGTTTCCTTCCTCTTTTCCAGTAGACATTCTGTACAAATCGCTTCCACGGTAGTGGCTAACATGAGAGAAGACTCTCCTCAAACTTGAAGGGTAACTTCTCAAAGGGAAAACTGAAAACACACACAGGAGGAGCCACCCTTCTTCTGTTGAAGGGCAATGAGGCTAACTTAAGCCCAATAAAAACTACTTCCTAGGTGGTACTAGCAATTAAGCACTTGACTACTAACAAAAGGCTGGTGGTCTGAACACACCTAGAAGCACCATAGACAGGCTGGTGATCTGTTTCTGAAAGGTCATAGCTTTGAAAACCCTATAAAGCAGTTCTACTTTGCACACATGGGGTCACCATGAATCGGAATCGACTAGACGGCAACAAGTCATTCCTTCAGAGGAAAACTATTCCTTATGCCATTTTCTCCACCTTCTGTTTCCAATTCAGTTCTGAAAACTCAAACAGAGCATCCCCTATGCCCACACCTGCTGGTTCTCTGGTTTGAAAGGGCAAAGGCCAGACTGTGAGCTCCCTGAAGGCAGGGACTGGGTCTGTCTGGTCTACCACAGCATCCCTAGAGCCTAGCACACTACGGACCCCAAATAACTACCTGCTGAACGAAAAAACGTGGGACATATATTGGGTTACGCAAGGTTAGGGACTTATCAAAGTACATGGTGGCTGCCTGTGAGGAAGTACAAAAAGACCGGCCGCTTAAAAGACCTGGAGCAAGTCACTGGTGGCCACGGGAAACTACAGGGACTTTATTCCCAGATTCTGCCCATGCCTGGGATCTGGGTTTGGGGATTTCCTATAACTTCTTTTCTTAAGGTTTGCAAGGCCTTGGCTGCAAAGAGGCAGTCAACCCCGAGAATAACTGATCTCTCTGATAGGTGGAGCAAGGGTGCACCCAGGTTGGTATCCCACATCGTGCCAACAAATGGATCAGAATCAACAAAATAAAATCCCTGCGTTTCAGTGAGAAAGACTAAAGAGCACTGAAGAGAAATGGGAGTAAAAGGAGAAACTAGTAAGTCAGGAGAGAAATGAAGAAGGGGCTGGACGAATGAAAAAAAGAACCCAATACAGCAAAACCCAAAAATAAAAGTGTCGGCAATATTACTGATATTACCGCACCTAAGCACCTGTGCTAAGCATCTTCCACGCCCTGACTCAACTCTATCACCAAGCCAGGGATGGAAACAATTATCACCTCCATTCTACTGAGAATGAAAATGGAGCTCAGTGGCCCAGGCCGAAATGTAGGGCCAAGGTGGGAGTCATCCACGTATCCATTCAACGAACAGTTACTGAGCGCCTACTGGGTACGCGCCAAGGCCTGGTGCCGCGCTGGTGGGCACATGCAGGGCCAGGGGGCTGGGAACGGGCAGAGGCAACATCCGCCAAAGGACTGAAGTGCTTGCAGCCCGGCAGCCCGGGGCCAGGGTGGGGCAGATGGGGCGGGCCGGCGCGGGCGTGGGAGGGGCGAGGGGAGACCGGGCGCGCAAGGCAGCGGGCCTGAGAATGATGTCGGGGGACCCAGGCAGCCGAGGATGCCAGCTCCCCCCGGTGACCGCCGGCTCCGAGTCAGGCGGCGAGCTCGGCGCTCCCATGTGTTGTCCCACTTGGCCGTCCGGCCACCCCGCGGGTGGACCGGGGAAATGGGTGCAGGGGCAGTGGAGACCCTGAGGAGCCGAACAAGGGAAGGGTGGTCCGAGGCGCCGGCGGAGCGTGGCGCGGCAGAGGAAGGGGCGCGGGGCCGGGCGTGGGGGCGCCCGCGGCATAGCGGACTCACCTCCCAGGGCGGCCCCTCCGGACTCGTCGGCCCGGCCGGGCCCGAGGAGGCAGGGACGGACTCGGGGCCGCGGGGCCTGCCGGGAGCCTGTTCCCTGGCAACGGGGTTGGCACCGCCGACCAGCAGCCGCTCCTTCCGGAGATAGAGAGGCAGAGCCCAAGTGGAAGCGGACGCGGCGGAAGTGATGCAGCGCGCTTCCGGCGGGCGTGGGCGGGGCTTCGGATCTCGTTCCCGGGATATCAGCCGGCGGCATGGACGGTGCGTGAGACAGGCCGATTGGCCGGGGTGGGAAGGCTGCGAATCTTAAATGGCCCGGACCGCGGACTGCAGCAGAGCCCGGGAAACCCTCACGGTTGAATGGGGGCCCGTGCGCTTGCCCCAGCCCCGGCTCGTTGGCCCTGTGCGGGCTCTGTAGTCTGCCCAGGAGCCAGTCAGACTTGCCTAGCCTAACGTTTTTCAGGTGTAAAGTGACAACGCGATGGGATGATGTATGCAAAGGCTCTAGCTGAGTTGCATATGTTCTAATTGTAATTCTCGTCGTTATAAATTAGTATTAGCAGAGCACGTTGGTTGCCAAGCCTTGCATGCCCAAGTCCTCCAGAAATTCTTCTCTGAGCTCTCAATCAGAAATATCTAATAGAATCTATCATTCAGCGGGTGCTTACTTTGTGCCGAGGAGTGTTAAAAGCACATGTGTCAGCTCATTTGAGCCTCACGGTAACCCCATGAAGTCCTACTATCAACCCCGTTTTACAGATGGGGAATCCGAGGCCCGGTTGGGTTAAGAAACTTCCACTATGCTGTTAGCCGCTATGCTTACCTTGCTCTGGCCTGAGTTGTGTGACTCATTACTGGCCTCTTTCCCTACTAGCCTGTGAGTTAAGTCATCTTCAACAATACCTGGTGAGTCTTTAAACGTAAACAGAGTTCTATTTTGTCTTGTTCCAGGAAACAAACTTTCACATTCACCCAGACATCTTCGTTTCCACCACATTTATTTGTCTAGTTGATACAGCATTTCATATAGTTTTAATATTGAAAGTTATAAAGACATTTGCCCTCCAACTATGATCTTTTTTAAATATGTATAATTCATTTTATTTGTTGTTGCTGAGAATATTCACAGCAAAGCATACACCAATTCAACTGTTTCTACATGTACAATTCAGTGGCATTAATTACATTCTTCGAGTTGTGCAACCATGCTCACCTTCCTTTTCTGAGTTGTTCATCAGAACATAAACTCACTGGCCCCTAAGGTTCCTGTCTAATAGTTTGAGTTGGTGTTGTAAATTTGATCCCATATAGATCTTAAAAGAGCATAACGCTCAAGGCAGCGTCCAGCTATGATCTTAAGTTTTATAATGACTATTTTTCTTTTACTCTATATCAGCAAAGACATTTGGAGTTGCAACTCCCAGAAAACCTGTTTTGTCTGTCAGTGCAAGAAAAATTAAGGACAATGCAGCCGATTGGCATAATTTAATCCTGAAATGGGAATCCCTCAATGATGCAGGTTTTGCTACTGCAAACAGTATTGCCAACCTGAAGATCAGTTTATTGTAAGTATGTATAGAGTTCCTCACGCTCTGAGCTTTTCACCTGTAAAACTGGAGCAGAAGCTTCGTGGGAGTCTTTTAGAGTGGGAAGGGTGATCTGTAGTTATCAACATGGATAAATTAAAAGATAAAATATTGAGCAAAAAAGCAAGTGGTAAAATGATACCTGCTGTATGAACTGTACATGTATATTTTTAAACACAAAGTATTAGTATGTATTATTTGCAGTTACATCTCTATACAAAATTATAAAACCAGATTGGAAAGCCAGAGTCTCTAAGTCATGATAGTGGTAACTCAGGGAAGAAAGGGTGTTGGCGTGGTAGGTAAGGAGACTTCATCTTTAGCTGTAATGTCTTTCATAAAAGAAGACAAAGGAATTAGGAAAAAATGTTAGCAAATGCCAATTCTGATTGGAGGATTTGCTTTATTATTCTTTAAATGTGTTTATATGCACAGTACAGTTAAGAGTTTGGCTGCTAACCAAAGGTCAGCAGTTTGAATCCACCAGCAACTCCTTGGAAACCTTATGGGGCAATTCTACTCTGTCCTGTAGGGTCACTATGAGTTGGAATCAGATCTATATATACAGGCAGTCCCCAGGTTACGAACGTCCAACTTACTTTAAACCCGTAGTTATGAACCAATCCCCATAAAGCCTATGTTAAAAATTCAAGGTACATACATGGTTCATCGTAATGAATGGGTGCTACTTTGGGACATGCATCAAAACATTATTATTATTACTGTATTATTAATGTTAAAGATATTTTGGTGTACCTGAAAGTGTTTCTTTAATGTTTTTTATGCATAGAAAGGTATACTATATACTAAGACGAACATTTGATTAGTTGACGTTAGATACAAACCATACCTAACTGTTCAAACTTACGTACAAATTCAGCTTAAAGACAGCATTAGCAGTGGAACTTGTTCGTAATCAGGGGACTGCCTGTATGTATATATGTATATAAAACCCATTGCTGTCGAGTCCATTCCAACTCATAGCAACCCTATAGGACAGAGTAAAACTGCCCCGTACAGTTTCCAAGGAGCACCTGGTGGATTCAGACTGCCGACCTCTTGGTTAGCAGTTGTAGCTCCTAACCACTATGCCACCAGGGTTTCCATATGTGTATACGTACATGTATATGTATACATATGTATGTACCTGTATGCTGATATAC
Source organism: Loxodonta africana (assembly GCF_030014295.1). Classification (NCBI taxonomy): domain Eukaryota; kingdom Metazoa; phylum Chordata; class Mammalia; order Proboscidea; family Elephantidae; genus Loxodonta; species Loxodonta africana. The sequence continues at coordinate 110,328,025 of NC_087351.1, forward strand.
ATGTATATATATGAAAAGAATAAAGTATATGTTTAGAACATACAAAGTCCTGGGTGGCACAAATGGTTAAGTACTCAGCTGCTAACTAAAAGGTTGGTGGTTTGGACTCTCAAAAGAAATGCCTGGAGATCTACCTCCTAAAGGTCACAGCCACGAGAACCCTGGGGAGTACAATGCTACTCTGCAACGCATGGGCTCACCGTGAGTCAGAATTCACTAGACCACAACTGTTTTGTTTTAATGTATATGTAACTTTAATGTCTATAAATATGTACATATATAAATTTTATTTTCTCAAAATCATAAGTAAACAAAAAATCTTCCGGCTTACCTTTGTCTATAGTCTAGAGTCTTAGTTCCTTGGCATCATTCCCTGGCTCTCACCAACCTGTTCTCGAGCCATTTCCTCAAACACATCACACACTTTCAGCCTCTGCTGTCTTTTCCTGGTGGAATCCTGCTCAGCAAGTTCCATTAAACAATTCTTACCCTTACTATGTGTGATACTCTCTGGTACTTTCTATTCTGTTTTAATCTGCTTAATTTTTTTCTAAAATGTTGATTGTGACCCTGTTAGATGTACTTTCTGCCCCATGGGCTGCAGCTTTCAGTTTAAGCAACATATAATCTTACATGATCAAGTCTTTGAGGCCAGGATCCATGTCTTCGCACCCTAGCACTGCACCAGACTCCAAGAATACCACCCATTGGCAAAACTTAACTGACTTAATCTAGTGCAAAATAGAGTAACTCACAGATACATTCATTGTGTATGTAATATAATAAGTAAACATTATAATGGCATGAAACAACAGTGCTAGTAAAAAATGTCAGAAGTAATAACGTGGATATTGAGTTCTTTAGGATTTATCATAACAAAAGGAGGCAGGTAAGCTTCAAGAGTGTACTTTGTTCCTGTTCTTTTCTATTTTGTCCAGGAGTAAAGACAAGGTAGAATTAGAGAGCTGCAGCCCAGCTGCCGATAAAGATGAAGAAAAGTCGTATCCAGGATATAATAAGGAACTTGAGATGCTGTGTGAGGAACTGCAGGCCACCTTGGATGGGCTGGTAAGATCCACACCTTCTGGCCTCCAGTCATTGTTGCTGAGTCCGATGGTCATTTTTTGGTGTTTGCTTGACTGCTTGGCAGCACTCGACACTGCTGGCAATTCTTTCATTCTCTAGACCGTTTCTTCCTTTGGCTTTCCCATTTGTTTTCTTCTCTCCTCAGCCTCCTCTGCTGGTCTCCCTTCCTCTATCTGTCCCATAAATCTTGATATTTCTCAAGATGCTGTCCTAGAACCTCTGCTTCTCCTGTCCTAGGCGTCGCCCAGGGCCATTTCAACCACTTCCAGGGCTCTGTGCTGCTCACCTCCAGATCCGTAGAGCCCAGCATGCCCTGAGCTGCCGCTGTATCTGACCATCTGCCTGCTGGATGCAGCCACTCAGATGCCTCTCCTTCATACACTGCACATGCAGAACGTCAAAATGAGTTCCGAGCTCCACCTGCCATCAGCCTGTCCCTCTGTCCTTGTAAGTGGCACCATCACCTGCTCATACATCAGCACCAGAACCTAAGAGCCATCTTTGGGTTCTTGCTCTCGCCTTACCACTGCTCACCATGCCCTGTGGCTCCACTCCTGAATATTCTTATATCGAGCCACTTCTCTCTACGCCCACATTTCCTAACTGGCTTCATGCTCTCCAGGCGTTCTCTCTGTCATGCTTTCTGCTCAGCATGGCTTCAAGGTCCACCAGAATTGGGCTCCTGCATCCGTTTCTGGCCTGTTTTTTCACCACTCTTTTCCCAGCTCCAGCACAGCATATGAACCTCTGACAACCTGTCCTCGTTTCCTGGGGCTACCCTAACAAAATGCCACTAAGTGGGTGGCTTTAAAGAACAGAGATTTATTGTCTCACAGCTCTGGAGGCCAGAAGTGAGAAATCAGGGTTTGAGTGGTGTTGATTCCTTCTGAGGCTCTGAGGGAGAGTCTGTTCCATGCCTCTCCCCTAATGTCCCATGGCACCCAGCAATCCTTGGCGTTGTTTGGCTTGCAGCTATGTCTGCCTCTTCAGTCACATGGCATCCTTCTGTCTGTCTCTTTGTGTCTGTTTTCCTCTTTGATTGGAAAGCACCTTACTCTGTCTTCAAAGACCCTATTTCTAAACAGGGTCACTTTGACAGGTGCCAGATGTTAGGACTCCAACACACCAGTTTAGGGGACACAATTCAATCCATCACACACCCTCTTGCTTACTTACTTTTGGGCCTGTACCTTCTGTAAGGGGCCCTTTCTCCACTTTTATCTGACGCCTTGCTCCTCCAGGTCTAACTGAGGCACCACTGCCAGAGGGAAGCTACCTTGAACCTTAGGATAATTCATTTTTCAAAGCGCTCAGTGCTTTCATAATAGAAGTATCCATCCCAGTTCTTTGTTGTGACTTATTTAATATCTCATCTTACCCCCGGGCTGACATACATAGGAAGTTGTTCACCTAGCACAGGGGTTGGCAGACTCTCTCTGTAAAGGGCCAGAGAGTAAACGTTTTGGGCTGCATGGACTCTACGGTCTCCGTTACAGCTATTCAACTCTGCTGAACAACAAGAAAGCAGCCACAGGCAATATGTAAACAAGTAAGCGAGGCTGTGTGCCACTAAAACCATATTCGTGGATGTGGAAATTTGAATCTCATTTAATTTTCATGAGTCACAAAATATTATTCTTTTGTTTTTTTCTTAACCACTTAAAAGTGTTGAAAAAAACAATACGGCACAACTCGAAAGGAGAAGAAACAGCCACAAACATCCATTAATAATCAGAACCTGAAATGCATGAAGTGTGAATCTAGGAAAATTGGAAATCGTCAAAAATGAAATGGAATGCATAAAGATCAATATTCTAGGCATTAGTGAGCTGAAATAAACTGGTATTAGTCATTTTGAATTGGACAATCATATGGTTTACTATGCTGGGAATGGGAATGACAACTTAAAGAAAAATGGCATCACATTCATCATCAAAAAGAACATTTCAAGATCTATCCTGAAGTACAACACTGTCAGTGATAGGATAATATCCATACGCCTACATGGAAGACCGGTTAATACAACTATTATTCAAATTTACGCACCAACCACAAGGGCCAAAGATGAAGAAATTGGAGATTTTTACCAACTTCTACAGTTTGAAATTGATCGAACATATAATCAGGATGCACTGATAATTACTGGTGGTTGGAATGCAAAAGTTGGAAACGAAGAAGGATAGGTAATTGGAAAATACAGCCTTGGTGGTAGAAATGATGCTGGAGATCGCAGGATTGAATTTTGCAAGACCAACAACTTCTTCATTGCAAATACCTTTGTTCACCAACATAAACGCCAACTATACACATGGACCTTCCCAGATGGGATACACAGGAATCAAATCAACTACATCTATGGAAAGAGACAATGGAAAAGTTCAATATCATCAGTCAGAACAAGGCCAGGGGCCAACTGCGGCTCAGACTGGTAATTACTCATATGAAACTTCAAGTTGAAACTGAACAAAATTAGAACAAGTCAACAAGAGCCAAAGGATGACCTTGAGTATATCCCACCTGAATTTAGAGACCATCTCAAGAATAGATTTGACACATCGAACACTGGAATGTGGAATGACGTCAAGGACATCATACACGAAGAAAGCAACAGGTCATTAAAAAGACAGGAGAGAAAGAAAAGACCTAACTGATGTCAGAAGAGACTCTGAACTTCGAGTAGCTAAAGCAAAAAGAGAAAATGAAGTAAAGAACTGAAGATTTCAAAGGTGGGCTTGAGAAGACAAAGTATTATGATGACATGTGCAAAGACCTGGAAATAGAAAACCAAAAGGGAAGAACATGCCCAGCATTTCTCAAGCTGAAAGAACTGAAGAAAAAATTCAAGCCTCAAGTTGCAATAGTGAAGGGTGTCTATGGGGAAAATATTAAACAACACAGGAAGCATCAAAAGAAGATGGAAGGAATATGCAGAGTCACCGTACCAAAGAGAATTGGTGAATGTTCAACCATTTCAGGAAGTATATGAACAGGAACCAATGGTACTGAAGGAAGAAGTCCAAGCTGCACTGAAGGCATTGACAGGAAACAAGGCTGCGGGAATTGATGGAATACCAATTGAGACGTTTCAACAAAGGAATGCAGCACTGGAAGCACTGCAAGACAGCTATCTGGCCAACCAACTGGAAGATGTCCATATTTATGCCTATTCCCAAGAAAGGTGATCCAACGGATTGTGGAAATTATCGAACAATATCGTTAATATCACATGCAAGCAAAATTTTATGAAGATCATTCAAAGCAGTTCAAGTAATACATCGTCAGGGAACTGTCAGAAATTCAAGCTGGATTCGGAAGAAGACATGGAACCAGTGATATCATTGCTGATGTCAGATGGATCCTGGCTGAAAGCAGAGAATACCAGAAAAATGTTTACCTGTGTCTTATCGACTATGCTAAGGCATTCAACTGTGTGGTCATAACAAATTATGGATAACATTGTGGAGAATGGGAACTCTGGAACACTCAGTTGTGCTCATGAGGAATCTGTACATAGATCAAGAGGCAGTCATTCAAACAGAACAAGGGGATACTTACTGCATGGTTTAAAGTCAGGAGAGGTGTGTGTCAGGTTTGTATCCTTTCACCATACCTATTCAATCTGTATGCTGAGCAGATAATCTGAGAAGCTGAACTATATGAAGAAGAACAGGGCATCAGGGTTGGAGAAAGACTCATTAACAACCTTTGTTATGCAGAGGACACAACCTTGCTTACTGAAAGTGAAGAGGATTTGGAGTCACTGATGAAGACCAAAGACAAGCCTTCAGTATGGATTACACTTCAACATAAAACAAAAATCCTCACAACTGGGCCAATAAGCCACATCATGATAAATGCAGAAAAGATTTAAGTTGTCAAGAATTTCATTTTACTTTGATCTGCAATCAACAGCCATGGAAGCAGCAGCCAAGAAATGAAAAGACATATTGGACAAATCTGCTACAAAGAACCTCTTTAAAGTGTTGAAAAGCAAAGATGTCACCTTGAGAACTAAGGTGCACCTGACCCAAGCCGTGGTGTTTTCAGTCACCTCGTATGTGTGTGAAAGCTGGACAATGAATAAGGAAGACCGAAGAAGAATTGACGCCTTTGAATTGTAGTATTGGTGAAGAATATTGAATACCTTGGACTGCCAGAAGAACAAACAAATCTGCCTTTGGAAGAAGTACAACCAGAATGCTCCTTAGAAGCAAGGATGGTGAGACTACGTGTCACATACTTTGGACATGTTATCAGGAGGGATCAGCCCCTGGAGAAAGACATCATGCTTGGTAGAGCAGAGGGTCAGCGAAAAAAAGGACGACGCTCAATGAGATGGATTGACACAGTGGCTGCAACAGTGGGCTCAAGCTTAGCAACGATTGTGAGGCTGACGCAGGACTAGACAGTGTTTGGTTCTTTTGTGCATAGGGTCGCTATGAGTTGGAAACAACTCAACAGCACCTAACAACAGAAACAATTTAAAAGGGTAAAAATTGTTCTTAGCAGGTCATAGAAAAATAAGTGATGGGCCTGATCTGCCCCAAGGGCCATAGTTTACTAGTCCCTGATCAAACATATAAGACTCTCAGTAAATGTTTGTTGAATGAATTAATGACTGAGTGTTCAGCATCCACCATGCCTGCCACCAAACATGGATATAGCAACACCTTCTCTCTTTGCCAGACACAGGCAATAAGGTTTGTTCATATTTTAACTTGGATAGCCGAAGCTTGCCAGCAAACGTACAAAATCTTTACATTTTAACCTTTTTTGATGAAAGTTTTTTTTTTAATAATTTTTATTGTGCTTTAAGTGAAAGTTTACAAATCAAGTCAGTCTCTCACATATACACCCATATACACCTTTCTACACACTCCCAGTTACTCTCCCCCTAATGAGACAGCCAGCTCTCTCCCTCCATTTTCTCTTTTCGTGTCCATTTCACTGCCTTCTAACCCCTTCCACCCTCTCATCTCCCCTCCAGGCAGGAGATGCCAACATAGTCTCAAGTGTCCACCTGATCCAAGAAGCTCACTCCTCACCAGCATCCCTCTCCAACCCATTGTCCAGTCCAATCCGTGTCTGAACAGTTGGCTTCGGGAATGGTTCCTGTCCTGGGCCAACAGACGGTCTGGGGGCCATGACCACCGGGGTCCTTCTAGTCTCAGACCATTAAGTCTGGTCTTATGAGAATTTGGGGTCTGCATCCCACTGCTCTCTTGCTCCCTCAGGGGTTCTCTGTTGTGAGATGAAAATTTTTTAATGCCTCACACACTTCCTTGCCTTTTTAAACAGAACTCATTTCTCTAGGATACCACTTACTCAGATTGAGGATTCCAGCAATTATAAGATGACAGGTTTCAAAGAGGTTTTCAGGAAAGAAACACCATCCTGTTAACTATCACATCAGTTGTAAGATGTGTAATGGTTTCAGAAGCACTATAATTTTCAGAAAAAAAGTATACATTGAGAACATTTGGGTAATTTAACCTTTTCTTTATGACTGAAATGGTAGATGTCTTCAGGACTTTTTGAGGTTTATGGCGCTGTTTGACTTCTCTAAGTAAACTATTGTTAATTGCCATTGAGTCAGCTCTGACTCATGGAGACCCTATGTACAACAGAATGAAACATTGCTCAGTCCTGTGCTGTCTTCCCTATTGTTGATATGCTTGAGTCCACTGTTGCAGCCACTGTGTATTTTGAATAACTTCCAACCTAGGGGCTTATCTTCCAGCACTGTATCGGACAGTACTTTGTTGTGATCCATAGGGTTGTCATTGGTTGATTTTTCAAAGTAGATCACCAGGCCTTTCTTTGTAGTCTGTCTTAGTCTGGATATTCTGCTGAAACCTGTCCACCATGGGTAACCCTGCCAGTATTAGATATACCAGTAACATAGCTTCTAGCATCACAGCAACACACAAGCCACGACAGTATGACACGGGGACAGATAGGGAGTAGTTTTTGTAATTGTCGTGTCTGCTTTCTGTGCTTCTGCCTTCCCCTTTGCCTCGGGGTAGTTGCCCCACTGCCCAGCCTCCTTACCTGGACACTTAAGTGGATACCACAGCTTTATTCTGAGCATCACTCATAGGCAGGCCAACGTTGCTAGGTGCCTTTTCTGTGGGATAAGGTGTGTGGGTTTCGTGATAACTGTTTTCTTTGTTTTATCTCCATGTTGACATCTGTATTACAGGTAAGTGAGTTCTGGATGTAGGACTTCTGGAGCCGTAGGGAATTAACATAGATGGAATAATCAATTGAAATTTACGTAGTAAATAACAATCAATTGAAAATGGGCCACTTGCATTTTTCCCAAATTCATCCATTTGATTATGGCAAGTATTTTTGCATGGGCAGAAGAGTCAATGCACTTGTTATTCCTGAAAGAGAAGAGACTGAGTGGTTAAGTTTCCATATTGAAATCATCTAAACAGCCAACAGAGTTGACGACACTTGGCCCAGAGTTGCTTGTCTCAGCCAGTTAGATTTAGGCACTTATCGATGGCCGTCATCTCCACATGCCACCAGCTCCCACCAGAACCTCTCACACTTGACCCACTGTCTTCCTTTCTGGTATAAAACAACTCAAAGAATCTTAGAACTGTGTTAAGATGAAAATGCTTTTGACACATATTGATGTGACTTTTATATATTGTTAAAAAAAAAAAAACCTGGAAAGTATTTTGTTTTTAAATGCCATGTGGCTCTTTTTAGATCACATATTCTAATTTACAGCTCAATACATTTACACGCAGCATTAGGAAGAGTGTTTAAAGACGAGGGAGCCTTCAGTTTGGGGCTTGACAGGATGGATGGATGGTGGATGGAGAGAGTGGACAGATGGATGGAGAGTGGACAGACGGATGGGTGGGTGGGTGGATGGATGGATGGATGGATGGATGGATGGATGGATGGATGGATGGATGGAGAGTGGATGGATGATGGAGAGTGGGTGGACAGACGGACGGTCGGACGGATGGATGCATAGAGAGTGGGTGGATGGCTAGATGGAAAATGGATGATGGATAGATGGAAAATGGATGGATGGATGGAATATAGATGGATGGTGGGTGAAAGGATGGAGGGAGAGTGGATGGATGGGTGATGAGTGGATGAATGGATGGATGGTTGGAGGATGGATGGATGGATGGATGGAGAGTATATAGATAGATGGATGGAGAGTATATAGATAGATGGATGGAGAGTATATAGATGGATGGGTGGAAAGTATAGACGGATGGATGGGTGGATGGAGAGTATAGATGGATAGATGATGAAGAGTGTATAGATGGAGAGTATATAGGTGGATGGAAAGTGTATAGATGGATGGATGGGTGGATGGAGAGTGTATAGATGGATGATGGATGGGTAGAGAGTAGATGGATGGATGGAGAGTATATAGATGGATGGATAGGTGGAGAGTGGATGGATGGATGGTTGGAGTGTGTATACATGGATGGATGGGTAGAGAGTAGATGTATGGATGAGAGTAGATGGATGGATGGAGAGTGTATAGATGGATGGATGGATGGATTTTCCTTGTCTATCCATGGTTCTCCCCATTCTTTTTTTTTAATTGTGAAAATATACATAACACAACATTTACCGATTCAGCATTTTTCAGGTGTACAATTTAGTGACCCCAATTACATCAATCATGGTGTGCAGCTCACCAACACCCCTTGTCAAATTTGATCGATTGATTTTTACCATTCATTCTTTGTTCTTCCTGTTCTGACGTAGCAGTCTGGTATAGCAGGACTCCTTCCTCAGCCCGACTGACCAGAACTGAGGAGGGACGACCTGGGAGAAGTACCTCATATGGTAGGAGATAGAGTCATAGTCCAGAAAACTCAGCAAGTAGGCTTGGTGGACTGAGCGATACCAGGTGAAATGCGGGGGGCTGCCCTTGGGTCCCCCACCCTGCAGCACAAGTCCTGGAAGCAGCCGATGGGTTTGGGCTTGTGGAGATCTTGAGATTGTCCAAGAAAGCCCGGGTGGCCCTGCTAGCATTAACGAGAGCCAAGGAGGTGGCATCTCCACCTTGTTCCTGGTCAGGTCCTCAGCAGGCAGTATGACTCCTGGGGCACATGCTCAGAGGGGACTGGTGGTGAGTGAGGAGACAGGACCATGTCAGACTTTGGAGGAACTAGCTTTAGCCTAGAAATGGAGAAACCGGTGCACACAACAACTGCCATCGTAGCCAAAAGGCTGTCACAGGACGTGGGGCAGGAATGCTGGCATTGGAGTTCTTGGAGCAGGGAGATAAGGCTTTGGCTCACACTGGAGAACAGCTCAGTGACTAAGTCCAGATCCGGAAGGGGCTCCCGGAAGGTGGTATGTTCTCACTGGGAATGTGCCCCACAGGTGGGATGATTATTTGGTGGGTTTCTTAAAAAGATCATTCTAGAATTGATTCCCAGGGGGTCCTCGGGTGGTGCAAACGGTTACTGTGCTGGGCTGGTAACTAAAAGGTGGGAGGTTCAAGTCCCCCCGAAGTGCCTCAGAAGAAAGGCCTGGTGACCTACTTCTGACGTGTCTGCCATCGAGGGCCCTCTGGGGCACAGTTCTGTGCTGACACGTGGGGTCACCGTGAGTCAGAGTGGACTTGTCAGCAAATGAAAAACTAAATATTTTTTAAAAAGGATTAAAAAAAATTAATTCCTGGGTAGAACTAGAACAGCATTCACAAAGTCAATCCATTCTTATACCTACCTCACAGTTTTTATCTTATCTTGTATTATTTGCTAATGTTTTTCTATAATAATGAAAAAAAAACATGCCATAAAAATTTCACCGGAATACCGCTTCCCTGTCCAGGTCTCTGAGCTGTGGCTTGCTCCTGCTTAATGAAAGAGGGGCAGCAAGCCCACGTGACGGGAGAGGCAGGCAGGCTCACAGCTCCTCACCAGGAGGCCGGGAAGGGGACCGAGATGGGGCAGGTAGGGGGCCTCAGCGCGTGGCTCAGGGTTCCTAACACCGTGCCCAGGTCCCCCTCTGCACACAGTGGACCACATGGCCTCTAAGGCTTCCTAACACCCAGGTTCCTACATCAATTAAGTTTTTTTATTATTATTAATAGACATTTTTTATCGTGCTTTGGTTGGAAGTTTACAGATCAAATTAGTTTCTCATTAAACAATTAAAACACTTGTTTTGTGACATTGGTTGCCAACCCCGCGACATGTCAACACTCTCCCCATTCCCATTCTTCCAGCTTTCCTGTCCCCTCCTGCCTTCTCGTCCTTGCCCCTGGGCTGGTGTACCCATTTAGTCTTGATTTATTTTATGGGCCTGTCTCATCTTTGGCTGAAGGGTGACCCTTAGGAGTGACTTCTGCACTGAGTTAAAAGGGTGTCCAGGGGCCATACTCTCAGGGTTTCTCCAGTCTCTGTGAGACCAGTAAGCCTGGTCCTTTTTTGTGATTTTAATTTTTGTTCTACAGTTTTCTCCAGCTCTGTCCGGGACCCTCTATTATGATCCCTGTCAGAGCAGTCAATGGTGGTAGCCAGGCACCATCTAGTTGTGCTGGACTCAGTCTGGTGAAGGCCATGGTAGATGTGGTCTATTAGTGCTTTGGACTAATCTTTCCTTTGTGTCTTTGGTTTTCTTCATTCTCCCTTGCTCCTGAAAGGGTGGGACCAGTGGAGTATCTTAGATGGCTACTCACAAGCTTTTAAGACCCCAGGTGCTACTCACCAGAGTGGATGTAGAACATTTTCTTTATGAGCTATGTTACGCTAACTGAGCTAGATGTCCCCTGAGACTATGGCCCCCACCCCTCAGCTCAGTAACTCAGTCCCTCAGGGCGTTTGGGTGTGTCTCTGAAGCATCTATGACATTCCCTTGGTCAAGTAGTGCTGAATAGACTATTTTTGAGAAGAGTCTTAGATGTACTGAGAAATGGAGCAGATAGTGCAGCGTTCCCCAAAACTGTTCCCAGTCTTCCCTGTTACTAACATCTTACTCTAGTTTGGTAATTTACCACAACCAATGAATCAATATTGATCCATCATTACTAAGGTCCATACTTTATTCAGATCTCCATCGTTTTCCCTAATGTTCTTTGTCCCAGGAGCCAACATCACATTTAGTTGTCATGTCTTCTTAGGCTCCACTTGGTGTGACAGTTTCTCAGACTTTGTTTTTGATGACCTTGACAGTTTTGGGAGTCCCTAGGTGGTGTAAACAGTTAACACGTTTGGCTGCTAACCAAAAGGTTGGCTGTTCCGAGTCCACCCAGAGGCACCACAGAAGAAAGTCCTGGCCATCTACTGCTGAAAAATCAGCCATTGAAAATGCTGTGGGGTGTAGTTCTGCTCTGCACACATGGGGTCGCCATGAGTTGGAATCGACTCTATGGCAACTGGTTAAATACTATTTAAGTCTGCAATTCCAGAGTTACTTCACCTGTTACATGCCGTCAAGTCGATTCCAACTCATAGTGACCCTACAGGACAGAGCAGAACTGCCCCCACAGGGTTCCCAAGGAGCAGCTGGTGGATTCAAACTGCCTACCGTTTGGTTAGTACCCTGAGCTCTTTAACAACTTCACCACAGGGCTCCTTACTTCACCTATTTATTTAACAAATGCTTGTTGTTGGGCGGTTCTACTCTGTCTTATAGGGTCGCTATGAGTCGGAATCGACTCGACGGCAGTGGGTTGTTGTTAGGTGCCATCAGGTCACTTCCAACTTGTAGCAACCCTGTGTATAACAGAACAAAACACTGCCCGGTCCTGGGCCATCCTCACAATCGTTGTTTTGCTTGAGTCCATCGTTGCAGCCACTGTGTCAATCCATCTCCTTGAGGGTCTTCCTCTTTTTCGCTAACCCCCTATTCTACCAAGCATGATGTCCTTCTCCAGAGATTGATCGCTCCTGATGACATGTCCAAAGTATGAGAGGCAAAGTCTCACCATCCCACTTCTAATGAGCAATTCTGGCTGTACTTCTTCCAAGACACATTTGTTTGTTCTTCTGGCAGTCCATGGTATATTTAATATTCTTTGCCAACACCGTAATTCAAAGGCATCAATTCTTCAGTCTTCCTTATACGTTGTCCAGCTTTCCCATGCATTTAAGGCGATTGGAAACAACATGGCTTTGGTCAAGCGCACCTTAGTCCTCAAGATGACATCTTTGCTTTTTAACACTTTAAAGAGACCTTTTGCAGCAGATTTGCCTGGTGCGATGTGTTGTTTGATTTCTTGATTGCTGTTTCCCTGGACGTTGATTGTGGATATAAGTAGAATGAAATCCTTGACAACTTCAATCTTTTCTCCATTTATCATGATGTTGCTCATTGGTCAAGTTGTGAGGATTTTTGTTTTCTTTATGTTGAGGTGTAATCCATCCTGAAGGCTGTGGTCTTTGATCTTCATCAGTAAGTGTTCCAAGTCTTCTTTCAGCAAACAGGGTTGTGTCATCTGCATAATGCAGGTTGTTAATAAGTCTTCTTCCAATCCTGATGCCCCATCCTTCTTCATACAGTCCAGCTTCTCAGATTGTTTGCTTAGCGTACAGACTGAATAATGAATAAGTATAGTGAAAGAATAAAACCCTGACGCATACTTTTCCTGACTTTAAACCATCCAATATCCCCTTGTTCTATTTGAACAACTGCCTCTTGATCTATGTACAGATTCCTCATGAGCACAATTAAGTGTTCTGGAATTCCCGTTCTCTGCAATGTTACCCATAATTTCTTATGATCCACAGAATTGAATGCCTTTGCATAGTCAGTAAAACACAGGTAAACGTTTTTCTGGTATTCTCTGCTTTCAGCCAAGGTCCATCTGACATCAGCAATGATATGCCTTGTTCCATGCCCTCTTCTGAATCCATCTGGAATTTCTGGCAGTTCCCTATCAATGTACTGCTGCAACTGCTTTTGAGGGATCTCCAGCAAAATTTTACTTCTGCGTGATGTTAATAATACTGTTCTATAGTTTCCGCTTTCTGTTGGATCACCTTTTTTTGCATTGGGCACAAGCGTGGATCTCTTCCAGTCAGTTGGCCAGGTAGCTATCTTCCATATTTCTTGGCATAGACAGGTGAGCACTTCGAATGCTGCATCCCTTTATTGAAACACCTCAGTTGTATTTCATCAATTGCTGGAGTTTTGTCTTTCACCAGTGCTTTCAGTGCAGCTTGGACTCCTTCCTTCAGTACCGTCAGCTCTTGATCATATGCTACCTCCTGAAATGGTTGAACGTCGACCACTTCTTTTTGGTACAGTGACTGTGTATTTCTTCCATATTCTTTTGATGCTTCCTGTATCGTTTAGTATTTTCCCCGTAGAATCCTTCAATGTTGCAACTCAAGGCTTGAGTTTTTTCTGCAGTTCTTTCAGCAAATGCTTAGATAGCTCCAGCTAGATGCTTCACAAATATTAACTCACTGAACCTATGGAAGCAGGCACCCTGTCATCCTCTGCTGCCTCATCTGCACTGTGGGGATGATATGACTATCTGCCCCACGTTGCTGTGCAGATAATGCAGTTACAGGGCTGAGCCCGGAGCTTGGCATCATGATTTCCTTCCTCTGGATCGTGTAGGTTTGCCTTGCGTCATTACCGTTTTACAACTAAGGAAACCGAGGCTTGAGAGGTTTCTGTATACTCGGAAGCAGTTAATAAAAGTGAGACAGAAGTGCACTCCTTATTTAATGCCTTTTCTCTCTTGTATTTCACAAAAACAGCAAGAGCTGGCACCCAGGTCCCTCCCAGTCTCGGAGGCAAAAAATTAGTGCCATTCAGAAATCTGAGGGCAGCAGAACTCGGAACACTTGCCCTTCTGGGGTTTATTAAGTAATCAGCTTAATGAAGTCATAGCAGCTCTGCCCACATCTCCCTTGAAATTTGCCACATGTAGAGAGTTAACAGTGTTTCATTACTGGATGTTTGGTCTCAACAGACTTATATACTTCTTAGCTCTGAAATCCTACTGGATTAAATTTCAAGTAATATTCTTATATTCCAAGTTAACATCTTTTCAGACCAAAATACAGGTGAAGATGGAAAAGCTGACTTCAACCACCAAAGGCATTTGTGACCTAGAAAATTACCATTATGGAGAGGAGAGCCAACGGCCGCTCCTGTTCCACACGTGGCCCACTGCCGATTTCTGTAAGTAGTTCTTTCTGCATCGATATTCAGGGGGTAGAGATCTTAAGAGCATTTGGTATCTCACTTAGATATGACGCCTTAAGAAGCTGACAAGGTTTTAGAATTCAAGAGGAACCATTGAGAGGGAACAAGATGGGGGCATCTTAAAATGAGCATTTCCTCTTGGATTTAGTTACCTAATAAGGAGTCCCTGGGTGGTAAAAAGGGCGAACACCCGCTGGGCCAATAACTGAAAAGCTGGAGGTTCGAGTGTGCCCAGAGACACCTTGAAAGAAAGGCCTGGTGATCGACTTACCAAAAATCAGCCACTGAGAACTATGTGGAGCTTAGTTCTACTCTGACACATGTGGGTTCACCAGGAGTTGGGTCAACTCAACAGCAACTGGTAATCAATATGAAATGCAATTAGAGACCCACTAAGCAAGTTGCCATTATTAGCCCTTTAAAGCCAGTGAGCGGGACAAACTCTACTGCCTCTGTAAGGACAGAAATCTTACCCTGTTTGGGGGGAGCAAGAAAGGCTTCTTTTTGTTGTTTTGGTTTTTTGTTTGTTTTATTAAGGTAAATCGAGGTCAGTTCAGCCAGCCCCCAGGAGGACAACTATTGGGAGAAATGGAACTCAAAATTCAAATAAGCTCTCAGAGACTCTTCTTAAGGGGCAACTATTAGCTTTATTAGCTCAAAAGAAGGGCTAAGCTATTTGATGTTGATTTGAGACTTCCCTTTTTAAATAAGGGAAAAAAGGATAAAATCTCCTGATGTAATGTATTTATTGAAATATTGTCCATTTGATATGAATCTACTGTTGCAGGTCACCTAAGAATTAAGTTGAAAACGTTACATTTAATTTTTAATTTCATGATCCTCTTCCTGTTATCTAATTCTACTAATCTGCACCAGCCGGAGTGATAAAGACCCAGCTCGACCTTCTCTACCTCAGTGCTGTTGGTGATTCTGGCTTTTAACAAGGCACTTCTAACAGTGTTGGTTCACCCCCATTCAAGAGCACCTCCTTGATTATTACCACTACGGGAAGTCTTAACATTTATCTTGGGGGAAAGGGGGCAGCAACGGTTCAGTGGTAGAATTCTCACCTTCCATGCAGGAGACCTGGTTCGATTCCTGGCCAGCACACCTCATGCACAGCCAGCAGCCCTCTGCTAGTGGAGGCTTGAATGTTGCTATGATCCTGAAAAAGTTTCAGTGGCACTTTCAGACTAAGACTAGGAAGAAAAGCCTGACAATCTACTTCCGAATGTCAGCCAATGAAAACTCTATGGATCACAATAGTCTGATCCCCAACCGATCATGGGGGTGGTACAGGACTGGGCAGCGTTTCAGTCCTTTGTGCGTGGGGTCACCATGAGTCAGGAGCTAACGGTAGCAACACATTTGTTCCAGATGCGGTTTCCCGCAGGCTCTCGGACATGTACGCGAAGGAGCTGCTCCTGAAGCGCACCATTGTTGAGGAGCTGGCGCACTCCTCGGACCACGACCTTGCCCTGAGCTACTTGTCAATGTGGCTGCACCAGCCCTACGTGGAGAACTCCAGCCAGCTGCTTCTGGAAGGCATGCTGCTTGAAACAGGGCACCGAGCACTGTGACCCCAAAACAGCCTTGCTCATGATGGCCACCTGCAGCCACTGGGCCACATGCTGCTTCTGCATCTCCCGAAGCGGACAGGCCAGAATCTCCTTCTCCCATGCAGGCTGCAGTGCTGTGCCCATGACTCCTCAGGGTCTTCCTGACTGGCTGTCCCCAGCTCCCGTGGCCTCTGTCCGCAGGCTCGCTGTGCATCAACTGCCACTGCAAGCCACCCCCATCTGGGGACACTGCACGCAGCATCACCTGCACCTCTTGTGATCTGTCCCAGAGTGCTTCTGAGCAAATTAAAAGAGTTACTGAGGAGAGTGAGTGAGTTATCTCGTTTTTGTAAACAGGGTACATTTTACATATTACGTTTGCACAGAAAATCCCTGGCTTAATGTTTTTACTTGATATGTGTCTGTACTGTTTAAATTTTTATATTAGTTTTATAGTTATAACTAATCTTTAAAATACTGTGGCATTAACCAGGAGGATTGGCATCGTAGAAATGAACCTACCTACAAAAAAATTGCCTCTGATTATATCTTGAGGACAGGACAGGCCAAGCAGAGTAACTCCAGGTTATCATTCTGGCACAAAGCTTATAGTCCAGCACATTTTTGTAACCACTTCCATAGTTAACGTTATTTCGTGAGAATAAGGGAAAGCATAACAGTTTTTAAACAGAGACTAAAGAGGCTGGTCAAATACTAAGATACCCAAAAGCCTACTTTAAAGTGTGTTCCTTTCTGTGGCAGTGCTCGTTATATGGTTTCTTCATCTGTGCTTGCCTTATTAGTAAGGCAAACCCAAACCGTGTAAATTCCTTGGGGCTGTCTACATAGCAGTATTTAATAAATAACAGTTTTAAATCACATTGTTTTAGCTTTTTATGTTTAGCCATTATGTATACCACTTATCTATGTTTATCAAGCCAATTTCAACTTCAATTCACTCAATAAGGACTTGTATCTGTAGACTTTATAGACAGAAGAACCTCAGAAAACTACTACTTCCAACCCCTTGTTATGGATTGAATTGTGTCCCCCAAAAAGATATGTTGAAGTCTTAACCCCTGTATACCTGTGAACATGACCTTGTTTGGGGAAATAGGGTCTCTCTTTGAAGATATTATCAGTTAAGTCATACTGGAGTAGGGTGGATCCTAACTCCAGTCCCTTCTGAGTGGTGTCTTTTAAGTGGGGAGAAGAGACATGGAGAGAGCCACACACACAAGAAGACACTCTGTTACAGATAATCTTCACATGCAGTCATCTTCCCTGTGTGTGTATCTGTGTGTCTATTCTGATCTTTTTATAAATCAGAAGTGATTAGGTTTAGGATCCACCCTATACTGGAATGACCTCAACTGGTTGATTGATTAGATTACATTATGGAAGGTGATTACATTATGGAAGATCATCTGCTCTCCCAAGATCAACCGATTTAATCACATGTAGCTACTGCATGACAGCAACTAGTGTTTGGCCAAAGCACTGGAAGCCATGGTCTAGCCAAGTTCACACATAAAATTAAACAATCACAGGGGAGTACTTAAAGGATAAGTACTCTTCAGAGGAGACATTGAAGAACTCACAACCAGGCCTTTGTAAGATATTTCATGTGCTCTTGATGCAGCACCTGACACCCACCAGCAACTCCCTAGGAGAACTAATAAAAAAAAAAAAAATTTTTTTTTTTTTTTTAATGGGAAGGATTAATATTGCTAAGGACAAACAGAAGTAAAAGGGCAAAGTAAAGAACAAATTACCCAGTGCCATTCACCCAGAGATCCCGCATAAAACAGAAGAGGCACCAACTTAAGGAAGAGACCTCTGGTGATTGAATTCGCTAATTCCAAAGTCATTAACACACTGTGAAATGAGGGATCTGCATGTTGAACAGAAAAGTTTCTATCAAAAGGGACAATGAAACAGTCAAAACAGATACTGGGCTCCTAGTTAAACACAAGAATCCCTATGTGGTACAAACAATTAATGCACTCAGCTGCTAACCCCAAGTCAGGGGTTTCAGTCCACCCAGAGGCATCTCAGAAGACAAGCCTGGCAATCTACTTCTGAAAAATCAGCCATTAAAAATTCTACGGAAATAGAACAAAAGAAAAAATCACATGATCATCTCAATCGACACAGAAAAGGCATTTGATAAAGTCCAACACCCTTACTGATAAAAATGCTCAATAAAATAGGAATAGAAGGGAAATTCCTCAACATAATAAAGGGTATCTATACAAAACCAACACCCAACATCATTCTCAATGGAGAGAGGCTGAAAGCATTGCACCTGAGAATAGGAATAAGAGGATGTCCTTTAGCACCACTCCTACTTCACACTGTGCTGAAAGTCCTAGCTAGAGCAATAAGGCAAGAAAAAGAAATAAAGAGCATCCAGATTGGAAATGAGGAAGTAAAACTACTCCATTCACAGATGATATGATACTATACATAGAGAACCCCAAAGATTCTACAAGAAAACCACTGGCACTAATAGACTCAGCAGAGTAGCAGGAAACAAGATCAATGTACAAAAACACTAACAAAGAGAACTTCAAAAAGGAAATCAGGAAAACAATACCGTTTATAATAGCCCCTAAAAAGATAAAACACTTAGGGAAAAAAAATCGAACCAGGGACGTAAAAGACCTATACAAGGAAAACTACAAAACGCTACTGCAAAAAACCAAAAGAGACCTAAATAAACAGAAAAACATACGATGCTCATGGAGAGGAAGACTCAACATTGTGTGAAAATGTCAATTCTATCCAAAGCAATCTACAGATGTAATGCAGTTCCAATTCAAATACCAACACCATTCTTTAACAAGATGGAAAAATTAATCACCAACTTTATATGGAAAGGAAAGAGGTCCCAGATAAGCAAAGCGTTACTGAAGAAAAAGAACAAAGTTGAAGGCCTCACACTGCCTGATCTCAGAATCTACAATGTTGTTGTTGTTAGGTGCCATCGAGTCGGTTCCAACTCATAGTGACCCTATGCACAACAGAACAAAACACTGCCTGGTCCTGTGCCATCCTTACAATCATTGTTATGCTTGAGCTCATTGTTGCAGCCACTCTGTCAATCCACCTCATTGAGGGTCTTCCTCTTTTCTGCTGACCCTGTACTCTGCTAAGCATGATGTCCTTCTCCAGGGACTGATCCCTCCTGACAAGATGTCCAAAGTATGTAAGACGCAGTCTCGCCATCCTTGCCTCTAAGGAGCATTCTGGCCGCACTTCCAAGACAGACTTTTCGTTCTTTTGGCAGTCCATGGTATATTCAACATTCTTTGCCAACACCACAATTCAAAGGCGTCAACTCTTCAATCTTCCTTATTCATCGTCCAGCTTTCACATGCATATGACGTGATTGAAAATACCATGGCTTGGGTCAGACGTACCTTAGTCCTCAGGGTGACATCTTTGCTCTTCAATACTTTGATGAGGTCTTTTGCAGCAGATTTGCCCAATGCAATGCATCTTTTGATTTCTTGACCGCCGCTTCTATGGCTGTTGATTGTGGATCCAAGTCAAATGAAATCCTTGACAACTTCAATCTTTTCTCCGTTTATCATGATGTTGCTCATTGGTCCAGTTGTGAGGATTTTTGTTTTCTTTATGTTGAGGTGTAATCCATACTGAAGGCTGTGGTCTTTGATCTTCATTAGTAAGTGCTTCAAGTCCTCTTCACTTTCAGCAAGCAAGGTTGTGTCATCTGCACAACACAGGTTGTTAATGAGTCTTCCTCCAATCCTGATGCCCCGTTCTTCTTCATATAGTCCAGCTTCTTGTATTATTTGTTCCGCAGAAAGATTAAATAGGTATGGCGGAAGAATACAACCCTGATGCACACCTTTCCTGACTTTAAACCAGTCAGTATCCCCTTGTTCTGTCCGAACTGCCGCCTCTTGATCCATGTAAAGGTTCCTCATGAGCACAATTAAGTGTTCTGGAATTCCCATTCTTCACAGTGTTATTCATAGTTTGTTATGATCCATGCAGTCGAATGCCTTTGCATAGTCAATAAAACACAGGTAAACATATTTAGTCTGAGCTTCCAGACTAAGACAGACTAGGAAGAAGGACCTGGCAGTCTACTTCTGAAAAGCATTAGCCAGTGAAGACCTTATGAATAGAATCTACAATACAGCCATGGTGATCAAAACAGCTTGGCAATGGTACAATGACAAACACGTAGACCAATGGAACAGAATCGAGATCCCAGATATAAGTCCATCCACCTCCGGCCACCTGACCTTTGACAAAGGTCCAAAGTCCATTAAATGAGGAAAAGACAGTCTTTTTAACAAACAGTGCTGGCAAAACTAGATGTCCATCTGTGTCTCAGTCATCCAGTGCTGCTGTAACAGAAATACCACAAGTGGATGGCTTTCACAAAGAGAGATTTACTTCTCACAGTCTAGTAGGCTAAAAGCCCAAATTCAGGGTGTAAGCTCCAGGAGAACCCTTTCTCTCTCTGTCGGCCTTCTCATCCATCTTCCCCTCAACTAGGAGCTTCTCTGCACAGGGACCCCAGGTCCAAAGGACATGCTCTGCTCCCAGCACTGCTTTCTCGGTAGTATGAAGTCCCCAACTCTGTGCTTGCTTCCCTTTCCTCTTATCTCTTGTTAGATAAAAGGTGGTGCAGGCCACACCCCAGGGAAACTCCCTTTACATTGGATCAGGGATGTGACCTTAGTAAGGGTGTTACAATCCCACCCTAATCCTCTTTAACATAAAATTACAGTTACAAAATAGAGGACAACCACACAATACTGGGAATCAAGGCCCAGCCAAACTGATACACACATTTGGTGGGGGGGCGGGGGGAACGGACATAATTCAATCCATGACAATCTGTAAAAAAAAATTAAACAGGACCCATACCTCACACTGTACACAAACACTAACTCAAAATGGATCAAAGACCTAAACATAAAACCAAAAACAATAAAGCTCATGGAAGAAAAAATAGGAACAACACTAGGGGACCTAATATATAGCATAAATACAATACAGACCATAACTAACAATGCACAAATACCAAAAGATAAACTAGATAACTGGGAGCTCCTAAAAATTAAACACTTATGCTCATCAGAAGACTTTACCAAATGAATAAAAAGAGAACCTACAGACTGGAAAAAGAAATTTGGCTATGACATATATGACAAGGGTCTAATCTCTAAAAAACACTTCAACATCTCAACAAAAGACAGACAACCCAATTTAAAAATGGGCAAAGGATATGAACAGACACTTTCACCAAATAAGACATTCAGGTGGCTAACTGATACATAAGGAAATGCTCTCAATCCCTAGCCATAAGAGAAATGCAGATCAAAACTACAATGAGATACCCTCTCACCCTGACATTACTGGCACTAAAGAAAAAAACAGAAAATAACAAATGTTGGAGAGGTTTCAGGGAGATCAGAATTCTTACACACTGCTGGTGGGAATGCAAAATGGTATTCCATTTTGGAAAACGATATGGCACTTCCTTAAAAAGCTAGAAATAGAAATACTAGGGTTCAGCAGTCTTACTCCTAGGAATATATCCTAGAGAAATAACAGTCCTCACATGAATGGACATATGCACACCCATGTTCACTGCAGCAGTATTCACAGCAACAGAAAGATGGAAACAACCCAAGTGCCCATCAACAGATGAATGGCCAAACAAATTATGGTACATACACACAATGGAACTCTACCCAATGATAAAACAATGATGAATCCATGAAACATCGCACAAAATGGATGAATCTGGAGGGCATTATGCCGAGTGAAGTCAATCTTGAAAGGACAAATATTGTGTAAGACCACTATTATAAAAACTCAAGAAAAAGTTTACACACAGAAAAAAAAAAAGCAATCCTTGATGGTTATGAGTGAGGGGAGGGGTGGTGAGAGGAAATCACTAACTAGATAAACAAGTGTTAACTTTGGTAAAAAGAGAGGCAACACACAATATAGGGGAAGTTAGCACAACTTGATCAAGGCAAAGTCAATGACACTTCCTAAAACCCAACCTAGACACATCCAAATGCCTTGAGGGACCAAGTTACTGAGATTGAGGGTCACCTGGTCAATTGGCATAACACAGCTCAAAGAATATGTTCTACATCTTACTTTGGTGAATAGCATCTGAGGTCTTAAAAGCTTACAAGTGGCCACCTAAATATACACCTAGATAGTGAGAGGGATCCCTGTCAGATCGGTGGTGGTAGCTGGGCACCATCTAGCTCTGGGCTCAGCCTGGTGGAGGCTGTGGTTCATGTGGTCCGTTAGTCCTTTGAACTAATATTTTTCCTTGTGTCTTTGTTGTTTTTCGTTCTCCTTTGCTCTGGATGGGATGGGATGAATAGATGTATCTTAGATGGCTACTCGCGAGCTTTTAAGAAGGTAGAAAAATGTAGAACAAAATTCAGATTCACAAAAAAAGACTAGACTACTGGTCTGACAAAGATGGGAGGAACCCCTGAGACTATGGCCCCTGGACACCCTGCTAACTCAGAACTAAAGACACTCCCTTTGAGCCAAAGATTAGATAAGCCTGAAAAACAATAACACGCATGAGGAACTGCTTCTTAGTTCAATCAAGCATACGAGACCAAATGGGCAACACCTGCCCAAAAACAAAGACGAGAAGGCAGGAAGGGATAGGAAAACTGGGCAAATGGGAGAACCTGGAGTGGAAAGGGGGAGAGTGCTGGCATGTTTAGGGAACTGCAATCGATGTCACCAAACAAACTGTGTATAAATTTTTGAATGAGAAACTAATTTGCATTGTAAACTTTCACTTAAAGCACAATAAAATAATAAAAATCCTATGGAGCAGTTTTACTCTAACGCACATGGTATTGTCATGAATCAGGGGTGATTCAATGGTAACTAACAATGACACTTAAACACAACAGATAGATCACACACAGTTCTCTCTTCTGCCTCCAGATATCCTGCCACCTGGACAGTAGAAGAGTATTTAGAAATCCACAAAGGCAAAGAACAAGATTGGGAAAGGGCTTGGGGATGAATTCATGGTAAGTACATTTAAAACAAACAAAACAATAACTCAAGGAAACACAAGAACCTATAGGAAAGCGTAAAGGTAAACACGGTGTACCCAGGGCTCAAATGGAACAGCACTGCACATCACAGTCATGTTGTTGATCCAGCCAACCTAAGCGGCTGTGGCTTGCTCGTTTGCTGGCCATCCCTGTCCCACTAGGACTCTTGCCCTTCTGTTAAACCCAGCTGTGACATCAAGTGAGACACTGGGAACATGCCTCAGTCATGGAAAGGAGGCGTGGGCTTCCTGGGATAAAGTCAGCACCTCCCAGGCAACTGAGGGAGCCTGGCCAGGGTGAGGGGCAGCCTGTGACCCCCAGTGCCCCAAACACTGCCCTCCCTAATTGGGGCCCACCCGACAGTCCCTGCCAAGTGCTCCCTGGGTACACTCCTGTCCATGTGTGGAGAAATGACTCTGCCCTACTTTCCCTGTAATAACAATAATTAAAAAAAAAAAAAAAAACCCATTGCTGTCAAGTTGATTCCAACTCATAGCAACCCTATAGGATAGAGTAGAACTGCCCCATACGGTTTCCAAGGAGTGGCTGGTAGATTCAAACTGCCAACCTTTGGGTTAGCAGCCGAACACTTAACTCCTCACCACCAGGGCTCCTTTCCCATAATATAGCCAATAAAAACACTCCAGGAAAAGAATGCTTGATAAGCAGATTACCAGCAGGCGTGGTGGGCCCGGGGCAGACTCAGCCTGGTCTCCCTGTGGAACCCCAGAAAATTGTCCTATTATTCATGTCTCATTTTCTCACCCACCAACTGTGAAAAAAACAATTTTCTTTTCCACTTCCCGAGAAAATGCTACCCAGAATGGCTAGCTTATTATTATTTTTATTGAATCCAGAAGCAGCTTCTAGTGTAGACCAAGTCTGGTGAAAAAAGCAGCACGTTGTTGAGGAGGTGAGGGGACATGGATCTGGGGGCAGGGAGCAGGTCAGATAACCAAGTAATAGTGGTAACAGGGCAGCAGTGTTCACTGCAACAGTCATCAGAATCTTCTGAGAGTTAGATGCATGGAGGGATTCGTTATCAGGTAGCATATCCACCATTACTACGATGAGCAAGTTATAGAAAAAGGTAGACAGTAAGATGGAAAGACATTATTCTTTATAAATAAAAGGTGCATTTGTGTCAGTATTCACATTAGAAAAATATACATTGCTTGAAATAGACCTTCGGAAAAAACACATACAAACACAGGACTGTGGTTCTGACTGGGTTTCACGGACAGGGCTCAGCCCCCATGGCAAGGAAGGCCTCCACAGCTTCTGGCGGCAGACCCATCTGCAGGGCAGACCCCTCCGCCTCGGTCACTATGACAATGTCCTCCTCCCGGGTCACCACTGTACCTGGATGGGATAAGATGAGCCCATCTGAAGTTTGAATAAAAATCTGCTCCTGTCCCTGAGAAAACAATTCGTGGCACCCACTGGTGATTTCAAAAGCCATGGCTTCACCTACAGCAACAATGTTCTCCAGCTCTGTCTCCTGAGCAGGCTCCTCTGCCCCACAGGAGAACTGGCTCCAGTCCCCTACGTGGCTTTCAAGACCCGTTGCAGCTGACTGCGACCCATCCAGGCCAGGCTGAGGGCCTGGCCCAGGAGCAGTCGTGGAGGCATGGTCTACCTGTAGAGCCTCTGGGGACAAAGCTGTCTTGGGCAGCGGGGTTGCGACATCAGTGAGTGTGACAGTGCTGGGGCTGGGCTGCGGGCCATCTGGGCGGCAGGTGCACTCACTGCCAAGGTTCCCAACCCCTGCACTTCCGGCCCTACCAGACAGCAGGGACCCTGGCCCTCCACTGGACACGAGGGTGCTGCAGAGGCCTGAGCCACCTGGGCTGACCCCAGCACGCTGGCCTGAACACTCCTGAGTGTCCTGGGCCAGCTGAGTGTGAAGGGCCAGCCCACTGGCAGCCCGAGGCAGGAGAGCCGAGCCCACAGACCCACTCTGGGCATCTATGTCACCAAACACTCTCAGCTCCTGGCTGGCAGGGAGCACATTGCAACTGCTGACAGGACCCGCCGTCGGATGGGCTTCTCCACAGGGGCAGGATGAGTGCCCACTGACTTGAGGGCCACGACCTAAAGGTTCAGAAGAGCAGGATAAGCACCTATGTGTCAAGTTATGGCCTCATCACTATTCACTCTCCAAAATAAACATCCAAATTAACTCTCTTGCCAACAAAAAATCAAAACATAAACTCCCCTCACTGTGTGGGGTTGGCAGCAAATTTGTTGTGTATTAGTCCTTCATATCTGTTCAACAAGACAAATATTGCATTAAAAATGTGTTCCCAGAGCCCTTTAGCAGTGTAATTTTTTCTCTACCCTGAACGAGTGACAGGTGGTTATGAACCAGAGGGCTTTTCAAAGCCGGAGTGTCCACCCTTCCGACCCACTGTTGGCCTCATGGGGGATGCCCAAGCCTCCGTACCTCGCAAACACCTCCCTGGGCAATCCTGACACCCCGTGAAGAACCACTGCCCTGGACATGAGTGGCTGAAGGGCCAGGAAGCCCCCTTACTCATCACCGAGTCCTGCCCAGGCCACAGTGCGGGGCACACATCAGATCCTCGGGAAGTGCCTGTGAAATTATGCTGACTGCAGGATAATCGTGGATGAAGCATAAAGGGAAAATACAGGCTAATGAAGGCGGAGGGAGTGCTACAAACCAGGGCCCGGGGAGCTTCACTCTCCTCCTAGGGACTTATACTCCCACTGGGGTGGAATGAAGTCCTAAGTTCTAAAGCAGAGAAAGCCTTTTCCAATTTGAGGCCTTTGGATCAGGCAAGGTATCGTCAGTTCTCGAGGATTTTAGAAAGTTGTATAGCCATTCTCAGTGTGCCATACTGTTCAAAGTGTCTAGTTGATAAGCTCTGCATAGAGCAAGACTAAAAGCAAGGACATGTCTTGTTCTCAAGTGTCAAATAACAGCCTGATATTTAGAGACAACTCTCATGAAAGCCAAGCGACACACAGAATGCATTCTTGGTCCCCAGCCCCTCCTCTCAGATCTACCCAACCCTCTCTGGACCCTCCTGGGTTCAGTCGCTCACTCCAGGAGGTGGCTCTTCACTTCAAAGGGACTCAAGAAAACCTCAAAGACCTCAAGACTCACAGGGAATGAATACAGAACATAAGAACACTGGGAAGCTGGGGCACAACTTTTCAGAAACCAGGGGTCTCTTAAATCGAGCCCTAGGGGCATACACTACATTGGGGGTCTTACCTTCCCTGGCAGCTGGAACACACTCAGTCCTGGGCCTCTCCTGGCCTCTGCTGGGGGCAGCCAGAGGCTCCGTGGCATCCTTGGGCACAGACTCTCTTCTGGTCCTTTTCACCGAGGCCAGCACCTCCTCTGTGATCTGTGGAGAGAAGACCCAATCGCTGGTGGTAAAGGTGAAGAAACAGGCCAACCTGCCCTTCTTCCCAGAGAACAGTGTCATGAGCTTAGGAAGCCAACCCACGATCATCCAACACTGGACAAGGGACAGCTGGGTGCCTACCCAGCTCAGGCCCACCTCACTTTCCCGCTTTTGTCCACCAGCCTCCGCCAGCTCCGCCCTGTCCGTCCCTCCGCCGGTGCGCCTGCCTGGAAGGCCATCTGTGTGTGTCGCTCTCTTCCTCAGGAACTCTTCTGTGATTCCCAATGACTCTGCAACCTGAGGAGAAATGGGCTTTTACGGACTGAACTGTGTCTCCCCAAAATGTGTTCGAATCTTTATCCCCATACCTGTAGATGTAATCTCATTTGGGAATAGGGTTTTTTTTGTTATGTTAATGAGGCCACAGGGTAAGTCTTAAACCACCACTTTTGAGATCTAAAAAGAGCAGTTTAGGAACAGAAGCAAGCACAGGTGGGGTAAGATGGATGCCATGTCACATGAAGGTCGCCAAGCACCCAGGAATAGAAGTTGAAAAGCGACAAGAACTTTCCTCCAGAGCAGACAGACAAAGACTTTCCCTAGAGCTGGCGCCCTGAAATTAGACTTCTTGCCTCCTAAACTGTGAGGAAGTAAACTTCTGTTCTTAAAGCCACCCACTTGCATGTCTCTGTTACAGGCGTACTAGGGAACTAAGGGGCCGAGAGAAAGGGATGCTTTAGCAGAAACCCACGCAAGTACCCAAACGCACGTCAGTACAGAAGAGTTAAGGACTGAATTTGGATCTGTGACGTCCCTTCAAGCACGATGGAAGGAAGCGTAAAGTCAGACAAAAGAGCTGACAGAATGGATCATTACTGTCGCTCCAAAGAGGCCATGGCACAGTCAGAACCGCCTACAAATGACGGATCTGATGGGGCTCCTGGCCTTCATGCCCTCATTTAATTTACAGCTTAGAAACCCTGGAGATTATGACTGTCCACTGGGGTGACTATGGAGGCTCAGCAGCAAACCTCCTATCTTTTTAATATAATTTAAGGAACCAAAACAAAGTTTTATTAGGGAATACAGTAAATACTGAATTTGTGTAAAAGTAACAACCACCACAAAAAGCCAAAAACAAACAAAAAACCATGTGTCATATTCCAGTTTGGATCAAGACTTCTGGCTACCAAAGAGTAGTTACATACTCTATAAAGTGCTAATTCTGCAGAGAGGCCGACCTGCGGGCTTAACAGATGCCAAGGGCAGGTAAAGGCAACGTGGCCTTCTTCAGCGTTCCTTATTGCTGGCCACGTGGTGGTTAATGTTTTAAATAAACAAGGGATATTTACAACCATGGCATTTCGAGAGCCAGAAAGGGCAATGGAATTCAGTGCTCTCTTTGGACAGAGGTGGAAACTGAGACCCAGAGAGGCCCAGTGGCGCTGCGATCAGTGTCTGGGTCAGCCCTGAGCATGAGTGGGCTGCGTCTCCGTGCGCCTCCTGGTCGCACACTGTTGAGGCCCCGGAACAACGATCTGAACACACGATGGGCTCCACCCTCAGCAAAGGGTATTCTCCACAAGTCAGACCCACATCAGTTCAAAACATGTTTGTAAAGAAGCCAACATTGCTAAGTGCAATTTGAAGGTGACAATGACACTGAAACATGAACTGTGTCAAAATGACCACACTTAGTAACTATCACTCCCTGTACAGCCCGACCCTAAAAACCTACATGAAGAAAAAAGCGATCCACCAAGGTATTCATTGTGACCATGAGTGAGCAGGAGGCTGATGGGGGCTTTAGCTCATCTGCACTCCTGAGTTTTACACAACAAGCATTTGTTGCTTAAGAAAAAAATCCATTTGATGGAAAAAAGAGCTAAAAAGATGTTGACTATGAAGATGTCGCTACTGAACACACCCTCTCCCACTCCCCTTTGCTGATGGACACCCTTCTTTTGGCTAAGAGCAAAGCTCTCCTGCCCACGTGAGCGCGTTACCTTACTGTTGTTTATTTCCAGGGGCTCCAGGGAACAAGGACCACAACTACGGAGGTAATCTTGACACATCTTCTTAACCATCTCATGCAACTCTTCAAATTCCTTATACACGGCTGGGAACAAAGGCTTTGCTAGATGACTCCTTCCGACCTTAGTGAAGATACAGATGGCCAGAAATATTTAAGCCCGGGGCAATGATACGGAAAACACGGAGGAAGTTTAAACTACGGAAGGATATGGCTCCTCAGGCGTTTCCTTCCCTCCCCATAAGAACTGGCTGTGTCCTGGAGCTGTGTTCTGCGCTGGGGGAAAAAGGAATGGGGCCCTTGCGATAACTGCAGAGTGGAAAGTGGGGCCACCTCCAGGAAGGCAGCTGAGGGATCGGGGAGGGCTCAGGAAAGCCAGAGGATGTGTGTCCACGAGCCTGGAAGGCAGGAGGAGGGCCAGCCTTCGGTTCTGAGGGGCACTGCTAGCACACAGGGAAGCCATGCCGGTGCCCCCTGGACTATGCTTGCCATCGGTGGAGTGTGGGGTGCTGGCCCCCCAGTCTCACTGCCAGAGTGGGCTCACCTGAGAGCAGAGCCCGAGGTTGTGGGGTCCACGAGGGCAGATGGGGCTGGGAAAGAAATGTGTGAGGGCTGGCCGCGGTTTGCAGTGGCCCCTTTTGCCGCCCCCTCTCCCTACACTAACATAGTCCAGCGAGACAAGTGGCCAGCCTGAGAGACCCTGCCACGTGTCATCTGGTCCCCAGCCAGGCACTTGGCCGTGACCAACAGGCTCCTCCAGCTCTGTCCCAGAGACAGAACAATGCCAAACAGCCAGGCTCCTTCTAAGGTCAGTAACTTGAAACCAGCCCGGATGTTGTTTAGAAGACTCACCTTCATCAGAAGAAATTCATACACGGTCACAAGCGAAGTCAGCTGAGGCAGAGCCGGCTCCACCACATCTTCCTGGTCACACTGCTGGGGGAACTAGAGAAGAAGGCAGTTGACATCTCTGAACCCCCTTCAAGAGTTTCTTAACAGCCAACAAATTGATGCAACACAGAACATAAAAGATGGACTGTGTCCAGGCCCTGGAGAGCCCACACTGTGATGGGAAACTATGGGTCCTACCCTCTCGGGTTGGCCAACTAGTGCAGAGACGAGACACAAAGAGAGGAGCCATGCCACAATGAGCAGCGGCACGAGTGAGGCGGGAGCCAGGTGAAGACAAGGCTGTCTGCTGGGCCTCAGGAGGAGAGGAGAGTGGCGCAGTAGAGGCAGTGCCTGCGGGACTGAAAGGAAGTCCAGGGCAGGATGCAAGGGGCCCGAGGGCTTGGATTTCTTTCTACAGGTACCAGAGGAGAGAGATTTTGGCAGTCATTGGAACAAGGGTGCAGAGAAGGGCCCAGAGGCAGCACAGTCAGGAGACCTGGGCTCCAGAAGATGTGGACCCAGGCAGGACAGCAGGCATGAGGGCATGGTGGACCCAGGCAGGATGGAGGAGGCAACAAGGGCACAGTGGACCCAGGTGGGATGGAGGTGGGCATGAAGGCACAGTGGACCCAGGAGGGATGGAGGTGGGCATGAAGGCACAGTGGACCCAGGTGGGATGGGTGGGCATGAGGTCATGGTGGACCCAGGTGGGATGGAGGAGGGCATGAGGGCACAGTGGACCCAGGTGGGATGGAGGTGGGCATGAAGGCACAGTGGACCCAGGTGGGATGGGTGGGCATGAGGTCATGGTGGACCCAGGTGGGATGGAGGTGGGCATGAAGGCACAGTGGACCCAGGAGGGATGGAGGTGGGCATGAAGGCACAGTGGACCCAGGTGGGACGGGGCAGGCATGAGGACATGGTGGACCCAGGTGGGATGGAGCAGGCAAGAGGGCACGGTGGACCCAGGCAGAATGGAGGTGGGCACGAGGGCACGGTGGACCCAGGTGAGATGGAGGCGGACACGAGGGCACAGCGGACCCAGGCAAGATGGAGGCGGGCACGAGGGTACAGTGGACCCAGGTGGGATGGGGGCGGGCATGAGGGCACGGTGGGCCCAGGCGGGATGGGACGGGCACAAGGGGGTAGAGTGAACCCAGGCGGGATAGAGGTGGGCATGAGGGTACAGCAGACCCAGGCGGGATGGAGGTGGGCACGAGGGCACGGTGGACCCAGGCAGGATGGGGCGGGCACAAGGGGTAGAGTGGACCCAGGCGGGATGGAGGTGGGCACAAGGGCATGGTGGACCCAGGCAGGATGGGGCAGGCACGAGGGTATGGTGGACCCAGGTGGGACGAGGTGGGCACGAGGGCTCGGTGGACCCAGGCAGGATGGGTGGGCACGAAGGCACAGTGCTCAGGGCTTAGACAGCATGGACAGGGTGGGCGGAGAAAAGGAGAAAGGGGAGTCAAGATGCCTCTGAGGCCCCCAGCCTGGACACCTGGGCAGACAGAGCTCTTGACCATGTGCAGGTAGGACAGGAAGCCAGCTTGTGAGTGGAGAAGGTGGTACTGTTCAGACGTGGAAGAGGCTGAGGGGTCTCCAAGGCACCAGGGCACCAGAGGGAGATGTTTGCAATATGAACTCTGCTGCTCTGGAGGGAAGTCGGCACAGGAAGTAAGGGTGAGAGTTGGCTCAAGGCAGATGGCCTGTAAAACCAGGATGGGTGAGGTGCTCCAGGGAGGCAGGAAGTGAGGAGAAGCTGAGAGTCTTAGAAAGACAGTCTTCTGAGGCACAGGGAAGAGATAGCGCCTCAGAGGTCATGAGACCAGGATCAGGAAGAGAGGAGCTGCAAACAACTATGTTAGGGACTGAACTGAGTCCCCTCAAAATATGTGCTGGAATCCTAACCCCAAGGCCTCTGGATATAATCCCGTATGGAAATAGGGTTTTCTTTGTTATGATAATGAAGCCACAAGTGTAGGGTGTGCCCTAAACCTAATCATTGCCAAATTATAAAAAGAGTAGATCCGACACAGAGGCCCACAGGGGGAAAAACAGGTGTTCAGGTGCCTGGTGAGGACTGTCTGCAAGCCAAGGAGCCAGGACATCTGGGGCTGCAGACAAGGAAGGAATCGGCATGGCCAAGGCCCGGATGTGACTTTTAGCCTCCAGAACTATGAGAAAATAAATCTCTGTTCTTTAAAGTCTGCCACTTGGGTACTTCTGTGACAGCAGCCCTAGGACACTGAGACGAACTGGAAGGGGTTCAAAGGAGAGGCACAATGCTCAGAGAACAGTCAGAAAAGCCAGAGGGAAACTTTTCATTTGCAGGACAAGAATGTTTAATTATGAATTCCAAAACCCTGGAGGTAGAGAGCCCTATCTAGTCCACCTCTACAGGTAGTGTGGAAAGGTCAGAACATAGGGGTCCCTCGCACAGCCCGGCCTAAATTTCGAATGAGCTTAGTGCCAGCCTCCAAGGAGCTCCTCAGTCCTCGGCCGGCACTCAGCCCACCTGAGCTCTGCTGGGCAACTCCTGGTTTGCACTCGTCTTTCTCCCCGACCAGAGTTTATACCGTGAATGTGGGGGCCACATCTACCTTATGACCACTATGCCCTCAACACCTAGAGCAGGGCCTGCCACTTGGTGGACACTTGGTGTGTAAATATCTGTTTCTGGAAAATTCTCATCTCTAAGAGTCAGATGATTGTCCTGTTTAGAGTCCTCAAATTTTCCGTGTGACAGGTGTAGCCATGCAGATCAAGTTGACATTACCCGCACATAAGAGTCATTGATGTGCAGACCAGCTGGCTTCACCAACCCCAGAACGCCCCTCACATACCCCTACTGGGTCAGCACCAAACAACCTGGATTCACGTTCTCATCTGCCCCCTGCCTGCTAGTCATTTAACCTCGCTGAGGTTCAGGTTCCTCACCTATAAAGTCGGTAGAGTGGTTGCTGTGGAATGAATGAAGTGAGATGAGCCTGAGAGA
Organism: Loxodonta africana; assembly: GCF_030014295.1. Lineage (NCBI taxonomy): Eukaryota > Metazoa > Chordata > Mammalia > Proboscidea > Elephantidae > Loxodonta > Loxodonta africana. Next base: position 110,360,226 of record NC_087351.1, read on the forward strand.
GTGGTTGTTATGGAATGAATGAAGTGAGGTGAGCCTGAGAGAGTGGTTACAGAATGAATGAAGTGAGTTGTTCCAGGGAGAGTGGCTGTTATGGAATGAAGTGAGGTAAACCTAGGACAGCAGTTGTGGAATGAATGAAGTATGGTATGCTAGGAGAGTGGTTGTTGTGGAATGAATGAAATGAGGTGTGCCTGGCACTTAGCACGGTGCACCAGGGTTTGGGCAGTGGTTAAGCGCTTGGCTGCTAACCAAAAGGTCAGTAGTTCAAATGCACCAGCTGCTCCATGGGAGAAAGATGCAGCAGACTGCTTCCGTAGAGACAACAGCCTTGAAAACTCTATGGGGCAGTTTTACTCCGGAAACCCTGGTGGTGTAGTGGTTAAGTGCTACAGCTGCTAACCAAAAGGTCAGCAGTTCGAATCCACCGGGCACTCCTTGGAAGCTCTACGGGGCAGTTCTACCCAGTCCTATAGAATAGCTATGAGTCAGAATTGACTCGATGGCAGCAGGTTTGGTTTTGGGTTTTTATAGGGTTGCTATGAGTTGGAATCATCTCTACAGCAACGGGTTTGGTTTTTTCGGTTTTTTTGAGCTGCCACACAGAAAAGGCTTACTAAACAATGGTAGCCATTTTGAATACAAAGTGAAGGAATCAAGCCAAGGACTACTAATAACAAATCATCTGGGATCATCATTATACAAGCCCAAAATGCGAGCAAAGATAACTCACCAGGGTTTGTACTTGCAGCCTAACAATGTAACATTACATTTTGCCTAGAAAACCTTCTAGGAAACCCACTTCCTCTCTGAAAACCACGTCTTCCCCCGTGTGTAGGAGGGTGGAAGCTCTGGGCCCCTGACAGCCACTCTTTCTGAGGCCATTTGTCTCATTAATACATTATCTCAGGCTCTCTCTTATAATTTTTCACTTCTTTTCTTTAAAATATTGCCATTACCAAGCAAATACATACATTTCTAGGCAAAAACCATCTGGGTAAGTTTAGGGTCCCACTTTCCCAAGCTGATTCAATTAAACTTAATAAACCTATTTTGAGGGACGCGGAACGGGAGACTCTAGGGTCCAAAAGTCGAAACATGCTTTGATCCCTTGAAGATTTTTAAGGAAAAACAGAAAACCATTTCCATTATTTTCTAAACTGCTTTCGTGCAAACACAGGTGCTATGGATTGAATTGTGTCCCCCAAAAATGTGTGTCAACTTGGCTAGGCCATGATTCCCAGTATTGTGTGATTGTCCACCATTTTGTGATCTGATGTGATCTTCCTACGCATTGTAAATTCTAGCTCTATGATGTTAATGAGGCAGGACTCAATCTACAGGATTAGGTTGTATCTTGAGTCAATCTCTTCTGAGATATTAAAGAGAGAATCAAGCAGAGAAGAGAGGGACCTCCTAAAACCAGGAAAGCAGAGCTGGGAGCAGAGCATGTCTTTTGGCCCCGGGGTCCCTGAGCTGAGAAGCTCCTAGACCAGGGGAAGATTGATGACAAGGACTTTCTCCCACAGCTGACATAGAGAGAAAGCCTTCTCCTGGAGCTGGTGCTCCGAATTCGGACTTCCAGCCTCCTAAACTGTGAAAGAATAAATTTCTCTTTGTTGAAGCCATCCACTTGTGGTATTTGTTATAGCAGCACTAGATAACTAAGACAACAGGTTGTAATTATTCCCAAATGCATAAAGGCAAGCAGTCATGGAGCTACAGCTAAGGCCTAGGGTCATTTGGAACAAGTAAGTTTGTGAGTTATTACAGATAACACTGTCCTTGAATTCATTATATTTCATCCAAGTACATCGCAGGTGAATACTCAGTTGATCTGAGTATTTTACTTTGAAATTCAGAAAGCTAACAGTGAACTAAGACGTACCACACCAACGCAGCGCCTAAGCTCAAGCATAGGGCTATCAGGCAACGTACCTCCTTCAGCCTGGCTCTGCTCCTCGCCGCACTCTGCTCCGCTTCAGCTCCAGGGTCCACGGGCGGCTGAGCTGCTCCACTCTGCTGGAGGGCGGCTACACTAGACTTGGCAGGGACCTTGGAATAGCCGCCTCTTCTGGGTCCTGGGTGTCTCCCTGGTCCCCAAAGGGCTGAGTAACTTTCGTTTTCTGGTTCAGACACCAAAGCCTCTTCAACTTCTACAGACTGACCGTTTTAAATGAATGCACACCCAAAATGCAAAACAAAATAATCATGCTTTATAATGCCACAGGGAAAACCTTAAAGCAGAAAAATGTCAAGGCGAAAGCAACGAACTCGCAAAATTATTTCTTATTTGCATAATTATGACATGTTAACTATGATCAGTGTGTCTTAACAAAGTACCTCTTTAGGATACTGGGTAAGTATTAGCCAACCAGTAAGTCTGGGCTGACTGTAACTCTGGGGTGTTACCCAAAATGAAACAAGAAGCTTCTCTGACATTACTTTCATCTTGAAAATGCACCCAAATTTTACATTCTAATTCATAACTTATCTATGGTCTCTAAAAAAAAAAATTATTTTAATCGAGGGACACTCTTTTAAAGTGTACAATTCAGTAGCATTTAGTACATTCCATCAGTGCTATCTAATTCTATAACATTCTTATCACCCCAAAATCAAACCTTGTGCCCACTCCCTACAGCCCCTGGCAACCACTATTTACTTCCTGTCTCTATGGATTTGTATGGCTTTTTAAAGAGAATTCTGGATCTGACATTTTCCATTGCCTCATTCCTTGCCCACTCCCTGCTCTGTAAATAGGAATAATAGTACATTACACCTCCCAGGGCTGTTGGAGGGTCAGCTTTCCACAAGATGGTAGACATGTGGCACATTCTCCCCAATCTTAGTTACTGTTCTCACTGGGCCCTGAAGAGCTTGCCCTCCACATATCCAATTACAATGGGCACTTCAGGAGAACTGGGCCAGGGCTTCAAACCAGTTCTGCCTGGTTCAGTCATGGCAAACTAAGCAAAACCCAAACGGATCTGAATTTTTTAAACGTGGGTGAAGTGGAACATTAACCAAAATGGGAAAAATTACAGGTCTGAGCCCTGCTAGAAACTTAATCCCCCTTTTAGAAAACAAGGGCAGCACGCGAGTTGCATAGCAACCAATTCTTTTAATCGGCAGAGTCAGAAAAACAGCAGTGACCTGCTCAAAGACGGCGGCTGACTGCCCCACTTTGAATATGTCTTGCGCTTCACAGTCCTGGCAATAATCCAACCTCATGCATCAAGTTCCTGAAAGGGCTCACTACGACTCTTTCAAGTCCCCCATTCCAGGGCTTTGACCCGTAATTTTTCTCATTCTGCTTATTGTTCTGCTTCACCCAAATTTTTAAAAAATTGGCTCTGTTCCAATTTCACTTGGTCAGCCATGACTGAACTGGTTCAAACCAGTTGGAAGCCCTGAACTGGGTGTATCCACAGTGTTAAGCACCATACGTCCCTCCACAGCAGACCCCTCTGCACCCCAGCAGTTGGAGGGAGTGAGCTCAGGAACCCTCAGCCTCACAAGCAACCTGGACGGCCACCACTCCAGAGGCCAGATGCCTATGCTCAGGAAACAGAGTTCCAGAAGTTTCTTTTGCTCTGCTGTAGGATTCCTTTATTGAAGGAAGTTGGAAGTGCCAGGGTGAGGGTGGTCACTCAGTTTGTCTCAGACAGTCCTGGGTGTGTCTGCTGCTCCTCACCATTAGGAACCATGTCCCTTTCATTCTCAAAACATCCTGGTTTGGATGATAAACTATATGGTCACCCCCACCCCAGCACAACTTCAGAAAAATAGAAAAGTTTTACAAAAGTTGGGTTTCTACCAGTAATCAGAGGCTTAGAACCTCCTAAGAGGTAGGCTGGTCTAGAGTGTGGGCTTTGGAGGGAGAAGACCAGGGTCTAATCCCCACCCTGGGCAGATTCCTAGACATGCCACGACCTGAGGGGGAGAGAGTCAGTCATCCCTGCTGAGGCTCAGGGCCCTTATCTCAGGTAGGAGGCATGACGCCTACCTTTCAGGGCTGTCGTAGGATTGAGAACATTTATCTAATCCTCCTAGCACACAGACTGCCTAAAGTAGGCATATAATGCAATGCAAAACAGGAAGCTATTATTGTTGTCTGTTATTAGGGTAATGCTACAGGGAAAGGTCCTTTTTTGAATGCTAATACAAAGGCCCCCCCAAAGTCCTACACTGGATCTAAATACATATCTCCTGGGCCCAGACATGTCTGCTCCAGCCCTCAGACCCCTGTTCACTGCAGGAGCACTGCAGTGTCCCCAGGAGGCAGGCACTCATTTTCCACATCTTCCCTGTCACTCATTCCAGTGCTGGCTTTTCTATCGAATATTTCAAATGCTACAAATTAACGTTATTGTAGTTATCTAGCCAAGAACACAGCCACACACACACACACACACAAAAATAACAGCAAACACAGTCAAAGGAAATGGAAAGTGGGATGAGGGGTGACTGACAGAGACCTGTGAGGCATGTTCGAGTGACCCGTCGTTTTAAAATGACTCACACTGGGTACATCACATAACACAGCACGCGTGTTCACTGACCAGAAATTCCAGTAAGTAAATTTCGCTGTGGTAATGTAAACTCATGTTGACTTCTATCTGCTTTGTTTTATGGGAGTCTGGGAAGGGAAGAATGGGGAGAGGAAGCACTAAGCAGCATGTCACTGGTGACGTGCCAGGAAGCACCACCTGACCGCCTCAATTCTGACCTTCCCCAGACCCTGTCCTGTCAGCGTCAGACTGGAGTGCGGTTTTATGGGCTGGCTTTCACTAACCAGGACTGAGAACCTGTGGCTGGGTTCCATCAAATGCGCTCACTAGATCATGCTGACGAACAGAAGTGCTCAGGGCCCTTTACGACACCTGTCTTCCGCTGGCTGGAAGCACTGCAGCCAAGGGTGCAGGCTCTAGAGGGGGCAGGGGCTCGACGATGACAATTTTGGTCCTGCTCAAGTCTCTGCCTGAACCCTCATCAGACATCATCGAGGTGAATTTAGAATGGCAGGCAGGAAGGGACAGGGTAAGGAGACTGTCACACAGACAGAAAGGTTACCTGCAGTCCGGCCTGGGTGGACTCTGCCTCTGCGGCATGCTGTGAGAGGACCCCTTCCTCACTCAGGGTGGCGGGGGCGGACGCTTCCAGGGAGACCGGGCCAATGGCCCTGTGCTCTGCACATACCTGAGGGATGCACCCATTGGCTTTCTCAGACAGCAGCACCACGGCCTCCAGCTGGCCATGGCCTGGGTTAAGTTTGAAATGCCGGGCCAGCCCCCCCTTTCCTATGTACGACTTTTCACAAGTCTGACACTTAAAGGTTTTGGGCCGCAGAGAGCAGCTAGAAAAGTCAAAGGGTGCCTCCTTTCCCCTCTGGTCTTCATCTTCCTCCACACTGAGTTCTGAGTAGTCGTCAGAGTCTGATGGGTGGCCATCAGCTAAATCCTCCGTCTTGATGAATTTGTAGTCTTTGGCTTTATACTTGGGAGGCCGAGAGATCCGTCCAGAGCGGGTTTTCACTTTTAACGATTTTTTCAGTTTCTCAGTATGTTTTGTATGCAAGTTGGAAATAAACACATTTGCTGAACTGGGTGAAAGAGACGTTAATGCCAGTGGGTTGGAGGCCGGTGGAGGAGCCGACGTGGCTCCCTGTCCACCTGGAGCCTTGGGGGCCGCGGTTCGCTTCACAGAGACTGGGCTGAGGGTGGGCAGTGGTCTCTGCAGAAACACCTGAACGGGAGGCTGAGGTGGGCTGCTCAGGTGACATGGCTGTGGCCCAGTTTTCACCAGGGGCTGGACCCTGAGCAGCTGAGGACTGGTGACCCCAGGGTCCAGCAGGCTGTGGTTCCTTCCAGGCGGCAGGTTCGACCGTGCCATTCTGGGCTGGATGGCAGCCAGCGGAGGCAATGGTCTCTCGCGGCCTCGCGTTTCTGCAGATGTTACCTTGACACAGATGGCTTCCAGTTGCTTAAACACAGAAACAGGAGAACAGGAAAGAGACAGACGCATTACGCTTGCGAAGGTATTGGCAATTTTGCTCTCATCTTAAATCCACTATTCAAATTCTTTTTCCAAATTATAAAATACATCTTTCGTATATGAAAATATAATGTACCTGTACTGCTTAAGGAAGTGTTTTTTCAACTTTTGTGACCACAGACCATAGTAGCACATTTTATATCACAGCCTAGCATACACGTACATAAACATTTGCTTATGCTAGTGAAATACAAATTTCATAAAACTACTTACCATTTCTATGTTAATGCTCTCTAATGTTATCCATTCTGCATGACTTTTTAAAAAATTCTAGTCATAATCCACTAAATTGATTTCATGATCCAGAAATAATACAGTGAAACCTGTGAGAGCCGGAACTTGACTGCCTTGTTTTTATGGGTCTGGAAAGTTTTCTGCCTTCGACAGGGTGCATTCTTACCCCTTCTCTATCGCTTGTTTTAGTGGAAAATATTTAAGTCTTTCTTCTCTGATGGGTTTCTGCCTCACACAGGTTCCGGCTTTCACAGGTTTTACTGTAATATCCTTTTTTATTGAGTTCTTAATACAACATATTGACTCAATTTAATATGTGGGCTCGTTACGTATATATAAAACAGAAAACTCACTGCCATCGAGTGGATTCTGACTCATAGCAACCCTACAGCACAGAGTAGAACTACTGCAGAGGGCTTCGAAGGAGTGGCTGGTGGATTCAAACCGCCAGCCTTTTGGTTAGCAGCCGTAGCTCCTAACCACTGTACCACCAGGGCTCCATATATATATGTGTGTGTCTGTGTATACACGTGTGTGTGTGTGTATATATATATATTTTTTTTAATGAAATTCTTAGGAAACCAAAAAGCCATAAAGAACAACGTATCCCAAGGCCTTAAGACACGTCTCATGACCGGTACAGGTGAAGCCCTCTACTATTGCCAACCTACGTGCCCTTCTCCCGTCCTCCCCAGGTAAGCTTTACTCTGGACACACTATTTGCTATTTCATGCACTTTAATATTTTAGCTGCATACATGGACATCCCTGGTAAATATGTAGTTGCAGATTTGACACGTTTTTAAACTTCATATAAATGATATCATCTTCTGCAACTTGACCTTTTTTTTTTTTCAGTTTGTTTTTCTCACTCCCTTTTTTGCTGTGAAAGCCGGCGTGTTGTTGGACGGGACTCTTGGTAACCCACTTTCCCTGCAGGACAAGTGCACCATTCTCCTGTGGGTACACCAAGGAAAGGACTGCTCATCTTCAACAACCTCTTTTTTTTTTTCAATCCACCAGAAGTTTAAATGCATATGCCTTTTGGCCCAGCAATTCCGTGCTAGGATTCCACAGGAAACACTCCCACAGGGACAAAGGTGTGTGTCCTAGGAGGCTCAGGGCAGCACTGAGTCAACAGCAAAGCACCCTCCACTGGGGAGGGCAGCCTTCAGCATCCCACAAACATTTACTGCGCAGGACCACATGCCAGACACTGTGACAGGAGTTAGGGATACAACAAAACAGACAAGGCTCCTGCCCTCACTGAGCAGAAATAACGGGCCTCTTCCTCCAGGGAGCGGAGACGGACCGCCTAACAAGATCACTCACCCTGGCACTTCTGACACTGGGCCAGGGACTCTCTGTGGGGGCTGTCCTGGGCATTGTAGGAAATTTAGCAGCATCCCTCGCCTCTGCCCACAAGATGCCAGTAGCACCCCCCAACTTGTGGCAATCAAAAATGTTTCTAGACATCGCCACAAGTCCCTGGTGGGGCAAAGTCACCACCGTTTAAGAACCACTGATCTACAGCCACCAGAGGCTCTCTTTGGACTCAGCTCTCTACCAAGTGGAAAGTCAATAAATATGGCAGAATGAAAACCCTCGCTGCAATCACATTTGAATACATCTCTTGTCTGAACGACTTACTAGAAATACAGACGATTCAACACTTCGGTTTCTGAAGAAGTGTACAGAGCCGGTGCCAGTGCCCCGCGAGCCTGCAGTGTCCCTGGGCCAATTGTGGGTCAAATGACAACTGGATTTACTTTACACATCTCTCCAGATCCATGCTGTTTCATTTTACTACCAGTCAGTTAGAATATTTCTCTAAACTCTTGGGACATCATCACATACTGGCATTAAACACACATACACATCAAATCCTACTGTTTTAGGATTATCACAGTGGCATTGCAGGTTATAAGTAAGTACTAACTTATTTATAAATAAATTTAAATAAGTAATAACTTATTTATCTGCTCTCCAGACTGGCTTACCATGTGGGTACTAACACTACTTTGTTATGTTTATTTCTTTCAACAACCTGAAAGAAATAAACAGAACATTTTATGCCCTACACATAAGCTACCTGAGCAGAGTCCTAGCCACACCCTTGAGGAGGTGGTGGTTCCCCCACATGCCTCAGTCACCTGCACACCTGTTAGATTGGGACCTCCTGGGATGGAGCCCGAGATCTGCGCTCTCAGAAGCTCCGCTGAGATTCTGAAGATGACAAGGTTCCCTAAGAAGGGTGGGTGGGCAGGCAGGCAGGCAAGCAGGCAGAAGGAAAAGCCGTGACATCATGGCACAGCAAGCAACGGGAAGAGGAACACCCCAGGGATGGCAGGCTTCCAGACGAGGTGATCTGAGGGGGCCTTGAGGGCTGCGTAGAATGTTCGCCAGGTAAAAAAGGGCATTCTAGGTGTAAGGGAAAATGTGCAAAGGCATGGACGCTGGAGAGAGAGCACAGTGTGGTGGAGGGAACTGGAAACGTCTGTGTGGCTGGCGTGCGGCAGGGGCGAGGCCCAACAATAGGGCAATGTCTACTTGGTTTGTGCTTCTGATCCCCACTCTCCCCACAGTGGCACCTTCTGCCTGGGTTCTCTCCTGTGCCTCCCTGGAACCCCTCCTCTCCACTTCTGCATTTTCAGCTCAGACCCACCCTTCCAAATCTGGTTCAAATGCCACCTCTTCGATCAAGTCTCTAATCTCCTCAGCCAGAAATAATCTCGCTTTTCCTCTAAATGCATTTCATCCTGTACCTATTATCTTTTTCTTTATCTATAGCTTTCTGACCTTGTCTAGAAGTTATCTGGGTCAAAGCACACATACGGCTTACCTTTGTGGACACTGCGCAGAGCTGGGGCTCAGAGTGTCAGGTGAATGGGCACAAAGGCACCACGTTACTATGAATGCAGGCAGAACTGATGCCATTCCAATTAGATTAGTGACAGAACACAGTCCCATTCTGCTGCCTACCCTTAATTAAGTTTCCTTTCATTTTATGGAAAGTGTGTAATTTTTGGACTCTTTCCCAAATTGCCACATGTCATGGATTAAATTGTGTCACTCCAGAATATGTGTCAACTTAGCTAGCCCATGATTCCTAGCATTGTGTGGTTGTCCTCCATTATGTGATCTAATGTAATTATCCTCCATTTTGTGGTGTGTTATAAATCCTAACTTCTATATGTTAATGAGGCAGGATCAGTGTGGAATGTATCTTGAGTCACTGCCTTACAAGGCTCAAATCACTCAAGTCACAGCCTTGCTTGATCACATCTTTTATCTTGCAAGAGATAAAAGGAGAGAGAAATGAGCAGAGACTGAGGGGGGAGGCCTCACTACCATCAAGAAAGAAGAGTCAAAAGCAGAGTGCGTCCTTTGGAGCTGGGGTCCTTGCATTGAGAACCTCCTAGATCCAGGGAAAGACCGATGCCAAGACACACGGAGATCTCCAAGGAACGCAGGCCCACAGATCTTGAAAGGAGACAAGGACCTTCCCCGAGAGCTGACAGAGAAAGTCTTCCCCTAGAGCTGGCACCCTGAATTCGGGCTTCTAGCCTCCTAAACTGTAAGGAAATAAAATTTCTGGTTGTTAAAGCCATCCGCTTGTGTTTCTTCTTAAGTAACTAAGACACCACACCAAATTTAAAAAGCCATTTCCACATGGCCACATTCGGCAGGCAGGGTTGGGTAGGATGTGCACAGGCCCTGGAATGCAGCCACGGCACAGTGGGGGGCGGGGGGGCGGTCTTGGGCAAAGTCACTCAACCTCTGAGCTTGTTCCTCATCTCTAAAAGCTGAAACAACAACCGTTTTGTGGCTGCTGAGAATTAAGCAGGCCAGCACAGTGCCCTCTGCACTGGGCAACCACTAAGACCCCATCCTGGGGGAACGGGGTGGGCTGTGCAATCCTCTGCAGCCTCACTGCTGTACAGCCTGTGGGGGAGACATATGATTCTTCTGCAGACAGTACAAACCAGAGCTCATCTAGCCAACCATCCCACCTGCAAATGAGGAACCAAAGTCCAAAGAGACTGAGTGATTCAAGATCACACCTCTTGCAGATGGAGTGTTTAGGCAGAATCAGACTCATCTTCCCAAACTTTAGTGACAGACAACACTCCAGTCTTGATGGCAAGCTGGATACACCCTCTGCCAATCTGTTGCCGCTGAATAGATTCCAACTCATGGCAACCCCATGCGTGCAGAGTAGAACTGCTCCCCGTAAGGTTTTCATGGCTGTGACCTTTCAGAAGCAGTTCACCGAGCCTTTCTTCTGAGATGCCTCTGGGTGAGTCTGAACCCCTTAGCCATCTGTACCACCCAGGGACTCCAGGTATACCCTAAGCTGCCAAAATCATTCAGTCAGTACATAAATCAGTCGACCAACCAGGACAATCAAGGTTTTTGATTTTTGTTCCTTACCCTCTTTCTTCTAGTGGAAGAAGCATCTCTATGGCAATTTGGGGGTGAGGAGCATCCTGTCACTAACCACCCCATTGAGGAAAAGGATTGTGGTTTTATAGATGATGTGTGGACCCTCTAGACTTGGGAGATCCATGTTCTAGATCCAGCTCTCTTAGCAGCCAAGAGCTGTGTGACCCAGGACAATTCCACTGTGTGACAATGTCTGGTAGCTTACAGAGTGCTTTTGCATACTTCATTCCTTAAGAAGTTACCCGGAGTCTATTGTGCGTCTGGCACTGTGCTCGGTAGTGGAGGCACAGATCACAGTCACTGCCACTCCCAAACTACTACAATATGCTTAATTCTGTCCACAGTCCCTGACTTCACCATTTCCCTGCCTTTAGCCTGAAAAGCTCTTTACCTTCGCTCCTTTTAATTCATTTGGGTCTCAGCTCCCAGTGTCGGGCCTACAGGACTCCTGACCCTTAACGCAGCCCTCTGGTCACTCCCAGCCCCTGCCTCATATTCTTCATTTACTGTGTTCAAGGCTGCCTCTCCTCCCCTCGGGCCCCGCCGGGAACACTAAGTGCTCAATAAATGCTGAATGAATTAGCACAGGCCTGTTCTAGGAGCTAGGCCGGCACAGGGGCGCCCCGGGCCGAGGACCCAGCGAGGCAAAGGCTCAGAGAGAGAGAGGCGGGTCCGAGATGCTGACAGCGCTGGGGCCGTGACAGGTGGGGTCGGAGAGCCGTTCCTAAGCAGCTCAGCTTTGGGGCGCCCTGAGCTTCACCACGGGCGGAGGCTGGCCTCTCGGGCCTGGCAGCTCCAAGGCCGACGAGGAGGTGAAGCGGGGCCGCGGCCGGCCGGCCCCGGGACTCAATTTCCCCAGCCCCTCCCGGTGTCTCACCTGAGGAGGCAGCAGGCGTGGCGGGCGCGGGGGCTCGTCGCCCGGGCCCCGCTGCAGGGCGGCCTGCTGAGCCGCGTCCCGCAGCCGCCGCGCTGCGTCCTGCAGCACGAAGAGCGGCGGCGGCGACGGCGCGGCAAGCGGCTGCGCCTTCGTCACCTGCTCCAGGACCCGCCGCACCTGCTCGGGCCCCAGAGGGGCCACGCGCGCGGCTCTGCCGATCGGGCCGAGGGGAGCCCGGCGGTCGCCGCCGCCGCCGTCCTCGCTGCTCTCCTCAGCCTCCGGCTCCGCGTCCCCCATGGCGGCCGAGCCGAGGACTCGAACCGGGGTCGCGGAGCCGCCGATGAGCGGCGGCTGAAATGTGCGTCACCAGAAAAGGGGCGGGCTACGGGAGCCGCGTAGGCCAAAACACATCGGAAGGCGACCGCGCCCGGCCGGCGAGCAGGGCGCAGCCACCTGCCTACACCAGTTCGCGAGGGCTGAGTGGACTCAGTAGACAGGCTGTCTTTTCTCACTACCTGTCATGGCCGTGTCTCACTGTCAGATGTCACCTCCTCCAGGAGCCGTCTCGCATCTCCCAGGCGGAGGTCTTCGGGGATCCAGAACCCACCCCTACCCCCACCACCGGCTTCGCACTTATCACACCATCCCATTGTTCTCAAAGTCACCGTGCATCGGAGTCAGCTGAATTTCCTGTCTGGGTGTGTAAATTCCTGGGCTCCACCCCGGACGTTCTGATTTAATAGATCTGGGATGGGACCTTTGTGAGTTTCGTAGGGCTACCATAACAAATCATTATAATGGACTTAAAGCAACAGAAAATTGTTCTCTCACAACTGTGGAGGCCAGAAGTCTGAAATCAAGGTGGGGCAGCCCTGCTCTCTGAAGGCTCCAGGGGAGAACTGGTTCTATTCCTTTCTCCTAGCTTCTGGGGGTTGCCAACAATCCTGGAGTGCCTTGGCTTGTAGTCTCTGCCTCCGTGGTCACAGGGCCTCTCCCATCGTGAGAAGACAAGTCATGGATTAGGGCCAACCCTAATAACCTCTTTTTTTTTTCCTCCTTTCTTTTTTCTTTTATTGTGGTGAAGATATACATGACAAAACATACACCCTCTCAACAATATCTACATAAACAATTCAGTGAGTTGATTACATTATTCAAGTTGTACAATCATTTTCACTGTCCTTTTCCAAATCATTCCACCATTGATGTAAACTCAATGCCCCCTAGGCAAAAACTTCCCCTTTTCCCCTCCCTTCCACCCCTGGTAACCACTAATAATTTTGGGCTCCTATATGTATGTATATTTTTTTATATATATATAACCAGAACACCTGTTGCCATCAAGTCGATTTGCCCCATAGGGTTTCCAAAGAGCAGCTGATGGATTCAAACTGCTGACCTGTTGGTTAGCAGCCCAGCTCTTAACGACTGCACTACCAGGACTCCATACTTGGTTCCTATGTTGTTGTTAGGTGCCATCGAGTCAACCCCATGTGCCATCCTCACAATTGTTATGCTTGAGCCCATTGTTGCAGCCACTGTGTCAATCCATCTCGTTGAGGGTCTTCCCCTTTTTCGCTAATCCTCTACTTTCCTAAGCATGATGTCCTTCTCCAGGTACTGATCCCTCCTGACAACATGTCCGAAGTATTTGAGACGCAGTCTCACCATCCTTGCTTCTAAGGAGCATTCTGGTTGTACTTCTTCTGAGACAGATTTGTTCGTCCTTTTGGCAGTCCGTGGTATATTCAATATTCTTCACCAACACCACAATTCAAAGGCATCAATTCTTCTTCAGTCTTCCTTATTCACTGTCCAGCTTTCACATGCATAGGAGGCGACTGAAAACACCATGGCTTGGGTCGGGTGCACCTTAGTTCTCAAGGTGACATCTTTGCTTTTCAATACTTTAAAGAGGTCTTTTGCAGCAGATTCACCCAATGCAACGTGTCTTTTGATTTCTTGACTGCTGCTTCCATGGGTGTTGATTGTGGATCCAAGTAAAATGAAATCATGTGTGTATATATATATATATGGATGTATGTATGTATATATATATGTGTGTGTGTGTGTATATGTGTATGTATATATAGAGAGATTTATATCAAGGAAATGGTTCATGCGGTTGTAGAGGCTGGCAAGTTCCAAGTCCATGGGTCAGGCATCAGGCTGGAGGCTTCTCCTGACTCACACAGCTGCAGAGGCTGATGAACCCAAGATTGAAAGGTCAGGTGGCAGGCTGATGGCTCACAGGCTGCGAAGGCTGATAAATCCGAGATCAGCAGGTAAGACAGAAGGATTTTCGCTCAAGTCCCAAGAACCAGAGGCCAGATGATGATGAGCCGAACGCAGGATCCAGAACAGGGCAAAAACCAGTGAGCTTTGCCAGAAAGTCCACATATATTGGATGCAGGCCACACTCCCAAGAAGTGTGAGCTAATTGGCTGCTCATAACAGATCTCATCATGGAAATCATTACATCATTACACAGCTGCCAAACTACTGAGAATCATGGCTCAGCCAAGTTAACACACATCCTTAGCCATCACCAAAAAAACCAAACCTGTAGCTGTCAAGTTGATTCTGACTCACAGCAGCCCTATAGGACAGAGTAAAACTGTCTCATCGGGTTTCCAAGGAGTGGCTGATGGATTTGAACTACCGACATTCTAGTTAGCAGCCAAGCTCTTAACAACTGTGCCACCAGGGCTCCCTTAACCGTCATGGGGGACACAATTTAACCCAGAGCAGGACCCACAACTTGCATTTTTAACGCCCCCCGAATCGTCCCCAGGTCCACCCACCCCAGACCTACAACATCTCTATCCATCCACCCAGACTGTGCCACCTTGTGGGCAAGAATTATGTATTACTCCTTTGGTGCCCAGAACAGGCCCTGAGTGAATGCATGGATGGATATGGACGGATGAATGAATGGATAGATATGGGTGGGCAAATGAATGAACCTCCCCACCTCATCCCACATTTCTGTCCTATCCATCCCAGCTACACAGCCCCATCTTCAACCCAGCTTTTCCTAATCACCCCCTGGATGTCCTTCCCATCTTGTCTTGTAGCTGCACGTGTCTTGGCTTCCCACTTCAAGGAGGTTGGTAACGCCACTCAGGTCAATGCTTTATTGAGCCCCCGCTGTCTCTGCCCCTGAGGGGTCTACAGTCTAGGCAAGAAGAGGAAGGAGAAAACTAGCATTTGCAGCACAGTACTATGAGTGCCGGAGGGCAGCCTGGTGTCTGTGTGAAGGCTCTGCACAGGACCATCATCATCATCACCAATACCCTAGTGTTGCTCACCATGCTCCCAGCAGCATGATTTATTCATGAGTAGCCTCCTTTAAGGATCTGCAGGAGGGAAGATCAGATTTGTGGAATTTGTTTCAATTGCTTAATCCTTTTTTTTATTATTATTTTTAACTTTTGAAACAAAGTCTTTCTCATCCTCCCATCCTTAGGCATCAGAAAGTTCCTTCTCTGGTCCCTAAGCCCAAGAACCCCTGTCCCCAGCCACTCCCCCACCCCAACTAGAACATGTACTCCATTTTATAATCTTTGTAGCCCTTGTGTATGGAAGTGCGTGCTCTGAGGACAGCAACCTCAGCTGCTTGTCCACCAGTTGTGTCCCTGTGACTAACACAGTGCCTAGCACATGCATTCCAAGATGTGACATCCAATGTGTCTACATGTGACTACTCTAGGTATCAGCAACTCCAGGTTCTGCTTCTAGCTAATTTTGCCCATAATAGTAACAATCTCATGAGGGGTGTTATTGAGCACTTTTGCTGCAGACTGAGTAGTTGCCAACAACTTTACACCCATGGTGTTGATATGGAGACCCTAAAACTATATGAGGTGCTTGACCAAAGTAGAGGGAGCTAAGATGGTGCCCAGGTCCAAAATCCATTTTGTGTAGAAAATCTGTGCAACTAGAAAACTGAGCTGGTTAATAATTACGGAGCAGCTGTGCCAGTTATCTAGTATTTAAGGAAATATTCTCTTTGTAACCAAGTCAATAAATAGATGTTTTTAAATTGTTCCCAAGGAGCTTATGGAAGCTCCACATTTTCAGAAATGACTGTCTGGCAAATGTCCTATAAGCCCGTCTCCTGTAAACTCCCTATAGTCACTAAGCAGTAGCTAATCAACAAAACACATATCACCAAGTGGTTACTAAAACCCATTGCCTTTGAGTCCAACTCATTGTGACCCGATACTATATAGGACAGAGTAGAACTGCCCCATAGGGTTTCCAGGGAGCAGTTGGTGGATTTGAACTGCCAACCTTTTGGTTAGTAGCCTGAGCTTATAACCACTGCTCCACGTGGTAACATATCAACAAAAACTCTTTAAGCCAATCATTGTAAAGATCCTGCTTTTGTTATCCCCCCTTTGACAATGATGTATTAATGAATAACCAATCAGAATATTGAAGCCTCCTTCCCTTCTTTGTTTCAGCCCTATAAAATTGTCTTTGAAATTGCTGTGCCTAAGATTTTGTGATGTCATTTTCATGGGCCACCTTGTTCCCAGTTTAAACTGATTTCAAATCCTTAATAAACCTCCTTCCATTTATTTTCAGACGGTGAGTTTCCTCTACAGCAGCGTGTGGATTTGAACTCCTACTTGCTGAAGTCAGACCTTAACAAATACTTGAGAAAAGAATGAATGATTTAGTAGATGCTCTCACTGGAGATTTTTCTAAAATGGCCGGAGCCTCTGTTGGATCCCGACATTGGCCCTAGGAGACTGGCTTTTGTTACACTAAACAAACCTGACCAGGCATGGAGACTTTAACCATGAGTGAGAAATTTCTCCAGCGGCTTCTGGCTACAAAATGCAGAACTAAGAGAAAGGTTTGCAAGTCGCTAGGATGTTGGAAGCTGAGCCACTGCTATGTCCAATACCAGCAGGGTCCTCCATGGTGGACAGGTTTTCAAGGAGCTTCCAGGCTAAGACAGACTACGAAGAAAGGCCTGGCGATCTACTTCTGAAAAACCAGCCAGTGAAAACCCTATGGATCACAACAGAACACTGTCAAATATAGTGCGGGAACATGAGCCCCCAGGTTGGAATGCACTCAAGATAGCGGCAGAAACAGCGGATCCAGCATACAAACGCAGCGAGGTGCTGCAGCACCAGGCAGTTTCCCTCTTTTGTGCATGCGGTCAACACGAGTGGGAGCCAACTTCATAGCGACTACCAACAAAGCTCTCTCTGGAAAGTAAAAAGTAGCAACAGGTTTCCAGATGCTTCCACAAGTGGAAGCCTTATTGGGAAATACAGCAGTCATTGGCCAGTCACCCACTCTGGGGTAGGGGTTTGCTTACTGTTTTGCTCCCTGCCTGAGATGCGGGGGGGGGGGGGGTGTCTCTCAATATTTATGGACTGAATTAATTCCAGGCTTGAATTTTCAATTCTAAAAACCGCATGAAAACTGGGGCCTTGCCTCTGGACCCTCAGAAGTCGTCTTCATTTGTGTGGCACCTCCAGCAAACTTAAGGGGGGCTTTGTTTACATCGGTTCAGACGGCCTGCGTTCCCTTTAAAACCACTTCTCATTCTTGCAGTATTACAGGTTTTTAAAGACCAACCGTTAGGGCTTCCGAAAAAAAAGACCTTCAGGCGACTGAGAGCGTGGTGACAGGAGTCCTGCAAACAGGCACGGGGATCCAGCCTTCTTCCTCCCGCCGGCCGCCTGGAACAACCTCTGAGCCGAGTCTATGAAGACGCGCGGCTCTGTTCTGTCCATACGCTGCTCTGGGCTCTCAAAAAGCATATTTTTGAGAATACAAAAAGAGACTTCCCGTGGCCCGTACGGGGATCGAACCCGCGACCTTGGCGTTATTAGCACCACGCTCTAACCAACTGAGCTAACCGGCCACCCGGCGTCTGCTCTTCGCCACAGAACCTACCAGGATCGTCACGCCTCCGTGCTGCGTCCCGGCGCTTCCCCCACTGTCGTCCCCGTTGGCTGGACGCAGAAACTGAGACCCGCGGGGCTTCCGGGGGAAGGGAGCCGCTTCCTACAGCGAGTCGAGGGTTTTTGCAGGAAAAATGCAAATTGTTAAGTAGGAGGCTTAGCTCGGGAGTAAAACTGTTTTCCAAGATTCCAACTGAGTGCTGTTTTTTATCTCCGAGAATTCTCGCAGCGTGGAAACAGCTTGCAACAAAAGCCTTTACCAAGGTTAAGTAAAGCTTAGAAAATACAAAAAACCGGAGAAAGGACAGAGGAACCACCGAATTCCCCACCACCCAATAATAGCGGCCGCAGGAGTCTTTTCACTGTATAGGGTAGATAGTAAAATATAGATATTTGCTAAAAACAAAATGTAATTTTTAATCTTTTTTTTTTTAACTTAATATTCTCTCGTAACCATACCCCCAAAACCATACCCCCAAGCAGTCGCAAATGGTTCCGTTGTGTTTCATTAAGTGGATACGCCATGATTTCCCTCTCCTTCCTTCTTTCCTCCGTGTCTGGCAAAAGTCTTTATTTTGCCCTCTTGGTTAACTTTTAAATTATGGAAATTATATCATTATTTTGCATAACGCGATTAACAGAAAAACCCAATCCATATTCAAGTTGTTTCTCCATCACGAGCATGTGGATGGACACGTGGACCGATTGCAGATTTTACGCTTAGAAATACTACGATAACTGCGAAGATTTTGCGCATCCCACGTTACTTCTTGAGGGTTCGTTCACGCAACGTCTATTTATTGAGCATCAACCACGTGCCAGGTTGCTTCTAAGCGTAGAGCTGGACAGAGGGACTGAACTACCGACTCAAGTGCTCGGAAACCCTGGTGGCCTAGTGGCTAAGAGCTATGGCTGCTAACCAAGAGGTCTGCAGTTTGAGTCCATCAGGCGCTCCTTGGAAACCTGCCCGTTCTACTCTGCCTTATAGGGTCGCTATGAGTCGGAATGGACTCCAAGGCAACGGATTTAGCGTGGTTTGGTTTGGTTTAGTGCTATGACCCCGGTAAACGCTCTTGAGTCTCGACGTTTCCTCTTTCCCTGCCTTTGCGGGGTGGAAGTGGAGGAGGTGGCCAATCAAAGTTGGTTGAAAGAAGCCAGGTTAGTTCACCGCCTGCATGGAGGCGGATCTGGAGTGAGCAAGGCCAGGCCCACACTGCCCAAGGCGCAGTGACTGAGCAGAGTCGGCAGGGGGCAGCGCAGAGGCTTGCAAAGGAGTAAGACATTTTTTGGTGTCTCTTCTAGGGCTTGAGCATCTCACCCCACAGAGGAGGCAGCTAGGGATCCGAGGGGCCAGAGGTCTTACTGGCAGAGCCAGACTTAAAACTCCGGATCTCTCCCGCCACTTCTCACCGCTTCTCACAGCTTTTCCAAGACAAACCCTATAGTTCAGCCTTTGAGTTAGAAAAGAACAATTATACATTATCAGAATTAAATGGCACAAAATTGTATCTTTGGTTTTTAAATGTCTGCAGGGGGGTGGGGGTTGCGGGCAGCTGCTTTGGGTTTTTAATCAGCAGTTATTTTTTTAGACTGAACTTACGAAATGTGTCATTTTGTTTATAAATTGGAATCTTTGGTATGAAAATAAAAAACATACACTTTTATTTATTCTCTGATTAAAATTTTAATTGCTGTTGTCAGTTTGATCCCATGTAGATAGTTCTTGAAAGAGCACAATGCTCAAGGCAGACATTCTTTACTAATTAAGCTAAAGTATTGTTTGGTTTTAAGAAGATGTGAGAGGATATTTTTGGTTTAAGGTTCAAAGATTATTTTAGGGCAGTCGCTTTAGGGGTTCATCCAGCTTCCATGGCTCCATAAAGTATGGATTCCCTGAAACTTTGAAATACTGTTCTGCATTTTCCCCCTTTTGATCAGGATTCATCTATAGAATCTATGATCAAAATGTTCATTAATGGTTGCTGGGCACCATTCAGTTCTTCTGATCTCATGGCAAAGGAGGCAGTTGTTCATGGAGGCAATTAGCCAAACATTCCATTTCTTTCTGCTCCTGACTCTATTTCTTCCTCCGTTGCTCCGAGTAAATAGAGACCAGTTGGTGTACCTTGGACGGCTGTTTGCAAGCTGTTAAGACCCCAGTCACTACTCAATGAACTAGGAGAAGCACTAAACACAATATTAGGCCTATTAACTGTGATGTCCAACGAAACCATGACTCTAAACTTTCAAACCAAGAAACCAAATCCCACGAGGTGTTTGCTTGTACATAAGCAGCCTCAGCAGCTGCTCTTTTGTTCTTGTAAATATATCTGCCACACAACTTTTTACAGGAGTACAACTTATTGACAGCAATTACACTGATCAGCTGTACCCGTAAGGAGTGCGATTTTTCCCCTCATTGTAACACATTTCTCTTTCATAAAACTTTTTTCTCCTACTTTTGGTTTGCTTATTTTTCTATTTCTGTAGTCACTGACCCTCTGACGGAAATCCTGGTGGTGTAGTGGTTAAGCGCTACGGGTGCTAACCAAGAGGTCGACAGTTTGAATTCGCCAGGTGCTCCTTGGAAACTCTATGGGGCTGTTCTACCCTGTCCTATAGGGTCGCTATGAGTTGGAATCAACACGACGACAGTGGGTTTGGTTTTTGGGTTTGGACCCTCTAACGGCATCATGAAACTCCACTAAATATAATAAAACGCATGACAGGGTATGTCAGTTCCTTTTTATTTGGATGCATCCTTCCAGAACCCTCTACCCTCCTGCTCCAATCTGGACTGGTTGTTGGACAGACAGGTTACACCACTCACCCTGGGTTGCCCTTCACCACCAACCTTCCCCTACCATGTTTCCACTTTTCTGTTTTGTGTCCCAATCCCAGGTTTTTGCCTTTCTCGGTTTACCCTTTGTTTGGGTTCTGGACATCCAGCAGTGGCTTCCCAAGAAAGAATGTCTTCATTTCTTAGGTCTACCTAAACAAAATCACACATACTGGGTGGCTTTAATGAACAGAAATTTACTGTCTCACATTTCTGGAGGCTCGAAGCCCAGATCGGAGTGTCAGCTGTGTTGATTTCTATTCCCTGCCTGTCTCCTACCTTCTGGTGGAATTTCTTGGCTTGCAGTAATGTCTGCCTCTGTTGTCACGTGGCCGCTCTTCTAACTCTCATGTCTTTTATAAGACAGCACTTGGATGAGATTAGGACTCTTCCTACTCCAATGTGAACTCTTGTTAACTGATAAGATCTTCAAAGATTCTGTTTCCACACAAGGTCACCTTCACAGGCACCAAAAGTCAGGACTTCAACATATCTTTTTAGGGGAAACAATTTAATTCAGAACACACGGGAAGTAAATGTTCTGAGTCTTTGCAAGTCTGAACATATCTTTCTTTTGCCCTCACCCTTGGTTGATAATTGGCTGTGTGGAGGATTTTAGGACAGAAGTCACTGTCTCTCAGTACTTGGAGGCTGGCTGCCCTGTCTTCTCTGCCCATCGTTGCTGCTGAGAAGACCAATGCCATGCAGGGACCCAGTCCTCTGGACATAACCTGTTCTTCAACATTTTTAGGAACTCCTCAGTATCCCTGTTGCTCTGAAATTTCAGGAGATGTTCCTTTATGCGGGTCTTTTTTATTCATGTATCCCACGTGCCTAGAACAGTGCCTGGCACATAGTAGGTATTCAATAAATATTTGTTAAATGACTTTTAAATTCATTGTGCTGGGTACTCTGTGAGCTTTCTCGATCTGGAAACACACCCTTCCATTCTGGCAGCGTTTCTGGGACTATTTCTTTAATAATCTCTTTCCGTAGTCTCTGTTTTCTTTTTCTGGAACATTCTTCATCAGGGGTCAGAGCTCCTGGATTGATTCTCTAAATTTTCTTCTCTTTTCTGTGGTTCACGTCTACCATGTCTTTTGTCTATCTCTTGAATAATTTCCTTGAATTATCCCCCAACTGTCTTTTTACATTTTTTTTTTTTTTTTAATTTTCTCTCAAGGCCCTGGCTGCACACAGAGGAGACAGCAAAAGACTTACAATGTGGAAGCTGATTTCCTGCCAGTCAAGTCTGGGGAAAAAAGGGAAGAAAGAGGGAAAGAGAGCAGGAGTGAATTTTTTTATTTTTTATTTTTATTTTTATTGTGCTTTAAGTAAAAGTTTACAAATCAAGTCAGTCTCTCATACAAAAATTTATATACACCTTGCCATACACTCCTAGTTGCTCTCCCCCTAATGAGACAGCACACTCCTTCTTTCCACCCTGTATTCCCCATGTCCATTTAGCCAGCTTCTGTCCCCCTCTGCCTTCTTATCTCCCCTCCAGACAGGAGCTGCCCACATAGTCTCATGTGTCCACTTGAGCCAAAAAAGCTTGCTCCTCACCAGTATGATTTTCTATCTTATAGTCCAGTCCAATCCCTGTCTGAAGAGTTGGCTTTGAGAATGGTTCCAGTCTTTGGCTAACACAAGGTCCGGGGGCCATGACCTCCAGGGTCAGTCCAGTCTCAGACCGTTAAGTCTGGTCTTTTTATAAGAGTTTGGGGTCTGCATCCCACTGCTCTCCTGCTCCCTCAGGGATTCTCTGTTGTGTTCCCTGTCAGGATGGTCATTGGTTGTAGCCGGGTACCCTCTAGTTCTTCTGGTCTCAGGCTGATGTAGTCTCTGAATTATGTGGCCCTTTCTGTCTCTTGGGCTCATAATTACCTCGTGTCTTTGGTGTTCTTCATTCTCCTTTGCTCCAGGTGGGTTGAGACCAATTGATACATCTTAGATGGCCACTTGCTAGCGTTTAAGACCGCAGACGCCAAGGAGTGAAATGTTTTATTGTACAATATTTACTCTGTCGAAGCTGTTAAAAGACACAAAAGAAAAACAGACAAACAGAAGGATTTTTCAGATGTTGCTTCTGATTTGCTACAACAAACCAGTTGGTTCCAGGCACTTTACAAAAATGTCCTTCCTTAAGGTGTGTACACTGACTACAGAGCTTCTTTGTCCCTTTTGCATGTGACACAGGTGCAACAGAGAGCCAGAAGGGAGCAGGGATCTGGATGCCAAAGGCTTGGTTCTGAGCCCAGGGTGACTGCCAGCAAGTGAAATGACCTTGGCAAAGCGCTTTACCTCTCTGCGTCTCTAACAACAGACCACATAGCTTCTGCAACTCGCTTTAGCCAAGCTTTTCTCTCATCTGCCTGTTTAATTCTTCCCTGTCAAGGGTTAACTACTACCCATCTGTCAGTTTGTCATACTGTGGTGCCTTGCCTGTTGTTACGTTGCTGGAAGCTGTGCCACCAGCATGTCAAATACCAGCAGGGCCAATGTCGTGGATTGAATTTTGTCCCCCAGAAATGTGTGCCCACTTAGCTAGGCCATGATTCCCAGTATTGTGTGGTTGTCCTCCATTTTGTGATCTGACGTGATTTTCCTCCTATGTGTTGTAAATCCTAGTCTCTGCCTGTGGTTAAAGAGGCAAGATTAGGTTGTATTAGAGAGAATCAGGTTATACCCTTGACTTGAAGTAAGCGGGATTTTCCCTGGAGTGTGGTCTGCATCACCTCTTATCTTATAAGAGATAAAAGGAGACAGAATCAAGCATAGAAACAAACAAAAAAACCCAAAAAAACCATTGCCCTGGAGTCAACTGCAACTCATAGTGACCCTGTATGACAGAGTGGAGCTGCCCCACAGGGTTTCCAAGGTGCAGCTAATGGATTCAAACTGCCAACCTTTTGGTTAGCAGCCAAATGCTTCACCACTGCATCACCAGAGCCCCAAGGAGAGAGACAGGGAGCTTATTACCACCAAGCAACAACAGCCAGGAGCAGAGCACGTCCTTTGGACCCAGGGTCCCTGCTCTGTGAAAACTCCTAGACCAGGGGAAGATTGATGACAAGGACCTTCCCCCGGAGCCAACAGAGAGAGAAAGCCTTCCCCTGGAGCTGGCTTTGGACTTTGGAGCTGAATTTGGACTTCTAGCCTCCTAAATGGTGAGAAAATACCTTTCTGTTTGTTAAAGCCATCCACTTGTGGTATTTCTGTTATGGCAGCACTAGATGACTAAGACAGTCACCCACAGCAGACAGGTTTCAGTGGAACTTCCAGAGTAAGACAGACCAGGAAGAAAGGCCTGATGATCTACTTCCAAAAATTAGCCAATGAAAACCCTATGGATCATAACTGAATATTGTCTGATATAGTGCTGGGAGATGAGCCTCCTAGGTTGGAAGGCACTCAAAATACACAGTGGCCATAACAATGGACTCAAGCATACCAACAATGGTGAAGATGGCACAGGACCAGGCAACATTTGTTTTTTGCACATGGGGTAGCCATGAATTGGACCAACTGGACAGCAACTAACAACAACAGTCAAAGGTTAAAGTTTGTCCTGAATTCTCAGTAGTCATTTAAAATCTGGCCCAACCCGCATCAGAGAGGAAAGACAGAGTAGGTGATGGGCTTCTTGGTTATTCAACAAATATTAATATTTACCAAGTACTTGCTCTGTGCCAGGTTCTGTGCTGGACTCTGAGCAAAAATCAACCAGCATTTACACAGTGCTTCACAGACATTTCCTTTAATCTTCACTACAGCCCTTTGGAGGAGTCCTGGGGTGGTGCAAACGGTTAAATGTACTCTGTTCCTAACAGAAAGGTTAGAGGATTGAGTCCACCGAGGGGTGCCTCTGAAGAAAGGCCTGATGATCTACTTCCAAAAAATCAATCATTGAAAACCTAATGGAGCCCAGTTCCACTCTGATGTGCATGAGGTCACTAGGAGTCAGAATGGACTTGATGGCAGCTGGTTTACCTGGTACAGCCATGTGGAGTGAGTACTGTTATTCTCACCTCACAGAACAGAGAAAACATTGGTCCTGTCACTTGGTTGGGGCTACCCCTACCAATTTAAGAGCTGAATTTTAACCTTTTCTGCTCTCTCCCTCTCTCTTTTTGGTTTTATTTTGCTTTAGGTGAAAGTTTACAGCTCAGATTAGCTTCTCATTCAAAAATTTATACACATGTTGTTTTATGACATTGGTTGTAATCCATACAATGTGACAGCACTACCTCCCTTTCCACTCTGGTTCCCTGTGTCCGTTCACCCAATTCCTGTCCATTCCCACTTTGTTTTTGGGCAAGAGTTACCCATTTTGTCTTCTATATTTGATTGAACTAAGAAGTACATTCCTTATATGTGTTATTGTTTGTTTTATGTTGCATTGTTGTTGTTAGGTGCCATCGAGTCAGTTCTGACTCATTGCGACGCTATGTACAACAGAAAGAAACACTGCCCAATTGTGTGCCACCCTCACAATCGTTGCTGTGCTTGAGCCCATTGTTGCAGCCACTGTGTCAATCCATCTTGTTGAGGGTCTTCCTCTTTTTCGCTGACATTCTACCAAGCATGATGTCCTTCTCCAGGAACTGGCCCTTCCTGATAACATGTCCAAAATATCTGAGTAGAAGTCTCATCATCCTTGCTTCTAAGGAACATTCAGTCTGTGCTTCTTCCAAGACAGACTTGTTCATTCTTTTACAAATCCACAGTATATTCAATATTCTTTGCCATCACCACAACTCAAAGACATCAATTCTTCTTCGGTCTTCCTTATTCATTGCTATAGGCCTGTTTAATCTTTGTCCGAAAAGTGGGTCCGGGAGTGGCTTCAGCTCTGAGTTAGCAAAGTGTCCAGGAGCCCTGATGGCACAGTGGTTAAGCACTCAGCTGCTCAGTAAAAGTTTGGTGGTTTGAACCCTCTAGCTAGTCCACAGGAGAAAGATGTGGCAGTCTGCATCTGTCAAGATTGCAGCCTTGGAAACCCTATGGGGTAGTTCTACTTTGTCCTATAGGGTCACTATGAGTTGGAATCGACTTAATGGCAATGGGTTTTTTTCACTTAAAAAAAAAAATCTAACTGTATTATCCCAAGTGCCTTTTTCTCAGAGATGAGCAGATTTTCTCTCTACTCCAAGAGTCATGGATTGAATTGTGTCCCCCCAAAAATATGTGTATCATATCATGATTTCCGGTATTGTATAATTGTTTACCATTTTGTCATTTGATGAGATTTTCCTATGTGTTGTAAATCCTATCACTGTGATGGATTACTGGCAGTTATATTGATGAGATCTACAAGATTAGATAGTGTTTTAAGCTGGCCTCATTAGAGAGATAAAAGAGAGAAGTGAGCAGAGAGACAGGGGACCTCATACCACCAAGAAAGCAGCACCAGGAGCAGAGTGCATCCTTTGGACCCAGGGTTCCTGCATGGAAAAGCTCCTAGTTCAGGGGAAGGTTGATGAGAAGGACCTTCCTCCAGAGCTAACAGAGAGAGAAAGCCTTCCCCTGGAGCTAGCACCCTGAATTTGGAATTCTAGCCTACTCTTTATTAAAGCTATCCACTTATGGTATTTCTGTTATAGCAGCACCAGATGACTAAGACACTGAGGTTTACCTGTTTTTGACGTCTGCTCTCAACCACGATCTCTTTCATAGGGCTTGGTTAACTACTCGTCTTTGTGTCAATTTGAATTGTCGATTGTCTTCTCACTCCCTCTTCATTTCATATCCCTGGCCGAGCTTCCACTGACATCTATTATTTTCTAAAATGAATCTAATTTCCAATATCTTTAGATAGATTTGCATTTTACCCTCCTCACCAGTGAAACATCTGTCATACCTCATTTTTCTTTCTAACTTCGATTTCCTTGTCTGAACATTAATTAAGATGCTCAGCAGAACAGTAATACCCGAGAGGAACCAAATGCTGCTTAGAATAATCAATTATATGAGACCAAAAGGGCAACATTTGCCCAAAAGCAAAGATAAGAAGGCAGGAAGGGGTAGAAAATCAGGAAGAAAGGAAAGAGGGAGCCTAGGGCAGAGATGGGGAGAATGCTGACATATTGTGGGGAATGAAGCCACATGGAACACTTTATGTACGAACTATCCAATGGAAAACTAATATGCTCTGTAAACGTTCACCTAATGTACAAAAAAAAAAAAAAAAAAAGAGAGAGATGCTCAGCAGAAGGTAACAATAGCAACCTCTGAGGCTTCCTGCCAAGCATAGCCTCATGGCTGATTCCATGGACCTTGGGAAATCGGGAAGTGCTAATGTAAGGATAAGGGATGAACTGTCTGAGGAAGTTTTAGAATGACTCAAAAAGTCCAAGAGGTTGTAATTAGATAGTGTTCATGCTGAGGGTTAAACTTGAACTCTAAGATGCAGCTTGGTCCTATGGGTGCACATGTAAAGCAGCGGTTAAGTAAGCACTTGGCTATTGACTGAAGGGTCAGCAGTTCGAACCCACCAGCAGCTCTGAGGGAGAAAGATGTGGCAGTCTGCTTCCATAAAGATTACAGCCTCTGAAACTGTATAGGGGAGTCCTACTCTGTCCTATAAAGTTGAGATGACAGTGGATAGTCCACACAGCATGATGCTTTCAAGGTCCATCTGTGTCGTAGCATGTATCACAACTTCATTTCTCTTGATGGCTGAGTAACACTCTATGCGTCACATTTTGTCTATCGGTTCATCTGCGGATGGACATTTTGACAGCATGTTTCTATCTTTTGGCTATTGTGAATAATGTTGCGATGAATATTGGTGAACAAGTATCTGTTTTCAGTTCTTTTGGGTATACACCTAGGGGTGGAATTGCTGGGTCATATGGTAATTCTTCCCACCACTTGTCTGTCAGTTTGTCAGACTGTGGTGGTTTGTGGTTAAAGCGATCAGCTGCTAACCAAAGGTTTGGCAGTTTGAACCCACCGGCTAATCCGCGGGAAAAAGATGTGGCAGTCTGCTTCCGTAAAGATTTACAGCCTTGGAAACCCTATGTAGTCACTGTGAGTCAGAATCAACTCGACGGCCGTGAGTTTGGTTTGGTGGCTTACATGTTGCTGTGGTGCTGGAAGCTATGCCATGGGTATTGCAGATGCCATCAGGGTTACCCATGGTGGTCAGTTTTCAGCGGAGCTTCCAGACTACGACAGCCTGGGAAGAAGGATCTGGAGACCTACTTCTGAAAAAACTAGCTGGTGAAAACCTTATGGATAGCAGCAGAACATTGATATAGTGCTGGAAGATGCCCCCCGAGGTTGGAAGGCACTCCAAATGTGGCTGGGGAAGAGCCACCTCCTCAAAGTAGAGTTGACCTTAATGATGTGCATGGAGCAAAGCTTTTGGGACCTTCATTTGCTGATGTGGCACAACTCAAAATGAGAAGAAACAGCTGCAAACATCCATTAGTAATTGGAACATGGAATGAACAAAGTATGAATCAAGGAAAAGTGGGAGTCGTCAAAAATGAAATGGAACACATAAAGATCGATACCCTAGGCGTTAGTGAGTTGAAATGGTCTGATACCGGCCATTTTGAATCGGAAAATCATATAGTCTACTCTACCAGGATGACAAGTTGAAGAGTAACAGTGTCGCATCATTGTCAAAAAGGACATATCAAGATCTCTCCTAAGGTACAATGCTGTTAGTGATAGGTTAACATCATGCCTACGAGGAAGACCTGTTAGCACAACTATTACTCGAATTTACGCACAAACCGCTAAAGCCAAAGATGAAGAAATTGAAGCTTTTTACCAACTTTTGCAACCTGCATTTGATTAAACATGCAATGAATATGCATTGATAATTACAGGTGATTGGAATGCAAAAGTCGGAACAAAAGATTCCCAATAAGTAACATCATGATAAATGGAGAAAATACTGGAGTTGTCAAGAATTTTATTTTACTTGGGTCCACCGTCAACACTGATGGAAGCAGCAGTCAAGAAATCAAATCTGCTACAAAAGACCTCTTTTAGGTATTAAAAAGCAAAGATGTCACCTTGAGGTCTAAGGTATGCCTGCCCCGTGCTGTGATGTTTTCAACTGCCTCACATGCATGCGAAAACTGGACAATGAATAAGGAAGACCAATGAAAAATTGATGCCTTTGCATTATGGTGTTGTCAAAGAATACTGGGTATATCACTGACTGCCAGAAGAACAAACAACTCTGTCTTGGAAGAAGTACAGAGTGCTCCTTAGGAATATGGATAGTAAGACTTCATCTCACTTACTTTGGACACGTTATCAGGAGGGACCAGTCCCTGGAGAAGGACATCGCCTTAGTGCTGCTGTAATAGAAATACCACAAGTGAATGGCTGTAACAAAGAGAAATTTATTTCCTCACAGTAAAGTAGGCTAAAAGTCCAAGTTCAAGGTGTCAGCTCCAGGGGCAGGCTTTCTCTCCCTGTCAGCTCTGGAAGAAAGTCCTTGTCCTCAATCTTCCCATGGTCAGCAGCTTCTCAGGCACAGGGACCCTGGGTCCAAAGGACACACTCTGCTCCTGGTGCTGCTTTCTTAGTGGTATTAGGTCCCCCAACTTTCTGCTTCCTTCTCTTTCCTTTTATCTCTTGAGAGATAAAAGGTGGTGTAGGCCACACACCAAGGAAACTCCCTTTACCTTGGATCAGGGAGGTGACCTGAGTAAGGGTGGTGTTACACTCACACCCTAATCCTCTTCACATAAAATTACAATCACAAAATGGACGACAACTACACATGGCCTAACCAAGTTGATACACACATTTTGGGGGGGACACAATTCAATCCATGACAGGCATCATGCTCAGTAGAGGGTCACCAAAAGAGAGGAAGACCCTCAACGAGATGGATTGACACAGTGGCTGCCACAATGGGTTCAAACATAGAAATGATTGTGAGGACGGCATGGGACCTGACAGTGTTTCATTCTGTTGTGCATGGTGTCGCTATGAGTTGGAACCAACTCATGGGCACCTAACAGCAACAAATGGTAACTCTGTGTTCACTTTTTGAAGAACTGCCAAACTGTTTTCCACAGAGGCCACACCATTTTACATTCCCACCATCAGTGAATGGCCTGTTGTACTTCACTTATCCATCCATTTAGGACTTGAGCGGCGCAGCTGAGCAGGTGACCAGTCCACACAGCTGACACCGAGAAGGCTGATCCCCTCACATACCGTCTGTTTCAGAACGTTTGACCAAGGAGAGAGAAGTTCCCCAGTGATTGCTCTCTCTTTTTTTTTTTTTTTTGAATCTTTGTACTATAAGCATTTTATTAAGTTCCAGAAGGAATCTCTTTGGGACCAATTACATTATACTTAAAACCTTACAAACGGGTATATCTCTTCATTAACAAAGCCACTTTGACTTTTTTTTTTAATTGTCATTTAGATGAAAGTATACAGAGCAAATAAGTTTCTCATTAAACAATTAGTACACATATTGTTTTGCCACAT
Organism: Loxodonta africana; assembly: GCF_030014295.1. Lineage (NCBI taxonomy): Eukaryota > Metazoa > Chordata > Mammalia > Proboscidea > Elephantidae > Loxodonta > Loxodonta africana. Next base: position 110,390,082 of record NC_087351.1, read on the forward strand.
TGGTTACCAACCCCACAATGTGTTAACACTCTCCCTTTCTCTACCTTGGGTTCCCCAGGAACACTGCCAGCTTTCCTGTCCTCTTCTGACTTCTCATCCTTGTCCCTGGGTTGGTGTGCCCACTTAGTCTTGTTTTGTTTTATGGGCCTAATCCTTGACTTACGGGTGAACCTCAGGAATGACTTCAGTACTATGTTAAAAACGTGTCCAGGGACTGTACTCTCGGGTTTCTCCAGTCTCTGTCAGACCAGTCAGTCTGGTCTTTTTTTGTGAGTTAGAATTTTGTTCTACATTTTTTTCCAGCTCTGTCCAGGACCCTCTATTGTGATCCCTGTCAGAGCAGTCAGTGGTAGTAGCCGGGCACCATCTAGTTGTGCTGGAGTCAGTCTGTTGGAGGATGCGGTAGTTGTGGTCCATTAGTCTTTTGGACTGTTTCCCTTGTGTCTTTGGTTTTCTTCTTTTTTTTATATAATTTTTACTGTGCTTTCAGTGAAAGTTTACAAATCAAGTCTGTCTTTCACTTAAAAACGTACATACACCTTGCTACATACTCCCAATTATTCTCCCCCTAATGAAACAGCCCGCTCTCTCCCTCTACTCTCTCTTTTCGTGTCCATTTCACCAGCGTCTAACCCCCTCTACCCTCTCATCTCCCCTCCAGGCAGGAGATGCCAACATAGTCTCAAGTGTCCACCTGATCCAAGAAGCTTACTCCTCACCAGCATCCCTCTCCAACCCATTGTCCAGTCCAATCCATGTCTGAAGAGTTGGCTTTGGGAATGGTTCCTGTCCTGGGCCAACAGAAGGTCTGGGGGCCATGACCACTGGGGTCCTCCCAGTCTCAGTAAGACCATTAAATCTGGTCTTTTTATGAGAATTTGGGGTCTGCATCCCACTGTTCTCCTGCTCCCTCAGGGGTTCTCTGTTGTGTCATTCCCTGTCAGGGCAGTCATCGGTTGTAGCCAGGTACCATCTAGTTCTTCTGGTCTCAGGATGATGTAGTCGCTGGTTCATGTGGCCCTTTCTGTCTCTTGGGCTCCTAATTACCTTGTGTCTTTGGAGTTCTTTATTCTCCTTTGATCCAGGTGGGTTGAGACCAATTGATGCATCTTAGATGGCTGCTTGTTAGCGTTTAAGACCCCAGACACCACTCTCCAAAGTGGGATACAGAATGCTTTCTTAATAGATTTTATTATGCCAATTGACTTAGATGTCCCCTGAAATCATTGTCCCCAAACCCCTGCCCCTGCTATGCTGACCTTCAAAGGATTCAGTTTATTCAGGAAACGTCTTTGCTTTTGGTTTAGTCCAGTTGTGCTGGCCTCGCCTGTATTGTGTGTGGTCTTTCCCTTCAACTAAAGCAGTTCTTATCTACCAACTAATTAGTGAATACCCCTCTCCCACCCTCCCACCCTCCCTCCTCTCATAACCACAAAAGAATGTTTTCTTCTCAGTTTAAATTATTTCTCAAGATCTTATAATAGTGGTCTTATACAATATTTGTCCTTTTGCAACTGACTAATTTCACTCAGCACAATGCCTTCCAGGTTCCTCCATGTTATGGAATGTTTCACAGATTCCTCACTGTTCTTTATCAATGCGTAGTAGTCCATTATGTGAATATACCATAATTCACTTATCCATTCATCCATTGGTGGGCACCTTGGTTGCTTCTATGTTTTTGCTATTGTAAACAGAGCTACAATGAACACGGGTGTGCATATATCTGTTTGTGTAAAGGCTCTTATTTCTCCAGGATATATTCCGAGGAGTGGGATTGCTGGATCCTATGGTAGTTCTATTTCTAACTTTTTAAGGAAGTGCCAAATAGATTTCCAAAGTGGTTGTACCATTTGACATTCCCACCAGCACTGCATAAGTGTTCCGATCTCTCCACAGCCTCTCCCACATTTATTATTTTGTGTTTTTTGGATTAATGCCAGCCTTGTTGGAGTGAGACGAAATATCACTGTAGTTTTGATCTGCATTTCTCTAATAGCTAATGATAGTGAACATTCCCTCATGTATCTGTTAGCTACCTGAATGTCTTCTTTAGTGAAGAGTCTATTCATATCTTTTGCCCATTTTTTAATTGGGTTATTTGTCTTTTTGCAGTTGAGTTTTTGCAGTATCATGTAGATTTTAGAGATCAGGTGCTGATCAGAAATGTCATAGCTAAAAACTTTTTCCCCGTCTGTAGGTAGTCTTTTTACTCTTTTGGTGTAGTCTTTGGATAAGCATAGGTGCTTGATTTTTAGGAGTTACCAGTTATCTAGTTTTTTTTCTACATTCTTTATAATGTTTTGTATACTGTTAATGCCATGTATTAGGGCTCCTAACGTTGTTCCTATTTTTTCTTCCATGATCTTTATCGTTTTAGATTTGATATTTAGGTCTTTGATCCATTTTGAGTTAGTTTTTGTGCATGGAGTGAGGTATGGGGCTTGTTTCATTTTTTTGCAGATGGATATCCAGTTATGCCAGCACCATTTGTTAAACAGGCTGTCTTTTCCCCAGTTAACTGTTCTGGGGCCTTTGTCCAATACCAACTGCTCATATGTGGATGGATTTATGTCTGGATTCTCAGTTCTGTTCCATTGGTCCATGTATCTGTTGTTGTACCAGTACCAGGCTGTTTTGACTACTGTGGCGGTATAATACATTCTAAAATCAGGTAAAGTAAGGCCTCCCACTTTGTCCTTTTTCAGTAATGCCTTATTTATCTGGGGCCTCTTTCCCTTCCATATGAAGTTGGTGATTTGTTTCTCCATCTCATTAAAGAATGTCATTGGGATTTGGATGGGAATTGCATTAAATGTATAGATCGCTTTTGGTAGAATAGACATTTTTATAATGTTAAGTCTTCCTATCCGTGAACAAGGTATGTTCTTCCACTTACGTGAGTCTCTTTTGGTTTCTTGCAGAAGTGTACTGTAGTTTACTTTGTGTAAGTCTTTTACATCTCTGTTAAGATTTATTCCTAAGTATTTAATCTTCTTGGGGGTCTACTGTAAATGGTATTGATTTGGTGATTTCCTCTTCGGTGCTCTTTTTGTTGGTGTAGAGGAATCCAACAACTGATTTTTGTATGTTTATCTTGTATCCCGAAACTCTGCTGAACTCTTCTATTAGTTTCAGTAGTTATCTGGAGGATTCCTTAGGGTTTTCCATGTATACAATCATGTCATCTGCAAATAGAAATACTTTTACTTCTTCCTTGCCAATCTGGATGCCCCCTATTTCTTTATCTAGCCTAATTGCTCTGGCTAGGACTTTCAGTGCAATGTTGAGTAAGAGTGGTGATAAAGGGCATCCTTGGCTGGTTCCTGAACTCAGTGGGAATGTTTTCAGGCTCTCTCCATTTAGGGTGATGTTGGCTGTTGGCTTTGTATAAATGCCCTTTATTATGTTGAGAAATTTTCCTTCTATCCCTATTTTGCTGAGACTTTTTGTCATGAATGCGTGTTGAACTTCGTCAAATGCCTTTTCTGCATCAATTGATAAAATCATGGGATTCTTGTCTTTTGTTTTATTTATGTGGTGGATTACATTAATTGTTTTTCTAGTATTGAACCATCCCTGCATACCTGGTATGAATCCCACTTGGTCATGGTGAATTATTTTTTTTGATACGTTGTTGAATTCTATTGGCTAGAATTTTGTTGAGGATTTTTGCATCTACATTCATGAGGGATATAGGACTATAATTTTCTTTTCCTGTGGTGTCTTTACCTGGTTTTGGTATCAGGGATATGGTGGCTTCACAGAATGAGTTTGGTAGTATTCCGTCATTTTCTATGCTCTGAAATACCTTTAGTAGTAGCGGTGTTAAGTCTTCTCTGAAAGTTTGGTAGAACTCTTCAGTGAAGCCCTCTGGACGAGGGCATTTTTTGTTGGGAGTTTTTTGATTACCTTTCCAATCTCTTCTTTTGTTATGGGTCTATTTAGTTGTTCTACCTCTGTTTGTGTTAGTTTAGGTAGGTAGTGTGTTTCTAGGAATTCATCCATTTCTTCTAGGTTTTCAAATTTGTTAGAGTACAATTTTTCGTAGTAATCTGATATGATTCTTTTAATTTCAGTTGGGTTTGTTGTAATATCGCCCATCTCATTTCTTATTCGGGTTATTTGCTTACTCTCCTGTTTTTCTTTTGTCAATTTGGCCAGTGGTTTATCAATTCTGTGGATTTTTTCAAAAAACCAGCTTTTGGTCTTGTTAATTCTTTCAATTGTTTTTCTGTTTTCTATTTCATTTCATTCAGCTCTAATTTTTATTATTCGTTTTCTTCTGGTGCCTGTGGGTTTCTTTTGTTGCTCTCTTTCTATCTGTTCAAGATGTAGGGATAATTCTTTGATTTTGGCCCTTTCTTCTTTTTGGATGTGTGCACTTATTGATATAAATTGGCCTCGGAGCACCGCTTTTGCTGTGTCCCAAAGGTTCTAATAGGAAGTGTTTTCATTCTCATTGGATTCTATGAATTTCTTTATTCCACCCTTAATGTGTTCTACAGTCCAGTCTTTTTTGAACATGGTATTGTTCAGTTTCCAAGTGTTTGATTTCTTTTCCCTGCTTTTCCTGTTATTGTTTTCTACTTTTATGGCCTTATGGTCAGGGAAGATGTTTTGTAATATTTCAATGTTTTGGATTCTGCTAAGGCTTGCTTTATGACCTAATATGTGGTCTATTCTAGAGAACGTTCCATGTGCACTAGAAAAGAAAGCATACTTGGCTGCTGTTGGGTAGAGTGTTCTGTATATGTCTATGAGGTCCACTTGGTTGATTGTGGCATTTAGATCTTCCATGTCTTTATTGAGCTTCTTTCTGGATGTCCTGTCCTTCACCGGAAGTGGTGTGTTGAAGTCTCCCACTATTATTGTGGAGCTGTCTGTCTCACTTTTCAATGCTGATAGAGTTTGTTTTATATATCTTGCAGCCCTGTCATTGGGTGCATAAATAGTTAATATGGTTATATATCCTTGGTGTATTGTCCCTTTAATCATTATATAGTGTCCTTCCTTATCCTTTATGATGGATTTAACTTTAAAGTCTATTTTGTCAGAAATTAATATTGCCATTCCTGCTCTTTTTTGAGTGTTGTTTGCTTGATATATTTTTTTGCATCCTTTGAGTTTTAGTTTGTTTGTGTCTCTAAGTCTAAGGTGTGTCTCTTGTAGGTAGCATATAGACGGATCTTGTTTTTTAATCCATTCTGCCATTCTCTGTCTTTTTATTGGTGCATTTAGTCCATTTACATTCAGGGTAATTACGGATAGGTATGAATTTAGTGCTATCGTTTTGACATCTTTTTTTGGTGTGTTGTTGACAGTTTCTTTCTCCACTTAATTTTGTGTGCTGAATAGATTATCTTTATATATTGTCCTTTCCTCATATTCATTGCTGTTGATTTTTTTTGTGCTGAGTCCCAATTTTTTTCTTGTATATTATTTTGATGAGCAGGATAGTTTGTCTCCTTATTATTTACCCTTATTTTTCTAAATTTAAACCTAACTTTTATTTCTTTGTATCACTGTATCTTCCTCTCCATATGGAAGGTGTATGATTACATTTCTTAGTCCCTCTTTATTACTCTAATGTTGTATTTTTTTAATATAATAACATCACTGTTACCCTGTTTTGAGGTTTTTTTTTTAATAATCTTGCTTTGTTTTTTTGGATTTCCCTGTCTGGGTTGACTTCTGGTTGCTCTGCCCAGTGGTACAGTCTTGGGTTGATACCTGATAGTATTGATTTTCTAACCAAAGAACTCCCTTTAGTATTTCTTGTAGTTTTGGTTTGGTTTTTACGAATTCCCTAAACTTTTGTTTATCTGGAAATGTCTTAATTTCACCTTCATATTTAAGAGACAGTTTTGATGGATATGTGATTCTTGGCAGGCAATTTTTTTCCTTCAATTTTTTAAATTGGTCATCCCACTGCCTTCTTGCCTGCATGGTTTTTGCCGAGTAGTCCGAGCTTATTCTTATTGACTCTCCTTTGTAGGTGACTTTTCGTTTATCCCTCGCTGCTCTTATAATTCTCTCTTTATCTTTGGTTTTGGCAAGTTTGATTATAATATGCCTTGGTGACTTTCTTTTAACATCTACCTTATGTGGAGTTTGATGAGCATCTAGGATAGATATCTTCTCATCTTTCACGATATCAGGGAAGTTTTCTGCCAACAAATCTTCAACAATTCTTTCTGTATTTTCTCTTATCCCTCCCTGTTCTGGTACTCCAATCACTCGTAGGTTATTTCTCTTGATAGAGTCCCACATGATTCTTAACGTTTCTTCTTTTTTTTTAATTCTTTTATTTGATTTTTCTTCAAACTTACTAGTGCCAAGTGATTTATCTTCGAGTTCCAGGATTCTAGCTTCTACTTGCTCAATTCTGCTCCTCTGACTTTCTATTGAGTTGTCTACTTCTGTAATTTTATTGATAATATTCTGAATTTCTGATTGCTACCTGTCAATGGCTTTTTTCCAGCTTATTAAACTTTTCATTGTGTTCCTGAGTAATCTTTCTAATTTCTTCAATTGCTTTATCTGTGTTTTCCTTGGCTTGTTCTGCATATTGTCTCATTTCCTTCCTGATGTCTTGAAGGATTCTGTATATTAAACTTTTGTATTCTGCATCTGATAATTCCAGGAATGCACCTTCATCTAGAAGATCCTTGGATTCTTTGTTTTGAGAGCCTGTTGGGGTGATCATAGTCTGTTTCTTTATGTGACTTGATATTGACTGTTGTCTCCGAGCCGTCTATAAGTTATTGTATTAGTTTATGCTTGCTTACTGTGTCATAGCTTCTTGCTTTGTTTTGTTTTGGTATACCCCTATGGGTTGCCTGAGTGAGCTAGCTTGATTATTTTCACCTTTGGAGCTCTGACATCCTGTCCCCAGCTGGCTAGAGCTGTTATCAGGTATATCAGTCTAGGAGTCCATTCAGTTTTCAGCTCAGGTTTCCAGGTAGCTGATCATCCAGTGTGTGGTATAGGCTCTGTCTCACAGTCTTAGAGGGGCAGGGGTGATTGGCATAGGTACTGGTATCTGATTACAGCAGAGGGTCATGCTCTGAACAAGGTAGGGGGCTGAGAACCATACCCCGAATGTCTGTGAGGAAAGTACATCCCTGTTCCCTAGAGCGTGCAGGTAGGTGGGTTCGGCAGATGGACTATGGGCACCCAAAGTTTTTGGTTGTAATGTAAGGACTGGGAGGTACCAGTTATCTTTGGACGCCTGTCACAGGTGGGTGGGTGACCTGAGTGGAGCTACCAGTCCTTAGGTCCCTGATGTGGGTAGGTGGGGACCTTGTTTAATAGGCAAAGCAATGTCAAACTTCAAACACCCACCTCTCCACCTCATAGCTGAAATGGTTGGAGTCTGCCAACAAGGGCCTATTCTCCCGAAATAGGCCCACACAGGTCCATGCAGAAGGGAAAGGTGCTCAGGGTCCACGGACAGTTTATGCCTCATAGGAGCTGCTTCTGTCCTGAGCTCCCCCGGTTAGTGGAGCTAGCAAATTACCTTTTCCCCCAAATGCAAATTTTTACCTTCCCCAAGCCTGGGAGGATGGCTCTAGGTGCTCAACAGTGCCTATGTCAGGCCCAGGGAATTCAGCCGCTGAAGCCGGTTTGCGGGTGAGGGGGAAGGGGTCGCGTTAAAATATAAGCAAGTACTTAGCTTTTCCCAAGAGCACCGTTCTCCTCAGGTTCTGGAGGCGTGAGTAGGCTGTGTGGCTGGCTGCTTCTCCCTGAGGACACTGTGGCCGAACACTAGGACCAGCCCGCTGTCGCCTCTGCCGCTGGGGAATGGTGCCTCTGGGTCCCCGCATTTCAGGTCTGGTCAATCCTTTCCGCTTCTGAACCATCTCTTCCTTCCCCTGCCCCTCAGTTCGTTGTCTAAGCTTGCCTTTGAAGCTCAGTGCTCCCAGCTTCTCACAAATATACTTGTTTCACTTGTTTTTTCAGGTCTTTGTTGTAAGGAGGGCTCGCCAGAAGTGTCTGTCTATTTCGCCGTCTTGGCTCCCCTGTCTTTGCTCTTTCTCTTTGAAATATTTCCTGCTCCATTTGGAATTAAAGGGAAAATAAGGAATGATCTAGACCAGTGGTTCTCAAAATATGATCTCTGATAAGCAGGAGCAACAGCAGCATTACCTGGGATCGTGTTAGAAATGTAAATTATCATACCACCACCTCATTTACTGATTCAGAAACACTGGGGGTTGGGGCCCAGCAATCTGGGTCTACCAAGCCAGACTCACCTGAAGCCAGGTGATTCTGATGCATGCTAAAGTTTGAGAACCACTGTTCTAGGCAAAATCCCTCACAAATCCCCCCCCCCTTTTTTTTTTGTCTTCCTGATAAGATCCTAGGTTTGGATCTTTTGGTCTTCCATTGTGGAGGCCCTTCTGCCAGGGCCTCTGGGTACATTATGCAAGTTGCACATCAGGGTGTGTGGTTGAAAAGTGAAAGGTGAGGGTTGAAATCCAGTAGCCCCTACTCACCTGGACAAGCATGCCACAGAGGCTGTATCTACCCACAGAGGACACCTTGCTCTAATTTCTCATCTGTGCAAGACCAACCTGTTCTCCTTCACCATTTCTCTGTGAGCCATTTGTCAACTGCGAAGGACAGCAGAAAATCTATCAGCACTCAGGGTTTGGAAATGAGTCTCACCTGCTAAATGCATTCACCTGTTCATCTATCTAACACATCTCTATGAATATCCAGTAGCAAGCTCTGCCCTGGAGGGGAGATAAAAGACCCTAAAACCAAAAGCAAAACCCAACCCTTTGCTGTCGAGTCAATTCCAACTCATATAGGGTCACTATGAGTCAGAAAAAAGACTCTGGGAACTTAGAATCTACCTGGGAAGAAGAAATGAACATGCAAGAGACAGTGAGAGAAAGATAAATGTGACATAAGGACCCAAATCCCCGCAGAAGGGGAAAGACCACAGGGAGACAGAAAAGGCAGAGATCAAATCATTGTGGTCTTGTGAGATTAGATACGGCTTCTCAGAGTCAACAGACAGCACCAACAATTTGGACACCAGCAATAACCACGCTTTATTTTTTCATGAGTTTTTTATTGAGATAAAATTCACCATCTTAACATGCACAATTAGTGTTCTTTAGTACACTCACAACGTTGTCTAACCATCACCACTAGCTAATCCCAGAATATTGTCATTACCCCAAACAGGAACTCCTTACCTGTTAGCAGCGACGCCCCTCTCCTCCCTTCCCCCAGCCCCTGGCAACACTGGTCTACTTTCTGCCTCTATGGATTTTGCAGTTCTGGACATTGCCTATAAATGGAATCATACAGTATGTGGTCTTTTGTGTCTGGCTTCTTTCACTTAGCATAATGTTTTCGAAACTGCTTAATGAGTATGGGGTTTCCTTCTGGGGTGATGAAAATAGTTTGGAAGTTAGTAAAAGGTAATAGTTGCACAACATTGCCAATGTACTAAATGCCACACTTTGAAATCGTTACTTAACGTTGTGTGAAATTTACCTCAATTAAAACAAAAAAGATAATTTTTTTTCTATGCACATACCCTTTGACCCAGAAGTTCCACTTTAGAAATTTCTCCTATGAGTGCACGTGAACACATGTGAAATGACGGATTAACAGGGTTAGTCACTGCAGCAAGGTTTGAAAGATCAGACCCTTAGAAACATCCTGATGTCTATCAGCAGGAGACCACTTAAATCAGGGATGTTGTTGTTGTATGCCCTGGAGTTGATTCAGGCTCAAAACGACCCTATAGCACAGGGTAGAACTGCTCAGTGGGGTTTTCTAGGCTGTAATCTTCACTTCCAGTGGGCAGGGTTGTGTCATCTGCATTATCAAAGGTTGTCAGTGAGTCTTCCTCCAATCCTGATGCTGAGTTCTTCTTCATATAATCCAGCTTCTTGGATTATTTGCTCAGCATAGAGATTGAATAAGTATGGTGAAAGGATATAACCCTGACACACATCTTTTCTGTTTTTAATAGCAAAAATTAGGAAACATAAATAGGGGAATGATTTAAAAATGAGGGTATATCTATACCTTGGAACACTATAAAAAAAACCAAAACCAAACCTACTGCTGTTGAGTCGATTCCGACTCATAGCGACCCTATAGGACAGAGTAGAACTGCCCCATAGTTTCCAAGGAGCGCCTGGCTGTACTTAAACCACTACGGCACCAGGGTTTCCATATACAGCAGTTAAAAAAACACAAGGTAGCTCTATATGTGCTAATATTGAAAGATGAATATGATATATTAATTGAAAAAAAATTACAGAAGAGTATTTCCGATGTTCATTTATAGGGGGAAATTTATTCAAATACTTGCAAAGAAGTTCTAGAAGGAAGCCACCCAACCGTTGACAGTGGTTCCCTCTGGGGAGGGATAAGACTTAATGGGATGCTCTGAAAGAACAAACTTCTGTATTAGATTTTTTAAAATAAATAAACAAATTTTATGTCTTTAATTTCAAAAATTTGTAAGAAAAGGTTGGGATATCTGATCTCATGGAATACTTGGCGGAATGACAAAGAGCTTTATAAAATGCTATATCACTTCCGTTCGGGGTGATGAAAAACTTGGAAATGGACGGTGCTAATGGTTGCACATGATAAAAGTAATTAATGTCACCGAATTACACCCATAAAAATTGTTGGAATGGCATTTTTTGTTGTTGTTGTTATTTATATGTGCTGCTGTCTTGGGCGGTGGAATTGATGCCTACTCATGGCGGCCCCATGTGTTTCCGAGTACTACTGTTCCATAGGGTTTCCTTGGCTGTAGGCTTTATGGAAGCATATCGCCAGGTCTTTTTTGCCGTGGCACCGCTGGGTGGGCTCAAACCACCAGCTTTTCGGTTACCAGCCAAGCACAAACTGTGTGCGCCATCCAGGGATCTTTCGTTATGTATATTCGTACTCACAACAATAAAAATAACAATAATACTATACCAATATATAGTATGGGTATTATTTTTATTGCATTGTCAGTTCACTGAAGGCCAGCCACTGTCTTGCTTAGTCATCGTATTTGCATACAGTTCATTCATTAATTTATTCAACTTTACACTAGAACGAAAGTTCCAAGAAGTCAGGGATGTTTGTCCACACTGTTCTCTTTTGCATTTCCGGTGCTTGCAACAGTTTTTGGTCCATAGTAGACGCTTAATAATTATTTGTTGAATTAAAAAGAAAAACTTAAAAAATTTACTGAGCAACTGCCATGTAACAGACTAGTAGATTCTCCACTAACTGCACGACAACGCTGCAAAAAATAGATATCAACTGACAATTATTCAGCAAGGCGCCCCCTCAGTGAAGCTCAAGGGCGTGTATCTTCTGTGTATTAGGTACCAAATCGCTAAGTCCTCAAGATGGCTGGGACCTAATTAGGGATCCCGGTAAAGACGAAAGTGAAGGTCGCCTACACTTAAAGGCTGGGAATTCCTCAAAGCTGGAGATCGCCTAGCAACTAGACTGAGGAGGCGGGCTACACTGCGCACGCGTACACACAGCGGGGCTTTTGCGCACGCGTCAGCGGCTGCCTCGGGGCGGTCCTGGCCTGACGGTTGCTAGGGTGACAGGGATACAACATGGCGGCCGGACCCTAACGCTCTCTCTCCCGGAACCACCGCGGAGGTCTTAGTGCGCGACTCGGTCTCAGGGAAGTGAAAGGCAGGGGGCCACACTCCTGCCCCTTTCTTCTCCGTCCTGTGTTGGCAACAGGTGGCCACCGGCTTCCGCACCCAGGATGAAGAGTGAGTGGAGCCGGGAGGGGCGGGACCCGAGATCGGGGGGCGGGGGCCGGAGAGGCCGAGGGGGTGGGGGGGGGTCGGGGGGGCCGGGGGGCCGTCCTTGTCCTCCTGCGGCCGCCGGGCGGGCCGGGGAGACACCGTGTGGAGCCCAGGAACCCCTCTCGGCTGACAGGAGCCGGCGCCTCCGGAGAGAGCTCGAGGGCTTCCGGCCGGTCTGGAAACGGGGGTCTTAGAGCGCCGATCGGAGCCCCTCTGAAGCATATTTTGGGGCAAGGTTGTTGGAATTTTGAGAATTGAGTGTGACTTTTTTTTTTAATGCCGGGCTGAACCTGAGCCTCCTTTCTTGAATATTCAGCGTTAAGTTAGTGAGTGCTCACAGTGTGCTCTCCCTGCCGTTTAATGACATCGGTTTAGTGTGCTCCCGAGAGAAAAGCTGAGCTGTGTATTTCCTTTTGTTGTTTTTTGCATCAAGCAGTAGTGATTTTTATAGAAAAGTCGAAACACCCTCTTAGTGAAATGAAAAACTGTTACTGGAAAGTTGAGAAATGAGATTGTTGTTGTTAGGTGTCCTGGAGTGGATTCCGACTCATGACCACCCCCTGTGAGAGAGTAGAGCTGCCCCATAGGGTTTTCTTGGCTTTAATCCTTACAGAAGCAGGAGGCAAGTCGCCAGGTCTTTCTCCCGCAGAGTGGCTGGGTGGGTTGAACTGCTAACCTTTCATGAGGTAACCCACTAGGTAGTCACCCAGAAAATGTAACAGGTAATTGGATTTGTGTTGTTGACAGTCCAAATGCAACGAATTAGAATTTTTTTTCCACATTAGTGCACAGATAAAATCGTGGTTTATGATTGTGAGCCAGAGGTGGCAAACATTCTGACGTTTTTTGCTGTGAAAATATTAAATTTGTTAGGTGTAGTTCTAATTTTAAATTTGCCTGGTATCCTAATTATTTGTCAGTTGATAACTTGTATAAGGCATAAACTGTGTAACAAAGATCCTTAAAATAATTCATCTTACCTCTTACAAAACAATTTTATTAATTTTGTTGACTATTGTTCACATGTTTATCTTTTTCATTAACGTACTACAGAAACTATAGTTAGAATACCAGGTCTACAAAAGGCTTTATACTTTTATTTATGGTGAGGACTTATATATGCCAAACCAATTGTCATCGAGTTGATTCCAACTCATAGCAAGCATATAGAATTATAGAACTGCACCCATAGGGTTTCGAAGGCTGTAATCTTAATGGAAGCAGACTGTCACATCTTGCTTCTGTGAGCTGTTGGTGGGTTCAAACCACCAACCTTCAAACTTGGTGCAGCCAGGCTTAACCACTGCACCACCAGAGCTCCTGGGCCATATATATATATGTTTTACTATATCCCCTTTTTTCTTCCCAGCTATTTATTTCGAAAACTTTCAAATCTACAGGAAAATTGCAAGAAGAGTATGTTGGGTATCCATAAATCCTTCAGCTAGATTCACCATTTTACTATAGGTTGACAGTTGGAACCTGCCCAGTGATTCCGCCAAAGAAGGGCCTGGCAATCTGCTTCTGTAAAGATTACAGCCAGGAAAACCCTGCGGAGCAGTCCTGCTCTGTAACACATGGAGGTGCCCTGAGTCAAAATCAACACCATGGCAAAACAACAGCAGCAACAACACTTGAGCTCTGGCCGCCTCCCCCTCTATGTATTTATTTATTTTTGCTGAACGTTTTGAGAATTAATTGCAGACATCATGGCATTTCAAAACTAATACTTCAGCAAGTACCTGCTAAGAACAGAGACATTCTCCTACCTAATCACAATACAAATAACACACTTAGGAAATTTAATATCAATACAATACTGTTATTCAATATACAGTCCATATACCCAAATTACCTGGTAGTCCCAATGATGTCCTTTATAACCCACTACTGTCGAGTCAATTCTGATGCATAGCAACCTTATAGGAAACAATAGAACCGCCCCATAGGGCTTCCAAGATTGTAAATCTTTAGGGAAGCCTACTGCCACATCTTTCTCCCAAGGAGTGGTTTGTGAGTTCAAACCACCGACTGTTAGGTTAGCAACCAACTGCTTTATCCACTGTGCCACCAGAGCTCCTTAATGTTCATTACAGTGGTTTTTATTTTTTCCAGAATCTAACCAAGAATACAAGTTGCGATTCATTGTCCTATGTCTTTGGTCTTCTTTAATTTGGTACCAGGCCCCAGCCTTTTGTGTCTTTCACGACTATGACATTTTTAAAGACCCTAGGCCAGGTGTTTCATCAGATGTCCCTCAATTTGGGTTTGTCTGTTTCCTCATAACCAGGTTTAGCTTAAATATTTTTGTCAGGAATGTACCAGGGGCGATGTTGTATCCCTGTCGGCACATTCCACCCAGAGGTGCGTGATGGCAGTGTGTCTCAGCTTTGACAGGGTTAGGTTTGATCATTTGATCATTCCCTTAAGGTGGTGTCCAGGTGTCTGCCAAGTTCTTCATTGTGAAGGCGCCTTTTGCCCCTTGTGATAAGAAGCAGTGGCGTCACTAGGGCTGGCGTGACCCGGTGCCATAACTCATGGTTGTCCACGCCCTCTCCATGGGCCTCCTCTTGTACCAGACCATACAGAATCCTTAGTAATGTTTTTGTGCTAATATTACTCGTAAATCGTAATTCCCGTATATCACTCCTTCGTTTCCTTTAATTGCTACTTAATCCTAAAAAAGTTATTGATACGGGGTTACAAATACTAATTACCACAATATTGTAGCTAAAACACCAGAAAATTTGACAGAATCGGTGACTATAAAAAACGTAAGCAACAATGAAAACAACAACGCGTGCTTGTAGCATGTGGAGACGAAACCACGTGATTCAAGGTGTCATTGTAACTGGGTAATAATGACAGCTCTGACCAGAGTGCATTAGAAGGTTCAAAAAGTCAATTAGCATAGAGTTTTAGCCTTGTAGTTATATTGAATATGTAAGCCGGGCTTGAGAAAAATGTTTTTGTTGTTATAACTAACTACAGGGATATTTTTATAAAAATTAATAAATTTCTGCTGAAACACTATACCAAGATTTTATAGTCATTTTGGTGTCACCTCCTCTGACAGTGTCACCTGGTGTGGTCCACATACCCCCACACCCCTTTAGTGATGCCACTGATGATAAGTAATTTTTATAGTGTTACATTCCTTTGTTTTGTTTTATTTTTACATTCTTACATTGAGATATAATTCACATACCCATAAAATTCACCCCTTAAAGCATAGAGTTCAGTGATTTTTAGTATGTAAAAATTAAAAAATGTATTTGTTTTTAAGAATTAATTAAAATTTAATTTTTTGACTAGGTGATACGTGCAGATGTTACAAAATAAAGGACAAAAAGGTATAAGATCAAAAAGTAAGACTTCTTCCACCCTTACCTCTTAGGTCCTTTGTGTCCCCTTGCTAGAGGCAACCACTCTTACAGTTTCCTGCGTGTCCTTACAGAGATATCTGTGTATTTACAGGCTTAAATGTGTATCTGTTCTCCTTTTGTTAACACTAACATTAGCACTTTATACACACGCACATATGTATACACATGTATGTATATTAACATTCGTATTTCAAATATTAGATATTATTTGAAATGTAGGTTCTTTTAGATGGTCATTTTGGTAGTTTTCAATCACTTGGTCCAGCGGTGACATCTTTATTCTCCCTGTCTTCCTTCCACATTAAAATCCAGTCCGAGAACTAGTATGATCTATTATACAAACCAAACCCCTTGCCATTGAGTCAATTCCAACTCATAACAACTCTATAGGACAGAGCAGAACTGCCCCGTAGGGTTTCCAAGGAGTGGCTAGTAGATTTGAACTGCTCTTAACCACTGGGCCACCAGGGTTCCGCAATGCCTACCAGTGGAGAAAATATTCCAGCACAGGAAATCACTGAAACAGAATCATGGAAGTAGAATGAACAGGAAAAGTGACTAATGGTAAAATTGGACTGAAAGCTGAGGGTCAAGAGTAGTGTTGGGAATGCTAGTGTATCATGTCAGCTGTTATTCTAGGGTTTCCTAGATGGCATTTTCATATTTTATAAGCAGTCGCCAAATGTGTTGATCATTTTGGAGACTATTTCTTTTTGTTTTACATCATTTGCAATAGGAGGTGGCAAGGGGTAATATGGTATAGTTAAGAGCACAGGCTTTGGAGTCAGGCAGACATGGCATCCTCAGGCATGTTACGATGTTTCTTACTCTTCAGTTTTCTCATAGCTCCAGTTATCTGTGATGTGTAACAGATCATCTCAATTTAGTAGCTTAAAATAACAATGGTCATTATTATCTCATTGTTCTATGGGTTGACTGGGCTCAGCTAGGCAGGTTTTACTTGGGATCTCTCCTGCAGTTACATTCAGATGTTGGTTGGAGCTAGAGTCATCTCAGAAGTTTCCTCCCTCCTGTGTCTGGCAGTTGGTGCAGACTGTAAGCTGGGACCTCACTGGAGCTGTCAGCCAGAACCCTGGAGGGTAGTTTTCGTGTGGCTTGGGCTTCCTCACAACATGGCAGTTACCTATCGAGTATGAGTATCCTAAGAGTGCAGTCTTTTCTAACCTTGCCTCAGAAGTTGCACAGTGTCACTTCTACAGTCCCCCAGATTCAAGGGGAGAGGGTATAGATCCCATTTCTTGATGGGAGGAGTGTCAAAATCACATTGTAAGATGAGCCTGTCAGATGGGATACATAGAGGCTGCCATCTTTGGAAAATAAAGTCTTCCACGCTTACCTTTAAACAGGGATAATAATACCTATCTCATAGGATTGTTTCAAAGGTTAAATGAGATAGTGTATGTAAAGCTCTAGCATAGTGCCTGGTACATGGCAAATTGTTAATAAGTTATTTGCAATTGTAGTGGCTGAAAGGCAGGAATATAGAAGGGTAAAGAAAGACAAGCATTAGTCAGATGATTATTATGAAAAGTTTTACCCTTATCTAATCTAGTTGGAGTACCAATTTTTTACCTGTCTAAATTTTTAAAAAATTATTTTTTGTTGTTGTTGAGAATATACACAGCGAAAACATAATGTTCCTGTCTAATCTTTTGAGTTGGTGTTATCAATTTGATCCCAGATATATAGATCAAAGATGAAAATATTAAAGATTTTTACCAACTTCTGCAGTCTGAAATTGATCAAACATGCAATCAGGATGTATTGATAAGGCTCCAGGAATTGATGGAATACCAATTGAGATGTTTCAACAAACAGATGCTGTGCTGGAAAATGTTCACTCGTCTTTGGAAGACAGCTACCTGGCCAACTAAATGAAAGAGATCCATATTTACGCCTATTCCAAAGAAAGGTGATCCAGTCAAATGTGGAAACTATCAAACAGTATTGTTAATATGACACACAAGTAAATTTTTGCTGAAGATCACTCAAAAGTGACGGGAGCAGTATATGGACAGGGAACTGCCAGAAATTTAAGTCAGATTCAGAAGAGGATGTGGAACCTGGGATATCATTGTTGATGTCAGATGGATCTGAAAGTAGAGAAGACCAGAAAGATGTTTACCTGTGTTTTATTGATTATGCAAAGGCATTCAGCTGTGCAGATCATAACAAATTGTGGATAACATTTCGAAGAATGGAAATTCCAGAATACTGAATTGTGCTCGTGAGGAAACTGTACATGGATCAGAAGGCAGTCATTCAAACAGAATAAGGGGATACTGTGTGATTTAAAGGCAGGAAAGGTGTTCGTCAGGCTTGTATCCTTTCACCATACCTATTCAGTCTGT
This sequence comes from Loxodonta africana, assembly GCF_030014295.1. Taxonomy (NCBI): domain Eukaryota; kingdom Metazoa; phylum Chordata; class Mammalia; order Proboscidea; family Elephantidae; genus Loxodonta; species Loxodonta africana. The sequence goes on from NC_087351.1 coordinate 110,407,650, forward strand.
ATGCTGAGCAAATAATCTGAGAAGCTGGACTTTAGGAAGAAGAATGGGGCATCAGGATTGGAGGAAGGCTCATTAGCCACCTGTGTTATGCAGATGACACAAACTTGCTTGCTGAAAGTGAAGAGGACTTGAGTCACTTAATGACGAAAATCAAAGACCACAGCCTTTAGTGTGGATTACACCTCAACACAAAGAAAACAAAAATCCTCACAGCTGAACCAATAAGCAACATCATGATAAATGGAGAAAAGATTGAAGTTGTTAAGGATTTCATTTTACTTGGATCACAATCAACAGCCTTGGAAGCAGTCAAGAAGCCAAAAGCACATTGCATTGGGCAAGTCTGCTGCAAAAGACTTCTTTAAGGTGTTAAAAAGCAAAGATATCACTTTAAGGACTATGGTGTACCTGACCCAAGCCATGGTGTTTTCAATCACCTCATATGCATGTGAAAGCTGGACAATGAATAAAAGACAGGAAAAGAGTTGATGTCATTGATTTATGGTGTTGGTGAAGAACATTGAATATACCATGGACTGCCAGAAGAACGAACAAGCCTGTGTTAGAAGAAGTACAGCCAGAACATGAAGCTTGTAAGACTTGTCTTACATACTTCAGGCATGTTATCAGGCAGGACCAGTCCGTGGAGAAGGACATCATGCTTGGTGAGGTAGAGGGTCAGGAAAAAAGAGGAAGACCCTCAATGAGATGAATTGACACAGTGGCTGCAACAATGGCCTTAAGCATAGCAAGGATTGCGAGGATGGCACAGGACCAGGCAGTGTTTCGCTCTGTTGTACATAGGGTCGGTAATGAATCATAACCATTATTGTCAAGTTGGACAGCACCTAACAACAGCAACATAGATCTTAAAAGAGTATAATGCTTTAGGCAGACATTCTTTGTTAGTTAAAACTCTTGTTTAGTTTTAAGAAGACTTCAGGGGATATTTTTGGCTTAAGGTTTAAAGATTATTTTAGGGCAGTAGTTTTTGGGGTTCATCCAGCTTCCATGCCTCCATAAAGTATGGATTTCATGAGAATTTGAAATTCTGTTCTGCATTTTCCCCTTTTTGCTTGGGATTCATCTATAAAATTTATGATCAAAATGTTCAGTAATGGTTGCTGGGTACCATCCGGTTATTCTGGTCTCATGGCAAAGGAGGCAGTTGTTCAGGGAGGCGATCAGCCACACATTCCATTTCCTTCCTGACTCTCTTCCACTGTTGCTCCAAGTGAATAGAGATCAATTGTGGTACCTCGGATGGCTGTTTGCAGGCTTTTAAGACCCCAGGCACTACGCAACGAACTAGGATCCTGTCTAAACTTTTTTTTTGGAAAGATTTTTATTTGATTTTTCAAGATAAGTCAAAAGCATGCCCTTTTTTAAAACTGAAATGTTGGTCTTTGTTTTAAGTGGGTCCATGATACGTTGCCTTTTCTGGTATCAGTTATTCTCTGATATTAAGGACCTCTGTCTGGGAGACAGTTTCTTGGAAGACATGGGCTTTTCCCTGACCATGTGTTATGTTGAAGCATCAATCCCGTTGCTCTTTGGTGGGTGACTGTCTGGTCAGAGACTGAACCCCTCATACCTCCTGAGGGACTGGAGACTCTGCAAACAGACCAGCTGCCCAGCCTTATTGGAGCAGTGGACGGAGGCTTGCTTTGGAATCAGGGGTAGGCATGGGTCCTAATCTGGGCACTCTTGGGTCCCCTTGGATAGGTCACTGAGTTTCTCTGAGCCCCGCCTTTCTCATCTGTAAAATGGGTTTAAAATCTACCTATCAAGATATTTTTCTTTTTTCCTTAATTGTCCTTTAAGAGAAAGTTTATAGTTCAAGTTAGTTTCTCATGCAAAAATTTATATACACATTTTTATGTGGCCCTGGTTGCTCTCTCTATAATGTGACAGCACACTCCTCCTTTCTACTCCGGATTTCCCGTGTCCATTTAACCAACTTCTGTCCCTTTTTGCCTTCTCATCTCACTTCCGGACAGGAGCTGCCCATTTAGTCTCATGTGTCTACTTGAGGTATGATTTTATGTCTTATAGTCCAATCTAATCTTTGTCTGAAGAGTTGGCTTTGGGAGTGGTTTCAGTTCTGGACTGATAGTCTGGGGTCCATGTCTTCCAGGGTGCCTCCGGTCTCAGTCATACCATTAAGTCTGGCCTTTTTACTGGAATTTGAATTCTGCACCCCACTTTTCTCCTGCCCCATCAGGAACTCTCTGTTGCGTTCCCTGTCAGGGTGGTTACTGATGATAGCGGGGTACCATCTAGTTCTTCTGGTCTCAGGCTGATGGAGTCTCTGGGGTGTGTAGTCCTTTCTGTCTCTTGGGCTAATATATTCCTTTTGTCTTTGGTGTTTTTCATTCTCCTTTGCTCCAGGTGCGTTGGGACCAATTGATGTATTATTTAGATGGCTGCTTGCTAGCTTTTAAGACCCCAGATGCCACTCACCAAACTGGGATGCAGAACATTTTCTTAATAAACTTTGTTATGCCGCTTGCCCTAGATGTCCCCTGAAACCATGGTCCCCCGACCTCCACCCCTGCTGCTCTGTCCTTCAAAGTGGTTGGTTGTATTCAGGAAACTTCTTAGCTTTTGGTTTAGTCCAGTTTTGCTAACTTTCCCTGTTTTGTGTGTTGTCTTTCCCTTCACCTAAGATAATTCCTGTTTACTATCTAGTTAGTGAATACCTCTCTCCCTCCCTCCCCACCCTTGTAACCATCAAAGAATGTTTTCTTCTGTGTTTAAACCATTTCTTGAGTTCTTATAATAGTGGTCTCACACAATACTTGCCCTCTTTTGCAGCTGACTAATTTCACTCGGCATAATGTCTTCCAGATTCACGCATATTATAAGATGTTTGGCAGATTCGTCATTGTTCATCATTGCGTAGTATTCCGTTGTGTGAATATACCATAATTTGTTTATCCATTCATCCATTGATGGGCGTCTAGGTTGTTTCCATCTTCTTGCTATTTTGAACAGTGCTGCAGTGAACATTGGTGTGTATATATCTGTTTGTGTAAAGGCTCTTATTTCTCTAGGATATATACCAAGGAGTGGGATTGCTGGATCATATGGTAGTTCTATTTCCAGCTTTTTAAGGAAGCGCCAAATCAATTTCCAAGGTGGTTGTACCATTTTACATTCCCACCAGCGGTGTGTAAGTGTTCCAGTCTCTTCACAACCTCTCCAACATTTATTATTTTGTGTTTTTTGGATTAATGCCAGCCTTGCTGCAGTGAAATGGAATCTCATTGTAGTATTAATTTGGATTTCTCTAATGGCTAATGATCGTGAGCATTCCCTCATGTATCTGTTAGCTACCTGAATGTCTTCTTTGGCGCTGTATAAACTTTTTAATAGGCTATTCATAATAAAAAAAATACTTAAGAAAAAAAAAAGGAGCTTCATGTTCTGAAGGCTGTAATAGTTTGTTATTATTACAGAAAAATGAAATAATTATCTGTTGTCATTGCAGTGAAATGTGACCTTTCTGTCCCTGATAAACGTCAGTGTTTTCACAGGATCAAAGATGGAAAGTATTTCAGATAATCTTGTTCCAGCCGCCCTTTCTCAGTGTGCACCTCAGTTTCTGCTTTTGTAAACATATGCCTCAACTAACAACTTTTTCGGAAACCCTGGTGGCGTAGTGGTTAAGTGCTACGGCTGCTAACCGAAGGGTCAACAGTTCGAATCCGCCCGGCTATGTGTCAGAATCAACTCGACGGCAGTGGGTTTGGTTTTTCTTGGGTAACAACTTTTTCCCTTTAAATTAAAAAGAAAGTTAAGCCAAGGTAATATGGGCTTTGTGATAAATTCAGACAGTAGAAGTTTTTAAGTTAGTTTCAGGACCTTCCTCTGTGAAGCAAAATAAATCTTGGTTGACATTTTCAGAGATATACTTGCAGAAATTTTTTGCGCCTATTTTCTGCATACATACGTGTGTGTGAATGTGTATTTATTCCTTAAACACTCAGAGCTAAATGGGAGCATATTAAGTGTGTTGTACTGTACCATGCCGGGGTGGTGCTGCAGTGAAGATTCCTGACACAGGCCTTGGAGTAGTTCTGCAAGGGGCATGTGTTCTTAGCAGTGGACTTGCTGGGCTGAAGGATGCAATTTAAATAAACGGTTTCATAAATTTATGATTGATATTGTGTCCTTTTGTGTATTCGTGATGATTGGTAATCTCTGTCACAGTTTTCCTTGCTACACCAAGTAATTAATAGGATTAGTAGGATACCACCCTCTTCATGGAAGGTTCCTGACCCTGTTTCAGGAATTTGGTTTGAATGACTTACTCTCTTGGAGAGAGAGTGGAAATCTGAAAGAAGCTCAGTTCCTCTTCTTCCACACTGTCTTTGCGAGTTGTACTCAGTAGTTAATTTCACCGATTCTTTACAGCTGTGAGACTGGGAAGCCCACAGCTCTGATGCGTATCACCTTCCTTGATTAAACTCTTCAGAAACAACGCAAGAAAAAAACATTTGCGCTTGAACGTGACAAGTTTCGCATTTCACAAAAGGAAGTGAATTTGACCTTCACTTTCACACATTAAATTAGGCTTATGTTTCACTTCAACAAACAAGCCCTGGTTAAATAAAAGTGAATAGATTCTTAATTATTAATTAATAAACAGACTCACTTATCTTCCTTGTTGTGCCCTTTCATCTAGTTACATTATTTTAATTCCTCTTTGTTCTCGAGTTTTTTTTTTTGGAAGTGTTTACTCTGGTCCCATTAATATGGGGCAGATATGTGCGTCTGAGGTTGTTACCCATCTGACTTTAAAGGCATTTGAAAACATGCCCAGTCCTGCTGGAGAGAACAGGAGGATACTTTTCCTCAGTGCGGTTTTTGCATAGGGATTGTTTCTTTCCCTGTTTTTCATCCTTGTTTTATACCCCAGACCTTCAGTCTTTCGGAAAAGCCATGGGGGAAACAAGTGACCCTTTCTCTACCACAACCCATTTCCAAGGCAGTGCGTAGCATTTATAGCTGGTTGGAATGGTCTGGGGCCAGCCTGAATGTTGGCGCGCACTCTAGGTTTGTGTAACTCAACCACTTTAAAAGTCAGTTTGAACCTTAAACCAAAAATATCCCCTGGAGTCATCTTAAAACTGAACAGTACTTTAACCCAACTAGTGAGAAAGTTCTGCCTTGAGCATTACACTCTTCTAAGAACTATCTACATGGGATCAGATTGACTAGGAACCTTAGGGGGCGGCGGCAAGTTTGTATTAAAGAGAGAGGAACACCTCAGAAAAGGAAAGTGAGAATGGTTGCACAACTCAGAGAATGTAGTCACTGTCACTTAATTGTACATGTGGAAGCCGTTAAATTGGTATATGTTTTGCTGTGTATATTTTCAGCAACAACAACAAACTAAATAAAATTTAGAAACAAAGTCACAGTTAAGTCTGCTTAATTTTGTGATGAAATACAAATTGGTAATCGTTACATAAAATTCCCCTTTCCTCTCCTCTTACATTTTAATTCCTCCGTCCTCAGCCTTGCTTTCAGTAAGTGTCATTTTTTCCAGCGAAATGAGTGTCTCCCTTTAAGCGGATGTTCTTGTTTTCAGACAGTTAACGTTAAGATGATGTTTCTCTTGGCAGTTAGCTAACAGCCTCAGTGACTTCTTAAGGTTCTTGAAAATTCCCACCACTGCCCCACACGCATCTGAAGTAATATATGTTCATGGTAGACACTTAAAGACATAGAAAAGTCTAAGGTAGAAAATTAAAATTGGTTTCAGTCCCACCCCGGTATAGATACCTTAAATATTTATGTTCAGGATTTTCTGTGCACTGTTTCGTGTGATCATTATTGACCTTTTTCCCCCTTAACATTAAATTATGGGTGAGCGTTTTCCCCGACATTAAACATCATTTGAAAGCATCATTTTTAATAGCTACCTAACATTTCAGCCTGTGGCTATTCTATAATTTACTGAATCAGCTCCTTGATATTAGATATTTAGTTTCTAGCATTCTGCTGTTATGACCCTGTGGGGAACATCTTTGTCTATACATTTTCTTGTATCTCTGTATATATGACTTAGGACAAAAAAAAAAAATACGACTTAGGACAGAGACCCGTAAATGTCATTACTGAGCCAAAGGGTATGGACTGTTTTGTTTCTAATGTCTCTTTTTTTTTTTTTTAGGTGGTGCTATGGATTGAACTGTGTCCCCTGAAAATATGTGTTGTAAATCCTAACCTCCATGCCTGTGGTCATAATACCATTGGGAATGGGTTGTCTTTGTCATGTTAGTGAGACAGGGTTAGTGTAGGGTGTTGGAATGTATTGAATTGTGTTCCCTCTGAAATACGTATCAACTTGGTTAGGCCATCTATGGTTGTCCTCCATTTTGTGATTTTCCTATGTGTTATAAATCATAATCTCTGCCTGTGGTTAAAAGAGGATTAGGGTGGGATGTAACACCCTTGCTCAGGTCACATCCCTGATCCAATGTAAAGGGAGTTTCCCTGGGGTGTGGCCTGTACCACCTTTTATCTTACAAGAGATAAAAGGAAAGGGAAGCTGAGCAGAGAGTTGGGGACCTCACACCACAAAGAAAGAAGCACCCGGAGCAGAGTGCATCCTTTGGACCTGGAGTTCCTGCGAGGAGAAGCTCCTAGTCCAGGGGAAGATTGACAAGAAAGACCTTTGTCTAGAGCCAACAGAAAAAGAAAGCCTTCTCCTGGAGCTGACACCCTCAATTTGGACTTCTAGCATACTAGGTTGTGAGAAAATAAATTTCTCTTTGTTAAAGCCATCCACTTGTGGTATTTCTGTTATAGCAGCACTAGATAACTAAGATGTGTTTTGAATCAGTCTCTTTTGAGATATAAAAGAGATTAAACAATAAGCGAGGGAGCGGAGATGGGGGAAGAGAGATGCGAAGCTACATGAAGATCACCCAGGAGCAGAAGCTCAGAAGAAACAAGGACCTTTCTCCAGAGCTGACAGAGAAAGATTTCCTCTAGAGCTGGCACCCCAAATTAGGATGTCTAAACCGCAAGAAAATAAATTTGTTCATTAATGTCACCCCTTTGCAGTATATCTGTTACGGCAGCACTAGATAACTAAAACAGGTAGGTATTCTCTAATTGATAGACTTCGTTTTTTTAGGGTAGTTTTCTATTTACAGAAGAATTGAGCAGATAGTGCATAGAGTTCCATATACACCGCCCCTCACCGCAGTTCCCTCTCTTGTTAACATCTTGTGTTAGTATGGTTCATTTGTTACAATTAATGATGAATATTGATGCATCATTATTAACTAAGAATATTGAACATACCATGGACTGCCAGGAAAATGAAGAAACCTGTCTTGGGAGAAGTACAACTGGAATACTCCTTAGAAGCAAAGACGGCAAGACTTCATCTCACGTACTTTGGACATGTTATCAGGAGGGACCAGTCTCGGGAGGACGACATCATGCTTGGTAAAGTAGAGGGTCTCCAAAAGAGAGCAAGACCCTCAGTGAGATGGATTGACACAGTGGCTGCAACAGTGGGCTCAAGCATAGCAGAGATTTTGAGGATGGCGCAGGACTGGGCCATGTTCTGTTCTATCGTACATAGGGTCGCTATGAGTCGGAACTGACCCGATGGCACCTAACAGCAATTATTAACTGAAGTGCATAGTTTACATGAACCTTCACTGTTTGTATTGTACAGTTTTGACAAATACATAATGACATGTAGCCACCATTACCGGTTAACAGAAGAGTTTTGCCACTCTAAAAATCCCGTGTTTCACCTGTTTACCTCTGCCTTCCTCCCCTCCAATCCCTGGCAACCACTGATCTTTTTACTGTCTCTGTAGTTTTGCGTTTTCCAGAATGTCATATAGTTGGAATCATGCAATACACAGCCCTTTCAGACTGGCTTCTTCAGTTAGCAATGTGCATTTAAGTTTTCTCCCTGTCTTTTCATGGCTTGATAGCTCATTGCTTTTATTTATTTTTATTGTGCTTTAAGGGAAAGTTTACAGATCAAGTCAATCTCTCATACAAAAATTTGTATACACCTTACTGTGCACTCCTAGTTGCTCTCCCACAATGAGACAGCGCACTCCTTCTCTCCACCCTGTATTCCCTGTGTCCAGCTTCTGTCCCCCTCTGGCTTCTCATCTCCCCTCCAGATAGGAGCTGCCCACGTAGTCTCATGTGTCTCCTTCAGGCAAGAAACTCACTCCTTACCAGTATTATATTCTATCTTACAGTCTAGTCCAATCCCTGTCTGAAGAGTTGGCTTTGGGAATGGTTCCAGTCTTGGGCTAACAGAAGGTCTGGGGATCATGACCTCCAGAGTCCTTCTAGTCTCAGTCAGACCATTAAATTTGGTCTGTTTACAGAAATTTGAGGTCTGCATCCCATTGCTCTCCTGCTCCCTCAAGGATTCTCTGTTGTGTTCCCTGTGAGGGCAGTCATCGGTTGTAGCCAGGCACCCACTAGTTCTTCTGATCTCAGGCTCATGTAGTCTGTGATTTACGTGGCTATTTCTGTCTTTTGGGCTCGTAATTACCTTGTGTCTTTGGTGTTCTTCATTCTCCTTTGCTCCAGGTGGATTGAGACCAACTGATGCATCTTAGATGGCTGCTTGCTAGCATTTAAGACCCCAGACGCCACTCACTAAAGTGGGATGCAGAATGTATTCTTAATAGATTTTATTATGCCAATTGACCTCAATGTCCCCGGGTACTGTGGTCCCCAGACTCCCGCCCCTGCTACTCTGGCCTTCGAAGTGTTTGGTTTATTCAGAAAACTTTTTGCTTTTGGTTTAGTCCAGTTGTGCTGACCTCTCCTGCATTGTGTGTTGTCTTTCCCTTCACCTAAAATAGTTCTTGTCTGCCATCTAATTAGTGAGCTCATTGCTTTTAACAGCTAAATAATATTCTGTGGAATGGATGTACCACAGTTTATCTGTTAAAGGACATCCTTGGTTGCTTTGGAAACCCTGGTGGCGTAGTGGTTAAGTTCTATAGCTGCTAACCAAAAGGCTGGCAATTCAAATCCACCAGGTGTTCCTTGGAAACTCTATTGGGCAGTTCTTCTCTGTCCTGTAGGGTCACTATGAGTCGGAATCAACTCGATGGCAACGGGTTTGGTTTTTTGGCTTTGGTTGCTTTTAGTTTGTGAAGACAGTTTGTGTCTTCTCTCTTTTTTTCCTTGGGTAGCCTGGCTAGAAGTTTATCAATGTTATCAGTCTTTTCAAAGAACCAGCTTTGATTTCATGATTTTTATCTGTTTTCCTGTTTGATTGATTTGTGCTCTCATTTTTATTATTTCTTTTCTTCTGCTTGCTTTAGGTTTATATTTCCTAAGATGGGAGGTTAGGGCATTGATTTTAGATCTTTCTTTTTTTCTGATACATGCATTCAATGCTATAAATTTCCCTCTGAGCATCACTTTTGCTGCATCCTGAAAGTTTTGATGTATTTTGCTTCATTTTCATTTAGTTCAAACTATTTTTTAATTTCTCTTGAGACTTCTTTGGCCCTCTAAAATCTTTTTCCTACTTACACAGGTATGCATGCTCAGTGTGGACTATTCAAACAGTACAGAAATGCTGAAGTGCTGAAGCTGACAGTGAGCTACCTCCCCGGTGCCATCTGCCCCCAAGCACATCGTCACCAGGGAGTGTTGCGGGCGTTTTCTGTGGTCTCGATGTACGCCACCACACTGGTTTCCCCGTCAGTTGTGCCCTGCCTCGCCACAACCTTATTTGTGTTGAGTACAAGTATTTGTTAAACTTTTGCCAATTTGCTAGGTGAAAGGTCTTTTTTTTTTTTTTTTAACAAAACTTTCTACCCGGTATTCCTTTGACTGCTATTAGTTCCCTCCCCACCCGTTGACCATTTTTATCTAAAGTGAATTGTTTTATCACACCCTTTTTGTCATACCCATTTTTCCATGGAGAGATATTGTCGTTTTACGTATTTATTTGAAAGTGGTCTTCATAATTAGGTATATTAGCTTATTGTCTTTTGCGAAGTTTTTGGCCTAAATATGTGAAACCACGTGGATAGGACCACTCGTGGCTCTTCCTTCCTTGTCGCACATCTGCTTTAAAAGCCATTTCCATTTTACGGGCTGTGACAAAGGGCCTTTCTCGTTAACTGGTGGGGAACTAGCCTTCCTCCTAAAGAGACATGACAAACACGGAATTCGCTCTATAAGTTACCAATTTTCAGAATACGCAGTTGGTGTAATAGTCACCTCCAATGGTGGCGAATGACGTTTTCTCTTTCTCTTTGTATGTGTGTGTATTATAATTGATAAAGTGTATCTCTTGGGGCCGTTGTGAGGACAGAATGAGCGAATATCTGCAAAGTGTCAAGTACAGTGATGAGTGTCCCGTCCAGGTTAGATACGAGATTACCAAGTAGCTTTCCAGAATGACTGCACTGGTTTTCGTTCCCTCCGACGGTGTGTGAGCATCTTCATTACAATACATCCATGAGGATATATTGACTGTGAACTGGAAAAAACAATGGAGAAGGCCTGTTCTGTGGGAAAAATCGTTCTCATTGTTTTCTTTTGCATATTTTTGTGAGTTTGGTCATTTTTCATCTATTGGGTATTTGTATTTATCCTATTGTTGAGATGTTATAATTTTACTTAATTACCTTATAATAACCCTTGTACAGTAAGGATACTAGCTCTTCATTTAACCTATTGCTTATAAATATCTCATGCTAGTTTCTCATTTACTTTTTTTTGGCCTGTGTTTTTATTTTGTTATTTTTAATTTTCTCATAGATTATTTTTATTTCATAGATTGTAATTTGTTTTAAGATATTACTATATGAAAATAAGTCCTTAGTTTCTAGTTTCATAATCCATTCTCCCTGAGGAATCCATAAGGAAAATATTCCTTGCCCCTTAAATTGTTTTTAGTTAATTGCTTCTTAAAAATAAATAACGCATATACAAAGCGTAAAATAAGAAGCACAGGATATGTAGTGAAAAGTGAGTCTTCTTCTATCCCCCAGCCACCCAGACTCCCTGCCCTGAAGCATCCACTGCGAGGACTTTCTTGCGTTCCTTCTAGAGATTGTGTATACATGAGCACAGATGTGTGGGTGTGTGTACTAGTTTGCTACTGCAACAAGTTGTCACCAACTTAGCGTCTTAAACATCACAGATTCCTTATCTCACATTTCTGGAGATCAGGAGTCTGAGATGGGTCTCAGTGGGCTAAAGTCAGGTTGCCGACAGGGCTGGGTGCCTTCTGGAGGCTCTAAGGAGAATCCGTTCCCTTGCCTTTTCCAGCTTCTGGAGCCACCTGTACTCCTTGGCTCATAGTCTCTTTCTCCATCTTCAAAGCTAGCAGCATAGCATCTTGAAATCTGTCTGACTCTGACTCCTCTGCTTCCCCTTTTAATTTATAAGGACCCATGTTATTACATTGGGCCCACCAGATAATCCAGGATAATTTCCTTATTTTAAGGTGAGCCGATTGTAGTTGTTAGGTGCTGTTGAGTCGATTCGGACTTAAATGACCCTGTGTACAACAGAATGAAATACTGCCCGGCCCTTCGTCACGCTCCCAATTATCGCTGCGTTTGAGCCTGTTGTCGCAGTAGCCGCTGTGTCAGTCCATCTCATTGAGGGTCTTTCTCTTTTTTGCCAAGCATGATGTCCTTCTCTAGGGACTGGCCTCTCTTGATAACATGTCCACAGTATGTGAGATGAAGTCTCACCATCCTCCCTTCTAAGGAGCATTCTGCCTGTAATTCTTCCAGGACAGATTTGTTTGTTCTTCTGGCAGTCCAGGGTATATTCAGTAGTCTTCACTAATACCATAATTCAAAAGCATCAATTCTTCTTTGGTTTTCCCTATTCATTGTCCAGCTTTCACATGAGTACGAGGCGATTGAAAATATCATGGCTCGGGTCAGGTGCACCTTAGTCCTCAAAGTGGCATCTTTGCTTTTTAACACTGTAAAGAGGCCTTTTGCAGCAGGTTTGCCCGATGCCATACATCATTTGATTTCTTGATTGCTGCTTCCGTGGGCATTGATTATGGATCCAAGTAAAATGAAATCTTTGACAACTTCAGTCTTTTCTCCATTTATCATGATGTTGCTTATTGGTCCAGTTGTGAGGATTTTTGTTTTCTTTATGTTGAGATGTGATCCATACCAAAGGCTGTAGTCTTTGATCTTCATCAGTAAGTGCTTTAAGTCCTCTCCACTTTCAGCAAGCAAAGTTGTGTCATCTGCATAATGCAAGTTGTTAACGAGTCTTCCTCCAGTCCTGATGCCTCGTTTTTCTTCGTATAGTCCAGCTTCTCAGATTATTTGTTCAGTATACAGATTGAATAAATTTGGTGAAAGGCTACAACCCTGACAGATACCTTTCCTTATTTTAAACCACCTTAACTAAAAAAAAAAGCAACCTTAATTCCCTCTACAACCTTAGGTTCTTCTGCTATGCAATCTAACCTATTAACAGGTTCCAGCATTAGGACTGGAACATTGTTGGGGAGCCCTTGTTCTCTCCACACAGTGTATATACTTTTTAGTTACAAATGTTAGGGTACTTTAGACACTGTTCTTTACCTTGTTTTTTCCATTTAATAATACACTTTGAAAGATTGTTCCCTTATTCTTCTTTATCTACTATATAATATCTCTTTGCATGGCTTTTTTCGTAATTTATTTAACCATTTTTAGGATGTTTCTTGAGGTACTAGAATTTAAAATTTTTGTGAAGTCAAATATATCGGTCTTTACTGTGTGACTCCTTTTTCAAATGATTTATTGTGGTAGAATGTATATAATAAAACATTATCTGTTTCAGCCATTTTTGTGTGTACAAGTCAGTGACATTAATTACGTTCTTCGTGTTGTACAGCCATCATCAGTATTCGTTTCTAAATTTTCTACCACCCTTAACGGAAGTTCAGGGTCTCCTGAGCAGTGATTCTCCCTTCCCCCGCCCCTCTTGCCTGCCCTGGTAATTACTGATAAATTTAGGCTTATTAATGAAACTTGAACTTGTAGTACACTTTTATACACTTGTCTGTTCTACATATTTTATATGAGTGGAATCATACAATGTTTTTCCTTCTGTGATGGACTTATTTTGCTCGGCATGATGTTTTCAGCGTTCATCCATGTTGTAGCGTGTATCAGAGCGTTATTTCTCTTTATGGCCGCGTAATATGCCATTGTATGTGTGTACCTCATTTTGTTGATGCATTCATCTGTTCATGGACATTTAGGCTGTTTCCACCTTTTGGCTATTGTGAATAATACTATGAACTTTGACGTATAACCCATATCTGTTTACCTTCCTGCTTTCATGTCTTTTGGGTATATATCTAGGAGTGGAATTGCTCGGTCACATGGTAATTCTGTGTTTTAACTTTTTGAGGCACTGCCAAACTGTTTTCTATAGTAGCTACATGGTTTTACAGCCCCACCAGTAATGGATGAGGGTTCCAATTTCTCCACATCATCACCTACACTTACTGTTTTCTGTTTTCCTGATTAGTCATCCTAGTGGGAGTGAGGTGATATCTCATTGTGGTTTTGATTTGCATTTCCCAAATGACTTTGAGCATCTTCATGTTCTTATTGGCCATTTGTGTATTTTCTTTGGTGAAATGTTTATTCAGGTCCTTAGCTAATAGTTTGATTGGGTTGTTTGTCTTTTTATTTTTGAGTTGTAGGGTTTTTTTTTTTTTTTTTAATTCTGGATATTCAACCCATATCAGTATATGGTTCCTAAATATTTTCTCCCTTTCTGTAGATTGTCTCTTCACGTTGTTGATAAAGTTCTTTGTTGCACAAAAGGTTTTAATTTGGATGAAGTCCGATTTATCTGTCTTGTCTTTTGTTTGCTTGTCTTTTGGTGTCATATCAAAGAATCCATGTGTTGAAAACTAGGTCTTGAAGCATTATGCCTATGTTTTGTTCTAAAAAGTTTTATGATTTTAGTTCTTACAATTAGGCCCTTGATCCTTTTTTTTTTTTTTTCTGAGTTAGTTTTCGTGTATGATATGAGGTGTGGGTTCAGTGTCCTTCTTTTGCATGTGGGGAAATCCAGTAGGCCCAGCACCATTTATTGAAGAGACTCTTCTTTCCCATTGAATGGACTGAGCACCCTGGTGGAAAATCAATTGACCGCAGTGCAAGTTTATTTCCAGACTCTCAATTCTATTCCATTGATCTATGTGTTCTATCATTATACCAGTACCAGACTGTTTTGAAACACTGTAGCTTCATAACACATTTTAAAATTGGGAAGTGTGAGGAGTCTTCCTACTTTGCTCTTCTTTTTCAAGGTTACTTGGGCTGTTCAAGGTCCCTTGCAATTTCATATAAATTTGAGGATTGGCTTTTTCATTTCTACAAAGAAGGCTGCAAGAATTTTGATATGAATTGTGTTGAATCCATAGATCGTTTTGGTTAGTACTGACATCTTAACAATATTAAGTCTTGTAATCCATGCACACAAAATGTCTATTTAGGTCATCTTTAGTTTCTTCCAATAATGTTTTATAGTTTTTAGTGTACAAGTCACCTCTCTGATTTATTACTAGGTATTTTTTTCTTTTAGTTGCTATTGTAAATGGAATTATCTTCTTAATTTCCTTTTCAGGTTGCTCATTGCTGTTATATAGAGACCCAACTGAGTTTTCTGTGTTGATCTATCCAGTCCTCTACTGGTAGGCATTTGGGTTACCAGTTTTTCTCTCTTAAATAATTTACACTGAACATCCTCATACATATACATTTGAGAAAGTATTTTTTACAGGATAAATTCCAGAATTGGGATTGCTAGGTCAAAGGGTAGGCATGTTTTAAAGATTTAATAGGTATTATCAAATTGCCCCCCAAAAAGGCTATACCAATTTATACTTTCAGCAAGTAGAATAGTGAGTGGGAATGTGTAGGAGTGTTTTAAAGCTTATCTTAAACATGATATTTCACCTGGAAATACTTCAGTGTATCTTGGTAACAGATAAGAACTTCAAAAAAAAAAAAATTTTTTTTTTTTAATATAACCATGGTAACTTCTAAAAAATTAGTACCTTTTTACTGTTGGCTAATTCACATAAGAATTCATACTAGGTGCTGACAATGTGCCATCCGTACAGGGAGTGTTGGGAGAATGTCCTGCTGTGGGGCCAGGTGGCTTTGAGGCCTGCTTTCTTCTGGTCAGATTTGGGGTCCAAAGGTGAAGAGGGGCTGTTTTAGTCCAGGCTTGCTTCTGTAGCAGTGCAGCAGAAATTTAATAGGTGTCTGATCTTTTGCCTTTAGTCAGTCCCAGGTGCTAATCACTGCACTCAGGTTCATTTCTAGACATGGTCTCAGGCCTGCCTTTTTTTCTTGTGGCCTTGCTCTTGTGCTTCCCTGTCTCCACTTGCAAGGTGCTTCCTTGAGGCTCTGAAACTAATGACTGGTGGGAATGTGTCCGTCCCCATGGGATCTTTGCTGCCGGGCTGCACTTTGTCCCATAGGCTGTTTCTGCCCAGGTTTTTTACAGTCTTATTCTTCTGTTAAGGAGCCCTGGTGGTGCAATGGCTACGTACTCACCTGCTAACCAAAAGGTTGGTGGTTCAAACCTACCAGTGACTCCATAGGAGAAAATGACCTAGTGATCTCCTCCCATAAAGATTTCAGCCTAGGAAACCCTATGGGACCCTGTTTTGTCCTGCAGGGTCACTATGAGTTGGAATTGACTTGACAGCATGCAACAACATCCTTCTGTTATTTGGGCTACAGAAGCTTTTCCAACCTAATGAGATGTTTGCTCACTGGGCTTCCCTCATTCCTTTCCAGTTCTGCATGAAAATCAGCAATTCTCACCTGACCTTATCTTCTTGAAATATCTTGCTAAAGGCAGTCAGTTGTAATCAACTCACTCCGTCACTTAGGTTTTTGTTAACAGCAGCACCCTTCTTCAGGGTACTCATTTCTGTATCAGTTGAGAGTCTGTCAGGAAAACACAAACTGAGTATTTCAAACAGGAAGGGATTTAACATACGGAATTAGAGGCTTACAGAATTGTTATTGGTGTTGGGGTGGTCGTGGTGGCAGTGGCAGAGCCAGGGAAAGCTACCAACAGCTTTCAGAAAAATCAGGAAATAAAAGAATTCCAGGAACTGCCGCAGATGACCTGGGCTGTCAGTAATACCAGAGGGTGATTTTCAGGATCTGCCAAATGCCAAGCCCAGCTCCTGCCCACGAAGCCCTGGCCTCTGCACTCTTCTGGTTCCCCAAGCTGGTGGGGGTAGCTGTGCCTCTCGCTGCAGGCTGGGACTCTGGGCAATGTGGTTCCCAGACTTTTTGCCTGGGTATACGAGGAAGCACATAGACTAGGAGGAAGTGGGACTTTGTTGCCAACATATAGTCCAGCACTTCAGCTTTTCCTAAAATGAGGGGAACACTAAACTTTAGGGAAAATAGGAGAAATAAATCTTAATGTACAGGCAGCCCTTAACTTACAATGGGTTCCTTTCTAGTGTAAGACAAATATATATATTTTTTAGTTTTGATTATTATTGCCTTTTGTTACCAGTATCACTATAAATCCAATCTTTGAACATCTGTGAGTGCACATCTGAGAATGATAACATCAGCAAATTACAGCTGCAACACTGTATGTAGTACATTTACTAACGATAAGATGTACCAAAAAAAAAGACAGCTAGCTGTAAGCGCGATTAGTCATAACTCGAATATGCTGTAAGTCGGAGACTACCTGTATTGCTGTTAAATTATCTTACAGATAAAAAGATTTTTTTTCTTAGAGTACCAAGTCTGTGCATAAATAACATTTTATTATATGATTATTTTTGTTTATAGACTATAAAACTATTGGCAAAATAGGAGAGGGAACGTTTTCTGAAGTTATGAAGATGCAGAGCCTGAGAGATGGAAACTACTATGCGTGTAAACAAATGAAGCAGCACTTTGAAAGGTAGGTGGCCAGAGGCAGCTTCAGACTGAGCAGAGACACCGCTCCACATCAGGGCTCAGACTGTCTCAGTGGGAAAATGCCGTTCACTTACTAATGACAAGATGTGGTCAGATTTCCTTGGGCAATGAGAATTATGGGCTAATGTTATATTTACCATACTGGAGTTTACTCCTGCCCAGGTTTACTGTAATATCAATGATTAATGGTCACAAAAAATGTAAATTGTAAAAGTATGCCTCACTTTAAACAGTCTTCATGTTCCTAAAAGTTGTGTGTGTGTGTGTGTGTTGGGTTTTTGTATGTGAGACTCTAGTCTAAATGTATTCAAGGTCCTTGCAATCGAAAGGAACCCCACTGGGAAACATTTAATATTTTAATATATTGAACAGTAATTTCCAGGTAGGACTGAGAACACTTACTCCCTGGGAATGCTTAGCTGCTGGTTGTGGAGGAGCACTGTGGTTCTTGCTTGCTCCCCTGGAGGGCTGCCGTGACCCTTCCCTTCAGAGTCTCTCCTGAAGTCGGGCTTTGTCTGCTTCTTACATACAGCGCACTAACGAGTCCTCAGCTGTGGTTGGGGAACTCCATCAGAATAGTGAAGTAAATGCTAGCATCATTATAGCTGTTAAACTTTTCAATAAAGAGGACAAAGCTCAGCTTTTTCTTTTTTTTAATTATTATTAATATCAAAGGAGTTAAAACTTCTCAATGTCTAAAGCAATATTAAAAAAAATAGTAATTCCTCCACATTAATGTGAAGCCAGTGTTTTGGGGTATAAACCTTGATTTCAAACTCTTAGTAAGAAAATTGTTTCTCAGATCAGAAAACTAGTATAGAAGAGTTAATCACATCAAAGTGTATATGTAACAACGTTTTTTTTTATATGCTGTCTAGTTGGTTCTGACTCAGTGACCCCATGCACAGCAGAGTAGAACACTGCCCGATACTGTGTTGTCCTCACTATCATCGTTACGTTTGAGCCCGTTGTTCCAGCCGCTTTGTCAGTCCGTCTCATTGAGGGCCTTCCTCTTTTTCGCTGACCCTCTACTCTGCCAAGTATGATGTCTTTCTCCAGGAACTGGTCCCTCCTGATAACATGTCCAAAGCATGTGAGACATAGTCTTGTCATCCTCCCTGCTGAGAAGCATTCTGGCTGTACTTCTTCCAAGACAGATTTGTTTGTTCTTCTAGCAGCCTGTGGCGTAGTCAGTATTCTTCACCATCACCATAGTTCAAAGGCGTCAGTTCTTCTCTGGTCTTCCTTATTCATTGTGCAGCTTTCGCATGTATATGAGGCGATTGAAGATAAATACCATGGCTTGGGTCAGGCACACTTTAGTCCTTAAAGTAAAATTTTTGCTTGTTAACACTTTAAAGAGGTCTTTTGTAGCAGATTTTTCCGATGCAATACATTCTTTGATTTCTTGACTGCTCTTTCCGTGGGCGTTGATTGTAGATCTAAGTAAAATGAAATCCTTCACAGCTTTAGTCTTTCCTCTGTTTATCATGATGTTGCTCATTGGTCCAGTTGTGAGGATTTTTGTTTTCTTAATGTTGAGGTGTAATCCATATGGAAGGCTGTAGTCTTTGATCTTCATCAGTAAGTGCTTCAAGTCCTCTTCACTTTCAACAAGCAAGGTTGTGCTAATCTGCACGTCACAGGTTGTTAATGAGGCTTCCTCCAATCCTGATGTCCCGTTCTTCTTCATATAGTCCAGCTTCTCAGGTTATTTGCTCAGCAGACAGATTGAATCAGTATGTGAGGACAGTAACAACCGTAATTTCATCCTTATGACATTCCAGTGAGGAGACTTGAGGAGACTGAGGCTTAGAGACATGAACTAACTTGACTAATGTCACGCTAGGACAGTAGGTGGCAGAGCCAGATTGAATCTAGATTTCACCAAGGCAAAGTCCCTGTTCTTCACTGCCCAGAGCACGTGACACTAAGGAATCTGAAATTACTGGATTTTCTGCTTTTCCTCTGTGTATTTTGTATTCCCTTTATCTTTTCCTGCCACTCCATCTTTACCTGTAAACCAATCGTAAGAGACTTTGATGCCCAGTGTACTGATGACCCTGTATCTAAAGAGCAAACTTCGGAAACCTCTGAAAAGTCCATCCCAAACCCCAAGTAGCCAGTAAAGGGCTTAGAGCAGCAGGGGCAATGCATCTGCCCCTCAGGAGGGGCCGGAATCCTTGTCAGGCTCCCGCTAAGTTGATTCAGGGGAAGACACACTTACAGACAGTGGAAGGACCTGCCAGCTGTTATCTTAGTGAAGAAGGAAAAGACAGAAAAAGCAGACAGTGTGGGGCTCTGCACTAGATAAATCGCCTCAGACTTGCGGGGCTCCTGAGGTTACTGCTGCAGAGTAGTGCTGCCCCACCCCTCTGTGGGACCAGTCAGGAAGGAGAGGTTAGACTATTCACAGTGCGCTTGCAGGGTGTAGAGATTTCTAGAACACATTTCAGAAAGGTTTTCATAAAAAGATTAGCATGTTTCAGGTGGCAGTTCTTTGAAGGGGGGTACTTAATTTATCTAGAGAAGTTCCTTTGTGGAACCCCTGGTCCTTCCTGGAGAATGTGGTATTGCTTAAGGGCGTGGGTTTCCTGGAGGAGAAGCACATCCCAGATCCAGCACTGCCAGCTTCCCGACATGTTGAAAGTGCCCGTCCACCTGAGCTGTGGCTGCTCCTCAGGAGGTGCCTGTGAGGATGGAAGAGGGTGCTGAACTTGAGGGGGCTGTCAAGGGGTGGGCACACAGGAAAGGGCCAGTAGGTGGTAGTCTTCATTACTGCGTGTGTCATGTGCTGTACTCAAGAAACAGTTTAGGTTCTTTGCCCTTCACTTTGAAAGTGTTGATTAGAACACATAGTTTTCTTGTAAAAATCCATAATAAGTAAAAGTTTTTTAATAAAATACAACTGAATCGGTGTTGTCATTATTATTTTTTTTTAAATTTCATTTGTGTATGGGGAGGATTCTTGGCAGGCCTTCGTGTTCATTCCTCCTTTATTTTCTGGAAAAGTTCGTTTATGAGGATTCTTTCCTTAAATGTTTGAAATCATCACCAGTGAAACCATCTGAGCCTGGCATTGTCTTTGTGGGGAGGTTCCCCCCGTGGTGTTTATTACACCGTCATTCACAGTAGTAAACAGCTGTAAACAAAGTAAAAAAGTGGAATGGGTGACATTCCTACGGTACATCCATACCACGGGGTGGCAAAGAATCAAATAAGGAAAAAAAACCCAAACCCACTGCCATCGAGTCATTTCCGACTCAGCAACCCCATAGGTTTCCTAGGCTATAAATCTTTGTGGACGCAGACTGCCACATCTTTCTCCCACGATTTTGGTTTCTGTTTGACTCTACTTTTTCTCGTGGACTCATCTTACCCTATTTTCTTGAGGCCGAGTCTAGTTTTTAAATGAATAGGATTTGTGCTTTCAGATTCAAAAACCATTTATTAAACTTATTATATACAGTGTTAAGCATATATTAAACCAAAAAAAGCCAAACTGTTGCCATCATGTTGAGTCAGAACTAACCCATAGGGTTTCCAAGGCTGTAAAATTTTACAGAAGCAGACTGCCACATCTTTCTCCCATGGAGCAGCTGGTGGGTTCGAACCACTGACCTTTTGGTTAGCAGCAGAGTGCTTAACCACTGTGCCACCAGGGCTCCATTTTATTATTATGACTTATTATAAAAAGTGCTTGACATATATTAAAAGAAAAAACCAAACCCGTTGCTGTTGAGTTGATTCTGACTCATAGCGACCATTAACCACCCAGAATTAGGTACTAGTAAATGTTACTTTCTTCTTTCACCTTAATTGAAGACTTTTCTTTCTGTAGATTAGATTAGTTAAATTTATTTCCCCTATAACACTTCCCTATAATCATGATAAATGGAGAAAAAATTGAAGTTGTCAAGGATTTCATTTTACTTGGATCCACAATCAACACTCATGGAAGCAGCAGTCAAGAAATCAAAAGATGCATTGCATTGGGCAAATCTGCTGCAAAGGACCTCTTTCTTTAAAGTGTTGAAAAGCAAAGATGTTGCCTTGAAGACTAAGATGAGCCTGACTCAAGCCGTGATATTTTCAATTGCATCATACGCATGTGAAAGCTGGACAATGAATAAGGAAGACTGAAAAAGAACTGACGCCTTTGAATTGTGGTGTTGGCGAAGAATATCGAATATACCGTGTACTGCCAAAAGAACGAACAAATCTGTCTTGGAAGAAGTATACCCAGAATGCTCCTTAGAAGCAGGGATGGTGAGACTGCATCTTACATGCTTTGGACATGTTGTCAGGAGGGGTCAGTCCCAGGAGAAGGACATCATGCTGGGTAGAGTAGAGGGTCAGAGAAAAAGAGGAAGACCCTCAATGAGGTGGATTGGCACAGTGGGTGCAGCAATGGGCTCGAGCATAACAATGATTGTAAGGATGGCACAGGACCAGGCAACGTTTTGTTCTGTTGTGCATAGGGTTGCTGTGAGTCTGAACCGACTCGACGGCATCTAACAGTAACAACATAATTCTTCCAGTAAAATGAAGCTTTGGCATTTCAAATTTATTTTTTATTTCATAGATGCTTAGACCTGGTAATTATAATTTTTTTTCCAGTTGTAGGGAAGTTCCATTTATGTTAGATACCCTCTGGGTTTTTTCCAAAGCAACGACTACCTACGTTCTTTTATAGTCAACTCTGTGACATTTTCTGTTTCCACCAGGACAGTAAAAAAATGCCCCAAATGTCATCTGACCACAAAATCCAAAGCAACCCTAGTCAGAGAAAAGGGTTGGTTCTAATACTTTGAGATCATTTTCTTTGATGATTTTTACAAGAAGGGACAGCTCATTTGAATTTTATTGAGCACTGCTGTTTGAACAAAGGCTAGCAATACCCAGATGAATGTACCTTTCTCGGTGTCTGTCTCAGTTCACTGCTTCTGAGCGAATGCCTGCAGAGGCATAAAGGAGTTCTCTCTGCAATAAGCAAAATAGGTTTGGGGCTGTGATGACTGGTTTTCACATTGCAGATGAGAAGAGTAGGTATTTGTCTAAGTGGCGTGGCTCTTTGATTACCAACTTCCAAAAACCAATTTTCTCAGATAGGGTGTTCAAATATTAGAACTACTGCTGACTCCAATTAGTTTCTTGCTCTTTCCACCTAAAGTAGGATTTCTCCACCTCAGCACTCCTGACGTTTTGGACAAGATAATTTTTTCTCATGAGGGGCTGTCCTGTGCATCCCTGGCCTCTACCCACTAGATACCACTATCACCCCTCCCCAACTGTGACAAACAAAAATGTCTCCAGACATTGCCAGATGTCCCCTGGGGGGCAAAATCTCTCTGAGTTGCGAACCACTGACCTGCACTATGCCACAGGAGATAGGCAACCTGGCGCCAGGTGGCGCAGTAGGGTTCTCCCACCTTGTAGTCCTGAGTCAGGGACCCCTCACGGTGTGGGCCCCAGGAAGAGGCTTTGTGGCCTTTGCCCAGGATAGACCCCTGGGAAGCAAATCAAAAATGCTCTACAACTAGTTGCGTAGATGCCCCAAAGGAATATTTTGTGTGAACTTTTTTCTTCTTTGTGCTTTACTGGTATCTTTATTCACTTCCCTGTCCCCAGGAAAAAAAGCTGTTTGCTAGCATGTCACTCAGAGGATGGTCAGGAGCAGTGTGTTCTCTGGAACCCTAGTTCTGTGGGATGGTAAATAGATAGTATATAAGGAAAGGATACCTGGGGCCAAAAACTTTTGGGGGAGGTGTTGGTTTAAACAGGTGAACTGCTTTCTTCAGTTTGTAGGACTTTAGTGCCTTTAACTTCTACCCTAAATTGTGACTTTCCAAGAGGGGCAGGAGTGGGCATACTTCTCAAGCTTCTTGAAGGTGATGTTTCCTCACAAAGTGTTTGTTTTCCAGAGAACTCATGTCCTGTGGGGCATATTTTGGGAAGTACTGTTCTAGAGGCGTTTAGGGGAGGTGCTGATTCTGTGGGGCCAGGGTGCTGGTGAGGAGCAAGTGGTGGGATAGTTACTAAGCTGAGGGGGTATGAGAAGACCCTGTACGAAGTAGAGGAGATCAAGCTCTGGTCTCTTACACACCGTATGGCCATGAGGGCTACTGGCATTGGGAACACTCACATTCTGGTTGGTAAATGAGTGCTGCACCCTTGCTGCCTGCCCTCCTCTACCCCACTGCCTGGTCCCTCACCCAGGGCTCCCCAGATCCCCCTGCTGTCCAGCAACTAAAGGGTTAGAGCCTGGATCAGCAAGGGCCATTAGTACCCTGCTTTAGCACTGGGCTGTGTCTTTTCTGATGGCTGTTGACCATGGGGTGCAAGTTGTTAACATTTTGAATATCATCCTGGCTGTGAGGGAGAAAATTGGGTTAAGTAATGAAAAGCGATCTTAATTTTTTTTAGTCAGAAAGTGTTATCTTCAGGCCATTCTATATTCAGGCTTTTCTTATATATTAGGTTCCCATTTACTGGTTAGCTTGAGAAAGACTAATTAGCGAGACTGATTTAAAACAACAATAATATATCATTGGGCATAACTACTCTCTGAGTAACCAAACAAAATGTTATATATATAATAAAATCAGTAGAAAAGAGTTTTTCCAGCTCAAAGAAAGAAGCATATTTCTATAATTAGCTGCTTTCATAGCCTCCAAGATGTAGGTTCCTGGTGATTTAGTCATTCCATTGGGGAGAGTCCACTGGCACACCCCAGGGGGAGGCCATATCTTGACAGGAGTCTGTCTAGGTGGGGAAGCAGCCAGCCTCAGGCCGTGGCCTCTGCAGCACTTGTAGTTGGCGTGGTTGTGGATGTGAAAACAGTATCAGGCAGCCTGCGGTACGGGCACACCTGCTGAGAGGACACCTGTCACCAGGTGAAGGAAATAGAATGTATAGCTTCATTAAAATAAGGAGGGTGGGTCTGTTCATGGGACTTTGAAATGTGTATTTTCAGATGGCATGTACATTGCTTGGGTGGTTAGTTTCCATAAACTGATCAACAGGAGGTTTTAGTATCTGTTTGTACAGTTGTTAATTGTAAAAGAAATGACCAAGGTATTCTCTTATGAGCTTAGATGAGAAACATTTTAATGTATGTCCAAAGCTGTAAGAACTTTGATTTTATAAGATAATGCGGAAACCACTAGGTTTAACTTCAACTTCTAATGGGAGAAATAAAACCTAATTAACTTACTTGAAAAATGTGTGATTTTTTTCGATCATGATCATGGCTAATAAATAATGATTTGATAACCCTAACCTTAAAGTGACCTAAATCGTAAATTAGTTATTTATTTTTACCTACAAAATAGTATTGAGCAAGTCAACAATCTACGGGAAATACAAGCACTGAGGCGCCTGAACCCACATCCAAATATCCTTACGTTGCATGAAGTTATTTTGTAAGTACATGTGGGGCTTTAAAGATTATCTGCATTTGATGATAATGATTGTATCTCTTTTTAAGAAAGAAAACCTTGGTATCAAGCCAAACCCAAACCATTGCCGTCGAATTGATTCTGACTCACGTGACCATATAGGACAGAGTAGAGCTGCTCCATAGGGTTCCCAAGCTGTAATCTTTACAAGAGCAGACTGCCACATCTTTCTCCCAAGGAGCAGCTGGTGGGTTCGAACCACCCACCTTTTGGTTAGCAGCCAAGCACCTTAATCACTGTGCCACCAGCTCTCTTTGAAAACCGTGTGGACATTTTAAATATTTGCTTTGTAGCTCAGAGAGGAATACTTTTCATTTTAAGTTACATTTTTGTCTGATTCCTGATGTGGAAATCAGTGCCTTGGTTTAGGTGGTTCTGTAGCATGAACACACACGTGGCTCACCTGGTTTCTCCCCTGTGCTCAGTTATGTCTTGGTGGATGAAGACTGGTGAGTCCCAAGGCCTTCAGTGTGAGTCTGACTTAGTAGGGGAAGCACTGATGGGAGATTTTTTCAAGGATTGTCTCTTTTCATCCCCACCAGTCTCCGCCAGGTCTGCACAGTCTCCTGTAGACTTTCTTACTATAATTTGTATAGTTTTCATTTCTGTTCTGGTTATAAGATGGTTTCCATAAGGCTTACCTACCACCTGAGAAGACAGAGCCCAGCCTCTCCAGCAGTGCCTGCCTGGCTCTAGGACGCTCCTCCTGACAGCCCACACTGCACTCTGGACCCAAAGTAGGATTGCAGAGGCCATGGCCCTGGGGGCCTCCTTCCTGTGGGCCAGGGCGGCCTGATGCCCTGATGTAGAAGCCTTGCTGCAGCTCCTGAGGGAGCCTAGCCTGTAAAACCAGCAAAGGAAGTCTGGTCTCTGACAAATTAAAGTGCAGGGAGATTTTAATCAAAGGACTGAACATTTCAAAACTCCAAATGAAATGTCTGGCCATAGCTATATGACATTCTGGCCAGCAGTATTCTTAGAATTCATCTCAGGGGGCTATAGTTTGTGTACAGTAATGACAAGGATGCTGCATGCGTGTCTCACAGGGGTCTCCTAACAACCTGAAAGACAGCAGGACCCCGCAGCTCTGGAAGGCTCCCAGAGCAGGGTCCTGGGGAGACACGGGCTCCCCTACTCAGGTCCGTAGGACTCTCGAAGGTTCCTTTGAACTCATGAGAAGCTGGACATCACACCACTTGGTGGGGCTCCTCTTTGTCTCATTTCTCCCTGACTGGTTTTCACTTCTTACTACCACCATCATATACTGATCCCAATTACATAAGAGTAATTTAATTACCCAGAGAATGAATTAATTTTTTTTTATTGTTTTGCTTAGCCAACTCTTCAACCTAATTTCTCCTTTCTGTTGATAGTTTTATGTTTTCAAAATGCATCTCTTAAAAAAATAAAGCTTTTAGAATTTTTGTTTTAAGTAGGGTTTTACTATTATTTTAAATTAATTTTACCTTAAATATTGATTTAAAATCAAAACCTCCACTGTTTTAATCATTATGCTGCTGTCTTTGTCTGATGTGGGAATGCCTTATGTTCACTGAAAATGTTTAGAAATGAATTAAATATTTGATTGTATTTTCTGATTAAGGCAAGAAAAAAATTTTAAACCCTGCTTTTTTCTTCAGTGACAGAAAATCTGGTTCTCTTGCACTAATCTGTGAACTTATGGACATGAATATTTATGAGCTAATACGAGGTACGTAGAATAATTTGAAAGCTAATCTAAGATCCTTTTTTTAAAGCTCGTAGTTCACATATGCTAAGTTTCAGTTCTCAAAATTATTTGTCAGTGTAGGGTAGATATGTAAGTGTGTAGCCCAGATGACGTTACTCTGGGGAGGTATTTTCTGGCAGTCTCATCTGTTCAGAACATGGCTGGAGCTGAGAAGGGAAGCCACAGGCCTTCACGCAGTCAGTATGAAAGGCCGAGGGAGGTGCTGAGGGCAGCTGTGGGTGTGGGGAGGGGCTGAGGGGGGTGCTGAGGGCAGCTGTGGGTGTGAGAGGCTGAGGGGGGTGCTGAGGGTGGCTGTGGGTGTGTGGATCTGAGGGGGGTGCTGAGGCCAACTGTGGGTGTGAAATGGGCCGAGGGGGACACTGCAGGCAGCCGTGGGTGTGAGAGGCTAGGGGGGCGCTGAAGACAGCCATGGGTATAAGGAGGCTGAGTATGGTGCTGAGGGTGGCTGTGATTGGTGGCTGTCATTACAGAGTACCCACCACAGCTCAGGCCTCCCTCTCCGCAGGCCCCCAGGCATGCCCTTTGCATGCAGGCCCGTCCCACTCTGAGGGCCACACCTCTTCTGGGTTCTACTCTTGCCCACCATTCTATTCTGGGCCTTAAAGCAAGACAGAGTTCCCTCAAAAGTCATTCCTCAGAGAGGGAATCGCCTTATAGCTGAATCCTTTCAAAGTCTCTTGTATTACAGGGTGCTCATTCATTTATTTTGAACAATAAAGCACTGTTTAGGAAAGCAAGCTTGCCTGAAATGACCTTGTCAGAACTGCTCTGGGCTGTATGTAGAGGTAACCTGATGACACAGGGGAGGGGTCAGACATTTGGCCCACATTTAGCAAGTGTCCCTGGGGGCCTGATCTCGAGGTTGCCAGCATTAGGCATCAGGGCAAGGGAACCTTGTAAATACCTCTGAAAAAGCAAAACAGAGTATCATATTTTACAGATCACAGTGTGCCTACGGGACCAATAAAATAAGTCACCCACCCCGGTGTCGTGTGAGTGACTACCTCTGGCTGGGATAGAATTGTGGTGACAGCATCATAGCTGATTTCACAACTGCCATGTTATAGCAAACAGTGTAGGCGGGACTGAAGACGACACCCTGTGGAAATCTGTTTGATTGAGAAGTTATTCTTGTGACACTGAAGACTCTGATGTTGCAAATGCAAATGAAGAGTTCAAATAAAGTTTTTCTGAAGTGGGAGAGTGGAGAAAAAGCTTTATTTCAAAATTAATATATTTTATATGTGATTTAAAATATGTACGCATTAGTAATTAGGAATTCCAGAACACTTAATTGTGCTCATGAGGAACCTGTACTTAGACCAAGAGGCAGTCATTTGAACAGAAAAAGGGGATACTGCGTGGTTTAGAATCAGGAAAGGTGTGCGTCAGGGTTGAATCCTTTCACCATGCCTATTCAATCTGTATGCTGAGCAAATAATCCAAGAAGCTGGACTATATGAAGAATACAGTATCAGGATTGGAGGAAGACTCTTTAACAACCTGTGTTATGCAGATGACACAGTCTTGCTTGCCGAAAGTGAAGAGAGCTTGAAGCACTTACTGATGAAGATCAAAGACCAGAGCCTTCAGAATGGATTGCACCTAAACATAAAGAAAACAAAAATCCTCACAACTGAACCAGTAAGCAACATCATGATAAATTAAGAAAAGATTGAAGTTGTTAAGGCTTTCATTTTACTTGGAACCACAATCAGCACCCATAGAAGCAGCAGTCAAGAAATCAAATGATGGGGGGGACCAAGATGGCAGAGTAGTCAGATGCTTCCGGTGAACCCTCTTACAACAAAGACCTGAAAAAAACAAGTGGAATGATTACATGTATGACAAGTGAGGAGCCCTGAACATGAAAGGCAAATTTAGAAAATGGACTGAGCAGCAGGGGGAGGGAGAGATGGTTCAGAAATGGAGAGGAGTTGCTGGACCTGAATCACTGGGAACCCACAGGCACCATTCCCGGGAGCAGCTGCGGCAGGCTGGTGGTAGCGTTTGCCGTTTGCCCGCAGTTTCCTCAGGGAGAAACAGTCAGCTGCACAGCCTACTCACACCTCCAGAGCCAGAGAAGAATGGCGCTCTTGGCAAAAGCTAAGTACTTGCGTATATTTTACTGTGCCCCCAGCCCTGAAGCCGGCTTCAGTGGCTGTCGATTTGCCTGGGCCTGAGATAGATCCTGATGAGCACTCTGAGCCATTCTCCCAATCTTGGAGAAGGAATAAATTCAAAATTGGGTAAAAGATAATCTGCCAGCTCCACTAACCTGGGGAGCTCAGGACAGAAGTGGCTCCTGTCCAGGCAGAAATGGCTTGTGGACTTTGAATACCGTTCCCCTCTGCGTGGACCTGTGTGGGCCTATTTCAGGAGAATAGGCCCTTGCTGGCAGACTGCAACTGTTTCAGCTGTGTGGTGGAGTGGGTGTTTGCTGTTTGACACTGCTTTGCCTATTAAACAGGGTCCTCACCTACCCACATCAGAGGCCTAAGAACTGGTGGCTCCACTCAGGTCACCCAGCCACCTGTGACAGGGGTCCAAGGATAACTGGTACCTCCCAGTCCTTAGAAACAAAAGCATTGGGTGCCCAAGGTCCGTCTGCAGAACCCACCCACCTGTGCACTTTAGGGAACAGGGATGCAGTTACCTCACAGACACTCGGGATGATTATCAGCCCCCTGCCTTGCTTAGAGCATGACCCCCTGCTGCAGCCAGATACTGGTACCTACACCAATCACCCCTGCCCCTCTAAGACTGTAGGACAGAGCCTGTACCACACACCTGATGACCAACTACCTGGACACCTGAGCTGAATTCATACAAGAAAAGAGGACTGCCTAGGCTCATATACCTGGCAACAGCTCTAGCCATCTGATGACAGGATGTTAGAGCTTCGAAGATGAAAATAATCTAGCTCACTCAAGCAACCTATTTGGACATATCAAAACAAAGCAAGAAGCTAGGATATAGTAAGCAAACATAAACTAATACAATAACCTATAAATGGCACGGAGACAACAGTCAGTATCAAATCATATAAAGAAGCAGACCATGATTGCTTCAACAGTCTCTCAAAACAAAGGATCTTCCGGATGAAGGTGCCTTCCTGGAATTACCGGATGCAGAATACAAAAGACGAATATACTGAACTCTTCAAGACATCAGGAGGGAGATCAGGCAATACACAGAACAAGCCAAAGAACACACAGATAAAGCAGTTGAAGAAATTAAAAAGGTTATTCAAGAACATAATGAAAAATTTAATGAGCTGCAAGGATCCATAGAGAGTCAGCAATCAGAAATTCAGAAGATTAACAATAAAACTACAGAATTAGACGACTCAGTAGAAAGTCAGAGGAGCAGAACTGAGCAAGTGGAAGGCAGAATTGGTGAGATTGAAGATAAAACACTTGGCACCAATATATTTGAAGAAAAATCAGATAAAAGAATTTTAAAAAATGAAGAAACCCTAAGAATCATGTGGGACTCTATCAAGAGAAATAACCTGCGAGTGATTGGAGTACCAGAACAGGGAGGGATAACAAAATACAGAAAGAATTGTTGAAGATTTGTTGACAGAAAACTTCCTTGATATCGTGAAAGATGAGAAGATATCTATCCAAGATGCTCATCGAATTCCACATAAGGTAGATGTTAAAAGAAAGTCACCAAGACATATTATAATCAAACTTGCCAAAACCAAAGATAAAGAGAGAATTTTAAGAGCGCCTAGGGATAAACGAAAAGTCACCTACAAAGGAGAGTCAATAAGAATAAGCTCAGACTACTCAGCAGAGACCATGCAGGCAGGCAGGCAGTGGGATGACTTGTATAAAGCATTGAAGGAAAAAAAAACTGCCAGCCAAGAATCATATATCCAGCAAAACTGTCTTTCAGATGTGAAGGCAAAATTAGGACATTTCCAGATAAACAGAGGAAATCAAATGATGTATTTCCTTGGGCCAATCTGCTGCAAAAGACAAATTTTTAAAGTGTTAAAAAGCAAAGATGTTACTTTAAGGACTAAGATGTGCCTGACCGAAGCCATGGTGTTTTCAGTCACCTCATATGCATGTGAAAGCTGGGCAATGAATAAGGAAGAGCAAAGAAGAATTGATGCCTTTAAATTATGGTGTTGGCAAAGAATATTGAATATACCACGGACTGCCAGAAGAACAAACAAATCTGTCTTAGAAGTACAGCCAGAGTGCTCCTTAGAAGCAAGAATGGTGAGACTTCATCTCATGTACTTTGGACATGTTATCAGAAGAGGTCAGTGAGTTGACTCTAAGATGCTGTCCAGGTTAACTGGCATCCTAGTGTCAGAAATGTTAAAACATGGAAAAAGTGGCTGGCAGTGACTGTAAGATACTAAGTATTGCTGTATGTATCCTGATTTCAGAGTTGTTAACATATGAAAAAAAAAAAATCTTAGAACTGACTCCTAACATTTCATGAGTCCTAACTGCCTGTAGGTATTATTCTTAGCACTTTATATGAATTAACTAATTTTATCCTCACAACAACCCTATCAGGTAGTTATTGTTATTATCCCTGTCATGGATTGAATTGTGTCTCCCAAAATGATCTGTCAACTTGGCTAGGTCATGATTCCCAGTATCGTATGATTGTCTACCATTTTGTCATCTGATGTGATTTCCCTATGTGTTATACATCCTTTCATTATGATGTTAATGAGATGGATTAGTGGCAGGTGTATTGATGAGATCTACAAGATTAGATAGTGTCTTAAACCAATCCATTTTGAGATATAAATTAGAGAAGTGAGCAAAGAGACAGGGGAACCTCATACCAGCAAGAAAGCAGCACCGGGAGCAAAGCATGTCCTTTGGACCCAAGGTTCCTGCACAGAGAAGCTCCTAGACCATGGAAAGATTGATGATAATGACCTTCATCCAGAGTCGACAGAGAGAAGAAAGCCTTCCCCTGGAGCTGACCCCCTGAATTTGGACTTCTAGCCTACTGGACTGTGAGAGAATAAATGTCTGTTTGTTAAAGCCATATGCTTGTGGTATTTCTGTTATAGCAGCACTAGATAACTAAGACAACCCCTATTTGAAAGATGAAAAAATTAAGGCACAAAAACATAAGTAACTTGTCCAGGGTTATATACCTGGTAAGTGGTAGAACTGGGGTTTTAACTCAGGCAGGGTCCAGAGTTCATGTTCTTAACCACCATGCATTCTGCCTTTTAAACCCTTTGTTGGTGGCACTGTTATTATCATCCCTGTTCTATAGATGAGGAAATTGAGACTTGAAGGGTTAAGTAATAATGCAAAGTAGTTGTTAACAAGTGGCAGAGCCAGAATTGAAACTCAAGTCTGACTCTGGAACCTTAACCATTATGCTCTCTGGCCACCCTGGGTCTCTGTTCATGGTCCCAGCACAGTGTTGTAGATGAACAGATACTTTTCATTTGCTCTTGTTGATGCTGATGCTGACTGACCAAACGCTGAATCAGTCACTAAAGCTTTTGTTACTAGAATAACAATTCCTTTGACTTAAATTACCAGTCTTCTAGATAATTAGAATATTGCATAGCACTGTTAAATACTAAATAATGAGACAATAATGAAATAAAGGAATGATCATGCAGTGTTTACAGAGTTACCTACTGGTATGCACAGCAGAGAGCAAGGTACTGCGAAGATAAGGGAGGCGCCTATAAGACACATTTCTTGGCATTCAAAGAGTTCATATCTATTGCAGAGATGAACTTTACGAGTTCCTCTTACAGTGTGACAGTGTGACCTGTTCTCCTGTGAAAATGGAGAAAATTATTTAAAAAAAAAACTCTGGTGGGTTCTCCTTCTTCCACCCAGCCCCTGATCATGGGATGGAGGTCTGCCTTGGGTGTAGCGCCACTTAGAATAGTGGGACCCTGATTGCCCCAGGGTGTTGTTAAAAACAGTACAACAACCAGTCAGCAGTCAGTGGAACTTAACATCTGGGTGTGGTCAGAGAAGGAGACTGTCAAAGAGGTCCTTGCCCAAACCACTGTCACACTAGGGTGACTGGGCCTCTGTACAAGGCTGTGCTTCCTGAGGAGCAGCATCAGAAGCTTCACAGGAAGGGAGTGGGCGTGGAAAGTAAACCTCACTAAGGTAATCTAGCCACTCACTAAACAAATAGGCAAATAACAATAACAAGCTAAGGGGGTAGGGACCAGTACCCAGAGTTGCTACAGTGTATTACCTGAATGTCCAATTTTCAACAAAAAAAATTATAAACCTTTTGCTGCCGAGTCAATTCCGACTCATAACAACCCGATAGGACAGAGTAGAGCTGCCCCATAGGGTTTCCAAAGAGTGACTGGTAGATTTAAACTGCTGACCTTTTGGTTAGCAGCCAAGTTCTTAACCATTGTGCCACCAGGGCTCCCCCCCCCACCCCCCGCCAAAATTAGAACGTATACAAAAAAGCAGGAAAGTATGACTATGCACTGGGAAAAAAGCAGGCAACAGAAAGTGCCTTTGAGAGCAACCAGATGTCAGATTTAACAGACAAGGACTTCAAAGTAGCCATTATGAATTTGTTCAGAGATCTCAAAGAAACCATGATTAAAGAAATAAAGGTATGACGACAGTGTTGAATCAAACAGAGTATCAGTGAAAAGATAGAAATTATAAAACAGAACCAAATGGGAATTCTGGAGTGGAAAAGTATAATAACTGAAATGAAGAATTCACTAGAGAGGCTCAACAGCAGATTTGAGCTTGCAGAAGAAAAAATTAGCATGCTTGAAGATAGATTGATAGAGTTTATAAAATTTGAAGAACAGGGAGAAAAAAAGAAGGAAGAAAAATGAACAAAGCCTCAGAGAAATATGGGACACCATTAAGCATACCAACATATGTGTAATGAGAGTACCAGAATGACAGGGGAGAGAGAAAGGAGTGGAAAATATATTTGAAGAAATAATGACTGTAAACTTCCCAAATTTATTGAAAAACATTATACATCCAGGAAGCTCAACAAACTCTTAAGTAGGATAAATAAAAAGACAGCCATACAAATCTGTACTGGGCTAAAGAAGGGACTCCAGATGGTAGCTTGAATCCACAGGAACAAATGAAGAGAACCAGAAATGGTAACTAAGAAGGCTAATATAACAAAAGCTATAAATATACTTGGTTTCCTTTACTCTGTCGAGTTCTTTAAAAGGCACACAATTATATAAAGTAATAATTATAACTATGTATTGTGGGATTTGTAACATTTATAGATGTCGTATGTTTAAAATTAATCTCACAAAAAGAGGAGGAGGGGATAGAGCTACATAGGAGGAACATTTCTACATCACACAAGAATTAATATAAACCTGAAGTTGATTCTAATAAGTTAATGTGCATATGGTAAGCCCTAGAGCAACCACTAATGAAATAACTCAAAAGTACATAGTGGAAAAAAAATCATTAAGTAAATTAAAATGCTACATTAGAAAATAATCACTTAATGCAAAGGAAACCAGTAAAGGAGGAATAGAGGAATAACAACAAGAATAATGACATGAGACATACAGAAAACCAAAAATAAAATGGCACACAAATCCAGCTATAGCAATAATAACATTAAAGAGGTTGTCAGTCTGGCTGAAAAAACAAAAACAAGATCCAGCTATGTGCTGTCTACAGGTAGTATGCTTTAGAGTCAAACATACGAATAGCTTGAAAGGATAGAGAAAGGATATATCACGGGAAGAGCAAGCACAGTAAAGCTAGAGTGGCTATACTAGTATCAGACAAAATAGACTTTTAAACAAAAAATGTTACAAAAGATAAAAAAGGGACACTTTATAATAATAAAAGTGCAACCCATCAGGAAGATATAACAAGACATTTGTGTACCTAATAACAGAGCACCAAAATACATGAAGCAAAATCTGACAGAAATGAAGGTAGAAATAGACAATAAACAATAATAGTTGGAGACTTCAGTACCTCACTTTTAATAGTGGATAGAAAAACTAGGAAGAAGATCAACAAGGAAAGAGAAGACTTGAACAACGCTATAAACAAACTAGACCTGACAGACATCTATAGAACAGTTTACCCAAAACAGGAGAGTATATACATTCTTCTTCAGTGCACTCGAGACATTCTCCAGGAGAGATCATATGCTAGGCCATAAAACAAACCTCAGTAAATTTAAAAGGATATAAATAATACAAAGTATGTTCTTTGACCGTAATGAAATAAAGTTAGAAATAAATAATAGAAAATTGAGAAAGTCATGAATATGTAAAAAATTAAACAACACACTCCTAAATAACCAATAGATCAGAGAAGAAGTCATAAGGGAAATTAGAAAATAATTTGAATAAAAATAAAGGCATGATGTACCAAACTATCTGAAACCGACTCCAGAAGAAAAGACAATCTGACTAGACCTGTTGCAAGTAAAGATATTAATTAGTAATCAAGAAACTACCACAAAGGAAAGCCCATGCCAGGTGGCATCACTGGTGAGTTTTATCAAATGTTTAAAGAATTAATACCAGTTCTTTACAAACTCTTTCAAAAAATAGGAGGAAGCGCTTCACAACTCATTCTGTGAGTTCAGTGTTACAGTATTACCCTGATACCAAAACCTGAGAAACACATCCAGGAAAACTACAGACCAATACCTCTTATGAATATGGAAGCAGGAATCCTCAACAAAATACGAGCAAACTGAATCCAGCAATGTTCAAAAAGCATTATATACCATGACCAAATGGAATTTATCCCAGGAATGCAAGGTTGGCTTAACATCTGGAAATAAGGTAAGGTAATATATCCTATCAGTAGAATAAAAACCAAAAACCACATGATCACTTAGCAGACGCAGAAAAAAGCATTTGACAAAATCCAACACCCTTTCATGGTGAAAACCCTCAAGAAACTAGGGCTGGAAGGGGACTTTCTCAATCTGACAAAGGGCATCTAAGAAAAAATCCACAGCTAACATCATACATAATGGTGAAAGACTAGGTGCTTTCCTGTTAAGATCAGGAACAAGACAAGAATGTCCACTCTCACCACTTATATTCAACGTTATACTAGAGGTTGTAATCAGGGCAATTGGGGGGGGGGGAAAGGTAAGAAATCAAGGCATCTAGATCAGAAAGGAAGAAATAAAACTATTTTTACAGATGACAAGATTATGTATATAGAAAAAATCCTAAGAAATCTACTAAAAAACTATTAGAACTAATAGACAAGTTAAGCAGGGTTGCAGGATACAACATCAGTACACAAGTACTAATTTTATTTTGTTGTTGAGAATATACCCAGTAAAACATACACCAATGCTTCAGTTTTTGCATATACAGTTCAGTGACATTGATTACATTCTTTGAGTTGTGCAGCCATTCTCACCCTCCTTTTCTGAGTTCCTCCCCCATTAACATAAACTCATTACCCCTTAAGCTTCCTATGTAATCTTTAAAGTTGCTGTTGTCAATTTGATCCCATATACATAGTTCCTAAAAGAGCGTAATGCTCAGGGCAAACATTTTTTTTTACTAGTTAAGCTAAACTATTGTTCAGTTTTAAGAAGACCTCAGGGGATATTTTTGGTTTAAGTTTTAAAGATTATCTCAGGGCAGTAGTTTTGGGGGTTCATCCAGCCTCCCTGGCTCCAGAAAGTCTGGAGTTCATGAGAATTTGAAATTCTGTTCTGCATTTTTCCCCTTTTGATCGGGATTCTTCTGTAGTATCTATGATCAAAATGTTCAATAATGGCAGCTGGGCACCATCAGTTGTCTTTGTGTACACTTGGAGTAAACAATCTGAAGATGAAATTAACAAAGCAATTCCATTTATAATAGCCTCAAAGAGAATAAAATACTTAGAAATGAATTTATCAAAAGAAATGCCAAACTTAGAAACACTGAAAACTACAAAACATTATTGAAAGAAATTGAAGATCTAAATAAATGGAAAAACATCCCATATTCTTGGATGAGAAGACCTAATATTGTTAAGATGGCAATATTCCCCAAATTGATCACAAATTCAACACAATCCCTAGTAGTATCCTAGCTGGCTTCTTTGTAAAAATTGACAAGCTGATTCTAAAATTTATATGGAATAGCAAATGGACCCCAAGTAACCAAAGCAATCTTGAAAAAAGAACAAAGTTAGAGGACTCACACTTGCCAATTTCCAAACTCACTACAAAGCAATAATAAGACCATATGGTACTGGCATAATGACATACAGATACCAGTCAAGTAGAAGAGTCCAGATATAAACCCGTGTATCTTCAGTCCACTTATTTGCAACAGGAGTGCCAAGACCACTCAGTGGGGAAAGAATAATCTTTTTAATAAGTGGTGCTCGGACAGCTTGGATATCCACATGCAAAAGAATGAAGTTGGGTTCTTATACCATATACAAAAATTAACTCAAGATGGATCAAAGACATAAGTGCAAGAGCTAAGACTATAAAACTCCTAGAAGCATACATAAGCGTATAGCAGTGGGTTGCTGTATGCTTGCGTATATATTTCTATATATAAGATATAGCGGAAACCCTGACGGCGTAGTGGTTAAGTGCTACGGCTGCTAACCAAGAGGTCCGCAGTTCAAATCCGCTAGGCGCTCCTTGGAAACTCTATCCGGCAGTTCTACTCTGTCCTATAGGGTCGCTACGAGTCGGAATCGACTCGACGGCAATGGGTTATAAGACATAGCAATGGATTCTTAGATATGACACCAAAAGCACAAGCAACAAAAGGAAATATAGATAAATTGAACTTAATCAAAATTAAGCACTTTTGTGACTCAAAGGACACTTACTAAGAAAGTGAAAAGACAACTCATAGAATGGAGAAAAATATTCATAAATCGTATAGAAACCAAAGCCAAACCAAACCTGTTGCTGTGGAGCCAATTCCGACTCACGGCAACCCTATAGGACAGAGTAGAACTGCCACATAGGGTTTCCAGGGAACGGCTGGTGGATTCCAACTGTCAACATTTTGGTTTGCAGCTGAGCTCTTCACCACTGCACCACCAGGGTGCCAAAATCATACAGAGGGTCAACGAAAAAGAGGAAGACTGTCATGAGATGGATTGCCACAGTGGCTGCAGCAGTGGGCTCAGACATAGGAATGATTGTGGGGATGGCGCAAGACTGGGCAGTGTCACCAAGAGTTGGAACCAACTTGACAGTACCTAACAGCAACAACAACCAATCATGTATCTGATAATAAACTTGTACGTAGAGTATATAAAGAACTCTTACAACTCAGTAATCAAAATACAGGTGATACAATTTAAAAATGAGCAAAATATCTGAATTGGTATTTCTTCAAAGAAGACATACAAATGGCAATAAGCACATGAAAAGATACTCAATGTAATTAGTCATCAGGGAAATACAAATCAGAACCACAATGAGTTACCATTGTCCCAAGTACTAAAAACCAAAAACCAAACCAGCTGCCGTCAAGTTGATTCCGACGCATAGCAACCCTATAGGACAGAGTAGAACTACCCCATAGGGTTTCCAAGGAGTGCATGGTGGATTCAAACCACCGACCTTTTGGTTAGCAGCCATAGCACCTAACCACTATGCCACCAGGGTTTCCGTCACAAGCACTAGGATGACTGTCATCAATATCAGATAATAAGAAGTGCCATCGAGGATGTGGAGAAGCAGAAACCCTCACATACTGCTAGTGGGTAAGTAAAATGGTATGACTGCTTTGGAAGGCAGTCTAGCAATACTTCCAAAGCATAAACTTAGAGAAACCATGTGACCCAGCAATTCCACTCCTAGATGTCTACCCCAAAGAAATGAAAATATATGTTCACATAAAAACAGAAATGTTTATAGCAACTTTATTCATAGTAGTCAAAATGTGGAAGCAACCCAAATGTCCAACTG
Source organism: Loxodonta africana (assembly GCF_030014295.1). NCBI lineage: Eukaryota > Metazoa > Chordata > Mammalia > Proboscidea > Elephantidae > Loxodonta > Loxodonta africana. Next base: position 110,445,752 of record NC_087351.1, read on the forward strand.
ATGAGTGGAAAAACCAATGTGGTATATCCATACAATGGAATACTATGTAGCCATAAAAAGGAACAAAGTACTGATGTAGGCTACAACATGGATGAACTTTGAACATGTCATGCTAAGTGAAAGAAACCAGTCATGAAAGACCACATCCTATATGATTCCATTTGTATGTGGCGTCCAGAACAGGCAAATCTATAGAGACAGAAAAGGCGTCCTGGTGGCGCAGTGGTTAAGTGCTTAGCTGCTAACCAAAAGGTGAGTGGTTTTGAATTCACCGGCCACTCTATGGGGGAAAGATGTGGCTGTCTGCTTCCGTGAAGATTTACAGCCTTGGAAATCCTATGGGGCAGTCCTACTCTGTTCTATAGTGTTGCTATGAGTTAGAATCAACTCATTGGCAATGAGTAATGGGCATAGGGACAGAAAGTAGATTAGTGGTTGCTTAGGGATGGGGGAGTGGGGAAGTGGGGTGTGGGAATGGCGTGTGATAGCTAAACGTACCAGGTTTCTTTTGGGGATGATAAAAATGTTCTAAAATTGACTGTGGCAATGGTCCCACATATCTGTGCGTATACTAAAAAGCATTGAATTGTACACTTTAAATGGGTGAGTTGTATGGTCTGTGAATTATATCCCAGTAAAGCTGTTTTAAAAAAGAAAACGAGCTACAGGAAGGAAAGAAGGCCTGGCTGGTATGGTGTGTGGACTGGTGCCAGGATCAGCATGGGTCTGGCTGCACGGACTGCTGCGTAAACATGGTAAGTCTGTGCGTGCACCAGTGAGAGAAGATGGTGCGGCCATCACAGCTGAAGGAGTCCATATTGGTCTTCATGGACTGAAAAATGTCCTTCTGTTGAACTGCCATCTACCCCACCTTAAATGGAAATCTCCATGTTGTCAGGGAGCCTATGAAAATGCTGGATTTACAAGTGCCTGCTGAATTATTCATAATTGGTGCTCTGAAGGAGAGAGGCCTGGAAGGCCACCCCTGCAGCTCAGGTTAAGATGGTCAGACTGTGGTACTGCTGTGACTGCTGCTCAGTGCAGCTGTCACTGGGATGGAGATACATATGTTCTGTGACATTATGGAAAAGACAAACCTATAGGGGCAGTGAAAAGTCAGTGGTTGCCAGAGGTTCAGAGGGAGGCGGCAGGGATGAACAGGTCAGAGCACGGCCAGTGCAGCTATTCTGTGTGATAGCCTGACGCTGGCCAGGTGAGTAACCATACGACAACACAAAGAGTGAAACTCACAGAAACTATGGACTGCACTTAATAATCCACCGATATTTGTTTCTCAACTGTAACAAGTGTACCACAGGAACGCAAGCTGTTAGTAACAGGAGAAACTGTGTGAAGTGGAGGTGGTGGGGTATATGAGAACTCTCTGTACTTTCTGTATGTCTAAAACAGTTCTAGAAAATAAAGTCTATTTAAAAATGCATACGCTATGTGATTTTAAATGAAATCATGCCAGTATGCAGAGTTTTAAATGGTACATTTTATAGGTATACTCCTTATTTCCTAAGACTACTTCAGATTATTTTTCATGGAGGAAGTTGTATTTTCACACAGTATGAAATAAACATTGATTACATTTCTGATTTACAGAAAGGAATCTCTGCCGTTTGTAACCGTATTTCCCTGCTCTCTTGACTGCACAGGGAGAAGACAACCCTTATCAGAAAAGACGATTAGGCTCTACATGTACCAGTTATGCAAATCCCTCGATCACATGCACAGGTACACGCTCGGAGACGGCGCAGGCCACAGATCCATAAAACGTGTATTAGCATTCTTTTGAAAATACCGTGTGGAAGAATTTGAATCAGTGAGGTACAATTAATTCTCTTCCTCCTTTTATATTGAATGCAGAAATGGAATATTTCACAGAGATGTAAAACCAGAAAATATATTAGTAAAGGTAAGAACTTCTTTATGAAAAATTGATATCAAAATAAAAATAGAATAAAGACACCTTTCCGAGGAAATATAGTTTCAGTTTCAGATTGCTGGATACCAGGATTGCTATAGTTTTGTTTTCCCAGTTTAGACAGGGTAGCTTATCTAATAGCATCTACACAGCTGAATAGACATCTGGAAGGGAATAATGTTAGCCACCCTTCTCCCAACTGTACCCAAAATAAATGCCACTCAGACGATCATTCCAAACACTCTAAATATAAAAGTGGTGGAGGCAGGATTTGAACTCTGGTCTGTCCCACTCCAAAGCCACTTAAATTGCACATACTTAAAGTGTAAAATGTGATGACTTTGGACATATGAACATACTCACAAAACCATCATCACAATCAAGGTAGTGAATATATTCAGCACCCCCCAAAACGTCCCTCCTGCCCCTTTGTGATCCCAGTCTCCCCCACCTCCTGTCCTTGGACAATGACTGACCTACACTCTGTCATCATAGAATTAGTTTGCATTTTCTAAAATGTCATATAAATAGAATCATACAGTATGTATTTTTTTTCTGTCTGGCTTTCACTCAGCGTAATTCTGAGATTCATCCATATGACAGCGGGTATAAATAGCTCAGTCCTTTTCCTTGCTGAGTAGTGTTCCATTATTCCTTTTGCTTCCTTTTCTGCCCAGTTTTATATTGGCTTTAAAAAAGTCATCCCATTTTATTTCCTTTATTAGCTTATTAGCTATACCTCTTTGTTTTGTTATTTTAGCAGTTGCTTTTGGTTTATAGTATACATCTTTGCCTTGTATCTGTCTTCAGATGACATTATACCATTTCTCATGAAGCGTAATAACGTCACAATAGTATACTTCCCAACCTTTGGGCCATTGTCACACGTTTTACTTTTATGTAGGTCTTAAACTCCACAGTACATTGTTAATATCTTTGCTTAAACAGTTAGTGTCTTTTAAACAGATTTAAATAATAAGAAAAAATTCTTGTGTATTTACTAATGTGGGAAACATTCTGAGTTTTCTTCACTCCTTTGTATAGGTGCATATTTCTCTCTGGTCTCATTTTTTTCTCCCTGAAGAAATTCCTTTAATATCGTAGTACAGGTCGTTGCTGATAAATTTTATACTATAGTACATTCTTTAATATATCTGAAAAAGTCCTATTTTACCTTCATCGTTGAAAGATATTTTCACCAGGTATAGAATTCTAGGTTGACAGTTGTTCTTTCAAGAGTTTAATGATATATTTGATTGGATGGCAGACATTGTGAATTTTATCTTGTTGAGTGATGGATATTTTTATATTCTTATAAATCTTCAAAGGAGCCCTGGTGGTGTAGTGTTTAAGCACTCAACTGCTAACTGAAAAGTCAGCAGTTAGAACCCACCAGCAGCTTCATGGGAGGATGACCTGGTGATCTGCTCCCATAAGGATTACAGCCTAGGAAGCCCTGTGGGAATTAACTCCATGGCACACAACAACCACCACCAAAGAATCATCCCAGGCTTTTATAGCCTATTCTTGAAGGAGCCCTGGTGGCACAGCAGTTAAAGTGCTCGGGTGCCAACCAAAAAGTCGGTGGTTCAAACCCACCAGCTGCTCCACGGGAGAAAGATGTGGCAATCTGCTTCCGTAAGGATTTACAGCCTTGGAAATGCTAAGGGGAAGTTCTACTCTGTCTTGTATGGTCGCTGTGAGTTGGAATCGACTTGGCAGTGGTGAGTCTGTAGTATTTGGTTTATAGCCTATTCTTAGCACATCTATTTCTATCCACTGTGTGTGGACTAATTAGAATCATAGTTAGGTATTTTAATAAGTTCTGTTTGCTTATGGCCTTTATTTTGTCACCTTGAAATGTGAAGGGTGAGGAAAATAGAAGTACCTGAAACCTATTTCCCTGCACATGTCTGACTTGGTGTCAGGAGAGTCTCAGACTTGTGTGGCCACCTCCCTGAGCCCAGAGCAGAGCTCCCAGCCGAGATAGACAGGAAAGAGGAGTTTGAGCCGTGAGCAAACATACTGTCATTTTGTGTAACTCATTTGTAGACTCCCACTACGACTGAAACATTTTCCAGACCTATTAAAAAAAAACACCCATTGCCACGAAGTCGATTCCAACTCATAGCAACCCTATAGAACAGAGTAGAACTGCCCTATAGGGTTTCTAAGGCTGTAACCTTTACGGAAGCAGACTGCCACATCTTTCTCCCATGGAGCAGCTGGTAGGTCCAGGTCACTGACCTTTCGGTTAACAGCTGAGTGCTTAACCACTGCGCCACCAGGCCATATATGGAAAACACAGACAGCCGGAACATTTGCAGACACATGCCACTGAATAGAAACATCGCTTCCTCCTCTGTTAGAGGCTACTTCCAGGTGCTTATAAAAGCTAGTAATTTGTGTTGTATAAGCTGGTTTAGTTTTTAAGTTCTCCTTCAGTGCGTAGATATCTGAGACTGTTTGTATAAGCTCAGTGAGATGATGCTGCCCCTGCCCCCTACCCCGCAGCAGGACGTCCTGAAGTTGGGGGACTTTGGGTCCTGCCGAAGCGTCTACTCCAAACAGCCGTACACGGAGTACATCTCCACGTGCTGGTATAGGTCCCCTGAGTGTCTGCTCACTGACGGCTACTACAGTTACAAGATGGACGTGTGGAGCGCAGGCTGTGTGTTCTACGAGATTGCCAGGTAGGGCCGCCGGCCTCGCCTGGAGAACCCCACTGTGCGACGAAGCCCTGTCTGACCCCACAGACTGAGTGTGAGGGTGAATGGTGGGGTGACCCCACAGTGCAGGTGGGGCCTGGTCTGACCCCATAGGCAGAGTGTGGGATAAACGGTGGGGTGACCGCACAGTGCAGGCAGAGCCCATCTGACCCCATAGGCAGCATATGGGGGTCAGATGGCAAGTTCAGCCAGGCTGTGGAGCTGTGGGCCAGAGTTCCAGCATGCAGATTCTAAGCCATTCTGGTTTGTTTTTTTTTTAGTGTTTTTAATCGGATACTTCCTCATGCTTACTTTTCATGGAGACTAAAACACCATCAGTTATTCCTTTGCTCCCATCACACCGGCTTACATGGTTGATGAACATGTGTTCAGGAATAGAGGTGGACATGCCTGTTGCCACCTTCTGTGGCCTGTCCTGGGGGGAGTAAGAAGGGCAGCCCCCGGGGCACGCTCTCCGTGCACAGACATCAGCTCACCACAGGTGTGGGGGTGAGGCACTTGCCAGCACAGATGAGCTCTAGAAGGCCCCAATCCTAGCATCCCTCCCCCGCCACCACACCACTGGCCTTTGGGCTTTTTGGCTGGAAGGAGCAGTGGCCCAGAGAAGAAGAGGAAGTTTATCCCACTCAGCAGAGGGTAGGGCGTCTTCAAGAAGCTGAGGGGGGTGTGGGGCAGACATGACCCTTCAGGGAGGGCATCTGTGGTCTGATGTATGGGTGACGCCCAACAGGAAGCCTGGCCATCCATCAGCACTCCGGATCTCTGGCGGCTTCATCAATACAGACAGACAGCGCGCCTCAGGGCGTGCCTTCTTCTGATTCCAGAGCACACATAGGATAACTGACTGCGTGTGGTTTTTGGAAAGCTGAGTAGTAGTTTAATCGAAGTTAAAAGTTTCTCCTCTGCCAGAATTCCTTGAATTAATTTGGAACGCATTTTACAACACTTAAATGTTAAGAATTCAGTGGCTGAGAGCACCTCCTAGTATGTGATCTGAACCCCAGAGGGCCAGGGGCCACATGTGCTGGGCTCTGCACCCTGCTCTTTCCCCCACTCAGAGTGGCTTTTCTGGGCACCCCCATTTTCCTTTCCTATCTTTTAGTCATAAGATATTGGTGTTTTCCTGAATAGAAGGGAGTCTTAATACCAAAGCTGTATTTGTGGCATGAGATGTGAACTGAATTCATTTATACAGATTAAAATCTTTTATCCACAATTCCAAAATCCATTCAAGCTCTGAAAAGCAAAGGGCTTTCTTGGGACTTATGTGCTGACAAGACCTGGCCGGAATCTGTCAACACGGCTCACCCGGGCTGACTTGACGTCCATAATGTGGTTATTCACTGCAGTTGGTGCACGTGTTCACAGTCACTGTGGAGACGCTACTGCGTGTACAGACGGGGATGTGGACCTGAATCTTGCCTCTTGGCAGAAGACACCTAGGGCTGTTGGCAAGGTGGGAATAGAAAGGCTGAGCAGAAGGGAGGGGACCCTGGGTGGTGCAAGGAGACTCTTAGTGCAAGTGGAAAGGTTGGAGGTTTGAGTCCACCTAGAAGGCGCCCCAGGAGAAAAGCCTGGTGATCTACTTGCGAAAAATCAGCCACTGAAAACCCTACGCAGCAGTTCTGCCCTGACACACGTGGTGTTGCCATGCGTTGGAGTCAAAGGCAGCTGTTTCTAAGCAAAAGAGAGAATGGGACTCTGCCTTCTTCTTTTGCGCTGACCCTGTTAAGTTCTCTGTGAGTCAGACCGACTTGACGGCAACAGGTTTGGTTTTTGTTTTTGATACCTCACCCAGCATGATGTCCTTCTCCAGGGACTGGTCCCTCCTGATAAACATGTCCAAAGTGTGTGAGATGACATCTCACCATCATCACTTCCAAGGAGCATTCTGGCTATACTTCTTCCAAGGTAGACTTGTTCGTTCTTCTCGCAGTCCATGGTATAGTCAATATTCTTTGCCAACACCATAATTGAAAGGCATCAATTCTTCTTTGGTCTTCCTTATTCATTGTCCAGTTTTTGCTTGCGTATGAAGCAATTGAAAACACCACGGCTTGGGTCAGGCACACCTTAGTCCTTAAAGTGACATCTTTGCTTTTGAACACTGTAAAGAAGTCTTTTGCAGCAGATTTACCCAGTGCAATATGTTGTTTGATTTCTTGACTGCTGCTTCCATGGGTATTGATTGTGGATCCAAGGAAAATCCTTGACAACTTCAGTATTTTCTCCATTTTTCATGATGTTACTTATTGGTCCACTTGTGAGGATTTTTGTTTTCCTTATGTTGAGCCGTAATCCATACTGAAGATTGTAGTCTTTGATCTTCAGTAAGCGCTTCAAGTGTTCTTCAATTTCATTAAGCAAGGTTGTGTCATCTGCATATCGCAGGTTGTTAATGAGTCTTATACCAATTCTGGTGCCACATTCTTCTTCAAATAGTATAGTCAGCTTCTTGGACTATTTGTTCAGCATACAGATTGAGTAATTACGGTGAAAGGATACAACCATGATGTACACCTTTCCTGATTTTAAGCCATGCAGTATCCCCTTGTTGTATTCGCATGACTGCCTCTTAGTCTATGTACAGGTTCTGCATGACCACAATTAAGCGTTCTGGAATTCCCATTCTTTGTAGTGTTATCCATAATTTGTTAAGATCCACACAGTCAAAGGCTTTTGCATAGTCAATAAAACACAGGTAAACATCTTTCTGGTATTCTATGCTTTTAGCCAAGATTCATCTGACATCAGCAATGATGTCCCTCGTTCCACATCCCATTCTGAATCCATCTTGAATTTCTGGCAGTTCTCTGTCAATGTACTGCTGCAACTGCTTTTGAATTATCTTTAGCAAAATTTTACTTACGTATGATACTAATGGTATTGTTCGATAATTTCTGACTTCTGTTTGATCACCTTTCTTTGAAATGGACACAGATATGGATCTCCTCCAGTCCGTTGGCCAGGTAGCTGTCCTCCAAATTTTTTGGAAATGAGTGAGCACCTCCAGTGCTGCATCCGTTTGTTGAAACATCCCAATTGCTATTCTTTCAGTTCATCTGTAAGTTTATATGTAATGTTTCCAACCCCCAAAGACAAAGATCAGATATATAAAGGTACTGATAATAAAAGGCAGTCATAGTGAAAACTTAAAAAAAATGAGGTGTTCGACTTCCATCAGAACCGACTTACAAAGAGTTGTTAGAACGGAACCCTGTTGTAAGTTGGGACTACCTGTATTATCTTAAAAGATCAGTAAGAAATATTTGTATAATAAAACCTCATAGGAGATTAAGTTTCAAATTACTTGTAGTAGAATTTTGTTAAGAGTGAATACAGTACTTCAGTTTTCTGCTCTGCAGGCCCTAGAGATAAGAATGCTGATACTTAGTCTCTTTCTAGTAAAGACAGTAGAGGGAGCTATGCTCCGGTGTGTTTTGGTGGTGGCTTTGAGGGCTGGGTGAATGGCTTTTGCCATGTCCTGGTGTTTTCTGTGAGTGGCCCTGGAGCTCTGAGACTGGTTGCCTGGGTTGAGAGAGACAGACAGAGGTGTGACCATGAGTTGAGTGCAGGCCTTCTAGCTTATTGTCCCCATGCAGAGGTCTCCTGCGAGTGCCATGAGCTCCCACTGTGGTTGGGACCAGGCAGGCCAAGCCCTGGGGAGCTGGGGCAAGTAGGCCCTGCGCCTCAGTTCTGCCATTCTGTGTCCCCTGGCAGCAGGGCCAAGAAAACATGAATGCAAGGCTGTCTGGATAGGATAATTGATCTCAAACCAAAAAACCAAACCCATTGCCAATGTGTTGATTCCAAGCCCCTCAATTTATAACCTAAAAAAGAAGAAAACTGCACCATCTTCAGGCTTCCTAGTACCCAGGCTCTTGAGTGGCCTAATCACATTACTGTTTGCTGCTACAGAAAAGTCTCCTTTAAAATTGACGACACCTCCAAGTGACAGCCACTGCTGGCATTGCAGGGGACAGTCCCCGGAGGACTTGTGAGGCAGATCACAACTTCGTTTCCCCAAGAAACCTGTCAACCAGTGGCGGGCCTTGGGGTTGTGTCCCGCTGCAGTTGTGTTTTGCTCGGTTTACGTGGTGTTTCATTGTTGTTCTGTGTTTATTTTATTTCAGCCAAGTGTTGGATAGGAGAACCCCAAA